>NC_080661.1:0-2400000 GCF_027579445.1 Ammospiza nelsoni | reverse complement strand
CGCAATGGCCCCAGTGTTCCCCAGTATGTCCTAGTCGTCCCCACTGTCACTCCCAGTATGTCCCAGTGTCTCCCACAGTGTTCCCAGTCTCCCCAGTATGTCCCAGTCCTCCCCACTGTCACTCCCAGTATGTCCCAGTGTCTCCCACAGTGTTCCCAGTTTGTCCCAGTCCTCCCCAGTGTTTCCAAGGACAGTTTCATTTCTCTCGGTGGCCGTGGCAACCAAACCCAGCAGTGGGGTCAGTGCAGTGCCCATGGCCACAGCCCCTTGCAGTGGCCCAGTGCAGCTTGGGCTGATGGTCCACCCTCACAGCTGGCCCAGGGCAGCTCTGCAGTGGCTTTGGTGGCACCTGGGGCTGGCACACACCTGAGCAGTGTGTCTGTTTGCTGTGGTGTGGAGAGTCTGGTTCAAGCATGGCTTAAAGAAAGAGGCCATGAAGGTATACAGCTGAGGGAAAAGTAAAAGGTAGCTGTAAAGCAGCATTTCCCAGGCTTGATTCTTTAAATAATTAGGCTCTCAAGCACCACTTTATAAACAATAAGATTCTCAGATGGTCTTCCCATAACAGGCAAAACATTCTGTCCTTGGGCTCTCTGGGAACAGATAGCTGCTCTGGGAACAGATATGAAGGTGTTGAGAACTTTTCATATCACAGTGAGAACGCTGGTCCTGTTTTCAATGAACAAACCACAGGTATTGTAAAACAAAAGGAAGGGTTAGAGTTTTCTCTGTAACCTATCGTGAGCTCAGATTTTGCAATATGCATGAAGTTAATTAACACCATTATAAAAGATGACTGATTTGATCAATAAATCGGAGTCAATGCTCATCAATCAGATGGTCGTCTCCCTTCACTTCAATATATGGTGACCTCGCCGTGATACTGCGACACCATGGGAAGTGAAGAACAGGTCGGGTTCCGAAGTTCGAAGTAGCAGCCGGGACAGCAGAAGCGCGAAGGAAAAAAAAGCGCAGAAAAGCTGACGAGACGCGCCATGCTCTGGGTGATCGTAAAGACGAGCCTGGCCAAAATGTGCAGCCGAGACCTTGAGGAGCTGCAAAGCGCGCTTACGATTTATAGGTATGGAAAGGCAAGCCGCATATGATCTTTTTATTGCTTTCTTGCAGAAAAGGCAGATTAAGGGGATAGATTTACAGAAAGAATTACCGGGACTTTTGGCTTATGGTTTGGAAAGGGGAATTTTTGTAAACCCCCACATGGTTCACAAGCTGTCGGAATGGCGTAAATTCGGTGATATATTTTGCCAGGCTACATTAGAGGATGATAAAGCTGCCAAGAAGTTGGGTAAATTATGGCGTGTCATTAATACCGAATTATTGCAGTTTCAGGCTGAAAAAAAGGCTGCTCACCAGGCTACTGCCGCTCATGACCGTAATAAAGATTACGACCAAGGTAGGGAATTTGATAAGGAGTCGGAAACTCCTCTCAGCCCGGCAATGAGGACGGTTTTATTACCTGCCTCACCACCCCCCCTCGACAAGCCAAGCTGCAAGCCAGGCTACAAGCCAGGCTTCACATACCGCTTTATTACCCGCTTCGCCAACCCCTTAACGAGCCAAGCTGCGCAGGGTGCCTTATTGCCCGCCTCGCCGCAGGCTACACAGAGCACTTCTGAGTCTCCTGTATCTGCTGTATCACAACAGCCATGGCCAAAAACGCATACTCCGTTCCCGAAAAGCAATCAGTCGATCCCTGGGGCGGAAAACGACCTAGCGGCGGCTATTGCGAGGGAAAGACGAGACGCGTGGGCTGCCTTGACCAAAGATGCAATGGAAAAGGGAGATCAAGAGCTTATAAGTGTGGCTAGTGAGCTGGCTTGTCCAGTTACCTTCAATCCTCAGGACGGGGGGCATCCAGACAACAATCACTGCTATTGATTGGAAATTGTTGTCTCAATTACGAGCTACTGTTAGTCAGTTTGGAGTTAAAAGCAAACCAGCCAAACAAATGCTCGATTATATTTTTGACACTAGCATCCTTCTCATTAATGATTGTCGTGGATTAGCCAAATTGATTTTTACCCAACATCAGCAATTGCTGTTTAATGCTCATTGGCAAGCGCTTGTTAATGAGTGTGTGGCAGTTCAGAGGCAGCCGGGTGACCCTCTCTATGGCATTACTGTTAATGAGCTTATGGGCCTGGGACCTTTTCTTCGTACTGAGGCACAAGCTCTACTGGGCCAGGAGATATGCCGAGAGGCTATCAGGTTAGTTAGGCTCGCTATAGAAAGGGTGAAAGAACCAGGAGGGATACCCATGTATATGGGAATTAAGCAAGGGGCAGAAGAATCATTTGGCTCATTTATTGATAAGGCTGCTGCAGCAATTGAAAGAGCTGGGGTGCCAGAATATCTTAGGGAGGCATTACTCAAGGAGTGTGCTCTCCAAAATTGTAACTCTACTACTAGGAGAGTACTTAATACTCTGGGTGCCAATTGGACTATAGAGGAGGCATTAGAGAGGATGGCTTTGGTGCCAACAGGAGCAGAAGCCTTTGTAGTAGATGCAATCAAACAAGTAGGGCTAGACCTACAAGAACGGGCAAAATTCTCTCAAAGTAAGGTATTAGCTGCTCTTGCACCTCTACAAACATCAGCAGCACTGCCTCCGATTGCTAATTGGGGCCAAAAATGCCGCTCGGACACCCACAATACGAGTGCCTGCAAGCAGAGACCGGGAAGTACGAACCACAGTGACCAGGCACCAATAGAAGTCGTCGCTGCAGCATCGGCACCCTCTCCTGTCTCCAACCCGACACCACAGGGAGCCGCTGCGGGGGGAGCGGGGCCGCCGCAGAGGGAGTGACCCACAGCGCAGAGCAGGGGGGGGCCCGCCCGCTCTGGCACAAGCGGCGGGGGACCGGAGTGCTTTTCCAGCGCCAGAGCTTGTCTCTCCACCCCGCAGCTGTCAAAGAGCCTCGGTTTTGGACCTAACAGCCTAATGGATGTGACCTTTTGTCAACAAGGGAGGGGACCCTGCTGAAAGTGAGAAACCAGTGATGGTAAACAAGTGAAGTTAAAGGCACTTTTGTTCTTCCTGGCAGAGACTGAAACAGGAATCAGCGTACTGAATGCGTGGGTCAAATTTCGGCCGGCATTGGTTATGCTGTCAGAATCACCTGCATTAACATAGACTTTAACATCAGAAGCCCGGATGGCTCAGTTGGTGGAACATCAGACTCTAAAATTATATTTTGAGAAATTTAAAAATGTTAAGATGTGTGGAATGATTGTATGAGTGAGATATTGTGAGTGTGCTTTTTGGTATAGAAATGCTATAGCAAACAGGTGAAGAAGGTTTTTTTAGCTTAATATTTTAGAATCAGGCCTGTAAGTAAGTTATAGTAAATGCTATATTTTATGTCTATAGTAAGTTTTATCTGTTATTAAGTAGTTTAAGTTAAATTATCTATTAAGTGCCATTAAATGCTAAATACTATTAAGGTTAAGTTTGTTAAGTTTATTTTCTGTTAAGTTCGAGGTCTGTTAAGTTTAAATTGTATTTAGGTTTAAGTTATGTAGGATTTGAAGCCGGTTAAGTTCTGTTGATTTGAAAATAAGTCTGCTAAGTTAAATATTTTAAGTGCTTTAAGTGCATACTACTTTCCCACCACTCCAAATCAACAAAGGACTGAGAATCACCCCGCTGATGCCATTTGAGCCAAATGACTAAAGGATTACAGACTGAAAACTGATTTTGAACTTTTCTGAGAAACCCAAGAAAAGGGTGGATGTGAAAATCTCAAGGACAGAAAGGATCATTTTCAGGCTTGCCGTTCGCCTCCTCTCCAGGTTCACATGAATGAAAACAGCTAACAGCCTTATTTTCTTAGTCCAATTACCACCTACCGTGCAATGCCTGATAAGGCCGGACATTATGGCTCAGCTGGGGGTGGTTTTAACCCTTTGGGGTAAAAGCCATTGCTCGGACCGTGGCTGGGGAACCTTATAGAGATACTGAGTGTGCTTTAAAATACTTTTATTTGTTTTACCTTGTTTTTCTGGTTGTATCCAAGATATGGTTGGTGGGATGATGGGGAAAACTTGGCAGGCTGGCCTCCTTTCTCAAAAAGAAAAAGACGGGGGAAGTGTGGAGAGTCTGGTTCAAGCATGGCTTAAAGAAAGAGGCCATGAAGGTATACAGCTGAGGGAAAAGTAAAAGGTAGATGTAAAGCAGCATTTCCCAGGCTTGATTCTTTAAATAATTAGGCTCTCAAGCACCACTTTATAAACAATAAGATTCTCAGATGGTCTTCCCATAACAGGCAAAACATTCTGTCCTTGGGCTCTCTGGGAACAGATAGCTGCTCTGGGAACAGATATGAAGGTGTTGAGAACTTTTCATATCACAGTGAGAACGCTGGTCCTGTTTTCAATGAACAAACCACAGGTATTGTAAAACAAAAGGAAGGGTTAGAGTTTTCTCTGTAACCTATCGTGAGCTCAGATTTTGCAATATGCATGAAGTTAATTAACACCATTGCATGTGGGGATGTGCAATGCCAAGGGCAGGAGCATGGGGCGGCCCCTGCCAGGCTGCTGAGCAGGGACAAGGAGGCAATGAGGCCCCAGGCCTGCAAGGGTCACTTGTCGCCTCGTGGCCTCAGGCCCAGGGCCAGCAGCCATGGCCAAAGTGCTGCCCAGGTTGGCTCTGGCAGGGCTGTCTTGCAGCTGCTGCCCATCCCTGTGCCCTGTGCAGCCCAGGCTGTCCCACAGTGTCCCTGCCCTGCGCCTCTGTCCCTGCAGGCTGTCGGCATCCCCTGGCTGCCCCACCTGGCTGGGCCCTTCCTTTGCTGACAGCTCTGCTTCCTGCCTGCCTCTGCCTTCCCACACAAAGCCTGCGGCTGATACCAAAAGGGTTCATTCAATTTTTACTGTGCCTGTGAACTTTCAGCACAGGAACAAGGCATGCAGGGGCTGCTTTCCCAGCAAGAATGGTTGGAAGAGAAGATGAAGACATCTGGCTGAAGGGTGCAGGGGTAGACAAAACAAGGACTGAATCTGGGAACTTGGGGTGGGTTTTATGGAAATGGGTAAGTTGTAATTCACATTTAGTGACTGTATAGAAGCAACACACTGGTAGAATTACATGTCCGTGTGAGGTTGGGAGTTACCCCTCACTAGAGCTCAGGCCTGAATAAATGAAACCCTCTGAAACAGCAAATTCATGTATAGGGACAAAGGAGCTCTGTGCTCAATGGAGTGGAGACTGAGGACAGCAGAGGAGACCTCGGAGGGATTGAAGGGTGTTTTCAGAGATGGTGGATCCTTTTGGCACAATAGAGAACAGCCAGAGAAAGAAAGAATAAATGCAAAGGGCAGATAGAGAGAGCCAGACAGGACCCAAACAGAAAGGAATTTCCCTGCCAGAGCAGGGCTGTAGTGCAGCATGTCCCCCAGAAGGAGCCTTTGTGTGAGGAGGCAGAGGCAGGCAGTTGTGTACCTCAGTGGGACCCATTCAAACTTCAAGAAAATTTGGGGTCTAAATTTAACTTTGAGTTCTTGACTAGTTTTTTCAAGACACTCTCAAGGACTGAGTCTGATGTAAACAACAGCAAAGCCCTGAGAGGTTTATTAAAGTTTTCCTAGTCCTGTTATGGAGAAAGATTTCAAAGAGCAGTAATAAAAGATACATTCCTATTTTAAAGGGTGTCTTTTATTAAATTTCTCTTTAGAGCAGAGGTGGTTGCAGCATTCTGTTGATATTGACCCAGGGTCTCTCCTCAGCAGCTCTGGCCTGCCCACAGAAGCTGTGCCTGGAGCTCTGACCCCATGTGGACAACCTTGCTCCACATTGCTCAGCCCCATCCTGTGTGTCCTCACTGCCCTGGGACCTGCTGTGCTTGCAGAGCTGGCTGCACCCAGCCTAAGAGGGATTTTCCCTTTTTGTACTTTTTGCAGCAATCTCAAACTGCTGAGTTTCCCCAGTGCAAACAGACACACTGCTGAGGTGTGTGCCAGCCCCAGGTGCCACCAAAGCCACTGCAGAGCTGCCCTGGGCCAGCTGTGAGGGTGGATCATCAGCCCAAGCTGCACTGGGCCACTGCAAGGGGCTGTGGCCATGGGCACTGCACTGACCCCACTGCTGGGTTTGGTTGCCGTGGCCACCGAGAGAAATGAAACTGTCCTTGGAAACACTGGGGAGGACTGGGACAAACTGGGAACACTGTGGGAGACACTGTGACATACTGGGAGTGACAGTGGGGAGGACTGGGACAAACTGGGGAACACTGGGAACGCTGTGGGAGACACTGGGACATACTGGGAGTGACAGTGGGGACGACTAGGACAAACTGGGGAACACAAACTGGGGCCATTGCGGAGAAGACTGGGGACACTGGGGCATCCTGTGGATGACATTGGGATGAACTGGGAGGGACTGGGAATCAACTCAGGTGTATTGGGAGGGACTGGGCTGTACTGGGAGGGACTGGAGGGGCACTGGGTTGTTACCGGGTTCTACTTGGGATGAACTGCCTTTAACTGGGGATGTACTGGTCTGTACTGGGGATGAATCGGGCTGTACTGGGAGGGACTGGAGAAGTTCAATGAGCTGTTCCCACCTCTGCCGCATCCCATTTGCCAAGGCTTCTGCCCATCACCGCCCAAAGCCAATCAGCGCTGGGATTGGAGCCTCCTGAGCAGTGCCTAGGATGGGTGACATATTTTCGCCTACAGCTTCCATCATGTCCCGTGGCCCGATTCAGCCCCATTGGAGCCGGGACTACAACGCCCGGTATGCCCCGCACTCCACAGAACGCCGGGATCCACCACCCCTTTGTCCCTTAATATCCCCCAGACCCTCCAGGATCCCTCAGTGCCTCCTCAGCACCCGTTCAGGACCCCCAAAAACGTCCCCAGACTCCTGAGTGCTCCCGACCCCACAGATGCCCGGTACAGCCACTTCTGGGAATTCATCTCCTCCCCCAGAGCCCCTCAGAACACAGTCGGGTGCCTAAAACTCCTGCCATGCCCCGCGCCCTGAAGAGCCCAGTTAGAGCTTCCCGAGCTCCCTGAAGTTCTCCCGAACATTTACGCTCCCCCGAGGACCTCAAGTCGTGGCTGGGACGCAGAAGTGTCCCCCAGGAGCATTCCCGGACCCCCAAACAAAGTGTTGGTGCCACTTCCGGGACTATGGCTCCCATCATGCTCTGCGGCGCATGTCCTGTGCCGTTCTAGCCGGGACTTCATCTCAGGTCATGCCCCGCGCTTCCCACCGAGAGCTATTGCAGCTGCGCCTCAAACTCTCGTGATGCTCCACGGCCTCGTTAAACAGTATTAAACCCGCGCCTACAACTCCCATCACCCCCCGCGCCCCAGAGAAGCCCGTCAGGGCCCCCCAAGGGCCAGCCCAGACCCCGAAGGGCCCCAAATTCCCCTCCCTGACCTCTGAGGGCCCCCCTGGACCTCCAAGTGCTGTCCCGGACCCCAAACTGTCCCCCAGAATCCCTGATTTCCCCTCCAAGTGCCCACCTGGCTCCCCCAAGTGTCCTCCAGACCTTCAAATTCTCTCTGAATTCCCTCCCCAGACCTGAAACTGCCCCAAATGTGCCCCAGAAATGTCACCAGGGACTCCAAAGTGCCTCCCTTGACCCTTTCTGAGAAAAAGATGATAAAAAAGATGACAAAAAGATTCAGATATTACTAGTTACCATAAAGAGGAATAAATAAATAGCCAATGGAGATTAAGGAACCAATAAAGACAATTGTGTTACTTAGAACCAACGACCAATAATATTTTTGGCTCCTAAAAATGTATTTTTTTTAATATAAACTAAATAAATCGGGCAGGAGTTCTTTCTCCTTTTTAATGTCTTCATTAAAAATCAGCTCAGGTGGGGTGATCTGATGGGTCTCACACTGCCACTGCCCCCAGGATTGGCACAGAGGAGGAGAAAGAGTCCAATTTGTCCACTGGTCTGCAGGCAAAGCTGGGGGTTCCTTCCTCACCACAGCACCAGGAGATTCCCAGTATTTTGGTTTGACATTCGAGGTCCTCTTTCCAGCCAACATGTTTATAGGTTAGGATGAGGGGTAAAAAGGGTCTTAGTGGAACTTGATTCTGTTCTTCAGAATCACTTTGATCCCTCAATTCCATGTTGGTTTGTTGTTTTTAGGGGTTTTTGGCTAGGTTTCATGAGGGGCTTCCTCATTTGCATGCCAACCCCGATGTCATTTGCAAGCTAACTTGGTTGTCCCTTCCTCTTCAGCATCCTGAGTGCCATCCTCTTGAAAGCAGCAAGGTGCCACTCGACAAAAAGGGGAATTCTCAACCATCAACAACAGGTAGTAAACGAAAAACTCTTAAAAACAACAACAAACAGTTTGATTACAACAACAAACAGTTAGAACTCCTCCCTGGCAGGAAATGGCCCAACCCGTGAACTCTGCAACCTTTTAATAAAATGGGCAACTTTTCTACTTATAACAGTATGACATCACAGAGAGGGTTTTGTGACATCACTGAGAGAGTTGTGACATCATACAGCTTCTGTGACATCATAGAGCAGGGTGTGAGGCCATAGAGGAGATCCTGTCATCATAGAGGGTGGCTCTGTGACATGAGAGAATGTGTTGTGGCATCACTGGGTGGCTGTGTAACATCATAGAGCAGGTGGTGACATCACAGAACAGATTCTGACATCACATTGTGGCTTTCAGACATCACAGAGTCTTTTATGACATCACAGTGCAACTGCCTGACATTCCAGGCTGACATCCCAGAGGTGGCTGTGTAATATCACAAGGGTGCTGTGTGACGTGCTAGAGTGGGCTGTGACATCACAGTTGGCTGTGTGAGATCACAGGTGGCTGTGTGACACCGCAAAAAAGCTGTGTGTCATCACTGGGGGCTCTGTGACATCACAGGATCTGTGTGACATCACAGGGGCTGTGTGAGGTCACTGGGGAGGTCACTCTGCCCCGGGCCCCTCACAGTTTCCCCCAGAGCAGTCCAATCCGGCTTGTGCAAAGCAGGGTCCCCTGTCCCCCCGGGTCCCCCCGCCCCCGGACCCACATTCCCCCAGAGGATGTTCCACGAGATCGACCCCAGAGCCTGACACGGGGATGGGGGGCTGGGGCCCAGGGGGTGGCACAGGGGGACAGGGACCCTCCGGCAGCATCCCCATGTCCCCCAGGGCCAGAGCCCGGGCCAGAGCTGCTTCACCCTGCTACCAACGAGGGCTTGAGAGTGTTGAAAAAATCTCTGGCATGGGATCAGAGAAAAACAGATTTAATATTAAGGGACAGCAGCACAAAGTTCCTTGGCAAGAGTCGCTCTGCTCCTGACTGGACACTTCAGGCACACCAAGGAAACAAAGCAACCACAAAACCAAACAAAATCCAGTCAAGTAAACCAGAAATTAAGTGAGAACTGTCCGTGTGTGTGTGTGTGTGTGTATGTGTGTGTGTGACACAAGGACAGTGAGGGTAAGGATAAAAGGAATATGGCCTAAAGCTTAACAGAGCTCAAACTTCACAGGACTTAACTTATACCTTAACTTTAACTGATACCTTTAACTTCACAATTTAGCAAAAGAACAGCACTTTGCACTATTTAACCTAACTTAAAACCTATGACTTAGCAATTTACCAGAGGAATAACACTTTACAGTCCTTATCACGTAACTTAAATTAAACTTAACAACTTCGAAAAGAACAACTCTCGGAAGCATTTAACAGCTTATACCTCATGACTTAATCTTACTTACTGATATCTGGATAGCTGAGTGACTCAGCTATCCAAGGCAATCCAACCCCTCAGAGAGCAGCATTTCTGCCACATTTCCCCAGCACAGGAACTCCTGTGTGCACACAGACACAAAGAGTCAGTGCAAGGCACCTGGGAGAAATTCCCCTGAGGGCAGGAAATGCTCACTGTGGATCCTTTGGCATCTCCCCAGCGGGTGAAGGGTTGAGCCTGGAGGAGTGGGGGGATCGGCCCAGGCTCTGTCATTGTTTGAGATCCCCAAGTGCAGAGAATGGGAGAGTTCCCGTCTGGGAGAGGCCTCACTCAGAGGGAGTCGCTGGCCCAGGAGAGCTCCAAGGGCTCCTTTTGGAGCGCTGTTTGTAGGGCCCCAAGAGAGGGGCTTAAAGCCCAGCAATGGCTCATCCTGGCCACACTTGGCATCAACAGCTTTCTTTGGCAGTGTGAGAACAGGAATGTTGTGCCACTGAGGGAACAAAAACAATTCCCAGGGCTGCTGCTAAAGGACCCAGGAGCTGGTTGGGCAGCAGCAGTGCCTGGAGCAGAGAGTGTTTGTGATGAGCTGCAGAGGAGCTGAGCCCAGGGGCTGCTGGCCAAGGCTGGGCCCAAGGAGCATTTCTGAGCTGGCAGGGTGGCCTGAGAAGGGGAGGGGGAATGCAGCAGCACAGGGCCCATGGAACCAAGGGACCATTGTGACACTGTGGAGCCCTGTGAGAGCAAGGGACCATTGTGACACTGTGGGGCCTTGTGAGACCAAGGGACCATTGTGACACTGTGGGGCCTGTGACACCAAGGGACCATTGTCACACTGTAGAGCCCTGTGAGACTGAGGGAACAGTGGGACACTGTGGGGCCTCATGGAGTCATAGAGAGCCCTGTGACATTTCTGGGCCTCATGGAACCAAGGGGAATGTACTGACGCTCTGTGGCTCCATAGAGTGTAGGGATCATTGTGACACTGAGAGGCCTCATGGAACTATGGAGAACATTGTGACACTTTGGTGTGATGTGGAACCAAGGGGCCATTGTGGCACTATAAGACCTCATGGGCCATAGGTCCATTGTGACATTGCAAGGTGTCATGGAATGATGAAGACACCAATAAGACACTTTCACAGCCTCATGGAAGGAAGTGGCCATTATGACACGGAGAGGACTCATGGGATCATGGAGACCATTGTGACACTGTGAGGCCCCAGGGAATAAGCAAAGCATCATAACACTATGAGGCCTCATGGAACCAGTGAGACAATTGTGACCCTGGGGTTCCTTACAGAATCAAGAGGACCATTGTGATACTCTGGGGCGTCATGAAACCAAGAGGCCTTTGTGGCACTGCAGGGCTGCATGGAACCAATGCTCCAGGGTGACACAGAGGGGCCTCCTCTCATCAATGGTCTATTGTGACACTGTGGAGCCAAAGGAGACCATTGTGACACTGCAAACCCCCAGGGTCCAAAAGTCCATTGTGACATTGGAGCACAAGCCGTATGAGGAACGACTGAGGGAGTTGGGGTTGTTTAGCCTGGAGAAAAGGAGACTAAGGGGTGACCTTATCACTCTCTTCAACTTGCTGAGGGGTGGCTGTGGTGAGCTGGGGGTCGGTCTCTTTCTCCGGGCAACAACTTACAGAACAAGAGGACACAGTCTCAAGCTGCGCCAAGGGAGATGTAAGCTACAATTCAGGAGGAAGTATTTTACAGAAAGAGTGGTCAAAAACTGGAATCATCTACCCAGGGAGGTGGTGGAGTCATCATCCCTTGAAGAGTTTAAAAAAAGACTGGATGTGGCACTTGGTGCCATGATCTAGTTGAAGTGTTAGAACATGGGTTGGACTTGATGATCTTACAGGTCTCTTCCAGCCTAAAATTTCTGTGATTCTGTGATTGCAGGGCTCATGGAACAGAGGAGTTCCATGACATTGTGAGGCCTGGGGAGCCATGGAGACCATTGTGATACTGCAAGGAATTATGGAATGATTTAAGACCCCTGTGACACTTTGGGGCCTTCTGGAACATAGGAGCTATTGAGACACTCTGGGACTCCATTGAACCAAGGGTCCATTGTGACACTGTGGATCCCCATAAAACCAAGGGAACACAGGATAGATCTGGCTGGTTTGGCCTCCCATGGACTGCCTGACTGGGCCAGCTTACCTTGGCATGTTGAGGGTCTCTTCTCATCTGCTCCTGAAACACTGAGGCTCCATGCTTTCCCTCCTACGGAAAAGAACTGTCCTTCTTATCCAGGTGCCCATGGCCAGAATTGGGAATTCACCTCCATCCTTCCCTATTGTGACAGACTGGAGGAGATTTTTGGCTCAAAACATTTCGTGTGTGGGGGAGGAAGGGGCAGGTCCAGCCTTGCCCTGCCCTGGAACCCCAATCCCCCCAGAGCCTCTCTCCCAGCCTAGCAGTGTCTGCCAGTCCCTGGCACAGCACAGGCAATGCTCCACAGCCAACTCTGGAGCCCCCAGTCCAGCTCCTGAGTGACCAAATGAGCCCAAGTCCCAGCTGGGGGAAGGATCCAGGAAGACCAAAGGGGTATTGAAGGCTGATCACAAGGCAAGCACACATCTTGACCCAACCTCCTCTTGGAATTTCCATCTGAACACTGCTGGAATCCAGGAGTTGGTAGCTGTGTGTGTGCGCTTCTCCAAATCTTATTTTTCTTTCTCCCTGTCTGAGAGAGACAGAAAAATACTTTTAATATTTTTGTCCTCTTGCAAATATTAACTTAAAATTGAGTAGGCTTAGAATTTGTGAAGTTGAATGGGCCAAGTTATTACTTTGAGAAGTGGTTTTGTTGATTGAATGTCATATTAAACATGTTGCCAAAGTTTCTTTGATTTTCTAAAGTTGCCAGTCAAGTTCCTGGTTTGTTGTTTTGAGCTTCTGAGAATCTCCTGTTGGTATTTCTCAAGTACATCCAACTCAGAGCACACAACGAATAGTAACTTCTTTTAAATGTCTCCTTGACAGAGTTGTTTGGGGGATGGGAGTCAGGGCTTGCTTGGCACAGCCCAGGCAGGGCTTTCCCAGCCCCATTCCACACTCCATTTCCCAGCTGGAGCCGCTGGTGCCTCTGAGTTGTGCTGCCCCAGCCCCAGGGACGCTCTCCTTGTCTGCCCATTCCCCCACGGTCTCTGGGCAGGGATGGCCTCAGTGGGGGCTGCTGACATCCTCAGCACCTTGGAGGCTGCAGCTGAATTTTCCTGCTCCAGAGGCTTGTTCAGCCTGCAGATCTTCAGTGCAGGAATTCAGTGTCCCAGGGCTCATTAACATTGCGAACACTTTAACAAGCCAAGCCTCTGGGAATAATTTGATTTTAATTTTCAAATCGTTTGTGGTTGGGTAGATCTCAGTAGTGATTCAAAGTGAACATGATATTTAAAAAGACAGTGAGAAAAGATTATTTTAGGTCCTTTCATTTTTGTTTCCCTGTTAATAAATTGATATGTGCAATCTCCAGCTGACACAGAATCCAAGTACCTCCTCAAGCAGTTGGAATATGCAAATGGATATGAAAATCAAGACCCCTCATGGATGACAATCAATCAGAATCTGTCCCTACATCCACCTCACCATTTCCCCCATTCAAGCCCTGGCGCTCAGAGCAGCCTTGTGGAAATCTGAGCTCCCTCCAGCCCAGGCTGCACCTGCCGCTTTCAGCTCCTTGGCTCCAACTCCCACCTGCTTTCCTTGGAGAAGGAGCTGCCTGAGACACAGAGGGATGTTCATTTATTGTCAGCCAACAAAGCCAAGGGAAGGCACAGCTCCATCAAATGCCAAAATCATACCTCTGCTGGATATTAAGTCTACTTTCCACAGCAGACAGTCTCAGAGCAAGGGAAAACACCTTCTGTGCCAGCACAGATCCCAAGGTCCCCCCAAACCCTTCCTGCCCCAATTCCACCCAGATTTGCACTTTGCACACACAAGTCACAGGCTGAAGTCAGGAGCTCCCTCCATGTCCAGAGGGAGGAAAAGAGAGAAAGGGGATGAAGAGCTCTCCTGTGCAGAGCCAAGGTCCAAGTGCAGCTCCTGCAGTGGGAACCACAATTCATCAGGTTTGTGTCCTTTGGGCTCAGGGACTGGTGACACTCAGAGGCACAGAATGGTGTCTTGCACACAAACACAAATTGAATATTTGAACAGTTTAATAACTATCACAGCTCTTCCCTCAGCTCCCTGGGATGTCCCAGCAGCATATGAAGTGTCCCCCATCCCCCAGGGATTTCCGTACAGGAAGAATTTTAGACAAAGACATTAAAAAAAGTAGTTCTAGGATAGATATAAATGTAATTAGGATATTGAGTAATGTGATATTAATTGGAATTTTAGAACGATTGGGCAACTTCCTGAAGTTCAAAGCCTGAAGCCAGTCAGTTGGGAGGCACTCAAATGACCAGAAAGCATCTGGAGGAGGAAATCTGGGAGAAATGAAAGGGAAATAGATCCAGCTGGTCAAGTGAAGAGATGTCCTTTGACATGGCCATTTATCCAGGAGACCTGGAAACATCTGAAGGAAGGAGTGTCATGAAATACTAGACTGAATATTGATGGCAAAGGCAGAGGTGAAGATCAGTATTTCTTCTCCTGCCATCACTAAAAGGATCCAGTAGATCCAGGAAATTCCTGTTCCTGGCGGGAAAAATTTGCCATTTCTTAAATGTATTTAAATGACCTAGATAATAAAAATATGCTTGTATATTATGAAACCAATGGTGTTAAAACCTGTTCCCCTTTCCAGGCAGACACCAGCTGTGTGCCCATGAACAGGCAGTGCCACTTGTGCCCTGAGGTGTGCCCCATGGCCTCCCTGCTGGGCAGCCTCTGCCAGCTCCTGCAGAGCCCCTGGCACCTGTGGGGCTGCACAGACAGCCCTGCCCCGGGCTCTGTCGGCCTCTGGGCCAGCAGAGAGGCAGCCAGGGCTGGCCATGGCTGGGAACAGGCCCTGAGCCCCGCAGGAGGATGGAGCTGGGCCACAGCCAAACTCAGCCCAGGCCAAAGCTGGGCTCAGCAGCCAGGGCTGCCAAGGGCTGGGCACAGAGGCTGGCACTGACAAATGTCCTGGGCCCCCTCCCTGCTCTGTCCATGCCACCAAGGGCACAGAGCAGCCTCCTCTCTGGGCCACTTGCCTGTTTGCAATGCCTTGCACAGGCGCTGGCCCTGCCCCACAAGGCCTGGCCTGAGTCCTGCCCCTGCACGCTCAGCCAGGCTGAGATGGACACTGATGGTTTCTGGGCCAGGTTCTCTGAGCCCAGCCCAGCTCCCTGCAAGCTCTGCCAGCTGCCCTGAGCTCTGGGCAGCACCAAGGGCCTCTCCCCAGCCCAGCCCAGCCGGCTCTGGCCCCACAGCTCTGCTCAGGCCAGGCTGCTCTGGGCACTGCCCCACGGCCTCAGCCCCTGGCAAGGGCACAGCAGCAGCTGCAGCTTCCACAGGACTCAGCCCCAGCCATGGGGGAAGGTGCTTTGCCAAGGCCAAAGGAGGCCCCCTGGCTTCCCTGCTCCCCTCGGGCTGAGGTGCTGAGAGCTCTGCAGCCCCTGCTGCCATTCCATCTGCCCAGGGCAGCACAAGAGCCTCGGCCTTGAGGCCCTCAAGAGCTGCTCCTGCTCCAGGCCCAGGACCCATCCCAGAGCTAGGGCAGCCACCAAGGTGTGCCCATTTCTATTCATTGCTGCTCTGATCAGGATGGATCCTCAGCCACTTGGAGGCCAATGATGAATTTTACTGCTCCAGGGGCCTCTTCTTTCTTGAGCTTTTTGGTTCAGGAATTCAGTTAGAAAAGCTCATAAATATTTGTTCAGAATACCAAAACAAGTCACATCTCTGGGAATCATTCAAGTTTTTAATTCTTCTGTGGTTAATTAGTCACATTGCAGAAGTGTATTCAAAATGAATACACTATATTGAAAACAATGAAGAGAGAACTGTTTTGTCCTGTTCAGTGTCTTTTCCAGTTTAGGTTGATATCAGCAATGTCCAATTTATATTGGCCCCCAACACCTTCTAATGCATTTTGAACAGATATGAAAATCAAAACGCCTCATCACTGACAATCAATTACACTTTGTCCTAATTCCCTCCCCAACATTTCCCTCATCCAACCCTTCTGCCCATTGTCTCCCACCAGGCCCTCTGGTTAAGAGCCTGGCTCTGTTCTCCATCCCCTCCTCGCTGGCACTGCCAGGCTGGGATGAGGAGCCCCTCAGCCTTCCTTGCTCCAGGCTGGACAAGCCCAGCTCCCTCAGCCTCTGCTCACAGCCCAAGGGCTCCAGCCCCACCTTGGAGGCCCTTCCCAGACCCTGCTCCAGCTGCCAGACATCTTTCCTGCCATGGGGAACCCAATCCAGGCCACAGTGACCTGGATAATCCCAGTTCTTGCTGTCCTGGTCACACAGCCCTGGCCCCTTGTCCCCTGTCAGGCTCTGGGGTGGATCCTGTGGAACATCCTTTGGTGGAGGCTGTGGCTCCAGGTGGGCCGGGGGGATCCCGGGGAACAGGGACCCTGCTGGGCACGGACAGCATTGGACTTGTTGGGAGAAACTCTGAGGGGGAGCTGGGGTGGAGTGACCAACCCAGTGACCTGACACAGCCTGCTGGGATGTCACACAGCCCCTGTGGGATGTCACAGCATGCTCTGTGATGTCACAGCCCATTTTCTAATGTTACACAGTTGGTCTCTGATGTCGCAGCCAACTCTGTGATGTCACAGCCGGCTCTGTGATGTCAGACCTCTGTCATGTGATGTCACAGATGCAGTTCTATGATGTCATAGTTCTTGATGACCTCACATAACCCACTCTGTGACCTCATGTTACGAGATGATCAATTGTGTACACCAGGTGAGCTGACACCTGGAGCTTTTTCTCCAAAACCCCAGATCTATGGAAACCACACAATGCCCATTGTGTGACAAGAGGAACTGGAAGTTCACCAGCCTCAGTGTCCTGCCAGCTCAGCCAGGTGTCACAGACATATTTTCATTAAAATCCTTTCGTTAGGATTTTTCCAGCTGAAGCTGAGATTTTTCAGCAACAAATGTAAACAATGGTTATCTGCTGCTGTGGAATGCAACAGGTGGATCCGTGATTGGTCTCCTGTGGGTGTTTGGATTTACTGACCAGTCATGGTAGAGGTGGGTCTCGCTCTCTCTCTGAGACACAGATCTTTGTTATTAATTCTTTTTTTTTTTCTATTCTTAGCTTAGCTAGCCTTCTGAGAACCTTTCTCTTCTATTTCTTTTAGTACAGTTATAATGTAGTATATATATCATAAAATAATAAATCAAGCCTTCTGATCATGGATCAACATTCTCGCCTCTCTCTTCACCTGCAACCCTTGTGACCAACATCACAGCCAGGCCCACTGGAACATTGGGGTCCATGAGCACCAGGGACCACCAGAGAGACCTCCAGGACAGAAGAATGCATGGGTAAAGGGGAGGAGAAATATGTTAATGATTTTGGGGAAACCATTATCATATTTATGTTTAGTCTGGGAAAATCAATGAATATGTGTGCAAAATACAGAAAATTAACAAAAACTTTCCTGTTCTCAGCATGCACGGCTTTGGGAGGAGCTATCCCCCATGCATCCAGCTGAATAAAGAATGATGCTTCTTAATGCTACATTGGGGTTAAGGAGTTTTCTGTTTTACTGAATTTTTGGTAACACTCCCACTGCCAAGGAAAGCTCTGTCTGCTGCTGTTTACAAACAGAGAAGGACTGGTGGCAGATGTGGGGCTCGGAGGCTGCCTGGGGCACAGTGACCATGAAATAATGAAGTGTTCAATGTTCTGTGAAAGAAGGAGGGGCAGCAATAAAACTTCTACACTGGAATTAGGAAGGGCAGACTTTGGCCTGTTTAGGATGCAGATTTGGGGAGTACCAAATCAGGTCCTGATTTATTGAAGGGAAACAGCCCTTAAAAACAAAGGGGTCCAAAAAGGATGGACACATTTCAAGAAAGTAATTTTAAGGGGGAAAGAGCAGCCTGTTCCAGTGTGGCAAAAGATGAGCCGGTAAGGAAAATTACTGACCATGTGGGAATCCATAAAATCAGAGGGTTTTTTGAAAGTGTCAAAAGGCAGGCCACTGAGACAGTGGAATTGTGATTTGAGCTAAGCAGTTACCGTGAAATAGGTAAGCAGGAAAATTATCTAAAAAGTAGAAAACTAAAGACAAATAGAACAATGGTCTGTGTATTAACACTTGTCTAGAATAACTCCCTAAGCTACAGAGAAGTTTATCTAGCAAGATAGTAGGAAGTTTGAAGCTTAATAATGGAGCTCTATGCATTGTGTTTTAAGGCTTACATGCAGGTATTGTATTTGAAATAAGCAAGCATTTTTTTAACCAAAGGTACGTGTGCTTAAAGTGGTTGGATAGAACTACTGTCAATATGCTTTTGCTTTGTGTGATTGGTCAAAACACTTTTAAAATAAGTTGTAACATTAAGTTCTCTGTCTGCTTCCTGGGCTGTGAACTGATGGCATCTTTCCATTGCCATAACCATGAATGAGACTGATGCTGAAAAATAAAACAGCTTAAGGAAAGTTGCTAGCAGTCCCATCCTATTTGTGAATTGTAAATAGCCCCTGGCCAGCAATATGGCCTGGCTGCCCATGGAACTTTTGTGGGAACTCAGGGTAAAAAGGACCAGCAACTCAGGAAGTGTTTAAGGATGTCCTTACGTTATGCAGAAAGAAAAGTTGAGAAGTGAAAGCTCAATTAGAGCTTAACCTGGCCACCTCTGTAAAAATAATAATATTTGTCGTGGTTTGACCGGAAATAGGACATCTGGGATATGTTGTTTTGCTGTGGTTACCAATGGGTGTTCGGATTTTAAGATGGGCACCTGGTTTGACCAGTGGGGCATTGGATCCGCCTCTTGAGACTACAAACCCAAGGAGTTAAAAGCAGGGCTCTTGTCCTTCAGAACCCTCTTGGGATTTCCGGCGTGAAGGGTTGGGCCTCCCTCCCCCGGCCCAGTTGCTGGCTGGGCTGGAGGAGGGGAAAGCCACGTGGCCCATCTACGGTAGGCCCGGATTTGGTGGAAGGGTGGGGAAGCATCGAGCGACCTGTTTACCCCCCCCCCCTTTTTTTGGAGACGGAGAGAGAAAATGCAGCCTGTGCTGGAATTTTTACCTTGAAACTTGATATCATGTGCTGGCAGCACGGCTGGGAGGAGGGGGGGGCGGGCAGCGAGCAGCCCGGCTGCCTGGATGAGCTTTTAACTCTTGTGGATAGTGAGAACTTCACGGAACATTACCTTTCCTAGGAAAGGGACAAGGGTGGAAGATGAAGGAAGAAACAGGCCAGTAAGGGGGTCTGGCAAAGAGAAAGAGAGATGTTGAAGAAATGGGGGAAGATGGAGTGGCAACTTTGCTGGACTCTTTTGTTGTAGATCCATGGACTGTCTCCTAGTGATACAGAGGCTGCATTGCAGGGGGAAGCGGAGGCTCGGAGCCAGGAGAGTTTGGTGTTGAGACCCCTCAGCCCCAGGGGGTATAGAAGAAATGGGGGGGACAAAGGTCCCAGAGATGAGAGTGTGCTCTGCTTGGAACGAGACGAGGCATCCTTAAAAAGGCCCACCCTGAAAGCAGGCCTCTGCCCCATCCCATGCCTGGTGGTGAGAGCACCTTGGCATGGAAAGAAGATGTCATGAGATAGCAGGACTCCGGGCGGTGCTAATTGTGACAAGAAGTCCGTGGTACAAGGAAGGACTCCGTCTACTCTTCATAAGCTGAAGATTTGATTTTCTAAAGGGTGGTGCCAGACCGAGTGTGGATAATTTTGGGAGATGAATTGTATTGGGATCTGGAGGAGGAGGGGGAAGTGTTTCTGTGTAGTTTTCATTCTCCTTATGATTTCTTTTTTTTTGTGTGTGTGTAGTTTAGTAATTGTGTGTAGTTTAGTTAATAAACTTTTCTTTATGTTTAAGCTGGAGCCTGCTTTGCTTATTCCTGCTCTCATCTCACAGCAGATATCAGGTAGAGGGTATACTCATGGGGGCTCTGG
Organism: Ammospiza nelsoni; assembly: GCF_027579445.1. NCBI lineage: Eukaryota > Metazoa > Chordata > Aves > Passeriformes > Passerellidae > Ammospiza > Ammospiza nelsoni. Next base: position 2,380,248 of record NC_080661.1, on the reverse strand, counting down.
CTTTCCCAGGCCCAAACCATAACAATATTAAATTGTTTAAATTTAAAAAAAATAATAGCAAAAGTAGGGAGAAGGAGAACCTCTACTCTTTTTTGGATGCATTGGAGAATATAGAAACCAAAGTAAGGAAAAGGAAATATAGTAACCAAAGATAAGGAAATGGCTAAGTTACTAAACACAGTGTCTGTCTCAACTTTCAATAACAGAACAGGTTGCCCTCAGGACAAGAGTTCTCCTGAGCTGGTAGATGGGCGCAGGGAGCAGAACAGCCCCCTGCAATCCAGGAGGAAGCAGTTGGTGACCTGCTGAGCCACTCAGATGCTCACAGGTGTATGGGATCAGATGGGATCCATCCCAGGGGGATGAGGGAGCTGTGGATGAGCTCCCCAAGCTGCTCTCCATCATTTACCATCAGTGCTGGCTCAGCAGGGAGCTCCCAGAGGACTGGAGGTGCCAGTGTGAGCCCATCCCCAAGAAGGGCTGGAAGGAGAAGCTGGGGAACTCCAGGCCTGTCAGCCTGACCTGGGTGCCAGGAAAGGTTGTGGAACAGATCACCCTGAGTGCAATTACGGGGCACCCACAGGATGGCCAAGGGGTCAGAGCCAACCAGCGTGAACCTCAATATCTGCATTGATGATCTGCATGAGGGGATTGAATCCATCATGAGCAAATTTGCAGATGACACCAAGATGGGTGTGAGTGTGGATCTGCTGGAGGGTAGGAGGGCTCTGCAAAGGGCCCTGGACAGGTTGCATTCAGGGCCCAAATCCAACAAGGTGATGTTTAACAAGTCCTGCCCTTTGGCCACAACAACCCCTGCAGCACTACAGGCTGGGGACAGAGTGGCTGTAGAGCAGCCAGGCAGAAAGGGACCTGGGGGCAGTGATGGACAGCAGGCTGGACATAAGCCAGCAGTGTGCCCAGTTGGACAAGAAGGCCAAATGCTCCTGGCCTGGATCAGGAATGGTGTGGCCAGCAGGAGCAGGGCAGGGATTCTTCCCCTGTGCTGGGCACTGGTTGGGCAGCACCTCAAGGGCTATGTCCAGTTCTGGGCCCACTGGAGTGGGCAATAGGAAGAAATTTGTGGCAGGAAGAATAAAGAAAGCAAAGGTTAAGCCAAGGAAATGCTCAGGGCAGTTTGAAGGTGGCTGTCAGGCAGCCCTGGCTCTGAGCAACAGCATCTGCAGTGGGACAGGAAACTCCCAGCTGATGGGAACAAACTTTCTGTCTGACTGCAAGGCCAGAACAAAGCTGAGTGGTTTCCCTGGTGTACCCCAGCCCTTGCTGGCCCTAAGGGGCTGACAGCATTTGTGCTCCCTCAGGTTCATGTCCCCACACCAACAGCATGGGGGTGCTCCCCCTGCTCTGTGCAATGCAAACAGGGGCTGCTGAGCCAGTGCTGCCATGACTGTGCCTGCAAGGATGGGGCACCTGTGTGAGCTGGGGGAGAGGCCAGGGCTACAGAGGGGGAATGTTGTTGGCAGCTCTATGAGGACACTCTGGGATGCTGCCCTGGGCTGTGCAGCGCACTGGGGATGGATCAGCCCCTGCTCTGCTGCTCCTTCCCGTGTGCCCCACGGCCCTTGCAGAGCCTCAGCCATGCTGTTTGCCCCCATCCTGCCCACGGCCAGCCTGGGGCTGCTCACGGGGCTTTTCTGTGCTGAGCAGTGGCCTGGCCGTGTTCTAGAGAGAGCCTGGGCAAGGAGCCTGGAGCCCCCAGGCCCTGGCCTGAGGCGTCAGCACTGCCCCAGCAGTGCCCATGGCCTGTCCCTGCTGCAGCCCCGGCACTGCCACCCCCAGGACTGTGCCCAGCCCCGAGAGCACTCAGGCCCTACAGCAACACCAGGGCCACCAGGGCAGTGGGGCAGGGCCACGGCAGCAGCACTGGCAACACCAAGTGCTGCTGCTGCTGGGCACAGCTGCTGTGCCCGCCCTGATCTGCCCCCAGCTCTGCACACAGACATTGCTGCTGCAGCTCCAGAGAAGGTAACAAATGGGCATCTCTGCAGAAAACTCTGCTGGGAGATCCTTTAGTTCCTTTAAAGCCACCAAGAGTGCAACCCCTCATTGATACAGTCTGTGGCCACAGGGAACGTGGAGAGAAACAAAATGAGAAATGACACAAGGAATGGCTTTTCTTTGTGGACAACATGAATACCTAAAATGAAGGAAAAAATACCACCACAACCAAACCAACAAGAAGTATCAATGATGACTTTTATTACAAGTGATTGGCAGAAATTGGCCAGCACATTTAATGCTCCTGAAAGCATCCAGTCATCATTGTCCGCACGGCAGCCTTGAGCTCCTGGTTCCTCAGGCTGTAAATGAGGGGGTTCAGGGCTGGGGGCACCACCGAGTACAGAACTGACAGGGCCAGATCCAGGGATGGGGAGGACATGGAGGGAGGCTTCAGATGAGCAAATGTGCCTGTGCTGAGGAAAAGGGAGAGCACAGCCAGGTGAGGGAGGCATGTGGAAAAGGCTTTGTGCCGTCCCTGCTCAGAGGGGATCCTCAGCACAGCCCTGAAGATCTGCACATAGGAGAAAACAATGAACACAAAACAACCAAATGTTACACAGATGGAAAACACAAGAAGCCCAAATTCCCTGAGCTTTGAGTGTGAGCAGGAAAGCTTAAGAATGGCGGGGATTTCACAGAAGAACTGGCCCAGGGCATTGCCATGGCACAGGGGCAGGGAAAATGTATTGACTGTTTGCAGAAGAGCATTGAGAAAGGCACTGGCCCAGGCAATTGCTGCCATGTGGGCACAAGCTCTGCTGCCCAGGAGGGTCCCATAGTGCAGAGGTTTGCAGATGGACACATAGCGGTCGTAGCACATGACGGTCAGGAGAAAATACTCTACTCCCATGAAGAAGATCAGCAGAAAAACCTGAGTAGCACATCCTTTGTAGGAGATGTTGCTAGTGTCCCAGAGGGAATTGTGCATGGCTTTGGGGACAGTGGTGCAGATGGAGCCCAGGTCGCTGAGGGCCAGGTTGAGCAGGAAAAAGAACATGGGCGTGTGCAGGAGGCGGCTGCAGGCTACGGCGCTGATGATGAGGCCGTTGCCCAGGAGGGCAGCCAGGGAGATGCCCAGCAAGAGGCAGAAGTGCAGGAGCTGCAGCTGCCGCGTGTCTGCCAATGCCAGCAGGAGGAAGTGGCTGATGGAGCTGCTGTTGGACATTTGCTGCGGCTGGGCATGGGAACCTGTTCATGGAGAAAGGACAGTGACAAGTCAGAAGGGGCTGCTTTGAGCCAAGCCTGGGCCATTCCCCGCAGACTGTCCCTGTAGCCTTGTTCCTGCTCTGGTAAAACCTTCACCCATGTCCCAGCCTGAGCTCCAGTTGTTCTGGCTGAGTTTGCCGGGAGCAGCCAGGCCTGTGCTTAGGGGCTCTCAAGGAGCCATCCCTGCCCTGGTCCCCTGGATTTGTGGCCATGGGGCAGAAGGACAAGGCTGAATATTCAGGATTTGACAGGGGAATCACTTCTAATGCAGACAGGCTCGCTAGCATCTGCATTCACGGTCCCATAAGACATGAATAGCAGGACGTTTTTTTAGGAATTGTCTTCCTCCCCACCCTTCATTCCTGGCTCTCTGACGTCAGAAATCCCCAGCATTTCTGCTGCACTCAGAGGTTGCCACTGAGAGATGGGAGAGCCAAAGGATTCCCTGTGGCTGAGGGAAGGTGAGGGGCTGGATGGGCTTGTTCCCACCTGCTCTGGCTTTGCACCTTAGGCTGCAATCAGAGCACAATCACACTCCTGGGTCACCCTGGGATAAACCAGACCCTGCCCAGAGCAGAGGGATCCCTGAATATCTCACCCTCTCTCAAGGTCTCTGGGCAAGGTCTCAGCACCCCCTTGTGCCAAGGACACTCACGGCTCCCTGGGCAAACCCAGCAGCATTTCCTCAGCTCTGGCATCTCTGCCCTTCCCTGCAGGACATTCAGGGAACTCCCAGAGGCTCTGGCACAGATTTGCACCAGGAGGGCAGCTCAGAGCTTGGAGGGGCACAGCAAGGAGATCCCTGACTGTGCCCATGATGAGATCTCAGGGAGGGGGCTCAGCTCATTCCCCTTTCCCATGCACTGCTTTGCCCACAGCCCCACAGGTGCCAGGAAAGCTTGGACACCCCATTCCCATGGACAGCCCTGCCTGGCAGGAATGCCAAGGGCAGAGCCTGACTCAGCTGCTGCAAAAGCCAGAGCCTTCCTGAGAGCAGCAGATAACAGTGACAATATCAGGGCAGGGCAGAACCACGAGAAGATGTTGTGGTGCTGTGCCTGAGAGAGCAGGGCAGAGACAGCCGGGCACTCAGGACAGTGTTCCCATGCCCAGCTGTGCCCAGCACCTCCCACACACCAACAGTGCCCTCATCCTGCCCCCAGCACTGCTCTCTTCAGCCCCTTCTCCTTCCCTGAGCATCTCCCTGGGCCTGGACATTCCCCCCTGAGAGGAGCCTTGTCCATGCCAGCACTCACAGAGCCCATCCCAGCCTGTGTGCCCTGGCTGGGGCCCTACAGAAACCTGCCCGTGTGCAGGGCCCTGGCTGGGGCAGGCTCTGTGTGCAGCTGGGCAAGGGCAGCTCAGGAGAGCCCTGCTGGGCCCTGCAAAGGTGATGCTGCTGCTGTCCAGGGCTGAGGAGTGGCTGAGGGCCCTTTGGGAGGCTCCCAGCAGAGAGACTGACCACCCAAAGTTACAGATCTGGAGTCCCTGTAAATGTTCAAACATTCCTTTGATGATCCTGTGTGTCCCTTTCAACTCAGAATGTTCTGGGATTCTGGGATTACAATTCCTCTTCTGCTTCTCTCACCCCCCTGTTGTCTGTAATCCAAAGACAAAAAAAAAAAAAACCCTTGCAACAATGTTAGAACAGTAAAGTAAAAACCAGACATTAATTGGAAACTTCCAGGTGTCCCAGTGGGGATTTAGCACATCCTGGCCCCTGATTTCAGCAATTTATTAAGGTTGATTAATTAGGATATTTAACAGGAACATCCAATAGCAGATTCAGTTGCCCTGGTTACACATCCCTGGGTCAACCCATTGGAGGAGGTCCAAAGGCTTCTTTGCCTTCCCTGTTTATTATGACTGCTCATATTCTGGTCAGAAACCAGAATGTTCTTCTTGTAGGTCCTATTCCTGATAATAAGACTATAAAGTGTTTCAGGAATGTATTTAGACAGTTAGCTTATTGTTCTAAAATCTAAGAGAAAGGTTGACAAATACTAAAGTTAATTAAAGATTATAGTTATGGAAGAATTAAAGGTTATAGTTCTAGAAGTATATAATAGTAATTTGACCTAATTAAGAGTTTAATAGAGTTAGGGAAATATTATAGTTTTATAACTATATAATAGTAATTTGCAGAGCTACAAAGAGATTAAAAATGTATAAAAACAAAAATCTTTATGTCATCACCCTAACCTTCCCACTCTACTCCAAGCAGGAAATTGAAAACACTCTCATGAAAGCTCCTGATCTTTCCAGCAATCCCATGCTTACCTTCTTTGGGAAGTGTCCTCCGGAGCTGTGCCCAGGCTGGTCTAGAGCTGGGAGCAGCCCTGCCCCACCCAGCCCCTCTCAGCAGCAGCCCCTGCCCTGCTCAGGCTGGCTCCTTCCCCCCACAGCTTCTCCCCACTGCTGGGAGCAGCTCCCTGGTCCGGCTGAGAGCTGTCCCTGGCAGGCAGCAGAGTCCCTGCACCAGCACAGCGCCCTGGGCTGCAGGACCCTGCTCTGCAGGACAGCCCTGGGCACCCCTGGCTGCAGCCCCGGCTGCTCAGCCCTGCAGCAGAGCCTGGCAACAGGAGCTGCCCTGGGCTGTGCCTGGGCTGGGGCAGCAGGGAAAGCCAGCCCTGCCTTAGGGCCACAGCTCTGCCCTGCAGCAGCTCTGAGAGTCCTCCTGAAAGGTCCTAAAAGCTGTGGGATGTGCCAGCTCCAGGAGATCCCTGCAGGAACTGCAGCTTCTCTTCCCACAGCCAGGGAATGACAGTTTCAAACCTGGGATGATTTCTGCTCCAGTGAGCCCTGGGGTAGCTCTGCTCTGTGCTCCCAGCCCAGACTGAGTTTAACTCCTCTGTGCCTCTGTGCTGTGCCCAGGGTGGCTGCAGGCAGTGCCCCAGCCCTGCTGGGCTGTGCACGGGAGCTGCTCCTGGGCAGACATGTCTCTCTGCAGCACTGCCCTTGCCAGGATCTGTCTCTGAGCCGGGAGCCTCTCCGCAGGTTTTTCAAAGGACTTTGATTTGGCTTTTAACTTGGAGTCTCTGGGAGGTTTGTGCAATCATGGCCTCCAACTATCTGCTGTAATTAGTCCCTGGAGAGGCTTTGTCAGTAACAACACTCATTGGGGCTCATTAATACTTCAGGGTACTTTAGTTTTTTTAAGGTATTTGGTGTTTCCCTTTTGATACAGGCTCTGTGAGAGCTTTGTACAATCATGGCCCCAATTATCTGCTTTAACGAGTCCCTTGAGAGCTTTGTACTGACACCCAGTAGTGCTCATTAATACTTTGAGATACTCAAGGTTTTTAAGGTACTTTGGATTTTCCTTTCTACACTGAGTCTCTGAGAGTATTTCATGCCATCCTGGCCTCCAATACTCTCCTCCAAGGAGTCTATGAGGAGCCTGTGTTGGGGATGGACCTCAGAGGGACACATTCATGGCTCAAGACATTTTGGGGTTTTTGTCCGTCTTTGACTCCTGGAAAGGTTTGTGCAATCTCCTCTCAGGCCCTGAGGTTTCAGGGCTCAGCTCCAAATGCACCATGGGGCTCATTATGATCAAGTACATCCTGACAAACTGTGGTTTTGCTTTGATTTCCCTCTACTGTAGTGCAGTTCACTAGGAAGTTCTTTTTCTATTGTTACAGAGAAATATTTCAAATAGCTTCCAATAAATCCATATTCCTGTTTTAAGGGTGTATGGTTCTCTTTAGAGAAGAAATGATAGCAGCATTCTGTGACTGATAGACCCAGGGGCTTTCCTAAGGAGGTCTGTCCTGGTTAGAGAAGCTGTGTCTTGAGATCTGACCCAGTGTGGAGAGCCTTGCTCCACATTTCCAAACCCCATCCTGTCTCTCCTCACTCACCTGGGGTCAGCTTATCTTGGAGAACTTGCTGCACTCAGGCAGAGTGGGGTTTTTCTTCTTTTATTTTAGTAATCTAAAACTCCTAAGCTCCCTGTTGAAAACAGACATCCTTCTCAAGTGTGTGCCAAGCCCAAGCTGCCACCAAGACCAGTCCAGACCTTCCCTGGGCCAGCTGTGAGGATGTGTGGAGGCCCAGAGCCCTGCCATCAGAGTCTCAATCCCCTAGACATAGAGGACCTGTTCCAGATAAGAGGAATAGGCTTTCAGGTTAGGGTGAGACGCTTTCTTCTCCCATAGATCTTTGCAGGCACATGATTTATGGAATGGTATGTTACCCCATTGGTCCATTGGCCTAATTATCCTCGTTAAACTCCTATTGCCCACGTTTGTTTAGCCCTAGAATGTTCTTCTCTCTCTGTCCCTCCATTGGCCCTAGTTTGCTGCATTCCTCCACTTTTGTTTCCTTATTGGCTGACCTGAGATCTGACCCCTCCTCTGCACCATTTTCCCCCATATCCATTGGACCCTGACCCTCAGCTCCACCCTCACTACCCCATATGACTTTGTTCCTTCAGCCTGCACCCTGTCTTCATCCCTGGACCCTGTTCAGCTGTGTACCCTGTTCCTGTACCAATAAACCCAGTTTGCAGGAGATCATATGAAAACCCATCCTGCCTGTTCTGTCAGCTTACTAAGGTAGAGGTGAGCTTTGGGCTCATGAGTGCTGGATGCTACAAGGGCCTCAGCAGAGCAATAATGCTACACATGGCACCTGAATAGGGACCTGATTTGTTAAGGTCCCCGGTAGCATCTCCAGCAGTGATCCTGCCAGCCAGATGTCACTGGAAGCTGTACCCCTTCAGGTCAACCACAACGCTGAAATGAGACTTGAGTTTTATTGAATCTCACTGAAGAAGAAGTCAACAATCCCCTCAACATCTATGGGACCAGCTTTGCTGACAGCCCCACAGGCCCCACTTTGGCTGAAGATTGTGCCTGTGAGACTGAGAGTGAGTGACTGAGTTGCAGAGAGCTCCCAGGGGTTTGGGCTTTTGATTTTCCGTTCCTGTGGATGGGCATTTCCTCTTTCATTGGGTGCAGCTATGGAAAATAATCAGTTCCAAGCTGCAAAGGATGTTTTTGTTAAGTTTTGGAGAGTTTTAAATTTAGAGGGGAGTTAATTTTCTGAGGGGAGTTTAAAAGGTATTGTTCATGGTTATTTGAGGAGTTTCCTGATATCTCTGTTGATTCTATCTATCAGTTACTGTTTTGGGATGCTGTTGGGAAAAAGCTTTATATTTTACAAACACAAGGGGTTTTAAAAGTTGGGAAATTGTATCTGTTGTTTCATTCAATTTATGGGATCATGTAACGAGTTCATGGTTCCAACCCATTGTCCTGGTTTATTCAATCCTCCCACCACGTTCCCGAACCCATGTTCCCTGAGAACAGGACGGGAGATGGAGCCCGCCCTTTGGCACAGACAAGCCATCTGCTACCTGTCATCTCCCCTCCTTTTCTGTCCTCTCCTCAGGCTGGTAGTGTTAGCGTTCAAAAACACATAATCACGGAGCGATTATATGCGGTGCTTTTTATTAAGAGCTCTGGGAATCGGGGTATATTCAACCCAAATCTGACTCCGACCATACATCCGAAATGATCATGTTTTATACTCTATCGTTACATAATTTTCATGTTAATTATTAAACTTATATTGTTATATTGTATACATAAATTTAGCCCCTCTCTGAATTTCCAACATAGTTTCTCACTATTCTTCTTATGGTTATATAATAATTACATTTAATTACTAAACAATCATCACATCTAACGATTATATAATTTATCATACTGCTTACGCAGGTGCAGTTGGTCTGGGAAAGCAAAAAGCCTAACATTTTAGATTCTATCTTTAACTTTTTCCAGGGTTCCACTATCAGTAGTGGCCATGCTGCCCTGACATTCCTTCATCTCCTGATCCTAATCCCCCTTCCTATAAATCACAAGATGGCAATGCTCCTGTTTGAGAGACCAGCATTTTAGATTCCCTTCGGCCTTCATCCCCATTTCCTGCCTTTGCTCCACGTACCTCCCCTGTGACAGGCCCCACCTTGATGTTGAGTTCCGACCCTGGAACTGGACATGGGGCCAACTGGAAGGAAGCCATTTTGGCTACCAAAGGCCTTCAACACAAGGTGTTGCCAGTTGGCTGAATGCCCTACGCCCCTCCCAGCAGACCTGCTTCCTCAGCAGAGGAAGAGAGCGATAGCTTATCTGAGAGTGAGGATGAGCCCAAGCATTCTTGGCAGAGGATGCAGAGAAAAGCTGCAAAGAAGGGGGACTGGGAGGTGGTAACCAAGATTCAGGTGGCACCTGTGCAGTATAAGCAGGGGCCAAAACCTAAATCTATTCCCTATAGATTCCCATTTAGGTTTTGGCCCCTGCTTATACTGCACAGGTGCCATCTGAATCTTGGATTCTCTACCTCCATAGGGAAATTAAGGACTTAGTTAAGGCTGCAAAGGGCTATTGGAGGAGTTCTCCCTTTTTTAAGAATTTGCTGGATGCACCATTTACTGCCCACACGATGGTACCATAAATTAATAGAGTGTATAAAAATTTTATTGTCACCTGCTGAGTTTATTTTGTGGAAACAAATTTGGATAAATAAATTTAATGAATTACCAAAAGGTTTATGTTGAGGAAGAACGGTGACAACACCTCACATTGGACTGCATTACTAGGGAAGGAGACTATACTAGACTGCAATATCAGGTTGAAGTCCTCCCCTGGTCAATACTGGAAGATCACAAAGGTGCTGCATGGTCTACCCTCCTCCACCTGACACTTCTACATCCCACATTGACTTCACTGACATTTGCCAGGGCCTGGATGAGAGCTATATCAAGTTTGTCGATCACCTTATTAAAGTGCTGGAAAAACAGGTAGACGATGAAAAGGTCTGGGATTATCTTATTAGCAAATTAGCTTTCTGTAATGCCAGTATTGACTGCAGAAAGGTTCTGGACACCCTCCGCCTTGTCCATGAGCCGACCATCGCTCAGATGGTTGATGCTTGCATTTGTCAAGCGGTCTCAGACTGTGACTCCAGCCTAGCCAAGGCCACCGGCCAGGGTGCAATGGAAGCGCTGGTTGCAGCAAATGTGCTTCTCCACAATACAAAATGTAATAAAGGCAGTGGAAACTGTTATAACTGCGAGAAAACTGGACATATAGCAAAAGACTGTAAATACAAGACTAACAACCATTCTCATTTTTCACCCAGCCCTCAGTCCCAGAGCCATTGCCCAAATTGTTCCTGAAGCCAACAGCACTACCAGACCTCGGGAAACTGCCAGCAGAGCTCAAAATGACCTCAAATATGAAGTTATTCCATCCCACCCTTCCATCAGTGATAGATGTCCTAGGTTACAATGTAAAGATGTATTCTATTCCAATCCTCAAGAGCTGTTGAAAGCAGGAAGGGCATTGTTTTTTCCTTATCTCCTGTAAATGGGCTGATCAATGCCTTGCCACATGACTCAGAGATAACTCCCTCTGGGAGCCATTTCTGCACCCACCCCATGCCTTATAGAATGATTTTAGCTCATTGGGAGATGCTTCGCCCAGTGGGGAGGAGTTAAGCATCCCCAGCTGAATATAATCTGGGGTTTGGGACAGCACAAGCTGCCTTTCCACTGGATTTCCCAGGGAACAGCTGCCATTTCCATTGGATCTTCAGAGGAAAACTACACCCTACTACAGGATCATTGCTCCAACATAACCACATCTGGCATTCCAGGAGGACTGCAGCCACCATTCCAACTGGACTGCTAACAACACCCTGACCAACAGGGTGTCAAGTTGTATTCTGACTTTGTCAATGTTTTTTCTTTTGTATTATTGAATGCATTTTGGGTTTTTTTTTTTCTTTTCCTAATAAATTGTAAGTCTGACTTGGAGTCGCTCACTGGTTTTGCTTTCAAACCAGAAAAAATGGAAAAGTCTGAGCAGATTTCCTGAACAACAAACCCCACTCAGGAGCCACCTGCTCAGTCCAGGCTGCCTGGAATGGTGTCACATTTCTCCAAGGGACTTTGTGAGCAGAAATGATCTCTGGGAGCAGAATTCTGTGAGTCTTGCAGCTGAATTCTCCGTCCCTATCCTTTCCCTGGATCTCTGTTGCAGATGGAGGCTGCTGGTGCCACCCTCACCATTAACATCTCTCTCTTGAATGCAAACAGATGTTCCCAGGACCATTTTGACACTAAGAGGGTGATATGGAAGCAAGGAGTCAATGTGACCCTGGGGTCCCATGGAACCAATGGGCCATGGTGACACAGCAGGGCCATGTGGATTCAGTGGTCCATTGTGACACTGTGGATCCATGGAGACACTCCCGGAACCTCATGGAACCAAGGAGTCCTTGGTGACCCAGCAGGGCTGCATGGAGTCAATGGTCCATGGTGACACTGCCCCTCCAAGGAGGCCATTGTGACACTGTGGAAGCTCATGGAGCGAGGGAGGCCATTGTGACACCGAAGAACTTCATGGCACTAAATATTCATGGTCACACATCAGGGCATCATGGGAACCAAGGAACCTCTGTTGGCAGTATGGACACTCAAGGAACCAGGGGCTGTTGTGGCACTGCAGAACCAACAGAGCTGCTGGACCTTGTTCCCTGGCACTGCACAGCTCCTTGGGAGGCACGGCAGGAGCAGCACCCTGGGAGCCTTGGGAATGTCCCTCTGGGATCCATGGCACATACTCCCAGGGGCTGGAATTCCAGTTCCCAGCCAGGAAAAGATGTTCCTGCCCTCAAAGGCAAAGACCTTAAGAAGGAGCCAAAAGCCAAGTGCAGCAAGATCCTACAATGACATTTCACTGCCAGCCTTCAGAACTTTACCCATGGCTGCTGTAGCTCCTGCACTGGGAATTAAATCAGGGCAGGATCTTTGGTGGGAGCTGCCCTGGCTCAAGGGAGACACTGAGAGAGAAACAGAGCAGGCAAAGTGAGGCAGGAGAGAAAGGAGGACACCAATACAATCAGCTGAGAAGATGGCACTCTAAAAACAGAACTGGAACTGATGGAAAATGAATGGGACAGAAATCAATAGTTCTGAAAGTTTTAATTACTATCAAAATAGATCACACACACCCAGACCTACACAATCCTGATCCCACACTCTCAAATTTTGATCTCACTTCTCCCAATCTCCTTCCAACACTATCTCACCCTGGAGATTGTGGAATCAAATAGATATGGCATGGGACTGAGTTTTTCTGAGGTGGGAACAAGGCAATTTGACAAGGATTGAGCCATTTTGGGGTAAAATTGAGGTGTTTTCAGTGGGATTGAATAATTTTGAGGTGACAGACCAATTCATCTTGAATTCTGGAGTGCAAGGATATGGAGAATACTTCCTGAAATCCCGCAAGAACACACAAATCTTCCAGAATATGTTCCCAAACCATAAATTCCACCTCAAACACCTGTTAAATAGTAGGATTTTAGATATTCTTGATCAATTACTTTCTTTTTTGTCATATTTCAGGTGTTTTTAAGTGATAAAGAAAAATCAGAAGAAAATTAGGGCCAAACCAAAAGGATAACCAGCCAGGTGTCCTCCCAACATGGATCACAGGAAATGTGGGTCACCAGGGCTCTGACCAATGTGGATCCTCCCATGGGGGATGAAGCTAGAGCGGTGCACGAAGCTCTTCGGCAGTTGGAGCACTTGCAGGGCTTCCCTTACCGGGGCCTCCGTTAGTGTCTAGTCAAGTGAGAGCTGCCGAAGAAACTCTTCCCACACTGGGGACACTCGTAGGGCCTCTCCCCAGTGTGGATGCGCCGGTGGGTGACGGGGATGGAGTTGCCCTTGAAGCCCTTCCCACAGTCAGGGCAGCAGAAGGGCCTCTCCTCAGTGTGAATCCACTGGTGGCCGAGGAGATTGGAGCTGGTCTGAAACCTCTTGTGACACTCGGGACACTCATAGGGCCTCTCCTCAGTGTGGATTATTTGGTGGATGACCAGCTGGGACCTACGACTGAAGCTCTTCTCACATTCCCCAAACTTGTAGGGCATTCCCTGGTGTGGATCCTCTGGTGGCAACTAAGGCTGAAGCTCCAGCTGAAGCTCATCTCACATTCCCCACACTCACAGGGCCTCTCCCCAGTGTGGATGTGCTGGTGCCTGATGAGGTGGAGGTTTTGCTAGATACCCTTCCCACAGTCAGGGCAGTGGAAGGGCCTCTCTTCTGTGTGAATATGCTGGTGGCTGAGGAGATGGGACCTGATGTGAAAACTCTTCTGACACTGGGGACACTCATAGGGCCTGTCCCCAGTGTGGATGCATTGGTGGGTCATGAGGGTGGATCTCTAGCTGAAGCTCTTCCCACATTCCCCATACTCATAGGCCCAATCCCTGGTGTGGATCCTCTGGTGGCTGATCAGGGTGCTGCTCTGCCTGAAGTTCTTCCCACACTCCAAGTACTTGTAGGGCTTCTCCCCATCATGAAGCTGCTCATGGACCACCAGCTCCAAACTCTGTCTGAAGCTCTGTCTACCTTGCTGGCTCAGGGTGGGTCTTTCCTCCTCAGACCACCCTGGGCTGGCTTTGAAGCCCATCCTCCTGCAGGATCTCTGGGGATTTTCCTCCCCATTGGAATTCTGCACTGTGGAGTCACTCAAAACGACCTCTTCAATGAGGTTCTGCCATGGAGAATTTTCCTCCACTGTCTCTGAGCTTTGGCTTAAGCTCTGTCCACCTTCCTGGCACAGGGTGGGTCTTTCCTCCTCAGAGCACCCTGGACTGGGTTTGCAGCCCCTCCTCCTGTTCTACCTCAGAGGCTATTCCTCCCTGTTGGATTCCAGACCATGGAGCTGCTCAAAATGGCCTTTTCTACCATGTCCTGCCATAGGGATTTATCCTCCCTCCTCAGCTCCTTGTCTGGGGGAGAAAGCACAAGGAGAGGATGTGATTTCCCTCCGTGCCACAGGGAAGGAGAAGGAGATCCCCTCAATGCATCCCCGGGACAAGAACAGGACAGCGTTGGCACCGGGGTTGTCCTGCAGCCAGGGGCCATGCTGGGCTGGGAGATGGAGTGGGAGAGAAGGGGAAAGGGAACTGACTTTCTCCTCACCTGCTTGGGTGTCCTGGGGGATCCTCATTTGTTGGAAAAGAAATGAAATTTAGCAAAATGTTTAATTATAGTGAGTTGTGTGTGAACTGTTTTGTTAAAAAGTAGTTTTGTAGCCGTTGAAAGTGTGTTGGGTTTTGTGTGTAACCTAGCAGGTAGTCTTAGGGATTTAATAAATATTTAAACTAGTGCAGGAAAGTAAGAATGCTAACCTGTCTGGAGGCAGCATACAATGCTCTTAGAATAAGATAAGCAGAAGATTAATGATCTTGTTTGTGAACCAAGGAATGTATCACAAGGGGTCTGTGACTAGGCAAGGGGAACAGGGAACTGTTTCTTGGAGACTTTGTTGTGAATTGCATGTATAAGAGGGAAGCACCCATACGTGAATTTGGGGGCTCGGGTTTTAGGGAGGTGAGTCCCCCAGCTCCCCGGGCCCTTAATAAAGCACCCACAAAACTTATCCGAGTTTTGTGTCATTTATCAATCGGGCAACAATTTTCCTCACAGCCTTGTGTTCCATCTGGTGAAGGGTTGGGGATGGGAAAATCTGTTGTGGGAGGAAAACAAGGGATAAGCGCATTGAATTTTGTCCTGGTTTGAAGGCAAACCTGGGGGAGAGTCTAAACCAGAATTGCAATGATACAGAAACACTGCCTTAAACTGACAGAGTCAGGATATAATCTGACACCCTGTTAGTCAGGGTGGTGGCAGCAGTCCCAGTAAATGGTGGCTGCAGTCCTGTTGGAGTGATGAATGTGATTCTGTCAAAGCAGTGATCCTGTAGAAGGGTCTGGTCTTCCTCTGAAGGTCCAGTGGTGGTTCTGGAGCTCTTGTCCTCTGAGAATCCAGTAGGCAAGGTGCTGCTGGTGTAGCAAGGCTCAGCTTATATCCAGGTAGGAATGCTTGGATCCTCCCCCTGGGAAGAGCATCCCACAATGGGATAATGGAATTTTATCAGTCCTGCAGTGACACTCAATGGCCCATTAGCAGAAGATATCTCCCCTGTGGGGTGTTATCAGGGGTGAGTCATGGAAGAGATAAAGAACAATGCCCCACCTGTTTATAGCAGTTGATGAAGATGGTGATTGAAAACATGCGTTTGGTTACATCTTCCATTGCAACCTGAAACAGTGGGGTAATCCCTGCTCAGGGGGTGAACACCACCCCCCTTACCCAAACTGGCTCAGGTGTAAAACCCCCACCCCGGGAAGGCCACACACACAGGGGACAATGTCACACTTGGCCCTGCTCCAGGGGAGGTCTCTGTCCCTGTCACTCCCTTGCTCTCCCCCCCTTTTCTCTTTCCATCTCTCTCTCTCTCTACCTCACATTTAGTGTTCAATAAAATCCACTTTGGATTTGGTCTCATTAGCACATTAATTGGGGCAGAGGCATCTTTCTAAGAATTTTCTTAACCCAATTGCGACATTATTTTGGCACAGTGAATTCAGGGCACTGTTGTCTGACCCCAAGTACCTTTGACAACAGCATGGTTCCCTCCTTTGAGGAGGTTGTGCTTCTTTCTGGAGGAACTCTTGGAAACTTTGACGCAGCTTCCTCAGAGAGACTTATGGGAGAAATGATGAGGAAAATGGCTGTTGTGGCTGGCCAGTCTAAAGAAAATATTTTGTTGTCTTTCCTTGAAAAGTTTACTAAAATCACTGCAGAAAAGGGATCATGTGATACGAGCGAGACTGACAGGGTTCATTCACCCCAAGGTGAGAAACACAAGGGGCTGCTGGAAGTCCCACAGGAAGCCCTGCTCAAGTAGCTAAATTCCCAAATAACTCCTGAGTTCATGCCCTTGGAGGCTTTGCCAAATGTGAGAGTCATTATACTCTTCGCCCCTGTCACCTTTGTGACAGCTACACAGAACTTCTCCTTCTTTTTAATAATCTGTATTGGGCCAAATTTGCACTTTTCTTTAATTGGAACCTGCAAGAAGCTGAGTTGGAGCTGTGCTAGAATTGATCTGACTTGTAATTGACACAGAATTGCTTCTATTTTCAGTGTAATCATGTTTGGGATTTGTTTGCATTGTCATCATGTGACTTGTGGGAAAATCAAATATTCATCAAGTGATTTATGCAGAGTAAAGCTTGATTGCTGCCAAATTTATTTTGCCCAGTTCCCAGGGGATTCTCAAGGGTCTCTCTGCCTCTCGCACTGGGAGATGCTTGTGAAGAGTTTGGGGGGGTTGTCCCTGTCACTCCAGGCCATTCCCCACGGGGTCTCCATTATTCTCACCCCTGGGAATGCCTGGGGGATCTCCCTCCCTCTCACCCCTGTGCCAGGGGGTGCTCAGAGCAGTCTCTGTCCCTCTCAGCACAGGGGATGCTCAGATGTCTCTGTCCCCTCACCCTGGGGGATGCTCGGGGGGTCTCCATCCCTCTGGCCTCAGGCAATGCCTGTGCAGGGCTGGGCACCAGGGGCTCTGTGTCCCTCTCACCGCTGAGGGTGCTCGGGCCTGGGGGGGCTCTCTGACCTTCTCACACCTGGGGAGACCGGGGGGGTCTCTGTCCCTCTCAGCCCTGCTGTGACCCCACCCAAACATCATCGGGCTCAGAGGGACAGAGACACCCCCAAACCCCCAGAAGGGCTGAACCTGGGATTTGGTTTGGGGCTGAGGGTTTAGGAAGGGGCTGGAATTGGGGCTGGGGTTGGAGTTGGGGCTGAGATTTGGATTAGAGCTGGGATTGAGGTTAAGGCAAGACATGGGATTGGCTTTAGGGCTGGGGTTGGGATTGGGTCTGGGGCTAGACAAGTCTGGCACTGGAATGAGATTAAATACAGAACTGTGAGTGTGTCTAAACATGGAGTGAGATTGAGACCAGGGTCAGGGTCAGGTTTGGGACTGAGATCACCCAGAGTGGGACAGGGGAGATGTCACTGCAGGATGTCCCTGGCATCGTCCCAGCCCTCCTCAAGCAACTCCAAACATGGCAGGCATTTGGGTGCTCCACGATCCAGGTGCTCCCACGCTGCCCCTCAATACCAGGCAAGCATTCCCTGAGGGCAGCCCTGACTGTGACCCTTGGGGCTCTGGGATCAGCCCTCACATCCCTGTGGGAGCAGCTGCAGATGGGACGAGAGATTTCCCCCCCTCTTACCTGTGGGAGAATGAAGCCCAGCTTCCCTTTTCTTCTGATGCCTCCTCCTCTCCTCAGCTGAGGGTGTCAAACTTCCCAGGAGCAGGAAAATCCCCATTCTCTGTTTGCTTGTGGCTGCAGCTTGGAACATCCACCCAGAACAAAGAAATTTCTAACAGCCCTGCTGAATGTCACCAGGGGGAGGTTTGTGACAAAGGGAGGAAATTGTATTTTGATAGTAAAGAAAGTTACAAAATTCTTTCTTTCTTTCTTTCTTTCTTTCTTTCTTTCTTTCTTTCTTTCTTTCTTTCTTTCTTTCTTTCTTTCTTTCTTTCTTTCTTTCTTTCTTTCTTTCTTTCTTTCTTTCTTTCTTTCTTTCTTTCTTTCTTTCTTTCTTTCTTTCTTTCTTTCTTTCTTTTCTTTCTTTCTTTCTTTCTTTCTTTCTTTCTTTCTTCTTCTTTCTTTCTTTCTTTCTTTTCTTTCTTTCTTTCTTTCTTTCTTTCTTTCTTTCTTTCTTTCTTTCTTTCTTTCTTTCTTTCTTTCTTTTCTTTCTTTCTTTCTTTCTTTCTTTCTTTCTTTCTTTCTTTCTTTCTTTCTTTCTTTCTTTCTTTCTTTCTTTCTTTCTTTCTTTCTTTCTTTCTTTCTTTCTTTCTTTCTTTCTTTCTTTCTCTTTCTTCTTTCTTTCTTTCTTTCTTTCTTTCTCTTTCTTTCTTTCTTTCTTTCTTTCTTTCTTTCTTTCTTTCTTTCTTCTTTCTTTCTTTCTTTCTTCTTTCTTTCCTTTCTTTCTTTCTTTCTTTCTTTTCTTTCTTTCTTTCTTTCTTCTTTCTTTCTTTCTTTCTTTCTTTCTTTCTTCTTTCTTTCTTTCTTTCTTTTCTTTCTTTCTTTCTTTCTTTCTTTCTTTCTTTCTTTCTTTCTTTCTTTCTTTCTTTCTTCTTTCTTTCTTTCTTTCTTTCTTTCTTCTTTCTTTCTTCTTTCTTTCTTTCTTCTTTCTTTCTTTTCTTTCTTTCTTCTTTCTTTCTTTCTTTCTTTCTTTCTTTCTTTCTTTCTTTCTTCTTCTTTCTTCTTCTTTCTTTCTTTTCTTTCTTTCTTTCTTTCCTTTCTTTCTTTCTTTCTTTCTTTCTTTCTTTCTTTCCCATTCATTTTCCACCAGTTCCAGTTTGTTTTTTCAGACTGCCACCTTCTCAGATGATTGTGTTTGTGCCCTCCTTTCTCTCCTGCCTCTCTTTGCTTGCTCTGTTTCTCTCTCAGTGCCTCTCTTGAGCCAGGGCAACTGCCACCAAAGACCCTGCCCAGATGTAATTCCCACTCCAGGAGCTACAACAGCCATGGGTGAGGTTCTGAAGGCTGGCAGTGAAATGTCACTGTAGGATTTTGCTCCACTTGGCTTTTGGGTCCTTCTTGAGAGCTTTTCCTTTGAGGGCAGGAACATCTTCTCCTGGCTGGGAACTGAATTACAGCCCCTGGGAGCAAGTGCCATGGATCCCAGAGGGGCATTCCTAGGGCTCCCAGGAAACGGGGAAAGGGAATGAGGATTTTCCTGCTTCTCGTGAGTTTGACATCCTTGCCCAAGGAGAGGGCAAGGCACCAGAAGAAAAGGGCAGCTGGGCTTCTTTCCGGAAAGAGGGGGGGAAATCTCTCGTCCTGTCTGCTGCTGCTCCACAGGGATGTGAGGGCTGATCCCAGAGCCCCAAGGGTCACAGTCAGGGGCTGCCCTCAGGGAATGCTTGCCTGGTACTGAGGGGCAGCGAGGGGAGAACCTGGATCATGGAGCACTCAGCTGCCCCCCATGTTTGGAGGTGCCTGAGGAGGGCTGGGACGATGCCAGGGACATCCTGCAGTGACATCCCCCCTGTCCCACTCTGGGTGATCTCAGTCCCAAACCTGACCCTGACCCTGGTCTCAATCTCACTCCATGTTTAGATACACTCACAGTTCTGTATTTATTCTCATCCCAGTGCCAGACTTGTCTAGCCCCAGACTCAATCCCAACCTAAAGCCCTAAAGCCAATCCCATGTCTCACCTTAACCCTCAATCCCAGCTCTAATCCAAACCTCAACCCAAAATCCAACCCCCAGCTCCAATTCCCGTCCCTTCCTAAATCTTCAGCCCCAAACCAAATCCCAGGTTCAGCCCTTCTGGGAATTTGGGGGTGTCTCTGTCCTTCTGAGCCCGATGATGTTTGGGTGGGGGTCACAGCAGGGCTGAGAGGGACAGAGACCCCCCCGGTCTCCCCAGGTGTGAGAAGGTCAGACAGCCCCCCCAGGCCCGAGCACCCTCAGCAGTGAGAGGGACACAGAGCCCCTGGTGCCCAGCCCTGCACAGGCATTGCCTGAGGCCAGAGGGATGGAGACCCCCCGAGCATCCCCCAGGGTGAGGGGACAGAGACATCTGAGCATCCCCTGTGCTGAGAGGGACAGAGACTGCTCTGAGCACCCCCTGGCACAGGGGTGAGAGGGAGGGAGACCCCCCAGGCATTCCCCAGGGGTGAGAATGATGGAGACTCCCGGAGGAATGGCCTGGAGTGACAGGGACAGGGACAACCCCTGGAGAACGGCCTGGGGTGACAGGGACAGGAAACCCCCCCCCAAACCCCTCCCAAGCAACCCCAAGTGCGAGAGGCACAGAGACCCCTTGAGAATCCTCTGGGCACTGGACAAAATAAACTTGGCAGAAATCAAACTTGACTATGCAAAATCACTTTGAAGAATATTTGCTCTTCCCAAAAGTAACTTGGGATGAAAGTGCAAACAAATCCCAAACATGAATAAACTGACAATCCAAGCAGTGATGTGGCAATTCCAATATTCATTGCTTCCTGCACTGCTCCAGCTCAGCTGCTGGCCAGTTCTGATAACAGGGAAGTGGAAATCTGCCCAATACAGATTATTAAAAGGAAGGGAAAGCTCTGTGTAGCAGTCACAAAGGTGACAGGGATAAAAAAGGAAAAATTATTCTCACATTTGGTAAAGCCCCCAAGCCTGAGAATTTAGGACTTATTCAGAAATTTATCTACTTGAGCTGTGCTTCTTCTGGGACTTTTAGC
Organism: Ammospiza nelsoni; assembly: GCF_027579445.1. Classification (NCBI taxonomy): domain Eukaryota; kingdom Metazoa; phylum Chordata; class Aves; order Passeriformes; family Passerellidae; genus Ammospiza; species Ammospiza nelsoni. The sequence continues at coordinate 2,359,879 of NC_080661.1, read as the reverse complement.
TGCCTTGTGTTCCTCATCATGGGGTGAATGAACCTTTCAGTCTCACTGGTAACATTTGCTCCATTTCCTCCAGTGATTTTAACAACTTTATAAGGAAAGACAACAAATTATTTTCTTTACACTGGCCACCCATAAAAGCCATTTTCCTCATCATTTCTCCCATAGAGAAAAAAAGCTTTTATAAGCTCCATAAGCTCCCCAGGAGGAAGGAGGGACTGTGTCCAAGTTTGCAAGAGTTCTTCCAGAAATAACCACAACCTCCTGAGTGGAGGGAATCATGCTGTTGTGAAAGGCACTTGGGGTCAGACAACAGTGCCCTGAACCCACTGTGCATAAATATTATGGCAATTTGATTAAGAAAATTACTAGAGAGATGCCTCTGGCCCAATTAAGGTGCTAACGTGACCAGATCCGAAGTGGATTTTATTGAACAGTAAATGTGAGGTAGAGAGGTGAAAAGAAAGAGAAAAAAATGAGTGACAAGGGACAGAGACCTCCCCTGGAGCAGGGCCAAGTGTGACATTGTCCCCTGTGTGTGTGGCCTTCCCAGGGTGGGGGTTTTACACCTGAGCCAGTTTGGGTAAGGAGGGTGGTGTTCACCCCCTGAGCAGGGATTACCCCACTGTTTCAGGTTGCCATGCAAGATGTAACCAATTGCATGTTTTCAATCCCCATCTTCATTAACTGCTATAAACAGGTGGGGCAGTGTTCTTTATCTCTTCCATGACTCACCCGTGATAACACCCTCCAGGGGAGATATCTTCTGCTAATGGGCCATTGAGTGTCACTGCAGGACTGATAAAATTCCATTATCCCATTGTGGGATGCTCTTCCCAGGGGGAGGATCGAAGCATTCCTACCTGTCTCTGTGTGTGTCTGTGTCTGTGTGTGTGTCTGCGTGTCTGTGTGTGTCTGTGTGTCTCTGTGTGTGTGTGTCTGTCTGTGTGTCTGTGTCTGTGTGTCTGTTTGTGTGTCTGTGTCTGTGTCTGTGTGTCTGTCTGTGTGTGTCTGTGTGTCTGTGTCTGTGTTTATGTGTCTGTGTGTCTGTCTGTGTCTCTGTGTCTGTGTCCGTGTGTGTGTGTGTTTGTGGTGTTTGTGTGTGTGTGTCTGTGTGTGTCTGTGTCTGTGTGTTTGTGTCTGTGTCTGTGTGTCTGTGTGTCTGTGTGTGTGTCTATGTGTGTGTGCTGGTGCTCTTGTGGCTCCCTCCTGTTACCACAAAACACTCTGAGGGAAAGTTGATTGCACCACCACAGACCACAACAGTGCCCCTTGGAACCAAGAGGCCATTGTGACACTGTGGAACCAAGGAGAGCATTGCCGTACTACCAGATCTCATGGAACCAAGGATCCATTGTGACACTGCAGGGCCTTGGGGGACCAAGGGTCATTGTGACACTGCAAGGCCCAAGGATCCAAGGGACTTTGTAACATCAAGGGGTCCCATGGAACCAAGAAGACATTGTGACACAGAGAGGCCTCATGGAACCATGGTGACACCAAGTTGTCGGGAGTGTTGATCTGCTGGAGGGTAGGGTAGGAGGGCTCTGCACAGGTCCCTGTACAGGCTGGATCTAGGGCCCAAATACAGCAAGGTGAAGTTTAACAAGTCTAAGTGCCGGGTCCTGCATTTTGGCCACAACAAGCCCTGAAGCAATACAGGCTGGGGACAGAGTGGCTAGAGAGCAGCCAGGCAGAAAGGGACCTGCAGAGACTGATGGACAGCAGGCTGGACATGAGGCAGCAGTGTGCCTGGGTGGCCAAGAAGGCCAATGGCTCCTGGCCTGGATTAGGAATGGTGTGGCCAATAGGAGGAGGGCAGTGATTCTTTCCCTGTGCTGAGCACTGGTTAGGCAGCACCTCGAGTCGAGTACTGCATCCTCAATTTCTGGGCCTCATGGGTGGGCAACAGGAAGAAATTCGTAGCAGAAAAGATTAAAGAAAGCAAAGGTAAAGTCAAGGAAATGCTGAGGGCAGTTTGGGGGTGGCTGCCAGGCAGCCCTGGCTCTGAGCAACAGCATCTGCAGTGGGACAGGAAACTCCCAGCTGGTGGGAACAAATTTTCTGTCTGACTGCAAGGCCAGAACAAAGCTGAGTGGTTTCCCTGGTGTCCCCCAGCGCTTGCTGGCCCCAGGGGCTGATGGTATTTGTGCTCTCTCAGGTTCATGTCCCCACACCAACAGCATGAGGGTGCTGCCCCTGCTGTGTGCAATGCAAACAGGGGCTGCTGAGCCAGTGCTGCCGTGTCTGTGCCTGCAAGGATGGGGCACCTGTGTGAGCTGGGGGAGAGGCCAGGGCTGCAGAGGGGGGATGTTGTTGGCAGCTCCATGAGGACGCTCTGGGACGCTGCCCTGGGCTGTGCAGCGCACTGGGGATGGATCAGCCCCTGCTCTGCTGCTCCTTCCCGTCTCCCCCAGGGCCCTTGCAGAGCCCCAGCCATGCTGTTTGCCCCCAGCCTGCCCACGGCCAGCCTGGGGCTGCTCATGGGGGTTTTCTGTGCTGAGCATTGGCCTGGCCGTGTTCTGGAGAGAGCCTGGGCAAGGAGCCTGGAGCCCCCAGGCCCTGGCCTGAGGCGTCAGCGCTGCCCCAGCAGTGCCCATGGCCTGTCTCTGCTGCAGCCCCGGCACTGCCACCCCCAGGGCTGTGCCCAGCCCCGAGAGCACTCAGGCCCTACAGCAACACCAGGGCCACCAGGGCAGTGGGGCAGGGCCACAGCAGCAGCACTGGCAACACCAAGTGCTGCTGCTGCTGGGCACAGCTGCTGGGCCAGCGCTGATCTGCCCCCAGCTCTGCACACAGACATTGCTGCTGCAGCTCCAGAGAAGGTAACAAATGGGCATGTCTGCAGAAAACTCTGCTAGGAGATCCTTTAGTTCCTTTAAAGTCACCAAGAATGCAGCCCCTCATTGACAAAGTCTGTGGCCAAAGGGAAGGTGGAGAGAATCAAAATGAGAAATGGCACAAACATTGGCCTATCTTTGTGGAGAAGATTAAGAAACTAAAACACAGACAAAAATTTTCAAAATGAAAACAACAAGAATTATCAAAGATAACTTTTATTACAAGTGATTTGTAGAAATTGGCCGGCAGTTTAATGTTTCTGATACCATCCAATCATCAGTCTCCTCACTGCAGCACTGAGCTCCTTGTTCCTCAGGCTGTAGATGAGGGGGTTCAGGGCTGGAGGCACCACTGAGTACAGAACTGACAGGGCCATGTCCAGAGGTGGGGAGGACATGGAGGGAGGCTTCAGGTGGGCAAATATGGCAGTGCTGACAAACAGGGAGACGACAGCCAGGTGAGGGAGGCAGGTGGAAAAGGCTTTGTGCCGTCCCCGCTCAGAGGGGATCCTCAGCACAGCCCTGAAGATCTGCACATAGGAGAAAACAATGAACACAAAACAGCCAAATGATAAACAGACAGCAATGAGCCAAATTTCCTTGAGGTTGGAGTGTGAGCAGGAGAGCTTCAGGATCTGGGCGATTTCGCAGAAGAACTGGCCTGGGGCATTGCCGTGGCACAGGGGCAGGGAAAATGTATTGGCCGTGTGCATGAGAGCAGTGAGAAAGCCACTGGCCCAGGCAGCTCCTGCCATGTGGGCACAAGCTCTGCTGCCCAGGAGGGTCCCATAGTGCAGGGGTTTGCAGATGGACACGTAGCAGTTGTAACACATGACAGTACGGAGGGAAAGCTCTGCTACAATAAAAAACAGAAAGAAAAAGCTGAGCAGCCCATCCTGTGTAGGAGATGTTGCTGGTGTCCCAGAGGGAATTGTGCACGGCTTTGGGAACAGTGATGCAGATGGAGCCCAGGTCACTGAGGGCCAGGTTGAGCAGGAAGAAGAACATGGGCGTGTGAAGGTGGTGGCCGCAGGCTACGGCGCTGATGATGAGGCCGTTGCCCAGGAGGGCAGCCAGGGAGATGCCCAGCAAGAGGCAGAAGTGCAGGAGCTGCAGGTGCCGCGTGTCTGCCAATGCCAGCAGCAGGAGGTGCCTGATGGAGCTGCTGTTGGACATTTGAGCTTGTCATGGGGATCTGTAAGAAAAGTAATCACGGAATACTTGAGTTTGGAGCAAATATTCCAGCACAGCCTGGGGGCAGTTTCCCCCCACTGCCTGCCCAGGGCTCTGCTGCCTGGAGCTGTCCCTGCCAGCAGCTGCTTCCCTGTGCCCAGGGCTGGTCCTTGCCAGTGCTGCCAGAGCCCAGCCCAGCCCTGGGGGCTCAGCTCTGCCCTGCAGACCCCTCCCAGCTCAGGCACTGCCCAGGGGCAGCTCTGGCTCTGCAGGCTCTGATAGCAACACAGCAACCCTGAGGAGGCTGGAAAAGTGACACTGATGCTGCCTTTAAGTTGCCCTATGCTAATTTCTCTAACTGCCTGGATACATAAGATTGGAGAAAAATAAAAGTTTTTTTTCTCAACCTGAAAAGAGAGATAAATATCTATGTGCAATTTCCTATCCAGGCAACCCAGAGCAGTAGATCAAAAAAGCAGGATTTTCCCATTTATGCAGGCCCTGACTCTCTGTGCTCCCTGTATAATCTACTTGGAAATATTCTGCAGTTTAATGCCATGCTGGGAGCAATCCTGAACAATGCAGCATCCTTACCACACAAGGAGAACACTTCCAAGTCTTACCAGCTGTCTCCTCCCACCCAGATCTTGTTCCCCAGTGCTGGCAGCAGCTGCCAGGGCTGGCTGAGAGCGTTCCCTGGCAGGCAGCAAAGTCCCTGCCCCAGCACAGCGCCCTGGGCTGCAGGACCCTGCTCTGCAGGACAGCCCTGGGCACCCCTGGCTGCTCTGCACAAGAGACAGAGAATGTACTCACAGGGTCTGTAGGCATTGGGGTGTTCCAACTTTAGGAGATGGCTCCAGGAGCTGCAGCTGCATTGTCCTGCAGCCAGAGGTTCCTGTGTCAAGGGCTGGCAGTGATTCTGCCCCAGGCACTTCTCAGCACCTTCCCAGCCCTGACTGATTGAAGCTCTCTGTGCCTCTGTTCTGTGCTTGGGGTGGCTGCAGGCAGTGCCCCAGCCCTGCTGGGCTCGGAGAAAAGCTGCTCATTAAGAGAAATGTGCTTTTGAAGCTCTTCTTGGTTACCAGGAGCTGCCTCTGTGCCAGGAGCCCAGCCCAGCTCAGCAGCACAGACACAGCACAAGGACTTTAATGAGCCTCTGGGCTTTGTGCTGAGGCCCTGAACATCAGTCCCTGAGAGGGAGCTGAAGAAACCTCTCCAGAACTCCAAGTCAGAATCCAACTCCAAAGTTTCTTGGACTTTTAATGGGTGCCACTGAGGGACACAACTGAGAAAGTGTCCCCAGGCCCCAGATAGAGCAGAGAACTGGAGGCAGTGATGACAGGTGGGGACAAAGAGAAGCCAAGTCTTGGTGCCCTGGGGCACAGCAGGGTCTGTGCCACCAAGGGCTGGGAGGAGACACCTTGTCATGAGGGACTGGGGCCTCCTGGCACAGCCCCAGCCAGGCTGGGCACTGTCAGCCCCTTGTCCTGCCCTCAGCATCCCCCCCTAGCCCACATGCCAGTGGCCTCAAGGATCTGCTGGAAGGAGTCCCTGGGGAGCCTTTCTCAGGAATGGCCCTGGGGGCTCCTTAATGCTCCCTTCAGGGACTGCAGGTTTTTCAAAGGACTTTGGGTTTGACTTTTGCCTTGGAGTGTCTGAGAGGTTTGTGCAATCCTGGCCTCCAATTATCTGCTGTAATTAGTCCCTGGAGAGGCTTTGTCAATAACAACACTCACTGGGGCTCATTAATGGTTCAGAGTACTTCAGTTATTTTAAGCTACTTGGTGTTTCCTTTTTGATACAGACTCTCTGAGATGTTTCTGCAATTATGGCCCCAATTATCTGCTTTAACGAGTCCCTTGAGAGCTTTGTACTGACACTCAGTAGTGCTCATTAATACTTGGAGTTACTCAAGGTTTTTAAGGTACTTTGGAATTTCCTTTCTACACTGAGTCTCTCAGAAGTTTTTTGCCATCCTGGTCTCCAGTTCTCTCCTCCCAGGAGTCCATGAGGAGCCTGTGTTGGAGATCGACCTCAGTGAGACCCATTGGTGCCTTGAGACACTTTGGGGTTTTCCACTGACTTTGACTCCTGGAAAGATTTGTGCAGTTTCCCGTCAGGCCCAGGGTTCATGAGCTCAGCTCCAAATGCACAACAGGGCTCATTAGGATCAAGCAAGTCCTGACAAACCCTGGCTCTGCCTTGATTTTCCTGTGGTCTAGTTAAGTTCAGCAGGAAGTTTTCTTTTTGCAGTTATGAAGAAATATTTCAATGAGCTTCTAAGAAATATGTATTCCTTTTTTAAAGAGTGTATTTTATTACTGTTCTCTTTAGAGAAGAGGTGATTGCAGCATTCTGTGATTGATATTGATCCAGGGTCTCTCCTAAGGAGGTCTGGCAAGGTCAGTGAAGTTGTACCTTGGAGCTCAACCAGTATGGACAACCTTGGCCCACATTCCCCAGCCCCATGTGAGAAGCTATTTTCACTTTCAAAAATGTAAATGCTTTATTAAGACCTTATCAAAATACAACAGAAGACTGAATAAAGAAAAGAATACAGCACCAAGAGCAAAGAATTCAGTCACTGTGTGCTCATCTGCAAAATGGGTGTTCTGTCTTTTATACCTCTGGCCCCTCCCAAAATCTTGTCAATCGACTCCTTCTTCACTGTCCAGTGGTGGAGATCACTGTCTTACACCTTGATTGGAGGTCAGGTGCTGCCATAGTAACAAGCTGACCCTCCCAAATGCCCTGACTATTGAGGCCATCCTGTGATAACAATGCAAGGGGGAGGGGAAGGATAACTATACATCTACAAAATGATCCTTAACATATATTTAATATTCCCCCCTTAATCGTGAGAGCCAACCATAGAATTGCTCATCTATAACAAGCCTCCCTTTTCTTTTTTATAAGTCATTTTGCTTGAACAATTAAGTAAAAAAATTTATCTCTCTCTTGAATGAGTCATACCAGCATCTGTTGATGTGGGCAAGGACAGTGGGAATGGGAGAAAAAAATCTCAGGATTTCCTTAGACACACTTATTTGGAATGGACAAAAGGGCATCCAAGAGGTCCAGTATGGCTTTGAGTCCCATCTACCGTGCCTATGTGGCTGCTATCCATAGTTGGTGTATCTTAGGGGTGAGAACAGAGGCCAACTCGGTCCTGCCCTCCAGTCCCTGCTGAATTAAAAGACAACTGAGCAATGATAGAGGTCTGGTATGGCCTTTTGTCCTTACCTTACCATGCCTACAGGGTTGCTACCCGCAGCAGGGCTATGGAGCCTTCTTGGTAGCAAACAAAGGGGCCAACCTGGGCTTGCCCTCCTTCCTTTGTCTTATTTTCTAAAAGAAGCTGTCCCATTACCTTTTACTGTCCTTTTAGTGCTTCTCTGCTGGGATTCATAAAGTTAGAGGGTTTTGAGAAAATGGTTAAAAAGGATAGGCCCTTGAGAGAAGTTTTGTGAACATTGCTAATACAGCGAAAAATTTTCTAAGCAGTAGAGCAGACGTGACAAATAGCGCAGTAGACCTCTGTAGAACTGGCATTATAGATTGTAACAAGGTTATTTAATGTATATCTTTAGAAGGTTAGTATGAATGGATCTCTGTGCTTTTTCTCTTATGAATAAGTCATTGTGTTAACTACCATTATGTGTGTTTCATATGATTGGATAGAATTCTTGTCAATATGTTTTGCTCTATGTGTGATTGGCTGAAATCTAGGCTGAGATGGTTTTATGCTATGCTGTAATGTCACACCCCCTTGGCATTTCCTTTGGATCAGAGAGCTGTTAACATCCTGTCTCCATTGTCTAACAATGTGCTGAGACTAATGTGCTAAATAAATAGCTCACGACACTGGTTTGGATTTGCCCCGTCTCGGTTCGTTTGTAAATATCGGCCAGCAGCACTTCTCCTCAACAGATGCTGGTAATTCTCACCCATTAAAACTGGAAGTCAGTTCTCAAGCTGGTTGTTGAAAGCTTGACTCTACTTTTTGGGCATCTTCATGTTTTTCTGGTTGTCTCTCAGTCTCTGCTTGAGAGTCAATCTTGTTTCACCTGACCTGGATGTTATAGTCCATTCTTTGGGTTCTTCTATTGGGCCTTTGACTCTGTTGGCATGAGTCTATCCCCGCTCTGCAGTTCACACGGCTGATTTGGTGGTGAGCAGTACGTGAAAGGGACCTTCCCACTGAGGAGTTAGAGGCTAATCTCTCCATGACTTAATCATCACCCAATCCCCAGGATTAATATTATGGATTCTGAAATCCAGGGTGGTAGTCTGAGGAATTGCCCCTTTATGTCTTAGTCCGTCTAATGTTTGTGCTATGGATATAACTTATTTCTTGGCATTGGCTTCCCCTTCCTCATAGGTGGCAGCCTTCTGGGGTGAGGCCAGGAAGGGCAACCAAAGCATCATTTCATGGGGTGACACCCCCGGATCTGACTGGGGTTGGGTTCTAATTCTTAATAAGGCCAAAGGCAGACATTTTATCCATGACATTTGGGTTTCAATCATTAGCTTAACTAGAGCTCTTTTAAGACTTTGATTCATCCTCTCTACACAACCAGAACTCTGTGGATGCCATGGAGTGTGTAATTCCCATTTTACTCCCAGGCCTGAACAACTTTCTGCAATATTTTCAATGTGAAATGAGTTCCCCGGTTGGAATCAATCCTGTTTGCCATCCCACATCAGGGAATGATTGATTCTACGAGTGTTTTACTCACAACACTGGCATTGGCTTTCACAGTGAGTACCACCTCTACACAATGAGTCACGTGATCTACTATCACTGGTAAAAACTTCCACCATTGTACCTGGGGAAGCTCAGTAAAGTCTACTTGGATGTTTTGAAAGGGCCCTAAGTCTAGTTCTCACCCTGCCCTGGGTGTTTTCCTCATTATTTTCTTATTCACTTGTTCACATATCACACACCCTTCAGTTACTTGCTTAGCTATTCTGAAAATTCCTATGCATCCCCAGAAATTGATCACCTAGCACTTGTGTACCCCACTGTGTTGTTCCATGTATGCCTTCCAGCATTTTCTTGGCAGGGGGTTTATTCAACATTTGCCTCCCATCTGCTAATTTCCACTTCCCTTCATTATCTTTCTTGGCTCCCATTTTAAGGAGTTCTTCCTCTTCTGTCCCACCCACTACGGGGACTTTTTTCATTTCTTTCATGGATGTTAATACTATTATTAGTTTTTCTGTCTCTGATTCAGTTGCATTTTTAGCTTCTAAATCGGCTAAATTGTTCCCTTGTGCCCCTTTTTTATGTCCTTCAACATATCCCACCACTAGTTTCTCTGGCAATTGTAAGCTTTCTAACTCTTCTAAGACAAAATTTTCGTGAATCAGTCCCTTTCCTTTTGAATTTAATAGCCCCCTCTCTTCCCAGATTTTTCCAAAGTTATGCACTATTCCAAAAGTGTATTTTGAGTCTGTATATATTGTTCTCCATTTCCATGCTAATATTTCCAGAGCTCACTTTAGGGCATACAACTCACACGCTTGGGCTGACCAGTTGGAAGGTAACTTTCTCTTTTCTATGGCCACCAACCCTTCATGCACTATAGCATACCCTGATACCCTGTGCCCCTTTATTACCCGGGAAGATCCACTGATGTACAATTGTTTTCCACCTTGGAGTGGTTGATCTGTTAGGTCCTCTCTTCCTTCAGTTTGATAGTTTATAACCTCTAGGCAATTATGTATTAGTTCCTCATCTGGTTCTCCATCCAAAAACTGGGCAGGGTTGTGTTGGTTACACATGATTAACTCTAAACCATTATCTATTAAGATAGCTTCATACTTTACCACTTGGGAATCAGTGAGTCATTTCTCAGCCTTTTGGCTTAGGATACTCCTTAATGAGTTTGGGATATATATCTTCAATTTTCTCCCAAAGATAATTTTTTGCTTTATGCTATGCGTAGGTCAGTCACTGCCACAGTCTGAATGCAGGTTGGCCACCCTCAGCTGACAGGGTCTATAATTTTGATAAATTGGCCACTGGTTTCCTGGATTCTCCCCAGTCTTGTGCTAACACTCCATGTGCCACCCCTTTTTCTGTATCCACAAACAATAGAAGGGTTTGTCTAAGGCAGGAAGACTCCGTTCCAGTGCACTGACTGATTTTTCCTTTAAAGCTTCAAACTTTTGTTCATCATCTTTTGTCGATGGAAGGAGACCCAGACATCAATTTGATCATCACAGGCCCAATTTTATTGATCAGTACGGCGGGTTAAATACAGTTCATAATGAGCTTCATACATATTGCAAAAGTTGAGCTCAGGATTGGTCAGTTACATATCAGCACCTACGCCTACTTCTGCATTCCTATGGTTCTACTTTTGATACTTTTCACATATTCTCAGGATATATTCAGGACTAATCTCTACTCCCTCTCCTCATGTTGCAGCAAGATCACTGCTGACCTTTCCTTTCAGCTTGCTGACTGCTGACTTTCTTCCTTCAGCTTAACCAGCGGCATGATGTCAGTATGGCCTTTCTCAGCTAACCAATTATTAATAAATCTCTCCACAATCTTTTTCCCACCTAATCTCTTCTTCAACTAACTTTTTATACAAGAATCAGATGGCCTGTGTGTATCCTTCAGTCAATAGGCTACAATATCCCAACAGGCATAAAAACCTTCTGACTTCCCTCTGAGTTTTTGGCTGTGGGAGTGAACCTATCCCCGCAATTCTCTCAGGGTTCAGCCACCAGCTCCCTTGACAAATCACATGTCCTAGGAATTTTACTTCCCACTCTACAGATTGGAGAATCTCTTTTAATATTTTAAGTCCTTGATTCCCCAGAAAATTTAACAAAACTATGGTGGATTCCCAAACTTCTTTTTCTTCCCATCCTGAGAAAAGCAAATAATTTACACATTGGATGAGCTTCATCTCAGGTTTAATGAAGAAGAGTTGTGTTACTTCTCCTAGGGCTTGACCAAACAGGTTTGGGGATTTGGAAAACCCTTGGGCTACCCTAGTCCACCAAAGCTGTTGCTTCCTCCCGGAAGCGGGGTCCTCCAATTCAAAGGTAAATATATCCCACTTTGCCAGTGGGCACACCCAAAAAGCATCTTTTAGGTCTATCACACTAAACCACTGGTGTGCTGGGGGAATATTACTCAGTTGTATATAGGGGTTAGGCATTACTGGGTATCAATTCACAGTTCTTTTGTTCACTTCTCTCAAATCTTGGACAAGCCTGTAAGTCCCATCTGACTTCTTTACTGGTAATGTGGGTGTATTATGGGGGGACATTCCAGGGAAAGTGGAGATTGTTCTACCCTAACTGGATGGTTTTCATTAATTATTTTTATTACTATAGGTTTCATATTTAATTTACCTCAGTTTTTCAGTTTTGCCCACACCATCTCATGAATTTTCTCCTCATTTTCTTCCCTTAATTGGAGAAGCTTAACTACCATTTTCCCTTTCTATGAGAGCATTCCCATGTCAAACTGCACCTGTAAATCCTGTTCTAATAAATTTCACCCTGCTTCTGGAACTAATAGAACACCCCCAGTTCCTATTTTATTTGGTCCTTCAAACTTTATTTGCATTAAAACAGAGGCTTTGAACCTTTCCCCTTGTCTTGCTTTGAAAAGACAGGTGTCTGCTAAGGAAGGCAGGAGCTGCCCCTGAAATGGAAAATGTAATCCCCCTCCCTCCGAATTGGTATAATTTTGAAATTAAGGGGTTCTCAGGCACATATTTGGGAGCAGGAATAACAGTTCTTCATTAGAGAAGAAAACTAAACAAATAAACAATGCAGTAATACAAACAGCCCTGACAGAGTCAGAATACCACCTGACACCCTGTTAGTCAGGCTTTTGGTAGCAGTCCTATTGAATTCTGGCTGCAGTCCTCCTTCAGTCTTCCTGCAGACAGGTGTGGTTCTGTTGGAGCAGTGATCCTGTAGAAGTGTGTAGTCTTCCTCTGAAGATCCAGTGGTGGTGTAGATGGGCCTGGTCTTCCTCTGGGAATCCAGTGGAAGGGGTAGCTGCTCCTCTGGGAATCCAGTGGAAAAAGCTGTTCTGGTGTCCCAAAATCTCAGATTATATCAAGTTAGGAATGCTTGGCTCCTCCCTCTGGGCAGAGCATCTCACAATGGGATGATGCAATTTTATCAGTGATGCAGTGACACTCAATGGCCCGTTAACAGCTGATGTCTCTCCAGAGGGAGGATTGGTTTGTGGAAGAGATAAAGAAAAACTGCCCAATTAACAGAACATAACTGGCCCACCTCTTAACAGATGGGAATAGAACACACACATTGCTTTGCAATCCAGGACATTATCCACCCCTTATTCTATTTCCATCTGCATCGCAATGAAACCTTACACACAGTTCTCACTTAAGTCTAGGTTTCCCTGTGGTACACAATGGCTCTCTCCATCTTTCTGCATTACCCACCAAGTGTAACCAAGTCCTGGAGCAAAACCAATTCCACGGATGTGTTTGTCTTTGCCTGAGGTGGGATTAATCCAAACAGTCTTTCCTAAAACACCTTTCATGTGTATAACAGGGACTTTATCTCCATCCTCTGTGTGCAGGGGTTCAGACTGGGCAGGACCAGCTCGATTGATGGACCCTCTGGTGTTGACCATCCAGGTGGCTTTTGCTAAGTTCATTTCCCAATTTCTAAAAGTCTTTCCCCCACCAAGTGCTTAAGGGTAGTTTTAAGTAGTCCATTGTACCACTGTTCAACTTTCCTGGCAGCTGGTGCATGATAGGGGATATGATTAATCCATTCAATGCCATGTTCCCTGGCCCAGGTGTTGCTAAGGCCATTCTTAAAATGAGTCCCATTGTCTGATTCAATTCTTTCAGGGGTGCCATGTCTCCACAGAATTTGCTTTTCCAGGCCCAGGATGGTGTTCCTGGCAGTGGAGTGAGGCACAGGGTAGGTTTCCAACCACCCAGTGGTGGCTTCTACCATGGTCAGCACATAGCACTTGCCCTGGTGTGTCTGGGGGAGTGTGATGGAGTCAATCTGCCAGGCCTCCCCATACTTGTACTTGGACCACTGCCCACCGTACTACAGGGGCTTCACTCGCTTGGCCTGCTTGATGGCAGCACACGTCTCACAGTCATGGATGACCTCAGAAATACTGTCCATGGTTAAATCCACCCCTCGGTCTCGTGCCCACTTATAGGTGACATCCCTGCCCTGATGGCCTGAGGCATCATAGGCCCATCGAGCTAGGAATAACTCTCCCTTGTGTTCCCAATCTAGGTCTATCTTGGACACCCCTATCTTTGCAGCCTGGTCTACCTGCTCATTGTTTCAGTGCTCCTCATTGGCTCTACTCTTGGTGACATGGGCATCTACATGGCGGACTTTCACAGGTAGCCTCCCTACCCTGGTAGCAATGTCTTTCCATTCAGCAGCAGCCCAAATTGGTTTTCCTCTACGCTGCCAGTTAGCCTCTTTCCACCTCTCCAGCCATCCCCACAGAGCACTGGCTACCATCCATGAGTCAGTGTAGAGGTAGACCTTTGGCCACTTTGCTCTTTCTGCAATGTCCAGGGCCAGTTGAACAGCTTTGAGTTCTGCAAGTTGACTTGATCCACCTTCTCCTTTGGTAGGTTGTGCAACCTGGCATGTGGGGCTCCATATGGCTGCTTTCCACTTCCGGTTCATCCCTACGATGCAACAGGAACCGTCAGTGAAAAGAGTGTAGCGTGTTTCCTCTGCTGGTAGAAGGTTGTATGGTGGAGCTTTCTCGATCCTCATCACTTGCTCTTGTTCCTCTTCATCAGCGAGACCAAAGTTTTCACCTTCGGACCAGTTTGTAATTATCTCCAAAATCCAAGGGTAATTCAGGTTTCCAGTATGGGTGCGCTGTGTGATAAGAGCAATTCACTTGCTCCATGCGGCACTGGTGGAATGGTGGGTGGTGGGAACCTTGCCTTTGCACATCCACCCCAGCACCAGTTGTTGGGGTGCCAGGAGGAGTTGCGCTTCTGTACCAATCACCTCTGAGATGGGTTGGACTCCTTCATAGGCAGCCAAGATTTCCTTCTCTGTGGGAGTGTAGTTGGCTTTGGACCCTCTGTAGCTTTGACTCCAAAATCCCAGTGGGTCAGCCTTGAGTCTCCCCAGGCACCTTCTGCCACAGGCTCCAGGACAAGCCATGGTTCCTGGCTGCAGAGTAGAGCAGTTCTTCACCTCTGGTCCTGTCCTGACTGGGCCAAGAGCTACTGCATGAGCAACATCCTGCTTGAGTCCCTGCCCTACCCCTGGCAGCTGCTCCCAGCACTGGGGGACAAGATCTGGGTGGGAGGAGCCACCCTGAGCAGGGCAGGGGCTGCTGCTGAGAGGGGCTGGGTGGGGCAGGGCTGCTCCCAGCTCCAGAGCAGCCTGGGCACAGCTCTGGGGGACACTTCCCAAAAGAAGGTAAGCCTGGAATTGCTGTAAAGATCCAGAGCTTTCTTGAGAGTGTTTTCAATTTCCTACTTGGAGAAGGATGGGAAAGATGGGGTGATAACAAAAATATTTTTGCTTTTTATACATTTTTCATGTATTCGTAGCTCTATAAACTTCTTTTATATGGCAATAAATCTAAAATCCTTACTTAACCCTATAAAACTCTTAATAACTTTATTAAATTACTATTATATATATATATAAAATAACTATATTAAATTACTATTAAATTACTATTATATATATATATTAAATATATAATATTATATATTTCTAAAAGTATAATCCTTAATTAACTTGAGTACATTTCCTAACCCTTCTCTTAGAACATCTGCCTGTCTAAACACATTCCTGAAATGCTGTATAGTCTTATTATCAGGAAGAAGACCTACAAGAAGAACATATTGTTTATTGACCAGAATGTGAGCAGTCATAAGCAAAAGTGAAAGCAAAGAAGCCTTTGGACCTACTCCAAAGGCTGTGGGTTGAGCCAGGGGTGTGTAACTAGGGAAACTGAATCTCCTATTGGATGTTCCTGTTAAATATCCTAAATTAATCAATCTTAATAAAATGTTGAAATCAGGGGCTGGATTTGCCCCATCCCCACTGGGACACCTGGAAGTTTCCAATTAATGTCTGGTTTTTACTTTACTGTTCTAACATTGTTGCAAGGGTTTTTTTTTTTTTTTTGTCTTTGGATTACAGACAACAGGGGGGTGAGAGAAGCAGAAGAGGAATTGTAATCCCAGAATCCCAGGACATTCTGAGTTGAAAGGGACACACAGGATCATCAAAGGAATGTTTGAACATTTACAGAGAGTCCAGAACTGTAACTTTGGGTGGTCAGTCTCTCTGCTGGGAGCCTCCCAAAGGGCCCTCAGCCACTCCTCAGCCCTGGACAGCAGCAGCATCACCTTTGCAGGGTCCAGCAGGGCTCTCCTGAGCTGCCCTTGCCCAGCTGCACACAGAGCCTGCCCCAGCCAGGGCCCTGCACACGGGCAGGTTTCTGTAGGGCCCCAGCCAGGGCACACAGGCTGGGATGGGCTCTGTGAGTGCTGGCAGGGACAAGGCTCCTCTCAGGGGGGAATGTCCAGGCCCAGGGAGATGCTCAGGGAAGGAGAAGGGGCTGAAGAGAGCAGTGCTGGGGGCAGGATGAGGGCACTGTTGGTGTGTGGGAGGTGCTGGGCACAGCTGGGCAGGCACTGAGTGCCCAGCTGTCTCTGCCCTGCTCTCTCAGGCACAGCACCACAACATCTTCTCTTGGTTCTGCCCTGCCCTGATATTGTCACTGTTATCTGCTGCTCTCAGGGAGGCTCTGGCATTTGCAGCAGCTGAGTCAGGCACTGCCCTTGGCATTCTTGCCAGGCAGGGCTATCCATGGGAATGGGGTGTCCAAGTTTCCCTGGCACCTGTGGGGCTGTGGACAAAGCAGTCCATGGGAAAGGGGAATGAGCTGAGCCCCCTCCCTGAGATCTCATCATGGGCACAGTCAGGGATCTCCTTGCTGTGCCCCTCCAAGCTCTGAGCTGCCCTCCTGGTGCAAATCTGTGCCAGAGCCTCTGGGAGTTCCCTGAATGTCCTGCAGGGAAGGGCAGAGATGCCAGAGCTGAGGAAATGCTGCTGGGTTTGCCCAGGGAGCCGTGAGTGTCCTTGGCACAAGCGGGTGCTGAGACCTTGCCCAGAGACCTTGAGAGAGGGTGAGATATTCAGGGATCCCTCTGCTCTGGGCAGGGTCTGGTTTATCCCAGGGTGACCCAGGAGTGTGATTGTGCTCTGATTGCAGCCTAAGGTGCAAAGCCAGAGCAGGTGGGAACAAGCCCATCCAGCCCCTCACCTTCCCTCAGCCACAGGGAATCCTTTGCCTCTCCCATCTCTCAGTGGCAAACTCTGAGTGCAGCAGAAATGTTGGGGATTTCTGACCTCAGAGAGCAAGGAACGATGTGTGGGGAGGAAAACAATTCCTAAAAACAACTCCTGCCATCCATGTCTTATAGAACTGGGAGTGCAGATGCTACCAAGCCTTTCTGCATTCAGAGTGATTCCATTGACAAATCCTGAATATTCAGCCTTGTCCCTCTGCCACATGGCCACAAACCCAGGGCAGAGGGGCAGAGATGGCTCCTTGAGAGCCTCCAGGCACAAGCCTGGCTGCTCCTGGCACACTCAGCCAGCACAACTGGAGCTCAGGCAGGGACCTGGGTGAAGGATATCCCAGAGCAGGAACAAGGGTGAGTGAGTCCCAGTGTAACAGTCTGCAGATAATGGATTAGGTTTGGCTCAAAGAAGTCTCTCCTGACTTGTCACTGTCCCTTCTCCATGAACAGGTCCCCATGTGCAAACCCAGCAAATGTCCAACAGCAGCTCCATCAGCCACTTCCTCCTGCTGGCATTCGCACACACGCGGCAGCTGCAGCTCCTGCACTTCTGCCTCTTGCTGGGCATCTCCCTGGCTGCCCTCCTGGGCAACGGCCTCATCATCAGCACCGTAGCCTGTGGCCACCACCTGCAGATGCCCATGCTCTTCTTCAGGATCAACCTGGCCCTCAGCGACTGGGCTCCATCTGCACCACTGTCCCCAAAGCCATGCACAATTCCCTCTGGGACACCAGGAACATCTCCTACACAGGATGTGCTGCTCAGGTCTTTCTGATTGTATTTTTCATTGCAGCAGAGTTTTCCTTTCTCACCATCATGTGCTATGACAGTTACGTGTCCATCTGCAAACCCCTGCACTATGGGACCCTCCTGGGCAGCAGAGCTTGTGCCCACATGGCAGGAGCTGCCTGGGCCAGTGCCTTTCTCTATTCACTGCTGCACACAGTTAATACATTTTCCCTGCCCCTGTGCCATGGCAATGCCCTGGCCTAATTATTCTGTGAAATTCCCCAGATCCTCAAGGTCTCCTGCTCCAAGTCCTATCTCAGGGAATTTGGGCTCCTTGCATTTTCCATCTCTTTATCATTTGGTTTATTTGTGTTCATTGTTTTCTCCTATGTGCAGATCTTCAGGGCTGTGTTGAGGATCCCCTCTGAGCAGGGACGGCACAAAGCCTTTTCCACCTGCCTCCCTCACCTGGCTGTGCTCTCCCTATTCCTCAGCACGGCAACATTTCCTCACCTGAAGCCCCTCTCCATCTCTTCCTCATCCCTGGATCTGGCCCTGTCAGTTCTGTACTTGGTGGTGCCTCCAGCCCTGAATCGCCTCATCTACAGCCTGAGGAACCAGGAGCTCAGTGCTGCAGTGAGGAGACTGATGACTGGATGCTTTCAGGAACATTAAACTGCTAGCCAATTTCTGCAACTCACTAATAATAAAAGACATATATGATGTTTCGTGTTGGTTTGCTTGTCGGGTCTTTTTTCCCTTATTTTAATTTTTCATATTATCCACAAAGAAATATCAATGTTTGTGCCACCTGGGGGTGGCAGTGCTGGGGCTGCAGAAGGGACAGCCCATGGGCACTGCTGGGGCAGCACTGACGCCTCATGCCAGGGCCTGGGGGCTCCAGGCTTCTCTCCCAGGCTCTCTCCAGAACACGGCCAGGCCGATGCTCAGCACAGAAAACCACTGTGAGCAGCCCCAGGCTGGCCATGGGCAGGCTGGGGGCAAACAGCATGGCTGAGGCTCTGCAAGGGCCCTGGGGGAGACAGGAAGGAGCAGCAGAGCAGGGGCTGATCCATCCCCAGTGTGCTGGACAGCCCAGGGCAGCATCCCAGAGCATCCTCATGGAGCTGCCAACAACATCCCCCCTCTGCAGCCCTGGCCTCTCCCCCAGCTCACACAGGTGCCCCATCCTTGCAGGCACAGACACGGCAGCACTGGCTCAGGAGCCCCTGTTTGCATTGCACAGAGCAGGAGAAGCTCCCCCATGCTGTTGGTGTGGGGACATGAACCTGAGGGAGCACAAATGCCATCAGCCCCTTAGGGCCAGCAAGGGCTGGGGGACACCAGGGAAACCACCCAGCTTTGTCCTGGGCTCTGCAGTCAGCCAGAAAGTTTGTTCCTATCAGCTGGGAGTTTTCTGTCCCACTGCAGACGCTGTTGCTCAGAGCCAGGGCTGCCTGGCAGCAACCCCCAATCTGCCCTGAGCATTTCCTTTGCTTCACCTTGGCTTTCTTTACTCTGTCTGGCAAAAATTTCTTCCTGTTGCCCCACCCCTGTTCCCTTCCCTGCAAACAGCCCATCCCTGTTTGCCCTTTCCTCTCTGGCCCCACTCACCATTGCAGTTCCTGACTTGGCCCCATGGGAACATCCCTTGGGGAGCAGGATCATCCTACAAGTGCTGCAGAAATTGTCTGCAGGCTCCTGCAGTGCCTGGTGCTGCTCCCTTGCCAGAGACACCCCAGGCCAGGGGGGCACATCTGGGCTGCTGTGTCTGGCTCTGGGGCTCCCTGTTCTGGGCAGTGAGGAGGAGCTGCAGAGGCTCTGCAGGACTGACAGAATTGGCTTTGGGGCTGGCAGGAGAAGCTGAGTGACCTGGGCTGCCGCAGCTTCTGAAGAGGAGGCCCAGGGCTCCTCCTGCAACTGCTCCAAGGATGGTTTCAGAGAATCCCAGAATCAGCAAGGGTAGAACAGGCTATGGAGAGCATCAAGTCCAACCTGTGCCCTGACACTGCCTTGTCTCCCCTGAGCCTCCTCTTCTCCCAGATAAACAACCCCAGCTCCCTCAGCCACTCCTCACAGGACTTGTGTTCCAGACCCCTCACCAGCCTTGTTGCCCTTCTCTGGACATGCTCCAGCCCGTCCATGTCCTTCCTAAATTGGGGGGCCCAGAACTGGACACACCACTGGAGGTGCTGCCCAACCAGTGCTGAGCACAGGAGAAGAATCACTGTCCTGATCCTGCTGGCCACACCATTCCTGATCTATAGGAGTGCCAGGGGTTGGATGAGGGAAATGCTGGGGAGAGGGTGGGCACAAAGTCTGATTGATTATCAGCCATGAAGGGTCTTGCTTTTTATATCTGTTCAAACTGCATTAGGATGATCTGGGGATCAATAAAAATTGGATACTGCTGATACCACTCTACAAACAGAAAAAGAAAACTTAACATGAGAAAACACTTCTCTATGTGTTGTTTTCCATATAGTATATTCACTTAGAACACACTTCTGAAATCTGTCTACTTATTCAAAGAAGAATTTCACAGGAAGAATAATTTTTTCCAAAGAATAATTAATATAGATTATTCCCCGGAGCCTTTTTTTCCCCTGTGTTTTTTGCGCAAATGTTTATGAGCCTTTCTCACTGAATTCCTGAAGCGAAGGGCTCCAGAACGAAGAGGCCACTGGAGTAGGAAATTCATCAGCAACCTCCAAGTGGCTGAGGATCCATCCCCATCAGAGCAGCAATGAACAGAAATAGGCACAGCTTTGTAGCTGCCCCAGCTTTGGCATGGGCCCTGGGCCTGGAGCAGGAGCAGCTCTTGAGGGCCCCAAGGCCGGGGCTCTTGTGCTGCCCTGGGCAGATGGGATGGCAGCAGGGGCTGCAGAGCTCTCAGCACCTCAGCCCAAGGGGAGCAGGGCAGCCAGGGAGCCTCCTGTGGCCTTGGCCAAGCACCTTCCCCCATGGCTGGGGCTGAGTCCTGTGGCAGCTGCAGCTGCTGCTGTGCCCTTGCCAGGGGCTGAGGCCGTGGGGCAGTGCCCAGAGCAGCCTGGCCTGAGCAGAGCTGTGGGGCCACACCTGGCTGGGCTGGGCTGGGCTGGGGAGAGGCCCTTGGTGCTGCCCAGAGCTCAGGGCAGCTGGCAGAGCTTGCAGGGAGCTGGGCTGGGCTCAGAGAGCCCGGCCCAGAAACCATCAGTGTCCATCTCAGCCTGGCTGAGCGTGCAGGGGCAGGACTCAGGCCAGGCCTTGTGGGGCAGGGCCAGCGCCTGTGCAAGGCATCGCAAACAGGCAAGTGGCCCAGAGAGGAGGCTGCTCTGTGCCCTTGGTGGCATGGACAGAGCAGGGAGGGAGCCCAGGACATTAGTCAGAGCCAGCCTCTGTGCCCAGCCCTTGGCAGCCCTGGCTGCTGAGCCCAGCTTTGGCCTGGGCTGAGTTTGGCTGTGACCCAGCTCCATCCTCCTGCAGGGCTCAGGCCCTGATCCCGGCCATGGCCAGCCCTGGCTGCCTCTCTGTTGGCCCAGAGGCCGGCAGAGCCTGGGGCAGGGCTTTCTGTGCAGCCCCACAGGTGCCACGGGCTCTGCAGGAGCTGGCAGAGGCTGCCCAGCAGGGAGGCCATGGGGCACAGAGCCCCAAGGCTGCTGTGGGCACCACGGCACAGGGGCCGTTCCCAGCCGCAATGCTCCTGGCCTGGGCTGGGCCTGCACAGGGGCTGGGCCACCATGGCTGGGCCAGCACAGGGCCACAAAGGGGCCACGCAGCCGCTGCCGGGGCTGACAGCAAGGCCAGGCACACACAAGCAATTGCTGAACATGGCCTGTGCTGGCCAGGCCTGACTGTGCCAAAGGCAGAGCTCAGCTGCCCTTGGGGGCTGCAGCAACAATCCAGAGCCCAAAGAGCCTCCATAGCTGTGCTGGAGATAAGGCTGCAGGAGGCAAATGCAGGGCTGCTGCGGGATGGGGAGGGCATTGAATTTCAGCACACACCTCAGCTCTCTGATGATCCTGGCAGCAGGCGGGGCCCTGTTCGAGACTGGAGCAGAGCAGATGTTGATGGGACAGGAGCCCTGCGAGGCTGTCAGGGACCTGCAGCTTGCAAGGTCTTCTGCTCTCCCTCAGGTGCTCTCAGACAGATCCAATCTCAACTCAGCACCTCAGGGCACAAGTGGCGCTGCCTGTTCATGGGCACACAACTGATGTCTGCCTGCAAAGGAGCGCAGGTTTTAATATCTGTTAGTTTCATAATGTACAAGTACATTTTTATTATCTGGGTACCTTGACTACTTTTAAGAAGTCGCAAAGTTTTCCCACCAGGACCAAGAATTTCCGAGAAGTGTGCTGATGGCAGAATGTGAAGAAATACTGATCTTCCTCTCTTCTTGTCTCACCAATAATCAGTGTATTACTTCCTCTCACTCTTCCTTCAGGTGTTTCCAGCTCTCCTTTTTAAATGGCCATGTCTAAGGACATTCTTCAGTAGACCAGCTCGATCTATGTCCTTCCCATTCCTCCCAGTTTTTCTCCTCTGGATGCTCTCTGGTCATTCAAGTGCCTCTCAACTGACTCATTTCATGCTTTGAAACTCAGGGAGTGCCTCAATCTTTCTGAAGTTCAAATAAATATATCAATATTCAACATCTTGTTGTGTTTATATCTGTCAAAGAATTGCGATTTCTTATGTCCTTGTCTAAAACTGTTCCTGTACAGAAATCCCTTGGGCATGGGGAACATGTCAGATGCTGCTGGGACATCCCAGAGAGCTGAGGGAAGAGCTATGATGGTTATTAAACTGTTCAAATGTTCAACTTGTGTTTGTTAAGTAAACTTAAAATTTCTAGTTAGCTTACTATTTGTAGAATAGATTTTTTTAGTTTACTTAGGGAGAGAAGTTTTCTTGTTATGGTTATGGACATTTTTTTACAAGAGGAAAAAATAGTTTTTGTGGTTCTTTATTTTGTCATGGCTAACAGCTGTCTGGGAAATTTGTTATTCTGAAGTTGTTTTTATAGCTACAAGATTGTTTGCATCTTGTTGGTGGGCCAGGTCGACTAATGAGGTATTATTTTAAAGATGAGTTGTTCAAAGGTAAATTTTTTTTATTGTTTACTTTTAAAATATCTTTATCTCTGGGAATAGAGATCTTCTCTTGAGGGTACTAGATTACTTTTTATTTCTGTTTAAACTTTTTATGGAATTACAGTTTTGGGGTATTTTTCTCTTAGTATGGAGGTTTCACTTTGATAATAATTTGAATATTTTTTTATAGTTTTAGGTGTTATAAAGAAAAAGAGGGGTTTTTATGGTTTATAAGAGGATTTTAGTTTTAAGATCAAGGTATTTTTTCTTCTTTTTTAATTGGGATTTTTTTTCTTCTTTACTGACCTTGATGGTTTGTTTGTTTTTTTAATATATGTTTGTATTTTATTTTTCTTTTACTTGGAAGAGGATTGAAATATGGAAAGGGTTAACACCTGACCCAAGAGTAACTTGTGGTGGAAGTAATGGTTAGGTTGTGTTAGGATTGGTTTTATAGCTGGTTTTTGGGGTTTTTTATGTTTAATTTTAGTTGTAGGGTTATTTTTTATTGGTTATAGGTTGTAGGGGTTTTTGGTTTCAGTTGTGTTGGGGAGAGGGGACTTAATGGTAAGATTTTAATAGCTCTGGCTAGCTTTGTTCTGGTTGGGGTTTTGTGGCCTCTTTTATTTTCCTGTTTGGTAGTTGTTAGGGTTTGGTTTGGTTAGAATGGGGCTGATGGGGACAGGGGATGGCCTGGGGAGGGGAGAAGGGGCTCGGCCCATGGTAGGGTTGCTTGGTTTGGTTTGGTTTGGTTTGGTTTGGTTTGGTTTGGTTTGGTTTGGTTTGGTTTGGTTGAGATGGGGGCCAGGGCCAGGGCGCGCTATTTCTTTGTTGACTTGAAAAGAAAGAGGAGGTTCCTGGGTTTTTCATCTTTAACATATGTGTGTAACAGAGGCATGTTCAGTATCTTAGTGGTTTAATAGATTGTCAGTTACACAAAAAGTTTTGTATTACTTTGTATAATGCTTCTCATGTTCAAACTACGACAGACATTCAACCAACAAAAAAAAATTCTCAAAGCATTGACTTAGCACTTGCAACCTCACAAATTCTAAGCCTGTTCAATTTAATGTTAATCAAAATTTGCAGGAGCAAAGAAAACAAGAAGAAAACAGAAACACAAGAAGAAGACACAGAAAGAGAAAAACACAAAAAAGATACAGAGAAGCACACATACAGCTACCAACTCCTGGATTCCAGCACTGTTCAGATGGAAATTCCAAGAGGATGTAGGGTCAAGATGTGTGCTTGCCTTGTGGTCAGCCTTCAATTCCCCTTGGTCTTCCTGGGCCCTTCCCCCAGCTGGGACTTAGGCTCATTTGGTCCCTCAGGAGCTGGGCTGGGGGCTGCAGAGGTGGCTGTGGAGCATTGCCTGTGCTGTGCCAGGGACTGGCAGACACTGCTGGGCTGGGATAGAGGCTCTGGGGGGATTGGGGTTCCAGGGCAAAGCAGTGCTTGACCTGCCCTTTCATCCCCACACATGAAATGTTTTGAGCCAACAATCTCCTCCATCCATCACAATAAGGCAATGTTGGAGGTGAAATCCCAATTGTGGCCATGGGCACCTGGAGGAGAAGGACAGTTCTTTTCCATAGCAAGGAAAGCACAGAGCCACAGTGTTTCAATAGCAGATGAGAAGAGACCCTCAACTTGCCAAGGTCAGCTGGACCAGTAAGGGGGCCCAGGAGGCTGAACCAGCCCAATCTGTTCCATGTTCCCTTAGTTTCATGGTGCACTATGGTGTTACAATGACACCTTGGTTTCATGAGGTCTTGCAGTGTCACAATGGTCTCTGTTGTTCCCCAGGCCCCACAGTGTCACAGGACTCCTCTGTTCCATGTGCCCTGCAATGTCACAATGGACCTTTGGACCCTGGGGGTTTGCAGTGTCACAATGGTCCCCTTTGGCTCCACAGTGTCACAATGGACATTGATGACAGGAGGCGCCTCTGTGTCACCCTGGAGCTTTGGTTCCATGCAGTCCTGCAGTGTCACAAAGACCTCTTGGTTTCACAAGGCCCCACAGTATCACAATGGTCCTCTTGGTTCTGTGGGGACCCCCAGGGTCACAATTGTCTCACTGGTTCCATGAGGCCTCACAGCGTCACAATGCTTTCTTTATTCCATGGGGCCTCATAGTGTCAAAGGGTCTCTGTAATTCCATGAGTTCCATTCAGTGTCAGAATGGTCTCCTTGGTTTCATGGTGCCCCTCAGTGCCACAATGGCCCCTTGGTTCCATGAGGCTGTGAAGTCTCTTAATGGTCTCTCCATGGTTCCATGAGGCATTGCAATATCACAATGGACCTTTGGTTGGATGGGGCCTCACAATGTCACAATGATCCCTACATTCCATGGAGCCACACAGTCGTCTGTACGGTCCCCTTGGTTCCATGAGGCCCAGCAATGTCACAGTGCTCTCCATGACTCCATGAGTCTCAGCAGTGTCACAGTGGTCCCTTGGTCTCACAGGGCCCCACAGTGTCACAATGGTCCCTTGGTCTCACAGGGCCCCACAGTGTCACAATGGTCCCTTGCTCTCACAGGGCTCCACAGTGTCACAATGGTCCCTTGGTTCCATGGGCCCTGTGCTGCTGCTGCATTCCCCCCTCCCCTTCCCAGGCCGCCCTGCCAGCTGAGAAATGCTCCTTGGGCCTCGGCCTTGGCCAACAGCCCCTGGGCTCAGCTCCTCTGCAGCTCATCACAAACACTGTCTGCTCCAGGCACTGCTGCTGCCCAACCAGCTCCTGGTTCCTGTAGGAGCAGCCCTGGGAACTGGTTTTGTTCCCTCAGTGGCACAACATCCCTGTTCTCACACTGCCAAAGAAAGCTGCTGATGCCAAGTGTGGCCAGGATGAGCCATTGCTGGGACTGAAGCCCCTCTCTTGGGGCCCAGCAAACAGCGCTCCAAAAGGAGCCCTTGGAGCTCTCCTGGGCCAGCGACTCCCTCTGAGTGGGGCCTCTCCCAGCCGGGAACTCTCCCGTTTGCTGCACTCGGGGATCTCAAACAACAACAGAGCCTGGGCCGATCCCCCCACTCCTCCAGGCTCAACCTTTCACCTGCTGGGGAGATGCCAAAGGATCCACAGGGAGCATTTCCTGCCCTCAGGGGAATTTCTCCCAGGTGCCTTGCACTGACTCTTGGGGTCTGTGTGCACACAGGAGTGCCTGTGCTGGGGAGATGTGGCAGAAATGCTGCTCTCGGAGGGGCTTGAGTGCCTTGGATAGCTGAGTCAGTCAGGCCTGCAAGTAAGGGTGAGTCACAAGCTGTAAACTATGTTAAATGCTCCTGAGGGTTGTTCTTCTACTAAGTAATGAAGTTTAGTATAAGTTATAACATAAGTTGAATATTGTTAAGTGTTATTCAACTGTAAAATCATTAAGTCCTAGGTTATAAGTAAGGTTAAATACTGTCAAGTGCTGTTCTTTTGCTAAATGCTGAAGTCTAAGGTATCAATCAAGGTCTGTTAACTTTGAGCTCGGCTTAGCTTTTTGGCTGCATTCCTTTTATCCTTGCCCACCCTGTCCTTTAGTCACTCACACATGCACGCACACACACACGGACAGTTAATTGTTCATTTCTGGTTTGACTGCCTGAATTTTATTTGGTTTTGTAGTTGCTTTGTTTCCTTGGTGTGCCTGAAGTGCCCAGTCAGGAACAGAGTGACTTTTGCCAAGGAACTTTGTGCTTCTGTCCCTTAATATTAAATGTGGTTTTGGCTGATCCCTTGCCAGGGATTTTTTCAGCACTCTCAAGGCCTCGTTTGTAACAGGGTGAAGGAGCCCTGTCCCAGGCTCTGGCCCTGGCGGACATGGGGACGCTGCCAGGGGGACCCTGTCCCCATGTCCCACCCCCAGGGCCCCCCGTCCCCATGTCAGGCTCTGGGGTCGATCTCGTGGAACATCCTCTGGGGGAGGCTGTGGGGCCGGGGGGACCCGGGGGGACCCGGGGGACAGGGGACCCCGCTGTGCACGAGCAGGGTTGGACTGCTCTGAGGGAACTGTCAGTGGGGGCCGGGGCAGAGTGACCTCCCCGGTGACCTCACCCAGCACCCGTGATGTCACACAGCTCCTGAGATGTCACACAGCCCCTGAGATGTCACACTGCCCCTGTGATGCCACACAGCATCCTTGTGAGGTCACACAGCCCCTGTGATGTCACAGGCTACCAGTGATGTCACACAGCCTGCTATGATGTCACACAACCACTCTGTTATGTCACACAGATTCCATATGATGCCATTCAGCTGATATGTGATGTCACAGAGCAGATTTGTGATGTCACAGTTACCCTGTGATGTCACAGCCTTGTCTGTGATGTCACAGCCTTATTTGTGACATCACACAGCTGCCCTATGATATCATACTCTATGTCACAACCCACGTTGTGATGTCACAGAACCACCTTCTAGGATGTCACAGCTGGCTCTGTGATGTCACTCCCCCCTCAGTGTTGTCACACAGCCCACTCTGTGCTGTCACAGAGCCCCTTGCTGACATCCCAGCTGCTCTGTGGCTCTGTGACACAGCCACAGAGATGCTGCTGTGACACAGCCCCCTCGGGGCCATCCCACAGCCCCTGCCAGTGCTGAGCCCCTGTGAGCTCTGTCTGGGCCCTGCTGGTGTCCCTGAGGGGCCCTGGCAGCGTCCCAGCCCTGCTGGGCTGTGCACAGGAGCTGCTCCTGGCCAGAGCTGTCTCTCTGCAGCGCTGCCCTTGCCAGGAGCTGCCTCTGGGCCAGGAGCCCGGCCCAGCTCAGCAGCACAGACACAGCACAAGGTCTTCAATGACCCTCTGGGGCTTTGGTGCTCTTCGCATCTGACCCAGTCCCTCAGAGTGGGCTAAAAGAACTTCTCAAGAGCTCAAAGTGAGATTGAAACACTCAAGTTTCTTGTACTTTGAATAGATCCCTGTGAGGGACAGAACTGAGAAAGTGTCCCCAGGTTCCAGGGAGAGCAGAACACCGGAGACAGTGATGACAGCTGGGGACAAGCAAGGCAAAGGTGTCTCTGTGCTGAGCAAAACTGGATGTGTTTCTGTTGCCTTCTGGATCAAGGCAGGCGACCTGGTTCTGAGGATCAGCACGGCGGCCCAAACTCTCCAGGGCCGCTCGGGCCAATGACACACGCAGACATCAATATGATGGACGGTCAAAAGGCATTTATTACTTCTTCTCGTGGGGTTTTATAGTCTTAGGGGTTCTCTACATCAAAAGGGGGTTTGTCCTTCTTATCTATGGTTAGTAAGGAATGGAAAAGTACTGGGTAAGGAATGGAAAGTTACTGGCACTACTGTTAGTGGGGCCACATTCCTACT
Source organism: Ammospiza nelsoni (assembly GCF_027579445.1). Lineage (NCBI taxonomy): Eukaryota > Metazoa > Chordata > Aves > Passeriformes > Passerellidae > Ammospiza > Ammospiza nelsoni. The sequence goes on along the minus strand of NC_080661.1, from coordinate 2,332,418 downwards.
GTTAGTGGGGCCACATTCCTAGGGTAATCTCTTATCTTAGAGGAACAAAGGGTCCTGCCTTTCCGTGACATCGCGTGATCTTCCGCAGAGCTTTTCCCTATCTACCACAGTTTCAGGATTGCAAAGGGCCAAGGCCTGAGCCCCAGCCCCTGGCCAGGCAGATCCTGTCCCACCCTCCTTGCTCAGGGCTCTTGCTGGGATGGGCACTGGCATGTGGGGATGTGCAATGCCAAGGGCAGGAGCATGGGGTGGCCCCTGCCAGGCTGCTGAGCAGGGACAAGGAGGCAATGAGGCCCCAGCCCTGCAAGGGTCACTTGTCCCCTCGTGGCCTCAGGCCCAGGCCCAGCAGCCATGGCCAAAGTGCTGCCCAGGTTGGCTCTGTCAGGGCTGTCTTGCAGCTGCTGCCCATCCCTGTGCCCTGTGCAGCCCAGGCTGTCCCACGGTGTCCCTGCCCTGCGCCTCTGTCCCTGCAGGCTGTCGGCATCCCCCGGCTGCCCCACCTGGCTGGGCCCTTCCTTTGCTGACAGCTCTGCCTCCTGCCTGCCTCTGTCTGCCCACACAGAGCCTGGGGCTGACCCAGGCTCCTGCTGGGGACGTGCTGCACCACAGCCCTGCCCTGGCAGGGAAACTCCTGTCTCCTGGTGCCAGTCTGGGCCTCCCCAGCTGCCCTTGGCATTAATTCTTTCTTTCTTTCCCTGGCTGTTTTCCACTATGTCAAAAGGATCCACCATCCCTGAAATCTCCCTTTAAACACTCTCATGGCTCTGCTCCACTGTCCTCAGTCTCCACCCCACTGAGCACAGAGCTCCTTTCTCCCTGTACAGAGCTCATGTGCCTAAGGCCTCCAAGCCCTTCCTTGGGACATCTCTGAGCCCTCTCCAAGGTGTTTCCAAATGAAAACATTCAGCTCATAGTCTAAGAAAATCACCAGAGGACAGGGCCAGCCGGACCTGTCTGTCCTGGCTACTTTTGTCTGGGAGCAATCCTTGGATATACAGAATTTGGGAGGCAAAATTCTAATTTTGGCCATGGTCCCTGGACAAGAAGGCTGGTTCTTTTCCATAGGAATGAAGGAACAGAGCCCCATGATGAAGTGAAGGGAGACGACCATCCGATTGATGAGCATCAAACTCCAGATTTACTGATCCAAAAGGCACGTTTTTATAACCATGTTAATTAAGTTCATACATATTGCAAAACTCGAGCTCACCATAGGCTACAGATCAAACACTAACCCCTCCCTTTGTTTTCAATACATGTGGTTTGTTTATTGAAACCGAGATTTGTGTTCTCACCCTGATAAGAATGGTTCTCAAAACCTCCATGTCTGTTCCCAAAACAGCCAAGGACAGAATGTTTACCTGTTATGAGAAGACTGTCTGAGAATCCTGCTGTTTATAAAAATGTGCCTGAGAACCTAGTTATTTACAGAAACAGGCTTGGGAACTGCTGCTTAGCTGCCTTTTACTTTTCCATCAGCTGTATATTTTCATGGCCTTTTTTCCTTCAAGCTATGTCTGAGCAAAATTCTCCAACAGCCCCTCTGTTTCAGGGGCAGATGAGAGGTGACCATCAGAGGTGTTGCCTTCTGGTATAAGGCAAGGCGACCTGGTTCTGAGGAAACGGCACGGTCACCCACTCTCCAGGGTCGCTTGGGCCAAGGACACACGCAGACACCAATGTGGTGGACGGTCCAAAAGCCTTTATTATCTCATCTCTTGGGGTTTTATAATCTTGGGGGTCTTCTACGTCACAGTGGGTCTGTCTTTACCATCTATGGTTAGTAAGGAGTGGAAAGTTACTGGGTAGGGGATGGAAAGTTACTGGTATTCAGTTAAGGGAGGCTACACTCCTATGTTAATTTCTTATCTATGGGGAACAGAGGGTCTTATCTAAGGGGAACAGAGGGTCCTGCCTTTCCGTCACATCACGAGATCTTCTGAACGCCTGTCCCTGTCTACTACACAGAGGCCAAGGCCAGCCAGAGCTGGCAGGTTTTGTTTTGTGAGATACCCTTGCAAATAGGAATTATTTTAGGGACAGTACCAACTTTGGCAATGGGCATCTGAAAAGTCAGACAGCTCTTTTCCATAGGAAGGAAAGCATGGAGCCCCAGTGCTCCAGGAGCTGAGGAGAGGCAGACTTTGACATCCCAACATCAGGCAGAGCTGTTCAATGTCCCCTGGGAGGCCAAGCCAGCCAGAGCTGTTCCATGTTCCCTGGGTTCCATGGGGCCCCACAGTATCCCAATGGTCCCTTGTGTCCATGACACCGAGGTGTCATAATGCTCCCTTGGTGACACGAGGCCCTGAAGGGTCACAATGGTCTCAAAGGTTCCATCAGGCCCCACAGAGCCATAATGGTCTCTGGCTCCATGGAACCCCTTTGTGTCATCATGGCCCCTTGGTTCCATGGGCTCCAGCAGTGCCACCATGATCCCCTTGGTTCTATGGGCTCTAGTGGGGCCACAATGATCCCCTTGGTTCCATGAGGTCCCCATAGTGTCCCAGGGATCTCCATGGGAAGAAAGAACCCAGCCCCAGTGTGGCAGGGGCAGCCACCAGAGCTCTCTGTCCTGGTAGCTATTGTCTGAAATCAACCCTGGATATAGAGAATTCCAGAGGTAGAACCCCAGTTTTGGCCGTTTCTGCATTGATAAGAAGGATGGTTCTTTTCCACAGGAAGGAAAGCACCCAGCCCCAGTGTTTGGACAGCAGGGGAGAGACAGTCTGCAGGAGCCCAAGGGCAGCCAGACCTGTCTGTTCTGGCAGCTTTCACCTGGGAGCAATCCTTGGATGTACTGAGCTTTGGAGGTGGAATCCCAATTTTTGCCATGGTCAAGATGGGTGGTTTTTTCCAAAGGAAAGTAAAGCACTAAGTCCAAGTGTTTTGGAAGAAGATGAGAGGTGGTCAACCTTAGGCCAAACCAGTCAGACCTGTCTCTCCTGGCATCTTTTGTCTAGGGGCTTTCCTTGGACAATGGGCATTTTGGAGGTGGAATCTCAGTTTTGGCTGTGGGTGCCTGGACAGGAAGAAGAGTTCTTTTCATTAGGAAGGAAAGCACAGAGCCCCAGTGTTTCAGAGGCAGATGAGGGCCAGCCCTCAGGAAGCCAAGGCCAGCCAGACTTGTCAGTCCTGGCAGCTTTTGTCTGGGAGCTATCCCTGGATATAGGGAATTCCAGAGGCAGTTGCCCAGTTTTGGCCATGAGTGCCTGGTTGAGATGGATGTTTTTTTCCCATAAGAAAGAAAAGCCCATGGTCCCAGTGTTTGAAAGGCAGATGAGAGGTGGCCCCAGGTAGCCAAGGCAGCCAGATCTGTCTCTCCTGGCAGATTTCATCTGGGAACAATCTTTGCATGTAAGGGAATTTGGAGAAGGAATCCCAGTTTTGGCCATAGGGCCCTGGAGGAGGATCAGAACAGTTCTCTCCCATGGCAAGGAGAGCCCAGAGCCCCAGTGCTTCAGGGGCAGATGAGGAGCAGCCCTCGACATGCCAAGGTCAGCCAGACCTGTCCAGCAGCCTCCGGGACCCCAAACCAGCCACACCGGCTCCCTGTGCCCTTGGTTCCATGGGGTCCCACAGTGTCCCAATGGTCTCCTTGATTCCAGGAGTCCCTGCAGTGTCACAGTGTTCTCCTTTCTTCTGCAGTGTCACAATGGCCCCTTGGCTTCCCTGAGCCCTTGCAATGTCCCCATGGCCCCTCGGCTCCCTGTGGCCCCGCTGTGTCACAATGGCTCCTTGGTTCCATGGGCCCCACAGCTTCATCCTTGGCCCTTGGCTCCACAGGGGGCCTGAGTTTCACAATGGTCCCCCTGATTCTGTGAGGCACCAGAGTGTCACAGTGGTCTCTTTGTTCCCATGAGGTTCCATTGTGCCACCGTGGTGTCCTTGGATCTGCATGGTCACAATGGCCCCTTGGTTCCATGAGTTTCTGGACTGTCAGCAATGGTTTCTTTGTTCCAGAGGGGCCCTGATGTGTCACAAGGGCTCCATGGCTGGGGTTTGTGTCTCACCCATGCTGGAACCCCAGCAGTTGGTAGCCATGGGCATTTCTTTCTATAGAGCTTCTGCCCTCCTGCCTCTCTGTCTTCTCCTTCTAATGCTCTTGATATGGAACATTTTTTGATACCTCAACAACTGAAGTGTTTAAATGTTTCCAGGTGCAACGGGCTGAGTTAATGAAGGTACTGCTATGGTGTTTTATGTTGAATTGCATATTTCATTAAATCTTTTTCCAAAGTTTCTTGATTTTCTGTACTTTGCCAGTAAAATTTTGTCACCATTTTGACCTCTTGAGAATATATGGCTGGTGTTTCTCCTGTGCACCAAACTCCAGTAAAGGAACCCTTGGTTACTGTGAGAAATGACTGCTAACATTCAATATTTTAAAAGGTTTATTCAACCTTAACAAAAATGCCAGCAAAAGGACTAAATAAGGAAGAACAGGCCTGGGAGCTTCCCTCGTGGCTGCCTACCACGTGCCTGCCTCATCCTCAAGATGGACACTTCACCTTTTATACCCCAGGGAATTGCATCAGCCAACCTTGGCCCCTCCCACAGTCTGTCAGTCAACTCTTCTTTGCTGTTTATTGGTGGACTCTGCTTTCCTGCCGCTTGACTGGAGGGTCAGGTGCTGCCATGCCACGCCCCCTCCGCTAGGAACAAGTGTTTGTACTCGCCTTCTTTCCCCCTGTCCTGGATGGCTCAGGCTGTCTGATGGTAACAATAGGGGGGAAAGGGGGCTGTGGGGAGAACAGAGGACATCTAAACAACAGACTGCAATAACATAATCACACATCAATAAAGCTTCTCTTAACATTCACACAGCATTCATCCCTTAATTGCGAGAGCCAATCATCTCATTAGCCATCTATAACAGAAATGGATCCAAAATCACCGTTAAAAGGCTTGGTTCAACTTAAAATTACCTAAAGAGGCCTAAAATGCACCCATATGAGCCTAAAGTTATCCAAAGAGATCTAAAATCCACCCTTAAACCGCCCAGTTTTTTCTAAAATCACCCTTAAACTGCCCAGTTTAAGGCCAAAATGGGCCAAATGGGCCTAAACCCTACCAGATTTTCCTAAAATCATCAAAAGGCATCTAAAATCCACCCTAAAACTGCCCAGTTTATCCTAAAATCAGCCAAACAGGCCCAAACCTCCCCCAAATGGGCCTAAAATCATCCAAAGGGATCCAAAATCTACCCTCAAACCTACCACATTTGGCCTAAAATCAGCCAAAGGGGCCTAAAATCCACCCCAAAAGGCTTGAAATCCCTGCAAGGGATCTGAAACACACCCTAAACCTGCCCAGTTTGATCTAAAATCACCCAAATGGACCTAAATTCTCCGGACCAAGACCAAACCCAGCAGCAGAACCAGCACCAGCAGCAAGACTGAGACCGACACTGGAACTGGGATTGGCAGCACTACGGGACCGGCACCAGGACGAGAACCAAGACCCAGACCAGAACCAGCACCAGAACTGGCACTGGGACTAAGACTGAGACCAAGCCTAACACTGGGACTGGCACCAGGAGTGCTTTGGAAATGGGACTGGCACCGGCAGCGCTCCAGGACTGGGATCAGGACCGAGACTGGAACCTGGCGCCCGCACTGGGACTGCTCTGGGACCAGGACCAGGACCGAGACCGGGAGCCCTCCAGGACTGAGACCGAGACCATCACCAGAACCAGCACCAAGACTGGCAGCGCTCTGGGACCGGGACCGAGACTGAGATTGGCACTGGGAGCACTCCCGGACCAAGACCAGCACCAGTAGCAGCACTGGGTTCAGAACTGCTCCGGGACTGAGACTGAGACCAGCACTGAAACCAGCACCACCACCGGCACCAAGAATGGCACCACTCTCGGACCAACACTGGGACTGAAACCGGGACCGGCACCACTCCAGGATCGAGATCAACAAGAGCACCAGAATCAGCACTGGGAGTGCTCCGGGACTGATATGGAGACTGAGGCAGGCACCAGGACCGGGATCAGCGCCAGGATCACTCTGAGACTGGCACCAGGGTCAGAAATGGGACTGGAAATGGGATTGCCACTGGGATCCCCCCCAGACCTCTGCGTTCGTTCCAGGGAGCTTTGGCTGTGCCCCCAGGCAGGATGGGGAGGAACCCCTGGGCAGGGCAGGACCCCCTCAGTTCACATTGATCCGGTGCAGCCATCCCGGTCCATACGGTCCAGTTTGTATGATCCCAGTCTCTGGTCCTAATCCCTATGGTCCCAGCCTGTGAAATCCTGGTCCACGTAATCCCAGTCTGTACAATCCCAACCCATACAACCCCAGTCCGCATGACCGCAGTCTGTACGGTCCTGATCCATATGATCCCAGTTTGTATGATCCCAGTCTGTATGATCCTGATCCATATGGTCCCAGTCTGTGCAGTCCCAGCCCATATGATCCCAGTCCACATGACCCCAGTCCGTATGGTCCTGCACAGCACACACTCCAAGGGTCTGGAATTCCAGTTCCCAGCCAGGAAAAGATGTTCCTGCCCTTGAAGGAAAGCTCTTAAGAAGGGGGCAAAAGCCAAGTGGAACAAGATCCTACAGCGACATTTCACTGCCAGCCTTCAGAACTTCACCCATGGCTGTTGTAGCTCCTGCACTGGGAACTAAATCAGGGCAGGGTTTTTGGTGGCAGCTGCCCTGGCTCAAGGGAGACACTGAGAGAGAAACAGAGCAAGCAAAGAGAGGCAGGAGAGAAAGGAGGACACAAACACAATCAGCTGAGAAGGTGGCACTCTGCAAACACAAATGCAACTGACTGAAAATGAACGGGACGGAAATCGGTAACCCTGAAAGTTTTGTTTACTATCAAATATATCCAACCCAGCCAACCCCACACAATCCCCATCCCACTGCTCCAAATTGGGATCCTTCTTCTCCCAATCTCCTTCCAACCCCATCTCACCATGCCATCGGTGGAATCAAGTGAGGTTGGCATGGGATTCAGTTTAAGATGGGAACAAGCCATTTTGATGTGGGATTGAGCCCGTATGAATTAAAATTCAGTTGTTTTCAGTGGGATTCAGTTGTTTTGAGGTGACCCTCTTGGCTTTTGGAGCACAAAGAGATGGAGAACATTGCCCAGAATCCCCCCACAGAACCCACAAATCCTCCAGAATATTGTCCCCACACCATCAATTCCAGCCTAAAAACGTCTGAAATTGTGGAACTTTAGACATCTTTGATCAATTTATTTCATTTAACTCTGTCTTGGCTGTTTTTTCGGGATGAAGATGAAGCAAAAGAAAATTGAGGCCAAACCAAAAGGAGAAGCAGCCAGGTGTGTTCCCAGCATGGATCACAGGGAGTGTGAGTGACCAGGGCTGTGCCCAAAGTGCCTCCTCCAGTGGGGGATGGAGCTGGAGCAGCGCACGAAGCTCTTCCCACACTCGGGGCACTCGCAGGGCTTCCCTTAGTGGTGCCTCCGTTGGTGTTTGGTCAAGTGACAGCTCCTGGAGAAGCTCTTCCCACACTGGGGACACTCGTAGGGCCTCTGCCCAGTGTGGATGCGCTGGTGTCTTATGAGGTTGGAGTTGCACCTGAATCCCTTCCCGCAGTCGGAGCATTGGAAGGACCTCTCCTTTGTGTGAATCCGATAGTGCCAGAGGAGATGGGAGCTGGTCTGAAACCTCTTCCTGCATTTATCACACTCGTAGGGCCTCTCCCCTGTGTGGATGCGCCGGTGGGTGACGCGGGTGGAGCTGTACTTGAATCCCTTCCCACATTCGGGGCAGTGGAAGGGCCTCTCCTCTCTGTGACTCTGATAGTGGCAGAGGAGATGGGAGCTGGTTGGAAACCCCTTCCCACACTTGGAACACTCGTAGGGCCTCTCCCCAGTGTGGGTCCTCTGGTGCTTGATCAGGTGGCAGCTCTGGCTGAAGCTCTTCCCACATTCTCCACACTTGTAGGGCCTCTCCCCGGTGTGTATCCTCTGGTGCAGGATCAGGGTGGAGCTCAGTGTGAAGCTCTTCCCACACTTCCCACACTCGTAGGGCCGTTCCCCAGTGTGGGTCCTCTGGTGCTGGATCAGCTTGGAGCTCCTCCTGAAGCTCTTCCCACACTCCACGCACGTGTGGGGCTTCTCCCCATCATGGAGCTGCTCATGGAGCACCAGCTCCGAGCTCTGGCTCCATCTCTGGCCGCCTTCCCGGCCCAGGCTGCCTCTTTCCCCCTCAGATCCCGCCAGCTGCGTTTGCAGCCCCTCCTCGTGCGGCATCTCTGGGCCTTTTCCTCCCCGTTGGCTTCCTGCACCATGGAGCTGCTCAAAATGGCCTCTTCCACCAGGTTCTGCCGTGGGCATTTGTCCTCCCTGCTCTCCATGCTCAGCTCCTGCTCTGGGGGAGGAAGGACAAGGACAGGATGGGATTTGCCTCCCTGCCACAGGCAAGGGCAAGGAGATCCCCACAGGGCAGAGCTGCAGCCGGGGCCATGCTGGGCTGGGAGATGGAGCAGCACAGAGGGGAAAGGGACACTGACTTCCTCCTCACCTGCATCAGTGTCCTGGGGCATCTTCCTCTTCCTCACAGACTGCCAGGGGTTGGGAATGGGAAATCCTGGTTTGGGGAAAACAAGGGCTGAGCACATTTGTAGGAGCGTCGGGGGTAGGACGGTGGCAACAGAGATGAGAGATCTCTGAAGCCAGGGCGTGGAACTTGCGGTTTCTTGCAAAGGGCCTGGGTGCAGGGCCCTGCCTGGAGCTGCCAGCCACAGCTCAGAGCAGGCCTGAGAGAGGAGAGGGGCAGAGAGGATGAGAGGGTGAGAGAGTAAGAGGGTAAGAGCGTAAGAGAGTTAGGTTCCTGTTACAATACAATAAATATTCTTCTGGGTTGAATATTCTATTTCTCACAAACCAATGTAGTACAAGATACAAATCCTACAGCATTTATATACAGCCTATAAAAATAATTACATCACCATACTGTGTTACATTTTAAACCCTTAATACTACTCTTTGGACCCCTTCTGCTGAGCTAGTAGGGTCTGCTCTGACACTTGAATCTCTCTGCAAGCAGAGGGAATTGTTTCATCAAAAGGGGATTACCTTCAGTCAGGCCACACCATTGTTTTCCAGTTGTTCACTAACTAGGTATCTAAAAACTTGGTTTCATCTCAATCTTGCTTATACTTTCTATATTCTCAAAATCATTTGCCAGACAATCATATTTATAAGGCTTCCTTGTTTCATCTTCCCCAACACACGTTGAGTTTCAAGGTCCCTCTGCCCGAGTCCATCTCTACAAGTCACCGGACACCTGGACTCCAGAAAAACCTCCCAAACACCAAGATTCATCCCTGAAAAAGCCTCCCAGGAGTTCCCCATCCCTGGTCCCTCCCTTCTGGTGTTCAGGGGTTCCCCCCTGTCCCAGCTGCTGGGGTCACGCTTGCATTGGGGGTCCCCCTTCTCCTCGGTGCCCGCCCTGCCCAGGCTGCTGGCAGTCCCAGCAATGCCAAAAGCTCCCCCTCTTCGCTCTCCCCATTCCGGGATGCCGGGGCTGTTTGGGCTCCCGGGCTCCCTTCTCCCCTCGTTCTCTGCTCTGGGCTGCAGCGGCTCCAAGGAGTCCCCCCTGCCCCTCTCCAGGCCCTTGAGGCTCCAGCCCATGGCGGCGCTTCCCCCTCTCTGGGCTCCCCACTTTGGGCTCCTGGGGCACACAGGGCTCTGCTCCTCCAGGCTGCCTCTGCCGGCAGCCGCCACCGGCACCCCCCATGTCCCCGCAAGGGGCCTTTTCCGCTCAGCCTTGGACTGCTTCATTCTCCAAACATCCCCACAAAAACCCAACTGGGAGCAACTGGGAGTGACTGGGAACATGCTGGAGGGAACTGGGACACACTGGGAGATACTGGGAGTGACTGGAACAAAAGTGAAGGTGAAAGAGAGCAACTGGAACCATGTGGAGCACAACTGGTTCATACTGGCAGTGACTGGGAGCAACTGGGAGCACACGGGCAGCAAATGGAATCATACTGGGACTGATGGGCTGATCTAGGAAGCAACTGGAACCATGCTGGAGGCAGCTGGGATCATACTGGGAGAGACTGGAAGCAACTGGGTTTATACTGGGACCACACTGGGAGGGCTGGCATGTGACTGGGATCAAACTGGAGCTTACTGGGATCATACTGGGGCTGAAGGGGAGCAACTGGGATCACACTTTGGGCTACTGGGAGCAACTGAGAGAAACTGGGATGATGCTGCAAGCAAACTGGAGGAACTGGAAAGGACTGGATGCATGCTGGAAGCAACTGGGATACAATGGGCATGACTGGGGAATCATACTGGGAGAACTGACACCTTACTGGGGCCACTGGCAGTGCCTGGAAATGGCTATAGACATGCTGGGTACAACTGGGATATACTGGGAGTGTCTGGAACCATACTGGGGGGACTGGAACCACACTGGGAACAACTGGGACCATGCTGGGAAGGACTGGGATCATCTGGGGAGTGACTGGGACTAGAGCAGGGGCAACTGGGTCCAACTGGGACCATACTGGGAGTGTCTGTAACCATAGGGGAGTGATGGAAGCACATTGGGAACAGCTGGGCCATGCTGGGAGCAACTGGGATCACACTGGGGGCACTGGCATCAGACTGGGAGTGACTGGGAGACACTGGGATTAGACTGGAAGTGACTGGGATCATACTGAGAGTGGCTATACTCATACTGGGATTATACTGGGTGTGAATGGAACCTGACTGGGGGTTACTGGGAGCTACTGGGCCATGTTGGGAGGAAAATGTGACACACTGGGAGCAATTGGGAACAGCTGGAAGGAACTGGAACCGTGCTGAGAGGACTGAGACTATAACTGGGGCAACTGGGATCATACTGGGAGCAACTGGGGCCACCCTTTGAGCAACAGATGGAAACTGGGATTATGCTAGAGGAAACTGGGAGTAACTGGGCAAGACTGGGACCATTCTGAGGTAACTAAAACAAACTGGGAGTGTCTCTAACCTTACTGGGGGGACTGGAACCTCACTGGGAACAGCTGGGATCATGCTGGGAGCAACTGGGATGATGCTGGGGGAAAACGAATCTACCCTGGAGGCAACTGGGCACGACTGGGACCCTGCTGGGAGGGACTGGGAGTATTCTTGGAGCAACTGGGATCATAATGGGAGGAACTGGGAACATCTGGAATTATGCTGGGAGCAACTGGGATCACACTGGGATCACAGTGAGAGCAGCTGAGTCCATACTGGGTTACACTGGGATCACATTGAGAGTGACTGGAATCATACTGGGATTGACTGGGAGTGGCTGGTTTCGTGGATTTTGGGGGGTTTGGATTTTTGGGGGATTTTATTGGCATTTTGAGGGGGAGTTTTTCTGGGGGCGTTTGGGGGTTTATTGGAATTTTTGGTAGCTTTTTTTTCAAATTGGGTGGTTTTCCTGGGATTTTGTTGGGATTTTGGGGGATTCTCAGAAATTCTGGGGGTTTTATTGTGATTTTTAGGAGATTTTGGGGCATTTTATTGGAATTGTGGTGGCATTTAGTGGGATGCATTGGGGATTTGGGGTTTTTTGGGATATTTGGTGGGATTTGGGGGGGTATTGTGGGGTTTTTTGGGTGTTGCCAGGATTTCTTTGGATCTTGGGGGAGATTTTGTGGGACTTTTTATGGTTTTGGGGACATTTTTGGGGGATTTGCAGAGTTTAATCAGGATTTTTGGGGTTATTGGGATTTTAAAGGATTTTGTGGGCTTTTATTGGGATTCTAGGGTGTTCTACTGAGATTTTGAGAGGTTTAATTGGGATTTAATGGGTTTTATTGGGACTTTTGGGAATTTTAAGGAGATTTTGGTGGCTCTGAGGCCTTCCCCACACCCAGGGAATGCCCCAAAGCCCCCCTAAAATTCCACTAAAACCCCACAAAATCCCCAAAAATTACAAGAAAACCCTCAAAAACCCCAGAGAATCTCCAAAAATCCCAGTGGAACTCATAAAAATTTAGAAAATTTCCCAAAAATTGCAATAAATCCCACCCCCCCAAGAAACCCCTCACAACGCCAATAAAATGCCCCAAAATCAACAAAACCCCCCAAATCACATAGCTCCCACCGAAAGCCAGTAATTCTCCCCCAATCGACCCAATAATTCCTCCTAAACTCACAATAAAATCCGCCAAAGCCCAAAAAAGCCACCCTGAAATTCCCAAAAACCCTCTCAAAGCACTAAAATCCCCACAAATGCCCCCAAAATCCCCCAGGCTCAGTGGGGCCGTCCTGGATCAGGGGGCACCGGCCGGTGGAACAGGAGCCACTTCAGGGGGCCCTCGGAGCTTTTTGGGGAGGGGGCACCGTGGGAGACCCCCAAAAACCGGGGGGGGGGGGGGGGGGGAACCCTGCTGTGCCCCCTCCCCCCGAAACCCCCAGACCCCGGTTCAGGGTGGGCCTGGGACCCCCCAGTGTTATGAACAAAAATTCGGTTAATGTTTTTTTTATGAGAAAAAGTTTCAAAAAGGCAGCCAGATCACTGGCCCTGCCCAAGTTCTGCGTGTTTTGTTATTGTAATCACGGGTCGTTGAGGCTAATCGCTCCTTTTGTATCAGCAGAGCCTTGCCCGAGGCTAAGTTGTACCTTTCTCATAGTGAAGACACCTGAGAAGGTGGGGGGGGTTATGCAAAGTGACTCCAAGACCACAATGCAGCATGGGGTCCCCCACTGTACTGAGAAGACCCCAAAAACAACGAGCCAAATGAGAGTTGAGAGACTGGAGTGATGTCTAGATGTGAGGAGCGGAGTGCCGGGCCTGCAAGAGATGCTAGAAACCTTCATCGTTCCTCGCCCTGTCTTCGAGATCCCCCAGGCCAGGTCTGGGAGGGGAGCGAGACTCGGTCCAAACTAACAACTGGAAAGGGATCAGCAGGCCCTAAAGGCGCCCATGAGGACTTGATCCCCCAGCTCTGCCCCTTGTAGACAAAGCTGTGCGTATCCTCCTCCTCTGAGTTGCCCTGGGAGAGACGACCGGAAGCTGCAGACCTGCTGACCTGCCCAATTCTGAGCTGATCACTTTTAATTAAGGCATTAAAAAGGAGAAGAAGTCTCCTGGCCCTGTTTATTTCACCCAGGACCACCAAATCTTCCCCCAGGACCCCTCCAGGAACCCCAAACCCCCCAGAGCTCCCCCACGGTTGGCCCAGAGCCACCCTGGACCCCAAAACCTCCCCACGACTCTCGGACCCCCCCATTTCCCCACAAAATTCACCCTAGACCCACCTGAGACCCCCCCCCCCCCCCCAAATCCATCAGACTGCCCCACATCCCCCTCAGACCCCCAATCTCCCCCAAACCCTATGAAATCTCCTCGGACTCCCCAAATTTCTCCCCGGACCAACCTCAGAACCCCCAGACGCACTCACAACCCCCCCAGTTCCTCTCACAATCCCCCAAAATCCCCTCACACCCTCCCAATTCCCCTCAGATCCCCCTAAACCCACCTGAGAACGCCCCAGACGCGCTCAAGGTACCTCCGCCGCGTGCGCGGGCTCCCCCAGCCAATAGCAGTGCGCTCCGCCAAACCGACCAATCACCGCGCTGCACGGCCCCGAACTAACCAGTCACGGCGCAGCTCCCTGACACCACAACCGCGCGTCCCCTGCGTCTCCCTGCCGCAGCCGATTGGGGCTGTGTGGCCGCTCCTGACTCGCTGCCTGTGTCTGACGCTCTCGGTCTGAGATTGGGTCTGAGACCCCTCTCCCGGAGCCCCGCGAGCCTTGCCGCTCGCTCCTGGCGCTGCGCTCGCAAAAGCCGCACCAGAACCCGTGTCTCCCATCGCCTCCTCACGCGCGCTCCCCCTGCTGCCGCGCCGCTGTGCTCGCCTCGAGAAAGCGCTTCCCCCGACCCCTTCTCTCCCCCTCGGACCCCTACTTCGCCGCTTTTCCCGTCCCTTCTCCCTCTGGCTCATGAGGAGAAAACCTCGACTCTTCTGGGAGTAGGATGGTATCTTCTGAGCCTGAGTCGGAGCCTTAAACCCCTTTACTCTCTGGGGTTTCAGGGCGTTTTAGGGATCTCTTGGGCTTTCTGGGTGGTGGGGCTGGAGGCAATGACATTGCTCCCTGCTCCCTTTCCTCAAGAGCCTTTTCCCCCTGGCTAGCTGGGGCCAGAGCCAATCTCCACTTCGAGCCTTTCTCTCCTCCCCCTGCCTCTGAGGGACTCACAACAAGTTGTTGCCTGGCCAACCTTTTTGACTACACTGAGATACCTTCTAACATAATTCTTGCCGGAGACAGCAATTTCAAGGCTGTCTCATCCTTTTTCGTGGCTAAGAGATAAAGATGTCTAATAATTTCTTGCCAAAACCCCACTTCAAACAACAGACGCGTCTCCGAAAACGGGTTATTAAGTCTCACCCACAACAGAAGGTCTTTAAGCTCCTTCTTTGGGATGCCTACTGTATGGGTGTCTGCCACGCCTTGTAAGGCGGACAAAATTCCCAGCTGTTCTTGGGAGAGTGTACCCCCAATGTTCTTAAATTTGACCTTCTCACCGAATCTCCGTCGTCAGAGCAGTCTGAAGGCTCCCGATCTCCGTCCAGCAGGTCACAGGAGATGGATCCAGAGGCGCCTTTCTGGTTCCGGTCCGGGCTGTTCCGCTGCGAACCTTCTTCGGCAGAAGCTGAGTGTGATGGTCTTCTCAGTGGCTGCTGCTTTTTTTCTTTCAGACTCTCCTGGCCGCTTTCTGGCTTCTCTCCCAAGGAGTTATCAGTGCTCTCCTGGGAATTCGTCCAAGTCGGGAGCTGCCCTCTCGGATGTTCAGGGCTGTAACCCCCCCTTTGGTGGGGGTCGCCTGGACAGAGACGCCAAGTCTCCGATCTCGGCCTGTTGTCCCGGCCCGGTTAGGCGTAGAATGGCCTTGGGACAGCCCACGCGCCAAAGGACGAGTGCACTCTTCAGATTTTTCGGTCTTCAATATTGTTTATTAATTCTTATCTATAAAGTCATCTCCCAGCCTGACAGAGGTCTGCCCAGCAAGACAGCCATGGGCACAGTGACCTCCCACTGGACAGTCGTCTATTTTTATACTAAAAACTACGTATAAGATATTTATCTTTACCTTCCAATACCTTTTACCCTTATTAACAAGTGCACATTTAATGTGAACCAATCCCAAAGTGCCAGCATCACCACCAAAGATGGATGACAAGAAGAAGAGAGAAGGACAAGACACGCCCAAATTCCTCCATCTTGTCTCCTAAAAACCCCCCTGTACCAGAATCCCAAAACCTGTATTTTCACCTTGTGAATAATCAATTCCTTCACCACCCTTCATCCTCTTGTCCTCATACAGGTGGCACATCCCGTGCAGGGTCAAAATCCAACCAAGCACTTCTGGCAACATTCCAGGATTTCTGAGCCCCCCAAGGGTTACCTCGGCAACTCTGGACATCAGGAGTGATGTGCTGAGTTCCACAAAACACACCCTGAAGGAGCAACTGTGAGGGAACCTGTCTGGAAATGCAGCAATTGATCATTTTCTCCCTGTACCCAAGGGTCTGAGAAAACCACAAAACTACTGCAAATTCCACAACAATCTGCTCAACAACCTGACCTGGACCCTCCTTGAACAAAACCTGCAGCCCTTAGGAACCTCATGGAAAGAATGTTTAGGTTTTGGATGTGCACACCAGAAGAGAGGGAAAAGTGTGGAAATATTGAGCAGGGGCTGCACACGAGGGGCTGGGGAACAGGGGTGTCACAGCAGGAGCAGGGAGTGGCCAGGCAGGGGAATTCAGGGCAGGCTGGAGTGGATTTACCAGGGAATCAGAGCCTGAGGCACACACGGGCATTTCCACAGATTCCTGTGCACTGTCCCAAGGATGGGCAGAGCTTCTCCCCTTCCTCCATGGGAAGTCTATCAATTTTCAGTGTGAGAATGAGCAAAATGGGGAGAGTTCCTAAATGTGGCCCAAGAAAAAGCTTCCTTAGGGGCTGTTTTGCTGCCCAACAGTCAGGGAACAATCCCATGGAGCTGTTGGACACTCAGGGAGATTCCACACTCTCTATTATCCACAAGCAAACTCTGCTGTGGGATGCACCAATGGGCTCCTAAAGGGAACAAAAAAGCCTAGTTTCTTCAGGATTTGTTTGTTTTTATTTTGAGTGGCTTAGTGGGACAACAACTGCTAAAAGGATTCTATAAACTGGACCAATGACCTCTTCTTTCTGCTGCAGGAAAGAGAAAATCAAAGTGTTTGAGGTCCCAGCCAGAGGGACCCATTCCCCCCCCCCTCCCAGCCCCCCAACCACTGCCTGCATCCCCCACCCCCTCATTTTCCTCTTTCTGGGATCCACCCCGCTGTTACCTACTCAGGTGCTCCCTGGGATGGCTGAGCCAGGAAATTGGAGGGGATGGGCAAAAGCCCAGGGGTGTCTGGGACAGAGACACAGAGCCTCCCAGGACAACCCTGGGGTGCCTCCCTGGCCATAAGCACTGGGGGGCTGTGCGGGGCTCTGATTCATCCCAAAATCTGAGGCACCCCATGGAGGAGTTGTGCCCCCTGTGCCCATCCAGCCATTCCCCATCCCTGACACCTCCCTTCCCCTGGCAACCCAACCATGGGACCCCCCTTGCCTTGGTTTCTCCTCCCTGGGGACCCCCATCCCAGCACCACCATTGCCCAGCACCACCATTGCCTTGATCCCATCCCATGGGCTTCTTCTTCCCACAGAAGCCCTATTCCTGAGGGTCCCCTTTTTCCCCCTGCACCCCCAATCCTGGCACCCACATGCCATGACCCCAAATCTCTGGGGACCATGTTCCCACAGCACCCCCATCCTTGAATCCCTCAAGGCATGGAGACCCCAATTCCCCTGTACCCACATTCTCCTGGGCACCCATCCTTGGTTCCCCACATCCCCTGAGCCCCCCACTCCTGGCAACACCATCCCTCACCATGTCCCCAGACTATCCCACCGTGTCCCCAGCCTGTGCCCAGCTTGGGGCCCCGTGCCCCCGCCAAGGGCCACCTACACAAGAGGGCGAGATGTGACCTCGCTTCCTTCCTCTTTGACCAAAGAGCCGCCAGCCAGGGGAGCTGTGGCCACAGCAGCGAGTGACAGCCAGTGCACATGGCTGGGGACACCGGGATGGCCAGGAAGGTGGCGCTGCTCCTGTGGGGTGAGTGCCCTGGGCACGGGCCTGACACCCCAGGGATGGGGAGGGGAGGGGTCAGAGGGGGCTGCGCGGTCCCCTGAGGTCCCCAATGGCAGCAGTGCCAGTCCATGTTACCCACAGTGGACCTTGGTGGGACTGGGCATATAGGGTAGCTTTGGGGACAGGCAGAGGGGGTCAGGAATTCAGGGATGGGGGGCCAGGAATGTGGGGACTGGCACCTTTGGGCTCAGGAAGCTCTGGGTATGGGGACAAGGAAACTGGGATGCATGGACAAAACAGGGAAAAGACCGGTGAGGATGCAGCCATGGGGATGAGTGCACGGGTGGCAGTGACATAGACGTGTCCCCCTGCCTCTCCAAATCCTTTGGCACCAGTCCCATGCACTTTATCAAAAGAACTGCTGACCCCATGGGGACAGTTAGGGACAGTCCCCACACCCAGTGCCCCTGTGCTGCTGTCCCCACGGTGCAACTGCCACCCAGCCCTGTCCCTTCTCCCTTCCAGCCCAGACCCTCGGCCTCGCTGGTGAGTCCTTGGGGGATGCCATTGCCCCACCCCACTGTCCCCAGCCCCACGCTGGCCCTGGCAGGCTGGTGTGCCCTGTCACCTGCAGGTGCCCAGACCACCCAGCTCCTGGTGGAGCCCCCCTGGAGGCCGGCGGTGCTGTGGGACCGGGTGACACTGATCTGCCAGGGTTCAGGGAACACCGGTGCCACCAACCTGGTACAAGGAGGAGCGGCGCTTGTGGCAGGAGGCACAAGACCACTTCACTGTCACCAAAAGTGGCACCTACACATGTGAGAGACCCGGCACCGGGCTCAGCCTCCCCCGTGACAGTCTCAGACGGTGAGGGGGGTTTGGGTTCCCCCAGCCTGGCACCCACAGTGACCCCAAGGGCTCTGGGTGGGCTCTGCTCCATGGGTTACCTCCTGTGTGACTAGAGCCTGTGCCCTGCTCTGAGGACATCCAAGAGCTTCCCAGAGTGAGGAGACTTGTCTCTCACAATGGCTGGCTCCTGGTGTCACCTGGTGCCATCATGACCCTCCTGATGCCCCTGGTGTGACAGGTCCCCTCTGTCCCCCAGACTGGCTGGTGCTGCAGGTGCCAGCATGGGCGCTGCTGGATGGGAACACACTGACACTGCGCTGCCGGAGCTGGCAGAACAAACACCTCACGCACGTGCACTTCTACCATGGAGAGAAGCATCTGAAGGGGCCCCATGACAGACCGAGCTGTCCCTGTCCCCCCTGCAGCTGCACCACAGTGCCCACTGCACCTGCAAAGGCTATGGAGTGTCACACTGGAGTGAGTCGAAGCCTGTGACAGTGACAGTGCACAATGAGTACAGGGATGGGGACAGGGAAGCCCAACATCCTCCGAGGCCTTCCCCTCTCTGCCAGAAACCTTCATCCCTCCCTTTACTCCTCCCTGGCTCACCCAAAATTTCCCAAGTCCCTCTTGGTTTCCCCCAGGACTGCCCAGTTCCCCCCGAAGATCCCTCAATCCCTCCCTTTGTCCTCCCCATCCCTCCATGGATTCCCCACCTTTTCCAAGGTCCCTGCTCCACCCTCTCGCCTCCCTTCCTTCCCTGGGTCCTCCTCCCCATCTCTAAACCCCAAATCATTCCCTGAGTCTCCTCAGTCTCTCGCCTGGTTTCCCATCCCTGCCTGGGTCTTTCCCTATTTCCACGGTGTCTCGCCATTGTCCCCAGGTCCCAACATGCCTCCCATGGTCCCCTTCTGCTCACTGGCATCCTCTCTGCTCCCCTCTAATCCCCCTCTTTCCCCTCCCGTGTCCCCCACCCCTCCTGAGTCCCCAATCCCTCCTGTGTCCCCCTGCAGGGGTCCCGCCCTCAGGGGTGTCCTTTTCAGCACAGCCCCCCAGGGGACAGGTGGCACTTGGGGACTGCCTGGTGCTGAGCTGTGCAGTGGCCATGGGGACAGGTCCCCTGTCCTTCTCCTGGCACCGGGAGGGCTCGGGGACACCACTGGGCACCAGCCCCAGCCTGGAGCTGAGCCACGTTGGGGACAATGACAGCGGCCAGTACCGGTGCCGGGTCAGCGACGGGGACAGTGTGGCCAAGAGTGATCCCCTGAATGTCACCGTCCTGGGTGAGCAGGACCCTCGGGCTGGGGGTGACCCCACCCATGGCACCCCCATCCCACCTCGCCATGTGCCAGCCCTGTCTGTGTCCCCGCAGTGCCCGTGGCCAATTCCACCATCACCCCCGGTGCCCTGTCACACCAGGTACATGCAGGTGACAATGTAACCCTGTGCTGCTCACTGCAGGTGGGCTCAGCCCCTGTCACCTTCACCTGGCTGCACAACGGGCAGGAGGTGGCCTGGGGTCCCCTCCTGGAGCTCAGGGACATCAACGTGGGGACATTCGGGCACCTACCAGTGTGTGGCCACCAACCAGCTGGGACAGGACGGGCACCATGTGTTCCGGGCACTCAGCCCTGAGCTGGCACTGGAGGTGACACCTGGCTCACCCAGGGTCACAGGTGGGGTCACATGGGGTCACCGGGGTGTTCAGGACTCCTGCAGTTCAGGATGACCCCAATGTGTCCCCTCTGTCCCCAGCAGTGGCTGTGAATGTTGGCAGGACCCTCCTGTTCCTGCTCCTACTCCTGGCTGTCATCAGGGGCTGTCACTGGTGGCACCGCCAGGGTGAGTGACATCGGGGGGGCATGGGGGTCCTGGAGTGAGGGGGAGACCCCAGAGTGGGGGCAGAGTTCAGCAGCACCCAGGGTCCCTGAGCTGAGCTGGGGGACACTGAGCCTGCAGTGACCTCATCTGGGGGTCCTAGGGGATTTGGGGGGAATTTGGAGGGTCTTGGTTGGGCTCCAGGGCCATCCCTGGGTGGACTTTGAAGAACATTGGTGTGGCACTGGGAGGTCCTGCAGAGTTTGGAGGAGCTCCTGGAGGGCTGTGAAGGGATGTTGGATGATCTTTTTGGGTCCTGGGGGAGTTAGGGGGTGCCTCTCCTTCCAGGTTTGCTGTTCTGCGAACTCAGAGGGTTTGGGACACCAGGAGGAATATGGGGCCCTGTGGTGTTGCAGAAGTTCTGGGGGCTTCAGGGGTTCTTAGAGTGTCCTGGGGGAATCAGGGGTCCATTGGGGATCGGGGCTGCAGTGGAGATTTGTGAGTCCCATGTGTGGTTGGAGTTGCCGAGGTCCAGGAAGGTTCAGGGGTCCCGGTGTCCCCTTGGTCACCCCCTCCCCTTTTCCTTGCAGCCACCAAAAAACCCCAGGACAGGTGAGTGGGGGGCTCATGCTTGGACTCCCCTTTCCCTTTCCCCAGACTACTGAGCCCCCCCCCCTTATCCCCCAGGCCTCCCCCGGAGGAGGAGGCCATGCTGGACCCCCACATCATGAGCACCTGTATTACAGCGGCCTGAGTGGGTCGCTGCTGGTGAGAGAGAGACGGTGAATCTTGTTTCTTGATCAGAAGGCTGAATTTATTAAGATATTATATAATACATTATAGTTATACTAAAAAGAATATAGAGAGAGGTTTGCAGAGCTGCTAGCTAAGCTAAGAAGAGATAGAAAAGAATCCACAACAAAGTTGTGTCCAGGGACTCAGTCCCCTGGCTTGAACTGGTGATTGGCCCTTAATTATAAACATAGAAAATGAGCCAATCAAGGTGAATCCTATTGCATTCCACAGCAGCTGATAATAATTGTTTACCTTCTCTTCGGGGGCCTCTGGCTCCCGAAGACACAGAAATATGAAAGAAAAGGATTTCTGTGGAGAAATGTCTGCGACATCTCACCTTTCTAAATTGTATAAAAATAAAAGAAAAATGCTGATGTGGAATGAACAGGAAATTCCTTCACCTATAAAATATAGAATACTAATAATTCACTAAAACAATCCTACAGTATAAGAAAATTGCAAGAAACAATGCAAAGAGAATTCAAGTCCATGCAGCTGAGTTTCAGGAACAGTCCATCAGCTGAAGTTGTTTCTTTTGGACATCTGAGAGTCCTTTTTGGTCCTGAAACAGCATAACACAATTTTAAACAATTTGAAACAATTTGAACAATTTTTAGAATGTTCTTTTCTGGCCCTTCAGTGCTTCAGCACTTCAGAGCTGCTGCCCGCCTATTTTCAATCTTTTTTATTTAATTTTTTTTTTTTTTTTTTTTTTTTTTTTTTTTTTTTTTTTTTTTGATCGAAAAGCAAAAGAGCAGCAACCGGGCAGAGCAATGCCAGAGAAGGAAAGGCCCTGGGGGCCCTGGCCCATACTGGACCAGGAACCCCAAAACTGGCTCACACAGGGGGACCCGCACAGGGGGACCCGGACCGGTAGGACAAACCAGAACCCCTAGAAGCATCAAGAGGCCTCGCAGCGGGCCCGGCCCAGGAATTTCCTGAGCCCAGCATCCCAGGCCAAACCCATGAGGAAGGCTCTGCATTCCTGCTGCAGGCCTGAACCTTTCTGCCAGCACAATGGCAGCACGGGTAGTGAGACGCTTCCTTTCCCCTAAATCACTGAGGCATGCCAGCAGCAGGGAAATAGAAGCTGCCCCGAGAATCTTCATCTCGGGTCTGGGAATGTTTGTTTCCCACAGCATCACGGCACCACCCCCACTGGGCTGGGGACCAAAGGCAAAACTTTCGGGAGCCCCCTCCCCCTCGCCGCTAGGGCACAAGAGAGGCGGCGGCCTCCATGGGACAATCCCCGAAAAACCACCCCCCAAACCGCCGAGCTTGAAAGCCGGCAGCCGGACTGCCACAACAGTGAGCTGGCGGGCAGCCCCAGCTCCACGGAAGGAGAGACCCCCCGCCGGAGCGACTGCTGGGACGTCCGGTGGAAGCATCGGGGAGGGAGCCGGAACCGGGGGGGGAACCGCGCTGAGCGTGGGATCCGCCGCGGGCTGCTCCGAGGGTCCCGCGGGCTCAACTCCGTTTTCTGCTGCTGACTCTGGGGTCTGCTGTGGAGGCGGCGGGGACACGCGGGAACACGCTGGTGCTGCGTCCTTGGGCTCTGAAAATGGCGGCGGGCACGGCACAGGCACCAGCGGAGCTGGGAGGAGCGGCGAAGCGTCGCCGTTGCTTAGCAACAGGTCAATCGGCGGAAGTGCTGTCTCTTCGGCCCTCTCCGACACAGGCTCTGGCGGGGGCAGGGAGGCCGGTGCAACCGCGGGCGGGATCTCCTGGAGAGGCGGAGACGGGATCTCCTGGAGTGACAGCTCTAGCAGGGCCATGGAGGAAACCTCGGAGACCGGTGCCGCCCCCATATCTGAAGGCGGAGTCTGAGAGGCCGGCGCTGGCTTGAGCGGCCGCTCCCATCCCCCCGGAGAGAGAGAAGGGGGGGAAGGAGGAGGCTCCATCTGAGCATGCTCCGGAGCAAGAGTAAAAAAAACTTCTTCACGCCGCGAAGTTTCGGCCCCCCCCGCCGTGAAGCAGGGGGGGCTGGGAAGAAAAATGTCCTCCCCCACCGCGTCTTCTGCCAAAGGTGGTGGAAACGGAGCTTGGCCATAACAATTAGAGATCCACTGAAAACAAGCTGCTCTGCGTTTCAGGACAGGGAAAAGCTTTATAAATGCTGGGTAGATAGAAGGCAACACGCGTCCCTTACTGAAGACGCGCTGGATAATCGAGTCCATGCACTCCCAGACAAAAGCATCTAAAGCATATAAGACATCAGCAAAGAACCCAAAAAGCTTTGCCCATCGAAAGAATTCATAGATATCTGTTTTTGACAAAAAGAAACCGTCTTCCCTGCACCAGTGTTTCCAGAGGGCTATTATTTTTCTCCTCTGAAGGGGAGAATTGAATCTCTTCTGGCAAGGCATGGGTCTGCCATACAAACAGCCACAAGCTACGAAGGGCTGGTTCATCAGGGATAGAAAAGTGAACAGTACCTTTTGAAAGAGTCCAGCTTGCTCTGGCCAGCTCCACAGGTCTGCTGCTCTTTTCCATCATCTTTCCTGATGGTTTTCCAGAAGAAAGATTCTCTTTGTGGTCAGCCTTGGCTGTGAACTCTGTCCAAATCAGGATCTTCGGTTCTTCAGCTCCTGGCTTGAATCCACTTTCTGAGGTCACTTCAAAGCAACCCTCAAATGCTACACATACAGGATTTTTACCCAGTGCAGCAATTTTGCTCCTCTGGTCTTATCAGATTAATTTTTGCTCTGACACGAGGGGTCACCAGATATTACAGCGGCCTGAGTGGGTCGCTGCTGGTGAGAGAGAGACGGTGAATCTTGTTTCTTGATCAGAAGGCTGAATTTATTAAGATATTATATAATACATTATAGTTATACTAAAAAGAATATAGAGAGAGGTTTGCAGAGCTGCTAGCTAAGCTAAGAAGAGATAGAAAAGAATCCACAACAAAGTTGTGTCCAGGGACTCAGTCCCCTGGCTTGCACTGATGATTGGCCCTTAATTATAAACATAGAAAATGAGCCAATCAAGGTGAATCCTATTGCATTCCACAGCAGCTGATAATAATTGTTTACCTTCTCTTCGGGGGCCTCTGGCTCCCGAAGACACAGAAATATGAAAGAAAAGGATTTCTGTGGAGAAATGTCTGCGACACACCTGTTGGGCAGTGGGAGAATTTGGGGGGGAACAAGGACACGTCACTCACGAGTGTCACCCTCGCCCAGTGCCACCGGTGCCACTCTCAGGGTCCCCACAAGTCTCCCCCAGCCCTGCACCACCTCGGGATCCAAAGATGACCAATGCAGAGCTGTCGGGACCCCAGGAGGGACAGTGGGACTCCCGTGACAATGAGAACATGCTGTGACACTGGGGGGTCTGGGGGTCCCTTCCCCAGTGTACCCCCCGTGTGCCCCCCACCCCCCCTCGGATCCCGTGTTCCCGTGCCCGGAGGGTGGCAACGAGTGGGGGATCCCATGGGGGCCTGCCCAGAGCTCCCCGTTCCAGTGCTCCCAGTATACCCAGGAGCTCCCCTTTACCCTCCCCCCCACCCCAGTGCCAGAGAGCACTGGGGCCGTGTCCCTCTTATTGAACCCAAAACGCAGGTTTTGTTGAAACCGGGTTTTTTTTTTAGTTCAGTTCTTCCTGGTCAGCTCGGGAACGAACAAGGAGGGTCCTGGTAAGGTTTTTGAGCAGATTGTTGTGGGATTCGCAGGATTTTTGGGGCTCCCTCAGTCCCATGGGAGTCACTTCACAGCACCGCTGCAAACAGCGCCCCCTGTCGGTACCCAGGGAAACCGCACCCCCTGTTTCCATGGCAATACACACCCCTTTTTCATAGCAACAGTATCCCATCTCCATGGCAACCGTCCCCCGTTCTCGTGTCAGCGGCCCCCTGTCGCCATGCCCTCAGCCCCCTAATCCCATGGCAACAACACCCTTCTGTTGCCACGGCAACCATCCCCTCCCATTCCCATGCCTACACCCCCCATTCCCACGGTAACAGACCTCCAGGCCCATGGCACCTGTAGCCCCCATTCCCATGCCCACCTCTAACCGTTCCCATGATAACAGCCCCTCGGTTTCCATGGCAATACCCACACCTTCCCATGACAACAGCCCCGTTCCCATGGTAACACCCCCGTTCCCACGCCCAAAGCGCATGCGCCGCACTCTCCCCGCCTCTGCGTCTCTCTGACTACATTTCCCATCACCCCCCACGGCCCGCGGCGCGTTAATGGCGCTCGACAACTCCGCGGACTCTATTTCCCAGCACTCCCCGCAGTACGGATGGAAGGGGTGGGTTCCTACGGCAGCGTCGCAGGCCCGTTCTCGTGACGCGCACCGTGCGCGGATGCCAAGATGGCGGACAAGGAGGGCGAAGCGCGGCCGGGGGTGCGGAACAGGGCTGGGGAAGGACCCCCGGGTGGGCCCTGCATCATCCGCATTGTCAAGTCCAAGTTGGGTTACGGCTTTAACGTCCGCGGGTAAGTGAGCGAAGGAGGGCAGCTGCGCAGTGTCATGAGTAAAAAAAGGCTACCCATTTTTTTTGTAAAACGGTTGCAAAGTGAACAGGTTGGACCGGTTGCTGCCAAGGTGGAGTTCTACCTCTTTTGTTATTGTAATCATCTGTCGTTTTCGTTAACTACTCCTTTTGTATCTGTAAGGCCCTGCCTGTGGCTAAGTCGATAGCCCTTCTCCCCAGACAGTGAGAGGAAGGGACATGGTAGGGCGCATCAGAGGGCACGCAAAATAACTTCAGAACCAGCATGCCATGGGAAGCCACTCCACCAAACTTAACAACAAGACCCCCAAAACAACGAGCCAACACAGAATTAAGAGATCAGAGTGATGTCTGGACGTGAGGAGCAAAGTACCGAGCCTGCAGAGATGCTGAGAATTTTTGTTGCCCCTCGCTCTGAGCAAAGACCTCAGGTGGAGCCAAGATCCCGAAACAGCAAAACCTGGAAGCTGAGAAAAGCACCCCACTGCTCTCGTGGGGTTAGGACCCCCAGCTCTGCTGCCTAGGGGACAAAGTTGCACATTTCTCCTCCTCTGACTCCCCCTGGGAGCGATGACGGAGGAGGTCCCGAGGACCCATCGAGCCTCCCAACCTTGAGCTGATCACTTTTCACAAAGGCATTAAAAGGAGAAAAAGTCTCCTGCCCTGTTTATTTCACGCAGCATCAATGGCGAGCTGTACGTGCCGCTGCAGCGCGTCGGCGCCGTGCTGGGCAGAGGGGGCCGCCGACCGCGCCGGGGTGCGCAAGGGGGACCCGGCATCCTGGAGGTGTGAGCATGGGGGGGCCGCCCAGCCACAGCCCCCCAGCAGCCGGGCCCGGGAACGCGCCCCACACACACGGGCAGTCCCGGGGGAGCGGGAATGGGGGTCCTGAGGGGGCTCTGAGGGGCCCGGGCTGAGGGGACACTGAGCCCTTGGTGCGGTGTTGGGGTGCTGAGGGGCTCTGCGGGGCCTTGGGGGAGGGGGTCATGAGGGGGATTGGGACCCCTGGCCATTGGGGGGTTTTGGGGGGTCGTGAGTGGGCTGAGGATCATGTAATGAGGAGAGACTGGGACCCCCAGCCCTTGCTGGGTGTTGGGGAGGATGGAACAGGAAAGCCTTATAAATATGATTGCCTGGCAAAAGATTTTGAGAATATGAAACTATAAGCGAGATTGAAATGAAAGCAAGTTTTGAAATCCCTTAGTTACTGTACAACTGGAAAACAATGATGTGGCCAGCCAAAGGTAATCCCCTCTTGATGAAACAATACCCTCTGCAAGCAGGCAGGTCCAAGGGTCAGAGCAGACCCTGCAGCTTGGCAGATAGGGCCCAAAGAGTAAGATTTAGAGTTTAAAATGTAACACAGTATGGTAATGTAGTGATTCTTGTAGGTTGTATGGAAATGTTATAGGATATGCATGCTGTAGTAGATTGGTTGATGAGAATCTGAATATTCAACACTGAAGATGATTTATTGTATTGTAACGGGAACTTCGTGCTTCCTCTCTTTTCTTGCTCACTTCTTCGTCTTCTCCTCTGTACTTCTTCACCCCCTCCTTTCTACATGCTCTCCGCTCTTAAAGCTTTGTCTTTAACTCTCTTACACTTTAAGCCTCTCTTCTCTTGGGCCTGCTCCGAGCTGTGGCCGGCAGCTGCAAGCAGGGCCCTGCACCCACGCCCTTTGCAATAAACCACAAGTTCCACGACCTGACTGCAGAGATCTCTTGTCTCCATCTGTCCTGACCGTGCGTGACCCCCGTCACTCCTACAGACGCTCTTACAGCTGGAGATTTGGGGGGAATCCTGAGGAGCCTGAGGGCCCTTTGGTGAGGTTTGGGGGTATTGGGGGCTCTGAGGGTCCCCTGGGAGGTCGTGAGGGGGATGACGATCCCTTGGTGAGGGTGGCATGAGAAGGGGTTGAGACCCCCAGCCCTTAGTGGGAATTTGGGGGGGCTCCTGAGGAGGCGCCAAGGGGGCAGAGGATCCCTTGGTGAGGTTTAGGGTCTCCGAAAGGGGGGTCTTGAGGAGGCTGAGGGTGCCTTGCTGAGGCCATCATGAGCCCTTGAGGGGAATTTGGGGGGTTCTGAGGTGGGGGCTGAGCCCAGACTGAGCCCCATAACTCTCGCTGGGGGTTTTGGGGGGGGTCTTACAGGAGCCTCTCAAGGGGGAACGCTTGGATTCCAACATGGGGAGCCTCTTGTGAAAGTTGGGGAGAGTTTCTAGAGATAAATCCCTTGGATTTCAACGTAGAGACTCCTAGGAAGGGCAGGTGGCATTTTTAGGGATAAACCCCTCGGATTTCAGTGTGAGGACCATCCTGGGGAGGGCAAAGGAGCATTTTTAGGGATAAACCCCTTGGATTCCAACCTGCTGACACTTCCCTCCCATTCCTGGTTCTTGTGTTCTCCAGCTGCTGCTTTTTCACACCCAAAATTGTAACTTTGCCCCAGAAAACATCTTCCCATGGGAATATATTCCTGCTGTGTGGAAACTCATCTTCCTTTCCCCAAAAAAAGTCCCTAAACTTTGTTGCTGAAATCCCGCAAACCCCAGCGTGGGTTTGGTTTTCAGGGATCCCTCCAGATCCTCCCACTGTCGCACTTCACTCTGGGTCAGTTAAGTCCAATTACTGATTAATTCCAGGGATTTCTGAGCTGCAGGAATGTTTTGCTGGCAGTTCTGGAAGTCCAAGGGGTGTGAGGAGCTGTCAGGACCTGCCCATGGCCGGTGAATCCCGCAGAAATCCCAGCTGGGATGTGGCTCTGTCCAGCTGACCCAAATTCCCGATTCTTTGATTTTTCAGTGCAGGAGAAGCGCGGGGAGCAGGAGAAATTCTGGATGTGCCAATTGGGGGAGCAGCGTTCCCAGGCTGAGGGGGGGAGGGTTTTGTGGGCACTGGGATGAAATTTTCCCTCCTTTTTGAGTGTTTAGGGGAACATTAAGAAAGCTGGGTTTGGCATGAGAGAGAGGTTTGGAGCTTGGTGCTGGAATTTTGGGGTTCAGTGGCCGGTCCCAGGTGAGGACTGGAGGATGATGTGTGAAAAAATTAAGCCCTGGGATTAATGAGTGTTAATGAAGGGGGTTTGCTTGTGGTCTCTCAATCCTGGTATCCCTATGAGAGGTGGAAGGATTTGGAATTTCCTCTTGGTTTATCCGTTTATTTCCTGGGAGTGGTGGCTTTAATTAGTCCCTCTGTCCCGTAGGGCTGCCAGGTTGGCTCTTGCCCTATTCCAGTATTTATGTATCCCAATATTCAATATTCCAATATTTATGTATCCTAATATTCAATATTCCACCAGTATTCCCGTATCCCAATATTTCCATAATCCAGTGTTCATGCATTCCGGTATTTCAATTTCCCAACAGCTCTGTTTTCCAATATTTCAATATTCTAGTATTCCAATTTTCCAATAGCCTTGCATCCCAGTATTTCAATATTCCTATTTTTAAGTATTCCTGTGTACCAATATTTCAAGATTCCTATATTTCAATATTTCAGTATTCCTGTGTTCCAATATATCATTATTCCAATATTCCTATATTTCAGGTTTTTTAATAATCCTGCCTTCCAATATTTCAATATTCCCGTATTTTGATATTCCAGTATTTTACTATTTCAATATCCCAGTATTCCAACACTGCTGTATTCCTATTTGCCTATATTCCAATATACCAATATTCCCATAACTCAATGTCCCCATATTCCAATATCCCTATTTTTCATTATTCCAAGATTACCCAGTTCCCACAGCCCAGCATTCCCATCTTTTTCTGCAGAAACCACCCCAAAATTCCTGAGTCCCATCCCTGTTCTGGCAGCATGAAAGCCCCCTCATTTTCCTCAGCTCTGTGAAAATCCCAACTCCTGGAATTCCTGGAGGAGGAAAAATAACCCAGGAGTCCCAAAATAGCTCTGATTTCCCTTCCTTTCACAGGAGCAGCGGGATCGGGGTGGGAAATCCACTCTCCCGGCCATCTCGGTTCCTCCAGAGGGAACTCCCCAGAATCCAGGCCCTGGAGCTCCGGGAGGAGCTGCCTGGGTGGATTTGGGATGTTCAGGGTGTTGATTCCGTGCAGGATTTCCTTCCCACCTTGTGGAATTCCCAGCAGACCGGCCCCGTGGAGGGGAATTTTTGGGGAGGAAGAGCCTGAAGCAAGGAGGTTGTTCTGCTCCTGAGGGATTCCTGCTGGGATTTATGGGGGATATTTGGGATGTGGACACTCACTTGTGGCTCTGGCACTCCACAGCTCATCCCTATCCTGGAAAACCCTGGAGATCACCCATCCAAGTGTGTTTTCCATAAAAAGTCCACTCTTCCCCGTCCTTATCCAACACCAACAAATGCTCCATGTCCTTTTTCCATCCTTCCCTCCCAGATCCAGCATCCAGCTCCTCCTTGTGCCATTCCAGGCTCTGGAATACTCTGGAATCTGCAGGGACAGACAATGGGAGCTAATTGAGCTCTTGAGTAATGCCCGGAATGTCGATCATCACCAATCCACCAGGAAGAGAAGCTCTGGAGCTGTTTGAGGAAGGACAGAATGGAGGAAAAAGGGATTTATCCCTAACTCTGAGTGGGAAAATGGCCGGATTTAGGTAGGGTGGGCAGGACTGGGGCATCCTGGATCCCACCAGACTCATTCCTGCTGCAGGGAAACCTCTGGAACAGGTGCAGCACTGGGAAGGTGTCAGGTTTTGATGGAATAACCTCTGGAATTGGTGTCTTCCCAACATTCATGGGTGAGGCCAAAGGCTTTTCCCTTAGGAGGTTGGACTGTCCCTCTCTCCATGGGCTCAGTTTCCATTTTGTGGGATGGGAGAAGTCAGCTCTGCCTTGGAAAGGTCTGGAATGGTCTCTGCACTGCAGTGGGAGCTGCTGGCTTGGCACATTGTCGGTGTTCTGCTCACCAAAGGCACTGCTGGGAATTCACCCCAGGAACAGGCAGTGGGAATTTCCTTGTCCAGAAGCTCTGAGGGGTCTTTAACCTTGGAAAATTTAGGAAATGGATTGGAAGTGGAAGCTAAGATCCCTTTGATCGCCAGCTGATTCCTCTTCCCATTCTTTCTTTCTCTCTTTCCCCTTTCTCCCCCTTTTCCCTCCCCTTCCCTTCCCTCTGGAATTTCTCGGATCCTTCATGCACCCCATCCATTCTGAGGGGTCTCCATCTCCAGGATGCTCCTTGCCCACCTCCTCACAGTGAATTCCCCTGACAGACCCCAAGTCAGGGAATTTTCCCAAATCCTGGTGGAAAATGACTCAATCCCTGTCAGAACAGGAACCCTGGAATGTTTTCCGTGTCATGAGGCCCTTGCTTATCTGTGTTGGCGTGATGGGAATTCTGCTTCATCCTCACGCTTTGCCAGCAGCTCTGCTCTTCCCAGTGAAAGATTCCCAGATCCCAGGATCTCCCAGCCTTTGCCAGCAGCTCTGTTTTTCCCAATAGAAGAATTCCAGATCCCGACCCCGCTGGTGAATGAGATGTTTTCCACACTACCTCCATTATATCCGGGGAATATACAGGAATTCCCCCACAGAATTCTCACCTTTGCAGCAGCTCTAAAGCTGCCAGAATCAAAGCCAAGGGGGCAGGGGGGACCCTCAGGTGCTGGCTGCCACCTGGGGCTGGGCAGAGCAGGGCTGGGCAATGGCCATCCCTGTGCAGTGGGGCTGGGCCATGGCTGGGCCCCACCCTTGGATGGCCACCACAACATCAGCCACTCCACAATACACATCACTGTCCCAACAACATCACAATATTTAACCAACCAAATAATCAATAGTGTAATATCAATTCGTATAATGTCCAGAAAAAGTCAACTTCTATTAACTTGTTTCTCACAATACATACCACTAAAGAACTGTTATTCCTGTTCCCACATCTTTGCCTAAAAGCCCCATAATTTCAAAGTTACAGTAGTTCAGAGAGAAGGGGGTCATATTGCCCATTCCAAGGAAGGTTACCACCTTGTTCACCTTCCTTGACAAAGCTGAACAAAGAAACACAATATCTGCCAGGTTAACCAAAGAGCTGCATTTTTGTCCCAGGAGCAGGGAACCAGGTTCTGTGCCACCTTGGAACTGGGATCGGCACCAGTGAGCCACCTTAGTGGGAGCACTGGGAGGGGGACTGCAGAGCCACTAAGCACATGGGGATTAAGAGGAACAAATCTGGTTTGGATTTATGTCTCAACATGTGCTACACATGAGGTGAAAAATGACTCTGTGGGTTGTACATGTGCTTGGAACGCTCTCCCTGGTGAGGCTTCATGCAACAGAGAATCAGGGGAGTGAAAGCTTCAGTCCCACCACTGCCTGGTGGGACAGATGCCCGGGAAAAGTGTCTGGGAAAAAGCACCAGGGAAATCGGGCTATGAGAGGAGCCTTTGCAAATAAAAGCAGCAAACTGTGACACAACAGGAGTGTTTTGCTTTGGGTTTCCTGGAGGGATCAGGGGCTCGCTCAGATGGTTGGCTTGGCCCTCCTCCCCTATGGGATTTGCATTCTCTGAACCTGGGAGAAGCAATGAGAGAAGCAAAGAATGATCCAAACAATTCTCATCTCATTTACTGCTCCTGTGTTTTTCACAAGTGGATTGCATTGTGGACGATTCTTTACCTGAAGGGAATTGGTAATTGGATTCTGGTGTGAGTGTTTTGATTCACTGACCAGTTGAATCCAGGTGTGTGTGTGTTGGGATTGTCAGCTGAAAGTCATGAGATTGTGTGCAGTGGAGTGCAGTTGAGTGCTTGGCAGATTCAGTTTATATGTAATGTAATATAATACAGAATAATACAGTATAATAAAATAATTAATTAGCCTTCTGATAAGATGGAGTGAGATGAATCATTCCTCCTGGACATCAGGAAAAATATCACTGGTACTTGACCCCCCTCACCTTTTC
The DNA here is from genome assembly GCF_027579445.1 of Ammospiza nelsoni. Lineage (NCBI taxonomy): Eukaryota > Metazoa > Chordata > Aves > Passeriformes > Passerellidae > Ammospiza > Ammospiza nelsoni. The sequence goes on along the minus strand of NC_080661.1, from coordinate 2,300,462 downwards.
CTCCCGGTGGTCCTTCTTCCCTGTCTGCACCTGTTCTTCCCTGCTTCACTGCTTCCCCAAGGCAGCTCATTCCTGCTCGTTCTGGACGTTCCTTCATTGTTTTCCCCAATGGAGAGGATGCTGCCTGCACCCACCCGCCGCCTCTGCCGCGTTTCCCATGCTGCCCACAGCACCGAGCCTGCTGCACCTGCCCACCGCAGCCCCAGCCCGCGGCAGCCAGCCCAGAGCCACCAGCACCGCAGCACCAGCCCGCAGCCAGCCCGCAGCAGCCAGCCTGCAGCCATCGCTCGCCCATGCCAGAGACACGCAGGTGCCGTCCTTGGAAATCACGCCCAGCCACTCACAAAAGCCATGTGGGCTCACCCTGGCTTGCAGCACACACACTCCATCTGCCCAGCTGATGCCCACAGAGCGCCCGGGCTCCTTGCAATAACGCTGTCCCTGTCTTCTGTTTCTCTCTCTATCCTTTTCCCTTTCTACTCCCTTCTCTCCCCCTTCGGTAAGAACACTTACCCTCCTTTATCAAGAAACAGTTCTCAGATATAATATTGCCATGTTTGTCCTTCATTTTCATCGGAAAAACCTTTCAGCAAGAATTTTCCCTGACTCCCCCTTTTACAGCGGGATGGGAGAGGGGTAGTGGGAGGGGGAATGTGGAAGCTCTGGGTGTACTGCAAGCACTGTGGGGAGAGAATGGGGCAGTCCCTGAGGGTACTTGGGCACTTGGATGGGGCTGGGGAGCCCCTGCAGGTACGAGCAAAGAGATGGGGGAGCCCTTGGGGGTACAGGGAGAGGAAATGGGGAGCACAGGGTGCCCTGTGTAGCCTCCCCCTGACTCATGACCACCTCCCTTGGAAGGATGGGCAACCACAGGAGCCATGGAGGGAGCACCCCCAGTGTCACCCAGTGCCTCCCGCTTCCCAGAGCATCACAACTTTTGGTGTAGATTGTCATAGATGTCACTGGGTTCCCACGGTTCCCTGTGCAGCTCCATGTACATCGCCTGAGGATCCTCCACTGGGGGTGCCAGGGGGTCTCGGGGGGCCCTGTGGGAATAAGGGGGTGTGTGGAAGGGAATGGGAGGTGCTGGGGGTTTGGGTAAAAGGTGTATCATGTCTGGAGCCTGCACTCACCTTTCCTGGTGCTTCCTGGCATCTGCAAAGAAAACTGGACAGGTGACTTTGGAGACCCAGGGTCCCCCATCCACCCTTGGAAATGCTGAACCACCACCAGCCACACAATTCTCCCCAGGCCCCCCCAGTATCCCTGACCCACCCCACTTGCACCAACACCCTGAGCCCCCAGATCCTCGAGCCTGGCAGGAGGGGGACCCCTGATAGAGCCCCCAACATCCCTGCAGGACCCTCCAACAGCTCCCCAGGGCTCTGAGCCATGGTCACTGGGGCTCAGCCCCTCCCAAGTCAGGGGCTGTCGGTTCTGCCCTGGGGCCCCCCTTCTCTGGGAGCCTTCCCACCTCTCTCCATGTCCCCTGTCCCCCAATTGTCACCCACCCACATGGTGCCAAAGGTCCCAGGCCACAATGACAGCCATGAGCAGGAGCAGGAACAAAATGGCCCCGCCGATCCCTGTGGCCACTGCAAGAAACAGAGGGGGACATCAGGGTCACCCATCACCCCAGGGTTTCTGCACTCCCTGGTGACCCCATGTGACCCCACCTGTGACCCAGGGTGAGCCAGGTGTCACCTCCAGGGACTGCTCAGGGCTGTGTGCCCGGAACACGCGGTGCCCGTCCTGTCCCAGCTGGTTGGTGGCCACGCACTGGTAGGTGCCCAAATGTCCCACATCGATGTCCCTGAGCTCCAGGAGGGGACCCCAGGCCACCTCCTGCCCATTGTGCAGCCACGTGACAACAGCCTGCCTCTCAGTGGGGAACAGGGATCCTGGGGCAGAGGCCATCTGCATGCACAGGAGAAGGAGACAGCCTTTGCTCCCTGAAACGTGTCAGCTCAGGGTGGAGGAAGCAAATCCTGTTTCATGGAGGCACAAGCAGCTCCACTGATGGGAGAAGGAGACTGTCCTGGAGGGGATACTGAGCCCTGAGCATCCCAGCCCTGGCTCTGAGCACGAGATCCCTGACCATGTGAGCTCTCAGCAGTGCAGGGAACAGAACATGCTCTTGGATGCTTGCAGGCAGCTCTCTCACCATGCAGGCAGTGGCTCCTGCCTTGCCTGGCCAGTGCACATTGAGCTGTCCTGGCATGGGGCTCTTTTCATGCCTCAGGCTTGAGCTTTTGTATTTTTCAGGTTCTGTGCTGCTTTAGTGTGTGGGTCTGAGCTTCACATCAGGGGATGGTGAGCTCTGTGCACAGAACAGGGAGACAAAACAATTCCTGCTATAGCTGGGCACCAAGGACAAATGATCCAAATGTGTAGGAGCAGTGGTGGGTGGGAGGGTCGGGATGGATGAAGAGCAGAGATCTCTGAAGCCAGGTCATGGAATTTGTGGTTTATTGCAAAGGGCCTGGGTGCAGGGCCCTGCTGGGAGCTGCCAGCCACAGCTCAGAGCAGGCCCGAAAGAAGAGAGGGGTAGAGAGGATGAGAGGGTAAGAGAGTAAAAGGGTAAAGAGAGTAAAAGGGTAAAGAGAGTAAAAGGGGTAAGAGAGTGAAGTTCCCGTTACAATACCATAAATCTTTTTCTGTGCTGAATATTCCAGTTCTCACTAACCGACCTAATACAAGATACAAATCCAACAGCATTTACATACAGCCTATAAGAATCATTACATTACCACACTGTGTTACATTTTAAACCCTAAAAACTCCTCTTTGGGCCCCTTCTGCCAAGCTGTGGGGTCTGCTCGGACCCTTGGAGCTGTCTGCAAGCAGAGGGTGTTTTTCCATCAAAAGGGGATCACCTTCAGCCAGCCACACCATTGTTCTCCAGTTGTTCACTAATTAAGGTATCTCAGAGCTTGCTTTCATTTCAATCTCGCTTATAGTTTCTATATTCTCAAAGTCTTTTGCCAGGCAATCATATTGACAAGGCTTTCCTGTTTCGTCTTCCCCAACACAAATCTCAGGCCCAGGAGCACAAACAACATGGGCTGGAGACAGAAAAACAAGAAGAATGGGACTTGGGCTAAAGCTGGAATTGGACAATTAACCCTAATGTACAAATGGAGCAGAACTTGCAAAAGTGACAGACCCCGTGACCTGTTGTCCATTTTGTGACCATTTTGCTTCATCTTGGGTGCAGCCCTGGCTGGGCTCTTGTGCTGCCCAAGGTGGATCCATTGAGGCCTTTTAATAAATCCCTACTTTATTCTTTAGCTCTGTCCAGCCTCTGTTCCAGCCCAGCCTTCCCAAGGCATCACTTTGCATGCCTGCCTGGCTGCTGGGGCCTTGTGTTGGCCAGGGGGACACTTCCCATGGCTGCAGGGATTGCCATGGAACCTAAAAATCTCTGCACAGACAATCCAGGTGCACCCAGCAGTCACCTGAGCTCTGTGTGGTCACATCTGGGTTGTCACAGTGCTCCGGGTGCTGGAAGATGAAGGGAAGTGGCCAGGAATGCCACAGAGATGGCCCAGGAATGTCACACAGAGATGGCCCAGGAATGCCACAGAGATGGCCCAAAATGTCATAGAGAGATGGCCCAGGAATGTCACACCAGCACCAGCCCTGCCTGGTATTGCTCTCCTGGAGTTTCCTTGACTTTGCTGAAGAAAACACCATGGTCTAACAGCATCTTATCCATTTAATTCCCTGTCTGCGTGCCCTGGTATGCTTTACCAATGTCTGGGTTGTTCCTTCCAGCACTGCAGTGCTGGGGTGGCACTCTGAGCCTGCCACACAGGCTGGCCCTGCCCTGCCTGAATCCCTCACAGTTTCCCAGCTTCTCCTTCCATCCTCTCCTTTAGGGAGATGTTTTCCTGTCTTTTTCATTGCCATTTTACAGCCAGGCTCTTGTTCACTGCTGATCTCTGGAGGGGGCTGGCTGGGAACGTCTCCATGGGGGTGCCAGGAGCTCCTGTGGCCACTGAGGATGGGCTGGGGGCTTGTCACCCTCAGCCACCCTCACCCCTCCAGGAGGGTGGGGGCTGCTGGCTCTGCAGGCAGCTGAGGCATCACTCGATGCACAAGGACAAGCCCTTGTGTTTTCCTCTCTCATTTCCATCTTTGTCTCGTGTAATTTTCTTAGCAAGTCTCTATGGAAGCAGGTGCTTTTTGTAACAAAGCCTCTGTTTTTCACTTTGCTTTGTTGCTGTCAACAAAGGAGGGGGCAGAGACCTATGAAGGGCAGATGAGGTTTGGGTAGGGAGAGGAGAGATGATTCACCTGCCTCAGCCCTTGGCACAGATGGGAGCAGTCTCAGCATCCCTTCATCCTGTCCTCGCTGATGGGAGTGGGGGCTGAAATCATCCAGACCTTTCCTGGCTCCCTCAATTTTGGTGGGGTCTCACTGATCTTTGAAGACCTTTCCAATCCCAGCCATCCCAGGGTTCTTGTCCCAGCTGTGGAACAGGGGTAAATCATTCCTGTCGAGAGCTGACAACACACATCTGACATGTCCCCATTCCCAGAGCCTCACCTGGCTCTCCTGAAGGTCGCCCAGTGCCAGCTGTGTCTCAGTGCCCTGCCAGGACCTGCTGTGACACTGCATGTGACAAGTGACATTGTGTGCAGGGAGCTGAGCTGTGGGGGTGGCACAGAGGGGACAGAAAGCACCTGATGCCTTCAGAAGGCTGACCTGGAACAGAGGCTGGGCAGAGCTAAAGAATAAAACAGGGATTTATTAAGAGATCTCCACCTTGGGCAGCATCAAAAGATGGTTGATAAGAGCTCTGGAGAATGAGGAGCAGGAGGATCAAGAGGAAATGTCCAGGAGTCCACAAGCAGCATCTTGGCAGGGCTGGAGGAGCACCAGCTCAGGGTGAGGTGGCTGCAATTTTCATGCATGAATTCAGTGCAAAAAAGGAAGCAAGACAGGGATCTTCCAGCCATCCTTCCTGGCAGGGAGAATTCTGGGGAGCCCAGCAGAAAACAGGCACTGCCTTTCAGACTGAGATTCTCCACACAGCCAAGGAGGAGTGGAGTCCAGGAAAGGAAGAGTTTGCATCAGTGACCAAGAGGGACCCCATGAGAATTGCACTTTGCTGCTCCTCAGAGCAGAGATCTTGGAGGTTTCTGAGCAGCACAGCTGTGCCCAGACACCACTTCCCCACGGAGTGAAGCACAGGCAGGCACAGGGAATGAAATTCATCTGAGCAGGATTGAGGCCTTGGGAAGGCTGAGCTGGAACAGAGACTGGACAGAGCTAAAGAATAAAGTAGGGATTTATTAAAAGGCCTCAATGGATCCACCTTGGGCAGCACAAGAGCCCAGCCAGGGCTGCACCCAAGATGAAGCAAAATGGTCACAAAATGGACAACAGGTCATGGGGTCTCTCACTTTTATAAGTTCTGCTCCATTTGCACATTGGAGTTAATTGTCCAATTCCAGCTCCAGCCCATGCAGTCCCACCCTGCTTGTTTTTCTCTCTTCACCCCACATTGTTTGTGCTCTCGGGGCTGAGATTTGGATCATTTGTCCTTGGTCTCCAGCTAGAGCAGGAATTGTTTTGTCTCCCTGCTCTGTGCACAGAGCTCACCATCCTCTAATAAGAAGCCCAGAGCCACACACTGAAGCAGCACAGAATCTGAAAAATGCAAAAGCTCAAACCTGAGGCATCAGAGCAGGGTGAGCCAGAAGGATTTAGGAGCCCCCGCCTGCCGTGGGACACTGCAGCTCTGTCAGCGCTTCCTGCCTGCAGCTCGTGACCTCCTCACTTGTTTGTTTATTTTGGGGAGGGAGGGGGATGCTTCAAAAGCTAGAGAGGAATATTTTAAAGGAGGAATTCAGTGCCAGATTGGCACCCTCTGCATCAGAGTGTGCTGGGAGCTGCAGGAGGGAGCTGCGTGTGTCAGCTCCTTCTGCTCAGAGTCACCCGTGGTATTCAGCCACCCTGGGCCTTTCCAGGGGCTGGGGGTCTGCCGAACCCAGAGAAACCTGCAGCACACTCACACCCAGGTCCTGGGGTGTGTTTTGGGGTGTTCTAAGCTTTTTCTGCTTTGCACCAAGTCAGAGTGAGCCCGGCCCTGAGGCAGAGGTAATTGGCACAAAGAAGAATCCATGGTGGCACCTGGCTCTCAGGGGTCAGAATGAACATCTTCCACCCTGACTGGGAACTGGTGTCTTCTTCCCACTGAGAGCTGGTCCTTTCAGCTTGGGAAAGACCTCTGAGGTCGCTGAGACCCACTGCTAACCCAGCACTGCCAAACCCACCATGAGACAGGCCCAGGGCTCCCCAGCCCACTGAGGATGCAAGGATGTGCTTTGAGAGGTCCCTCTCCCACCCCTGCTTTCCTACAATGGTTCTTTGTGCTCATCCCAAGCCAGCCACACGTGGCCACCCTGCGGCTGAGGCTTTCTCCAGGGGAAACCTTCCTCACCCGTTCACAGACCTGCTCTGCCCTAGGGGGATGCTCAGCAATGATGCTTGAGGATTGTCAGGGTGCTCCAAGGGCACTGAGCTGGAAAACATCCCATTCCCACTGCTCTTTCTGGGAGAGTTTGCTTTAAGAGCAGGGATCCAGACTATAATGTTAATTTTGCTGCTTTCCAAGAGGAGTCAATATTACAGAGTTGTTGTGATTCTGCTGGAATTACAATATGTGATTACTGGGGTTGAGCCGCTGGTTAATTACCTGCTCATTTGCTGTAATGCTTCTGAATAGCTTGTGAAAGTGTTGCAAATGCATTGCTTCTGCTTTTAATGCCTTATTCACAGATAGTAGAAGATAAACAATGTTCTGTGTCACATTAGGGTGCTGCAACTCTTCCCTGGAGGCCCTCCTCAGCCTGGGGAAGGCAGAAACTCACAGGTGAGATGAGACAAGAACCTTCATGTCCCTGTGACTGTGATCACATCCCCTCGGATGGGGAGCCTGACCAACCCCAGGGCCACACCAGCAAGGTGGGATGGCCCAGCCTGCTGGGGCAACTGGCTGGGAGTGTGAAATAAAAGCTGTGTTTTGTGTCAGGTACCTACAGACAATGTTTGTATTTGTGATTGCAATATGTGCAGAGACTAACAATGAGACAGTTGCAAATTCTAATAATAACTGAGGAAAGTAAAACATGGAAGACCTGTCTTTTGTTTGCAATTAACCTTAGTTGATTTAGGAGCATTGGAATTAAAGCATTAAGGATGTTGCTTTTTGCTTGTAGTAAATCCTTAAAGAGTTCTGCAATAATAACCTTTTTGAAGTATAATTTTAGAATATTACTTGTATCCTTGAAACTATAGCTTTGAAATATATATAAAGGAAATATGCTTATCTCACGCCTTAATTAAGCAGAGAAAAACAGCTTGAGAAAGGAAGATGAACATCACCTGAAGGGTTTATGGTTTCGACCAAAAGGAAGCTGGACATCACTGTTATGTGATTTATAGTCCTTGTAATTAAAGGTTGGACCCACATCTGGGGAGCTGGACTTCACCAGATGGGATTCGTCTTTCTTCTTTCGGAAACCGGACCCCCCACCATCTGGGATACTCCTTTTCTGGGATACATCCTGAGAAAAACTAAATCACAACAGTGTATAGAATTGTGAAAATTAGGAATGGAAATTGCTGATGAGTAAAAAAATTGGAAATAGGAACTGCTGAAAAAGCTGATGAGTACCCCTATAAATACCTGTAAGCCTCAACTATCAGTGTGCAGTGTGAGGGAAAACTTCCCCCACTGTTCCCAGCGCTGTATTGCTCATACTTTACCATATTAATTAATAAATTGATAGCTGCTTGAATATTGGCCTAGTCAAGCTTCTTATTCATAACAGGAGGAGTTCCTGCAGCAGTGCCAACCTTCCTGAGCCTCGTTGAGCCTGCTTGTCGTGGCCTGTTGGTGTCAGGGAAGGGGTTTTGTGCCCCAGGAGAGGGGTCAGCCTGCCCCCAGCCCCTTCCTGCTCCTGCCAATGCAGAGCCTGGTTCTGTGCCCACCTGAGAGGCAATGTTTGCTCATACCAGGGCCTGTTTGCCCACACAGCTCATTTGGACATCTGGCTTGGCAGATTGGTGCACATGGAAAAATGGGCAAGGAAACACTGAGGCCTGGATGGCAAATTGGGACTGGTTTTCTCCTTTTTTTTTGGTTTTGGGGCTTTTTTGTGAAGGTGCTGCTTGCAGTGTCCTGGTTACGGCTGCATGGAAATTTTCCTTTCTGAAAATCTTTGCCTTCCTGATATTGCACTCCAACCATCTAAATTTTATCTCTGTTTGGTGCAGCCATTTATCTCTATTTTTGGTGCAGCCCATCTGAAATATTTGCCAGCTTTTTAACCACAATTCTTTCTCATGATCCTGTCCTGGACTTTGCCACTCAGGACACATCCCTCCTGCAAAGGCCTTTGGTTCCTTCCCCAAACCACTCCAAAGAAAGGGGTCTATCAGCACCAGCACAAATTTGGGTCCTAGACCAAGCCTGGCATCTTCATGGGACAGAGATTTAAACAAGCTGCTCTGCCCAGGGCTGCCAAGAGGTTGTTTTTAATCTTGGCTGTGTGTCTGGATTCAAGGCAACAAGGAACCAGAGCATCTCCTCCAGCTCATTGAGTGCCACAAGGAAGATCTGGCAGGGCCAGCACTGCTTTAAAGGTGTTTCTGGACATGGCTTACTCCATCCTACTCCATGAAGGTTGAGGGAATTGGGATTGCTCAGCCTGGAATGGAGAAGGACTTGGGGTGACCCAACTGCAGCCTTGAAGTACCGGAGGAGAACTTACAGGAGAGGTGGGGCAGCACTTAGTGACAGGACAAGGGAGAATGGGTTCAAATTGAAAGAGAGGATGTTTAGATTGGATTTTAGGAAAAAAATCCATTATTGTGAGGGTGGTGAGGCATTGGCACCAGAGAAGCTGTGGGTGCCCCATCCCTGGATGCTCAAGGCCAAGCTGGATGGAGCTTGGAGCAACCCAGCCCCATGGCAGGGGGCTGGAATGAGATGATCTTCAAGGTCCCCTTCCAACCTAAAAACTTGCATTTCCCACTCTTATAAGCAGAGATCTGACGATGCCCGGAGCTGTGGGTGGCAGTGCCTGTGACAACACACAGATAGTGAGGTGCAGCTCACCATCCAATCTCCCTGCTCAGCAAAGACAGGCTCGAAGGATTATCCCAGCCTGGGCAACTGCTTTTTAACCACAATGGCCATGAAAATCTCCATTCTTTATCTCCAAGCTGCTTAGTTATACAGTGGGTGGAGAAGGAAGCCACATTTCCTGCTCAAAGAGTGTGTGGGAATACCTTTTCAAATGTTAATTCCTCATGTTTTTCAAAAAGCTACCCGAAGGCACCAGTCAGAGCAAAGGCTAGGGAAGCCTGTGCATATTCAAACCAAGCAGGTTTTTAAAAGTCTAGGGAGATATTTGGGGTGAGGAGGGAGTGGGGAGAATAAGAAGAAGCTCCAGGAAAAATCCTACCACTATTTCCCCCACTTCAAAGTTAAAATGAGATGTGTGCCTTTGCCTCTCCTCTGATATGCCTCCCTCCAGGGAAATGGGTGATGGATGCAAAAGGCCAGGGGGAGCAGGACCAGCCAGGGATTCCCCTCCAGCAGTGCTAATGAAGGTCCAAATCCCAAATCATTCCTGCCCCAACCCAGTGGCAACCAGGAAAAGCCGATGTGAGTGCCACGGGGATCCAGCAAGCCACACATCCTCACTTCCGCTTTGCGTCCAAAGCAAAATATCTGTTCCCTCGATATTAAATCACCCTACTGTAAAATTCATCACTTCCATGGCTTTTTGGTTGATAAAAATCCTCTCTGCAAGAGCCACCTGTGACTATGGGCTGCTGTTATCACACAGTCCTGGGTTTTCTGTGGTAGCTTTTGCTTTAAAAACAAAACAACCAAAAAAAAAAAAAAAATCCATGCATGATTTTAATGCAGATTTGAAAAAAAAGAGGGAAAAAAAATTCTCTTGGGTCGGTACCCACCACAAGTTTTAAAGTGCAGTATCTCCGTTCGTTGTTAAGTGAGAGATGTGTGCCGACTGCCAAATTTCAGCTTGAAAGCAGCCAGAAGCTATCTGGGAAAAAAAAAACCCAAATGTTTTGCAAATACCTTTTGTAATTGTAAAAATAACATAATAATTAAAAGGAAAAAAACCCCAAAGCAGCAAGAATTCACCAGTTTTTAAACCTTGAAAAATGTGGGATTCTTACATGACTCACAGCCCAGAAGTGACGTTCTAAGCTTGGAAAAAACCCACTGAAAACAGGGATTTATAGTTATTCTCATAGCCAAGCAGTTTTGTAACCAATGTCTCTTTATCCCAAGTGCTCCAGAAAGAACAAAAAATGCCTCAAGCCTGGCAGTAAATGTGGGGAAAGGATACACATCCTTGAGTCCAAATTCCCTCATTTCTAAGGGTTTGGTTGACTCTCATTTTGGCCAGCCCTTGAACATCATCTTTTCTTTGGTTGGGAATCTGTCACCATTGGCTGTGGAGGAACAGCTGATGGTCTTTGCTTTTCCTTTGTCCTGGGAAGGGATGGGGATGTTCCACAGAACCTCACCTTGCTTGCTGCTCCTTCCAGAAGGGATAAAGGAAAGGGGTTTGCGATATAGCAGACATTCTTTTGCCTATTGCAGCACCCTGGGTGCATAGCTGGTGGTGACTTTAGGGGTGGATTTCCATCCTAAGCCTCCTATCAACCCACTTAGTGCACAAAAAAAAAAAAAAAAAAAAAAAAAGAAAAAGAAAAAAAAGATCTTCATGATGTACAAAGACAAGGAAATCACGGGGAAAAGTGCTTCAAAACAGACTTTTTTTTATAGATCAAGAATTTCATGACTTGGTGAAAAGCACAAACAATACTGTGACAGAAATTCATAATATTTGGGGGCTGGTTTGTGTAGCTGCTGCAGCTAATACCTCAAATAAATACTTCCGTGACTAATCCCTTGGAAAGAAAAAGCACAAAGAAAGAAGCTGTCACATGAAACAAGGATGATTTTGATGTTTGTTTTGTATTTCTAAACTCAAATTCTGCCTCTCGAGCTGTGTAACATCCTTCATCTAAAACCCTGTTATTCTCTTGCTGGGTAAATATGTGGTTTTTTTCTGTCCTCATCCCATCCCTCCCTCCTTCCCCAAACCCCAAGGATCCTTTTCCTCCTCTCTAGACTCTAGCAAAAATCTGAATATTTTGCTGTGGATCTAGAAGCACCAAGTCTTAAATTCTAGAAATAATTGTGACTTCATTCTGTGTGATTAAACTATGGAAATTTTCTCCTGGGGATTTTTTTTTTTTTTGCATAAAGGAAAAAAAAAGACCAAAAAAAACCCCAAAAACCAACAAAACCTGTTGGCGTCATCAGAACCTAAAAATAACAGGAATATGACTGCTGGTGCCAGAGTGATACCAAACAAAATGTATTATTGAATTAGATTCTTTCCAATTGGTGTTCTTAGGAATGTATTTCCCTTTGCCCCTCAGAGTTCATTTGGAGCCAAGGTATTCTGCCTGCCAGTGCCATTCCAGTACTCAAATTAACAAGAAGTGATGTCTCTTACAGTAAAAAACCCAGGAACTATTAAAATACTGATGAAGGCGAAGAAGCTGAGGAGTTTGTGGTGTCTGGTTACTTGCTGGCAGCCAGGGAGAGCTGTGAAAAGAGGGGAGAGAGCTGGACACCATCACCCTGATGCCATGGCCAGGGTGCTCATCCTGCTCCCAGAGCACAGAGCTGATATCCCAGGACTCCAGGGATTGATAGAGAGCCTGGAATTCCCTCTTTCCCATCCCTCTTTCCTGCCTGCTTTTCTCCCAGTTCCTGTTTTCTCTCTGCACTGCAGTTCTACAGCCTGTGCTTTGCTGTCCATTCATTTAAAGGGTTTCATTTATTCTATATATTCCCCCCATATTTCATTCTAATTAAGCACCTCTCACTCTTGTGTTGTAGCTGCACATCTTGGTGGCCACAGGGCTGTGTTGAAAAGGGACTGAGCTTTTAGAGCTTCATCCACCCCTGTCCTCTGCTCCAGTGTTAATGTCACATATTTTCTGAAAAATCCTTTCATCAGGATTTTTTCTTGAGATTTTTTTCTCCTGAGAAGCTGAGAGGCCTCAGAAACGAAAGGTAAACAATAATTATCTGATTGCTTGGAATGTGGTCTGGAGATGGTTTACCAACAGATCCATCTTGGATTGCCTCCATGTGAATTGTTTTTAATTAATGACCAATCACCATCAGCTGTGTTGGACTCTCTGAGTCTGTCACAAGATTTTATTATCATTCCTTTCCAGCTTTATGATGTCTCCTTTCTCTTTCTTTAGTATAGCTTTAATATAGCATTTCTTTTAATATAATAGATATCATAAAATAATAAATCAGCCTGCTGAAACATGGAGTCAGGATTCCCATCTCTTCCCTCATCCTGGGGACCCTCAAACACCACCACCACAGTGTTATTTTAAGGGCCTCCTGGAGTCATCTGTCACTATTCCCCAGTTCTTGCTGGCTGGCACTGCTGGCCCAGCATTCCCGTTCTCCTGGCGGCAGGAATGAGCTGGGTGCTGACACAGCAGCATGGCCCTCCTGACAGCTCAGAGCACTCCATTCATCTGCACTCCCACCCTGAACCCATCTGAGTGTGTCTTCTCCAGCTGTGAGGCTTCCCTGGACGTTCCTTTAATGCTGCTGGCATCCTGCACTGGCTCCTGCTTCTCTCATGACCCTGGGCAGAGCTGGAGCATCTCCTCAGTCATGAGTGAGCACAGCCCTGCAGAGATGCTGGTGCTCAGCTGTGGCTTCACATTCTCTAAAAAAAATCCCTTCACCCAGGACTTTTCTCCTGGGAAGCTGAGAAGCCTCAGAGAAAAAGGAAAACAATAATTATCTCATTTGCTTCTCCTGTGTTTTGCTCATGTGGAATGTGGTTGGAGATTGTTTACCCACAGATGATTGTTTCAGTGGATTCCGGTGTGAGCTGTTTTGAGATTGTTTTGGGTTGTTTTGTTTTGGTTTTGAGTTGTTTTGGAGATTGTTTACCCACAGGTGATTGTTTCATTGGATTCTGCTGTGAGTTGTTTTCACTCATTAACCAATCAAGTGCCAAGCTGTGTCTGGAGTCTAGAAAGAGTGAGGAGTTTTCATTATCTTTTTAGTTTTCTGTATTCTTTAGTACAGTTTAGTGTAGCATTCTTTAATATAGTATCATAAAATAATAAATTAGCCCTCTGAGAACATAGAATCAAATTCATCATTCCTTCCTGCCACGAGAATCCCTGCAAATACAATACTCACCAGACCCATTGCAAAGGCTGGGGGAGGCCTGGCTGCAACCCAGGAGCACAAAAAGGCATCCACATTAAGCAGCATCCTCCCTGGAGGTTTTCTACATGGATGGGAGGAGTATGAGATTGTCACCCTGATTTTTTAAGTTTTGCTAAGCCTTCCGATGTTTATATTCTTATTACGAACTTTCTCACACACTTGATGTAAATAACTTATTGTTTTGCATTTTTTATAGAAGAAGAGAAATTTGATGGACTGTTAGTTTGTCCAGTGTCATTGGAGAGGTGGCACTGTTACCCTCCAATGCACTGTCACTTTTGGAAATCTATAAATGTTAGAGTCAGAAATTAAATATTCTCTTTTTTGCGTTAAGAGAGTGGCGTGTCCCCATCATGTTATTTCATACCCTATAGTGACATGAGATTGTGGGAACCTCCCTCATGGGTTCCCCTGATGGGGAGACCCCTAAAAAGTTCTGTGCCAGCAATGAGAGACAGATGGGATTTTTGGGTTTTTTGGTCTTCAGGTTGTTGTTTATTTTTCTCTTATCAGAAGTTCTGCATACTGTCTACATCTCAGTGTAGAAGAGAAGGCACCAAAAGTCACAAGACACAGAGGTTCTAAGTCTTCTAAAGCTATTTTGTCCAATTACAAAAGAAACAGGTATTAGAAAGTATTTTATTTGTATATTTCTACCAATAACTAATTATTTGTCTGTTCACTCAATATCTGCATTGTGGCTCCTTCTAACCAACCACTCTGTGCCACCAGCACTGCAGAAAATGGAGCAGATGAAGAACAAGAAGGAGATCAGACAACACCCAAAATCCTCCATCTTGTCTTCCATCTACCTCCATACTAAAAACCCAAAACTCTGAGTTTTTCACCCTGTGATAAGCTTTACCACTGCCTATTTCACACACTCATAGATTCCAATTCATCCCAAAGTTTTGGAAGCTTTCTCCAGTGTTCTCCTCGGGGTCAGGACTTCTCAGCACTGGCAGAGAAATGTGCCCTGGGTTCCAACATGAGATGACCCTGGCGGTGCTCACACCACTGCTTTGCCCAGAGTGGGTTTTCCCCAATAACCAGCAGGAACATTGGATGTGATGCCTTCATCTCCATGGTCCAGGCAGGCAGTAAACCCCACCCAATGCAGGCTGGAAGGAGCCATGTGTGTTTTCCCCTGCATGCAGCTCCCTCTGCGCTTCCAAACACGTCTCCCCTCTTTCCTTTTTCTGTACACCAACTTTGCACACACAAACGTCAATCAGCAGCTGTTTGGCCAGCATTTCAAAAAAGCAACTAGTGATTTTAGCTGTCTTAATTCTGAAGCTAGGATTTCCACTCTGCATGGCAAAAAGGACTTTTTTCCCCCCCTTCTTAAGAAGCTGTAGATATTTTTACCTGCTTTCTTTTGTAAATGTGGAAACATGGAAACAGTCAGACCTTATCAGGCAGGAGTGTCTTTGAGGTTTCCCCTCTCAGAAAGGAAATGTCAGCAGTGCTTGTCAGAGCCAGGTTACTCAGGGCTTCTCCTGCTTCAATTAAGCAGAAGCAAACCTGTGATGTGTCAGAGCCTGCCCTAGGTAAGCAACACGCTGGATAATTTTGGAGGTCACTTCAATGCAGAGTGGAAAACTTGAGCAGGAAGTTTTCCTTAGAAGAGTTTCTTCAAAAATCTTTTTCTTCTGGCTGAGCCATCCCATGCCCAAAACCTTTGCTGGTGTTTTGGCCCTTCTTGTCTCAAGTTGAAGATGGAATCAAAAAGGATTCAAGCCACAAGTCAGATCAAAGCTTTGAATCCTCCAAATTGTCCTGGAGGAGCCTGAAAATTGCACTGAAGGAATTGATTTTTTGGGGTGCTGATTTCATCTGTTGCAGGGGAAAGGTCACTTTTTAACAATTTGGATTTTTACCAATGGGCCCAGAACAGACCTCTGAGCTTGGAGTGCAGGGCTGCAGCTTTTCCAGTGAGGGGTTAAGGGAAGGAGGGAATCAAATCCAACAGGTGTCCCTTGGATTGAGCTAGGAGCTGCTGGTCATGAAATGCTATTTATTTTGGAAAACACTACAGAAAGGGTGTTTCGTGGGTTTTTTTTTGTTTTGTTTTTTGTTTTTTTGAGGGTTTTTTAATTGGTTTTTTTTTGCGGGGGGATGTTTGTTTTTGGGTTTTTGGAGTTTTTGTTGTTGTTGTTGTTTGGTTTTTGGGATTTTTTGATTGGTTGGTTTTTTTTGTTGTTTTGGGGGATTTTTGTCTCCTTTTTTGGTTACACAAAAGCAAAAAAACCATATCTGTAACCAGAATTCCTGGATTCACTTCATGCAGAGATGGAAGTGCAGCACCAAGTCAGCTGAGGAGAGCTCTGCTGGTGTGCTCCCACCGTGCATGGAAGAGGGGACAAACCTTTGTGCTTCCCAAGAGCAGGACAAAGTCACAGATCCCAGCCCAGAGCACCTCCAAAGGGTTTTGCCCACACCCCAAAGCACAGAGGAGAAGCTGGTGAGTTCCTGCACTTTTTGACTGGAAACAGCAGCAGGACAAAGAGCTGCAGAGAAGAGCTCAGCTCTGCCTGTGGCCCCCTCCCATGGATGGAGGCAGAGTGAGGATTTGCCTGTGAATCCCATTCATCACACCCCAAGCCTTCTCCTGCCTCATCCTCTCTTCTCCCACACCTGGCTCAGTGATTTCCCTGCAGCAAAGCAGTTGTCCCTGATAAGGTGATGGCAGGGGATGACTCACGTCAAACCCCAGCAAAATAAATGTTCGAGAAACGTCGCTGGGAATTCATCCGCTCCTCAGAAATGGAATCTTGCTCATCTTTGCCTCTCAAACATCACCTTTGGGTGGGGTGGAGCTGCTCAGGGGGTGCATTGCCTGCCCTCAAAGTCCCATCCTGCCTGGCTTTGAACATTTCCAGGGATGGGGCATCCACAGCTTCTCCTGGAGGTCTGATCACAGGACACAGAGGATCTGTACAAATCCTGCTCACCACACGTGGTGGGAGAAGGAGAATGCAGTTTGAACTCAGCAGAGGAGTGAGGAGAAACCTGGTCCTGATGGGTGTAAGGTAAATGCTGGAGCAGCTCATGGGAGAGATTGCAGAGGCTGCAGCTGAAGAGGTTCTGTGTGGGGCTGTCAAAGCTCCCTCTCTGAAGTGGATTTAGGTGTGGATGAGCACACCCTGGTGTTAGAGGGGAGCTGTCCCATCTCTGCCCTTCACTTCAGCCCCATTTGTCATGATTTCTATGGGACTGCTGCAGCAGATCAGGAGGAATAAAAGGGAAAATCTGTCTTCTCTTACATAACTAGAAGTAAATGCATAATGCAGTTTAATTGAAATTACTGACTTCCCCAGATAAGCTGGATGTAACTGGATCATGGTGATAAAGTGATCTGGTTAATATATAAAAAATTACTCTGGGACACCCAGTGCACATAGATAAGGGCACTGAGGATGGAGTAGGGAGACACCAAATCTACCTGGTAGAAGACTCTGTAGATTTGCTGCTGTCTCAGTAAAGATAATTTGAGCAAAAGCAAAATTCACTATTTCACCCTAGAGCAGGAAAAAGAGGGGATGAGGAACTGGATTAATGGCACCTCCTCTGGGGTTTTGTTTTTTTTGTTGAATTTCTTGAACATTTCCCTGCTGTTCTGGACCTCAGTTGAAGGTGTAGGTTCAGTCTGGTTTCTGAAGCTGTGGAAAAAAATCAAGCCATTTAACAATATAATTTGAAAACAAATCTACTGAGCTGAGAGCTTTGTCCTTGGGTTCAGCTAGAGACGTTTGAGGGACACTTTGGAGGAAAAAAAGATTATTTAAGAAGCATCTGGAGAGATGGGCTTCAGCTGCCCTCTTCTCTATTTATGCTTATTAGAGATGAAATTGAAGTGCAACATGATTAAATTATGCATATAGAGAAAAGCTTCCACAAACAAGAAAACATAAGCAATGTGAGAAGGAACAGAACTGCAAAGAGAACAAGAGGAGCAAAACCAACAGGATGCCAAACTGCAAAAGACATTTCAACAGCACCTAATTAAAACTGTTCACATTTGTAACAGACAGAAGATAAAGACATTCACTAGGAAACAGAAGAAAAGGGGGGAAGAAAAGCCCACTAAGAGGAGTGATTTAGTCAATCACAGGAGATTCTGGAAAAAACAGCAAGCATTTGAGCAAAGGCCAGTTGCAGAACGTGCAGTGCATTTGGAGTTGGGGGTTCTCTCCCATTGTCTGCCTGCAGAGGTGACTCCAGCTGGAATAGTGAGGGATGTGCAGAGCACAGCCCCTGCCCACAGCACCAGCAGCCTGTGGGGAGCTGCCACCGCTGCCTTCCCGCTCGTCTCCAGGCAGGGATTTGAATAATATCACATAGCAACCAGCCCAGGACTGAGAAATCAACCCAGGTCCCACTCCAATAACTTAATCACGAGATTATCTCCCAGCTTCTTTTGTTAATTAATGAGCCTTTGCCTTTTAGCTTCAGAAAGCACAGACACAGCAGTCAGGGAGAGGCTGCAAATCCAGCGGGGCACCTTTGTTAGCATGATGAACTAATAACACTTCTCCTCCTGTGACACCTTTCAAAGCTTGACATGTTCACCACTGGGTTCATCTGCTTCCCAACGTGTAGGAGAGCAGCACAAGCTCCAAAGTGGAATAATCAGGACAAATGAGTCCTTAGCCATCTTTCAAAGAGGCCAAATCAAACCTTCTCTGGTGGCAAAAACAAGAACGAGCTGCGCTGTTTTCCTCGTCTCTTGTCTAAGCAAAATTATTTTCATAATTGGTGAACATGGGATGAAATAACATTTCAGCAAGGGAAAAGCCTGTCATGTACCGTGTCTGAGAATGAATAGGGGAAGTTATTTTTTCCTTCTTGTCATAGAGGCTTTGCTTTCAGACAGGGTTGGCCAGGAGAAAACAGCTTTCCAGCTAGAGAGAGGCTGATTTATATGTGCACAAGAAATCTCCCTGTTCAGAGATAAAACAGCTAAAGTGCTTTGTTAATGATGAAGTGGCAAGAAGAGCTGGAGGAAGAAGCTCTGGAGCCACAGGAAGCCCCCAGTCTGGATGCTGCCTGAATCCTCTCCTCATCCACGCAGACACCACAAATCACTCGTGCACTCCATGAAGAGCTCGTCAGTCCAAAGGTGCTCGTTAAACAATCCCATTCCTACCATGCTCGTGTGCATGGAGAGGTCCCAAATAATTAGCTCTGTGGCTGGCAGCCAGCAGGAATATCTGAGCCCTTTTTAAGCCCAGAGAAGGAGGGAGCCCACGGGGCTGGAAGTCCTGCTTGGGCCAGCCCAGGTTACCCTGTCACCCTTGTGAGAGCCAGGGCAAGGCAGCAGCGCTATCCCCAGCCCTGACACAGAGAAATGAGCATCACCACAGAGGGACAAGTGGCACAGATGGGTGGCTGTCCTCGTTGTCTCCTCTATAACTCCATTTTTGCAGGGGCAACAGGAGGGGGAAGAGCAGAATCCCCCCTGGACTGCCTCCTTTGCAGGGAAGTGAGTGATGAGCCTGGCAGCTTCTGAACAAATATTTCTGATGCACAGAATTCACTTGTCAGCGTGGAGGAGCCTCGAGAGGAAATTTCCTAAGCAGATCTGTCGGAGATAATGACACTGCGCAAGGAAGCCCTCCTTAGGAGGGATGTCTCCTGAAGATGTGGAGTGTTTGAAAACATGATGCTTCTGTGTGTTGCTGTTGATGAGTTAAAATCCAAGCAGCCGTGGCTAAATTTTTAATCTGGGAGCTCTAACAGGTGAAGCACAAGGAGGCAGTGAGTCAGTTTTTAACCTTCCCTGATCCTGCCTTTGTTTTCTTTCCAAATCAGAAGCCTCTCTTCAGGCCCAAGATATCACACTGTGTTCTGCCTCGTCCAGATTACAAACCAGGGAATTTCTGTGCGTCTGCATGTTTGTGTAATTGCCTAACACCATGAAACTTCATCTCAGCTGAAGCTTCTAAACTCCACTGTTAGATAAAAAGCAATTAACAGCAACCATAACCAGAAACACTTCCAGTGTGAGGGCAGGCAGCAAATGGCAAATTGATACATCAACAAATCTGGTTTTGCCTTGTACTTTGCCGCTTGCAGCCAATGGGTCATTAATTTTTATATGAGTATCACGGATTTATCAGCAATTTGGGAATCTTGAAGTTATTACCTATTGACAGTGGCTCTGATTGTGTTGGCTGCTCTGTGTTGCCTCTGCTCTTTCAGTTTAAGAGTCACTCAAAAGGGTGCAGCAGCCAGAATCTCACCCCAAGGCAATCCTGGGCACCCAAAAGTTATTCAGTATCTCATATTTGTTTCCTCAATACAGGGCTGGGTCTGTAGAGCCCTTTACCTTCTGAAAGCTCATCAGCATTCACCTGTCGTAGGTATGTTCTTCCAGCTCTCCTAAGTAGCTGTATTTTATCCTGTCCAATATAAAACTGGCTCAGGTCAGGAATTTTGTGCTGAGCTAGTCAATCTTTAGGGGTTTTGCTAATTAAATCTAGGACAGATAACCAATAGATTCTTCAGCTGAACAAGGATAACTATTTTAACCTCTCCTGTCCAGGTGCTTTGGGATCATTTTACATGTTCTGATTCATTAGTTTGAGTTTCAGTTCCATGGGGAGGGGGGGGAGTAGGAAAACCTATATTTTACTTGGCAATTGTCCTGTATACAATAAGGTTTGCTTTCCATGTGGTCACAGAGGCACTTGCAGATTAGCTGCGTGCAAAGTGATGTGAGGAACCCAACCTGGATTCATGAAAGTGGTGGTTTTTTATCTGAATAAATGCTGTTCTTAAAAGAAAAAATTAAAAAGCAGATACAGAGGCGTCAAGGATGATATTGCCTGTTACCATTCTCTGCTCTGTAGCTATGCTTTGGCTGTCAGGTATTTTTAATCTCTCTCTCCTGGCTGGTTTGGTGTGAGCATGTGCCTCCAGATAATCCATCAGTAATTACCTGTTTAGTTTTGTTGCACTCTTGTTGCTTTGTGCAGCTGCTCAGGAGTTCATTTGCTCCCACCTTGCAGACAGATTTAAATGTTAAGCTTGTTTTCTTCCCAGATGGGGAAGAGATGCCTCTGTTTCAGGTGAGTGTTCTGTGAGCTCTCCCCAGTGTGAGGAGATGATCCTGAGCCTGTTACAGCGCAGCTCAGCAAGGCTGAGAAATGCAAATCAAACCAGACCCTTTTTCGTCTCTTTTGGGCTTTTCTGAGCTCTTTGTGTGTTTAAAACAATTTGGGTGTCCTCCTTGTGCAGTCAGTGGCTGCAGGCAGCACAAAGGGATTTTTCTGGAGGGGTTCAGGCTGGAAAACTCCATCCCTGGAAGTGTTCAAGGCTGGGCTGGGTGGGGTTTGCACAGCCTGGCCTAGTGGAAGGTGTCCCTGCAGTGAGGTTGGTCCAGATAATTTTCCAAGTCCCTTCCAACCCAAACCATCTTGTGATCTTAATGCTTTGACTCTTCCTGGAGGTTCTGCCAAAGAAAATTTAAAACAAGCCAAAGGAAAAGGCAATGATACAAATGGGCAAAGAGCAGCACCTTGGTCATCCCAGCAATGACCAAAACATCCAGGGAAGAGATATTCTACCTCTTTGTCAACACAATTCCCAGCAAGCTTTCCCCTCTCTTACTTCTCTTGGAAAGGGTAAATCTCTGCTGTACAAGTTTCTCTTTTTTTACAAGCTGAATGCAAGCAGCCTGCCTGTCTTATCTCCATTTGCCCCCTTCTGTGCAAACATTTCAGTCACTTCCTGCCAATTTAATGTTTTTTCAACTACTGACGTGCTCCTCATCTCCACTCTGCAATTATGAACCCATGTGCTGATGTTTTAAGTGTTTTGTTTTAAAATGTGTAACATCCAAATTTACTAAAAAAACAAACAAAAACCCCAAACTGAAAAATACAGATCCCTCCCCAAATTCTCTCTAGTGCCAATTATAGAAATCTCAGCTCTCAGCAGAAGCGTCAGTCAGCAGAGGATTTGGTTCTTATCAGAGGCTGAAGCTTTGGAAAAATACACTGAGGATGGTGCAGGTACATGCTGGAAGTGAACGTTGAGAGTTTGGAAATGCAAACTTCAGGATTTTCCAGTGCTCTTCCTCCCCCAGCACCCAGAACATTGCATTGTTGGTCGCTCTTCATTTTTAAATCATTTGCTGTCAAGATACATGTGTTGTTTTCATAGAGTTGGCAGCAGAAGTTACTATTTTTTTTTTTCCCCCAGCTAAATTTAGAGAAGGGTAACAAATATTCTGGGTTTGCTCTGAAATCATTCTGGGAGAAGCTCCTGGGTTATACATCACGGTTGCTCCAGCAATGAAAGTGCAGAGAGTTTCAGCTCAATGATGGCTTTGGCTCTCAGGATGCAACCCCACTCTCTGTCCCCAGCACAAGAGAAGGTCAGAATCTGCTTGAAAATTCATTTTTATTAGGGAATATTATTTACATACCTCATTTTCCTCTTGCACAAGAAAGCTGAAGGCATTTCCCCCCCTTCTAACTCGTTTTAGAGGCGACCTGACATTTTCTAATGGCTCTCAGGTATGTATAATTTATCCTGCTCAGTGTCTGCACTTTCCAAAATAACACTGGAGAATTATCTGGGCTCCTGCTTTTTTTTGGCCAACCATTACTCTTCCTTTTTTTTTTCTTTTTTTTTTTTTTTTTTTTTACCTATAAATGTCCATATGCTGCAGGATAATTGCAGTAAGTGTAGGTTCCTTTGGAGATGCTCTTGTGTGGGAGACAATATGACAGCTCGTCTGCATAGCACAGGCATCATTCCCCTGCCTTGATTTAGCAGAGTCCTGGACCCCAAGGCTTCTCCCATCTCTCCTGAATATTTAGGGATTGCTCACACACACCCCCCGTGCACTGGTGCTCTCCCATGCAGTCATTTCTCCATTTTCTGTGGGCAGCTCTGCTGCTTGCAGGAGGCACAGAGGGACACAAGCCTGGCACAGCCTGCCATGGGGACATGGCCCCCTTGCTCCTGGATTCCCACACTCTATCCAGGTATCCTGAGCATCAAAATCCTGTGTGAACCCACAGCCAGAGTGTTTGGTTTGGAAAATTGTGTGAGGTGGAAGTGATGTCCCAGGAGAGGGACAAATCTCCCAAATGTCATGACCTCTGATTGGCAGCTACACACAAATTTGTCCCCAGACTTGTTGAAGCTGTGTGATGCTTTTGGGATGGATAAAATAATCCTAAAATGAGATTATCAGCAAGGGATTGGGATGAGGGGCAGGAAAAGGAGCTATCACCCCAAACCTGGGCATTCCTTACCCTGCTGTAGCTGCATGTCCATGATTGTCCCCTGGAATCTCAGGATTCTGTGGACATTTGAGTGTTTAATTTAAATTTAACACTGGCAGGAGTGTTTTGGAGCAGAATTGAGCAGCTGGGCTTGAACACAGAGCAGTTGTGGGGCACTTTTATTCTTTTTGGGGTTTTTTTTGCCCTGACAAGGTGTGTGTCATGACTAAGTGGCTGCATCAGTGTGACAGGGGACAGGGACAGTGCCAACGTGTCACTCACAATGGGGGGGTGGTGATGGGGTGGTCCCTGGTGGTGTCAGTCACACTGTGCGTGTGACAGGGGCAGTGCTATTGGCACTGGGGGTGTGACAGGGACGGTCCCAGCTCTGACTGTCACACTGGGGGTGTGACAGGGGCGGTCCCAGCTCTCACTGTCACACTGGGGGTGTGATAGGGAGGTTCCTGCCCATGTCTGTCACAGTGGAGGTGGGATAAGGGATGTCCCTGTCCTTGTCAGTCACACTGAAGGAGTGACAGGGACGGTCCCTGGTGGTGTCAGTCACACTGGAGGTGTGACAGGGGAGGTTTCTGTCCGTCAGTCACACCGGGGGTATGACAAAGGATGTCCTTGTCCCTGTCAGTCACACTGGAGGTGTGACAGGGGATGTCCCTGTCCGTGTCTGTCACACCGGGGGTGTGACAAAGGACGTCCCTGGGAGTGTCAGTCACTTTGGAGGTGTGACAGAGGCTGTCCCCAGCTGTGCCCGCCCTGCCGGGGATGTGACAGGGGCTGATCCCTGGGTGTGACAGCGGCTGATCCCAGACCTTGGAGCCACAGCTCCGGGAGGAGTGAAGGGCTCCTGCAGGGTTTTGGGGTAGGACAGGATGGGGAAATGCCTCGTGCAGGGTTTTGGGGTGGGAGAGGTTGGGGAAATCCCTCCTGCAGGGTTTTGGGTGGGACAGGATGGGGAAATCCCTCCTGCAGGGTTTTGGGTGGGACAGGATGGGGAAATCCCTCCTGCAGGGTTTGGGGTAGGACAGGATGGGGAAATCCCTCCTGCAGGGTTTGGGGTAGGACAGGATTGGGAAATCCCTCCTGCAGGGTTTGGGGTAGGACAGGATTGGGAAATCCCTCCTGCAGGGTTTGGGGTGGGACAGGATGGGGAAATCCCTCCTGCAGGGTTTGGGGTAGGACAGGATTGGGAAATCCCTCCTGCAGGGTTTGGGGTGGGACAGGATGGGGAAATCCCTCCTGCAGGGTTTGGGGTAGGACAGGATGGGGAAATCCCTCCTGCAGGGTTTTGGCGTGGCGCCGTGCAGCCGGAGCTGCTCGGTCAGTTCCCATTTTAAATTCCAGAATGGTTCAGATTGGAAAGGACCACTCTGGATCACTTTGCTCCTCCTTTCTGCTCGAGCAAGGGCATGAAAAAGAGGAAGAAAAAGAACTGACCGAGAGTTTGTGATTTCCTGGGACACCACTACAGGCTTCTCATATAAACTTCATGAAGAACTGCAGTAAAAATCCTTAGTGCTGAATGGTTATTGAATAGATTATTAAATGCTGTTCTCAGCCAATCTAGGAATTCTTTAGAACAATAAACCAGTAAGTGCAGAGCCCAGGTAGAGATTTCACCTTTAACTCTTCAGCAAGCTCATGGATGCATTTTTTGGGGTTTCCAGACCCCAGATCAGAGATGCAGCTCCTCCAAATCTCAGCCAGGAGCCCACAGATGAGGATGTTCTTGCACAGGCACCTCTCATCCAGCACCAGAAGGGCCAGGTTATTCCCTGGCAGGCTCATTTACAGTCCTGGATCTCCAGCCAGGTGTATTTGCAGAATCAGATAGCAGTTTTTGCCTAGAATTTGCTGAGTCTCCATCAGTATGTGCAGAGGAAAATGCAAGTTTGGGGATCTAAAGCATGCCAGGAAGTTATTCCTCAACCAGCCTGCTTCTTACAGCCCTTGCTTGGTTTGTTCCTGTTCATTTTTCCATGTTCTTTACAGCCTGGTTCTGCATTTTGGACCTCTGTCTGGTTTTTGGTGTATGTGGGAAATGGATTTTTAGAGAATTCTCAAAACCTGACAGAAAGCTCACATAGTGTGCATCTGTATGCAAACCTTGAGATAAGAAATGCTGAGTTAGAAATGCCACAGAACAAGACAGATATTGTTGAGAAATTAAACTAAAAACAAGTTTCAAATGATAACCTTAACAAATAAGACTAAATACTTAAAAAATAAAAAATAAAAAGTACATTATAGCAATACCCACTAAGAGTAATTTTAGATTATTAGCTTTAAAGCATTTACAACATAGTGTAACAAAAGCTAATAAGCCAAAAAGCACTTATAGTACCTTATAATTAAGAAATAGTTGGCTTCTGATTATAATAGTGCAAATTATGACATCTATACTATCTCACTCTTCACATGAAACAAAAAATAGAATAAAAGTGTTTTAAAAACTCCGTTACCCCATCTGAGTCAGAAAAAAGCTTTATCCAACAGGTGTAGTCAGAACTTGGGTTTTTTCAGTGTTTCTTCTAAATGCCTCATTCATGAGATGCCAGATCACTGGACTCTAAGATGTGGAAGATCCTGGCAAACGTCAGGAAAATGTGTGTTAGGGTAACAGGATGGAGCTGGATAGAGTGAAACAATTCCCTGCACCAGAGATGCTGAACCTTCTTTTAATTGAGTTCTTAGGGTCCTGTGTGGGTGTCCTTTCAAAATTCAGTGTCCTCAAAAGGCACTGCATGCTTAAGTTCAGTGGGCTGAAGGGGGCCCAGATTGCCCCTGGGAGTTAAAAGCTCAAACTTCAGCCAAATATCAGTGAAATCCCTCTTGATTCAGCTCCTTCTTAGAAGAAACATTGCTTAGAATTTTCTTTTTCTTGTTTTACATAGAAAAGTCTGAAGCTCTCAGATGTTTAAAGTGTTTATGGCACTCCTAAAACAGAGTAGCCAGATGTCAGAAAACTCTATGGCCTATAAAGAAATTCAAATTTGATGGAATGTGATGTTAAACCCTTCACAAAATGTATTAAGCTCCCATTGTGAGAGCAATGGGAGCTACGAGTTCCATTTTCGTGAATTTAACAGAAAATTTGAATTAAGAAATTACTCCAGAGTAGATCTAACTGGCAAATACATTACAGATCCTCATCTGTCCTGACAGACTCTTCACATTTAAGGCACATAAAAGTGAGGTAGCATAAATAAAAAGGATTTGGCGTCCACAAACGTGTGTGTTGGGAATATGAATGTAGGGCAGGCACAAAACACCAATAATGTAATTTTAATAGGAATCATATATTGCAAGGAAGTGGGTAATTCAATTAGTTTTCAGCCTTCTCCTTGAGGATTACAGCTGGTTTTTGTGTGTGTGGATGCTGGCAATGCACAATCTTGTTCATTTGTCATTTCAGTTCTGTATTTGCTGCTAATTGTGGAGCCCATTTCCCAAAGCTGGAGGAGTTTTGCTAGGAAAAGGCAGTGCAAAGCTGGGCTTGCTCTGGGTTTTTTTTCCCAGAGTTGGGTTTAAAGCTGGACCAATCTCCATGAGATTACACAAAGAGTGGTTTCAGCTGTGGACCATGATCCTGCTGTGGCTTTGGCAAAGGCAGGTGGGATCCTTGGATGGTTGGACAAAGGAGTTCCCAAGAACTGGTGCCACTGTGAAAGGCCCTGGTGAGGCATTGCTGAAGATGCTGAATGTCCTTTTGTGTGCAAAGACTTTTCTCTTAGGAAGTGGGACACAGTCCTGGGAGATGGATTGATCGCTCCTGACAGGGGCAGAGCTGCTTTCTTCTGACAAGGCAGGGTGTGAGAGGGACTCAATCCATGCCACGCTCCTGCAGGAAGATGGATGCACAGTCATTGCCATGGTGAGGGGCACAGGGGACACTCCATGAATTGCTGTGGGCTGGAGCTGAGGGACAGGAAGGGTACTGAACCTGTTTGGGTGAGTCCAGAGGAGGGCACCAAGGTGATCAGAGGGATGGAACACCTCTGCTGTGAGGAAAGGCCAAGAGAACTGGGAGTATTCAGCTTTTAGGAAGACCTAATTGTGGCCTTGCAGTACCCAAAGGGAGCCTACAAGAAAGACAAGGCAAGAGCTGGAGTAACAGGACAAAGGAAAATGGGTTGAAATTGAAAGAGAGTAGATTTAGATTAGATGTTGGGGGTATTTTTTTCCCTGTGAGAGTGGGCAGGCCTTGGTACAGGCTGCCCAGAGAATCTGTGGCTGCCCCTGGATCCCTGGAAATGTCCACGGCCAGACTGGATGGGGCTTGGAGCACCCTGGTCTAGAGAAAGATGTCCCTGCCCGTGGCAGAGGGCTGGAACAAGACGACATTCCAAGCCATACCATTCCATGATTCCATGAACAGGCTCCTGGAGCACCGGGACCCGCAGAGCCCAGGTAGGGCCGGGGAACAGGGAATGGGCACCCAGGAAAAGTTGGGGGGGGGGGGGGGGGGGGTCACACTGCCTGGAACAACAAAAAAATTTCCTATTTTTTAATATATATGTATGTGTATGCATTTATTGTTGATATTACTGTCTTTCAGTCCACGCCGTGGTTTCCACACTCCTAGCCGTGGTTATGGAGTTCTCTTAAGCCAGGCAGCGCCAGCATCCCTTGGAAAGTTTTCCCGCCCCAAAGGCATCGGCAGCTCAGCTGGAGGGCTGGAGGTGAGGAATACTCCTGTTAGCAGCTCCTTATTAAATTGTCGGGAATGGCTGGAGTGGGGGTGAGTCGAGCCACGCTGTTCCAGGCAGTGACTAATGAGGACTAATCCAGATTGTTTTGGAAGAAAGCGTGGCTTGTGCTGCTGATGGAGCAGCACAATGTGAATAAGAGCTTTCACTTAATGCACATCGCTGCACTGCCTTGATCACTGCACTTGATAAGCCCGCCGAAACTAAATAGGCAAGTTTTACATTTATGACACGTGGAAATACAGAAATATTTATGTTTTTACATATATGTGTTCATTAATATGTATGCTTATATTCAGAGATGTCTTATCCCACCTTCCAGTACTTAAATGGATTTTACAGGAAAGTAGAACAACATTTTACACAGATAGAACAAAGGGAAAAAATTTTAAACTAAAAGAGGAGACATTTAGATTAGTTATTAGGAAGAAATTCTTTACTGTGAAGGTGG
The DNA here is from genome assembly GCF_027579445.1 of Ammospiza nelsoni. Lineage (NCBI taxonomy): Eukaryota > Metazoa > Chordata > Aves > Passeriformes > Passerellidae > Ammospiza > Ammospiza nelsoni. The sequence goes on along the minus strand of NC_080661.1, from coordinate 2,272,699 downwards.
TGAGGCCCTGCCACAGGGGGCCCAGAGAAGCTGTGGCTGCCCCATCCCTGGAAGTGTTCAAGGCCAGGCTGGATGGGGCTTGGAGCAGCCTGGGATAGTGGAAAGTGTTCTGCCCATGGCAAGGGGGCTGGAATAAGATGGTCTTTAAGGTCCCTGGCAACCCAAACCATTCTGGGATACTGTAATTTCTCATCTTTAGGAAAATTTAAAATTGGAATTATCAATTTATATTTGGTAGTGAAGGCTGGCTGATGATAGTGGATTTAACTTTATTGAACATTGTCTATGCTTTATGTGCTGAATGTGTATTTTCTACATATCTAATAGTAGATGATTCTGTTTCTTTTACATATCTAATAGTATGTCCCTTTCTTTGAATCAGAAAAATACCTTTGCTATTCTAAATTTATAATATCAGAAGAATCACTGATGAAACAGGTGTTTTATTTTCTAGGGAGCACTGTCAGAAGAGCTGAGAATGAGATGGACTTACCATAAAGGACACAAAGTTCTGGGTGATGATGAGCTAGAGTTTTAACTTAGAAGAACACAGTGTTTGCCTCAGAGGATGGATGTGAGCGATAATAACATTTGTGTCACAGAGCGGAAGAATTCAAATTATCCGAGAAAGGCCGCAGAGCAGGTGGGCCACAGCTGTAGGCCACAGAAGGAGGTGGACATGAATTACTCCTGCAGTCCTCCTGGAAACTCTGCTGGACCTGCAGGAAAGCAGGAGCTTTTCTGTGGAGACAAAGAAACCTGTGCCACCTACTGCCAGAAACAAGGTGAGAGCCCAGCTGGGGAGATCCCCCCCTCCAGCACCAGCTTCCACCTGCAGAGAGAGGATGAGGATTTAGATCACTGTTCCTCTGAGCACCCCAGGAAAACACGGATGATAACAAAACTCCGCAAGGACAACGGAAGCACTGCTCTGGGAGATGTGCTTGGTGAGGAGCTGGAGCCCATCCCCGAGGAAGCTCTGCCCTATCGATGCAAGAAGTGTGGCTCCTCTTTCCACAGCATGAGTGAGCTGCAGGAGCACAGGCGAGCTCACCTGCTGGAGAACTCCTACCGCTGTCCCATCTGCGCCAAAAGCACAGCTGATCCACTCCAGCGAGAGGCCGCACAAGTGCCCCGAGTGTGACAAGGCCTTCATCCGCACGGCCGACGTCTGGAGGCACCCACGCAACGTGCACAAGATCGAGCACTCCATGGTGATCCTGGCCAGCGGCATGGCCAGGACCCGCTGGTCTGTGGTGCACCACAGCCAGCAGCACAATGCTGAGTGCCTGGATTAGGCTTTTCCTGCAAACCCAAAGTCTCACGAGGACGACTTCAAAACTTACGCGTGCCCGACGTGCAGTAAAGGCTTCGATAAGCCCAACCTGCTGTCCAAGCACAAGGTGATCCACCGGGAGGACAAGCCCTACAAGTGTCAGGAGTGTGGCATGGCATTTGTGCAGCTGCTCAGGCTCAAGAGGCACCAGCAGACTCACTCCGGGGCACGGCCCTTCTACTGCAAGGAGTCTGGAGGGACCTTCACCCGACTAGCATCGCTGCAGCGCCATCACCGCGTCCACACCGGAGAGAAGCCCTACTCCTGTAATTTCTGTGGGCATTCCTTCACCAAGTCAGAGATCCTATGGAGGCACAAGCGCACACACAAGTTGTACAAACCTTAATTTGGGGTCTCTGTGGTTGCTTTGTACCTGAGCAAGGTCTCCTCAGCTGGGCTGGAAAAGCACACCATGGTGTGTGCTCTGCCCAGTCCAGACCCACTGCCCAGCATTGCTGCATCACAGGGAGCTCTGGAACTTGATTGCACTGCTGGGCTTTAAACTGCTTTGTATGAGAAAATAATCTAATTAACCCTGAGTAATGAAATGGGAGACTTGAGGAGACTGAAACCACTCGCATGTGCTTGCTCTGTCTCTGTTTGCTGGACTGGTGATGCATCCACTCGAGCTTTGTGAAGGATCTGCAAGCAGAGGTTATGAGAATTCACTGGATAAATTGGCCCTGCCCTCATGAGTGTGATGACTCTTTGACACTGGCTTTGGAGATCTGTTAACTCACTAAGTTAGAATGCTCCAGGGTTCTCCCTCTGTCCCTTCTTGTATTTTGCTGGTTTTTTTCTTTCTGTTACTCTTCTTTTTATTTGGAAGGGGAAGTATCATGTTGGTTATTAAAAAAAAACCAAACTCCACTTCCAAACCAGTTCCTTAATAAACACAACAGTCACCAGCTGTATTTCAGAATGTTTCTGTAGTTTATGCACTTTTGAGTGATGGGTTAATAATGGAGAAGGCTTTATTTTGGCTATGGTGGTGCATGCTCTTGGGGTGACACTTGTGTGTCTGATGGAAACATGCACAGTAATCTAACCAGCTGAGTATTGTGGAAGGAAATCTTTGAAGACACAAAATTCAAAGAGCAAAAGACCAAATTGAAGCCACTTTTGCTACTCATTGCACAGGAACCTTCTTCATTTAAATGTTTTCACACATAGGGAAGCTTCCTATAACAAAAGCAAGTCCTGTGGTGTGTCCAAGTACTGCCCAACGTGTTTCTTAGACTCTTCACTTTGATTTAGATTCAAATGGTTAGTGAAGAAAAATTTCCTTAGGAATTAGCCTGGCAGACTTGGGCAGGTGTTGACAAATCCTCCAGGGCTGTAACTGCCAAGAGATGTGTAATGCCTCAGTGTCAGCAATGGGATTTTAACTTTGGAACTTAATACTGACTTTACATCTTCTATTAACCACTGTGGTAGAAGTATCCAGTTTGTCCTGAAGGTGCAGCCTGAATTTCTTTTCCACATCAGAAGGTTTTGCTTCTTTGCTTCCTTTTTCCTTATCAGCTGCGATATTTCATTATTTTTTTTCTAGGGCTTTCTGCCTTTTCAGTGGAAGGTTATGCAGCAGAATGAAGGTAAAGCTCCAAGGTAATGTACCTTTGCATTTATTACCAGGTTATTTAATATAAAGTACTGATTGTGCTGTTTGTTTCCATATTTCATAGAATTAAAAAGGTACATTTGCAGCTCAGCACCTCCCATCTGTGCAGCAGCTGAGCAGGTGCCACACAGTGGGTCCTGTTGTGTTTGATGTCAGGTACTTGGCTCAGATCAAGATCTACCACTGTTCACAGCAAAACTTTAGGTTGATTATACATGGGAGACTAATTGGTGTCACTAATGGATCGTTTCCACTTCATTCCTCAAAGAAATCTCCAGATAAGGGGACCGATGTGCATCCTGCCCCCAAGGGATGTGTTCTGTGGTCTGTGTGTGTTTGTAGTTCTAGGATGGCTGGACCCTGAGTGAGAATTCTCCAAACTCCCCTCTGCAGGAAGCTCCAGTTCGGTTTTAGGTTTGCAAAGGCCTTTGATGGGGCCCCCTAGCAACAGCTCAGTCTTATCTGAAGGCTGTACAGCTACTCAGAGAGGAAAGATCTTTGCACGAAAAGAATCCTGGCTGGCTGTGGGTGAGTGATCTGCAGAGGGAGGTCACCAGTGATGCTCTGTGGGGACCGTGCTGTTCAGCACCATCTGAAGTGACCTGGAGAGAGGGCAGACGGCAAAGTGACAAAGCTGTTCCAGAGACTATCATGCATTAAGTTTCCACACTCATTTTCTAATCCCCATTTTAAAGTTATCAGCTCCAATCTCCCCTGTTCATCATCCTGCTTTTCCTTTGGGTATGGGGATGCTCCTGCTGTACAGTGGTTTAATATCCATTTAAACTGCACCACTTATGCACACCTTTATGTTGTGTGATAGTTCTGCTTAGGCAGTTATGGTAATTGGGAACATCCAGTTATTCTGCTTTTTAGTGCTAGCAGTCAGTGGAATTTGTACCTCTGGCATAATGGTGGAAGTATTTTGAGCAGAGGTCTGTTATATGGGAAGAGTAAATGGTGAAATGAAAAGTACCAAGCTTAACTAAAAAGTTATTTAAAAGACACTTGCCTGGAAGTTTGACTTGCATAAAAAGTTCTTGGATGTGTGAAAGGAGTAATTAAAATGTATGATGATTTCTGGGAAAAGTGTGTAGAACTTGCCTCAAAGAAACCTCCACAATTCCTGTGCAAGGTACAGGAAGCCCCATGGAGCTTAATTTAATCCAGAGATCAGCACTTCTGCACTTCACATTATTCACATAAAGGTCTGGAAATCTCTCCCATGCCCTGACCCTCTCACAGTGTCAGTCAGTGTAAGGTTTTCTGTGTTGCTGTTCTGGTGGCCTGGAAAGGCCCAGGGATGGCCTTGGAGAGCCGACACTTCAAAGGACGAGGAGAGACTTCTGGTCTTGTCTCGGTCTTGGTGTTTATTAATTGTTTATCTAAAAGATTTTCTTTCAGCCCGACAGAGGTCTGCACAGCAAGTCAGCCATGGGCACACTGCCGAAGCCCCCGGGCGGTCACTTATCTTTATACCCTAAGTTACGTGTACAATATTTATCATTTTTCTCCAATACTTTCTACTCTTATTAACCTGTGCACTTCTAGTAATGACCAATCCCAAAGTGCCACCACCACCACAGAAGATGGAGGCCAAGAAGAAGAAGAAGAAGGACAGGACACGCCCCAATTCCTCCATCTTACTTCTTTAGACCCCCCTGTACCAAAATCCTAAACCCTGTGTTTTACACTTTAACTAACTTATCCCTTCACCATTCACCCAGTGGAATCCTCCCAGTCCTCATACAGGTCTCATCTCCTGTGTAGGATCAAAATCCTGCCACCAGACACTTCTGGCAACATTCCAGGATTCCCGAGCCCCCCAAGGGTGGTCTCGGCCTCTCTGCACCTCCATCCTGAGGTGCTGAGATCCCACATCTCCCCCTTCTGTTTGCACCAGGAAGATCTCTTTTACTATCCGATTCATAGCGTGTTTTAAACATGCAAATATGCATGGGATGACAAGTATGAGGAATAGGAGAATTATTAAAACATAGAATCCTACTCTTAAAATTCCTCTCCAAATGGGAGAGATGTCAAAGAATTCTACCATACATTTTGCTTTGGCTGACAGATAGGTAAATTACCCCCATTGCTTATTGCAATGAATGAAAGAATAATGCACATAAGCATCATGAAACTCATGGCTTCACTTCTGTGTGACATCATTGCTTTGCTTTTCATTCAGGACCTTAACAGAGAATCCCCCCAAAGTCCTTAGTTCCTTTTTATTTCTCTTCCGAGTCGTCTTGGCAATCTGAGTCTCGACTCCTGTCTGAGTACTCGTCTCTTTGTTTTTTGGATCTTTGTTTCTGGGATCCGCGTTTTCATGTTCTCGCACTCGAAATGGTTTCACGTGTCGTGCTGACACCCACGTCAGACCTCGATCTGTGGAGATACAAGCGAAAGCCTTGCCCCCCACTAGGTGGCGCTGTCACCGGCTTCCCCAGCTCGGGTGACAGCCTGAGCTCTACCGCCCCTGTCCTGTCGATTGCCGTGTTCGTGATCTCATTTGAGACCGTGTCTGCTTGGCTTTTAATTCAGCTGGAAATGGAGCTTGAACACCAGAACGTCTCCCTTGAAGGGAAGGGACTGGGACTCCGAGGGTTATACCAGAGGCATCAAGTCTGAGGAGGGTGTGGAGCCGCTGGGACATAGGATCCCGAGCACGGCCCCTCCTCGCCTGAGACGTCACTCTCTCCCCCTCGTTCCACCTCCGAATCTCCTCCCCTCGGTCTGTCCCGACTCTGTCTCCTCTCCCTCTGACGTTGTGTCCCTGGCTCCTCCCGCCGGTGTGTACAGCCCGCCCCCCGCCGGCACCCGGGCCCGCCCCGCAATTCGAGCCGACTTTGCTCCCGGGTTACTCTGCCGGCCGGCCGGAGCGGCCGGAGCGGCCGCCACCCCCCGGCGCCGCGCTGATAAAAGCCGCGTCTGCACTCATGTCTCCCTTTATCTCTTCATCCGCGCTCCCCACCGGCTCCGTCGCTGCCGCGCCGTGCCCCCCGCGGGAAACGCCTCCCCCCCCCGATCCCTTCTCTTCCCCCTGCACCCCCCCTCCGATCCTGACTCCCTTGTATTCTCCGGAGTTTCAGGACGCTTTAGGAGCTTCTTGGGGTTTCTGGGTTTTGGGACCGGGGCTTTAATATTATTTCCTGCTCTCTTTTCTCGAGAGCCCTTTCCCCTGGCTTCTTGAGGCCAGAGCTAATTAAAATTTTTTCTTTTTTTTTTCTCCTGGAGCTTTGCTCCCCACCCTCCTTCTGAGGGTGCCGGCAACTTTTCGTTGCTCTCCCAGTCTTTTCAACTGTACAGAAATGCCTTTTTGGCATTACTCTTGCCGGCGAGAGCAGCTTTAACGCTGTCTCGTCTCTTTTTTTTTTTTTTTTTTTTTGTTAAGAAATATAAGTGTCTATTAATTTCCTGCCAAAACCCCACTTCAAATAGCAGGCATGTTTCGGCCAGTGGGTAATTAAGCCTTGCCCACAACAACAGCTGTTTTAATTCTTTCTTTTGAGATCCTTTCTGTATATGTTTGAGCCAAGCCTTGTAAGGCGGACAAAATTTCCCGTTGTTTTTTGGGAGAGTGTGCAATTATGTTCTTATTTTTGACCTTCTCACCGAATCTGTCGTCAGAGCTGTCCGAAGGCTCCCGTCTCTGTCCAGCAGGTCACAGGAGAAGGAATCCAGAGGCGCCTTCTGGTTCTGATCCGGGCTGCTCTACGAACTGCCTTCGGCAGAAGCTGAGAGATGGAATTCTCAGTGACTGCTGTTTTTTTGCAGACTCTTCTGGCTGTTTTTTTTTCTTTTTCTTTTCTTCTTTCTTCTTTTCCTTTTTTTTTTTCTCAGGCTTCTCTCCTCAGGAGCTGCCCTCTCGGCTCTTCAGCTCTTCAGTTCTTCAGCTCTTCAGCTCTTCAGCGCTGATCCCCCCCCGAAAGGGTTGGTGGGGGGTGCCCACGAAGCGAACGCCACTTGTAAGGTTTTCTGGCGTTCTTCTGGCTGATTTATGTCCAGGGACGCCACTTGTAAGGTTTTCTGTGTTGCTGTTCTGGTGGCCTGGAAAGGCCCAGGGATGGCCTTGGAGAGCCGACACTTCAAAGGACGAGGAGAGACTTCTGATCTTGTCTCGGTCTTGGTGTTTATTAATTGTTTATCTAAAAGATTTTCTTTCAGCCCGACAGAGGTCTGCACAGCAAGTCAGCCATGGGCACACTGCGAGCCCCCAGGGCGGTCACTTATCTTTATACTCGAAGTTACGTATACAATATTTATTATTTCTCCCCAATACCTTCTACTCTTATTAACCGGTGCACTTTTAGTAATGACCAATCCCAAAGTGCCACCACCACCACAGAAGATGGAGGCCAAGAAGAAGAAAAAGAAGGACAGGACACGCCCCAATTCCTCCATCTTACTTCTTTAGACCCCCCTGTACCAAAATCCTAAACCCTGTGTTTTACACTTTAACTAACTTATCCCTTCACCATTCACCCAGTGGAATCCTCCCAGTCCTCATACAGGTCTCATCTCCTGTGTAGGATCAAAATCCTGCCACCAGACGCTTCTGGCAACATTCCAGGATTCCCGAGCCCCCCAAGGGTGGTCTCGGCCTCTCTGCACCTCCATCCTGAGGTGCTGAGATCCCACACAAGGGGATCATTGTGGCACTGTTGGGGCCCATGTAACCAAGGGGTCAATGTGACACTGTGGGGTGTCATGAAAACAAGAGGCCATTGTGAGCTTGCAGCCTGCACCCCAGAACACTGAAATGCTGGTGGTAATCCTTGACTTCAGTTTGGTGCACAGGAGAAACACCAACCAGATATTCTCAACATGGCCATATGCAAAGAAAGTTCCTCGTAGGAAGGGACTCACAGGGATCATCAAGTACAGCTCTCAATGGAATGGCTCACACAGGGATTGAACCCACAACCTCGGTGATACCAGCACCATGCACAAACCAACTGAGCTAAGAGATCAAAATTACACAAAATTTTACTGGCAAAAGGTAGGCAATCAAGGAACTTTGGCAAAGGGTTTAATAGAACATCGACTTCAACATAAACCTCTCATCATAACATTAACTTGAATAACTTAGCCCATTTAATCTTAAAACCTTTAACCCTGAAGATGTTAATTTACTCAAAAATGTTCCAAGTAAGTAGGATTAGAAGGAGAAGAAATAGAGAACAACAGCAAGACAAAGATCTATAGAAAGACACACACAGAGGTACCAACAGTGCCTGTTGTGGGATTGATTGACACCTCAGTCAATAGGACCTGGGTTAGCACTGCCCCTGCTGTGTGATTGACAGCTCTGTCACAGTCAGATGAAGATGATTTTAGAGATAGTCGAAGAGAACCTTCGCTCTTAAACAGCTTATCTTAAAAACTAATACCCTATTAGTTGACATGGGCCATAAACACAACTGTGGAAAAAGCTATGAAAAAGGTGGAGGGACTTCGCAATTACAGATTTTTCTGGGTGGCTACTATTCATGGAAATTAAAAGCCACAAGACAACTGTTTTCTTAAACTGAAGTCTCCATAACATTAACAAGAGGAACTTCTCTCCTTAAGTGAATTGAAGAAAGACTATTCTAGAGGTGGTAAAATGACTGAAAAGTTTAGGGTTTGTCTCTTTACATTCTCGGTAAGAAAGAAAAGTGGTACGGAGTGGGGAAGTGTTCTGAAAATTTTGTTCTGATTCTTATTACACTTTCTTTAATTACTGGTAATAAACTTTTCTTTATACCCTTTAAAAGCTTTGAGCCTGCTTTTCCTTTCTCCTAATCCAATCTTGCAGCAGGAAATGAATAAGGATATTATAGTGAGTGCCCTGGTAATTAGCCAACACTGAACTGAAACTGATTTGACAAATCTTAAATTGGCAAACCAAAACCACTAGAGAAAACTTTCTGATGAACTGCACGAGACCAGAGGGAAACCAAAGCAGAGCCATGGTTTGTCAAGACTTGCCTGATCCTAATGAGCCCTGAGGTGCATTTGGAGCTGAGTCCTTGAACCTCAAGGCCAGACAGAAAATTGCACAAACCTTTCCAGGAGTCAAAGTCAGAGGAAAACCCCAAAGTGTCTCAAAGCATGAATGGGTCCCACTCAGGTCCATCTGCAACACAGACAACTCATGGACTTCATGGAGGAGAGAATTAGAGGCCAGGATGGCACATAAAACCTCTCAGAGACTCAGCGTGGAAAGGAAAATGCAAAGTACCCTAAAAAACTCGAGTATCTCAAAGCATTAATGAGCCCCACTAAGTGTCAGTACAAAGCTCTCCAGGGACTCATTAAAGCAGATAACTGGGGCCATGATTGCACAAACCGCTCCCAGAGTCTGCATCCAAAGGGAAACACCAAGTACCTTAAAATAACTGAAGTACCATGAAGCATCAATGAGCCTACTGAGTGTTATTACTGACAAAGGCTCTCAAGGGGCTCAAAGCAGATAATTGGAGGCCATGTTTGCAATAAACCTCGCAGAGACTCCAAAGCAAAAGCCAAAGACCAAAGTCCTTTGAAAAACTCTGTGAGCATGAAGGAGCCCCCAGGGCCATTCCTGAGCAAGGCTCCCCAGGGACTCCTTCCAGCAGATCCTTGAGGCCACTGGGATGTGGGCTAGGGGGGGATGCTGAGGGCAGGACAAGGGGCTGACAGTGCCCAGCCTGGCTGCAGCTGTGCCAGGAGGCCCAAGGGCATCAGGACAAGGTGTGTCCTCCCAGCCCTTGGTGGCACAGACCCTGCTGTGGCCCAGGGCACCAAGACTTGCCTTCTCTTTGTCCCCACCTGTCATAACTGCTTGCAGTTCTCTGCTCTGCCTGGGGCCTGGGGACACGTTCTCAGTCATGTTCCTCAGTGGGACCCATTAAAAGTCCAAGAAAGTTTGGAGTTGGATTCTGACTTGAAGTTCTGGAGAGGTTTCTTCAGCTCCCTCTCAGGGACTGATGTTCAGGGCCTGAGCACAAAGCCCCAGAGGCTCATTAAAGTCCTTATGGTGTGCCTGTGCTGCTGAGCTGGGCTGGGCTCCTGGCACAGAGGCAGCTCCTGGTAAGCAAGAAGATCTTCAAAAGCACATTTCTCTTGATGAGCAGCTCTTCTGCCAGCCCAGCAGGGCTGGGGCACTGCCTGCAGCCACCCTGGGCACAGCACAGAGGCACAGAGAGCTTCAATCAGTCAGGGCTGAGAAGGTGCTGAGAAGTGCCTGGGACAGAATCACTTCCAGCTCTTGGCACAGGAACCTCTGGCTGCAGGACAATGCAGCTGCAGCTCCTGGAGTGATCTCCTAAAGCTGGAACATCCCAAAGCCTACAGACTCTGTGAGTACAACTCTGGGTGTTTGTGGTGCAGGGGAGGTGAAATGCTCATGAAGCTCTGTCATGCTGAGGGGTTCTGGTCAGTCACTGAACATTTCCAAAACAACGAATTTTACAAAAATGAGGAAATTTTCAAAGACTAGGTAGGTATTCAGTTTCCTGCTATTGGAGAATTGCAGGGAGGAGGGATAAATATTAAATGTTGCTTCCGAAATACTATTATTAGTTTTGACAAGTGCCAGAGACATCCAAACTGTTATTTTTAGTGATCAATAGGTTCACAAGTGGTCCCTAATGTGCTTTCAGCCACTCTGCCCATGGACAGCACCAGCATCACCTTTGCTGGAGCCATCAGGCTCAGTCTCAGCTGTCCTTTCTCCAAGCTGCAAACAGAACCTGCCCCCAGCCAGCGCCCTGCAAACAGCCAGGGTTCTGCCAGGCAAAGGAGAGTGCAAAGAGATTTGGGGTCTGTGAGTGCTGGCAGGGAGGGATCAGGCACAGGGAAACATCTGCAGGAGGAAAATCTGCAGGAAGCAGAGAGATGATCAGGCAAGGAGAGAAAACAAACCCCAGCAATGCTGTGGCAGGGAGCGTTTAGAGATGTCCACAGGATCCCCTCCAGGGCAGCCCCTCCCTCTGAACAAGCCCCCTCCCTCCTGTGCCCTCAGCCAAGCCTCTGCCCTCAGGGCTGGGGCTCCAAGGCGTGCAGCCCCTCCTGTGCAGGCAGAGCTGCAGCAGAGCCGTGGGGCAGCTCTGCAGCCCTGGGCCCAGTTCCCTCTGCAGAGTACAAGGCTGGGCGCAGCTGCCCAGCACTGGGGGATCTGGCAGGGGGCACAGCTGGCTCAGGGTGACACTGTCCCCAGTGCCTGGCTCTGGGCAATGCTGTCAGTGCAGCCAGGGAAGGAGCTGCATCTCTCTCAATCCAGTGCCACCATAAGGACCCTGAAGTCTCCCTGAGATTTCAGTCCAAGCTGGGAGCTTCTATCCAGGGTTCAAACCTGTCCTAGAGCATCTCTGAGTTACAAGATTGATGGGGAAAGGCAGAGGTGTTGTGACACTGGAAGTGCTGCTGGTTTAGTGAAATGAGCCATGTGAGTCCTTGGCTACAAATGTGGAGCTGGGCTGTGGTGGATCCATCTGCTCTCAGCAGTACCTGAGGAGCTTTAAGGAAAATGTGGGAGTTTGAACATCCTCCATTTGAGAACAGTGAAAGCCCAAACAACTGCCAAACAGAATGAGCTGAGGGATCATCTCCCCTCAGACTCCACTTTGCATCACAGATTTTTCTCTGTTCTCCCTGAGTGCACCAAAAATGCTTTCTGATATGAAGGAGGTTTCTGATATGCAGGAGCAGCAGTAGGGATGTGGGAGAGCTTATATAGAAAACCTCCAAACTCAAAAAAACTAAAGTCCATGTCCGTGTATTACAGAGGAGGGTGTATGGGAATTGGCTTTGATTTTGGGTACAGGTATATCCTCCAACTCTTCACTGTCTTTTTCTCCTTGAACAGGTCCCCATGTGCAGCCTCAGCAAATGTCCAACAGCAGCTCCATCAGGCACTTCCTCCTGCTGGCATTGGCAGACACACGGCAGCTGCAGCTCCTGCACTTCTGCCTCTTGCTGGGCATCTCCCTGGCTTCCCTCCTGGGCAACGGCCTCATCATCAGCGCCGTAGCCTGCAGCCACCACCTGCACACGCCCATGTTCTTCTTCCTGCTCAGCCTGGCCCTCAGCGACCTGGGCATGATCTGCACCACTGTCCCCAAAGCCATGCACAATTCTCTCTGGGTCACCAGGAACATCTCCTACACTGGATGTGCTGCACAGTTCTTCTTTTTTGTGTTCTTCACTTCAGCAGAATTTTCTCTCCTGACCATCATGTGCTACGACCGCTACGTCTCCATCTGCAAACCCCTGCACTACGGGACCCTCCTGGGCAGCAGAGCTTGTGCCCACATGGCAGCAGCTGCCTGGGCCAGTGCCTTTCTCAATGCTCTGCTGCATACAGCCAATACATTTTCCCTGCCCTTGTGCAATGGCAATGCCTTGGATCAGTTCTTCTGTGAAATCCCTCAGATCCTCAAGCTCTCCTGCTCAAATTCCTACATGAGGAAATTTGGTCCTCTTATAAGTAGTGCTTTTCTGTTTTTTGGTTGTTTTGTGTTCATTGTTTTCTCCTATGTGCAGATCTTCAGGGCTGTGCTGAGTATCCCCTCAGAGCAGGGACGGCACAAAGCCTTTTCCACCTGCCTCCCTCATCTCACTGTGGTCTCTCTGTTCCTCAGCACTGGCACATTTGCCTATTTTAAGTCTCCCTCCATGTCCTCCCCATCCCTGGATCTGGCCCTGTCAGTTCTGTACTCAGTGGTGCCTCCAGCCCTGAATCCCTTCATCTACAGCCTAAGGAACCAGGAGCTCAAGGCAGCAGTGAGGAGACTGATGACAGGATGCATTCAGCAACATTAAACTGCTGGCCCAGTTCTGCAAATCACTTGTAATAAAAGTCATGTTTAATACGTCTTGTTGGTTTCATCTTGGAGGTTCTTTTGCTTTGCTTTACTTAATATAGTCAGCAAAGAATTTTAATTCTCAGTACTATTTCTCTATTTTTTTCTCCACCTTTCTCGTGGCAGTAGCCTGTGTCAATGAGGGGCTGCCCTCTTGGTGGCTTTAAAGGTACTAAAGGATCTCCCAGCAAAGTTTTCTGCAGAGATGCCCTTTTGTTGCCTTCTCTGGATCTGCAGCAGCAATGTCTGTGTGCAGAGCTGGGGGCAGATCAGTGTTAGCCCAGCAGCTGTTCCCAGCAGCAGCAGCAGCACTTGGTGTTGCCAGTGCTGCTGCCATGGCCCTGCCCCGCTGCCCTGGTGGCCCTGGTGTTGCTGCAAGTCCTGAGTGCTCTCGGGGCCTGGCACAGCCCTGGGGGTGGCAGTGCCGGGGCTGCAGCAGGGACAGGCCATGGGCACTGCTGGGGCAGCGCTGACGCCTCAGGCCAGGGCTCTCCCAAGAACACACCCAGGCCAGTGCTCAGCACAGAAAAGCCCCGTGAGCAGCCCCAGGCTGGCCGTGGGCAGGCTGGGGGCAAACAGAATGGCTGGGGCTCTGCAAGGGCCCTGGGGCAGACGGGAAGGAACAGCAGAGCAGGGGCTGATCCATCCCCAGTGCGCTGGACAGCCCATGGCAGCGTCCCAGAGCATCCTCATGGAGCTGCCAACAACATCCCCTCTCTGCAGCCCTGGCCTCTCCCCCAGCTCACACAGGTGCCCCATCCTTGCAGGCACAGACACGGCAGCACTGGCTCAGCAGCCCCTGTTTGCATTGCACACAGCAGGCAGGAGCACCCCCATGCTGTTGGTGTGGGGACATGAACCTGAGGGAGCACAAATGCCATCAGCCCCTGGGGCCAGCAAGGGCTTGGGGACACCAGGGAAACCACTCAGATTTGTCCTGGTCTCTGCAGTCAGCCAGAAAGTTTGTTCCCATGAGCTGGGAGTTTCCTGTCCCACTGCAGATGCTGCTGCTCAGAGCCAGGGCTGCCTGGCAGCCACCCCCAAACTGCCCTGAGCATTTCCTTGGCTTCACCTTTGCTTTATTTGCTTTTCCTTGCTACAGATTTCTTCCTATTGCCAAGCCTTTTTTCCTCCCTTGCAAACAGCCCATCCCTGTTTGCCCTTTCCTCTCTGGCCGCACTCCCCATTGCAGTTCCTGACTTGGCCCCATGGGAACATCCCTTGGGGAGCAGGATGCTCCCTTGCCAGAGGCACCCCAGGCCAGGGGGGCACATCTGGGCTGCTGTGTCTGGCTCTGGGGCTCCCTGTCCTGGGCAGTGAGGAGGAGCTGCAGAGGCTCTGCAGGATTGACAGGATGGGCTTTGGGGCTGGCAGGAGAAGCTGAGGGACCTGGGCTGCTGGAGCTCCTGAAGAGGAGGCCCAGGGCTCATTCGGCAACTGTTCCAAGGGTGGTTTCAGAGAATCCCAGAATCAGCGAGGTTGGAAAAGATCTTCGAGATCATCAAGTCCAACCTGTGCCCTGATACCACCTTGTCTCCCTGGAGCCTCCTCTTCTCCAATATAAACCTCAGCTCCCTCAGTCTCTCCTCACAGGACTTGTGCTCCAGTTCCCCCACCAGCCTTGTTGCCCTTCTCTGGACACGCTCCAGCCCCTCCATGTCCTTCCTAAACTGGGGGGCCCAGAACTGGACACAGCACTCGAGGTGCTGCCCAACCAGTGCCTAGGACAGGGGAAGAATCCCTGCCCTGCTCCTGCTGGCCACACCATTCCTGATCCACTCCAGGAGCCATTGGCCTTCTTGGCCACCTGGGCACACTGCTGGCTCATGTCCAGCCTGCTGTCCATCAGTGCCCCAGGTCCCTTTCTGCCTGGCTGCTGTCAAACCACTCTGTCCCCAGCCTGTAGAGCTGCAGGAGTTGTTGTGGCCAACATGCAGGGCCCGGCGCTTGGACTTGTTAAACCTCACCTTTTTGGATTTGGGCCGTGCATCCAGCCTGTCCAGGGCCGTCTGCAGAGCCCTTCTACCCTCCAGCAGATCCACACTCACAGCCATCTTGGTGTCACCAGGGTTCCATGAGGTCCCAGAGTGCCCCAATAGTCTCCATGATTCCATGAGGCTTCCCAGTGTCACAATGTGCCTTTGGTTACATGGGACCCGTTGATGTCACAAAATCCCTCACATCCTTGGGCTCTGCAGTGTCACAATGGCCCTTGGTTCCCCAAGACCCTGCAGTGTCACAGTGAATCCTTGGTTCCATGAGGTCTGGCAGTGCAGCAATGCTCTCCTTGGTTTCACAGTGTCACAATGGCCTCTTGGTCCCAAGGGCCACCACGATGTCAAACATGTTTCCTTCATTCCAGGAGTCCCTGAGGAGCAGCACTGGCCCCTTGGTTCCATGGGGCCCTGCAGTGTCACAATGGCCCCATCATGACACCAGGTCCTTCTCTGTCACAATGCTCTGCATGGTTCCACAGGGCCCTGCAGAGTCACAGTGGCCTCTTGGTTCCAGGAGGCCTCAGAGTGCCACAATGAATTCCTTGGTCCTTCAGTGTCACAATGGAGCCCTGGTGACACAAGGTACCGCAGTGTGACCAGGCACTCTTGGTTCCATGGGGCACCACCATGTCACAATTGTTCCCTCAGTTCCCAGAGTCCTTGCAATGGAGCAATGGCCCCTTGATTCCTTTGTCCCCAGGCTCTCCCAAGGGTTCTTCTTGGTTCTGTAGTGGCACAATGGCCCCTTTGTTCCACAAGGCCCCGCAGGGTCACAGTGGCCTCTGTGGTTCCAGGAGAACCCAGACTGTCACCATGGACTCCTTGTTTCCATCTAGCCCCACAGTGTCACAATGGCCCCTTGGCTCTGTGCTGCCATGCAATACACAGTGTCACCATGGTCCTGTAGTTTCACAATGACCCCTTGCTTCCCCAGGGCCCTACAGTGTCACAATCATCAGAGAATCAACGTGGCTGGAAAAGACCTTGGACAGCATCAAGTCCAGCCTGGGACCCAACACCACCTTGTCACCCAGGCCATGGCACTCAGTGCCACATCCAGTCTTCCTTAAACACCTCCAGGGACAGTGAACTCACCCACCTCCCTGGGCAGCCCATTCCAATTCCCAATCACCCTTTGTGTGAGGAATATTCCCTAATGCCCTGCCTAAATGTTCCCTAGTGCAGCTGAAAGTTGTGTCCTCATATCCTGTCACTGTTCCACGGGAAAAGAGTCTGATCCCCACTTGGCTGCACCCTCCTGTCAGGGAGTTGTAGAGAGTGATGAGGTTTCCCCTGAGCCTCCTCTTCTCCAGGATAAACAACCCCACCTCCCTCAGCTGTTGCTCACAGGACTTGTGCTCCAGACCTGTGGTGGTATTCACAGGGGTCCCAGGAAGAGGGAGGAGACGAGGATCTGCCTCCATGTTTCAGAAGGCTTGATTTATTATTTTATGATATATATTATATTAAAAGTAAATGATATATTAAAACTATGCTAAAAGAATAGAAGAAAGAATTTCATCGGAAGGCTAGCAAGCAAGAAGAAGACTGATTAACAAAAGCTTATGTCTCAGACAGAGAGTCTGAGACAGCTGGACTGTGATAGGCCATTAATTATAAACAACCACGAGACCAAAACCAGATCCACCTTTTGCATTCCCCAGCAGCAGATAATCATTGTTTACATTTTGATCCTGAGGCCTCTCATCTTCTGAGGAGAAAAAATCCTAAGGAAAGGATTTTTGATAAAACATGTCTGTGACACAGACCCCTGCCCAGCCTTGTTGCCCTTCTCTGGACATGCTCCAGCCCCTCCATGTCCTTCCTAAATTGGGGGATCCAGAACTGTACACAGCACTTGAGGTGCTGCCCAACCAGTGCTGAGCACAGGGGAAGAATCCCTGCGCTGCTCCTTCTGACCACACCCTTCCTGATCCATAGGAGTTCCAGAGGTGGGATGAGGGAAATGGTAGGGAGGAGGTGTGGAAAAAGTGTTACTGATTGTCAGCCATGAAGGGTTTGATTTTCATATAAGTTCAGGATGCATTAGAAGGTTCTGGGGGTTCAACTGGAAATTGCTGATATCAATACATAAATAGTAAAAGAAAACAAGACAAAACAGTTCTCTCTGCTTTTTTTTTCAATATAGCAGTTTCACTTTTAATACACTTGCGAATTAACAACAGAAATAGTGAAAACTTAGATTTTTCCCTGGGGCTTGTATTGTTGTGGTGTTTTGAGCAAATGTTTACGAGCTTTTCTCACTGAATTCCTGAATTGAAGTGCTCAAGAAAGAAGAAGCCTCTGGGAGTAGTAAAATTCATCAGCAACATCCAAGTGGCTGAGGATCCATCCCCAGCAGAGCAGCAATGAATAGAAATGGGCACAGCTTGGTGGCTGCACCAGCTTTGGGATTGGCCCTGGGCCTAGAGCAGGAGCAGCTCTTGAGGGCCCCAAGGCCACGGCTCTTGTGCTGCCCTGGGCATATGGGATGGCAGCAGGGACTGCAGAGCTCCCAGCACCTCAGCCCGAGGGGAGCAGGGCAGCAAGGGAGCTGCCTTGGGGCAGCTGGGGCTGAGTCCTGTGGAAGCTGCAGCTGCTGCTGTGCCCTTGCCAGGGGCTGAGGCCGTTGGGCCAGTGGCCAGAGCAGCCTGGCCAGAGCAGAGCTGTGGGGTCAGAGCCGGCTGGGCTGGGCTTGGGAGAGGCCCTTGGTGCTGCCCAGAGCTCAGGGCAGCTGGCAGAGCTTGCAGGGAGCTGGGCTGGGCTCCGAGAGCCTGGCCCAGAAACCATCAGTGTTGGTCTCAGTGAGATGGTCTCAGCCCGGCAGAGCGTGCAGGGGCAGGACTCAGGCCAGGCCTTGTGGGGCAGGGCCAGCACATGTACAAGCATTGCAAACAGGCAAGTGGCCCAGAGAGGAGGCTGCTCTGTCTCCTTGGTGGCATGGACAGAGCAGGGAGGGGGCCCAGGACATTTGTCAGCACCAGCCTCTGTGCCCATGTATTGGCAGCCCTGGCAGCTGAGCCCAGCTTTGGCCTGGGCTGAGTTTGGCTGTGGCCCAGATCCATCCTCCTGCGGGGCTCAGGGCCTGTTCCCGGCCATGGCCAGCAGCAGCTCTGTGCCACATGGCTTCTCTGCTGGCCCAGGGGCTCCTGGCCTGGGCTGGGCCTGCACAGGGGCTGGGCCACCATGGCTGGGCCAGCACAGGGCCACAAAGGGGCCACGCAGCCGCTGCCAAGGCTAACAGCAAGGCCAGGCACACACAAGACATTGCTGAGCATGGCCTGCGCTGGCCAGGCCTGACTGTGCCAAAGGCAGAGCTCAGCTGCCCTTGGGGCTGCAGCAACAGTCCAGAGCCCAAAGAGCCTCCATGGCTGTGCTGGAGACCAAGGCTGCAGGAGGGAAATGCAGGGATGCTGTGGGATGGGGAGGGCATTGAATTCCAGCACACACCTCAGCTCTCTGATGATCCCGGCACCATGCTGGGCCCTGTTTCAGATGGAAGCAGAGCAGATGTTGATGGGACAGGAGCCCTGCAGGGCTGTCAGGGACCTGCAGCTTGAAAGGTGCTCTGCTCTCCCTCAGGTGCTCTCTGAGAGATCCAATCCCAGGTGGGCACCTCAGGGCACAAATGGCACTGCAGTCCATGGGCACACAACTGATTTCTGCCTGGAATGTAGCACAGGTTTTAATCCCTGTTTATATCATTATATACAAGCAAATCTTTTTTTTTCTGGGTCATTTGAGTACTTTTAAGAAATGGCAAAATTTTCCCATCAGGAACTGGAGTTTCCTGGATCTACTGGATTCTTCTTCAGATGGCAGGAGAACAAGTACTGATCTTCCCCTCCAGCTTTGCCACCAGCATTTAGTCTAATATTTCATTACTCTTTTTCTTCAGCTGTTTTGAGCTCTCCTGTTAAAATGGCCATGTCTAAGGACATCTCTTCATTTAGAGCAGCTGGATCTATGTCCTTCCCCTTGCTCCCAGATTTCCTCCTGCAGCTGTTCTCTGGTCTGTTCAATGCATCTCCCCTGAGTGGCTTCTTGCTTTGAGCATCAGGGAGTTGCCCAATCTTTCAGAAGTTTAAATAACTCCTTAGTCATCATCTTAGTTGTAGTTTTATCTTTTATATCCCTCTTCTTATGTCTTTGTCTTAAATCCTTCCTATAAAGCAATCCTTTGTGTATGGTGAACATGTCAGATGTTGCTGGGATGTCACAGGGAGCTGAGGGAACTGTCTTGATATTTGTTAAATTTTATGTTCACATTTTTTTATGTTGACCATGAAGAGAAACCTTTTGGTGCCTCTGAGTCTCACCAGTTCCTGGTCCCTCAAAGTACAGAAACCTGATGACTTGTGGCTCATACTCCAGGGTCTGCACTTGGGCCTGCCTCCATAGCCAGAGCAGAGCTCCCTTGTCCCAGAAAGTCCTTTGCAATGCAGGGATGAAGGAAACAGGACAGGCTGTGGGGATCAGGGGCAGGGCAGAGGCAGGGAGAAGAATGACTTTTGCATTTGATGGAGTTGTGCCTTCCCTTGGCTTTGTTGGCTGACAAGAAATGAACATCCCTCTGTGTCTCAGGCAGCTCCTTCTCCAAGGAAAGCAGGTGGGAGTTGGAGCCAAGGAGCTGAAAGCTCCAGGTGCAGCCTGGGCTGGAAGGAGCTCAGATTTGCACAAGGCTGCTCTGAGTGCCAGGGCTTGGATGGGGGAAATGGTGGGGTGGGGGTAGGGACAGAGTCCAATTGATTGTCAGCCATGAAGGGTCTTGATTTCCATATCTATTCAAACTGCATGAGGAGGTACTGGGATTCAGTGTCAATTGGAGTTTGCACATGTTAATGAATCACCAGTAAATAAAAAATAAATTACAGGACCTGAAGAAATATTTTCTGGCCCTGTCTTTTTAAATATAGTGTATTCACTTTAAATAGGCTTCTGAAATCTGTCAAATTAACCACAAATTATTAGGAAACTCAAATCAAATTATTCCCAGAGGCTTGGGTTGTTAAAGTGTTCAGAATGTTAATGGGCCCTGGGACACTGAATTCCTGCACTGAAGAGCTGAAGGCTGAACAAGGCTCTGGAGCAGTAAAATTCAGCAGCAGCCTCCAAGGTGCTGAGGATGTCAGCAGCCCCCACTGAGGCCATCCCTGCCCAGAGACCGAGGGGCAATGGGCAGGCAAGGAGAGCGTCCCTGGGGCTGGGGCAGCACAACTCAGAGGCACCAGCGGCTCCAGCTGGGAAATGGAGTGTGGAATGTGGCTGGGAAAGGCCTGCCAGGGCTGGGCCAAGCAGGACAGACAAGCCCTGACTCCCATCCCCCAAACAACTCTCTCAGGGAGATATTTAAAAGGAATTACAATTGTTTGTGTACTCTGAGTTGGATGCACTGCAGAAATACCCCCAAGAGATTCTGGGGAGCCCAAAACAACAAAACAGCCTTACTGGCAACTTTAGAATATCATAAAAACGTTGGCAAAGTGTTAATTATGACATTGTAGTGGTTTTGGTTTGTTAATTTAGATTTTTTTAATATAGAGACTTCTTAATTATTGGATTGATGAGTGTGGTTGCTTTTAATGTTCGTTAATCATTTATGTATTTATTTTGTTGTGAGATAGGATTACGAGACAGGTAAAGTAGGTGTAAAATTTTAAAGGGGTATAAAGAAAATTTTAGTAAAAGTAAATAGAAGAAAAAAGGTAGTAAAAATTTAAAGAAACTCTTTAGAACACTTTTTTTTCTTTACAACATTTTTTTAAATGAAAATATAAAGAAATTAAACTAAATATTACTAGTTAGTTTACTATTTCTAGAATAGTCTTTTTTTGTTTACTTTGGGAGAGGAGGTTTTTTTAAGGTTATGGAGTTTTTTTACAAGAGGAAAAAATAGGGTTTTTTTGGTTCTTAATTTTTTCATGGATAACAGTTGTTTGGGGAACTTCGTTATTGTGAAGTTGGTTTCGTTGCTACCAAGCTTTTTTACAGCTTGTTCATGGGCCATGTCATCTAACGGTGTATTGTTTTAAAGATGAGTTATTTATAGGTAAAAGTTTTCATAATTTACTTTTTAAATTATTTTTATCTCTGGGAATAGAGATCTTCTGTTGGGGATACTGGATTACTTTTTTTCCCCCCTGTTTAAAATGTTTAAGAAATTATAGGTATTTTAACATTTGTTTATTTTAATATGGAGGTTTTTGTTTGATAGTAATTTGAATTTTTTAATACTTTTTGTATTTTAGTGAAGAAGAGTTTTTTCTTATAGTTTATAAGAGGATTTTAGTTTTAAGATTAAAGTATTTTTTCTTTCTTTTTTTATTCGGGATTTCATTTGTTCTTTACTCATGTTGATAGTTTTATGTTGTTTTTTATACGCTTGCATTTTGTTTTTCTTTTACTGAAGGGAGGATTAAGTATTGAAAGGATTAACACCTTACCCGCTAGTAAATTGTCATGGAAGTTATGGTTGGGTTGTGTTAGGATTGGTTTTATGGTTGGTTTGGGGTTTTTTTGTGTTTAATTTTAGCTGTAGGGTTATTTTGTATGGGTTACAGGTTGTAGGAGATTTTAGTTTTAGTTGTGTTGGGAGGAAGGGACTTGATGGTAAGATTTTAATAGCTGTGGCTAGCTTTCTTCTGGTTGGGGTTTTGTAGCCTCTTTTGTTTTCCTGTTTGGTAGTTGTTGGGGTTTGGTTTGGTTTGGTTTGGTTTGGTTTGGTTTGGTTTGGTTTGGTTTGATTAGAATGGGGTCAATGGTGGGGCACAGCCTGGGGCGGATGGAAAGGGCACAGCCCACAGCAGGGTGGTTTAGTTTGGCTTGGTTTGGTTTGGTTTGGTTGAGATGGGGGCCAGGTCCAGGACCCGTATCTTCTTTGTTGTCTGAAAAAGAAAGAGGAGGTTCCTGGGTTTTTCGTCTTTAGCATATGTGTTTCACAGAGGCGTGTTCAGTATCTTAGTGGTTTAACAAATTTTCAGTTACACAAAAAGATTTTATTACTTTTTAAAATTCTTCTAATGTCAAAATACAACAGACATTCAATCAACAAAAAACACTTCTCAACGCATTGACTTGGCTCATTCCACTTTACAAACTCTAAGCCTGTTCAATGTAATGTTAATCAAAATTTGCAGGAGCACAGAAACAGAAGAAGTAGATACAGAAAGAGAGAAAGACAGAAAAAAGATCCAGAGAGGCGTACACAGAGCTACTAACTCCTGAATTCCAGCACTGTTCAGATGGAAATTAGAGGAGGAGGTGGGGTCAAGATGTCTGCTTGCCTTGCGGTCAGCCTTCAATACCCCTTGGTCTTCCTGGGCCCTTCCCCCAGGTGGGACTTGGGCTCATTTGGTCCCTCAGGAGCTGGGCTGGGGCTGCAGAGGTGGCTGTGGAGCATTGCCTGTGCTGTGCCAGGGACTGGCAGGCACTGCTGGGTTGGGACAGAGGCTCTGGGGGGATTGGGGTTCCAGAGCAGGGCAGGGCTGGACCTGCTCCTTCCTCCCCCACACATGAAATGTTTCCAGCTAACAATCTCCTCCAATCTCTCACAACAGGGAATGTTGGAGGCGGAACCCAATTCTGGCCATGGGCATCTGGACTAAAATGACAGTTCTTTTCCAGAGGAAGGAAAGCACAGAGCCCCAGTGTTTGGAAGGCAGATGAGAGCTTCACTAGGCCAAGGCCAGTCTGTCTTGTCAGGAATGGCAGATTTTGTCTGGGAGCAGTCTTAGAGAATTTTGGAGGTGCAAGCCCAATCTCAGCCATGGCCACCTGGAGAAGCAGGACAGTTCTTTTCCATAGGAAGGAAAGCACAGAGCCTTCCCCAGTGTTTTGGGGAAAGATGAGAGCTGACCCTTGTGAAACCATTACCCGCCAGACTTGTCCTGGCAATACTCCTATTGGAACAATCCCTGGATATAAGGAAATTTGGAGGTGAAATTCTAGTTTTGGCCATGGATGCTTGGAGGAGAAGGAGAGTTCTTTTTCTATAAGAAGGAAAGCATGGAGCCTCAGTGTTTCATTAGCAGAAGAGACAACTGAGTTCCTGATGGTCCTGGCATCAAGGGTCATCCCATTCCATGGGGTCCAGCAGTGTCACAGTGGTCCCAATGATTCCATGAGGCCTTGTAGTGGCACAATCCTCTCCACAGCTCCCCAGACCCCACAATGTCACGTGACTCCTCTGTTCCATGAGCCCTGCAATGTCACAATGAACCTTTGAACACTAGGGGTTTGCAGTGTCACAATGGTCTCCTTTGGCTCCACAGTGTCTCAATGGACCATTAATGACAGGAGGCGCTGCAATGTCACAATGGACCTTTGGCTCCATGGGGTCTTGGAGTGTCGCAATGGTCCCTTGGTTCCATGACACCCCAAATTGTCACAATGGTCTCCACAGCTGAGCACACCTGAATGTGTTTGAGGAATGCAAAGGGCCAAGGCCTGAGCCCCAGCCCCTGGCCAGGCAGATCCTGTCCCTCCCTCCTTGCTCAGGGCTCTTCCCGGGATGGGCACTGGCATGTGGGGATGTGCAATGCCAAGGGCAGGAGCATGGGGCGGCCCCTGCCAGGCTGCTGAGCAGGGACAAGGAGGCAATGAGGCCCCAGGCCTGCAAGGGTCACTTGTCTCCTGCTCCTGCCTCAGGCCCAGGGCCAGCAGCCATAGCCAAAGTGCTGCCCAAGTTGGCTCTGGCAGGGCTGTCTTGCAGCTGCTGCCCATCCCTGTGCCCTGTGCAGCCCAGGCTGTCCCACGGTGTCCCTGCCCTGCGCCTCTGTCCCTGCAGGCTGTCGGCATCCCCCGGCTGCCCCACCTGGCTGGGCCCTTCCTTTGCTGACAGCTCTGCCTCCTGCCTGCCTCTGCCTGCCCACACAAAAGCCTTGGGCTGCTCCAGACTCCTGCTGGGGACGTGCTGCACCACAGCCCTGCCCTGGCAGGGAAATTCCTTTCTCCTGGTGCCAGTCTGGACCTCCCCAGCTGTACTTGTGCCATTATTTCCTTCTCATGGTTATATCCTCTATGAAGAAAAGCTCCAGCCCCTCAGAAACCACCCTCCAATCCCTCCCAAGCTACTCCTGTTCTGTCCTCAGTCTCCACATCAGAGCCCAGAGCCATCAGACTTGCCCTGCTGGTTTTGTGATGAGGCCTCCAAACCCCATCTTGGGAGATTTTTAGTTCCTCTCCAAGGTCTGTGAAAATAGAAAAATAGTGGTCAAAGTTATTTTTTGCTAAATCTTGCAGTGACAGAAGAAAGGTCAATACCTCTAAACAGAAGGAGGGTGGATTTACATTTGCTAGAAGGAGGAAACATTTTACACTTATGAGAGTGTCACAAAATTGCAGCTTTTTTTCCAGAGAATTGGATGCCACATCCCAGGCATTGCCCAAGATCGGGAGCTTTGTGCAGCCTGACCCAATGAAACCCGCACATTCCCAAGGACAGAATTCCTGTTGTGTGGGTTCTCTGATGTGCTGGGTGCCCTCACAACGCTTCTGGCCAGAATGTCTGCTGAGGGCAGCCAGGCTGCTGCAGGGGCAGTGACCTCACAGCCATCACCATGGCAGCCCTGTCCCTGGGCCTGGCTCTGCCTTTTCCTCTGCCCCTGCCTTTTCCTCTGCCCCTGCCTTGGCTCTGCTGCCATGAAGAGTTTTGTCATTAATATCTTGTCCCCAAGCTGCTGGGGCCAATGGCTTCCCAGTCAGGTTCCTGGAGCAGAAGTAGCTTTTCAGAGCCCAGCCAGGAATGAGCCCTGAGGCAGCAGCTCTGCAGTGGTGGCCACCAGGCCGGGCTGCCAAGGGAGGCTTCTGGCCGTGGCCTGCAAGCAGCTGCTGCTGCCAAGGTGCCTTTGGTGCCTCAGGCTCTCCCTGGCACAGCTCCCAGCACGGCACTCTGCCCTTGTGCCCGAGCCCTTCCCTGTGCTGGGGCTGGTCTGGGGCTTTTCCTGCAGCGGGACCTGCCCTGCTGATGGCACAGGAAAGGCAGTTCCTGCTGGAGCAGGAGGCTCTGCCTGCAATGGGCTCCAACAACTCCAGCAAGGCCCTGTCTGCAAAGCCCCCAGTGGGAAATGAAGGAGGGGCAGGGGGGTCACACTGCTTTGGGGGTGAATAATGCTGAAACCAGCCTGACTCCTCCATCCCAAAGTTCAACATCCTCAGAGGGAGCTGAAGCTGTGGCAGAGCTGGAAAAATCCCCAGAGAAAGGAACAACCAAGTGACACCACTGAGAGCTTCTGCAGAGCTGCTGAGCTGGCCCAGCCTGGGCACACCTGACTGACAGGGCAGCACCTCAGACGAGAAAAGCCCCATCCCATATTTTAATGGCAGCATCTCCTGACATTTCCCTTCTTGAGGGGTGTGGGGATTCCTCCCAGCGGTGGGGACACCCTCAAGGTCACTGCTCCAGGCTGAGCCAAAGGGAATTGCCCATGGTCATTGGTCTGGGGGAGTGACATCAATCTCTGCTTAATTACAGGTTTTGCTTAATACAGTTGCTTTGAAATAATTTCCTAGTGCTCTGTATAATATATTTTACGTCTCTTACATCCTGGCATAAATATTTCTGATTAAGGCAGTTTTGTCTAATCATTACCATAATAGAAAATACATATTTATATAAATATATCTGCCCATGACAGGAACCCTGTGAGTGTCTGGGACATCCCGGCTCTTTGGCAGCCTGGGGACTCCTGGGATGTCACCATGGAGCCCCCGTGAGTGCCTGTGACAGATTGGTGCCTTTGCAGCCCAAGGTGCCCTGGGATGTCACCATGGAATGGCTGTGACTGCCTCTGACCACAGGGCTCTTTACCATCCCCAGAAAGCCCAGGGAGGTCTCCATGGAGCCACTGTCTGTGCCTGTGACATTCCAGTCCTGGAACAGCCTGGAGACTCTTGGAAAGTCCCTATGGAACCCCTCTGAGGGCCTGTGAGAAACCTGATCCTTAGCAGGCAACCATCACCAGCCCCCTGTTGCTATGCTCAATTTCCATGGCAACCATCACCAGCCCCCTATTGCTATTGTCAGTTTCCATGGCAACCATCCCCAGTCCCCTGTTGCTATGGTCAGTTTCCATGGCAGCTCCATGGAGACCCCATGCTGGGGTGGTTGCCATGGACACCAGCTCAGGCCTGCAGCCAGAGACCGTTGCCATGGCAACCATTGGCAGCCCCATCCCCAGGCTCATGGGATCCCAGAACCACAGAATTGGCTGAGCTGGGAGGGACCCATCAGGATCCTCCAGTCCAACTGCTGGCCCTGCACAGGACACCCCAACAATGCCAGCCTGGGCCTGGCAGCGCTGTCCAAACGCTGCTGCAGCTCAGAGAGCCCTGGAGCTGGGACCCTTCCCTGGGGAGCCTGGGCAGGGCCCCAGCAGCCTCTGGGCAAAAACCTTTTCTTGAAATCCAACCGGAGCCTGCCCCGACTCAGCTGCAGCCGTTCCCTCCACTCCTGTCCCTGGGCACCAGAGGGAAGAGGTTCCCACAGCCCCAGCCAGGGACGCGCTCCCAAGGCTGCTGCCATGGCCACCAGGGCTGGGACCAGCTGGGATGCTCGGTTTCCATGGGCCAGGGTTCAGGAATGGGATTCCCCAATTTCCTGACCCCGCTAAACCGCGCTGCCCTCGCTGCCCTCCCACCTCCCATGGAAAGCACAAAAGGCAAAGTTCCCAGGCTGGGATAAGAACAATTTATTAAGAACAACAATGAGATAAGGAACAAACAGAAACAGAAATGATACTGATAAGGGATAAATAAAACAGTTTACTGGGAAAACTAATACATCAACAACAGGCTCTTCCTGGCCACAATTTCCCATGTCTGGAAATTTCACCCGTCTCCTCAGGGAGAGAGAGAGAGAGTCCCTTTCCTGCCCCTGGCAATGTTTTGGCGTGCGAGTGAATGTAATGACACGGCCATGGCCAGACCCTCAGGTTCTTCCATCCCACATCATGTCTTTGGCAAGGGCAGGAAAAGGGACAGGTGTCTTCCCAGCGTAGACTAGAGGGAAACTGGATCACCAGGGTTTTTCCCAATGTGGGCCCTCTAATGGGGGATGAAGCTGGAGTGGGCATGAAGCTGTTCCTGCATTTTTGGCATTTGCAGGGCTTCCCTTACTGGTGGCTCCGTTGGTGTCTGGTCAAGTGAGAGCTACTGGTGAAGCTTTTCTCACACTGGGGACACTCGTAGGTCCTGTCCCCTGTGTGGATGCGTCGGTGGGTGATGAGGGTGGAGTTGTGCTTGAAACCCTTCCCACAGTCGGGGCAGTGGAAGGGCCTCTCATCCGTGTGAATCCGCTCATGCAGGAGGAGATGGGAGCTTGTCTGAAACCTCTTCCCACATGTGGCGCACTGGTAGGGCCTCTCCCCAGTGTGGATGCGCCGGTGCTTGATGAGGTTGGAGTTGTGCTTAAAGCCCTTCCCGCACTCAGGGCAGAGGAAGGGCCTCTCCTCGGTGTGAACCCGCTGGTGCTGGAAGAGATTGGAGCTGCTCTGAAACCTCTTCTGACACTGGGGACACTCATAGGGCCTCTCTCCAGTGTGGAGACGTTGGTGGGTCACAAGGTTGGATCTGTAGCTGAAGCCCTTCCCACACTCCCCACACTCGTAGGGCCATTCCCCGGTGTGGATCATCTGGTGGCTGATCAGGTGGGAGCTCCACCTAAAGTTCTTTCCACACTGCAAGCACTTGTGGGGCTTCTCCCCATCATGAAGCTTTTTATGGACCACCAGCTCTGAACTCTGGCTGAAGGTCTGCCCACCTTCCTGGCTCAGGGTGGCTCTTTCTTCTTCAGAGCACCCTGGGCTGGGTTTGGAGCCCCTCACCATGGGGGATTCCTGAGGTTTTTCTTCCCTGTTGGATTCCTGTGCGCTAGAATCACTCAAAACGGCCTCTTTCACGAGGTTCTGCCATGCAGATTTTTCCTCCCTGGTCTCCATCCTCAGTTCCTTCCCTGGGGAAGGAAGGACAAGGACAGGATGGGATTTGGCTCCATGCCAGAGGGAAGGGGAAGGAGATCCCTCCAGTACATCTCTGGCAGGACAGGGCTGGCAGCAGAGTTGTCCTGCACCCGGGGCCTGTGCTGGGCTGGGAGATGGAGCAGGAGAGAGGGGGAAATAGGAACTGACTTCCTCCTCACCTATCTGGGTGTCCCAGGGCTCCTTCCTCTTCCTCAAAGCCTCCTTCTCCATGCAATCAAGGTTTGGAAATGGGAAATCCTTGTTTGGGAAGAAAACAAAGGGTGCGCACATTGTCTTTTGTACTGGTTTGAAGGCAAACCTGGGGAGGGTCTTAACCAGAATTACAATTTAAAAGAAAACTAAGATCAAGGCAATGATACAGAAACACTGCCTTAAACTGACAGAGTCAGGATATAACCTGACACCCTGTTGGTCAGGGTGGTGGCAGCCGTCCCATTAAATGGTGACTGCAGTCCTGTTGGAGAGAAGAAGGTGATTCTGTCGAAGCAGTGATCGTGCAGAAGGGTCTGGTCTTCCTTTGGAGGTCCAGTGGTGGTTATGGAGCTCTTGTCCTCTGGCAATCCAGTAGGCAAGCTGCTCCTGGTGTAGTAAAGTGTCAGCTTATATCCAGGTAGGAATGCTTAGATCCTCCCCCTGGGCGGAGCATCCCACAATGGGAGGATGGAAGTTTATCAGTCCTGCAGTGACACTCAATGGCCCATTCACAGGAGATATCTCCCCTGTGGGGTGTTATCAGGGCTGAGTCATGGAAGAGATAAAGAACACTGCCCCACCTGTTTATAGCAGTTGCTGAAGGTGGGGATTGAAAACATGCATTTGGTTACATCTTGCATGGCAACCTGAAACAGTGGGGTAATCCCTGCTCAGGGGGTGAACACCACCCCCCTTACCCAAACTGGCTCAGCTGTAAAACCCCCACCCTGGGAAGGGCACACACACACGAGACAATGTCACACTTACCCTGCCCCAGGGGAGGGCTCTTTTTCCTGTCCCCCCTTTTCTATCCCATTTACTGTTCAATAAAATTCATTTTGGGTTTGGTCTCATTATCACCTTAATTGGGGCAGAGGAATCTCTCTAACACTTTTCTTAACCAGACTCACCAGACTGTGAAATTATTTTGGCACAGTGAGTTTAGGCACTGTTCTCTGACCCCAAGTGCCTTTGACAACAGCATGGTTCCCTCCTCTGAGGAGGTTGTGGTTCTCTCTGGAGGAACTCTTTGAAACTGGGCTGCAGCTTCCTCTGAGTGACTTATGGGAGAACTGATGAGGTAAATCGCCTTTGTGGGCCTGGAGTGTAAAGAAAATATTTTGTTGTCCTTCTATTACAGCGACCTGATGAAGGTCTTCAGGGTGAGAGAAGTGGACGAGAATCTTGGTTCATGATCAGAAGGCTGGATTTATTGATATATGATATATAATACATTATAACTATACTAAAAGGAATAAAGAGAAAAGTTGCAGAGGCTTGCTAAGCTAAGAATAGAAAGAAGAGAATGAATAACAAAGTTCTGTGTCCAGCAGAAAGCAAGGACCAACTCTCCCATGAGTGGTCAGCAAATCCAAACACTCACAGAAGACCAATCACAGATGCTCCTGTTACATTCCACATCAGCAGATAATTATTGTTTGCATTTTTCTTCTGGGGCCTCAGCTTCCCAGAAAGGACAAATCCTAAAAGAGAGGATTTTATGAAAAAATGTCTGTGACATCCTTCCTTGAAATGTTTTTTAAAATCACAGGAGGAAAGGGAGCAAATGATACCAGCGAGACTGACAAGGTTCATTCACCCATAGTGAGGAACACAAGGCTGCTAAAAGTCCTACAAGAAGCTCAGCTCAAGTAGCTAAATTCCCAAATAACTCCTGAATTCCCAGGCTTGAGTGCTTTGCGAAATGTGAGAATCATTTTTCTCTTCATCCCTGTCGCCTTTGTGACAGCTACAAAGAGTTTACTTTCCTTTTAATGATATCTGTCTTGGGCTGAATTTACACTTTTTTCAGAATGTGCCAGCAGCTGAGCTGGAGCTGTGCAGGAACGAGTGGAACTTGGAATTGTCACAAAATTGCTTGTACTGTCAGTTTATTAATGTTTGGGATATGTTTGCATTTTCATCACATCTGACTTGTGGGAAAATCAAATATTCATCAAAGTGATTTATGCAGAGTCAAGTTTGATTTCTGCCAAATTATTTTGTCCAGTGCCCAGGGGATGCTCGAGGGGTCTCTGTGCCTCTCGCCCTGGGGGATGCTTGGCAGGGGTTTGGGGGGCTTGTCCCTGTCCCTGTCACCCCAGGGCATTCCCCAGGGGGTTTTTCCCTGTCCCTCTCACCACAGGCCATTCCCCAGGGGGTCTCCATCATTCTCACCCCAGGGAATGCCTGGGGGGGGTCTCCCTCCCTCTCATACCCTGTGCCAGGGGGTGCTCAGGGCAGTCTCTGTCCCTCTCAGCCCAGGGAATGCTCGGGGGTCTCTGTCCCCTGACCCTGGGGGATGCTCGGGGGGTCTCCATCCTTCTGGCCTCAGGCAATGCCTGTGCAGGGCTGGGGACCAGGGGCTCTGTGTCCCTCTCACCGCTGAGGGTGCTCGGGGCTGGGGGGGCTCTCCCACCTTCTCACACCTGGGGAGGCCGGGGGGGTCTCTGTCCCTCTCAGCCCTGCTGTGACCCCACCCAAACATCATCGGGCTCAGAGGGACATAGACACCCCCAAAGCCCCAGAAGGGCTGAACCTGGGATTTGGTTTGGGGCTGAGGGTTTAGGAAGGGGCTGGAATTGGGGCTGGGGTTGAGTTGGGGCTGAGATTTGGATTAGAGCTGGGATTGAGGTTAAGGCTGGACATGGGATTAGCTTTAGGGCTGGGGTAGGGATTGGGTCTAGGGCTAGATAAATCTGGCACTGGGATGAGATTAAATACAGAACATTAAGTGTGTCTAAACATGGAGTGAGATTGAGACCAGGGTCAGGGTCAGGTTTGGGACTGAGCTCACCCAGGGTAGGACAGGGGGGATGTCACTGCAGGATGTCCCTGGCGTTGTCCCAGCCCTCCTCAGGCACCTCCAAACATGGGGGGCAGCTGGGTGCCCCAAGATCCAGGTGCTCCCACGCTGCCCCTCAGTACCAGGCAAGCATTCCCTGAGGGCAGCCCTGACTGTGATCACTGGGTCTCTGGGATCAGCCCTCACATCCCTGTGGGAGCAGCAGCAGACAGGATGAGAGATTCCCCCGCCCCGTTTTTCCTGTGGAAGGGTGAAGCCCAGCTGCCCTTTTCTTTTGGTGCCTCCTCCTCTCCTCAGCTGAGGATGTCAAACTCCCCAGGAGCAGGAAAATCCTCATTCCCTGTTTGCTTGTGGCTGCAGCCTGGAACATCCACCCAGAATGAAGAACTTTCTGACAGCCCTGCTTGACACTGGCAAGAGGTTTGTGAGAAGGGGAAGAAATTGTATTTTGATAGTAAATAAAAGGTGCAAAATTATTCCTTTCTGTTATATTCCTTTTCAGTCAGTTCTGGTCAGTTTTCAGAGTGCCACCTTCTCAGCTGACTGTGTTTGTGCCCTCTTTTCTCTCCTGCCTCTCTTTGTCTGCTCTGTTTCTCTCTCAGTGTCTCCCTTGACCCAGGGATGCTCACACCAAAGACCGTGCCCAGATTTAATTCCCAATTCAGGAGCTACAACAACCATGGGGGAAGTTATGAAGGCTCGCAGTGAAATGCCACTGTAAGATCTTGCTCCACTTGGCTTTTGGCTCTTTCTTGACAGCTTTGCCCTCAAGGGCCGGAACATCTTTTCATAGCTGAGAACTGGAATTCCAGACCCTGGCAGTGTGTGCCGTGGATCCCAGAGGGGCATTCCCGAGGCTCCCAGGGTGCTGCTCCTGCCGTGCCTCCCAAGGGGAAAAGATCCAGACGCTCTGTGGGCTCCCAGAGCACACAGCAAAGGTGGCTTTGATGGACATTTTCCAGGGACTGGGGTGGGAAGGGACCCTGTCCACGGATTACAACCCCGCGAGGGAGAGACGCCTCTGCCACACTGAAGGAGCGAATGAGAGCGTGGGAAAGCAACCGACGATTATTGAGCGTGGACGGAACGGAACAAGAAATGGGGAGGAGAAAGGGAGAGAAAGAAAGCGGGAAGAGGTCTCAAAGAGAGAAAGAAAAAGGAAAGAGGTCTCAGAGAACAGAAAGAAACAGGAAAAGGCTCCCGCCCGGACTCCGCAGCTCCCAGGAACACCCGCAGGGCGTAGCGCCTTTTACAATTCCAGCCAATCAGAGGACGCGGTAAACAATTTCCAGCCAACCAGAGCTTTTCTCGCCGATGACTCACCGGTTGCCAGGCGGGCCCGCAGAGCCCGGCGGCCCCGGAGCGGAATTTGGGGCTCGGGCCGGGGGGACGGATCCGCCCTGGGGCCGATCGGGGGCTCCCCCACCCAGCAGCCGGTGCTGCGGGGCCGCGGGGCAGAGCGGTGGAAAAGGGGGGCCCGGGCTGGGAGCGGAGGAAATGCGGGAGGAAGAGGAGGGAGAGGAGGAGCAGGAGCAGGAGCGGGAGAATCGCGGCGCTCGCAGCGTCCGCACGCCGAGCCTGCAGCACCCCCTGCCCCGGGAGCATCGCCCCCAGCCCCGAGCCGCAGGGGAGGGTAGAGGCCGAGCTCGCCCTGGCTCCAGCCAGGGGTCTCCGGGAGGGTTTTTTGGAGAGTGTTCGGAGCCGGCAGATCCCGGACTCGAGCCCCGGATATCTCCGGGCTCCCTAAGAGGAGCTTTTTCGGGGGGAGAGGAGCCGCGATCGCCCCTCGGGAGGGTCCCGGGGGTCCACGTGGGGATGGCCCGGTACCGACGGGGCGGGACATTGGTTTTGGGGATCCCCGTGAGAGCCGGGGCTGTGGAACGGGGAACCCCCGGGGCGGGGAGAGGGGAAGGGGCGATACCGGAGCTGGGGGACCCCCGGCAGCCCGGAGATGAGGCGGGGACGGGAGCCCCTGACCCTGAAAGGGACGTGTCCTGGGGTGACTTCATGATGCTCGTACTCCATCGGTCTGTTTAGCCCAGAAATGAGTTCTGCACCTTTAAGGCTGGTTCTGAGGGCAAAGGGGAGGAGGAAGAAGCTGCAGTTTGTTCTCATACACTGCATTCCTCTACATTCCAGCTGCTGGATGGACAGACAGCAGGACAGAGCTGTCCTTTGCTTTTAGTTCGTTTTTAGCTCACTGAGGCAGAGAAGTTCCCTGGACTGTGGTTTTTCTTTTTCTTTGGAGCTGTTAAAATCTGCTCTGCACTGAACAGCCAGAACACCACCGGCAGCTCGCACCTGTGGCCCACCTGGCTGAGCCTGGGCCACAGCATTTCCAGTGCTGGAGGGACTGAAAAGAGACTGATAAGACACTGATAAGACACTGATAAGACACTGATAAGACACTGATAAGACGCTGAGGGCGCGGAGCTACAACCCAAGGAGGAACTTTCGGAGTTTGTCATCTATTTTGGAGCAGCAAGAGGTTTTATTGCTTAATATTGTTCAATTTTTGTGCTGGTAAATGCTTTACCTGTAAAGTAACATTTTTTTTCCACTTTCCTCTACGGAAATATTTTCCCAAACTGGCTGAGGGTGGGGCTGCTGAATCAGCATTCTAGAGGAAACTCCTTTTGGAGGGTTTTGACCAAATTTGCGCTAATCCAGGACAAGGTGGTAGAAAGAAGGGGGAACCCCAAGTGGCTGGATTGAGGGGAGGCTGGAGAGGGGGACCTTGGGACCCCAGAACCTCCCAGAATCCAAAAGCAGGACCCTGGAGAGGGGGGATCCCTAGGACCCATGGGATCCCCACCAGCCTTGAGATGGGGGACCAACCATAACCCAAGAGGGATGAGACTGGAAATGGGAAACTCCTGGTGGGTTTTTTTTAATTACTCTTGATTTTGGGACATCAGGTGACTTCTAGAAATGGACGTGGGTTGGAGGAATCCCCAACCCAAGGCATTCACACCTTGTTTTTCCCCAAACCAGGATTTTCCCCAAACCTTCCCACCGTAACATCCCCTCTGTCCCACTCTGGGTGAGCTCAATCCCAAACCTGACAGTGATCCTGGTCTCAATCTCACTCCACGTTTAGACACACTTACAGTTCTGTATTTAATCTCATCCCAGTGCCAGACTTGTCTAGCCCTAGACCCAATCCCAACCCCAGCCCTAAAGCCAATCCCATGTCTAGCCTTAACCCCAATCCCAGCTCTAATCCAAATCTCAGCCCCAACTCCAAACCTAGCCCAAGTTCCAGCCCCTTCCTAAACCCTATGCCCCAAACCAAATCCCAGGTTCAGCCCTTCTGGGGGTTTGGGGGTGTCTCTGTCCCTCTGACCCCGATGATGTTTGGGTGGGGTCACAGCAGGGCTGAGAGGGACAGAGACCCCCCGGCCTCCCCAGGTGTGAGAAGGTCAGAGAGCCCCCCCAGCCCCAAGCACCCTCAGCGGTGAGAGGGACACAGAGCCCCTGGTCCCCAGCCCTGCACAGGCATTGCCTGAGGCCAGAGGGATGGAGACCCCTGAGCATCCCCCAGGGTGAGGGGACAGAGACCCCCGAGCATCCCCTGGGCTGAGAGGGACAGAGACTGCCCTGAGCACCCCCTGGCATAGGGGTGAGAGGGAGGGAGAACCCCCCAGGCATTCCCTGGGGTGAGAATGATGGAGACCCCCTGGGGAATGGCCTGGGGGGACAGGGACAGGGACAACCCCCCCAAACCCCTACCAAGCATCCCCCAGGGCGAGAGGCACAGAGACCCCTTGAGCATTCCCTGGGCACTGGACAAAATAATTTGGCAGAAATCAAACTTGACTCTGCATAAATCACTTTGATGAATATTTGATTTTCCCACAAGTCAGATGTGATGAAAATGCAAACAAATCCCAAACATTAATAAACTGACAGTACAAGCAAATTTGTGGCAATTCCAAGTTCCACTGGTTCCTGCACAGCTCCAGCTCAGCTGCTAGCACATTCTGATAAAAGTGTAAATTCAGCCCAAGACAGATATCATTAAAAGGAAAGTAAACTCTTTGTAGCTGTCACAAAGGCGACAGGGATGAAGAGAAAAATGATTCTCACATTTCGCAAAGCACTCAAGCCTGGGAATTCAGGAGTTATTTGGGAATTTAGCTACTTGAGCTGAGCTTCTTGTAGGACTTTTAGCAGCCTTGTGTTCCTCACTATGGGGTGAATGAACCTTGTCAGTCTCGCTGGTATCATTTGCTCCCTTTCCTCCTGTGATTTTAAAAAACATTTCAAGGAAGGGTGTCGCAGACATTTTTTCATAAAATCCTCTCTTTTAGGATTTGTCCTTTCTGGGAAGCTGGGGCCCCAGAAGAAAAATGCAAACAATAATTATCTGCTGATGTGGAATGTAACAGGAGCATCTGTGATTGGTCTTCTGTGAGTGTTTGGATTTGCTGACCACTCATGGGAGAGTTGGTCCTTGCTTTCTGCTGGACACAGAACTTTGTTATTCATTCTCTTCTTTCTATTCTTAGCTTAGCAAGCCTCTGCAACTTTTCTCTTTATTCCTTTTAGTATAGTTATAATGTATTATATATCATATATCAATAAATCCAGCCTTCTGATCATGAACCAAGATTCTCGTCCACTTCTCTCACCCTGAAGACCTTCATCAGGTCACTGTAATAGAAGGACAACAAAATATTTTCTTTACACTCCAGGCCCACAAAGGCGATTTACCTCATCGGTTCTCCCATAAGTCACTCAGAGGAAGCTGCAGCCCGGTTTCAAAGAGTTCCTCCAGAGAGAACCACAACCTCCTCAGAGGAGGGAACCATGGTGTTGTCAAAGGCACTTGGGGTCAGAGAACAGGGCCTAAACTCACTGTGCCAAAATAATTTCACAGTCTGGTGAGTCTGGTTAAGAAAAGTGTTAGAGAGATTCCTCTGCCCCAATTAAGGTGATAATGAGACCAAACCCAAAATGAATTTTATTGAACAGTAAATGGGATAGAAAAGGGGGGACAGGAAGGGAATGACAGGAAAAAGAGCCCTCCCCTGGGGCAGGGCAAATGTGACATTGTCCCCTGTGTGTGTGGCACTCCCAGGGTGGGGGTTTTACAGCTGAGCCAGTTTGGGTAAGGGGGGTGGTGTTCACCCCCTGAGCAGGGATTACCCCACTGTTTCAGGTTGCCATGCAAGATGTAACCAAATGCATGTTTTCAATCCCCATCTTCAGCAACTGCTATAAACAGGTGGGGCAGTGTTCTTTATCTCTTCCATGACTCACCCCTGATAGCGCCCTGCAGGGGAGATATCTCCTGCTAATGGGCCATTGAGTGTCACTGCAGAACTGATAAAATTCCATCCTCCCATTGTGGGATGCTCCGCCCAGGGGGAGGATCCAAGCATTCCTACCTGGCTATAAGCTGACACTTTGCTACACCAGCAGCACCTTGCCTACTGGATTCCCAGAGGACGAGAACTCCCTAGCAACCACTGGACATCCAGAGGAAGATCAGACCCTTCTACAGGATCACTGCTTCGACAGAATCGTGTTCATCTCTCCAACAGGACTGCACCACCATCTGCTGGGACAGCTGCCACCACTCTGACCAACAGGGTGTCAGGTTATATCCTGACTCTGTCAGTTTAAGGCATTGTTTCTGTATCATTGCCTTGATCTTCATTTTCTTTTAAATTGTAATTCTGGTTTAGACCCTCCCCAGGTTTGCCTTCAAACCAGTACAGAAGACAATGTGCGCACCCTTTGTTTTCTTCCCAGAACAGGATTTCCCATTCCCAAACCTTGATTGGATGGAGAAGGAGGCTGTGAGGAAGAAGAAGGATCCCCGGGACACCCAGATAGGTGAGGAGGAAGTCAGTTCCTATTTCCCCCTCTCTCCTGCTCCATCTCCCAGCCCAGCACAGCCCCTGGCTGCAGGACAACTGCTGGCAACGCCATCCTGCTGGGGATGCACTGGGGGAATCTCCTTCCCCTTCCCTCTGGCATGGAGCCAAATCCCATCCTGTCCTTGTCCTTCCTTCCCCAGGGAAGGAACTGAGGATGGAGACCAGGGAGGAAAAATCTGCATGGCAGAACCTCGTGAAAGAGGCCGTTTTGAGTGATTCTAGCGCACAGGAATCCAACAGGGAAGAAAACACTCAGGAATCCCCCATGAGGAGGGGCTCCAAACCCAGCCCAGGGTGCTCTGAAGAAGAAAGAGCCACCCTGAGCCAGGAAGGTGGGCAGACCTTCAGCCGGAGTTCAGAGCTGGTGGTCCATAAGAAGCTTCATGATGGGGAGAAGCCCCACAAGTGCTTGCAGTGTGGGAAGAACTTTAGGTGGAGCTCCCACCTGATCAGCCACCAGATGATCCACACCGGGGAATGGCCCTACGAGTGTGGGGAGTGTGTGAAGGGCTTCAGCTACAGATCCAACCTTGCGACCCATCAACGTCTGCACACTGGGGAGAGGCCCTACGAGTGTCCCCAGTGTCAGAAGAGGTTTCAGAGCAGCTCCAATCTCCTCCAGCACCAGCGGATTCACACCGAGGAGAGGCCCTTCCTCTGCCCTGAGTGCGGGAAGGGCTTCAAGCACAACTCCAACCTCATCAAGCACCGGCGCATCCACACTGGGGAGAGGCCCTACCAGTGCGCCACATGTGGGAAGAGGTTTCAGACAAGCTCCCATCTCCTCCTGCATGAGCGGATTCACACGGATGAGAGGCCCTTCCACTGCCCCGACTGTGGGAAGGGTTTCAAGCACAATTCCACCCTCATCACCCACCGACGCATCCACACAGGGGAGAGGCCCTACGAGTGTCCCCAGTGTGAGAAAAGCTTCACCAGTAGCTCTCACTTGACCAGACACCAACGGAGCCACCAGTAAGGGAAGCCCTGCAAATGCCAAAAATGCAGGAACAGCTTCATGCCCCACTCCAGCTTCATCCCCCATTACAGGGCCCACATTGGGAAGAGCCCTGGTGATCCAGTTTCCCTGTAGTCTACGCTGGGAAGACACCTGTCCCTTTTCCTGCCCTTGCCAAAGACATGATGTGGGACGGAAGAACATGAGGGTCTGGCCATGGCCGTGTCATTACATTCACTCGCACCTCAGAACGTTGCCAGGGGCAGGAAAGGGACACTCCCTCTCTCCCTGAGGAGACGAGTGAAATTTCCAGACAGGGGAAATTGTGGCCAGGAAGAGCCTGTTGTTGATGTATTAGTTTTCCCAGTAAACTGTTTTATTTATCCCTTCTCTTATCAGTATCATTTCTGTTT
The DNA here is from genome assembly GCF_027579445.1 of Ammospiza nelsoni. Taxonomy (NCBI): domain Eukaryota; kingdom Metazoa; phylum Chordata; class Aves; order Passeriformes; family Passerellidae; genus Ammospiza; species Ammospiza nelsoni. The sequence goes on along the minus strand of NC_080661.1, from coordinate 2,234,678 downwards.
CTGTTTGTTCCTTATCTCATTGTTGTTCCCAATAAATTGTTCTTATCCCAGCCTGGGACCTTTGCCTTTTGTGCTTTCCATGGGAGGCAGGAGGGCAGCAAGGGCAGTGCGGTTTTAGCGTGGGCAGGAAATTGGGGAATCCCATTCATGAACCCCGGCGCCTGGAAACCGAGCATCCCAGCTGGTCCCAGCCCTGGTGGCCATGGCAGCAGCCTTGGGAGCGGGTTCCTGGCTGGGGCTGTGGGAACCTCTTCCCTCTGGTGCCCAGGGACAGGAGTGGAGGGAACGGCTGCAGCTGAGTCGGGGCAGGCTCAGGTTGGATGTCAGGAAAAGGTTTTTGCCCAGAGGCTGCTGGGGCCCTGCCCAGGCTCCCCAGGGAAGGGTCCCAGCTCCGGGGCTCTCTGAGCTCCAGCAGTGTTTGGACAGCGCTGCCAGGCCCAGGCTGGCATTGTTGGGGTGTCCTGTGCAGGGCCAGCAGTTGGACTGGAGGATCCTGATGGGTCCCTCCCAGCTCAGCCAATTCTGTGGCTCTGGGATCCCATGAGCCTGGGGATGGGGCTGCCAATGGTTGCCATGGCAACGGTCTCTGGCTGCAGGCCTGAGCTGGTGTCCATGGCAACCACCCCTGGCATGGGGTCTCCATGGAGCTGCCAAGGGACTGGCCATAGCAATTGGGGGCTGGTGATGGTTGCCATGGAAACTGACCATAGCAACAGGGGGCTGGTGATGGTTGCCATGGAAACCGACCATAGCAACAGGGGCTTGGTGATGGTTGCCATGGAAACTGACCATAGCAACAGGGGGCTGGTGATGGTTGCCTGCTAAGGATCAGGTTTCTCACCGGCCCTCAGAGGGGTTCCATAGGGACTTTCCAAGAGTCTCCAGGCTGTTCCAGAGCTGGAATGTCACAGGCACAGACAGGGGCTCCATGGAGACCTCCCAGGGCTTTCTGGGGATGGTAAAGAGCCCTGTGGTCAGAGGCAGTCACAGCCATTCCATGGTGACATCCCAGGGGACCTTGTGCTGCAAAGGCACCGATCTGTCACAGGCACTCACGGAGGCTCCACGGTGACATCCCAGGAGTCCCCAGGCTGCCAAAGAGCCGGGATGTCCCAGACACTCGCAGGGTTCCTGTCATGGGCAGATATATTTATATAAATATGTATTCTCTATTATGGTAATGATTAGATAAAACTGCCTTAATCAGAAATATTTATGCCAGGATGTAAGAGACATAAAATATATTATACAAAGCACTAGGAAGTTATTTCAAAGCAACTGTATTAAGCAAAACCTGTAATTTAGCAGAGATTGATGTCACTCCCCCAGACCAATGACCATGGGCAATTCCCTTTGGCTCAGCCTGGAGCAGTGACCTTGAGGGTGTCCCCACCACTGGGAGGAATCCCCACACCCCTCAAGAAGGGAAATGTCAGGAGATGCTGCCATTAAAATTTGGGACAGGGCTTTTCCCGTCTGAGGTGCTGCCCTGTCAGTCAGATGTGCCCAGGCTGGGCCAGCTCAGCAGCTCTGCAGAAGCTCTCAGTGGTGTCACTTGGTTGTTCCTTTCTCTGGGGATTTTTCCAGCTCTGCCACAGCTTCAGCTCCCTCTGAGGATGTTGAACTTTGAGATGGAGGAGTCAGGCTGGTTTCAGCATTATTCACCCCCAAAGCAGTGTGACACCCCTCCTTCATTTCCCACTTGGAGCTTTGCAAACAGGGCCTTGCTGGAGTTGTTGGAGCCCATTGCAGGCAGAGCCTCCTGCTCCAGCAGGAACTGCCTTTCCTGTGCCATCAGCAGGGCAGGTCCCGCTGCAGGAAAAGCCCCAGGCCAGCCCCAGCACAGGGAAGGACTCGGGCACAAGGGCAGTTTAAAGATACTGACCCGTTTTTTGTCACTGTAGGATTGAGGAGAAAATAACTTCGAATGCTATTTTTCCCTTTTCACAGACCTTGAAGAGGACTCAAAAATCTCCCAGAATGGGGTTTGGAGGCCTCATCACAAAACCAGCAGGGAGAGTCTGTGGCCTCTGTGATCAGTGGTGTAGAGGCTGAGGACTGAAAGGGAATAGCCTGGGAGGGATGGATGGGTGGTTTCAGAGAGGCTGGAGCTTTTCTTCTTAGTAGGAATAAGCCTGAAGAAGACCTAATAGCAGCAAGTGCAGCTTGGGAGGTCCAGACTGAACACCAGCAGAAAGGAATTTCCCTGTCAGAGCAGGGCTGTGGTGCAGCACGTCCCCAGCAGGAGCGTGGAGCAGCCCAAGGCTCTGTGTGGGCAGGCAGAGGCAGGCAGGAGGCAGAGCTGTCAGCAAAGGAAGGGCCCAGCCAGGTGGGGCAGCCGGGGGATGCTGACAGCCTGCAGGGACAGAGGCGCAGGTTTGCTCAGCAGCAGAAACACCTTTCCCTCGCTTGTCCCCAGCTGTCATCAGTGCCTCCAGTGTTCTGCTCTACCTGGAACCTGGGGACATTTTCTCAGTCCTGTCCCTCAGATGGATCTATTTAAAGTATGAGAAACTTCAGTGTTTCACCCTCTTTTTGAGTCCCTGAGAAGGTTTTTTGAGCACACTGTGAGGGACTGAGTCTGATGCCAAGAGCACCAAAGCCCTAGAGGGTCATTAAGTCCCTGTGCAGTGTCTGTGCTGCTGAGCTGGGCCGGGCTCCTGGCCCAGAGGCAGCTCCTGGCAAGGGCAGCGCTGCAGAGAGACAGCTCTGGCCAGGAGCAGCTCCTGTGCACAGCCCAGCAGGGCTGGGACGCTGCCAGGGCCCCTCAGGGACACCAGCAGGGCACAGACAGAGCTCACAGGGGCTCAGCACTGGCAGGGGCTGTGGGATGGCCCTGAGGGGGCTGTGTCACAGCAGCACCTCTGTGGCTGTGTCACAGAGGCACAGAGCAGCTGGGATGTCAGCAAGGGGCTGTGTGACAGCACAGAGTGGGCTGTGTGAGCTCACAGATTGGGCTGTGACATCACAAAATTTGTTGTGTGAGGTCACTGAGCAGCTACAGCGTCATAGAGGGGACTTTGTGACATCACAGAACAGGCTGTGAGATCATGGCATGGCTGCATGACATCATAGAGCTGGCAGTGAGGTCAAAGTATGTGCTGTGACCTTACAGAGTGTCAGTATGACATCACAGAGAGGGTTTTGTGACATCACTGAGGGGGGTTGTTACATCACAGAGCTGGCTGTGACATCATAGAGTAGGGTGTGAGGCCATAGAGCAGATCCTGACATCATAGAAGGTTGCTCTGTGACATCAGGGAGTGGGCTGTGACAACACTGGGTGGCTGTGTAACATCATAGAACAGGCTGTGACATCACAGTAGAGACTGTGAAATCATAGAGTGACTTTCTGACATCACAGTGACTTCTGTGACATCACAGAGCAGCTGCATCACATCATAGCGTGGCATCTCAGAGTTGGCTCTGGGACATCACAGGGGCAGTGTGACATCACAGGGGCTGTGTGACATCATAGGGATCGGTGTGACATCATAGGGATCGGTGTGACATCACAGGGGCTGTGGGACATCATGGGGGCAGTGTGACATCACGGGGCACTGTGACATCACAGGGCCTGTGTGACATCACGGGGCTGTGTGAGGTCACTGGCGAGGTCACTCTGCCCCAGCCCCCCTCACAGCTCCCCCCAGAGCAGTCCAACCCTGCTTGTGCACAGCAGGGTCCCCTGTCCCTCCAGGTCCCCCCGCAGCCTCCCCCAGAGGATGTTCCACGAGATCAACCCCAGAGCCTGACACAGGGATGGGGGGACAGGGCCCTGGGGGTGGCACAGGGGGACAGGGACCCCCCGGCAGCGTCCCCGTGTCCCCCAGGGCCAGAGCCTGGGCCAGGGCTCCTTCACCCTGTTTACAAACAAGGGCTTGAGAGCGCTGAAGAAATCCCCAGCAAGGGAGCAGCAAAAAACCAGACTGAATATTAAGGGACAGAAGCACAAAGTTCCTTGGCAAGAGTCACTCTGCTCCTGACTGGACACTTCAGGCACAACAAGGAAACAAAGCAACAACAAAACCAAACAGAATCCAAACAATCAAACCAGAAATTTACTTAGAACTGGGGCTTTCATTCCTAAGGAAAAGAACTGTCCTTCTTATCTCAGTGCCCATGACCAGAATTGGGATTTCACCTCCAGTATTCCCTATTGTGACAGAGTGGAGGAATTTCTTGTCTCAAGACATTTCATGTGTGGGGAGTGTTGCAGTGTGTTGCAATTTCCTGTTTTAAACTTCCCAGCCCCTTCCCAGGCGTGGCAATATCTCTCTTCCCCTTCCCCTTCCCCCTCGCCCCCTGCGGGGCTGTCAATCAGTCTTAACATTCCAGCAAGGCCATCGTGTGGTTGGTCAGGTTCAAAAGATGCCCCTGTGCCCAGAGGTCATTGGTCTGTCTGGGTGTCATCGTTGCCTGAGACCCTGCCCCTCCCACCTGGTTGGTGGCTCAGCTGCCCCTTCCCTCCCCCTCCCCCCGGAGCTTAAAAAGTCACTCAGGCGATGTGGTTGGGATTCTGTTGGTGCTGTTACCTAAGATTCAGATGTCTGTGACCATGGAATAATCTCTTGATATTAACCCTCCAGCAGAATCTGTCTCCTTCTCCTCCTCACCTTAGCCTGAAGCCTTCTCACCTGAGGCAAACTGAGTTTCCACAAGCCTGGACTTGTTTTGGTGCTCAGCTGCACCATCCAGCCAGCCAAAAGTGTCTCTGAGGTGAAACACCACAGTTGCCGCCTTTGGCCCAGGAGCAGGGGTCAGAGGAGCCCAGGCACAATCTACCTGGTAATATTGGGATCTTATTCCAATAGGGGAGGAAGGGGCAGGTCCAGCCCTCCCCCGCCCTGGAAGCCCAGCCCTGCCCTGCCCTGTGACCCCAATGCCCCCAGAGCCTCTATCCCAGCCCAGCAGTGGCTGCCAGTCCCTGGCACAGCTCAGGCAATGCTCCACAGCCACCTCTGCAGCCCCAGCCCAGCTCCTGAGGGACCAAATGAGTCCAGTCCCAGTTGGGGGAAGGGCCCAGGAAGACCAAGGGGTATTGAAGGCTGACCACAAGGCAAGCACATATCTTGACCCTACCTCCTGCTGGAATTTCCATCTGAACGCTACTGGAATCCAGGAGTTGGTAGCTCTGTGTGTGCTCCTCTGTATCCTTTTTGCCTCTGTCTCTTTCTGTCCTTTTCTTCTATTTCGGTCTTTTTGCAAATTTGAGTAATGTAAAATTCAAATAGCTTAGTTTGTGAAGTTGAATGGGCCAAGTCAGTGCTTTAAGAAGTGTTCTGTGTTGATTGAATGTCATATTAAATCTTTTGCCAAAAATTCTCTGATTTTCTAAAGTTACCAGTAAAGACTGTTTTGTTGTTTTGAGCTCCTGAGGATCTCTTGTTGGTATTTCTCCAGGAAGTCCAATTCAGAATACAGAAACAATTGTAATTCCTTTTAAATATCTCCTTGACAGAGTTTTCTACTGGATGGAAGTCAGGGCTTGTCTGTCCTGCTTGGCCCAGCCCAGGCAGGGCTTTCCCAGCCACATTCCACACTCCATTTCCCAGCTGGAGCCGCTGGTGCCTCTGAGTTGTGCTGCCCCAGCCCCAGGGACGCTCTCCTTGCCTGCCCATTCCCCCACGGTCTCTGGGCAGGGATGGCCTCAGTGGGGGCTGCTGACATCCTCAGCACCTTGGAGGCTGCTGCTGAATTTTCCTGCTCCAGAGGCTTGTTCAGCCTTCAGCTCTTCAGTGCAGGAATTCAGTGTCCCAGGGCTCATTAACATTCAGAACACCTTAACAAGCCAAATCTCTGGGGATAATTTGATTTAGGTGTTCAAATCAAATGTGTGGTTAATTAGTATGATTTCAGAAGCCAATTCAATGTGAATACCCTGAATTAAAAAAAAAAAAAAGCAAGAAAATATTTTTTAGGTCCTGTAATTTTTTTTTTTACTAGTAATTCATTGAAATGTGCAATCTCCAATTGACATTGAATCCAAGTACCTCCTCATGCAGTTTGACTGGGTATGAAAGTCGGGACCTTTCATGGCTGACAATCAATCACACTCTGTCCCTACCCCCACCCCACCATTTTCCCCATCCAAGGCTGGAACTCAGAGCAGCCTTGTGCAAATCTGAGCTCCCTCCAGCCCACACTGGACCTAGCCAACAGACCACAGTTGAACAGGATATAACTTAATAAAAATTACACCATTAAAATAACAATCACACAATTACAAACTCTTCCCTGAGCTATGTGCAATGTCCCAGCATGTCTGATGACTCCACTGTTCACAACTGATTTGCATACTAAAATTAATTTTTGACTAATGTGGTTCTGTGATAGATATAAACACAAGTTCTTGTATCAGGATTCTTGTCCTGGACTGAGGACAGAACAGCTCAAACAATTCCTGATTTGCAAATCTATCAGTGGTGGATGGAGAAGGGAGGTCAGGCTGCTCTTGGTGTTGAGGAAATGCTGAAAGCAGCCTGACTCATTTCATCTCCTCATGCCCTGATCTCTCCTCTTTCCCCTTCCACCCATCGGCTTTTGTCTCCCCCCAGCCCCCTGTGAAGAGCCTGGCTCTGTGTTCTCCATCCCCTCCTGGCTGGCACTGCCAGGCTGGGGTGAGGAGCCCCTCAGCCTTCCCTGCTCCAGACTGGACCAGCCCAGCTCCCTCAGCCTCTGCTCACAGCCCAAGGGCTCCAGCCCCACCTTGGAGGCCCTTCCCAGACCCTGCTCCAGCTGCCAGACATCTTTCCTGCCCTGGGCAACCCAAACCAGGCCACAATGACCTGGATAATACCTGTCCTTGGTGTCCTGGTCACACAGCCCTGGCCCCTTGTCCCCGTGTCAGGCTCTGGGGTGGATCCTGTGGAACATCCTTTGGTGGAGGCTGTGGCTCCAGGTGGGCCGGGGGGATCCTGGGGGACAGGGACCCTGCTGGGCATCAACAGCATTGGACTTGTTGGGAAAAACTGTGAGGGGGAGCTGGGGCAGAGTGACCAACCCAGTGACCTGACACAGCCCTGCTGGGATGTCACACAGCCCCTCTGCGATGTCACAACCTGCTCTGTGATGTCACAGCCCATTCTGCAATGTCACACAGCTGGTCTCCGATGTCACACCAGAGTCTGTGATGCCATAGTCTGCACTGTGATGTCAGACCTCTGCCCTGTGATGTCACAGCTGGATCTCTGATGTCACAGAGGCAGACTATGATGCCATGGCTGCTCGATGACCTCACCTAAACCACTCTGTGATGTCATAGCCCACTCTGTGACCACATGGTACCAGATGATAAATTGTCTTCACCAGGTGAGCTCACACCGGGAGCTTGTTCTCCACAACCCCAGGCCTGTGGAAACCACACAATGCCCATTGTGTGAGAAGGGTAACTGGAAGTTCAGCAGCCTCAGTGTCCTGCCAGCTCAGCCAGGCCCACGGGAACATTGGGGTCCACGACCACCAGGGACCACCAGGGAGACCCCCAGGACAGGAGAATGCATGGGTAAAGGGGAGGGGAAATATATTAATGATTTTGGGGAAATGATTATCATATGTATTTTTAGTCCAGGACAATCAATGAATATGTATGCAAAATACAGAATATAAACAGAAACTTTCCTGTACTCAGCATGCACAGCTTTGGGAGGAGCTCTCCCCCATGCATCCAGCTGAATAAAGAATGCTGCTTCTTAATGCTACACTGGGGTTAAGGAATTTTCTGTTTTACCAAATTTTTGGTAGCACTCCCACTGCCAAGGAAAGCTCTGTCTGCTGCTGTTCACAAACAGAGAAGGGCTGGTGGCAGATGTGGGGCTCAGAGGCTGCCTGGGGCACAGTGACCATGAAATAATGAAGTGTTCAATGTTCTGGGAAAGAGGGAGGGGCAGCAACCAAACTTCTGTGCTGGAATTAGGAAGGGCAGACTTTGGCCTGTTTAGGCTGCAGATTTGGGGAATACCTAATCAGGTACTGATTGCTTTAAGGGAAACAGCCCGTAAAAGCAAAGGGGTCCTGGAAGGATGGAGACATTTCAAGGAAGTAATCATAAGGGGGAAGAAGCAGCCTGTCCCAGTGCGGCAGAAGATGAGCTAGTGAGGAAAATGACTGGCCTGGCTGCCCATGGAGCTTTTCTGGAGACTCAGGGGTGGAAAAAGGACCAGCAACTCAGGAAGTCTTTAAGGATGTTGCTGGGTCATACAGAAAGAAAAGCTGAGAGTTGAAAACTCTATTAAAACTTAACCTGGAGGGTTCTGCAAAAAGAATAAAAATGTTTTCATAAAAAGAATAATAGCAAAAAGGAGGGGTAGGAGAACCTCTACTCTTTTTTGGATGCAGTGGAGAATATAGTAACAAAAGATAAGGAAAAGGCAGAGCTACTTTACCCCTAGTTTGTTACAATTTTCAATATTAGGAGAGGATATCCTCAGGACAAGTGTTCTCCTCAGCTGGTAAATGGGCACAGGGAGCAGAACAGCCCCTGGAATCCAGGAGGAAGCAGTGGGTGACCTGCTGAGCCACTCAGATGCTCACAGGTGAATGGGATCAGACAGGATCCATCCCAGGGGGATGAGGGAGCTGTGGATGAGCTCCCCAGGCTGCGCTCCATCATTTACCATCAGTGCTGGCTCAGCAGGGAGCTCCCAGAGGACTGGAGGTGCCAAGGTGAGCCCATCCCCAAGAAGGGCTGTAAGGAGGATCTGGGGACCTCCAGGCCTGTCAGCCTGACCTGGGTGCCCAGCAAGGTTATGGAACAGATCACCCTGAGTGCCATCACAGGGCACCCACAGGATGGCACTCACAGGAAACTCCCAGCTGATGGGAACAAACTTTCTGGCTGACTGTAGAGGCCAGGACAAACCTGGGTGGTTTCTGTGCCATCCCCCAGCCCTTGCTGGCCCCAGAGGCTGATGGCATTTGTGCTCCCTCAGGTTCATGTCCCCACACCAACAGCATGGGGGTGCTCCCCCTGCTCTGTGCAATGCAAACAGGGGCTGCTGAGCCAGTGCTGCCGTGTCTGTGCCTGCAAGGATGGGGCACCTGTGTGAGCTGGGGGAGAGGCCAGGGCTGCAGAGGGGGCATGTTGTTGGCAGTTCCATGAGGACGCTCTGGGACGCTGCATTGAGCTGTGCAGCACACTGGGGATGGATCAGTCCCTACTCTGCTGCTCCTTCCCGTCTGCCCCAGGGCCCTTGCAGAGCCCCAGCTGTTGCTGTCCTCAGCTGCCATGGCAACCCTCAGGACAAAGCGGTGCCAGGGCTGTTCCAGGTACAATTGCAGTGACACTCGTTGGTGCCACCAGGTTCCATGGCAACAGCCACAGGGACCGTTCCTTAGTTTGGTGCCATGGCAACCAATGCCCGGAGCTGTTGTGATGGTTGGTGGCCATGGAAAGCTGCCCTGGGCCCTTGCTCAGGGCTGGTGTCAGTGCCCAGAGCCAGAGGGGATCCCTTGCTGGGGGCTGTGCCATGGCCACCTGCCCTGTGCCGCGCTGGCCGCTCTGGCACCAGGAACCAGCAGCCACCGGCACTGCCAGGGCCAAAGGCCAGGTCAGCCAGACAGAAAGGGGCAGGGCTGGGCACTGTTTCCATGGCAACCGGCACTGGGGGGACACCTGGGTCACCTGGCCTGGCAGTTGCCATGGAAACCCCCGGCAGGGACTGAGGGCACAGCCCCTGGCACTGAGACACTGCTGGGCCGGGTGCTGAGCACAGGGCTGAGCACGCAGAGATGGTTTTGTTCTTGCTGAGCTGCAGCACAGCCAAGGCCTGTCCTGCCCCTCGTCCAGCCACGCTGGGGAGGGGCTGGGGCTGCGGGGGAGCTGGGCAGGGGACACAGCCAGGACAGGGGACCCCAACTGACCCCCGGCATAGCCCAGACCAGAGCACATCATGCTCAGGGTGTGAAGGGGGGAACAGGGAGGAAGGGGGGAATTTTGGAGTGAAGGCTTTTGACTTCCCAGGGAACACTTAGGCAAGAGGGGGCCCTGTTTCTCCAGTGAGCAGAGTCACTATCAAAGACACAGACACCAACTGAAGGAATTGTGTCATTTATATCATGCACAGCTGCAGAGATTTACAAAAGGATGAGCTCAGCAAAGCACATCATCATTAGCAAAGAATTACAAAAGAAGCTCAGCAATCCATCATAAGCCATCATTACATTTTGATGACCAATCCCTTGGTGAAACACGAGAGGTGTTTGTGGCAGACAAAGATTCTGGCTGGCTATCAAGGTACACCTTACAGACATCAGTAGTACTTTAGTGACACCGTTCTTCATTCTTTTTTCTCAATCTCATTCCAATTAGGAACAAGAAATCTGTTGTGCATGGAGCTGGCACTTTTTTAATTCCAGAATAATGCCCCCAGGCCCTTTGCTGTTCAGCATTACCATGCTGTCTGTGGCTCACAAGGCTTGGGGGGCCCTTTCCCCTCTGGCTGGAAGGGGCCGGGTCCCAGTCCCTGAGGGGCACCCAGGCTCCTGGATGGAATTCCTGTGCAAGTTCCTCAGTGTCACAGCAGCCTTCACATGAAGCCCCTTGGATCAGAGCATTTTCCAAAGGGGCCCTTGGGGCAAACAGGGAGATCTGGTCTGGCAGGATGTGTAAAACAGTATCCTGGCAGATCTACTTGTTCTCACACAGAATCCTTGGCTGCAGGGACACATTCCCATTGTTACTGCCCAGGTTTCAGGACTCAGAGTTGTCTTTCCTAGGAGCTGCTCCTTCAGCTGCCTTGGGAGGCCTTTTGGCCTCGGGACCCACACTCTGGCTCCATTATTAGGACTGCTGCACCCAAGCCCTTTATTTGCACAAACAGTGGTGATTGGAGCTGGATCTCCTTTTTTCACAATCATTCCGAAAAATGCAGTATCAATAATTGTGCTACCCTGTCACAGGGTTGACTAATCCAATCCTGGTCACTATTGTTTACAGAATTACTGCAATTTCTCCTGGATATTCTGCATCAATTCCTCCTTCCATGACAGGAACACTTTGCAAGGCCAAGCTCCAAGGGCGCAGTTACCAAAGCAAAGTGTCCTGGAGGAATCTGAATTCCTGTTTCAGTACTGATAGCTCTTATTTGCTTTGAATTTCTCCCAATGAATTCCAATGCATGAAGGCCCAGCCCTGCAGCCTCTGGGCTGGCCCTGCCAGGGGCTATCACAACCAGAACAATTTACCAGGCAGCCCAAGTCTCACTGCCCAGGGTTGGATTTGCAAATTGGGGGCAGCCGTGCACAGCCAGGGGGTTTCCATTTCCCCAGTGGGCCATTGTGAAGTGTGGAGAGAGTCCCTGTAAGATCTATGTGTTGGATAAGTGGGTCCCAGCTATTCTAATTGAGCTACAGCTGCAAAGTCCTTAGTTGGGCAGCAGCTGTAGCTTGTGCAGGCCACTGGGATAAAAGGGGTGGGCCGAGAGCCCAGGATGAGCCCCTGTGGAAGCCATGAGGAACTGCACAGCAGAGAAGAGCTACATGGTAGAAAACCAGCAAGAAGGTATGGACTTTAAGATGGGACTCCAGAAATATGAAATACAATAAGATAACAACAACAATTGGTGACCCCGACGTGATGGAGGTATGCAGCCTGAAGAGCTGTGGAAAATAGGATAGCCTGAGAGCTGTAGCAGCCTGAAGAGCTGTGGAAGATAGGTGTAGCAGCCTGAAGAGCTGTGGACTGTGGGAAGGGCAGCCTAGAACTGCAGAAAGAACATAGCTATTGAATCAAGGAGCTGTGGCAGCCAGGAGCTGTGAGAAATATGGCCTTTGAATCAAGAAGCTGTGTGTTGTACAGAGTCCCTGTAAGATCTATCTGTTGGATAAGTGGGTCCCAGCTATTCTAAATGAGCTACAGCTGCAAAGTCCTTAGTTGGGCAGCAGCTGTGGCTTGCAAAGATAACTGGGATAAAAGGGGTGGGCCGAGAGCCCAGGATGAGCCCCTGTGGAAGCCATGAGGAACTGCACAGCAGAGAAGAGCTACATGGTAGAAAACCAGCAAGAAGGTATGGACTTTAAGATGGGACTCCAGAAATATGAAATACAATAAGATAACAACAACAGTGAAGGGCATGGAGCACATCTGGGAGATGGGTTCTCCATGGGCAAAGGTTCCCATCTCCTCATCTTTCCAACTGCTCTTTTAACAACCCCTTCACCCTTTCAACCAATCCTGCAGCTTGTGCATAGTCTGGTACATGAAAAACCCTGCAGGCAAAATCACTATATTTTTCACAGGAACAGACAAAGCACTCTGCATCACAGTATCAGTACACCCTGTAAAAATAGCCAATTTCCTCGCTTCCTCCTTTTTCCATTGTATACAATCTCACAAAGTTGACCACTGACATTAGGGTCCTGGCCAATCCTGTTCTGTAGGGTATTTAGTGTTACATCCCTGAGGAGCCAAAGATACCAAATTAGTATTGTCAGCACTATTTCACATTATTATTATAAGTACATATTTATATATAAATACAGATATAGACATGTAGATATAGACATATATACATAAAAATCTATAAATATAAACATGAAGGTCTTATTATACTATAAATATGTATATAGTTATTTGTTATATTGATATTTCACTTGCACAAGTGCATCTGAGCTCAAGATTAAAACCTTCTTCTCCTGCTCCATGTGGGAGCATTCCAACAATAATTGTTCCTTCTGAAGGTGCTGTTTCCTATGTACTCTCAACAAATTCATCTTTGTCTACCCAAATCCACAAGGTCTTTTCCTTTTCCATTTGCAATTTTTGGATGCATTTGAAGCCATCCAGGGGTGCAGCCTCTTTTACCCGACTGCCCCACTGCTCACACAGGGCTCTGACCTCAGTCCACTCCAGAGCCAGGGAACTCCAGGGAAGGGCTTCCCAGCTGGGAATTTCTGATGGGACTGATTCCTCACATTTACACTGAACAAGTGACATTTTGTTGGGATCTGGCCAGACTGTGCCAGTTTTGTTTTACCAGTGGGCAGGGTCAGCACCAAAGACACAGACTCCAACTGAAGGAATCAGTGTCATTTCCTGCAGTTCAGAGCAGCAAAGAATCACAAAAGGAGCAGCTCAGCAATGCACCCAACCATCCCCACCAAAGATTGCAGCAGTGATTAACAAAGATCCAGCAGCATTTACCCTCAGCCTTTACCATCCCCCAGACCCACAGAGCAGCTGGGGAAGCTGTCACAGCCAAGGCTGCAGAGCCACTCCTGGGCACTGGGAATTCCTGCAGGTGCCTCCAGCTCCAGGAGAGGCTCCAACCCCGCTGGGAGAGGGCCCAGCTCTGACAGTGCTGAATGAACAAACTGACAGCACTGCTAGTGTGGCAACATCTGCTTTCATCCTCCTCTTGGGTCCCTCCCAAAGCCTGGCCACGGCCCCAGGAGGAACCAAGGGAGGTGACTTTGACCATAAAGCCTCAAATAAGGCCAGATGTCAGATTTCATGGCCTTGTCTGGATTCTAAATACACAAAGGTCAATACATGTCTCACTAATGAGTGGCTACATCTATCACAGTGCTAAAGACCATGCATATTTCATTAGGGAGCAGATACAAAGATAACCTTTGCTTGGAAGGTTCATCCAGAAGCCACCTTTGGCTCAGGGCCTGCTGTCCAGGCCTCACTCAGGGCTGGTGTCCAGGCCTTGGCATTCAGGGACGTGGTTTAGTGCTGGGCTTCGCATTGCTGGGTGAGCGGCTGCACTGGGTGAGCTCAGAGGGCTTTTCCAACAGAAAGGATTCTGTGATTCCATGATTCTATCCACTGCATTCAGCAGGGGCTATTTGAGAAGCATTACTTTGCTCCAAAAGTTCTCTCTTGCCCAGCTCCTGTGGCCTGAGGCTTCAGCTCCTGGTGCTGAGCTGCTCATGCTGAACGAGACGACTCAGAGAGAAGAACACAGTCCATGCGATTCCTTCTGGGACACGGAGAGGGGAGGCTGTGCAAACAGGAGCATTGTTTGCTGTGGCCTCCTCTCTGCCCTTCACGCCTTTCAGCGCTTTGAACCAGCCAAGAGCTTTCTCCAAGAGTGCAATGGAGCAGCTGTTCCTGCTCCCGGGCCTGGCTCTCTCCAGTCTCTGCCCTTGCCTGGTTCTGTCCCTTGTGCTGTGCCCTCTGTTCCCCCAGGGCTCGCTGGCTGCTGCCCAGGACTGTGGCACTGGCACAGATCCAGTGTTCCAGAGCCTCCTTTCTGTGCCCTTGGAGCTGCCTGGGCACAGCAGCCTTTTCAATCTGGAAGCTCCCCATGCACAGGGAGTGCCCAGCTCCGTTCCTTGCACAGCCTCCAGGAGCCCAGGCCTGCCATCTCCAGTCTCTGCTGGCACTGGGGGCTCCCAGGTGCCTCAGGCTGCTGTGACACCGCTGCACACGGGAGGGAAGAGGGGCAGGGGCTGTGCTCAAAGTCAGCTCCATCTGCTGCTGCTGCTGCTGTGGGGTCATTTGTGCAGCCCTGGCCCAGAGTCAGGGATCAGATCCTGCCAGTCTCTTCCAGCCCTGGCTGCTCAGAGTTTGGGCCTTGGAGGCTCAGGTGGCCAAAGGCAGCTGCTGCTGGTGCCTCTGTGTGCCCGTGTTCAGCAGTGCTGCTCCATCAGTCTGTGCCCAGCAACGGGGAAAAGCCTCAGCCCTACAGGGCCAGGAGCTGCCGGGCTCTGCCTGAGCAGCTCAGCCAGCAGGAAGGGAGCTGCTCCACACAGGAACCAGGAGCAAACGACACTCATTTTATAGCACATGTTTTCTATTGAAAGGAAAAAAAAGGAAAAAGTAATCAAAAACTATATAAAATGTGAAAGATAAAAAAAAAACCCAAGTGTGCAGTGAAAAATCATCTCAAACTTTGAATTAAGAGGCAACTGATCTTTTGAAAGAGAACTCAGTTATTTACTTTGTAAATGTGCTGATGGCATGGATCCATCTTACTGACCTCAGCAGTCTTTTTAAAAAGTTTTTGGGGATTGTTTCCAATATTGTTATTTTAAATTGTGGTCGAGGCAAGAGGAAATTGCTTTGTGCCCTTCCAGCTCCAAGCAGGACTGGAAATGGAAACTCTTTCAAAGCCCAAATCCTTTACAAGACAACCTTCCTTCTCAGCCTGGGAATGAGCTGCACATTCCCATTGAAACTTTCAGGGATTTCTTAGAGTCACAAAGTCCCACTGACAGCTTTTTGCTCTGGTGTGGAAGTGCAGAAGGGCAATTCTCCATCCACCAGCTCCAGATTGCACTGCCTCAGGAGCACGGCCCACTCACCAGCTTTGGCCCACTTGTGGCACTTCTAGAGGAGGAAGAAAGTGCAATTGCACAATTCCAGCCAATCAAGAAGGACGAATGGGACAGACAAAACACCCTGTACAGATCCAGGCATTCAGCTGGACTGTGGAGAGTTTGGGTCCTTGCCAATTGGATGTGTGTCCCCAGCTGCAATCTCTGGGCCTGCAGCAGAGTCTCACTCACCTGCCAAAGCAGAAAGCTCAGGCGCTGTGCTCGCAACAGGCTCGTCTGATGCAGAGCTGTCAGAGCAATGTGAGGGCAGAGCCAGCCCAGCTGGGCCCAGGGCTGAGCCCAGCAGAGCCCTGGCAGAGCCCAGAGCAGCCTCAGCACCCGCAGAGCCCGGCTGCAAGGGGAGAAAGCAGAAAGTGCCCATCAGCTGAGGGCTCCTGTGCCCTTGTGCCAAGGCCTGCGGTGCCCAGGACATGCTGGCCGTGCCCAGAGCTGCCCATCCCTGCTGCCTTTGGCAGCAGAGCAGGAGGGCAGGACACGTGCCCAGCCTGCAGCCAGCCAGGGCACATCCAGCCCTCAGCAGCTGCCCAGAGCCAAAAAGCAGCTGGGCAGCTGACTGAAGAATTCATTGCGTCTGTCCCAGCAAAGGGGGAACCTTTGGTGCCCAGCTGTGCCATGCCCAGATCTGGGAGCAACCCCCTGCCTGTAGACTCACCTGCAAATTGGACCTGGAGCCTGGCTTTGAAGAAGGTGCCAGAATCCAAGTCCATCATCTTCAGCTGGCCAGGCCAAGGAAGAGATTATCATCCTTGAGGTTGTCCTTGGTGTCTCCAGCACCAGCCCCATTTGGAACAGCTTCTCCAGGGGCTCCTTCTCCTTCCCTGGGGTCAGACCAGGCTGTCAGGGCTCTGCCTAGGGCCCCAGCCATCCATGGACCAGGATGGGATGGATCCCAAACAAAACCAGGGGGATGGTGGCAACCAGTGCTTGTCACACCGGGTCTCCAGCTCAGCTCCAGCCCAAGAGCTGCGTGTTCCCTTCTGCTGACCCCTGCTCAGAGCTACAGGCAGGACAAAACCAGCCTGGTTTGCTTTGCCACTGATTGCCAAGAGATGCGTGGAGCTGGTACCTGCTAGGTCCCTGGATCCAACTGTGCACGTGGATTTCTTCAGTCTTCTAGGGCAGGGAAACACCCTTCACCCAAGGATGACAGAAAAGCTCTTCTAAGGATGGCCTGTCCAAGGGTTGCATGGACAAACACCTCTTAATAACATCTTGGCACTCTGGGGAGAGAAACCAGAAACCACCAGTCAGTTGGAGAAGTTGCCCTCCTGTTCCCATGCCCAGGTCATGCTGGGTGTGACCAGAGCTGGGCCTAAACTTCCCCATGGATGCTCTGTTTGGAGGACAGCAGGAGAGCAGGACATGTGCCTGCTCAGCAGCTGCCAGAGTGGTTTGCCCATGAGCCCGCTGCTGTCTCCCAGCACTGGTATTCCCCCCGTGCCCAGAGATGAGGATCCACCTCGAGAGAGCCATCGTGGGAACAAGATCCGCCCCCGGATGATCTCCTGGCCCCTCCGGAACGGGTGCTTCCCCATGACCAGGTGGCACAGCAGGAGGCCCAGGGACCAGATCGTGGCTGCCTCGCCGTGGTAGCGTTGGTGCTGGATCCACTCTGGTGGGCTGTAGGACAGGGTTCCTGTGGAACACAGACACAGCTCAGCAGGGGGCTGCTGCTGCTCCCAGAGCCCGGCCCCAGCATCCCTGGGCATGTGGGGGCTGCCCCAGAGGCACACGGGGTGAGCGCTGCCCTCTCGCCAGCACTTGGGACTTGTGCACAAACTCGCAGCTGGAAAAGAAGCCACTGGACTGGAAGAGGGCAGCACAATCCTTGGGAAAGCTCAACCATGACACACAAAGGAAAAACCCACCCAGTAGTGGAGAAAACCCACTCTCCTCCCCACCTGCATGGCCCCCAAAAATGTTAATAAGCCAAGGTGAACAAGGAGAGCGGAGCAGTCCAGCCCTTTCTTGCCTGCACACCAAACCATCCGGGAAATGGGGTCAGACCCCCCCCTCTGCTGCCCCCATGGGGGTTTGTGTCAGGCTGGCTGCCCCAGCTCCAGCCCCAGGGCACAGTGGGTGCTGAAGGCTGTCAGCAGTGCTGGGAGCTGGCCGCCCTCACACCCCACCCAAATCAACTCGGCTCTAGCATCAATCCCATCCCAGCTGCAATAGAGGGAAGCCCCAGTGCTGCACCCAGGCTGGGCCACGAGATGCCCAGGAGCACCCCCCTGCGAGGGCTCACCTGCAAATTGGGTGTAGGCTGTGTCTTGGAGGAAGGCGCCACAGCCAAAGTCGATCAGTTTCAGCTGCCTGTTGGCCAGGTCGAGCAGGACATTCTCGGGCTTAATGTCCCGGTGCAGGACCCCGCAGCTGGTGCAGTGCCGCACGGCCTCCAGCACCTGGCGGAACAGCTCCCGCGCCTCCTCCTCCGGCAGGAACCCCCGCTCCGCCAGGAAACCCGAGAGCTCCTGGCACCGCTCAGGACGCTCCAGCACCAGCAGGAAGCTGTCGGGGAGCTCAAGCCACTCCAGGAGCTGAATGACACCGCCACAGCCACCGGACACCTTGGCCAGCAGCACGATCTCCAGGGGTGCGCTGGTGCCGTCGGGCTGCGGGAGGAGCACGACGCCGTCAGTGGGGCCGAGGCCGTGCGGGGCTCTGGGAGCCCTCAGCCAGCCCAGGATGCTCTGCATGCCCCGCTCAACCCACGCCCGCTCTCCCCGCAGAGCTCACGGCGGCTCCCACCGTGCCGGGCCCCGGCTCCTCGCCGCCCGGCACGGCCCGGCTGCTGCCGCTGGCTCCGCTCACTCACCAGCTCGCCCCAGTGCCGGATGCGATCCCTCGGCACGCGTTTGATGGCCACCTGCGAGCGAGGGAGAGCAGCGGGGTGAGCTCGCCGCCCGTCCCGCCGCGCCCCGACCTTCTCCTCCTCCTCCCTCCTCCTCCACCCCCTCCTCCTGCGCCCGCCGCCGGCCCCGCCGCTCACCGGGGCGCCGTCCGAGAGCCGCGTGGCTGCGAAGACGCTGCCGAAGCCACCGCGTCCCAGCAGCGATCCCAGCCGGTACCGCTCCTGCAGGGCCTCCTGCGCCGTCCCTGCGGGCGGGACGCGGCTGTCAGCGCTCGGCCCGGGGCCAGCAACGATCCCCGAGCGCCCCTCACCCGCCCCGGGCCCGGCATCCCCACCCGCCCAGGGCCCCGGCGGCTCGGGGCCGGAGGCTGCACTTCCGAGCGGCGGAGCTCGGGCCGGGGAAGCCGCAGCGGAAGCGGCGGGAGCGGCCGCGCCGCGTGTGTGCTCCGCGGGCCCCGGGAGGAGCAGGGGCCGGGGCCGGGACCGGGGTCGGGACCGGACCCTGCGTCGGGTCCGGGGCCGGGCTCGGGCCAGGCGGAGCCGAAGGGCGGCGATGCCGTCCCCGCCCCAGGCACTGATGCCCGCCCAGCAGCGCCACCGCCAGCACGGCCAGAGCCAGGCGGAGGCGAGACCGCGGCGGGACGGCCGGGGCCGGGCACGGGGCAGCCCCGCCCGGGGCCGGGGGCGGGCCGGGGGCATGGCCCTGCCCTGCAGGGGAGAGGGAGGCAGGGAGAGGAGAGGGACGCCGGGCAAGGGACCCTGAGAGAAGGGTGCCCGACAGCGGGAAAGAGAGAGAAAGAGAAATAAAGAGACAAAGAGACAGAGAAAGAAAAATAGGGGAAAGCGTGTTTTAAATTATCTGTTTTGCTGCTCTCGCCGCTGCTGCTGCCGCCGCTGCTGCCGCCGCTGCTGCTGCTGCCGCTGCCGCTGCTGCAACTGAAGCACCGGGCCCGTTCGTCCCCGTGTCCGTTCCCTGCTCGCCCCACGAGCCCCACGTTCGAGCCCCGCGCGCCCCGGGGACAGCCCCTCCGTCTGTCCAAACACGGGAACTTTGCAGCCTTGAGCCCGGATGCAGAGCCCTGACTCCTGCACGCTGGCACAGCGATCCCCTCGCTCGCTGCTGTGCATTGTCCTTGCTGAGGGTCAAACACTGTCGGGCCACCTTCCCTTGGGGAAGGATTCCTACCTGACCCAAGCACTGCACTTACATCTCCAGTGTTGCTTTCCTGTAAAAACAGGGGAAGGAAAACTGTGTGTGGCTCATGGTATTTTAGAGTGTCTAAAAATCACTAAGTCAGTGATCCTAGAGGTGAGGTGCATCTGGAATTACTGGGATGCAACATAGAAAAGGGGAGCATAGAAATAAATAGAGGAAAACACCTTGGATTGTTTATTTTATTTCACATCTGGAAAGCTGTTTCAGTTTTCCAGGAGTCTTCTCCTGTCTGCTCTTCCCAAAAATCTCTCATGGAGAACAAGGTTGAGCTTCTGTCACAAGATTTTCCATCAGGAAATTATGCCACTGGTGAAATTTTCATTGTGACTGTTTGTGCTGGTTTAGGGCAAATTTTGGGAGGAAACCTCCTAAAGGGGTCTGTCTAAAAAGCAAGTTCAAGCGGCCCCTCCCCCTACTAGTTCAGGAAAAGACTTCCCTTGAGAAAAGTGAAAAAAGATCCCAGTTTTTTTAATGAGTAAAGTATTCACAAGCACAAAAAATGAATAATATTAAATAAACCTCTGACAGTGCTGAAGAGATGGCAAATTCAGGAAGTCCTTTTTGTGGGTTGTAGTTGGCTCACTCGGTCTCTTCTAAGTCCCTCTGGTGCTGGAATGCAGTGTCCCAGAGCTCGGGGGGCCACAGGTGTGAGCTGCTGCCGGTGTTTATCTGGGTTTTCAGTCCAGAGCAGGTGTAAACAGTTCCAAGAAAAAGGAAAGTCACAGTCCAAAGAAACTTCTCTGCCTAAGCTAGCTAGAACCAAATTGCTAGACCTAGGCTGTCAAGACACCGGGAAATTTCCAAATCTAGGCACTGGCGGTCCCAGCAAACACTAGATATGGATGGTGCTAGAGTCAGAACCTGGAAATTTCCAAAATTTTAGATTTCTGTGCCAGTAAATCACTGGACTTGGGCTGTGCCGGCACCAGGAAATTTCCAAATCTGGGTACTGGGGCAGCAAACACAAGATGTGGGAGGTGCCAGATGCAGTAGCAGGAAGTTGCCAGGTTTTGGATTTCTGTGCCAGCAAATTGCTGTACTTGGGCTGTTCCAGAATAGGGAAATTTTTGGATCAAGGGACTGGCAGTGCCAGCAAACCCCACATTTCAGGAAGGATTGGATCTGGACCCTTCCCTTCCCTTCCCTTCCCTTCCCTTCCCTTCCCTTCCCTTCCCTTCCCTTCCCTTCCCTTCCCTTCCCTTCCCTTCCCTTCCCTTCCCTTCCCTTCCCTTCCCTCCCTCAACAAGGTGCCAGAGGGGCTGGACAGCAGCCAGGCAGGAAGGGACCTGCAGGGACTGATGGACAGCAGGTTGGACATGAGCCAGCAGTGTGCCCAGGTGGGCAAGCAGGCCAGTGGCTCCTGGCCTGGATCAGGAATGGTGTGGCCAGCAGGACCAGGGCAGGGATTGTTCCCCTGTGCCCAGCACTGCTTGGGCAGCACCTCAAGTGCTGTTTGCAGTTCTGGTGCCCCCAATTTAGGACATGGAAGAGCTGGAGCGTGTCCAGAGAAGGGCAACAAGGCTGGTGATGGGTCTGGAGCACAAGTCCTGTGAGGAGTCGCTGAGGGAGCTGAGGTTGTTTATCCTGGAGAAGAGGAGGTTCAGGGGAGACAAGGCAGTGTCAGGGCACAAGTTGGACTTGATGATCTCCATGGCCTGTTCCACCCTTGCTGATTCTGGGATTCTTTGAAAGAACCCTTGGAGCAGTTGCAGGAGGAGCCCTGGGCCTCCTCTTCAGAAGCTCCAGCAGCCCAGGTCCCTCAGCTTCTCCTGCTAGCCCCAAAGCCCATCCTGTCAGTCCTGCAGAGCCTCTGCAGCTCCTCCTCACTGCCCAGAACAGGGAGCCCCAGAGCCAGACACAGCAGCCCAGATGTGCCCCCCTGGCCTGGGGTGCTGCTGGCAAGGGAGCAGCACCAGGCACTGCAGGAGCCTGCAGACAATTCCTGCAGCACTTGCAGGATGATCCTGCTGCCCAAGGGACGTTCCCATGGTGCCAAGTCAGGAACTGCAATGGAGAGTGGGGCCAGAGAGGAAAGGGCAAGAAGGAATGGGCTGTTTGCAGGGGAGGGAACAGGAGTGGGCAATCGGAAGACATTTGTATCAGGAAGAGTAAAGAAAGCAAAGGTGAAGCCAAGGAAATGCTCAGGACAGTTTGGGGGTGGCTGCCAGGCAGCCCTGGCTCTGAGCAACAGCGTCTGCAGTGGGACAGGAAACTCCCAGCTGATGGGAACAAACTTTCTGGCTGACTGCAGAGGCCAGGACAAAGCTGAGTGGTTTCCCTGGTGTCCCCCAGCCCTTGCTGGCCCCAGGGGCTGATGGCATTTGTGCTCCCTCAGGTTCATGTCCCCACAGCAACAGCATGGGAGTGCTCCCCCTGCTCTGTTCAATGCAAACAGGGGCTGCTGAGCCAGTGCTGCCGTGTCTGTGCCTGCAAGGATGGGGCACCTGTGTGAGCTGGGGGAGAGGCCAGGGTTTCAGAGGGGGGCTGTTGTTGGCAGCTCCATCAGGATGCTCTGGGACGCTGCCCTGGGCTGTGCAGTGCACTGGGGATGGATCAGCCCCTGCTCTGCTGCTCCTTCCCATCTGCCCCCGGGTCCCTGCAGAGCCCCAGCCATGCTGTTTGCCCCCAGCCTGCCCACGGCCAGCCTGGGCTGCTCACGGGGGTTTTCTGTGCTGAGAATCGGCCTGGGTGTGTTCTTGGGAGAGCCTGGGCAAGGAGCGTGGAGCCCCCAGGGCCAGGGCTGAGGCGTCAGTGCTGCCCCAGCAGTGCCCATGGCCTGTCTCTGCTGCAGCCCCGGCACTGCCGCCCCCAGGGCTATGCCCAGCCATGAGAGCACTCAGGTCCTACAGCAATACTAGGGCCACCAGGGCAGCCAAGGGAATCTAGATAGCCCTGACAGCTTTTGTCTGGGAGGTACCATTGGAAAACCATATAAAGAATTTTGGAGGCAGATTCTCAATTTTGGCCAATGATGGCTGGACTTGAAAGTGTTTTTTTCAATGGGAAGAAAAGAACGGGTCCCCAGTGTTTTGAAGGCACATGAGGGGTGGCCCTCAAGAGGCCAAGGGCAGCCAGAGCTATCTGTCCTGGCAGGTTTCATATGGGAATAATCCTTGGATATAATCAGATTTGAGGGAGGAATCCCAATTTCAGCCTTGAACCCCTGGAGGAGAAGGACAGTTCTTTCCCACAGGAAGGAATGCACAGAACTCCAGGGTTTCAGGGGATGATAAGAAGCAACTCTCAACATGCCAAGGCCAGCGGGACCAGTCAAGCAGCCCCCAGGAGGCCCAGCCACCCAGACCTGTTCCATGTTCCTGGATCCTTGGGGCCCTGCAGCATCAAAATTGCCCCTTGGTTCCATGAGGCCCTGTAGGATCACCACAGATCTTTGTTTCCATGAGGCCCAGTGATATAACAATGGTCTCCTTGGCTCTGCAATGGCACAATGGCCCCTTGCTTTCCATGAGGCCTTGCAGTGTCCAAATGGTTTCCTTCTTGCCATGGGACTGCACAAGGCCACAATGGCCCCTTGCTTCCATGAGGTCACAGTGTCTCCAAATGGCCCCTTGGTTCTATTGGGTTCCGTGGGATCACAGTGGCCCCTTGGCTCCAGCAGGCCTGGATGTGTTACACTGGCCCCTTGTTTCCATGGGGACCCACAGTGTCCCAATGGCCCATTGATTCCATGAGGTTGTTAGTGTCACAATGATCTCCTTGGTTCTGGGGCCCTGCTGTGGCTGCTGTGTAACAATGGACCTGTGGTACCAGGAGGTTCCATAGTGTCACCATGGTCCCTTTGGTTCCACAAGGCCTTGCTATGCCACAATGGCCGCTTGGATCCATGAGGTTCTGTACTGTCAACAATGATCTCCTTGGTTCCGCAGTGTCACAATGGATCCTTGGTTCCATGAGGAGCCTGGCCTCCCACAGCCCCTCACAGCTCCCCATGGCCCCTCATGGCCCCTCACAGCCCCTCATGGCCCCTCACAGCCCCTCATGGCTCCCTCACAGCTCCCCATGGCCCCTCACAGCCCCTCATGGCTCCTTCACAGCTTCCCATGGCCCCTCACAGCCCCTCATGGCTCACTCACAGTTCCCCATGGCCCCTCACAGACTCTTACAGAACCTCTCAGCTCCTTGCAGCCCCTCATGGCCCTTCACAGCCCCTCATGACTCCCTCACAGTTCCCCATGGTCCCTCACAGCTCCCCATGGCCCCTCACAGCCTCCCACAGCTCATGGCTCCCTCACAGTTCCCCAAGACCCCTCACAGCCCCTCACTGTGGATGCTCTGGAAGAGAGAGAGAGAAACAGCAAGTGTTTCTCACAGCAGCATGTGAGAATTTTTAGGGTGTTGTAGGGATGTGATAACTTGTTAAGTATAAACAATCTGCAGGTGGTATTCTTCTACTTTGTCTTTCTGTTCTTCTCAAGGACAGTGTAATGTATTTTTGTTAACCAGCCAATCAAATAGAATAAATCATCTCACGCTATAAAAACCACAAGGTTCTCTTGAATAAAACCTTCTTTCACTCTCTCTACAAACTGCCTCCCGCCTGTTCCTGTGTCATTCTCGACTCAAGAGTGACACCTCACAGCCCCTCATGGCCCCTCACAACCCCTCACAGTTCCCCATGGCCCCTCATGGTCCCTCACAGCCCCTCACGCCCCCTCACAGCCCCAGACGCGGGGCGCCTCCCAGAGAAGGAGGGGTCGGGCCCTGCTTGTTCTCCCTTCATTTCATTCCCTTCATTACAGCGACAAGTAAAGAAAGGCTGAAATGGAGCCTTTCCCCAGCGTTTCCCTCGGGGTTAACTGCGGGCTGAAGCTCTGTGCTGGCCCCGGCCCCAGCGCCACCATCCCTGCAGCCGCCAGGCCTTTGCTGTCCCCCCGTGTCCATTCCCTGTCCCCGAGTCCCGCCCGGCTCTGGCAGCAGCAGCAGCCGCAGCGCAGGGGGCGCCGGCCCGGCCCAGCCGGGGCTCCCGGCCAGGAGCAGCAGCAGCGCCGGCCCCTTCCCGCCTGCTCCTGCCTCGGCTCCCAAGGGCTTTTTCCAGCTCAGTTCTGGAGCACAGCAACCAGCACCCACACACAGCCCTGACTGCTCAGGGCCCGCCTGTGCTGCCCCGAGCCAGACCTCAGAGGAAGAAAGGACCGGGTTCCAGAGCTGTTTACAGCACTGTTTTACTCACCCTGAGGTGGCAGCAGGAGGCTGCTGGTGCCTTTGCCTTGGGAATTGGGGATCATGGCTGCTCTTGGCCCTCTTCTGCTTGCCACCTGAATTTTATCCATGAAACTGCAAGTGCCGCTTTCAGTTGGTGCTACCCACGGTGCTTTCCTGACAGTGAAGTCAGTATTTTTGTCACAGGCATAAAGATCAACAGATACTGGAATGCTCACCAACCTCAGGCTCTAAGGTGAGGGGAATTAAAGCCTCACAGGCCACATTTGCAGTGCTCATACACAGCCCTGTTGCTGGCACTGATGAAATAGAATAAGCTGACAGAGGCCATCACAAAAATTGCCTCTGCAGTGTGGAATTAAACTAAAAAATCCACCAGGAGAAACAGAAACCAGAACTTCTCGACTCGCTTCATGGCTCCTTCCCAGCAGCAGGAAACAGAGATGCCCAGAGGTGTTTTGCAGTGCTGCTGCCCCCAGTTTACAGCCAGGCTTGTATTCCCTAACAATTCCTGGTACCACCTCCTGTTTTCTTAGCCTGGAACAGTAACAATGAAAACCTCACCAATGGCACAACTCCCCAGTCCATCAGCAAAAGAAAGGACAAGTTGTCAAGTTCTCCAAACCTTTGTCCTGCTTTGCTGCAAGAGTTCTGCTGCAGGCACAGTGTGGAAAGCCAGGAGAAGCCGCAGTTGGTGGCACATCTTGTGGCAGGAGCTCGACCTCATTCTCCAGGAAATGTTTTTGAAAAGAGCAGACAGGATTACAGAGAAGATTCCTGGGAAACTGAATCAGCTTTCTAGAAGTGAAATGAAAATGGAAAGAAATAATGTGAAATGTTTTCCTCAATTTATTTCTGTGCTCCCCTTTTCCATCTTACACTACTTCTCCATGCCATTAATTCCAAATGCATCTCACCTCTAAGATCAATGACTTAGCAAGTTTTAGACACTCTAAAATACCATGAGCTGCCCAGTTTGCATTCCCCTGTTTTTGTTGGAAAGCAACGCTGGAGACACAAGTGCAGCGCTTGGAAGCCTGCAGGCAAGGAATGTGCCCCCGCAGTGTGTGACGCTCAGCAGGGACAATGCTTAGCAATCCTGCAGGCAGGGAATGTGCCCCGGCAGTGTGTGACCCTCAGCAGGGACAATGCTCAGCAATCCTGCAGGCAGGGAATGTGCCCCGGCAGTGTGTGACCCTCAGCAGGGACAATGCTCAGCAATGCTGCAGGCAGGGAATGTGCCCCGGCAGTGTGTGACCCTCAGCAGGGACAATGCTCAGCAGCGTTGCTGTGCTCGGTCTCCATGGAACCAGGAGCAGCTGCTGAGCTCAGAAGCCATTGCAGCCCGCGCCCTGCTCCAGAGCCCCTTGGCAGGGTGGGCTCCTGCCCTGGCTCTGTGTGCCAGGAGCAGGCAGCGCTGGGTGCAGGGAGCCCAGGGAGGGCACAGAGATGCTGGGTGAGAAATGCTGGGGCACAGCGAGATGGGCGAGTGCAGCCGGCCAGGGCAGAGGAGCAAGCACGCACAGGGGCACAGCCTGCAGGACACATGGCCAAGGGGAGAAAACAAAAAACTTCTCAGGGGGGTGGAGAACAAACTTTTAGTTACAAACTTAAGAGAATGAAGTACTTGGGAAATCTTAAACAGCATTGAATTACAGTAAATCACTTGACAAAGCACTGACTTCGCAAACTCTAACCTGTCCAACTTCAAGTTATGCAGATTTTGAGAAGAGGATGTCAGGAGAAGAGAGAGAGGGAGAGAGAGATCCACAGTCAGTCTTGGATCTCAGCTGCTGTGAGCTCTGGAGCCGTGGGACGTTTCAGTGTCACATCTGTGTCACAGCCTGACCTGCTCTGGTCCCTCGCTCACGTGGGGTTTTCGGGGTGCCAGGGGCTTGGCAGCCACTTTGAGGCTGGGCCAGAGGCTGCAGTGGCTGGGGTGGGGCAGTGACCACCCCACCTATGCAGAACTCTCCCTGCCCCCAAACACACACTGGAGATGTCTGGGGCTGTTCATCATTTCTCTGCTCTCCAGCACCGAGGCAACAGACTCTGGATACAGCTCTGAGATCATGCCCAAGGCAACCACCCCTGGCAATGGGGCTCCATGGAGCTGCTCTCAGGAACGCCCCTAAGAGCTGGAGAGTGCCCCAAAACTGCCTCAGAAATGTGAGATACCTCAAAATCTCTTCAGGAATGTAGATTATTAAAAAATTCACTCAGTAATGGGCTCCCCCTCCCTTCATCATCCCCAAACTTTGGCTGTCTCATTCCAGACCCCAACCCACCTCCCCATTCCCAACCTCAACACATCCCACCCCTCCTGGACATCATGGCCACCTTCCCAAGCCATATTTCCCCCATTTTCCACCTCCCAAACTCCATCCCACCCATCCTGCCCTGCCTAATCCCCATCTCAACCCTCCTGATTTGAAGCTCACTTTGCTCAATCCCCTTCCAACCCCATTACACACCAAAGAGCTGTGGAATCGAGGAATTTTGGAGTGGGATTGAGTAGTTTTCAGTGGCATTAAGATGACAGATTGAATCCTCTTGTCTCTTTCAGTGCCAAGAAAGGGAAACAAGTACACCAAATAACCCTAAAACCCCCAAATTCTCCCAGTTATCTCCCTGAATCCCAGATTCCCCTGAAACACAAGTAAAAATGAGGTTTTAGATGCCCTTGATGAATTTATTGATTTTTACCCCAATTTTCTCTGTTTTAAAGGGATGAAGATGAATCCAAAAATTAGGGCCAAAACAAAAGAATAACCAGCCCAGTGTCTTCCCAACATGGATCACAGGGAATGTGGATCGCCAGAGCTCTGACCAACATGGGTCCTCCCATGGGGGATGAAGCTGGAGCAGTGCATGAAGCTCCTCCTGCAGCTGGGGCACTCACAGGGCTGCCCTTACCGATGACTCTTTTGGTGTCAGGTAAAGAACGAGCGCTGTGAGAAGCTCTTCCCACACTGGGGACACTCGTAGGACCTCTCCCCGATGTGGATGCGCCGGTGCCTGATAAGGGTCAAGTTGTGCTTGAAGCCCTTCCCACAGTCAGGACAGCAGGAGGGCCTCTGCTCTGTGTGAATCTGCTGGTGCAGGAGGAGATCAGAGCTGGTCTGAAACCTCTTCGGACACTGGGGACACTCATAAGGCCTCTCCCCAGTGTGGATGCGTTGGTGGGTGACGAGGGCAGAGCTGCAGCTGAAGCCCTTCCCACATTCCCCACACTTGTAGGGCCATTCCCCGGTGTGGATCATCTGGTGGCTAATCAGGTCGGAGCTCCGTCTGAAGCTCTTCCCACGCTCCAAGCTGTTGCAGAATGGCTCTCAAGTTCAAACTTCCTTTAGGTCCCTGTTCGGGCAGCCATTTGTTGCAGAATGAGGCCTTTGTCGGGGATGAGCCATTTGTCGGTGAGGGGAGACTCGGGCACTCAATATGAGTGATAAGCAAGTTCCGTTTATTGAAGAGAGCATCAGACACTTATACAGCACATAATAAGCTTATGAATATTCTGTAAGCCAAGCGATCTATTGGTTAAACTATACCATCAACTCTTCCTCATTCTTTTGGGCCTACAGTCTCTATTTCCCACGTCTCTCTGTCCACTTGTTATCATACCCAGCTAGGCCTAAGGACACGCTATCTTGCAGGTGCAAAACTCAAACTAGCTGTGTTCGGTACTTTCGCAGCTCCTGGTCGGCTAACAAGCGAATGTCTACGTGACCTCTGTCATGTAGCCATTTCTCTACACTTACCAGTGAGCATTTTCAGTTCTGCCACCCATGTTTAGAGCAAGTTTTCTGTGACTCACTGCACCAGGTCAGTCCAAAGAAGAGCATTAGGAAGTATCCAGCTGTATTTTCTCTTCTTCCTTCTGTACATGCTGCTTTTTTGAGCACTCTGGCTTTCTGAGCTCCCTCACATGTCTTGATCCTTTTCTGGATAACCAGAGGAATATCGGGATTAAATCCTGTCTCAGCTCTGAGGTCTGGCTTTTGAAGAGCCCCAGTCATCCTCTCCTACTCATCTCATCCTGGTCTTGGTGGAAATATTACGCCTTCATGGGATTGTTATTCAGCTTTGGGGCATTCTGGCACTGCTGTTCAGTGAAAGATTTTGAGACTTTGAAAGGTTTCCTGGTGTGGCAATGAAAATCCTCAATCCTAATACTTGATGGGGTGTGCAGTTGCCTGAGTTGTGAAGCCTCCTGAAAAACATTGTTTGTTCTTTTCTCTTTGACTTTTCCTTGACTGTTTTCATCAACAGATCAGGAGGTTTGGGGATATCTTTTCAAAGGGAATTTCAATTAATCTCCTGTCTGGCATTTCAAAGGGGAACAGTGGTTTGGTTTTTTTAACCAGCACCTGCTTACCATCCAATTAGCTAACTGCCTTTAATTAACTATAATACATTCCAGGAGAGCAAAATAACAAGGGACCAAAATCAAGTGGTGATGACTCTGTGACTGAACCTGGACTTCCCCTTTCCAAGGTGCAGGATTCTGGGTAACCCTTTGCTGGCCACTTTGAGCTCTGCCATGCAGTGCCTTGGGTTTCTGGGGAGGGAAAAGCATCCAGTCCCTCACCTCCAGGTTCACATCTGCAAATCCAGAGGCCAGTGGATATTTCTGTCCATGGGATTTGCATACTGCATGCCCCATAGGATTCTGGTTGTGAGCTTTCCTCAAAAACATGGTGAGATGAGGTGTGCAGGACTCATTTCTTCAGAAGGGCAGGAGAAACCTCTCAAGGCCTCCCCTAAAGGGCCTCCTTACCCAGCAGTCTGACACAAATTTGCTTCTGAAGAGCTTTGTAATTTGTCCTTATTATGTTCTATGTGTGATTTAATGAAAGCCTTTTTCTCTACTGTAATTGAGCTCTTAATCTCATCTGAAAAGCAGAGCACAATCCCTTCAGATATGGTGTTTGAGTAACAGCCTGTTTGTGTTTCCTCTGCTGTGGTACTGCTCATGGAGCTGCTCACTCCTGATTTAAGAACAGAAAATAAACAGATTTCTCTGAGTCAAAAATACCTCAGTGATGGCACATAGAGTAGGTTTGAATGAAAACCTCTTTTTTCTATTGGGCAAGAGATCTTCCAAGCAAGATCTTTCCTGGTTCTGCAAAGAATATGAAGGAGTGAGTTTTCCTTAGTGAGCCCCTGAGGCTTCATGCAGGTGATGCTCAGAAAATGGCACATGGGCATGGCAGCTGTCAGCAAAACAATTGGCTCTGGGCAGGTAAAAGTTGGCAGGAGATAAGAGTGGAAAGTCAAAACAACAGAATGCCGAAAAACTTGTAAGAGGATTAACGACTTCAGTGAAAATCCCTCATCTTAAAGCTTCAAAACACATTTTTACAAAAATCCACAAAGGTGTCCTGATTTTGATCAGTCTGATCTTCCTAAATAGCATTTTTCAATCAGAATTAGGAGTTGAGAGACACTAAAGGAGGCTCAGCAGAGGATTTTTCATTGTGACCTTAGTATATCTTTTTTACTGTGCTGTAGTTTGGAAGGAGGCCCCAAGCTCCAGCTGCAGCCTGGGGAGATCCTGTTGACCTAAACACTCCCCAAAGCTGCTGTGGGACTGACCCAGAACCAGAATCTGTATGGAACTGGGTAAAATACTTCCCACTAGAAAACACTTGCAGCTTGATGGTGATCCACAGTTCCCAGTTCAGACCACAGGCAGTGCCAGTAGTCACCAGTTTGCTGCCTGCTCTGTGCAGAGCTGGTGGCTGTGAGTGGCAGAGCTGTGGGGTGACAGGCTGGTGGCTTTTTGGGGCACACAGAGCCTTCCATATCTACTGCTTTGTCCCCACTAAAGAGTGGATTTTCCTAGAGAAATACCTGGAGAATGGGAAGGATGAAGAGCAAATCATTCCCTGCCAGTGGATGCTGTGCTTGTTGCAAACACGAGTTACATCTGGTAGGAGTCCTTGCTGTCAACCCTCAGGGATTCCAGGCTGAGATCAGCTCAGCTCTGTCATTTGCCAGGGGAATGAGGATCAGACTCCACCACACCTCCAGAGCTGGGGATGAGTGGGTTGAATCACATCCAGAGCCAGGATGAGGAATGGGCTGTGTTTTGTCTTGCCATGCACAGCAGATATCCTAATTTAAAGCTGTGCTGTCTTCCCAGATTCTGCTTCTTCCTCTGAGAAGACCCATCCATTTTGATCCTGTTCCTTTCCACTCATCCCTCTAAAGATCTCCATTACTGGAGTAATTGGCACTATTGGATCAACTTTTGATGTGATGAGCAGTGGATTTTTGTAGTCAACATGCCAACTTAAAGTGCCACAAATAAAAGATCAATTACTTCTTTCCTGGAGAAGAAATTAAGGTAAAATCTTTCAATGTAATGGGCTGAGTGTACAAAGCTAAAGAGGTAGAAGATTTAAATCAGACTGTCTCCTGAGAGGATGTGTTTTTAATGTAAAAGTAACAAAAACAACCCAAACAGTGAGAGAGCATCACTTGAGCTGCACCTCTGTCAGTAAGGGATGGATCCCTCCTGCTCTTTCTCCTGCCTGGGGCACCTGTGTGGGGCTGATTGTCCCTGTCATTTACCTTTTGATTGCACAACCATTTCTTAGAAAACAGTTGGCTCTTCAGACCCTCCTGGGCATTCAAGTGAGTCCAGGAGATGTGGGGGTGAGCTGACAAGTGGGTTTGGATGGTCCTGGCTGTTAGGTGTTGCTATGTTTCCTGATGCTGGTCTCAAAAGCAATCCCTGGCACGCTGCTTTTGTGGAAGGCAGAAGAGCTCTGTGCTTGAAATTACCTGTTCTGGGGAAATGCAATGAATTTTCTGCTAGGAGCTGCATGTAAGCAGGGATGGAGCCTGAATTAGGGATCTGCCCTTGTGGGGATCCCTTACACTGACACAAAGCTCTCTGTGCCTTTCCAGAGGGCTGTCACCCTACAGAAACATGTCACTTCAGGGCAGGGAGGGGGATTTGACATCACAAAACATCGAGGGAAAGACATCGAGGCAAATTCTCCTTTTCTGGTCAGGAAAACCAGGGTGTGTGCCTGCTGTGTTCACGAGCAGCAAACCAATTGCTGAGGGATTTCTGCGGGGAGATTTGTGCTTTATGAAATTCCTGCCAGTGGCAGAGGGCTGGGGAGCTGGAAATGATAGCGCTGTCTTCCTCCCCTCTGCTGCTTTAATTGTTTGTAATGATTTAATAAGCAGCACTATTCTTCCCCGCAGCAAACACAGGTGGCATTTTATTACCTTTATTAGGGTCCCTGTTTGGAATTTCTTTGCTGTATTTCCTTCTTTGCAGGCTTGGTCCAAAACTTGGAGAGGTCACTGTAAGAACTGGACTTTGTGCTGTCAATATCTGAGTGTTGAGCCAGCACCAAATCCATGCAATTTTATGGGAAAGAAATAATAAGGACAAATGACATGATTTAAGCAAGGAAATGCTCTTGCCTTTGGCATTTTATGTGCACACCAGGAGAGAAAGAGCAAAGCAGGTACAAGCTCCCAGTAGTTGCAGAAAAATGAATGGAAATAACTTCCCGTTTAGGCTGGGAATCAGGAGAAAATTTATACTCATCAGAAGGGTGTTGAAGAGGAGCAGCTGCCTAGTGACAGCAGACAGGTGGAGAAGTGAAACCCCAAATTAAAGGCTTTTAATGTGGAGTTTTTTGGATGTTGGGGTCTTTAGAAGCAGATTTTGTGAGTCCCACGGGCAATGGAGGTCACTTCCCAGGGGAGCATCCCTGTCCCATGCCTGGGATCTGCGGCTCTGGTCCCACAGAGTGATTTGGGTTGTACCTGATGGCTCAGCAGAGCTTGGGGAAATGCCTCAATGTTGGTTGGATTTGAATGGCATGTGGGTCAAATCGAGTTTCTCCTCTGAGGGATGGAGTCTTGACCTCTCACAGGTTTTGCTTGAGTATTTCTTTAATCTGTCCCCCACCCCAAAACCCCCCAACAGATCCCCTTCTCCTGCCACTCTGTATCTCCCACAGCTGTGATCCTCAGGGCTTTTCCCTTACACTAAAAGAACTGGAAATCGGCTGGGTTTTGTTGCCTCTTGGCAAAAAAATTGTGTCCTATTATGCAGCTCAGGGGGAAAGAAACCTCTTCCTCCCTTCAGTCTGCTGCCACAAAGTGTTTTGTTCCTCTTTGTGAAGAACCAGGAAGAAACACTTCTTTTTAAGATGAGGGAGCCCAATTCAATTCCCTTATCATTCTGAGCAAAATAACCCAGTTATTTATGTTGAAAGTCACTCCAAAATTTTGAAGATATCTTTTTAGAAAATATTTCTCTTGGTGACTGATTATGAATGGGTATGGGAAGAAACTCTTTGCATTGAACCACTCAAAGCAGTAATTTCTTCCCAAAGAGTAGATGTAATTCCATTTTTTGGGTGAAAAAAAATAAGTAGTAGTGGACCAAAGGAGCTTCAAGCTGATCTCTATTTGCTGCCAATGACTGAATTAAATGCACAGGGTTCCTATCAGCTCTTCCAGACAAAACGTTGTATTTGGGTTATTGGAGGTTTTGTCAGAAATCTTTGTAGCATGAATAGTTCATGGACTTATCTCTGCTGGCTTCAGCCATTCTGCTGTCTATCATATCTTGCTATTATAAGGCAGCTCTTTTCATTATGTTGTCTTTTAATTCAGATATCTGAGCCTTTTTCTACTTCTAGTTCCACTTTTCAGTAGGACAAACATTTTCGGTCAATGTATTCAGTGGTGGCCACACAAGTGAAGGCAAGGAGCTGGCAGGTAATAATTTATGAAACTTTCTATAATTGGAAAAATCTCAGCATTCAATTTCCATCTCTTTAGAAATCTCTATTTCTTTTCTTGTCTCTTGTGCTCTTTGTGGCTGGTCTGAGTTTAGTGCTTGGAAATGCAATTAGATGGATTCCAATCCTTTTGAGAGAGAATAATCTTGTATACAAAGCCAAATAAATTTAACTTTTCAATATTAGAGCAGTTTGACATCCAGGTTGGGGACCTGGCAGTGGTTAGTGCCTGGCCAGCCTCAGAACACAGAGTTTGTCTGATTTAGGTCCAGCCCCTCAGGGTGCTCAGGAACAGGGGTTCCCCACAGCCCAGCGCACCCTCCTTAGCCCTGGGCTCCCAAGGGCAGAGCCATGGCTGAGGCTCTGCAGGAGCAGGCGGGCTCAGCCCTGCTCCAACATGGGATCCCATGGGACAGGGCACGTTGGGATTTGCCCCTGCAGCTACCAGGTGTGTCCAGAGAAACTGCAGGGAGGGGGTGACCTCTGTCAGTGGGACCCCTCTGTGCACAGGTGCCCCCACTCCTGGGGTGGCTGTGCCAGCTCCCCCAGGGACCTCCAGCCCTGAGAACCTGGAGCAAGTGGAAACCACAACTTTGCAAATGCTGCCTGGGCCCAATGCAAATGGTAAGAGAACGGGGGTGTGAAAAAAAAAAATTGTTTATTACAGAAGAACATCAACAACAATACAGAACACTTTAACAATGTAAGAACATTTGTAACAACAACAATCCGTAGAACGTATATACATTAGAACCTATCTAGCTAAAATATATGAAATTTGTAGAAGATAAAAAAATTCTACAAGTCTTAAGTCCTAAATCCTATTCCTAAAGACAAAAAACTGTAGAACATATGTACAAAAGGGTGGCATCTCTGTCCGGAATGTTCATCAGTGCTGGAAGAGAAGCAGGTGCTGTGGTCACTGCAGTCAGGCACAGAGGGCTCTTCCATGTGTCCCTAGGTTGGCACATGTGGGCAAAGCAGGACTCTGCTACCAGAGCTGAGCCTGGCTGGCTGTGGGATGGAGCTTGAGTGGCCCAAAGTGAGCACAGGACAGGCAGCGTGTGGCCACCAGACTCCAGTTCGTGAGGTGCCGTGTCTCTGTACAGGGACCAGCCTAGCTCCAGTCTGGCAGCAGGGGACCCACTCTGCCTGTGGGGATCACGTGCCTGTCCTGCTGCTGGCATTGGTCTTCATCCCAAAAGCATCTCCTCTTCCTCATCTTTTATATCAATGTCCATGTCCTCAATGTATTCTTCCATTTCCACTTCCATCTCCTCCTCTTCCTCATAAACATCCACTTCCATTTCCTCTTCCACATCCACCTCCATCTCTTCTTCCATATCCATATCCACCTCCATCTCTTCCTCTTCAGTCTCTTCTTCCTCCATTTCCACGTCCTCCCCTGTAGGAGTCTGGACATCCACCTCCATCTCTTCCTCTCTGTCCATGACAGCCTGCAGAGGTGGCAAAACCTCAGAGTGGGGTCCCTGTCCCACACCATCCCCACAGAGCTGCAGCCCACTCGGGTGGCTGGAGGTGTCCACCTCCATGGAAAGGCACCATACCTCCCTCAGCTGACAAATGAGACAAAGGATAAACGTGAGCATCCTGAAGTGATGGATGCCAAAATCCAGGCACTAGGGAGCTCTCAGCACTGATGGGAGTAGCAGAGGGCAGGTGACAAGAAGGGCGGCAAGAACGGTGACGAGGGTGAGCAGGAGCGCACCGAACGGTAGGCTGACACAAGGGCCAGTGGTTGAGTTGTTCTCTGTGCTGGGGGGTGGCAGTTCCAGTTGGAACGTGGGAAGTGACATCACAGAGATCCCAAGATTCCAGGGTCAACAGAAGTGGTCACTGGGGATCCCTGAATGGTTGGGCTTGAAACGGACCCTGAAGATCATCTTGTTCCAAGCTGAGCAATCTTCCCCCACACCTTGGGGGAGCCCTGTTCCCAAGGATGGGGCATGCACAGCCTCTGTGCCCAGCCTGGGCCAGTGCCTCACTGTCCTCAGTGTAAAACAGCAGCTTCCTTAGATCCAGCTCCAATCAATCGGCAGCTGAAAGCCATCCCCCTTGTCCTGTCACCACAGGCCCTGTTGAACACTCTGTCCCCTTCTTTCCTGTGGGACCCTCCCAGTCCTGCACAGCCACAGTGGGGCCTCCCAATGTCTCCTCTTTTCAGGCTGAGCATCCCCAGTGCCACTTGGACAGCAGTCAGTCAGATCAGGGGATGTCAAGGCTGAAGGGTAGCAAATAGCATCAGGAACTGAGAGATGGAAGCTTTAGACCCAGATTTGCCTCTAAATGTACAAAATTAATAACAGTGGAGGGAAAGATGGTGGAACACTTGCTCTAACTGGTGAATTTAATTTTTTTCTTCTTTTCTGTCATGCTGACGGGTTTTCTGTTTGAAAGGAAGCTTGGCACAATGTCCACTGTGTTCTCCATTTGTGAAACACCAAGCAGAGTCTGGGTGGGCTGATGATGCAGAGCAAAACCTGCAAATATACTGGTGATCCTGAGCTTGGGGGTGCAGCTAAACCCAGCCAAAAGTAATTTCTGGAAAGTCAAGCCTGGTTTACATTTTCTTGAGTTTGACTATGCCAAATTAACCAGTCATTTATAAAAAGCAAATAAAAAGCTCAAACCAAAACAGACAAAAACCCAAATAAACAAACCCATGCAAACCAACCAACCAAACAAATAAAAATCCCAAATAAAACCAAAGGGAATAAGGAGTTAGTGTTAGTTGTGAGGATATCACAGCAGGCAAATGGCTGCTTCCCACAGAATCACCATATAAAAAGCCACATAAAACAGCTGCTCCAAAATATACCCAACAGGAGAAAAATAAAAAGTGATAGATGGCAACTTTGGGGGCAGCTCCACATTAAGGTGAAGGATGAGCAGTGGTTCAGATCAGCATTCCCCACCCTCCAGGCTGCTGTTTGCTCCTGATGAAAGACCCTTGCAGGACTGTGGCCCCTCTCAGTGCAGTGTAAATCATCACCACAGCTCTCAGCTGAGCCGCTGGCATTTCCAGAGCAAGATCCAGGCACAATCCTGAGCATCTGTGGAAGGTCCTGAGCATCTTTATGCTTAGAACCACAAAACAGCTCAGGCTCTCCCTGAACTGGGTTTTCAGGGGAGGTTTCCGCATGCCTGTGAGATCTGTTCATCCCTCAACACATCTGACTTGATGTACAATGATGCATTTTTGTTCCTTCCTTGCTCCTGTGTGCCAGTGAGGAACCATCCATGTGAATGGAGGATGTTGTGCACAGGAACATTTATTCCTGGATTGCCATTTTACTTCACTGTCGCTCAGCTGAACATGGTCCTTTTCTAAGAGGGACTTAGAAGAAATGTGTGGGAATTTTGGCTCTGAGAGGAGCAGAAAGCACATTTTCTACACCCCATTCCCAGCAGATGCAGTTTCCCTGGCAGAACAGTGATTGCCATTCATCTTCCTGGGAAGATTGTGAAGACATTCAGAGATCACAGGTTCAGCTGGCCGTTGGCTTTGTGTCCCTCATTTCACATGGCCAGTTTCAAGGGCCATTAAAAGAGGCTCATGTTTGCCTTGCTACCCAGAAGTGCTGTAGTTATTTCCAGGAGAAAACAAAAAATTGATTGTCCTCTGGTGTGGTAGAAATCCCACCACAATTGTGACTCTGAGAGCAAAGACAGCCTGTGCTTTTTGGGGCTGTAACAGCTGAGAGTGTGGCAGAGCAGTTTTTATATTATTTTTAGAGTGCTGAAAACATTGTTCCCAAAACAATCTCTCTCCCTGTCTTCTGTCATAAACTGTGGAACAGAGAAAATGGAAAGGAGCAGAGGTTTGTTTAAATTGGCTGGGGTTTTTAAAGTCTTAAAATAGTGTCAGCTTGATGCATGATACTTTAGAAATTGGATTAGTAGCACCTATTTCATCCCACCAGAGAGGTGGGATTTAAAACTTCCAACAACAGAAACACTGGATGTGAGATAGCTCAGTTTTCCACCCCTCACACAAGTATCTTGCTGTACTATTTTAAGCAGCTCAGCCATATATATTAAAATATTGCTCCAAACAACAACAGAATGAAAATGTTCCACCAAATGGGGAAAAATAAGAAAAGTGGGCAGCAGCCCTTTCTGAAGAGCTTGTGTTGATTTTGCAAAGTTGGATGCAAACAAGGTTTGTCATATTTCTTTCCTAGAAAAATGTAGATATTTAATAGAAATCTGTGTCTGAGGCTGCTAAGCTGGGGTATGATTTTAGATCTGGGAGGAGCAAAACAGGTTCCAGAGAAGCTGTGGTTGTGTCACCTTTGGAAGTGTTCAAGGCCAAGTTGCATGGGGCTTGGAGCAATCTGGTCTAGGGGAAGTGTCCTGAGTATGGTGAGTCCATGGAAAGAAACTTCTGGTTTTCCTGAGATGCTGCCTTTGCAAGGGGAGCTCACAAATACCCCACATAGTTTGAAATGCCCTGAGCAGAACCCAGCTGTGCTTTCCCACAGGTGATGAGGGATTTTCACTTGTATTTTATGGGGGATTTTCAGAGGGCAGTGCAAGAGTATCTGAGTGTATTTGACAGGCAGAGAGGGCCAGTGTGGCAGCAGCTTAATGCAATGGAGCTTTTCCTTCTGTGATCCTGTATAACCCGAGGCACTCTGGGGCTCTTGGACCTGGCAGCTGGGCAAGTTAATCATTGTAACAAGTGATAAATTAACCTGCTCCACTCTCCTCAGCATGGCTGTGATGAGCATTAAGTAAACCAGCGAGCCCTTGCCAAGATGGGAGCTTGTTCTTTGCCAGGGAGGAGGGAGTAAATATTACTTGGAGTAAATAAAGCAACTCTGCTTCCCCAGGAAGAGGAAAAGAAATAATTAAATATGTGAGTGTGGCATGGAATAATTTGCACAAGGACACATCTTGTCTGCTATGCAGGAATGTTCCCAATCAACCATGCTTCTCCTGACCTTTATTTTTCTGTATTTCTACCACATCATATAAGAGACTCTTGATTTAAAAAAACCAAAACAAACACCTTGTGTGGAGGCACTTCTTCCTTTCTTCAGTGCCTCTTTCTTTTGTTCCCTCCAGAGTTCTCACTTCATTTCTGCTGTTCCTTGGAGCACAGGCTTACCTATTTCCTGATCCCCTGGGCTTGTTTTGCCTCTGGGTGTCATGAACACTATTAATTGTGGCGTTTTTCTCTCCATCTTAAACCTGTCTCTTCAAGTGGTTTACCTTCATTGACCTGTTCGAGTGATGGATTTTTCTCACCTTTTATTACTTAGTGCTTTTTCTTCATTCTCTAAACCCAACTTCTCCCTTGCCCTGTGGCTGTTAGATGCCATTACAGGAGCATTCATTCTTTCTCTGCTGCTTGTCTGAGCTTTCACAGGGAGCTGAGAGCTCTTTGGGGTTAAACTTGACTCGCTTCAGTGCCTTCCGTGATGCTGCCTGTGTACTTGGACACTTTAAGGGAATAAAGTCTCAGTGTAGAGATTACAGCTGTGAAATAATGGCTCTTTTGAAGAAGACAAGAATGCTGTTGTCAGTCTTTCCAAGGATAAACTGAGCACCTTCTTTTGGGGAGAACCAGGCTCAGCTCAGCACAGAGGTGGCTGTTGCAGGTTCCCAGGTTTGGAGGGAAGGGTGCAGCTCCTGGGGGTGTGTTTGTGGGGGGCTGTAAGGTTTGTGTGGGGTCCCTGGAGCAGTGGGAAGACCCCACTGGGAGATGCACATCAGGAAATGGGGGCACAAAGGGCCTGAAGTGTGACCAGCTTTGGTAAAGGTTTCCATAGGAAAAAATATTTTTACTGGGATTTTGAACAATTTGAAGCTCCTTCTCATATCCTTTGCCTGATGAACATTCCCCCTCTGCAAGAGCGTTGGGAATCCTGAGGTCACACTATGAAAACCCCTGATAATTATAATTTTTTTTCTATTTTTCAATGTTGTCATCCCAGCAGGAGTCAGAGAAAGAGAACATGTGTGACCTGCCTGTCTTTGACTTCGTGACAGGAACAATGCCATGGGGAAGCTGGTCAGAGGAGCATCACTGCTCTGTCCTTAATTTTCCTGCACAACTGAGGATGATTTAAGAACCAAGGCACAGCCAAGACCTTTCCTCCTCCCGTGCTCATCAAGCAATCAGTGCCTCATCACACCTCAGCTTCAAACACTCGTTTGCATCTGGCTGACCTTGACTGCCCTCCCTGGATGGGAAGATGAAGAGGTGGAAGTGTCAAAGATTTGGATTTTATGGGTGAGTTGTGAAATAGTGGCTGGTGTGCACGAGGGCATATGTGGCCCAAAGTCCGGCTAGCTAGAGGGAAAACGGCCGA
Source organism: Ammospiza nelsoni (assembly GCF_027579445.1). Classification (NCBI taxonomy): domain Eukaryota; kingdom Metazoa; phylum Chordata; class Aves; order Passeriformes; family Passerellidae; genus Ammospiza; species Ammospiza nelsoni. Next base: position 2,195,021 of record NC_080661.1, on the reverse strand, counting down.
CGCCCCTGCTGCATCTGAGGCCAGCCCCCCTTGGCGTCGTGGCCTCGGGCTGGGCTGGATCGCGGACTGGATTATACACGCTGGACGAGACGAGGAAAGGGAGCGACCACTTGCTGGGGGTTGAAGTCGGTTTATTGAAGGATGGCAGGTACCAACAGAGGGAGGGCAATGACCAGCAAATGGCCAGGAACAAGAGGAGAGGCAAGGTTTTAAAGGTAAGGGGTGGAGAAGGGAGGGAAACCCAGCTAGCCAATAGGAGAACATATAGGGAGGTGCATAACATAACTGACAAACAAACATATCCAATAAACATAAAGTTAAGGAGGAGCCCCGGGACCCCAGCCAACCACAACCCCCAAAGAGAAGAAAGTTCTCGAACACTGGGAGGAGTGGGGGGTGATTGACTGGGCCCAGGGAGGAGGAAAAACTTACTTATATGGTACAATAGGGGAGGAGAAGTTACATAGCTTGAGCGATTGACAGCTAAGGGGGGCAGGGGTAACCATAGTAACATAACTGCAAGGAGAGCTCTGGCGGAAAAACTGGGGAGGGAAGAACCATCATACAAGGTACAAAGGGGGAAACAATACATAAAATGGGCGAACATAAGAGAAACTTAAAAACGCATTACAACACTGGTGCAGGCTGGTTCTGTGGAAACCTCATGTGCTGTGCCATGGAGGATGAGAGTAAATGGATTAAACAGGAGATAAAAAGGGCAAGGTACCTGGTTAGCTGCTGATGAAGAAAATGTTGGGAAAAAAAAATACATGTAAGAAATATGTCAGAAATGGTCATTAACTGCCCTGCAGGGTCAGAGCTCCTTTAGTAATTGGCCATGTAGTGAATACTAGAAATTATTTAAAAAGTTCTTAAGTGACTGAGGGCTTTTAGTGAATGGTTGGGGGAAAAAAAGGAATAATGTTTCTGGCAGAACTTTTATTATAAATTAAGCATCATCCTCTTTCTGAGATAACAGCTGCTTTGATTAAACGGAAATATCCCATGGAGGTCTGGGGTAAGTCAGTGGTCAAAGCCACAATGGTGGCCAGGTGGAAGGGGGTCCAACCGAAGAGGAACACAGCCAGGACTATCAAGACCATGATGGTGACTTTCTTCTTGGCTTTGTCCAGGGCTCTGGCATTGGAGTTCAGGTGCATGTTCCTCAGCTTGAAGAGCATCATGGTGTACAGGATGCAGATGGTGGATACTGGAATGGCAAAGCCAAGGATGCGGGGAAAAGGAATCTTGTGATTTCAATGGGGACCAATAGAGGAATCTTTGGTGCATGTCCCTCCCCTTGATGGCATGCCATGCCTTTTGATGGCTTTGACTTTGGGAAAGATTTTTATCTTGTTTTGGTTGTTTTCTGAAGTGTCCATGCCATGTCCCTCACATCTTGCCCCCTAAGTTGTGTCTTCCTTCTTGACTTTTTCCCCTGCTTTTGCAACATCTGTGAGCTTAGTTTTGGCATGTTTTGGTCCTTTGCAATGCAGCTGATTTCCTCACAGCATATTTTTTGAACACACTAAAATTCCCGATTTTCTGCTTTTTTATATTGCATTTCATTTGAACCTATCTCCTTTCCAAGTGTTTGTAAGCCTTTCTTTTGGGATTCGCAAGATTACTTTTCCCTTCCCGAAATTTCCTTTCGGAAAGGGAAAAGGAGTCTTGCGATTTCAATGGGGACCAATAGAGGAATCTTTGGTGCATGTCCCTGCCCTTGATGGCATGCCATGCCTTTTGATGGCTTTGACTTTGGGAAAGATTTTTTCTTTTTTTTGGTTGTTTTCTGAAGTGTCCATGCCATGTCCCTCATATATTGCTCCCTAAGTTGTGTCATCATTCTTGACATTTATCCCCTGCTTTTGCAACATCTGTGAGCTTAGTTTTGGCATGTTTTGGTCCTTTGCACTGCACCTGATATAATCCTGGGCCATTTTCTTAGAGTCACTAAATTTCCCAAATTTTCTTTTTCTCTCCTCCAATTGCACTTCCTTTGATGGTGTCTCCATTCCAGCATGTTTGTAGGTCCTTCTTTTCTGTTTTGGCCTTCAGTAGGGATCAATTTTAGCAAGCTTTGCTGCATGTGCCTGCACTTGCTGGCGTATGGCCTGCCTGCAATTGATGGCTTTGATTTTTGCAAATATTTTTTTCTTTTTTTGTTTGTTTTCTGAAGTGTCCATGCCATGTCCCTCATATCTTGCCCCCTAAGTTGTCTTCCTCCTTGACTTTTTCCTCTGCTTTTCCAACAGCTGTGAACTTAGTTTTGGCATGTTTTGGTCCTTTGCAATGCAGCTGATTTCTTCACAGCATATTTTTTGAAGACACTAAAATTCCCGATTTTCTGCTTTTCTCAATTGCATTTCATTTGAACCTATCTCCTTTCCAGAGTGTTTGTAAGCCTTTCTTTTGGGATTCGAAGATTCCTTTTACCTTCCCGAAAGGAAATGAAATATCCCTTTGGGAAGGTAAAAGGAATCTTGCGATTTCAATGGGGACCAATAGAGGAATCTTTGGTGCATGTCCCTGCCCTTGATGGCATGCCATGCCTTTTGATGGCTTTGACTTTGGGAAAGATTTTTTTTCTTTTTTTGGTTGTTTTCTAAAGTGTCCATGCCATGTCCCTCATATCTTGCCCCCTAAGTTGTCTTCCTCCTTGACTTTTTCCTCTGCTTTTCCAACAGCTGTGAACTTAGTTTTGGCATGTTTTGGTCCTTTGCAATGCAGCTGATTTCTTCACAGCATATTTTTTGAAGACACTAAAATTCCCGATTTTCTGCTTTTCTCAATTGCATTTCATTTGAACCTATCTCCTTTCCAGAGTGTTTGTAAGCCTTTCTTTTGGGATTCGAAGATTCCTTTTACCTTCCCGAAAGGAAATGAAATATCCCTTTGGGAAGGTAAAAGGAATCTTGCGATTTCAATGGGGACCAATAGAGGAATCTTTGGTGCATGTCCCTGCCCTTGATGGCATGCCATGCCTTTTGATGGCTTTGACTTTGGGAAAGATTTTTTTTCTTTTTTTGGTTGTTTTCTAAAGTGTCCATGCCATGTCCCTCATATCTTGCCCCCTAAGTTGTCTTCCTCCTTGACTTTTTCCTCTGCTTTTCCAACAGCTGTGAACTTAGTTTTGGCATGTTTTGGTCCTTTGCAATGCAGCTGATTTCTTCACAGCATATTTTTTGAAGACACTAAAATTCCCGATTTTCTGCTTTTCTCAATTGCATTTCATTTGAACCTATCTCCTTTCCAGAGTGTTTGTAAGCCTTTCTTTTGGGATTCGAAGATTCCTTTTACCTTCCCGAAAGGAAATGAAATATCCCTTTGGGAAGGTAAAAGGAATCTTGCGATTTCAATGGGGACCAATAGAGGAATCTTTGGTGCATGTCCCTGCCCTTGATGGCATGCCATGCCTTTTGATGGCTTTGACTTTGGGAAAGATTTTTTTTCTTTTTTTGGTTGTTTTCTAAAGTGTCCATGCCATGTCCCTCATATCTTGCTCCCTAAGTTGTGTCTTCCTCCTTGACTTTTCCCCTGCTTTTGCAACATCTGTGAGCTTAGTTTTGGCATGTCGGCCCCTGCCAGGCTGCTGAGCAGGGACGAGGAGGCAATGAGGCCCCAGGCCTGCAAGGGTCACTTGTCCCCTCATGGCCGCAGGCCCTGGGCCAGGAGCCATGGCCAAAGTGCTGCCCATGTTGGCTCTGGCAGGGCTGTCTTGCAGCTGCTGCCCATCCCTGTTCCCTGTGCAGCCCAGGCTGTCCCACGGTGTCCCTGCCCTGCGCCTCTGTCCCTGTCACTCCTAGCTTTATGTTCCTAATATATTTGGTACTCTTTAACTAAGGCACATGATTTCTGCTAGCTGTATTACTAACTTAGCTTCTTACCTCATTTTAAAATCTTAACTAAAATATGGAATCTCCTACTATCCCAATTCTATTCCCAGCTGGCCCCTCGACTCATCTGTGCTTTTCAATTATCCTCATTACATTTTCAGCTAAGCCCTTGATTCACCTCAGGCACATGCCCGACTGCCTCTCTCCCAGCAGCTCAGAGCTGCATTGCACAGCGCTTGCTGTGCACCACAGAGCACAAAGCAGGCCGGCCTGGTGGGCCTGAATATTTCTGCCAAACACTCTGCATCTCACACCTTTGCTCTGGCTCACTGCAGAACTGCAGGGTTGCAGGCGCTTCCTCCCAGAGCTGCGTGAGGCGCTGGCTCCTGCAGATGGGCCCTGCCAAGCTGTCCCTGCCTCACGCTGGCCTCGCTTCCCCTGGCATGAATGCCAGGCCTGAAGGAGCTGCCCTGTGCTCCAGCCTGCCGAGCAGCCCGGCTCCCTGCCCCGGTGCCCAGAGTGCTGCACACACTTCTGGCCTTTGCCAGGAGTTGCAGGGCAGCCGGCAGAAGAGGAGGAATCCTCAGCCAGCCCAGCGACCCGCGGCTGACCTTGGCCTTTCTCTGCTCCTGGGCACACTCCAGACGGCCATGGCCTCCAGGCCGGGCTGTGCCCAGCACGGCTGCGCTTCCCCTCGGCAGCAGCCAGCTGCCACCTGGGCTCTGAGAGCGGAGGATTCGTCCGCTCCCAGGAAGAGGCACCCAGGGCCCGGCTGCTGCCTCTTGCAGCTCCAAGGGCCTCCTTCCAGCCTGCCTCTGCTGGGGCTCAGGCTGCTCCGGCCTCTGCTGGGGCTCTGCTGGGGCTCCAGCCCGGCCAAGGCCGGGCCCGCTCTCACCTCACAGGCGCTGACAGCTCTGCGCCACAGGAGACCTTCCCGAGCACCCTCTCTGATCTTTCTGCTTTCTCACTTGAGCAAGGCTCTCCTCCAGCCAAAGAGATTATTGCATTTAGGGATACAAATCCAAGTGGCAGGAACCCCATTGCTCTCCAGTCACAGCTGAAGGCCTGCATCTGCACAGGGTGTTTGGGCTGCCTCATTCTTCCTTTGGTTTTGCCTTCAAATCCCATTGCCCTTTCTGCCTCAACTAGAAATACCACAGCTGCGCCATAACCAGCCAGTGGGTCATATTCCAAAGGCAGTGCGGTCTGGAGAGGATGAATGAAGAAGAGGCCTCCTCACTTATGAAACCATACAAAAAAAGCCATATGTGTGACTTAGTACCAATAAAAAACAATTGGTAATTCAGAAAAAAATGTTGAATTTTCTGAAGGGGTCAGAAGGAGGTGAATCTTCCAAGTGAGTTGATGTTTCAGAAACTTTATTAATTACAACTCTAATCTATAATTCTATGCTACAAATCTCTTTAGCAACCCTACTCTACACTCCAACTCTAAATTGGTAACAGAGATAACATCTTGACATGATTGCTATGTTCTCGTCTCCTAGGGTTAGGGTTAGGCTTAGGCTTAGGCTTAGGTTTAGGCTTAGGTTTAGGCTTAGGCTTAGGCTTAGGCTTAGATTTAGGTTCAGGTTTGGGTTTAGGTTTAGGTTTTGGCTTAGGCTTAGGATTGGGGTTAGGGAAAGGGTAAGGGAAAGGGTAAGGGATAGAGATAGGGATAGGGTTAGGGTTTGGGTTAGCATTTAAGGTTAGGGTTAGGTTTTAGGTTTAGAGTTTAGGGTTAGGATTATTCGTCTTCTTCACTGAGTTGATGACTTGTGCCAGGATGAATGGTGGCTTGGCTGAAGTTACAAATGGATGCTGTCCACCGGAAAAAAAAAATACAACAAAGAACAGTGAACCATTACTTTCCAAGCTCATTGCTTCAGGGACTCAATCAGGATACATCAAGTTCCTGGAAAGACCCAGAAAGAGGAGCAATGGGACCATCTGCTCCCCAGTCATCCCCAATGTGCAAGACCTTGCCATCACAGGCAAACCTGGCCCAGAATCCCACTCATCTGTTTATTGTGATGTCTTCATCATGCTGGGATTTTTGCCCTGCAAGTGCTCTAGAAATGGCGCTTTCTGTCCCTGGGTTTTCTTCCTTTCAGGAAACTCCAATGACTCACATAGGTCCCTGCCTTTGAAAGACAGGCACTGTGCTGATTCCCACAGGGACAGAAAGCAGTGTCTGCCTTTCCATGCCCTGCCCCTCGTGTGCTGGATGGCACCTTCCTTCCCAGCAGGGCCAGCCCAAGTGGCACTGGGCCCTGCAGTTCCCTCTCTGCCACACAACCCGGCAGTAACCCTGGCACAGTTCCCGTCTGCTTGAGCGTGCCAGGCAGCAGATGGGGCTGGGACAAGTCCCTCCCAGCTGTCCCTGTTTGCATGGCAGAAACCTCTGAGGGTGGGCTGGGGGGCACAAACCAGGGCCCCTCAGAGGCTCACAGTGAGCCCCCCACAGCCCCTTCTGCCCACAGCCAAATCTCTGACCCCTCGGCTGGGACTGGCTTCCTTGGGTTCCTCCACCACCATTTCATGTCTCTGTACCCTGCATTGCTCTACTTCAATTCTTTTGCCATTAGATAAAACTGAACACTCCACCAAATCACAAAAGAGGGCAACAGACACAGTCAGAGGACAGAGCACCTCTCCTCACAGGAAATGCAGAGGGAGCTGGAGTTATTCAGTTTTGTGAAGGACAGGCCCCAGGGAGACTTTATTGCCACTTTCCAAGACTTCAGAGTGGCTTTGAAGAAAGTGGGGGACATCTTTTTCAACAGGGCCAGTTACAATAGGATATGGACAAATATTTTTAAACACTAAGGGCGTCTAATCAGACTAGGTCTAAGGAAGAACTTGTTTACTCGGAGCATGGTGCCACCCTGGCACAGCTTGCCCCAAGAGCTTGTAGGTGCCCCATCCCTGCAACCATTCCGGCTCCGGTGGCAAAGGGCTCTGAGCAACCCGATCTCTTTAAAGATGTCCCTGCTCACTGTAGGACACTTGCACCAGAGGACATTTACAGGGCCCTGCCAGCCCAGCCCAGTCTAGGATTCCTCACCATTTTCATTTGAAGAGCAGCAAGAGTGGAGGTGAGGAGGAAGGGGACTCATCTGCTGCCTTGGGCTTGAGTGGAGGAGGAGCCCATCCCTCAGAGCCTGTTTCACCTGCAGCCTCTTCACATTTTACCTGCAGGAGCTCCTTGGCAGACCAGCGCTGCTCCTCGTCTGTCTGCAGGCAGCAGCTCAGGAAGTCACGCAGCAAAGCCGAGAGGAGCTTGGGCTGCCGCAGCTGTGGAGTCCCTACTGTGGCTATCAGGTATGTAGCCTGGAGAGAAAGGAGACACCAGGATCCACCTCCTTCTTTCACATCTCTAAGGCTCTCCCAGATCCCTTTGTTTAACCTCTGTTCTTCAGTGGCAGTTTCTGCCCTGGCACAGACCCAGAGATGACTTTCCTTTACCAACCAAAAACCCAAACCCCGATGCAGCCACAGCTTTTCCACCATCCTGCAGATCTTGCCTTGGCAGCTGATTTCATTGCTTGACCTAGTTAGTGGGAACTACATCAGCAAAAGGACATTTGCTTCTCTGAGGATTCATGCCAGCTTGAGATGGTTTTTGGAAGAGGGACTTTGCTACACTAGCTAATTTGAAGGGTTAGTACATGAAAGGCATCTCTGTGGTGCTTGTTGGTCCTTTAAGAGCACGTGCCCTAGAACAAAACTCATCAAGCTTTTTGTGCTGTTCTTGAAAACAATGGGAATTGGAAGAAAAGAAAGAAAATCCATCAGTTAATACCCAGGTAGGGAAACAAACATTTACAATCTCCTCTTCAACACAGACACATTAAGATGCCTGCACAAATGTATTGGGATGAAAATGCCTGCTTGGGCACACAGGAGCCACTTGCAGCTCTGTCTCTCAGCAGTCTGAAAATTTCAGCTTCCCATTTTTGCAGCAAAAGAAAAATTGTCTAGGTCAGAAGAAGGAGAGGTTCCATCCCTATGGACACCCTCCAGTCATTTGGCTGCTCAAGTCAATGCATTAATGGAAGGCCCATCCCAGAAAGTGCCAGGAAACAAACAGGAGGTTTTGGCAGGCTCTCCACATCACCAGGCTCTGGCTTGGTGACGTGCAGAATGTTGCTTGGGCTAGGAGAGAAACACGGTCACTGAGTGTTTCAGCAGCACTGCACAAGAAGCAGAAGAGACTCTGTGCATTACACCCTCATGCCCATGTTTTCCAGTGAGAAGAAACTGCACATGGGGTTAGGTTCCTCTCTAAAGACCACGGTTTTAGAAACTTTGTTGGTTTTGGGTTTCCTTCCTTCATTTCTGGAAAGATAACAACACTTTTAAGATGCTTTTTTCCTGTTATTAAGGCCATCTACACAGACAAAAGAACTGGAACCACTAACCCAAAGGAAAGTGTTGAGTGAGAATGGAGTTTGTTTGGAGTTTGTTTGCATGTGGTAAGGCTTGAGTTCCCCCACTGATGCAACCAAAAGTCCAGCAGATGCTGATGTGTTGCAGGGACATTTGTAGGAGGGGACCTTGGTGGAAGTAGTTCCAGCAGATGGCAATGGGATTTTGTCCAGTGGCACACAGGACATGGGACAGGTGAGAAAGACAGTGGGATTAGTGAGTATTTGCTCCTTACCGTGCCAGAACTTTCGCCCAAGTAAGGAGGTTCTTGTTCTATCATTTCAATTCCCACAATTCCAAAAGACCATATGTCCACTTTGGGGCCATATGGTTGACCTGTCACCACTTCAGGCGCCATCCACCAAGGAGTCCCGGTTAGCGAGCACCGTCTGCTCTGCTCAGGGGTGAGCTGAGTAGCGAGGCCAAAATCAGCTGAGGAGAAAACAAAATACTGGTTTTATCTGAATTCTGTGCAATTAGGAAAGCAAGCAAAAGAATTCCCCAGCAGAAGTTTGAAATTGCTCTGTTGAATCTCCTGGCATTGGCGACTTTGAAAATCCCCCCATGTTTTACACTGCCTCTAGCAGTGGCTTTTGTTCTTTGGAAACTTTAGACTTGTAACTCCCTCCCTCTGGAAGGGACCTACACAGAGCAAGGCCACTCTTGACTGCTTGTGGCTCCTTCTACCTCTGTGCACGTTGCAACTGTGCCCTCAGCTCGCAGCAGGGGTCCCTGCACTGCCACCAGCACCATTTTTGGGGAGCTGGCAGTCACGCCAAGCAGCCACACACCCACATCCCTGGAACGCTGCACCTGACCAAGAATATACTGACCCAGTTTGACAGAACCATCGGTTCTGAGAAGGATGTTGTCACTCTTCATGTCTCGATGGATCACATAGTTTGAATGAAGAAAATTCAGTCCTTGCAGGCACTGAGCGAGAGCGAGAAAACAGAAACAGAAGGGCAAAAATGAGTGATGTGATTTCATCACACAAGAAAGGAAACAAAGAATCTAAAAGATTCCCTCTCCAGGGGAATGGGGAGTAATGGCAGAACAGTAATGGCCACTGAGAGGAAGAGCTTGCTGCTCCAACACTTGCAGAGCAGGACCTTTCTGAGGAAAGGCACGTCAGCTTTTGAAAGAGCAACAGCACCTGCTGTTGTAGGCTGTCCCCTGCCAACCAGTCAGGATGACTCCTGCTGCAGGGCATGTGCTCAGAAGCAAAGAGCATTCTGGCTGCACTCCTATCCTTTTTAGCTGAGCACTGAGAGAAACGAGTCTCTCTCTTCTTTCTTTGCTGTTTGTTTCAAATCCTGCCACCAGCACCTTTGCTTTTACAGGCAAGGAATGCAGTGAAAACAGACTCCAGGCAAACATTTAGAGAGGCAAGGTGGAGAACAGCAAATACAAATACAAGAGACAGAGCGAGAATACAACAGCAGGAGATAGGTAAGAGTACTGGCACTGAGTACAGGGAGTGCAGGGGCACTGGCAGGCCTTTCACTTGAGATGCTTTTACTTGCCCATAGCATACCAGCAACACAGAAACAAAGCTCGGCACAGGAAACCTCTCCTGTTCTGAGCCCCTGTTTCCCAGAAAATCCTGCCCAAGCCCTTGGAAACACAGCTGGGATTGCTGACCTCCCGACTGATGGCTGCCATCTCATCTTCAGACAGGCAGGTCTGGCTGACGATGTCGCTCAGGACACCTCCATCCATGTACTCTATAACCAGCAAGAGTTCCTCGCCCAGAAGGTAGCTGAAAGAAGGAAACAAGGGGGTAGAGATGAACATGCATGGCTATGTTGATTTTTAGCTTCCAGGTTTCTTATTTCCAGATGCCTTTGTGACAAGGACAGAATCAAAGGAATAGACATTCCCTCTTGGCTGTGCATTATTTGCAATCTGTGCAGTCTCATAGAGAAAGACACATCTGTGAAAAAGGAGATGTCTTAGATGGGCAGCAAATGAAAAGTGCAGTTTAGAAACAGCCCAGATAAAAAACATGTCAGGCATGGTGTTTCTGGAAATAAGCACCTAGTCTTCCTGGCATGCATAGCAATGGCAAAGAGGGGCAACAATCCAAGGGAAATCCACTTTAGGATGGTTCATCTGCACTTAAGAAACTTTAAAAAATCAATCCCAAATAAATGTGGAGGCAGTGAACTTTGAGGCTATTGAGTTAGGAAGATACAGCTGATCCAGGTTTTGAATCATTTTGTGAGTAATTATCAAATTAGGTGTGCCAGGGAAGACTCATGCAGACAAGATGCACTCTCTTCTCATCCATTGGAGATGAGTAGAGAAATATGAATAAATAAAAATTAACAGCTTTACTTGCTGCCACTGACTAAAGTGGGTTTTGAACCTCTCATGTTTGCTTTATGTAAACACACATCCATGGGATAAGACCATGACCTCTCACCTGTCTAAATAATTCACAACATTGGGACTCCTATACCTCTTCATGATCATTATTTCATTAAAGGTTAGCTCCTTCCTCCTCACTCCTTGAAGATTTATTTTTTTTATTGCCACCTAAAATGACATTGAAAATCAGTAACTTGAGAGGTTGGTGGCACGAGACCACAAGGCACGTGGAGCGAGTGATTTTGCAATGACACAGCTGAGCTGTGCCAAACTGCCTTGTGATTAGGCACTGCAGTAATCAGGAACTGACATTCCAACAGCCCATTTCTCTGCTCCCTTGGGAGCCATTTACAGGACACGTGGGTCCACTGACATTTTGCCTTGACCACTTGGTAACAGCGGTGTCTCAGTTATCACCCACAAACCTCTGACCGCACTCTCTGCTGCTTTGTTTGGGACTCAGAAGAAGGAATCCATGCCTTAATACTCTGTGGGTACATCTTGTGATATGGGCAGGGCTTAGGGCTTTCAGGGACGCCTTGCAGATCTCTCCCTATGTGCAGTTCCCAAGTGCAGCACTGCAGGTGGCTAAGGAACTACCAGTAACTTTCAGATGGATTTGCTGGCAGCCAGAAATGAGAATTCAGGACTCTGAAGCTGTAGCCCCAAAGAGCACTGAGGTGCTCGAAGGCACCACCTTTGTTTTAGCAATGGAGAGCGAGTGAGAGCGTCCTTCTCTGAAAGGAACCGCTGCCCTCCGTGCCTTCCTTCTGGCAGCTGAGGAGGACAAAGTCCCAAATGTGTTCTGTGGGCTGGCACCAGTCTGTGCTTCTTGTGCCTTTTCAGCACAGCTCTGCCCAAAGCTCCAGCCACAGCTCACACCAGAGGGGAAAGCCTTCGAGTGCAGCAGAGCCTGCAGGGGCTGTTGACATTTACCTCTCCTCCTGTGGCACTGTCGAGTGCTCTGTAAACATCTCCAAAACTCCTAGAAACAAAACAGAAGCAGAGAAAGGAGAAGCTGTTTAGATCTTGCAGTGAAAGCCAGCCCACACAGGAGATCTCTGCTGGAAGTGTCAAAACCTGCGGGATGCAGGAGGGCTCTGCCAGAAGGGAGATGATGCATTTTCCTCTCAAGTGCATGGGCACTGGGCCTGTTCCTGAAGCACTGGGGTTCAATTTCTAAAGGGAGTTTAGTCTTTCCTCTTGTGTTTCACTGTCTAAACAGTGTTGTTCCTATCCTCACCACAGAGTGTTTCCCACTTCAAACCAGGGGAAAGAATTGTTCCTGGGAACTGTTATCTCACAGCTTTGATAGGGCATAGGTTGCTCTTTAAGGCAAGCAAGTTTCTTCTCTTTTCATTAGTGTGCCAGTATGACTTTGAGACATACACAAAATACTAAAGAAATTAACACAGACCTGTCCCACACTTGAGAGACAAGGAGACCTTCCAGGTCCTGTTCCTTGATGCAGGCAAGACTTCGGTAGCAAGGCATGTCTGACAATGCCTTCTGAGCCCACTCACAAATTCTGAGCAGCATTGAGAGATGGGACAATCTATCCCCAGTGTGTGATCATCTTTGCAGCTGGCCTGACTTCACGCTGGATAGACATTCCACCCCAAAAACACCTGGCCCACGGTTGTGCAGGAGTAACTGCTGTTGGACTCACCCGCTGCCAATATAATTCAGATGCGTGTATTTCATCAGGGGATTTTCAGTGTTGTTCACCATTCTCCCTGAGGGAAACAAAATGCAAGATGCTGACTTTAAAGCAGAGATCCCAGCTTCCAGGAGATACAAAAGGCAGCCCCAGCGCCTGGAGCTCTGAGCCCTTTGTGGTCAGCTGGGTAACAACAACCACAACCAGGCAGACAGCCCTGCAGCACAAGTGGCCAGCACAGAGACTGATTTGTACAGTCCTTTGAAGAGTTCTCTTGACAGGAAACAAAGCACAGGGACATACAATCCCAGGAGAGGAGGACATCTTCCCCACCTTCCAGCAGTTTGCCAAAGGAATGCCTTCCCATTTGTAAACCAGAGCAGCTCCAGCTGTAACCGATCCTGACGGGGCTTTCAGCATCAGGACCCTGACCTGTTTATGAGCAGGCTGAGCTCAAAGATGCCCCTCTCCCAGCTAAGGAAGGCTCCAGCCTCTGCAGTCCCTCCAGCCCTCAGGGACAGGGCAGCAACCACAACAAGGCTGGCAAAGCCCAAGCATGAGCACTGACAGGCACTGATGGGAAGAAGCCAGAGTGAGCCTGAGCCCCGGACAAGCTGTTGCCCCCATTCAGGACACAACAGGATGGGCTTTGAGATCAGCCACACCGAGGCACAGATCAGTGCCCTTTTTGTCCCAACTGGTGATGGCAGACACAGAATCCACTGGGCTCTGGTCTCAGCCCCACCAGGTCTCTTATCTGAGAGCACAGCACTGGCAGCTGTTACGGGCAAGAAGCAGATTCATTGGGTTGTGCTGCAGAATCACAAAGGGCTTGATGTGTTTTCCTAGAGACTGATCTGAGCAGGGCCTGGGCCAATGGGTAGGATTCTAACAGTCATGGGAAAGAGTGGGAATCAGGTATGGAAAAGTGCCATGGATCTGAGGGATATACCATGGCTGGGCTGGAGACTCTCTCCTGAGAAATGCCTGCAGTACAGTTTTATCTGATCACGCCACTTGGATGTGTCTCCTGGACACATCTTGATAACCATAAAATTAGAAGATTAAATAAAGTTTGTTATCGAAGTCTCTGTTTTTTCTTTGGGGGCACATGGAAAATACCTTGTGCTCTCTATTTGTCCTGTAACCTGATGTTCTTTCAAAGTAGTTCTAATTGACAAAAAGATAGCATTCTCTTATTGACAAAAAGATAGCATTCTCATGAAAATAAACTGCAGATGTAGTAGTGGTAACAGTAACAGTCATAAAAATGACATCAGTACAACGTGGGGTAGAAGGGCTTCTTCAGGATGGAGAAAAACACAACAAAAAACCCCCACCAAAAATGAACAACAGAAAAGCAATCCCACCCCACCCCCCCAAAAAAAAATCCCCAACCAAAAACACAAAACTCCAAAGTCAGTCCATTTCTGTGAAGTTTTTTTGCTGTGATGACTGGTTCAAAGTCAAGAGTCTAAGGAGAATTTAGGAAGCTAAAAATTCTGTTCAGTTTGGCCACTGGCACACAGGACTTGCCTAGATCATTTGCTAGGTCACAGCCTTCTGCTGATCCAAGAACAATCCCTGCTTCAGCCTTTAGCAGAGAGGGAAGCTCAGGCAAACCCAAGCCAGTCCCAGGTGCCCTCAGAGGCAGCAGGAACACCCAGAGCTCTCTCGCTGCCTCGGAGCACAGCACTGCCTCTGGGGAGTCCTAAATGGCCCTGTGACACCGAGCTCAGGAGGAGCATTTGGTACAGCTCTGCTGACACCTGCACACAACACACTGTCCCTCAGATAAGAAACAGCCCAGACGTACCCAGCAGCTCCAGGTACTCCTCCTCAATCTCCTGTTCCTGGGATGTGCCCGAGCCTGAGTTCCCAGGTTTCACAGAAGGGCTTCCTCGAGGTGATGCTGCTGCGGCAGCAGGTTCAGAGCCCATGATGTGCTGGACCTGGAGCATTTCTGGTGGGCACTGCTCCTGTGCCTCTCTCCTAACTTGGGCTCTTTCATTGCCACACATTCCCTGCAAGTCTTCGCAGGCTGCCCGGTGAGATGTCAACACTTGCACCTCAAGTCAAACAGAACAAAGCGGTCAGACACTACAGCTTGTCCCTGTCAGCCAGGAGTCATCGACTGTGAGGAAAGGCAAAGAACAGATTGACAGGGGATAAAACAGCTTGTTTCAATCCTCCATCTGGGTCACCAAGTTCCACTGTAAAAACACCTCAAGAAAAAAGGAGAGCAGGAACAGGCCAGCAGGCATCAATTTGGATGACTGCTGGCCAAAAGGCCAAAGGACAAGTTTCACTGTCCAGGGCAGATGTTGAGATTCAGCACACCAGGAAATGTCCTTCAGAGTGACTGTGATACACACACTACAGCAGCATGGCACTCAGAGGCATGGCCCCACTCCCTGCTGCTCTGCACTGGAAAGGCAAGAAGGGCAGAAACCACCAGATTGGTGACTGCAGTGGCTGCATCCCTCTTTCACTCACTTGGTTTTGCAGAGACTGACGGAAGCGATTAAGCTTCTCTCTGATGATTTTCATTTCTTCCTCCAGCCGCTTATGCCTTGCCTTGATCATACTGTGAGCTGTCTGAAGCTCTGCATCCAGCTGTTCCTTCATGTTCTCTAACAAACAAAAGAGAGGACATTTCATGAGTGGAGTGGCTGCCACTCTTTCATTCACCTGGTTTTGTTGATCGCCCCTCTGCTGATGGAGATTCTCCTCTTGAATTCTTCCCATGTCTTCCTTGTTCTTTCTCTTCACTGCCATGATGTCACTCTGAGCTTCGGGCAGCTCTGCTTGTGGCTCTGCCTTGATGTTCTGTACACACAAAAGCAGAGCAAGGGACTGAGAGCTGCCATCAGGCTCAGCTTTTTTCCTCTTGCAGCCTCCAAATCACATTTATTCAGCCCCTTCTTTCTGCTTCCCTCCCCACATCTGCCTCCATTGCAAACCTCCTGTCCCAGGGCTGATCTCTGCAGATTGCAAGGCTCTGTGCCTCCATTGCCTGTGGGACTCCTGGCCTCCTCAGTGCCAAGAGCTCTGGTTTATGCCCCTCTCCCTGCCCTTCCCTCTGTGTCCTGGCCAGTCAGGCTTACCTGGCCATTCTCCTGTGGTTCTTCCACCTGCTGCCTGAGCTGCTCTTCCTGCCCTTGGGCAGGGAACAGCTCTCCCTGAGTCTGGCATGGCAGCTCAGATGAGGCAGTGTGCTCCTGCTCTTTCTCTAGAAGCACCTGCACAGAAAGCAAGAGAAGATGGGTTTCAACTTCCCATACGCCCTTTGTGGACCAAGACTCACAGACTGCTGGGCTCACACGTTCCCAAAGCACTGTGCTGCTGCTCTCCTGGGTCGTTCTCTGCCCGAGGGGAGGCACAGATTCCAAAGTGACCCTGGCCCTACAATCAGGGGCCATCTGGGACTGAAGCTCTAGCAGCCTCTCAGGCAGCTGACAGGGAAGGGGTGGCATTTCTCAAGGGTCTGGTGAGGGCCTCCCTCTGCTTCTGCCGTGTCCTGTCTGTCTTTCAGTAGTGACTGACTCCCCGCCCTGTCCCACAGCTCCATCCTGGCTCTGCAGGGGCTTCCTGGGTGAGCTCACTCCTTGTGAGAGACACTTCTGGAATTCACCTTCTCTTCAGGCTCGCACCAGCATTCCTCCTTCCTGACATCCACACTCTTGTTAGAAAACCGGGTCATTCAGGAGATAAGGATGCATGCAAAGATCTCTGATGGAAGTCAGAGAACCTCTATGGCCACCTCAGTATATGGAGGAGGACCAAGGTGTTTCTTCTCCCTCTTTTGTCAACGGAGAATTCTGACCAGCAGTAACAGAGTTTCTCATAAGGCCCCATTAACGAATGCACTTACACAGCCCTGGGGATGCCAGTGAAGGAAACCATGTGTCATGTATGGCATGGCATGTATGACCAGAGTCACCAGACCCCAGCTACAGCATGGGATAGTTCCACTCCCTTAAGACATGCAAAAATTTAAAGGACAAATGAAGGCTTCAGGTCAGAAAAGGCTGGAGTAGGAAAACATGAGGGGAAAAAACAACCATCTCTGGAGGGGGAAACATCTCTGCCTGCTCAGGATCAGTCAATGGAACTTGTCTCTACTTCTCTCCTGAAGGAATGCCTTTAGGTGAGCTTTGCATCTTCCACTACTTTGGAGCAGAGCCAGTAAGATTAAAATAGATAGATAGACAGATCTCACTTTTATCATCTCTCTTTACTGTGCTCTAGTATTTACATTCTTTGAATGGAGAGAGATATAATTCTCTCTCCTAGGTTTTTTTTAAGGGAAGGTAGTGAGAAACTCATAGAAGGAGATAAAACAATTATTATCTCTACTTACTGTTCTTGTTTTTTAATACATGAAGAATGTGTTATAGTGATTGTTTACTGAAAGTGATTTGTTAAGTGGATTTTAGTGATAGTTGTTTAGACTGATTAGATAATTAGATAAAAGGCTGTGTGGAGACAGTCACAAGTTTTTCTTTCGTATGTCTTTAGTATAATATCTCTTTAATATAGTTTTAATATAGTACTAGTGTAATATAACATTGCTTAATAAAGCATTTGTTTAAACTTCTAAATCATAGAGTGAAAGCACATTTTTCGCCACGTGGGGGTCACCCTGAATCAATCCTGTCCTTTCTGTCGCTACACACATCAGCACTCGGCAGCAGTGCCCCAACCAGCAGCCATCCTGAACTTGCTCTCCTGTTGCTTCAGTAACCCACACTCTTGGGGAATCTGGAGCATGTAGGTCCTTATGGAATGCAATCAGACCCAGAGCATTGCACTGGGAACTGCACTCTTTGTGCATCTGTGCTCGGGCAAGTTCTTCGCTTGGACTCGCCCACACTGATGGTGCTGAAGTGGCTGAAATCAGAAATGCAGCCCAGCCCCTCCCAGCTCCTGTGATCTCTGAGCACCAGCTGGAATGCAAGGGCATTGATTTCCTACTCAGTTCCCAAACACAACACACACTGATTCCCTGAGCAGCCAAAAGACACGGGAGACGTTAACCTGAAAGTTTCTGCCATGGCTGGAAAAGGCCAGGAAAGATTGAGAAAAAGCTCCCTGGAGAAGGAGAAATTGCACAAGGCTTCTCCTTCTAGCAAACAAACAAATCAACAAAATGTGAAAATGTTACCCACACCAGTGTCTAAAGCACTTGGATGCAGTGAAGGGATGTTTGGCAGGGAAACAGCCCTCGTGCTGAGCATTGGCTCTATGGATCCAAGGCAGGGATCTATGGCAGTCTGCCTGAAGGTCCCTCATGAGCCCCCATTGTCCAGGCTAAAGCTCCCTCAGCACCTCCTCCCTGGCCTTGTGCTGCACCCCTTGCCCAGCTCCCCTGTCCCTCTGTGCCCACGCTGCAGCCCCTCCATGACTTTCTGCTTCCCAGGGCCCACAGCTGCACACAGCACTCCAGCTGTGGCCGCAGCGCTGCCCAGCACAGGGCCACACTCCCTGCCCTGCTCCTGCTGCCCCACTGCTGCTGGCACAGCCACCGTGCCCTTGGCCTTCTTGGCCCCCTGGCCCCACGCTGCCTCATCTCCAGCTGCTCACGGCCGCCGGCCCTGCGTCCTTTAGGCCCACGCAGCTCCCCAGCCACAAAGGTAACCATTGCACTTCAGATACAGCAGGCACCATTGCAAGATCGCCTTCCTGTGCTACCACCTCATGTTCCAGTAGATATCATAAAGTTTGATAGGAATAGGATTCTAAGTCCCTCTCTTTAAATTAAAATTATCTAATTCAACTGTACAGGAAATTGCTCTTAATTAAATTTTCCCTATCTGCTGTCTGCAAGCATTTTTCTCTTTTCAAAACTAGCGTTTTAGTTCTTCAAACTCTGAGAAGGAAATTTAAAAATATCTATCTCTGCCTTTATTATTTTTGTTACAGGCATGAATATGGTTTTTCTTTCGGCCTTCCTAGCTGGCCCTCTTCAGTCTACTGCTACTGGCCAAGCTCTCAGCTTGCTCTACAAGTCTTAAACACCAGGAACATGAAATGTTCCTTTCTCACTCACCTCAGGATCTTCAGCACTGCTGAATACGCACTTCAGGTGACCTGTAGTGGGAAGGGAAAATGAACCAGATGCTGTCAGAAAACTGCCTGGGCTGCTGAATCCCACAGAACAAGTCAACCCAAACAGAGATGATTTCCCATTTCACAACATCCCTCCAGGAGACACATCTCATTCACACAGCCAGCAAGATATCAGGACAATATTCTTGGTTGTGCCTACACTGCAGCCAGTTTAGCCAGGAAATGAATACAAATATGATCAAGCAAATGCAAAGTGTTTTTAACACTCAATGCTCCTGTTCTACCAAACACATAAGACAGCTTCTGAAATCTTCTCCTTCAGGTACTCTTTTTTTTTTTTCACTCAGTGTCATGCACTAATTCTGATTAACTTGCAGGAAATAGTTGCCCAGAAAAGCTTCCCCAAAATCCCCCAGAGGTGCCGCAGTTCTATTGTGGAAAAGCACAGCAGCACTTCCTTTCAAAGGGAACAACTATTTTAGCATTTAGTAAAAGATCAAGTTAGTAAAATCCTTTCATGACAAAATTTAAAAAGAAAGAAGCTTTCTCTGAATTCTGGGAACAACTGCAGAGATTTTGGAAAGCCTTAAAGAAGGTCTGCCAGTCTACATTTTCAAAGGTGTCCTGCTTCTCCCAGCAACCTGAGGAAATGACAGACTCTGCTGCCACAGACTCTCCCGTGCAGGGAACGCAAGCCCTGCAGGTTCCCCTGCAAATGCTGCCCCTGTGGCTACAGACACCCCCTTTTAGCTGAACCTCTTGACAGGAGCTTTACCAAAGCAGAGGCATCCTAATGCTCTTTCTCTTTCAAAATCAGAAACTCAGCCCCCAAGAAAGAGCAGGAAGACATACAAAAGCCAGGTTAGGATACACCCTACCCTAAGCAGAAGGGAAGCCTCTACTTACGTGCGAAATTCGTGAAATAATAAATGGAATAAGTAATGCCATATGCAGCAAAAGCTGCAGTGGCCAGATGGTTAATTATTGGCATTTCTGCAATATTTCTAAAAGCTAAAAAAACAAGCCTCTTGTCAGTGGGCAGCTGCCTACTGACAGATGCTTTGACCAGGAAGGTTCTCCTGATGTGAGCAAGGCCTAGGGCTGCTCTGACACTCAGGCCTTCCGTGCACCAAGGCAACCTTCTGATGCCACTATGACAACGGGGCAACCATGCCCTGACATCACAAAGGGACAGCTCTGTGAGTTTATGCAAAGCAATAACCAACCTTCCCTACAGAAAACACAAAAGAGCCTGGGAAATTCTCATCTGTCACAAAGCAGCAAAAATTCCCCTCATGGGCCAAACCCTGTTGTTCAGAGGATCCAAGAGGAACTCCAGGAGTGCCCCAAGCACCTACAGCCTGTACCCCAACTGAGCACTCAGATGGGACCCAAGCAAAGGAAACCAGACCAAGATAATGGCCCACAGCATTGCACGTGTGAGAAATGACTCTCACTTTTAAAATTTTAAAGGTTTAGTAAACCTTAACAAAGGACTGAATAAGGAAAAGTCGCATCATTGGGAGTCTCTGTGATTAGTAGCCATGTGCTCATCTGCAAAAAGGATGCTCTGCCTTTTATACCCTCAGCCCCTCCAAAAGTTTTGCCAGTCAACTCTTTCTCTGCTGTCCATTGGTGGAGATTACTTTCCTGCATCCTGACTGGAGGTCAGGTGTTGTTACACCCTGCCTGCTGGTCACAAGCCAGCCCTCCCCAAATGCCCTGACTACCCAGGCTGTTACAAGGGGACGGGAAAGAGGACTATGGGAGGATATATTACAATATAATCACTACTCATTTGAACATCCACATAACATCTGCTTCTTAATTGTCAGACCCAACCATTGCATTACTCGTCCAGAACACACAGAACCAGGAGAGAAGCCACTGTTGGCATCACAGCTGAAATGTTTCCTAACAAATTTCCCCACATATTTGCACCTTTATTGGACATGTCCAGGGCTCCGGTGTGTGTACATCTCTGCCTCTCTTCCCCTTTGGCAGCAGTCGAACTGGCAGCATCTGCCCGCCAGCAGCAGCTGCTCCCAGCTGGGAACGCCACTGGCGGTGCTGATTTCCAGAGGCTTCTGTGTGCCAGGGGAAGCCAAGGCAGGAGCGGGTTGAACGGCGCTGGCGCTGCTGCTGCTCTGTGCCAGAGAGCCCCGGCTGGGCAGGGCACGGTGCCCACTGCGCTGCGGGCTCCTTCTCCTGCCACAGCTGGGCACACCTGGGAACAAGGCATGACAACCTGTGGGCAAGCCAAGGCGTTTCTGGGGCTGCACTGCTCTGCACACACCCAGCACACCTGCAGCACACAATTTTAACCCTCAAACTGGTAAACCAAAGGGAAACAGCTGGAAAAGATTTCATTTTGACCATTCTTACCTGCTCAACAGAAGTCTTCAAAATGAACGTTACCAAGCAGGGCCCAATTCCTGCTGCCAGCTCAGGGTTAGAAGAGAGGCAATCCTTGATCTCAGCACTGGGTGTGTGGGGAATCACTTCCCTAACATGTGCACACCCAGCAATCTCACTTACTAGTTTGTATCCATGGATCTAAGACATATTCAATACTTTGCTGAAACTCACAGGCTAAATATTCCCCCAAATTATTTGATTTACTGATTGATACTTATTGACTTCTTGATACTTAAATCACTTCTCCGAATTTACTGACAAGAGAATAGGAGTGTCTTGTAGGTCCCTACTGGTCATTGTCCCAGGTTCAGGAGGAGACCCATGCAGAAAATAACCCAGGACAAAACTGGGCTTGCAAAGCAAATTCATTCTATTTGTTGCAGTAGCAAATAATACATACCAAGCCCTGGATTCCTAAAAATCTGCTGAGCAGGAGAAGGAGGTGGAGCGTGGTGCTCGACAGCAGGGGCAGGTAGGCAGTGCACTTTCAGGACATCCCCTGGAGCAAAACCACGTGCATCTCATCCTTCTCACCCTTCCAGCTCAGAACCAGGCCTGGGATCTCCTGCTCAGGAGTGGAATTTCCCAGTTACAGCATTGGCTCACACATGGCTGGTGTGTGAGATGAGGCCATGAATCCAGGATTTAAAAGAACTGGAAGAGTTAAAATTTTAGCAAGATTTAGTTAGGGGGAAAGAGTATAGCAAGAAGAGTAGAAATAATAAGGGATAGTTAATTTTTATCAGATAAGGTAGTTAAGGCTAGGCTAATATATCACTTGCCTGTCTTTACTATGTTTAAAGAAGCGGGATGGGATGCGGATTTCTTTGTGACAAAGAAGAGGACCGTAGCCTGCACCTGGGCCCCAAAACTACAACTATAGCCAAGGGGTGTGAAAGCCTGCCTACAGATCATAAGGAAAGACGTCAAATTGAGGAAGACGTCTTGGCCTTCATCAGAAGGAGTCCATTCCCCACTTTAAAACCCACCAACCCATTTGAAGTGAAAGACTGCAGAAATGTGAAGGAACTTTGGACTCAATTATAATACATTTTAATTCAAAGGAGGGTAGGCAGTGTTATCTAATGAATATGGGTTAGGTTTTTTGGGATTTATATGAATGTGTAAGATATTTTAGATGAGTAGAGATGAGAGAGAGAGCCAGTGATTCTTCACACATGTCTTTAGGAGACAACTCCTCCTGTGCCTGGCTGTAATAAACACACCACCTCCTACCTTTAACTGTGGGGAGTTCTATTCCACACCTCATTTGGTGACTGCGGCAGGAACGCTTCCCTGCTCCAGCGAGAACATCCGGGCTCTGGACGTCTCTGGGCGCTGCCAGGACGTTCCTTTCCTGGAGGCACCTCCGCTCTCGGCTGCTCCTCGTGGGGGACAGACAAGACTGCTGGCACTGTGGAGAAAAGGAATGTTTAACTCTGTATAAAGTAACCCGTAAGGCATATGCAGGGGAAGGGCTGTTCACAAGTCACACAGAGATGTCCTGTGCACAACGTACGCCTGTGCAGTTTGGGCTTGGGTCTGGCTGATGGCAGAAAGGATTTGCTGTGTCAATAAGGACCTGCTAGGAATTCTGGGGGTGAATTGAGCAAATCCTGTTTTATTGCTGCTGTTTTTCCTGTGTGTTGTAATTGTGGTTGTATTTTCAGTGTGTGAATGTTTGAGGAAGATGATGTGGGTGGATGCCGATGTGGTGTATGGTGTGTGTTGTGTTGAGAAGAGTGAGCTCTCTGTCCCCTCATAAAGAGATATTCCCTTCCCGGTGAGCCTGTGTGTGTGGACTTTCTAGTTGCAGGGGTTGGTGCTCCCTGTGACACCTGGTGCTTGGGAATACAGGGGGGTTGAGTGGTTTTTCTCCCACATTGTGGTCATTTGAGACTGCACGGTTGTGTTTGGTGAGATTTCAGGATTTTGTTTGCAACAAGTGCAGCAATTTATGCAGAAAACTACAGTGTGGTGATTTATTATGTTAAACTATGGCAGTTCCTTTCTACTGCCCCCCTCTCCAAGCATTTACAGTCTCCTGCCACGAGGAGGACACTCTCTTTCCTCCCCTGGACATCCTCTTTCCTCTCCTGGACACTCCCTTTCTCTCCTGGAGCTGTTCTCCATTAAAGCTGTGGGACTTTGGTCCCGGGAAGAGAGAGCGCCTCTCGTCTTTTGCTTTTGTCCTTGTCAGTGTCACTGGGCCCAGAGCTCGCCAAACTGATCCCCCACAAGATGAAAACCAACAAATGGCCCCACATACACAGCTCAAAAATTGGCGACATTTTTGATGGACTGGGGTGTTCGCCACATTTTGGAATTCCCTATTCCTACACAGGTCAGGCAATTGTTGAAAGGACGCACCACACTCTAAAACCATTCTACATCAAGAAAACGGGTAGTGGCCCAAGCAACACCCCAGATGCGGTTCAGCAAAGCTTTATATGTCTTTATGTTTTTAATAGCTCATTTTCAGGAACTAATCCTCCAATTTTTAGGCACTTTTCAAACAGCACACAGGAAAAATTGAAAGAAAATCCTTCAGTTTTGATCAGAAACCTTGAGTTAGGACAAACTGAAGGACCATTTTCACTAATCACTTGGGGCAAAGGGTATGCTTGTATTTGCACAGGGGCTGGACCTAAGTGGGTCCTGGTGAAGGATGTGAAACTGTCTCATACACAAGAGCACACCGACAATTCCACCAGCAGGGAAATGAGCACACAGACGTGAGCTGCACGAGAAGCTACAGTGCATGCCAGACGTTCCCCGTTCAACCTGTGAAAGCTACAATTCTGGAGTTTGATGTTGATTTTTGGACTGTGAAAATGGTTTGTATCATAGAGCTCTTTCAGCAAAAGCGTGGTGTCCATTGTGTTCCAAAGAATTCTAAGATATCCAAATTTGTAAAAATTGAAGGTTAGAGGGACAGTTTAGTGCCCTGTAGTTGGCCAGTCCCTGAACAAGCACTAAAAGATTTGCTTGAGAACTAAAATAGATGGGGAAGCTTTTGCCAAAAAACAGCTGAACAGGAACATGGAGCTTGATCAAATGATATACTGGCACTTGTTGGTTTTGCTTGCTTGCTTTTGCATGCATACGTGCCTATAGATCAACCAAAAATGAATGTTTGCCTTGCTTTAGCCAAGTCAGCAGGCTCAGACACCATGTGTTTGACCCATTTCAGCCCAGACAAACCCTTTGCAACCCGTCTGGCCGGTGTGCCTGTGCCAGCCAAGGAGCAGCCAATACCCAGTCGTGACAAATATTGGTGTGAGGCTGCCAACGAGACCAATCCCATAACCAGCTGACATCACTGGGCCCCTGATCTTCTTAAAGCACCTTCTGAACTTCAAGAATTGGGATTCTTGGTTCATTGGTGATGGAATTTTGTGCTGAGTTTCAGTACCAGGGAGATCCACAGTTGAATGTTACTCCCCATCATCCTGAGGACAGATACTCCAGTTTGTGGTGCAACTGTACTACCCCAGTGCCCCCTAAGGGTGAAACTGCTGACGAGTAGATGACCTAGATGAGTCCCCACATCAATTAGCAACAGAATATTGGCTCATTTGTGGAGATAGAGCCTGGCAGGACATTCCCTCAAAAATTGAAGGTGGCCCATGTAGCATCAGACAACTCACTGTGATAGCACCTATCGTTAAAAAAGCCATCAAGAGAAAACACAGAGAAAAAAGATTTGCCCATCATTATAAAGAAAACTGTAATAGCAATTTCAGACCCTAGGGCCCTGCAAAATGAGGTACATTGAATTTATTTCTACATCAACTTGCCTTGGGTGAGGCATTGAAACCATTACACCGATTGGGGTGTTGGCTGAAGAAAGGAGACAGTGCTACTTCCATTGCAATTAGTGACATGAGGACTGATGTTAGTGCTGTCAGACATGCAACCTTACAGAACAGAGCAGCAACTGATTTCCTTAGCAGCCATTCCATGTGTTCAGTGTCACCCCCATGTTCAACACTGTCACTGTCAGCTTTGACAGCTTTTGGACTGTGTTTGAGAAGTCAATTTTTTCTGACTGTTGAAGGGCGTTGGGGCCCAGAGTTCTTGTTAGGAACAAGGGATTAAGCGTGTGAGCCATGGAGTTGTTGGACCAGGTGTTTTGTGTAAGTGGTGGGAAGGGTTTCTTCCTTTCTGTTTCTCTTTCAAGGGGAATATTAATATTGCCCCTGAGTCCTCAGGAGGGGAGCCTGTAGACAGAGCTGCAGCAGAGGGAGCTTTGCCTGGCACTGAGAGCTGTGGGAACAATCCCCAGGAGCCCGAGGAGCCTGGTAAGGACAGAGCCCCCACTGGTTTAGAGAGGTGTCAGATGGCTGCTCTGAGCCTGCCTCTGGCAGCGAGGGAGATGAGAAGGGTTGAGTTCCTGTCTGCAGCCTTGGTGCTTCCTGGTGCCTTGAGTTCAAATCCTGCACTGGCACAGCCTGCCTGAGCCCTGCCCTCCACGCTTCTCCAGAGGCTCTGACACTAAGTCCTGTGAGGGAATCCACAAAATTAGAGAGTTTTGGGAAAGCTGCAAAAGGCAGGTCTCAGATACAGCAGAACTGTGATTAGAGCCAAGCAGCAGCCGTGAGATAGGTCAGCAGAAAAATTATTTAAACTGCAGAAAAGCAAGGACAAATAGAACAATGGTCTGTGTATTAACGCTGGTCTAGAATAAATCTCCAAGCTACAGAAAAGTTTATCTAGCAAGATATTGGGAAGGTTAAAGCTTAATAATGGAGCTCAGTGCACTGTGTTTTAAGGCTTACTAGTAGGTATTGTCTTCGAAATAAACAAGCACTGTTTTAACCAAAGGTACCTGTGCTTATAGTGATTGGATAGAACTACTGTCAATATGCTTTTGCTTTGTGTGATTGGTCAAAAAACTTTTAAAGTAAGTTTTAACATTAAGTTCTTTGTCTGCTGCCTGGGATGTGAGCTGCTGACATCTTCCCATTGTCATAACCATGTAATGAGACTGATGCTGGAAAACAAACAGCTCGAGGCGCGTTCCTCAGCAGCCCCGGCCCGCTCGTGATTTCTACATAGCCCCTGCCAGCGTCAAATGGCACGGCTTGATTTGCAGGGCAGACAGTCTTAAACATCTGCAATATCCTACCAGAGTCCTAGTTTGGCTTCAGTCAAAGAAAGAGGAGAGTGCACCTAACACTGACCACTTGTTAGGCAATATCTTCCACCTTGCCCTTGTACCCCTACAGAGAGGCTGTCTGCAAAACGCCCAGAACACCCTCCAAATCTGCAGCAAGGACAGGAAAAGCAGGCAGAGAACCTTTCTGTTTTCAAGGTCCCCCTTCCTAGGCGACTTGACCCTTTCTACCTGATTCTCACTTGAGATCTACCCATGATAGAGCACTGCAGGAAAACACTTTAAAGGGTCATTAATCAGAACCTGCTTGGAAAGCAAGGGTAGAAACTCTTTCCCTCCCTGATGGGATGCGGGCCAGCAACTGCTGCTCTGAAGATGTGCAGCTGCTCCTCTCTGGAGAGGCCATGGAAGGGCTGTGATGGGCTACGGGAACCAGAGGAACGATGAGCTCAGGGTGGCATTTGAGCTTCATGGGAACAAGCAGAATGAAGAGCTCACAGTGGAGATGAAATTTGCCTGTGCCTGGCTCCTCCGATGAAGCCCCAAGAAGTCCAGATGAAGCAAACACCTTCTCCCAAGAAGCTAGGAAACCTCAGAGTCCTGAGCACCTGCACTTAGCCTGGAAAGGCCAGGAGGCAGCTCTAAATCTTCAGGTGAGGCAGCACTGAGGTCCTGGTATGAGAGCGCTGTGTAGCAGTGTTGTCCAGAGCCACTGCCAGGAAGTTCTGGGAGCTCCAGTCTATGAGATTCAGTTCTACAATTTGAAAGAGCAATGCAGGTCACACCATGATGGCTAGAGAGCCCTGCCCTTCACCCGTGCTGCTGCAGCAGGTGTGGGTGCACATGTGCACACACACACGTACAGGTGAGGGGCAGCCTTCTGAGTGTCACTATGCCCAGCTGCTGGGGCCAGGTACCCTGCTCCAAGGCATCTACACAGTGCCCTAGACCACTGTCCCGCTAAGGCCACACAGGGACACTCCAGAAGGGGTCTGTGCTAGCCTGGGTACACCAAATAATACAGATAGCCCAGTTACACTGTCCTAGGAACAGCAATCCAGTGCAGAATGTTCTGGATGCCCAGCACTCAACCCTGCAGCCTACTTACAGTAGTCGTTGAACATCTCTGGTGCATCCAAGACCTGTTCTGGCTTTGAGAGAATATTTCTGCTATTCTTCCTGCTGGATCCAGGTGCCATTTTCTGACTGTAGAGCACTTTCAGGTTATTCTGACAGCCTGTGTGCAGGGGAACAGGTTTGTTAACCTGAGTTAGTTTCCTCCCAGCTGAGTGCTGCTCACCCAACTAGGAATCCCTTGGAGTGAAAATAAAGTCCTAAGAGAAACACTCACAAGCCTGCAGTGCACTAAAATCACTGGCAGTATGAACTGCTGAACAGGGGTGAGCTACAATTTCCTCATTCATGGAAACAAATTTGACAAACACTTGGGTTTTTGAATCCCATTATATTTAGTTGCAGTTTAAGCTAGAAAGTGCACAGCAGAGAGTTTGATGCTCTTACAGACTTCAGGAAGGTTTGGAACCTGCAGTATAGGTCTTATATTATAGAAATATATTCTGTAATTCTATAATATATAATATATTCTATATATTATTATAGAAAAGATGTCACCAACATCTTTTCATAAAAATCCTTTCTTTAGGATTTTTCTCCCTTCTGAGAAGCTGTGGCCTCAGCAACAAAATGTAAACAATGGTTATCTGCTGCTGGGGAATGCAGCGGGTGGATGCGAGATTGGTCTTGGGTGAATGTTTGGATTTACTGACCACTCATGGCAGAGCTGGGTCTCACCCTCTGCTGAGACACAGCCCTTTGTTTATTCATTCTTTTTCTATTCTTAGCTTAGCTAGCTTCTGAGAACTTTCCTTCTATTTCTTTTAGTATAGTAACAATGTAATATATATCATAATAAATCAAGCCTTCTGAACATGAGGTCAAGATTCTCATCTCTCTCTCCACCCTGAAGACCCTTGCAAGCCCTGTAACAGGTGACCCACTGGCAGTCATAGCAACTCTCCTAAATAAATTCACTGTAACTGTTATGCCCTCCCTCCACCTCAGGAACCTTAAGAAAGGAGACTCCAGCCTGTACAGCTCTCAGAAACTAGCTGATTTCTCCTGTGACTACACACAGAGCCTCTGTGTTGCTGTTCCCCTGACCTGATCTCTCCTGCTGATTCAGCTCACACAGAGCCTGTACCATACCTTCTGGAGCATTCTGTGGTTTTCCTCTGAGGTGGAGGATTTTTGCCTCTTCTACATCAAAACCATTCAGATGCACTGCCCAGGCTTTCTGTTGCTCCAACAGAGACAAATCACCCTCAGTGCAATGCATTGAAAACAATTCCCACACTGCAATTTAAACAGACACCTAAGTCCCCTTCTCTTAGAATCTGAAGATGTTTGCCTGTGCTGCAAGGGTCAGTCACACAGAGGCAGGTCAAAGCAGTTTTTCCTCAGACTTTCATACATCGTCCTGCTCACATTTTCACACAATGGCAAATTCAGTGTCATTTCCAGTGGGAAAAGCCACAGCCACAAAGCGACCAAATGCTTCATAAACAAATTTCAGAACACAGTGTAAAACATTCCAGAAGTGTTCCCTGTGCAGACATTGTCCTAGAATAGCTACCACCAGCAGTTTCACTTTGCATAGGCTCACAGCTTTGTGTTTGTGTTGCCTGCTACATTTTAACGCCTCATTAGTCAAAAGCTAAATTTTGCTTCCAGAAGCAGCATAGGCTTAGAGTGCATGGCAGTCTCTACAGCTTCAGTCTGATGCTAGGCTCCTGAAGCCCAGAGCTGCAAGTAGTGATGGCTGGGACTTGTCAGTCCTGTGTGCCCACTTGATAGAACCTATAGTTTACTGCTCTGTAAAGGGGCAGGAAGGAGTAGCGGTTGTTGAAGCAATTGTAACTTAGCAACATGCTCACCTTCTTGGTAGGGAAATCCTCAGCAGGGTCATTCTCTTTGCTTAGGAGGAAATTTGCCATCTCCATCTGCATAGTGCTGCGGTTGGGAATGTAGCGATCCCTCCCAGCCTTTGTGGGGGTGCTTTGAATTTTGGATCCAGATTTACCTGCATTCACATATGAAAATATTGTCTTACAGCTATTTAACAGCCTGTATTAGAGCTTTCACGGGAGCAAACCCAACACTCTTCCACATCACACCCACCAGACAAGTAGGACTCTGAGGTCTCATGCCACCCAGTCACAACTAACTTATATTTTCCTCCCTGCCACCAAGTTGGTTAGGGACTGTGTGGAGCAACTCCTTGGGTCTAGTGCAACAATTCCAGAGCCGAGAGATAAGGGGAAGATACAAAAACACTCACAGGATGTAAAGCTGTCAGCTGACAGTCCTGCCCAGACTTGTCCTAGCATACAGCTGTGCCAGCAAGGCTCAGCTGGGCGAACAGCAGCTGGCCAGCCCCAGTGCTCAGAGCTCTGCCCCTCATGCTGGCAAGGAGGTGGGGGCTGTCAGGAGCACAGCCCACCTCCTCCTGCCTGAGCAGCAGCCGGTAGGGCAGCGTGGCAGGGAGCCCAGAGCCCCGTGGCTACGGACAAGCAGCCTGGGCGAGGCTCCCGCACTCAACCTCTGCCGCTGGCGGCCGGCGCTCACTGGCTGTCGTGGACAGCGTCTGGCTGGAGCTGTGGGAGCGATTGGCCGGCTTCATGGGGGACACACCGACGAGGCTGGGCCCGGGGCCGCTTTCTTTGGCCTTGCCTTGTGCTGCCATCGCGCAGGCGGCGCATTCGGGATCAGCGTGTCCAGCTTCAGCAGCCCGTGCAGGTCCGCCTCCAACAGGAACTGTGCCATGGTCCTGTGGGCAGGCGGTGTTAGCCGTACCCACCGGCCGGGCTGAGCCTACTCAGACAGCCCCGCCGGTCTCCCCACCACCGGACCGTGCAAGCACTCCGGCCGCTCCTCCCCACTAAGGGACACCCCCACTATCACCAGCTGCTCCTCGGGACACTCCATCAGCTGATACGCCCTCCCTCCGCTCCTTGGGGGTCCTTGATCAGCCGGCACCCCTTCCAGCCGCTCTTTGGGGCTCTCTCGGATAAGCGACATTCTCCCTTCCCCTACCGTTCAAGGGCAATCTCGTCCCTGCTCTTTCTCCTCCCCACCGAGCTTTGCCTCTGCCCTGTGCCCCTGGGGCTGCTCTTGGCCAGGCAGCCTCAGTGGGAGCCAGCACTGGCTGCAGCCCCAGCGGGCCCCCCAGGACAAGGCCCAGCAATTAGGAGGCCAATGAAAGCTCTGGGCAGCAGCAGAACCCTCAGCAGAGTTCTTTGGACTATCATGGACTGGCCACACCTACACTGCAGCCTCACTGGGAATGTTTCCTATGTAAAGTAGACTTTCAAAAGAAGCTGTTTGAGGGAAAGGTGAACTAAACACTCACCCTTTTCTCTTCCAGCAAGTCCAAATTGACAGAGCCTAAGATGAAGATAAGCTCCAAATCAAGCAGGCCTGCCAGTAACCCTAGCCAGAAGCCTGTTCCCTGACAGAAACCCCTTCCAAGGCCCTTCAAGGAATCAGGAACATGTGCTGTGGTTCCAACTGCACTTGTGGGAGCAATGGGGAGCGTCAGCCCGTGCTGTGCTGCACTGCTGAGCTGGCAGCACGGTGGATGCGGGCAGGACATTCTCCATTTCCCCCAAAGCTGGGGCCTGCAGGCACCTTGCCACCCCTTGGCACAGGCTGTGCCACCCAACAAAGCCCAGCAGGCCGGGAGGAGAGCCCGGGGGCTGTGCAGCTTCTTGGGCAGTCACTGCTTGGAGGGACACGGGCCAAACCCATCCCTGAGCAGCCACTGCCAGCCCTGGCCCTCCCTGCCCTGTGACAGCTCCCCCAGCCCCGGGGCGCAGAGTCAGGCCCTGTCAGGACCCAGTGCAGCCCCTGCCCAGTCAGGAGACAAGGCTGGCTCCGGCCCTGGGCTCGCGGCAGGGCTCCCACTCGGGGCTGCTCCTGTGCCTTGGGCCTCTGGGCACTCAGGGCCAGCTCCGGAGCAGCTGCAGCAGGAGAGACGTTGGTGCATGAGTCCACTTTCCCCGGGGCTGTGAACGAGCTCCAGAGGCCTCAAGGCCTCCAGAGGTGCCTCCAGCTTTGGCTGCTGCTGGGCCGTGCAAGGGCAGGCCCTGGAGGAAGAGCTGCTGTCACAAAGCCCTGCCAAGGGCTGAGCCCTGCTGAGCCCGGCACAGCAATTACCTTCTGAGCCTGTGCCCGTGCCCATGCCTGTGTTTGGCTTGGCCTTCCTTCCTGCAGCAGGGGCTGCCAATCGCCCTCTGCTTCTTTGGGGAAACACCTCCTTCTGTCCTGCCTTTTGGCCCATCACTTGAGAAAGAAAAATACACCTTAACAGATGGAAAAATTCTCCATTACTTTGATGGCATGTTCAGGACATCATGCATATGCAAAATTGGGTGTAATCAAAAAATCATCTGGTCTTTTTCAGCTGGGCCAGTGCCCACCCTCCTCCAAACAGTTGCCAGTGCTGAGCAGAAGTTGTGAGTGGATCGTGCAGGGCGTGGGCACACATGTGCATGGCTCTGTCCTGGCACCTGCAGCGATGCCCCCCTGGCCTAGTTTGGGATCTGAGCTGGCAGCTCTCACAGGACAAAGGCCTTGACGTACCCTCATCATCTCCCAGAGACTCAATCCTGAATGTGGGTTGGGAAGCCAGATCACCTTTAGCAACAGGCTCAGCTGCAATGAAAGGCAGGACAGAACAGCTCTAATGGCACTGCTGAAGATTCTCCTTCCGGCCCGAGTGGCAGTGAGGGCACCTGGGTGACTGGTGCCCTCCAAGGCATTCCTTTGTCTCTGCCTTCCACTCAGGAGCAGGGCCAGGGGGACCTCGTGCCTGCAGTGGCCCCACACTGGGAAGGAAGGAGCCCCATGCGGGGCAGTCGGGGCAGAAAGGACTCCCTGGAGCTGCCAGCAGCTCCAAACTCAGCCCCAGGCAGGGCCAGGGCTTGGCAGTGGCAGCAGAAGCAGCTCAGGCTCCCTGGGGGCAGCAAAGGAGCTGAGAAAGGCTCAGTCCCGGGGCACAGCCCTGGGCCCAGCCCCTTCCCTCTCTGCTCTTCTCTGTGGCTGCACAGAGCACACAGAAGGGCACAGTGGCATTGCACATGGGAGGAGGATGGACAGCTAAATGCTCCTTCCTCCCACTGTCAGAGATCCTGTGGGATCCCTCGGGGCTCCAGAAGGGAACAGGGTAAGCTTTCCAGAACTGATCAACCTTCAGAGGAACTTAAGGGAACTGGCTCATGAGTAAGCTCTTGCCACACTGACACGGATTATTCTGTCAGGAAAGGTACATTCAAAACATGCCTCCAACATCTGGCAAGGTCTTCAAAGCACCATTCACCAGCATTTCCAACTAATCCAAGTCATGATCCCAGTTGAGAAGGGAGCACAGATGCTACGAAACCATTTCCATGGTATACTGGGATCCCCTTCTGCCTTGGGGAATTGGGCACTGCAAGGAGGTGGGGTAAGGCTGTGGGAGCCTGTGCCTCCTGGTCACTCTGCACACTCTTTGCAGGTCCTGTGCAACATGCCTGGAGGGGCAGCTGGAGCAGCCCTGGGCCCTGGGGCTCTCTCCCTCCCACACAGGAAACCCTCACTAAATGCTTGGGGAAATCGGCAGTGCCACAGCTGTCACTCCCAACCTCCGTCCCTCCCTCCTGTTTGCCCACCTGCCCATGGAACAGCTCCCACAGCCCACGGGCACATATCCAGGCCCTCTCAGGACACACTGGAGCCTTGCTCTCCCCCTCTGCCCTTTCCCCACCATGGGCACCCCGTGCAGCCGCTCCCAGGTTTCGGGACGTGTCTCCCACGGAGGGAGCCCAGCAGGACAGCTCAGTACCCGAGTGCCCTGAGCCTGCTCGGGATAATTCCTCTGGGCTGTGCCCATCTTGTCTGGGCTGTGCCCGCAGTGCCAAGCAGCAGAGAGGGCAGCTCAAGCCTCCGCAGGGCTCAGGCCCAGAGGCACAGCAATTACCTTGTGTGACTGTGCCTGGCATCGCCTCCCTTCCTGCAGGAAATGCCACCTTTGATAGAGCCTCTCTGTCCATCCCTTGAGAAAGGAGGAGGCACAGCTGGATCAGATGGAATCACTGCACATCCAGGAGGTGGCTTCTTCAGGACGCAATACTTGTCCAAGACATGGGTAAGGATCAGGAAAATCCTGATCCCCCCTAACCATTGGGGCTGGCTATGGCCCTGTCTCCTCCAAGCAGCCACACCTCAGGATGTGACTGGGGACTGGGAAAATGCAGGGGATCCCTGGTGAGTTGGGGCTGTGTGGCAGCTGATGCCCAATGCCTTACTGCAGAGGCTGGGGAGAAGCTGCAGCCAGGCCAGGCTGGGAAACAGCCCTGCAGGGCATGGAAGCAGCAGCAGGGCAGTGAGGCTGCCATGGATCCCTTCCCGCTGTTCCGGGCACGGCGTGTCCAGACGTGCAGCCAGAGCCCTGTGCTGCTGAGTCCCAGGACAAGGCTGAGGGAAATGCTCTCACCCTTCCCTTTGAGCAGTTCTCTCACAATGTGCTTCAGGATGTATTTTGGCCAATTCTGGGGAAAGGGCAGAGGGGGAGCGAGGCTGCCATGGATCCCTTCCCACTGTTCCAGGCTCTGCTCTGACATGGGGGACCCTGGCTCACTCTAGGATCTCTCCCAGGTCTCCTCCCAGAGCTTCATCCCACAGCTCAGCCCCAAGGGCCAGACAGGTATTAGGAATTTCACAGCCTACCATTGGTGACTCATAGTCAGAATGCACAGGAAAACTCTAGCTGTGTTTCAAAATCCCAGATGCTGTGTTGTTTCCTTCCCACTGCAGATTTTCCATTGCCCCAGCCTCAGCCCCTGGCAGCCTGCCTGGATGTTCTCCCCGTGCCGCTTCTGCAATCCCACTCGTCCAGGTCCTCCTGGTTCTGTGGGCAGCTCTTCGGGCCACTGAGGCCCTGTTCCTCCTTTGTTTGTGACCATGTCCGAGTGAGAGATGACTCAGGGGCTCAGCACCCAGACCTCCAGCAGCAGTGGTCAGTTCCTGAGCGCGCTCGGGGGCCACAGGCAGTTGCCCATGGCTCTGGCAGGGATGTGAAGGGGAGGCCGTGCAGGGGAGCAGCCCCCACACCCCTGCCCTGCCCATGGGGGCCTGCAGCCCGTGGGGATGGAGCAGCAGTTTCTGGGCTGACAGAGCCAGCAGCTGGGCACTGCAGCACACACTGCACACATCTACTGCAGGGATATGTTAGCAATATTGCGTATACATACACTCCAAATTGACAAAAATCAGGCTAAGTGTAGCTTAATTTCAGAGGCATTAGGGAAGAATTATTACAGCTGCTTTCCTGGCTGAATTTTGGAACATTATACTTTTTTTTTAATACTTTGTAAAAACAATCTCTGAGTGTGGAAAGGGAGTTTTTCAATCACAGGGGTTCTTGCTTCACTCCAGGAAAAGTGTAATTCAGTGTACCAGGGTGATTTTCTCTTAACATATTGCTGAGTTCTCATGCTGCCACTCATTAGTAGAGATGAAATAATTTCTCACTGTTTATGTTTGATTTTTGTTTGGAAACAGTAGGGAAAAAATGTACCCACTGTCAAGATTTGGTTCATGTGGATCAGTTATTATTTCAGCTGCATAAGTTGAGGGAGGAATTCACAGAGGTTATCCCAGGCAGAATCTGGTGCTGATGCTTGTGCCATTGTAGTCTGGAGTGGGCTCTTTCCTAGCACAACTCACCACACTGAGCTGCTGGGCATATCTCCTTTGTTTTCTGGTTTTTACTACTAA
This sequence comes from Ammospiza nelsoni, assembly GCF_027579445.1. NCBI lineage: Eukaryota > Metazoa > Chordata > Aves > Passeriformes > Passerellidae > Ammospiza > Ammospiza nelsoni. The sequence goes on along the minus strand of NC_080661.1, from coordinate 2,160,278 downwards.
GACCAGCCAGCATCATTTAACAGTACCTAAAACAGATTTGTTGGTTCCTCTGAATCAACTCAAACTGTGAGTTTGAGTTTCTCCAGGTTTCAGCCTGGAGAAAAGGAGGCTAGGAGGCTCAGGGGGAGCCTCGTGGCTTTCCACAAGTCCCTGACAAGAGGGTGGAGCCAGGTGGGGCTCTGCTCCCATGGGAACAGGGACAGGACAAAAGGAAAAGGTCTCAACTTGCACCAGGAGAGGTTTATATTGGAAATTAGGGAACATTTCTTCTTGGAAAAGGTTGTAAAGCATTGGAACAGGTTGCCTGGGGCACTGGTAGAATCACCATCCCCGGAAGAGCTCAAAAGACATGTTGATGCGGGACTTGGGATGTGGTTTAGTGGTGAACATAGTGATGGTGGTGCTTGATGGTTGGAATTGATTTTTGTGAAGGTCTTTCCCAACTTTAAGGATTCTCTGATTCCATGATTCTAAACAACCCAGTGATAACATAATCTAATCTCTCTTGGTGTACATGACTTGGTTCACTCTCTGATGTTTTCTCCACATCCATGTGCCAATGCATCTTCCAGCACATGGAAGGAACAAACCAGGTGTGAAGACTGGAGAAGGAAAATGAGCCTACATCACTTCCTTGGGAAGAGAAGAGAAGAGAAGAGAAGAGAAGAGAAGAGAAGAGAAGAGAAGAGAAGAGAAGAGAAGAGAAGAGAAGAGAAGAGAAGAGAAGAGAAGAGAAGAGAAGAGAAGAGAAGAGAAGAGAAGATCCGGCAACTTCCAGAGGGGAGGAGAAACAGAAAAAAAAGGTTCGAGAAGCTGAAGTAGTGGCAGAGGTACCAGGGAGAAGAAATAAGAGATGAGAGAAATGGTGGCTATGAATTGCAGGGCAGGCAGAGGACACCAGTGACCCAAACAGTTTGGCACCTCCTGGCCATTAGGCAGCTGACCCCAAAAGTTCATCTCTGCTCAAAGGGCATGCACAGCTTCGCCCACCCAGTACAAGTGCAGGAACAGCATGGGGAAATGGGAGGTGAATGTCATAAACAACCTAAATACTGTCGTGCATTTCCAGCAGGTTTTGCAGCCTGTACTGAGCATCTCAGTCCTGGCTGCATTGTTCCCAGACACCAACACCGTTAGATCAGAGGGAGCTGATTTAATCAGTTGTTAAAATAATCAAATAATTTCATTTTGAAGTCAAGTCATTTGAATGATAAGGACCATTTAAACCTTGCTACTCAGAAGGCAGAAGATTGGGCTGAAGCCAGAGCTTTGAGGAGCAGCCAGATAGGGACAGGTAGAGCCAGGGAATGATAACATGGCACCCACCTCAGTTTGGGAAGAATCATCTGCCCAGCAGGAGCCCAGCACCAAAGCAACATCCCTGGAAACTCTGCATCATAAATAGCAGGGAGTTCATTCATACAGCAAAAGATTTCCTGGCCTTATTTACCCTTCCACATTTGCTGCAGTTCTTCATTTCAAAAGCCATGTGAGTGTCCTGTGCTGGAAGGCTTGTCCTTCCCCTGCTCCTGGAGCTGCACGAGGATGTTCTCTGTTCTGCTGCTGACCAATGCATCTCCTGGCTCCCTACCACTGAAGGAAAAGAAATCTATTTACAAGACACAAACAGCTTTGTGTAAATCACAGCCATGGGCTGCCAATTGTGTGTTCTCCCAGCCCAGCAGTGCCTCCTTCCCCCAGCACAGAGTGCTGCACTAGCGCAGCTCCAGGCGCTTGTTGCTATTAGGTCATGTCACCAGGGACTGGAAAGCACCAGACTATGCTCTGTGTCTTAAAAATCCAGATGTGTGATGATTATCTCATGATAGCCATCATAGATCCTGTGGTAATCCTATTTCTAATCATTTAGCCTTCAGGAGTTCTTAGGCTGGGATGAGCCCATGCACCGAGCTGGAGCAAACTGTGTGCTCCGGTCTACTGTGTGAAACAATCACTGTGGTCCTAGTGCTGCCTCCTCCCTGAAAAGATGGAGCTGTTACATTCTCCTGAGTCCACACGGTGGAACCAGATAATTTCTAGTTGGGAGGATGTACAGCAATGCTCAAACCACTAATATCACTAAATATAGTTGCATGAAATTAAAGAAGAATACCCTTACTTTCAGTTATGTGAGATGCAAAGCTGTGTTTCGTGTCAGGTACAAACAGGCGAAGTATGTACTTGCGAATGCGAAATGTGTGGACATCGACAATGGGAGAGCTGTGAATTCTAATAATAACTGAGGAAAATAAAGCATGGAAAAAGGCCTTTGAACCTATATTTTGTTTGCAATTAACCCTGGTTGATTTAGGAGCATTGGAATTAAGGTGTTAAGGATGTTGCTTTTTGCTTCCATTTAATCCATAAAAAGCTCTGCAATAGTAACCTTTTGAAGGATAATTTTAGAATATTACTTGTATCCTTGAAACTATGGCTTTGAATATATATAAAGGAAATATACTTATCTCATGCCTTATTGAAGCAGAGAAAAAGAGTTTGAGCAAGGAAAATGAACATCACCTCAAGGATTTATAGTTTCAACCAAAGGGAAGCTGGACATCACTGTTATGAGATTTAGAGTCTCTGCAATTAAAAGGTAGACCCACATCTGGGGATCTGGACCCCACCAGATGGGATTCGTCTTTCTTCTTTCGGAAACTGGACCGTCACCATCTGGGGATACTCCTTTGAGATACATCCTGAGAAATTAAAATCACAATAGTGTATAGAATTGTGATGTAATAATTTCCAATAAAAATTGCTGATGAGTAAAAGATTAGAAATAGAAACTGCTGAAAAAAACTGATGAGTATCCCTATAAATACCTATAACCATCAATTATCGGTGTGCAGTTGGAGGGAAAACTTACCCCACTGTACCCAGCGCTGTATTGCTCATACTTTGCCATATTAAACAATAAATTGATTGCTGCTAGAATATTGGCCTAGTCAAGCTTCTTATTCATAACAATGACTCAGCCTTGTCTTTCGCGGCTCAGCTGGCTGCACTGCTGGAGCTCTGTAGAGAGCTGATCGGGGAGGCTCTCTTTGCTGGGGCAACCTGAGCCGGCAGGGATTTTCCTTTTCTTTAAGATTTTTTTCCCCTTTCGTTGCATTTCTTATCCTTTGTATACATAAATATAGAATGTGTTATAATAGAGATTGTTGGTTTCTTGGCTGTTTTAATGACCTGGAAAGGCCCGGGGTGGTCTTGGGCAGCCCGCGCTCCAAAGGACGAGAAGAGGCTTCAGGTTTTTTCTCGGTCTTCAGTGTTTATAAGTTTTTTATCTAAAAGATTTTCTCTCGGCCCGACAGAGGTCTGCACAGCAAGCCAGCCATGAGCACACTGAGAGCCCCCGGGGCAGTCTCTTATCTTTATACTCAAAACTACGTATACAATATTTACCTATTTTCCCCAATACCTTTTACCCTTATTGACCAGTACACCTTTAGTAATAACCAATCCCAAAGTGCCAACATCACCACAGAAGATGGAGGCCAAGAAGAAGAAGGACAGGACACGCCCCAATTCCTCCATCTTACTTCTCTAGACCCCCCTGTACAGAAATCTTAAACCCTGTGTTTCATACTCAAATTAACTTATCCCTTCACCATTTACCCCAGTGAAATCCTCCCATCCTCATACAGGTGTCGTCTTCCATGTAGGATCAAAGTCCAGCCACCAGACACTTCTGGCAACATTCCAGGACCTCCGAGCCCCCCAAGGGTGGTCTTGGTCACTCTGCACATCAGTCCTGAGGTGCTGAGATCCCACAAGAGATAAATAAGAAAAATATAGAATGTGTTATAATATACAGACTCTAAGGAGATTTCTTTGCTGACTAGGGTCCGCAGGGCATAGGGGAGGAGGGGAAAAGGTGCTTGTGCTCAGCCAGCTGCCCAGGCGTGCAGTGGGCAAGGGGAATTGGCCAGAAGCCCCTTGGCCTTTGGTGGTTCTGCTGAAGCCTTTGTGCTGCCCACAGAGCGGCTGGGCAGGGGCCGGGGCTGTGGGGATCCCTGCCAGAGCGGTGTCCGGAGATGGCCACAAGCCCTGTGCCAGGCAGGAAGCACCATCCGTGTCCTCCTGCCCGTGTGCTGCTGGCTGCCTTGCTGAGGGCTCCCAGGTGCCTCTGGATGGGGCTGCTCTGGAGCTGCTGTGGGGCTGCGGCGCTGCTGCCGGGCAGCTTGGCCGGGCTGGGGCAGAGCCTGAGGGCCTGGGGTGCTGGCAAGCCCTGGGCAATGGGCTGTCAGAGGCCACAAGCAGCCCCCTGGCAGCTGCCCGCCTTGTTCCTGACCGAGTTGACTTGCAAGACGGATCCTGGGCACTCTGAAACTAACAGCATCGGTGTTGTTGGAAACCCAAATGCAGGGAAATCTCAGACCTTTGGTCTTGTCAGCAAAGCTTAGAATTAAACACATGATTTGATTGGAGACCTTGGAAAGGGCTTCAAAACTTAGGTGCTAGAAGCGAAAATGCAGATTTCTTGTTTATAGCAGAGACATAGGGAGGAAAGTTGAAGTGGAGGAAAGTTTAGAGTTTTAGAGTTCAGGATCCAGAAAAAATCAAATCAGTTACAATGGTAAACAAGAAGTTTAGGATGCAGTGCTGTAGGTTTGTGTGTCATAGCATGATTGGCTAAGGAGGCTTACACTGTAGCAGGATGTGGGAATCCAGGAAATTCCTCTGGCTGCCCTGCAGGACTCGAGACCCTGTCCGAGGGCTCAGAGGCCTTGGCACAGAGCCCAAGATCCCTGGCCTTCGATTTAGCCCTTGGAAAAAACAATTACCAACCTTGTAGGAAGAATGACAAACCACAAAAGTTTAAGCAGACTGATAGTGAATTTATCACAGAGTGGAAAAATACATTTTGGGGCATTTTAGAATGGGGCTTCAGGGGGGAAGATGGAGGAGTCTGGGCATGTCCAGCCTTTCTCCGTCTTCTTGGCCTCCATCTTCTGATGCTGGCACTTTTAGGCTGGTTTAGAGTAGAAGCTGACTGTCTAACGTAGATGATAGGTACTGGAAAGTTACTGCAAATATTGTACACGTAGTTGTTTTTAGTATAAAAAGATAACACCGCCCCGGGGGAGGCAGAGTGCCTTAGACTGTCTTGCTGAGCAGACTTCGGCTGGACAGGAGAAAGAATTTTATAGATAAGATACAATAAACAACCTCGAGACCGAGAAATGAAGAGCTCTGACTCCTTCTGCGACCGCTGGGCTGGGAAAAGAGACTTTCTAACTTATCTTGGGGTCACTCTGACCAGCTAGAGACCCCGAGAGCATGAGTCCATAAGACGAAATATTGGAGATTGGGTCCAAACCACAAATATCCTTGTTGGCTGTGTCTTCTTGCCCAAGAAATCCTTCAAAGCTCTTGCAACTACAAGTCTTGCGGCCCTGTGAGCCATGTGGGGGAGATGTGGGCCAAACTCACCCTTTCTGTCTATGTAGAAGAGAAGAAAAAGCAATGGCATCATCTAAAAAATTCCAAGGTCCGTTCTCTAGCTTGTTCCAAACTCCTTCAAATCCCCCAAAGTGTGATTTAGCTCCAAAGAGATGACAAGGACTCTTAGTGCTGCCTCTTTGATTCCAGAGCGGCTGCTTTAGAATCTTTCACTTTACCCTGTGTAGCTATGTGCCAGAAATGGAACATTGGAAGAAACTTTCCCAAGTGACTTGCATGGAGGTTTGTTTGAAGGGTATTTGAGGAGAAAGCCTCCCAGCAGAGGTCTGGGCTTTGGTCTAGCTGTGTCCCCTGCTGATTGTGAAGTGTGCCATCAGCTGCAGGGATTTCTGGGCTGAAAATATCATCAGGACACTTGGACTTGCTCTTTTTGGCCTATAAAAGCTGGATTTACTTTCGGGGCAAATTTGGAGACCTCATCTCTGAGGGGATGGACGACCTCAGATTTTCCCAGTGTCTGGGAATTGTTCCCCAGGTCCTTGGTGTAAAATCAGGTCCCCCAGGAAGTGCAGAACTGCAAGATGATAAACACTTTAGGCAATTGATGATGCATCTTTCTAAATTGCTCTCCTTTCTCTCCTTTTGTGAAATGCAAAGCTGTGTTTCGTGTCAGGTACATACAGGGAACGCGTGTATTTGTGATTGTGATATGTGTGGAAACCGACCATGGGACACTTATAAAGATGAATTCTAATAATAACTGAGGAAATTAAAGCTTGGAAAAAGGCCTTTGAACCTATCCTTTGTTCGCAATTAACTTTTATAAGTCTTAAGTTGATTCAGGAGGCTTTGAATTAAAGCTTTGAGGATGTTGCTTTTTGACAGGAACTTTCTGTTTGTAGCTAAGCCTTAAAGAGTTTTGCAATAATAACCGTTTGAAGTATAATTTTACAATATCGCTTGTAGTACGGATCTTTGAAACTATAGCTTTAGAATGTATAAAAAGGAAACATGCTTATCTCACGCCTGGACCAGACAGTGAAAAGCAGCTTGAGAAAGGAATATGAACATCAACTCAAGGACTAATAATTTCGACCAAGGGAAGCTGCACATCACTGTTATGAGATTTATAGTCCTTGCAATTGTGGTAAATAGGTATGATTCGTGCTGATAAAAATTGAAACAGTAATCAATATTGATACAGTAACTAATATCTGGAAATAATAAAATAAGTTAAAAATAGTAATGCCAAAGAGGAGAGGGAGAGGAGGGGCTCCACCCCCCTTTTTCCAGCAGATGTTCTCAAGGACTACAGGAAAGAAGCTGAAGATACAGTTGCTAAAAATGACCAAGAACCTGGTTGGGTCCAAGAAAATGCTTATTATAAGGGACTTATTGCTTTGATATGTCGATGCAGTGATATGTTAGTCTTGGCTTACATTGTACTGGCTTGGTGCGCATGTGTAGCCCAAAGGTGAATAAAAGGACAACAAAGAAGACTACAGGGCCTTCATCAGTGACGACCCCCAAAGACTTGTGTGACCACCAAACCGAGTGGTGGCGCATGCGTGGTAAGGGTGGTAATAAAGGCGGAGACAGAAAAGGGACGAACCGAAAATAGGAGGAGATGGCATTGACATATGGCATATAAGGGGTGATTTTCACTTGGCAAGCTTGTATGTGAAGTGGCAAGGGTCGTTGAACCCTGCACTCCGTACCCCACGGTATCTCTTGCTTATGCGCTATTATTGGAACCATATTATCCCTTATTTTAATCGAATTATATTGTATCCAATTTTATATTTTTCATTTTAATTATTCAATTAAAATTGTTACTACTTTTAATATTGTTTGGGGTTTTTTTAATGATGGGATAATTGGGCAAACATAACACAATCAAAAGGTAAAGCCATGTCTGGAATCTGGACCCCACTGGCTGGGAGACTTCTTTCTTTGGTCAGAAGTTGGACCCTCCACCACCTGGGGTACTCCTTTTGTAGGATGCATCCTAAGAAAAACTAAATCACAATAGAGTATAGAATTGTGATGTAAAAATTGGGAAGAGAAAATGCTGATGAGTAAAAATTTGGAATAGAAACTGCTGAGAAAGCTTATGAGTACCCCTATAAATACCTGTAAGCCACAACTATCGGTGTGCAGCTGGAGGGAAAACTTCCCCCACTGTACCCAGCGCTGTATTGTGCATACTTTACCAAAATAATTAATAATTTGATTGCTGCTTGAATATTGGCCTAGTCAAGCTTCTTATTTATAACAGTGGAAAGTCAGAGAACCTGAGATTTTACCCCTAGAAAGACAGCACATTTTCTGTCTTTCCCCTAACATTTACCTCAGGTTTTGTCACAACATTATCTCTATGTGACCTCTAGAAATTACTCATACTTTGCCTCAAAAGTAATTTTTTCCCCTAGAGATCACCTCAAATCTTTCTGCTCAAATATCCACTACTCAACTGATCACCTCCGATTTCATTATTCTCACAAACCAGTGATTGCCTGAACTTTAAAGCCCAAATGTTCACTCTGTGCCCTACAGGTGGCACCAGGTAATTCCAGCATTCCTGTGCTAGGAAGTTCTGTCCCTCTAGGCTACTGCAGCTTCACCCCCGGCAAAGTGAAACACTCCGTGGCGCTGTGCCAAGGCTGCCGCATGCTCCTCGGTGTGTATGGGCGCAGGGCAGCCCCGGGGCAGCTCCCTCCGGGTTTCTGGAAGGCCGCCCAGCGCCCGGCCCCGCGGGGCGGCCCCAGCGGGTTCGAGTTGCCGCCCGCGGCTGAGAGGAGCGGGCGGCGGCGCAGCGGGGACCGGCCCGGCCCTGCCGTGTCCCTCTGGGCGAGCCCACGGCGCCTCAGCGGCCCTGGCGTCCCTTCAGCCAGCGGCATGTGCGCTCAGCCACACGCGGCGTGCCGTAATCCCCTCAAGTGACGCTCCCGTTCCCTCAGTGACACCGCCGTACCCTGAGGGACACAACAGACACTCGCCTCCCCTCAGGGACTCTTGCTGGCCTCAGTGGCATGCAGGGCATCTGCCTTCCCTTCAGTGACACAGAAGGCACCTGCAACCTGCTGGGGAAGCCTCAAGTCCTCAGCACTGGGACACCCACCTTTCCCTCAATGACCCTCACATCCCGTCAGCAAATCAAGAGGCACCAGCTGTCCTGTAGATGACTCAGAGCGGGTGCAGTGGGTCATGGTTGCCAGGGGCAGCCGCAGGCAGAAATCCATCAGAGCTGGGGAAAAGGCTCTGCTCTGCTTACTGGGTGGGCTGAGGGCCGGGAGAGCTCCATTTCCCCCTTGTGATGTTGGAGACAGGGCCTTTCACCCTCCTTATAGGGCTGCCCCTCGCTGCAGGCAGCCAAAGGAGCATGACAGCAACAGGCCGAAGACAGCAAAGCAAAGAGCCAGCCCTGCACACAGAGGAGGTGGCCCAGTGCAAAGGCAGCGTGGCACCCTGAAGGTACCTGCCACACTCTCATGTGTCCCTGCCCTGGGAGGGCCTTTCTGTGGCCCCTCTGGGCTCAAAGCTGCTGCTCTTCTGACTCAATGGGGCCTAAAGCCACAGAGCTCGGCCTCCCCCATGGCAACACGAAGACTCAGCAAGCAGGCAGTGGAGCTCAATGCCTAAGGCTGAGGGGCCGGGGGCTCCAGTCAGGTGCAGAGGAAGGGCACACGCCAAGCCCCACAACTCCAGGCCTCACAGGCCTGAAAGGCCGGCAACAGGGTTCCACGCCTGATTCCAGGGGGTCCCTCAAACTGCTCATTGAGGAAGCGCTAGAGCAGCCTGCTGTCAGGATCAAGGCAGCTGCCAGGGGGCTGCTTGTGGCCTCTGACAGCCCATTGCTCAGGGCTTGCCAGCATCCCAGCCCCTCAGGGGCTGCCACAGCCCGGCCAAGCTTGCCAGCAGCAGCCCCGCAGCCCCACAGCAGCTCCAGAGCAGCCCCATCCAGAGGCACCTGGGAGCCCTCAGCAAGGCAGCCAGCAGCACACGGGCAGGAGGACACGGATGGCCCTTCCGGCCTGGCACAGGGCTTGTGGCCATCTCCAGGCACCGTTCTGGCAGGGATCCCTGCAGCCCCGGCCCCTTCCCAGCTGCTCTCTGGGCAACACAAAGGCTTCAGCAGAACCACCAAAGGCCAAGGGGCTTCTGGCCATTTTCCCTGCAGCAATGCACACCTGTGCAGCTGGCTGAGTGCAAGCACCCTTTCCCCCGCTTTACCTTTGCTGTATAGACCCTGGGATGCAAAGAAAACCTCCTGAGAGTCTGTGTATTGTAACAAACTCTATATTTACATAGGATATGTAATTGCGGAGAAGGGAAGAAAAATCTTTAAGGAAATTAAAAATTCCCAATTGGCCCAGGTTGCCCCAGCAAAGAGAGCCTCCCGGATCAGCTATCTACAGCCCTCATGCAGTGCAGCCAGCCGAGCCCTGACAGACGACGCCGAGTCTTCCATGCCTTGCGCAGCTGATCGTGCAGCCTCTGAAAGACGGAATATCGCCCATGCTGTGTTGCTCGGAGGATATGCAGTGTTTGAAATGCCAGCTCGGAGACGGCACTGCTCATGTCCTCCGTCAGGCGTTCAAGGGCTGCAAGAAAGAGGAATACAGCCATGGTCAGGTCCCGGATCTTCGGGAAGCCGAGGAGAGCCCCCTGCAAGGGCCATCGCAGCCGGCTCTTGCCATGGCCATGAGGGAGCAGGGAGCAAGGGGATCAGCCCAAAGCTGCCGGCCACAAATCCCCCATGTGGCCCTGAAATCTCCGTGTGCTCGGCCAACGGGAGCAGAGCCCTCGGCAGCCGGGGCAGGGCTTGCAGCTCCGCCCTGGCAGCCCCGGCTGTCAGTCCACTTCCCTCACTCACCAGTGCAGATCAGCTGCAGCTCTTGCTGCTGCCCCCTCAGGCGCCGCCCGGCCATGCCTGTGAACACAGAGCCTGTTACGGCGCCAGCAGCACAGCTCCCTCCTAGCGGCGCTGCCGGCGCTGTGACCACATGGGCTCCTGGCCCGGCAGGGCTCACCTCAGCCCTTGCCGCACGCTGCCGCCCAAGGGCACGGCTGCCAGAGGGCGGCAGCAGCAATGCCCAGGCCAGGCGGGGCTCCACGGCACCGAGCCCGGCTGGCGCTGCCGGGGCTGCAGGCGGGGCTGGGGCCGAGCTTCGGTGGGCCGGGCCGGGTAGAGAGCCCAGACTTGGGACTCACCCATGAACCTGATGGCCGCCTCTCGCAGGGGATCCTGTGGGCTCCGCAGGTAGCGCAGGGCCCGGCGCAGGTGCTCGGCTGCTCTGCTCCTGTCCTCTGCCAGCTGCAGAGAGCGGCAGGAGGGAAGGGTTGGCGCGGGCTCAGCCCCTGGGCCGGGCACTGCCTGCGCCCAGCCCCGGCCTCCCCTGCCCGCACAGCCCTGAGGCGCGGCCAGCAGCCACTGGCCAAGGGCTCCCGAGGGGAGGGGGCAGAGGGCCGGCTGCTGCCCAGGGAGCTGCGGTGGCGGCCTGCAGCCCTGCCAGGCGGAGGCTCCACGGGCACCTGGCTCAGGCCCACGGGAGCCTGGAGAAGAGCCCGCGCGGCCTCTGGCTGCAGCAGCGTGCAGGGGCACAGCTGCCCAGCCGCACACTGAGCACCGCCCTCAGGGGCCTTCTCCAGGCTGAGGCTGGGGCTTCCAGGCCCTCCTTACCAGGCTGTCTGCGAACATGCACAGCTTCTTCTTCTTCAACAGTTTTTCAAGGTCCCTCCTCTTCAGGAATTTGGCCACACAATGCAGCGTTTCCGCAGAAGCCTAGAGAACAGCAAACACGTGGAAATGCCCACATAACCCAGGGCAAAGGACCTGCATGCCAGTTCTAAAGCCTGGAGGAGGCTGCAGTCTGCAAGGCGCATGGGCAGGAGGCAGCCCAGCCCCCTCGCAGCAGTCCTCACCTCAGCAACAATCCGATTCTCATCATGGCAGTGGAAGTAGAGTGGGACCAGGCTCTGGCGCACCTGGGACTTGAAGGCCTTTCTTCCATCTTTGGTTAACAAGTCCAGCATCTCTTGGAAGACACGCATGCAGCTCAGCTGCACCTGGATATTATCCTGTATGAAAGGAAAGGGAAAAGACCTGAGCATCAGCTGCTTCAGTTCCCCCAGGGCACAGGCCTGCATTTCCACAGGGCACCAAGTGTCAGGGTAGCAGCAAGTGGCCGTGGCTGTGGGCACAGAGCCTTACATGGTCAAAGAGTGGCAGGAGCGCCTCAGCCAGCTGCAGGGCGATGGGGGTGGGTATTGGGGCACCATTATCCAGCAGCAAATATCTCAGTAGAAGAACGGTCATCCTGATCACATAGCTTTCATTTTCCTGCATGAGCTCCACAAGACTTTCAGTCAGGCTCCACATTTTTTCAGCCTGTGTGGAACACAAGTTTGTGAAAGGCCGCCCTGCTGCCGCAGGGCCCAGAGGCCAAAGGCCTGTCCCGAAGCACTGGGGCAGCTGAAGCGGGAGGCAGGAGAGCTGGGAGCAGCTGCCCCAGTGCCCGAAGCCCAGGCAAGGCCAGGCGACTGGGTTGCCCAGCCCCACGCTGCCTGTGCAGCTTCAGCCACTGCCCCCTTCTCACCATGCAGGGATTCTTGCCCAGCACTACGAGGCCTCTGAGTGCCAAGTGACGCCTCTCCCTGTCCTCGCTCTGTAGGTTCCGTGCCATGATCTCCAGAACGCTGTTACTGCATTCCCTCAAGTCCAGGCACTCGAGGACCTGAAAGGCACAGGGCAGTGACAGGGGAGCCGGCCGGCAGGAGCCCGGAGCCGCACAGGGCCGGGCCCAGGCAGCAGCACAGAGCACGGGCACTGTCCTGGCAGCTGTGACTGCGAGAGGGCAGAGACCTGGGAGGCAGCTCAGCCAGGCAGTGCTGGCCTTGAGGCTCACCTCCACAAGGAATGCCAGAACAGGGAAATCCCAGTATGGCATCTCTTCACCGAGCATGACGAGCAGGTAAAATGCAATCCCGGAACAAAAGTGTATGGATGAATGGCAAATTAATCTGACAAAAGGAAAAAGGCAATAAGACCCTGAGCAAGTCGGGCAAATCCCTGCCAGGATTGACTCACAGAGTTCTCATCTTTCCCCACCACCCTTCCAGCAAGGGGACCTGGGCCATTTGGGAGTTGGTTGCTCATGGGCACCCTCCTCTCCCAGCCTTTTCCAATCTGCTTGGCTGTCTCTCAGTGACAAGGCCCTCTGGCCTATAACCATGGGGACTGTGTGGGTCACACTGGGCACAGAGCACAAATGTCTGAGGCAGTGGGTATAAGGGGGTCACACCTGGCCAGCAGAGCCACAGCATAGTGGCGGGTGTCAACAGAGAGCAGCATGTCCCAGCCACACCTGTGTTCCATTGCCACCACCACACCATTGTACTGCTTTTGGCAAAGCAGGGACTTCAGGGTCTGCACTGTAAACCTGTGGGCACAGCAAAGCCCAGGTCACACTGGCAGCACTGGCTCCTTTGCAGGCCACGTGGCAGCGACAGGAGGAGTGGGATGGAGCACCTGTTGGGGCTGGTGGCAAGGCCAGGCTCTTCCTGGCATCCATTCCAGAAGGTATTGACCTCCTCTGTCATCTCTTCTGTGCTTAGGAACACTTGGAATAGCAGACGCACAAATAGGCGGGGGAAATACACCTTCAATATACATGGGACAGGGGGCTCCTGGAGGATCTTCCACATCACCACGGTTGCCTGCAAAGGACAAAGCCCCCGAGACAGCGCTCAGTGCCGAGGTGTGCGTGTGGCAGGGCCCGAGCGTGGCAGGTAGAGGCCCGGAGAGACCTTGGCAGGGGGAGCACGGGGCCTGGTGGGCCTGAAGCTGCCCCTGGGCCAGGTTTCAGGCCAGCGCCTGAGGCAGGGAGCTGCAGTGGGGGAAGGAGGATGGAGAGCTGCTGGAGAGGGAGCCTTGGGGCCAGCAAAGGCCAGTTGCAGAAACTCACAGCCAGGGCAAAGACACCCGTTTCGTCCCCATCGGAGGTGCATGTGCTGTGCTCTGGCCAGCTCCCCAGCACATCCAGGAGGATCAGCTGTGCCAGCTCTGCAGTCCTGGCTGAGCCCATGATGGTCTTCCACATGGCCATGGCAGCTCTGTGGGGTCAGAGCTCTGTCTCAGGGGCATCTCAGACACAGCCCCGGGGGGAGCTGAGCTGGCTGCCAGTTCTGCCTCTGCCCACTGGTCCTGGCCAGCAGCACCCAGGCAGCCCAGCCCTGTGGGGACAGAGCCCTGAGGGGCAGGGAGGGAGCATGGCAGCAGGCTCATGGGCTGACATGCCAGGGCTGGGAAAGGCAGCAGCCAGAGGGGCCTGGAAGTGTCTGTTGCTCAGACACCTGGGCCAGGCTGTACAGGGTGATGGGCTGCGGAGGCCTGAGCCCTGTGGGCAGGTGGGCCCCATACCTGTCACAGGACGGGGCCACACGCAGGAGCGTCATCACTGCGTCATCTGGCTGTGCTTCGGTGAGATCCAGCAGGGTCTCGTCCAGCCTGTGCTCAGCACAATCATTGGCCACGAGCCACTGGTGGATGAACCTCACCATGGCGGGCACCTGGAAAAGGCACAGGGAGACTTGGAAAGCTGCCAGAGGGAGCAATGTTCCCAGCTTCCCCAGAGGAGTGCTTCCCTTCCCAGCGCACTGCCATGTGGCCCCAAAGGCTCACAGCAACCAGCATGCGTGGCTTGGGAGGCCAAGCAATTCCTGGGAGGATCAAACCCTGCCCACAGGCTGCTTACTTGGTTTGGATAGAAAAAATCTTCTTCTACAAGCATACACAGGAGGGCCGCGCTGGTCTTGGTTTGGAAGATGGGCGAGTAGGGTCTGAGGCCAGTGCCCATGGCGATGGTCTCTTCCTCCTGCATTCTCCTCATGAATTTGCAGATGAGCTGTAGGAGAAGCGCAGGAAGCTGGGGATGTTGCATGGAGTGCTGCACACACGGTGCTGGGCTGAGCAGGGACAGCAGGCCCAGCCCAGGTGGGGGTGGCTGCAGGTACCTGTGCTGTTCTGCGGAAGTGGCCACGGCTGGACTCCTGCTCTTGTGTGCGCTCCAGGGCTGCATCTGGCAAAGAGCGAGCGCAGCCAGAGATGAGGGGCTGCGGGAGAGGCTGGAGAGCACGGCCCAGCCCTGCGCTCCCCAGGCAGGGACAGGCCCGGGATGCGCCAGGGGATAGAGCACGGCCCCTGTGGGGTGTCTGCCCGGCCCCTCTTCCGTCCTGTCTGTGGGCATGTCCCCAGGGGATGGCATGGCATGGCATGGCATGGCATGGCATGGCATGGCATGGCATGGCATGGCATGGCATGGCATGGCATGGGGTCAAGCCGGCTGCAGGCATCAGTACTGTGGCCCAGCTCTGCCACTCACCCTCCTGTGGTGGCTGGAATGGCACCACCTCCTCGGTCTCCAGGGCTGGAGCAACTCCAGGGCCTTCTTCCTCCTCATCCTCCACCCAGGCCAGCTTGGGCACTCTCGGCGGTCTCTGCTCCATATCTCTGACTGGATTGATGGCAACTTGCAGGAGAGATGCCTTGGAAAAGCTCCAAGTCACCAAGTCCTGCACTTGTACCCGGAAGGCACCTTCAAGAGACAAGCCTCAGGAAGGCTGCAGGACAGCAAGTCCTGCACTCACTCTCAAGGGCTCCTGCCACAAGGACAGGAGATTCCTGTCGAGAATTGTAGTTTGGCCTCAAAGGGTCCTGCAGAAGAAAAATCTCGGGGAGATCACAGGGTAGCACGTCCTGTGGCCTGGCCTCGAGCTCAGCTGCAGGAACAATGCCTCAGAAAAGCTCCGGGTGGGACGCGAACGAGCGCGCTGTGCGGGGGCTCCTCACAGCACTGTTCTGTCCCGTGCTGTCCCGTCGCGTGCTCCGAGCACTGTGGCCTGCTCTTGTCACCGCCAGCTCCTATGTCACCAGGTGTCACAAAGGGCCCTTGGACACCCGGTTCTATGTCACAGTGACCGTGCTGCAAGGGCCCTTGCACACACTGCCGCCTGTCCTGGGGCCGCCCCCAGCCCAGCCTAAGTGGCCCAGGCTGGAAGGAATGCCTGGCCCCACGTGTCCATGGCAGCCCCACAGGATCTTTAGGAAGGGCTCAGAACATCAGCAAACGCTGCCCTGCTCTACGGGCTCAGGGCAGCAGAAGGAGCCCCCAGGGCTGCCGACGCAGCTGCGCTGGGAAGGGCATGGGGCCTTCCAGGGAAGCTGGCACGGCCTCCTTGGGACACATCCCAGCCCGTGGCCATCCTAAACCTGCGAGTGTGACTCGCACAAGGAACGTGTGGGCCCGGGCACCAATGCTGCTCTGAGGCCTGGGGCCCGGGGAGCGCTGACATCAGCAGCTGTGGTAGAGTCCCTGCCCAAGCAGAGCTGCCACCCCCCGAGCCCTGGCAGCGCTGGTGCCTGACTCCTGCCCCAAAGACCTGTGCCCCCGGGGGGCTTCTGTGCCACAGGGAGCCAAAGCCCACGTGCATTGGGGGCTGGTCTCCTTCCTGCAGGGGCTGATGGCAGGAGCACCTGGAGCAACTGCTGGAAATACTTGGTCTCTGTCAGATGATGCTGCTCCTTCCTGAAAGGACTTTTTCTCATGGAAGGCATTGGCAGTAGCACCACAACACCATCCATTTCTGAGTTTCTCAGGATAATCAGATTTCAATGGAACGCTGTGCTTTTCTGACTCTGTTTCCTGCATTCTGGAAAAAAATAATCATCCCAGCCTCTGATATTCTAGCCTCCTGTCACTGCCTCTCTGGTGGTGGCAGCTCATGTCCAAACAAAACTGCGTCCCTGTTGAGTGTGGCAAAGGGTAGCCACAAATAGGGAGGTTCCCCAGTGAACATCAAGGCAGACACCTGGGGATGTGCAGTGGATAGGCATAACTGTGGTAGGAGAAGCTGTTCTGTGTCTCTGAGTATGGTGCTGAAGCCCAAAAACTAGGCAAGAAAACAGCCCTCCATGGTATAAGGCCTATGCAGCTGGTATTTGTTTATTCAGTGCCAGGAGTGAGGGGCATTGCTGCACCACAAACTCACTCATCCATTCTTTGAACAGTTCAAGCTTTTATGTGTGTTTTACTTCATATGCACATTATACTTTCCTCACTTCACATTGCAACATATCTTCTAATCCCGCCATGATGCAAGCCCTTGTAGCACATGCACGGTTTCTGCACAAGCTGGTCATCAGCCTCTGGTGGTCGTTTTCGATGAAGGCTCATAAGTCTTCCTCAGGCTTGAGCTCTCCACGCCTGCTTCTTCTGCATGCTCTATAGGATTGTCTGCTCAAATAGCCAGTGGTCAGCTTTTGCAGGTAGCTTGTTCTGCTAAATTTGCTGATTTCCAAAAGGTGCTTCATTCACATACCCTGTTACAAAGTAGCTACTTCCTTCTGCACAGCTTTAGCTTTTTGTGTAGCTCAAGCATTCTCTCCTTGCCTAGGCATCAAGTCCACCATTTCTTTTATCCTTTGCAAATTCTTTGGCAACTATAGTCTTGTTGTGGTCTCAAAATATTTACCTGTTTCGATCCTGTATCTCATTTTATTTTGCTTCCATTTGTGATATGTGGTGGCAGTTTGTTTACAATACCATATAAAACACTGGCTCATCATGCAGGTTCCTAAGAGTGGTATTCCAGTTCCTAAAATTCCTACAAAAAGTTGTGTAGGCCAGTTCAGATTAGGTAGCCAAGATATCAGAGTTTCCCTCAAATGTTTGGTCCAAGATGTAATGCCTTGGGTTACTGCAGGGAGTACTTTTGCCTGTTGCCCAATGGCATGGATATCCTTTGCTATTTGCCCTGATTGATCTATATCAGTGCAACAATTGGCAATAATTAGAATACAAACTCCTCCCATTTGGCTGTTACCATTTCTAACACCCTGAGGTTTTGAAAGTCTACTTCTTTTAGTGAGTCTGTTTCTGTTTGTAGTCTTTCTAAGGCATCTGCTGTTGAATTAGCAATCAGTTCTGTTTTGGCTGAGATGTTTGAAATTGCGTTTTCCGGTTGTGCAATTCCTAAAAGTGGGAGCTACGCCCTCAAAAAACTGTGAAAACTGTTGCTGTATCACACTACTAGGTTACTGGGTATTCTCTTAGTGAGCCTGTTCTTCCACAGTCCTTGAATAATACCTGTCATTTTATGAGTCTGATTTATACCTGTAACCAAGGGATAAGGGATCCCATGTACATTGGCCAGTCCAGTTACCTGCTAATTCCTTTAATGCTATTCCATTCCCTAAAAGGCACCCAGATGCATCAGGAAGAAGGCAGTTGGTGTTAATTCTCACTGACTTGTTTCCCGTATGTCTATCAAAAAGACAGTTTTTCCATGATCACTCACTGGCTGAGTGCCTCTGACCCACCCAGCTGTGTTACTGGAAAAGCTGCTGAGATTTGTTCCCGACTTGTTCAGCCCTGTGTATCTGGGACTGACTCGTTGAGAGGCTGTAACTGGAAAAGGAGCTTTCCCAAGAAGAGATCCTGCCTGTCTACACTGAGCACTAGCATTGTGGAAGCTGTGGGGGTTCAAATCTGACCAATTGCTGGATGGTAGCCATGTTAAGGGAAGGTTCCATTATTGCACCTCTCCGCAAAGCCTGCAATCCCTGAGTCCTGTAAAATTAGCTATGCTTCCTATTAGTGTTACACAGGTGTTAACATCAAAGGCACTGACAGTGTAACCAATGAAAAAAACCATCCAGGGTTTAGTTGGTGATTTTTTGAATCAAGAACATTGAAGGGGTGTAGTGATTCCAGGCAGGTCTTTCCTTTACTCAAACGCATAAAGGTAGACAGGAGTACTTGGAATAGTCCATCCCGCTTTTCCTGCAGAGGATCACCTGTAAAATTCTTAACACACACCCAGCCACCCGGATCAATTGCATGCAATTTATGATCTGGCTGCTTAGATTGATTCTCAAACACAGTACTAAACTTCTGGTGCAATTGTTTGTTTGTAGCCATTAAATAGTCATAGATATATTGACTACCATCTTGAGCCAAATTTTCATCATGAGTGACATTTAATCCATAAGGTCTGCCATAAAGCATTTCAAATGGGCTTTTACTTTGGAGCTAGGTTTTATTGAGTCTAATAAAGGCAATAGGTAGAGATTGATACCAAAATAAATGCACTTTTGCCAAATTTTAGCTATCTGTTGTTTGATCATATGATACAGTCTTTCTACATGACCATTAGCTTGTGTTCTGTAGGGCATGTGAAGCTGCCATTGGATTCCTAATGCATTGCTGACAGCTTGCATCATTTGAGATGGCACAGGAATGAGATCCTCTGTCAGAGAATATTTCTCTAGGTGCACCAAACCTAGGTATGACCTCATTCGACAATACTTTTATTAATTCTCTAGCTTTCTTTGTCCTACAAGGGAATGCTTCTGGCCACCCAGAGAAAGTATCAGGAAGTACCAACAAATATTGGAAACCTCCCTTTCTTGGGAGTTCAGCAAAGTCTATTTGCCACAAGTCTCCAGGAAAAGCTCCTCTGCTCAAAACCCCTTGTTCTAGCCTGACTGTTGGATTTGGATTATTCTTCAAACAAGTCACACATTGTGATGATCCTTCTTTAACAGTGTTCTGCAAGCTTGGGCCTGCAATTCTTACCTTTAGGTATTGGTTTCTGCTCCCCAGCCAGTCTTATCATGTTCAGATTTCACATACTGTCTCGTTTACATCTCTGGTATTATTAGTTGACCTGTTTCTAATTGTCCCCAACCATTTTCTGAACATTTTCCTTTACTTTAATTAATCCATTTATAATGAGAATGTTGGTATTTTTATGGCTGCTTAGTTGATACTGCAGTAGGTATTAGAGCTGCAACAAGAGGTTCATTTCTTTCAGCAGCAATTTGAGCTTCATAATCTGCAACTCTGTCACCTGCTTCCAGAAGGGTGTTACCTTTAGAGTGCCCTCAGCAATGCACAGTTGCCACTTGCAATGGGAGCTCCACCGCCTCGGGGAGCCTGAGGATTTCAGCTGAGTATTTGACCATTTTCTCTTGTGCAGTCAGGAGTTCTCCTTCTCTCCATATGGCTCGGTGGACATGAACAATTCCATAGGCATGTTTGGAATCAGTCCAAACATTAATTTCCCTTCCTTTTGCCACTTCTAATGCCAGAGGGAGGTTCCTGCTTGAAATGGCTTTGACTTGATTACCTCTGAGACTGTGCTCACAGTGTAGCCCGCCATTTGCACTCCCTGTCTCCCAAAACTGCTGCCATCACAGCAGCAGTTCATGGCTGAACCAATTCATGGCATCTGGGAGCGGCTGTTCCTCTGGATTTTGGTGGCTGGAGCGCACAGCTTCCATGGTCTCTAGGAAGTTGCATACTATAGGTTCAGCTTTGGACTTTCCTTGCAGAAAAGTGGCAGGGTTAACAATATTGATCACTTGATTCCAGTATTATCAGATTCGGCCAGGACTGCTTGGTAGTTTAGGAACCTCGAGGAAGACAGCCAATGGTTCCCTTTCTGCTCTAAAACAGCTGACACTGTGTGTGACGCTGAGACACTCATCTTTTGTCCTATGTAAACTTCCTTGCTTCTTCAATGTTCATGATCACTGCTTCTACTGTCCTGAGGCAGGCAGGCTAGCCCTTTCTCACAGTATCGAGTTGTCTAGAAATCAGGCCACTGCCCTTTTGTAAGGACCCAGGTGTTGTGCCAGAACTGCTAAGGATATTCTGTCTCTCACTGGGAATAACAAAAAGGGCCTGCTCTCGTCAGGCAGCCCCACAGCAGGAGCCCTCATGAGTTCCCACTTCAGTTTGTCAAAGGCCCTTCTCGATTTGGGGATCCATATCACAGTATTTTTGGAGATTTTCACCAATTTGTATAAAGGTTTCATGATCAATCTGTAGCTGTATATGCACAGTTGGCACCAAGCTGTGATTCCAAGGGAAGCAGGGATTTATCTTACGGCTTATGGTCGAGGAGTCTGGCTAACTGCTTCCTTCTGGGCAGTTCCCAAAGACCTTTATCCTCCCAAGACCCCATATCCACTTGTTGCTTGTTGTATTATGTTCTGATCTGTTGTAGTTGCATTAAGCTGTACTTTGGTTTGCTGCAGTTCCTGCCTGTTAGAGTGGTTCTGCCCCTGTTGCCTCCTCCCTCCTTTTCAATGTCAATCTCGCTGCCTCCTCCCCTGGTTCTCTGAAAACTGCCTTGTCATCCCCTCAACCCCTCCCCTGTGTCCTGTCTGTCACTCCACAGCCCATCCCCTCCCTCCAGAAACTTCCAAGGGCGTCGAGTGATAGGTTCAGTCAATGGGGCCCCTCCCCAGGTTTACCTCCATTGGTTCCCCTATATGTGTGTTTCCCTGCTGCCCACGCCCTCCTGTAATTCCATTGGCAGATGGGCGTTCCCCTCCCCTGTTCACTCCCCCCTTTATGACACCTTGCACAGCCCAGCTCTCTGTCTGCAGTTGGCTGGATCCCGTGGATTGCAGATATCCTTGGAGGTCTCTGATAAAGCTGGACTTTGCCCCCAACTGGAGTTCCCCCTCCTTCTCCTTGATTTGGCCCCAGCTTGGTCTGTGGCTGGTTTGAACCTCCTCTGCCTCTGCTATTTTGGCCCCTGCCTCGGCTTCATCCACGCCCATGTCTTCTCCCTGCGGCTGATCCAGAGCTGCCACCGTGGCTGCAGGGAGTTCTTTTTCTTTGTCTTTTTTATCATACACCCTCTATGCTTTTTTCATTAATGCCTTTAAGTCTCTCTTTAGAGGCTCTTTCAGCTTCTGAAGTTTCTGCCTGACATCTGGGCTAGATTGCCCAAACATCAGGGAAATGAACTGCTGCTTTCCCATATCTGACCAGGGATCCAGGGCTGTGCTGTTAGCGTTCAAAAACACATAATCACGGAGCGATTATATGCGGTGCTTTTTATTAAGAGCTCTGGGAATCGGGGTATATTCAACCCAAATCTGACTCCGACCATACATTGAAATGATCATGTTTTATACTCTGTCATTACATAACTTTCATGTTCATTATTAAACTTATATTGTTCTATTGTATACATAAATTTAGCCCCTCTCTGAATTTCCAACATAGTTTCTCACTATTCTTCTTATGGTTATATAGTAATTACATTTAATTACTAAACAACCATCACATCTAACAATTATATAATTTATCATACTGCTTATGCAGGTGCAGTTGATCTGGGAAAGCACAAAGCCTAACATTTTAGATTCTATCTTTAACTTTTTCCAGGGTTCCACTATCATTCTCCCCCCTTTGAAAGCATTTTCACTTCACTATAGGTGTAAATGTTTTCACTTAATACAGTCCTTTATTCCTCAGTTCGTACTTGGTTCTTCAAATCCAGGGTTGATGTAAACGTTGTCATGGATGCTGTTACGAACTGGAGAACCAGAAGATGGTGGGCGTGGATCTCGTGTTAGTGACTTTATTATTCTCTGGTTCCAGGATATTTTCTTCTGTATCTCTCCCTTTAAAATGCTGTAAACTAACCAAATTGCTAAGAATACAATTAGTAAGATTATCACACTCTCAATGATAGATTTAATCCATGAACTCACATTCCATCCCAATCCTTTAAGGATTTTTCCTAACCAGCTTGTAGCCAAATCCTTTTGCTCTTCTTGTGCTTCATGATCTATTTGTTTCAACTGATTGATGTCATATTCTACATCTGCAGTTACATTTGGGATATGAACGCAGCAATGATCAACTTGTCCCTTTAAAAATCCACATACTCCATGCTCTTTCAAGAGTAACATATCTAGGGCCAATCGATTTTGTAAAGTCATTTTTGTGGTGGCTTGTAATTGTATATTTAATTCTTTAAATGCTTCCCGGGTGACTCTTGCCAGTCTACCTACCTGACCTGTAAGTTTGTACAGCATCTCTCTGCTCTTATAGTTTGCTATAGGACCAAGCAATGACTCTAGGGCCCATCCAAATTTCACTCCACTAGAGGGTTCTTGCCAAGTGTCATCTGGATTTTCATTGTCTAGAACTTCTCATCTTGCTCTTATCTGCAGAAGTTCATGTTTTCCATTAAATGGGGACTTTTTCCAAATTGGACATAAGGTTGGGAGGCCTAAAGTAATCTCCTTTACTTTCCCGTCTACAGGCAGATATATTGTCCAGGTACCATCACTTGCTGCCCGTACAAATTGTTCTGGACCTCGGATTGTAATCCTGGTACACCCTATAACTGCTTTAGAATTCACTCTGCCTTGTTTATGTTTGATCCCTCTGCAAGCACAACCAATTTGTAGGGCTATTGCCAGGTGTGGCATCTGTTTTATCTCTTCATCATCTGAAGTGCAGTCGTAAGTTTTATTACATGCCCACCAACTTACTTTGTCTGCCCTCATTCTGCTACTAGTGTCAGTGTTCGTTATTGCTGGATCTGTTTCATTCTCGGGGCCTTCCCACTTAATACACCAAGGGGTGTTTGCCATATATTGGAATCTTAGAAGAATACTCACAGACCACACACTGTCCCAAGGTTCTATCTGATCTTTCCTATCCTTGGCCTCACATTCCCATACCAGAGTTGTTTCTGTAACTTGCCTCAATTTGGGTACCAGTTTACATGTAATTGTTTTGTTCTTTTGTATTTCAGGTAGTTTTGATGTTATGATTCCCCAATTTACTGGGTCTCCTGCTGCCTTTGGTATTGGCAGACAGGCAGTTATTTGGCTGGTGTTTTGCATTTTGGCAAAATCTTTGACTAATCCGATCATTACATTCTCAGCCCGAACTGCATTAGAAACCTTTATCACTTGTGTTTCCGTTTGTACCTCTCTCTTCATTCTAGAATGAAGAGTGGTTGGTTGATCATTTTGCATTCCACATCCCAAAGATATTAATAACCATAACGTTAGCACAATTACTGACAGCATTCTGAAAGCAATTAAACACGTCTTATCTGCAGGCTTTGTTCATTCCAGAGTTTATACAGTCTGTGATCCAGGATGGACTTTCTTCACTCGGGTATAGTGGATCCAGGGTTCCACGCCGGCTACTTTGACTGCTGTAAAGGTGGTCAGTAGTACCTGATGGGGTCCACTCCACTTTTCTTTCAGCGGTTCCTCGTTCCAGTTCTTGATGTACACCTCGTCTCCTGGATGTATGTTATGAACTGGGTTCTCGAGAGTCAGTGGTCTGTTCCACACGAGGATACTCCGGAGCCAAGCTGAAGTTTTCCCAAGAGACAGAACATAATTATATGCTTCCTGCTTTCCTGTGATATGTACATTAGGATTAGGCTCAGGAGATTCATATGGTTTCCCATACAATATCTCATAAGGACTGACTGACATCCCACTCCTAGGCTTTATCTGAATCCTCAACAGTGCTATTGGCAAAGCCTGGGGCCACTGCAATTTGGCTTCTTGGCATATTTTACTGATTTGCTTTTTTAGTGTCTGATTCATCCTCTCTACCTGTCCACTTGACTGGGGTCTCCACGGTGTGTGGCGGTCCCAATTTATCCCCAGCAATCTACTTACCTCTCTTACTACTGTAGCTATGAAATGGGGTCCCCTATCTGATGATACCCCTAGGGGTACCCCGAATCTGGGAATAATCTCCTGTACTAACCACTTAAATGTTTCCTTTGCTTGGTTCGTGCAACGGGGAAGGGCTTCTGGCCACCCAAAGAATGTGTCAACCCCCACTAACAGGTATTTGTATCCTCGAGTCCTTGGTAGTTCTACAAAATCTACCTGCCAATAGTCTCCTGGCTCTGTTCCTATCCGAATTCTTCCTAGCTGTGCCTGTCGCCTGGCTACTGACTTGTTTTTCAAGCAGATATCACATTCTGACATTACTGATTTTGCCATTGTTAACATCCGTACTGAAATGAAACTCTGCTTTAGCAATTTTACCAATGCCTCTGCTCCCCAGTGACATTCATTATGTTTAGTTTGTAGAACCTCTCTCATTATCAAGGAGGGTACCCCTATTTGTCCTTGTGCAGTTACATACCATTCCTCTGAATTCTTTTGTGCATTTAGCAAACGTGCCAGTCTCTCATCTTCTACTGAATATTTTGGTTTTGGAGGCAAATTGAATTGGGATACATTAAGCCTCAAAGGTATCAATGCCATTGTTTTTTGTACCTCTCGAGCAACCTGTCGGGCTGCCCAGTCTGCCTTTCGATTTCCTGATTTTTAATGTGCGAACCCCGAGAAGATAACAGTCCTCTTTCTTTCCACAGTGCTCCGTGTACATGCACCACTCCAAAAGCATATTTTGAGTCAGTCCAGATATTTACCTTTTTCCCTTCACTTAATTCTAGT
Organism: Ammospiza nelsoni; assembly: GCF_027579445.1. Lineage (NCBI taxonomy): Eukaryota > Metazoa > Chordata > Aves > Passeriformes > Passerellidae > Ammospiza > Ammospiza nelsoni. The sequence goes on along the minus strand of NC_080661.1, from coordinate 2,135,560 downwards.
GCCCTGGTTTAAGCAACCAGTTCTGCCCTCTGGGCAGATGTATTTGGTGGTAACGCCTTTGCCTCCACTACTGTATTGACTGTTGTTACCGCATATCCAGTGTATCTGATTCCATTTTCCACAAAGCTGCTGCCATCTGTAAACAGCTCCCACTCCGGCTGCTCTAGTGGCACGTCTTTCAGGTCTTCTCTTGCTGAATAGGTGTACTGTATTGCTTCTACACAGTTGTGTTCTAATGGGCCTTCTTCAGTTGTGGTACCTAGGAACAAAGCTGGATTCAAAAGGTTAGTTGTTTTTAATGTGACATCATCCTGCTCAGTCAGGACTACCTGGAATTTCATCATCCTGCTGGGAGATAGCCAATGGCCCCCCTTTTGTTCTAAGACAGTGGTTACCATGTGTGGTACATAGGCATCTATGTGCCTTCCCATAGTAAGTTTCCTGGCTTCTTGTATCAGGATCACAGTAGCTGCGACTGCCCGCAGACATGGGGGCCACCCGGCACTTATGTTGTCAAGTTGTTTAGAAAAGTAGCCCACTGGCCTTTTCCAGCTTCCCAGACGTTGGGTCAGGACTCCTAGTGCTAGGCGCAGCCTTTCATGTACAAACAGCTGAAAATCTTTAGACAGATCAGGTAACCCTAATGCTGGAGCAGTTGTCAGTGCTTCCTTTAATTTTAGGAAGGCTTCTTTCTGTGGTTTGCCCCAGGTGAATGGCTGTGTCTTCTGAGCTTCATACAGGGGTTTCGCAATCAGTCCATAGTCCATGATCCACAAGAGACACCATCCTGCTATCCCGAGGAAGACTCGCAGCTCATGTAAATTCTGGGGCTCTGGAATAGCACAAATAGCTTGGATACAGTTAGTACCTAGTTTTCATTGCCCTTGTGAAATTTCACATCCCAGGTGAATCACAGTCTGTTGTGTGATTTGTGCCTTTCCTCTGGATACTTTATAGCCTCCCATCCCCAGTGAATTTAAAATCTCAATGGTTACCTTTATACAGGTTGCTCTTTCTTCTGTAGCTATTAGTATATCATCAACATACTGCAACAATAAGTATTGGTCTCTTGGTACTTGCCCATTTTCAGTCCAAATCTCCAGTTCCTTTGGCAGTTGGTTTCCGAATAGGGTCAGTGAGTTCTTTTTGTGTCCAGGTGAGCTGGGTCTTTCTTCCGTTCCCTGGGTTTTCCCACTCAAAGGCAAATAGTTTTCTACTTTCTTTGTCAAGGGGGATGCAGAAAAAGGCATCTTTTAAATCAATTACGGTAAACCATTTATATATCTCCTTTACGAATGTTAGCAATGTATAAGGATTTGTTACCACTGGATAAATGTCCTTTGTTATTTTATTTATTGCTCTCAAATCCTGCACTAATCTATATTCACCATTTGGCTTCTTTCCTGGAAATATTGGTGTATTAAATTCTGAGTCACATTCTTCTAAAATTTGGTATTTCAAGAATTTCTCAATAATCTTTACTATTCCTTGCCGTGCTTCTGGTTTTATGGGATATTGTTTGACCTGTACAGCCCTTGCCCCTTCTTTTAACTCTACATGCACTGGTTGTGCCAATTTAGATTTCCCTGGTATATCCGTCTCCCATACAGAGGGAATCACTGCATCTTCTACCTCCCTAGGGATAGAGGGGACAGGTTTTTCTTTGATCATTAATATCTGTCCCTTCTTTGATTCAGGTATTTTCATTATAAGGTCTCTATTTTCAAAGGCTATTACTGCATCAAGTTTTGCTAGCAAATCTCTCCCTAAAAGCGGAATTGGACACTCAGGTACATATAAGAATTCATGTGTCATGACCTTATTTCCAAAACACAAATTTAGGGGTTGCAGGAAAGGCCATTTTTCCTCTTTCCCTGTAGCGCTGACTATTGTCGTTTCCTTGTCCCCAATTTGTCCTTCCAAATCATTCAATACAGAAAAAGTAGCTCCCGTATCTATTAGAAATCTGACCTCTTTATGCCCTAACTGTATATTTACAACAGGTTCCTTAACTTGTTCTCCCGGTTCTAGGTCTAGTCAGCTGGTATACTCCCCCAGGACCATCTCCTTGGTAGCCTGCTGGAACTGATTGCCCTGGTCAAACTGGTTATTCAAACTTGGGCAATTTTGCTTCCAATGTCCCACCCCCTTGCAATATGCACATTGATTCAGGCTTAACCCCTGGGTAACTGGTCTCCTACCCTGACCATTCCTGTTACGCCCCCTGAAATTTGGGTTCCCTCTCCCCTGTATTACTGCCAAAAGATTCTGCTGCTGCCTTTTACTAGCTTCTTTTTCCCGATTGTTATATACTTTCCAGGCGACCTCGAGTAACTTATCCAAATTCCTTAATTCTTCCCCTTCTAATTTTTGCAATTTTCTACGAATGTCATCCTGTGATTGGCCCAAGAATATGAGAGCAAGCTGAACCTTTGCTTGCTCTGTATCCATTTGGAGGTCTGTATATTTCCTTGCTACCTCCTTAAGCTTCTCCAAAAATGCAGTGGGAGATTCCTTCTTTTCCTGTCGAACCTCATATAGTTTGGACCAATTTATAGTTTTGGGCACAGCATTCTGAACTCCTATTTGGATCCACTCTTGGTATTTCCGTAATCTCCTCATATCACACGATAAATTAGGGTCCCAATTTGGATCCTCAATTGGGAAATTCACATCTAAGTTCCCTGTTACCAGCCCATTTCTAATATCTTCTCTTGCCCTCTCTTTGGCTGCCTTAAGTACCATTTCTTTTTCAGTAGAATACATCAGAGTATCTAATATCACCTGTATGTCATCCCAGTCAGGATTTTGCGTTTTCAAAACCATTTTTACTACACGTGCCACTTTATCAGGATTTTCTCTATAAGATCCGGCTGACTGTTTCCAAATTACTAAGTCTGCCGGGGAAAAAGGCACTTTTACAAATACTGGCCCTTCCACTCCGACACCTTGTCGCAAGGGGACAATCACAGTCCGTTTTTGTTTGCTTATGCCATCTCTATGCACAACTGGAGCAAGCTTTGCCCGACCCCGGGTTCTATGAGCTATTGGGGTCACTGATTCATTACCATCGCTATCTTTTTCACTCACATACCTCTTTTCCCCTTTCTATCACAGTTAGGTTTTGCTCATCTTCCGAGGAAGAGGGATAGGGTGACGATGGGAGAGGAGGATAAAGAGGGAAAGGTGTACTAGATGAGACAGGTTCAGGGGTAGGTGGGTGAGGAGCAGGTAGTGGGATAGGGGCAGATGAAACGGGTGGGATAGGGTTAGGTTCTCTTGTTCCTATTGGCGCTACTTGTAAATCAATATCTGTATAATTTTCTCTACTCAAGCTTTCTCTTAACGCCAAGTGTTCTAAACAATGTTCCTCACAAACCCCACACTTTGCAGATGTTTTAACCATTAATAATCCACATTCATTCTGCCATTCTGGCTTTCCCCGTAAGTAGAAAAACAGATCAACATATGGGACTTCATCCCATTTTCCTTCTTGTTTACAAAATGACATTAACTGCGAAATAGTGTTATATTGCAGAGTACCGTATTTTGGCCATTTTTCACTATTCTGCAAGGCATATTCTGGCCACCATGAATTACAATAATCAATCAACTTAGTTTTACGTAATCCTTCCCCAAAGTTACCTTGTTTCCAATGTGCTAATAAGCACCCCAAAGGAGAATTTTGTGGGATAGCGGTGTTACTGCCCAAAATCCCTTTAAGTTTCTCCATTTCAAAAATACCACAAATGCCGAACCTGCAACACTTTCGCGATTGTCTTACGGAAGGGCGCCTAGGCTTACACCAACAGGAATTCCTTTAGCCCAACCAAGCGTAGCTTTCGCTGCTTCTTATTGTCAGGCATCCAAACCAAAGTAAAAAGCACCTTACCTTTCTCCCAGGGACGTTTGTGAGCGGCGGAAGCGGTCGCGGCCGATGGGCTCCCTGAGAATCCCTCGGTGCCGGCTGGAAGTGATCGAGTCGTGATCTCGCTCAGCAGCACACACAAGGGTGTGGTAGCTAGGGAGAGGCGCTGCGGAAGATGACGGGATGTGACGGAAAGGCAGGACCCTCGGTTTCCCGTAGATAAGACCCTCAGTTACTCATAGATAAGAAACTAACAATAGGAATGTGACTCCACTAACAATAAGAGTGCTGTCCCACTGAAGTCAGCAACTTTCTATCCCTTACCCAGCACTTTTCCACTCCTTACCCAGTACTTTTCCATTCCCTACTAACCATAGATAAGAAAGACAAACCCCTTTTTGACGTAGAGACCCTCAAGACTATAAGACCCCAGAAGAAGAAGTAATAAACGCCATTTGACCGTCCACCACATTGGTGTCTGCGTGTGTCATTGGCCCGAACGGCCCTAGAGAGAGAGGGCTGTCGAGCTGTACCTCAGAACCAGGTCGCCTGCCTTGGAATAGAAGGCAACACAAGGGTCCCATCTTCGGGTCACCAAAATGTTAGCGTTCAAAAACACATGATCACGGAGCGATTATATGCGGTGCTTTTTATTAAGAGCTCTGGGAATCGGGGTATATTCAACCCAAATCTGACTCCGACCATACATCCAAAATGATCATGTTTTATACTCTATCGTTACATAACTTTCATGTTAATTATTAAACTTATATTGTTCTATTGTATACATAAATTTAGCCCCTCTCTGAATTTCCAACATAGTTTCTCACTATTCTTCTTATGGTTATATAGTAATTACATTTAATTACTAAACAACCATCACATCTAACAATTATATAATTTATCATACTGCTTATGCAGGTGCAGTTGATCTGGGAAAGCACAAAGCCTAACATTTTAGATTCTATCTTTAACTTTTTCCAGGGTTCCACTATCAAGTACATTATATGAACATTTCACAATGTGCTATTTCATGTAATTATCTGAGGTATTCTCATAATTGTCACTTAGTTATACAAATAAAGGCATTAGCTACTTCTGCAATAATTAATGTTGTAATACACATCACATTGTCTCTATCTTGATATTTTATGAGTGTCTAAACTATAATATATTTATCATGCTATAAATATATATTCTACACAGGGATTAGGTTAAAAAGGCTGACAAACTGTGGCCTATCAAAAGCAGTTAAAAAGTGATTACAAACTGTATCATATCAAAATAATTTGCAATAACCAATATAGTAGTGAAAGCCAATGACTACACTGTCATTCACAACAGGGGGAAGGTGTACTGAGGGGTTTATTTGACTTCTCCTTATCCTGCTCTGATTTTGTCAGCAATAAATTCAACTCATATCTCTAATTCCGAGGCAGTTTTTCCCATGACAGGATTTGATGAGTGATCTCTCCTGGACCTTGTCTCAACCCAGGAACACTTGGTTCAATTTTCTCTCCCATCCAGGTGTGGAGGGCAGTGAGAGAGCGGCTGTGGTGGGTGCCGGGCATCCGGCCACTGTCCATGCACGGCAAGACAGGGAGGAGGAGGAGGGTCCAGGTAAGGCTGTTGAGCAGATTGCTGTGGGATTTGCAGTAATGCTGGAGCTCTCTCAGTCCCTTGGGCACAGGGACAAAATTATATATTGCTGCATTTCCAGACTGGTTTCCCCACAGCTGCCCCTGCAGGGTGGGTTTCTAGCATGCCCTGCTCTGAATACCATTAAAGGCCCTCGCAGAGCCACTGCTTGGACTCCCATCACGGTTTCTACTACTTGCAGAGCTGAGGAAACCACAGACAGGCCTTTTTCCTGCAAAGAATTCTTACATCTGCAGCAGCTCTAGAGCTGCCAGAATCAAAGCCAAGGGGGCAGGGGGACCCTCAGGTGCTGGTTGCCACCTGGGGCTGGCCAGAGCAGGGCTGGGCAATGGCCATCCCTGTGCAGTGGGGCTTGGCCATGGCTGGGACCCACCCTTGGATGGCCACTGGCTTCAAGGAGCAGGAGTTTGGGAGCTCCTTCCTGACCAGGGCTCCATTGCCCAGCTGCTCTTGCCAGCTCAGATCCTGCAGGGGATGAGCAAGAATGGAGAAGTCTGGAGCCCCCCGGAGCTGCCATGCTCCAGGACAGGACCCTCTTGTCCAGCATGTGTCCCCTCTGGGACAGGATCCCCCCAGGACAGGAGACCCCTGGATGTGCTCCCCAGGAAAGACCCTTCCCCCACCACGATGTGACACTCAGCACAAACGGCCTCTTCCTTCTGCTGCAGGAAAGTGAAAATGTTGGGGAGGCACAGCCAGATACCCTCACCCCTCACAGCCTCCCCAACCCTCCCTGCAAACCCCTCAGTCTTGCTTGCCCCACCCTGGGATTCCCCCAACCCATTCTCTGCTCGGGGCCTGCTCACCAAGCCACATACTCAGGGGGTTGTGAAATTGAGGGATAAAATTATGGAAATGGAAATGAAGAGAGGGCAGAGTCACTGGGCGTGTGGGGACACCGACCCAGTGTCCCTCGGAATCTGTCTGAGGCAACCCCCAGGCCTCCGGCATCTTCTGGGGGATGAGCTGGCTCTGGGTCACCCCAAAATCTGAAGCACCCCATAAAGTAGCTGAGACCCACAGGCTCACCCAGCCACTGCCCATCCCTGGCACCCCCATTCCCCTGGAAAACCATGGGACCCCCATCCCTTATGTCCCACCCTCTCTGCAACCCCCATCTCAGTACTGACATTGCCCAGGATCTCCATGGTCAAGCGTCCCATTCCCGAGGAACCCCCTCCTGTTAATTCCAACCCCTGAATTCTCCCTTCCCCCAGGACCTTGGTTCTCTCCAGGACCATGGCCTAAACCATGACAGACCCCCATTCCCAGGGACACCATTCCCCTGGGATCCCTCATTCCCCTGGACACACAGCCCTGGCTCCTCAAACCCTCTGAGCCCCCCAGTCCTGCAAACCCCATGTCCCACCATGTCACCCCCAGCCTTGTCCCCATCCTGTCCCCACCCTACCCACAGGCTGTCCCCAGCTTGTGGCCACCCTGCCCCCACCAAGGGCTACCTACACGTGGGGACAAAACGTGACCTCGCTTCCTTCCACTCGATTCAAAGAGAAGCCAGCCAGGGGAGCGGTGGCCACAGCAATGAGTGACAGCCAGTGCACATGGCTGGGGACACCGGGATGGCCGGCAAGGTGACGCTGCTCCTGTGGGGTGAGTGCCCCAGGCACGGGCCTGACACCCCGGGAATGGGGAGGGCAGGGGGCACAGGGGGGCTGCAGGGTCCCCTGAGGCCCCCAATGCCAGCAGAGCCAGAGCATGAGGTGACCGGAGCCATGGGGTGGCCGAGGGGATGGGAACAAGGGACAGGAATGTTGGGACAAAAATGTTGGGGCAAGGATTTGCAGAGGCATCATGGGCCTGGTGGGGGTGACCTGTACCAGCATGGGGTGACCATGGCGTCCCCAGTTCAGGGGTGTCCACAGTGTGACCCAGTGTCCTGCCTGAGCAAGGAGTGCCTGCAGTGTTTCTGTCCCCAAGGGGTCTATGTCACACTATGAAGGTTTGAATGATTTTTGGGTGCAAAAATAACCAACACAAGGCACAGGGGTTTTGCAGTAACAAATCAACAAGGTGCAATTTATTGATTATAACCACAGCTAAATATGCGTTTGGTTAAGGGATCCGGGGAAGAGAAGGGTAAGACAAGGAAAAAGGGAGGAAAGGAGGTCAGGGAATGGGGTATAGCTACCAAAACGTGATGTCTTCGGGGTCCCGCCGCCGAAACTCGCTGGTACACGTCTTGGGGAGATCTGAAAGGACAGTCGGGCCGAACCCCAATATATATACTGTTCTTGGTTGGGGGAAGGTAACTGAAATTAGGTTTCCATGGAGGGGAGAAGTCCATTGTTTTCATGGCCGAATGCTCACAGGTACGTTAAGTTTTCCCCCTCCCTGAGTTGGGAGGGAGTGCAGTCCCAGTCTCTGGAAGGAGGTTGCCAGGGGGGTGCCATGGCGGTGACAATAGGGTGCCAGAGGGGTTCTGGGTTCCTTGATGAGGGGATTTGCATCTCGGTTGGTCCATCACGGTGGTTGAAGACAGGCAAGAGGGGTTTTCTCATGGAGCGGGGGGGAGCCACCCCAGAGCTCAGTCCAGCCAGGTCAGGAGTTTGGAAGAAAGTCCAGTTCAATTGTCCAGAAAAGGGCAGCATGCCCCCTTCGAGTACAGCATGGCGTGTTCTGCAAACATCACTTGTGAACACACTAGATAAGCAGGAGACTTTCTTTCCCAACCGGCTCAGCAGTTTTAACCCTTCGGTAGTCTTTTCTCATGACAATTGTGAGGCAAAAAATGAAGGATTTTCGGATGGACTTCTACACACACAAGGGCACTTTGGGGACAGCCCCCATCCCCCATACCCCATGTGGTGCTTTCCCCAATGGTGCCACCCCCATCCAGCCCTGTCCCTTCTCCCTTCCAGCCCAGACCCTCGGCCTCACTGGTGAGTCCTCGGGGGATGCCATGGCCCCACCCCGCTGTCCCCAGCCCCACACTGGCCCTGGCAGGCTGGTGTCCCCCTGTCACCCACAGGTGCCCTGACCACCCAGCTCCTGGTGGAGCCTCCCTGGAGGCCAGCAGTGCTGTGGGACCAGGTGACACTGACCTGCCAGGGCTCGGGGACCGCCTGTGCCACCACCTGGTACAAGGACAGGCAGTGCTGGTGGCAGGAGGGACAGCACTGCCTCAGTGTCACCGAGAGAGGAACCTACACATGTGACAGACTGAGAACCGGGCTCAGCCTCCCTGTGACAGTCTTAGATGATGAGGGGGATCTTTAAAGATCAGCATGGCTCCTGAGAGGACAGGGTGGGCTCCGCTCCATGAGTGGCCTCACATCCCTCGTGTGGCAAGGGCCTGTGACCTGCACACAGGGACATCCCAGTGCACCCCAGAGCACCCCAGAGCACCCGGATGTCCCCAGTGCTATTGGCACCCACCTCAGCCCGGTCTCATCAGTGAGATGTGACCTTCCTGTCCCACAGACCCACTGGTGCTGCAGGTGCCAGCACAGGCACTGCTGGAGGGGGACACCTTGACACTACACTGCCAGTGCCGGCAGGACAACCATTCACCAGGGTGCAGTTTTACCGAGAAGAGAAGGATCTCGGGAGGTCCCTAAAGGGGACCACGCTGTCCCTTTCACCTCTGCAGCTGCACCACAGTGGCCGCTACAGATGTGAGGGCTTGGTGGGGTCCTGGCAGTCACAGCTAGCAGCACCAGTGACAGTGAAAGTGCACTGTGAGCACCCCTGTGGCTGAAACTCCAATATCTTGACAATCCCAAAGCCACTTCCCAGCAGACTCAGAGTCACAGTCCTCACCTCCCCTCACCTTCCCAGAGCTCTTCACGGTGCCGGTGCTGGAGGGGCCCCCCAAGCTCACTGTAGGTTCCCCCCTGACTCTGAGCTGCCTCAGCACCCCCAGCCCCCTGCATCCCCGAGCCCCTCTCCTGCATGTGTTCTACCAGGACAGGCAGGTGGTGGGGGACCCACAGGGTCCCCGCAGCTGCTGGTGCCCACCATGGGGGTGTCCCAACTGGGGAATTATGTCTGTGAGGTGCAGTGTTGGGGCGGGGGCCGTGTGGAAGAGCAGCACCCGGCTCCGCGTCATGGTGCACATTGAGGGAGGGGATGGGCACGGGGAGCCTCCACAGATGCCTCAGGTCCCCTGTGGGATCTCAGCACCTCAGGATGGAGGTGCAGAGAGGCTGAGACCACCCTTGGGGGGCTCGGGAATCCTGGAATGTTGCCAGAAGTTTCTGGTGGCAGGATTTTGATCCTACACAGGAGATGAGACCTGTATGAGGATAGGAGGAATTCACTGGGTGAATGGTGAAGGGATAAGTTAGTTAAAGTGTAAAACACAGGGTTTAGGATTTTGGTACAGGGGGGTCTAAAGAAGTAAGATGGAGGAATTGGGGCGTGTCCTGTCCTTCTTCTTCTTCTTCTTGGCCTCCATCTTCTGTGGTAGTGGTGGCACTTTGGGATTGGTTATTACTAGAAGTGCACCGGTTAATAAGGGTAGAAGGTATTGGAGTAAAATGATAAATATTGTACATGTAACTTAGGGTATAAAGATAAGTGACCGCCCGGGGGCTTCGGGAGTGTGCCCATGGCTGACTTGCTGTGCAGACCTCTGTCGGGCTGAAAGAAAATCTTTTAGATAAACAATTAATAAACACCAAGACCGAGACAAGATCAGAAGTCTCTCCTCGTCCTTTGAAGCGTCGGCTCTCCAAGGCCATCCCTGGGAATTCCCTGAGAATTCCAGAACAGCCCAAAACACCACAGAAAACCTTACAAGCCTAAACAGCCGAGAAACCGAGCAAGTGGCATTCCCTGAACTATCTCCCGGCCGAACATAAATCAGCCGAGCAAAGAGAAAAGAGAAACGCCGGAAATTTACAAGCGGCGTCCCTGAAATATCTCTCGCCGGTCGTAAATCAGCAGCAAAAGAAGAACGCCGGGAAATTTACAAGTGGCGTCGCTGGGTGGGCTCAAACCACCAACCTTTCGGTTAACAGCCGAAAGACTGGGAGAGCAACGAAAAGTTGCCGGCACCCTCAGAAGGAGGGTGGGGAGCAAAGCTCCAGGAGAAAAAAAAAATCTCTGGCCTCAAGAAGCCAGGGGAAAGGGCTCTCGAGAAAAGAGAGCAGGAAATAATATTAAAGCCCCCGGTCCCAAAACCCAGAAACCCCAGGAAGCTCCTAAAGCGTCCTGAAACTCCGGAGAGTACAAGGGAGTCAGGATCGGAAGGGGGGGTGCAGGGGGGAGAGAAGGGATCGGGGGGGGAGGCGTTTCCCGCGGGGGGCACGGCGCAGCAGCGACGGAGCCGGCGGGGAGCGCGGGTGAAGAGATAAAGGGAGACATGAGTGCAGACGCGGCTTTTGTCAGCACAGCGCCGGGGGGTGGCGGCCGCTCCGGCCGGCAAAATAGCGGCGAGCAAAACTCGTAACCCGGGAGCGAAGTCGGCTCGAATTGCGGGGCGGGCCCGGGTGCCGGCGGGGGGCGGGCTGTACACACCGGCGGGAGGAGCCAGGGACACAACGTCAGAGGGAGAGGAGACAGAGTCGGGACAGACCGAGGGGAGGAGATTCGGAGGTGGAACGAAGGGGAGAGAGTGACGTCTCAGGCGAGGAGGGGCCGTGCTCGGGATCCTATGTCCCAGCGGCTCCACACCCTCTTCGGAATTGGCACCTTCGGTTATAACCCTCGGAGTCCCAGTCCCTTCCCTTCAAGGGAGACGTTCTGGTGTTCAAGCTCCATTTCCAGCTGAATTAAAAGCCAAGCAGACACGGTCTCAAATGAGATCACGAACACGGCAGTCGACAGGACAGGGGCGGTAGAGCTCAGGCTGTCACCCGAGCTGGGGAAGCCGGTGACAGCGCCACCTAGTGGGGGGCAAGGCTTTCGCTTGTATCTCCACAGATCGAGACGTGGGTGTCGGCACGACACGTGAAACCATTTCGAGTGCGAGAACATGAAAATGCGGATCCCAGAAACAAAGATCCAAGAAAAAAAAAGAGATGAGTACTCAGACAGGGGTCGAGACTCAGATTGCCAAGACAACTCAAAAGAAAAATAAGAAGAAACTAAGGACTTTGGGGGAATTCTCTGTTAAGGTCCTGAATGAAAAGCAAAACAATGATGTCACACAGAAGTGAAGCCATGAGTTTCATGATGCTTATGTGCATCGTTCTTTCATTCATTGCAATAAGCAATGGGGATAATTTACCTATTAATCAGCCAAAGCGAAATGTATGGTAGAATAGTTTGACATCTCTCCCATTTGGAGAGGAATTTTAAGGGTAGAATTCTTTGACATCTCTCCCATTTGGAGAGGAATTTTAAGAGTAGGGTTCTATGTTTTAATAATTCTCCTATTCCTCATACTTGTCGTCCCATGCATATTTGCATGTTTAAAACACACTATGAATCGGATAACAAAGGAAGTCTTCCTGGTGCAAACAGAAGGGGGAGATGTGGGATCTCAGCACCTCAGGATGGAGGTGCAGAGAGGCCGAGACCACCCTTGGGGGGCTCGGGAATCCTGGAATGTTGCCAGAAGTTTCTGGTGGCAGGATTTTGATCCTACACAGGAGATGAGACCTGTATGAGGATAGGAGGAATTCACTGGGTGAATGGTGAAGGGATAAGTTAGTTAAAGTGTAAAACACAGGGTTTAGGATTTTGGTACAGGGGGGTCTAAAGAAGTAAGATGGAGGAATTGGGGCGTGTCCTGTCCTTCTTCTTCTTCTTCTTGGCCTCCATCTTCTGTGGTAGTGGTGGCACTTTGGGATTGGTTATTACTAGAAGTGCACCGGTTAATAAGGGTAGAAGGTATTGGAGTAAAATGATAAATATTGTACATGTAACTTAGGGTATAAAGATAAGTGACCGCCCGGGGGCTTCGGGAGTGTGCCCATGGCTGACTTGCTGTGCAGACCTCTGTCGGGCTGAAAGAAAATCTTTTAGATAAACAATTAATAAACACCAAGACCGAGACAAGATCAGAAGTCTCTCCTCGTCCTTTGAAGCGTCGGCTCTCCAAGGCCATCCCTGGGAATTCCCTGAGAATTCCAGAACAGCCCAAAACACCACAGAAAACCTTACAAGCCTAAACAGCCGAGAAACCGAGCAAGTGGCATTCCCTGAACTATCTCCCGGCCGAACATAAATCAGCCGAGCAAAGAGAAAAGAGAAACGCCGGAAATTTACAAGCGGCGTCCCTGAAATATCTCTCGCCGGTCGTAAATCAGCAGCAAAAGAAGAACGCCGGGAAATTTACAGTCCCCCACCCTGCCTGGAACCCCCCAGCCCTCCCTGACGCCTGCTCTGGGCCACCCAACCTTTCCCAGAACACTCCCTGGTTCCCAATATCCTTTCTCAGGTCCCTCCTTGGGACCTCCAGCCCCTACATGGGTACTCCCATCCTTCCCTGACACCTTTGCCATCTCCTGCAATCCTTGCTGCAGGTCCCTCCCAAGGTCCCCCTATTCCTGGCTCGTGTTTCCCTCCATCCCTCATTGGGTCCCTGTGGGAACTCAGCACATTCCTGATGTGCAGAGTTACCAAGACAACCCTTGGGGGGCTCAGAGGTCCTGGAACGTTGCCAGAAGTGTTTGGTGGTTAGACTTTCATCCTGCACAGGAAACAACACCTGTATGAGGATGGGAGGATCACACGGGGATAAATGCTGAAGGGATAGATTAATTATAATGTGAAAACACAAGTTTTAGAATCCCCGTACAGGGGGGTTCTAGGAGACAAAATGGAGGAATTAGGGCGTGTCCTGTCCTTCTTCTTCTTCTTCTTGTCATCTATCTTCAGTGGTGATAGTGGCACTTTGAGATTGGTTCTTACTGAATGTGCACTTGTCAATAAGGGTGAAAGGTATTGGGGAGAAAAAGCAAATATCTGACACGTAGTTTTTAGTATGAAAATAAGCGACCGCCCCAAGGGCAGTCAGTGTGCTCATGGCTGGCTTGCTGTGCGGACCTCTGTTGGGCCGGGAGAAAATATTGTAGACAAGAATTAATAAACAACACTGAAGAACAGAAAAAATTCAAGACTCATTTCGTCCTTTGGAGCGCGGGCAGCCCCAAGGCCATCCCGAGCCTTTCCAGGCCATTAGAACAGCTGAGAACAGGGCAGGTCCCCTCACCCCTCCCTGGGTCCCGTCACCCCTCTCTGCAGTCTCCACACATTCCCCAGGTGACACCACCCCGTCCCTGGGTCCCTGTACCCTTCCTGGTGTTGCTCATCTCCCTCTCCAGGTGTTCCCTCCCTGACCCCCTTATCATCCCTCGATGTTCCTTTCTAACCCTCCCTACCCCAATCTCTGCACATCCTCTCCTTCACTAGAGTTCCCCTGCCCCTCCCTGACACCCCCCGGGTCTCTCACTGTCCCCTGGTGTCCCCTCTCCCACAGGTGTCCCGCCCACAGGGGTGTCCCTGTCAGCACAGCCCCCAAGGGTACAGATGGCACTGGGGGACCGACTAATGCTGAGCTGTGCGGTGGCCATGGGGACGGGTCCCCTGTCCTTCTCCTGGCCCTCCGGGAGGGCTCAGGGGCACTGTCGGGCACCGGCCCCTGCCTGGTGTTGCACCACGTTGGGGACAATGACAGCGGCCAGTACCGGTGCTGGGAAAGCGATGGGGACAGCGTGGCCGAGAGTGTCCTCCTGAATGTCACCGTCCTCCGTGAGCGGACCCTTGATCTAGGCATGACCCCACCCATGGCACCCCCATCCACCTCGCCATGTGCCAGCCGCGTCTCTGTCCCTGCAGTGCCCGTGGCCAATGCCACCATCATGCTCGGTCCCCTGTTACACCAGGAGCGCACAGGTGACAACGTGACCCTGCATTGCTCGGTGCAGGTGGGCTCAGCCCCTGTCACCTTCACCTGGCTGCACAATGGGCAGGAGGTCGCCCAGGGTCCCGTCCTGGAGCTCAGGGCCATCAATGTGGGACATTCGGGCACCTCTCAGTGCGTGGCCACCAACCAGCTGGGACAGGACGGGCACCGCGTGTTCTGGGCACTGAGCCCAGAGCTGTCCCTGGAGGTGGCACCTGGCTCACCCTGGGTCACAGGTGGGGTGACATAGGTGGGGTCACCAGGGAGTGCAGGATCCCTGGGGTGATGGGTGACCCTGATGTGACCCCCTCTGTTTCTTGCAGTGGCCTCAGGGGTCGGTGGGGCCCTTTTGTTCCTGCTCCTGCGTGTCATTGTGACCTGGCACCTGTGGCACATTGTGGGTGGGTGACAATGGGGGGATCCTCTACAGGGAGCTGTAGAGGCCCACAGAATTGGAGAAACCATCGGGAAATACCCACAGCACCACAATTGTGACTTTGGCTAGGGGTCCTGTAGGGTTTTGGGAGGTGCTGGATGGTCCTGCAGGGATGTTGGGGATTCTTTCCAAGGCCCTGGGGTATTTTGGGGGAGTCTCTGTCCCTCCTGGGATTTGGGTTCTTGAGTGTGAGTTGTTTGTGGACCCTGGGGAGGCTCATGGATTCTGGCGAGCTTCAGGGATACTTGGAGGTCTTGAAGGGGTTCAGGAATCCTGAGAGTGGTCAGGGCCCTGGGACCCCACAGTCAGTCCTCCCCTGCTTCCATTGCAGCCGCCAGGAAGAAGCAGGAAAGGTGAGTAGGGGGCTCAAACCACACTCTCCCCTTTTACCTCAACCCCCAAGACCTCCCATCCCCTTCCCCACAACCCCTTTGTTCCCTCAGTGCCCCTCCGGATCTCCCGGCCCCCCCAGAGGAGGGGGAGCTGCTGTACACCCATGTTGTGGTCACCAAGAGGGCAGGGGGTGAGTACGGGGGACACACACACAGAGGGACACGTCACTCACAAGTGTCACCCCACCCAGATCCCACAGCCCGTGTCTCTCGCAGCGTCCTCCTGTGCCACCACCGTCCAGGATCCCCAGGTGACCTACGCGGAGCTGCGGGGACCCCAGGGGTGACTGCAGGAACCCGGTGACATCTACGGGAATGTGCTGTGACACTGGGGGGCACTGGGGGTCCCCACCCATGGACACCCACTTGTGTGTGTGCTGCCACTAAAACTGCCCCTCTGCCTCCCTGTGGGGGCACAAAGATCCCAAAGGGCTGAGAGAAGAACAATTTCCTGAAACAGCAATGAGAGAGAATAAAACCAACATCAACAGCAACAAGGTTCAGAGTCCTAAGGGTCACACAAGGAAAGATTTCCAGGGAAAGCGCCCAAAAAGGAACAAACCCTGAACACTCCCCCCAGCACGTTACCTCCACCAGAGGAACCTGGCAGGGCCCTGGACCTTCCTTGCTCTGATGGCCAAAGCAGCCTTCAGGAGGCTCTGGATTCTCTTGTCCCCTGTCACAAACCCCTCCTCTGTCATGTTCCCCACACGAGGATGTCACAAAGGTCCTGTGGGGGTTCCAGAGCCTGCCCTTTTGCCAGGGCAGTTGGGTTCAGGCCATGGGCTACGGTGGGGTGTCAGAGACAGGAAGTTTCATGTCTGGAGACATTTTGGAACACCTGTGTGTGGCAGGGGTGGGTCAGGCCTTGCTTTTGGTGAGACAGGGCCCCATCTGTCCATCAGTCTGTCAGCCGTGGCACACCGGGGACAGTGTGACGCTTTGACAAAGCCAGCTCCTGAGTGGTCGGGGGACCAGAAGTGCCATCTGAGGAGAGGGCCCTTGGTGTCCCAACTGGCTTAAAAGGCAGAGCATGAGGTGGCCAAATCCCTGACCCTGTCTCTTCTTGGGGTGTCTGTCGCATCCCTGCTGGAACCCAGGAGGTGGTAACTCATTTAAATGAGGAATATCTGCCAAGGAAAGTGAGAATGTTCCTGGAATGGAAAGAAGACCCATCTCTAAACTTCTTTTAATTTCCAAGATTATGGGGATACCAGGTCAAAGTGTTGGAGAATGAATAACAGCTTTTTACTGGGAAATTTATAAACCAGAACAGAACAAACAACAGAAACCCAGAACTTTCCCTCCCGCTCAGGGCTGTTGGTTTTTGCGGCAGTTATAACCGCGGCCAGCAGGGGGCGCTGCAGGGAGCACTCCCGGCCAGCAGGGGGCGCTCCGGTCCAGCTCCATCCCCTCAGGGGCCATGGCGGCCTCGGACGGGAGGGAGGAGGGGAAATCGCTCCTTTTGCAAACTCACGGGCACCAATCGGTCCCGGCACCACCACCGGCAGCGGGCAGGAGCCACCAAGGCAGCAGGTTGGATCCCAGGTCCCACTGGCAGCTTAGCAGTGTCCCAGGGCCAGGCACACGCCCTGCGCAACACCAGCGACCGCTCTCCATGATCCCGAATGGAAGGAAGGCAGCGCCTGACCCCAGGCAGGTCTTGGGTCCATAGCAGCCCCTCTGGTGGCTTTACACTGCAATTCCTGCCAACCCTCAGCCTTTCACTCAGGTGAGGAGGGTAGTGTGATAAATAGGTATGATTCATGCTGATAAAAATTGGAACAGTAATTGATATCGATACAGTAGGGATGGAGCAGCTTTGGGGACACCTGGAATCCACACAGAGTTACTCCCCAGAGCCCCACCATGGCCGGGGGCAGAGCCCCTGCTTGGTATTTCCACACTTTTCCTTCTTATCTGGCAGACACCTCCCAAACCCAAACATTCTTTCCATGAGGTTCCAGAAGGCTGCAGGCTTTCTTCAAGAAGGAAGGTCCAGGTCAGGATGTTGAGCAGAATGTTGCGGGTTGTGCGGTAGTTTTGTGGTTCTCTCTGTCCCTTACAAAGAGGAACAAATGATCAATTGCTACATTTTCGGGCTGGTTCCCTCACAGCTGGCCCTGCCGGGTGGGTTTCCAGCCAGCCCTACTCTGAAAAACCATCAAAGGCCCTTGCAGAGCCAGTGCTTGGGCTCCCCTTGGGGTTTGTGCTTCTTGCCGGGCTGAGCAAATCAGAGGCAGACATTTTTCCTCCACAGAATTCTCACCTCTGCAGCAGCTCCACAGACACAGAGCCCCTCACAATCTGGGGTGATACCCAGGCTGCCAGCCCCTTGTGGGGGCTGTGCTGGGCCCTGGGTCACCCAAATATCTGAGGCACCCAAGGAAAAAGCTGGAACCTGTGGGCCCATCCAGCCGCTGCCCATCCCTGGCACCTCCATTCCCCTGGAATTCAAATCATGGGTACCCCATTTCTTATGTCTCCCCCTCTCTGGAACCTGTATCCCAGTGCTCACATTCCCCAGGATCTCCATGGCCCAGGACCCCTCATTCCCAAGGAACCCTCTCCAGTTCATTCCATCCCTAACATTCCCTTCCCACAGGACCATGATTTTCACAGGACTCCCATTCCCACAGGATCCCCCATTCCCCCAGCATCCCCATCCCATGACCCCAAATGCCTGGAACTCATGTTCCTCTGGCACTCCCATCCCTGAATCCCCTCAGCCGTGGGGACCTACATTCCCAGTGACTTCCCCTCCTCAGCACCCTCATTCCCACGGGCCCCATCCCTGGGATCCCCCATTCCCCTGGACACCCATCCCCACATCCCCAAACCCCCTGAGCCCCTCACTTCTGGGAACCTCATGTCCCACTGTGTCCCACCCAGCCTTGTCCCCACCATGCCCACAGCCTGTTCCCAGCTTGTGGCCACGCTGCCTCCACCAGGTGCCACCTACGCATGAGGATGAGACCTGACCTCGCTTCCTTTCCTTTCTTTTGCCAAAGAGCCACCACCCAGGGGACAGCCACCCCTGGCAGTGAGTGACAGCCAGTCCACATGGCTGGGGACACCGGGATGGCCGGAAAGGTGGCGCTGCTCTTGTGGGGTGTGTGCCCTGGGCATGGGCCTGACATCCCGGGGATGGGGAGAGAAGGGGGAAAAGGGGGCTGTGGGGTTCCCTGAGGTCCCCAAAGCCAGCAGGGCATGGAGCCAAGTGTGACCAGAGTTGTGGGGTAGCTTTTGGGACATAAACAGGAGACAGGTATGAGGGGACAGGGGGATGAAGATGGGGGGGAAAAAGGATGTGGCAGAAGGAACCTTGGGGCTGGGGCAGCTGTGGGGACCAGGACAGGAACACAGGAATCCAGGGACAGGGACAAGGGACAAACACCATGTGGATGGGCCATGGGGACAGGTGCCATCGGAAATGGACCATGGGCACAAGGCCATGGGGATGGGGCTGTGGGGCTGGCAGGGGTGACCTGTGCCAGTACAGCGTCTCCATGCCTGAGCAAGGATTGGCTGTTGTGTCCCTGTCCTCAAGACATCTGTGCCACACCATTGCCCCCAGTGAGACCTTTCGGGAACAGCCCCACACTCCATGCCCCCGTGCTACTGTTCCTGCAGTGGCACCCTCACCCAACCTTGTCCCTTCTCCCTTCCAGCCCAGACCCTTGGCCTCGCTGGTGAGTCCTCAGGGGATGCCATGGCCCCACCCCGCTGTCCCCAGCTCCCTGGTGGCCCTGGCAGGCTGGTGTCCCTGGTCACCCACCGGTGCCCAGACCACCCAGATCCTGGTGGAGCCCTCCTGGACACCACTGGTGCTGTGGGACCAGGTGACACTGACCTGCCAGGGCTTGGGGACCTCCGGTGCCACCACCTGGTACAAGGACAGGCGGCGCTTGTGGCAGGAGAGACAGGAACGCTTCACTGTCACTGAGAGTGGCACCTACTGGTGTGACAGACCCGGCACTGGACGCAGCCCCCTCGTGATAGTCTTACAACGTAAGGGGGGTTTGGATGCCAACGTAAGCCTGGCACCCACGGGGACTCTGAGGGCTCTGGGTGGGCTCCCCTCCATGGGTCACTTCCTGTGTGACCAGAGCCTGTCCCCTGCTCTGGGGACATCCCAGAGGATTCCAGAGTGGAGGAAACCGTGTGGTAACTGGGGACCCCTGGTGCCCTGGGTGTGACACAATGGGGGGGTCCTGGTGCCATCAGGTGTGACAGGTCCCCTCTGTCCCCCAGCCTGGCTGGTGCTGCAGGTGCCGGGGCGTGTGCTGCTGGAGGGGACACGGTGACACTGCACTACCGGGGCTCCTGGAATAGAACAATCACCTCAGCATCCTTCTACCAAAAGGGGAAGGAACTGGGGAGGCTCCGCTATGGCACCGAGCTGTCCCTGCCCCCTCTGCAGCTGAACCACAGCGGCAGCTACAGCTGCGAGGGCCGGATGAAATTCGGCACATCAGAGAAGTTGTTGCAATCAGCGCCAGTGACAGTGATAGTGCACGGTGAGCACTCCACAGCCCCCACCCCGACACCCTCACAGCCCCTCCCCAGGGATTCAGGCTCACAAATCCCCCTCCCCTCTCCTTCCCAGAGCTCTTCTCGGTGCCAGTGCTGAAGGGTTCCCCCGAGCTCACCGTGGGGTCCCCCCTGACAGTCAGCTGCCTCAGGACCCCCAGCCCCCTGCGGCCCCGAGCCCCCCTCCTGCGCGTGTTCTGCTGGGAAGGCAGGTAGTGGGGGGCCTGCAGGGGTCCCCGCAGCTGCTGGTGATTGCCGTGGGGGTCTCCCACTCAGGGAATTACAGCTGTGAGGTGCAATCCGAGGGTGGGGCCGTGTGGAAGAGCAGTGCCCAGCTCCGTGTTACGGTGCACAGCGAGTGTGGGGATGGGCACGGGGAACCCCCACAGATGCCTCAGGTCCCCTACACTACCTGGCACCCCGCAGCTCTCCCTGACACCTGCTCTGGGGTACCCAACCTTTCCCGGATCCCTTACTGGCTCCCAATATCCTTTCTCGGGGCCCTCCCAGGGACTCCCAGCCCCTACATGGGTACTCCCATCCTTCCTTGACACCTTTTCCATGTCTCGCCATCCCTGCTGCAGGTCCCTCCCCAGGTCTCCTCGTTCCTGGCTCGTGTTTCTCTCCATCCCTCATCGGGTCCCTCACCGAACACTGGGTCTCTTCACCTCTCTCTGAGGTCTCCACACATTCCCCAGGTGACACCACCCCCTCCCTGGGTCCCTGTACCCTTCCTGGTGTTCATCATTTCTCTGGTGTTCTCTCCCTGACCCCCCCATTATCCCTCGATGTTCCTTTCTAACCCTCCCTCCCCCAATCTCTGCACACCCTCTCCTTCACTAGAGTTCCCCTGCCCCTCCCTGACACCCCCTGGGTCTCTCACTGTCCCGTGGTGTCCCCCTCTCCCACAGGTGTCCTGCCCACAGCACAGCCCCCCAGGGTACAGGTGGCACTGGGGGACCGACTAATGCTGAGCTGTGCGGTGGCCATGGGGACAGGTCCCCTGTCCTTCTCCTGGCACCGGGAGGGCTCAGGGGCACCGCTGGGCACCAGCCCCCACCTGGAGCTGTGCCACATTGGGGACAATGACAGCGGCCAGTACCGGTCAGTGATGGGGACAGTGTGGCTGAGAGTGACCTCCTGAATGTCACTGTCCTGAGTGAGTGGGACCCTTGGGCTGGGGATGACCCTACCCATGACATCCCCATCCCACCTTGCCCAGTGCCAGCCTTGTTTCTGTCCCCGCAGTGCCCATGGCCAATGCCACCATCACCCCTGTCCCCTGGCACACCAGGTGCATGCATGTGACCCCATGACCCTGAGCTGCAAAGTGCAGGTGGGCCCAGTCCCTGTCACCTTCACCTGGCTGCACAATGGGCAGGAGGTGGCCCAGGGATCCCTCCTGGAGCTCAGGGACATCCATGTGGGACATTCGGGCAGATACTAGTGCATGGCCACCAACCAGCTGGGACAGGACGGGCACCACGTGTTCCGGGCACTCAGCCCTGAGCTGGCCCTGGAGGTGACACCTGGCTCACCCTGGGTCACAGCTGGGGCCACACAGGGTTGCTGGGAAGTTCAGGATGCCTGTAGTTCAGGGTGACCCCAATATGTCCCCCTCTGTCCCCAGCAGTGGCTGTGAATGTCGGCAGGACCCTCCTGTTCCTGCTCCTGCTCCTGGCTGTCATTGGGGGCTGTCACTGGTGGCACCACCGGGGTGAGTGACAATGGGGGGGGATGGGGGTCCTGGAGTGAGGGGAATCCCCCAGAGTGGGGGCAGAGATCAGCAGCACCCAGGGCACCTGAGCTGGGGGACACTGAGCCCTCAGTGACCTCAGCTGGGGATCTTGGGGGAATTTGGGGGGAATTTGGAAAGTCTTGGATGGGCTCCAGGGCTGTCCCCAGTTGGGCTTTGAGGAACCATGTGGTGCCTTTTGAGCTCCTGGAGGGTTTGGGGAGCTGCTGGAGGACTGTGCAGGGATGTTTGGGAATATTTTTGGGGTCCTGGGCAAGTTTTGGTGTGCCCGTCCCTGCCGGGCTTGGGGTTCTTGGGGCTCATGGGGTCAGGGACACTGGGGTGTTTGGGGACCCTGCTGTGGTGCAGAAGTTCTGGGGAGTTCAGGGGTGCTCAGAGTGTCCTGGGGAATCTTGGATCCATTGGGAATCGGGGCTGCAGTGGGGATTTGGGGATCCCATGGGTGGTTGGAGCTGCTGTGGTCCCAGGAAGGTTCAGGGCTCCTGGAGTCCCCTCGGTCACCCCCTCCCCTTTCCCTTGCAGCCACTAGGAAGCCCCAGGACAGGTGAGTGGGTGGCTGAGGCTGGGACTCCCCTTTCCCCCTCCTCAGACACCACCCAGACCCCCCTTATCGCCACAGAATCCCCTGCAGAGGAGGGGGCAGTGCTGGACTCCCACATTGTGGGCACCGAGTGGGCAGAGGGTGAGTACAGGGAGTGACAGGGACATATCACCCACGGGTGTCACCCCACCCAGTTCCCCACAACCAGTGTCCCTCACAGGGCCCCCCTGTGCCTCATCCCCCAGGTGACCTGCTCGGAGGTGCTGGGATCCCACGGATGACAGTGGGACCCTAGTGACATCTGCAAGAACATGCTGTGACACTGGGGACACTGGGGACACTGAGGTCCCTATCCAAGGGCACCCCCTGTGTGTCCCCCCCACCCCAGCTCCCATGGGTGCCCACTGTGCCCAGGGGGTGGCCACAAGTGGGGGCTCCCATGTGAGGCTGCCCAGAGCTCCCCGTTCCAGTGCTCCCCGTGCTCCCAGTACCCCCAGGGGCTCCCCATTCCCTCCCCCAGTGCCAGGGGGCACAGGACCCTTGTCCCTCTTACAGGACCTAAACTCAGCTTTTTGATTAAACCAGGAGAAATGGTTTTTGTTTCTTCAGCTCTGCCCTGTTCAGCTCAGGAAGAAAGAGGGTCCCAGTCAGGTTGTTGAACCAATCCTTCTCAGTTCGCAAAGTTCAGAATCCAAAGGGTCACAAAAGGAAAGATTTCCAGGGAAAGCCACCAAAAGGGAACAAGCCCTGGACATTTCCCCCAGGACATTTCCTCCACCAGAGGAACCTGGCAGAGCCCTGGACCTTCCTTGCTCTGATGGCCAAAGCAGCCTTCAGGAGGCTCTGGATTCTCTTGTCCCCTGTTCCAAACCCTTCCTCTGCCGTGTTCCCCACACGAGGATGTCACAAAGGTCCTGTGGGGGTTCCAGAGTCTCCCCTTTTTCCAGGGCAGTCAGGATCCGGCCATGGCACAGGGTGGGGCTGAGTTTCCAGTCAGTTCCAGCAGCTCTGGACACCTCTCCAGGTCAAGGCAAGCTGTGTCCTGCCCTCTGCCACAGGAATGGTGACAAAGACTTTGGCAATGTCCATGGGGACACCACTTGTTTGCCTCAGACTCCAGCTTGTCCTGGAGGTCCTGCACAGCCTCTCCCAGTGGTGCTGGCACTTGGTTCCAGCCCCTACAGTCCCTGTCTGTGTCCACTCTCCACTGGATTCACGCTCTGACCATGAGGGTCTCTTGTAAGCGGCATTCCCTGGAAATTGTTCCTTTTCTGACCCTTTGGATTCTGAATTCTGTTACTGTTGGTTTTGTTCTCTTCTTGCTGTCCCTGTGCCCCATACTCACTTCCTGCCCTCTTGGTGATCATATCTTTGGTGTCCAGCACCTCCCCTCCTCCAAAGTGGTTTGGGGGGGGCTGTGGGGAAAAGGGGATGTCGAAAGGAATATCTAGAGGGAGAAAAAAGGGTCCTGGCTGGAGTGTCTCACTCGCTTCTCCTGGGGCTTCCTGGCAGCTGCAAGGGAAAGGCTGGAGAAGGTGACAATGGAGTCCCCAGAGCCCTTGAACCCCTGGGGGTCCTCAGGACCTCCAAACCTCCCTGGGACTCCTGAACCCCCACTGGACCTTTGAATGTCCCCAGCACTCCTGAGCACCCTGAAGCCCCACAGAACCCCTGAATCATCCTGGTACCACCAACCCCCCTTTTACTGCTGAACCGCCAGAAACCCAAGCTTCCCCATACAGGGAGGGGCACCCCGTAAACTGTCCCAGGATTCCCAAAGCCCTCTCAAAATCTCTGCACGACCCTCCAATACCTCCCGAGCCCAACCAGGAGCTCCGAGTCCCATCATAATATTCCTCAAGACCCTCCTGGAATGATACAGAAGCACCTGAAGATCCTCTGGAATCCCCAGCCAAAGTCACTTGTTGCTGTCCCTTTGTCTGCCCCCTACCTGGGGACCTCCCTTTGACCAGAGGATCCCCATCCATATCCATTGTCACCCATCCATATCCATTGTCACCCACCCAGGCAGTGACACCTGTGCCAGCCCCCAGGGACACCCACGAGGAGGACCAGGAATGGAAGTGACCCAATGACCCCTGTTGCCACTGCTGGGGACAGAGAGGGACATCAGGGTCACCCAGAATCTCGGGGCTGCTGCAGCCCACAAGGGGTCCTGTGTGACCCCACCTGTATCCCTGCGACCATGCAGTGTCACCTCCAGTGCCAGCTCTGAGGACACACAGTGCCCACACAGCTGGTTGATGTCCATGCACTGGTAGGTGCCCCAATGTCCCACAGCCACAGCCCCGAGCTCCAGAAAGGGACCCTGGGCCACCTTCTAGCCATTCCACAGCCAGGTGAAGGTGACAGGGGCTGTTGTCCTTGTCCCTGCATCCCTGTGTCCCTGTCCCTCTGCCCACAGCTGCCCCAGCCCCAGGATGCCTCTCTCCACATTCCTGTCCCTACAGTTCCATACCCGCTGTCCTGTCCCCACGGCCACCCCATGGCCCCGGTCACCACCTGCACTGACTCTGGTGCTATTGGGCACTTCAAGGGACCCCACAGCACCCCTGTGCCCCCTCCCCACAAGTCTCTGCCTCACCAGGGCCCATCCCTGGGGTGTCAGGCCCGTGCCCAGGGCACTCACCCCACAGGAGCAGCATCACCTTCCCGGCCATCCCGGTGTCCCCAGCCATGTGGACTGGCTGTCACTTGCTGCTGTGGCCACCGCTCCCCTGGCTGGCAGCTCTAAGGGTGAAGGAGAAAGAAGGGAGGTCACGTCTCATCCTCACGTGTTCATGGGTCTGGTTGGAGGCAGTGTGGCCACAAGCTGGGGACAGGCTGTGGGCAGGATGGAGACAGTCTGGAAACAAAACTGGGTGGCAAAAGGTGGGAGATGGAGTTCTCAGGAGTGGAGGGTTGAGGGGATCTCAGGGATGGGTGCCCAGGGGAATGGGGGTCCTGAGGAGGGGAAGTCACCAGAGATTGGGATGCAAGGGGAATGGGGGTCCCCAGGGCTGGGGGGACTCAGATATGAGAGTCCCAGAAGAACCTGGTCTCCAGAGTCATGGGAGGAACGTGCTGGTGGAATAGGGGGTCCTGGGAATTTCAAGGTAGCGTGGGAAGGGGGATTTTTGGGGATGGAATGAATGGGGGAGCCAATATTGCTGGATGAAACGTGCATGGGCTTGTCTGGCCTTGCTGCTGGACCAAAGGCAGCAGCTGTGGTGGTCTCACACCAGAGACACCCTCGGCTAGCTGGGTATTGCAGCTGGCGCTTGGGACAAGTCCAGGAAAGCAGGAACTCAGTTTTACCTCTGGTGGAAAGGCTTTAGGCGATGGTGAAGGAAAAAGGAGATGGGTCCTGCTGGAGGGTTTTCATGCAGAGCTTTATTTCTACGTCACAGACCTCTGAATGTTTCAACAGCTCCAACAGAACCCAGAACCCTGTGGTCGCCCCTGTCTTTTAAGCCCGGGAGAGGGGGAGGGAAGGGGTAGGTATGCCACCAAGGAGGTAGGAGGGGGGAAGTCTCAGGAGAAAAGTGACACCTGGATAGCCCAATGTCCCCAGGGCTGAGGGGCATCTTTTGAAGTTTGCCAATCAGACAATGCTCTAGCTGGAATGTTAAGATTGACAGACAGCACTTAGCAAGGGGGCAAGGGGGAGGGGAAGGAAGAGGTTGTTGGCACACCTGAGGGAGGAACTGGGATAGCTAAAACAGGAACTGCAACAGGAGAGGGTTCCTTGGGAATGGGGTTCCTGGGCCAAGGAAATCCTGAGGAATGTGAGTGCTGGGATGGGGCTTCCAGGGACAGGGGGCTGAAGGAATGGGGGTGCTATGGTTGGCTTCCCTGGGGAATGGGGGTGCCAGAGATAAGCAGTGGCTGGGTGGACCTGTGGTTCACGGCTCCTTCCCTGGGTGCCTCAGATTTTGGGGTGACCCAGGGCCCATCACAGCCCCCTCTCTCGATCTGTGCTCCTCAGCCCCCAAGGACTTTTCCCTCTCTTTTTTTCCATTTCCATCATTTTACCCCTCAATTTCACAACCTCCCAGTTTGTGTCTTGATGATCCTGAGGGACATCTGAGAAGGGAAAGGGTTGGGGGAAGCCCAGGGTGGGGGAAGCAGGGGTGAGGGGTCTGCAGGGAGGGCTGAGGAGGCTGTGGGGGATGGGGGTGTACGGCTGTGCCTCCCCAACATTTTCACTTTCTCTCTCCTGCACAGAAGGAAGAGGCCATTTGTGCTGAGTGTCACGGGGGTGGGGGGAAGGGGGGAGTGGGCTCTCTCACGGTGGGACACATCCAGGGGTCTCTTGTCCTGGGGGGATCCTGTCCTAGAGGGGACACATGCTGGACAAGAGGGTCCTGTCCTGGAGCATGGCAGCTCCGGGGGGCTCCAGATTTCTCCATTCTTGCTCGTCCCCTGCAGGATCTGAGCCAGCGAGAGCAGCTGGGCAATGGAGCCCTGGTCAGGAAGGAGCTCCCAAACTCCTGCTCCTTGAAGCCAGTGGCCATCCAAGGGTGGGGCCCAGCCATGGCCCAGCCCCACTGCACAGGGATGGCCATTGCCCAGCCCTGCTCTGGCCAGCCCCGTGTGACAGCCAGCACCTGAGGGTCCCCCCTGCCCCCTTGGCTTTGATTCTGGCAGCTTTAGAGCTGCTGTCGAGGTGAGAATTCTGTGGCTGGAAAAAGGCCTGCCTGTGGTTTTCTCAGCCCTGCAAGAAGCACAAACCCCAAAGGGAGTCCAAGCAGTGGCTCTGCGAGGGCCTTTAATGGTATTCAGAGCAGGGCAGGCTAGAAACCCACCCTGCAGGGGCAGCTGTGGGGAAACCAGTCTGGAAATGCAGCAATATATAATTTTGTCCCTGTGCCCAAGGGACTGAGAGAGCTCCAGCATTACTGCAAATCCCACAGCAATCTGCTCAACAGCCTTACCTGGACCCTCCTCCTCCTCCCTGCCTTGCCGTGCATGGACAGTGGCCGGATGCCCCGCACCCATCACAGCCGCTCTCTCACTGCCCTCCGCACCTGGATGGGAGAGAAAATTGAGCAAAGGGTTCCTGGGTTGAGACAAGGTCCAGGAGAGATCACTCATCAAATCCTGTCACTGGTAAAACTGCCTCGGAATTAGAGATATGAATTGAATTTATTGCTGTCAAAATCAGAGCAGATAAAAAGTCTAATAAACCCTTCCATACACCTTCTCCCCATTATGAATAACTATGTAGTCATTGGCTTTCAGTATATTGGTTTCCCCCAACTATTTTGACATGATACAGTTTGTAATCACTTTTTAACTGCTTTTGATACACTACTATTTTTCACCTTTTTACCCTAATCCCTGTGTAGAATATATATTTCAGTGTGATTATTATGTTATAGTTTAGACACTCATAAAATATCAAGATAGAGACAATGTGCTGTGTGTTATAACATTAACTGTTGCAGAAGTAGCTAATGCCTTTATTTGTGTAACTAAGTGACAATGATGAGAATAACTCAGATAGTTTTGTGAAATAGCTAATGTTGATTTAATGTACTGGTGGGGTATCTGATCTATATGAGAAGAACATATTGAGAAGTAGCAAGTAAAGAAACATCAAAAGGAACCTCCATTCCCATGGCACCTCAATCTTCAGTGATTTCCCCATCTTCAGGACCCCCATTCCCAGGGACCCCTCCCTAGGATCCCCCATTCCCCTGGACACCCATCCTCAGGTCCCTAAACCTCCTGAGCTCCCCACTCATGAGAACCCCATTTCCCACCATGTGCCATACAGTCTTGTCCCCAGCCTGTGCCCAGCTTGTGGCCACTCTGCCCCCACCAAGGGGACGGACAGACCTCGCTTCTTTCTCCTTCATCCGAAGAGCCGCCAGCCAGGGCAGCGGTGGCCACAGCAGCGAGTGACAGCCAGTCCACATGGCTTGGGACACTGGGATGGCCAGGAAGGTGGCGCTGCTCCTGTGGGGTGTCACAGACATTTTTTCATAGAAATCCATTCTTTGGGATTTTTTCATCTTCTGGGAAGCTGAGGCCCCAGAAAGAGAATGTAAACAATAATTATCAGCTGCTGTGAAATGCAATAGGTGCACCTGAGATTGGCTCATGTTCCATGTGTACAATTAAGGGCCAATCACAGGGCAAGCTCTCTGGAACAGAGTGACAGAGAACTCTCTTGTTTTTGGATTCTATTCTATTCTTAGCTTAGCAGCTTCTGCAACTTTTCTCTCTATTCCTTTTAGTATAGTCATAATGTATTATATTTCATATGTCAATAAATCCAGCCTTCTGATCATGAACCAAGATTCTCTTCCATCTCTCTCACCCTGAGAAACCCTCATCAAGTCGCTGCAATAGTGGGGTGAGTGCCCCAGGCACAGGCCTGACACCCTGGGGATGGGGAGGGCAGGGGGCACAGGGGGGCTGCAGGGTCCCCTGAGATCCCCAATGCCAGCAGAGCCATGTTACCCACAGTGGACCTTGGTGGGACTGGGGATGTAGGGTGGCTTTGGTGACAGGAACAGGGGGGCAGGAATTTGGGGATGGGGATGTGGGGACAGGAATGTGGGGACTGGCACCTTTGGGCTGAGGTAGCTCTGGGCATAGGGACAAGGGAACTGGGATGAATGGACAGAAGGGGACAAGAATGGTGAGGATGTGGCCATGGGGATGGGATCATGAGCTGGTGGGGGTGACCTGGACCAGCATCTCTTCCCTGAGATGTCCACGGTGTCCCCATATTGTGCCTCAGCCCAGGGTGGCCTCAGTGTCCCTGTTCCCAAGGTGTCTGTGCAACAGGGATGTGGTGCACGGGTGGCTGTGACACAGACATGTCCCCCTGCCTTGCCAAATCTTTTGGGGACCACCCAGACACATTTTCCCACAAGAACTGCTGTCCCCACAGGGACAGTTTGGGGACAGTCCCCACACCCCTTGCCCCTGTGCTGTTTTCCCTGCAGGGCCACCCCCACCCAGCTCTGTCCTTCCTTCCAGCCCAGACCCTCGGCCTCACTGGTGAGTCCTCGGGGGATGCCATGGCCCCACCCCGCTGTCCCCAGCCCCACACTGGCCCTGGCAGGCTGGTGTCCCCCTGTCACCCACAGGTGCTCAGATCACCCAGCTCCTGGTGGAGCCTCCCTGGAGGCCGGTGGTGCTGTGGGACCGGGTGACATTGACCTGCCAGGGCTCGGGGACCGCCAGTGCCACCACCCGGTACAAGAACAGACGGCGCTGGGGGCAGGAGGGACCTGACCGCCTCACTGTCACTGAGATTGGCACGTACAAATGTGACAGACCCGGCACCGGGCGTAGCCCTGCTGTGAGAGTCTTAGATGGTGAGGGGGCTTCAGGTGTCTCCAGACTGGCACCTGCAGGGACCCCAAGGGCTCTGGGTGGGCTCGGCTCCATGGATTACCTCCTGTGTGGCCAGAGCCTGTCCCCTGCTCTGGGGACATCCCAGAGCATCCAGTCTGGGGGAACCCTTTGTTGGAATTGGGGACACCTGGTGCACCTAATGAGGGGGTCCCGGTGCCATCAGGTATGACAGGACTCCTCTGTCCCCTAGACTGGCTGGCGCTGCAGGTGCCAGCAGGGACACTGCTGGAGGGGGACACGGTGACACTGCGCTGACAGGGCTGGCGGAACAACACGGTCATCTTGGTGTCATTTTACCATGAGGGGAAGAAACTGGAGGGGCTCCACAATGGCACCGAGCTGTCCCTGTCCCCACGGCAGCAGCACCACAGCGGCAACTACCACTGTGAGGGCCGGGTGAGCAATGTGGCGTCAAAGTGGAGCGTGTAGAAGAGGGTTACAGTGACAGTACACAGTGAGTGCAACACTGAGGACAGGGAAGCCCACTAAACAGGCACACAGACACCACCCTGATTTTCCTTTCTCCCTGGCAATCCTTGGTGTAAGTCCAAACTTCCATACATTATTGTTTCAGGGGGACTCAACAATCTCAGATCCCCAAATACAAATTGAATGTGTCTTCAGAGCACACCAACCTACTGAAATGATAACAACCCAACAGAGAGTTATTACACAACTAATCAGGAAAGCTAGAAAACATCAGTGCTCCCTTGCAGGAAGAGACCTTGTGAATATATACTTACTTCTCACTCCAGAGCACCTCAATTGCTTACTTGAAACATCTGAACCACTGCAATACGCCTCAGATAGTCTTTAAACAGGCAAAGATCAGCCACCAATTCTACCATCAAACCATTTCTGTGCTGCACAGGATGTTTAAAATTACCTGAGACCCGGCAAGATCCATTGTAGCCACCGGCCCAAATTGTCAGGAACATGGCCTTGCTTCTCTCAGAGCTGCAGTCAATCCAAGAGCACTAGAGAGTCTCCACATCCGGCAATTAGACACCACACACTAAGCCCCTTTCGCCAGACTAAAATACATCCACATCACAATCAAAATCTTTTCCAGTGAGATTTTTGCCTCTGCCCATGCTGGTGAAAAATCAAAACATGCTATAAAATATTACTTTTTTAGTTTTTTCCACCTTAGCACTTCCACAGGAAATTAAAACTGATAGTGCTCCTGCATATACCTCACACTGATTCCAACAAGTTTCTGTCCACTGGGGTATAAAACATGTCACAGGCATGCCACACTCCGCCACAGGACAGTCCATAGCCGAGAGGGCCCAATGTTCCATCAGAAGGATCCTTGATCAACTGAGAGGGGTAATCCAGATATTATCTTCCATTGACAGACTGGCCAAGGCCTTTTATGTATTCAACTTTTTGAACAATTCATTTATGGAGACAACTCCCCAAGTCATCAGGCAGTTTACTAATTCAGCTGCAGCCCAATTAAAAGAACAACCACCTGTGTTGACCAAAGACCCTGAATCTAAACAAATTATGGGCCCTTTTCCATTAATTACTTGGGAAAGAAAAGATGCCCTTGTCTCTACAGCAACATTCCTAAGATGAATCCCAGCAAAATACATAAAAACTGTTTCTGGGAACAGTGAGGCAAACACCAGAGCCACCATCAGAAGAACAGAATGAAAGCCTAAGAGAGACAGTAGCAGCCTGGAGAAGAAGAAGGAGAAGGACAGAAGAAGATCTCCTAAGCAGCGTTGACCACACACACCAAGACCAAGATAGTTCAGACACCACTAACCAGGTTCTATGTCTTAACATTTGTAAAAATTATATTTTAGCATTGATACATGATTCTTCTAATAAGCTGTGTTCACACCCTTGCCTTACGGGAGAGAAAGTTTAGTGGGAACAAAACTTAATTTTCATCTTCTAATCTCTTTATCTGTTTGCTTTTAGGCAACCCAAGCCTCAAGATACTAAATTAGCTAAAGTCAGAGGATGCTGCCGTTGGTTGCCGCTGCAGCAGGAATCTGGATGCTCCTCACTGAGCCACATGCCTTCAGCTGGACGCTTCCACAGACAAGCCACAATTTCTTGTCCATGGCCATGGCAGTCAGGCATTTGAAGGCAGGTGTTTTTCCTACCTGTTGTCACATAGGGAGTCAGTATACCAGGGCATCCAGCTGCTGAAAGATCAAGGAAACAAGATGCAGATGGAAGGCAACAACAACTGGTTCACTGGAATTTTAAAACACAGCGGGATGAAAGGCTGGTTTACATCTTTAGTTAAGACTGTTTTTTGGAGACTGTTTATTGTATTCATTGTGTTGGTTATTTTATCCTATTTTACTAAATTCCTGCAAAAATCTAGGGCAGAAGTCCTCTTTATAGACAACAAAGAGGCAGGAGTTGTGAGGGCCCAGGGGCCTATCATTGGGACTGTAATACCTCAGGGCAAAGTGACCAAGGAAAAAGAGAGACACTGCTCTGAATGCAATGGTGCCACCCATGGGCATTTGCAGGCTCTGGATGATACAGCTCGTTTGTTTCGTATCACCGAGTTGAACTGCTGTGTTTTCCTTATATGTACACCCCCTGGAAGGTTCTCCCCTCTCTTCTACAGTTTTGGTCCTTGCTCACTGCAATGCTACCCTGATTTTTCTCCCATTTTCCATCTGTGTGCCCAGCCCCATTTTGTCACCTTCCTAGACCCTCTTCAGGGCAATCCACAGTGTTTGGAGTTCCACACAAAGATCCCTCACTCGCCTCATTCACCAGCAGTTTAAGCACGTGTGCTCCCAGCTCTGGGAGTGCAGGTCCCTCACAGAGGCTGGCTGTGGGCAGGCTGGAACACAGAAACTGAGTGCACGAGGGAACCTGGCCTCTAATACAAGGCATGAATCCCGTTGCTCACCCCAAACAATGCCTTGCATTTTTCTACATTTTCCGCCTTCTCTCATCTCACATGTCATTTTCCCCATTTTCTCTTACTGGGAACCTGGCTTCCCTGTCCTGTCTGCAGGTCCAGCCACACGTGTGACCCTGCAGGAACAGCCTGACCCAGGGAAGTGGGACAGGACTCTTGGTCAGGAACTGTAGTGACAGGACAAGGGGGAATGGGATCAAACTGCAAGAGGTAGAGGAGATTTGATGATGGGAATAAGTTCTTTACTCTCAGGGTGCTTGTCCCTGACACAGGGACCAGTGCACGGAGGCTGTGGATGCCCCATCCCCAGCAACATCCAAGGCCAGGTGGGACAGGGGCTGCAGCAACCTGCTCTGCTAGGAGCTTGCTCAGCTTGGAGCCACATCATCTTGAGGGTCCCTTCCAAGCAAAACCATTCAAGGATTTGATCATTCTGCCATCCCCATCTCCCACTGCACAGCACCCCTGAAGCTTCAGTGACATCACAGCTCCCAGAGGGTTCCAGGTGGAATGTCCAGGACCTGGAAACGAGCACAGCAGACACTTCACCGGCTGCCAAGGGTCAGTTGCTGCTCACTCTGCGCTCTGACCCTCAGTGCTGAGGTGCTGCTGCTGCCTGGGCTTTCCCTGCCGCCGGCTCTGGAGCGCCAATCCAGCAGGATGTGCTCTGCTGTGCCAATGGAGGTACAGTGCCATTCTAGGCAGGGGGCACCCGGCTTGGGCAGGCTGCAGCCATGTGGGAATGGATGGTGTGGGACAGGAAGCCCACTGGGAGATTGTGCTGCCCCTTGCAGATTGACAGAGACACTGTGGAGGCTATGGAAGTGGACCAGGGGCTGGATGATGAAGAAATGATGGAGGTGGACTCCTCCTCTACTTCCATGTCCTCCACTGTGGAGGACATGGAAGTAGACGAGGAGGAGACCACCGAGCAGATGGATGTAGATGAGGAGGATGACACTGAACAGATAGACGTTGACAAGAAGGATGAGGAGGAGCCCATGGTCCTTGGATGAAGATGAAGCCCCACAGGTAAGACAGGCAGATGCTTCCCACGCCCTGCCCACACACACACTGGGTCCCCTGACGCCAGGCTGGGGCTGGGCTGATGGCCCCGCTCAGGGACACGGTGCCCGCAGGGGGCCTGGATTGTGCTGCCACAAGCACCAGCCCCAGCCTGCCCTGCGCTTGCCTGGGGCCACGCCAGCCCTGGCAGCCCCGGCCCAGCCCCTGGGGCCCAGCTGCCAGCCCTGCTGGGCCCAGTGCTGGCAGCTGAGTCCAGCTCTGCTGCTTCCTTTCTTCCAGGGCTCATGCACATGATGGCACAGATGCCACGCGATTGTAAATACGTTTGAAAGTTTTGAAGATTTCTGTAAATATGTTGACTACATTAGAAGTTTTCTGTAAATATGTTTTGAAGATTGTTAGCCCCTCGGATCTAATGTAAATATGTTCTCTACATTGTTGTTGTTACAATTATAACGATTGTCATAGCAAAAAATGTTCTGTAAATCCTAGATTTGCCTATCTTCGGCAAATAAATCCTGTTTCTTTTTAAAACCTGACTTCTCTTGGGCATTCCTTTGGGCAAAGGCAGCCTTTGCACACTTGTGGGTTCCATTTGTCCTGCGTTCCCATGGGCAGGCATCTCTGGGGGTGCTGGCACAGCCACCCCGGGGCTGGGGGTCCCTGTGCACAGGGCTCCCACTGACACCACTCCTGGCACTGGGCACTGCTGCTCTTCCTGGCCTGGGGCACAGCGCTGTCCCCAAGAGCTCAGCTCTCACCAGCTCTCACACAGGGGGCTCTCACAGCACTGGCTCCTGCAGCCATGCCACCAAAGCAGGCAGCAAACCTTCAGCCACCCTTCCTGCTGCAGACACAGGCACTCCTGGGCCCAGAGCCGCCAGCAGGCCACAGCCATGCAAAATCCACCTGCACGCACAGAAGGCCACCACAGCCTTGGCAACTGGGCCACCTGCATCTGGGCTGCTGCAGGGACTGATCTTTAAGCCTTGCAGACTCCAAAGATCCTGGGCTCTGACCCCCAGCCTGCTCTGCACTGCCCTGAGCCCGCTTTGTTCCAGAGACAAAAGCCAAGCCAGGGCATCCTCACCCTGCCCACATTCCTGATGCTGCCAGCGGCCACTGTCCCCTGGGCCCCACTCGGGTGACAGCTGCAGGGACAGGGCAGCCTGTGCTGGGCAGGGGCCACAGGGCTTTGGGCCCTGGGGCTGCTGCTGCTGCTGTTGCTGCTGCTGCTGGGGGCCATGGGCCCAACAGGGCCCCGAGCTCAGCCGCTGCCCGGGCAGCTGCCCTCAAAGCCCCAAACTCCCCGAGCATCCCCATCATAGCTGCCAGGGGAAATACCACGGGATTCAGGAAAGAAATTCCCCATAGTGACTACACCACGGGGTCCAAGGGGAAAGTCAGCACCAGCTGGGGTTTACAGCACCTTGACAATGGTGGCTGCAGGGCAGGTGAGATCTCCAGGGCCGCTGGCAGCGCCTGCTCTGCACGTGAGCCTGTGGGGCTGCTCCCAGTGGGACACAGCACCGGGCTCAGGCCAGCCCTCAGCCCCTCACAGATGATCCCAAGAACAGGCTCAGAATGCATTTCCTGACCACTTCCTGTAGATATTTCAAAGGACTACATGTCACTCAAGGAAGTCACCTTGCACATTTAGTTTTGGTGTCATGGCATGAGAAGCCATGAAGGTGCCTCTGAATGTGCACTAGGGCACTTCCACTGCCATCCCAAAGGGAACACAAAGGACAGGCCTCTCCTTTCAGCACTGCTGAGTTCCTCACTACAATGATATCTCAGTAGGACGCAAGGTTGTGGAGGCCCAGGGACCTATTACAGGAGTTATAATACCGCACGACAAAAATGACAAATTACAATAAAGTGAGGCAGCCCTTTGAATGCAATGTTTTATCAGTTTTACCAGGGTTTACTGAATGCAGCTTTGGTACCCTGCTGGAGCAACAGGGCTGGTTCAGCTGGTGAAGCCCAGGGGATATTTTGAAACATCTGCATGCAGCACCACCAGAGCAGTGAATGGGGGGACAGCCACCTGCAGTGCAGGATCCTTGGGTGATATTTTATTCCTGTGGGTGGGCCACCCTTTACATCAGGGGCAGCTCTGGGTAACAAATTATCCAAAGCTGAGAGGGACATATATGTTGGAGTTAGGGTAGGGAGGTTCTCCTTTCAGAGTGGAAGACTTTTACTAAGGGAAGTTGGAAGTCATTTTTTCATTGGCTGTTTACAGAGTTCCCAGATATTTCTGTGTATTCTTTTTGTCTTATAGCATTCTGAGACTGAGTCAGAGAAAGTCTCTATTTTTAGAAAACTCAGGGAGTGATAAGAGTCGTCAAATTTTTTCCCAATTTTTCATATGATTTATGGAGTTTTCTCAAGGGTTCAAAGTTCTTATATTCAATCCAGTCTTTGAGTTCTTCCCCCACATTCCTGAACCCACTGACACCATTAGGATGAGAGACAGAAACTGCTGTAAAGCACAGGCAAGCCACCTGCTGTCTGCCATCTCCCCTCCTTCTCTACCCCCTGCCCAGGTCTGTATGGACACACCGGCCTGGATTCTACCCTAACCCATTCTCCAGTACCTCTCCTCCCTTGATCCCCCTCAGATAGCCCACAAAATGGAGTCCCTCCTCTGGAGGGGGTTGTCAATGTCAAACTCCCTCCCACCCTCAGCTCTCTCATCGGGTCCTTCCCCTGTGTTGGGTCCTACCCTCGCGTCAGGTACCATCCCTGCATTGGGATCCAGCGCTTCCTTGCCTACTCCCGCTGGCCTACCCCCTCCAACTCAGCCCCTTGCGGATCCCACACTGTCGGAGCCGGAAGTGCGAGGGGCGGTAAGTGGAAGGCCGCCATCTTGGCTACCAAAGGCCCACAACACCGGGCCTGGCCAGGCACCCCAAGGCCCCGCTCCTCCGCCAAAGAACAAGTTCCCTCTTCTGGAGAGGAGAGGGAAGGTTCATCCCACCTTCAGCATGAGCCTGAGGATTTTTGGCAGAGGACGGAGAAGCTGGCAGCTGAAGAGGGGGACTGGGAATTGGTAGCTAAAATACAAGCAGCACCGGTTCAGTACCAGAGTGGGGCTAAGCCCCAAAGGGAAGCTGTCCCACATGGGGAGATGAAAGACCATTATAAAGCAGCAAAAGACCATGGGCGGGGCTCACTGTATATTAATAACTTCTTAAACGGAGTCATTGCTGCACATGTAATGGGGTTCACGATCTGTGCCATTTTATGCACATCCTACTCTCTCCACTGAATTTGTTCTGTGAGAAGGAATGGGGAAAAATCTAATACAACAACTATTAAAAGACTATGCTAGGGAAGACAGGCGGGCACACCTAACACTAGTCCATCTAGTCAGGGAGAAAGATTTCATTAAACCTGTGAATCACGCAAGACACCTTCCTGAGATGTGTTAGAAGAGATATAAGTGCTGCAAAGACAGCTCTCAAGCAGACACCAAATGGAACAACACCTGCTCTAGATTTCACAGACATTCTGCAGGGACCTGGGCAATCCTTTCTGAAATGTATTGACCACCTTCCACAAGCAATAGAGAAACAAGTTGAACATCCAAAAGCCAGGAAGGTACTCCTTACTAAACTTGCTGAAATAAATGCTAACAACAACTGTAAAGACATTTTACCTTCTCTACCACTCAACACAAAGCATACCATTGCACAAATGGTCGAGGCATGCACGCTTAGGGCATCCCTACACTGTCAGGCCAGCCAAGCTAAGGCTACCAGTCAGGGTGTAGTAGAGGTGCTAGTAGCCTCCCAAGTTATTCCCTGACATACGCATGAAAAAGGACCTGGCTTTAAGTGTAGGGAGATGGGGCATTTTCAACAGAATTGTAAAAATTAAGGCTATTACCAGGGATCGTCCAGCTGTCACAGCCACTCTCCTCACTGCCCCCCTCGTCCACACGCTTTCAAACACCAGCAAAACCGGTGGCCCGCGGGAAACCCCACACAGACACAGAAAGGCCCCGCACGATGACACCAAACGCGAGGCTGTTCCGCCCTACTCTCCCCAACACCGTGGAGAATCAGCACAGCGACCTTCTCAGATCCAGCGGGACAGCTCGATCACTGCGGAAAACTCGACAGAAGACAGCTCTGCCCTGGAACCTAAAGGCATCTAGTAAGAGCCTTTTCAATGCCAATCCACGATATTTATGTTCACCATATTCCCACAGGCAAATACAGGCCTGAAGAACGGCCCAGAGACATTTTGATTTTTACCAACACCAGGGAAGGGATGGAGACACTCACTCTACTACCTGAGGTACTCGCCTTGACGTCTTTGCAGGAGATAACTGTCCAGGCTCTATGCTTAGACCCTCCCCTTTTCATTCCAAAAGGAACAGTTACAGTTAGAGCCGACCTCCTACGGGACATGATCACCACACCAGCTGATCCAATGGTGATGTGGGCACAGACAACAGGCAGAAACAGACCTGTTCTAAAGTATGCTTTGTCATGTAAAGGGAGAAAGAGATGTCTTTCAGGACTATTAGATACAAGAGCTGATGTCACCGTAATTTCCTGCTCTGATAGGCTAAAACAATGGCCCCTGGTCCCAGCTGCTGGGGTAATTATTAGCAACCAGGGAGCCACTACCAGCTTCTGGAGTCACAGTAACATCTACAGGGAATGTCCTGAGGGCACAGTTTCTGCAGTAAGATCTTTTGTCACCCGGGCAGCAATAACAATTTGAGGAAAAGACCTCTTGTCCCAAAGGGGGACAGGGCCAGAGATCCTATCAACACCTCAGGATTTCTAGACGGGGCCACTGAGCAGCGCGTCACACTTCAGTCAACCTGGAAGACCAACGACCCCATATGGGTGGATCAGTGGCCCCTCCCAGGCAGAAAGTTAAAGGCCCTGCAGTCCCTCATGCAGGAGCAGCTGTCTGTTGGCCACATTGTACCCTCTACTAGCCCCTGCAATGCACCTTTCATTATCATATGAAAGCCTGGCAAGGATAAGAGGCGGCTCCTGCAGGACCTCCGGAAAATCAATGAGGTCATCAAGGACAGGGCGTTCCCTCCAGTCCAGCCTGCGCTCAGCCTCCATGATACCTCGAGATTGCCGATGGTGCACCATGCCGTAGTTGAGGGTAGCAGTTTTTGGAGTCCTCCTATTTTTCGGATATCTTCTTTGCCATTTAGGCTGTGATTGATGGAGCCTGAGCATAGAAGGAGCATTGCTTTGAAGATTGCATGGGTTGAGATGTGAAGGAAGGCTGCTTCAGGGAGGTTTAGTCCAATTGTACCTATGATTACACTGTTATTGGCAGATGGTTGATATAGATATTAATGACTACTTTTTGACACCCCCATGCAACCCAATGACACCCTCCTGGGTTGCCTTTTCCGTCACTAAATCGACAAGCACCTTTACAGAGGTACCAGTGGACTGTATTGCCTCAACGAATGAAGAGGAGACCAAATATTTGTCAATGGCTTGATGTCCAAATTCGCTTGCCCTAATGCTAATCGCTTTTCGTTATATGGACCACTAAATGAACATCCTAATGCTATCATTTTTCATTACATGGACGACACAGTCGTTTGTGCAGAAGCTCAAATCATTTTGGACATTGCAGTACAAGATGTCATCACTGTGGTACAGGAGAAAGGTTTTAAGATTGCAGCAGATAAAGTTCAAAGGACAGCCCCTTGGAAGTGTCTCGGCCTAAAAACTGCAGAGAGAACCATCACACCACAAACACTGCACATCAAGGACAACCCAAAGACTCTGCCAGAACTCCACCAACTCTGTGGAAGCATCAGTTGGGTACATTCACTGCTGGGAATCACCACAGAAGATCTCATGCCACTGTTCCTGCTCCTTAAAGGCAGAGAAGGACTCGATTCCCGTGATCACTGACACCACAGGCAGAAGCAGCTGTACAAAAGGCATCCTGGGTGATTCAAATTAACAGGCACACAGATACCACACTACTTTTCCTTTCTCCCTGGCAATCCTTGGTGTAAGTCCAATATTCCATGCATTATTCTTTCAGGGGACTCAACTATCTCAGATCCCCTCATAGAAATTGAATGCATTTTCAGAGCACAACAACCTACAAAAATGATAACAACCCAACAGAAAGTTATTGCAGAACTATTGCAGGAAACCTAGAGAGCATCTGTGCTCCCTTGCAGGAACAGACCTTGTGAATATATACTTACTTCTCACTCAAGAGCCCCTCAATTCCCTACTTCAAACATCTGAACCACTGCAATACGCCTTAGATTGTTTTTACACAGGCTAGGATCAGCCACCAATTCTACCATCAAAACATTCCTGCGCTGCTCAGGATGTTCAAAAACACCCGAGACCCGGCAAGATCACTTGTAGCCAGCTGCCCAAATTGTCAGGAACATGGCCTTGCTTCCCTCAGGGCAGGAGTCAGTCCAAGAGGACTAGAGAGTCTCCACATCTGGCAATCAGACATCACACACTAAGCCCCTTTCGGCAGACTAAAATACATCCAGGTCTCATTTGATGCCTTTTCCAGTGCGGTTTTCACCTCTGCCCATGCTGGTGAAAAATCAGAAGATGCTATAAAACATTACTTTTTCGTTTTTTACACCTTAGCAGTTCTACAGGAAATTAAATTTGATAATGCTCTTGCTTATATCTTGCACTGATTCCAACAAGCTTCTGACCACTGGGGTATAAAACATGTCACAGGCATACCACACTCCACCACAGGACAGTCCATAGCCGAGAGGGCCCAATGTTCCATCAAAAGGACCCTTGATCAACTGAGAGGGGTAATCCAGATATTATCTTCCATTGACAGACTGGCCAAGGCCTTTTACGTACTCAACTTTTTGAACAATTCATTTATGGAGACAACTCTCCCAGTCATCAGGCATTTTACTAATTCAATTGCAGCCCAATTAAAAGAACAGCCACCTGTGTTGACCAAAGACCCTGAATCTAAACAAATTATGGGCCCTTTTCCATTAATTACTTGGGAAAGAAAAGATGCCCTTGTCTCTACAGCAATATTCCTAAGATGAATCCCAGCAAAATACATTAAAACTGTTTCTGGGAACAGTGAGGCAAACACCAGAGCCACCATCAGAAGAACAGAATGAAAGCCTAAGAGAGACAGTAGCAGCCTGGAGAAGAAGAAGGAGAAGGACAGAAGAAGATCTCCTAAGCAGCGTTGACCACACACACCAAGACCAAGATAGTTCAGACACCACTAACCAAGATCTATGTCTTAACATTTGTAAAAGCTATATTTTAGCATTGATACATGATTCTTCTAATAAGCTGTGTTCACACCCTTGGCTTACAGAAGAGAAAGTTTAGTGGGAACAAAACTTAAGTTTCATCTTCTAATCTCTTTATCTGTTTACTTTTAGGACACCCAAGCCTCCAGATAATAAATTAGCTAAAGTCAGAGGATGCTGCCATTTGTAGCCGCTGTAGCAGAGAACTGGATGCTCCTCACTGAGCCACATGCCTTCAGCTGGGCGCTTCCACAGACAAGCCACAATTTCTTGTCCATGGCCATGCCTGTAAGGCACTACAAGGCAGGTGTTTTTCCTACCTGTTGTCACATAGGGAGTCAGTATACCAGGGCATCCAGCTGCTGAAAGATCAAGGAAACAAGATCCAGATGGAAGGCAACAACGACTGGTTCACTGGACTTAGCAAACACAGGGACCTACCACTGGAACTGTAATACCTCTGGGCAAAGTGACCAAGGTAAAAAAAGTCACCGCTCTGAATGCAATGGTGTTGCCCATGGGCATTTGCAGGCTCATGGTGATGCAGCACGTTTTGTCCGTATCACCCAGTTCAACTGCTGCATTTTCCTTACATGTTCTCCCTCGGAATGTTCCAACTCTCTTGTATCAATTTGGTCCTGGCTTACTGTAATGATCCTGCGCTGTTCACCCCCACATTGTGTGCCCAGCCCCATTTTGTCTCCATTCCTGGACCCTCTTCAGCGCAATCCACATTATTTGGATTTCCACAAAACAATCCCTCTCTTGCCTCATCCTTCAGCCATCCAAGCAAGCCGGCTCCCAGCTCTGGGAGTGCAGGTCCCTCACAGAGGTTGCTGTGGCCTGGCTGCAACACAGGAACTGAGTGCACCAGGGACCGGGCCTCTAATAAAAGGCATGAATCCCGCAGCCCACGCAACCCAAAGATTTCCATGTCTTTTCTTTCTCCTTATTCTCTCAGTTCTCAAGCCACATGCCGCATTTTTCTGACTGGGAACTTGTCTTGTCTCTCTCCTGTCTGCAGGTTAAGTCACACGTGTAACCCTGTAGGAACAGCCTGACCCACAGGGAAGTGGGAGAGGACTCTTGGTCAAGAACTGTAGTGACAGGACAAGGCAGAATGGGATCGAACGGCAAGAGGTGGAAGAGATTTGATGATGGGAAGAAGTTCTTTACTCTCAGGGTGCTTGTCCCTGACACAGGGACCAGTGCACGGAGGCTGTGGATGCCCCATCCCCAGCAACATCCAAGGCCAGGTGGGACAGGGGCCACAGCAACCTGCTCTGCTGGGAGCTTGCTCAGCTTGGAACCAGATCATCTTGAGGCTCCCTTCCAAGCCAAACCATTCAAGGATTTGATCATTCTGCCATCCCCATCTCCCACTGCACAGCACCCCTGAAACTTCAGTTTCAGCTCCCAGAGGGTTCCAGGTGGAACGTCCAGAACCTGGAAACGAGCACAGCAGACACTGCAACAGCTGCCAAGGGTCAGTTGCCACTCGCTCTGCGCTCTGACCCTCAGCACAGAGCTGCTGCGGCTGCCTGGGCTTTTCCTGACGCCGGCTCTGGAGCGCCGATCCCAGCACAATGTTCTCTGCTGTGCCAATGGAGGTACAGTGCCATGCCAGGCAGGGGACACCCGGCTTGGGCAGGCTGCAGCCATGTGGGAATGGATGGTGTGGGACAGGAAGCCCACTGGGAGATTGTGCTGCGCCTTGCAGACTGAAAGAGACATTGTGGAGGAGATGGATGTGGACCAGGGGCTGGATGAGGAAGAAATGATGGAGGTGGACTCCTCCTCTACTTCCATGTCCTCCACTGTGGAGGACATGGAAGTAGATGAGGAGGAGACCATCGAGGAGATGGA
The DNA here is from genome assembly GCF_027579445.1 of Ammospiza nelsoni. NCBI lineage: Eukaryota > Metazoa > Chordata > Aves > Passeriformes > Passerellidae > Ammospiza > Ammospiza nelsoni. The sequence continues at coordinate 2,093,104 of NC_080661.1, read as the reverse complement.
CGTAGAAGAGGAGGATGACACCGAGGACATGGAAGTTGACGAGAAGGATGAGGAGGAGCCCATGGTCCTTGGATGAAGATGAAGCCCCACAGGTAAGACAGGCAGATGCTTCCCACGCCCTGCCCACACACACACTGGGTCCCCTGACGCCAGGCTGGGGCCGGGCTGGATGGCCCCGCTCAGGGACACGGTGCCCGCAGGGGGCCTGGATTGTGCTGCCACAAGCACCAGCCCCGGCCTGCCCTGCGCTTGCCTGGGGCCACGCCAGCCCTGGCAGCCCCGGCCCAGCCCCTGGGGCCCAGCTGCCAGCCCTGCTGGGCCCAGTGCTGGCAGCTGAGTCCAGCTCTGCTGTTTCCTTTCTTCCAGGGTTCATGCAGATGATGGCACAGATGCCACGCCGTTGTAAATACGTTTGAAAGTTTAAAAGATGTCTGTAAATATGTTCACTACGTTTGAAGTTTCCTGTTTGAAGATTGTTAGCCCCCCAAATCCCATGTAAATATATTCTGTATATTACTGTTGATGTTGTTATAACGATTGTTATAATGAAACATGATCTGTAAATCCTATATTTGCCAATCTTTGGCAAATAAATCCTGTTTCTTTTGAAAACCTGACTTCTCTTGGCCATTCCTTTGGGCAAAGGCAGCCTTTGCACACTTGTGTGTTCCATTTGTTGCACGTTCCCAGAGCTGGAGGTCCCTGTGGGTGCTGGCACGGCCACCCCGGGGCTGGGGGTCCCTGTGCACAGGGGCTCCCACTGACACCACTCCTGGCACTGGGCACTGCTGCTCTTCCTGGCCTGGGGCACAGCGCTGTCCCCAAGAGCTCAGCTCTCACCAGCTCTCACACAGGGGGCTCTCACAGCACTGGCCCCTGCAGCCATGCCACCAAAGCAGGCAGCAAACCTTCAGCCACCCTTCCTGCTGCAGACACAGGCACTCCTGGGCCCAGAGCCGCCAGCAGGCCACAGCCATACAAAATCCACCAGCACACTCTCAAGGCCACCACAGCCTTGGCAACTGGGCCAGCTGCATCTGGGCTGCTGCAGGGACTGATCTTTAAGCCTTGGTGCCTCCAAAGGCCCTGGGCTCTGCTTCCCAGCCTGCTCTGCACTGCCCTGAGCCCGCTTTGTTCCAGAGACAAAAGCCAGGCCTAGGCATCCTCACTCTGCCTGCATTCCTGCTGCTGCCAGCGGCCACTGTCCCCTGGGCCCCACTCGGGTGACAGCTGCAGGGACAGGGCAGCCTGTGCTGGGCAGGGAGCTGGGGGCTTTGAGCCCTGGGGCTGCTGCTGCTGCTGCTACTGCTGCTGCTGGGGACCATGGGCCCAACAGGGCCCCGAGCTCAGCCCCTGCCCGGGCAGCTGCCCCCAAAGCCCCACACTCCCCAGGCATCCCCATCACAGCTGCCAGGGGGAAATACCACGGGATTCAGGAAAGAAATTCCCCATAGTGACTATACCAAGGGGAAAGTCAGCACCAGCTGGGGTTTACAGCTCCTTTACAATCGTTGCTGCAGGGCAGGTGAGATCTCCAGGGCCTCTGGCAGTGCCTGCTCTGCACGTGAGCCTGTGTGGCTGCTCCCAGTGGGACACAGCACCGGGCTCAGACCAGCCCTCAGCCCCTCACAGATGATCCCAAGGAGCAGGCTCAGAAAGCAGTTTCAGACAACTGCCTGCAGATATTTCAAAGGACTACATGCCATTCAAGAAGTCACCTTGCACATTTAGTTTTGGTGTCGTGGCATGAGAAGCCATGAAGGTGTCTCTGAATGTACACTCAGGGCACTTCCACTGCCATCCCAATGGGAACACAAAGGACAGGCCTCTCCTTTCAGCACTGCTGAGCTCCTCACCCAGCAATGAAATCTCAGGAAGAGGCAGTAAATATGTGCTCCAGAGATTCTGGATTCCAGTAAATGGCATGAATTCCGCAGGCTATGTGACCCAATGACCTGCATGTCTCTTTTTCCTCTTTCTCTCTTTCCTCATGTCACTTTCCCCAAAACCTACCATTGCACAAATGGCTGAAGCATCAACCATTAGGATATCCTTACACCATTATGCCAGCCTAGCTAAGGCAACATTAGTTTTAGCAGAAGCTCAAATAATTTTGCATGTTGCAGTACAAGGTGTCATCACCACAGTACGGGACAAAGGTTTTTAGATTGCAGCAGATAAATTCCAAAAGACAGACTCCTGGAAGTAGCTCGGCCTAAAAAGCACAGAGAGAACCATCACACTCCAAACACAGCAAATCAAGGACAACCCAAAGACTTTGCCAGAACTCCACAGGCTGTGTGGAAGCTGTTTTGATGTCGTGGCATGAGAAGCCATGAAGTGCTCTGAAAGTGTACTCAGGGCACTTCCACTGCCATCCCAAATGGAACACAAAAGACAGGCCTCTGCTTTCAGCACTGCTGAGCTCCTCACCCAGCAATGAAGTCTCTGGAAGATGCAGGAATTAAGTGTACCAGGGAACCTGGCCTCTAATAAAAGGCATGAATCCCACAGCCCACCCAACCCAAAGCCTTGTATATCTGTACCTTTTTCTTCTTCTCTCTTCTCTCGTGTCACCTTCCCCATATTCTCTGTCCGGGAGTTTGGCTTCTCTCTCTCCTGTCCGCAGGTTCAGCTGCACGTGTGACCCTGCAGGAACAGCCTGACCTGCAAGCAAAGGTCACGTTATTTCAGAGCACTGCACTGCTCCAGCTAGGGGAGGAACTGGGAACTGAAGACATGTGCTCCTCCTTGGGAGCAGCTCCTCCCCATCCCATACAGTGAGGAGTGGGATATCTACCACTGACCTCCTCCCATGCAGCAGCACCCATGAAGTGCTGCTTTTCCCTCCCAGAATTGCCACCCTGAGCCACCCAAGGTGTCCCTCCGCTGCCAGGCTGGCTCTGATCCACAGTGGAGGTGGAACCCTGAGCCCCAGCAGACACTGATTCCTTCCCTTCTAGCCCAAGTCTTAGCAGAGCACTAAAACTCCACACTAGGAGTGGATTTGGAGGCTACATGGAGAAAGGGGAATTGTGTCTGACTGGGGCAGACAGAATAAAATGCAGCTGCCAAAGGGAAATCAAAGCATCACGCAGAGTACAGCCAGGTACGCTGCACATCAAGGCTGTGCTGGTGTAGAAATACTGTATTAAAAGGAATTTATGATCACTACTATCTGCCAACAAAAATACACAGAATACATTAAGCTTCCGTTTTAAATGCAGAAAAGATGGGAAATTCAGAGTGGTTTTCACCACAAACACATCTCAATGGCCAGCCCAGCACTGGGGTCAAGGGGAGGCAATATTTTGTTGCTATCTCTTGATGGCATTTCTTCTTCTCCTAATGCAGGAATTCTGCCTGCCCAGGACAGCAAGGATGCAGGTGAACAGCCACAGAGCTGCTCACAGATGGACATACAGAACAAAGCTGCTCATCTTCCCCCTTCTGAGGAGGATTTCTTGTTCAACCTTTCCTTTCTCTTCCTTTTACCTAAAAAGATACCTGGGATAGAGTAACAGCTTGCAGGAGACAGGGAGCATCTCCTACCAAAGGGAAGTGAAGGCAAGGGTAATTATTTTGTAGAATAAATACATGTACTCACAGACAAAAAGCTCTGGTCTTGGGAACAACTGGATTGATCCCTCCCTGTTCAAGACCAAAGAGACATTTCCCTGATCAAAGGACCTGGTCCCTCCTGTGTAAGACTGGGATGTTTGTCACAATTCAGACAGAAACATTTCAAAGCCCGTAGTCATCCAATAGGTATAAATGCTTTTAAAAAATTCAGGAAAATCCATCTTGGAGGATTTCCTATTAAAACAAGGTTTGTATTTCTGGTAGACTCTCTTTCTCTCCATCAGTCCTGTCCATTGGAAGTTGCATTGGTTGCATATGTGAGAGGACAGGTGTGATTATCTCCCCGTTTTAGGGGAGGATAGGCTACATGTTCCTCCTCCACACTTGGAATGCTTTCCATGGACAGATCCCAATCTTCTCCTGCTCCTTAAATTTGTGATACACAGGACCTTTAATCTCTGTCTATCTATGGGAGCGTCCTCCCACGCTGAGAAATCGGGCTCTGCAGGAATTTGGTGCCCTCACCAACGTGTGCCCCTTGCTGGCGGCGGAGTGCTGGTCAGAAAGGAGTTTGTAGGATCTCCATGAAAAGGCCAACACCACATCTCCTGTCCCTGGCTCGGGCAACACCAGGACAGGGCTCTGTCAGCAAGGAAAACACAGCCAATGCTAACCTGCTCTAGTGGGAGACGTCCCTGCCCACGGCAGGGAGGTGGAACAAGGTAAGCTGTGAGGTCCCTTCCAGGCCAGGCTCTGAAGGATGAAATGCCATCGCGGGCTGAACGGGAGGCGGGAGGACGATCCCCTCCTCCGCAGACACAGCCAGGGCCCGGCTGCCTCCCCCCAAAGCCCAAAGCGTTCCTGACCGTGCCACCAGTGCTGGGCAGGCCAGGTCACAGCCCCAGCAGTGGCTGTGGCAGCTCTGGGCTGTCACACAGCCGGGAACGGCCCCTGACAGGGAGCACAGCACAGCTCCAGCTGCATCCAGCCACAGCAGCCTGCCAGGGAGGGGAAGGAGGTGGATGGAATCCCATTGAGGGAATCACCCAAAGGGAAAGCACAGGAGCAGGCTCCAGAAGGGTGGGGGGCTGGGGGCCCAGCCCTCCTGTTTCTGTTCTCAGTGTGAGAAATGCTACTCACTGCCAAAAAATTTAAAAGGTTTATTAAAACCCTATCAAAAATAAAACATAAGACTGAATAGAGAAAAGATTACAGTGCTGGGAGCAGAGGATTTTCCCCATCATGTGCTCACCCACACCAGGGAGGTTTCATCTTTTAACCCTTTAGCCCCCCCCAAAGTTCTGTCCATCGACTCCTCCTTCCCTGCCCAGGGGTGGAAATCCCTTCCTGACACCGTGAGTGGGGCTCAGGTGCTGCCACAGGAACGAGTGACCCTCCCAAATGTCCCAAACCCAGGGCATCCCTGATAACAACACAAGGGGGTAAAACACAACTATAAAACTTCTGTTAACATTTCCCTTTTAAATGTGAGAGTCAACCATGGCATTACTCATCTGTCTAATCAGCAAGCAGAAAACAAAACCAAACCCAGGCCTGGTGCTCATGAGCTGCACCCCCAGCACAGCCAAATCCCCGAGGCTGCATCGGCCAAGGCACAAACCCTTCCTGCTCCTCCTTTGCACACTAAATGAGATTTAACCAGGAGCATCCGAACCCCAGAGCAAAACTCACAGCCCTGATGTGTTTAAGCAGCTCTTGGTGCTCCAGAGATTTCCCCTCCCCACCCAGCACAGCGACCCAGGCTCATGGCACAACAGGACAAATGTGCTGCTTTAATAAATAAACCATGAAAAACATCTCTGTTTTCAACAAAAAGATTGACACTGACACATAAAAATGTTACAGCTGCTCAAGGAAGGTCTTCTGTCTTCTTTAGTTTGGGGTATTTTGAAGTCAAAAGTGTGTTTGAGGGTAGGTTGGCTTGAATAATGTGATTAAAATTGCTGATTTAGACGAGTAAGTTGGAAATCTTGAATTTTAATCATGTTTCAGTATGTAGCTTCTAGACATTTCCCTTAAAAATAGTTGATTCTCTTTGATTCCTATAATTTGATACTATTCAACAACTGGGAGCACACACTGGAGCAATACATGTGTAAGCAATTACACAGCTTCACATGCTGCTAAAACAGAACCATTCGGTTAATAGCTTTTTCCCAAGAGAAATTAATTTCTTACTTATTGTTTGCATTAAGTTGCATTTGAGAAATGAAACTCAATTGAAAAAATACAAAATCATGTTTTCATTTAAGCAATTTCGTAACATTTTTTCTCCTTGACACCTCAGACAAATAAAATATGTGTATCCACAGGTAGGCACTGCATAGATGTGTTACTGAATCGTCCCTCTTCCCTGAGAGCTGCAAATCCTACAGCTGCCAGACCTCTTCCCTTGCTCCTCATAATGGGAAAGAAGAGTTTCCATTCTAGTTAATTTTCCAGCTTTAAATCAACTACCCAGTGAGCAGAAATAGCTGTGAAATCCGCTCCACAAACCTGCAAGAAGGGTTCCAGCTGTGGAGGGGGAAGCAGCAAATTCCTGCTTCCACAATTGGTTTGGAACCCTTACCAATTAAAAAATATCCCACTCTTGGGATTTTTTTAACAACTAAAATAAATTAAAATCAATTAAAAATAAGATCACAGAATCACAGAATGACTTGGGTGGAAAGGAACCTTAAAGCTAATCCAGTGCCACCCCCTGCCACAGCAGGGACACCTCCCACTGTCCCAGGCTGCTCCAAGCCCCATCCAGCCTGGCCTTGGGCACTGCCAAGGATCCAGGGGCAGCCACAGCTGCTCTGGGCACCCTGTGCCAGGGCCTGCCCACCCTCACAGGGAAGAATTCCTCCCTAATACCCAATCTGAACCTGCTCTCAGTTGGAATAGGTGTTATTGCATTGCCTTGGGATGATGGATCAGGAGAAAGCCCCAGGGTGTGAGCAGAGCTCCCAATGCCGCTGCTGGGGACGTGCCACCCACCTGCTCCTCAGTCACTCAGCTGCCTCACAGCCAAAAAGACAGTGTCCAACAGGAAAAGTACTCCCAGAGGATGAAACCCTTGTCACTGCACAAATGACAAGGCCTTCATTGGGAATAAATGTCAAAGCAGAGTGACAGCATTTATTTTCCAAGCAGGAGACACTGATCCTGTGGCGACACTGCAGGGATGGTGTTATTCCTGCTCCTGATTTAATCCCTTTATCAGCTGCAGAAGCACCAGGACAGGCTTTGGTCTCCCATGCCAGCTCTGACGGACATTGCTGTCCCCACAAGCTGTCCCACCCCTGGGTGCTGTCTCTGCAGCCCAAAGCACCTGGAGGTCCCTCCGAGCACTGGCACTCCTTCATTTGGATGCGTGCTGTCCATAAAGATGCTTAAAGAGACGCCGAGGAAGACTTTAATTTATAGCCCCATTCTTTTAATCTTGGTCAGCCAGATTATTTCAGACATCTGTTTATATCTCCTTATAATATATTGGCTGGAGCAGCAGCACCAGGCAGCAACTCCCTCGCAGGGGCTCTGCTGACATTTATAAACCAAAGCGATTTCTCTCATGTGCTTTATGTTATCAGCTAAACATGTCCACTTAAATTATTGCCTAACCAAATCACAACTATCTGTTACTCTGCTCTGTGCACGTTTCCCAGGCTCTATACCAATATCAAGCTTTGCAGAGGCTAAAAACAAGATTATAAATTAATAAACAAATGGAAAACAGGACATGCTTCCACCAGGCTCACAACTGAGGGAGGATCAGGCACATCGTGCACCACATTAGTAAAAGCAGAGGGCTGCTGGTGGAATATGCAGCACACAGTGATAACCAAAGAACCCCATCTCTCTTCTTCTAGAGCAACCAAATGATCAGTTGTGTTTCCTCACTAAAGGAGAAAGGTCTCATCCTGGGCTCCTTTCCAGCACATCATTCCACATTCCACAGGTGGGTTTGTGTTCCAGCATGGGGACAGGGCTGAGCCCCAACTCACTGCACAGCTACAGGGTGGCAAGTTGTACATCACACACTGACCTGCAAACCTCCCACCAAGGTTGTGCAGTAACTCACTGCACTCCTGAGAGTGGCTTCCCATCCCATCCCATCCCATCCCATCCCATCCCATCCCATCCCATCCCATCCCATCCCATCCCCACCCCTTGAACAAAGCTGCCAGCCACTGACTGCCCATCAAGAGGAGCCCAAGAGGGACAGGAGACTCTCCCCCTGCAGCACCACCCTGTCCCCCTTGGCACAGGAATGTCCCCTGGGAAGGCTGGAGCAAGCAGAACAAAGGTGATCCAGCTCACTGAGGCAGATCCCTGGCTCATCCCCATGTGAGCATCTGTGTTTGCCATTGTAAGAGAATTCAAAATCTATCAAGGGTTTGAAAACAAGCCCCAGTTATGAGTCAGTAAGTGGCTCTGCAACTCTCAAAAATTACCTCGGTGTGTGAGCAAGCCTCAGGTAACATCTACCTTCCTTTACTCTTTGTTTCTCTCCATGCAGGGAGTGAGGGAAAAGGGACTTTCTTTCTAGTACAGGCAACAAAGGAATCTGGAATCAATATGTGAATGTTTCAGCAAAACACACCAGCAGTGCTGCAGTACTGAAATAATCACACTGCCAGAGCATCCATAATAAGTTATTTGAGGGCACCACACCTTCTCCCTTAATAAAATAATGATTAAAAACCACCAGGAGACAAATCCCAGCGAGCAGCAGAGCTCCCCACAGCTGCGTCCCCAGCTCCAGGAGCCACCAGTGCCAGGGCTGGGGACCCGGCTGAGGCTGGGGCATCCCGTGCTGGTGGCACATGGGGACACTGTGCCTGATCCAGCTGTGCCTGGGTGGATGGGATGTTCCAAACCAGCGTGCTCAGAGGAAAACAGAGGAGCCAGACCCAGTCTGGGGGGCTCAGCTCACACCCTGACCCCAGACTCTGGTTAGAGCTGCTGAGCAAGGAAGCAGCAAAGCCTGCCTCAGTTTTTCTTTCCTTTCTTTCCTACAAAGGCAAGTCTACCACTCTCCAGATTCTTTGTTACTTCAAAACAGAACATTTTTACACACAAAAGGAAGACATGTAACAGACACAGGTAAGGATGAGATGGATTACTGATGGGAAGAAGAGGCCCAGAGCCTGAATCTCATATCTCATTTCTTTCTTTCTTTCTTTCTTTCTTTCTTTCTTTCTTTCTTTCTTTCTTTCTTTCTTTCTTTCTTTCTTTCTTTCTTTCTTTCTTTCTTTCTTTCTTTCTTTCTTTCTTTCTTTCTTTCTTTCTTTCTTTCTTTCTTTCTTTCTTTCTTTCTTTCTTTCTTTCTTTCTTTCTTTCTTTCTTTCTTTCTTTCTTTCTTTCTTTCTTTCTTTCTTTCTTTCTTTCTTTCTTTCTTTCTTTCTTTCTTTCTTTCTTTCTTTCTTTCTTTCTTTCTTTCTTTCTTTCTTTCTTTCTTTCTTTCTTTCTTTCTTTCTTTCTTTCTTTCTTTCTTTCTTTCTTTCTTTCTTTCTTTCTTTCTTTCTTTCTTTCTTTCTTTCTTTCTTTCTTTCTTTCTTTCTTTCTTTCTTTCTTTCTTTCTTTCTTTCTTTCTTTCCTATCTTTCTTTCTTTCTTTCTTTCTTCTTTCCTATCTTTCTTTCTTTCTCTTCTTTCTTTCCTATCTTTCTTTCTTTCTTTCTTTCTTTCCTATCTTTCTTTCTTTCTTTCTTTCCTATCTTTCTTCTCTCTCTTTCTCGCTTTCTTTCTCTTTCTTCCTTTCTTCCCTTTCTTTCCTATCTTTTCTTTCTTTCCTTTCTTTTTCTTTCCCTTCTTCACTCAGCTATAGCCTTTTGCATTAGTTCACTGTCTGACACTCACTGCTCCTCCCAATTAAGTGCCACTAGAAAATGTCATTAATATGCTCTATGCCACCTCCTCCTGATAGCTGGTGGGGAGGTTTCACAGCACCAGGCCTGGAAGCTCCCCCAGCAGCTGCCCCAGCACCCCCAGCATTCCCCACCTCAGGCAGGGAGGAAGCTCAGACACCTGTGTGCACATCCCAAGTACAAACTCCTGTGACAAACTCCTCTTCCTGGGAAGAAATGCTTTACAAATGCACTCCCTGGGCAGCTCCTCCTCCCACGGTACTGCTGGGGAGCCAGAGGTGCCTGCTGAGTGCAGCATCTCCTCAGAGCAGCACCAGCTTGGGCACTGCCTCCCCACTGCTCAGGTAACCAGTGACAGCAGGGGCTCTGCAGGGAAGGGATGCAGGAGGAACCCCTGGGGTGATGCACCATGCCCAGTGCCACGGTGCCACCTCTCCCAGGCGCTGCCCAGCTTGGGCTGGAGGAGCTGGGCTGCCTCTGCCTGCGAGCAACCAGCCCTGGTGCTGCCAGCCTGGTTTCATCGCTGTTCTGTCTGATCATTGCCCAGAGGGCTGACAAGGACAGAGATGTCCTTCTCTTCCTGGGATTGCAGAGGAAACCCTCAGAGAGGAGTTCTGTCCTTACAGCATGAGCAAACAATTGGCACTGCTGCTTCCTTCTGCCTCCCAGGGCACCCCGATGGAGCAACACAGGGGTTTGGATGGTGGATGCTCCTGCCTATTTCCCAATAAGCATCTCCTTGGAAAAGCTGCTTGGGTAAACATTCAGGGAGAGCAGCCAAGTCCACACACCACACTCACCATGGCCAGTTCAGCCACGAGAGGCAGAAGGGCCTTTTGTATGACAAATTCCAGCAAAGGCTTATTCCAGCACGCCAAAGGAGAATCAGAGACAAAAGAGCTGGCCATGTGGTGTGCACAGGGTTAATTAGGGGTCAGTGGCCAAGGGTCCAAAGGTACTGGGTGGCACAAAGGGCAGGGCAAAGGGCACTGCCCTACAGGGAAGACACAGAGCCAGGCACCAGGGATACCACAACCAATGAGGGAACAGGGAAAGGAGAAACTACCAGAGTTTGGGGCATATGGGGAAAGGAACTGGGGTGGTTCATAGTGTTGTGCAAGGCTCCATGGGGAAATTTTCCCTTTCAGCCTAGGTGGAGACTCTATAGCATATTCTTCCAGGGCAAGGCCCTGGGGATTGCCCTGAGGGATTCAAAGGATTCCACACCCAGACACACAGGGAGCAGGCAGGGCCTGATCCCCCAGCCACAGACCTTGCAGAGGCTCTTCCAGAAAGGCCTGAATGGGATGAATTGTTGAGAGACTAAATGAAGAGTTCAAAGCACCTGAATACTTCCTCTTACATGAGGAAGTCTCATGTAAGAACTTCAGTTGGCTAGTTTATCTGACAAACCTTTCTGTGACATTCCAAGCTATGTTAATAAACATCCTGGAAATCAACCTGTCAGATGGTGATGTCTAAGTATGACATCTTCTCCAACATCTGATTTTGTTCTGTGCTGCACTGGAGCAGGGACAGAAGCCATCTGAAATGCTTTCAAGCTTGCCAAGGGTGAATCTGTCCCCTATTCAACATCCAGCACAGCTGCTGGCAGCAAAGGCATTCCTGAGAAAGCCCCAAAGCCACCCTGTTCTGGTACATCCCAACAGCAGGTGTGCTCCTGCCCAGGCTCCTCACAGGTCCCAAAGCAGCAGCACTGCTTTCTGCTTGAACCCCACTTGAACAGGGGCAGGGAAAGAATTATGGAATGGTTTGGTTGGAACGGACCTTAAAGATCATCCAGTTCCAGCCCTCCTGCCACAGTGATGCCACCCCAAAAGGGCTGATCCCATTGCAGTTTCTCATTTAGCAAGAGACAAGTGACCCACTGGTGCTTGCTGTGCTGCTGCTCTCCCATGGCTGATGCCACAGAGCTCAGTGGTGGACTCAGGGTGTTAAGGGCTGCTCACACCAGGATTACAGGGAGACAACCTCCACAGTAACCCCTGGGAGAACTTTCTTGCACCCAGTGATTTTTAATGCCAACCTTGATGTAGTAACCACATCTTTAAGCACCATCCATCAGGCCTTCAGCTCAAACACTTGTTTGGCTGAAAAGGGTTTTAGAGCCACTCTTTTGTCACAGTGCTGAGAGGTCTTCTCTGTAATTTGTTCCCCTCAGCAAATAGAATAAAAACATTTTTAAAATGATGCCAGAATCCAATCCCTCCTCCTGTGATTCAATCCACAGCTAGCAGAGAACAAAGCCTCACAAGGAAGGGGCTCTCCACTAAGTAACCCTTGATAAGAGATGTGAAAGCACCATTCCATTTGGACACTGGGCTGGACAGTGCTCACAACTGGCCCTTTTCCCTGAGCCAGGGCTCTCCTGTGGCACTGGGATTTATGTTCTCCCAGCTGATCAGTGGGTGCTGAGTGCTCTGAACGCTGCTATTCAAACAGAGGCACCCTGTGGGGGAGGCTGGGCTGGGCTGTCTCCTCACACCGCTTGCCAAATCCACTTGGCTTCTCCTGCAGCTCCTGCAGCAAGGGGGAAGGAGGGGCAGGCGAGCCCCTGGGACAGGCAGGGCCGTGGGGACAGGCAGGGCCTGGCAGTGCCAGAGCAGGTCCCTGTGACTGCCACCCACCCTCCATGGCAGCCAAGGTGACGATGATGATGGTGGTGGCACACAAGGGGGCCCAGCCTCATGCCCAGAGCTGAGCCTGCTGAACACACACCAAACCTCATCCCTCCCGTGCAGGGGAGCCACAAGGACAGGAGGGGTGTCTGTCACACACAGGGCACAGCGTGGCCGTCCCATGAGGTGCCTGGGCCCCCTGGGAAGTCTGGAAGTCATGGAATTGAAGGTGGAGGCCAGCGAGGAGCCTGGGGAGGAGGGATCTCAGGTAAGGAGGGTGACAGGAGGGCTCCGGGGGGAAATACAGCGCCTCTGATGGGGGCACTGCTGCAGCATCTGCTGATGTACCTGCTGCTGCTGCTGCTGCAGGAGGGAAATGCTTCCTGTGGCAAAGAGCTCCTCCAACAAGTGCTCCATTCTCCACCTCCCTGCTGGGACGGCTGCTCTGCCTTCAGTGCAACAGCAGCAAACACACCAGGAAAAAATAACCACAGGGAAGGAAGAAGAACGGGTGTCCTTTTGTAGAGTGGGCACAACCTGTTTTCACTTTGCCAGCAAAGCCTTCTCCCCAGCTTCAAGGCAGGCACTGCAGTGAGTTACCACAGCCCCAGGTGCAGCAGGAGCCATGTGCTCAGGATTTAATACAAGGCACTTGATTTATTTTTTCTTCTGATACTGGGCTTGAAGTCTGTGAACTGCAGCAGTTTAGAGAGTTTAATCCCACAAAGGTCCAAGCAGAAGAAACAGAGAGACCAAACGTATCCAGCCACACTGATATTTCATCTCTCAAATGGCACACCAGGCTGCACAGACACTGCAGTGACCTTTGTCTCATAATGTCCCCAAGTCAACATCCATGAGAAGCTTACTTACAAATGCGAGTTTTAATCCCTTTCCAACTCCCTACAATATTTATCCCCAGCCAATGCTACAATCCATTCAATAATTGTCATTCCTCAGGTCTATTTGTTACTCCAGAAAGCCCATCTGGGATACTGAAGGCTTGGCTACGTTCAGAGAATATCAATACAGGATGTAGGCAGAGAAGAACAAGGCAGCTGACCAGGAGAATTGAGAACCTGACAAAAGGAACTGAGGATGATATTAATTTTGTGGGATTTTAGGCATTTAATACCTTTTGAGAGAGGCTTCTTTACTATGATGGAGGTTAGCACCTCCAGAACATCATCAACCATCGTGTCTCCCACATGTGTCACTCTCAGCCTCTCCTCCTCTCTCAGCAACTCAGGAGAGGGCCACCAAAGAACCTGGCAATGTGGAGGCACAGAAAGGACACAATAGGGGGGAATAATCCATCAGGACCAACACCAGTGTGAGAATCAGGAGGTTTAAAACAGCCATGGTTAATCTGTTGTTGGAAACAAGGAGTTAAAGGCTAAAAGGGCTGAACTTGAGGAGGGTAAAGGAGCTAAAAAGGAAACTATTTTCCAGGGGAGGGCTGGGAAGCTCAAGAAGGGGATTCATGACCAGGCCTCAGCACTCTCTGTTCCTGACCTCAGCTTCTGAGTCTGTAACTCAGTGCTGAAATTGCAAGGATGAGACACGCACAACACAAACTCCCTTCTCCCAGCTCCAGCTCCGAGTGGGAGCGTTTCAGGACACACTGTGCCGCTGTCAGGGCGTGCAGCTGACTGCCTTGGATCCCCTCTGTGCTCGATGGGTGTCAGCTGCCTCCCCTCACCCAGGCCCCAGCCCCGTCCCAGCAGTGGTGCCCCTCAAAGCCGGAGCATCCCGGGGCCGAGGGCTCCGCAGGGCTTGGCCGGCACTGCCCAGGCCAGCCTGGAGGTGCTGCTCCTACCCCTGGCTGCCAGACCAGCAGGATGGATGGGAAGAGCTGCCTGCCAGCCCTGCTGCCAAGGCAGAGTGAGAACAAATTCGGATAATAAAAGCTGGAATAAGGAGATGCCTTGGAGAGGGCACTGGAATAGCGCTTTGCAAAGCTTCAATTGAAAGCCTTGTTTCTATAACTAACGCAGTCGTAAGGGACATTAGCCTAATTTCTGTCAAGAGAACTTGTCAACACTGCAGTATTTAAGATAGACACTAAAGATGTGTCTTATCTCACAGATAGATCACTGGGAAAAGAGGGAGCTGTGCCACACTTGGTTCACAGGAAAATAAATTGACGTTCTCCCTGGGCCTACTTGATGGATGCTGTTTTATATCACCACATGCACGAGCAGCCTCCCATTTTATCAGTGTGCAGCTGAGATTGGTGCCAAATCCACTAGAAAGTGGGGTTAGATACAGGAACCCACAGGGACGTGCTTCAAATGGGCACCCAAGGACACAGAGCTGGGCATTTTCCAGCCACAGAGTATCTGAAATATTGGGCAATGTCCTGAAGGGTCAGGTCCTTCTACTGATGGTGCTCACCAGCTGAGCCATAGTTGGTGGGGGGGCTTTCAGGGCCAAGGGGAGAAAACTGGGGATAGAAGAAAAGAACTGTCTTGGCTTCCTCAGGACCAGCAGCAGGAACTCACCTGGCCTGGTTTTCAGAGATGCTCCATTGTGAGTCAATAGAAAGTAAAGAAAAGAGAGGCTGTACCCTGAAGCTTTAGGAGAAAAGTGTTGCAAGCTCCTGCTCCCATCATACCCCACTCTGAGGAACTAAAACATTCCCAGGAGTCCAAGTGTATTAATGACAGTTTCTCCCAGCTGATTTATGACCGGAGATAGCTCAGGGACGCCACTTGTTGGTTTCTCGGCTGTTTAGGTGGCCTGGAAAGGCCCAGGGTGGCCTTGGACAGACCGGAGCTTCAAAGGACGAGAAGAGACTTCAGATCTTGTCTCGGTCTCAGTGTTTATTAATTGTTTATCTAAAAGATTTTCTTTCGGCCCAACAGAGGTCTGCACAGCCAGCCAGCCATGGGCACACTGCAAGCCCCCGGGGCGGTCACTTATCTTTATACCTGAAGTTACGTGTACAATATTTATAATTTTTCCCCAATACCTTTTACCCTTATTAACCGGTGCACTTTTAGTAATAACCAATCCCAAAGTGCCAACATCACCACAGAAGATGGAGGCCAAGAAGAAGAAGAAGAAGAAGAACAGGACACGCCCCAATTCCTCCATCTTACTTCTTTAGACCCCCCTGTACAGAAATCCTAAACCCTGTGTTTTACACTCTAATTGACTTATCCCTTCACCATTCATCCAGTGAATTCCTCCCATTCCTCATACAGGTGTCGTCGCCTGTGTAGGATAAAGTCCTGCCACCAGACACTTCTGGCAACATTCCAGGACTCCCGAGCCCCCCAAGGGCGGTCTCGGCCACTCTGCACCTCCATCCTGAGGTGCTGAGATCCCACATATTAAGGCTGGCATGGCTCCACAAGTCCCATGTGCCAGCCTTGGAGCTGAGTTTGAGACATGCCCAAGATAATGCTGGTGCCACGGCACAAAGGCTTGTCCCAGACTTGCAGCTTCTGCAGTGGAAAGTTGAAAATGCCCTTTTATTTGCAGTTGTTACACGGAAATAACAGCCATGTAACCTTGTCCCAACCTTGGAACAGAAATCAACTTGCAGAGGAAGCCTGAGGGAGCGCGACCCTGAGCTGCAGGCTCGAGGGCAGGAGGGTGGCTCTGCTCTGCCACGGATTCTGCACTTGCAGAAGAACTAAATCACTACAGCAGCCTGAAACGTCCCTCGGGAAGGAAATCCTCTCAAAGAAAATCAATAACTCAGTGTAATTTTAGCATGCAGCCAGGAGAATTTACATTGCCACGAAGGCTGAGAGCTCTGCCACAGAGACAGAGGCACAGCATCATCAAACAGCCCTGCAGCAGACCCTGCACAGAGCACGGGCTCTGGGTGTTCACTGCCAAGCCACGAGGCTGGGCTCTGCATTTTGGGACCCCACAGACCCAAATAACAGGGACAGCAGCAGGGATGTGGTCCAGCCAAACTCCCTTGGGACAAACCCACCTTTCCCTTTTCTCCTCTGCAGCAGCAAGGCTGCAATCATGGCAGTGCTGGAAAACACTCCAGATCCTCCACTCCAGGGTGAGACACACAAAGCTCAGCTAAACCAGGCTCAGGAGCAGAGGGGGAGTGCTCCAGCCACAGCCTCCACCCCTGGCCAGGGGGTTCCCACCAGCCAAGCCACCCACGAAACAGCACAACAAGGATGTGCTGCAGCCCCCAGTGATTAATGAGACTGCAATTTATGTAATTATATTAATGCTAAGTACACTCGGAGCAGAAAGTTCAAGGGAATTGATGACACTGTAGAGGACAGTTCAACACTGAGCAGTAACTCCAGCAAAAAGGGGGGAGAAAAAAAAAGCCCCTGATTATTCAGTAGCTTTTCTCCCAGATTCTCAGGGTCAGCTTGGAGGAGAAGGTGGCCTGAATTATATTTTCATTTCCAGAACATCAACAGAATTGCTAAGTGAGTTCCAGCGGCAGTGTCAGAGCCTGCCCATTGTTATGCATGCCAGCCCCGTCCCCTCCCAAGCTCTGCTGTGTCTCCTGCCAGTGCTGCCACCACCGAGCCCTGCCACCCCGGAGACACAGGACCAGCTCCTGTGCCAGTGCCTCTCCTGGTCCCCAGCATGGACAGACAAACTGCAACAACCAATTCCTCAGAAGCCAGGTGTAGCCTCCATGTCTGAAGGTGCAGGAACCTGTCCAGGATAAGCCTGATGAGCAAACAGCCCACTCCAGCCAGCAGAGGTTTGTGCACAGCCAGCCCTCTCCAGAGTGCCTGTTGGCACAGCCACAGCCCCTGGCAGATGTGGAGCCTGTGCCAGGGCATGCAGAGCTGGCAAGGACTGTGTCCACACACAGAGTTCTTCCCCTGTACGCCCACCTGGAGCCATGGAAGCATTTTGGGGCACCCGTGCTGGCCACAGTCCTGTCACTCCTCACAGGTTCCTCTGGTGCCAACAAGCTCTCACACAGATTGTGCCATCAGTGCTGATGTGCTCCAAGAGCCTCAGTCTGCAAATCCAGCTTTACAGCAGTTACCAATGCACACTGGGCTTCTGCATTGCTTCATTGAGACTTGAAACTTTACAGGGGCCTGGAGTGCCAGGACACAGGGAATGGCTTCCACTGCCAGAGGGCAGGGATGGATGGGATATTGGGAATTAGGAATTGTTCCCTGGGAGGGTGGGCAGGCCCTGGCACAGGGTGCCCAGAGCAGCTGGGGCTGCCCCTGGATCCCCGGCAGTGCCCAGGGCCAGGCTGGACATTGGGGCTGGAGCAGCCTGGGACAGTGGGAGGTGTCCCTGCCATGGCAGGGGATTGGAATTGGATGAGTTCAAGGCTCCCTTCCAACCCAAACCATTCTGGGATCCAATGACTCTGCACCTCTGAAATGCTGAGATCTGCCTGCAGAGCTGCCCCAAGGGCCAAGGTCAGTGCTGGAAGCTAAAGGTGCATTATGACCACCCCACACAAAGCCAGGACAATGACTTGTTTTGCTCCTAGAACACAGAACATGAAGCTGCCTGAAAAGCCAGGGCAGAAGAACTCTGCAAAGACAACACAAAAGAGGAGACCCCACAAGCCTCATGTGACCCCTGTGTCTGATTGAAAACCAAACTGAATTAAATGAGAATTCATAAGTTTGGTGTCTCAATATTGTACTCAGAGCTCTCCTGGTGCCTTCCAAGCTCAGCAGCAGCATCCAGCAAGAGGGAACATGCAGAAGGCAACTCAGTGATGATTAGGAAGACACATATGAAGTTATCCATCACCCAACAACCTGTGTGCACCTACATGTCCTGCAGTACAATCAGAAATCAATAGCAAGATGCAGAAACCCTCAACCACTCAGTAAAATATGAAGAACAATTGTAATATTGATTTTAAAAGCACCTCTGTAAAGACAGTTGAGAAGAAGCCAGAGAAATCAAAGTAAGATGCCTGAATTGAAACTTTTTTTTTTTTCCTCAGAAAGACATTAATAATGGATTTTCAATGCAAGAAGAAAAACTGAAACCCACACCATATTCTACTGGTAATAACAGCTTTCTGCAAAGCCCAGCTATTAATGTAACAGGGACGTCCATCAATCAAGCACACAGAAAGTACTTTGAGAGCTAAAAAAAGAGCATGCAAACATCTGCATTTGGCAACTTAAATTTTGCCTTTAAGCATAAGGAACATAATAAATTATCAGGAGGTTGGGCTTGAACTTGTTTTCCTCCATCCTGGACCTAAATGCTGAGGATAAGGATGAAGGTACACAAACATGCTGCTGCAGGGATATGTCATGACAAAAAGTGGGCGAAAGGAGCACAATTTCATTTGTGCTTTCATTTGAAAACACTGATGCAAGAGGACACCAAGCAAGGGTGTAGCATCTCCCTGTGTGCAGTTCAGCGAGCTCCTGTGAACCCTTTTCCACCTCCAGCATCCTCAGCACATCCAAGACTTCTGGAGTGGTCCCACAGTGGAGTGAAAAATGTGCCAGTGTGCTCCAAGGTGCCCATGGCACCCCCCTCGCCCAGCTGCTTCCCTGCTCCCCGTGGAGCTGTGGTGATTTTGGCAGCTCCTCAGTCCCTCAGTGTTCTCTTCAACCACCACATCACACCTGGGGTCCATCCACACAGCCAAGCACTGCCTGGGGTGTCCCAGCAACCCCAGAAAAGCTGGATTGGCACCAGGGGAACGGCTGCAGAAAGCAGCTGGGGTGTCCCCACGCCTCCAGTGTCTCCCCCCTTGTAAAACACAGCAGGTCAGAGCAAGTGCTGGAGATAATGAACACAATTTATGGATTCCAGCACAGGAGGCTGCAGACATGGCTGCAACTAAGTCTTAATAAATTCTGAAGAGTGACACCATAAAATGGCATTTTGGAAGGCTGTATTTATTGTCTCCCCATGCTTCTGTCCTCATGGAAGACCATGGAGAGCCAGAGATCCTCGTGGAAAACCATGGAGAACCAGAGATCCTCAAGGAAGACCATGGAGAACCAGAGATCCTCAAGAAGAACCATGGAGAACCAGAGATCCTCAAGGAAGACCATGGAGAACCAGAGATCCTCAAGGAGAACCATAGAGAACCAGAGATCCTCAAGGAGAAGCATGGAGAACCAGAGGACCCCTGGTTCCTGGTGCCAGAAGGGCAGGAAACCTCCCCATTCAGCATTCCCACCTCCCCTACCACTGCAGTGTGCACTTCCATGGTTCCATATTTAGCTTTTGGGCCACACATACAGTTTTTCTGGAGCATAATCTCCACTGAGTTTCTTGTTGTCCCTGCTGGTGTAGTGTTCTAAGCCTGCAAGAAAATCACTTTGAGCTTCAGGCAGTGCCTTGGGTGTGGATGGAGACTTGACAAGTATAAAGATGCTGCTGTTCCATCCCTGTCTGTATCACCTGCACTGCAGAAGGCACAAAAAAAATCATGTGAACCACTTTTAGTTCTCTTTAGAATACAAAAAGGTAATAAAACTGCCCAAACTCACATATATCAGTTTATCAAGTACAGCAAACAGTACAACAGGAGTGCAGGTGTGTTTGGCACTCACAGTGGATGGAGCTGAGTGTGAATATCTGCTCACCCAGTGTCCCCCCTCTGGCCTCCGTGTCCCTCCTCTCTTGCCAGCTGACAGCCACCAGCTCTCCTCAGCAGCCTGGCTCTGCTCCTCCTCCAGGACAAGTCCTTTCCCCTTCAGAAAGCAAACCAAAAGTTTGGAGAGCATCTGAAGAGATCAGTGTGTGGAAGGATGATGAAACAAGAGTCAAGTGAAAGCCCCTTGGCTTCTCTTCCAGCAAAGGCTCTGCCCTCATGGACCCCCTTCCCTGCAGCCTGTGGCTCCTGGCTCCAGCCCTCTGGACCCACAGCTCCCCAGCAGCTCAGACATTTCCTGCTGCCTCTTTTCAGAGGAGCCCTTTCTGTGCTTGCCCTGCTCAGACTGCAGCTATGTTAGTGGGGGCGCAGTCAGCACCACCACCAGGGCTTGCAGCTCTCTGTGAAGCCCCAGTGAGATTTTCTGTCTCAAAAAAGGCACTGCCAGAGAGTCCCTGATAGCTGAGCCTGGAAACACCTCTGGGATCAACCCCTGCTCAAGCAGTGTCCCCTCCAGCCCTAGGGCTGTGCTCAGGTGGGTCTGGGATGTCCCAGGACTCCATCACCTCTCTTGTGGAGCTGGCCTGCTCCAGTCACCCTGCAGTAATCAGATTTTTCTGTGTTTAAGCAGTGTTTGCTGTATGTTTTGCCGTGGAGGTGTCTTGGAATGGCAGCACAGCCAGTGGGACAGCAGCTACTCCTCCATCATTCCCTCAGACAGCCTATAAATACCTGCACTCCACCTGTAAAACCCATCACCATGTGCAACCCCCTTACAGCTCCACCTAATCCAGATACAGGCAGGGATAACAATTTTTTTGTGCATTATCTGGTGAAGAACAGACAGATAACTGTAATTAGTAGCATCCTGGTTAGATGAAATGATAGTGTAATTAATGAAGACCAGGTGGGCTTTGTTTCAGATAAGGAAAGCAGCAGATTCTATTAATGTATGGTATAAAATATTGTAAAATCCCAAAACTATGTGTCTGACCACCCCGGCCAGGAGCAGCTGTCTATTTAGATTCAGCAAGTTCCCTGACACAAGTAAAGATAACGATTGCCGCTTTAACGTAAGAATAGAACCTTCCAGGGCGATGATCACCGGTATCCAGAGTCATCGGGAGCCACCCAAGAGCGATTATTGCCTTGCCGATTGCATCTATCAAGATAGTCAGTGGCGCCAGACTGATACATCTGAATACACGGCTTCCTGGAGCCGATTGACACCAGTGGCACACCTGGACCCGGCTTTTGTCCACCTCTGCACATGGAAAGAAACAGCGATACATGTGAAGAGATACAAAGGAAATTTGGTCATCTTTGCCTCGGGCAGAATAAACTGTATAAAACGTGGCTGCAAGAAGCAACGTGCATGAACCGGGAAACTCTGACACTCGGGAGGTCAGATCCAGGTTCACACACCACCGAACACAGACTCGACACTGTCACTTTGGCTGTGGTGGTTTCGAAGACTGAAATTCGGTCACACAGACAAATTAATAAATCTTTGCTAAATTTGCTGCGCCTGCTGCTGCCCTTGGCTTGCAGGTGCCATCAAAAGGGTGCCACGGAATCGCGTCCGGCACTGGGGCAAGCTGGTGAGTGAGCGGGGCCAGCGGCAGAAGCCGGGGCTGCCAGCCGGGGATGAGCCGAGGCCCAGCACGGTGGGAGCCGCCAGGACACCCCGAGGGAGAGCGGGCGTGGGGCCAGCGCAGGGCGCAGAGCATCCCGGGCTGGCTGAGGGCTTCCCCAGGCCTGGCATGGCATCAGCCCCCACTGACGGCATCGTGCTCCTCTCGCAGCCCGATGGCACCAGCGCACGCCTTGGCCACTCATGCTGCTGGCCAAGGTGTCCACTGGCTTCCCTGGTGTGGTCCAGCTGCTGGAGTGGCTTGAGCTCCCCAACAACATCGTGATGGTGCTGGAGCACCTGGAGCGCTCTCAGGACCTGCAGCATTTCATTGGGGCACGGTGGTTCCTGCCTGAGGAGGAGGCGCGGGAGCTGTTCCGCCAGGTGCTGGAGGCCGTGCGGCACTGCACCAGCTGCGGGGTCCTGCACAGGGACACCAAACCAGAAAACATCCTGGTTGACCTGGACACCGGGCAGGCCAAACTCATTGACTTTGGCTGTGGCACCTACCTGCAAGAGACAGCCTACACTTACTTTGCAGGTGAGCCCATGCAGAGGTGTGCTCCCTGTCCCGGCATTTCGTTACCCAACATCTCACAGCCCAAGCTGGGTGTGGCAGCAGGGATTCTCCCTTTTTTAAGTGCCCTTCATGGCACTGAGATTTCAGCTGAGTGCTTTTGAGCAGGGCTGAGTGCGGAGTCAGCTTCCAGCTGTGGTGGCAGCCTTTGGCCACCACTCTGCCCAGAACTGGGGCTGGGGCAGCCAGCTCAACACAAACACCCGTGGGTGGGGGTAGCAGAGAGGGGGGGCAGAATCTGTGCCCCAGCCAGTTTGGTTTGCAGGTGAGAAAGGGCTTGGACTGCTCCACTCACCTGGTTTGTCTTGGGTTCATAAAGTTTTTTGGGGCAATGCAGGCAGGGAGGATGAAGGCATGGTTTTCCCAGTACTGAGTGGGTTCTTCCTTGTCATGGTCCGGCCTTGCCATGGTTTCCACTTCCCTCTTCCATCACTGGTGGCTTCTTTTCCAACTCCAAGTCTGTACACAAGTCCCAGGTGCTGGTGAGAGGGCAATGCTCACCCTGTGTGCCATTGGGGCAGCCCCCCATGCCCAGGGATGCTGGGGCCAGGCTCTGGGAGCAGCAGCATCCCCCTGATGAACTCCATCTGTATTCCATAGGAACACGGTCATACAGCCCCCCGGAATGGACTCTGGCTGGTACTATGGCAAGCCAGCTACCATCTGGTCCCTGGGCATCCTGCTGCACCAGATGGTCTGCGGGGAGCACCCTTTCAGGAGGGGCCAGAACATCAGCTGGGACCATCAGCTCTCGCTGCCACAAAGGCTCTGTCAAGGTGGATCCTCATCTCTGGGCACGGGGGGAATCCCAGTGCTGGGAGCCAGCAGTGGGCTCGTGAGCATCCTGCACTTGCAGCTGCTGAGGAGGTGACAAGTGTCCTGCTCTCCTCCAAAACAGGGAATTGATGGGTAAGTTCAGGCCCAGCTTTGAGCACATCCAGCAAGGCCTGGGCATGGGAATAGTGGGACAAAGCCAAGAGGAGCCTTCTCCAACTGCCCGGTGGTTTCTGGTTTCTCTGCCCAGAGTGCCAAGATCTGATCAGGCAGTGTTTATCCGTGCTGGACTTGGAAAGGCCCTCATTAGAGGAGCTGTTCTGTCATCCTTGGATGCAGGATATTTATCTGCCGTAGAAGAAGGGAGAGAGCCAGAGGCACACTGTGATGCAGGGCCCTGGCAATTTACAGGTGCACACATGTCTTGGCGATAACGAGCAAAGGAAGCCAGACTTTTTTGTCCTGCCTGTGTAACTGCCCAGGGCTCATCAGATGGGAAAACACAGCCCTTGTGCTGGAGCTGAGCTGCTCTGCCCAGCACTGGTGGCTGCCATCTGAGCTGGTTTTGCTTGTCCTGGTTCCCTGACAGCTTGGGCCCTGGGCAGAGCCCTGAGAGCCTGGTCTGCCCCCAGGGAAGGAGAAGCAGCCCCTGGACAAGCTGTACCAGGTGGGGCTGCTGCTGCTGGGGACAGTGAGGATGACATCAAGGATGACAACCTCTTCCTGGACCTGGCCACTGGCCAGCTGAAGATGATGGACTTTGATTCTGGCACCTTCTTCAAAGCCAGGCTCCACAGGGAATTTGTAGATGAGTCCACACACAGGGGGATGCTCCCAGATTTGGGCATTGCACAGCCCAGCTGGGAACCAAAGGTTCCCCCATTGCTGGGGCAGATGCAGCTGATCCTTCAGTCGGCTGCCCAGCTGCTTTTGGCAGGGCTGGGGCATGGGCTGGGGTGGCTACGAAATGGGAGTGGGCTCCTGGCCCTGCCAACAGCCCCCAGCACCCACTGTGCCCCGGGCTGGGGCTGGGGCTGGGGCAGCCAGCCCGACACAAACCAACCCCATGGTGGGAGCAAAGGTGGAGCTCCAGAACCTGTGCACAGCTGCTTTGCTGTGCAGGCAAGGAAGGGCTTGGGCTGCTCCACTGCCCGTGTTTGCTTTGGGATCACCGTTATTGTGGGGGGAGCAGTGCAGGGAGGAAGGGAGAAAGCCTGGGCTTCCCTTACCTGTGGGTTGGTTTTTCCCTGGCATGCAGGGGTTGGGCCTTCCTCAAGGCCCTGGAAGAGATAAGATTTTTTACCTTTCTTCTTGTTTCCCCTTTTTGTCTGTAATCTATTTTCAATAATTTGTTCATTTGTTTTTCTAGGGGAATCATTCTAAGTGGGCTCCAGCCTGGATCAGGAAGTGCTGGGGAGCAGCTGCGGTGTGGATGGGCTGTGCCCTTGGAGAAGGCTGAGGACATCGTTTGGGACCAGCTTTTCTTCCAGCGGGGGATGGCGTGAAGTGGGTCCCCGTCTGCTTGACATGGTGGGATCAGAGCTTTTGGGAGATGGCAGCGAGCACAGGAGCATCCTGCTCTGGGCAGCTGCTGAGGAGGTGGATGTGCCCTGGATGGCTGCAGGCTGGGCACATGTCCTGCCCTCCTGCTCTGTGCCAAAGGCAGCAGGGATGGGCAGCTCTGGGCACCGCTCTGAGCACGGCCAGCATGGCCTGGGCACCATGGGCGGCTGGGACAAGGGCACAGGAGCCCTCAGCTGACGGGCGGTTTCTGCTTTCTCTGCTTGCAGCCGGGCTCTGCAGGTGCTGAGGCTGCTCTGGGCTCTGCCAGGGCTCTGCTGGAGCTCAGCACCGGGCTGGAATCAGCCAAAGAAGAAATGGTGTGACCTGCAGCACAGACTTGCTTGAGCATTTTGGCAGCATAGCTCAAGTTTGCAGAGTGTACACCTCCAAGGGAAAACATGACACCCCTCAAAAAACAAACTTGTTCAATAACTTCTGAAATGAATCTGGGATGACCCCAAATGACATTTTTCAGCTTGCTGAAGCTGTAGCTCAGCCCTTCTTTGAACAGTTCTCTACTCCCCAGCTGCCTTTTACTTCCCAACTGCTCCCTCTTTTCCCGCAGTGAGTTCCCAGCCCATTGCAGTCTCCATCACACTGTTGCCTTCCTTGATGCCCCTCACCCCAAGGAAGGCTGAGCCCCAGGCTTAGGGACTCATCCTGTCACTGGATGAGGAGCAGCAATGTCTCAGAGGTCCAGTGGGATTTTAGTGTCATTCAGAGCCACTCTCCAGCCCTCAGCTCTCCTCACTGCTGAGATCCCACTCCTTTTTCCTCATCCTTGCAGCAGGATGAGCTCTGTGAATCCCCTTGAGCCTCCCCACTCTTCCCAGCCCATGCACCCCCCTCAGTTAGGCTGAAGCTGAGGCTTCTCTGTCTCCTGTGGCACACCAGTCCAGTGCCCTGTGCGGGGAGCCCCAGCCCCAGAGCACAGCACACAACAGTGCAGTCCGGGCTGGAGCAGCTGCTCTGCAGCCCTGGCTTGGCTGTTTGTGGCAAGGGAATGCTCCCTGTTTCCAGCTGTCCCTGCAGGATGGCCCCAGGGCAGAGCCCAGCCGGGCTCCCACTGCAGCCCCTGGAGCTTGGGGCAGACAGTGCTCCCAGAGCTGAGGTTCCTGGGGAGCACCCGGAGCTGTGCCTTGCACTCTGTGGCCGTGTGTCACAGTGCAGGCTGGCTCATGCTGTGTGAATGTACCAGCCCTGGTTTGACTGCCAGGGGCCTCGCCCAGTCACATCTCTCCCAGGGCTGCAGCATTTCACTGGCCAGAATCTGACAAGGCAAAGGGATCAGAGCAATGAAAATATCCAGACTGGGTTTTTCAAAGGCCCTTTAGAACAAAGGGCTTGAGAAGGAACGCTCTCTGTTTGCCACATGAACATAGGAGTGAGTGCTCTGTCCTTCTCCAACCCACTCCCCCCCAGCCAACGTTACAGCCACCCACTCCCTCACACATTCCCCTCGTGCCTTCCCACTGCCGCGTCCTGTCAGGGTTTCCCAGCCCCTCGTCCCTTCCTGGCCCCAGCCCCTCAGGCTCTGCCCCAGCCTGGCCAAGCTGCCCGGCAGCAGCGCCGCAGCCCCACAGCAGCTCCAGAGCAGCCCCATCCAGAGGCACCTGGGAGCCCTCAGCAAGGCAGCCAGCAGCAGACGGGCAGGAGGACACGGATGGCGCTTCCTGCCTGGCACAGGGCTTGTGGCCATCTCCAGGCACCGCTCTGGCAGGGATCCCCGCAGCTCCGGCCCCTGCCCAGCCACTCTGTGGGCAACACAAAGGCTTCAGCAGAACCACCACAGGCCAAGGGGCTTCTGGCCATTTTCCTTGCAACACTGCACGCCTGGGCAGCTTGCTGAGCACAAGCATCCTTTTCCCCCTTCAGGGCCTCATCACCCCTCAGCCTGCTGTGCTGCTGTGCACAAGGTTCCTTTTTCACCCTTTCCTGCCTCTTGCCCTGCAGACCCTTTGTAGCAAAGGAATGCTCCTGACAGTCTGTGTATCATAACACATTCTAAAATTTATTTATTTATAATAGAGATAAAAAATGGAAAAGAAGAAAAGAAAAATCTTAAAGAAAAGGAAAACTCCCCCTTGCTCATGTGGTGCCAGCAAAGAGTGCCTCTCAGATCAGCTCTCTGCACATCTCCTGCAGAGCAGCCAGCAAAGCCCTGACAGACAAGG
The DNA here is from genome assembly GCF_027579445.1 of Ammospiza nelsoni. NCBI lineage: Eukaryota > Metazoa > Chordata > Aves > Passeriformes > Passerellidae > Ammospiza > Ammospiza nelsoni. The sequence continues at coordinate 2,066,738 of NC_080661.1, read as the reverse complement.
CCGAGTCTCCCATTCCCTGCGCAGCTGATCTTGCAGCCTCTGGAAGATGGAATATTGCCCACATGTTATTGGCCGGAGGACATGCAGTGTTCCAAATGCCAGCTATGACACGGCACTGCTGGTGTCCTCCCTCAGGCATTCCAGGGCTGCAAGAGAGAAGAACAGAGCCACGGTCAGAAGCTGGAGCTGCGATGAGCTGAGGAGAGCCCCCCGCAAGGGCCATCCCAGCCAGCTCTTGCCATTGCCAGGAGGGAGCAGGGACCAAGGGGATCAGCCCTGCTATAAATGATCAATCAAAAGCCAGATTATCAAAAATGCAAAAATATTTTTTTTTATCTTTATGTGACCAAAATATGATCCTCAAAACCATCACAGCCAAAGAGACAGCGTTGAGCCCGGGATCGGCGCTGGGTAAACCTCTGGATCTGACCTCTATCACATCAGATCCCCCCGTTCATGAGAGTCACTTCCAGTGATGAGATTTTACACAGTGTATTTGCCCGAGGCGAAGGAGTCCTAATTTCTTTTGCAACTCTTCACATTCATAGTTTGGGTCTTTCACTGTGCAGAGCTGGATAAAGGCCGTGTCCTGGTTGATCGAGTTTGGGGAAGTCATATATTCACATGTATGTTCTTGGCGTGGCTATCTTGATTGATGTTATCTGCAGGACAATGATCGCTCTTAGGCAGTTTCCGAGGACTCGACATACCAGCGATCATCTCCTGGAAGCGTGTATTTTTACGCTAAAGTGTTGATCGTTATCTTAGCCCTGTCCAGGAATCCTTAGAATCTGAATAGGCATCCTCTCTAAGGCTGTGTGTGGTCAGAGACACATTTGAATTTAACAATCTTTATAAAATACATTCTTTGATTCTCTACTTCTACCCTCCACCTTTAAGTGTCTCCTACAAAGAGAAAAACTTTGTTAGATCCTTATTCCATGTTCTCCTTGTGGGATTCCCTGATAACCAGTATTATTGTTCATACTAGTTTTGACCTGTTTTTCAAATTTTGCCAAGACTTCGGCAGCGTTGCTTGCACCCTTTCTCTCTCCCAAGCTCATGATCTTGGATGTGTTGTTTCCAGAAGCCAACTCTGGGTCCATGGGTACTATTGCTATCTGCATACTCCTTACCACGGAATTAATCAGTCTAATAGAACAGAATCACAGAATTTCTAGGTTGGAAGAGACCTTTAAGATCATCGAGTCCAACCCATGTTCTAATACCTCAACTAGATCATGGCACCAAGTGCCACATCCAGTCTTTTTAAACGCATCGAGGGATGGTGACTCCACCACTTCCCTGGGTAGATGATTCCAGTATTTGACCACTCTTTCTGTAAAAATCTTCCTCCTTAATTCTAGCCTGTATCTCCCTTGGTGCAACTTGAGACTGTGTCCTCTTGTTCTGTCTGTTGTTGCCCGGAGAAAGAGACCAACCCCCAGCTCATCACAGCCACCCTTCAGGAAGAGAGTGATAAGGTCACTTCTGAGTCTCCTTTTCTCCAGGCTGAACAACCCCAGCTCCCTCAGTCGCTCTTCATACTGCTTGTGTTCCAAGCCCATCACCAACCTCGTTGCTCTCCTTTGGACTCGCTCAAGCATCTCAACGTCCCTCCTAAAGTGAGGGGCCCAGAACTGGACGCAATACTCCAGGTGAGGCCTCACCAGTGCTGAGTACAGGGGAAGGATGACCTCCCTGCTCCTGCTGGCCACACCGTTCCTGATACCGGCCAGGATGCCATTGGCCTTCTTGGCCACCTGGGCACACTGCTGGCTCATGTTCAGCCGACTGTCAACCAGCACCCCCAGGTCCCTTTCCACCTGAGCACTGTCCAGCCACACCGTCCCCAGCTTGTAACATTGTAGGGGGGTTATTGTGGCCAAAGTGCAGGACTCGGCAGATGGACTTATTGAACTTCATCCCATTAGATTCTGCCCATCCATCCAACCGTTCCAAGTCCCTCTGCAAAGCCCTCCGTCCCTCTAATAGATCAACACACGTTCCCAGCTTAGTGTCATCTGCAAATTTGCTAATGAAAGACTCTAAACCCTCATCCATGTCATCAATAAAAATATTAAACAGAACTGGCCCCAGCACAGACCCCTGAGGGACACCACTGGTGACTGGTTGCCAGCTGGATGCAGCACCATTCACCAGCACTCTCTGGGCCCGGCCATGCAGCTAGTTTCTAACCCAGCAGAGTGTTCCTGTCCAAGCCACGGCCTGCCAGCTTGTCTAGGAGTATGCTGTGGGAGACAGTGTCAAAGGCCTTGCTGAAATCCAAATAAACAGCACCTACAGCGTTCCCTGCATCCACTAGGTGGGTTACCTGGTCATAAAAAGTGACCAGGTTGGTTAAACATGACCTACCCCTCCTAAACCCATGCTGACTGGGTCTGATACCCTGGCCATCCTGTAAATTCTATGTGATGGCACTTAATATAAACTGATCCATTATTTTGCCAGGTACTGAGGTCAGGCTGACTGGTCTATAATTACCAGGATCCTCTTTTGCACCCTTTTTGTGAATGGGTATCACATTGGCCAGCTTCCAGTTATCCGGAACCTCACCAGTGAGCCAGGACTGTTGGTAAATGATGGAGAGTGGCTTTGCAAGCTCATTTGCCAGCTCTCTCATTACCCTGGGGTGGATTCCGTCTGGTCCCATAGATTTATGAACATCCAAGCATTTCAGTAGTTCCATGAAAGCCTCCTCTTGGATAATGTGGGGACCATTCTGCTCCCTGACACCACCAACCAGCCCAGGCGGGCAGGTGTCTTGAGGGCAAGTCATCTTCCCACTAAAAACTGTGGCAAAGTAGGCATTAAGCACTTCTGCCTTCTCCTCATCTGCAGATACTAAGTTCCCTCCCTTGTCCAATAAAGAACAAAGGCCGGTCTTACCCTTCCTTCTAGCATTATTGTGTTTTTAAAAACATTTTTTATTATCCTTTTCAGAAGTCACCATTCTAAGTTCAAACTGAGCTTTGGCCTCCCTGACTTTTTTTTCTGCATGCTCTAGCAGCCTTCTTGAATATTTCCTTAGAGACCTGACCCTCCTTCCAACTCTGATACATCCTCTTTTTATTCCTGAGTTCCTCCAAAACCTCCCTGCCCAGCCAGGCTGGACGTTTACCCCGTTGACTGATCTTTCGGCACACAGGGGTGGTCTGTTCCTGTGCCCTCAAGATCTCTGTTTTGAGGCATGCCCACCCTTCCTGAACTCCTTTGTTTTTAAGGGCTACTTCCCAAGGGACACTCTGAATAAGTCTCCTAAACAGGCCAAAGTCTGCCCTCCGGAAGTCCAATGCAAGAGTTTTACTGGTGCTCTTCCTGACTTCACCAAATATTGAGAACTCTATTATTTCATGATCACTCTGCCCCAAGCGACCTCCAACCACTACATCTCCCACCAGCCCATCTCTGTTTGCAAATAGCAGATCTAACATAGTTCCTCCCCTGGTGGGTTCACTCACCAGCTGCGACAAAAAGTTGTCCTCCATACATTCTAAGACTTTCCTGGACTGCCTCTTTATTGCTGTATTAAGTTCCCAGCAGATGTCTGGTAGGTTGAAGTCACCTACAAGAACAAGGGCTGATGATCTTGAAACGTTACCTAGCTGCTTATAGAATAAGTCATCTACCCCTTCTTCCTGGTTGGGTGAATGATAACAGACTCCCAGTATGGTGTCAGCCTTGTTGGCCTTCCCCTTAATTCTTACGCATAGACATTCAACTCCATCTTCCTTAGTTTCAATTTCCATGGCATCGAAAGTCTGCTTAATATAAAGGGCCACCCCTCCACCTTTTCTTCCTTTCCTGTCTCTTCTGAAGAGCTGGTATCCATCCAGTGCAGTACTCCAGTTATGTGAGTCGTCCCACCATGTTTCAGTGATGGCAACTACATCATAGCTCTGCAGTTGCACCATGGCCTCCAGCTCTTCTTGTTTGTTGCCCAAACTGCGTGCATTGGTATACACACATCTCAGCTGGGCTACTGACTTCAGCCCTAACTTAGCCTTGCAACCCTTGGGCCTGCTTCCAGTTAGCTCAGCTTCTTCCACTTCCCCCTTCAAACCTAGTTTAAAGCCCTCTCAATGAGGTCTGCCAGTTCATGAGCTAAAAACCTTTTGCCCTTAACAGAGAGGTGTACCCCATCTGGTTCCAGCAGAGAAGATGCTGTAAAAGTTTCCCCATGATCAAAGAATCCAAAATTTTGCCAACGACACCAACCCTTGAGCCACTTGTTGATGATGCAGATTCTCTTGTTTCTTTCATCAGTTTCCTCCACCACCAAAGGGACTGAGCAGAACACTACCTGTGCTCCTGCCCTATCCAAGGTACCTGACCCAGTACCTTGAAGTCCTTTCTAATTGCCTTGACACTCCTCTTCTCAATCTCATCACTGCCAGCCTGGAGTTTCAGCAGTGGGTAATAATCAGAGGGCTGAATCAGCCCAGGAAGTCTCTCAGTGATATTTTGCACCCAGGCCCCAGGGAGGCAACAGACCTCCCTGTGGGATGGGTCTGGTCAACATATGGGGCCCTCAGTTCCCTTCAGGAGGGAATCACCTATTACGATTACCCTTCTTTTTTTCTTGATGTTAGAGGTAGTGATCCGTCTTACAGATGAATCATAATTGGGGGGTTCACTGGGCAGACAATTTTCTCCTATATCATCTAGTTGGGTTTCTAGATCTAGGACCTCATATCTATTCTGAAGTGGTACCTGGTTGGATGATGGGGATGGGGATGGGGATGGGGATGGGGAGGACTTTTTGTTATTACCTCCCCGAATGGGGACCCGTTTCCACACCTCTTCATCTACCAGGTGCCCTTCTGTTGCCTGAGAGCGGCAGGCATATAAGTCCTCAGTCTCTTGGTCAGAAGCCTCCCTTAAAGATGGTAGGGCTGAACTCCACCAGTCTATTTCCCTTTCACTTTCCCTGATACTCCTTAACCTTTCAACTTCCTCCCTAAGCTCAGCCACCAGTGAAAGGAGGTCATTCACTTGTTCACACCGCAGGCAGGTCTCCTCCACAAGACTCCCTTAAACCACCGATAAGCACAAACACTCTGGGCATGGATGGGTCTGTACAGACACATCCTTTTTGGAGGGCTCGACTTGGTCACTTATACCAGCCACAGTTTTAGACCATGTAGAAACCATTACTGACAAACACCTCAAACACAACTAGGCAGCAAAAAGACCTCAAACAGCACAGAGGACTCCTTACTAGCAAGAAAGCTGGCAACCCTGCCTGCGCGAAATGCCGCGCAAACTGCCTCATATATGCCCCAGAGACTCACCACACCCCTGTTTGCCTGCTCCTGTTCGCCGCGCTCCGGATTGCCGCACTCCCCAGACACCTCTTATAATCAGCCACTCAGCAGCAACTCAGGAAGCTCCTCCCTCTGCTCCTCTCTGACTCACAATGGCAATCTAGGAACAAGGAATTAGAAACGGGAGAAATGGGATTCCTGCTACTGAACACAGCACAAAGAATATTATTTTGTTCCACCAGGCCTCATCAAATAATCTGTCCCACCCGGATAATTGTAAAATTGAATTCCATTTTTGGACTGGGACATGGGCCACCTTCTTAATTTCGGCTGCCAATCCTCTTATGGTTTCCCCATAATCATCAATTTCAATACAACATTCCGATTCATTGAATTTTCCACACAGTCCCCCTTCTTTGGCCAGCAAATAGTCTAAAGCTATTTGATTTTGGTACACAAATGCCCTTACCTGGGTGTGCTGCCGACTAAGTAAATCCAGGGCCTCAGAGGTGTGATTTGATACAATTTCTACCACTCCCTGCAGCCGAATCAGCCAGTTCAGTAGATAAATTAGAGTCCTATACCCATAGCTTCCATCTTGAGCTTATAGACCACGTGGCCGACCCATAATAATCAATTATTATTTCAGCCGGCCACTCTTGTCCCCCCAAGTTTGTTTGCCACTTATGACAGGCATCATCTCTTTCAGACTTCTTCTCTCCCTCCTCAGGGTCTCATACAGAGGAGCCCCTAGTAGGCTACTTTTTGTTCGAGGGAGACTAAAGAAGACTGGCCAGATCATTCCCAGAGTGCATGGCCCCTTCCACCTTGGAGATAACTCATTGTATGCCTTTTTCCTGCAAATCAAATAAATTCCATCTGGGGCTTTCCATCTAAGGTTTGTTCTCCCTGGGTCTCCCCAGTATTCTCTCAGGCCCTCCAAGTATTGGTAAGGGTTGGCTCCCGGATTTTTGACCCAGAAAAGTCCTATCTTTCTGTTCCATTCACAATTGGTCTCATTTTTCTGACTTCAGTACCCCAGAGGGTGTTCTAGTTGCCCAACCTTGCCCTTATTGTTTGAATTTACTGTTAGAGTAATTATCCAGGGAGTGTATTCCACCATCTCGGTATATTCCTTTCCTTCCTGACTGATAAAACATGGTTCCAATCACCCTCTGGTCCAAAATCCACCCCTCAGGCCTCTGTGCCAATTTTGAGACCCTTGGATTGTCCCACTTCAGAGGCTGTTCTGGAGCCAAACCTTCCCCTTTCCATGGCATTTCTCTGCTGACTTCAGCCCCCCACAAATCCGAGTTGCTATTTATTGCATCAAATCAATAAATATGTTCTTATTTAGGTAATAGGTTCCTAAGGTAATTCCCCATCAGCGTATTGTTTCTCAAGTAATTAATACTGTTCTCCTGGAGTTTTAAGCTTTTGTGTTCAATTCATTTCTTCCTCAGTTCTGACCCCCTTCTCTTCAATTCCTGAGTGATCTCCCTCATTCTTCCCTCAGGATCCTCACCATCTTTATTTTTCACGAAGCAGAAACCCTGTCATATTGCAGGCACACCCTATCATCATTTGCCTGTGCCAAATCCAATATGATTGGTTCCCTGCGCAAGGAAAACTTGCTATCAAATTTAACATTTCTTCCCATCCAATACATTTTCCCATTCATCATGCATATCTCTAGCCTTGCATTGTCATAACACAATGGATTCACCTGGTGATACGCTACAAAAATCGATTCCGTTTTTCCCCCAACCCACATTGTTCGATTACATTGGTTCCAAATAGGGATTGACATTATTTCTGCATTCCTTCTCCGTATCTGATGTTTGTGCTTGTCTGACTGCCTGTTCCTTGACCCTGCCTTGGGATCGATACACCAAATCCCTCTGTCCAATTTACATATTTGACCCTCATGCTGGTTCTCCAACAGTACCTGCCAGGCTCCTTGATGCACTCCTCCGGGGCTTGGTATGCTGAGGGTTTCCCGTCCCCTTGCTCAACTCGGACCACCTGAGTGCAACTTCCACACTCATCTGCGGAGCTCTCGTTTCCGCCTCTCGTTGTGACCTCAGTGTGCAGACTCTGCATCCCACACACGGCTAGGCTCAGGCCAATCAGGATTCCCACCAGGCATACTCCTCTGCCCTTGCCTCCTCCCCCTGGGGTGCCACCAGCGGCGAGGAAGACCATCTTCGTGGCAGCAGGAGTATTCTTCGGGGAACACATTCTCTGACCTAGCCGCATACATCCTTTTAAAGGCGCCTCACCGTGAAACCTTGATAGCATCTGAGCTGCACGGTACCTTGATTGATTTCCAGCACTCCACATCCAGAACCTCTGCCTTTGATCTAAGCTTTCCATGCACCCTGTTCTGAAAAGTCTGAAACCACTCCTGCAAATCTAATTCAATGATTCCTAGGCTTGTGGCTAGGGTTAGGATTTGGTCAGTCAGCTCAAGCTCCTTCTTCAGACACTGAGTGCACAACCCCTTCGGCCTCTGTCCCCTTCTACAGTGTACTACAAACACCTCCTGACAATATTCACACTTGAAATGTACAAACGGATAGCATACACAGTCAGACAGTATACAACCTATCCGCTCGCCGTTGGTCATTTACAATGATGTTGGAGTTTGAGTTTCAAGTTGCCTGGGGAAGAAGTGACCCTCCACTTGGGCGCTTCCTCCTGGTGTTCGACTTTCTTCACCCTAGACATGTGTGTCCAGCCTTTCTCCGCCGTCCAAATGGCTGTGTCTGTTGTCAGGAGCACAAGGAAAGGACTTTCCCAGTGAGGAGAGAGGGGTACAGCTTTCCACACTTTCACAAGCACTCTGTCATCCGGTTGAATTTTGTGGATAGCAAATCCCAGAGGAGCACTCTGAGATACTATCCCTTGTTTTCTTAGTTCCTGGAAGTTTTTGTGTATCACAACCAAATACGGTTGAATCTGGCTGTCCTCAAGTCTGGGGTGTCCCACTGGCATCCCATGTTTATATGGCATTTCATATAGCATCTCGAAGGGTGAGAGCCCCGTCTCTGAATGAGGCATTTTTCTGATAATAAGCAAGGCTAAAGCTAGGCATTTTGGCCAGGACATCCGAGTTTCTAAAATTAATTTACACAACTGTGCTTTCAAGATCTGATTCATCCTTTCCACCTATCCCGCGCTCTGGGGATGCCACGGAGTGTGGTATTCCCACCGAATGCCTAGCACCTCTGCCATCTGCTTAATAATTTTTGACGTAAAATGAGTTCCTTGGTCCTAATAAATGTAATTCACCACCTCATATCAGGGCACAATTTCCTCCAGCAATTTCCTGGACACTGTCTGAGCCATTGTCTGTGGACTGGGGAAAGCTTCCACCCAATGGGTCAATTTGTCCACGATTACAAGCACAAATTTGAACATCCTCACTTTGGGCAATTCAGTGAAATTGACTTGAATCCTTTCAAATCATCGATACGTGATGGGGTGACTCCCGAGGATGGCCTTAGTCTTGTTAATTTCTGGTAAATCAGGCATCCTTGTACCTCTTGTTTGGCCAATTCATAAATTTCCCTGCACCTGAAAAATTTCAAAACTTGTTCTGCCAGGGTCTCTGCCCCTCAGTGTGTTCGCTGGTGCAGTTTCCTCAAAATCCTTCTGGTAAAACATTTAGAGACTAGTTCTCTCCCATCTCGTAAATTCCACTTTCCTTCCTCCAGTTTCCCCCCAATCTTCTCATAGCTTTCAATCTCATTTTGGGAGGGTTGAGGAGGGTTGTCTGGGACCTTGATCCCTTCCATCTCCAGGGTACTTACCATCATCAGTGTTGTGGTCTTGGCTTCCTGGTCTGCCAAATTGTTTCCCGTGTTCGGAACTGCATCCCTGCCTGGTGTCCTTTCACTTGGAAAACTGAAATTTCCTCTGGCCCCCTTACTGCTTCCAAAATTTGCCGGATCAGTTGTCCATGCATCCGTCCTTTGCCCCGTGTGTTGACCAACCCCCTTTCTTCCTAGATTTTCCCAAATATGTGAATCACCCCAGAGGCATACCTAGAGTCTGTAAAAACTGTTCCCTTCTTCCCCTTCAGTCCTTCCAAGGCTCTCAGAACTGCATACCATTCACAAGCCTGTGCTGACCAACTGGCACTCAGGGGACCTGCTTCAATCGCTTTTCCCGTTTGTCCATCCATGACTGCGTATCCTGATCTCCTTTACCCATCAACCACCCTGCTTGATCCATCCACAAACCATTTTTCTCCTTCATCTAGCTCTTCCTCTTCTAAATCCTATCTGATCTTTGTTTGTAATTCAACCACCTCCACGCAACTGTGAACAAGCTCCTCTGAAGCTTCCCCAAACAAAAACTGCACAGAGTTCTGCGCAGTCATTGTCCGCAATTCCAAATCCTGTGAGTGAATCAAAATGGCCTCATACTTCAACAACCTTACATCAGTGAGCCATTTATCTGCCTTCTGCTATAGTATGCCCTGCACATTATGTGGCACAAATACTACCAATGGTGCGCCGAAGGTGGCCTTCTTATCTTCCTCTACCAGCAATGCTGCGGTGACTATCGCCTGCAAGCAGGTGGACCAGCCTCTGCTGACCAGGTCCAAAAGCCTCGACAAGTAACCTACTGGTTTCCTGACCCCTGCCCAGTCCTGTGTCAGCACCCCATGTGCTGTGTGACTGCTCACATCCACAAACAACTGAAAGGGTCCTCTGGTCTCTCAGTTTCAACGTGGATTGGCTCTATGTCCAACCTCCCAGCTTCCCCGTGGACATACCAAAACTTTGGATCTATTTTCTCCTCATCCTGGACAGTGAGTTTATACATCCTCACCCTGAGCTGGGAATTCTCCACTGCGAAGCTGATTTCTAGGGCAACCATCATGTCTCGCCCCAGCAAATTGAATACCGCATCCCATATCAATAATATGTTTCCTGTATGTTTTTTGTTCTCCATTTCTATTTCTACATCTTTTATGATTGGGACCTCAAAGAGTTCCCCTTTTGTCCCGATTACCATCATGGAATTGTCGCTCAGGGAGCACCCCTGCAGCAGCTGCTGCACAGCTCTCTGTTCTGTCCCTGAGTCTACCATAAACCACATCTCCTGCCTGTGGGGTCCTACTTTTAATTTTATCAAGGGCTCCCTCAGTGTTCTGGACCCCAAACTGAAAAGCCCCTGGCACCCCTAATCTTCCTGAAACATTGCCTGGTCCTTGGCTTTGTTGGGACAATTCCTTCGGATGTGTCCCTTTTGCTTACAGTAATAGCACTCAAAATCTCTCCTCTGATCGTTTGATCCTTTCCCTTGGGAAGAGTTCTGCTTCTTTGTCTGCGCCTTCTTTGCCGTTTCTCTGTCCTGCTCCTGTTTTTGTGCTTCCCTTACCGCAGCTACCAATATCTTAGCTTGAATCTTCTGTTTCTCTTTGTCTCATCTCATGTAGACTTTTTGGGCTTCCCGAAGCAGTTCCTGCAACCCCTTGTCCTGCCAACCATCTATCTTTTCTAGCTTTTTCAGAATGCCTTCCCAGGATTTTGCCAGAAACTGAGTTTTTAGCAAAACCACCCCGATCGGAGAATCGGGATCCGTCCCTGAATACATTCTCAAACACTTGTAGAGCCTCTCCAACCATTCCATGGGAGTTTCACCTTTCCCCTGGCACTCCCTGAGTACCTTGCTCATGTTCTGTCCCTTGGGTATGGCTTCCCTGATACCCTGAATTATCATATTTCTCAAATTTATCATTTTCTGCCTCCCCTTCTCCATCTGGGCATTCCAGAATGGTTTCTGGTTTGGCCATCTCTCATTCCCGCTTTCCCCAGTGGTGTTTCTCTTTTCCCAATCTATGATTGCGGCTTGTCTGATCATGTCCCTCTCCTAATTGTTGAACAGCGATCTCAGGATCACTTGGAGATCCTCATAGGTGTAGGTGCTTGTCCCTAGAAATTCATCTAGCCTTTCCACCACCCCCAAAGGATCATCCATTAATTTTCCCATCTCTTTCTTGAACATTCTCACATCTCTGGTATCAATTGGCACGTGTATGAAGCCGATCACTCCAGGAGCCGTCAGCACCTCCGTAAAGGGAAGAAGCCAGGCTTCTCTTCCTCATCCCCGCTGTCTCCCATGGTTGCCCTCCTCGTTCACTGCCTCGTTTGATGGGCCAGGGGACAGCTGGTTTTGGGGATGGTTACCTGTTTTGGGAAGGGTTGGCGGCAACGGTTGCTCACATGGGAGCGGAGGTGCCGCCTCTTGTTCACGTGGAGGAGAGGCGCTGCAGCCGGCCCCGGTGGGAGCAGCAGTGCCGAGACCTGACCCAGTGGGATTGCCACCTCTAGAGGCAATGCAGGCATGGGTGGTGCCTAAGCCAGTCTGGGCTGGGGTAGAGGAACAAGGTAGAGAGGTGGAAGATTGTCAAAGGGTTCCCATTCCTTTCCCCTCTTTGCCGCACGTCGGAGGGTTCATACTGGGTATAAACTCATACAAGCGTACCTCCACATCTCGGCATACTCGATTTCCTCAAAATCCTGCGGGCGGCAATCAAATTGTGATCATACAAGGACTCGCAAGTCCATGCCTCAAACGTGCTGAACACCACCCAAACCACGTATTTTCCAATCTCCTTCCCTCCCCATTTTTCCATACAAAAGTTTTCTCCTTGTGTAAGCGTTCAAAAACACATAATCACGGGGATTATATGCGGTGCTTTTTATTAAAGAGCTCTGGGAATCGGGGTATTACCCAAATCTGATTCTGACCATACATCCAAAATGATCATGTTTTTACACTCTATCGTTACATACCTTTCATGTTAATTATTAAACTTATATTGTTCTATTGTATACATAAATTTAGCCCCTCTCTGAATTTCCAACATAGTTTCTCATTATTCTTCTTATAGTTATATAATAATTATATTTAATTACTAAACAATCATCAAGTCTAACAATTATATAATTTTTCATACTGCTTACGCAGGTGCAGTTGATCTGGGAAAGCACAAAGCCTAACATTTTAGATTCTATCTTTAACTTTTTCCAGGGCTCCACTATCATTCTCCCTGCTTTGAAAGCATTTTCACTTCACTATAGGTGTAAATGTTTTCATTTGATACTGTCCTTTATTCCTCAGTTCGTACTTGGTTCTTCAAATCCAGGGTTGATGTAAATGTTGTCGTGGATGCTGTTACGAACTGGAGAACCAGAAGATGGTGGGCGTGGATCTCGTGTTAGTGCCTTCATTATCCTCTGGTTCCAGGATGTTTTCTTCTGTATCTCTCCCTTTAAGATGCTGTAAACTAACCAAATTGCTAAGAATACAATTAGTAAGATTATCACACTCTCAATGATAGATTTAATCCATGAACTCACATTCCCCCCTAATCCTTTAAAGATTTTTCCTAACCAGCTTGTAGCCAAATCCTTTTGCTCTTCTTGTGCTTCATGCTCTATTTGTTTCAACTGATTGATGTCATATTCTACATCTGCAGTTACATTTGGGATATGAACGCAGCAATGATCAACTCGTCCCTTTAAAAATCCACATACTCCATGCTTTTTCAGGAGTAACATATCTAGGGCCAATCGATTTTGTTAAAGTCATTTTTGTGGTGGCTTGTAATTGTATATTCAATTCTTTAAATCCTTCCTAGGTGACTTTTGCCAGTCTATCTACCTGACCTGTAAGTTTGTAGAGCATCTCTCTACTCTGATAGTTTGCTATAGGACCAAGCAATGACTCTAGGGCCCATCCAAATTTCACTCCACTAAAGTGTTTTTGCCAAGTGTCATCTGGATCTTCATTGTCTAGAACTTCTCATCTTGCTCTTATCTGCAGAAGTTCATGTTTTCCATTAAATGGGGACTTTTTCCAAATTGGACAAAAGGTTGGGAGGCCTAAAGTAATCTCCTTTACTTTCCCGTCTACAGGCAGATATATTGTCCAGGTACCATCACTTGCTGCCCATACAAATTGTCCTGGACCTCGGACTGTAACCCTGGTACACCCTGTAATTACTCTATAATTCACTCTGCCTTGTTTATGTTTAATCTCTCTGCAAGCACAACCAGTTTGTAGGGCTATTGCCAGGGGTGGCATCTGTTTTATCTCTTCATCATCTGAAGTGCAGTCGTAAGTTTTATTACATGCCCACCAACTTACTTTGTCTGCCCTTGTTCTGCTACTAGTGTCAGTGTTCGTTATTGCTGGATCTGTTTCATTCTCGGGGCCTTCCCACTTAATACACCAAGGGGTGTTTGCCATATATTGGAATCTTTGAAGAATACTCACAGACCACACACTGTCCCAAGGTTCTATCTGATCCTTCCTATCCTTGGCCTCACATTCCCATACCAGAGTTGTTTCTGTAACTTGCCTCAATTTGGGTACCTGTTTACATGTAATTGTTTCGTTCCTTTGTATTTCAGGTAGTTTTGATGTTATGATTCCCCAATTTACTGGGTCTCCTGCTGCCTTTGGTATTGGCAGACAGGCAGTTATTTGGCTGGTGTTTTGCATTTTGGCAAAATCTTTGACTAATCCGATCATTACATTCTCAGCCCGAACTGCATTAGAAACCTTTATCACCTGTGTTTATATTTGTACCTCTCTCTTCATTCTAGAATGAAGAGTGGTTGGTTGATCATTTTGCATTCCACATCCCAAAGACATTAATGACCATAATGTTAGCACAATTACTGACAGCATTCTGAAAGCAATTAAACACGTCTTATCTGCAGGCTTTGTTCATTCCAGAGTTTATACAGTCTGTGATCCAGGATGGACTTTCTTCACTCGGGTATAGTGGATCCAGGGTTCCACGCCGGCTACTTTGACTGCTGTAAAGGTGGTCAGTAGTACCTGATGGGGTCCACTCCACTTTTCTTTCAGCGGTTCCTCGTTCCAGTTCTTGATGTACACCTCGTCTCCTGGATGTATGTTATGAACTGGGTTCTCGAGAGTCAGTGGTCTGTTCCACACGAGGATACTCCGGAGCCGAGCTAAAGTTTTCCCAAGAGACAGAACATAATTATATGCTTCCTGCTTTCCTGTGATATGTACATTAGGATTAGGCTCAGGAGATTCATATGGTTTCCCATACAATATCTCATAAGGACTGACTGACATCCCACTCCTAGGCTTTATCCGAATCCTCAACAGTGCTATTGGCAAAGCCTGGGGCCACTGCAATTTGGCTTCTTGGCATATTTTACTGATTTGCTTTTTTAGTGTCTGATTCATCCTCTCTACCTGTCCACTTGACTGGGGTCTCCACGGTGTGTGGAGGTCCCAGTTTATCCCCAGCAACCTACTTACCTCTCTTACTACTGTAGCTATGAAATGGGGTCCCCTATCTGATGATACCCCTAGGGGTACCCCGAATCTGGGAATAATCTCCTGTAGTAACCACTTAACCGCGTCCTTTGCTTGGTTCATGCAACAGGGAAGGGCTTCTGGCCACCCAGAGAATGTGTCAACCCCCACTAACAGGTATTTGTATCCTCGGGTTCTTGGTAGTTCTACAAAATCTACCTGCCAATAGTCTCCTGGCTCTGTTCCTATCCAAATTCTTCCTAGCTGTGCCTGTTGCCTGGCCACTGGGTTGTTTTTCAAGCAGATATCACATTTTGACATTACTGATTTTGCCATTGTTAACATCCGTACTGAAATTAAACTCTGCTTTAGCAATTTTACCAATGCCTCTGCTCCCCAGTGACATTCGTTATGTTTAATTTGTAGAACCTCTCTCATTATCAAGCGGGGTACCACTATTTGTCCCTGTGCAGTCACATACCATCCCTCTGAATTCTTTTGTGCATTTAGCAAACGTGCCAGTCTCTCATCTTCTACTGAATATTTTGGTTTTGGAGGCAAATTGAATTGGGATACATTAAGCTTCAAAGGTATCAATGCTATTATTATTTGTACCTCCCGAGCAACCTGTCGGGCTGCCCAGTCTGCCTTTCGATTTCCCTCACAGATTTTGGAGTTTCTTGATTGGTGTGCTTTGCAGTGTATGATTGCCACTTGTTCAGGTTTTTGTACTGCCTTTTTCAATTGCAGGACTGCATCCTGATTGTTTAATGTGGGTACCCCGAGAAGATAACAGTCCTCTTTCTTTCCACAGTGCTCCGTGTACATGCACCACTCCAAAAGCATATTTTGAGTCGGTCCAGATATTTACCTTTTTCCCTTCACTTAATTCTAGTGCCCTGGTTAAAGCAACCAGTTCTGCCCTCTGGGCAGATGTATTTGGTGGTAATGCCTTTGCCTCCACTACTGTATTGACTGTTGTTACCGCATATCCAGCGTATCTGGTTCAGTTTTCCACAAAGCTGCTCCCATCTGTAAACAGCTCCCACTCCGGCTGCTCTAGTGGGACGTCTTTCAGGTCTTCTCTTGCTGAATAGGTGTACTCTATTACTTCTACACAGTCGTGTTCTAATGGGCCTTCTTCAGTTGTGGTACCTAG
Organism: Ammospiza nelsoni; assembly: GCF_027579445.1. Lineage (NCBI taxonomy): Eukaryota > Metazoa > Chordata > Aves > Passeriformes > Passerellidae > Ammospiza > Ammospiza nelsoni. The sequence goes on along the minus strand of NC_080661.1, from coordinate 2,050,970 downwards.
GAACAAAGCTGGATTCAAAAGGTTAGTTGTTTTAATGTGTGTCCTGCTCAGTCAGGACTACCTGGAATTTCATCATCCTGCTGGGAGATAGCAAATGGCCCCCCTTTTGTTCTAAGACAGTGGTTACCATGTGTGGTACATAGGCATCTATGTGCCTTCCCATAGTAAGTTTCCTGGCTTCTTGTATCAGGATCACAGTAGCTGCGATTGCCCGCAGACATGGGGGCCACCCGGCACTTATGTTGTCGAGTTGTTTGGAAAAGTAGCCCACCGGCCTTTTCCAGCTTCCCAGTCGTTGGGTCAGGACTCCTAGTGCTAGGCGCAGCCTTTCATGTACAAACAGCTGAAAATCTTTAGACAGATCAGGTAACCCTAATGCTGGAGCAGTTGTCAGTGCTTCCTTTAATTTTAGGAAGGCTTCTTTCTGTGGTTTGCCCCAGGTGAATGGCTGCGTCTTCTGAGCTTCATACAGGGGTTTCACAATCAGTCCCTAGTCCATGATCCACAAGCGACACCATCCTGCCATCCCAAGGAAGACTCGCAGCATGTAAATTCTGGGGCTCTGGAATAGCACAAATTGCTTGGATATGGTTAGTACCTAGTTTTCATTGCCCTTGGGAAATTTAAATCACAGTGGTTACCTTTATACAGGTTGCTTTTTCTTCTGTAGCTATTAGTATATCATCAACATACTGCAACAATAAGTATTGGTCTCTTGGTACTTGCCCAATTTCGCTTCAAATCTCCAGTTCCTTTGCCAGTTATTTTCCAAATAGGGTCGGCGAGTTCTTGTCGTGTCCAGGTGAGCTGGGTCTTTCTTCCGTTCCCTAGGTTTTTCCACTCAAAGACAGTTTCCTACTTTCTTTGTCAAAGAGTATGCAGAGAAAGGCATCTTTTAAATCAATTACAGTAAACCACTTATGTATCCCCTTTATGGATGTTAGCAATGTGTGAGAATTTGTTACCACTGGATAAATGCCCTTTTTATTTCTTGCTTTCAAATCCTGCGCTAACCTATATTCACCTATTTGGTTTCCTTACTTGAAATATTGGTGGGTTAACTTCTACTGTATATTTGTGGTGAGTTCTTGAACCTGTTCCACAGGTTCAGTTAGTTATATTCTCCTAACACCATGGCTTTGGCAGCGTTTCCCTGCTGGAACTGATTGTCCTGGTGAAACAATTCTGGACAATCTCGCTTCCAATGTCCCACCCCCTTGCAATATGCACATTGATTCAGGCTTAAGCCCTGGGTAACTGGTATCCTACCCTGACGATTCCTGTTATGTCCCCTGAAATTTGGGTTCCCTTTTCCATGTATTACTGCCAAAACATTCTGCTGCTCCTTTTTACTAACTTCTCTTTCGCGATTGTTATATACCTTCCAAGCAACCTTCCTTAAGCCTCTCCAGAAACGCAGTGGGAGATTCCTTCTTTTCCTGTCGAACCTCATATAGTTTGGACTAATTTATGGTTTTGGGCACGGCGTTCTGAACTCCTATTTGGATCCACTCTTGATATTTCCGTAATTTCCTCACATGGCACAATAAATTAGGGTCCCAATTTGGATCCTCAATTGGGCAATTCACAACTAAATTCCCTGTTACTATATCCTCTCTTGCCCTCTCTTTGGCCGCCTTAAGTACCATTTCTTTTTCAGTAGAATCCATCAGAGTATCTAATACTACTTGTATGTCATTCCAGTCAGGATTTTGAGTTTTTATATCCATTTTTACTACGCGTACCACTTTATCAGGATTTTCTCTATAAGTTCTGGCTGACTGTTTCCAAATAACTAAGTCTGCCGGGGAAAAAGGCACTTTTACAAATACTGGCTCTTCCACTCCGACACCTTGTCGCAAGGGGGCAATCACAGTCTGTTTTTGTTTGCTTATGCCATCTCTATGCACAACTGGAGCAAGCTTTGCCCGACCCCGGTTTCTATGGGCTGTTGGGGTCACTGATTCATTACCATCGCTATCTTTTTCACTTGCATACCTCTTTCTCCTTTCTATCACACTTTGGTTTTGCTCATCTTTCGAGGAAGAGGGATCAGGTGATGATGGGAGAGGAGGATAAAGAGGGAAAGGTGTACTAGATGAGACAGGTTCAGGGGTAGGTGGGTGAGGAGCAGGTAGTGGGATAGGGACAGATGAAACAGGTGGGATAGGGTTAGGTTCTCTTGTTCCTATTGGCGCTACTTGTAAATCAATATCTGTATAATTTTCTCTACTCAAGCTTTCTCTTAATGCCAAGTGTTCTAAACAATGTTCCTCACAAACCCCACACTTTGCAGATGTTTTAACCACTAATAATCCACATTCATTCTGCCATTCTGGCTTTCCCCGTAAGTAGAAAAACAGATCAACATATGGTACTTCATCCCATTTTCCTTCTTGTTTAAAAAGCAACATCAACCATGAAATAGTGTTATATTTCAGAGTACCATATTTTGGCCATTTTTCGCCATTCTCCAAGGCATATTCTGGCCACCATGAATTACAATAATCAATCAACTTAGTTTTACATAATTCTTCCCCAAAGTTACCCTGTTTCCAATGTGCTAATAAGCGCCCCAAAGGAGAATTTTGCCGGATAGGGGTGTTACTGCCCAAAATCCCTTTAAGTTTCTCCATTTCAAATACACCACAAATGCCGAACCCGCAACACTTTCGCGATTGTCTTACAGAACAGCACCTAGGCTTACACCAACAGGAATTCCTTTAGCCCAACCAAGCGTAGCTTTTGCTGCGTCTTATTGGCAGGCACCCAAACCAAAGTAAAAAGCACCTTACCTTTCTCCCAGGGACGTTTGTGAGCGGCGGAAGCGTTCGCGGCCGATGGGCTCCCTGAGAATCCCTCGGTGCCGGCTGGAGCGTGATCGAGTCGCGAACTCGCTCAGCAGCACACACAAGTGTCCAATCTGGGGGTCCCAAAATGTTAACGTTCAAAAACATAATCACGGGGGATTTTATGCGGTGCTTTTTATTAAGAGCTCTGAGTGTCAGGGGTATATTCAACCCAAATCTAACTCTGACCAAACATCCAAAATGATCATGTTTTATACTCTATCGTTACATAACTTTCATGTTAAATATTAAACTTCTATTGTTCTATTGTATACATAAATTTAGCCCCTCTCTGAATTTCCAAAATAGTTTCTCATTATTCTTCTTATGGTTATATAATAATTATATTTAATTACTAAATAATCATCACATCTAACAATTATATAATTTATCATACTGCTTACGCAGGTGCAGTTGATCTGGGAAAGCACAAAACGTAACATTTTAGATTCTATCTTTAACTTTTTCCAGGGCTCCACTATCATTTTCATAGATGGTGGATCCTTTTCACATAGTAGAGAAGAACCAGAGAAAGAAAAAAATAATTCCAAGAGCAGCGGGGATGACCCAGACTGGACACCAGGAGAAAGGAATTTCCCTGCCAGAGCAGGGCTGTGGTGCAGCACATCCCCCAGAAGGAGCCTGGAGCAGCCCAAGGCTTTGTGTGGGCAGGCAGGAGGCAGAGCTGTCAGCAAAGAAAGGGCCCAGCCAGGTGGGGCAGCCAGGGGATGCCGACAGCCTGAAGGGACAGAGACACAGGTTTGCTCAGCATCAGAGACACCTTTTCCATGCTTGTCACCATCTGTCATCAGTGCCACCAGTGTTCTGCTCTACCTGGAACCTGGGGAGACTTTCTCAGTCCTGTCCCTCAGATGGATCTATTTAAAGTATGAGAAACTTCAGTGTTGCACTCTCTTTTTGAGTCCTTGAGAAGTTTTTTGAGCACACTCTGAGGGACTGAGTCTGATGCAAAGAGCACCAAAGCCCCAGAGGGTCATTAAGTCCCTGTGCTGTGTCTGTGCTGCTGAGCTGGGCCGGGCTCCTGGCCCAGAGGCAGCTCCTGGCAAGGGCAGCGCTGCAGAGAGACAGCTCTGGCCAGGAGCAGCTCCTGTGCACAGCCCAGCAGGGCTGGGACGCTGCCAGGGCCCCTCAGGGACACCAGCAGGACACAGACAGAGCTCACAGGGGCTCAGCACTGGCAGGGGCTGTGGCATGTCCCCGAGGGGGCTGTGTCACAGCAGCTCCTCTGGAGCTGTGTCACAGAGGCACAGAGCAGCTGTGGTGTCAGCAAGGGGCTGTGTGACAGCACAGAGTGGGCTGTGTGAGGTCACAGATTGGGCTCTGACATCACAGAGTTTGTTGTGTGAGGTCATTGAGCAGATACAGCAACATGGAGGGGATTGTGGGACATCATAGAGCAAGCTGTGACACCATGGCATGGCTGTATGGCATCATGGAGCGGGCTGTGATGTCAAAGTGTGTGTTGTGACATTACAGAGTGGCAGTATGAAATCACAGAGAGGGTTTTGTGACAATCACTGAAGGGATTGTTACATCACAGAGCTGGCTGTGATGTCATGGAGTAGGATGTGATGCCACAGTGCAGACTCTGCCATCATAGAGGGTGGCTCTGTGAAACCAGAGAGTGGGTTGTGACATCACTGGGTGACTAAGTAACATCACAGAACTGGCTGTGACATCACAAAACAGACTATGATGTCACTGTGTGACTGTGTGATATCACAGAGTCTTCTGTGACATCACAGAGTGACACAGACATATTTTATGAAAGATCCTTTGCCAGGATTTTTCTCCTGAGAAGCTGAGAGGCCTTAGAAACAAAAGGTAAACAATAATTATCTGTTGCTGCGGAATGCAACTGGTACATCTTTGATTGGTCTCATGTGGCTGTTTCTAATTAATGGCTAATCACAGGACTGTCTCGGACTCTCTGGTCAGTCACAAGATTTTGTAATCATTCCATTCCTTTCTACTCCTTGCTAGCCTTCTGATGAATTATTTTCTTCTATTCTTTAAGTATAGTTTTAATATATAATTTTCTTTTAATATAATATATATAATAAAATAATAAATCAGCCTTTTGAAACATGGAGTCAAGATTCTCTTCTTTTCCCTTGTCCTGGGACACCTGTGAACACCACCAAATCAGAGCAGCGGTATCACATCACAGGGTGACATCTCAGAGTTGGCTCTGTGACATCACAGGGGCTGTGTGACATCACAGAGGGCTGTGTGACATCACAGGTGCTGTGTGAGGTCACTGGGGAGGTCACTCTGCCCCGGCCCCCCTCACAGCTCCCCCCAGAGCAGTCCAACCCTGCTCGTGCACAGCGGGGTCCCCTGTCCCCCCGGGTCCCCCCGCCCCCGGCCCCGCAGCCTCCCCCAGAGGATGTTCCACGAGATCGACCCCAGAGCCTGACACGGGGACGGGGGGCCGGGGCCCTGGGGGTGGCACAGGGGGACAGGGACCCCCCAGCAGCGTCCCCGTGTCCCCCAGGGCCAGAGCCTGGGCCAGGGCTCCTTCACCCTGTTACGAACGAGGCCTTGAGAGCACTGAAAAACCCCTGGCAAGGGATCAGCCAAAACCAGATTTAATATTAAGGGACAGCATGGCAAAGTTCCTTGGTAAGAATCACTCTGCTCCTGACTGGACACTTGAGGCACACCAAGGAAACAAGGAACAACAAAACCAAACCAAATCCAGGCAATCAAACCAGAAATTACCCGAGAACTGCCTGTGTGTGTGTGTGTGTGTGTGTGTGTGTGTGTGTGTGTGTGTGACACAAGGAAAGTGAGGGCAAGGATAAAAGGAATACGGCCTTAAAGCTTAACAGAGCTCAAACTTAACAGGACTTAACATAAACTTGACTGATACTTTAAACTTGACAATTTAAAAAAAGAACAGCACTTAACAGTATTTAACCTAACGTTTAACTTATGACTTTGCAATTCAACAGAGAAATGACATTTAACAGTATTTAACTTAGCTAATAACTTAAACTTAACAACTTAGCAAAAGAGCAACTCTTAGCAGCATTTAACTTAGATTAGACCTTGTGACTTGACCTTCCTTACAGGCATGACTGACTCAGCTATCCAAGGCACTCAAACCCCTCTGAGAGCAGCATTTCTGCCACATTTCCCCAGCACAGGCACTCCTCTGTGCACACAGAAACTAAGAGTCAGTTGTCGAGATCCGCCCGAGTGAACGGGTGACGGATGATTTTTTGGTGCAAAATAACCAACAAGGCACAGGTGGTTTGCAGTAACAAATCAACAAAATGCAATTTTATTGATAATAACCACAGCTGAATAAGCATTTGATTAGGGAATCTAGGGAAGAAAAGGGTAAGACAAGGGAAGAGGGAGGAAAGAAGGTCAGGTGGGGTATAGCTACCGAAACGTGTCATTGTCCTTTGGGGGTCCAGCCGTCGAAGCTCACTGGTGCACGTCCCAGGGAGATCTCAAAGCACAGTCAGATTGCACCCCAAAATATACTGTTTTTCGTTGGGGGAAGGGTGGTTGAAATAAGGTTTCCAAGGAGGGGAAAAGAATAGGAACAAAAGGAGGGGGTGCTTATTCCATTGTTTTCATGGCCAAACGCTTCGCAGGTGCGTTTATTCTGGGCAGTTTTCCCCCTTCATGCACACCCCCCCCCCGAGCTGGGGGGGTTCAGTCCCAGGGGGTGCCAAGGGGGTGCCAGGGGGGTGCCAGGGGGTAGCCAAGGGGGTTTTTCTTGTCTTGTCTTGGTTCCTTGAAGAAGAGGCTCACCTCTCTATTTTTCTGTCACGGTGGTTGAAGACAGGAAAGAGGGGTCTTCCCTTGGAGAGGGGGAACCACTCCATGTGGGATCTCAGCACCTCAGGATGGAGGTGCAGAGAGGCCGAGACCACCCTTGGGGGGCTCGGGAATCCTGGAATGTTGCCAGAAGTGTCTGGTGGCAGGATTTTGATCCTACACAGGAGATGAGACCTGTATGAGGACTGGGAGGAATTCACTGGGTGAATGGTGAAGGGATAAGTTAGTTAAAGTGTAAAACACAGGGTTTAGGATTTTGGTACAGGGGGGTCTAAAGAAGTAAGATGGAGGAATTGGGGCGTGTCCTGTCCTTCTTCTTCTTCTTCTTGGCCTCCATCTTCTGTGGTGGTGGTGGCACTTTGGGATTGGTCATTACTAAAAGTGCACCGGTTAATAAGGGTAGAAGGTATTGGAGAGAAATTATAAATATTGTACACGTAACTTAGGGTATAAAGATAAGTGACCGCCCGGGGGCTTCGGCAGTGTGCCCATGGCTGACTTGCTGTGCAGACCTCTGTCGGGCTGAAAGAAAATCTTTTAGATAAACAATTAATAAACACCAAGACCGAGACAAGATCAGAAGTCTCTCCTCGTCCTTTGAAGCGTCGGCTCTCCAAGGCCATCCCTGGGCCTTTCCAGGCCACCAGAACAGCAACACAGAAAACTAACAACTCCAGAGCTCAGACCAGCCAGGTCAGGAGGTAGGGAGGAAGTCCAGATCCATTGTTCAGAAAGGGCAGCATGCATCTTTCGAGTACAGCATGGCATGTTCTGCAAACACCACCTGTGAACATACTGAATAAGCATAATACTTTCTTTCCCAACTGGCTCAACAGTTTTTAACCTTTCAGTGTCTTTTCTCTTCATGACAGTTGTGAGGCAAAAATGAAAGATTTTCGGACAGACCCTCACCTTCAGTGCAAGGCACCTGTGAGAAATTCCCCTGAAGGCCGGAAATGTTCCCTGTGGATGCTTTGGCATCTACCCAGTGGGCAAAGGGTTGAGCCTGGAGGAATGGGGGGATTGGCCCAGGCTCCGTCCTTGTTCAGGATCCCTGAGTGCAGCAAACAGGAGAGTTCCTGGCTGGGAGAGGCCCCACTCAGAGGGAGTCGCTAGCCCAGGAGTGTCACTATAGGACACGAAAGAACACAAGCTCACCTCATTGTTCTCAAGGTGAAGTAAAAAGGGCAAGTTTATTTTCTGACTCCAACATTTACAGTTTTCCAAAAGTGACAGTGGATTGGAGGGTCACTGTCCCATCTCTCCAATGACACTGGACAAACCAACAGTGCATCAACTATCTCCTCCTCCATAAAGGAATGCAAAACAATGAGTTGTTTACAGAAAGTGTGTGAGAAAGTTCACTACAAGAATGTCAACATCAGAAGGCTTAGAAAATCTTAAAATACCAGGGCGACATCTCACCCTTTTCCATTTAAAAAAGAAAAAAAGAAAATGAACAATATGAAAAAGAAAACATGAACAATGTTCAGTGCCCACTTGCGGAGGAATCATCAGAGTGATCACTCTCATCATCTGCATCTGACAATTCACCCGCTTGATGCCTTTCAGGTTGGTCACGGTTTCCATCTTGCTCGTCGGCTGGATTCTGTCTCTGCGGTCGCAGGTCAGGGCAAACACACTTCGAAGGTACCCAGCATACCCCAGTATCTGTGGATACACAAACATACCTGCGCCCCAAAGCGATAAGGTCATAGGCACTTTCCCACTGTTTGGTGAATAAATTCCACACCCGAACCTTCGCTCGATGCTGATGTGCCTTGTCCGCAGCCTGCAACGAGAGATGGTGATTCAAAGTGACAGGATTATTTGAGTTCTGTGGCACTGTGAGATGATTGACTGCGCACAAAACTTTTGCCAACCGACTGTGCAGGGTTTCACCCTGCATTCCCCGTTTTTGTTTTTGAAGAACTCGCTTCAGAGTACCATGAGTGCCTTCTACAATACCTTGACCAGTCGGAGAATGAGGGATACAAAACTTTTGCGAGACACCCCACAACTGCAGGAATTGCCACACCATTTGCGATGCGCAAGCAGGACCTGCAGAAGGTACACGCCCAGAACGGCAAAGGCCTGCCTCCAGTGGGCAAGGACATCATGAGCCTTCTCCCCAGTGTGAGCCAAAGCCCACATCGCAGAGGAGAACGTGTCCACAGTGACATGCACATACTTGAGCCGGCCAAACTCGGCGACCTGGGTGACATCGGTCTGCCAAAGCTCCAAGGCTCTAAGGCCTCTGGAATTTACCCCAGCCAGCAAAGGCGGAGCAAGTGCATGGCAGTCATCACATGACTCAACAATGTCACGAGCCTCAGCTGGCGTCAGCTGAAACTGCTTCTGCAGGGTATGTGCGTTTTGGTGGAAAAACCCATGGCATGCCTTGGCCTGCGCGAGTGTATCAGGCTGAGGCGCTACCCACGCTGGGTTAGCCAACTTGTCAGCCCTCACATTACCTTCCACTAAAAAGCCTGGCAAACTGGTGTGACTACTCACATGCAGAACATAGAATGAATGAACCCAGGCCTGAATGGCACACCACAAGGTCTTCAGTAAATGAAACAAGGCAGGATTACCGACCTCCTTCAAAACCAAATGACCCAACTGGTGTGCAATATCAGCCACATGGGCGTAATCCGTGACCAAGTTGAAAGGTTCCTGGGAAAATTTCTCAAATGCCATAACAGCAGCCCTCAGTTACAACCAATTGGGCTGACCCATCCTCATGGCCTTCCAGAACCTGCCACTCAGATCCGTCCCTCCAGGTAACAATGGCTTTTCCTGTTTTCCCTGAACCTGAAGACGGTGGGTCCTTGCACAGGCTCCTGACTATTCTTGGGCTGCAAAGAAATTGGTGTGGATTTCGCCATATGCAGTAGCCAATGACTGGGCAGATGATAAATGACCTGCCCTGAAAAATTTTCCAGAGCACTCTGCAGGGACACACTGTTTGCAAAGCTCCAGTCAAAATCCTCCCATTGCACCAGGAGTATGATCTTTGCAGGATCCGCACCCATCAATTGCAAACACCGTTGTCGGCATTTGATTATCAAGCGAGCAATCAGCTCAAACAATGCAGCTGCCGTCTTCTGCGGCTGATGGGACAGGAAAACCCATTCCAACACATGCAAGGAATCAGACCATTTGTCACTCCATTGGCCAATGATGCCCGTGGGATACGAATCTGGAGTGGTGATGAACACAGTGACAGCAACGGAGGGATCAATGCGATAACCTTGGCAAGCATTGAAACAGCTTGCTGAACCACCTCCAACGCCTTAAGTGCCTCAGGGGTCAGTGTGCGAGGTGACTTTAGATCAGAGTCTCATTTCAACAAATCAGACAGAGGAGACAGCTGTGCGTCGGTTAGCCCCAAGTACAGATGTAACCAAGTGATGACACCTACCAATTTCTGAGCATCATTCAGTGTCTTCACAGAATGCACAAATTGCACCTCCTGGTGACAGATCGTCCATTCCAGAATTTTGACCTCCAAGTTCTTCCAACGTGGTTGTTTTTGAACCTTTTCTGGAGCCACCTGCAGTCCATGAGCATGCAAAGCATCAAGCAACCGAGGCTGAATCCTCAGCAGCTCATCCTGGGTGGACACGGCCACCAAAATGTCGTCCATATAATGATACAGACACGCATCAGGAAACTGCTTGCCAACTCCACACAAGGCACAGGCCACATACCACTGGCATATGGCAGGAGAATTACGCATGCCCTGGGGCAATGTCCTCCATTGATATCTCTGTGCAGGTTCAGTCTCGTTAATCGCTGGAACTGAGAAGGCAAACTTCGATCTGTCATCGGGATGCAAAGGAATCATAAAGAAACAATCCTTCAGATCGACAATGAGGACTGGCCAGTCTGCAGTAAGCATGGTAGGCGATGGCATGCCCGCCTGCAATGTTCCCATGCTTTCCATCACGGCATTAACCTTACGGAGGTCTTGCAACAACCTCCATTTCCCAGATTTCCTTTTGATGCAGAAGAATGGAGTGTTCCAGGGAATGGTAGAAGGCTCCAGATGACCCTGGTCCAACTGTTCCTGCACCGGATTCTGAAGAGTGACCAATTTATCTTGAGGGAGGGGCCACTGCTTCTCCCAGACAGGCTTGTCCAGCAGCCACCGTATAGGAGGTGCAGGACACTCTGCGTCCTTCATCGCAGTGGCCCACATCAAAAATCTGTCTCGATGCGCACCCCCCAGACAGACAGAACATCCCTCCCCCAGAGGTTGGGAGGAGTTGAAGTAACATGAGGCCTAACCCAGGCCATCTGTCCCTCTGGGTTCATGAGCAGCACGGGCTGCAGGCTCACGTAGCATTGTGCCGTCCCTCCCAGGCCCACAACAGACGTCTCCACTGGATCCAGGGGCCACTCCGAGGGCCAGGCTGTCAAGAAGCCTGCAGAGGTGGATCTCCGACAGCGTCGCACCAGGAATGGACAGGGTACACAGCATCTCGTAACGGTCCTTGGTCAGGACCGCAGTCCAGTGAACTTGAGGCAGCCCAGTGGATCCAAAGCCACCAGCTCCACACAACTTGTCAGCTGTCCTGCGAACAGAGGACTTAAAAGGCACAAGTTGAGCAAGTCGTGTCCCTTTTGGGATCATGACGGGAGGGGGTGGGTGTGGAGACCATGACACAAATCTGCCCTGTGAAATCTGCATCAATGAGCCCCAGGTGCACAATGATGCCCTGAAGGGTGGCACTAGACCTCCCCATAAGGAGAGCACTCATGCCCCCACCCAAGGGATCAAAGGCATCCAGGAGAGCCTTGTGTATTTTACAAGATTCTAAGACAACTGTTGCTGCGGTGCAGACATCCACACCTGCTGATCCGTGGGTGCTGGCTGCAAGCTGGGAAAGGAGACCTCCATTGGCTCCTGGGTATGGAGAGAAGCTTGTGTCTGGGCATGTCCCTGCTGCACGCTCTGCTTCACGTTTCCCGAGTCCGGTAAACCCTGGCCATTAACATGAACAGTCACCTTGCAGATAATGGACATGTGATTCGGCCTACCACACTGACCACACAAGAGCATGGGGAATTTGACCTTCCATGCTTTCTTCCCCCACTTCTTGCCACCCTGCACAGTCCCCTGCTGTGGCCGCCTTGCCCTGCGGTGCCACCCAGACTGGCTGCACAGTGGCAGCCACAGCAGCCAACTTCCAGCCCGAGGGGATGATGTCCGCACAGGCCTCTGCCATCTGGGAGACAGCAGGAAAACCAGGCACAGCTGCTATGACCCTCCTACAAGCATCGTTGCAATTACACCTCGCAAGGTTTGCAATCACAATCCTCCTTGCCACAGGATCAGGCACCTGCCTCTCCACAGAGGCAGCCAGCCTTGCCACAAATGCCATGAAAGGCTCATCAAATCATCCCCCTGGACAATGGTCGCAAATGGCTACCTCGGAGCAGCCATTTCCAGGGTCTGAACAATCGCTGCCATGCCCAGTGTGTGGCACTGGTCAAGCACAAGGGGATCGAATCCACTCTGCCCCTGAGTATTTTCATAAATCCCTGTTCCCAACAGCATGTCAGCGACATCCACACGCCTGGGGTCCTGTGGCCCCAGCACAACATTCTGCACCACCGCATCAGCTGCCAAATGAGACCACTTGGTCTCAAAAACATCAAACTGCACAGGGTCAAAAAGACACGACGCCACACGACAGAGGTCATGAGGCATCAGCACGTCCATAGCAACCCTCTGGAGAGTCTGCATAACCTCAGCAGACCCCAAACCATGCTGAGCAACCGCATCACGGACTTCCCCCTCCAGCTTATACGAAACGGGTTGATGGGTGTTATGAGTAACACCCCTGAGCACAGGGAAAGCCTGGGAAGTCCCTGGCAAAGCCACAGCACCTGCTGTGTTCCGGTCCTTGGGCCCCAGAGGGACAAGGGTAGATGATCGACTGGGAGGCAGGTCAACACCACTCACCCCTGCACCCCCTGCAGCACCGGCAGAACCAGAGGACCCCACTCTGCAACCCTGCGGATGCCGCGAGGAGGCAGGCTCAGACATCTCATCGGTTTTAGTATTGGCTTCTCGCCAGAAACATACAGGGTTCCTCAGACACACAGTCACCTGGCATGAGAGAAACATCCACAAATTCAACGAGGAGGCGCCACGGCCCCGGGAACCCACCAGCCTCTCACTGGCCGTGTCAGCATTTGCACTAAAGGTAAATACCTCAGCACCGCAGCCGCAACAGGGGGTGCCTTGGCAGGCACAGGTGCCAGCATGGCCTGCAAACCCAGTGTGGACTGGGATGAGACCAGCACGGGGCCCCCGGCCCCCAACATGGGGGAGGAGGGGGATGCCGTAAGAGGCGGGACCCGCGGAGCCACATCACTGCAGAGCAGCACAAGGGAGCCTGGCACAGCCCCTATGAGCGTCCATCCTGAACCGCAAGACTCCACAGTGGGCACTGCCCCGGCCAAGTGGAGTGGGGCGGGCTGCCTGCCCACCAGAGTGGGGCCAGACGGAACACTGTCCATGGCCCCACACCCCCACGGCTTCCACTGACTGCGCGTCCCTGGCAGACTGCACAGACTCAGAGATGGGTTAAGCCACCAATGAGCCCAACTCGAAGGCAGTTGGACCTGCTCCTGCCGTGCTCAGGGGGAACGTCGTGGAAACACCGCAGTTTGGACAAAGAGTTGTCACCGAATCAGACTCCATCCGAGGCAGAGGCTGATCCTCAAAGGCCGGGAAGGCACAAAGAGAGGACAGCACGCCCTCCGCCCTGCCGCCCGCACAGGGCGAGGCAAGGATGACCTGCCAAATCCACAGAGCCATCCCCCAGTTGGACCTGTTCCCCAAAACACCATCCTAGGTCCAGGGGGAGGGCTCTACATCACACAGAAACTCAAACTCTCCCTCGTCCACGTCCGAGACAGGAGCGCATCCCTGGGAAATCTGAGAGGTGCAAGAACCAGACCCCTGCCAAAGCTCCTCACACTTCTTCCACTGCATCAGCAGCGATCCCACTTCTACAGTGCAATCATCAAAGAGGGCCTGCATGAGGCGGACCCCCATGAGAAACCGCGCCTCCCTGGAGAACACCTTCGCAGGGTCCGAAAAGAGCTCTCGCTCTCAGGCCCACAGAAACAATCTCTCAAAATCATCCCAGGAAACAGAAACCTGTTTCCACTCGAGGACCCCTGTCCAGACATCCAAAATGAGGGAATCCTCCTTGAAACCCACAGCGGTTGCCATTACCCCAAGAACAACAGACAAAGCACCAAAGAGGGGGAACAATACAACCTCACCGACAATCTGCGCTCTGTCTCAGCCTGGGCTGCAGTACACTTAGGCGGTCACCAGATCTCACTGTAGAACACAAAAGAACAGAAGCACACACCACTGTTCTCAAGGTGAAGGAAAAAGGGATATTTTATTTTCTGACTCCAACATTTATAGTTTTACAAAAGTGACAGTGCCACCTCTCCAATGACACTGGTCAAAACAACAGCCCTTCAAATCTCTCCTCCTCCATAAAGGAATGCAAAATAATGAGTTATTTACAGAAAGTGGTTGAGAAAGTTCGCTACAAGAATGTCAACATCAGAAGACTTAGAAAATCTTAAAAATCAGGGTGACACAAGTCTGGCTAGACATGGTCTCTGGTGACTGCCTCTCTGGTGACTGCCCCTGCACCACTGGGGCTCACTAGTTTCCTTCCTATGGAAACCATTGTGACACTGCGGAGCATTGTGGATCCAATGGGCCATGGTGACACTGCAAGCCCTTTTGGAACCTGTTACACTGTTGGGCCTTAAGGAACCAAGAGGAACATTGTGACCCTGCAGGGTACCATGGATCCAAGGGGGCACTGTGACACTATGGGGCCTTGTGGAACCAAGAATATCTTTGTGGCTCTGTTGGGCCCCATGGTCCCAAGGGACCAGTGTGAAGCAGCAGGGCTTTGTGGAACCAAGAGGCCATTGCTGCATTTCAGGGCCTCGTGGAGCCAAAGGGCCGTTGTGATCCTGCAGGGCACTGTGGATCAATGCAGAGCATTGTGGCATTACAAGGCCCCATGGAATCATGGAGACCGTTGTGACCCTGCAGGACCTCAAGGAGGGTAGGGGCCATTGTGACACTATGGGAAGTTGTGGAAACAAGGGAATCATTGTTGCACTACTGGGCCCCAATGGAACCAAGGGGCCATTGGACACCCAAAGTCCACTATGACACTGTGCGGCCTTGGGCTTGTGGAACCATGGAGACCATTAAGATCCTTTAAGGACTTGTGTAGCCAAGGGGCCATTATGACACCTTAGGGCCTCATGGAAGCAAGGAGCCATTGTGACACAGCAGGGCCCTGAGGAAGCAAGGGAACATGAAATATGTGTGGCTGCCTTGGTCTCTCAGGGATCACCTGATAGGTTCTGGCGGACCTTGGAATGTGGAAGGCCGCTCCCATCTGCCCCGGAAACACTGGGGCTCTGGGCTCTTCTTTTATGGAAAAGAACTGTCCATTTTTTCCAGGCATGCATGGCCAAAATTTGGATTCCACTTCCAAATTTCTGTGTATCCAAGGATTGCTGCCAGACAAAAGTTGCCAGGACAGACAAGTCTGGCTGGTCTTTGACTCCTGAGGGGCACCACTCACCTGTTTCCCAAACATTGGAAAGAGCTCTGTGCTTTTCTTTTTATGAAAAAAACCCATCCCTCTTCTCCATGCACAAATGTTTTAAATTAGGACTCCACATCCATAATTTCAAATATCCAAGGGTTGCTCCAAGCAAACCTGCCTGGACAGACAGGTCAGGCTTGCCTTGGCCTCTGGTGGTTGCTGTTCATCAACTCCTGAAACATGGGGGCTCTGTGGTTTCCTTTGCATGGGGACCAAAGTGACATTTGTTAGCCTTGTGAAATGAAGGAGCCATTGTGGCACTGCAGAGCCTCGTGGAACCAAGGACATCATTGTGGCTCTGTTGGGCCACATGGTCCCAAGGGGCCAGAGCAAAGCAGCGGTGTGGGAGTTAGCCTGGCTGTAACTCAGAGTCAGCCAGATTTTACCCTAGAAGACCTGGGCGCAAGTTTGAAGCCCTGGGAATCATTTGTTTAACCTAGGGTGAGCTTGAGGGTTCCTTCATATGCCTTTAGTGTTGTTATGCTAAGTTGTCCAAGTTCTCCTCCCCTATTTGTTACTTGTTTCCCCTCTTTGGTTTTTGTTCTAGAGTGTTCTACCCCCCAAGTGTATACATTGTTGCTTCGCCTTTATCTCAGATATTTGGATCCCACACCCCTCATGCTGTGCTCGACTTCTCCATGTTTATTGTTTTTCACCCTGTTACTAAAGTTTTTTTTGGTAACTCCATTGATCCTGCTTGTAGGAGCATCAGGGGGTAGGACAGTTGGGATGGATGGAGATGATAGATCTCTGAAGCCAGGTCTTGAACTTGTGGTTTATTGCAAAGGGTGTGTGTCAGGACCCAGGACATCCCTCTGGCTGTCCTGAGCACCAAGACCCCTGCCAGGGGTCTCAAAGACCCTGGCACAGAGTCCAAAATGCCTGTGGTTTTGATTATGACCCATGGAGGAGCAAATTACCAACGTTGTATGAAGGTCAGCAGGGCACAAGAGGTTAAGTAGAATATCAGTGAAGTTAGCACAGGGGAGAAAAGTAGATTTTAGAATTTTTGGTATGGGGGTTCAGGAGGCAGGATGGAGGGAACTGGGTGTATCCAGCCTTTCTCCTTCTTCTTCTTGGCCTCCGTCTTCTGCTGTGATGTTGGCACTTAGAGATTGCTTTAGAGTAGAAGCTCACTGTCTAGCATAGGTGATAGGTTTTGGAAAGTAATTGTAAACATTGTACATGTAGTTTTTAGTATAAAGACATAACACTGCCCTGGGGGCAGGCAGAATGCCTCGGACTGTCTTGTTGAGCTGACCTCGGCAGGGCAGGAGAAAAGTTTTTACAGATAACATAAAATAAACAACCTTAAGATGGAGAAATGAAGAGCCCTGACTCCTTCTTCAAGCGCTGGGCTGGGAAAAGAAACTTTTGAACTTTTCTCAGGGTCAATCTGACCAGCTAGAGATCCCAACAGGTGTGGGTGCAGGGGCCTTGTTTGGAGCTGCCAGACACTGCTCGGAGCAGGCCCAAAAGAGGAGCTCAAAAGAGGCGCCCAAAATGGATGTCCAAAAGAGGAGAGGAGTTCCCGTTACAATACAATAAATCTTCTTCTGTGACGCATATTCTAATTTTCACTAACCACTCTGGTACAAGATACAAATCTTATGGCATTTACATACAGCCTATAAGAAACTTTACATTGCCATACTGTGTTATATTTTAAACCCTAAAAACCACCCTTTGGACCTCTTCTGCCAAGCTAGTAGGGTCTGCTCTGACCCTTGGACCTGTCTGCAAGCAGAGGGAATTGGTTCATCAAAAGATTACCTTCAGCCGGCCATACCATTGTTTTCCAGTTGTTCAGTAACTAAGGCTTGGTATCTAAAACTTGCTTTCATTTCAATCTCACTTATAGTTTCTCCATTCTCAAAATCTTTTGCCAGGCAATCATATTTATAAGGCTTTCCTGTTTCATCTTCCCCAGAATCTGCTCCTTTTCATTTTCACCACCCTTGCCCTGAAGTTGGGGAACCAGAAAGGTTTGTCAGAGCCACCCTCATTGTGACATTTGGTGCACAAACAGGGACCCTGACATTCAGTCATGTCAGCTGGGGTTGACTGATGGATAGGCCAGTGCTCCCCGGGATTTTGGATTGTGCCAGGCCAGCAGATTCATCATTGCTTCGAGTGACCTCAGCCAGGATCCACAGGGACAATGACAGTTTCACCTGCGTAGGATTGCAGGTGGGTTTGGGGAAATACAGGACAATTAATGCCCATTTTGCTACTGTGTTTTTACAATATGCATCCACATTCCATAACTGATTTAGGCTGTTCCAGTGGCTGTTCTACCTAAGGCGGAGAAAGAGAAAAATGGGTAGCCGGATGTCCAAAGTAGAAAGGTGCATATATGGATGTTTTAAGTTAATTCTCACTGATCGTGACCAAATATCTTCAAAGAACAAATTAAAATCAATCATGAAGTGGATCATTAAAAATTTTCCAGATCTCCCTCACCCTGACCATCTTCTCTCCATCTTGGTTGCTCCACTTCCTGCTACCACAACCTTCTCTTCCACCCTGAATGAACCTCCAGACTTCACCCCCACAACCACAGGTTATGCCTCCACGGTCAATCACTCCCCCAGTACCCTGGGCCCTGCCTCCAGAAGGCCAGCCTGGAAGTCTGCCATCCTAGGTCAAGGCCCTTCCTCCCCAACACCTGACGCCTTTTGCATCACCCTCTGGCAACAATATAACCCTATGTTCAAGGTGCTAAGCCCAACTGTCACACTATTTCTAATCCAAATGTTTCTCCTCCAAGTCATTCTTCCTCCCCGGAAGACAGTTTGGACTCCTCAGAGCCACCTTGCCCCTCAACCCCAGAAGATCCCTGGGAAAGTAAGAAGACTGGCATATGGTCTCAAAATTCCTCATTGCCCCTGTATGTTATAAAAGAAGGGGGCAGAATCCCAGGTATCAGCCATTGGTTTACGGGGAAATCAAGGATCTGTGTAGGGCAGCTAAAGACCATAGGAAGGACTTACCTTGTTTTAATGGCTTAATTAGGGCCATGTTTACAGCACGTCTTAACCCCCTATGATTTAAAATGTATTATGACCATGTTGTTGTCACCTACAGAATACACCCTGTGGGAAGGGGGATGGAAGTGTTTACTAAATCAATAATAGCAGATAATGCTAATAATGAGGCAAGATCTGAATTGACAATCAACCATCTAGCTGGAGAAGGACAACACAGCCTACCAGATGATCAAGCAGCAGGTATCCCCAGAGAAGTATTGGATGATATCAAAGACATGGCTTTGCAAGCTTTAATCCAGGTATTGGATGGTAGCCCCTCAATATGGACTACCTTGGGTGGCTGCAGCTAAAGCTTTAGGACAATTAGACCATCTTGGGTGCCTGTTAAGTAAGCAAACCAATGCTACCTCCCTCACATTGTGTTCCCCGCTCTCAGACATAGAGACCATCAGACATGCCACCTTGCAGAACAGTGACAGAGTTTTTACTGCGGGCACATGGGGCATGGCCCTGTAGACTCTGAGGACATGTGTTGCATGAACCTCTCCATCCACAGCGAGTCAATCCACAAGAGCATTCAGGTACTGAAGGAAGGGTTCAAGAAGCTTTAAGTAGAAAACACAGACTGGGTCAATAAACTCTTCCAATCCAAGGGACTAAAGGGTTGGATGATGTCTAGCTAAAACAGGACTATTAATTTTCTTACTGATTGTTGCTGTATTGTTAATTGTCCCATGCTTGTTTGGATGCTTTTAGAAAGTATTACAAAATTATTTCAGTTCCATCTTTGTTGTAAAACAGAAAGGGGGAAGATACCCAACACAAGCTCCTCATGGACCCCTTGGAGGAGAGAATTGGAGACCAGGATGGCACAAAAACCTCTCAGAGACTCAGCACGGGAAGGAAAATTCTTAAAAGTACCTAAAAGTATTCTTAAATCCATAAAGTATCTTAAAAACCTTGAGTTTCTCAAGGCATTAATGAGCCACACTGAGTGTCAGTACAAAGCTCTCAAGGGATTCAGTAAAGCAGATAACTGGGGCCTTGAGTGCACAAACCTCTTAGAGAGTCCATCAAAAGGGAAACACCAAGTACCTTCAAACAACTGAAGTACCTTGAAGCATTAATGAGCCACAATGAGTGTTGTTACTGACAAAGCCTCTCCAGGGGCTAATTACAGCAGATAATTGCAGGCCAGGATTGCATAAACCTCTCAGAGACTTCAAGGCAAAAGCAAAACCCAAAGTGCTTTGAAAAACCTGCAGTCCCTGCAGGGAGCATTAAGGAGCCCCCAGGGCCATTGCTGAGCAAGGCTCCCCAGGGACTCCTTCCAGCAGATCCTTGAGGCCACTGGGATGTGGGCTAGGGGGGGATGCTGAGGGCAGGACAAGGGGCTGACAGTGCCCAGACTGGCTGGGGCTGTGCCAGGAGGCTCCAGTGCCTCAGGACAAGGTGTCTCCTCACAGCCCTTGGTGGCACAGACCCTGCTGTGCTCCAGGGCACCAAGACTTGGCTTCTCTTTGTCCCCACCTGTCATCACTGCCTCCAGTTCTCTGCTCTGCCTGGGGCCTGGGGACACTTGCTCAGTCGTGAACCTCAGTGGGACCCATTAAAAGTCCAAGAAACTTTGGAGTTGGATTCTGCCTTGGAGTTCTGGAGAGGTTTCTTCAGCTCCCTCTCAGGGACTGATGTTCAGCACCTGGGCACAAAGTCCCAGAGGCTCATTAAAGTCCTTGTGCTGTGTCTGTGCTGATGAGCTGGGCTGGGCTTCTGGCACAGAGGCAGCTCCTGTTAACCATGAAGAGCTTCAAAAGCACATTTCTCTTGATGAGCAGCTCTTCTGCCAGCCCAGCAGGGCTGGGGCACTGCCTGCAGCCACCCTGGGCACAGCACAGAGGCACAGAGAGCTTCAATCAGTCAGGGCTGGGAAGGTGCTGAGAAGTGCCTGGGGCAGAATCACTGCCAGCCCTTGGCACAGGAGCCTCTGGCTGCAGGACAATGCAGCTGCAGCTCCTGGAGCCGTCTCCTCAAGCTGGAACATCCCAATGCCTACAGACTCTGTGAGTACATTCTCTGATTATCTCTTGTGCAGAGCAGCCAGGGGTGCCCAGGGCTGTCCTGCAGAGCAGGGTCCTGCAGCCCAGGGTGCTGTGCTGGGGCAGGGACTCTGCTGCCTGCCAGGGACAGCTCTCAGCCAGCCCTCGCAGCTGCTTCCAGCATTGGGGGACAAGATCTGGCTGGGAGGAGATAGCTGGTAAGGCTTGGAAGTGTTCTCCTTGTGTGGGAAGGATGCTGCATGGTTCAGGACTGCTCCCAGCATGACATTTAACTGCAGAACATTTCCAAGTAGATTATGCAGGGAGCGGAGCGAGGCTGGGACTGCATAAAAGGGAAAATCCTGCTTTTTTAAAGTACTGCTCTGGGTTGTCTTGATGGGAAATTGCACACAGATATTCATCTGGCAGTCCAGGATGAGAAAAAAAAAAATTTCTCAGATGTTGCTAAACCAGGCAGTGACAGAAATCAGCACAGGGCCCCTTAGAAGCTGCATTTTGTCTTGTTTATCCAGCCTCCTTAGGGTTGCTTTGACGTTGCTATCAGAGCCTGCAGGTCCAGAGCTGTCCCTGGGCATGCCAGAGCTGGGAGGGGGCTGCAGGGCAGAGCTGAGCCCCCAGGACTGGGCTGAGCTCTGGCAGCACTGGCAGGGCCCAGCCCTGGGCACAGGGAAGCAGCTGCTGGCAGGGACAGCTCCAGGCAGCAGAGCCCTGGGTAGGGAGTGTGTGGAATGTGCCCCCAAGCTGTGCTGGGATATTTAAGGTCCTCTCCAAACCCAATTATTCCATGATTACTTTTTTTACAGATCCCCATGCCAAGACACTGCAAATGTCCAACAGCAGCTCCATCAGCCACTTCCTCCTGCTGGCACTGGCAGACACACGGCAGCTGCAGCTCCTGCACTTCTGCCTCTTGCTGGGCATCTCCCTGGCTGCCCTCCTGGGCAACGGCCTCATCATCAGCGCCGTAGCCTGCGGCCACCACCTGCACACACCCATGTTCTTCTTCCTGCTCAACCTGGCCCTCACTGACCTGGGCTCCATCTGCACCACTGTCCCCAAAGCCATGCACAATTCCCTCTGGGACACCAGGGACATCTCCTACACTGGATGTGCTGCTCAGCT
Organism: Ammospiza nelsoni; assembly: GCF_027579445.1. Taxonomy (NCBI): domain Eukaryota; kingdom Metazoa; phylum Chordata; class Aves; order Passeriformes; family Passerellidae; genus Ammospiza; species Ammospiza nelsoni. Next base: position 2,029,455 of record NC_080661.1, on the reverse strand, counting down.
CTTTTTCTTTATGTTCTTCATCTCAGCAGAGTTTTCCCTTCTGACCATCATGTGCTACGACCGCTATGTGTCCATCTGCAAACCCCTGCACTACGGGACCCTCCTGGGCAGCAGAGCTTGTGCCCACATGGCAGCAGCTCCCTGGGCCAGTGCCTTTCTCAATGCTCTCATGCACACGGCCAATGCATTTTCCCTGCCCCTGTGCCATGGCAATGCCCTGGGCCAATTCTTCTGTGAAATCCCTCAGATCCTCAAGCTCTCCTGCTCACAATCAAACCTCAGGGAACTTGGGCTCATTGTAGTTAGTCTTTGTTTATCATTTGGCTGTTTTGTGTTCCTTGTTTTCTCCTATGTGCAGATCTTCAGGGCTGTGCTGAGGATCCCCTCTGAGCAGGGACAGCACAAAGCCTTTTCCACCTGCCTCCCTCACCTTGCTGTGGTGTCCTTGTTTATCAGCACTGGCACATTTGCTCAGCTGAAGCCCCCCTCCATTTCCTCCCCATCGCTTGATATGTCAGTGTCAGTTCTGTACTCGGTGGTGCCTCCAGCCCTGAACCCCCTCATCTACAGCCTGAGGAACCAGGAGCTCAAGGCTGCAGTGCAGACAATGATGACTGGATGCTTTCAGAAACGTTGAAATGCTTGCCAATTTCTACAAATAAATGTAATAAAAATAATCTTTGATACTTCTGTTTGTTTTCATTTTGGACGTTCTTTTTCTTTGTTTTACTTTTTTCATATTATCTACAAATAAATGTAATTCCTTGTGACATTTCTCATTATGTTTCTCTCCACCTTCCCTGTGGCCACAGCCCATTTCAATGGGGAGCTGCACTCTTGGTGGCTTTAAATGAACTAAAGGATCTCACAGCAAAGTTTTCTGTAGAGATGCCCTTTGGTTGCCTTCTCTGGAGCTGCAGCAGCAATGTCTAAGTGCAGAGCTGGGGGCAGACCAGTGCTGAGCACATCAGCTCTGGTCCTGCGGGCCACACCGTTCCTGATCCAGGCCAGGAGCCATTGGCCTTCTTGCCCACCTGGGAACTCTGCTGGCTCATGTCCAGCCTGCTGTCCATCAGTCCCTGCAGGTCCCTTTCTGCCTGGCTGCTGTCCAGCCACTCTGTCCCCAGCCTGTAGTGCTGCAGGGGTTGCTGTGGCCGAAGTGCAGAACTTGGTACTTGGATTTGCTAAATCTCACATTGGTGGATTTGGGTTCTGGATCCAGCCTGTCCAGGGCCCTGTGAAGAGCCCTCCTATGCTTTCACAGAATCAACACTCACATCCAGCTTGGTGTCATCTGCAAAGATGTCCTTGGTTCCATGGGGCCTCTCATTGTCACAATGGCCTCCTTGTTACACCAGGCCCTGCACTGTCACACTGGTCTCCTTTGTTCCATGAGGCCATGCAGAGCAACAATGGTCTCCTTGGTTCTGTGGGGCCCCAAAATGTGACAATGGACTACTTGTTTCCATGGGGCTTCACAGTGTTACAATGTTCTCGTTGGTGCCACAGTTTCACAGTGGCCCCTTGGTTCCATGGGGCCTCATGGTGTCACAATGACCCCATGGTCACATGAGGTCCCACACTGTCACCATGGTCTCTGTGGTATGAGGTCCCACACTGTCACCATGGTCTCTGTGGTTCCAGAAGTCCCCTCAGCGTCACAACGGACTCCTTGTTTCCACGAGGCCACACAGTGTCACATTATTCCAGATTCCTTGAGTCCCCATCATGTCACAGTGGCCCCTTGGTTACACAGGATCCTGCAGTTCCCAATGTCCCCTTGGTTCCACGAGGCCCCACAGTGTCACAATGGCCCCTTGGCTCCTCTCGGCCCTGGAGTCTCCCAATGGTGCCCTTGGTTTTGCAGTGCCAAAATGGTGAAACCCCTTGGTTACTCGAGGCCCTGCAGTGTCACAATGGCCTCTGTGGTCCCACAAGGACTCACAGTGTCACAGTGCACTCTCTGGGTCCATATGGCCCCGGAGCACAACAACGGACCCCTGGTTCTATGGGGCTGCACGGTGTCACCATGGTCCAATTAGTTCCACAAGGCCCTGCAGTGTCACAATGGCCCCGGGGTGTCCCAATCATCACAGAGTGACAAAATCAAATAGGCTGGAAAAAACTTTTGGATCATCAAGTCCAACCAATGTCCTAACACTGCCTTGTCACCCAGACCATGCCACTGAGTGCCACTGGAGAGGGACAGTGACTCTGCCACCTCCCCCCTGGCCAGCCCCTTCCAATGCCCACTCATCCATTCTGTGAAGAACTTCTTCCTATTGTCCAGCCGAAACCTCCCCTGGTGCAGTTTAAGGCTGTGTCTTCTTGTCCTGCCCTCCAGCAGATCCACACTCACATCCAGCTTGGTGCCATCTGCAATTTTTGAATGGTGGACTCGATCCCCTCACTCAGATCATCAGTGAAGATATTAAACAGGACTGGGCCCAGCACAGATCCCTGGAGGACACCACCAGTGCCTGGACACCAGCTGGGTGCAGCACCATCCCCACCACTCTCTGGGCCCAGCCTCCAGCCAGCTCCTAAATCTCCCAGCGAGGAGGGAACCTGCCCAAGCCGTGGGCTGCAGCTTTTCCAGGGAATGCTGTCAGAGACAGAGTCAAAGGCTCTGCTGGAGTCCAGATAGACACATCCACAGCCTTTCCTTCATCCACAGGTGGGTCAGCTGGTCATAAAAGGAGACCAGGTTGGTCAGGCAGGACCTGCCACCCCTAAATCCACTCTGGCTGGCTCTGATCCCTCGGCCATCCTGTGGGTGCCCTGTGGTGACACTCAGGGTGATCTGTTCCATAACCTTGCCGGACACCCAAGTCAGGCTGACAGTCCTGGAGTTCCCCAGATCCTCCTTCCAGCCCTGCTTGGGGATGGGCTCACACTGGCACCTCCAGTGCTCTGGGCCCTCCCTGCTGAGCCAGCACTGATGGTAAATGATGGAGAGCAGCTTGGGGAGCTCATCCACCGCTCCCTCATCCCCCTGGGATGGATCCCATCCAATCCCCATACCTGTGAGCATCTGAGTGGCTCAGCAGGTCACCAACTGCTTCCTCCTGGATTACAGGGGGGCTGTTCTGCTCCCTGTGCCTATTTACCAGCTCAGGAGAACACTTGTCCTGAGGACAACCTGTCCTAATATTCAAAATTGAGATAAACAAGGTGTTAAGTAGATCAGCCTTTACCTTATCTTTAGTTACTATCTTCTCCACTGTATGCAATAAAGAGTAGAGGTTCTCCTTATCCCATTGTTTGCTATTAATTTATTTATAGAAATATTTTCTATTATTTTTCACAGAAGTGTCCTACTTAAACTCTAATTTAGCTTTCACATCAAAACTTTTCTTTCTGCATGACCTTACAAAATCCTTAAACAATTCCTAAGTTGTCTGACTTTCTATCTAAAGGTGATGCTCACTCTTTTTTCCCCTGACTTCCCACAAAAGCTCCATGGGCAGCCACGCCAGTCATTTTCCTTACCAGCTCATCTTTTGCCACACTGGGACAGGCAGCTCCTTCCCCCTTAAGATTACTTTCTTGAAATGTGCCCATCCTTCCTGGACCCCTTTGTTTTTAAGGGCTGTTTCTCTTAAAAAAATCATGACCTGATTTGGTACTCCCCAAATCTGCATCCTAAACAGGCCAAAGTCTGCCCTTCCTAATTCCAGTGTGGAAGTTTTGTTCCCGCCTCTCCTTCTTTCACAGAACTTTGAAAACTTGATTATTCCATGGTCACTGTGCCCCAGGTAGCCTCTGAGCCCCACATCTGCCACCAGCCCTTCTCTGTTTGTGAACAGCAGCAGACAGAGCTTTCCTTGGAAGCGGGAGTGTTACCAAAAATTCAGTAAACCAGAAAACTCCTTAACACCAATGTAGCATAAAGAAGCAGCATTCTTTATTCAGCTGGATGCACGGGGATAGCTTCTTCCAAAGCCATGCATGCTGAGTACAGGAAAGTTTCTGTTTATATTCTGTATCTTGCACACATATTCTTTGATTGTCCTGGACTAAACACACATATGATAATCATTTCCCCAAAATCATCCTCTCCCCTTTACCCATGTATTCTTCTGTCCTGGGGGTCTCTGGTGGTCCCTGGTGCTCATTAACCCCAATGTTCCAGTGGGCCTGGCTGAGCTGGCAGGACACTCAGGATGGTGAATTTCCAGTTCCCTTCCCACACAATCGGCATTGTGTAGTTTCCACAGGCCTGGGGTTTTGGAGAACAAGCTCCAGGTGTGAGCTCAGCTGGTGGAGACAATTTATCATCTGGTAACATGAGGTCACAGAGTGGGCTATGACATCACAGAGTGGGTTATGTGAGGTCATCAAAAAGCCATTATAGACTGCCTCTGTGACATCACAGGGCAGGTATCTGACATTCCAGAGCAGACTGACATAACAGAGTTGGTTGTGACATCACAGAGGGGCTGTGTGACATCCCAGCAGGGCTGTGTCAGGTCACTGGGTTGGTCACTCTGCCCCAGCTCCCCCTCTCAGTTTCTCCCAACAAGTCCAATGCTGTTCATGCCCAGCGTGGTCCCCTGGGATCCCCCCGGCTCACCTGGAGCCACAGCCTCCACCAAAGGATGTTCCACCCCAGAGCCTGACAGGGGACAAGGGGCCAGGGCTGTGTGACCAGGACATCAAGGATGGGGATTATCCAGGTCACTGGGGCCTGGTTTGGGTTCCCCAGGGCAGGAAAGATACATGCATCTGGAGCAGGGTCTGGGAAGGGCCTCCAAGGTGGGGCTGGAGCCCTTGGGCTGTGAGCAGAGGCTGAGGGAGCTGGGCTGGTCCAGCCTGGAGCAGGGAAGGCTGAGGGGCTCCTCATCCCAGCCTGGCAGTGCAGGTGAGGAGGGGATGGAGAACACAGAGCCAGGCTCTTCACCAAGGGGCCTGGTGGGAGAGAAAATCCAATTGGTGGAAGGAGAAAGAGGGTAGACCAGCCAGGACAGGAGGGCCCTGCCAGATGAGAAATGCTCCTTGGGCCTTGGCCTTGGCCAACAGCCCCTGGGCTCAGCTCCTCTGCAGCTCATCACAAACACTGTCTGCTCCAGGCACTGCTGCTGCCCAACCAGCCCCTGGTTTCTGTAGGAGCAGCCCTGGGACCTGTTTGTGTTCCCTGAGCGGCACAACATCCCTGTTCTCACACTGCCAAAGAAAGCTGCTGATGCCAAGTGCGGCCAGGATGAACCATTGCTGGGACTGAAGCCCCTCTCTTGGGGCCCTGCAAACAGCACTCCAAAAGGAGCCCTTGGAGCTTTCCTGGGCCAGCGACTCCCTCTGAGTGGGGCCTCTCCCAGGTGGGAACTCTCCCGTTTGCTGCACTCGGGGATCCTGAACAACGATGGAGCCTGGGCCGATCCCCCCACTCCTCCAGGCTCGGCCCTTTGCCCTTTGCTGGGGAGATGCCAAAGGATCCACAGTGAGAATTTCCTGCCCTCAGGGGAATTGCTCACAGGTGCCTTGCACCGACACTTTGTGTGCACACAGGAGTGCCTGTGCTGGGGAAATGTGGCAGAAATGCTGCTCTCTGAGGGGTTTGAGTGTCTTGGATAGCTGAGTCTGTCAGGCCTGTAAGTGAAGTTTAAGCCACGAAGTCTAAGCTAACTGAAATGTTTCTAAGAATTGTTTTTTTCCTAAGTCATTAAGTTTAATATTAGTTATAAGGTAAGATGGCTATTGTTATGTGATATTCCACTGTTAAATCATGAAATCATAGGATATAAGTTAGGTTAAATACTCTTAAGTGCTGTTCTTTTGCTAAATTATGAAGTTGAAGGTATCAGTTAAGGTTAAGATATAAGTCAAGTCCTGTAAATTTGAACTCTGTTCAGCTCTTTGGCCATATTCCTTTTATCCTTGCCCTCAATGTCCTTGTGTCACACACACAGGGACAGTTCTCAGTTCATTTCGGATTTGATTGCCTGGATTTGGTTTGGTTTTGTTGTTCCTTTGTTTCCTTGGTGTGCCTCAAGTGTCCAGTCAGGAGCAGAGTGACTCTTGCCAAGGAACTTTGTGCTGCTGTCCCTTAATATTAAATCTGGTTTTGGCTGATCCCTTGCCAGGGGTTTTTCAGCGCTCTCAAGGCCTCGTTCGTAACAGGGTGAAGGAGCCCTGGCCCAGGCTCTGGCCCTGGGGGACACGGGGACACTGCCAGGGGGTCCCTGTCCCCCTGTGCCACCCCCATGGCCCCATCCCCCCGTCCCCGTGTCAGGCTCTGGGGTCGATCTCGTGGAACATCCTCTGGGGGAGGCTGTGGGGCCGGGTGCGGGGGGACCTGGGGGTACAGGGGACCCCGCTGTGCACGAGCAGGGTTGGACTGCTCTGGGGGAACTGTGAGGGGGGCCGGGGCAGAGTGACCTCCCCAGTGACCTCACACAGCACCTGTGATGTCACACAGCCATCTGTGATGTCACACAGCCCCTCTGATGTCACATAGCCACATGTGATGTCACACAGCACCCTTGTGATATCACAGAGCCAACTCTGGGATGTCAGCCTGGAATGTCAGGCAGTTGCACTGTGATGTCACAAAAGACTCTGTGATGTCAGAAAGCCACAATGTGATGTCAGAATCTGGTCTGTGATGTCACAGCCTGCTCTATGATGTTACACAGCCACCCAGTGATGTCACAACCCATTCTCTCATGTCACAGAGCCACCCTCTATGATGGCAGGATCTCCTCTATGGCCACACACCCTACTCTATGATGTCACAGAAGCTGTGTGACAGCACAACTCCCTCAGTGATGTCACAAAACCCTCTCGGTGATGTCATTCTGTTATGAGTAGAGAAGTTTCCCATTTTATTAAAAGGTTGCCGAGTTTACAGGTTGGGCCAGTTGCTGCCAGGGTGGAGTTCTAACTGTTTGTTGTAATCACCTGTTGTTAATAGTTTTTTGTTAACTACCTGTTGTTGATGGTTGGGAATTCCCCTTTTTGTCAAGTGGCACCCTGCTGCTTCCTGGAGGATGGCACCCGGGATGGTGAAGAGGAGGGGTGTCCTGGGTTGACTATATGATGCTTTTATCCCCAGTCGTCTCATTCTGTTTATGTTGAATAAGGTTTGTACCTTTAAGAGTGTTCCAGAGAGTGAAGGGGGGGAGAGAAGAAGCGCGCAGTTTGTTTTCAGACACTGCACTCACTCCCCCACATTCCTGCTCCTGGACTGTGTTGTCTGCGGACAGACAGCGGGATAGAGCTCTTCTTTTGCTTTTTAGTTAGTGTTAGCTAGCTGAGGCAAAGAGGTTCCCTGGACTGTTTTTTTTTTCCTTTTTCTTTGGACCTCTTGAAACTGCTCTGGCCTGAACACCCAGGAGAGCACCGGCAGCTGCACCTGTGGCCCACTGGGCCGGGCCTGGCCTGCGACAATTCCAGCAAAGGAGGGACTGATCAGAGACTGAGTGAGCTGTTGCTTGAACCCGGGGTTTTCTCAGTTTGTCATCTCTTTTAGAGTGGCAAGGGGTATCATTGTTTGATATTGTTTTGGTCTTATTGTTTAATAAACAATACGTTTTTTTCCACCTTTCTCCAAGGAGGTATTTTTTCCTCCTGGACCAGTTGTGGGGAGGGGCCAATTGGATCTGCTTTTCCCACCAGAGCTCTTTTGGGGGATTCTTCCCCAAATTTGCTCTAAACCTGGACAAGGGGATAATCAAATTGCCATGCAAATTACATCGGGGTTAGCATGCAAATGAGAAATTATTGGTCATTGGTTCTAAGTAATACAATTCCCTTCATTCATTCGTTAATATCCATTAGCTATTTATTTATTCCTCTTAATGGTAACTAGTAATATTTGAGTGATTTTGTCACCTTTTTTATCATGTTTTTCTCAGAAAGGGTCAAGGGAGGCACTTTGGGGTCCCTGGTGACATTTCTGGGGATCATTTGGGGCAGTTTTGAGTCTGGGGAGAGAATTCAGAGAGAACTTGAGGGTCTGGAAGACACCTGGGGGAGCCGGGTGGGAACTTGGTGGGGCTCTCAGGGATTCTGAGGGACAGTTCTTGGTCGGAGTAGCACCCGGGGGTCCAGGGTGGCCGTTGGAGGTCAGGGAGGGGAATTTGGGGCCCGTCGGGGTCCGGGCGGGCCCCTGGGAGGCTCTGACGGGGATCTGTGGGGCGCGGGGGTGATGGCAGTTGTAAGCGTGGGTCTAATACAGTTTAACGGGGCCGCGGAGCATCACGGGAGTTCGAGACGCAGCTGCAATGGCTCTCAGTGGAAGCGCGGGGCATGACGGGAGATGAAGTCCCGGCTGGAACAGGGCTGGAAATACGCCGCAGAGCATGATGGGAGCCGTAGTCCCGGAAGTGGCTCCAACGCTTTGTTTGGGGGTCCGGGAAGGCTCTTCGGGGAGACTCCTGCGTCTGAGCCGCGACTTGAGATCCTCGGGGGAACGTAAAGGTTTGAGAGAAGTTGTGAGGAGTTCGAGGACCTCTAATAAGGCTCTTTAGGGTGCGGGGCAAGGCAGCAGTTTTAGGCACAGGACTTGTCATGAGGGGCTCTGCGGGGGAGGAGAGGAGATGAATTCCCAGAAGTGGCTCTATCGGGCATCTGTGGGGTCGGGAGCACTGAGGGGATCCGGGGACGCTTTTTGGGGGTCCCGAATGGGCGCTGAGGGGGCGCTGAGGGATCCTGGAGGGTCTGGGGGATACTTAAGGGACAAAGGGGAGGCGGATCCTGGATGTTCTGTGGAGCGCGGGGCATGACGGGCGTTGTAGTCCCGGCTCCAATGGGGCTCAATTGGGCCGCAGGGCATGACGGGAGTTGTGGCTACCGTAGGCACCGGCCCCGAGTCTCCGATCTCTGGCGCTGATTGGCTTCGGGCGGTGATGGGCGGGAGTCTCGGCAAATGGGATGTGGCAAACGCGGGAACAGCCCATTAAACTTCTCCCCTCCCTCCAAGTACAGCCCAGTCTCTCCCAGTATACCTGAGTTTATTCGCAGTCCCTTCCAGTTTCCCCCCAGTGTCATGCACAGGATGCCCCAGTGTCCCCAGTCTTCCCCGCAATGGCCCCAGTGTCCTCAGTTTGCACCTGTATCCCCTAGTATCACTCGCAGTATGTCCCAGTCCTCCCCAGTGTCACTCCCAGTGTGTCCCAGTGTCTCCCACAGCGCTCCCAGTGTTCCCCAGTATGTCCCAGTCCTCCCCAGTGTTTCCAAGGACAGTTTCATTTCTCACGGTGGCCGTGGCAGCCAAACCCAGCAGTGGGGTCAGTGCAGTGCCCATGGCCACAGCCCCTTGCAGGGCCCAGTGCAGCTTGGGCTGATGATCCACCCTCACAGCTGGCCCAGGGCAGCTCTGCAGTGCCTTTGGTGGCACCTGGGGCTGGCACACACCTGAGCACTGGGTCTGTTTGCACTGGGGAAACTCAGGAGTGTGAGATTGCTGCAAAAAGTACAGAAAGTGAAAACCCCACTTAGGCTGGGTGCAGCCAGCTGTGCAAGCACAGCAGGGCCCAGGGCAGTGAGGACAGACAGGATGGGGCTGGGCAATGTGGAGCAAGGTTGTCCACACTGGGTCAGAGCTCCAGGAACGGCTTCTGTGAGCAGGCCGGAGCTGCTGAGGAGAGACCCTGGGTCAATATCAATCACAGAATGCTGCAATCACCTCTGCTCTAAAGAGAAATTTAATAAAAGACACCCTTTAAAATAGGAATGTGTATTTTATTACTGCTCTCTGAAATCATTCTCCATAACTGGACTAGGAAAACTTTAATGACCATCTCAGGGCTTCGGTGTTGTTTACATCAGACTCAGTCCTTGAGAGTGTCTTGAAAAAACTTCTCAAGAACTCAAAGGTAAATTTAGACTACAAATTTTCTTGTAGTTTTAATTGCTCCCACTGAGGGACACGACTGCCTGCCTCTGCCTGCCCACACACAGGCTCCTGCTGGGGGACATGCTGCACCACAGCCCTGCCCTGGCAGGGAAATTCCTTTCTGTTTGTGTTCTGTCTGGCTCTCCCTATCTGCCCTTTGCATTAATTATTTCTCCCTCTGTCTGTTTTCTTTTATGCCAAAAGGATCCACCATCTCTGAAACCTCCCTTCAATCCCTCCCAGGGCTCCTTTGCTGTCCTCAGTCTCCACTCCACTGAGCACAGAGCTGATTTGTCCCTGTACACGAATTTGCTATTTCAGAGGGTGTCATTTATTCAGGCCTGAGCTCTAGTGAGGGATAACTCCCAACTTCACATGGACATGTAATTCTACCAGCGTGTTGCTTCTATACAGTCACTAAATGTGAGTTAAAATTTATCCATTTCCATAAAACCCACCCCAAGTTCCCAGATTCAGTCCTTGTTTTCTCTATCCCTGCACCCTTGAGCCAGATGTCTTCATCTTCTCTTCCAACCATCCTTGCTGGGAAAGCAGCCCCTGCATGCCTTGTTCATGCGCTGAAAGTTCGCAGGCAGGGTAAAAATGGAATGAACCCTTTTGGTATCACCCCCAGGCTCTGTGTGGGCAGGCACGGGCAGGCAGGAGGCAGAGCTGTCAGCAAAGGAAGGGCCCAGCCAGGTGGGGCAGCCGGGGGATGCCGACAGCCTGCAGGGACAGAGGCGCAGGGCAGGGACACCGTGGGACAGCCTGGGCTGCACAGGGCACAGGGATGGGCAGCAGCTGCGAGACAGCCCTGCCAGAGCCAACCTGGGCAGCACTTTGGCCATGGCTGCTGGCCCTGGGCCTGAGGCCACGAGGGGACAAGTGACCCTTGCAGGCCTGGGGCCTCATTGCCTCCTTGTCCCTGCTCAGCAGCCTGGCAGGGGCCGCCCCATGCTCCTGTCCCTGGCATTGCACATCCCCACATGCCAGTGCCCATCCCGGGAAGAGCCCTGAGCAAGGAGGGAGGGACAGGATCTGCCTGGCCAGGGGCTGGGGCTCAGGCCTTGGCCCTTTGCATTCCTCAAACACATCCAGCATTGGTCAGCACCAGAGACACCTTGGCCTTGCTTGTCCCCAGCTGTCATCACTGCCTCCAGTGTTCTGCTCTAACTGGAACCTGGGGACATTTTTCCAGTCGTGTCTCTCAGTGGGACCCATTAAAAGTTCAAGAAAATTTGGAGTCTAAATTTAACTTTGTGTTCTTGAGAAGTTTTTTCAAAACACTCTCAAGGACTGAGTCTGAAGTAAACAACAGCAAAGCCCTGAGAGGGTCATTAAAGTTTTCCTAGTCCAGTCATGGAGAAAGATTTCAAAGAGCAGTAATAAAATACACATTCCTATTTTAAAGGGTGTCTTTTATTAAATTTCTCTTTAGAGCAGAGGTGATTGCAGCATTCTGTGATTGACATTGAACCAGGGTCTCTCCTCAGCAGCTCCAGTCTGCTCACAGAAGCTGTGCTTGGAGCTCTGACCCAGTGTGGACAACCTTGCTCCACATTGCCCAGCCCCATCCTGTCTGTCCTCACTGCCCTGGGCCCTGCTGTGCTTGCACAGCTGGCTGCACCCAGCCTGAGGGGTTTTCCCTTTCTGTACTTTTTGCAGCAATCTCAAACTGCTGAGTTTCCCCAGTGCAAACAGACCCAGTGCTCAGGTGTGTGCCAGCCCCAGGTGCCACCAAAGGCACTGCAGAGCTGCCCCGGGCAAGCTGTGAGGGTGGATCATCAGCCCAAGCTGCACTGGGCCCCTGCAAGGGGCTGTGGCCATGGGTACTGCACTGACCCCACTGCTGGGTTTGGCTGCCACGGCCACTGTGAGAAATGAAACTGTCCTTGGAAGCACTGGGGAGGACTGGGACAAACTGGGGAACACTGGGAACCCTGTGGGAGACACTGGGACATACTGAGAGTGACACTGGGGCAAACTGGGACATACTGGAGACACTGGGGCCATTGTGGAGAAGACTGGGGACACTGGGGCATCCTGTGGATGACACTGGAGGGAACTGGAAGGGACTGGGAATAAACTCAGGGTTATTGGGAGGGACAGGGCTGTACTGGGAGGGACTGGAAGGGCACTGGGATTGTACTGGCCTTTACTTGGGATGAACTGAGCTGTACTGGGGTTGTACTGGTCTGTACTCGGGATGAACTGGGCTGTAATGGGAGGGACTGGACAGGTTGAAGGGGCCGTTCCCGCCTTTGCCACATCCCATTTGCCGAGACTCCCGCCCGTCATCTCTCGAAGCCAATCAGCGCCAGAGATCGGAGACTCGGGGCCGGTGCCTACGGTAGCCACAACTCCCGTCATGCTCCGCGGCCCAATTGAGCCCCATTGGAGCCGGGACTACAACGCCCGTCATGCCCCGCGCTCCACAGAACATCCAGGATCCGCCGCCTCTTTGTCCCTTAAGTATCCCCCAGACCCTCCAGGATCCCTCAGCGCCCCCTCAGCGCCCATTCGGGACCCCCAAAAAGCGTCCCCGGATCCCCTCAGTGCTCCCGACCCCATAGATGCCCGATACAGCCACTTCTGGGAATTCATCTCCTCTCCACCCACGCGGCCCCAGAGCCCCTCAGAACACAGTCCTGTGCCTAAAACTCCTGCCGTGCCCCGCACCCTAAAGAGCCTTATTAGAGGTCCTCGAACTCCTCGCAAGTTCTTTTGAACCGCTTACGTTCCCCCCAGGATCTCAAGTCGCGGCTCGGACCCAGGAGTCTCCCCGAAGAGCCTTCCCGGACTTCCAAACAAAGCATTGGAGCCACTTCCGGGACTACGGCTCCCATCATGCTCTGCGGCGCATATCCAGCCCTGTTCCAGCCGGGACTTCATCTCCCGTCATGCCCCGCGCTTCCACTGAGAGCCATTGCAGCTGCGTCTCGAACTCCCGTGATGCTCCGCGGCCCCGTTAAACTGCATTAGACCCGCGCTTACAACTGCCATCACCCCCGCGCCCCACAGATCCCCGTCAGAGCCTCCCAGGGACCCGCCCGGACCCCGACGGGCCCCAAATTCCCCTCCCTGATCTCCAAGGGCAACCCTGGACCCCCGGGTGCTGCTCCGGACCCCGAACTGTCCCTCAGAATCCCTGAGTGCACCTCCAAGTGCCCACCCGGCTCCTGCAAGTGTCCCCCAGACCCTCAAGTTCTCTCTGAATTCCCTCCCAGACCCTGAACTGCCCCAAATGATCCCCAGAAATGTCTCCATGGACCCCAAAGTGGCCTTTTTTACTCTGTCTGTGAAAATGATAAAAAAGATGACAAAAGGATTTAAAATGGTTCTAATTAGCATAAAGAAGAAATCAAGAGCCGCACTGGACAGTGAATTAATGAAGGTGGTATGTTTGTCCAATTATCCCATCATTAAAAAAAAACAAACAATATTAAAAGTAGTAACAATTTTAATGAAATAATTAAGATGAAAAATATAAAATTGGATACAATATAATTCGATTAAAATAAGGGATAACTTGGTTCCAAAATTAGCGCATAAGCAAAAACTACCGCGGGGTATGGAGGGCAGGGTTCAATGACCTTTGCCACTTCATGTACAAGCTTGCCAAGTAAAAGTAACCCCTATATGTCATGTGTCAATGCCATCTCCTCCTATTTTCAGTTCGTCCCATTTCTGTCTCCGCCTTTATTACCACCTTTACCACGCATGCGCCACCACTCGGTTTGGTGGTCGCACAAGTCTCTGGGGGTCGTCACTGATGAAGGCCCTGTAGTCTTCTTCGTTGTCCTTTAATTCACCTTTGGGTTACACATGCGCACCAAGCCAGTACAATGTAAGCCAAGACTAACATATCACTGCGTCTACATATCAAAGCAATAAGTCCCTTATAATTAGCATTTTCTTGGACCCAACCAGGTTCTTGGTCATTTTTAGCAACTTTATCTTCAGCTTCTTTCCTGTGGTCCTTGAGAACATCTGCTGAGAAGGGGGGGTGGGTGGAACCCCTCCTTTCCCTCTCTTCTTTGGCATTACAACTTTTAACTATTAACTGTTTTATTATTCTCAAATATTAATTATTGTATCAATATTGATTACTGTTTCAATTTCTATCAGCACGAATCATACCTATTTATCACAAAGGGAATCATGTTACTTAGAACCAGTGACCAATAAATTTTTTGCTTTCTAAAATGGTATGGGTTTTTTAATAAAAACATTCAAATTTGGTAATACAAATTTAGAATAATAATACTATAAATAAGAAAAATAATTATAATTTTATTAATTCAGTTAATTCTTTTAAGGGGAGATGAATAATTATTTTTATGTTTTGCGATGTCAGTCTGTAAGAGACGGTCCAAAGATCCCTCATCTGCCTCACAGCCGCTGTCAAGGACGGAGATTGAAGCCCTCCCCAAAGACTGAGACTGAGACCCTTCAAATTCTAACCGCGGGGTGCTGGCCTGACCGGAGCTGGATGTCTGCCATGGGAAGCAGGAGGTTTCCCTTAGGAACCAGTCCTGAAACAACGGGCCCCACTCACTGCTGGCACCGGTTTGTGCTGTTCAGAACTGGACTGTCTGTACCTGTTCCCAATGGATTTATTCTCCACTGTTCCTCCATGTGCCGTCCTGCTCCCCTCCTGGCAGTAGATAATAAAAGAGCCCTGAGTTAACCAAAGGCTTTGAGACTCTCCCCGATGTGACCAGACGGATCTATTGGCTGGACCACAAAGATTTAATCTCTCTGTTGGCAGCTATTCCCCCCCTCCTTTTCTCTGTCTCTCTATCCTTTATCCCAATTCTAATCCTTGTGCTGCATCTGCTGTGGGCACTCACTAAAAGGTGTATTTGTTTTGGTTAATACTGAAAGTGCCCTGCTGTGTGTCTTTGCACCCTGAGATCAGTGAAACGAACCATTGTGACCCCCCCTTGTACCAGGGGATGGTGACACGGCCTGAGGGGGTTGCTGCCCACAGCGTGTGAACGTGATCTTCTTGGTGGTGACTGCACTGGTTCATCTGCTCTTGCTTTCTGGTCTCCCTATCCCAGAATTACCTATGGCACCAGCTTTTCTTATATTGTGGTTCTCTGCAGTTCCTTCAATAGTCAGCCCTTCTTAAGTTCACTCTTGGAATAGGGGATCATCACCTCCCCATCATATCGAGTGCATTCGAATGCACTTGAATGCATTTTGCCTGCATTCCAAATATGGTCCCTGTTTTTGATTTACTGGGGAATCTCTGTTTGTATTTTCTACCTCTGTCGAGGCTGAGATTGAAGGTACTTGAGATGATATTTCGTGTTCAGATTCAGGTGGTTTTTGTTTCTAATCAGTGACACAGCCTCACAACCATGAGTTCTGCAGCCTTTCATCTAAGGCACAAAATGGCTCCCTATCTCTTGTTACAAGGCCTGGATGGTACCAAGGAGACCATGGTGATACTGGGGATCCAAGGAGACCATGGTGATACTGGAGATCCAAGGAGACTGTGGTGACACCATGGACACTCATGAAACCATGGGCACTGTGACACACCAGGGCTTCATGGAACCAGGGAGTCAATTGGGACTCTACCAAACCTTGTGGAACCAAGTTCCCATTGTGACACTGGAGAACTTCAGGGAACCAAGAGTCTCTTGTGACACAGGGGGTACTCATGAAACCATGGAGACCATTTTGAAACCTCAAGGCCTGATGGAACCAAAGGGTCATTCTGGCACTTCTGAACTTGGAAGCAAAGAGACCACGGTGACACAGTGGGGCTCTGTGCAACCAAGGGGCTGTGGTGACATTGTGGAATTCCATTGAACCAACTGCCCATGGGGACAGTGCAGGGCCTGAGGGAATCATGGACACCATTGTGACACTACAGGGCGTCATGGAAGCAAGGGGCCATTGTCACACTCTGGGGCCTTTTGGGATCCAAGGGCACTTGGGATACCATGGAAATTATGGCAAGTGTGGCACCATGAAACCAAGGAGACCATTGTGACACAACAGGACCCCATGGAACTAAGGATTCATGGAACAGCGCAGGACACATGGAACCGAGGGGCCATTGTGAAGCTGTCAGACCCAAAAGAGCCCATTCTGACACCGTGGGCCCCCAGGGATCCAAAGGTCCATTTTGACATTGCAGGCCCTCATGGAATCCTGGAGACCACTGTGAAACTTTGGGGCCTTGTTGAATGAAGTGGCCCTGCAGGGCCTGATGGAACCAATGAGACCCCATAGAACCAAGGGTCCATTGTGACCCTGTGGTACCAAGGTGTCGTGGGTTGACCCAGGCCAAATGCCAGGCATCCATGTGGGCTGCTCACTCACTCCCCTCTGCAGCTGGACAAAGAGAATTTAATAAAGGATTCATGGGTTAAGATAAGGACTGGGCAAGATCACTCATCAAATACTGTCCTGGGAAAAACAGGCTTAGCTTAGAGATGTGAAATTCATTTACTACTAACAAAATCAGAGCAGAAAAAGGGGAAATAAAATAAGCCACTCGCCTCCCTCCTTCCAGCTCTGCCTCCCACCCCAGCAGTGCAGGGAGACAGGGAATGGGGGTTATGGTCAGTTCATCAGCCATGGCTTCTGCCCCTGCTCAGGGAGAGGGGTGGTTCCCCTGCTGCACCGTGGGTCCCTCCCAAGGGAGACAGTTCTGCAGGAGCTTCTCCCATGTGAGTCCATTTCAGGGGCAGCAGCCCTCTGCAAACTGCTGCAGTGTGAGTCCATGCCAGGGACACCAGTCCTTCCCAAACTGCTGCGGCATGGGTCACTCTTCCAGGGGGTGCATTCCTCCAGGGACAGCCTGCTCCAGCCTGGGAGCAGGGCCCCTCTCTCCATGGCTCTCCTGCAGGGTGCCTGGGTCTCCAGGGCCTGGAGCACCTCCTGCCCCTCCTTCTGCACTGACCTTGATGTCTGCTGAGTTGTTCTTCTCACATGTTCTCCCTCTGTTCTCCTCTGACTGGAGTTAAAACTGCGCCACAATCTCTATTTTGATTTCTTTTTAAATCTGTTTTATCACAGAGGCATTGCCACCATTTGTAACTGGCCCAGCCTTTGCCAGCAGCAGGTCCATCTTTGAAGCCACCAGGAATTTGGCTGTGCCAGACACGGTGGAAGCTTCCAGCAGCTTCTCACAGGAGCTGTCCCTGTGCCCCCCTGTGAAATACAAAGCTGTGTTTCGTGTCAGGTACATACAGGCAACGTGGTATTTGTGATTGTAATATGTGTGGAAACCGACCATGGGACAGTTATAATGATGAATTTTAATAATTACTGAGGAAAGTAAAGCACAGAAGAAGGCCTTGGAACGTATCTTTTGTTTGTAATTAACCTCAAAAAGTCTTAAGTTGATTTAGGAGCATTTGAATTAAAGCTTTAAGGATGTTGCTTTTTGACAAGAACTTTATGCTTGTAGTTAAGCCTGAAAGAGTTTGGCAATAATAACCTTTTGAAGTGTAATTTTAGAATATTGATTGTAATAAGGATCTTTGAAACGATAGCTTCAGAATATATATAAAAAGAAACATGCTTATCTCACACTTTAACAAAACAGTGAAAAGCAGCTTGAGAAAGGAAGATGAATATCAACTCAAGGATTAATAGTTTCAGCCAAGGGAAGCTGGACATCACTGTTATGAGATTTATAGTCTCTGCAACTAAAAGGTGGACCCACATCTGGAATCTGGACCACAGCATCTGGGAGATTTCTTCCTTCTTTCAGAAACCGAACCACCACCATCTGTGGAAACTCCTTTCTGGGATACATCCTGAGAAAAACTAAATCACAAAAGGTATGAAATTTTGACATAAAAATTTGGAATAGAAACGGCTGAGAAAGCTTATGAGTACCCCTATAAACACCTGTAAGCCTCAACTATCAGTGTGCAGCTGGAGGGAAAACTTCCCCCACTGTACCCATTGCTGTATTGCTCATACTTTACCATATTAATTAATGAATTGATTGCTGCTTGAATATTGGCCCAGTCAAGCTTCTTATTTATAACACCCCTGTGGTGGGAGCTGGGAGAGAAGAAGGGGACGCTGGCCTGTCCCTCAGGGGAGGCACGGCTCATTTGTATACAGCCGGTGCCTCCCAGCTGAAAACTTTCAAACTCAGTGTTTTTCTGGGACACAACGTTTTTCACAGGCTGATTCACGTTTGGTCAGGGGCTTCCCGCTGGGATTTGGGGTGCCTGACTCCCCTCACGTGCGCCAGCGGCGTGGGGGATTTGGCTCCCAGAGGCGCTGCCTCTGGCCACAAGCCTGGAGGGGATGGGAGTGATGTTGAGGAGCAGAAAACAGGAACACTGGAATTTGAATCATGGGATTAGGGGTGGGGGTGTTGGAGAGCGAGCATCGCTCACTTTTTCTGGGGAAAGAAGACCTGCAGATCCGGGAGGGAGATCCCTGGGAAAGCTTCTCCTTCCCAGCTGCCGGTGTGCACTGGTGGTTCTGGGGGGAGAGGGACAAAGCGTTTGGTCACTCCTGTTGCCAAGGCACTGGCAGCACGGTGGGGGTGGGCTGTGAGAACAAAGACCCCGCCCTGCAGGCCAGGTCTGGGCTGTTTGGCCTGCCCACCGCCGGGTTTGGGGCTTTGATCCCACTACCCGGGCCCGGGGCACTGTTCTGTGGAAGGTGGGCAGAGCTACCAGCTCAAAGTACTGGAAAGCCACTGAGTCAGACTCAGCCCAAGTGATTCAATTAAGGACAGTGCCCAAGGCATTCCAGAAATTTTCTCAATATTGTTTGGTAAATATCAAGGGATTTCTTTTAATAGTTATTAGTGATTTTTCTTCAGCAGTTCTTTGTTTCAGGATTCTGCAAGTCTGTTTCAGGACCAAAAGGGACCTTCAGGGATGGCAAAGATCAACACCTTCAGTGACTGGGATTGTACTGGGATGCCACAGGGATTGTACTGGGAGCAGCTGAGCCCATGCTGGGGCAGACTGAGATCACACTGAGGGAGACTGGGATCATACTGGGATCATGCTGGGATCATACTGGGATCATACTGGGATACAGTAGGAGCCTGTGAGGGGCAATTGAGACCATATTGGGGACAGATGGGATATACTGGGAGTGACTGGGATCATTCTGAGGGTGACCAGGAGCAGCTGTGAGCAACTGGGATCATGCAAGGAGCAACTGAGAGGAACTGGGAGTGACTGGGTGTATGTTGGGGGTGATTGGAAGCCACTGGGCCTATACTGGGATGAACTGGGATCATGCTGGAGGTGACTGGGATCATACTGGCAGTGAGTGCCACTACATGAGGCTGACTGGGAGTGGTTGTGAGAAAATGGGATCATGCTGGAAGGAACTTGGAGTGGCTGGGAATGTGCTGGAAGGAACTGGGGTACACTGAGAGAGACTGGGAGTGACTGGAACAAAAGTGAGGGTGAAACGGAGCAACTGGAACCATATGGGGTACAACTGGTTCATACTGGCAGTGACTGGGAGCACACTGGGGTCATCTCTGGATCATACTGGGAGGGACTGGACTAATACTGGAAGCATCTGAGAGTGACTGGGAACACATCATGCACATCATCCCCCATACTGGGGGTGACTGGGAGCAACTGGAAGCGTGTTGGAAGCAAATGGCTTCATACTGGGGCTGACTGGGTTGATCCAGCTGGAGGCAACTGGGACCATACTTGACCAATCACTGTGAATGACTGTAAGTAACTGTGATTATACTGGAACCATACTGGGAGTGCTGGGATGTGATAAGGATCATACTGGAGGTTACTGGGCTCATATTGGTGTTGAAAAGGAGCAACTGGGATCACACTTTGGGCTACTGGGAGCAACTAAGAAACTGGGATCATGCTACAAGCAAACTGGAGGAACTGGGAATTACTGGATGCATGCTGGAGGCAACTGGGATATACTGGGCATGACTGAGATGATACTGGGATAACAAGTAGATTCCTGGGATCACTGGGGAGTATGGAAAGGACCATGGACATGCTGAGGGCAACTGGAATATACTGGGAGTATCTGTAAGCACACTGGTGATCACTGGGAACAAAAGGAACAATGCTGGGGAGAACTGGGACCCCATGCTGGGGGTAACTGGGAGTGGGAGTGACTGAATCTATACTGAGGAACTTTGGGCATGAGTGGGACCATGCCGGGAGGGACTGGGATCATATGGGGAGTGATGGGGATAATACAAGGGACAACTGGGTTCAACTGGGATCACACTAGAAGGAACAGGGATCAACTGGAACCATGCTGGGTCATACTTAGAGCAAGTGAGATTGCACTGAGGGTGACTGGCAGTGGCCGTGAGCAACTGGGATCAGGCTGGAAGCAACTGAGGACAACTGGGACTAATTGGGAACATGCTGGGAGTAACTGGAATACGCTGGGGACTGATTGAAACCCAGTGATTTATTCCCAACGTAGTGGGGATAAATGGGAGCAACTGGAACCACACTGGATGATAATGGGAGCAGCGGTGCCCATGCTGGCATCTTACTAGAACTGACTGCCATCATTCTGGGAGTGACTGGAAAAGTATTAGGAGTATCTGAGAATGACTGTGATCCTGCGGGAACCAGACTGAGAGTGACTGGGAAGCTGCTGGCTGTGACTGGAACCATGCTGGAGGTGACAGGGAGTCACTCTGGGCAGGAATGGAATCCTACTGGGAGTAACTGGGTGCAACTGGGATTATTCTGGGAGCCACTGGGATTCCAGCAGGTGAGAATGGATCCTGACTGTGGGGGTACTGGGAGCTACTGGGCCCATGTTGAGAGGAAAATGTGGACACATTGGGAGCAACTGGGATCAACTGGAGGATACTGCAACCATGCTAAGGGGACTAAGGACACATCTGAGGTAACTGGGAACACATTTTGGGCCACTGCCAGAAACTGGGATCATGCTGGAGGCAAGTGGGAGTAAGTGGGAAAGACTGGGATCATTCTCAGGTAACCAGAGCCTCACTGGGGAAACTGGGATATGCTGGGAGTGTCTGTGACCATACTAGGGGCACTGGAACCACACTGCAAACAGCTGGGACCATGCTGGGGCCAACTGGAAGTGAGTGGGACAATGCTAAGAGGGACTGGGACTATTCTAGAGAAAACTGGGATCATACTGGGAGAAACTGGGAACAACTGGAACTATTCTGGCAGCAGCTGGGATCGTAAGTGGGAGCAGCTGGGTCCATGCTGGCTGAGACTGGGATCACACTGTGGGTGACTGGAATCATACTGGGATTGACTGGGAGGGGCTGTGGGCAACTGGAATCACGCTGAAAGCAACTGGGAGGAAGTGGGAGTGACTGGGAGCATGCTGGGCGTGTCTGGGATATACTGGGAGAGACTGGGAGTCATGAGGATCATACTGGGCACTACTGGGGTCCTGCTGGCATTGACAGGGAGCAACTGGGATCCCACTGGGGGCCACTGGCATCATACTGGGAGTGACTGGGATCCTACTGGGATTATAGTGGGTGTCAATAGACCCTGACTGGGGTTACTGGGAGCTACCAGGCCCATGCTGGGAGCTGCCTGAGCACACACTGGGAGGAACTGTAAAAACTGGGAATGACAGGATGCATGCTGGTGACAACTGGGATGTCCTGGCAGTGACTGGGATAAAACTGGGGGCAGTTGAAACATGCTGAGGTAACTGGGAGTGCCTGGCAATGACTATGAGAATGTTCAGGGCAACTGGGATATACTGGGAGTGCCTGAGACCATGCAGGTGGTGGCTGGAACCATACTGGGAGCCACTGGGAATGTGCTGGGGGAACTGGGACGAAGCTGGGGGCAACTGGGGGCAAGTGTGAGTGACTGGGGCCCTGCTGGGAGAAACTGGCATCATACTGGGAGTTACTGGGATTATACTACGGGCAACTGGTAGAACAGGGAACACAGTGGATGAAAGTGGGAGCAGCTAGGAGCAACTGGGACCACGTTGGGGACAAACTGCATCATCATAGGGAATGACTGGGAGTGCCTGGGCTTATACTGGGAAGAAGAGGGATCCTGCCAGGAGTGAGGGGAAGTGGACCAGGATCATACTGGCAGTGGCAAGGAAACTGGAATCACACAGGGGCAACAACTGAGCTCATGCTGGGAGCAGGGCTCCTGGACTATATAGATGCAGGGGCCAAACCCAACAAGATGAGGTTTAATAAGTCCAAGTGCCAGGTCCTGCACTTTGGCCACAACAACCCCTGCAGCACTACAGGCTGGGGACAGAGTGGCTGGAGAGCAGCCAGGCAGAAAGGGACCTGCAGGGACTGATGGACAGCAGGCTGGGCAGGAGCCAGCAGTGTGCCCAGGTGGCCAAGAAGGCCAATGGCTCCTGGCCTGGATCAGGAATGCTGTGGCCAGCAGGAGCAGGGCAGGGAATGTTCCCCTGTGTTCAGCACTGCTTGGGCAGCACCTCAAGTGCTGTTTCCGGTTCTGGGGCCCCCAACATAGGAAGGACATGGAGGGGCTGGAGTGTGTCAAGAGAAGGGCAACAAGGTTGGGGAGGGATCTGGAACCAAACTGCTGTGAGGAGTGGCTGAGGGAGCTGTTGTTGTTTGTCCTGGAGAAGAGGAGTCTCAGAGGACAAAAGGCAGTGCCAGGGCACAGGTTGGACTTGATGATCTCCATGGCTTGTTCTATCCTTGCTCATTCTGGGATTCTCTGGAACCACCCATGGAGCAGTTGCAGGATGAGCCCTGGGTCTCTGTGGGATCTCAGCACCTCAGGACGGAGGTGCAGAGTGGCCGAGACCACCCTTGGGGGGCTCGGGAGTCCTGGAACGTTGCCAGAAGTGTCTGGTGGCTGGACTTTGATCCTACACAGGAGACAACACCTGTATGAGGATGGGAGGATTTCACTGGGTGAATGGTGAAGGGATAGGTTAATTAGAGTGTAAGACACAGAGTTTAGGATTTCTGTACAGGGGGGTCAAAAGAAGTAAGATGGAGGAATTGGCCGTGTCCTGTTCTTCTTCTTCTTCTTCTTGGCCTCCATCTTCTGTGGTGATGTTGGCACTTTGGGATTGGTTATTACTAAAAGTGCACCGGTTAATAAGGGTAAAAGGTATTGGGGAAAAATTATAAATATTGTATACGTAACTTCGAGTATAAAGATAAGTGACCGCCCTGGGGGCTTGCGGAGTGTGCCCATGGCTGGCTGGCTGTGCAGACCTCTGTTGGGCAGAGAGAAAATCTTTTAGATAAACAATTAATAAACACCGAGACCGAGAAAGATCTCAAGTCTCTTCTCGTCCTTTGAAGCGCCGGCTCTTCAAGGCCATCCCTGGGCCTTTCCAGGCCACCTAAACAGCCGAGAAACCGGCACTCTGGTTTCTCCTCTTCAGAAGCTCCAGCAGCCCAGGTCCCTCAGCTTCTCCTGCCAGTCCCAAAGCCCATCCTGTCAGTCCTGCAGAGCCTCTGCAGCTCCTCCTCACTGCCCAGAACAGGGAGCCCCAGAGCCAGACACAGCAGCCCAGATGTGCCCCCCTGGCCTGGGGTGCCTCTGGCAAGGGAGCAGCACCAGGCACTGCAGGAGCCTGCAGACAATTCCTGCAGCACTTGTAGGATGATCCTGCTGCCCAAGGGACGTTCCCATGGTGCCAAGTCAGGAACTGCAATGGGGAGTGGGGCCAGAGAGGAAAGGGCAAACAGGGATGGGCTGTTTGCAGGGGAGGGAACAGGGCTGGGCAACAGAAAGAAATTTCTAGCAGGGCAAAGGAAAGAAAGCAAAGGTGAAGCCAAGGAAATGCTCAGGGCAGTTTGGGAGTGGCTGCCAGGCAGCCCTGGCTCTGACCAACAGCGTCTGCAGTGGGACAGGAAACTCCCAGCTGATGGGAACAAACTTTCTGGCTGACTGCAGAGGCCAAGACAAAGTGGTTTCCCTGGTGTCCCCCAGCCCTTGCTGGCCCCAGGGGCTGATGGCATTTGTGCTCCCTCAGGTTCCTGTCCCCACACCAACAGCATGGGGGTGCTCCCCCTGCTCTGTGCAATGCAAACAGGGGCTGCTGAGCCAGTGCTGCCGTGTCTGTGCCTGCAAGGATGGGGCACCTGTGTGAGCTGGAGGAGAGGCCAGGGCTGCAGAGGGGGGATGTTGTTGGCAGCTCCATGAGGACGCTCTGGGGCGCTGCCCTGGGCTGTCCAGCACTCTGGGGGTGGATCAGCCCCTGCTCTGCTGCTCTTTCCTGTCCACCTGAAGTGTCAGTGCTGCCCCAGCAGTGCCCACGGGCTGTCCCTGCTGCAGCCCCGGCACTGCCACCCCCAGGACTGTGCCCGGCCCCGAGAGCACTCAGGCCCTACAGCAACACCAGGGCCACCAGGGCAGCGGGCCAGGGCCACGGCAGCAGCACTGGCAACACCAAGTGCTGATGCTGCTGGGCACAGCTGCTGGGCCAGCACTGATCTGCCCCCAACTCTGCACACAGACATTGCTGCTGCGGCTCCAGAGAAGGCAACAAAAGGGCTTCACTGCAGAAAACTCGGCTGGGACATCCTTTAGTTTCTTTAAGGCCACCGGGAGCGCAGTCCCTCATTGACACGGTGTGTGGCCACAAGGAAGTTGGAGGGAAATAAAATGAGAAATGGCAGAAAAAATGACATTTCTCTGTGGAAAATATGAAAAAAATAAAACAAAGAACAATAACCTCCAAAATGAAACCAACAAGAAGTGTCAAAGATGACTTTTATTACAAGTGATTTGCAAAAATTGGCCAGCGGTTTAATGTTTCTGAAACGATCCAGTCATCAGTCTCCACACTGCAGCCTTGAGCTCCTGGTTCCTCAGGCTGTAGATGAGGGGATTCAGGGCTGGAGGCACCACCGAGTACAGAACTGACACTGACATATCAAGCGATGGGGAGGAAATGGAGTGAGGCTTCAGATAGGAAAATGTACCGGTGCTTACGAACAAGGAGACCACGGAGAGGTGAGGGAGGCAGGTGGAAAAGGCTTTGTGCTGTCCCTGCTCAGAGGGGATCCTCAGCACGGCCCTCAAGATCTGCACATAAGAGAAAACAATGAACACAAAACAGCCAAAAAACAGAAAAGCACTACCCATAAGAGGACCAAATTGCCTAATGTAGGATTTTGAGCAGGAGAGCTTGAGGATCTGGGGGATTTCACAGAAGAACTGGCCCAGGGCATTGCCATGGCACAGGGACAGGGAAAATGTATTGGCTGTGTGCAGCAGAGCATTGAGAAAGGCACTGGCCCAGGCAGCTGCTGCCATGTGGGCACAAGCTCTGCTACCCAGGAGGGTCCCGTAGTGCAGGGGTTTGCAGATGGATATGAAGCGGTCGTAGCACATGATGGTCAGGAGGGAAAACTCTGTTGTTGCACAGAAAACAAACAAAAAGATCTGCACAGCACATCCTGTGTAGGAGATGTTCCTGGTGACCCAGAGAGAATTGTGCATGGCTTTGGGGACAGTGGTGCAGATGGAGCCCAGGTCACTGAGGGCCAGGTTGAGCAGGAAGAAGAACATGGGCGTGTGCAGGTGGTGGCCGCAGGCTACGGCGCTGATGATGAGGCCGTTGCCCAGGAGGGCAGCCAGGGAGATGCCCAGCAAGAGGCAGAAGTGCAGGAGCTGCAGCTGCCGCGTGTCTGCCAATGCCAGCAGGAGGAAGTGGCTGATGGAGCTGCTGTTGGACATTTGCTGTGGCTGCACTTGGGGACCTGTTCATGGATAAAGGACAGGGAAGGGTTAGAGGACATACCCGTAACCAAAATTAAAGCTATTTCCCATGTACCCTCCTCTGTAATACACTGACACGACCTTTAGTGTTTAACAGTTCTGAGGTTTTCTTTATAAGCTCCCCCATCTCTTTGCTGGTATTCTTGGATCTCAAACCCTCTGCAATGCTTCTGCACTCAGGGAGATCAGAACAAGTTCTATGAGGCGAGATGATGACTGAGGGAAGATGGTCTGATGTTCTGACCTATTCAGATTTTCTCTGGGGTTTAACCTTTCTCAGGTGGATTGTGATCTCCTTCCCGTGCCTCCTCTAAAATGTCACCAGGCACTGCTGTGAGCAGTTAGATTCACCACAGCCCAGATCCACATTTGTAGCCAAAGGACCCATGTTGCTCATTTCACCCGCCCAGCAGCACTTTTAGTGTCACAACACCTCTGCCTTTCCCCATCAATCTTATAACTCAGAGATGTTCTAGGACAGGTTTGCACCCTGGATTGAAGCTCCCAGCTTGGACTGAAATCTCAGGGACATTTCCAAGTGTCCTTATGATGGCACTGGATTGAGGGAGATGCAGCTCCTTCCCTGGCTGCACTGACAGCATTGCTCAGAGCCGGGCACTGGGGACAGCGTCACCCTGAGCCAGCTCTGCCCCCTCCAGAGCCCCCAGGGCTGGGCAGCTGCTCCCAGCCCTGTGCTCTGCAGGGGGAACTGGGCCTGGGGTTGCAGAGCTGCCCCACGGCTCTGCTGCAGCTCTGCCTGCACAGGAGGGGCTGCACGCCTTGGAGCCCCGGCCCTGAGGGCAGAGGCTTGGCTGGGGGCACAGGAGGGAGGGGGCTTGTTCAGAGGGAGGGGCTGCACTGGAGGGGCTCCTGTGGACATCTCCAAACTCTCCCTGCCACAGCATTTCTGGGTTTTGTTTTCTCTCATTGCCTGATTTTCTCTCTGCTTTCTGGAGATTTCCCTCCAGCAGGTGTTTCCCAGTGCCTGATGTCTCTGGGCCAGCACTCACAGACCCCAAATCTCTGTGCACTCTCCTTGGCCTGACAGAACCCTGCCTGTTTGCAGGGCACTGGCTGGGGGCACGTTCTGTTTGCAACTTGGAGAAAGGACAGCTCAGACTGAGCCTGATGGTTCCGGCAAAGCTGATGCTGGTGCTGTCTATCGGCAGAGGAGGGGTGGAAAGCACATTAGGGATCTCCTGTGAACCTATTGATCACTAAAAGTAACAGTTTGGATGCCTCAGACACTTGTCAAAATTCATAATTATTATTCAACCTTTAATATTTATCCCCTTCTCCCTGCCATTCTCCAGTAGTAAGAAACAGAATATTATGTTTCTGTAAAATTCATTGTTTTGGAAATATTCTATGATTGATCAGAACCCCTCACCATGCCAGACCTTAAGGAGCATTTCACCTCCCCTGCACCAGAAATACTCAGAGTTGTACTCACAGACTCTGTAGGCATTGGGATGTTCCAGCTTTAGGAGATCACTCCAGGAGCTGCAGCTGCATTGTCCTGCAGCCAGAGGTTCCTGTGCCAAGGGCTGGCAGTGATTCTGCCCCAGGCACTTCTCAGCACCTTCCCAGCCCTGACTGATTGAAGCTCTCTGTGCCTCTGTGCTGTGCCCGGGGTGGCTGCAGGCAGTGCCCCAGCCCTGCTGGGCTGGCAGAAGAGCTGCTCATCAAGAGAAATGTGCTTTTGAAGCTCTTCTTGGATACCAGGAGCTACCTCTGTGCCAGGAGCCCAGCCCAGCTCATCAGCACAGACACAGCACAAGGACTTTAATGAGCCTCTGGGGCTTTGTGCTCAGGCCCTGAACATCAGTCCCTGAGAGGGAGCTGAAGAAACCTCTCCAGAACTCCAAGGCAGAATCCAACTCCAAACTTTCTTGGACTTTTAATGGGTCCCACTGAGGTTCACGACTGAGCAAGTGTCCCCAGGCCCCAGGCAGAGCAGAGAACTGGAGGCAGTGATGACAGGTGGGGACAAAGAGAAGCCAAGTCTTGGTGCCCTGGAGCACAGCAGGGTCTGTGCCACCAAGGGCTGTGAGGAGACACCTTGTCCTGAGGCACTGGAGCCTCCTGGCACAGCCCCAGCCAGGCTGGGCACTGTCAGCCCCTTGTCCTGCCCTCAGCATCTCCCCCTAGCCCACATCCCAGTGGCCTCAAGGATCTGCTGGAAGGAGTCCCTGGGGAGCCTTGGCCAGGAATGGCCCTGGGGGCTTCTTAATTCTCCCAGTGACTTCACGCTTTTCAAAGGACTTGGGGTTTTGCTTTTGCCTTGGAGTCTCTGAGAGGTTTGTGCAATCATGGCCTCCAAATATCTGCTGTAATGAGTCCCTAGAGAGGCTTTGTCAGTAACAACACTCAGTGGGGTCCAATACTTGAGGGTACTTCAGTTATTTGAAGGTACTTGGTGTTTCCCTTTTGATACAGACTCTGTGAGAAGTCTGTGCAATCATGGCCCCAATTACCTGTTTTAATGAATCCCTTGAGAGCTTTGTACTGACACTCAGTGGGGCTCATTAATACTTTGATATACTCAAGGTTTTAAGGTACTCTCTGTATTCAGGAATACTTTTAGGTACTTTTAAGTATTTTCCTTCCTACACTCAGTCTCTGAGAGGTTTTTGTTCCATCCTGGCCTCCAATTCTCTCTTCCAAGGAGTCCATGAGGATTCTGTGTTGGGTATTTTCCCCCTTTGTGTTTTACAACAAAGATGAAACTGAAAGAATGTTGTAAGTCTTTCTAAAAGCATCCAAACAAACATGGGACAATTAACAATGAACAACAACCACTAAGATAATTAATAGTCTTCTTTTAGCTAGACATCATCCAACCCTTTTTTCCCCTGGATTGGAAGAGTTTATTGAACCAGTCTTTGTTTTCCACTTGAAGCTTCTTGAACCCTTCCTTCAATACCTGAATGTTCTTGTGGATTGACTTGCTGCAGCTGAAGAGGTTCATGCAACATATCCCTCAGAGTCTACACAGACATGCCCATGTGCCCAGAGTAAAAACTCTTTCACTGTTCTGCAAGGTGGCATGTCTGATGGTCTCTATGTCTGAGACCAGGTCACTCAATGTGAGGGAGGTAGCATTGGTTTGCTTACTTAACAGGCACCCAAGATGGTCTAATTGTCCTAAAGCTTTAGCTGCAGCCACCCAAGGTAGTCCATATTGAGGGTGCTACCATCCAATACCTGGATTAAAGCTTGCAAAGCCATGTCTTTGATATCATCCAATACTTCTCTGGGGATACCTGCTGCTTGATCATCTGGTAGGCTGTGTTGTCCTTCTCCAGCTAGATGGTTGATTGTCAATTCTGCCCTTGCCTCGTTATTAGCATAGTCTGCTATTAATTGATTTAATAAACACTTCCATCCCCCTTCCCACAGGGTATATTCTGTAGGTGACAATAACATGTTCATAATATATTTTAAATCATAGGGGGTTAAGACATGTGCTGTAAACATGGCCCTCCTTAGGCCATTAAAACATGGTGAGTCCTTTCCATGGTCTTTATCTGCCTTACAAAGATCCTTGATTTCCCCATAAACCAATGGCTGATACCTGAGATTTTGCCCCCTTCTTTCATATGGGGCCAACAAGGACTTTTGAGAGTATTTGCAAGTCTCCTTCCTTAAGTGCTTCTTTCTGGATCCTTTCCTAGGGATCTTCTGGGGTTGAGGGGCAAGGTGGATCTGGGGAATCCAAACTGAGGAGGAAGACTAACTTGGAGCAGAAACATTTTGATTACAAATAGTGTGACAATATAACCCCTTGATCAAAGATACTAAGCCCAAATATTTGGGCTTAGTATCTTTGATCATGGGGTTATATTGTTGCCAGATGGTGAGGCAAAGGGCACTGCCATTTTGTCAGGTGTTGGGGATGAAGTGCCTTGATTTAGGAAGGCCGACTTGTGGGCTGGAGTTCTGGAGGCATGGCCAAGGATGAGAGTGGAATGATTGACAGTGGGGCATGACCCGCAGTTGTGGGGGTGGAGTCTGGGGATTCATTCAGGGTGGAAGAAAAAGTTGTGGTAGCCAGAACTGGAGGAGCCAAGATGGAGGGAAGATGGTCAGGCTCAGAGGCATCTGGAAAATTTTTAATGATCCCCCTCATGACTGATTTTAATTTGTTCTTTGAAGATATTTGGTCATGATCAGTGAGAATTAACTTAAAGCATCCATATACACAATTTTCTACTCTGGACATCCGGCTACCCATTTTTCTCTTTCTCCCCCTTACGTGGAACCGCCACTGGAACACCCCAAATCAATTATGGGACGTGGGTGCGTATTGTAAAAACACAGTAGCAGAATGGGCAATAATTGTCCTGCGTTTCCCCAAACCCACCTGCAATCCTATGCAGGTGAAACTGTCGTTGTCCCTTGTGGATCCTGGCCGAGGTTCCTCGAAGCAATGATGAATCTGCCAGCCCGGCACAATCCAAAATACCAGGGAACACTGGCTTATCCATCAGCTAACCCCAGCTGACATGACTGAATGTCAGGGTCCCTGTTTGTGCACCAAATGTCACAATGAGGGTGGCTCTGACAAACCTTTCTGGTTCCCCAACTTCAGGGCAAGGTTGGTGAAAATGAAAAGGAGCAGATTCTGGGGAAGATGAAACAGGAAAGCCTTATAAATATGATTGCCTGGCAAAAGATTTTGAGAATATAGAAACTATAAGTGAGATGTAAATGAAAGCAAGCTTTGAGACACCAAGCCTTAGTTACTGAACAACTGGAAAACAATGGTATGGCCAGCTGAAGGTAATCTTCTTTTGATGAAACATTACCCTCTGCTTGCAGACAGATCCAAGGGTCAAAGCAGACCCTACTAGCTTGGCAGAAGGGGTCCAAAGAAAAGTTTTTAGGGTTTAAAATGCAACACAGTATGGTAATGTAATGATTCCTATAGGCTGTATGTGAATGCTATAGGGCTTGAATCTTGTATTAGATTAGTTAGTGAAAATTAGAATATGCAGCACAGAAGAAGATTTATTGTATTGTAATGGGGACTCCCCTCCTCTTTCGAGCATTCATTTTGGGCGCTTCTTTCAAGCTCCTCTTCTGGACCTGCTCTAAGCTGTGGCTGGCAGCTCCAAAAAAGGCCCCTACACCCACACCCTTTGCAATAAACTACAAGTTACAAGACCTGGCTTCAAAAAACTGTCGTTTCTGCCCATCCCAACTGTCCTACTCCCCGACGCTCCTACAAGCAGGATCATTAGAGCTGCACAAAAAGAACTTAAGTAACAGGGTGAAAAGCAATAAACATGGAGAAGTCGAGCACAGTACAAGGGGTGGGATTCAAAGACCTGAGATAAAGGTGAAACAACAATATATACACTTGAGGGTAGAACACTCTGAAAGAATACCCACATAGGGGAAACAAGTAACCAACAGGGAAGGAGAACTTGGACAACTTAGCATAACAGCACTAAAGGCTTGTGAGGGAACTCTCAAACTTACCCTAAGTTAAACAAATCATTCCCAGGGCTTGAAACTCACACCCAGTTCTTCTGGGGTAAAATCTGGCTGACTCTGAGTTACAGCTGGACTAACTCCCACACTGCTGCTTTGCACTGGCCCCTTGGGACCATGTGGCCCAACACAGCCACAATGATGTCCTTGGCTCAATGAGGCTCCACAGTGTCACAATGGTGCCTTGGATCCATGGTGCTCTGCAGAGTCATAATGTTCTGCTTGGTTCCACAAGTTCCTACAGTGTAGCAGGTTCCACAAGGGCCTGCAGTGTCATCGTGGCCCATTGGTTCCACAATGCCCTGGTGTCCTGCCCTGGTGTCACAATGGTCTCCATAAGAAAGGAAACAAGCACGCCCCAGTGGTGCAGGGGCAGATGAGAGGCAGTCACCAGAGGCCAAGTCTAGCCAGACTTGACTGTACGGGCAGATTTTGTCTGGGAGTAACCCTTGAGTATACAGAATTTTAGATGCAGAATCCTAATTTTGGCCATGGGGAACTAGACAAGAAAGACAGTTCTTTCCCATAGGAATAAAAGCACAGAGCCCCAGTGCTTCACGATCAGATGGGAAGTGGCCCTTGACATGACAAATTCAGGGGTCCTGTCAGACAGCCCCAAGGAGGCCAAACCAGGCAGACCTGTTCCATGTTCCATTGACTTCATGGGTCCTAACACTGTCACAATGGTCTCCTTGATTCCATGAGGTCTGGCAATGTCACAATGGCTTCTTGGTTTCATGAGCCCCAACAGAGGGTCCATTGGCCCCATGCATGCCCACTGTGAAACAATGGCTCCTTGTTTCTATTTTAAATCAATCACAATCAAACCACAGTTTGATCATTGATCCTTGCTTCCATAGGGCCCATGATTTGCACAATGGTCTCCTTGATTCCATGATTCCTAGATTCCACAGTCTCACCATCGTTTCCTTGGATCTCCATTGTCACAACTGACCCATGTTTCCATGAGGTTCCGTAGTGCCACCGTGGTTGCTGTCAGAGGCTGGATGAGATCAATGTCCCAAGACACCTTGGGATGCTCAGAATGCCCGTGTGGGGCCAGGACCAGGTCAGGCCTTGGTTTGTGGTGGGACAGAGCCCCGCCCCCAGCCCTGGCCTGGCAGACCTGTCAGTCATACAGCAGGGCGTGATGTTAACCCAGCTCTGATTAGCCCGGCTGTTAATCAATCAATCACACACTAGCAGCTGGTGCTGCTCTAGCTCTGATTGGAAAAGCAACTGGCAGTCCCACCCCAGGCGCGTGCCCATGAGTGCCCAGGGGGTTAAAAGCCGGAGCACGAGGCCAGCCCAGTGTGGGTCCTGCCTTCTACTGGGGTTCCTCTGTTGGCAGCGCTGGGACACAAGCAGTTGTGTACCCATGTGTGTGTCCTTCTATGGATCTTCTGTTTTTCCGTTGTTCTCTATTTCTTCTCCTTCGAATCCTATTTACCTGGAACATTTTTGGGTAACTTCACTTGTTAAGGGTTAAAGGATTTTAGGTTGAAAATGTTGGAACCGAGGGCACAGGGAATATTTCTCTGTCTGCTCTGAGGGGGCCTGACCCCTGGAGAAACACTGCCTTTAACCTTTGCCCATGGAGAGGACTTCCAGGACTTTCAGATAGATTAGAATTTAGCAAAGTGTGAAACAGGTAATAGAGAGTACTATACTATGTCCCTTGGGTGAGAAATTTAGGTTTTGGGATTTTTAGTATGGTGTAGATAGGAAGCAAGATGGAGGAATTTGTGTGTAGTCCCTGTCTTCTTCATCTACTCCATTTTCTGCGGTGTTGGTAGCACAGGGTGATTGGTCAAGGAAAGCACAGTGCAGAGGTTATGTGGACAGTCAAAGGATGAGTTAGTGGTAGATAAGTGGTAGAAATAATGTATGTTTTAAGAGTTTATTGGATGAGACAACTTTAAAAGACCTTGAAACCGTACATTTTAGGGCCATTTTGCAGTGCTTTTCCAGCGCGCTGAGCCTGGGGTGCACAGCAATGCAAAACTTCAGATAAGATAACAATAAACAAGAAGCTGAAGACTGAACAAGTCCCGTGCATCTCCTTTTACCTGGCGCAGAACTGCTACAGGAGGGTTTCCCCATCCAGGGAGCCCGCAGAAGGGCTCAAAATAAAACAAACATCAATAACTGGTGCCCTGACAATGTTTGTAATAAGTTGGCTCTTTTCCAAAAAGTTATTTACTGAAGGGTGTTGTCTTAATTAGCCAATCATGTGAAATGTGTTGATTAAATGACCAATGAGGTCCACCTGTAGCAAACCAAGATATAAAAGAAAAGGATTGAAAAAACAGGTGGCTTTTAGCCCTTAACCTTTTGATCGGAGTCTGTGTCATTTCTGATTCAACAGTGACATTTGGGGATCTGTGCGGGCTATTGAGGCTCCTTTCTGCACCTCGTGACCCAAGAGGAGCTTCTGTAATAAACTTGTCCTGAAGCTCCCACTGTGCCCATGACAGGAACCCCTGTAAGTGTCTGGGAAATCAGGCTCTTTGGCAGCCTGGGGACTCCTGGGATGTCACCGTGGAGCCCCCATGAGTGCCTGTGACAGATCGGTGCCTTTGCAGCCCAACGTCCCCTGGGATGTCACCATGGAATGGCTGTAACTGCCTCTGACCCCACGGCTCTTTACCATTCCCAGAAAGCCCTGGGAGGTCTCCATGGAGCCCCTGTCTCTGCCTGTGACATTCCAGCTCTTGAAAAGCCTGGAGACTCTTGGAAAGTCGCCATGGAATCCCTCTGAGCACCGGTGACAAATCTGATCCATAGCAGACAACCATCGCAGGCCTCTATATTGCTATGGTCAGTTACCATGGCAACAATCACCAGCCCCCTGTTGCTATGGTCAGTTTCCATGGCAACAATCACCAGCCCCCTGTTGCAATGGTCAGTTTCTATAGCAACCATCACCAGGCCCTGTTGCTATGGTCAGTTTCCATGGCAACCATCACAAACCCCCTGTTGCTGTGGTCAGTTTCCATGGCAACCATTACCAGCCCCCTGTTGCTATGGTCAGTTTCCATGGCAGCTCCATGGAGACCCCATGCCAGGGGTGGTTGCCATGGACACCAATTCAGGCCTGCAGCCAGAGCCCGTTGCCATGGCAACCACTGGCAGCCCCATTCCCAGGCTCATGGGATCCCAGAACCACAGAATTGGCTGAGCTGGGAGGGACCCATCAGGATCCTCCAGTCCAACTGCTGGCCCTGCACAGGACACCCCAACAATGCCAGCCTGGGCCTGGCAGCGCTGTCCAAACGCTGCTGCAGCTCAGAGAGCCCTGGAGCTGGGACCCTTCCCTGGGGAGCCTGGGCAGGGCCCCAGCAGCCTCTGGGCAAAAACCTTTTCCTGACATCCACCCTGATCCTGCCCCGACTCAGCTGCAGCCGTTCCCTCCACTCCTGTCCCTGGGCACCAGAGGGAAGAGGTTCCCACAGCCCCAGCCAGGGACACACTCCCAAGGCTGTTGCCATGGCCACCAGAGCTGGGACCAGCTGGGATGCTCGGTTTCCATGGGCCAGGCTTCAGGAATGGGTTTCCCCAATTTCCTGCTCCCAATAAAACCGCACTGCCCTCACTGCCCTCCCGCCTCCCCTGGAAAGAACAGAAGGCAAAGATTCTGGGCTGGGATAAGAACAATTTACTGGAAACAGCAATGAGATAAGGAACAAACAAAAACAGAAACAATATTGATAACAGAAGGGACTGTTTACAGGGAAAACTCAACAAAAGTCACTGGGTCTTCCTGGCCACAATTTCCCCTTCCTGGAAATTTCACCCTTCTCCTCAGGGAGAGAGAGAGTCCATTTCCTGCCCCTGGCAATGACCTGAGGTGGGAGTGAATGTAATGACAGGGCAATGGCCAGACTTTCATGTTTTTCCATCCCACATCATGTCACACGCAGAGACAGGGGCTCCATGGAGACCTCCCAGGGTTTTCTGGGGATGGTAAAGAGCCCTGTGGTCAGAGGCAGTCACAGCCATTCCATGGTGACATCCCAGGGGATGTTGGGCTGCAAAGGCACTGATCTGTCACAGGCACTCACGGGGGCTCCACGGTGACATCCCAGGAGTCCCCAGGCTGCCAAAGAGCCAGAATGTCCCAGACACTCACAGGGGTTCCTGTCATGGGCACAAAGGGAGCTTCAGGCAAAAACTTTATTTCTTTATTGGAGAAACTCCTCCTGATACATGAGGTGCAGATATTACACCAAACATCCACCATGGATCCTCAAACTCATGCAGGGCCCCTAGACTTCTAAAATTCCTTCTAAGAGAGGGGACTGGTAACGGCTGTATCCAATCCAAGCTCCAGTCTTTGTCAAAGGTGTAAAAGATTGGACATTGGAATTGAACATAAACGCTATTTGTTCCACAGGAATAATCATAGAATACCCAAAAATTTTCTATAAATACAGCTCTGATTTTTTCTGATCATGATTAGACAGAATGGTTCATTTACACCACAGAGTAAATGAAAAAAAATTAGTTATTGCTGCAGTCTGAGGTGGTCTGGATACAATCTTCCCGGAGAGTGTCTTGTGCCAAGGGTAGGAACCATGAGAGCAACAGCACACAGACACAAACACAGACACACACACAGACATACAGACACACAGACACATACACACACACACACACACACACAGAGAAACGCTGAAAGTGTCCAGAGGCCAAAGAGAAAGGATTGTCCAGGGCATAAATGGAGGGAAAGAGGGTGCAATGGAGAGCACCAGGTATCCTGAGGGCTCAGGGGTGGTACAGTGGGAAGGGACCAGTGGGAAATGCCCGGGTAGATGGACAGGGTTACACACCAATGGGAAGGGAGAACTCACCAGAACATGAACATATAAGTGTAAAAGGGGTAGAGAAGGCCAATGGAGAGGACAGAACTGGGACAAATGAACATAGTGCTGCAGAGCACCATGGGGAAGTCTCTTTTCTCACCCTGAGCTGTGAGGAGTGCCCAGAGCCTGTGGTGTGTCTTTCCAGGGCATTGCTACTGCCTTTTCCCTGGTAGGCTCACAGGTTTGCACAGTTGTGCAGTGTCACAATGATCTCCTTGGTTCTGCAGCCCTGCTGTGGCTGCTGCGTAACAATGGACCTGTGAAACCGTGAGGCTCCATAGTGTCACCATGGTCCCTTTGGTTCCACAAGGCCCTGCTGGGACATGATGGATCCTTGGTTACATGAGGTGCCTGGGCTCCCACAGCCCCTCACAGACCCCTATGGCCTCTCAGAGTTCCCCATAGCTCCTCATGGCCTCTCAAGGCCCTTCATGGTGCCTCATGACTGATTGCCCCTCACATCCCCTCACAGCCCCTCACGGCCCCTCTCAGCCTCAGGCCTGGGGCTCTACCCAAGGCAGGAGAACAGGTTGGGCCCTACTTGTTCTGCTTTCCTTCACAGTCCCTTCACAGCCATGAGTGCAGAACGGCTGAAATGGAGCCTTTCCCCAGCGTTTCCCTCGGGGTTAACTGCGGGCTAAAGCTGTGTGCTGGCACTGGCCCCAGCGCCACCATCCCTGCAGCCGCCAGGCCTTTGCTGTCCCCCCGTGTCCATTCCCTGTCCCCGAGTCCCGCCCGGCTCTGGCAGCAGCAGCAGCCGCAGCGCAGGGGGCGCCGGCCCGGCCCAGCCGGGGCTCCCGGCCAGGAGCAGCAGCAGCGCCGGCCCCTTCCCGCCTGCTCCTGCCTCGGCTCCCAAGGGCTTTTTCCAGCTCAGTTCTGGAGCAGAGCAACCAGCACCCACACACAGCCCTGACTGCTCAGGGCCTGCCTGTGCTGCCCCGAGCCAGCCCTCAGAGGAAGAAAGGATCGGGTTCCAGAGCTGTTTTCAATGCTCTTTTACTCACCCTGAGGTGGCAGCATGAGGCTGCTGGTGCCTTTCCCTTGGGAATTGCAAATCATGGCTGCTCTTGGCCCTCTTCTGCTTGCCACCTGAATTTTATCCATAAAAATGCAAGTGCCTCTTTCAGTTGGTGCTACCTACAGTGCTTTCATGACAGTGAAGTCAGTATTTTTGTCACAGGCATAAAGATCAGCAGATACTGGAATGCTCACCAGCCCCTGAACACTAAGATGAGGGGAATTAAAGCTTCACAGGCCACATTTGCAGTGCTCAAACAGAGCCCTGTTGCTGGCACTGTTGAAATAGAATAAGCTGACAGAGGCTGTCACAGAATTTGCCTCCTCAATGTGGAATTAAATCAAAAAATCCACCAGGAGAAACAGAAACCAGAACTTCTGAACTCACTTCATTGCTCCTTCCCAGCAGCAGGAAATGCAGATGCCCAGAGGTGTTTTGCACTGTTGCCCGATTGATAAATGACACAAAACTCGGATAAGTTTTGTGGGTGCTTTATTAAGGGCCCAGGGAACTGGGGGACTCACGTCCCAAAGTCCGAGCCCCCGAATTCGCGTATGGGTGCTTCCCTCTTATACATGCGATTCACAACAAAGTCTCTAAGGAACAGTTTCCCCGTTCCCCTTGTCTGGTCACAGACCCCTTGTGATACATTCCTTGGTTCACAAATAAGATCATTAATCCTCTGCTTATCTTATTCTAAGAGCATTGTATGCTGCCTCTAGACAGTTTAGCATTCTTACCTTCTTGCACTAGTTTAATTATTTATTAAATCTCTAAGACTACCTGCTAGGTAACACACAAAACCCAACACACTTTCAACGGCTACAAAACTACTTTTTAACAAACCAGTTCACACACAACTCACTATAATTAAATATTTTGCTAAATTTCATTTCTTTTCCAACATTTCCCCCCTTCAGTCCTGCTGCAAGGATGCTCAATCCACAGTAACATCTTCATAACGAGGTGGGGAGTGTTCTTCATTCTGCCGCCCACGGGTCATCGCCTTCAGCAACCGGAGAGATCGCCTCTTTTCCTTTTTGATCACACCTAAGAGGCATCTATATACAATCCATATAGTCACTAAAAATACTAAAAACATTAGTACATACTGTATAGCAGACGTAATCCAGCCAGACAGGTGAAGCCCCTAAGAATCAAATACTGTTCCTATCCAATTATGCTGTGCTTCCCTTTCAATTTCCTTGGTTTTTGTTTCCACTTCTGCCAGTTGAGAAATATCTTTCTCAACTTCAAGTGTAACATTTGGAATGTGTACACAGCAATGATCTATTCTCCTACTCAGGTAACCACAAACTCCATGTTCCTTTAACAGTAGCAAATCCAATGCCATTCTGTTTTGTAGGGTCATTCTTGATGTAGCTTGCAATTGCAAATTTAGATCTTTAAATCCCTTCTTAGTAGCTGCTGCCAACCTTTCTGTCTGTCCTAACAAATTGTTGAGCATTTCCCTGTTTTGATATGTCGCTACCGGAGGGAATAATGACTCTAATATCCATCCAAATTGCACTCCTGAGCCAGGTAACAGCACAGGCTGCATTCTCTTCGTCTCCAAAAGAAGGGGGGGGGGGGGTAAACAGGTCGCTCGATGCTCCCGCACCCTTCCACCGAATCCGGGCCTACCGTAAATGGGCCACGTGGCTTTCCCCTCCTCCAGCCCAGCCAGCAACTGGGCCGGGGCAGGGAGGCCCAACCCTTCATGCCGGAAATCCCAAGAGGGCTCTGAAGGACAAGAGCCCTGCTTTTAACTCCTTGGGTTTGTAGTCTCAAGAGGCGGATCCAATGCCCCACTGGTCAAACCAGGTGCTCATCTTAAAATCCGAACACCCATTGGTAACCACAGCAAAACAACATATCCCAGATGTCCTATTTCCGGTCAAACCACGACAGGCAGAAATATTCAGGCCCACCAGACCAGCCTGCTTTGTGCTCTGTGGTGCACAGCAAGTGCTGTGCAATGCAGCTCTGAGCTGCTGGGAGAGAGGCAGTCGGATGTGCCTGAGATGAGCCAAGGGGTTAGCTGAAAATGGAATTAGGATAATTGAAAAATGCAGATGAGTTGAGGGGCCAGCTAGGAATAGAATTGGGATAGTAGAAGATTGCATATTTTAGTTAAGATTTTCAAATGAGGTAAGAAGCTAAGTTAGTAATACAGCTAGCAGAAATCACGTACCTTAGTTAAAGAGTACCAAATATATTAGGATCATAAAGCTAGGAGTGATAGGGATAGAGGAAGCAATTGTGAAGAAGAAGAAACCATAGAAATACCTTGCCTTAAGAATAACTGACCAGTCAGGAGAGGCTTGGACCATGAGCAGCAGGTCCAAAGGTCTTGCCAACTGGCCATGGGAGAAGAGTTCACCATGAGGAAGACAGCTTTTTTCCTCCCATAAAACCACTCCCTCATTTCAAAATCCCACCCACCCAGTTAAGGGAGTACAATTGCACAGCTGTAATAGATATTCAGCTGATAAAAATGCGAAGCAGGCAGGTAAGAATTATGTATTATGGGTCATTAGAAACCTAATGTAATACCTTTTCTGTAGAAATAGAGAGCAGGAGTCTGCAACTCCTTGCAAGTGCCTTTGGAAACTAGTTCACATGTCTCCAGCGCTGCAATAAATACCCTTCTTTTCTACTATAATTAGTTGAAGAGTTGTCTGTCCATGCTTCAAGGATTATGCTGGAGTAGTGAATTGATTTGGATGGGAGCAGAAGAGTTTCAGCAGGCAATTTTTGGAAGAGATGGAAGGCTCTTGTGACTGAAGGGAAAGCCATTTGGAATGGAGTAATGATCCCAAAGTCCATACAGTTGTATCTTTGTGTCTGAATTTAAATCAGAATGATTATAGATAGCTTCATGCAATTTGTCTCAAATTTATCAAAGTCTTCATTCTTCTTTGGTAAATTTGTGTAAAAGACTTAGTGTGTAACCCATCTGGAAGTGCAAGAACAGCATTATATGCTAGTTGATGGCTCATCTGTAAGACTTGATCAATGCTCCTAGCCTGGGCAGTGGCAGTAGCCCAGGGCCCTTTGCCAAGTAACTGTTGTGCTGTTAAACCATACAGAGGATCACCCTGCACTCCAGGTCTTGCTGCTTCTTGAGCACACTTTTCCTCCCAGCTTTTATGAAACATCACCTGCTGATGGGGTGGCATTATAAGTCTTATTAGGGTATGCACATCAGCTGGAATTAATGTGTTAGATGGAAAAATAAACTGCAGAAGTGACTGTGAAGGTTGGGATTTTCAACTAAATTGTGAAATTGCAGCTCAATTTTTCTAAAATCTTCCAATTGAAAGGTTCTCTGTGGAGAGTTTAGTTCAGGCATGGCTTAAAAAAAAGGCCATGAAGCCATGCAATTGAGGGAAAAGTAAAAGGTAGTTGTGAAGCAGTTCCAAAAGCATTTCCCAGCCTGATTTCTATAAACAATTAGACTCTCTCAGGCATCACTTTATAAACAATAAGGTTCTCAGGCAGTCTTCCCATAACAAGTGAAACACCCTCTCTGGGAAAAGATGGCACCCTGGGAACAGATATGGAAGTTTGGGAACCTTTCATATCACAGTGGGAACACTGGTTTTATTTTGTGTAAACAATCAACGGTATTGTAAAACAAAAGGAGTGGTTAGAGTTTTCTCTGTTAGCCTATCATGAACCTGGATTTTGGAATGTGCATGAATTTCATTAACACTATTATTTAAACTGGCTGATCGATCAATAAAACTATTATTTAAACTGGCTGATCGATCAATAAACCTGAGTTCAATGCATCAAAGGATGGTCGTTCTCCCCTCACTTCAACAGTTCTCAAACTCTACTTGGAGCATTAGTTACTACAGGAAAAGCTTATATATCATTTGATAGAAAAGTCCCTTCTACAATAGCTTCTGGAATAACTTTTTTCTACTGTAGTTTCTGAGCTGCTTCTAGTTCAGAGTCACATTCCGACTCTAATTCCACATTCTTTACAGCGTGAGAGGGAGGATTTTGTTTAACCGGCTCAAATGCTGGCTCAGAGACAGAATGGAGGAGGTTTTGCTAGACAATGGCCATATTCAGCCGATGCACAATCCAGCCTGCTTATACTAATGGACAATGAACACCTTCACAAAGAATGAATTATGGACATATTCAGAATTGGGCTTGGTATATCCTCAAAAAAGACACAAGAAGAAGAGTCATCAGAACTCAGCAAGTTTGTCAGTAAGCTTGGGAAGGTGAGCCATGGGTGGGCCAGACAACCCCAGCAAGATGCGTGAAAAATTAGTTGATCCAATCAGCATTCTATTTTAGACGTGTGAACAGCTTGGATTAACCAATCATGTATTAGCTAGAGACACGTGGACAGTAGAGATTTATTATAAATAGAGTCTTTTTAGGAATAATAAATTTAGCTTCACTGGATCATATTGGTTATGTTGTGATGTCCCTGAACCTCCGCACCATGCACTTAAGGGTGGGTTGGTGTTGCCCATGAAATGTACACATCTGGGGAAGTGCCCTTGGCAGAGAGGGGCTGGATTCCCAAGGAAACTGCTTCCCCATGAGCCCCCAATGAGACAGGTGCAAGTGTCTCCATTTGACTCCTGTGTTTCCTTCAGTCCTTGAGGCCCCTTGCACTTTGCAGAGGGGCTTGCAAAGGGAGAAGGCTGTGAAGAAATATGAATTATGTTCTCTTGATGCAGAGTGTGATTTTATACACTCTCTCCTATGGTGCAGATGCTATTCATTTCTACTGTGTTGATTATTCTTATCAATACATATTTTAATTTGCTCTGGCATTCTTCCCATAGAAAAGCTTTCCTTGTGTATTTGACTTACGTGTGCAAATGCTGATACGTAACTTTAGGTACCTGAATTTAGCCCATTTCTCCTCTCACTTTAATTTCAGAAAATGTCGGAATTACAGATGTATGCACTAAAGTATCCAAGATTTCTGTGCAACAGAAAGGTGAGTAAGCAGTAGTACAGTTCAATCTGCATTACCTTTAGCAGTTACCAAAGCTAGTAGGTATTTAGAAAAGTGTGCCTTCTTTCAGCAATATTATAAAAAGATTGTTATATAAAAATTATAATACTGGCTTTACAGAAATCTTAAAATGG
Source organism: Ammospiza nelsoni (assembly GCF_027579445.1). Classification (NCBI taxonomy): domain Eukaryota; kingdom Metazoa; phylum Chordata; class Aves; order Passeriformes; family Passerellidae; genus Ammospiza; species Ammospiza nelsoni. The sequence goes on along the minus strand of NC_080661.1, from coordinate 1,987,401 downwards.
ATTCTATATGTGTGATGTTAAAGTTGTGATCTTTATAACTTTGTTATAAAGATATAGTTTTTCTTTCTGTTGTTAATTAAAGCTTAGAGAGCTCCCAAGGCCTTGAACATACTTGAGACTGATTTTGTAATAAACTATCTTTTAAAACTCTGTTTGGAAAGAGAAGGTAGGAACATCAGTCATCTGTTATGTTTGACTTTATTGTTATTTGAGATTGTAGTAAATACTGAGCATGAGCTGGGATGCAGATTTTAATTGCTCATCTTTCCAAAGATAGATATGGATACTATTAACATGTGCCCTGTTTATTGTTCCTAACTGACTAATTTACTGCAGTAGTTTTATAGAGCATTTTTATTGTTGTAATGTCTAAATGTAGTGGGAGAATATATATTTGACTTGGGGTACTTTGGCTTTTGTTTTTCAAATAATAAAACCACTCTCTTCAGCCTGGTGAAGAAGAGTGAAGAAGAAATCTGCTTCTGTCCTTGTGTACAGCTATGGGTTTGTTTACATAGCTTCTCCTTCCCTTTTCTGCCTAGGCTTTCTCACCTGCAGTTTTCAGTAGAAAAGCAACAAACCTTTGAAAGGCTAAACCTCAACATAACTGTGACCTTCAATCAGTATTCCTTCTTCCAATTTCTTAAGATCTCTTTGTCCTGGGCACTCAGTATGGCCTTTTTCCTCAAAGTTCTTTGGCTGTCTTGAATGCTTACAGTGTAAAAGGTAAGCCCTGATCTATTTTCAACTCCCTGCTCAGATGCAGACTGCTGGAAGGGAGCTAGGACTGGTACTGGAGACCTGGCAGCTTGTCCAGGAAGCAAAATTTTTGAAATAATGAAAATGTGGAGAAGCATGCAAGTCCGGGTGGTGAACTCATATATGCAAGTACTTGCAGTTTCCTGACAGGACTTTACAGTTCAAGGGTATGGTCTCTTATTTCTGTCCCTTAATGCTTAATCCTTGCCACATTTCTTCAACTTCTTTTGCATTGTCATCTTCTGTGTTTTCTTCCTCTCTTCTTCTCTCTGTGACTTTCTATGCAGGAAGGATAACTTGTCATACACAGTCAGCTTGCTCAGTGACCGAGTAGTGATATGATGGTGTAGAAATTGTAGGTGCACAGTAGGCAAACGTGTCATGCTTTTGTGTGCCCTCTGCCGGCAGACCTGCTTCCCAAACCTTCAGTCAGACTTGGAAAAAAGGCTTGTCACTGCTACTTTGTTGTGATTTATGCATTGATGAAGAAACACTTCCATCTCAGCCCGCTCAAGCCACTGCAGAGCAGGAGTTGTTGCTTTGGTAGCAGATGTGCTGTCAGGGTCCTTACAGCTCCACAAGATGTGCCTCTCCTAGAACAGATTTTTGCATTTTTGTACAATAAAAACTATGCTTTAAATTGCACCAGTGTAAGTCATGCACTCCTGTAGATGTGTTTTCAGACATAGATATTTACATATATATGCCTAGTGAATGGCCTCCTGGGGAGCAGGAACAAATGAGGAAGGAAACTGGGCTGATAAAACATGCTTCTCCTTCAAGAAAACCCCCCCACAGTCTTCCCTTTCCAGAGAAGGCTATAAACTTTTTCTTGATTGGCCTAAATGAGGTAAACAAGTCCCTCCATGTTCTGATCTTTTACTAGTCTCAAATTATTTAGAAAAGTTTTAATTTCTTTTTTTTTTGTGGGGGGCTGGTGGTGTTGGGGTCTGCACTTTAGACCTGTTCTCCCAGCAGCCAAGGACCTACAGCTGCTGTGGGTGGGGCAGGTGCTCAGGTAATTACCAACAGGTGCTTGGTGATTGCTAACAGCAGTTGAGGTGAGAAGTTGGCTGGTGCCTGGCTGAGGGCTTGAGGACTGTGGTGAGAGAAGGGATAGGGAGTGGAGTGGAAAATATCAGTTACACAAGCAAATCTGAGGTGTAGGTGGGATTTAACTGGATTAGGTACTGCATTTCATGGACTTGATCACATGAAGAACTGAACATTTAACTATGAGATAGGACTATTTAGTTGTTATTCTAATTGCTGCATTTACTAATATGTAATGCAGTTTCTTCGTATTTTGCTCAGAAGCTGTCCCAAAAACATTGAAGTCCAACTGAAGTCTTCATAAACACAAGTTAATAGCTTACTTTTTGTTAAAAACAGAAGCTGAAAGGGCCAATGGCTCTTGCATTCAGTAATTCACACATTTTAAAAGAAGTGGCTCTCTCTTGTTCCTGTGGCTAGCTTGCCTCTTCAGGCTAGAAAACATTTCTGGGAGCATTTCCTTGTTGCTCCTATATCTCTATGCCCTTGGAATCTGATGCTAATACTATATTTTTCTAAAATTAGAAAATTTTAAATGTCTGTAGGCCCTTTCATTTTGTAATGCACCTGTCACTCAGGGGGGGAAAGTCTGATAAGTTTCTTTTTCTTGTAGGCCTCTCAAATTGCAGCCCATTGCATTTAGCTGCAAAATCCTAAGTCATGCTAACAGGATGCCTGAAATGGACACTGGTCTGGTAGAGAGTAAAAAAAATTGCCTGATACAGATGCTATCAACTATTTTTAGTTCCTGACAGTCCAGTATTTTCCTTACCCAAGGACTGTTCATATTTCTTTCTCTTTTTCTTGCAGCTCTCAGTTCTGTGATGACTGAGAAACAAAAATACAAAGTAAGCGTATGCAGAGTAGATGATGGACTTTATGAGGATTAGGGGGCAATTTGACCATACACTGATCTGTATGATTGCCTTCTTCTGTGAGATTGTAGTGGTGTTGTAATATATGTTGGGAAATAATTAATGCTATAAAAGCATGTATTTCATTAAGATTGCAAAATCCAACCAAGTCTCTGATCACAAGCAGCCTGAGAGGCAGGAGTCTCTTCAAATTCCGAAATTCCTGAAGGTGGTCGGATAAGGATCGGAACTTTAGCCCAAGAATAGACACACCCAGCACAATGATCACCATTATCCTGAGTCATCGGAAGACCCCTGAGAGCGATCATTGCCCTGTTGATAACATCGATCAAGATAGCCAAAGTCGCCAGAAAGATACCTGTGAATACGTGACTTCCCTGAATCCGATCAGTGCTGGCTATCAACAAGGAAATGGCAATTGTCCAGCTCTGCACACTGAAAGAACCAACTATGAATATGCAGTTACAAAAGAAACTGGGACTTCTTTGCTCAAGCATAATAAACTATATAAAGCATCCCTACAAGAAGCAGCTCTCGTGAATGGTGGAGGGTCCGATGCAATAGAGGTGGGATCCAGGTTCACCCAGCACCGAACCCGGGCTCGACACTGTCTCTTTGGCTGTGGTGGTTTTGAAGACCATATTTTAGTCGCGGAAAAAGATAAAGAAATCTTTTCGCATTTTTTATAATTTGGCTTTTGACTGATCATTCATAACACTTCCATATAGATGATTCCACATTTGGTGTCTTGCTGCATAAATCAAGAGCACAATCAGTTCATGATTAGCACCAGTACAAGCTGGACTTCCCAGAGTAGCCAAATGGAAGAATCTGAAAAGAAGAAATGCAGGAAATGACTTGGCAACCTTGCCTGAAAGATGAGTGACTTTTTTTTCAGTAATCTATAATCCATTCCCTCGTCTTTTGGCTTTCTTAACAAGGCCAGCTGCATCCCAGATTCCTGATGAAGTGAGAAGCCTGGGCTTGTGCAAGTGCCTGAAAGATGCCCTGTTCCTCTGCAGGGACATTCAGGCTGGAACATGAGCTGAAGCCCTCTCTGGGGCAGCCTCCTCCAAGCTGGAATTTGTGCCATGCTGGGAGAGGAGGAGGAGGGGGAGAAGGCTGGCGCTGTGTGGCAGGAGCAGGAGGATTGGCCGCAGGACATTCCGTCTGCGCCGCTGCCCCGCAATGGGCGGCCGTGCCCGGGGCTCTGGGGCCTGGCCCCGTGTGCACTGAGCTGCCTGGGCTGGGCTCAGGTTCCCGCTGGGACTGGGCAGAGACTGGGCTCAAACTGGGGGCAGCAGCAGTGCAAAACACCTCTGGTCATCTGCATTTCCTGCTGCTGGGAAGGAGCAATGAAGTGAGTCGAGAAGTTCTGGTTTCTGTTTCTCCTGAAGGATTTTTTAATTTAATTCCACACTGCGGAGGCCATTTCTTTGATGGCCTCTGTCAGTTTATTCTATTTCAACAGTGCCAGCAACAGGGCTCTGTTGGAGCACTGCAAACGTGGCCTGTGTGGCTTTAATTCCCCTCACTTTAGTACTCAGGGGCTGGTGAGCATTCCAGTATCTGCTGATCTTTATGTCCGAGACAAAAATACTGATTTCACTGTCATGAAAGCACTGTAGGTAGCACCAACTGAAAGAGGCACTTGCAGTTTTATGGATAAAATTCAGGTTGCAAGCAGAAGAGGGCCAAGAGTAGCTGTGATCTCTAATTGCCAAGGCAAAGGCACCAGCAGCCTGCTGTTGTCACCTCAGGGTGAGTCAAACAGTGCTGTAAACAGCTCTGGAACCCGGTCCTTTCTTCCTCTGAGGGCTGGCTCAGGGCAGCACAGGCGGGCCCTGAGCAGTCAGGGCTGTGTGTGGGTGCTGGTTGCTCTGCTCCAGAATTGAGCTGGAAAAAGCCCTTGGGAGCCGAGGCAGGAGCAGGCGGGAAGGGGCCGGCGCTGCTGCTGCTCCTGGCCGGGAGCCCCGGCTGGGCCGGGCCGGCGCCCCCTGCGCTGCGGCTGCTGCTGCTGCCAGAGCCGGGTGGGACTCGGGGACAGGGAACGGACACGGGGGGACAGCAAAGGCCTGGCGGCTGCAGGGATGGTGGCGCTGGGGCCAGTGCCAGCACACAGCTTTAGCCCGCAGTTAACCCCGAGGGAAACGCTGGGGAAAGGCTCCATTTCAGCCTTTCTGCACTCATGGCTGTGAAGGGACTGAAATGAAAGAAGAACAAGCAGGGCCCGACCCCTTCTCCTTTTGGAGGAGCCCTGCGCCTTGGGCTGTGAGGGACCATGAGGGGCTCTGAGGGGCCATCAGTCATGAGGCACCATGAAGGGCCTTGAGAGGCCATGAGGGGCCATGGGGAACTCTGAGAGGCCATAGGGGTCTGTGAGGGGCTGTGGGAGCCCAGGCACCTCATGCAACCAAGGGTCCATCACGTCCCAGCAGGGCCTTGTGGAACCAAAGGGACCATGGTGACACTATGGAGCCTCACGGTTTCACAGGTCCATTGTTACGCAGCAGCCACAGCAGGGCTGCAGAACCAAGGAGATCATTGTGACACTGCACAACTGTGCAAACCTGTGAGCCTACCAGGGAAAAGGCAGTAGCAATGCCCTGGAAAGACACACCACAGGCTCTGGGCACTCCTCACAGCTCAGGGTGAGAAAAGAGACTTCCCCATGGTGTTCTGCAGCACTATGTTCATTTGTCCCAGTTCTGTCCTCTCCATTGGCCTTCTCTACCCCTTTTACACTTATATGTTCATGTTCTGGTGAGTTCTCCCTTCCCATTGGTGTGTAACCCTGTCCATCTACCCGGGCATTCCCTACTGGTCCCTTACCAGTGTACCACCCCTGAGCCCTCAGACCATTGGATCTCTGGTGCTCTCCATTGCACCCTCTTTCCCTCCATTTATGCCCTGGACAATCCTTTCTCTTTGGCCTCTGGACACTTTCAGCATTTCTCTCTGTGTGTCTGTGTGTGTGTGTATGTGTCTGTGTGTCTGTATGTCTGTGTTTGTGTCTGTGTTTGTGTCTGTGTGCTGGTGCTCTCATGGTTCCTACCCATTGGCACAAGACACTCTCGGGGAAGATTGTATCCAGACCACCTAAGACTGCAGCAATAACTCATTTTTTTCATTTACTCTGTGGTGTAAATGAACCATTCTGTCTAATCATGATCAGAAAAAATCAGAGCTGTATTTATAGAAATTTATCGGGTATTCTATGATTAATCCTGTGGGACAAATAGCATTTAAGTTCAATTCATATGTCCGATCTTTTACACCTTTGACAAAGACTGGAGCTTGGATTGGATACAGCCGTTCCCAGTCTCCTCTCATAGAAGGAATTTTAGACGTCTAGGGGCCCTGCATGAGTTTGAGGATCCATGGTGGCTGTTTCGTGTAATATCTGCACCTCACATATCAGGAGGAGTTTCTCCAATAAAGAAATAAAGCTTTTGCCTGAAGCCCCCTTTGTACCCATGACAAGATCCCCTGTGAGTGTCTGGGACATCCCGGCTCTGGCAGCCTGGGGACTCCTGGGATGTCACCGTGGAGCCCCTGTGAGCGCCTGTGTAAAGCGCACCGGCCTTTGTAGCCCAAGGTCCCCTGGGATGTAACCATGGAATGGCTGAGATGGCTTCTGACCACAGGGCTCTTTACCATCCCCAGAAAGCCCTGGGAGGTGTCCATGGAGCCCCTGTCTCTGCGTGTGACTTTCCAGCTCTGGAACAGCCTGAAGACTCCAGGAAAGTCCCCATGGAACCTCTCTGAGGGCCTGTGACAAATCTGATCCTTAGCAGGCAACCATCACCAGGCCCTGTTGCTATGGTCAGTTTCCATGGCAACCATCACCAGCCCCCTGTTGCTATGGTCAGTTTCCATGGCAGCTCCATGAAGACCCCATGCCAGGGCTGGCTGCCATGGACACCAGCTCAGGTCTGCAGCCAGAGCCATTGCCATGGCAACCATTGGCAGCCCCCATCCCCAGGCTCATGGGATCCCAGAACCACAGAATTGGCTGAGCTGGGAGGGACCCATCAGGATCCTCCAGTCCAACTGCTGGCCCTGCACAGGACACCCCAACAATGCCAGCCTGGGCCTGGCAGCGCTGCCCAAACGCTGCTGCAGCTCAGAGAGCCCTGGAGCTGGGACCCTTCCCTGGGGAGCCTGGGCAGGGCCCCAGCAGCCTCTGGGCAAAAACCTTTTCCTGACATCCACCCTGATCCTGCCCCGACTCAGCTGCAGCCGTTCCCTCCACTCCTGTCCCTGGGCACCAGAGGGAAGAGGTTCCCACAGCCCCAGCCAGGGACCCGCTCCCAAGGCTGCTGCCATGGCCACCAGAGCTGGGACCAGCTGGGATGCTCGGTTTCCACGGCCAGGGTTCAGGAATGGGATTCCCCAATTTCCTGCTCCCGCTAAAACCATACTGCCCTCGCTGCCATCCCGCCTCCCATGGAAAGCACAAAAGGCAAAGATCCTGGGCTGGGATAAGAACAATTTATTTGGAACAGCAACGAGATAAGGAACAAATGGAACAGAAAATCTATGGATCAGAGAAGGGATAAATAAAACTGTTTACAGGGAAAACTAAATAAGAACTGGCTGGCTCTTCCCAGCAACATATTTCCCCCACCTGGAAAGGTCACCCTTCTTCTCAGGGAGAGAGCGAGTCCCTTTCCTGCCCCTGGCAATAACCTGAGGTGAGAGTGAATGTAATGACAGGGCCATGGAAAGACCCTCATGTTCTTCAGTTCTACACCATGTCATTGACAGGGGAAGGTATTGGGGCAGTTGTCTTCCCCGCATGGATCATAGGGAACATGGATCACCCGTGCTCTTACCGACGTTAGACCTGCATTGGCGATGAAGCTGGAGCAGTTCACAAAGCTCCTCCTGCAGCTGGGGCACTCGCAGGGCTTCCCTTAGTGGAACCTCCGTTGGTGTTTTGTTATGTTAGAGCTGCTGGTGAAGCTCTTCCCACACTGGGGACACTCGTAGGGCCTCTCCCTGGTGTGGGAGCCTGCAGCAGCATCGGCCCCAAGGCTGCTCTGTCCCTGCCTGGCTGATGGGCAGGGCTGGAGGCCTTGCAGAGCAGGGGCCATTGTGGGCACGGCTGTCCCAGGAGCTGCCCCCTGGCCCAGCTGGGCTCCACTTGGGCAGGAAGGAGGCTCCCAGCCCCGGCATGGCCGAGCAGCTCCTGCCTCCCCCTGCCTCTGCTCTGATCCCCACGCTGCCTGCTGCCACAAGAGCCCCTGGGCCAGGCTGTCAGAGGGCTGCTTTGCCCTCACCTGGCTCCCTGGCACCAGGGCCCTCCTGCATGCTGTCAGACATGGCGGCTGTCTCTCCTGCGTCGCAGTCCTCGAGGGACGTTGTCGCTGCGAGTGCAGATACTCTCTCTCTATGGGAGAAAGAAGGGGGGGGAGTTTGCAGAACAGGCCCAGAGCCACGAGGCTCTACTCCCTGCTCAGGCCTGCGTGAGCCCTGCTCCTGTCCGCTTTCTCCTCCCGTCGTCGCGCTGAGGAACACCGCAGTGTCCTGGCTCTTCCTCCGCTGATTCTGGGAAGTGATAGGCAGGTGAGGCTGCAGCACAGGCCCAGAGCCCCGAGGTGTGGGGCCCCTCTGGTCCCTGGGCAGCCACGTCCCCGCCCTACCTTCTCCTCCCGGTGTCAGGTCGCACTGACGCTCGGCCTGAGCCCAGCGTCCCCTTTTGTGGCCTTGGTGGCACAGGTCACAATGGGCACTCTGACATCAGAGCCGTGTACCCAAAATCGGGCAGCCATGGCCTCAGGTCCCTGGCAACCACTTGTGGCGGGCCCCTCGGGCACCGAGCTTCTGAGCTGGGTCCGAGCGTTTGCTCAGGGTGGAAGCACGGCCGGGAATCCGGCAGCAAGTGCAGGGTCAAATGCCAGGCCCTGGGGCAGCCAGCCGGGGTGGCACTGTGGGCAGGGAGGTGCTGTTCAGGCACCGCCACGCCAGGGCTCTGGCCCCGGCCAAGGGAAATCTCTGCTCCTGCCCCTGGCAGGCGGTGGCCCAGAGAGCCCGTGCGGAGGCAGCTGCACTGCAGGGATTCAAATCCTGCTCTAGGTGAACTGATGTTTTCCTCAACACCTGTCTGCAGAAAACTAAGATGAACCTGATTTGATGCTGCTGCTGATCACCATTGGGTACTGGAGATAAACCTGGACACCAGCACAGCTGCCTCCAGAACCTCAGTTATCTGTCATCCTATGAACTAAGAACTTTCACATTTCATATAAATGGAAAAATTAGTATTAGGCTCCTGAGAATTGTCATCTTTTATACTGACTCAATGGTAAGACAGAAAATGCACCGAGAATTTTGTGTGTACATTTGACAGGAGAGCTTGCAACTGTCCTCAACTCCAGTCATACAGGAGGATGCTTTTCCTACGTTGTAGGAACTTTGCCAGTTTGGTCCGTGCTTTCCTACTAGAAAATACATGGGAAAAAACTCAGGAAGCGAAGCACAAACAATTCTTGTCAATTTTTCTCTTTCGTGTCTTTGCAAACATGCTCCTGGAAATCCAGATCCATGACTTCTAGAACAATCAGTGGTATCTCTGGGAAGCAGGGCCGGGGCTGACAGGCAGGGACACCCTGCAGCTGCCTGATGCTGGGGCAGCAGGAGTTTGTCCATTTTCCTGTCTCCATGGCAGAGCCACCTTGGCTGGGAAACAATCCCTTCACTGCTCTAGGAGGGAGGCACAGCCAGTGCAATGCCAGGGAGTGCCTTTACCCTGGAGGCAGGGAGGAGGCAGAGGGGGAAATTGGGAAGCTGCACCCGGGGCTCTGCAGGGCTCCCAGCCAGGGCTCGAAGCACAAGGAGCCAGAAGAGCTTGGCCGGACAATCCTGAGCTCTGGACACCGTGTCCTCAGCACCGGGAACCCGTTTGCTTCTCCAGGCCCTGGGCACTGCTCCCGTGCTGCTCATGCCAGTTACACACAGACACAGAGCTACCTGCTCTGTCTCAACCCTCTTCAGCACTGGACAGCACAACACAGTAACATGTTCTCTTCAGTACATGGTCTAATTATTAATAGTCCTGCAAAGACTCACATTCAAAGCACACACACACAAAAACCCAAGCACTGGTACACACCTTGCATCAAGCCCTGGTACAGACCTTGCATCAACACAAAATGCTTGTTGCTGTTCAGAAACACAGCACTTTTGGCTGTTCAGAAAGGGCAGCACTTTTGGCCAATGCTTTTTCCTGTAAGATCTTTCAAAGGATTGCAAAAGTGACTTTGTTTGGCAACTTCTTCAAGGAACAAACAGGAGAGGCTTCTGAGTTTTTAAAGATTTATTGGTTTGCTTTCACTTCCCTTACACTTCACCCGGCATTCCAGAAAATCGTGAAAATCCAAAATAATATCAGGGGAAGTTTCTGAATTCTTTCATGTTTCTCTCAAAGACTTTCTTGACATACATACAAGGGACTGGTTCGATAACATACAGGGAAAGAGTGGTTTCCCTAACTGGACATTACAAGACAACCTTATAGACTCCACTACACTAAAACACTTCTGTTGCCTGGTCATTACAAAGCCTGAAGCTCTTCTAGAGGCTTTTCCCAGTGCAACTTCATTAGGTTCCTCTCTGCTCAACTCTCGAGCCTGTCCAGGTCTCACTGAAGGGCAGCAGAGCCTTGTGGTGCCTCAGGCCCTGCTCCCAGTTCTGTCCCATCCGCAAATGCTGAGGGAGCGCTCCGTCCATTCTGCCAGGTCCCTGGGGAATAAGGCAAACAGGGCTGGGCCCAGCACGGCCCCCTGAGCTCACAGCTACCTGAGTTTGGAGCTCCTCTGTCCACTTCTCTGCCCCACTGTCCCTGAGCTGCCTCAGGGGCCTGTTATGGGAGGCAGGGACAAAGCCTTGCTGAAGTCCCAGCTGACAACAGCCACTGCTCTCCCCTCACAAGCCCAACCAGGCACTGCAGCACAGGTGCCTATGGGATTGGTCAAGCATGGTTTCCATTCCTGTTATTCCACAGGCTTAGAGATGGCATCCAAGAGGAGCTGTTCTGTCTCCTTTCTGGGGATGGAGCTGAGGCTTATGGGCCTGCAGTTTCCTGGCTCCTTCTTGGTGCCCTTTTGCAAGACTGCAGTGATGTTGGCTTTCCTCCACTGCTCATGCCTCTCTCTGGGGCTGTATCCTTCCCTGACTGGCTGGCAGAGCACCCTGTGCCAGAGGCAGGAGCAGAGATTTCCCTTGGCCCCAAAAGGGAACGCTGGGCTCAGGCCGAGTGTCAGTGCGACCTGACAACTGGAGGAGAAAGTAGGGCAGGGACGTGGCTGCCCAGGGACAAGAGGGGCCCCACACCTCGGGGCTCTGGGCCGGGGGCAGTGCCCAGGCTGGGCTTGGCAGAGCCCGTCCGCTCCTGGAGGGCTGGGGGGCACTGCTCTGGCCTGGCCTGGCCCGGCCCTGGGCTCCCTTGGCATTCCTGCTTGTCCTTGCATCCACCAGGGATGGGCTGCAGCTCAATGGCCCCGGCCTGGCCACACACTCAGGCCCGGAGCCTTCCCGTGGCTCTCCAGGGCACGAGAGCCCCAGCCCCAGCTCCCAAACACGGCCTAACAGGCTTTGCTGATATTGATCCCTGTCAGAGCTTTGAAAGCATTTTCAAAGTAACCTTGTTTGGCACCACTTTCAAGGAACAAACGGGACTCGCTTCTAATTGGTAAAAACTTTATTGGTTTGCTTGCACTTCCTATAGGGTATCCTAATGCTTCCTTTGGCGTTCCAGAAAATAATGAAAATCTAACAAATTCTAAAGAGAAGTTCCTGAATCCACTATGAGGAGAAGTCTCTACATTCACTGCCCTTACATACAGTTAAGAAGCTGCTCCTGTAACACACAAAGATGGAGTGGTTTACCTGACTGGACCACACAACATGATGTTTTATACACACCGCTACACTACAAAACTTCTCGTCCCTGTTCATTACAAATTTGAAGCTCTTCTCGAGGTCCTGACTTAATTTTGCAAGCACATTCATACCTGCAATCCCTCCCCATGCTCAGCTTTCACCTAGACTAACCAGGGAACAGATGTTCCATACTCACCTCAAGCAATCATCTACGTCTGTCTTCCTAACCCTCTTTTTCTTCACTGACTTCTGCTAATCTACAAAATACCTGCGGACCCTCTGCACAAAAGAAACATCCAATTAATAGCCTTAAACACATGTGATTGTGCTGCTGCTTCTAACAATCTTGACCAACACAGCACTAAAATCAGAAATCAATTCTCACACCCTTCCTATTCTCCTGCCCCCACCACACCTTGGCTCCAGCAGAAATGTTCCCTACTGCAGCCTGGTGTGCTAAGAACAATCAAAGGCAGCAGCACTTTCCCTCAACATGCTGCAATCTGAATTGCACTGAAATTGCAGCTGTTGCATTAGAAGCTCAGCACCAGCACCCCCAGAACTGAGGCCTGAGCTCTCCATTTCAACACATCCTGTAAATCAGGCTGCCTGGAAGATTGTAGGCCGGGAACTGTGTGAACACAGCAGTGCATTTCAGCAGAGTTATGGAATCAATCTCATGGAAGGCACATCCTTTATGCTTGTCTTAAGATTCTATTCTACAAAATCTAACCAGCAATTGTTTTGGTGGCCTGTGCAGGTTTTGGGGACTGTGCATGTTTCCTTTGGATGTTGTTTTCTTTGTTTCTACATACAAAATTCACTGCATTCAGAAGAGAAAGCCCCAGATTCATTAGGACAAAGAACCACAGGGACATATGTGGCTGACACGAACACTCAACATTCCTAATGGTAACACCAGAAAGAGAGGAAAAAGATAAAGATGATTTAAATACCTGAAAGGATCCAAAATGTCTACGTAAGCTGTGAAGTGACTAAGTTTTTGGTAAACTCTAAAAGTCCAGATTCCTATTGGGTAATTGTCTGAAAGAAAAGAAAGCCAGAAATCTGCTTGACCTTCATTTTGCCAGAACTTTCTCACGGGATTCTGCCACAACTTGGATCACAAGTGAGGGTGGCAAATTTTGACTAGAAAACTTGGATAACTAGGCAGCATTTTTTCCGCCTCACTGAATTACAGGAAGGGTTTAAAAGGAAAAACAAATATAAAAAATGGTAAAGAAATTCTGTCATACCTCAAAGGCGTTCATCATCTTTGGAGAAGGAAAAAAAAAACTCTAGCACTTCCTGTGCCTGGTAAAGAAAGAAACCTAGAAAAGGACAAAGGGATTTGAGTATCCTAAATTGTACTATCAAATTCCATGAACACAAGTTAAACCTGTAGTGCTTCAGAGAAATGGCATCCATTGAAAAGCTTTACTCCCTAGGAACCGAACAGAGCTTTTTATTTTACAAAACCCTCTTTTTTAAAGAGAAAACTGACTGTGTCTTGGGCTTTTGGCCAAACTCAGTTTGGAGTTGGTCAAAGCAAAATGACCCTGTTAGTTTCTTGTGCTCTACTCTTTCTTTCCATATTCACATTCACATCCAATGGGCTGCTGGGAGTTTTGACTCTGTGCAGCACACACGGTTTTCCAAGACGACTTTCATTGCTCAGAGGTGTGCAATGTCACTTTCCCATTCCCTGAGTGCTGCTATTAATATTCCCACAGCATCCAACTACTACAGCCAAGTAGACAACAAAGAGAAATGCGACTTGCATTTCTTGGTGCTGTTCCATTTCTGTCATCTCAGGTTCATCGTCACCCTCAGAACTGCTGTCCTGGAAACGTGAATCCTCTTGCCACGTGGCTTTTACCGGCTTTATTGTCCCAAGCGTGTGAGGCTCTGCAAGGACAGCACCAATAGAGAAAAAAAGCCAAAACCAGATTATTCCTCTACTCGTCAGGAAAAATTCCTCCTTTCACGTGAAATACTTACAGTGGAGAAGAGAGATTTAGGAAGGACAGAATCTGACCCTGCCAGACTTTCTAAGCTACATTTCTGCTCCAGTATTTTCCAGTTTGTTCCAGGGATCCCTTATGTATTCTTAAACATTTCTCATTGCATTCAGAAGACACTGAATACCTTCTCAGTTCAGCACAAGTCCGGGGGGCTCGTTGCTTTGTGCTGTTGCGTTGGGTCTTTTAATATTTCGGAAAACTTCACAGGGTTTCTTTTCTCTCCTACATGACTGGGACTCGAGTTAATGTTGTTTCATCTTCATTTCAGACAGCCTCATTTTATCTAAGGTTAGGACACCCCCATGATCATGTGTCATTCCATTTCCTTTTTCTAAAGGTCCAAGAGTAGAATTCAGTAACAAACAGAATGTTCATGGATCTTGGGGCCAGCTCTCGGACTTTGCTCCTCCCTCTACATTAACGCACATTTCCTTAAAAGCCTTGTGAGGTTCTATGAAACTTGATATGACTGGTGTGTCACCTTTTTCCCTGTTTGAGGAATTCAGGGCATGAGAACAAGCTTTTTCACCACTCAGCAAAAACCCCCAATGCCTTCTCAAAGCATGCCTGTCAGAATTCCTGAGATGCAAGCATGAGGCACCTCTCAATAATCTACCACAGCCCTGGCAAGCAGAAATGAAGATCAAAATGCTTCTGCCTAATTACTGACCTCTATTGCTGAAAATCCCCTGCATCCTGACCTTCTTTACACCATATTGCCCTACAGTGCCTGCCAGAAGCTCTTCCTTAGCAATGGCACTGTTAGAAGGGTTCTGCTGTTACCTTCTTTGATGCCCAGCTCCTCTGTGCCTCCAAAGAAGGAAAACTTGAAAGAACTCGTCTCCTGAGTTGCGGCGTTCTCAGGCAAAGGTTCCAAATGGTCATCTGGGGCAGAGTGCTGTGTATCCTCTTTGTCCCAGGGTATTTCCTCAGTCTGTTCTGGTTTGTTCCTCGAAGGTCTTTCAAAGAGCAAACCAGAATAGACGGAGGAAATACCGTCTATTCTGGTTTGTTCTTTGAAAGGCCTCTTTCAAATCCGCAGCAATGCTGTAGAAGTTGTCTTCAGACACTTGAGGTAGTGTCTCACTCTCTTTCTTCCTTTTTTGGCTTTACTGAAATGAGATTGTTCAAGGATAGCAACACAGCACACGTCCTTTTCAGACACAGCTTCCCTAAGAGCCACCTTGCCCTCAATGTCTCCCTAAGGATATCCAAGCCCATTAAGGAGTGGTTCATAATGAAGGGTAAGCACTGGGGAAACATCTGAGGTTGGAGTGTAAAGGCAGGACCAAGAGTCCTTTTTAATTAGCCACATCCTTAATTGACGTTTCACTGACTACATGGTTACACAGAAATGAAGGTATTTAGCCCAGACTTCTTCCTGCCAGTAGAAACATCAAGAGCTAATCGGGTTTGCTCACAGATCTGCTCATCTCAGGGTCCCTGCACTGACTGTTCTCACCTTCACTTCCGGCAAGGAACACACGGCCTAGAAAGAAAAGATGACGGCGCTACGTGCTGCTGTTGGAGGTCCCAGTTGAGGTCCGACGTCGCTGGTGGGAGCGACTGCTCCTGCGCGATGTCCCCGACCATGTCCCCCTACGCCTGGGCCTCTCAGCTCTGGCTGCTGTCGTCCTGCTCCTGTCCTGGCGACTCCTGGACCGCACAGTTTGAGCCGAGGCCCGGCGCTGCTGGCGGGAGCGGCTGCGTCTGGGGGACGTCCCCGATGATGTGTCCCTTCGCCTGGGCCTCTCAGCTCTTGGCCTTGTCCTGCTGCTGCTGCCACGGCGACTCCTGGAGCGGACAGGTGGACTCTGGGCCCAGCCTTGCTGGCGGGAGCGCATGCGTCTGGGGGATGGCCCTGACCATGTCCCCCTACGCCTGAGCCTCTCAGTCCTTGTCCCTGTCCCACTGCTCCTGTCACAGACACTCCTGGAGCGGACAGGTGGACTCTGGGCCCAGATTTGCTGACGGGAGCGCCTGCGTCTGGGGGATGGCCCTGGCCATGTCCCCCTACGCCTGAGCCTCTCAGTGCTTGGCCCTGTCCCACTGCTCCTGTCACAGACACTCCTGGAGCGGACAGGTGGACTCTGGGCCCAGCCTTGCTGGCGGGAGCGCCTGCGTCTGGGGGATGGCCCTGGCCACGTCCCCCTATGCCTGAGCCTCTCAGTGCTTGGCCCTGTCCCTCTGTTCCTGTCATGGCAGCTCCTGGAGCGGACGGGTGGACTCTGGGCCCAGCCTTGCTGGTGGGAGCACCTGCGTCTGGGCGATGTCCGTGATGGTGTCTCCCTTCGCCTGGGCCTCTCAGCCCTTGGCCCTGTCCCGCTGCTCCTGTCACTGTGACTCCTGGAGCGGACAGGTGGACTCTGGGCACGACTTTGCCGGCGAGAGCAGCTTCGCCTGCGGCTGGGGCCAGCACGTCTGGAACGGACCCTGTCCTCAGGGTCAGGGGACGTGCTGCGTGTTGCCCTTGATCTGCTGATGCTGCTGCTGTCCAGTGAGGAAGATGGCAGCGCCTGCTGCCATGCTGCGTGGTGGGGCCTGCTGTGGCTGCCCGTCTCTGGAGATGGAGACGGGGAAACCAGCACCAATGGCACAGGGCTGTGGGAGCTGGGGCTGATGGCCTCAGATTCTGACCAGCCATGAGCAGATTGCAGTCCTGACTGTCTGGCCGGCCTGGGGCCATTGAGCTCTGTCTCATCCCTGGTGGCTGTAAGGGCAAGCAGGAATGTCAAAGATCGCCCAGGTCCCAGCCAGGCTGGGCCAGAGCAGTGCCCCCAGCCCTCCAGCAGTGGATGCTGCGCTCTGCCAAGCCTGGCCTGGGCACTGCCCCCAGCCCAGGGACACCGGAGACTTTGACTCATACATGTTCCGAGCCCAGCACAGCTGTCACACTCCCATCTCTGTGTGCTGTTCCTCAGGCCAGAGCAGCGCCGGTGGGTGCCCTCAGCAGCACAGGAGGAGCACAGGAGCAATTGCCATGGCCTGGGGAGGCAAACAGGCTCATAGCACTGAGAACAAAGTGTACCAGCATGTGGTTGTCTGGCCAAGCGCTTCTGGTTCTTCCCGCTTTGAGCCCTTGCCGAGACACAGGTTCCCTGCAGAGCCCCAGGTGCAGCTTCCCAACTTACCCCCGTTCCTCTGCCTCCTCCCTGCCCCCAGGGTAAAGGCAATCCCTGGCGTTGCACTGGCCGTGCCTCACTCCTAGATCTGCGAAGGCATCGTTGTCCTCCCATGTTGGGTCTCTGATGGAGAAAGGAAGAGATGATGAATTTCTGCTGCTCTCCCTCACGGAGGTCCAGGGTGTATCAGCTCTTTCTCCAGCGCTTTTCCAAGTTGGGGGTGAAGCTGAAGCCCAGACTGACGGGACAGGACAGGGCCAGGGCTCCTGGGGCAGGGCCTGGCACAGCACAGCACTTGCACCCTCCTGCCTGGTGGGCCAGGCAGAAAGACACCAACCTGAAGGGGACTCGAATCCCCAAGATGAACATTTCAACAGGGAATTCCCCGCTGTCTCTGCACAGGGGGCACTGGAAATACAAAGCACCAGCGCACAAGGCCTGTCCCTGCAGGGCAAACACAGGCAGGGTGAGCGAGGCCCTGCTGTTGCTGCTGAGCACCTGCTGTGCCCTGGGGCTGAGGGGAGGGCTCCTACCTGGATGCAGTCCCTGTGGAACCAGGCCCTTTTGCATGTTGGGCACACCAGGGTTGTGAAGGTCTTTCTGTCCTCCACAGGCTCCAGGCAGATGAGGCAGACGGTGTCCGGCTCAGGAGTGGCCTCCACCTCCTGCTCTGGACGGTGCTCAGGGCAGAAGGACCTGGAGGAAAATGGATGGGGAAAGTGAGAAATGCTGGATCATTCCCCAGGGGTGGTCATAAAGAGAGATGAGGTACCTGAACGGAGTAATGTATACATTGACACAGCCGCCCTCCTTGGCACAGGGCAGGTGGAACCATCTGTCACAGTCCGGCACACAGCACATGATGGTTGCCCCGCTCTGGCCGCAGACGCAGCAGCGCTGGAAAGAGCCAAGCAGCCGCGTCAGCAGCAGCAGCAGCAGCCTCGAGGCCTCCCCGGGCAGCCGCAGGGCTCCGGGCAGGGCGCAGGACGTGGCCGCTGCCGGCTCCCAGCCCACAGAGCCGCCTGCTGGAGGAGGGAGGCTCCTGTGCCAGGGCCTCTGTGCCACAGCTGCTGGGAGCCAGACTTTGTCCCGGCTGCTGGGCCGGCCTTTCTTTCCTGCAGTCTGGGCTAAGCTCTGGCAAACCTCGCCAGGCACAAATCTCCCTGCTCTTGTCAGGCTCTCACCTTCTGTGCCGCCCGACTGGCCGCAATTTGGAGATCTCGTGGGAGAAATCCCAGGAGTCCAACGTTGCGTTTCTCTTGCCGAAATAGAAGAGTGGTGAAGAGCTGCAGGCAAGGGGAGGAGCTGATGAGGAGCGGGTGGCAGGAGCTGCCCATTGCAAAGGTGGAGGGAGCGCCTGGAGCCACTCACCATGCAGAACACGTGGGCACAGAGCCCACCCTTCTGCAGTTTGTCACCGCACATGTCCGGGTCAGCCTCGGCACGGCGACACAGCATGCAGGCTGCAGGGGACACAGCCAATGGCACGGGGCACGAGCAGCTCTGTGGGGCTCAGAGCCTGCAGCAGCATCGGCCCCAAGGCCGCTCTGTCCCTGCCTGGCTGATGGGCAGGGCTGGAGGCCTTGCAGAGCAGGGGCCATTGTGGGCACGGCTGTCCCAGGAGCTGCCCCCTGGCCCAGCTGGGCTCCACTTGGGCAGGAAGGAGGCTCCCAGCCCCGGCATGGCCGAGCAGCTCCTGCCTCCCCCTGCCTCTGCTCTGATCCCCACGCTGCCTGCTGCCACAAGAGCCCCTGGGCCAGGCTGTCAGAGGGCTGCTTTGCCCTCACCTGGCTCCCTGGCACCAGGGCCCTCCTGCATGCTGTCAGACATGGCGGCTGTCTCTCCTGCGTCGCAGTCCTCGAGGGACGTTGTCGCTGCGAGTGCAGATACTCTCTCTCTATGGGAGAAAGAAGGGGGGGGAGTTTGCAGAACAGGCCCAGAGCCACGAGGCTCTACTCCCTGCTCAGGCCTGCGTGAGCCCTGCTCCTGTCCGCTTTCTCCTCCCGTCGTCGCGCTGAGGAACACCGCAGTGTCCTGGCTCTTCCTCCGCTGATTCTGGGAAGTGATAGGCAGGTGAGGCTGCAGCACAGGCCCAGAGCCCCGAGGTGTGGGGCCCCTCTGGTCCCTGGGCAGCCACGTCCCCGCCCTACCTTCTCCTCCCTGTGTCAGGTCGCACTGACGCTCGGCCTGAGCCCAGCGTCCCCTTTTGTGGCCTTGGTGGCACAGGTCACAATGGGCACTCTGACATCAGAGCCGTGTACCCAAAATCGGGCAGCCATGGCCTCAGGTCCCTGGCAACCACTTGTGGCGGGCCCCTCGGGCACCGAGCTTCTGAGCTGGGTCCGAGCGTTTGCTCAGGGTGGAAGCACGGCCGGGAATCCGGCAGCAAGTGCAGGGTCAAATGCCAGGCCCTGGGGCAGCCAGCCGGGGTGGCACTGTGGGCAGGGAGGTGCTGTTCAGGCACCGCCACGCCAGGGCTCTGGCCCCGGCCAAGGGAAATCTCTGCTCCTGCCCCTGGCAGGCGGTGGCCCAGAGAGCCCGTGCGGAGTCAACTGCACTGCAGGGATTCAAATCCTGCTCTAGGTGAACTGATGTTTTCCTCAACACCTGTCTGCAGAAAACTAAGATGAACCTGATTTGATGCTGCTGCTGATCACCATTGGGTACTGGAGATAAACCTGGACACCAGCACAGCTGCCTCCAGAACCTCAGTTATCTGTCATCCTATGAACTAAGAACTTTCACATTTCATATAAATGGAAAAATTAGTATCAGGCTCCTGAGAATTGTCATCTTTTATACTGACTCAATGGTAAGACAGAAAATGCACCGAGAATTTTGTGTGTACATTTGACAGGAGAGCTTGCAACTGTCCTCAACTCCAGTCATACAGGAGGATGCTTTTCCTACGTTGTAGGAACTTTGCCAGTTTGGTCCGTGCTTTCCTACTAGAAAATACATGGGAAAAAACTCAGGAAGCGAAGCACAAACAATTCTTGTCAATTTTTCTCTTTCGTGTCTTTGCAAACATGCTCCTGGAAATCCAGATCCATGACTTCTAGAACAATCAGTGGTATCTCTGGGAAGCAGGGCAGGGGCTGACAGGCAGGGACACCCTGCAGCTGCCTGATGCTGGGGCAGCAGGACTTTGTCCATTTTCCTGTCTCCATGGCAGAGCCACCTTGGCTGGGAAACAATCCCTTCACTGCTCTAGGAGGGAGGCACAGCCAGTGCAATGCCAGGGAGTGCCTTTACCCTGGAGGCAGGGAGGAGGCAGAGGGGGAAATTGGGAAGCTGCACCCGGGGCTCTGCAGGGCTCCCAGCCAGGGCTCGAAGCACAAGGAGCCAGAAGAGCTTGGCCGGACAATCCTGAGCTCTGGACACCGTGTCCTCAGCACCGGGAACCCGTTTGCTTCTCCAGGCCCTGGGCACTGCTCCCGTGCTGCTCATGCCAGTTACACACAGACACAGAGCTACCTGCTCTGTCTCAACCCTCTTCAGCACTGGACAGCACAACACAGTAACATGTTCTCTTCAGTACATGGTCTAATTATTAATAGTCCTGCAAAGACTCACATTCAAAGCACACACACACAAAAAGCCAAGCACTGGTACACACCTTGCATCAAGCCCTGGTACAGACCTTGCATCAACACAAAATGCTTGTTGCTGTTCAGAAACACAGCACTTTTGGCTGTTCAGAAAGGGCAGCACTTTTGGCCAATGCTTTTTCCTGTAAGATCTTTCAAAGGATTGCAAAGGTGACTTTGTTTGGCAACTTCTTCAAGGAACAAACAGGAGAGGCTTCTGAGTTTTTAAAGATTTATTGGTTTGCTTTCACTTCCCTTACACTTCACCCGGCATTCCAGAAAATCGTGAAAATCCAAAATAATATCAGGGGAAGTTTCTGAATTCTTTCATGTTTCTCTCAAAGACTTTCTTGACGTACATACAAGGGACTGGTTTGATAACATACAGGGAAAGAGTGGTTTCCCTAACTGGACATTACAAGACAACCTTATAGACTCCACTACACTAAAACACTTCTGTTGCCTGGTCATTACAAAGCCTGAAGCTCTTCTAGAGGCTTTTCCCAGTGCAACTTCATTAGGTTCCTCTCTGCTCAACTCTCGAGCCTGTCCAGGTCTCACTGAAGGGCAGCAGAGCCTTGTGGTGCCTCAGGCCCTGCTCCCAGTTCTGTCCCATCCGCAAATGCTGAGGGAGCGCTCCGTCCATTCTGCCAGGTCCCTGGGGAATAAGGCAAACAGGGCTGGGCCCAGCACGGCCCCCTGAGCTCACAGCTACCTGAGTTTGGAGCTCCTCTGTCCACTTCTCTGCCCCACTGTCCCTGAGCTGCCTCAGGGGCCTGTTATGGGAGGCAGGGACAAAGCCTTGCTGAAGTCCCAGCTGACAACAGCCACTGCTCTCCCCTCACAAGCCCAACCAGGCACTGCAGCACAGGTGCCTATGGGATTGGTCAAGCATGGTTTCCATTCCTGTTATTCCACAGGCTTAGAGATGGCATCCAAGAGGAGCTGTTCTGTCTCCTTTCTGGGGATGGAGCTGAGGCTTATGGGCCTGCAGTTTCCTGGCTCCTTCTTGGTGCCCTTTTGCAAGACTGCAGTGATGTTGGCTTTCCTCCACTGCTCATGCCTCTCTCTGGGGCTGTATCCTTCCCTGACTGGCTGGCAGAGCACCCTGTGCCAGAGGCAGGAGCAGAGATTTCCCTTGGCCCCAAAAGGGAACGCTGGGCTCAGGCCGAGTGTCAGTGCGACCTGACAACTGGAGGAGAAAGTAGGGCAGGGACGTGGCTGCCCAGGGACAAGAGGGGCCCCACACCTCGGGGCTCTGGGCCGGGGGCAGTGCCCAGGCTGGGCTTGGCAGAGCCCGTCCGCTCCTGGAGGGCTGGGGGGCACTGCTCTGGCCTGGCCTGGCCCGGCCCTGGGCTCCCTTGGCATTCCTGCTTGTCCTTGCATCCACCAGGGATGGGCTGCAGCTCAATGGCCCCGGCCTGGCCACACACTCAGGCCTGGAGCCTTCCCGTGGCTCTCCAGGGCACGAGAGCCCCAGCCCCAGCTCCCAAACACGGCCTAACAGGCTTTGCTGATATTGATCCCTGTCAGAGCTTTGAAAGCATTTTCAAAGTAACCTTGTTTGGCACCACTTTCAAGGAACAAACGGGACTCGCTTCTAATTGGTAAAAACTTTATTGGTTTGCTTGCACTTCCTATAGGGTATCCTAATGCTTCCTTTGGCGTTCCAGAAAATAATGAAAATCTAACAAATTCTAAAGAGAAGTTCCTGAATCCACTATGAGGAGAAGTCTCTACATTCACTGCCCTTACATACAGTTAAGAAGCTGCTCCTGTAACACACAAAGATGGAGTGGTTTACCTGACTGGACCACACAACATGATGTTTTATACACACCGCTACACTACAAAACTTCTCGTCCCTGTTCATTACAAATTTGAAGCTCTTCTCGAGGTCCTGACTTAATTTTGCAAGCACATTCATACCTGCAATCCCTCCCCATGCTCAGCTTTCACCTAGACTAACCAGGGAACAGATGTTCCATACTCACCTCAAGCAATCATCTACGTCTGTCTTCCTAACCCTCTTTTTCTTCATTGACTTCTGCTAATCTACAAAATACCTGCGGACCCTCTGCACAAAAGAAACATCCAATTAATAGCCTTAAACACATGTGATTGTGCTGCTGCTTCTAACAATCTTGACCAACACAGCACTAAAATCAGAAATCAATTCTCACACCCTTCCTATTCTCCTGCCCCCACCACACCTTGGCTCCAGCAGAAATGTTCCCTACTGCAGCCTGGTGTGCTAAGAACAATCAAAGGCAGCAGCACTTTCCCTCAACATGCTGCAATCTGAATTGCACTGAAATTGCAGCTGTTGCATTAGAAGCTCAGCACCAGCACCCCCAGAACTGAGGCCTGAGCTCTCCATTTCAACACATCCTGTAAATCAGGCTGCCTGGAAGATTGTAGGCCGGGAACTGTGTGAACACAGCAGTGCATTTCAGCAGAGTTATGGAATCAATCTCATGGAAGGCACATCCTTTATGCTTGTCTTAAGATTCTATTCTACAAAATCTAACCAGCAATTGTTTTGGTGGCCTGTGCAGGTTTTGGGGACTGTGCATGTTTCCTTTGGATGTTGTTTTCTTTGTTTCTACATACAAAATTCACTGGATTCAGAAGACAAAGCCCCAGATTCATTAGGACAAAGAACCACAGGGACATATGTGGCTGACACGAACACTCAACATTCCTAATGGTAACACCAGAAAGAGAGGAAAAAGATAAAGATGATTTAAATACCTGAAAGGATCCAAAATGTCTACGTAAGCTGTGAAGTGACTAAGTTTTTGGTAAACTCTAAAAGTCCAGATTCCTATTGGGTAATTGTCTGAAAGAAAAGAAAGCCAGAAATCTGCTTGACCTTCATTTTGCCAGGACTTTCTCACGGGATTCTGCCACAACTTGGATCACAAGTGAGGGTGGCAAATTTTGACTAGAAAACTTGGATAACTAGGCAGCATTTTTTCCACCTCACTGAATTACAGGAAGGGTTTAAAAGGAAAAACAAATGTAAAAAATGGTAAAGAAATTCTGTCATACCTCTAAGGCGTTCATCGTCTTTGGAGAAGGAAAAAAAAAACTCTAGCACTTCCTGTGCCTGGTAAAGAAAGAAACCTAGAAAAGGACAAAGGGATTTGAGTATCCTAAATTGTACTATCAAATTCCATGAACACAAGTTAAACCTGTAGTGCTTCAGAGAAATGGCATCCATTGAAAAGCTTTACTCCCTAGGAACCGAACAGAGCTTTTTATTTTACAAAACCCTCTTTTTTAAAGAGAAAACTGACTGTGTCTTGGGCTTTTGGCCAAACTCAGTTTGGAGTTGGTCAAAGCAAAATGACCCTGTTAGTTTCTTGTGCTCTACTCTTTCTTTCCATATTCACATTCACATCCAATGGGCTGCTGGGAGTTTTGACTCTGTGCAGCACACACGGTTTTCCAAGACGACTTTCATTGCTCAGAGGTGTGCAATGTCACTTTCCCATTCCCTGAGTGCTGCTATTAATATTCCCACAGCATCCAACTACTACAGCCAAGTAGACAACAAAGAGAAATGCGACTTGCATTTCTTGGTGCTGTTCCATTTCTGTCATCTCAGGCTCATCGTCACCCTCAGAACTGCTGTCCTGGAAATGTGAATCCTCTTGCCACGTGGCTTTTACCGGCTTTATTGTCCCAAGCGTGTGAGGCTCTGCAAGGACAGCACCAATAGAGAAAAAAAGCCAAAACCAGATTATTCCTCTACTCGTCAGGAAAAATTCCTCCTTTCACGTGAAATACTTACAGTGGAGAAGAGAGATTTAGGAAGGACAGAATCTGACCCTGCCAGACTTTCTAAGCTACATTTCTGCTCCAGTATTTTCCAGTTTGTTCCAGGGATCCCTTATGTATTCTTAAACATTTCTCATTGCATTCAGAAGACACTGAATACCTTCTCAGTTCAGCACAAGTCTGGGGGGCTCGTTGCTTTGTGCTGTTGCGTTGGGTCTTTTAATATTTCGGAAAACTTCACAGGGTTTCTTTTCTCTCCTACATGACTGGGACTCGAGTCAATGTTGTTTCATCTTCATTTCAGACAGCCTCATTTTATCTAAGGTTAGGACACCCCCATGATCATGTGTCATTCCATTTCCTTTTTCTAAAGGTCCAAGAGTAGAATTCAGTAACAAACAGAATGTTCATGGATCTTGGGGCCAGCTCTCGGACTTTGCTCCTCCCCCTACATTAACGCACATTTCCTTAAAAGCCTTGTGAGGTTCTATGAAACTTGATATGACTGGTGTGTCACCTTTTTCCCTGTTTGAGGAATTCAGGGCATGAGAACAAGCTTTTTCACCACTCAGCAAAAACCCCCAATGCCTTCTCAAAGCATGCCTGTCAGAATTCCTGAGATGCAAGCATGAGGCACCTCTCAATAATCTACCACAGCCCCGGCAAGCAGAAATGAAGATCAAAATGCTTCTGCCTAATTACTGACCTCTGTTGCTGAAAATCCCCTGCATCCTGACCTTCTTTACACCATATTGCCCTACAGTGCCTGCCAGAAGCTCTTCCTTAGCAATGGCACTGTTAGAAGGGTTCTGCTGTTACCTTCTTTGATGCCCAGCTCCTCTGTGCCTCCAAAGAAGGAAAACTTGAAAGAACTCGTCTCCTGAGTTGCGGCGTTCTCAGGCAAAGGTTCCAAATGGTCATCTGGGGCAGAGTGCTGTGTATCCTCTTTGTCCCAGGGTATTTCCTCAGTCTGTTCTGGTTTGTTCCTCGAAGGTCTTTCAAAGAGCAAACCAGAATAGACGGAGGAAATACCGTCTATTCTGGTTTGTTCTTTGAAAGGCCTCTTTCAAATCCGCAGCAATGCTGTAGAAGTTGTCTTCAGACACTTGAGGTAGTGTCTCACTCTCTTTCTTCCTTTTTTGGCTTTACTGAAATGAGATTGTTCAAGGATAGCAACACAGCACACGTCCTTTTCAGACACAGCTTCCCTAAGAGCCACCTTGCCCTCAATGTCTCCCTAAGGATATCCAAGCCCATTAAGGAGTGGTTCATAATGAAGGGTAAGCACTGGGGAAACATCTGAGGTTGGAGTGTAAAGGCAGGACCAAGAGTCCTTTTTAATTAGCCACATCCTTAATTGACGTTTCACTGACTACACGGTTACACAGAAATGAAGGTATTTAGCCCAGACTTCTTCCTGCCAGTAGAAACATCAAGAGCTAATCGGGTTTGCTCACAGATCTGCTCATCTCAGGGTCCCTGCACTGACCGTTCTCACCTTCACTTCCGGCAAGGAACACACGGCCTAGAAAGAAAAGATGACGGCGCTACGTGCTGCTGTCGGAGGTCCCAGTTGAGGTCCGACGTCGCTGGTGGGAGCGGCTGCTCCTGCGCGATGTCCCCGACCATGTCCCCCTACGCCTGGGCCTCTCAGCTCTGGCTGCTGTCGTCCTGCTCCTGTCCTGGCGACTCCTGGACCGCACAGTTTGAGCCGAGGCCCGGCGCTGCTGGCGGGAGCGGCTGCGTCTGGGGGACGTCCCCGATGATGTGTCCCTTCGCCTGGGCCTCTCAGCTCTTGGCCTTGTCCTGCTGCTGCTGCCACGGCGACTCCTGGAGCGGACAGGTGGACTCTGGGCCCAGCCTTGCTGGCGGGAGCGCATGCGTCTGGGGGATGGCCCTGACCATGTCCCCCTACGCCTGAGCCTCTCAGTGCTTGGCCCTGTCCCACTGCTCCTGTCACAGACACTCCTGGAGCGGACAGGTGGACTCTGGGCCCAGCCTTGCTGGCGGGAGCGCCTGTGTCTGGGGGATGGCCCTGGCCACGTCCCCCTACGCCTGAGCCTCTCAGTGCTTGGCCCTGTCCCTCTGTTCCTGTCATGGCAGCTCCTGGAGCGGACGGGTGGACTCTGGGCCCAGCCTTGCTGGTGGGAGCACCTGCGTCTGGGGGATGTCCGTGATGGTGTCTCCCTTCGCCTGGGCCTCTCAGCCCTTGGCCCTGTCCCGCTGCTCCTGTCACTGTGACTCCTGGAGCGGACAGGTGGACTCTGGGCACGACTTTGCCGGCGAGAGCAGCTTCGCCTGCGGCTGGGGCCAGCACGTCTGGAACGGACCCTGTCCTCAGGGTCAGGGGATGTGCTGCGTGTTGCCCTTGATCTGCTGATGCTGCTGCTGTCCAGTGAGGAAGATGGCAGCGCCTGCTGCCATGCTGCGTGGTGGGGCCTGCTGTGGCTGCCCGTCTCTGGAGATGGAGACGGGGAAACCAGCACCAATGGCACAGGGCTGTGGGAGCTGGGGCTGATGGCCTCAGATTCTGACCAGCCATGAGCAGATTGCAGTCCTGACTGTCTGGCCGGCCTGGGGCCATTGAGCTCTGTCTCATCCCTGGTGGCTGTAAGGGCAAGCAGGAATGTCAAAGATTGCCCAGGTCCCAGCAAGGCCGGGCCAGAGCAGTGCCCCCAGCCCTCCAGCAGTGGATGCTGCGCTCTGCCAAGCCTGGCCTGGGCACTGCCCCCAGCCCAGGGACACCGGGGACTTTGACTCATACATGTTCCGAGCCCAGCACAGCTGTCACACTCCCATCTCTGTGTGCTGTTCCTCAGGCCAGAGCAGCGCCGGTGGGTGCCCTCAGCAGCACAGGAGGAGCACAGGAGCAATTGCCAGGGCCTGGGGAGGCAAACAGGCTCATAGCACTGAGAACAAAGTGTACCAGCATGTGGTTGTCTGGCCAAGCGCTTCTGGTTCTTCCCGCTTTGAGCCCTTGCCGAGACACAGGTTCCCTGCAGAGCCCCAGGTGCAGCTTCCCAACTTACCCCCGTTCCTCTGCCTCCTCCCTGCCCCCAGGGTAAAGGCAATCCCTGGCGTTGCACTGGCCGTGCCTCACTCCTAGATCTGCGAAGGCATCGTTGTCCTCCCATGTTGGGTCTCTGATGGAGAAAGGAAGAGATGATGAATTTCTGCTGCTCTCCCTCACGGAGGTCCAGGGTGTATCAGCTCTTTCTCCAGCGCTTTTCCAAGTTGGGGGTGAAGCTGAAGCCCAGACTGACGGGACAGGACAGGGCCAGGGCTCCTGGGGCAGGGCCTGGCACAGCACAGCACTTGCACCCTCCTGCCTGGTGGGCCAGGCAGAAAGACACCAACCTGAAGGGGACTCGAATCCCCAAGATGAACATTTCAACAGGGAATTCCCCGCTGTCTCTGCACAGGGGGCACTGGAAATACAAAGCACCAGCGCACAAGGCCTGTCCCTGCAGGGCAAACACAGGCAGGGTGAGCGAGGCCCTGCTGTTGCTGCTGAGCACCTGCTGTGCCCTGGGGCTGAGGGGAGGGCTCCTACCTGGATGCAGTCCCTGTGGAACCAGGCCCTTTTGCATGTTGGGCACACCAGGGTTGTGAAGGTCTTTCTGTCCTCCACAGGCTCCAGGCAGATGAGGCAGACGGTGTCCGGCTCAGGAGTGGCCTCCACCTCCTGCTCTGGACGGTGCTCAGGGCAGAAGGACCTGGAGGAAAATGGATGGGGAAAGTGAGAAATGCTGGATCATTCCCCAGGGGTGGTCATAAAGAGAGATGAGGTACCTGAACGGAGTAATGTATACATTGACACAGCCGCCCTCCTTGGCACAGGGCAGGTGGAACCATCTGTCACAGTCCGGCACACAGCACATGATGGTTGCCCCGCTCTGGCCGCAGACGCAGCAGCGCTGGAAAGAGCCAAGCAGCCGCGTCAGCAGCAGCAGCAGCAGCCTCGAGGCCTCCCCGGGCAGCCGCAGGGCTCCGGGCAGGGCGCAGGACGTGGCCGCTGCCGGCTCCCAGCCCACAGAGCCGCCTGCTGGAGGAGGGAGGCTCCTGTGCCAGGGCCTCTGTGCCACAGCTGCTGGGAGCCAGACTTTGTCCCGGCTGCTGGGCCGGCCTTTCTTTCCTGCAGTCTGGGCTAAGCTCTGGCAAACCTCGCCAGGCACAAATCTCCCTGCTCTTGTCAGGCTCTCACCTTCTGTGCCGCCCGACTGGCCGCAATTTGGAGATCTCGTGGGAGAAATCCCAGGAGTCCAACGTTGCGTTTCTCTTGCCGAAATAGAAGAGTGGCGAAGAGCTGCAGGCAAGGGGAGGAGCTGATGAGGAGCGGGTGGCAGGAGCTGCCCATTGCAAAGGTGGAGGGAGCGCCTGGAGCCACTCACCATGCAGAACACGTGGGCACAGAGCCCACCCTTCTGCAGTTTGTCACCGCACATGTCCGGGTCAGCCTCGGCACGGCGACACAGCATGCAGGCTGCAGGGGACACAGCCAATGGCACGGGGCACGAGCAGCTCTGTGGGGCTCAGAGCCTGCAGCAGCATCGGCCCCAAGGCTGCTCTGTCCCTGCCTGGCTGATGGGCAGGGCTGGAGGCCTTGCAGAGCAGGGGCCATTGTGGGCACGGCTGTCCCAGGAGCTGCCCCCTGGCCCAGCTGGGCTCCACTTGGGCAGGAAGGAGGCTCCCAGCCCCGGCATGGCCGAGCAGCTCCTGCCTCCCCCTGCCTCTGCTCTGATCCCCACGCTGCCTGCTGCCACAAGAGCCCCTGGGCCAGGCTGTCAGAGGGCTGCTTTGCCCTCACCTGGCTCCCTGGCACCAGGGCCCTCCTGCATGCTGTCAGACATGGCGGCTGTCTCTCCTGCGTCGCAGTCCTCGAGGGACGTTGTCGCTGCGAGTGCAGATACTCTCTCTCTATGGGAGAAAGAAGGGGGGGGAGTTTGCAGAACAGGCCCAGAGCCACGAGGCTCTACTCCCTGCTCAGGCCTGCGTGAGCCCTGCTCCTGTCCGCTTTCTCCTCCCGTCGTCGCGCTGAGGAACACCGCAGTGTCCTGGCTCTTCCTCCGCTGATTCTGGGAAGTGATAGGCAGGTGAGGCTGCAGCACAGGCCCAGAGCCCCGAGGTGTGGGGCCCCTCTGGTCCCTGGGCAGCCACGTCCCCGCCCTACCTTCTCCTCCCGGTGTCAGGTCGCACTGACGCTCGGCCTGAGCCCAGCGTCCCCTTTTGTGGCCTTGGTGGCACAGGTCACAATGGCCACTCTGACATCAGAGCCGTGTACCCAAAATCGGGCAGCCATGGCCTCAGGTCCCTGGCAACCACTTGTGGCGGGCCCCTCGGGCACCGAGCTTCTGAGCTGGGTCCCAGCGTTTGCTCAGGGTGGAAGCACGGCCGGGAATCCGGCAGCAAGTGCAGGGTCAAATGCCAGGCCCTGGGGCAGCCAGCCGGGGTGGCACTGTGGGCAGGGAGGTGCTGTTCAGGCACCGCCACGCCAGGGCTCTGGCCCCGGCCAAGGGAAATCTCTGCTCCTGCCCCTGGCAGGCGGTGGCCCAGAGAGCCCGTGCGGAGTCAACTGCACTGCAGGGATTCAAATCCTGCTCTAGGTGAACTGATGTTTTCCTCAACACCTGTCTGCAGAAAACTAAGATGAACCTGATTTGATGCTGCTGCTGATCACCATTGGGTACTGGAGATAAACCTGGACACCAGCACAGCTGCCTCCAGAACCTCAGTTATCTGTCATCCTATGAACTAAGAACTTTCACATTTCATATAAATGGAAAAATTAGTATCAGGCTCCTGAGAATTGTCATCTTTTATACTGACTCAATGGTAAGACAGAAAATGCACCGAGAATTTTGTGTGTACATTTGACAGGAGAGCTTGCAACTGTCCTCAACTCCAGTCATACAGGAGGATGCTTTTCCTACGTTGTAGGAACTTTGCCAGTTTGGTCCATGCTTTCCTACTAGAAAATACATGGGAAAAAACTCAGGAAGCGAAGCACAAACAATTCTTGTCAATTTTTCTCTTTCGTGTCTTTGCAAACATGCTCCTGGAAATCCAGATCCATGACTTCTAGAACAATCAGTGGTATCTCTGGGAAGCAGGGCAGGGGCTGACAGGCAGGGACACCCTGCAGCTGCCTGATGCTGGGGCAGCAGGACTTTGTCCATTTTCCTGTCTCCATGGCAGAGCCACCTTGGCTGGGAAACAATCCCTTCACTGCTCTAGGAGGGAGGCACAGCCAGTGCAATTCCAGGGAGTGCCTTTACCCAGGAGGCAGAGGGGGAAGTTGGGAAGCTGCACCCGGGGCTCTGCAGGGCTCCCAGCCAGGGCTCGAAGCACAAGGAGCCAGAAGAGCTTGGCCGGACAATCCTGAGCTCTGGACACCGTGTCCTCAGCACCGGGAACCCGTTTGCTTCTCCAGGCCCTGGGCACTGCTCCCGTGCTGCTCATGCCAGTTACACACAGACACAGAGCTACCTGCTCTGTCTCAACCCTCTTCAGCACTGGACAGCACAACACAGTAACATGTTCTCTTCAGTACATGGTCTAATTATTAATAGTCCTGCAAAGACTCACATTCAAAGCACACACACACAAAAAGCCAAGCACTGGTACACACCTTGCATCAAGCCCTGGTACAGACCTTGCATCAACACAAAATGCTTGTTGCTGTTCAGAAACACAGCACTTTTGGCTGTTCAGAAAGGGCAGCACTTTTGGCCAATGCTTTTTCCTGTAAGATCTTTCAAAGGATTGCAAAGGTGACTTTGTTTGGCAACTTCTTCAAGGAACAAACAGGAGAGGCTTCTGAGTTTTTAAAGATTTATTGGTTTGCTTTCACTTCCCTTACACTTCACCCGGCATTCCAGAAAATCGTGAAAATCCAAAATAATATCAGGGGAAGTTTCTGAATTCTTTCATGTTTCTCTCAAAGACTTTCTTGACATACATACAAGGGACTGGTTCGATAACATACAGGGAAAGAGTGGTTTCCCTAACTGGACATTACAAGACAACCTTATAGACTCCACTACACTAAAACACTTCTGTTGCCTGGTCATTACAAAGCCTGAAGCTCTTCTAGAGGCTTTTCCCAGTGCAACTTCATTAGGTTCCTCTCTGCTCAACTCTCGAGCCTGTCCAGGTCTCACTGAAGGGCAGCAGAGCCTTGTGGTGCCTCAGGCCCTGCTCCCAGTTCTGTCCCATCCGCAAATGCTGAGGGAGCGCTCCGTCCATTCTGCCAGGTCCCTGGGGAATAAGGCAAACAGGGCTGGGCCCAGCACGGCCCCCTGAGCTCACAGCTACCTGAGTTTGGAGCTCCTCTGTCCACTTCTCTGCCCCACTGTCCCTGAGCTGCCTCAGGGGCCTGTTATGGGAGGCAGGGACAAAGCCTTGCTGAAGTCCCAGCTGACAACAGCCACTGCTCTCCCCTCACAAGCCCAACCAGGCACTGCAGCACAGGTGCCTATGGGATTGGTCAAGCATGGTTTCCATTCCTGTTATTCCACAGGCTTAGAGATGGCATCCAAGAGGAGCTGTTCTGTCTCCTTTCTGGGGATGGAGCTGAGGCTTATGGGCCTGCAGTTTCCTGGCTCCTTCTTGGTGCCCTTTTGCAAGACTGCAGTGATGTTGGCTTTCCTCCACTGCTCATGCCTCTCTCTGGGGCTGTATCCTTCCCTGACTGGCTGGCAGAGCGCCCTGTGCCAGAGGCAGGAGCAGAGATTTCCCTTGGCCCCAAAAGGGAACGCTGGGCTCAGGCCGAGTGTCAGTGCGACCTGACAACTGGAGGAGAAAGTAGGGCAGGGACGTGGCTGCCCAGGGACAAGAGGGGCCCCACACCTGGGGGCTCTGGGCCGGGGGCAGTGCCCAGGCTGGGCTTGGCAGAGCCCGTCCGCTCCTGGAGGGCTGGGGGGCACTGCTCTGGCCTGGCCTGGCCCGGCCCTGGGCTCCCTTGGCATTCCTGCTTGTCCTTGCATCCACCAGGGATGGGCTGCAGCTCAATGGCCCCGGCCTGGCCACACACTCAGGCCTGGAGCCTTCCCGTGGCTCTCCAGGGCACGAGAGCCCCAGCCCCAGCTCCCAAACACGGCCTAACAGGCTTTGCTGATATTGATCCCTGTCAGAGCTTTGAAAGCATTTTCAAAGTAACCTTGTTTGGCACCACTTTCAAGGAACAAACGGGACTCGCTTCTAATTGGTAAAAACTTTATTGGTTTGCTTGCACTTCCTATAGGGTATCCTAATGCTTCCTTTGGCGTTCCAGAAAATAATGAAAATCTAACAAATTCTAAAGAGAAGTTCCTGAATCCACTATGAGGAGAAGTCTCTACATTCACTGCCCTTACATACAGTTAAGAAGCTGCTCCTGTAACACACAAAGATGGAGTGGTTTACCTGACTGCACCACACAACATGATGTTTTATACACACCGCTACACTACAAAACTTCTCGTCCCTGTTCATTACAAATTTGAAGCTCTTCTCGAGGTCCTGACTTAATTTTGCATGCACATTCATACCTTCAATCCCTCCCCATGCTCAGCTTTCACCTAGACTAACCAGGGAACAGATGTTCCATACTCACCTCAAGCAATCATCTACGTCTGTCTTCCTAACCCTCTTTTTCTTCACTGACTTCTGCTAATCTACAAAATACCTGCGGACCCTCTGCACAAAAGAAACATCCAATTAATAGCCTTAAACACATGTGATTGTGCTGCTGCTTCTAACAATCTTGACCAACACAGCACTAAAATCAGAAATCAATTCTCACACCCTTCCTATTCTCCTGCCCCCACCACACTTTGGCTCCAGCAGAAATGTTCCCTACTGCAGCCTGGTGTGCTAAGAACAATCAAAGGCAGCAGCACTTTCCCTCAACATGCTGCAATCTGAATTGCACTGAAATTGCAGCTGTTGCATTAGAAGCTCAGCACCAGCACCCCAAGAACTGAGGCCTGAGCTCTCCATTTCAACACATCCTGTAAATCAGGCTGCCTGGAAGATTGTAGGCCGGGAACTGTGTGAACACAGCAGTGCATTTCAGCAGAGTTATGGAATCAATCTCATGGAAGGCACATCCTTTATGCTTGTCTTAAGATTCTATTCTACAAAATCTAACCAGCAATTGTTTTGGTGGCCTGTGCAGGTTTTGGGGACTGTGCATGTTTCCTTTGGATGTTGTTTTCTTTGTTTCTACATACAAAATTCACTGGATTCAGAAGACAAAGCCCCAGATTCATTAGGACAAAGAACCACAGGGACATATGTGGCTGACACGAACACTCAACATTCCTAATGGTAACACCAGAAAGAGAGGAAAAAGATAAAGATGATTTAAATACCTGAAAGGATCCAAAATGTCTACGTAAGCTGTGAAGTGACTAAGTTTTTGGTAAACTCTAAAAGTCCAGATTCCTATTGGGTAATTGTCTGAAAGAAAAGAAAGCCAGAAATCTGCTTGACCTTCATTTTGCCAGGACTTTCTCACGGGATTCTGCCACAACTTGGATCACAAGTGAGGGTGGCAAATTTTGACTAGAAAACTTGGATAACTAGGCAGCATTTTTTCCACCTCACTGAATTACAGGAAGGGTTTAAAAGGAAAAACAAATGTAAAAAATGGTAAAGAAATTCTGTCATACCTCTAAGGCGTTCATCGTCTTTGGAGAAGGAAAAAAAAAACTCTAGCACTTCCTGTGCCTGGTAAAGAAAGAAACCTAGAAAAGGACAAAGGGATTTGAGTATCCTAAATTGTACTATCAAATTCCATGAACACAAGTTAAACCTGTAGTGCTTCAGAGAAATGGCATCCATTGAAAAGCTTTACTCCCTAGGAACCGAACAGAGCTTTTTATTTTACAAAACCCTCTTTTTTAAAGAGAAAACTGACTGTGTCTTGGGCTTTTGGCCAAACTCAGTTTGGAGTTGGTCAAAGCAAAATGACCCTGTTAGTTTCTTGTGCTCTACTCTTTCTTTCCATATTCACATTCACATCCAATGGGCTGCTGGGAGTTTTGACTCTGTGCAGCACACACGGTTTTCCAAGACGACTTTCATTGCTCAGAGGTGTGCAATGTCACTTTCCCATTCCCTGAGTGCTGCTATTAATATTCCCACAGCATCCAACTACTACAGCCAAGTAGACAACAAAGAGAAATGCGACTTGCATTTCTTGGTGCTGTTCCATTTCTGTCATCTCAGGCTCATCGTCACCCTCAGAACTGCTGTCCTGGAAACGTGAATCCTCTTGCCACGTGGCTTTTACCGGCTTTATTGTCCCAAGCGCGTGAGGCTCTGCAAGGACAGCACCAATAGAGAAAAAAAGCCAAAACCAGATTATTCCTCTACTCGTCAGGAAAAATTCCTCCTTTCACGTGAAATACTTACAGTGGAGAAGAGAGATTTAGGAAGGACAGAATCTGACCCTGCCAGACTTTCTAAGCTACATTTCTGCTCCAGTATTTTCCAGTTTGTTCCAGGGATCCCTTATGTATTCTTAAACATTTCTCATTGCATTCAGAAGACACTGAATACCTTCTCAGTTCAGCACAAGTCTGGGGGGCTCGTTGCTTTGTGCTGTTGCGTTGGGTCTTTTAATATTTCGGAAAACTTCACAGGGTTTCTTTTCTCTCCTACATGACTGGGACTCGAGTCAATGTTGTTTCATCTTCATTTCAGACAGCCTCATTTTATCTAAGGTTAGGACACCCCCATGATCATGTGTCATTCCATTTCCTTTTTCTAAAGGTCCAAGAGTAGAATTCAGTAACAAACAGAATGTTCATGGATCTTGGGGCCAGCTCTCGGACTTTGCTCCTCCCCCTACATTAACGCACATTTCCTTAAAAGCCTTGTGAGGTTCTATGAAACTTGATATGACTGGTGTGTCACCTTTTTCCCTGTTTGAGGAATTCAGGGCATGAGAACAAGCTTTTTCACCACTCAGCAAAAACCCCCAATGCCTTCTCAAAGCATGCCTGTCAGAATTCCTGAGATGCAAGCATGAGGCACCTCTCAATAATCTACCACAGCCCCGGCAAGCAGAAATGAAGATCAAAATGCTTCTGCCTAATTACTGACCTCTGTTGCTGAAAATCCCCTGCATCCTGACCTTCTTTACACCATATTGCCCTACAGTGCCTGCCAGAAGCTCTTCCTTAGCAATGGCACTGTTAGAAGGGTTCTGCTGTTACCTTCTTTGATGCCCAGCTCCTCTGTGCCTCCAAAGAAGGAAAACTTGAAAGAACTCGTCTCCTGAGTTGCGGCGTTCTCAGGCAAAGGTTCCAAATGGTCATCTGGGGCAGAGTGCTGTGTATCCTCTTTGTCCCAGGGTATTTCCTCAGTCTGTTCTGGTTTGTTCCTCGAAGGTCTTTCAAAGAGCAAACCAGAATAGACGGAGGAAATACCGTCTATTCTGGTTTGTTCTTTGAAAGGCCTCTTTCAAATCCGCAGCAATGCTGTAGAAGTTGTCTTCAGACACTTGAGGTAGTGTCTCACTCTCTTTCTTCCTTTTTTGGCTTTACTGAAATGAGATTGTTCAAGGATAGCAACACAGCACACGTCCTTTTCAGACACAGCTTCCCTAAGAGCCACCTTGCCCTCAATGTCTCCCTAAGGATATCCAAGCCCATTAAGGAGTGGTTCATAATGAAGGGTAAGCACTGGGGAAACATCTGAGGTTGGAGTGTAAAGGCAGGACCAAGAGTCCTTTTTAATTAGCCACATCCTTAATTGACGTTTCACTGACTACACGGTTACACAGAAATGAAGGTATTTAGCCCAGACTTCTTCCTGCCAGTAGAAACATCAAGAGCTAATCGGGTTTGCTCACAGATCTGCTCATCTCAGGGTCCCTGCACTGACCGTTCTCACCTTCACTTCCGGCAAGGAACACACGGCCTAGAAAGAAAAGATGACGGCGCTACGTGCTGCTGTTGGAGGTCCCAGTTGAGGTCCGACGTCGCTGGTGGGAGCGGCTGCTCCTGCGCGATGTCCCCGACCATGTCCCCCTACGCCTGGGCCTCTCAGCTCTGGCTGCTGTCGTCCTGCTCCTGTCCTGGCGACTCCTGGACCGCACAGTTTGAGCCGAGGCCCGGCGCTGCTGGCGGGAGCGGCTGCGTCTGGGGGACGTCCCCGATGATGTGTCCCTTCGCCTGGGCCTCTCAGCTCTTGGCCTTGTCCTGCTGCTGCTGCCACGGCGACTCCTGGAGCGGACAGGTGGACTCTGGGCCCAGCCTTGCTGGCGGGAGCGCATGCGTCTGGGGGATGGCCCTGACCATGTCCCCCTACGCCTGAGCCTCTCAGTCCTTGTCCCTGTCCCACTGCTCCTGTCACAGACACTCCTGGAGCGGACAGGTGGACTCTGGGCCCAGATTTGCTGACGGGAGCGCCTGCGTCTGGGGGATGGCCCTGGCCATGTCCCCCTACGCCTGAGCCTCTCAGTGCTTGGCCCTGTCCCACTGCTCCTGTCACAGACACTCCTGGAGCGGACAGGTGGACTCTGGGCCCAGCCTTGCTGGCGGGAGCGCCTGCGTCTGGGGGATGGCCCTGGCCACGTCCCCCTATGCCTGAGCCTCTCAGTGCTTGGCCCTGTCCCTCTGTTCCTGTCATGGCAGCTCCTGGAGCGGACGGGTGGACTCTGGGCCCAGCCTTGCTGGTGGGAGCACCTGCGTCTGGGGGATGTCCGTGATGGTGTCTCCCTTCGCCTGGGCCTCTCAGCCCTTGGCCCTGTCCCGCTGCTCCTGTCACTGTGACTCCTGGAGCGGACAGGTGGACTCTGGGCACGACTTTGCCGGCGAGAGCAGCTTCGCCTGCGGCTGGGCCCAGCACGTCTGGAACGGACCCTGTCCTCAGGGTCAGGGGACGTGCTGCGTGTTGCCCTTGATCTGCTGATGCTCTGCTGTCCAGTGAGGAAGATGGCAGCGCCTGCTGCCATGCTGCGTGGTGGGGCCTGCTGTGGCTGCCCGTCTCTGGAGATGGAGACGGGGAAACCAGCACCAATGGCACAGGGCTGTGGGAGCTGGGGCTGATGGCCTCAGATTCTGACCAGCCATGAGCAGATTGCAGTCCTGACTGTCTGGCCGGCCTGGGGCCATTGAGCTCTGTCTCATCCCTGGTGGCTGTAAGGGCAAGCAGGAATGTCAAAGATCGCCCAGGTCCCAGCCAGGCCGGGCCAGAGCAGTGCCCCCAGCCCTCCAGCAGTGGATGCTGCGCTCTGCCAAGCCTGGCCTGGGCACTGCCCCCAGCCCAGGGACACCGGGGACTTTGACTCATACATGTTCCGAGCCCAGCACAGCTGTCACACTCCCATCTCTGTGTGCTGTTCCTCAGGCCAGAGCAGCGCCGGTGGGTGCCCTCAGCAGCACAGGAGGAGCACAGGAGCAATTGCCAGGGCCTGGGGAGGCAAACAGGCTCATAGCACTGAGAACAAAGTGTACCAGCATGTGGTTGTCTGGCCAAGCGCTTCTGGTTCTTCCCGCTTTGAGCCCTTGCCGAGACACAGGTTCCCTGCAGAGCCCCAGGTGCAGCTTCCCAACTTACCCCCGTTCCTCTGCCTCCTCCCTGCCGCCAGGGTAAAGGCAATCCCTGGCGTTGCACTGGCCGTGCCTCACTCCTAGATCTGCGAAGGCATCGTTGTCCTCCCATGTTGGGTCTCTGATGGAGAAAGGAAGAGATGATGAATTTCTGCTGCTCTCCCTCACGGAGGTCCAGGGTGTATCAGCTCTTTCTCCAGCGCTTTTCCAAGTTGGGGGTGAAGCTGAAGCCCAGACTGACGGGACAGGACAGGGCCAGGGCTCCTGGGGCAGGGCCTGGCACAGCACAGCACTTGCACCCTCCTGCCTGGTGGGCCAGGCAGAAAGACACCAACCTGAAGGGGACTCGAATCCCCAAGATGAACATTTCAACAGGGAATTCCCCGCTGTCTCTGCACAGGGGGCACTGGAAATACAAAGCACCAGCGCACAAGGCCTGTCCCTGCAGGGCAAACACAGGCAGGGTGAGCGAGGCCCTGCTGTTGCTGCTGAGCACCTGCTGTGCCCTGGGGCTGAGGGGAGGGCTCCTACCTGGATGCAGTCCCTGTGGAACCAGGCCCTTTTGCATGTTGGGCACACCAGGGTTGTGAAGGTCTTTCTGTCCTCCACAGGCTCCAGGCAGATGAGGCAGACGGTGTCCGGCTCAGGAGTGGCCTCCACCTCCTGCTCTGGACGGTGCTCAGGGCAGAAGGACCTGGAGGAAAATGGATGGGGAAAGTGAGAAATGCTGGATCATTCCCCAGGGGTGGTCATAAAGAGAGATGAGGTACCTGAACGGAGTAATGTATACATTGACACAGCCGCCCTCCTTGGCACAGGGCAGGTGGAACCATCTGTCACAGTCCGGCACACAGCACATGATGGTTGCCCCGCTCTGGCCGCAGACGCAGCAGCGCTGGAAAGAGCCAAGCAGCCGCGTCAGCAGCAGCAGCAGCAGCCTCGAGGCTTCCCCGGGCAGCCGCAGGGCTCCGGGCAGGGCGCAGGACGTGGCCGCTGCCGGCTCCCAGCCCACAGAGCCGCCTGCTGGAGGAGGGAGGCTCCTGTGCCAGGGCCTCTGTGCCACAGCTGCTGGGAGCCAGACTTTGTCCCGGCTGCTGGGCCGGCCTTTCTTTCCTGCAGTCTGGGCTAAGCTCTGGCAAACCTCGCCAGGCACAAATCTCCCTGCTCTTGTCAGGCTCTCACCTTCTGTGCCGCCCGACTGGCCGCAATTTGGAGATCTCGTGGGAGAAATCCCAGGAGTCCAACGTTGCGTTTCTCTTGCCGAAATAGAAGAGTGGCGAAGAGCTGCAGGCAAGGGGAGGAGCTGATGAGGAGCGGGTGGCAGGAGCTGCCCATTGCAAAGGTGGAGGGAGCGCCTGGAGCCACTCACCATGCAGAACACGTGGGCACAGAGCCCACCCTTCTGCAGTTTGTCACCGCACATGTCCGGGTCAGCCTCGGCACGGCGACACAGCATGCAGGCTGCAGGGGACACAGCCAATGGCACGGGGCACGAGCAGCTCTGTGGGGTTCAGAGCCTGCAGCAGCATCGGCCCCAAGGCTGCTCTGTCCCTGCCTGGCTGATGGGCAGGGCTGGAGGCCTTGCAGAGCAGGGGCCATTGTGGGCACGGCTGTCCCAGGAGCTGCCCCCTGGCCCAGCTGGGCTCCACTTGGGCAGGAAGGAGGCTCCCAGCCCCGGCATGGCCGAGCAGCTCCTGCCTCCCCCTGCCTCTGCTCTGATCCCCACGCTGCCTGCTGCCACAAGAGCCCCTGGGCCAGGCTGTCAGAGGGCTGCTTTGCCCTCACCTGGCTCCCTGGCACCAGGGCCCTCCTGCATGCTGTCAGACATGGCGGCTGTCTCTCCTGCGTCGCAGTCCTCGAGGGACGTTGTCGCTGCGAGTGCAGATACTCTCTCTCTATGGGAGAAAGAAGGGGGGGGAGTTTGCAGAACAGGCCCAGAGCCACGAGGCTCTACTCCCTGCTCAGGCCTGCGTGAGCCCTGCTCCTGTCCGCTTTCTCCTCCCGTCGTCGCGCTGAGGAACACCGCAGTGTCCTGGCTCTTCCTCCGCTGATTCTGGGAAGTGATAGGCAGGTGAGGCTGCAGCACAGGCCCAGAGCCCCGAGGTGTGGGGCCCCTCTGGTCCCTGGGCAGCCACGTCCCCGCCCTACCTTCTCCTCCCGGTGTCAGGTCGCACTGACGCTCGGCCTGAGCCCAGCGTCCCCTTTTGTGGCCTTGGTGGCACAGGTCACAATGGCCACTCTGACATCAGAGCCGTGTACCCAAAATCGGGCAGCCATGGCCTCAGGTCCCTGGCAACCACTTGTGGCGGGCCCCTCGGGCACCGAGCTTCTGAGCTGGGTCCGAGCGTTTGCTCAGGGTGGAAGCACGGCCGGGAATCCGGCAGCAAGTGCAGGGTCAAATGCCAGGCCCTGGGGCAGCCAGCCGGGGTGGCACTGTGGGCAGGGAGGTGCTGTTCAGGCACCGCCACGCCAGGGCTCTGGCCCCGGCCAAGGGAAATCTCTGCTCCTGCCCCTGGCAGGCGGTGGCCCAGAGAGCCCGTGCGGAGTCAACTGCACTGCAGGGATTCAAATCCTGCTCTAGGTGAACTGATGTTTTCCTCAACACCTGTCTGCAGAAAACTAAGATGAACCTGATTTGATGCTGCTGCTGATCACCATTGGGTACTGGAGATAAACCTGGACACCAGCACAGCTGCCTCCAGAACCTCAGTTATCTGTCATCCTATGAACTAAGAACTTTCACATTTCATATAAATGGAAAAATTAGTATCAGGCTCCTGAGAATTGTCATCTTTTATACTGACTCAATGGTAAGACAGAAAATGCACCGAGAATTTTGTGTGTACATTTGACAGGAGAGCTTGCAACTGTCCTCAACTCCAGTCATACAGGAGGATGCTTTTCCTACGTTGTAGGAACTTTGCCAGTTTGGTCCGTGCTTTCCTACTAGAAAATACATGGGAAAAAACTCAGGAAGCGAAGCACAAACAATTCTTGTCAATTTTTCTCTTTCGTGTCTTTGCAAACATGCTCCTGGAAATCCAGATCCATGACTTCTAGAACAATCAGTGGTATCTCTGGGAAGCAGGGCAGGGGCTGACAGGCAGGGACACCCTGCAGCTGCCTGATGCTGGGGCAGCAGGACTTTGTCCATTTTCCTGTCTCCATGGCAGAGCCACCTTGGCTGGGAAACAATCCCTTCACTGCTCTAGGAGGGAGGCACAGCCAGTGCAATGCCAGGGAGTGCCTTTACCCTGGAGGCAGGGAGGAGGCAGAGGGGGAAATTGGGAAGCTGCACCCGGGGCTCTGCAGGGCTCCCAGCCAGGGCTCGAAGCACAAGGAGCCAGAAGAGCTTGGCCGGACAATCCTGAGCTCTGGACACCGTGTCCTCAGCACCGGGAACCCGTTTGCTTCTCCAGGCCCTGGGCACTGCTCCCGTGCTGCTCATGCCAGTTACACACAGACACAGAGCTACCTGCTCTGTCTCAACCCTCTTCAGCACTGGACAGCACAACACAGTAACATGTTCTCTTCAGTACATGGTCTAATTATTAATAGTCCTGCAAAGACTCACATTCAAAGCACACACACACAAAAACCCAAGCACTGGTACACACCTTGCATCAAGCCCTGGTACAGACCTTGCATCAACACAAAATGCTTGTTGCTGTTCAGAAACACAGCACTTTTGGCTGTTCAGAAAGGGCAGCACTTTTGGCCAATGCTTTTTCCTGTAAGATCTTTCAAAGGATTGCAAAAGTGACTTTGTTTGGCAACTTCTTCAAGGAACAAACAGGAGAGGCTTCTGAGTTTTTAAAGATTTATTGGTTTGCTTTCACTTCCCTTACACTTCACCCGGCATTCCAGAAAATCGTGAAAATCCAAAATAATATCAGGGGAAGTTTCTGAATTCTTTCATGTTTCTCTCAAAGACTTTCTTGACGTACATACAAGGGACTGGTTCGATAACATACAGGGAAAGAGTGGTTTCCCTAACTGGACATTACAAGACAACCTTATAGACTCCACTACACTAAAACACTTCTGTTGCCTGGTCATTACAAAGCCTGAAGCTCTTCTAGAGGCTTTTCCCAGTGCAACTTCATTAGGTTCCTCTCTGCTCAACTCTCGAGCCTGTCCAGGTCTCACTGAAGGGCAGCAGAGCCTTGTGGTGCCTCAGGCCCTGCTCCCAGTTCTGTCCCATCCGCAAATGCTGAGGGAGCGCTCCGTCCATTCTGCCAGGTCCCTGGGGAATAAGGCAAACAGGGCTGGGCCCAGCACGGCCCCCTGAGCTCACAGCTACCTGAGTTTGGAGCTCCTCTGTCCACTTCTCTGCCCCACTGTCCCTGAGCTGCCTCAGGGGCCTGTTATGGGAGGCAGGGACAAAGCCTTGCTGAAGTCCCAGCTGACAACAGCCACTGCTCTCCCCTCACAAGCCCAACCAGGCACTGCAGCACAGGTGCCTATGGGATTGGTCAAGCATGGTTTCCATTCCTGTTATTCCACAGGCTTAGAGATGGCATCCAAGAGGAGCTGTTCTGTCTCCTTTCTGGGGATGGAGCTGAGGCTTATGGGCCTGCAGTTTCCTGGCTCCTTCTTGGTGCCCTTTTGCAAGACTGCAGTGATGTTGGCTTTCCTCCACTGCTCATGCCTCTCTCTGGGGCTGTATCCTTCCCTGACTGGCTGGCAGAGCGCCCTGTGCCAGAGGCAGGAGCAGAGATTTCCCTTGGCCCCAAAAGGGAACGCTGGGCTCAGGCCGAGTGTCAGTGCGACCTGACAACTGGAGGAGAAAGTAGGGCAGGGACGTGGCTGCCCAGGGACAAGAGGGGCCCCACACCTGGGGGCTCTGGGCCGGGGGCAGTGCCCAGGCTGGGCTTGGCAGAGCCCGTCCGCTCCTGGAGGGCTGGGGGGCACTGCTCTGGCCTGGCCTGGCCCGGCCCTGGGCTCCCTTGGCATTCCTGCTTGTCCTTGCATCCACCAGGGATGGGCTGCAGCTCAATGGCCCCGGCCTGGCCACACACTCAGGCCTGGAGCCTTCCCGTGGCTCTCCAGGGCACGAGAGCCCCAGCCCCAGCTCCCAAACACGGCCTAACAGGCTTTGCTGATATTGATCCCTGTCAGAGCTTTGAAAGCGTTTTCAAAGTAACCTTGTTTGGCACCACTTTCAAGGAACAAACGGGACTCGCTTCTAATTGGTAAAAACTTTATTGGTTTGCTTGCACTTCCTATAGGGTATCCTAATGCTTCCTTTGGCATTCCAGAAAATAATGAAAATCTAACAAATTCTAAAGAGAAGTTCCTGAATCCACTATGAGGAGAAGTCTCTACATTCACTGCCCTTACATACAGTTAAGAAGCTGCTCCTGTAACACACAAAGATGGAGTGGTTTACCTGACTGGACCACACAACATGATGTTTTATACACACCGCTACACTACAAAACTTCTCGTCCCTGTTCATTACAAGTTTGAAGCTCTTCTCGAGGTCCTGACTTAATTTTGCAAGCACATTCATACCTGCAATCCCTCCCCATGCTCAGCTTTCACCTAGACTAACCAGGGAACAGATGTTCCATACTCACCTCAAGCAATCATCTACGTCTGTCTTCCTAACCCTCTTTTTCTTCACTGACTTCTACTAATCTACAAAATACCTGCGGACCCTCTGCACAAAAGAAA
The DNA here is from genome assembly GCF_027579445.1 of Ammospiza nelsoni. Classification (NCBI taxonomy): domain Eukaryota; kingdom Metazoa; phylum Chordata; class Aves; order Passeriformes; family Passerellidae; genus Ammospiza; species Ammospiza nelsoni. Next base: position 1,944,083 of record NC_080661.1, on the reverse strand, counting down.
CATCCAATTAATAGCCTTAAACACTTGTGATTGTGCTGCTGCTTCTAACAATCTTGACCAACACAGCACTAAAATCAGAAATCAATTCTCACATCCTTCCTATTCTCCTGCCCCCACCACACCTTGGCTCCAGCAGAAATGTTCCCTACTGCAGCCTGGTGTGCTAAGAACAATCAAAGGCAGCAGCACTTTCCCTCAACATGCTGCAATCTGAATTGCACTGAAATTGCAGCTGTTGCATTAGAAGCTCAGCACCAGCACCCCCAGAACTGAGGCCTGAGCTCTCCATTTCAACACATCCTGTAAATCAGGCTGCCTGGAAGATTGTAGGCCGGGAACTGTGTGAACACAGCAGTGCATTTCAGCAGAGTTATGGAATCAATCTCATGGAAGGCACATCCTTTATGCTTGTCTTAAGATTCTATTCTACAAAATCTAACCAGCAATTGTTTTGGTGGCCTGTGCAGGTTTTGGGGACTGTGCATGTTTCCTTTGGATGTTGTTTTCTTTGTTTCTAAATACAAAATTCACTGGATTCAGAAGACAAAGCCCCAGATTCATTAGGACAAAGAACCACAGGGATATATGTGGCTGACAAGAACACTCAACATTCCTAACGGTAACATCAGAAAGAGAGGAAAAACACAAAGATGGTTTAAATACCTGAAAGGATCCAAAATGTCTACGTAAGCTGTGAAGTGACTAAGTTTTTGGTAAACTCTAAAAGTCCAGATTCCTATTGGGTAATTGTCTGAAAGAAAAGAAAGCCAGAAATTTGCTTGACCTTCATTTTGCCAGGATTTTCTCACAGGATTCTGCCACAACTTGGATCACAAGTGAGGGTGGCAAATTTTGACTAGAAAACTTGGATAACTAGGCAGCATTTTTTCCTCCTCACTGAATTACAGGAAGGGTTTAAAAGGAAAAACAAAATATTAAACATGGTAAAGAAATTCTGTCATACCTCTAAGGCGTTCATCATCTTTGGAGAAGAAAAAAAAAACTCTAGCACTTCCTGTGCATGGTAAAAAAAAGAAACCTAGAAAAGGAAAAAAGGGATTTGAGCATCCTAAATTGTACTATCAAATTCCATGAACACAAGTTAAACCTGTAGTGCTTCAGAGAAATGGCATCCATTGAAAAGCTTTATTCCCTAGGAACCAAATAAAGCTTTTTATTTTACAAAAATCTCTTTTAAAGAGAAAACTGACTGTGTCTTGGGCTTTTGGCCAAACTCAGTTTGGAGTTGGTCAAAGCAAAATGACCCTGTTAGTTTCTTGTGCTCTACTCTTTCTTTCCATATTCACATTCACATCCAATGGGCTGCTGGGATTTTTGACTCTGTGCAGCACACACGGTTTTCCAAGACGACTTTCATTGCTCAGAGGTGTGCAATGTCACTTTCCCATTCCCTGACTGCTGCTATTAATATTCCCACAGCATCCAACTACTACAGCCAAGTAGACAACAAAGAGAAATGCGACTTGCATTTCTTGGTCCTGTTCCATTTCTGTCATCTCAGGCTCATCGTCACCCTCAGAACTGCTGTCCTGGAAACGTGGATCCTCTTGCCACGTGGCTTTTACCGGCTTTATTGTCCCAAGCGCGTGAGGCTCTGCAAGGACAGCACCAATAGAGAAAAAAAGCCAAAACCAGATTATTCCTCTACTCGTCAGGAAAAATTCCTCCTTTCACGTGAAATACTTACAGTGGAGAAGAGAGATTTAGGAAGGACAGAATCTGACCCTGCCAGATTTTCTAAGCTACATTTCTGCTCCAGTATTTTCCAGTTTGTTCCAGGGATCCCTTATGTTGCATTCAGAAGACAGTGAATACCTTCTCAGTTCAGCACAAGTCTGGGGAGCTCGTTGCTTTGTGCATTGGGTTTTTTAATATTTCGGATAACTTCACAGGGTTTCTTTTCTCTCCTACATGACTGGGACTAGAGTCAATGTTGTTTCATCTTCATTTCAGACGGCCTCATTTTATCTAAGGTTAGGACACCCCAATGATCATGTGTCATTCCATTTCCTTTTTCTAAAGGTCCAAGAGTAGAATTCAGTAACAAACAGAATATTCATGGATCTTGGGGCCAGCTCTCGGACTTTGCTCCTCCCTCTACATTAACGCACATTTCCTTAAAAGCCTTGTGAGGTCCTATGAAACTTGATATGACTGGTATGTCACCTTTTTCCCTGTTTGAGGAATTCAGGGCATGAGAACAAGCTTTTTCACCACTCAGCAAAAACCCCAATGCCTTCTCAAAGCATGCCTGTCAGAATTCCTGAGATGCAAGCATGTGGCACCTCTCATTAATCTACCACAGCCCCGGCAAGCAGAAATGAAGATCAAAATGCTTCTGCCTAATTACTGACCTCTGTTGCTGAAAATCCCCTGCATCCTGACCTTCTTTACACCATATTGCCCTACAGTGCCTGCCAGAAGCTCTTCCTTAGCAATGGCACTGTTAGAAGGGTTCTGCTGTTACCTTCTTTGATGCCCAACTCCTCCGTGCCTCCAAAGAAGGAAAACTTGAAAGAACTCATCTCCTGAGCTGCGTCGTTCTCAGGCAAAGGTCCCAAATGGTCATCTGGGGCAGAGTGCTGTGTATCCTCTTTGTCCCAGGGTATTTCCTCAGTCTGTTCTGGTTTGTTCTTTGAAGGTCTTTCAAAGAAGAAACCAGAATAGACGGAGGAAATACCGTCTATTCTGGTTTGTTCTTTGAAAGGCCTCTTTCAAATCCGCAGCAATGCTGTAGTTGTCTTCAGACACTTGAGGCAGTGTCTCACTCTCTTTCTTCTTATTTTGGCTTTACTGAAATGAGATTGTTCAAGGATAGCAACACAGCACACGTCCTTTTCAGACACAGCTTCCCTAAGAGCCACCTTGCTCTAAATGTCTCCCTAAGAATATCCAAGCCCATTAAGGAGTGGTTCATAATGAAGGGTAAGCACTGGGGAAACATCTGAGGTTGGAGTGTAAAGGCAGGACCAAGAGTCCTTTTTAATTAGCCACATCCTTAATTGACGTTTCACTGACTACACGGTTACACAGAAATGAAGGTATTTAGCCCAGACTTCTTCCTGCCAGTAGAAACATCAAGAGCTAATCGGGTTTGCTTACAGAGCTGCACATCTCAGGGTCCCTGCACTGACCGTTCTCACCTTCACTTCCGGCAAGGAACACACGGCCTAGAAAGAAAAGATGACGGCGCTACGTGCTGCTGTCGGAGGTCCCAGTTGAGGTCCGACGTCGCTGGTGGGAGCGGCTGCTCCTGCGCGATGTCCCCGACCACGTCCCCCTACGCCTGGGCCTCTGAGCTCTGGCTGCTGTCGTCCTGCTCCTGTCCTGGCGACTCCTGGACCGCACAGTTTGAGCCGAGGCCCGGCGCTGCTGGCGGGAGCGGCTGCGTCTGGGGGACGTCCCCGATGATGTGTCCCTTCGCCTGGGCCTCTCAGCTCTTGGCCTTGTCCTGCTGCTGCTGCCACAGCGACTCCTGGAGCGGACAAGTGGACTCTGGGCCCAGCCTTGCTGTCGGGAGCGCCTGCGTCTGGGGGATGGCCAAGACCATGTCCCCCTACGCCTGGGGCTCTCAGTGCTTGGCCCTGTCCCACTGCTCCTGTCACAGACACTCCTGGAGCGGACAGGTGGACTCTGGGCCCAGATTTGCTGACGGGAGCGCCTGGGTCTGGGGGATGGCCCTGGCCATGTCCCCCTACGCCTGAGCCTCTCAGTGCTTGGCCCTGTCCCACTGCTCCTGTCACAGACACTCCTGGAGCGGACAGGTGGACTCTGGGCCCAGCCTTGCTGGCGGGAGCGCCTGCGTCTGGGGGATGGCCCTGGCCACGTCCCCCTACGCCTGAGCCTCTCAGTGCTTCTCCCTGTCCCTCTGTTCCTGTCATGGCAGCTCCTGGAGCGGACGGGTGGACTCTGGGCCCAGCCTTGCTGGTGGGAGCACCTGCGTCTGGGCGATGTCCGTGATGGTGTCTCCCTTCGCCTGGGCCTCTCAGCCCTTGGCCCTGTCCCGCTGCTCTTGTCACTGTGACTCCTGGAGCGGACAGGTGGACTCTGGGCACGACTTTGCCGGCGAGAGCAGCTTCGCCTGCGGCTGGGCCCAGCACGTCTGGAACGGACCCTGTCCTCAGGGTCAGGGGACGTGCTGCGTGTTGCCCTTGATCTGCTGATGCTGCTGCTGTCCAGTGAGGAAGATGGCAGCGCCTGCTGCCATGCTGCGTGGTGGGGCCTGCTGTGGCTGCCCGTCTCTGGAGATGGAGACGGGGAAACCAGCACCAATGGCACAGGGCTGTGGGAGCTGGGGCTGATGGCCTCAGATTCTGACCAGCCATGAGCAGATTGCAGTCCTGACTGTCTGGCCGGCCTGGGGCCATTGAGCTCTGTCTCATCCCTGGTGGCTGTAAGGGCAAGCAGGAATGTCAAAGATCGCCCAGGTCCCAGCCAGGCCGGGCCAGAGCAGTGCCCCCAGCCCTCCAGCAGTGGATGCTGCGCTCTGCCAAGCCTGGCCTGGGCACTGCCCCCAGCCCAGGGACACCGGGGACTTTGACTCATACATGTTCCGAGCCCAGCACAGCTGTCACACTCCCATCTCTGTGTGCTGTTCCTCAGGCCAGAGCAGCGCCGGTGGGTGCCCTCAGCAGCACAGGAGGAGCACAGGAGCAATTGCCAGGGCCTGGGGAGGCAAACAGGCTCATAGCACTGAGAACAAAGTGTACCAGCACGTGGTTGTCTGGCCAAGCGGTTCCGGTTCTTCCCGCTCTGAGCCCTTGCCGAGACACAGGTTCCCTGCAGAGCGCCAGGTGCAGCTTCCCAACTTACCCCCATTCCTCTGCCTCCTCCCTGCCGCCAGGGTAAAGGCAATCCCTGGCGTTGCACTGGCCGTGCCTCACTCCTAGATCTGCGAAGGCATCGTTGTCCTCCCATGTTGGGTCTCTGATGGAGAAAGGAAGATATGAAGAATTTCTGCTGCCCTACCCTCATGGAGATCCAAGGTGTCCCAGCTCTTTCTCCAGCACTTTTCCAAGTTGGGGGTGAAGCTGAAGCCCAGACTGACGGGACAGGACAGGGCCAGGGCTCCTGGGGCAGGGCCTGGCACAGCACAGCACTTGCACCCTCCTGCCTGGTGGGCCAGGCAGAAAGACACCAACCTGAAGGGGACTCGAATCCCCAAGATGAACATTTCAACAGGGAATTCCCCGCTGTCTCTGCACAGGGGGCACTGGAAATACAAAGCACCAGCGCACAAGGCCTGTCCCTGCAGGGCAAACACAGGCAGGGTGAGCGAGGCCCTGCTGTTGCTGCTGAGCACCTGCTGTGCCCTGGGGCTGAGGGGAGGGCTCCTACCTGGATGCAGTCCCTGTGGAACCAGGCCCTTTTGCATGTTGGGCACACCAGGGTTGTGAAGGTCTTTCTGTCCTCCACAGGCTCCAGGCAGATGAGGCAGACGGTGTCCGGCTCAGGAGTGGCCTCCACCTCCTGCTCTGGACGGTGCTCAGGGCAGAAGGACCTGGAGGAAAATGGATGGGGAAAGTGAGAAATGCTGGATCATTCCCCAGGGGTGGTCATAAAGAGAGATGAGGTACCTGAACGGAGTAATGTATACATTGACACAGCCGCCCTCCTTGGCACAGGGCAGGTGGAACCATCTGTCACAGTCCGGCACACAGCACATGATGGTTGCCCCGCTCTGGCCGCAGACGCAGCAGCGCTGGAAAGAGCCAAGCAGCCGCGTCAGCAGCAGCAGCCTCGAGGCCTCCCCGGGCAGCCGCAGGGCTCCAGGCAGGGCGCAGGACGTGGCCGCTGCCGGCTCCCAGCCCACAGAGCCGCCTGCTGGAGGAGGGAGGCTCCTGTGCCAGGGCCTCTGTGCCACAGCTGCTGGGAGCCAGACTTTGTCCCGGCTGCTGGGCCGGCCTTTCTTTCCTGCAGTCTGGGCTAAGCTCTGGCAAACCTCGCCAGGCACAAATCTCCCTGCTCTTGTCAGGCTCTCACCTTCTGTGCCGCCCGACTGGCCGCAATTTGGAGATCTCGTGGGAGAAATCCCAGGAGTCCAACGTTGCGTTTCTCTTGCCGAAATAGAAGAGTGGCGAAGAGCTGCAGGCAAGGGGAGGAGCTGATGAGGAGCGGGTGGCAGGAGCTGCCCATTGCAAAGGTGGAGGGAGCGCCTGGAGCCACTCACCATGCAGAACACGTGGGCACAGAGCCCACCCTTCTGCAGTTTGTCACCGCACATGTCCGGGTCAGCCTCGGCACGGCGACACAGCATGCAGGCTGCAGGGGACAGAGCCAATGGCACGGGGCACGAGCAGCTCTGTGGGGCTCAGAGCCTGCAGCAGCATCGGCCCCAAGGCCGCTCTGTCCCTGCCTGGCTGATGGGCAGGGCTGGAGGCCTTGCAGAGCAGGGGCCATTGTGGGCACGGCTGTCCCAGGAGCTGCCCCCTGGCCCAGCTGGGTCCCACTTGGGCAGGAAGGAGGCTCCCAGCCCCGGCATGGCCGAGCAGCTCCTGCCTCCCCCTGCCTCTGCTCTGATCCCCATGTTGCCTGCTGACACAAGAGCCCCTGGGCCAGGCTGTCAGAGGGCTGCTTTGCCCTCACCTGGCTCCCTGGCACCAGGGCCCTCCTGCTTGCTGTCACACATGGCGTCACTCTGCGGTGAGTCCGTGTCCTTGAGGCACGTTGTCACTGCGAGGTGCAGATAATCTCTGTCTAGGGGAGAAAGAAGGAGGGGGAGTTTGCAGGAGAGGCCCAGAGCCACGAGGCTCTACTCCCTGCTCAGGCCTGCGTGAGCCCTGCTCCTGTCCGCTTTCTCCTCCCGTTGTCGCGCTGAGGGACACCGCAGTGTCCTGGCTGTTCCTCCGCTGATTCTGGGAAGGGAGAGGCAGGTGAGGCTGCAGCACAGGCCCAGAGCCCCGAGGTGTGGGGCCCCTCTGGTCCCTAGGCAGCCACGTCCCCGCCCTACCTTCTCCTCCCGGTGTCAGGTCGCACTGACGCTCGAACTGAGCCCAGCGTCCCCCTTTGTGGCCTTGGTGGCACAGGTCACAATGGCCACTCTGACATCAGAGCCGTGTACCCAAAATCGGGCAGCCATGGCCTCAGGTCCCTGGCAAGCACTTGTGGCGGGCCCCTCGGGCACCAAGCTTCTGAGCTGGGTCCGAGCGTTTGCTCAGGGTGGAAGCACGGCCGGGAATCCGGCAGCAAGTGCAGGGTCAAATGCCAGGCCCTGGGGCAGCCAGCCGGGGTGGCACTGTGGGCAGGGAGGTGCTGTTCAGGCACCGCCACGCCAGGGCTCTGGCCCCGGCCAAGGGAAATCTCTGCTCCTGCCCCTGGCAGGCGGTGGCCCAGAGAGCCCGTGCGGAGTCAACTGCACTGCAGGGATTCAAACCCTGCTCTAGGTGAACTGATGTTTTCCTCAAGACCTGTCTGCAGAAAACTAAGATGAACCTGATTTGATGCTGCTGCTGATCACCACTGGGTACTGGAGATAAACCTGGACACCAGCACAGCTGCCTCCAGACCTCAGTTATCTGTCATCTTATGAACTAACAACTTTCACATTTCATATAAATGGAAAAATTAGTATGAAACTTCTGAGAAAGGTCATCTTTTATACTGACTCATTGGAAAGACACAAAATGCACTGAGAATTTTGTGTGTACACTTGACAGGAGAGTTTGCAACTGTCCTCAACTCGAGTCAAATACAGGAGGATGCTTTTCCTACATTTTATAAACTTTGCCAGTTTGGTCCGTGCTTTCCTACTAGAAAATACATTGGAAAAATTCAGCAAGAGAAGCACAAAGAATTCGTGTCAGTTTTTCTTTTTCGTGTCTTTGCAAACATGCTCCTGGAAATCCAGATCCATGACTTCTAGAACAATCAGTGGCATCTCTGGGAAGCAGGGCCGGGGCTGACAGGCAGGGACACCCTGCAGCTGCCTGATGCTGGGGCAGCAGGAGTTTGTCCATTTTCCTGTCTCCATGGCAGAGCCACCTTGGCTGGGAAACAATCCCTTCACTGCTCTAGGAGGGAGGCACAGCCAGTGCAATGCCAGGGAGTGCCTTTACCCAGGAGGCAGAGGGGGAAGTTGGGAAGCTGCACCCGGGGCTCTGCAGGGCTCCCGGCCAGGGCTCGAAGCACAAGGAGCCAGAAGAGCTTGGCCGGACAATCCTGAGCTCTGGACACCGTGTCCTCAGCACCAGGAACCCGTTTGCTTCTCCAGGCCCTGGGCACTGCTCCCGTGCTGCTCATGCCAGTTACACACAGACACAGAGCTACCTGCTCTGTCTCAACCCTCTTCAGCACTGGACAGCACAACACAGTAACATGTTCTCTTCAGTACATGGTCTAATTATTAATAGTCCTGCAGAGACTCACATTCAAAGCACACACACACAAAAACCCAAGCACTGGTACACACCTTGCATCAACACAAAATGCATGTTGCTGTTCAGAAACACAGGGCAGCACTTTGGCCAATGCTTTTTCCTGCAAGATTTTTCAAAGGATAGCAAAAGTGACTATGGCAACTTCTTCAAGGAACAAACAGGAGAGGCTGCTGAGTTTTTAAAGATTTATTGATTTGCTTTCACTTCCTTTTTTTGCCATCCTTACACTTATCCCTGCATTCCAGAAAATTGTGAAAATCCAAAATAATATCAGGGGAAGTTTCTGAATTCTTTCATGTTTCTCTCAAAGACTTTCTTGACGTACATACAAGGGACTGGTCCGATAACATACAGAGAAGCAGTGGTTTCCCTCACTGGACATTACAAGACAACGTTATAGACTCCACTACACTAAAACACTTCTGTTGCCTGGTCATTACAAAGCCTGAAGCTCTTCTAGAGGCTTTTCCCAGTGCAACTTCATTAGGTTCCTCTCTGCTCAACTCTCGAGCCTGTCCAGGTCTCACTGAAGGGCAGCAGAGCCTTGTGGTGCCTCAGGCCCTGCTCCCAGTTCTGTCCCATCCGCAAATGCTGAGGGAGCGCTCCGTCCCTTCTGCCAGGTCCCCGGGGAATAAGGCAAACAGGGCTGGGCCCAGCACGGCCCCCTGAGCTCACAGCTACCTGAGTTTGGATGTGGGATCTCAGCACCTCAGGATGGAGGTGCAGAGAGGCCGAGACCACCCTTGGGGGGCTCGGGAATCCTGGAATGTTGCCAGAAGTGTCTGGTGGCAGGATTTTGATCCTACACAGGAGATGAGACCTGTATGAGGGCTGGGAGGAATTCACTGGGTGAATGGTGAAGGGATAAGTTAGTTAAAGTGTAGAACACAGGGTTTAGGATTTTGGTACAGGGGGGTCTAAAGAAGTAAGATGGAGGAATTGGGGCGTGTCCTGTCCTTCTTCTTCTTCTTCTTGGCCTCCATCTTCTGTGGTGGTGGTGGCACTTTGGGATTGGTCATTATTAAAAGTGCACCGGTTAATAAGAGTAGAAGGTATTGGGGAGAAATAGTAAATATTGTATACGCAACTTCGAGTATAAAGATAAGTGACCGCCCAGGGGGCTCGCAGTGTGCCCATGGCTGACTTGCTGTGCAGACCTCTGTCGGGCTGAAAGAAAATCTTTTAGATAAACAATTAATAAACACCGAGACCGAGACAAGATCAGAAGTCTCTCCTCGTTCTTTGAAGCGTCGGCTCTCCAAGGCCATTCCCAAGGACATCCTTGAGAATTCCAGCACTCCTAAACAGCAAAAAAACACAGAAAACTAACAAGCGGCGTCCCTGAAATAGCTCTGGACATAAATCAGCCCAGCAAAGAGAAAAGAAGAACGCCGAAAAATTTACAAGTGGCGTTCGCTGCGTGGGCACCCCCCACCAACCCTTTCGGGGGGGGATCAGCCCTGAAGAGCTGAAGAGCTGAAGAGCCGAGAGAACAGTTCCTGAGGAGAGAAGCTTGAGAAAAAAAAAAAAAAAAAAAAAAAAAAAAAAGGAAAAGAAGAAAGAAGAAAAGAAAAGAAAAAAAAAACAGCCAGAAGAGTCTGCAAAAAAAACAGCAGTCACTGAGAATTCCATCTCTCAGCTTCTGCCGAAGGCAGTTCATAGAGCAGCCCGGATCGGAACCAGAAGGCGCCTCTGGATTCCTTCTCCTGTGACCTGCTGGACAGAGACGGGAGCCTTCGGACAGCTCTGACGACAGATTCGGTGAGAAGGTCAAAAAATAAGAACATAATTGCACACTCTCCCAAAAAACAACGGGAAATTTTGTCCGCCTTACAAGGCGTGGCTCAAGCATATACAGAAAGGATCTCAAAAGAAAGAATTAAAACAGCTGTTGTTGTGGGCAAGGCTTAATTACCCACTGGCCGAAACATGCCTGCTATTCGAAGTGGGGTTTTGGCAGGAAATTAATAGGCACTTATATTTTTTAGCAACAAAGAAGGACGAGACAGCATTAAAGCTGCTCTCGCCGGCAAGAAAAATGCTAGAATCTCTATCTGAACAGTCGAAAAGACTGGGAGAGCAACGAAAAGTTGCTGCACCCTCGGAAGGAGGGTGGGGAGCAAAGCTCCAGGAAAGAATTACCTCTGACCTCAAGAAGGCAGGGGAAAGGGCTCTCGAGAAAAGAGAGCAGGAAATAATATTAAAGCCCCGGTCCCAAAACCCAGAAACCCCAAGAAGCTCCTAAAGCGTCCTAAAACTCCGGAGAATACAAGGGAGTCAGGATCGGAGGGGGGGGTGCAGGGGGAAGAGAAGGGATCGGGGGGGGAGGCGCTTCCTCGCGGGGGGCACGGCGCGGCAGCGGCGGAGCCGGCGGGGAGCGCGGGCGAAGAGACAGAAAAGGGAGACATGAGCGCAGACGCGGCTTTTATCAGCGCGGCGCCGGGGGGTGGCGGCCGGCCCGGCCGGCCGGCAGAGTAGCGGAGACGCGCGCGGCGGGCAAAACTCGCAAAAACCCGGGAGCGAAGTCGGGTCGAATTGCGGGGCGGGCCCGGGTGCCGGCGGGGGGCGGGCTGTACACACCGGCGGGAGGAGCCAGGGACACAACGTCAGAGGGAGAGGAGACAGAGTCGGGACAGACCGAGGGGAGGAGATTCGGAGGTGGAACGAGGGGGAGAGAGTGACGTCTCGGGCGAGGAGGGGCCGTGCTCGGGATCCTATGTCCCAGCGGCTCCACACCCTCCTCAGACTTGATGCCTCTGGTATAACCCTCGGAGTCCCAGTCCCTTCCCTTCAAGGGAGACGTTCTGGTGTTCAAGCTCCATTTTCAGCTGAATTAAAAGCCAAGCAGACACGGTCTCAAATGAGATCACGAACACGGCAGTCGACAGGACAGGGGCGGTAGAGCTCAGGCTGTCATCCGAGCTGGGGAGGCCGGTGACAGCGCCACCTAGTGGGGGGCAAGGGTTTCGCTTGTATCTCCACAGATCGAGGTCTGACGTGGGTGTCGGCACGACACGTGAAACCATTTCGAGTGCGAGAACATGAAAACGCGGATCCCAGAAACAAAGATCCAAGAAAAAAAAAGAGACGAGTACTCAAACAGGGGTCGAGACTCAGATTGCCAAGACAACTCAAAAGAGAAATAAAAAGAAGCTAAAGACTTTGGGGGAATCTTCTCTAGGGTCTTGAATGGAAAACAGAATAATAATTTCACGCAGGAGCGGAATTATGGGTTTTATGATGCTTATGTGCATCATTCTTTCATTCGTTACAGTAAACAATGGGGGTGATTTACCTATTACTCAACCAAGGCAAAATGTATGGGAGACTTTAGCTCAGGCAGCAAATTTAGATAGTATTTGCCTGACACATTCGAGGCCAGGAAAACCATTTTCAGCATGCATGATTGGATTGCCAGTGGACGAATGGCCAGTTCCAGGGCACTCCGCAGTTAACATTTCGCAGATCATTAAAGATCCTGTGAAAGAGTGGTGTGCTTGGACACATCTACTTCCTGTGGCTTCTACAGAACCTCAGGAATTGGAGATTTTTGGGTCCATGACAATGGAACTCTGCATGCAGTTTGAGACTCCGAATGTCACAAAGGCGAAAACTGTCGATTTGACTCCCATTCATGAATTCTATAAGAATGCGTCAGCATGGTGTAAATATATAGGGAAAACTACCAAAGGATCGGTCCAAGTCCCAGTGCAATTGCCACGGGGTTTGTTTTTAATTTGCGGAGACAGAATTTGGCACGGCATTCCTGCTAATGCCACGGGAGGTCCATGCAGCATTGGGGAAATTTCAATACTATCGCCTGATTTGAACATGTTAAGAGAGAAAAAACGCAGAGAAAAAAGATCAATAGAACAATATGCGACAGATTGCAATGATAAAATGTTTTCTTGGGACAAGAAAGCGAGTATTGCTACCGCAATTTTCTCACCGCAAACAGCATCAGGGGTAGCCTTGACTCAAATCGACCGCATGGGTTGTTGGCTGAGCAAACATGCACGGTCTGTGTCTGTCGCATTGGATGACATGTTAAAAGACATCAGTGGTACAAGGCAGGCGACTCTTCAAAACAGAGCGGCGATCGATTATCTATTGCTCGCTCATGGACATGGGTGTGAAGAGTTTGAAGGGATGTGCTGCATGAATCTCTCAGATCATTCAAGGTCAATTCATGAAAGTATCAAAAATATAAAGGACAGCATAAATAAACTTGGCGAGATCACAGGATCATGGATCGATCAGCTGGTAGACTTCTTTGACATCTCTCCCATTTGGAGAGGAATTTTAAGAGTAGGATTCTATGTTTTAATAGTCCTCCTAGTCCTCATACTTGTCATCCCATGCATATTTGCATGTTTAAAACATGCTATGAATCGGATAGTAAAAGAGATCTTCCTGGTGCAAACAGAAGGGGGAGATGTGGGATCTCAGCACCTCAGGATGGAGGTGCAGAGAGGCCGAGACCACCCTTGGGGGGCTCGGGAATCCTGGAATGTTGCCAGAAGTGTCTGGTGGCAGGATTTTGATCCTACACAGGAGATGAGACCTGTATGAGGGCTGGGAGGAATTCACTGGGTGAATGGTGAAGGGATAAGTTAGTTAAAGTGTAGAACACAGGGTTTAGGATTTTGGTACAGGGGGGTCTAAAGAAGTAAGATGGAGGAATTGGGGCGTGTCCTGTCCTTCTTCTTCTTCTTCTTGGCCTCCATCTTCTGTGGTGGTGGTGGCACTTTGGGATTGGTCATTATTAAAAGTGCACCGGTTAATAAGAGTAGAAGGTATTGGGGAGAAATAGTAAATATTGTATACGCAACTTCGAGTATAAAGATAAGTGACCGCCCAGGGGGCTCGCAGTGTGCCCATGGCTGACTTGCTGTGCAGACCTCTGTTGGGCTGAAAGAAAATCTTTTAGATAAACAATTAATAAACACCGAGACCGAGACAAGATCAGAAGTCTCTCCTCGTTCTTTGAAGCGTCGGCTCTCCAAGGCCATCCCTGGGCCTTTCCAGGCCACCTAAACAGCAACAGCCTGAAAACCCGACATTTGGAGCTCCTCTGTCCACTTCTCTGCCCCACTGTCCCTGAGCTGCCTCGGGCCTTTTATGGCAGGCAGGGACAAAGCCTTGCTGAAGTCCCAGCTGACAACAGCCACTGCTCTCCCCTCACAAGCCCAACCAGGCACTGCAGCACAGGTGCCTATGGGATTGGTCAAGCATGGTTTCCATTCCTGTTATTCCACAGGCTTAGAGATGGCATCCAAGAGGAGCTGTTCTGTCTCCTTTCTGGGGATGGAGCTGAGGCTTATGGGCCTGCAGTTTCCTGGCTCCTTCTTGGTGTCCTTTTGCAAGACTGCAGTGATGCTGGCTTTCCTCCACTGCTCATGCCTCTCTCCGGGGCTGTCTCCTTCCCTGACTGGCTGGCAGAGTGCCCTGTGCCAGAGGCAGGAGCAGAGATTTCCCTTGGCCCCAAAAGGGAACGCTGGGCTCAGGCCAAGTGTCAGTGCGACCTGACAACTGGAGGAGAAAGTAGGGCAGGGACATGGCTGCCCAGGGACAAGAGGGGCCCCACACCTCGGGGCTCCTGGAGGGCTGGGGGGCACTGCTCTGGCCTGGCCCGGCCCTGGGCTCCCTTGGCATTCCTGCTTGTCCTTGCATCCACCAGGGATGGGCTGCAGCTCAATGGCCCCGGCCTGGCTACACACTCAGGCCCGGAGCCTTCCTGTTGCGTTGGTGGGTGATGAGATGGGAGTTTTGCTTGAAGCCCTTCCTGCACTCAGGGCAGCGGAAGGGCCTCTCATCCATGTGAATCCGCTCATGCAGGAGGAGATTGGAGCTGTCTGAAACCTCTTCCCACAGGTGGGGCACTTGTAGGGCCTCTCCCCAGTGTCGGTGCGCCAGTGCCTGTTGAGGTGGGAGTTGTTCTTGAAGCCCTTCCTACACTCAGGGCAGTGGAAAAGGCCTCTCCTCTCTGTGAATCTGCTGGTGTTGGAGGAGACTGGAGCTGGTCCAAAACCTCTTCTGACACTGGGGACACTCGTAGGGCCTCTCCCCAGTGTGGATGCGTTGGTGCCTGATGAGTTCTGACCTGTAGCTGAAGCCCTTCCCACTCTCCCCACAGTCGTAGGCCCATTCCCCAGTGTGGATCATCTGGTGGCGGATCAGGGTGCTGGTCTGCCTGAAGCTCTTCCCACACTCTAAGCACTTGTAGCGCTTCTCCCCACCATGAAGCTGCTCACGGACCACCAGCTCTGAGCTCTGGCTGAAGCTCTGTCCACCTTCCTGGCTCAGGGAGGGTCTTTCCTCCTCAGAGCACCCTTGGCTGGGTTTGCAGCCCATCCTTGTGCGGGATTGCTGGGCTTTTCCTCCCCATTGGGTTCCTGCACTGTGGAGTCACTCAAAATGGCCTCTTCCACGAGGTTCTGCTGTGGGGATTTTTCCTCCCTGGTCTCCATCCTCAGCTCCTTCCCTGGGGGAGGAAGAACAAGGAGAGGATGGGATTTGCCAGAGGGAAGGGGAAGGAGATCCCCCCAGTGCATCCCCGGTAGGATGGTGTTGGCAGCAGGGTTGTCCTGCAGTCAGGGGCCATGCTGGGCTGGGAGATGGGGCAGAAGAGAGGGGGAAAGGGGCACTGACTTCCTCCTCACCTGCCTGGGTGTCCTGGGGATTCTTCTTGTTCATCACAGCCTCCTTTTCCATCTGGCAAAGGTTTGGGGATGGGAAATCCTGTTTTGGGAGGAAAACAAGGAATGAGTACATTGCACTGGGTTTAAGGCAAACCTGGGGAGGGTCTAAACCAGAATTACAGTTTAAAAGAAAATGAAGATCAAGGCAACGATGTAGAAACACTGCCTTAAACTGACAAAGTCAGGATATAACCTGACACCCTGTCGGTCAGGGTGGTGGCTTCAGTCCCATTAAATGGTGGCTGCAGTCGTGTTGGAGTGATGAACGTGATTCTGTCAAAGCAGTGATCCTGTAGAAGGGTCTGGTCTTCCTCTAGAGGTCCAGTGGTGGTTATAGAGCTCTTGTCCTCTGGGAATCCAGTAGGCAAGCTGCTCCTGGTGTTGCAAGGCTCAGCTTATATCCAGGTAGGAATGCTTGGTTCCTCCCCCTGGGCGGAGCATCCCACAATGGGATGATGGAATTTTATCAGTCCTGCAGTGACACTCAATGGCCCATTCACAGAAGATATCTCCCCTGGAGGGCGTTATCAGGGGTGAGTCATGGAAGACATAAAAAACACTGACCCACCTGTTTTTAACAGTTTATGGAGATGGTGATTGAAAATATGCATTTGGTTACATCTTGCATTGCAACCTGAAACAGTGGGGTAATCCCTGCTCAGGGGCTGAACACCACCCCCCTTACCCAAACTGGCTCAGCTGTAAAACCCCTACACACAGGCGACAATATCACACTTGCCCTGCTCCAGGAGAGGTCTCTTTCCCTTGTCACTCATCTTTTCTCTTTCTTTCCATCTCTCTACCTCACATTTACTGTTCAATAAAATCCATTTTGGATTTGGTATCGTTAGCACCTTAATTGGGGCAGAGGAATCTCTCTAACAATTTGCACAACCAGACTGTGACATTAGTGTTGCACAGTGTGTTTAGGCTCTGTTCTCTGACCCCAAGTGCCTTTGACAACAGCATGGCTCCCTCCACTGATGAGGTTGTGGTTCTTTCTGGAAGAACTCTTGGAAACTTGGACACAGTCCCTCCTTCCTCCTGGGGAGCTTATGGAGCTTATAAACGTTTTATTTCTTTATGGGAGAAATTATGAGGAAAATGGCTTTTATGGGTGGCCAGTGTAAAGAAAATAATTTGCTGTCTTTCCTTATAAAGTTGTTAAAATCTCTGGAGGAAACAGAGCAAATGTTACCAGTGAGACTGACAAGGTTCAGTCACCCCATGGTGAGGAATGCAAGGTGGCTAAAAGTCCCACAAGAAGCCCAGCTTAAGTAGATAAATTTCCAAATAAGTCCTGAATTCCCAGGCTTGGGGGCTTTACCAAATGTGACAATCATTTTTCTCTTTATCCCTGTCACCTTTGTGACTGCTACACAGAGCTTTCCCTTCCTTTTAATAATCTGTATTGGGCCAAATTTCCACTTTCCTTTTATCGGAACCTGCCAGCAGCTGAGCTGGAGCTGTGCAGGAAGCAATGAATATTGGAATTGCCACATCACTGCTTGGATTGTCAGTTTATTCATGTTTGGGATTTGTTTGTGCTTTCATCACCAGTTACTTGTGGGAAGATCATATATTCTTCAAAGTGATTTTTCAGAGTCAAGTTGGATTTCTGCCAAGTTTATTTTGTCCAGTGTCCAGAGGATGCTCAAAGGGTCTCCGTGCCTCTCACACTGGAGGATGCTTGGGAGGCGTTTGGGGGGGGGTTTCCTGTCCCTTTCACCCCAGGCTGTTCCCCAGGGGGTGCCCCTGTCCCTGTCACACCAGGGCATTTCCCAGGGGTATCCCTGTCCCTCTCATACCAGGCCATTCCCCAGGGGGTCTCCATCATTTTCACCCAGGAAATGCCTGGGGGGGTCTCCCTCCTTCTCACCCCTGTGTGGAGGGGGGTGCTCAGGGCAGTCTCTGTCCCTCTCAGCCCAGGGGATGCTCGGGGGTCTCTGTCCCTCTCAGCCCAGGGGATGCTCGGGGGGTCTCCATCCCTCTGGCCTCAGGCAATGCCTGTGCAGGGCTGGGGACCAGGGGCTCTGTGTCCCTCTCACCGCTGAGGGTGCTCGGGGCTGGGGGGGCTCTCCCACCTTCTCACACCTGGGGGAGGCCAGGGGGTCTCTGTCCCTCTCAGCCCTGCTGTGACCCCACCCAAACATCATCGGGGTCAGAGGGACAGAGACACCCCCAAAGCCCCAGAGGGACTGAACCTGGGATTTGGTTTGGGGCTGAGGATTTAGGAAGGGGCTGGAATTGGGGCTGGGCTTGGAGTTGGGGCTGAGATTCGGATTAGAGCTGGGATTGGGGTTAAGGCTAGACATGGGATTGGCTTTAGGGCTGGGGTTGGGATTGGGTCTGGGGCTAGACAAGTCTGGCACTGGAATGAGATTAAATACAGAACTGTGAGTGTGTCTAAACATGGAGTGAGATTGAGACCAGGATGAGGGTCAGGTTTGGGACTGAGCTCACCCAGAGCGGGACAGAGGGGATATCACTGTAGGATTTCCCTGCCATCATCCCAGCCCTCCTCAGGCACCTCCAAACATGGGGGGCAGCTGGGTGCCCCAAGATCCAGGTGCTCCCACGCTGCCCCTCCGTACCAGGCGAGCATTCCCTGAGGGAAGCCCTGACTGTGACCCTTGGGGCTCTGGGATCAGCCCTCACATCCCTGTGGAGCAGCAGCAGACAGGATGAGAGATTCCCCCGCCCCGTTTTTCCTGTGGAAGGGTGAAGTCCAGCTGCCCTTTTCTTCTGGTGTCTCCTCCTCTCCTCAGCTGAGGATGTCAAACTCCCCAGGAGCAGGAAAATCCCCATTCCCTGTTTGCTTGTGGCTGCAGCCTGGAACATCCACCCAGAATGAAGAACTTTCTGACAGCCCTGCTGAATGACACTGGCAAGAGGTTTGTGAGAAGGGGAAGAAATTGTATTTTGATAGTAAAAAAAAGGTGCAAAATTATTCCTTTCTATTACTTTTCAGTCAGTTCTGGCCTGTTTTCAGAGTGCCACCTTCTCAGCTGACTGTGTTTTTGCCCTCTTTTCTCTCCTGCCTCTCTTTGTCTGCTCTGTTTCTCTCTCAGTGTCTCCCTTGACCCAGGGCAGCTCACACCAAAGACCGTGCCCGGATTTAATTCCCAATTCAGGAGCTACAACAACCATGGGGGAAGTTATGAAGGCTCGCAGTGAAATGCCACTGTAAGATCTTGCTCCACTTGGCTTTTGGCTCCTTCTTGACAGCTTTGCCCTCAAGGGCAGGAACATCTTTTCATAGCTGAGAACTGGAATTCCAGCCCCTGGCAGTGTGTGCCGTGGATCCCAGAGGGGCATTCCCGAGGCTCCCAGAGTGCTGCTCCTGCCGTGCCTCCCAAGGGGAGAAGCTCCAGCAGCTCTGTGGGCTCCCAGAACACACAGCAAAGGTGGCTTTGATGGACATTTTCCAGGGACTAGGGTGGGAAGGGACCCTGTCCACGGATTACGACCCCGCGAGGGAGAGACGCCTCTGCCCCAGTGAAGGAGCGAATGAGAGCGTGGGAAAGCAACCGACGATTATTGAGCGTGGACTGAACGGAACAAGAAATGGGGAGGAGAAAGGGAGAGAAAGAAATCGGGAAGAGGTCTCAGAGAACAGAAAGAAACAGGAAAAGGCTCCCGCCCGGACTCCGCAGCTCCCAGGGTCACCCGCAGGGCGTAGCGCCTTTTACATTTCCAGCCAATCAGAGGACGCGGTAAACAATTTCCAGCCAACCAGAGCTTTTCTCGCCGATGACTCACCGGTTGCCAGGCCGGCCCGCAGAGCCCGGCGGCCCCGGAGCGGAATTTGGGGCTCGGGCCGGGGGGACGGATCCGCCCTGGGGCCGATCGGGGGCTCCCCCACCCAGCAGCCGGTGCTGCGGGGCCGCGGGGCAGAGCGGTGGGAAAGGGGGTCCGGGCTGGGAGCGGAGGAAATGCGGGAGGAAGTGGAGGGAGAGGAGGAGCAGGAGCAGGAGCGGGAGAATCGCGGCGCTCGCAGCGTCCGCACGCCGAGCCTGCAGCACCCCCTGCCCCGGGAGCATCGCCCCCAGCCCCGAGCCACAGGGGAGGGCGGAGGCCGAGCTCGCCCCGGCTCCAGCCAGGGGTCTCCGGGAGGGTTTTTTGGAGAGTGTTCGGAGCCGGCAGATCCCTGACTCGAGCCCCGGATATCTCCGGGCTCCCTAAGAGGAGCTTTTTCGGGGGGAGAGGAGCCGCGATCGCCCCTCGGGAGGGTCCCGGGGGGCCCACGTGGGGATGGCCCGGTACCGACGGGGCGGGACATTGGTTTTGGGGATCCCCGTGAGAGCCGGGGCTGTGGAACGGGGGACCCCCGGGGCGGGGAGAGGGGAAGGGGCGATAGCGGAGCTGGGGGACCCCCGGCAGCCCGGAGATGAGGCGGGGACGGGACCCCCTGACCCTGACTGGGGCGTGTCCTGGGTGACTTCATGATGCTCGTACCCCATCGGTCTGTTTAGCCCAGAAATGAGTTCTGCACCTTTAAGGCCGGTTTTTAGAGAGGAGGGGAGGAGGAAGAAGCAGCAGTTTGTTTTCAGAAACTGCACTCACTCCTCCACATTCCGGCACCTGGGCTGTTGTGATGCCTTAAGGAGCTGGAACAGAGGCCAGACAGAGCTAAGAGGAACAAAGTTTTTTACTGAAATGCCTTTAAAGGCCACAATCTGGCAGTACCGGAGGCACAGCTGTGGCTCTGCCTGGATGGCTCCAAGATGGGAGCAAAAGAAGGATTGGTCACGAGATCTCACATTTTTATAAGTTTTAGTCCATTTGCACATAACTGCCCAATTAATAGCTTCCAATTATGAAGTTTCATCTCCCTTGCTTCCTTGCCTGCCCTCCTTTTTTCATGTTGTTTGTGCTTTGGGCCTGAAGTTTGAAGAGATTGTCCTTGAATCTCCAGGATTGTTTTGTCTTCACCACCCTGAGAAAAGATCCCATAACACTTAATACAAAGGTAAAAGCTGCACATCAAAACAAAGAACAGAAAAACTTAAAACCTAAGGTATTGTTTATCTGCAGACAGACAGACAGCAGGACAGAGCTCTCCTTTGCTTTTATTTAGTTTTAGCTCGCTGAGGCAGAGAAGTTCCCTGGACTGTGGTTTTTGCTTTTCTTTGGAGCTGTTTAAACCTGCTCTGGACTGAACACCCAGAACACCACCAGCACCTCACACCTGTGGCCCACCTAGGCCGGGCCTGGGCCCAGGCAGTTCCAGTGCTGGAGGGGCTGATAACAGACGGATAAGAGACTGATAACAGACTGAGGGAACCGAGCTACAGCCCACAGAGGGACTTTCTGAGTTTGTCATCAATTTTGGAGCGGCAAGAGGTTTTATTTTTTAATATTGTTCAATTTTTGTGCTGGTGAATGCTTTGCCTGTAAAATAAACAGTTTTTTCCCCTTTTCTCCATGGAAATATTTTCTCGATCCGGTTGGGGGAGGGGCCGCTTGAATCTGCTTTCTAGAGGAAAATCTTTTGGAGATTTTCTCCCAAATTTGCCCTAAACCAGGACAGGGTGGTGGGAAGAGGGGAGAGCCCCAAGTGATTGGACTGGGGTGAGGCTGAAGAGGGGACCCCAAAACCCCAGGCATCCCTAAGCAGGACCCTGGAGAGGGAGGATCCCCAGTGCCCATGGGATCTCCAGCAGCCCTGAGATGAGGGACCACCAGAACCCCAGAGACTGGAAATGGGAAAATCCTGGTGGCTTTTTTTGATTCACTCTTGATTTTTGAAGGTTTTTATGGACACCAGATGACTTCTAGTGATGGACTTGGTGGGAGGAATCCCCAAACAAAGGCATTCACACCTTGTTTTTCCCCAAACCAGGATTTCCCATTCCCAAACCTTGGCAATATGGAGGAGGAGAAGGCTTGGAGGAAGAAGAAGATGCCCTGGGACACCCAGACAGGTGAGGAGGAAGTCAGTGCCCCTTTCCCCCTCTCTCCTGCTCCATCTCCCAGCCCAGCACAGCCCCCAGCTGCAGGACAAACCTGCTGCCAACACCGTCCTGCTGGGGATGCACTGGGGGGATCTCCTTCCCCTTCCCTCTGGCACGGAGGCAAATCCCATCCTCTCCTTGTTCTTCCTCCCCCAGGGAAGGAGCTGAGGATGGAGACCAGGGAGGAAAAATCCCCACAGCAGAACCTCGTGGAAGAGGCCATTTTGAGTGACTCCACAGTGCAGGAACCCAATGGGGAGGAAAAGCCCAGCAATCCCGCACAAGGATGGGCTGCAAACCCAGCCAAGGGTGCTCTGAGGAGGAAAGACCACCCCTGAGCCAGGAAGGTGGACAGAGCTTCAGCCAGAGCTCAGAGCTGGTGGCCCATGAGCAGCTTCAAGATGGGGAGAAGCCCCAGAAGTGCTTGGAGTGTGGGAAGAGCTTCAGGAAGAGATTCAACCTGATCTGCCACCAGAGGATCCACACTGGGGAATGGGCCTATGAGTGTGAGGAGTGTGGGAATGGCTTCAGCTGCAGCTCCACCCTCGTCACCCACCAACGCATCCACACTGGGAAGAGGCCCTGTGAGTGTCCCCAGTGTCAGAAGAGGTTTCGGATCAGCTCCAATCTCCTCCGCCACCATCAGATTCACACAGAGCAGAGGCCCTTCCTCTGCCCTGAGTGCAGGAAGGGTTTCAAGTGCAACTCCAACCTTGTTAGGCACTGGTGCATCCACACTGGGGAGAGGCTCTATGAGTGTCCCCAATGTGGGAAGAAATTTCAGACCAGCTCCAATCTCCTCCTGCACCAGCGCATTCACACACAGGAGAGGCCCTTCCACTGCCCTGAGTGTGGGAAGGGCTTTAAGCACAACTTTACCTTTATCAGCCACCACACCAGCACATCCACACTGGGGAGAGGCCCTACAGTGCACCCAACGTTGGAAGAGCTTCTCAGACCACTCGTTCTTTACCCGACACCAACGGAGGCACAGGTAAGGGCAGCCCTGTGAGTGCCCCAGCTGCAGGAGAAGCTTCATGCTCTGCTCCAGCCTCATCCCCCATGGGAGGACCCACGTTGTTCAGAGCCCTGGCCATCTACTTTCCCTGTGATCCGTGTTGGGAAGACACTGGGCTGGTTATTCTTTTGTTTTGGCCCTAATTTTCTTTGGATTCATCTTCATCCCTTTAAAACAGAGAAAATTGGGGTAAAAATCAATAAATTCATCAAGGGCATCTAAAACCTCACTTTTTACTTGTGTTTCAGGGGAATCTGGGATTCAGGGAGATAACTGGGAGAATTTGGGGGTTTTGGGGTTATTTGGTGTACTTGTTTCCCTTTCTTGGCACTGAAAGAGAAAAGAGGATTCAATCTGTCATCTTAATGCCACTGAAAACTACTCAATCCCACTCCAAAATTCCTCGATTCCACAGCTCTTTGGTGTGTAATGGGGTTGGAAGGGGATTGAGCAAAGTGAGCTTCAAATCAGGAGGGTTGAGATGGGCATTAGGCAGGGCAGGATGGGTGGGATGGAGTTTGGGAGGTGGAAAATGGGGGAAATATGGCTTGGGAAGGTGGCCATGATGTCCAGGAGGGGTGGGATGTGTTGAGGTTGGGAATGGGGAGGTGGGTTGGGGTCTGGAATGAGACAGCCAAAGTTTGGGGATGATGAAGGGAGGGGGAGCCCATTACTGAGCGAATTTTTTAATAATCTACATTGCTGAAGAGATTTTGAGGTATCTCACATTTCTGAGGCAGTTTTGGGGCACTCTCCAGCTCTTAGGGGCGTTCCTGAGAGCAGCTCCATGGAGCCCCATTGCCAGGGGTGGTTGCCTTGGGCACAAACTCAGAGCTGTATCCAGAGTCTGTTGCCTCGGTGCTGGAGAGCAGAGAAATGATGAACAGCCCCAGACATCTCCAGTGTGTGTTTGGGGGCAGGGAGAGTTCTGCATAGGTGGGGTGGTCACTGTCCCACCCCAGCCACTGCAGCCTCTGGCCCAGCCCCAAAGTGGCTGCCAAGCCCCTGGCACCCCGAAAACCCCACCTGAGAGAGGGACCAGAGCAGGTCAGGCTGTGACACAGGTGTGACACTGAAACGTCCCACGGCTCCAGAGCTCACAGCAGCTGAGATCCAAGACTGACTGTGGATCTCTCTCTCCATCTCTCTCTTCTCCTGACTTCCTCTTCTCAAAATCTGCATAACTTGAAGTTGGGCAGGTTAGAGTTTGCGAAGTCAGTGCTTTGTCAAGTGATTTACTGTAATTCAATGCTGTTTAAGATTTCCCAAGTACCTCATTCTCTTAAGTTTGTAACTAAGTTTGTTCTCCACCCTCCTGAGAAGTTTTTTGTTTTCTCCCCTTGGCCATGTGTCCTGCAGGCTGTGCCCCTGTGCGTGCTGCTCCTCTGCCCTGGCTGGCTGCACTCGCCCATCTCGCTGTGCCCCAGCATTTCTCACCCAGCGTTTCTGTGCCCTCCCTGGGCTCCCTGCACCCAGCGCTGCCGGCTCCTGGCACACAGAGCCAGGGCAGGAGCCCACCCTGCCAAGGGGCTCTGGGCAGGGCGGGGGCTGCAATGGCTTCTGAGCTCAGCAGCTGCTCCTGGCATGGTTCCATGGGGACCAAGCACAGCAACGCTGCTGAGCATTCTCCCTGCTGAGGGTCACACACTGCCGGGGCACATTCCTTGCCTGCAGGCTTCCAAGCGCTGCACTTGTGTCTCCAGCATTGCTTTCCAACAAAAACAGGGGAATGCAAACTGTGCAGCTCATGGTATTTTAGAGTGTCTAAAACTTGCTAAGTCATTGATCTTAGAGGTGAGATGCATTTGGAATTAATGGCATGGAGAAGTAGTGTAAGATGGAAAAGGGGAGCACAGAAATAAATTGAGGAAAACATTTCACATTATTTCTTTCCATTTTCATTTCACTTCTAGAAAGCTGATTCAGTTTCCCAGGAATCTTCTCTGTAATCCTGTCTGCTCTTTTCAAAAACATTTCCTGGAGAATGAGGTCGAACTCCTGTCACAAGATGTGCCACCACCTGCGGCTTCTCTTGGCTTTCCACACTGTGCCTGCAGCAGGACTCTTGCAGCAAAGCAGGACAAAGGTTTGGAGAACTTGACAACTTGTCCTTTCTTTTGCTGGTGGACTGGGGAGTTGTGCCATTGGTGAGGTTTTCATTGTTACTGTTCCAGGCTAAGAAAACAGGAGGTGGTACCAGGAATTGTTAGGGAATACAAGCCTGGCTGTAAACTGGGGGCAGCAGCACTGCAAAACACCTCTGGGCATCTCTGTTTCCTGCTGCTGGGAAGGAGCCATGAAGCGAGTCGAGAAGTTCTGGTTTCTGTTTCTCCTGAAGGATTTTTTATTTTAATTCCACACTGCAGAGGCAATTTTTGTGATGGCCTCTGTCAGCTTATTCTATTTCATCAGTGCCAGCTACAGGGCTGTGTTTGACCACTGCAAATGTGGCCTGTGAGCCTTTAATTCCCCTCATCTTAGAGCTTGAGGTGGGTGAGCATTCCAGTATCTGTTGATCTTTATGCCTGCGACAAAAATACTGACTTCACTGTCAGGAAAGCACCGTGGGTAGCACCAACTGAAAGCGGCACTTGCAGTTTCATGGATAAAATTCAGGTGGCAAGCAGAAGAGGGCCAAGAGCAGCCATGATCCCCAATTCCCAAGGCAAAGGCACCAGCAGCCTCCTGCTGCCACCTCAGGGTGAGTAAAACAGTGCTGTAAACAGCTCTGGAACCCGATCCTTTCTTCCTCTGAGGTCTGGCTCGGGGCAGCACAGGCGGGCCCTGAGCAGTCAGGGCTGTGTGCGGGTGCTGGTTGCTCTGCTCCAGAATTGAGCTGGAAAAAGCCCTTGGGAGCCGAGGCAGGAGCAGGTGGAAAAGGGCCGGCGCTGCTGCTGCTCCTGGCCGGGAGCCCTGGCTGGGCCGGGCCGGCACCCCCTGCGCTGCGGCTGCTGCTGCTGCCAGAGCCGGGCGGGACTCCGGGACAGGGAATGGACACGGGGGGACAGCAAAGGCCTGGCGACTGCAGGGATGGTGGCACTGGGGCCAGCGCCAGCACAGAGCTTCAGCCCACAGTTAACCCCGAGGGAAACGCTGGGGAAAGGCTCCATTTCAGCCTTTTTTTACTTGTCGCTGTAATGAAGGGACTGAAATGAAAGGAAAACAAGCAGGGCCCGACCCCTCCTCCTCTGGGAGGCGCCCCGCGTCTGGGGCTGTGAGGGGTTGTGAGGGGCCGTGAGGGGATGTGAGGAACTGTGAGGGGTTGTGAGGGGCCATGAGGGGCTGTGAGGTGTCACTCTTGAGTCGAGAATGACACAGGAACAGGCGGGAGGCAGTTTGTAGAGAGAGTGAAGGAAGGTTTTATTCAAGAGAACCTTGTGGTTTTTATAGCGTGAGATGATTTATTCTATTTGATTGGCTGGTTAACAAAAATACATTACACTGTCCTTGAGAAGAACAGAAAGACAAAGTAGAAGAATACCACCTGCAGATTGTTTATACTTAACAAGTTATCACATCCCTACAACACCCTAAAAATTCTCACATGCTGCTGTGAGAAACACTTGCTGTTTCTCTCTCTCTCTTCCAGAGCATCCACAGTGAGGGGCTGTAACGGGTCTTGGGGAACTGTGAGGGAGCCATGAGCTGTGGGAGGCTGTGAGGGGCCATGAGGGGCCATGGGGAGCTGTGAGTGGCCATGGGGAACTGTGAGGGAGTCATGAGGGGCTGTGAGGGGCCATGAGGGGTCATGGGGAACTGTGAGGGGCTGTGGGAGGCCAGGCTCCTCATGGAACCAAGGGTCCATTGTGACACTGCGGAACCAAGGAGATCATTGTTGACAGTACAGAACCTCACGGAACCAAGGGGCCATTGTGGCACAGCAAGGCCTTGTGGAACCAAAGGGACCATGGTGACACTATGGAACCTTATGGTACCATAGGTCCATTGTTACACAGCAGCCACAGCAGGGCCCCAGAACCAAGGAGATCATTGTGACACTACACAACCTCAGGGAATCAAGGCATTCACATTACACCAATGAACCTCATGGAGCAAAGGGTCCATTGTGACACTGTGGAACCAAGGACACTGTTGTTGGCAGTACGAAAGCTCATGGAACCAAAAGTCCATTGTGACATTGTGGGGCCTCATTGAACCATGGAGACCATTAGGACACTTCAGGACCACTGGAACCAAGGGGCCATTGTGACACTGCAGGGCCTTGTATAACCAAGGGGTCCTTGTAGCACAGCAGGGCCTCATGGACTCAAGGGGATTAAAGTGACACTGTGGGGCTCCATAAAGGTCTGTGGAGCTCCATAAGGGGCTGTGGGGGCTCCATGAGACCACAGGGCCTTTCTGACGGTGGAACCAAGGATACCATTGTTACACTACAGAACAAAGGAGACCATTGTGAACCAGCGGGGGAATCCACTGGGACTATTGTGACACTTCAAGGGCCATTGTTGAACAGCAGGGCCTCGTGGAAGCGATGAGACCATTGTGACATCCCAGGGCCTCATGGGAGCAGGGGGCCATTGGGACACTGTGGGTCCCCATGGAAGCAAGGGGCCAGTGTAACACATCCAGGCCTGCTGGAACCAAGGGGCCACTGTGATCCCAGGGAACCCAATAGAACCAAGGGGCCATTTGGAGACACTGTGACCTCATGGAAGCAAGGGGCCATTGTGGCCTTGTACAGTCCCATGGCAAGAAGGAAACCATTTGGACACTGCAAGGCCTCATGGAAAGCAAGGGGCCATTGTGCCACTGCAGAGCCAAGGAGACCATTGTTATATCACTGGGCCTCATGGAAACAAAGATCTGTGGTGATCCTACAGGGCCTCATGGAACCAAGGGGCAATTTTGATGCTGCAGGGCCCCAAGGATCCAGGAACATGAAACAGGTCTGGGTGGCTGGGCCTCCTGGGGGCTGCTTGACTGGTCCCACTGGCCTTGGCATATTGAGAGTTGCTTCTTATCATCCCCTGAAACCCTGGAGTTCTGTGTATTCCTTCCTGTGGGAAAGAACTGTCCTTCTCCTCCAGGGGTTCAAGGCTGAAATTGGGATTCCTCCCCCAAATCTGATTATATCCGAGGATTATTCCCATATGAAACCTGCCAGGACAGACAGCTCTGGCTGGCCTTGGCCTCTTGGGGGCCACCCCTCATGTGCCTTCAAAACACTGGGGGCCCGTTCTTTTCTTCCCATTGAAAAAATCACTTTCAAGTCCAGCCATCTATGGCCAAAATTGAGAATCCGCCTCTAAAATTGTTTATATGGTTTTCCAATGGTACCTCCCAGACAAAAGCTGCCAGGGCTATCTAGATTCCCTTGGCTGCCCTGGTGGCCCTGCTGTTGCTGTAGAGCCTGAGTGCTCTTGGGGCTGGGCACAGCCCTGGGGGTGGCAGTGCCGGGGCTGCAGCAGAGACAGGCCATGGGCACTGCTGGGGCAGCACTGACGCCTCAGCCCAGCCCCTGGGGGCTCCAGGCTCCTTGCCCAGGCTCTCCCAAGAACACACCCAGGCCGATGCTCAGCACAGAAAACCCCCGTGAGCAGCCCCAGGCTGGCCGTGGGCAGGCTGAGGGCAAACAGCATGGCTGGGGCTCTGCAGGGACCCGGGGGCAGATGGGAAGGAGCAGCAGAGCAGGGGCTGATCCATCCCCAGTGCACTGGACAGCCCAGGGCAGTGTCCCAGAGCGTCCTCATGGAGCTGCCAACAACAACCCCCCTCTGCAGCCCTGGCCTCTCCCCCAGCTCACACAGGTGCCCCATCCTTGCAGGCACAGACACGGCAGCACTGGCTCAGCAGCCCCTGTTTGCATTGCACAGAGCAGGGGGAGCACCCCCATGCTGTTGGTGTGGGGACATGAACCTGAGGGAGCACAAATGCCATCCGCCCCTGGGGCCAGCAAGGGCTGGGGGACACCAGAGAAACCACTCAGCTTTGTCCTGGCCTCTGCAGTCAGCCAGAAAGTTTGTTCCCATCAGCTGGGAGTTTCCTGTCCCACTGCAGATGCTGTTGCTCAGAGCCAGGGCTGCCTGGCAGCCACCCCCAAACTGTCCTGAGCATTTCCTTGGCTTCACCTTTGCTTTCTTTACTCTTCCTGATACAAATGTCTTCCGATTGCCCAGCCCTGTTCCCTCCCCTGCAAACAGCCCATCCCTGGTTGCCATTTCCTCTCTGGCCCCACTCCCCATTGCAGTTCCTGACTTGGCACCATGGGAACATCCCTTGGGTAGCAGGATCATCCTGCAAGTGCTGCAGGAATTGTCTGCAGGCTCCTGCAGTGCCTGGTTCTGCTCCCTTGCCAGAGACACCCCAGGCCAGGGAGGCACATCTGGGCTGCTGTGTCTGGCTCTGGGGCTCCCTGTTCTGGGCAGTGAGGAGGAGCTGCAGAGGCTCTGCAGGACTGACAGGATGGGCTTTGGGGCTGGCAGGAGAACCTGGGCTGCTGGAGCTTCTGAAGAGGAGGCCCAGGGCTCCTCTTTCAACTGCTCCAAGGGTTCTTTCAAAGAATCCCAGAATCAGCAAGGGTGGAACAGGCCATGGAGATCATCAAGTCCAACCTGTGCCCTGACACTGCCTTGTCTCCCCTGAACCTCCTCTTCTCCAGGATAAACAACCTCAGCTCCCTCAGCCACTCCTCACAGGACTTGTGCTCCAGACCCATCACCAGCCTTGTTGCCCTTCTCTGGACATGCTCCAGCCCCTCCATGTCCTAAATTGGGGGCACCAGAACTGCAAACAGCACTTGAGGTGCTGCCCAAGCAGTGCTGATCACAGGGGAACAATCCCTGCCCTGGTCCTGCTGGCCACACCATTCCTAATCCAGGCCAGGAGCCACTGGCTACTTGGCCACCTGGGCACACTGCTGTCTCATGTCCAGCCTGCTGTCCATCAGTCCCTGCAGGTTCCTTTCTGCCTGGCTGCTGTCCAGCCCCTCTGGCACCTTGTTGAGGGAGGGAAGGGAAGGGAAGGGAAGGGAAGGGAAGGGAAGGGAAGGGAAGGGAAGGGAAGGGAAGGGAAGGGAAGGGAAGGGAAGGGGAAGGGTCCAGATCCAATCCTTCCTGAAATGTGGGGTTTGCTGGCACTGCCAGTGCCTTGATCCAAAAATTTCCCTATTCTGGCACAGCCCAAGTGCAGCAATTTGCTGGCACAGAAATCCAAAACCTGGCAACTTCCTGCTACTGGGTCTGGCACCGACCACATCTTGTGTTTGCTGCCCCAGTACCCAGATTTGGAAATTTCCTGGTGCCTGCAGAGCCCAAGTCCAGTGATTTACTGGCACAGAAATCTAAAATTTTTGAAATTTCCAAGTTCTGACTCTAGCACCCTTCAGATCTAGTGTTTGCTGGGACCGCCAGTGCCCAGATTTGGAAATTTCTGGGTGCCTTCACAGCCTAGGTCTAGCAATTTGGTTTTAGCTAGCTTAGGCAGAGAAGTTTCTTTGGACTGTGACTTTCCTTTTTCTTGGAACTGTTTAAACCTGCTCTGGACTGAAAACCCAGACAAACACTGGCAGCAGCTCACACCTGTGGCCCCCCGAGCTCTGGGATGCTGCATTCCAGCACCAGAGGGACTTAGAAGAGATGAAGTGAGTCAACTACAATCCACAAAAAGGACTTTCTGAATTTGCCATCTCTTCAGCACTGTCAGAGGTTTTATTTAATATTATTCATTTTTCGTGCTTGTGAATACTTTACTTGTTAAATAAACTGGTTTTTTTCCACTTTTCTCAAGTCCTTTCCTGAACTAGTAGGAGGAAGGGCCGCTTGAACTTGCTTTCTAGACGGACCCCTTTTAGAGATTTCCTCCCAAAATTTGCCCTAAACCAGCACAAACAGTCACAATGAAAATTGCACCAGTGGCATAATTTCCTGATGGAAAATCTTGTGACAGAAGCTCGACCTTGTACTCAATGAGAGGTTCTTGGGAAGAGCAGACAGGAGAAGATTCCTGGAAAACTGAAAAAGCTTTCCAGAAGCAAAATGAAAATGAAAGAAACAATCCAAGATGTTTCTCTTTATTTATTTCTGTGCTTCCCTTTTCCATGTTGCAACCCAGTAATTCCAGATGTACCTCACCTCTAAGATCGCTGACTTAGGGATTTTTAGACACTCTAAAATACCGTAAGCCACACACAGTTTTCCTTCCCCTGTTTTTACAGGAAAGCAACACTGGAAGTGTAAGTGCAGTGCTTGGGTCAGGAGGTGGGCCGGCAGTTTCTGACCCTCAGCAAGGACAATGCACAGCAACGAGCGAGGGGATCGCTGTGCCAGTGTGCAGGAGTCAGGGCTCTGCATCTGGGCTCAGCACTGCAAAGTTCCCGTGTTTGGACAGACGGAGGGGCTGTCCCCGGGGCGCGCGGGGCTCGAACGTGGGGCTCGTGGGGCGAGCAGGGAACGGACACGGGGACGGGTGAGGGGCGCTCGGGGGTCGTTGCTGGCCCCGAGCCGAGCCCTGACAGCCGCGTCCCGCCCGCAGGGACGGCGCAGGAGGCCCTACAGGAGCGGTACCGGCTGGGATCGCTGCAGGGGCGCGGCGGCTTCGGCAGCGTCTTCGCGGCCACGCGGCTCTCGGACGGCGCTCCGGTGAGCGGCGGGGCCGGCGGCGGACGCAGGAGGAGGGGGCGGAGGAGGAGGGGATGCAGGAGGAGGAGGGCGGAGGGGATGCAGGCGGAGGAGGAGGAGGGCGGAGTTTGTGGCTCGCAGTGCGGGCGGCGAGCTCACCCCGCTGCTGCCCTTGGCTTGCAGGTGGGCATCAAAAGGGTGCCACGGAATCGCGTCCGGCACAGGGGCGAGCTGGTGAGCGGAGCCAGCGGCAGTAGCCGAGGCTGCCTGCCGGGGATGAGCCGGGGCCTGGCACGGTGGGAGACGCCAGGACGCCCCGAGGGAGAGTGGGCGTGGGGCCAGCGCAGGGCGCAGAGCATCCCGGGCTGGCTGACGGCTTCCCCAGGCCTGGAACGGCATCAGCCCCACTGACGGCATCGTGCTCCTCCCGCAGCCCGACGGCACCAGCGCACCCCTGTAGATAGTGCTGCTGGCCAAGGTGTCCACTGGCTTCCCCGGTGTGGTCCAGCTGCTGGAGTGGCTCAGGCTCCCTAACTACATCGTCATGGAGTGGCCAGAGCAGTGTCAGGACCTGCAGCGTTTCATTCGGGCACGGCAGTTCCTGCCCGAGGAGGAGGCGTGGGAGCTGTTCTGCCAGGTGCTGGAGGCTGTGCAGCACTGCACCAGCTGTGGGGTCCTGCACAGGGACATCAAACCAGGGAACATCCTGGTTGACCTGGACACCAGCCAGGCAAACTCATGACTTTGGCTGTGGCACCTACCTGCAAGACACAGTTTACACTCACTTCGCAGGTTAGCCCACGCAGGGTTGTGCTCCCGCTGCTGACATCTCATGGCCCAACATCTCCCGGCCCAAGCTGGCTGTGGCAGCGGGGATTCTCCCTTTTGCTGCCAGTCAGGGCACTGAGTCTTCAGCTGAGTTGCTTTAGAGCGGGGCTGGGTGGGCAGCCATCTTCCAGCCCTGCTGGCAGCCTTTGCCCCCCACTCTGCCCAGAACTGGAGCAGCCAGCCTGACCAAAACCCCCGTGGTTGGGGGTAGCAGAGAGGCGGGGGCGAGAACCAAAGGTGGCCTCTGGATGAACCTTCCAAGCAAAGGTTATCTTTGTATCTGCTCCCTAATGAAATATGCATGGTCATTAGCCCTGTGATAGATGTAGCCACTCATTAGTGAAACATGTATTGACCTTTATGTATTTAGAAGCCAGAAAAGGCCATGAAATCTGACATCTGACCTTGTTTGGGGCTGTATGGTCTAAGTCACCTCCCTTGGTTCCTCCCTGAGCCCTGGCCAGGCTTTGGGATGGACCCAAGAGGAGGATGAAAGCAGATGTTGCCACACGAGCAGTGCTGTCAGTTTGTTCATTCAGCACTGTCAGAGCTGGGCCCTCTCCCAGCGGGGTTGGAGCCTCACCTGGGGCTGGAGGCACCTGCAGGAATTCCCAGTGCCAGGAGTGGCTCTGCAGCCCTTGGCTGTGACAGCTTCCCCAGCTGCTCTGTGGGTCTGGGGGATGGTAAAGGCTGAGGGTAAATGCTGCTGGATCTTTGTTAATCACTGCTGCAATCTTTGGTGGGGATGGTTGGGTGCATTGCTGAGCTGCTCCTTTTGTGATTCTTTGCTTCCCTGAACTGCAGGAAATGACACTGATTCCTTCAGTTGGAGTCTGTGTCTTTGGTGCTGACCCTGCCCACTGGTAAAACAAAACTGGCACAGTCTGGCCAGATCCCAACAAAATGTCACTTGTTCAGTGTAAATGTGAGGAATCAGTCCCATCAGAAATTGCCAGCTGGGAAGCCCTTCCCTGGAGTTCCCTGGCTCTGGAGTGGGCTGAGGTCAGAGCCCTGTGGGAGTAGTGGGGCAATCAGGTAAAAGAAGCTGCACCCCTGGATGTCTTCAAATGCATCCAAAAATTGCATATGGAAGAGGAAACAACCTTGTGGGTTTGGGCAGACAAAGATGAATTTGTTGTGAGTACATAGGAAACAGCACCTTCAGAAGAAACAATTATTGTTGGAATGCTCCCACATGGAGCAAGAGAAGAAGGTTTTAATCTTGAGCTTATATGCATTTGTGCAAATGAAATATCTATATACATAATAATTATATATGTATTTATAGTATAATAAGACCTCAATATGTCTATTTATATAAATTTATTTATGTCTGTATCTATCTATATTTCTATATCACTATCTATCTATAAAATTATATAATAATGTGAAATAGTGCTGAAAGTAGTAATTTGGTATCTTTGGCTGCTCAGGGATGTCACACTAAATACCCTAGAGAACAGGACTGGCCAGGACCCTAATGTCAGTGGTCAACTTTGTGAGATTGTATACAATGAAAAAGGGAGAAAGGGGGAAAATTGGCTATTTTTGCAGGGGTTGCTGATACTGTGATGCAGAGTGCTTTGTCTGTTCCTGTGAAAAATACAGTGATTTTGCCTGCAGGGTTTTTTATGTACCAGATTATGCACAAGCTGCAGGATTGGTTGCACGGGTGAAGGGGTTGTTAAAAGAGCAGTTGGAAAAATGAGGAGATGGGAACCTTTGCCCATGGAGAACCCATCTCCCAGATGTGCTCCATGCCCTTACAATGGCCCACGGGGGAAATGGAAACCCCCTGGCAGTGCACGGCTGCCCCCAATTTACAAATCCAACCATGGGCAGTGAGACTTGGGCTGCCTGGGAAATTGTTCTGGCTGTGATGACCCTGGCAGGGCCAGCCCAGAGGCTGCAGGGCTGGGCCATCATGCATTGGAATGCATTAGGATAAATTCAAAGACAATGAGAGCTGTCAATTCTGAAATAGGAATTCAGATTCCTCCAGGACACTTTGCTTTGGTAACTGCTCCCTTGGAGCTTGGCCTTGCAAAGTGTTCCTGTCATGGCAGGAGGAATTGATGCAGAATATCCAGGAGAAATTACAGTAATTCTGTAAACAATAGTGACCAGGATTGGATTAGTCAGCCCTGTGAACGGGGAGCACAATTATTGATACTGCATTTTTAGGAATGATTGTGAAAAAGGAGATCCACCTCCAATCACCACTGTTTGTGCAAATAAAGGGCTTGGGTGCAGCAGTCCTAATAATGGAGCCAGAGTGTGGGTCCAGAGGCCAAAAGGCCCTCCCAAGGCAGCTGAAGGAGCAGCTCCTAGGAAAGACAACTCTGAGTCCTGAACCCTGGGCAGGAACAATGGGAATGTGTCCCTGCAGCCAAGGATTCTGTGTGAGAACAAGTAGATCTGCCAGGATACTGTTTTACACATCCTGCCAGACCAGATCTCCCTGTTTGCCCCAAGGGCCCCTTTGGGAAATGCTCTGATCCACGGGGCTTCATGTGAAGGCTGCTGTGACACTGAGGGACTTGCACAGGAATTCCATCCAGGAGCCTGGGTGCCCCTCAGGGACTGGGACCCGGCCCCTTCCAGCCAGAGGGGAAAGGGCCCCCCAAGCCTTGGTAGCCACAGACAGCATGGTAAAGCTGAACAGCAAAGGGCCTGGGGGCATTATTCTGGAATTAAAAAGGTACCAGCTCCATGGACAACAGAATTCTTGTTCCTAACTCAAATGAGATTGAGAAAAAAGAATGAAGAACGGTGTCACTAAAGTACTACTGATGTCTGTAAGGTGTACCTTGATAGTCAGCCAGAATCTTTGTCTGCCACAAACACCTCTGGTGTTTCACCAAGGGATTGGTCATCAAAATGTAATGATGGCTTTTGATGGATTGCTGAGCTTCTTTTGTAATTCTTTGCTAATGGTGATGTGCTTTGCTGAGCTTATACTTTTGTAAATCTTTGCAGCTGTGCATGATATAAATGACACAATTCCTTCAGTTGGTGTCTGTGTCTTTGGTAGTGACCCCGGGCCCTGGTGAAACAGGGCCCCCTCTTGCCCAAGTGTTCCCTGGGAAAGCAAAAACCCTCCCTCCAAAATTCCCCCCTTCTTCCCTGTTCCCCCCTTCACACCCTGAGCATGATGTGCTCTGGTCTGGGCTATGCCCGGGTCAGTTGGGGTCCCCTGTCCTGGCTGTGTCCCCTGCCCAGCTCCCCCGCAGCCCCAGCCCCTCCCCAGCGTGGCTGGACGAGGGGCAGGACAGGCCTTGGCTGTGCTGCAGCTCAGCAAGAACAAAACCATCTCTGCGTGCTCAGCCCTGTGCTCAGCACCCGGCCCAGCAGTGTCTCAGTGCCAGGGGCTGTGTCCTCAGTCCCTGCCAGGGGTTTCCATGGCAACTGCCAGGCCAGGTGACCCAGGTGTCCCCCCCAGTGCCGGTTGCCATGGAAACAGTGCCCAGCCCTGCCCCTTTCTGTCTGGCTGACCTGGCCTTTGGCCCTGGCAGTGCCGGTGGCTGCTGGTTCCTGGTGCCTGAGCGGCCAGCGCGGCACAGGGCAGGTGGCCATGGCACAGCCCCCAGCAAGGGATCCCCTCTGGCTCTGGGCACTGACACCAGCCCTGAGCAAGGGCCCAGGGCAGCTTTCCATGGCCACCAACCATCACAACAGGGCCAGGCATTGGTTGCCATGGCACCAAACCAAGGAATGGGTCCCCGTGGCCGTTGCCATGGCACCTGGTGGCACCAACGAGTGTCACTGCAATTGTACCTGGAACAGCCCTGGCACCTCTTTGTCCCAGGGTTGCCATGGCAGCTGAGGACAGCAACAGCTGGGGCTCTGCAAGGGCCCTGGGGCAGACGGGGAGGAGCAGCAGAGCAGGGGCTGATCCATCCCCAGTGCGCTGCACAGCCCAGGGCAGCGTCCCAGAGCGTCCTCATGGAGCTGCCAACAACATCCCCCCTCTTCAGCCCTGGCCTCTCTCCAGCTCACACAGGTGCCCCATCCTTGCAGGCACAGACACGGCAGCACTGGCTCAACAGCCCCTGTTTGCATTGCACACAGCAGGCAGGAGCACCCCCATGCTGTTGGTGTGGGGACATGAACCTGAGGGAGCACAAATGCCATCAGCCCCTGGGGCCAGCAAGGGCTGGGGGACACCAGAGAAACCACTCAGCTTTGTCCTGGCCTCTGCAGTCAGCCAGAAAGTTTGTTCCCATCAGCTGGGAGTTTCCTGTCCCACTGCAGACGCTGTTGCTCAGAGCCAGGGCTGCCTGCCAGCCACCCCCAAACTGCCCTGAGCATTTCCTTGGCTTCACCTTTGCTTTCTTTACTCTTCCTGATACAAATGTCTTCCGATTGCCCAGCCCTGTTCCCTCCCCTGCAAACAGCCCATCCCTGGTTGCCATTTCCTCTCTGGCCCCACTCCCCATTGCAGTTCCTGACTTGGCACCATGGGAACATCCCTTGGGCAGCAGGATCATTCTACAAGTGCTGCAGGAATTGTCTGCAGGCTCCTGCAGTGCCTGGTGCTGCTCCCTTGCCAGAGGCACCCCAGGCCAGGGGGGCACATCTGGGCTGCTGTGTCTGGCTCTGGGGCTCTCTGTTCTGGGCAGTGAGGAGGAGCTGCAGAGGCTCTGCAGGACTGACAGGATGGGCTTTGGGGCTGGCAGGAGAATCTGAGGGACCTGGGCTGTTGGAGCTTCTGAAGAGGAGGCTCAGGGCTCATCCTGTAACTGCTCCAAGGGTGGTTTTAGAGAATCCCAGAATCAGCAAGGTTGGAAAAGACCTTGGAGATCGTGAAGTCCAACCTGTGCCCTGACACCACCTTGTCTCCCCGGAGCCTCTTCCTATGCAGGATAAACAACCCCAGCTCCCTCAGTCTCTCCTCACAGGACTTGTGCTCCAGACCCATCACCAGCCTTGTTGCCCTTCTCTGGACATGCTCCAGCCCCTCCATGGCCTTCCTAAATTGGGGGCCCAGAACTGGAAACAGCTCTCGAGGTGCTGCCCAAGCAGTGCTGAGAACAGGGGAAGAATCCCTGCCCTGCTCCTGCTGGCCACACCATTCCTGATCCAGGCCCGGAGCCACTGGCTACTTGGCCACCTGGGCAGACTGCTGGCTCATGTCCAGCCTGCTGTCCATCAGTCCCTGCAGGTTCCCTTTCTGCCTGGCTGCTGTCCAGCCACTCTTTCCCCAGCCTGTAGTGCTGCAGGGCTTGTTGTGGCCAAAGTGCAGGACCTGGCACTTGGACTTGTAAAACCTCACCTTGTTGGATTTGGGCCCTGGATCCAGCCTCTCCAGGGCCCTGTGCAGAGCCCTCCTACCCTCCAGTAGAACAACACTCCCAGACAACTTGATGTCACCATGGTTCCTGGATGCCCCAGTGGTCTCCATGATTCCATGAGGCCTCCCAGTGTCACAACGTCCCTTTGGTGCCAGGGGCCCCCTTGGTGTGACAAAGTCCCTTGGATCCTTGGGCCCCACAGTGTCACAGTGGATCCTTGATTCCCCAAGGCCCTGCAGTGTGACATTGTATCCTTGGTTCATGGAATGAGGTCTGGCAGTGGAGCAATGCTCTCCATGGTTCCACAGTGTCACAATGGCCTCTTGGTCCCAAGGGCCACCACGGTGTCAAACATGTTTGCTTCATTCCGTGAGCCCCTGAGGATCAGCACTGGCCCCTTGGTTCCATGCGGCCCTGCAGTGTCACAATGGCCCCATCATGACGCCAGGTCCTGCTCTGTCACAATGCTCTGCATGGTTCCACAAGGCCCTGCAGGGTCACAGTGGCCTCTTGGTTCCCTGAGGCCTCAGAGTGCCACAATGAATTCCTTGGTGCTGCAGTGTCACAATGGAGCTCTGGTGATACAAGATCCTGCAGTGTCACCAGGGACCCTTGGTTCCATGGGGCACCACAGAGTCACAATTGTTCACTCAATTCCCAGAGTCTTTGCAATAGAGCAATGGCCCCTTGATTTCCTTGTCCCCACACTCTCCCCAGGGTCTCCTTGGTTCTTCAGTGGCATGATGGCCCCTTGGTTCCACAAGGCCTCGCAGTGTCACAGTGGCCTCTGTGATTCCAGCAGGACCCATACTGTCACAATGGACTCCTTGCTTCCATTCAGCCCCACAGTGTCACAATGGCCCCTTGGCTCTGTGCTGCCATGTCATACACAGTGTCACCATGGTCCTCTTAGTGCCGCAATGGCCCCACAGTGTCACAATGGCCTCTTGCTTCCCCAGGGCCCTGCAGTGTCACAATCATCAGAGAATCAGCCAGGCTGCAAAGGACCTTGGAGAGAATCAAGTCCAACCTGGGACACAACACCACCTTGTCACCCAGGCCACAATGAGTGCCACATCCTGTCTTTCCATAAACACTTCCAGGGACACTGACTCACCCACCACCCTGGGCAGCCATTTCCTGTGACCTAACAGTGTGCTGCCCAACCAGTACTGAGCACAGCAGAAGAATCACTGCCCTGCTCCTGCTGGGCACACCGTTCCTGATCCATAAGAGTGCCAGGGGTTGGATGAGGGAAATGGTGGGGAGGGGGTAGGGACAAAGTGTGATTGATTGTCAGCCATGAAGGGTCTTGATTTTGGTATGTATTCATGCTGCATTAGGATGGGGATCAATATCAACTGGACATTGCATTGCTGATATCAATCTATGTACAGGAAAAGAACACAGGACAAAACAGTTCTCTCTGCATTTTTTCCAATACATTATATTCACTTTGAATACATTTCTCAAGTGTGTGTAATTAATCACAGAAGAACTGAAAACTTGGATTATTCCCAGGGGCTTGTCTTGTTCGGGTGATTTGAACAAATGTGTACCAGCCTTTTTCAGTGAATTCCTGAACTGAAGAGCTCAAGAAAGAAGAGGCCTCTGGAGGAGTAAAATTCATCAGCAACCTCCAAGTGGCTGAGGATCCATCCCCATCAGAGCAGCAATGAACAGAAATGGGCACAGCTTTGTGGCTGCCCCAGCTCTGGCATGGGCCCTGGGCCTGGAGCAGGAGCAGTTCTTGAGGGCCCCAAGGCTCGGGCTCTTGTGCTGCCCTGGGCAGATGGGATGGCAGCAGGGGCTGCAGAGCTCTCAGCACCTCAGCCCAAGGAGAGCAGGGCAGCAAGGGAGCCTCCTTTGGCCTTGGCCAAGCACCTTCCCCCATGGCTGGGGCTGAGTTCTGTGGCAGCTGCAGCTGCTGCTGTGCCCTTGCCAGCGGCTGAGGCCGTGGGGCAGTGCCCAGAGCAGCCTGGCCTGAGCAGAGCTGTGGGGCCAGAGCCGGCTGGGCTGGGCTGGGCTGGGGAGAGGCCCTTGGTGCTGCCCAGAGCTCAGGGCAGCTGGCAGAGCTTGCAGGGAGCTGGGCTGGGCTCAGAGAGCCTGGCCCAAAAAAAAAAGAAATCATCAGTGTCCATCTCAGCCTGGCTGAGCGTGCAGGGGCAGGACTCAGGCCAGGCCTTGCGGGGCAGGGCCAGCGCCTGTGCAAGGCATTGAAAACAGGCAAGTGGCCCAGAGAGGAGGCTGCTCTGTGCCCTTGGAGGCATGGACAGAACAGGGAGGGGGTCCAGGACATTTGTCATGGCCAGCCTCTGTGCCCAGCCCTTGGCAGCCCTGGCTGCTGAGCCCAGCTTTGGCCTAGGCTGAGTTTAGCTGTGGCCCGGCTCCATCCTCCTGCGGGGCTCAGGGCCTGTTCCCGGCCATGGCCAGCCCTGGCCAGCGTCTCTGCCGGCCCAGAGACCGGCAGAGCCCAGGGCAGGGCTGTCTGTGCAGCCCCACAGGTGCCACGGGCTCTGCAGGAGCTGGCAGAGGCTGCCCAGCAGGGAGGCCATGGGGCACAGAGCCCCAAGGCTGCTGTGGGCACCACGGCACAGGGGCCATTCCAGCCACAATGTTCCTGGCCTGGGCCTGCACAGGGGCTGGGCCACCATGGCTGGGCCAGCACAGGGCCACAAAGGGGCCACGCAGCCGCTGCCGGGGCTGACAGCAAGGCCAGGCACACACAAGCAATTGCTGAACATGGCTTGTGCTGGCCAGGCCTGACTGTGCCAAAGGCAGAGCTCAGCTGCCCTTGGGGCCTGCAGCAACAGTCCAGAGCCCAAAGAACCTCCATGGCTGTGCTGGAGATAAGGCTGCAGGAGGGAAATTCAGGGCTACTGCGGGATGGGGAGGGCATTGAATTCCAGCATACACCTCAGCTCTCTGATGATCCCGGCACCATGCTGGGCCCAGTTTCAGACTGGAGCAGAGCAGATGTTGATGGGCCAGGAGTCCTGTGGGTCTGTTAGGGACCTGCAGCTTGCAAGGTGCTCTGCTCTCCCTCAGGTGCTCTTGGAGAGATCCAATCCTAGCTGGGCACCTCAGGACACA
Organism: Ammospiza nelsoni; assembly: GCF_027579445.1. NCBI lineage: Eukaryota > Metazoa > Chordata > Aves > Passeriformes > Passerellidae > Ammospiza > Ammospiza nelsoni. Next base: position 1,904,220 of record NC_080661.1, on the reverse strand, counting down.
AGTGGCACTGCCTGCTCATGGGCACAAAACTGATGTCTGCCTAGAAAGGGGCACAGGTAGATATGTTTACAATACTTGTACATTTCATAATATAGAAGGATGTTTTTATTATCTGGGTCATTTGAGTACTTTTAAGAAATGGCAGTTTTCTCGCCCGGAATAGGAATTCCCTGGAAGTTTACTGATGGCAAACAGAGAAGAAATACTGATCTTCCTCTCTATTTGTGTCACCAGTATTCAATCTATTTTTTCCTCTCCCTCTTCCTTCATGTGTTTCCATCTCTCCCGTTGAAATGCCCAATGTCTAAGGACATCTCTTCACTAGACCAGAGGGATCTGTGTCTTTCCCATTGCTCTCAGAGTTCTTCCTCTAGAATATATCTGGTCATTCAAGTGCCTCTCAACTGACTGGTTTCATCCTTTGAGCTGCAGGGAGTGTCGCAATCTTTCTGATGTTCAAATTAATACAACATTAGTCAACATCTTTATTGTGTTTATCACAGAATTGACAATCGTATGTCTTTGCTTAAAACTGTTCCTGTCTGGAAATTCCTCTGGGATGTCGGACATGTCAGATACTGCTGGGACATCAAAGAGAGCTGAGGAAAGAGCTGTGATGGTTATTAAACTGTATCATGTACAACTTGTGTTTGTTGGCAAGAAACCTTTCTGTGCCTCTGATTATCACCAGTCTGTGAGCCCAAAGGACACAAACCTGATGAGTTGTGGTTCCCATGCCAGAGGCACTTGGACCTTGGCTCTGCACAAAAGAGCTCTTCATCCCCTTTCCCTCTTTTCTTCCCTCTGGGCATGGAGGGAGCTTCTGACTTCAGCGTGTGACTCGCGTGTGCAAAGACCAAATCTGGGCAGAATCGGGGCAGGGAGGGTTTGGGGGGACCTTGGGACCAGTCCTGGGCACAGAAGGTGTTTTCTATTGCTCTGAGGCTGTCTGCTGTGCAAAGTGGATTTAAGATCCAGCAGAGGAAGGACTTTTGCATTTGATGGAGCCATGCCTTCTCTTGTCTTTGTTGGCTGACAAGAAATGAACATCCCTCTGGGTCTCAGGCAACTCCTTCTCCAAGGAAAGCAGGTGGGTGTTGGAGCCAAGGAGCTGAAAGCTGCAGGTGCAGCCTGGGCTGGAGGGAGCTTAGATTTGCACAAGGCTGCTCTGAGTGCCAGGGCTTGGATGGGGGAAATGGTGGGGTGGGGGTAGGGACAGAGTCTGATTGATTGTCAGCCATGAAGGGTCTTGATTTTCATATCTATTCAAACTGCATGTCAATTGGAGATTGCTATTTGTGGGATCTCAGCACCTCAGGATGGAGGTGCAGAGTGGCCGAGACCACCCTTGGGGGGCTCGGGAGTCCTGGAATGTTGCCAGAAGTGTCTGGTGGCTGGACTTTGATCCGACACAGGAGACGACGCCTGTATGAGGACTGGGAAGGTTTCACTGGGTGTATGGTGAAGGGATAAGTTAATTAAAGTGTAAAACACAGGGTTTAGGATTTTGGTACAGGGGGGTCTAAAGAAGTAAGATGGAGGAATTGGGGCATGTCCTGTCCTTCTTCTTCTTCTTCTTGGCCTCCATCTTCTGTGGTGATGGTGGCACTTTGGGATTGGTTATTACTAGAAGTGCACCGGTTAATAAGGGTAGAAGGTATTGGGGAGAAATGATAAATATTGTACACGTAACTTCGGGTATAAAGATAAGTGACCGCCCCAGGGGCTTGCGGAGTGTGCCCATGGCTGACTTGCTGTGCAGACCTCTGTCGGGCTGAAAGAAAATCTTTTAGATAAACAATTAATAAACACCGAGACCGAGACAAGATCAGAAGTCTCTCCTCGTCCTTTGAAGCGTCGGCTCTCCAAGGCCATCCCTGGGCCTTTCCAGGCCACCTAGACAGCACAGAAAACTTACAGCTATTAACATTCCCCTGTTAATAAAATAAATAGGTGAACCCTAAATAGGACCTAAAAATCTTTTCTCACTGTTGTTTAAAATAGAACATATTCAGTTTAATGCACTTCTGAATCTCTCTTATTAATCACACAAGATCTGGAAACTGAGATCAAATTATCCCCAGAGGCTTGGCTTGTTAAGTAGTTCTGAATGTTAATGACCCCTGGGACACTGAATTCCTGCACTGAAGAGCTGAAGGCTGAACAAGCCTCTGGAGCAGGAAAATTCAGCAGCAGGCTCCAAGTTGCTGAGGATGTCAGCAGCCCCCACTGAGGCCATCCCTGCCCAGAGACCGAGGGGCAATGGGCAGACAAGGAGAGCGTCCCTGGGGCTGGGGCAGCACAACTCAGAGGCCCCAGCAGCTCCAGCTGGGAAATGGAGTGTGGAATGTGGCTGGGAAAGCCCTGCCTGGGCTGTGCCAAGCAGGACACACAAGCCCTGACTCCCATCCCCCAAACAACTCTCTCAAGGAGACATTTACAAGGAATTACAATTGTTTGTGTCCTCTGAGTTGGACTTCCTGGAGAAATACCAACAAGAGATTCTCAGAAGCTCAAAAGAACTAAACAGTCTTTGCTGGCATCTTCAGAAAATCAGAGGAACTTTGGCAAAATGCTTATTATGACATTGTAGTGGTTTTGGTTTTTTTATTTAAGATTTTTCTAATCTTGAGATTTCTTAATTATTGTATTGATGAGTGTGGTAGGTTTTAGTATCGGGTCATGATGTATTTATTTTTTGTTTGTTGTGAGATAGGATTGTGAGAAAAGTAAAGTAGGCTTAAAATTTTAAAAGGGTATAAAGGAAATTTTATTAAAAGCAAATATAAGAAAACTGGTGGTAAGAATTAAAATGAATTCTTTAGAACACATTTTTTTCTTTACAACATTTTTTTTTATACCTGACAATGTAAAGAAATTAAACTTAAAATTTCTAGTACTTTATTATTTCTAGATTTGTTTTTTTTTAGTTTTAGGGAGAGAAGTTTTTCTTGTTAGGCTAATGGAGTTTTATACATGATGAATTTTTTTCTTTTTGTGTTTCCTAATTTTGTCATGGATAACAGTTTTCTGGGGAATGTTGCTACTGTGAAGTTGCTTTTTTGCTATAAGCTTTTTTACAACTTGTTGATGGGCCATGTTGACTTATGAGGTATAGTTTTAAAGATGAGTTGTTTAAAGATAAATGTTTTTATTGTATACTTTTCAAACATATTTTTATCTCTGGGAATAGAGATCTTCTCTTGGGGGTACTGGATTACATTTCCCCCTCCCTGTTTAAATTTTTATGAAATTACTGGGTTTTAAACAATTGTTTTATTTTAGCATGGAGTTTTTCTTTGATATGAATTTGAATTTTTTATAGTTTTACTTGATTTAATGAAAGAGTTTTTTCCTTATAGTTTAGAAGAGGATTTTAGTTTTAAGGATAAAGTATTTTTTCTTTTTTTTTTATTTCAGATTTAATTTCTTCTTTACTGACTTTGATGTTTTTTAATTGTTTTTTATATGCTTGTAGTTTGTTTTTCTTTTACTCAAGGTAGGATTAAAGTATTAAAAGGATTAACACCTGACCTGTCAGTAGCTTGTGGTTGAAGTTGTGGTTGGGTTGTGATAGGGTTTGTTTTATGGTTATGGTTGGTTTTTGTGGGGTTTTGTTTTTAATTTTACTTGTAGGGTTATTTTGTGTGGGTTGTAGGTTCTGGGGGTTTTTGATTTTAATTGTCTTGGGGGGAGGGGACATGATGGTAAGATTTTAATAGCTGTGGCTAGCTTTGTTCTGGTTAGCGTTTTGGATCCTCTTTTGTTTTCCTTTTTGGTAGTTGTTGGTGTTTGTTTTGGTTAGAATGGGGCCAATGGGGAGGGGGCAGCCTGGGGAGGGGGGAAGGGGCTCAGGCCACAGCAGGGTTGCTTGGTTTGGTTTGGTTTGGTTTGGTTTGGTTTGGTTTGGTTTGGTTTGGTTTGGTTTGGTTTGGTTTGGTTTGGTTGAGATGGGGGCCTGGGCTAGGGCCTGCTACTTCTTTATTGATTGGAAAAGAAAGAGGAGGTTCCTAGGTTTTTTTAGTCACAGAATCACAGAAATTCTAGGTTGGAAGAGACCTTTAAGATCATCGAGTCCAACCCATGTTCTAACACCTCAACTAGATCATGGCACCAAGTGCCACATCCAGTCTTTTTTTAAACTCTTCGAGGGATGGTGATTCTACCACCTCCCTGGGTAGATGATTCCAGTATTTGACCACTCTTTCTGTAAAATACTTCCTCCTTAATTCTAGCTTGCATGTCCCTTGGCGCAGCTTGAGACTGTGTCCTCTTGTTCTGTCTGTTGTTGCCTGAAGAAAGAGACCGACCCCCAGCTCATCACAGCTACCCTTCAGGAAGTTGAAGAGAGTGATAAGGTCATCCCTGAGTCTCCTTTTCTCCAGGCTGAACAACCCCAGCTCCCTCAGTCGTTCTTCATACTGCTTGTGCTCCAAGCCCCTCACCAGCCTCGTTGCTCTCCTTTGGACACGCTCAAGCATCTCAACGTCCCTCCTAAAGTGAGGGGCCCAGAACTGGACACAATACTCCAGGTGAGGCCTCACCAGTGCTGAGTACAGGGGAAGAATGACCTCCCTGCTCCTGCTGGCCACACCGTTCCTGATACCGGCCAGGATGCCATTGGCCTTCTTGGCCACCTGGGCACACTGCTGGCTCATGTTCAGCCGACTGTCAACCAGCACCCCCAGGTCCCTTTCCACCTGAGCACTGTCCAGCCACACCGTCCCTAGCTTATATCGGTGCAGGGGGTTATTGTGGCCGAAGTGCAGGACTCGGCACTTGGACTTATTGAACTTCATCCTATTAGATTCTGCCCATCCATCCAACCGTTCCAAGTCCCTCTGCAAAGCCCTCTGTCCCTCTAACAGTTCAACACATATTCCCGGCTTAGTGTCATCTGCAAATTTGCTTATAAAGGACTCTAAACCCTCATCCATGTCATCAATAAAAATATTAAACAGAACTGGCCCCAGCACAGACCCCTGAGGGACACCACTGTTGACTTCCCGCCAGCTGGATGCAGCATCACCACCACCACATGCAGCCAGTTCTGAACCCAGGAAAGAGTGCTCCTGTCCAAGCCACGGCCTGCCAGTTTGTCTAGGAGAATGCTGTGGGAGACAGTGTCAAAGGCCTTGCTGAAATCCAAGTAAACAACATCTACAGCCTTCCCTGCATCCACTAGGCGGGTTACCTGGTCATAAAAGGTGACCAGGTTGGTCAAACATGATCTACCCCTCCTAAATCCATGCTGACTGGGTCTGATACCCTGGCCATCTTGTAAATTATGCATGATGGCGCTTAATATAAACTGTTCCATTATTTTGCCAGGTACTGAGGTCAGGCTGACTGGTCTATAATTACCAGGATCTTCCTTTGCACCTTTTTTGTGATTGGGTATCACATTGGCCAGCTTCCAGTCATCCAGAACCTCACCAGTAAGCCATGACTGTTGGTAAATGATGGAGAGTGGCTTTGCAAGCTCATTTGCCAGCTCTCTCATTACCCTGGGGTGGATCCCGTCTGGTCCCATAGATTTATGAATATCCAAGCATTTCAGTAGTTCTATGACTGCCTCCTCTTGGATAATGGGGGGACCATTCTGCTCCCTGACACCACCAACCAGCCCAGGCGGGCAGGTGTCTTGAGGGCAAGTCATCTTCCCACTAAAAACTGAGGCAAAATAGGCATTAAGCACTTCTGCCTTTTCCTCATCTTCAGATACTAAGTTCCCTCCTTTGTCCAATAAAGAACAAAGGCTGGTCTCACATTTCCTTCTACCATTAATGTATTTGTAAAAACATTTTTTATTATCCTTTACAGAAGTTGCCATTCTAAGTTCAAACTGAGCTTTGGCCTCCCTAATTTTTTTTCTGCATGCTCTAGCAACCTTCTTGAATACTTCCTTAGAGACCTGACCCTTCTTCCAATGCTGATACATACTCTTTTTATTCTTAAGTTCCTCCAAAACCTCCTTGCCCAGCCAGGCTGGACATTTACCCCATTGACTGATCTTTCGGCACACAGGGGTGGTCTGTTCCTGTGCCCTCAAGATCTCTGTTTTGAGGCATGCCCACCCTTCCTGAACTCCTTTGTTTTTTAGGACTGCTTCCCAAGGGACGCTCTGAATAAGTCTCCTTAACAGGCCAAAGTCTGCCTTCCAGAAGTCCAATGCAAGAGTTTTACTGGTGCTCTTCCTGACTTCACCAAATATTGAGAACTCTATTATTTTGTGATCACTCTGCCCCAAGCGACCTCCAACCACCACATCTTCTACCAGCCCATCTCTATTTGCAAACAGCAGATCTAACATAGTCCCTCCCCTGGTGGGTTCACCCACCAGCTGCAACAAAAAGTTGTCCTCCATACATTCTAAGAATTTTCTGGAGTGCCTCTTTATTGCTGTATTAAGTTCCCAGCAGATGTCTGGTAGGTTGAAGTCACCCACAAGAACAAGGGCTGATGATCTTGAAACATTACCTAGCTGCTTACAGAATAAGTGATCTGCCTCTTCTTCCTGGTCGGGTGGACGATAACAGACTCCCAGTATGGTGTCAGCCTTGTTGGCCTTCCCCTTTATTCTTACCCATAGACGTTAAACTCCATCTTCCTTAGTTTCAATTTCAATGGCATCAAAAGTTTGCTTAACATAAAGGGCCACCCCTCCACCTCTTCTTCCTTTCCTGTCTCTCCTGAAGAGCTTGTATCCATCCAGTGCAGTACTCCAGTTATGTGAGTCGTCCCACCATGTTTCCATGATGGCAACTACATCATAGCTCTGCAGTTGCACCATGGCCTCCAGCTCTTCTTGTTTGTTGCCCAAGCTGCGTGCATTGGTATACATGCACCTCATCTGGGCTACTGACTTCAGCCCTAACTCAGCCTTGCAATTCTTGGGCCTGTTTCCAGATAGCTCAGCTGGTTCCCCTTCCCTCTTCAAACCTAGTTTAAAGCTCTCTCAATGAGGTCTGCCAGTTCATGAGCTAAAATCCTTTTGCCCTTAACAGAGAGGTGTACCCCATCTGGTTCTAGCAGAGAAGATGCTGTAAAATTTTCCCCATGATCAAAGAATCCAAAATTTTGCCAATGACACCAACCCTTAAGCCACTTGTTGATGATGCGGATTCTTCTGTTTCTTTCATCATTTTCCTCTGCCACCAAAGGGACTGAGCAGAACACTACCTGTGCTCCTGCCCTATCAACTACCTGACCCAGTACCTTGAAGTCCTTTCTAATTGCCTTGACACTCCTCTTCTCAATCTCATCACTGCCAGCCTGGAGTTTCAGCAGTGGGTAATAATCAGAGGGCTGAATCAGCCCAGGAAGTCTCTCAGTGATATTTTGTACCCAGGCCCCAGGGAGGCAGCAGACTTCCCTGTGGGATGGGTCTGGTCGACATATGGGGCCCTCAGTTCCCTTCAGGAGGGAATCACCTACTACAATTACCCTTCTTTTCTTCTTGATGCTAGAGGTAGTGATCCATCTTGCAGATGAATCATAATTGGGGGGTTCACTGGGCAGGCAAATCTCTCCTAAATCATCTAGTTGGGTCTCTCTATCCAGGATCTCATACCTATTCTGAAGTGGTACTTGGCTGGATGATGGGGAGGGGGAGGACTTTTTGTTATTACCTCCCCGAATGGGGACCCGTTTCCACACCTCTTCATCTACCAGGTGCCCTTCTGTTGCCTGAGAGCGGCAGGCATATAAGTCCTCAGTCTCTTGGTCAGAAGCCTCTCTTAAAGATGGTAGGGCTGAACTCCACCAGTCTATTTCCCCTTCACTTTCCCTGATACTCCTTAACCTTTCGACTTCCTCCCTAAGCTCAGCCACTAGTGAAAGGAGGTCATTCACTTGTTCACACCGCAGGCAGGTCTCCTCCACAACACTCCCTGAAGCTGATAAGCTCAAACACTCTGGGCATGGATGGGTCTGTACAGGCACATCCTTTTTGGAGGGCCCGACTTGGTCACTTATTCCAGCCACAGCTTTTGACCATGCAGAAACCATTACTGACAAACACCTCAAAAATAACCAGGCAGCAGAAAGACCTCAAACAACACAGAGCACTCCTTACTAGCAAGAAAGCTGGCAACCCTGCCTGCTTGGCCTGCCTGCACGAACTGCCTTGTATACTCCCCAGAGACTCACCACACCCCTGTTCGCTGCGCTCTGGGTGGCCGCGCTCCCCAGACACCTCTTATAATCAGTCACTCAGCAGCAACTCAGGAAGCTCCACCCTCTGCTTCTCTCTGACTCGCAATGCAATCGGCACACCTGCTCAATGATCTATTATATACTTCAGCCACTCAGCAGCAACTGAGGAAGCTCCACCCTCTGCTCCTCTCTGACTCACAATGCTTTAACGTATGTCTTTACATATGCTTTAACATAGTCTTTAACATATGTGTTTCACAGAGGCCTGTTCAGTATCTTAGTGGTTTAACAGATTGTCAGTTACACAAAAAGTTTTATATTACTTGTTAAAATTCTTCTCATGTCAAACTACAACAGACATTCAATCAACAAAAACCACTTCTCAAAGCATTGACTTGGCCCATTCAGCTTCACACACTCTAAGCCTGTTCAATGTAACGTTAATCAAAAATTGCAGGTGTACAGAAACAGAAGAAGAAGACACAGAAGGAGAGAAAGAAAAAAAGATCCAGAGAAGCACAAGCACAGATACCAACTCCTGTATTCCAGCACCGAACAGATAGAAATTCCAAGCAGAGTAGGGCCAAGATGTGTGCTTGCCTTGTGGTCAGCCTTCAATACCCCTTGGTCTCCCTGGGCCCTTCCCCCAGGGTCTCCCCCACCCTTCCCCAGATGGGACTTGGGGTCATTTGGTCCCTCAGGAGCTGGGTTGGGGGCTGCAGAGGTGGCTGTGGAGCATTGCCTGTGCTGTGCCAGGGACTGGCAGCCACTGCTGGGCTGGGATAGAGGCTCTGGGGGGATTGGGGTTCCAGGGCAGGGCAGGGCTGGGCTTACAGGGCAGGGCAGGGCTGGACCTGCCCCTTCCTCCCCGCAACGTGAAATGTTTCAGGCCAAGAATCTCCTCCAGTCTCTCAGAGTACGGCAATGTTGGAGTGGAAATCCCAAGTCAGGCCATGGGCATCTGGATGAGAAGGAAAATTCTTTTCCATAAGAAGGGAAACCCAGAGCCCCTGTGTTTAGAAGGCAGGTGAGAGCCTCACTGGGCCAAGGCCAGCCAGACTTGTCAGGAATGGCAGATTTTTTCTGGGAGCAGTCTTTGGATATAGGGAATTTTGGAGGTGGAAACACAATCTCAACCATGGGCACCTGGAGAAGCAGGACAGTTCTTCCCCATGGGAAGGAAAGCACGGAGCCTTCCCCAGTGTTTTGGGGATAGATGGGAGATGAACTGCATGAAGCCATTGCCAGCCAGCCTTGTCCTGGCAATATTCCTATGGGAACAATCCCTGGATGTAAGGAAATTTGGAGGTGAAATCTGGTTTGCGGAGAAAAGAAGAAACCTCACAACTTTGTAAAAGTTGTAAAGCTCGTATGTTTATTACAGCGCTGGATGCATGAGGAGATTGGTCTCCTCAAAAAAGGCATGCATACCTCTGAGAACTTCAGGTCTGTTTTTATCTCTCTCAAATATATATGTATACAGTTTCACAATACATTCATACATATTCATTTTTATGGGTTTCCTGTGACTTTTACCACTAGTTCCTTTTTATCAGAAAGAATTCCGAGGTCAGGTTGATTTGCCCTTGCAGCAGTCCCTGTCTCTATCATCTTCTGTCTCCCCCTCTTTATCTCTGTCCTTCGCTGAAGTAACTTCACTGAGCTTAGGCGTTGCAGTCTGGCTAAAAACCTATGGTTTCTAACCACAGACTCAACTCAAAAATGTACATTTCACCTAAATTAAAATGGATTTCTATCCTGGAAAATTTTCACTTTGCTTCAAATCCCAGTTCTGTCCATGGGTTCCTGGAGGAGAAGGAGAGCTCTTCTCAATTGGAAAGGAAAGCACGGAGCCCCATTGTTTGAATAGGAGATAAGAAGAGACCCTCAACATGCCAAGGTGATTTGTCAGGCAGCCCCTGGGAGGCCAAACCAGCCAGACCTGTTTCATGTTCCCTTGGTTTTGTGGAGCCCCATAGTGTCACAATGGTGCCTTGGATCCACGGTGCCCCACAGTACCATAATGGTCACTTGTTTCCATGGGGTCCCATAGTGTCACAATGGACACTTGGTTCAATGGGGTCCCAAAATGTCACAGTGGCCCCAAGGTTCCAAAAGGCCCCAAGTGTAACAGTGGTATTAATGATTCCATGAGGTCTTGCAGGATCACAGTGGTCTCCGTGGTTCCCCAGGCCTCACAATGTCACAGGACTCCTCTGTTTCATGAGACCTGCAATGTCACAATGCACCTTTGGACCCTGGGGGTTTGCAGTGTCACAATGGTCTCCTTTGGCTCCACAGTGTCACAATGGAGCATTGATGATACAAGGCCCTGCAATGTTGCAATGGCCCTTTGATTCCATGCAGCCCTGCAGTGTCACAAAGGCCTCTTGGTTTCACGAGGCCCCACAGGATCACAATGGTCCTCTTGGTTCTGTGGGGACCTCCCAGGGTAACAGTGGTCTCACTAGTTCCGTAAGGCCTCACAGTGTCACAATGCTTTGCCTATTCCATGGAGCCTCACAGTGTCACAATGTTCTCCATGATCCTATGAGTCTCACAGTGTGACAAGGGTGCCTTGGTTCCATGAGGCTGTGAAGTGTCCTAATGGTCTCTCCATGGTTCCATGAGGCCTTGCAATGTCATAATGGACCTTTGGCTCCATGGAGTCTCGCAGTGTCACAATGGCCCCTTGGTTCCATGACACCTCAAAGTGTCATAATGGTCTCCACAGTTCCACGAGGCCCCACGGTGTCACAATGGACACTTGGTTCGAGGGGGCCTCTCAGTGTCACAACGATCCTTACATTCCATGGAGCCACACAGTCAGTATAGTCCCCTTGGTTCCATAAGTCTCAGCAATGTCACAGTGGTCTCCATGATTCCATGAGGCCCCACAGTGTCACAATGATCCCTTGGTTCCATGGGCCCTGTGCTGCTGCATTCCCCCTCCCCTTCTCAGGCCACCCGGCCAGCTGAGAAATGCTCCTTGGGCCCAGCCTTGGCCAACAGCCCCTGGGCTCAGCTCCTCTGCAGCTCATCACAAACACTGTCTGCTCCAGGCACTGCTGCTGCCCAACCAGCCCGTTTTCTGTAGGAGCAGCCCTGGGAATTGTTTTTGTTCCCTCTGTGGCACAATATCCCTGTTCTCACACTGCCAAAGAAAGCTGCTGTTGCCAAGTGTGGCCAGGATGAAGCATTGCTGGGACTGAAGCCCCTCTCTTGGGGCCCTGCACAAAGCACTCCAAAAGGAGCCCTTGGAGCTTTCCTGGGCCAGCGACTCCCTCTGAGTGGGGCCTCTCCCAGCCGGGAACTCTCCCGTTTGCTGCACTCAGGGATCCTGAACAACGACGGAGCCTGGGCTGATTCCCCCACTCCTCCAGGCTCAACCCTTCACATGCTGGGGGAATGCTAAAGGACCCACAGGGAGCACTGCCTGCTCTCAGGGGAATTTCTCACAGGTGCCTTGCACTGACTCTTTGTGTCTGTGTGCACACAGGAGTGCCTGTCCTGGGGAAATGTGGCAGAAATGCTGCTCTCTGAGGGGCTTGAGTGCCTTGGATAGCTGAGTCAGTCAGGCCTGTAAGAAATGTTCAGTAATGAGGTATGAGCTAAGTTAAATGCTTCTGAAAGTTGTTCTTTTGCTAAGTTGTTATTTTAATGTAAGTTATTAGGCTAAGTTAAATACTGTTATTCCTGTGTTAAATTGCTAAGTCATAGGTTATAAGTTAGATGAAATAGTGTTAGCTGCTGGTTTTGACTAAATTGTGAATTTAATGTATCAGTTAAGTCCTGTTAAGTTTGAGCTCTGTTCAGCTTTTATCTCTTTATTTCTTTTATCCTTGTCCTCACTGCCTTGTGTCACACACACACAGGGACAGTTCTCAGTTCATTTCTGGTTTGATTGCCTGGATTTGGTTTGGTTTGGTTTTGTTTTTGCTTTGTTTCCTTGGTGTGCCTGAAGTGTCCAGTCAGGAGCAGAGTGACTCTTGCCAAGGAACTTTGTGCTGCTGTCCCTTAATATTAAATCTGGTTTCTGCTGATAACTTGCTGGGGACTTTTTCAGGGCTCTCAAGTTCTCGTTGGTAGCAGGGTGATGGAGCTCTGGCCCAGACTCTGGCTCTGAGGGACACGGGTACACTGCCGGGGGGTCCCTGTCCCCCTGTGCCACCCCCAGGGCCCCAACCCCCCATCCCCGTGTCAGGCTCTGGGGTCGATCTCGTGGAACATCCTCTGGGGGAGGCTGCGGGGCCGGGGGCAGGGGGATCCAGGTGGACAGGGGACCCCGCTGTGCACAAGCAGGGTTGGACTGCTCTGGGGGGAACTGTGAGCAGTCCGGGGCAAAGTGACCTCCCCAGTGATCCGCCTACGGAAGCAAGGGGCCATTGATAAACTGTGGGGCCTGGTGGCAGCAAGAGGACCATGGTGACACTGTGTTTGACATGGCAGCACAGAGTCAAGAGGCCATTGTGACACTGTGGGGCTGGATGGAAGCAAGGAGTCCATCTGGGTCCTGCTGGAACCACAGAGGCCACTGTGTCACTGTGGGGCCTAGTGGAACCATGAAGAGCATTGTGAAAGAGCAGGACCTGGTGTCATGATGGGGCCATTGCGACACTGCAGGGCCCAAGGATCCATGTGACTCTGTGAAACCAAGGGGTCCCATGGAACCAAGGGGACATTGTGACACTGGGAGGCCTCATGGAATCATGGAGACCATTGTGACACACTGGGGCCTGATGGAACCATGGTGACACCAAGCTGGGTGTGAGTGTTGATCTGCTGGAGGGTAGGAGGGCTCTGCACAGGGCCCTGGACAGGTTGGATCCAGGGCCCAAATTGAACAAGGTGAGGTTTAACAAGCCCAAGTGCCAGGTCCTGTATTTTGGCCACAACAAACCTTGCAGCACTACAGGCTGGGGGCAGAGTGGGTGAACACACACATGAGCACCCTGGGGCTGCTCACAGGGGTTTTCTGTGCTAATTGATCTGGCCATGTTCTTGAGAGAGCCTGGGCAAGGAGCCTGGAGTCCCCTGGCCCTGGCCTGAGGCCTCAGCGCTCCCCCCAGTGCCCATGGCCTGTCCCTGCTGCAGCCCCGGCACTGCCACCCCCAGGGCTGTGCCCGGCCCTGAGAGCACTCAGGCCCTTCAGCAACACCAGGGCCACCAGGGCAGCGGGGCAGGGCCACGGCAGCAGCACTGGCAACACCAAGTGCTGCTGCTGCTGCTGGGCACAGCTGATGGGCCAGCACTGATCTGCCCACAGCTCTGCACACAGACATTGCTGCTGCAGCTCCAGGGAAGGCAACCAAAGGCCATCTCGGCAGAAAACTCTGCTGGGAGATCCTTTAGTTCCTTTACAGCAACCAAGAGTGCAGTCCCTCATTGACACAGTCTGTGGCCCCAGGGAGGGTGAAGAGAAAGAAAATTAGAAATGGCGCAAACAATCATATTTATTAGTGGACAAGGTGAAAAAATAAAATAAAAAGAGAAAGAACCTCCAAAATGAAAACAACAAGAAGTGTCAAAGATGACTTTTATTACAAGTGATTTGCAAAAATTGGCCAGCGGTTTAATGTTTCTGAAACGATCCAGTCATCAGTCTCCACACTGCAGCCTTAAGCTCCTGGTTCCTCAGGCTGTAGATGAGGGGGTTCAGGGCTGGAGGCAACACCGAGTACAAAAGTGACAGGGCCAGATCCAGGGATGGGGAGGACATGGAAGGGGGCTTCAGGTAGGTAAAAAATGAGATGCTGATGAACAGAGAGATGACGGCCAGGTGAGGGAGGCACGTGGAGAAGGCTTTGTGGCGTCCCTGCTGAGAGGGGATCCTCAGCACAGCCCTGAAGATCTGCACATAGGAGAAAACAATGAACACAAAACAGCCAAAACCAAAACAGACACTAACTGCAATGAGCCCAAATTCCCTGCGATAGGATTTGTAGCAGGAGAGCTTGAGGATCTGGGGCACTTCACAGAAGAACTGGCCCAGGGCATTGCCATGGCACAGGGGCAGGGAAAATGTATTGGCTGTATGCAGCAGTGAATAGAGAAAGGCACACGCCCAGGCAGCTGCTGCCATGTGGGCACAAGCTCTGCTGTCCAGGAGGGTCCCGTAGTGCAGGGGTTTGCAGATGGACACATAGCGGTCGTAGCACATGATGGTCAGGAGGGAAAGCTCTGCTGACATGAAAAAGGCAAAAAAAAAAGAGCTGTGTTGCACATCCTGAGTAGGAGATGTTCCTGGTGTCCCAGAGGGAATTGTGCATGGCTTTGGGGACAGTGGTGCAGATGGAGCCCAGGTCAGAGAGGGCCAGGTTGAGCAGGAAGAAGAACATGGGCGTGTGCAGGTGGTGGCCACAGGCTACGGCGCTGATGATGAGGCCGTTGCCCAGGAGGGCAGCCAGGGAGATGCCCAGCAAAAGGCAGAAGTGCAGGAGCTGCAGCTGCCGTGTGTCTGCTAATGCCAGCAGGAGGAAGTGGCTGATGGAGCTGCTGTTGGACATTTGCAGTGTCTTGGCATGGGGATCTGTAAAAAAAGTAATCATCGAATAGTTGTGCTTGGAGAAGACTTTTAATATCCCAGCATAGTGTGGGGGGTTTTTCCCCCGACTGCCTGCCCAGGGCTCTGCTGCCTGGAGCTGTCCCTGCCAGCAGCTGCTTCCCTGTGCCCAGGGCTGAGCCCTGCCAGTGCTGCCAGAGCCCAGCCCAGCCCTGGGGGCTCAGTTCTGCCCTGCAGACCCCTCCCAGCTCAGGCACTGCCCAGGGGCAGCTCTGCCTCTGCAGGCTCTGATGGAAACATCAGAGCAACTCTGAGGAGGCTGGAAAAACAACACTGATGATGCCTCTAAGGGGCCCTGTGCTGATTTTGTTACTGCCAGGTTTATTAACATCTGAGAGAAAATGTTTTCATTTTTCCCAACCTGAACTGAGAGATGAATATCTATGTGCAATTTCCTACCCAGGCAACCTAGACTAGTAGATTAAAAAAGCAGGATTTTCCCTTTTGTGCAGCCCCTGCCTTGCTGTGGTCCCTGGTATAATCTACTTGGAAATTTTCTGCAGTTAAATGCCATGCTGGGAGCAGTCCTGAACAATGCAACATCCTCCCCACACAAGGAGAACACTTCCAAGCCTTACCAGCTGTCTCCTTCCACCCAGATCTTGTCCCCCAGTGCTGGGAGCAGCTGCCAGGGCTGGCTGAGAGCTGTCCCTGGCAGGCAGCAGAGTCCCTGCCCCAGCACAGCGCCCTGGGCTGCAGGACCCTGCTCTGCAGGACTGCCCTGGCCACCCCTGGCTGCTCGGCACAAGAGACAATCAGAGAATGTACTCACAGGGTCTGTAGGCATTGGGATGTTCCAGCTTTAGGAGATCACTCCAGGAGCTGCAGCTGCATTGTCCTGCAGCCAGAGGTTCCTGTGCCAAGGGCTGGCAGTGATTCTGCCCCATGCACTTCTCAGCACCTTCCCAGCCCTGACTGATTGAAGCTCTCTGTGCCTCTGTGCTGTGCCCGGGGTGGCTGCAGGCAGTGCCTCAGCCCTGCTGGGCTGGCAGAAGAGCTGCTCATCAAGAGAAATGTGCTTTTGAAGCTTTGCTTGGTTACCAGGAGTTGCCTCTGTGCCAGGAGCCCAGCCCAACTCATCAGCACAGACACAGCACAAGGAATTTAATGAGCCTCTGGGGCTTTGTGCTTAGGCCTTGAACATCAGTCCCTGAGAGGGAGCTGAAGAAACCTCTCCAGAACTCCAAGTCAGAATCCCACTCCAAAGTTTCTTGCACTTTTAATGGGTCCCACTGCGGGACACAACTGAGAAAGTGTCCCCAGGCCCCAGGCAGAGCAGAGAACTGCAAGCACTGATGACAGGTGAGGACAAAGAGAAGCCAAGCCTTGGTGCCCTGGGGCACAGCAGGGTCTGTGCCACCAAGGGCTGGGAGGAGACACCTTGTCCTGAGGCACTGGAGCCTCCTGGCACAGGCCCAGCCAGGCTGGGCACTGTCAGCCCCTTGTCCTGCCCTCAGCATCCCCCCCTAGCCCACATCCCAGTGGCCTCAAGGATCTGCTGGAAGGAGTCCCTGGGGAGCCTTGCTCAGGAATGATCCTGGGGGCTCCTTCATGCTCCCTGCAGGGACTGCAGGTTTTTCAAAGGACTTTGGGTTTTGCTTTAGCCTTGGAGTCTCTGAGAGGTTTGTGCAGTCATGGCCTCCAATTATCTGCTGTAATTAGTCCCTGGAGAGGCTTTGAAACACTCAGTAGGGCTCATTAAGGCTTCAAGGTACTTCAGTTTTTTTAAGGTACTTGGTGTTTCACTTTTGATACAGATTCTGTGAGTGGTTTGTTCAATCATGGCCCCAATTATCTGCTTGAATGAGTCCCTTGAGATCTTTGTACTGACACTCAGTGGGGCTCATTAATACTTTGAATTAGTCAAGATTTTCAAGGTACTTTGGATGTTCCTTTCTACTCTGAATCTCTTTTGTCCAATTATGGCCTCCAGTTCTCTCCTCCTAGGAGTCCATGAGGAGCCTGTGTTGGGGATGGACCTCAGTGAGACCCATTCACGCTTTGAGACACTTTGGGTGTTTCCTCTGACTTTGACTCCTGGAAAGGTTTGTGCCATCTCCTCTCACTCCCTGAGGTTCCAGGGCTCAGCTCCAAATGCACCACGGAGCACATGAGGATCAAGAAAGTCCTGACAAACCATGGCTCTGCCTTGATTTCTCTCTGGTCTAATGCATTTTATCAGGAAGTTTTCTGTAGTGGTTTTGGTTCATCACTTTGAGATTTCTCAGCCAATGTATCAAATACTGTGGTGGGTTCAGTGTTGGCTAATTAGCACTGCACTCACTAGAATATACTTACTCATTTCCTGCCGTGAGGTAGGATTAGGAGTAAGGCAACATAGGCTCAAAACTTTTAGAGGATATAAAGAAAAGTTTATTAATAGTAACCAGAAGAAAGAGTAATAAGAATCAGAACAAAACTTTCAGAACACTTCTCCTCTCCCTATAACCTTTTCTGTTTTACTGACAATATAAAGAGAGAAAACCTAAAATTTCCGTCATTTTACCACCTCTAGAATAGTCTTTTTTCAGTTCATTCAGGGAGAGAAGTCTCTCTTCCGTGATAGGGAGATTTCTCCATAAGAAAAGAGTTCTCTCATGGCTCTCAATTTCTATGAATAGAAGCCGCCTGGAAAAATCTGCAATTGTGAAGTCCTTCCCATTTGTTCACAGCTTTTCCCACAGCTGTGTTTATGGGCCATGTTGTTTAAAGGTGAGCTGTTCAAGAGCAAATGTGCTCTTCATCTATTTCTGAAATCATCTTCAGCATTGGGAACAGAGGTCTTCTTCTTCTTTCCCTGAGGGCACAGGGTCTCATCACTCTCTTTCAATATTCAAACCTCTCATGGGATCACAGCTACTTCAATATTTGCTTACTTTAGCATGGAGGCCTTTGCTGAACAAGTCATCTCCACATACTTTCCATTGCATTATAGGAAAAAGAGAGTCTGATCTATCAATTCTATCCTTCTCCATAGCTTTACAAGAGGATTTCAGCCCCAAGATCAAGGCATCTTCTCATCCCCCCCATCAGGGACTCGACTTCCTCTTCACCTTGGTGTCTTCCTGTTGCTCCTCTGTGTGCCTGCTCTTTGTCCTTTTCTCTCACTCTGTGGAGGATGGAAGCACTGAAAGAGTTCATATCTCACCTGGGGACTGCAGATGGTTCCATGACCCTGGCCGGGCTCGGTGCTTGCAGACGGAGCTGTTTTACAATGGAGGTTTCTGCAGCGGCTGCGCTGGAGCTGTGTCAGGATGGGCTGCGCTGGGGCAGGGCCAGGATCTCAGCCAGAACACAGCAGCAGCACGGCTGGGGGCCGATGGCTTCTCCTCCCCCTGCCTTGCCCGGCAGCCGATGGGGCCTGGCGGGGTCCCTGGGAAGGGGCCCGGGCCCACAGCAGGAGCCGCCCGGCCCGGCCTGGCTGAGACGGGGGCTGGGTCAGCCTTGTTACCTCCTTGCCAGCCAGAAGGGAAAGAGACCTTCCCAGGTTTTCTCATCTTTAACATGTGTCTTCACAGAGGTGTGTACAGTTTCCTTAGTGGTTTAACAGATTGTCAATTCTCAAAGCTAATTACTTGTTGTGTTTATTGTCAGAAATGGAGGAAACTGCTAGCAGCTTCTCTTAGAACATCACTTCCATGGTGTGTAACCACCACAACAGCACAGAGCAAAGAAATCCTTTGTCCATATGTAGTGGTCATGTGCCCGAGGCCTCAAAACACCACATTGGGAGATCTCTGGGCCCTCTCCAAAGTGGTTTCATTTGAAAACATTCATCTCATATTCTAAGATAATCACCAGAGGACAGGGCCAGCCTGACCGTTCTGTCCTGGCTACTTTTGTCTGGGAGCAATCCTTGGATATACAAATTTGGGAGGCCAAATTCTAATTTTGGCCATGGCCCCTGGACATGAAGGCCGGTTCTTTTCCATAAGAATGAAGGAACAGAGCCCCAGGGTTTCAGGGGCAGATGAGAGGCGAATGCCAGAGGCCAAGCCATCCAGAGCTGGCAGGTTTTCTTCTGAGAGGTACCCTTGCATTCAGGAATTGTTTTAGGGAGAGTATGAATTTTGGCAATGGCATCTGAAAAGAGGGATGGTTCTTTTCATAGCAAGGAAAGCACGGAACCACAGTGCTCCAGGAGCTGATAAGAGGCAGCGCTTGACATCCTTGCATTGCCCAGACCTGTCAGGTGGCCCCTGGGAGGCCAAGCCAACCAGACCTGTTCCATGTTCCCTGGGTTCCATGGGGCCCCACAGTGTCCCAACAGTCCCTTGCTTCCATGAGGCTCTGAGGTGTCATAATGGTGACACCAGGCCCTGAAGGGTCCTAATGGTCTCTATGGTTCCATCAGGCCCCACAGAGCCATAATGGTCTCTGGGTTCCATGAAGCCCTGCTGTGTCACCACGGCCCCTTGGTTCCATGGGCTCCAGTGGTGCCACAATGATCCCCTTGGTTCCATGAGGTTCCATAGTGTCAGCATGGTGTCCTTGGACCTGCTGAGACTCTCAGTCTGTTCCCAGACACCCTCAGGATGGTTACAGACACTCCCAGTATATCCCAGTTGCCCTCAGCACACTCACAGTCATTCCCAGTCACATCCACTTGGCCCATTAAGGTTCCACTTTCCACCACTATGATCCCAGTCACTCCCAGTGAAGGGAGGGAACCGGGACAGACTGGGACAGGCTGGGATGGACTGGGACACAGGGATACACCAGGATAAACTGAGATACACCAGGTCACACTGGGATACACCGGGTCATATTGGGATACAGCAGGATACACAAGGATACACCGGGATACACCGTGCCCAGCACTGGGACCCACTGGGTGCAGGATCAGATCACACTGGGACTCAGCAGGGCCAGAACTGGGGCAACAGGGATCATAGTGGGACCAACTGGGATATACTGGGAGTGACTGTAGCCATACTGGGGGTGACTGGGAACACACTGAGAGCGACTGGAGTAACTGAGTCTACACTGGGGGCAACTGGGATTGACTGGGACTGTGCTGGGAAAGACTGGGATCACAATGGATTCATACTGGGATCATACTGGGAGTGACTGGGTCTGTGCTAGGGTGTCGTGGTTTTGGTTTGCTAATATAAGATCTCTTTAATTCTGAGATTTTTTTTTGGCTAATGCACTAAAGAATGTGGTGGGTTTGGTGTTGGCTAATTACTAATACACTTATTTTTGGTTGTGAGATAGGATTAGGAGAAAGGTAAAGCAGGCTCAAAACTTTAAAAGGGTAGAAAGAAAAATTTTAATAATAGTAAGTAAAAAGAAAAAAAAAGGTAGTAAGAATCAAAGCAAACTTTTTAGAATACTTCTCCCCACAACTTTTTCTTTCTCACTGACAATGTAAAGAAACTAAACTTAAGATTTCTAGTCAGTTTACTACCTCTCAAAGAGTCCTTTTTTAGTTCACTTAGGGAGAGAAGTCCCTCTTGATAAAGTTATGGAGACTTTTCTACAAAAGGAAAAAACAGTTTTCTCATGGTTCTCAATTTTGTCATGAATAACAACCGCCAGGGGAACCTTGCTATCATAAAATCTTTCTTATTTCTACCAACCTTCCCACGGCTTGGAGATGGGCTATGTTGATTGATGGGGTATTGTTTTAAAGATGAGCTGTTCAAAGGCAAAAGTTCTCATTATCTATCTCTAAAATCATCTTCATCTCTGGGAACACAGATCTTCATTTTTAGAAGCACAAGACTGCGCTCTTTCTTTGTGCAAACTTCTCATGGGATTACAGCTATTTCAACATCTGCTTACTTTAACATAGAAGCCTTTACCTAATATCAATTCAAACACTTTCATTTCCTTATCATTTTATGTATTATAAGGGAAAAGAGTCTTTTCTTTATAGCTTACAAGAGGATTTCAGCTCTAAAAACAAAGCATCTTCTCACCCCTCCCATCTGGGACTTACTTACCTTCTTCTTTATTACCTTTAATGTCTTCATCTTGTTTTTAATATACTTGCATTTTTTTCTTTTCTCTCACTCAAAAGAAGATTGAAGTACTGAAAAAGTTAACATCACACCTGAAGCCTACCTAACCCACTGGTAACTATTAACAGAAAGCTGTGGCTCAGTTGTGTTCAGATCAGCTTTATAGTTAGTGTTTAGTTTTCTACACCAGCCACAGAAGTCTCTGGTCTCAGCCACGCTAAGAAGAAGAAGCAGCAGCCTGACAGCGAGATCTTCGCAGCCACAGCCAGCCCTGCTCTGGCTAAAGCTCTGCAGCCTCCCCTGTCTCCTTGCCCGGCAGCTGCTGAAGCCCAGCCCGGCCAAACCAGAGCCCATGGAGAGAGAAGCCAGCAAGCAGCCCAGAAAATAGAAAAGAAGCCCAGCCTGCAGCAAATAGAAAATAGAAAAGAGGCCCAGCCCAGCCCAGACACAGAGCAGAAGCCCAAACCGAAACCCAGCACCTCCCTGCCGACCAACAAAGAAAAGAAAAGTTTCTGAATTTTTTCATCTTTACCATATGTGTTTCACAAAAGCATGTCTAGCTTTTCAGCAGCTCAACAGACTGTCTGATACACAAAAAACTTTGCATCACTTCCCTAAATTTCCTCCCATTCCAAAACATAACACAGGGGCCACTGGGAGCAACTGGGATCAGACTGGGAGGAAATGGGAGCAACCAGGACCATACTAGGAGCAACTGGGATCATCATGGCATCAGAGTAGGATCATACTGGGAGGGACTGGGTCTGTGCTAGAGGCAACTGGGATCACACTGGGAGGAAATGGAACTATGCTGGGACAAATGGGATCATATTGGGAGGAACTGGCACCACACTGAGGGTGACTGGGATCCTTCTGGAATCATACTGGAAGTGACTAGGAGCAGGCTGAGGGCAATTTGGACCATGGTGGAGCAACTGGGATATACAGGGAGTGACTGTAATCATGCTGGAGGTGACTGGGAGTGGCTGTGAGCAAATGGAATCATACCGGAAGCTACTGGGAGCAACTGGGAGTGAGTGGAAACACATTAGGGACAACTGGGATGTACTGGGAGAGACCAGGAGTGACTGGAATCACAAAAGAACCATAAAGGAAGTCACTGGAATAATACTGGGAGTATCTGGGATTGACTGGAATCCTACTGGGTGTGACTGGAATCCTACTGGGTGACTTGGAGTGACTGGGACCATACTGGGGGCAAACGGCACCGTACTGAGAGTGACTGGGATCATACTGGGATCATGCTGAGAGTGACTGGGATGATACTGGGATCACACTGAGTGTAACTGGAAGTGACTGGGAGCATCCTGGAGGTGACTGGGAGCCAC
Source organism: Ammospiza nelsoni (assembly GCF_027579445.1). Lineage (NCBI taxonomy): Eukaryota > Metazoa > Chordata > Aves > Passeriformes > Passerellidae > Ammospiza > Ammospiza nelsoni. The sequence goes on along the minus strand of NC_080661.1, from coordinate 1,882,186 downwards.
AGGGCCCATGCTGGGAGTGACCTGGGGGGAACTGGGGGAACTGGCCCAGCTGGGGCTCAGGGTTGTTCTCCCCCAGGGCTGCCCTGGGTCCTGCTGCCACCCTGGGCCCCACAGAACCGAGGGACAGGGGACAGGGACAGGGGACAGGGGCAGGGACGTGGAGAGGTAAAAGGGAGTTCCAGGGGGTCCTTGAGCCCAGGAAAGGGGAGTCCAGGGTTTCTCAAAAAGGGGAGACCAGGGTGGGGACACCGGGGATGTTTGAGAATGAGGAGTTCAGGGGGTCTCTGGTTTTGCACAAAGCTGGGGCTGGGGGCTGGAAAAGGCAGGAATGGGGGACCAAGGCATTCCAGGGCATCCCAGGGTCAAGCCAATGGCCAGTCTGGAGGCTGGGAGCCATGGGATGGCCAGGAAAAGGGCAGCAGGGAGCCCTGATGTCCAGAAATGGGGTGTGAAAAATGCCTGTATTTTATGATTGGCTTTTCCAAATATTAAAATGAATATTATGTGTTTTATTAGAAAGCAATGCTGTATTAATTTTCTTAAGTATTGTGTTAAATATAGTTTTAGGTTATAAAAATTGTTAAAGTAGAAACTATGTTATGTAAGATGCTTTGTTTAAAAGAAAGGGCTTGCAGCGAGATAACAGCCACAGGACACCTAGATCTTTCAGAGAAAAAGAATTTATGGCCTTCTTATCAGAAGAAACGAACTTCTTCCCACCTTGGAGGCACTGTTAGGATTAGAGGGAAGAAGTTGACACTGATCAGACAGAATCCTGTGTTTGAATGGGATTTATGCATCATGTTTGAAGTGTATGAATATGCAACGGGCTATTGTTTTTAAGGGTTAATCCTTTGTTACCGGGAGTCCTTTTTCAGGCTCGTGCTGCCCAGAAAAGGTACCCGAACGTCTGTAACTCTTTGTTTTTATTGTCTCATATTGTCTTAATTCAATTTGTCCAAATTGTTATTACTCTAATTGTGTTACTATATAACCATCTTATTACTATTAAACATTAAAAATGTTAAAAACAAGTGATTGGCGTTTTTCACAATTTGGTAGCAGAGGATGGTTGCTAACACCTCGCTGCCGGTGCTTTAGGAGAGTCAGAGTGGGGAAGGCGCGCCCTGCCCTCTTTGGCAGCCTCGCTCTGCTTCCCCTGAAGTGACCGACAGACGCAGGTTACGATCTGTGGACAAAAGGAGACAATAAAACGAAGAGAACGGGAAAAGGCTCCCTACAACTGCTGTAATTGGCCCCTAAGAGTAGTAGTGCGCACGAAGAACCCGGGAAGGAAAAAGGATTGGTAAGTACTTCTGGGGGGGGGCAGGCACGGGGGATGAATGCGTGTGAATGAGAGGAGGGCTGCTTGTCCCAGACCTGCCAAGTGAGTGCGGAGTCTCCCACGCTGCGTTTCCGACTTTTCGCTGGAAAAGCGGCCAGTAAAGAGACAAAGCGACTCATAAGAGAGTGAAAGAATCCCCCGGAGTAACTGGGACTGGGTCTCAGGGAGGGGTTGGACCCCTCGGAGGTGGGGAGCAAGGTTTCCTAGCCCAATCCACTAGGAAACAGGACAGGAGGGGCCCCTAAAACCTGCTGGGTTGAGGGATTTATATTCCAAGAGCATCCAAGAGCAGGGTTGAGCAGAATTCTGTCAGAGTGAGGATATGCCCGAGAACACTCAGGGTGGGACAACACCGCTAGATTGAGGGATAAAAAAATGCCCAAGAATATCCAGGGTTGGACAACACAGCAGAACAAATTAAATTCCAAAGAGCATCTGTAGTTGTACCACACCGCTGGGTTGAGGGACAGAAAATGCCCAAGAGCATCTGGGGTTGAACAACACAGCTGAATTGAAGGAAAATTACCCGAGAGCATCTGGGGTTGGACAACACAGCAGGATTGAGGGAAAAATTGCCCAAGAGCATTTGAGGTTGGATAACACAGCTGGGTTGAGGGATATCCAATAGCACCGGGACTGGCCAGTAACACCTAAACTTGTAATAGGTGATGTGAAAGTAAAAGGTACCTTATTGTTGTTTTGTGGTGTGTGAGAGTGAGACCCACACAGAGTCAGCCTCAACTTCCCGGGCGGGTGGGAAGGGGGAGGCAGTGGAAAGAGGAGTGAGTGACCTGCACACCAGGCTGTAGCTCCCGGCTGGGTGGGGGCTTCTGGGCCGAAGAGGAGTGAGTGACCTGCGAACCAGGCTAGCGTTCCCTGGGCGTGTGAGGGGCCGTAGCTGAAGAGTGTGAAAGACACGCAGACAGCCTCACAGGGGAACGGACACCAGAGGCAGCCAGAGTCAGGGCCCTTCTAGGGGGCCTGGTGACACTGAGACCTGGAGGTAAACCCCAAAGCAAAAGAGGGGGCCACAAGGACCTGTGATTTTCTAGCAATAAGGATCCACTTTGTGTCTTGAGAGTGTGAAGGAATGTGTGAAAGTGAATGAGAAATAAAAGTGAGTGAATGTAGATGAATGAAAGTATAGGTAATGTCGATTGTGCATTTTAAGCCTTACCATATCTCCTCGGAGGGAGGTGGATTGTATTGAAAAGCAGTGTGAGAAAAAGGGGTTTTTTTGGGTGTAAGTAGTTGAAAGAAAAGTGGTATTTAAGTTGTTAGTAAAAAGTGAAAAACAGAAGCAGGGGACGAATAGATAGAAAACTGAAAAATGAGACAGAAATTCAGTAAGGTGGATACAGGAAAAGAAAAGCAGAAAAAAATTACCAACAGAAATACCCCAAGACAGCACTTTGGGAGTTATGTTAACCAACAGAAATACAACTCATTGCAAAATACAGGGTATGCAGAAGTTGATGAGAAAAAACATGCAAACTTGTGAATTATATACTTAAAAACAGCATTAGAAAATTTAACACAAAAGAGTTATATATTGATTTAAGGTATGCCTTTAGAGTAGCACATACCTTAAGAAAAATTTTAAAAGGGAGATTGCTTAATTAAAGAAGAAAAAGATTAGTACATGAGAAACTTATTTTCGAGGTTTTAGAGGCATTAAAATTACCTAAGAGAGATAGCAATAGTACATATTAAAGGACACCAAAAGGTAAAGACCTAGAAATAAGAAGAAATAAAATAAATAATTGGCAGATCAAGAAGCTAAAGATGCAGCAGAAAATAGAGCTGAAAGAGTTAATATTAACTCCAAATGAAGAAAAAAAAAGGGGGGGGGAATTAAAACAAGATCGTGGCGAACAAGATAAATCGGGGAAATAGAAACATCTTGATATGGAAGACAATTAGATAATAAAACGCTTACGAGGGAGTAGCAGAAGACATGTATCAAAAAGCCCGGTGGGATACACAGGCTAGGTGTGATCATTTTTTTAAAAGAACTATGGGCGCATTGAGACTTTTAGAGTAAAAAAACAAGTACCTGAAACATGTATAATTTGCCAAAAGATAAATAAAAGGGTGATAAGAAAAACAATATGAGAAGGTCGTGAGTTAGCTCGTCGACCATTTCAAAGTATCCAAGCAGAAGTTTAGATTTGTTAAGCTCTGGATTTATTTGTAAAAACCGTTTAAACCAGAAGAAAAAGAGTATACCACATGCTGGGGAGGGGGGAGGCTGTAAGAAAATAACATTTTTGGAAGTCAATAAAAGCAAAACGGGGAAAGTATAAAGCTGAGAACAAATTACCTCATCCATTCCCGTTCGTTCCCCCACTCGTTCGCACCAGCCCTCCCAGCCCCTGTGCCGGCTCCGGCACACTCCGTCTGTCCCAGTCCGTGTGTCCCAGTCCCGCTCCGCAGTTCGTGCCGGGGCTGGGGGTCTGTCCTGCCCTGTGCGCCGTGGTTACCGCGCTGACCGCACCGAGGGGGGTTCCGTCTGTCCCATCCCCGGCTGCCTTGATTCTGTCGGCTCCCGGGGTCAGTCCCGGCTTTGTCTGTGCCGGATCAGCCACCGTGAGCCGTGAGGGGGCGATCCCCGCTCCAGCTCGGCCTGCACCGGAACGGCCCCTCGGGCGATCCGAACCACAGACCCCGCCTTTGGAGCCCCCAGACCCTGAGCTGTGCCGAGCCCCTCGGGCGATCCCAACCACAGACCCCGCCTTTGGAGCCCCCAGACCCTGAGCTGTGCCGAGCCCCTCGGGCCATCCCGGCTGCAGACCCCGCCTTTGGAGCACCCAGACCCTGAGCTGTGCCGAGTCTCCCCGTCCTGCCCTGAGCTCCATTCCCTTGGTAACAACAGCTCCGGCTGCTCAGGGAAACTCTCTAAAGGAATCACTTTATCGAAGCACTAAAAATTCAGTTAGAAGAAAGCCCTCTCCTGATTCTTCCTAAAAATACATGAGAAAGGCTGTAGAAGATAAAAATCCAAAAAGAATGGGATAAAGAGATTGGTCTATTTCCATTAAGAGAGGTTCTCAAAGCGGGGTGATGGATCAGAGTTTGTAAATGCTTCTTTGACTTTGTCTGAGGTCTGAAATTTTAAGAAATAAATAAAAGAGATATTTGGAGAATCCCACAGGCATAGCTGAACAATTAGACCAACTTTTAGGTCCAAACATGTATACTTGAGAAGAGATGTGGTTGGTAATGAAAATAATATTTTTCTCAGGAAGAAAAGCAATTAATCAGAGCAACTGAAATAAAAGCTTAAGAAAAAGATAATCCGCAGGGACCCCCAGAGAAGACAAAATGCCAACTGTACCTCCTGAATGGGGTTAAAATAATGAGGAGGGAAGTAAACACATGAACAGTTATTGTAATTACATAACCAAGAGAATAAATGAGACAGCATATCAAAGACGAAATGTGAAAACAAAAGATTTTTGAGAGACAGCTTTTAGAGGCAAAAGAAAAAACTCCAACTAAATAGATAAACAAACTTTAGAGAAAAAGGAAAATGGTCCTAAGTAAGCAGAAGATCTGAAAATCTTTAAAGAAATGGGCCCATAAAAAAAAGTCATAGGCTCTAATTTTTTGGGGGGGAAACAAATACCATCAGGAGCCTGTGATAACTTTAAAAGTGTGTCCCCAAGAAGAAGAATTTGAATTTGTTATAGACACAGGGGCAGAGAAAACCTGCCTGTTAAACGTTCCAAAAGGTTATAGTGTGAGCAAACATATAGTGAAAGTAACAGGGGCAAAAAGAGGAAGTTTTACATTTCTGGTCATTAAAGATGTGGTAATTGAGGGAAGAAACTAAAATTTAGATGGGAGATGTGTTATTGGTCCCAGGGGCAGGTAGCAATTTATTGGGAAGAGTCTTACAAGTGCAATTAAGAGTAAGAGTTATATCAGAAAATAAGAAAATGACAGCTAGAGTTTTGAAATTAAGCCAAGAGGATGAAGAAAAAAAAAATCAACAAAGAAGTTTGGGCTGGAGAAAGAAATAGGGGAAGAATAAATATCGACCCCATAAGGGTTACAACTGAGAGAGAAGAAAGAGAGAAGTTGAAGTAGAGAAATAGTTAGGAAACTCTGAGATGTTAGAATGTGAAGTGATGACATCTTGGTACTTGAAGAGAGCAGAAGTGTGAATGCAAGTTTTTTGCATGAAAGGCAGAGAAGTGTCTTAACACATGGTTGTTAAGAGGTTATTCAATGCCACACTGGGGTCCGGAAAAGCCTTAGCAGAACGGGCCCTCCTTGAAGAGAAAAGAGGATAAGTTGACGAGAGAAAGAGAAAGAATGTCAGGAGCACCTGGGCACGCCAAGTTTGGGGTTGTCAAGGCTGGGAGGTGTCTGAGCGCTCCCTACGAGCGGCGGGGTCTCGGGGGCTGCGGCAGGGACCGATCCATGGAGGTGCCCCGGGCGGCGCTGGCAGCAGAGGACACAGGTTTGCGGCCAGGAAAGGGCTGGCTCCGGGGCAGAGCTGCCAGGGGGCTCCCAGACTGTCGGGGTCCCGAGCCCAGGATGGCAGCGTCGGCCCGGGAAGTGGGCCGAGAGAGAGAAGAAGAGAGACAGAGAGAGAGGGCAAAAGAGACCCAGGGCAGCCCCCAGGGTCCCCATGCCCGGGGCTGCTCTCCCCGGCTCCGGCCCTGCAGCCAAGGGGCCGCACCGGGGGAAGGGCCAAGAACAGCACTGACAGCAAGGCCGTGAAGAGAGGGGGAGATGGGCTAGCACTCAAAGATAAAATCAAAGCGGAGATTGATGACTCTCCAAACCTCACACAGTGGTTTGTTTTTCTTAAGTAAGAAGTTTTTTGTTGTTTTTTTTCTTTTGTGTGTTTTGTTTGCCGTTAACGAGAAGGATTTTTTCCTGAAGAAGAGGCTGCTGTAGAGAAAGCTTTTAGCTAAACCCAGAAAGTTTAGAAGGAAAGCAAATAGTAAAAGTTAATGCAGTATTATCTTTCTTTTATTACTATGCTATTAAGAAGTCCTTTCCATGTACTACTGAAGCAACAATCAAAATCATGGAAAGAGAGTGAATTCATGCCAGCAGAATCAAAGGACTTGTGAAGAAACTTGAGGAAGGGACTATCACATTTAAACCGGGTGATACTGAACTGACTTTCCAATGGGGACTGAGTGGTAATGGTTTGAGAAAACCCAAATGACCCAAAAAATGTACAAAGAATTACACTGAATTAAGAAATAAGATAATGCTTACATCACTGGTTTTGAGCACTACCTGAATAAAACATCTCCTTGGGGGAGGAATACTTCAGATAGAAAGATCAAGAATGTTTTTGTATTCTGACCTTAGCCTGAGAATTGTACAAGGGAGAAGGGGAATTACTATTTCCATTAGTAAACTTTACTTGATTCATTCCAATACTGGACGTGCTAGGTGGGTTATAAGTAAATGCTTAAATTGTAAGAGTAATTAGTGTTGTGATGCGCAAAATTTATGCTCTTATTGCAAAAAGTGTTAAAGTACTGACTTGGTTTTGTGGATGGGAATTATTAGTGCCTGTTAAATGAGAGACACCTGAGGAACAGTAAGAGACCACAGTTAAAGAGTGTCAAAAACAATTTGCCTAGAAATTAGTTAAGAGAAAGTGACAAGGAAAAAGAGGGCAAGACCAGATTGGCCTCTGTATTTCGCCACCGAGAAGATCAAATACACCTGCTGTGGGTTGCAACCTCACAGGCATGGGAGGTGGGAGGATAAGCCATACTGGCCCTCTGTTATTCCTGTTTCTGGCACTCATTTGTTGTCTTCTCCCTTTCGGGATACCAGCAGGATTGTGTCACAAATGCTACAGAACGCATCACATAGAAAGAAACCAAAGTTCCTCCTTTATTACACACACCTATGTCAACAGCCACTGCTATAACCCATCCAAATTAAGGACTTGTAGGCAAAATGGAGTAAATTATTAGATTACAAGAAACTTAAGAAAAAGTGGCAATAGATTTAGAACTGAATGTCCAAAAGGAGAGAGATGAATTTGTTTTAAATTTAATCTTGAAGATACGGTTCAAGATTTGGAAAAAAAACCCCAAATAATAAACAAAAAGGTAAAACCAGCACAGCAATCTAACTCTGTATTGACTCCAAATTATCTGTTGAATTGTATTACAAGACTCCAAGCAGTTATAGAAATGATAGCAAATAAGGCTGCCCAGGCATTAGAGTTAATATTAAGTCAGCTAAGCCAAACAAAAACTGTAGGGTATCAGAAAGGTTCGCTTTAGACCATTTATTGGCCAAAGAAGGGGGTGTTTGTGGAAAGTTCAATATATCAGATCGTTGAAAATTGATGACCACAGAAAAGTCATTCTAGCAAAAGCAAAAGAAATCAAAAAGAAAAATATATACGCATACAATAACCCAGGTACCAGTCCAAAAATTAGAAAACAATGTTAAAATCTAGCTGGTGGGGTAATGTATTAGAAGAAATTAAGATCTTTCATTTGTGTTACAACTGTTTTTATATTTCTTTCTTGTGTAATCCCGTGTTTTATTTTACCAGCATAGTCCAGAAGATATAAGTAGAAAAAAAATATTGCTCAAGCCAAATGATTTACAAAGAACAGGAGTGGGGATTGTGAAAAATGCATGTATTTTATGACTGGCTTTTCGCAAATATTAAAATGAATATTATATGTGTTGTGTTAGAAAGCAATGCTGTATTAATTTTCTTAAGCACTGTGTTAAATATAGTTTTAGATTATAAAAATAGAAACTATGCTATGTAAGATGCTTTGTTTAACAGAAAGGGCTTGCAGCCAGATAGCAGCCACAGGACACTTAAATCTTTCAGAGAAAGGGAATTTATTGCCTTCTTATCAGAAAAAATGAACTTCTCACCTTGGAGGCGCTGTTAGGATTAAAAGGAAGAAGTTGACAGTGACGAGACAGAATCCTGTATTTGAATGGAATTTATGCATCATGTATGAAGTGTATGAATATGCAACGGGCTATTGTTTTTAAGGGTTAATCCTTTGTTAATGGGGGTCCTTTTTCAGGCTCTTGATACCCAGAAAAGGTACCCGAACGTCTGTAACTCTTTGTTTTTATTGTCTCATATTGTCTTAATTCAATTTATCCAAATTGTTATTACTCTAATTGTGTTACTATTTTTAAAACTATTTTATTACTACTAAACTTTTAAAATTTTATGAACAAGTGATTGGCGTTTTTCACACTGAGTGTTCACCGCTGCCAATGCTGACAGTATTCTCCTAACACACCTGAGCTTCCTGTCTTTCAGTAAGAGAAAGATTCAGCTAAAGTCAAGGAAACAGGGCAGGGGAGATGGAAACCTTCCCTTGAGATGCTTTTGGGAAGGCCTGAAGGGACCCTGCCTTCCCTTGGAACAGAGGTGCTCACCATGCATGGTGTTGCCTGACCTGCCCTAGGTGCTCCACTATTCCAGAAGGACTTTTGCCCACCTCATCACTTGTCTGTCCCTCCAATTCCAGGGCCTCAAACCTGCTCTGTGAGATACTAAACCTGTAAGTCAGCTGTAAGTTTTCAGAATATGGCACTGACCATGGCTCTAAGTAAGTTTTTTTAATCAGGCTTACAATATATTTTGAGAAGAAGAAGGAACAGAAGGGGTAGATACCACACAAGAATCCAGCACAGTCTTCCCAGCTTTTTTGTCTGGGTTCTATGAAGCACACTGCCCAGTGCTTGCATTATGCTGTCTTTTCATGTGTTCTGGTGACCAGAACCATCCCATGGCCAGGCCCAGGATAATTTGGGTGCCAAAGTCCCATTGCCTGCAAACATCACACTCTTTCTTACCCAGCTGGTGCTCAGCTCAGCATATTTGCTGAGACGACTTTAGGACTGTTTTCCTTAACTTGGCAGTTCTAGCAGATGTCCTTATGGCCCCTAAATTCTGCATCCTTTGTGTCCACTATCAGTGGGCATCCTTCTTCCCAAGCTTTGTCAACCTCCCTCTGGGTCTGAGATCAGTGAAACGGGCCTAGCCCTGAGTCTTAAAGACAATTCTAGCAACAACTACTTTGCTTTTCTAACACCTGGCCATCACTTCGAGCTTGTAGGCTGCTATGTGTGTCACAGGTTAAATGTCTCTTCCTGTTGATCAGGCTTGGAAGCATGGACAGCCCAGGCATGACAGGACATGTTTTCTTCAGGAAATGGGACGTAGGGCCCAGTTTGCAACAGGTCCAGGCCCGCGCCTTCCAGAGCGCCAGAAAGTCCGCGGCGCCATTGCAGGGCTTAGGGCGCCGCCTTGTGGGCGAGAGCCGCCATGACAGCGCGGGCGCCGCGCGGCGGGGCCGGAGGGCGGGAAAGGGCGGGCGGGTGTGAGGGGCGGGGCGGATCGTGCCCAGAGCCGAGCCCGCGCTGTACCTCGGTGCCTTCCCGGCTCGGTGTTGGGAGCGAGCCGCCGCTGCTCGGGCTCTGGGAGAAGCGTGCGGCCGCTGCGGAGTCCCAGCCCGCAGATCTGGCTGCTGGCCGAGGCTGCAGTGCAGAGCTGCCATGCCAGAGCTGCCGTGCGCCGTGGCGCTGCCAGAGCCCCTGGCAGAGCCGGGCTGCAAGTGCCGACAGCTGAGGGAAGCCCTGCCATGGCAGCGCCCCAAGCTCTTGTTTATCCCACAGAAAGAGAGGATCAGCACCTGGAGGTGACTGCGTCATTCCTGGAAAGGGACTATCTGCTTACAGTTGCAATGTCTGGCAGCAAGCAGGACGGCGCTGGTGCCAGGGAGTCAAGTGAGGGCAAAGCAGCCCTCTGACAGCCTGGCCCAGGGGCTCTTGTGGCAGCAGGCAGCGTGGGGATCAGAGCAGAGGCAGGGGGAGGCAGGAGCTGCTCGGCCATGCCGGGGCTGGGAGCCTCCTTCCTGCCCAAGTGGGACCCAGCTGGGCCAGGGGGCAGCTCCTGGGACAGCCGTGCCCACAATGGCCCCTGCTCTGCAAGGCCTCCAGCCCTGCCCATCAGCCAGGCAGGGACAGAGCAGCCTTGGGGCCAATGCTGCTGCAGGCTCTGAGCCCCGCAGAGCTGCTCATGCCCCGTGCTATTGGCTCTGTCCCCTGCAGCCTGCATGCTGTGTCGCCGTGCAGAGGCTGAGCCCTGTGCCTCCCCTGGCCCTGGCAACTGTTCCTGTGCTGCTCCTGCACTGCCCAGGGCATCCACAGGCCCTGCTTGGGCCGCACACAGACCAGAACCAGCTGGGGCTGTGACAGCTCTGCTGCTCTGGGCCCAGTCCTTGGACAAAGCACCCGCCTGTCCCTGGGCTGGGGGCAGTGCCCAGGCTGGGCTTGGCAGAGCCCGTCCGCTCCTGGAGGGCTGGGGGGCACTGCTCTGGCCTGGCCTGGCCCGGCCCTGGGCTCCCTTGGCATTCCTGCTTGCCCTTGCATCCACCAGTGATGGGCTGCAGCTCAATGGCCCCGGCCTGGCCGCACACTCAGGCCTGGAGCCTTCCCGTGGCTCCCCAGGGCACGAGAGCCTCAGCCCCAGCTCCCAAACACGGCCTAACAGGCTTTGCTGATATTGATCCCTGTTGGACCTTTGAAAGCATTTTGAAAGTAACCTTGTTTGGCAACTCCTTCAAGGAACAAACGTGATTCGCTTCTAATCAGTAAAAACTTTATTGGTTTGCTTGCACTTCCTGTAGGGTATGCTAATGCTTCCTTTGGCATTCCAGAAAATAATGAAAATCTAACAAATTCTAAAGAGAAGTTCTTGAATCCACTATGAGGAGAAGTCTCTACATTCACTATCCTTACATACACTTAAGTAGCTGTTCCTGTAACATATAAAGATGTAGTGGTTTACCTGACTGGACCACACAACAGGATGTTATACACACCGCTACACTAAAATCTTCTCTTCCCCGTTCATCACAAATTTAAAGCTCTTCTCGAGGTCCTGACTTAATTTTGCATGCACATTCATACCTGCAATCCCTCCCCATGCTCAGTTTTCACCTGGACTTACCAGGGAACAGATGTTCCATACTCACCTCAAGCAATCATCTACGTCTGTCTTCCTAACCCTCTTTTTCTTCACTGACTTCTACTAATCTATAAAATAACTGTGGACCCTCTGCACAAAAGAAACAACCAATTAATAGCCTTAAACACTTGTGATTGTGCTGCTGCTTCTAACAATCTTGACCAACACAGCACTAAAATCAGAAATCAATTCTCACATCCTTCCTGTTCTCCTGCCCCCACCACACCTTGGCTCCAGCAGAAATGTTCCCTACTGCAGCCTGGTGTGCTAAGAACAATCAAAGGCAGCAGCACTTTTCCTCAACATGCTGCAATCTGAATTGCACTGAAATTGCAGCTGTTGCTTTGGAAGCTCAGCACCAGCACCCCACATCTTCCCTGAGAACTGAGGCCTGAGCTCCCCATTTCAACACACCCTGTAAATCAGGCTGCCTGGAAGATTGCAGGCTGGGAACTGTGTGAACACAGCAGTGCATTTCAGCAGAGTTATGGAATCAGTCTCATGGAAGGCACATCCTTTATGCTTAAGATTCTATTCTACAAAGTCTAACCAGCAATTGTTTTGGTGGCCTGTGCAGGTTTTGGGGACTGTGCATGTTTCCTTTGGATGTTGTTTTCTTTGTTTCTAAATTTAAAATTCACTGGATTCAGAAGCGAAACCCCAGATTCATTAGAACAAAGAACCACAGGGACATATGTGGCTGACAAGAACACTCATCATTTCTAACAGTAACACCAGAAAGAGAGGAAAAAGATAAAGATGATTTAAATACCTGAAAGGACCCGAAATGTCTACGTAAGCTGTCAAGTGACTAAGTTTTTGGTAAACTCTAAAAGTCCAGATTCCTATTCGGTAATTGTCTGAAAGAAAAGAAAGCCAGAAATCTGCTTGACCTTCATTTTGCCAGGACTTTCTCACGGGATTCTACCATAACTTGGATCACAAGTGAGGGTGGCAAATTTTGACTAGAAAACTTTGATAACTAGGAAGCATTTTTTCCTCCTCACTGAATTACAGGAAGGCTTTAAAAGGAAAAAAAAAATAAAAGAGCGCAAAGAAATTCTATCATACCTCTTAGGCGTTCATCATCTTTGGAGAACAAAAAAAAAACTCTAGCACTTCCTGTGCCTGGTAAAGAAAGAAAACCTAGAAAAGGACAAAGGGATTTGAGCATCCTAAATTGTACTATCAAATTCCATGAACACAAGTTAAACCTGTAGTGCTTCAGAGAAATGCCATACATTGAAAAGCTTTATTCCCTAGAAACCAAATAGATCTTTTTATTTTCCAAATCCTCTTTTAAAGAGAAAACTGACTGTGTCTTTGGCTTTTGGCCAAACTCAGTTTGGAGTTGGTCAAACCAAAATGACCCAGTTAATTTCCTGTGCTCTACTCTTTCTTTCCATATTCACATTCACATCCAATGGGCTGCTGGGAGTTTTGACTCTGTGCAGCACGAACGGTTTTCCAAGATGACTTTCATTGCTCAGAGGTGTGCAATGTCACTTTCCCATTCCCTGAGTGCTGCTATTAATATTCCCACAGCATCCAACTACTACAGCCAAGTAGACAACAAAGAGAAATGGAACTTGCATTTCTTGGTCCTGTTCAATTTCTGACATCTCAGGCTCATCGTCATCCTCAGAACTGCTGTCCTGGAAACGTGGATCCTCTTGCCATGTGGCTTTTACCGGCTTTATTGTCCCAAGCGCGTGAGGCTCTGCATAGACAGCACCAATAGAGAAAAAAAGCCAAAACCAGATTATTCCTCTAATTGTCAGGAAAAATGCCTCCTTTCAAGTGAAATACTTACAGTGGAGAAGAGAGATTTAGGAAGAACAGAGTCTGCCCCTGCCAGATTTTCTAAGCTACATTTCTGCTCCAGTATTTTCCACTTTGTTCCAGGGATCCCTTATGTATTCTTAAACATTTCTCATTGCATTCAGAAGACACTGAATACCTTCTCAGTTCAGCACAAGTCTGGGGGGCTCATTGCTTTGTGCTGTTGCGTTGGATTTTTTAATATTTTGGGTAACTTCACAGGGTTTCTTTTCTCTCCTACATGACTGGGACTCGAGTTAATGTTGTTTCATCTTCATTTCAGACGGCCTCATTTTATCTAAGGTTAGGACACCCCAATGATCATGTGTCATTCCATTTCCTTTTTCTAAAGGTCCAAGAGTAGAATTCAGTAACAAACAGAATGTTCATGGATCTTGGGGCCAGCTCTCGGACTTTGCTCCTCCCCCTACATTAACGCACATTTCCTTAAAAGCCTTGTGAGGTTCTATGAAACTTGATATGACTGGTGTGTCACCTTTTTCCCTGTTTGAGGAATTCAGGGCATGAGAACAAGCTTTTTCACCACTCAGCAAAAACCCCCAATGCCTTCTCAAAGCATGCCTTTCAGAATTCCTGAGATGCAAGCATGAGGCACCTCTCAATAGTCTACCACAACCCTGGCAAGCAGAAATGAAGATCAAAATGCTTCTGCCTAATTACTGACCTCTGTTGCTGAAAATCCCCTGCATCCTGACCTTTTTTACACCATATTGCCCTACAGTGCCTGCCAGAAGCTCTTCCTTAGCAATGGCACTGTTAGATGGGTTCTGCTGTTACCTTCTTTGATGCCCAGCTCCTCTGTGACTCCAAAGAAAGAAAACTTGAAGTAACTCATCTCCTGAGCTGCATCATCCTCAGGCAAAGGTCCCAAATGGTCATCTGGGGCAGAGTCCTGTGCATCCTCTTTGTCCCAGGGTATTTCCTCAGTCTGTTCTGGTTTGTTCTTTGAAGGTCTTTCAAAGAAGAAACCAGAATAGACGGAGGAAATACCGTCTATTCTGGTTTGTTCTTTGAAAGGCCTCTTTCAAATCCGCAGCAATGGTGTAGGAGTTGTCTTCAGACACATGAGGCAGTGTCTCACTCTCTTTCTTCTTATTTTGGCTTTACTGAAATGAGATTGTTCAAGGATAGCAACACAGCAAATGTCCTTTTCAGACACAGCTTCCCTAAGACCCACCTTGCTCTGAATGTCTCCCTAAGCATATCCAAGCCTATTAAGGAGTGGTTCATTATCAAGGGTAAGCAGTGGGGAAACATCTGAGGTTGAAGTCTAAAGGCAGGAACAAGAGTCCTTTCTAATTAGCCACATCTTTAAGTGACTTTTCACTGAATACACAGTTACACAGAAATCAAGGTATTTAGCCCAGACTTCTTCCTGCCAGTAGAAACATCAAGAGCTAATCGGGTTTGCCCACAGAGCTGCACATCTCAGGGTCCCTGCACTGACCGTTCTCACCTTCACTTCCGGCAAGGAACACATGGCCTAGAAAAAAAAGATGACGGCGCTACGTGCTGCTGTTGGAGGTCCCAGTTGAGGTCCGACGTCGCTGGTGGGAGCGGCTGCTCCTGCGCGATGTCCCCGACCACGTCCCCCTACGCCTGGGCCTCTCAGCACTCGCTGCTGTCCTCCTGCTCCTGTCCTGGAAACTCCTGGACCGCACAGTTTGAGTCGAGGCCCGGCGCTGCTGGCGGGAGCGGCTGCGTCTGGGGGATGGCCCTGACCATATCTCCCTTTGCCTGGGCCTCTCAGCCCTTGGCCTTGTTCCACTGCTGCTGCCACGGCGACTCCTGGAGCGGACAGGTGGACTCTGGGCCCAGCCTTGCTGGCGGGAGCGCCTGCGTCTGGGGGATGGCCCTGACCATGTCTCCCTTCGCCTGGGCCTCTCAGTCCTTGGCCCTGTCCCTCTGTTCCTGTTATGGCAAGTCCTGGAGCGGACAGGTGGACTCTGGGCCCAGCCTTGCTGGCGGGAGTGCCTGCGTCTGGGGGATGGCCCTGACCATGTCTCCCGTCGCCTGGGCCTCTCAGTCCTTGGCCCTGTCCCTCTGTTCCTGTTATGGCAACTCCTGGAGCGGACAGGTGGACTCTGGGCCCAGCCTTGCTGGCGGGAGCGCCTGCGTCTGGGGGATGTCTGTGATGGTGTCTCCCTTTGCTTGGGCCTCTCAGCCCTTGGCCCTGTCCTACTGTTCCTGTCACGGCGACTCCTGGACCGGACAGGTGGACTCTGGGCGCAACTTTGCCGGCGAGAGGAGCTTCTCCTGCGGCCGGGCCCAGCACGTCTGGAATGGACCCTGTCCTCAGGGTCAGGGGACGTGCTGCACGTTGCCCTTGATCTGCTGATGCTGCTGGTGTCCAGTGAGGAAGATGGCAGCGCCTGCTGCCATGCTGCGTGGTGGGGCCTGCTGTGGCTGCCCGTCTCTGGAGATGGAGGTGGGGAAACCAGCACCAATGGCACAGGGCTGTGGGAGCTGGGGCTGATGGCCTCAGGTTCTGACCAGCCACGAGCAGATTGCAGTCCTGACTGTCTGGCTGGCCTGGGGCCATTGAGCTCTGTCTCATCCCTGGAGGCTGTAAGGGCAAGCAGGAATGTCAAAGAACACCCAGGCCCCGGCCAGGCCAGGCCAGAGCAGTGCCCCCAGCCCTCCAGCAGTGGATGCTGCGCTCTGCCAAGCCTGGCCTGGGCACTGCCCCCAGCCCAGGGACACCGGGGACTTTGACTCATACATGTTCCGAGCCCAGCACAGCTGTCACACTCCCATCTCTGTGTGCTGTTCCTCAGGCCAGAGCAGCGCCTGTGGGTGCCCTCAGCAGCACAGGAGGAGCACAGGAGCAATTGCCAGGGCCTGGGGAGGCAAACAGGCTCATAGCACTGAGAACAAAGTGTACCAGCATGTGGTTGTCTGGCCAAGCGCTTCTGCTTCTTCCCACTTTGAGCCCTTGCCGAGACACAGGTTCCCTGCAGAGCCCCAGGTGCAGCTTCCCAACTTACCCCCGTTCCTCTGCCTCCTCCCTGCCCCCAGGGTAAAGGCAATCCCTGGCGTTGCACTGGCCGTGCCTCACTCCTAGATCTGCGAAGGCATCATTGTCCTCCCATGTTGGCTGTCTGATGGAGAAAGGAAGAGATGACGAATTTCTGCTGCTCTCCCTCACGGAGGTCCGGGGTGTCCCAGCTCTTTCTCCAGCACTTTTCCAAGTTGGGGGTGAAGCTGAAGCCCAGACTCACGGGACAGAGCAGGGCCAGGGCTCCTGGGGCAGGGCCTGGCACAGCACAGCACTTGCACCCTCCTGGCTGGTGGGCCAGGCAGAAGGACACCAACCTAAAGGGGACTCGGATCCCCAGGATGAACATTTCAACAGGGAATTCCCCACTGTCTCTGCACAGGGGGCACTGGAAATACAAAGCACCAGCGCGCAAGGCCTGTCCCTGCAGGGCAAACACAGGCAGGGCTGAGTGAGGCCCTGCTGCTGCTGCTGAGCACCTGCTGTGCCCCGGGGCTGAGGGGAGGGCTCCTACCTGGATGCAGTCCCTGTGGAACCAGGCCCTTTTGCACGTTGGGCACACCAGGGTTGTGAAGGTCTTTCTGTCCTCCACAGGCTCCAGGCAGATGAGGCAAACGGTGTCCGGCTCAGGAGTCGCCTCTACCACCTGCTCTGGACGGTGCTCAGGGCAGAAAGAGCTGGGGGCAAAGGGATGGGGAAAGTGAGAAATGCTGGATCATTCCCCAGGGGTGGCCATAAAGAGAGATGAGGTACCTGAACGGAGCAACGTATACATTGACACAGCCGCCCTCCTTGGTACAGGGCAGGTGGAACCATCTGTCACAGTGCTTCCTGCAGCACATGATGGTTGCCCCGCTCTGGCCGCAGATGCAGCAGCGCTGGAAAGAGCCAAGCAGCTGCATCAGCAGCAGCAGCAGCAGCAGCAGCAGCAGCAGCAGCAGCAGCCTCGAGGCCTCCCCAGGCAGCCCCAGGGCTTCAGGCAGGGCGCAGGACGTGGCCGCTGCCGGCTCCCAGCCCACAGAGCCACCAGCTGGAGGAGGGAGGCTCCTGTGGCAGGGCCTCTGTGCCACAGCTGCTGGGAGCCAGAATTTGTCCCAGCTGTTGGGCCGGCCTTTCTTTCCTGCAGTCTGGGCTAAGCTCTGGCAAACCTCGCCAGGCACAAATCTCCCTGCTCTTGTCAGGCTCTCACCTTCTGTGCCGCCCGCCGCACTGCAATTAGGAGATCTCGAGGGAGAAAGCCCATGAGTCCCCCGCGGTCCGTCTCTTGCTGAAATAGTAGAGTGGCGAAGAACTGCAGCCAAGGGGAGAAGCTGATGAGGAGAGGGCGGCAGGAGCTGCCCATTGCAAAGGTGGAGGGAGCGCCTGGAGCCACTCACCATGCAGAACACGTGGGCACAGAGCCCACCCTTCTGCAGTTTGTCACCACACATGTCTGGGTCAGCCTCGGCACGGCGACACAGCATGCAGGCTGCAGGGGACAGAGCCAATGGCACCGGGCATGAGCAGCTCTGTGGGGCTCTGAACCTGCAGCAGCATCGGCCCCAAGGCTGCTCTGTCCCTGCCTGGCTGATGGGCAGGGCTGGAGGCCTTGCAGAGCAGGGGCCATTGTGGGCACGGCTGTCCCAGGAGCTGCCCCCTGGCCCAGCTGGGCCCCACTTGGGCAGGAAGGAGGCTCCCAGCCCCAGCATGGCCGAGCAGCTCCTGCCTCCCCCTGCCTCTGCTCTGATCCCCACGCTGCCTGCTGCCACAAGAGCCCCTGGGCCAGGCTGTCAGAGGGCTGCTTTGCCCTCACCTGGCTCCCTGGCACCAGCGCCGTCCTGCTTGCTGTCAGACATGGCGGCTATCTACGTTGAGTCTGTCTCCTCGAGGGACGTGGTCACTTCGAGGTGCTGTTCCTCTCTCTCTATGGGAGAAAGAAGGGGGGGGGGGAGTTTGCAGAACAGGCCCAGAGCCACGAGGCTCTACTCCCTGCTCAGGCCTGCGTGAGCCCTGCTCCTGTCCGCTTTCTCCTCCCGTCGTCGCCTTGAGGAACGCTGCAGTGTCCTCTGGCTGTTCCTCCGCTGATTCTGTGATTTTGGGAAGGGAGAGGCAGGTGAGCCTGCAGCACAGGCCCAGAGCCCCAATGTGTGGGGCCCCTCTGGTCCCTGGGCAGCCACATCCCCGCCCTACCTTCTCCTCCCGTTGTCAGGTCGCACTGACACTCGGCTTGAGCCCCGCGTTCCCTTTTGTGGCCTTGGTGGCACAGGTCACAATGGCCACTCTGACATCAGAGCCGTGTACCCAAAATCGGGCAGCCATGGCCCCAGGTCCCTGGCAACCACTTGTGGCGGCCCCCTCGGGCACCGAGCTTCTGAGATGGGTCCGAGCGTTTGCTCAGGGTGTAAACAGGGCCGGGACTCCTGCAGCAAGTGCAGGGTCAAATGCCAGGCCCTGGGGCAGCCAGCCAGGGTGGCACTGTGGGCAGGGAGGTGCTGTTCAGGCACTGCTACGCCAGGGCTCCGGCCCCGGCCAAGGGAAATCTCTGCCCCTGGCAGGTGGTGGCCCAGAGAGCCCGTGCGGAGTCAACTGCACTGCAGGGATTCAAACCCTGCTCTACGTGAACTGATGTTTTCATCAAGACCTGTCTGCAGAAAACTAAGATGAACCTGATTTGATGCTGCTGCTGATCACCATTGGGTACAGGAGATAAACCTGGACACCACCACAGCTGCCTCCGTTATCCTGCCATCATATGAACTAACAACTTTGACTTTCCATATAAATGGAAAAATTAGTATTAAGCTTCTGAGAAACCTCATCTTTTATACTGACTCAGCAGAAAGACAGCAAATTCACTGAGAATTTTCTGTGTACATTTGACAGGAGAGCTTGCAACTGTCCTCAACTCAAGTCAAATACAGGAGGATGCTTTTCCTACATTATAGGAACTTTGCCAGTTTGGTCCATGCTTTCCTACTAGAAAATACATTGGAAAAAATCAGGAAGAGAAGCACAAACAATTCTTGTCAATTTTTCTCTTTCGTGTCTCTGCAAACATGCTCCTGGAAATGCAGATCCATGACTTCTGGAACAATCAGTGGCATCTCTGGGAAGCAGGGCAGGGGCTGACAGGCAAGGACACCCTGCACCTGCCTGATGCTGGGGCAGCAGGAGTTTGTCCATTTTCCTGTCTCCATGGGAGAGCCACCTTGGCTGGGAAACGATCCCTTCACTGGTCTAGGAGGGAGGCACAGCCAGTGCAATGCCAGGGAGTGCCTTTACCCTGGAGGCAGGGAGGAGGCAGAGGAAGAGGGGGAAAGTTAGGAAGCTGCACCTGGGGCTCTGCAGGGCTCCCGGCTAGGGCTCGAAGCACAAGGAGCCAGAAGAGCTTGGCCAGACAATCCCGAGCTCTGGACACCTTGTCCTCAGCACCGGGAACCCGTTTGCTTCTCCAGGCCCTGGGCACTGCTCCCGTGCTGCTCATGCCAGTTACACACAGAGACAGAGCTACCTGCTCTGTCTCAACCCTCTTCAGCACTGAACAGCACAACAGAGTAACATGTTCTCTTAAGTACATGGTCTAATTATTAATAGTCCTGCAAAGACTCACATTCAAAGCACACACACACAAAAACCCCAAACCCTGGTACAAACCTTGCATCAACACAAAATGCATGTTGCTGTTCAGAAACACAGAGCAGCACTTTGGCCAATGACTTTTCCTATAAGATCTTTCAAAGGATTGCAAAAGTGACTTTGTGTGACAACTTCTTCAAGGAACAAACTAGAAATAGTTCTGATTCTTTAAAAATTTATTGATTTGCTTTCACTTTGCTTCTAGCATCCTTACACTTCTCCCGGCATTCCAGAAAATCGTGAAAATTCAAATAATATCAGGGGAAGTTTTTGAATTCTTTCATGTTTCTCTCAAAGGCTTTCTTGATGTACATACAAAGAACATACAGAGAAGCAGTGGTTTGCCTGAGTGGACATTAAAAGAAAACGTTATAGACTCCACTATACTAAAACACTTCTGTTGCCTGGTAATTACAAAGCATGAAGCTCTTCTAGAGGCTTTTCCCAATGACACTTCATAAGTCCTTCTCTGCTCAACTCTCAAGCCTGTCCAGGTCTCATTGAAGGGCAGCAGAGGCTTGTGATGCCTCAGCCCCAGCTCCCAGTTCTGTCCCATCAGCAAATGCTGAGGGAACACTCCGTCCCTTCTGCCAGGTCACTGGGGAATAAGGCAAAAAAGGCTGATCCCAGCAAGGTCAAAACAGAAAAGAAGGACTTACAAACACGCTGGAATAGAGATACCACCAAAGGAATTGCAATTGGAGGAGAAAAAAAGAAAATTTTGGGAAAATGAGTGACTAAAAGAAAATGGCCCGGGATTATATCAGGGGCATTGCTAAGGAGCAAAACATGCCAAAACTAAGCTCACAGATGTGGCAAAAGCAGGGGGAAAAGTCAAAGAGGAAGACACAACTTAGGGGGGAAGATATGAGGGACATGGCATGGACAGTTCATGAAACAACAAAAAAAAAGAAAAAAATCATTCCCAAAGTCAAAGCCATCAAAAGGCATGGCATGCCATCAAGGGCAAAGACATGCACCAAAGATTCCTCTATTAGTCCCCATTGAAATCACAAGATTCCCTTTCCCTTCCCAAAAGCAAATGAAATTTCCTTTTGGGAAGGGAAAAGGAATCTTGCGAATCCCAAAAGAAAGGCTTACAAAGACTCTGGAAAGGAGATAGGTTCAAATGAAATGCAATTGAAAAAAGCAGAAAGTCGGGAATTTTAGTGTCTTAAAATAATAGGCTGTGAGGAAATCAGCTGCATTGCAAAGGACCAAAACATGCCAAAAGTAAGCTCACAGATGTTGCAAAAGCAGGGGAAAAAGTCAAGGAGGAAGACACAACTTAGGGGGCAAGATATGAGGGACATGGCATGGATACTTAAAAAAAAAAAAAAAAAAAGAAAAAAGTCTTTCCCAAAGTCAAAGCCATCAAAATGCGGGCAGGCCATACGCCAGCAAGTGCAGGCACATGCAGCAAAGCTTGCCAAAATTGATCTCCACTGAAGGCCAAAACAGAAAAGAAGGAGTTACAAGCAGGCTGGAATGGAGATCCGTCAGAGGAATTGCAATTGGAGGAGAAAAAAAGAAAATTTGGGACTTGACTTTTTCCCCTGTTTTTGCAACATGTGTGAGCTTAGTTTTGGCATGTTTTGCTCCTTTCACTGCACCTGATATAATCCTGGGCCATTTCCTTTGAGTCACTCAATTTCCCAAAATTTTCTTTTTTTTTCCTCCAATTGCAATTCTTTGATGGTATCTCCATTCCAGCGTGTTTGTAAGTCCTTTTTGCTGTTTTGGCCTTCAGTGGGGATCAATTTTGGCAAGCTTTGCTGCATGCGCCTGCACTTAATGGCGTATGGCCTGCCCGCATTTTGATGGCTTTGACTTTGGGAAAGATTTTTTCCTTTTTTTTTTTGTTTTAAGTATCCATGCTATGTCCCTCATATCTTCCCCACCAAGTTTTGTCTTCCTCCTTGACTTTTCCCCTGCTTTTGTAACCTCTGTGAGCTTAGTTTTGGCATGTTTTTTTTCCTTTGCAATGCAGCTGATTTCCTCATTTGAAGACACTAAATTCCCAATTTTCTGCTTTTTTCAATTGCATTTCATTTGACCCTATCTCCTTTCCATAGTGTTTGTAAGCCTTTCTTTTGGGATTCGCAAGACTCCTTTTCCCTTCCCGAAAGGAAATTTCGTTTCCGTTCGGGAAGTGAATACGAATCTTGCGATTTCAATGGGGACCAATAGGGGAATCTTTGGTCCATGCCCCTGACCTTGATAGCATCCCATGCCTTTTGATGGCTTGGACTTTGGGGAAGACATTTTTCTTTTTTTATTTGTTTTATGAAGTGTCCGTGCCATGTCCCTCATATCTTCCCCCCTAAGCTGTGTCTTCCTCCTTGACTTTTTCCCCTGCTTTTGTAACATCTGTGAGCACAGTTTTGGCATGTTTCTCCTTTGCACTCCACCTTATATAATCCCGGGCCATTTTCTTAGAGTCACTATATTTCCCAAATTTTCTGTTTTTCTCCTGAAATTGCAATTCCTTTGATGGTGTCTCCATTCCAGCGTGTTTGTGGGTGCTTCTTTTCTATTTTGGCCTTCAGTGGGGATCAATTTTGGCAAGCTTTGCAGCACGTGCCTGCACTTGCTGGCGTATGGCCTGCCTGTATTTTGATGGCTTTGATTTTTGTAAAGATTTTTTCTTTTTTTTTTTTAAGTATTCATGCCATGTCCCTCATATCTTGCCCCCTAAGTTGTGTCTTCCTTCTTGACTTTTCCCCCTGCTTTTGCAACATCTGTGAGCTGTCTATTGGCATGTTTTGGTCCTTTGCAATGCACCTGATATAACACCGGGCCATTTTCTTAGAATCACTAAATTTCCCAAATTTTGTTTTTTCTCCTCCAATTGCAATTCCTTTGATGGTGTCTCCATTCCAACGTGTTTGTAGGTCCTTCCTTTCTGTTTTGGCCTTCAGTGGGGATCAATTTTGGCAAACTTTGCTGCATGTGCCTGCACTTGCTGGCATATGGCCTGCCTGCATTTTTGATGGCTTTGACTTTGGGAAAGATTTTTTTCTTTTTTTTTTTTTTTTTTTTTTAAGTATCCATGCCATGTCCCTCATATCTTGCCCCCTAAGTTGTGTCTCCCTCCATGACTTTTTTTCCCCTGCTTTTGCAACATCTGTGAGCTTAGTTTTGCATTGTGCCTGATATAATCCCAGGCCATTTTCTTAGAGTCACTAAATTTCCCAAGTTTTCTTTTTTTCTCCTCCAATTGCAATTCCTTTGATGGTGTCTCCATTCCAGCATGTTTGCAGGTCCTTCTTTTCTGTTTTAGCCTTCAGTGGGGATAAATATTATGCTTTAGCTTTATCTGTGAGCTTAGTTTTGGCATGTTTTGGTTCTTTGCAATGCAGCTGATTTCCTCACAGCCTATATTTTGAAGACACTAAATTTCCTGATTTTCTGCTTTTTTAATTGCATTTCATTGGAACCTATCTCCTTTCCAGAGTGTTTGTAAGCCTTTCTTTTGGGATTCGCAAGATTCCTTTTCCCTTCCCAAAATTTCCTTTCGGGAAGGGAAAAGCAATCTTGTGATTTCAATGGGGACCAATAGAGGAATCTTTGGTGCATGTCCCTGCCCTTGATGGCATGCCATGCCTTTTGATTGCTTTGACTTTAGGAAAGATTTCTTTCTTGTTTTGGTTGTTTTCTGAAGTGTCCATGCCATGTCCCTCATATCTTGCTCCCTAAGTTTTGTCTTCCTTCTTGACTTTTTCCCCTGCTTTTGCAACATCTGTGAGCTTAGTTTTGGCATGTCGGCCCCTGCCAGGCTGCTGAGCAGGGACGAGGAGGCAATGAGGCCCCAGGCCTGCAAGGGTCACTTTTCCCCTCGTGGTCTCAGGCCCAGGGCCAGCAGCCATGGCCAAAGTGCTGCCCATGTTGGCTCTGGCAGGGCTGTCTCGCAGCTGCTGCCCATCCCTGTGCCCTGTGCAGCCCAGGCTGTCCCACGGTGTCCCTGCCCTGCGCCTCTGTCCCTGCAGGCTGTCGGCATCGCCCGGCTGCCCCACCTGGCTGGGCCCTTCCTTTGCTGACAGCTCTGCCTCCTGCCTGCCCCTGCCTGCCCACACAGAGCCTGGGGCTGCTCCAGGCTCCTGCTGGGGACGTGCTGCACCACAGCCCTGCCCTGGGAGGGAAATTCCTTTCTGCTGCTGCCCAGGCTGGGCCTCCCCAGCTGCCCTTGTGCGGGGTGCGGAGGTTCAGGGATATCACACCACAACCAATATGATCCAGTGAAGCCAAATTTATTATCCCTAAAAAGACTATATTTATAATAAATCTCTACTGTCCACGTGTCTCTAGCTAATACGTGATTGGTTAATCCTAGCTATTTAGACATCTAAATTAGAATGCTGATTGGATCACCTAATTTTTCACGCGTCTTGCTGTCGTCTTCTGGCCCACTCATGGTTCAATGTTTTCCTTTTTTCCCAAGCTTGCTGTCAAACTTGCTGAGTCCTGATGACTCTTCTTGTATTTTTCTCAAGGATATACCAACCCCATTTCTGAATATGTCCATTATCCATTGTTTGTGAATGTGTCCATTGTCCATTAGTAGAAGTAGGTTGGATTGTGCATCGGCTGAATATGGCCCTTGTCTAGCAAGAACTCCTCAATCTGCAAAAAACTCTCAACAGTTCCCCAGTTTTGTTTTTGCACAAGCCAGACTGATTTCAAAGCACGCTCAATTATTTTCTGCACAGCAAGGCACTACAAGCAAAATGCCAAAGCGTACTAAATCCTTGAGCCAGCCTGTTATTCCCCAGGATTTTAGCCACTCATCAAAAGAATTCTCAACCACTGTGAGCTTTTTCATATTCTCCTTAAGCAATGACAATTTCTTGTCAATAGATCCAGAGTGGTCAGAGAGATTCATGCAACACATCCCTTCAAAATCTTCACGCTCATCTCCTTGTGCTAGCAACAAAAAATTTATAGCAGTCCTATCCTGTAACACAGCGTGGTGTATGCTACCTACATCAGTGGTAAGCTCATTCCGGATTGCAGATGTAATGTTAATTTGTTTTCCTGTCCAACAAGCCAATCGTTTGAATGATATAAGGGCCTGTGATGAAGCTAATCCTGGTGTAAAAAGTGATGCCAGGATAACCGAAGGCCAATTCCACAATTCTACATTATCCTTGCAGTCTGAGCCTAATAGATGCTCACTACATTTTGGACGTTGGAATTTGTGCCTGATGTCAAGCATCTGTTGAATGCTAGGGGCAAACAGTGTCAATTTCCCAAACTAGCATGGTCCTCCTAATCCTTTCTGAGGAATTGCAGGCCAAGCTTTATCTCCACCAAAGAGAAACAAAAGTAGAAAAAAGTTATTGCAGAAGCTATTGTAGAAGGGACTTTTCTCTCCAATGATGTAGAAGCTTTTCTTGTAGTAACTAATGCTGCAAGTAGAGTTTGAGAACCTTTCGATTGGAAGATTTTAGAAAAGATGAGAGCTGCATTTTCACAATTTGGTTGAAAATGCCAACTTGCACAGTCACTTCTGCAGTATATTTTTCCATCTAACGCATTAATTCCAGCTGATGTGCATACCCTAATCAGACTTAGAGTGCCACCCTATCAGCAGGTGATGTTTCATAAAAGCTGGGAGGAAAAGTGTGCTCAAGAAGCTGCAAGACCTAGAGTGCAGGGTGATCCTCTGTATGGTTTAACAGCACAACAGTTACTTGGCAAAGGGCCCTGGGCTACTGCCACTGCCCAGGCTAGGAGCATTGATCAAGTCTTACAGATGAGCCAACAACTAGCATGTAATGCATTTCTTGCACTTCCAGATAAGTTACACACTATGTCTTTTACACAGATTTGTCAAAGAAAGAATGAAGACTTTGATAAATTTGTAGACAAATTGCATGAAGCTATCTATAATCATTCTGATTTAGATTCAGACACAAAGATACAATTGGATGGACTCTGGGATCATTTCTCCATTCCAAATGGCTTTCCCTTCAGTCACAAGAGCCTTCCATCTCTTCCAAAAATTGCCTGCTGAAACTCTTCTGCTCCCATCCAAATCAGTTCACTACTCCAGCATAACCCTTGAAGCACAGACAGATGACTCTTCAACTAATTATAGTAGAAAAGAAGGGTATTTATTGCAGCCCTGGTCACATGTAAACTAATTTCCAAAGACACGTGCAAGGAGTTGCAGACTCCCGCTCTCTATTTCTACAGAAAAGGTTTTACATTAGGTTTCTAAGGACCCATAATACATAATTATTACCTGCCTGCTTCACATTTTTATCAGCTGAATATCTATTACAGTTGCGCAATTGTATTCCCTTAACTGGATTGGTGGGATTTTGAAATGAGGGAGTGGTTGTATGGGAGGAAGAAAGCAGTCTTCCTCATGGTGAACTCTCCTCCCATGGCCAGTTGGCAAGACCTTTTGACCTGCTGCTCATGGTCCAAGCCTCTCCTAACTGTTCAATTATTCTTAAGGCAAGGTCTTTCTATGGTCTCAGCTTCTTCACAATTGCTTCCTCCATCCCTGTCACTCCTAGCTTGATGTTCCTAATATATTTGGTACTCTTTAACTAAGGCACATGATTTCTGCTAGCTGTATTACTAAATTAGCTTCTTACCTCATTTTAAAATCTTAACTAAAATATGCAATCTTCTACTATCCCAATTCTATTCCCAGCTGAGCCCTCGACCCATCTGCACTTTTCAATTATCCTCATTACATTTTCAGCTAACCCCTTGACTCACCTCAGGCACATCCCCGACTGCCTCTCTCCCAGCAGCTCAGAGCTGCATTGCACAGCGCTTGCTGTGCACCACAGAGCACAAAGTAGGCTGGCCTGGTGGGCCTGAATATTTCTGCCAAACACTCTGAATCTCACACCTTTGCTCTGGCTCAGTGCAGAACTGCAGGGTTGCAGGCGCTTCCTCCCAGAGCTGCGTGAGGCGCTGGCTCCTGCAGATGGGCCCTGCCAAGCTGTCCCTGCCTCACGCTGGCCTCGCTTCCCTGGCACAAGTGCTGGGCCTGAAGGAGCTGCCCTGTGCTCCAGCCTGCCGAGCAGCCCGGCTCCCTGCCCCGGTGCCCAGAGTGCTGCACACACTGCTGGCCTTTGCCAGGAGTTGCAGGGCAGCTGGCAGAAGAGGAGGAATCCTCAGCCAGCCCAGCGACCCGCGGCTGCCCTTGGCCTTTCTCTGCTCCTGGGCACACTCCAGACGGCCATGGCCTCCAGGCCGGGCTGTGCCCAGCACGGCTGCGCTTCCCCTCAGCAGCAGCCAGCTGCCACCTGGGCTCTGAGAGCGGAGGATTCTCCCGCTCCCAGCAAGAGACACCCAGGGCCCGGCTGCTGCCTCTTGCAGCTCCAAGGGCCTCCTTCCAGCCTGCCTCTGCCGGGGCTCAGGCTGCTCCGGCCTCTGCCGGGGCTCTGCTGGGGCTCCAGCCCGGGCAAGGCCGGGCCCGCTCTCACCTCACAGGCGCTGACAGCTCTGCACCACAGGAGACCTTCGCAAGCACCCTCTCTGATCTTTCTGCTTTCTCACTTGAGCAAGGCTCTCCTCCAGCCAAAGAGATTATTGCATTTAGGGATACAAATCCAAGTGGCAGGAACCCCAATGCTCTCCAGTCACAGCTGAAGGCCTGCATCTGCACAGCGTGTTTGGGCTGCCTCATTCTTCCTTTGGTTTTGCCTCCAAATGCCATTGCCCTTTCTGCCTCAA
Source organism: Ammospiza nelsoni (assembly GCF_027579445.1). Classification (NCBI taxonomy): domain Eukaryota; kingdom Metazoa; phylum Chordata; class Aves; order Passeriformes; family Passerellidae; genus Ammospiza; species Ammospiza nelsoni. The sequence continues at coordinate 1,854,679 of NC_080661.1, read as the reverse complement.
CTAGAAATACCACAGCTGCGCCATAACCAGCCAGTGGGTCATATTCCAAAGGCAGTGCGGTCTGGAGAGGATGAATGAAGAGGAGCCTTCCTCACTTATGAAACCATACAAAAAAAGCCATATGTGTGACTTAGTACCAATAAAAAACAATTGGTAATTCAGAAGGAAATGTTGAATTTTCTGAAGGGGTCAGAAGGAGGAGAATCTTCCGAGTGAGTTGATGTTTCAGAAACTTTATTAATTAAAACTCTAATCTATAATTCTATGCTACAAATCTCTTTAGCAACCCTACTCTACAATCCTACTCTAAATTGGTAACAGAGATAACATCTTGACATGATTGCTATGTTCTAGTCTCCCAGGGTTAGGGTTAGGCTTAGGCTTAGGCTTACACTTAGGCTTAGGCTTAGGTTTAGGCTTAGGCTTAGGTTTAGGCTTAGATTTAGGTTCAGGTTTGGGTTTAGGTTTAGGCTTTGGCTTAGGCTTAGGGTTGGGGTTAGGGAAAGGGTAAGGGAAAGGGTAAGGGATAGAGATAGGGATAGGGTTAGGGTTTGGGTTAGCATTTAAGGTTAGGGTTAGGTTTTAGGTTTAGAGTTTAGGGTTAGGGTTATTCGTCTTCTTCACTGAGTTGATGACTTGTGCCAGGATGAATGGTGGCTTGGCTGAAGTTACAAATGGATGCTGTCCACCGGAAAAAAAAATACAACAAAGAACAGTGAACCATTACTTTCCAAGCTCATTGCTTCAGGGACTCAATCAGGATACATCAAGTTCCTGGAAAGACCCAGAAAGAGGAGCAATGGGACCATCTGCTCCCCAGTCATCCCCAATGTGCAAGACCTTGCCATCACAGGCAAACCTGGCCCAGAATCCCACTCATCTGTTTATTGTGATGTCTTCATCATGCTGGGATTTTTGCCCTGCCAATGCTCTAGAAATGCTGCTTTCTGTCCCTGGGTTTTCTTCCTTTCAGGAAACTCCAATGGCTCACATGGGTCCCTGCCTTTGAAAGACAGGCACTCTGCTGATTCCCACAGGGACAGAAAGCAGTGTCCGCCTTTCCATGCCCTGCCCCTCGTGTGCTGGATGGCACCTTCCTTCCCAGCAGGGCCAGCCCAAGTGGCACTGGGCCCTGCAGTTCCCTCTCTGCCACACAACCCGGCAGTAACCCTGGCACAGTTCCCGTCTGCTTGAGCATGCCAGGCAGCAGATGGGGCTGGGACAAGTCCCTCCCAGCTGTCCCAGTTTGCGTGGCAGAAACCTCTGAGGGTGGGCTGGGGGTCACAAACCAGGGCCCCTCAGAGGCTCACAGTGAGCCCCCCACAGCCCCTCCTGCCCACAGCCAAATCTCTGACCCCTAGGCTGGGACTGGCTTCCTTGGGTTCCTCCACCACCATTTCATGTCTCTGTACCCTGCATTGCTCTACTTCAATTCTTTTGCCATTAGATAAAACTGAACACTCCACCAAATCACAGAAGAGGGCAACAGACACAGTCAGAGGACAGAGCACCTCTCCTCACAGGAAATGCAGAGGGAGCTGGAGTTATTCAGTTTTGTGAAGGACAGGCCCCGGGGAGACTTTCCAAGACTTCAGAGTGGCTTTGAAGAAAGTGTGGGACATCTTTTTTAACAGGGTCAGTTACAATAGGATATGGACAAATATTTTTAAACACTAAGGGCATCTAATCAGACTAGGTCTAAGGAAGAACTTGTTTACTCGGAGCATGGTGCCACCCTGGCACAGCTTGCCCCAAGAGCTTGTAGGAGCCCCATCCCTGCAACCATTCCGGCTCCAGTGGCAAAGGGCTCTGAGCAACCCAATCTCTTTAAAGATGTCCCTGCTCATTGCAGGACACTTGCACCAGAGGACATTTACAGGGCCCTGCCAGCCCAACCCAGTCTAGGATTCCTCACCATTTTCATTTGAAGAGCAGCAAGAGTGGAGGTGAGGAGGAAGGGGGCTCATCTGCTGCCTTGGGCTTGAGTGGAAGAGGAGCCCATCCCTCAGAGCCTGTTTCACCTGCAGCCCCTTCACATTTTACCTGCAGGAGCTCCTTGGCAGACCAGCGCTGCTCCTCGTCTGTCTGCAGGCAGCAGCTCAGGAAGTCACGCAGCAAAGCCGAGAGGAGCTTGGGCTGCCGCAGCTGTGGAGTCCCTACTGTGGCTATCAGGTATGTAGCCTGGAGAGAAAGGAGACACCAGGCTCCACCTCCTGCTTTCACATCTCTAAGGCTCTCCCAGATCCCTTTGTTTAACCTCTGTTCTTCAGTGGCAGTTTCTGCCCTGGCACAGACCCAGAGATGACTTTGCTTTACCAACCAAAAACCCAAACCCCGATGCAGCCACAGCTTTTCCACCATCCTGCAGATCTTGCCTTGGCAGCTGATTTCATTGCCTGACCTAGTTAGTGGGAACTACATCAGCAAAAGGACATTTGCTTCTCTGAGGATTCATGCCAGCTTGAGATGGTTTTTGGAAGAGGGACATTGCTATGCTAACTAATTTCAAGGGTTAGTACATGAAAGGCATCTCTGCAGTGCTTGTTGGTCCTTTAAGCGCACGTGCCCTAGAACAAAACTCATCAAGCTTTTTGTGCTGTTCTTGAAAACAATGGGAATTGGAAGAAAAGAAAGGAAATCCATCAGTTAATACCCAGGTAGGGAACCAAATATTTACAATCTCCTCTTCAACACAGACACATTAAGATGCCTGCACAAATGTATTGGGATGAAAATGCCTGCTTGGGCACACAGGAGCCACTTGCAGCTCTGTCTCTCAGCAGTCTGAAAATTTCAGCTTCCCATTTTTGCAGCAAAAGAAAAATTGTCTAGGTCAGAAGAAGGAGAGGTTCCATCCCTATGGACACCCTGTAGTCATTTGGCTGCTCAAGTCAATGCATTAATGGTAGGCCCATCCCAGAAAGTGGCAGGAAACAAACAGGAGGTTTTGGCAGGCTCTCCACATCACCAGGCTCTGGCTTGGTGACGTGCAGAATGTTGCTTGGGCTAGGAGAGAAACACGGTCACTGAGTGTTTCAGCAGCACTGCACAAGAAGCAGAAGAGACTCTGTGCATTACACCCTCATGCCCATGTTTTCCAGTGAGAAGAAACTGCACACAGGGTTAGGTTCCTCTCTAAAGACCACGGTTTTAGAAACTTTGTTGGGTTTGGGTTTCCTTCCTTCATTTCTGGAAAGATAACAACACTTTTAAGATGCTTTTTTCCTGTTATTAAGGCCATCTACAAAGACAAAAGGACTGAAACCACTAGCCCAAAGGAAAGTGTTGAGTGAGAATGGAGTTTGTTTGGAGTTTGTTTGCATGTGGTAAGGCTTGAGTTCCCCCACTGATGCAACCAAAAGTCCAGCAGATGCTGATGTGTTGCAGGGACATTTGTAGGAGGGGACCTTGGTGGAAGTAGTTCCAGCAGATGGCAATGGGATTTTGTCCAGTGGCACACAGGACATGGGACAGGTGAGAAAGACAGTGGGATTAGTGAGTATTTGCTCCTTACCGTGCCAGAACTTTCGCCCAAGTAAGGAGGTTCTTGTTCTATCATTTCAATTCCCACAATTCCAAAAGACCATATGTCCACTTTGGGGCCATATGGTTGACCTGTCACCACTTCAGGCGCCATCCGCCAAGGAGTCCCGGTTACCGAGCACCGTCTGCTCTGCTCAGGGGTGAGCTGAGTAGCGAGGCCAAAATCAGCTGAGGAGAAAACAAAATACTGGTTTTATCTGAATTCTGTGCAATTAGGAAAGCAAGCAAAAGAATTCCCCACCAGAAGTTTGAAATTGCTCTGTTGAATCTCCTGGCATTGGCGACTTTAAAAATCCTCCCATGTTTTACACTGCCTCTAGCAGTGGCTTTTGTTCTTTGGAAACTTTAGACTTGTAACTCCCTCCCTCTGGAAGGGACCCACACAGAGCAAGGCCACTCTTGACTGCTTGTGGCTCCTTCTACCTCTGTGCACGTTGCAACTGTGCCCTCAGCTCGCAGCAGGGGTCCCTGCACTGCCACCAGCACCATTTTGGGGAGCTGGCAGTCACGCCAAGCAGCCCCACACCCACATCCCTGGAATGCTGCACCTGACCAAGAATATACTGACCCAGTTTGACAGAACCGTCGGTTCTGAGAAGGATGTTGTCACTCTTCACATCTCGATGGATCACATCGTTTGAATGAAGAAAATCCAGTCCTTGCAGGCACTGAGTGAGAAAACAGAAACAGAAAGGCAAAAATGAGTGGTGTGATTTCATCACACAAGAAAGGAAACAAAGAATCTAAAAGATTCCCTCTCCAGGGGAATGGGGAGTAATGGCAGAACAGTAATGACCACTGAGAGGAAGAGCTTGTTGCTCCAACACTTGCAGAGCAGGACCTTTCTGAGGAAAGGCGCGTCAGCTTTTGAAAGAGCAACAGCACCTGCTGTTGTAGGCTGTCCCCTGCCAACCAGCCAGGATGACTCCTGCTGCAGCGCATGTGCTCAGAAGCAAAGAGCATTCTGGCTGCACTCCTATCCTTTTTAGCTGAGCACTGAGAGAAACGAGTCTCTCTCTTCTTTCTTTGCTGTTTGTTTCAAATCCTGCCACCAGCACCTTTGCTTTTACAGGCAAGGAATGCAGTGAAGACAGACTCCAGGCAAACATTTAGATAGGCAAGGTGGAGAACAGCAAATACAAATACAAGAGACAGAGCGAGAATACGACAGCAGGAGATAGATAAGAGTACTGGCACTGAGTACAGGGAGTGCAGGGGCACTGGCAGGCCTTTCACTTGAGATGCTTTTACTTGCCCATAGCATACCAGCAACACAGAACCAAAGCTCGGCACAGGAAACCTCCCCTGTTCTGAGACCCTGTTTCCAAGACAATCCTGCCCAAGCCCTTGGAAACACAGCTGGGATTGCTGACCTCCCGACTGATGGCTGCCATCTCATCTTCAGACAGGCAGGTCTGGCTGACGATGTCGCTCAGGACACCTCCATCCATGTACTCTATAACCAGCAAGAGTTCCTCGCCCAGAAGGTAGCTGAAAGAAGGAAACAATGGCGTGGAGATGAACATGCATGGCTACGTTGATTTTTTGCTTCCAGGTTTCTTATTTCCAGATGCCTTTGTGACAAGGACAGAATCAAAGGAATAGACATTCCCTCTTGGCTGTGCATTATTTGCAATCTGTGCAGTCTCATAGAGAAAGACACATCTGTGAAAAAGGAGATGTCTTAGATGGGCAGCAAATGAAAAGTGCAGTTAGAAACAGCCCAGAAAAAAAACATGTCAGGCATGGTGTTTCTGGAAATAAGCACCTAGTCTTCCTGGCATGCAGAGCAACGGCAAAGAGGGGCAACAATCCAAGGGAAATCCACTTTAGGATGGTTCATCTGCACTTAAGAAACTTTAAAAAATCAGTCCCAAATAAATGTGGAAGCAGTGAACTTTGAGGCTATTGAGTTAGGAAGATACAGCTGATCCAGGTTTTGAATAATTTTGGAGTAATTATCAAACTAGGTGTGCCAGGGAAGACTCATGCAGACAAGATACACTCTCTTCTCATCCATTGGAGATGAGTAGAGAAATATGAATAAATAAAAATTAACAGCTTTACTTGCTGCCACTGACCAAAGTGGGTTTTGAACCTCTCATGTTTGCTTTATGTAAACACACATCCATGGGATAAGACCATGACCTCCCACCTGTCTAAATAATTCACAACATTGGGACTCCTATACCTCTTCATGATCATTATTTCATTAAAGGTTAGCTCCTTCCTCCTCACTCCTTGAAGATTTATTTTTTTTATTGCCACCTAAAATGACATTGAAAATCAGTAACTTGAGAGGTTGGTGGCACAAGACCACAAGGCATGTGGAGCGAGTGATTTTGCAATGACACAGCTGAGCTGTGCCAAACTGCCTTGTGATTAGGCACTGCAGTAATCAGGAACTGACATTCCAACAGCCCATTTCTCTGCTCCCTTGGGAGCCAGTTACAGGAACGTGGGGCCACTGACATTTTGCCTTGACCACTTGGTAACAGCGGTGTCTCAGTTATCACCCACAAACCTCTGACCGCACTCTCTGCTGCTTTGTTTGGGACTCAGAAGAAGGAATCCATGCCTTAATACTCTGTGGGTACATCTTGTGATATGGGCAGGGCTTAGGGCTTTCAGGGATGCCTTGCAGATCTCTCCCTACGTGCAGTTCCCAAGTGCAGCACTGCAGGTGGCTAAGGAACTACCAGTAACTTTCAGATGGATTTGCTGGCAGCCAGAAATGAGAATTCAGGACTCTGAAGCTGCAGCCCCAAAGAGCAGTGAGGTGCTCGCAGGCACCACCTTTGTTTTAGCAGTGGAGAGTGAGTGAGAGCGTCCTTCTCTGAAAGGAACCGCTGCCCTCCGTGCCTTCCTTCCGGCAGCTGAGGAGGACAAAGTCCCAAATGTGTTCTGTGGGCTGGCACCAGTCTGTGCTTCTTGTGCCTTTTCAGCACAGCTCTGCCCAAAGCTCCAGCCACAGCTCACACCAGAGGGGAAAGCCCTCGAGTGCAGCAGAGTCTGCAGGGGATGTTGACATTTACCTCTCCTCCTGTGGCACTGTCGAGTGCTCTGTAAACATCTCCAAAAGTCCTAGAAACAAAACAGAAGCAGAGAAAGGAGAAGCTGTTTAGATCTTGCAGTGAAAGCCAGCCCACACAGGAGATCTCTGCTGGAAGTGTCAAAACCTGCAGGATGCAGGAGGGCTCTGCCAGAAGGGAGATGATGCATTTTCCTCTCAAGTGCATGGGCACTGGGCCTGTTCCTGAAGCACTGGGGTTCAATTTCTAAAGGGAGTTTAGTCTTTCCTCTTGAGTTTCACTGTCTAAACAGTGTGGTTCCTATCCTGACCACAGAGTGTTTCCCTCTTCAAACCAGGGGAAAGAATTGTTCCTGGGAACTGTTATCTCACAGCTTTGATAGGGCATAGGTTGCTCTTTCAGGCAAGCAAGTTTCTTCTCTTTTCATTAGTGTGCCAGTATGATTTTGAGACATACAAAAAGTGCTAAAGAAATTAACACAGAGCTGTCCCACACTTGAGAGACAAGGAGACCTTCCAGGTCCTGTTCCTTGATGCAGGCAAGACCTCGGTAGCAAGGCATCTCTGACAATGCCTTCTGAGCCTACTCACAAATTCTGAGCAGCATTGAGAGATGGGACAATCTATTCCCAGTGTGTGATCATCTTTGCAGCTGGCCTGACTTCACGCTGGATAGACATTCCACCCCAAAAACACCTGGCCCACGGTTGTGCAGGAGTAACTGCTGTTGGACTCACCCGCTGCCAATAAAATTCAGATGCGTGTATTTCATCAGGGGATTTTCAGTGGTGTTCACCATTCTCCCTGAGGGAAATAAAATGCAAGATGCTGACTTTAAGGCAGAGATCCCAGCTTCCAGGAGATACAAAAGGCAGCCCCAGCGCCTGGAGCTCTGAGCCCTTTGTGGTCGGCTGGGTAACAACAACCACAACCAGGCAGACAGCCCTGCAGCACAGGTGGCCAGCACAGAGACTGATTTGTACAGTCCTTTGAAGAGTTCTCTTGACAGGAAACAAAGCACAGGGACATACAATCCCAGGAGAGGAGGACATCTTCCCCACCTTTCAGCAGTTTGCCAAAGGAATGCCTTCCCATTTGTAAACCAGAGCAGCTCAAGCTGTAACCAATCCTGACGGGGCTTTCAGCATCAGGACCCTGACCTGTTTGTGAGCAGGCTGAGCTCAAAGCTGCCCCTCTCCCAGCTAAGGAAGGCTCCAGCCTCTGCAGTCCCTCCAGCCCTCAGGGACAGGGCAGCGACCACAACAAGGCTGGCAAAGCCCAAGCATGAGCACTGACAGGCACTGATGGGAAGAAGCCAGAGTGAGCCTGAGCCCCAGACAAGCTGTTGCCCCCATTCAGGACACAACAGGATGGGCTTTGAGATCAGCCACACCCAGGCACAGATCAGTGCCCTTTTTGTCTCAACAGGTGATGGCAGACACAGAATCTACTGGGCTCTGGTCTCAGCCCCACCAGGTCTCTTATCTGAGAGCACAGCACTGGCAGCTGTTATGGGCAAGAAGCAGATTCATTGGGTTGTGCTGCAGAATCACAAAGGGCTTGATGCGTTTTCCTAGAGACTGATCTGAGCAGGGCCTGGGCCAATGGGTAGGATTCTAACAGTCATGGGAAAGAGTGGGAATCAGGTATGGAAAAGTGCCATGGATCTGAGGGATATACCATGGCTGGGCTGGAGGCTCTCCTGAGAAATGCCTGCAGTACAGTTTTATCTGATCACGCCACTTGGATGTGTCTCCTGGACACATCTTGATAAGCATAAAACTAGAAGATTAAATAAAGTTTGTTATCAAAATCTCTGTTTTTTTCTTTGGGGGCACATGGAAAATACCTTGTGCTCTCTATTTGTCCTGTAACCTGATGTTCTTTCAAAGTAGTTCTTATTGACAAAAAGATAGCATTCTCTTCTTGACAAAAAGATAGCATTCTCATGAAAATAAACTGCAGATGTAGTAGTGGTAAGAGGAACAGTCATAAAAATGACATCAGTAAAACGTGGGGTAGAAGGGCTCCTTCAGGATGGAGAAAAACACAACAAAAAACCCCCACCAAAAATGAACAACAGAAAAGCAATCCCACCCCAACCCCCCCCCAAAAAAAAAATCCCCAACTAAAAAGACAAAACTCCAAAGTCAGTCTATTTCTGTGAAGTTTTTTTGCTGTGATGACTGGTTGGAAGTCAGGAGTCGAAGGAGAATTTAGGAAGCTAAAAATTCTGTTCAGTTTGGCCACTAGCACACAGGACTTGCCTGGATCATTTGCTAGGTCACAGCCTTCTGCTGATCCAAGAACAATCCCTGCTTCAGCCTTTAGCAGAGAGGGAAGCTCAGGCAAACCCAAGCCAGTCCCAGGTGCCCTCAGAGGCAGCAGGAACACCCAGAGCTCTCTCGCTGCCTCGGAGCACAGCACTGCCTCTGGGGAGTCCTAAATGGCCCTGTGACACCGAGCTCAGGAGGAGCATTTGGTACAGCTCTGCTGACACCTGCACACAACACACTGTCCCTCAGATAAGAAACACCCCAGATGTACCCAGCAGCTCCAGGTACTCCTCCTCAGTCTCCTGTTCCCGGGATGTGCCCGAGGCTGAGTTCCCAGGTTTCACAGAAGGGCTTCCTCGAGGTGATGCTGCTGCGGCAGCAGGTTCAGAGCCCATGATGTGCTGGACCTGGAGCATTTCTGGTGGGCACTGCTCCTGTGCCTCACTCCTAACTTGGGCTCTTTCATTGCCACACATTCCCTGCAAGTCTTCGCAGGCTGCCCGGTGAGATGTCAACACTTGCACCTCAAGTCAAACAGAACAAAGCAGTCAGACACTACAGCTTGTCCCTGTCAGCCAGGAGTCATCGACTGTGAGGAAAGGCAAAGAACAGATTGACAGGGGATAAAACAGCTTGTTTCAATCCTCCATCTGGGTCACCAAGTTCCACTGTAAAAACACCTCAAGAAAAAAGGAGAGCAGGAACAGGCCAGCAGGAATCAATTTGGATGACTGCTGGCCAAAAGGCCAAAGGACAAGTTTCACTGTCCAGGGCAGATGTTGAGATTCAGCACACCAGGAAATGTCCTTCAGAGTGACTGTGATACACACACTACAGCAGCATGGCACTCAGAGGCATGGCCCCACTCCCTGCTGCTCTGCACTGGAAAGGCAAGAAGGGCAGAAACCACCAGATTGGTGACTGCAGTGGCTGCATCCCTCTTTCACTCACTTGGTTTTGCAGAGACTGACGGAAGTGATTAAGTTTCTCTCTGAAGATTTTCATTTCTTCCTCCAGCCGCTTATGCCTTGCCTTGATCATACTGTGAGCTGTCTGAAGCTCTGCATCCAGCTGTTCCTTCATGTTCTCTAATAAACAAAAGAGAGGACATTTCATGAGTGGAGTGGCTGCCACTCTTTCATTCACCTGGTTTTGTTGATCGCCCCTCTGCTGGTGGAGATTCTCCTCTTGAATTCTTCCCATGTCTTCCTTGTTCTTTCTCTTCACTGCCATGATGTCACTCTGAGCTTCGGGCAGCTCTGCTTGTGGCTCTGCCTTGATGTTCTGTACACACAAAAGCAGAGCAAGGGACTGAGAGCTGCCATCAGGCTCAGCTGTTTTCCTCTTGCAGCCTCCAAATCACATTTATTCAGCCCCTTCTTTCTGCTTCCCTCCCCACATCTGCCTCCATTGCAAACCTCCTGTCCCAGGGCTGATCTCTGCAGATTGCAATGCTCTGTGCCTCCATTGCCTGTGGGACTCCTGGCCTCCTCAGTGCCAAGAGCTCTGGTTTATGCCCCTCTCCCTGCCCTTCCCTCTGTGCCCTGGCCAGTCAGGCTTACCTGGCCATTCTCCTGTGGCTCTTCCACCTGCTGCCTGAGCTGCTCTTCCTGCTCTCGGGCTGGGAACAGCTCTCCCTGAGTCTGGCATGGCAGCTCAGATGAGGCAGTGTGCTCCTGCTCTTTCTCTAGAAGCACCTGCACAGAAAGCAAGAGAAGATGGGTTTCAACTTCCCATACGCCCTTTGTGGGCCAAGACTCACAGACTGCTGGGCTCACACGTTCCCAAAGCACTGTGCTGCTGCTCTGCTGGGTCGTTCTCTGCCCGAGGGGAGGCACAGATTCCAAAGTGACCCTGGCCCTACAATCAGGGGCCATCTGGGACTGAAGCTCCAGCAGCCTCTCAGGCAGCTGACAGGGAAGGGGTAGCATTTCTCAAGGGTCTGGTGAGGGCCTCCCTCTGCTTCTGCCGTGTCCTGTTTGTCTTTCAGTAGTGACTGACACCCCGCCCTGTCCCACAGCTCCATCCTGGCTCTGCAGGGGCTTCCTGGGTGAGCTCAGCCCTTGTGAGAGACACTTCTGGAGTTCACCTTCTCTTCAGGCCTGCACCAGCATTCCTCCTTCCTGACATCCACACTCTTGTTAGAAAACCGGGTCATTCAGGAGATAAGGATGCATGCAAAGATCTCTGATGGAAGTCAGAGAACCTCTATGGCCACCTCAGTATATGGAGGAGGACCAAGGTGTTTCTTCTCCCTCTTTTGTCAACAGAGAATTCTGACCAGCAGTAAACGAGTTTCTCATAAGGCCCCATTAACGAATGCACTTACACAGCCCTGGGGATGCCAGTGAAGGAAACCATGTGTCATGTATGGCATGGCATGTATGACCAGAGTCACCAGACCCCAGCTACAGCATGGGATAGTTCCACTCCCTTAAGACATGCAAAAATTTAAAGGACAAATGAAGGCTTCAGGTCAGAAAAGGCTGGAGTAGGAAAACATGAGGGGAAAAAACAACCATCTCTGGAGGGGGAAACATCTCTGCCTGCTCAGGATCAGTCAATGGAACTTGTCTCTACTTCTCTCCTGAAGGGATGCCTTTAGGTGAGCTTTGCATCTTCCACTGCTTTGGAGCAGAGCCAGGAAGATTAAAATAGATAGATAGACAGATCTCACTTTTATCATCTCTCTTTACTGTGCTCTAGTATTTACATTCTTTGAATGGAGAGAGATATAATTCTCTCTCCTAGGTTTTTTTTTAAGGGAAGGTAGTGAGAAACTCATAGAAGGAGAGAAAACAATTATTATCTCTCCTTGCTGTTCTTGTTTTTTAGTACATGAAGAATGTGTTATAGTGATTGTTTACTGAAAGTGATTTGTTAAGTGGATTTTAGTGATAGTTGTTTAGACTGATTAGATAATTAGATAAAAGGCTGTGTGGAGACAGTCACGAGTTTTTCTTTCATATGTTTTTAGTATAATATCTCTTTAGTATAGTTTTAATATAATACTAGTGTAATATAACATAGCTTAATAAAGCATTTGTTTAAACTTCTAAATCATAGAGTGAAAGCACATTTTTCGCCATGTGGGGGTCACCCTGAATCAATCCTGTCCTTTCTGTCGCTACACACATCAGCACTCGGCAGCAGTGCCCCAACCAGCAGCCATCCTGAACTTGCTCTCCTGTTGCTTCAGTAACCCACACTCTTGGGGAATCTGGAGCATGTAGGTCCTTATGGAATGCAATCAGACCCAGAGCATTGCACTGGGAACTGCACTCTTTGTGCATCTGTGCTCGGGCAAGTTCTTCTCTTGGACTTGCCCACACTGATGGTGCTAAAGTGGCTGGAATCAGAAATGCAGCCCAGCTCCTCTAATCTCTGAGCACCAGCTGGAATGCAAGGGCATTGATTTCCTACTCAGTTCCCAAACACAACACACACTGATTGCCTGGGCAGCCAAAAGACACAGGAGCCGTTAACTTGAAAAGGATGGGCAAGCCCTACTGGCTGGTCTGGCACCAGAACAGCTCATTCTGCACCAACATCCCTGCCCCAAACTACGTGTTCTTGTGCAAAAATACTGCATTGTCCAGAACTGCCCCCTTGAAAACTAAAATTCTATCAGAATTTCTGCCAGTGCTGTAAAAGGGTAGGAAAGACTGAGAAAAAAGCTCCCTTGCTCCCTGGAGAAGGAGAAATTGCACAAGGCTTCTCCTTCTAGCAAACAAACAAATCAACAAAATGTGAAAGTGTTACCCACACCAGTGTCTAAAGCACTTGGATGCAGTGAAGGGATGTTTGGCAGGGAAACAGCCCTCGTGCTGAGCATTGGCTCTATGGATCCAAGGCAGGGATCTATGGAAGTCTGCCTGAAGGTCCCTCATGAGCCCCCATTGTCCAGGCTAAAGCTCCCTCAGCACCTCCTCCCTGGCCTTGTGCTGCACCCCTTGCCCAGCTCCCCTGTCCCTCTGTGCCCACGCTGCAGCCCCTCCATGACTTTCTGCTTCCCAGGGCCCACAGCTGCACACAGCACTCCAGCTGTGGCCGCAGCGCTGCCCAGCACAGGGCCACGCTCCCTGCCCTGCTCCTGCTGCCCCACTGCTGCTGGCACAGCCACCGTGCCCTTGGCCTTCTTGGCCCCCTGGCCCCACGCTGCCTCATCTTCAGCTGCTCACGGCCGCCAGCCCTGCGTCCTTTAGGCCCATGCAGCTCCCCAGCCACAAAGGTGCCCATTGCACTTCAGATACAGCAGGCACCACTGCAAGATGGCCTTCCTGTGCTACCACCTCATGTTCCAAGCGGATATCATAAAGTTTGATAGGAATAGGATTCTAAGTCCCTCTCTTTAAATTAAAATATCCAATTCAACTGTACAGGAAATTGCTCTTAATTAAATTTTCCCTATCTGCTGTCTGCAAGCATCGTTCTCTTTTCAAAACTAGGTTTTTAGTTCTTCAAACTCTGAGAAGCAAATTTAAAAATATCTATCTCTGCCTTTATTATTTTTGTTACAGGCATGAATATGGTTTTTCTTTCGGCCTTCCTAGCTGGCCCTCTACAGTCTACTGCTACTGGCCAAGCTCTCAGCTTGCTCTACAATTCTTAAACACCAGGAACATGAAATGTTCCTTTCTCACTCACCTCAGGATCTTCAGCGCTGCTGAATACACGCTTCAGGTGACCTGTAGTGGGAAGGGAAAATGAACCAGACGCTGTCAGAAAACTGCCTGGGCTGCTGAATCCCACAGAACAAGTCAAGCCAAACAGAGATGATTTCCCATTTCACAACATCCCTCCAAGAGACACATCTCATTCACACAGCCAGCAAGAGATCAGGACAATATTCTTGGTTGTGCATACACTTTGGTCTGTTTAGCCAATAAATGAATACAAATATGATCAAGCAAATGCAAAGTGTTTTTCTTTAACACTCAATGCTCCTGTTCTACCAAACACATAAGACAGCTTCTGAAATCTTCTCCTTCAGGTACTCTTTTTTTTTTTCACTCAGTGTCATGCACTAATTCTGATTAACTTGCAGGAAACTGTTGTCCCGAAAAGCTTCCCCAAAATCCCCCAGAGGTGCCGCAGTTCTATTGTGGAAAAGCACAGCAGCACTTCCTTTCAAAGGGAACAACTATTTTAGCACTCAGTAAAAGGTCAAGTTAGTCAAATCCTTTCATGACAAAATTTAAAAAGAAAGAAGCTTTCTCTGAGTTCTGGGAAGAACTGAAGAGTTTTTGGAAAGCCTTAAAGAAGGTCTGCCAGTCTACATTTTCAAAGGTGTCCTGCTTCTCCCAGCAGCCTGAGGAAATGACAGACTCTGCTGCCACAGACTCTCCCGGGGAGGGAACGGAAGCCCTGCAGGTTCCCCTGCAAATGCTGCCCCTGTGGCTACAGACACCCCCTTTTAGCTGGACCTCTTGACAGGAGCTTTAGCAAACCACTGGCATCCTAATGCTCTTTCTCTTTCAAAATCAGAAACTCAGCCCCCAAGAAAGAGCAGGAAGACATACAAAAGCCAGGTTAGGATACACCCTAACCTAAGCAGAAGGGAAGCCTCTACTTACGTGCGAAATTCGTGAAATAATAAATGGAATAAGTAATGCTATATGCAGCAAAAGCTGCAGTGGCCAGATGGTTAATTATTGGCATTTCTGCAATATTTCTAAAAGTTAAAAAAACAAGCCTCTTGTCAGTGGGCAGCTGCCTACTGACAGATGCTTTGACCAGGAAGGTTCTCCTGATGTGAGCAAGGCCTAGGGCTGCTCTGACACTCAGGCCTTCCGTGCACCAAGGCAACCTTCTGATGCCACTATGATGACGTGGCAACCATGCCCTGACATCACAAAGGGACAGCTCTGTGTTGGTCTGTGAATTTATGCAAAGCAATAACCAACCTTCCCTACAGAAAACACAAAAGAGCTTGGGAAATTCTCATCTGTCACAAAGCAGCAAAAATTCCCCTCATGGGCCAAACCCTGTTGTTCAGGGGATCCAAGAGGAACTCCAGGAGTGCCCCAAGCACCTACAGCCTGTACCCCAACTGAGCACTCAGATGGGACCCAAGCAAAGGAAACCAGACCAAGATAATGGCCCACAGCATTGCACGTGTGAGAAATGACTCTCACTTTTAAAATTTTAAAGGTTTAGTAAACCTTAGCAAAGGACTGAATAAGGACAAGTTGCAGCATTGGGAGTCTCTGTGATTAGCAGCCATGTGCTCATCTACAAAAAGGATGCTCTGCCTTTTATACCCTCAGCCCCTCCAAAAGTTTTGTCAGTCAACTCTTTCTCTGCTGTCCATTGGTGGAGATTACTTTCCTGCATCCCGACTGGAGGTCAGGTGTTGTTACACCCCGTCTGCTGCTCACAAGCCAGCCCTCCCCAAATGCCCTGACTACCCAGGCTGTTACAAGGGGGACGGGAAAGAGGACTATGGGAGGATATATTACAATATAATAACTACTCATTTGAACATCCACATAACATCTGCTTCTTAATTGTCAGACCCAACCATTGTCCAGAACACACAGAACCAGGAGAGAAGCCACTGTTGGCATCACAGCTGAAATGTTTCCTAACAAATCTCCCCACATATTTGCACCTTTATTGGACATGCCCAGGGCTCCGGTGCGGGTACATCTCTGCCTCTCTTCCCCTTTGGCAGCAGTCGAACTGGCAGCATCTGCCCGCCAGCAGCAGCTGCTCCCAGCTGGGAACGCCACTGGCGGTGCTGATTTCCAGAGGCTTCTGTGTGCCAGGGGAAGCCAAGGCAGGAGCGGGTTGAACGGCGCTGGCGCTGCTGCTGCTCTGTGCCAGAGAGCCCCGGCTGGGCAGGGGACGGTGCCCACTGCGCTGCGGGCTCCTTCTCCTGCCACAGCTGGGCACACCTGGCAGCAAGGCATGACAACCTGTGGGCCAGCCAAGGGGTTTCTGGGGCTGCACTGCTCTGCACACACCCAGGACACCTGCAGCACACAATTTTAACCCTCAAACTGGTAAACCAAAGGGAAACAGCTGGAAAAGATTTCATTTTCACCATTCTTACCTGCTCAACAGAAGTCTTCAAAATGAACGTTACCAAGCAGGGCCCAATTCCTGCTACCAGCTCAGGGTTAGAAGAGAGGCAATCCTTGATCTCAGCACTGGGTGTGTGGGGAATCACTTCCCTAACATGTGCACACCCAGCAATCTCACTTACTAGTTTGTATCCATGGATCTAAGACATATTCAATACTTTGCTGAAACTCACAGGCTAAATATTCCCCCAAATTATTTGATTTACTGATTGATACTTATTGACTTCTTGATACTTAAATCACTTCTCCGAATTTACTGACAAGAGAATAGGAGTGTCCTGTAGGTCCCTACTGGTCATTGTCCCAGGTTCAGGAGGAGACCCATGCAGAAAATAACCCAGGACAAAACTGGGCTTGCAAAGCAAATTCATTCTATTTGTTGCAGTAGCAAATAATACATACCAAGCCCTGGATTCCTAAAAATCTGCTGAGCGGGAGAAGGAGGTGGAGCGTGGTGCTCGGCAGCAGGGGCAGGTAGGCAGTGCACTTTCAGGACATCCCCTGGATCAAAACACTGTGCATCTCATCCTTCTCACCCTTCCAGCTCAGAACCAGGCCTGGGATCTCCTGCTCAGGAGTGGAATTTCCCAGTTACAGCATCGGCTCACACATGGCTGGTGTGTGAGATGAGGCCATGAATCCAGGATTTAAAAGAACTGGAAGAGTTAAAATTTTAGCAAGATTTAGTTAGGGGGAAAGAGTATAGCAAGAAGAGTAGAAATAATAAGGGATAGTTAATTTTTATCAGATAAGGTAGTTAAGGCTAGGGTAATATATCACTTGCCTGTCTTTACTATGTTTAAAGAAGCGGGATGGGATGCGGATTTCTTTGTGACAAAGAAGAGGACTGTAGCCTGCACCTGGGCCCCGAAACTACAACTATAGCCAAGGGGTGTGAAAGCCTGCCAACAGATCATAAGGAAAGAGGTCAAATTGAGGAAGACGTCTTGGCCTTCATCAGAAGGAGACCATTCCCCACTTTAAAACCCACCAACCCATTTGAAGTGAAAGACTGCAGAAATGTGAAGGAACTTTGGACTCAATTATAATACATTTTAATTCAAAGGAGGGTAGGCAGTGTTATCTAATGAATAAGTGTTAGGTTTTTTGGGATTTATATGAATGTGTAAGATATTTTAGATGAGTAGAGATGAGAGAGAGAGACAGTGATTCTTCACACATGTCTTTAGGAGACAACTCCTCCTGTGCCTGGCTGTAATAAACACACCACCTCCTACCTTTAACTGTGGGGAGTTCTATTCCACACCTCATTTGGTGACCGCGGCAGGAACGCTTCCCTGCTCCAGCGAGAACATCCGGGCTCTGGACGTCTCTGGGCGCTGCCAGGACGTTCCTTTCCTGGAGGCACCTCCGCTCTCGGCTGCTCCTCGTGGGGGACAGACAAGACTGCTGGCACTGTGGAGAAAGGAACGTTTAACTCTGTATAAAGTAACCCGTAAGGCGTATGCAGGGGAAGGGCTGTTCACAAGTCACACAGAGATGTCCTGTGCACAACGTACGCCTGTGCAGTTTGGGTTTGGGTCTGGCTGATGGCAGAAAGGATTTGCTGTGTCAATAAGGGCCTGCTAGCAATTCTGGGGTGAATTGAGCAAATCCTGTTTTATTGCTGCTATTTTTCCTGTGTGTTGTAATTGTGGCTGTGTTTTCAGTGTGTGAATGTTTGAGGAAGATGATGTGGGTGGATGCCGATGTGGTGTATGGTGTGTGTTGTGCTGAGAAGAGTGAGCTCTCTGTTCCCTCATAAAGAGATATTCCCTTCCCAGTGAGCCTGTGTGTGTGTGTGGACTTTCTAGTTGCAGGGATTGGTGCTCCCTGTGACACCTGGTGCTTGGGTATACAGGGGGGTTGAGTGGTTTTTCCTCCCCCACTGTGGTCATTTGGGACTGCATGGTTGTGTTTGGGGAGATTTCAGGATTTTGTTTGCAACAAGTGCAGCAATTTATGCAGAAAACTACAGTGTGGTGATTTATTATGTTAAACTATGGCAGTTCCTTTCTACTGCCCCCTCTCCGAGCATTTAAAGTCTCCTGCCACGAGGCTGACGCTCTCTTTCCTCCCCTGGACATCCTCTTTCCTTTCCTGGACACTCCCTTTCTCTCCTGGAGCTGTTCTCCATTAAAGCTGTGAGACTTGGTCCTGGGAAGAGAGAGCGCCTCTCGTATTTTGCTTTTGTCCTTGTCAGTGTCACTGGGCCCAGAGCTCACCAAACTGATCCCCCACAAGATGAAAACTGACAAATGGTCCCATATACACAGCTCAAAAATTGGCCACATTTTTGATGGACTGGGGTGTTCGCCACATTTTGGAATTCCCTATTCCTACACAGGTCAGGCAATTGTTGAAAGGATGCACCACACTCTAAAACCATTCTACATCAAGAAAACGGGGAGTGGCCCAAGCAACACCCCAGATGAGGTTGAGCAAAGCTTTATATGTCTTTATGTTTTTAATACAAACGCATATTAAGCTGTGGTTATTATCAATAAAATTGCATTTTGTTGATTTGTTACTGCAAACCCCCTGTGCCTTGTTGGTTATTTTTTGCACCAAAAAATCATCCGTCACCCGTTCATTCGGGCGGACCTTGACAACAGCGCGCTCGTTCGTGTCCCACCCGGAGCTTTTCCAAGGCCTTGTTCCTGCAGCTGAGCTCGAGGCCAGACCACAGTCCTTGACAGGAGTCTCCGGTCCTTGTGGCAGGAGCCCTTGAGACCGAGTGCAGGACTTGCTGTCCTGCAGCCTTCATGAGGCTTCTCTCTTCAAGGTGCCTTCCAGGCACAACTGCAGGACTTGGCGACTTGGAGCTTTTCCAAGGCATCTCTCCTGCAACTTGCCACCAACCCAGTCAGAGATATGGAGCAGAGACCCCCAGTAGTGCCCAAGATGGCCTGGGTGGAGGAGGAGGAAGAAGGCCATGGAGCTGCCCCATCACAGGAGACCGAGGAGGTGGTGCCGTTCCATCCATCGCAGGAGGGTGAGTGGCAGAGACTGACTGTAGGACTGGTGCCTGCAGCCAGCTTGGCCCCATGCCATGCCATGCCATGCCATGCCATGCCATGCCATGCCATGCCATGCCATGCCATCCCCTGGGGAAGTGCCCAAGGACAGGACGGAAGAGGGGCCGGGCAGACACCCCGCAGTGGCCGTGCTCCATCCCCCTGGAGCATCCCGGGGCTGTCCCTGCCTGGGGAGCGCAGGGCTGGGCCGTGCTCTCCAGCCTCTCCCGCGGCCCCTCAGCTCTGGCTGCGCTCGCTCTTTGCCAGATGCAGCCCTGGAGCGCACACAAGAGCAGGAGTCCAGCCGTGGCCGCTTCTGCAGCACAGCGCAGGTACCTGCAGCCACCCCCACCTGGGCTGGGCCTGCTGTCCCTGCTCAGCCCAGCACCGTGTGTGCAGCACTCCATGCAACATCCCCAGCTTCCTGCCCTTCTCCTACAGTTTGTCTGCAAATTCATCAATAGAATGCAGGAGGAAGAGACCATCGCCATGGGCACTGGGCTCAAACCCTACTTTCCCATCTTCCAAGCCCAGCGCTGCCCTCCTGTGTATGCTTGTAGAGGAAAATTTTTTCTATCCAAACCAAGTAAGCAGCCTGAGGCCAGGGTTTGATCCTCCCAGGAATTGCTTGGCCTCCCAAGCCAAGCAATGCTGGTTGCTGTGAGCCTTTGGGGCCACATGGCAGTGGGGTGAGAAGGGAAGCACTTCTCTGGGGAAGCTGGGAACATTGCTCCCTCTGGCAGCTTTCCAAGTCTCCTGGTGCATTATCCAGGTGCCCGCCATGGTGAGGTTCATCCACCAGTGGCTCCTGGCCAATGATTGTGCTGAGCACAGGCTGGACAAGACCCTGCTGGATCTCACCGAAGCACAGCCAGATGACGCAGTCATGACGCTCCTGCGTGTGGCCCTGTCCTGTGACAGGTATGGGGCTCACCTGTGCACAGGGCTCAGGCCTCCCCAGGCATCACCCTGTACAGCCTGTCCCAGGTGTCTGAGCAACAGAGAGTTCCAGGGCCCTCTGGCTGCTGCCATTCCCAGCCCTGGCACGTCAGCCCATGAGCCTGCTGCCATGCTCCCTCCCTGCCCCTCAGGGCTCTGTCCCCACAGGGCTGGGCTGCCTGGCTGCTGCTAGCCAGGGCCAGTGGGCAGAGGCAGAACTGGCAGGCAGCTCAGCTTCCCCCGGGGCTGTGTCTGAGACCCCCCTGAGACAGAGTTCTGACCCCACAGAGCTGCCATGGCCATGTGGAAGACCATCATGGGCTCAGCCAGGACTACGGAGCTGGCGCAGCTGATACTCCTTGATGTGCTGGGGAGCTGGCCAGAGCACAGCACGTGCACCTCCGATGGGGACGAAACGGGTGTCTTGTCCTGGCTGTGAGTTTCTGTAACTGGCCTTTGCTGTCCCCAAGGCTGCCTCTCAAGCAGCTCTCCATCCTCCTTCCCCCACTGCATCTCCCTGCCTCAGGTGCTGGGTTGAAACCCAGCCCAGGGGCAGCTTCAGGCCCACCAGGCCCCGTGCTCCCCCTGCCAAGGTCTCTCTGGGCCTCTACCTGCCACGCTCGGGACCTGCCACATGCACACCTCAGCACTGAGCGCTGTCTCGGGGGCTTTGTCCTTTGCAGGCAACTGTGGTGATATGGAAGATCCTCCAGGTGCCGTCTGCCACGGGTATTAACAGGTGTATTTCCCCTGCCTATTTGTGCATCTGCTCTTCCAAGTGCTCTTCCGCACTCTGGATATGCCAGAGGAGGTCGATACATTCTGGAAGGCATGCCAGGAAGAGCATGGCCTTGCCACCAGCCCCAACAGGTGCTCCATCCCACTCCTCCTGTCCCTACCATGTGGCCTGCCAAGGAGCCAGTGCTGCCAGTGTGACCTGGGCTTTGCTGTGCACACAGGTTTGCAGTGCAGACCCTTAAGTCCCTGCTCTGCCTTCTCCGCTGTGAGGATGTGGTGGTGGCAATGGAGCGCAGGTGTGCCTGGGACATGCTGCTCTCTCTTGACACCCATCACTCTACCGTGGCTCTGCTGGCCAGGTGAGATCCCCTTCTTCCCACTGCCTCTGACATTTGTGCTCTGTGCCCAGGTGTCCCACAAAGTCCCCGTGGTCATGGGCCAGAGGGCCTTGCCACTGAGGGACGGCCAAGCACACTGGAAAAGGCTGGGACAGGAGGGTGCCCATGAGCAACCAACTCTCAAGTGGCCCAGGTCCCCTTGCTGGAAGGGTGGTGGGGAAAGATGAGAACTCTGTGAGTCACTCCTGGGAGAGGATTGCCCCCCTGGCTCAGGGTCTTGTTTCCTTTTCCTCTCGTCAGGATACTTTGCCATTAAGCCATACACTTCTGTTCCGGGATTGCATTCTACCTGCTCGCCATGCTCGATGAAGAGATGCCACACTGGGATTTCCCTGCTCTGGCATTCCTTGTGGAGGTGAGCCTCAAGGCCAGCGCTGCCTGGCTGAGCTGCCTCCCAGCTCTCTGCCCACTCGTAGGCACAGCTGCCTGGCACGGTGCCCGCGCCCTGTGCTGCTGCCTGGGCCCAGCCCTGTGCGGCTCCGGGCTCCTGCCGGCCAGCTCCCTGTCACTGCCCTGTGCCTTTCAGGTCCTCGAGTGCCTGGACTTGAGTGAACGTGGTGCTAACAGAGTCCTGCAAATTTTCTCAAGGCAGCTGCAGAGCGAGTGCAGGGAGAGGCGTCGCCTGGCACCCAGGGCCCTTCTTGAGCTCATTGAGGAGCCCTCAATGGTGAGAAGGGGGCAGTGGCTGAGGCTGAGCTGGGGAATGCAGTCACTTGGGCTTGGCAGGGCTTTGAGTTCTGGGGCAGCTGCTCCCAGCTCTCCTGCCTCCCAGTTCAGCTGCCCGAGTGCTTTGGGACAGGCCTTTGGCCTCTGGGCCCTGCGGCAGCAGGATGGCGTTTCACAAACTTGTGTTCTGCACAGACCAAAAAAATGTGGAGCCTGACGGAAAGTCTTGTGGACTTCCTGTGGGATGCAGATGGAGAGATAGTTTTCATGACAGTCATGCTACTCAGCTTTATCATCTTGGACAATGACGTGCTGATGCCTGGCCCCATCACACTGCAGCTGCTTGAGGCGCTGCTGCCACTCTTTGACCACGTAAGGCTCACTGCTCCCAGCCACGGCCACTGGGTGCTGTCCGGACATCTTGTGCCCTGTGAATTTGCAGGCCTGTGCCAGGCTGAGCCCCGTGCAGCCGATGCTGAGGTCTTTTTTCTTCCTTCCATACAGAACAATTGGCAGGTTCAGCTCATCTCCATACTGCTCTTCCGAACATTGGTGACTCTTCCACAGCAAAAGGAAAAAAAGGCCCTGAAGACACCCCTGCGCCAGAGCCTGCTGCCCCTCGTCCTCCACTGCCATGATGAGAAGCGGCTTGTGGCACGGGTGAGGACTCGTGGGCTGCTGCTGTCCCCCTGGCAGGGGGCTCGGCTGCCTCCTGCCCTGGCACCTGCTGGGCTGCAGCCTCCTCCAGGCCTTGGCACAGGGACGTGGGTCCTGTGCCCTGGGCTGTGGGGCCATCTCCGTGTCTCTGCTGCTCCCCAGGCTTCTCAGGAAACTCTGCTTTGTGTGGCTGAGCTCCTGAAGAGGAGAGATCTTGAAAGACTGGTGAAGAGGCAGAATCTGTGGAAGTTCAGCAAGTGCCTGGTAAGGACAGCCTGCAAGCCCCAGCCTCAGCCCGGAGAAGCTCCCTGAGCACGGTGCTCAGTGTGCGGGGCGGGCAGCTGTGGTCCTGCCCGGTGCTGCAGCCAGAGGCCGCGCGGGCTCTTCTCCAGGCTGCCGGGGGAGCCCCGGCCCGGCGGGGCTGCGGGGCGGGGCGGCACCGCGGCTCCCCGGGCAGCAGCCGGCCCTCTGCCCCGCCCCTCGGGAGCCCGGCGCCGGCGGCTGCTGGCCGCGCCTCAGGGCTGTGCGGGCAGGGGAGGCCGGGGCTGGGTGCAGGCAGCGCCCGGCCCAGGGGCTGAGCCCGCGCCAACCCTTCCCTCCTGCCGCTCTCTGCAGCTGGCAGAGGACAGGAGCCGAGCAGCCGAGCGCCTGCGCCGGGCCCTCCCGTACGTGCAGAGCCCACAGGAGCCCCTGCGAGCGGCGGCCATCAGGTTCATGGGTGAGTCCCGAGCCTGGGCTCCCTCCCCGGCCCGGCCCGCCGCAGCTCGGCCCCAGCCCCGCCTGCTGCCCCGGCAGCGCCAGCCGGGCCCGGCGCCGTGGAGCCCCGCCTGGCCTGGGCGTTGCTGCTGCCGCCCTCTGGCAGCCGTGCCCTGGGGCGGCAGCGTGCGGCAAGGGCCGGGCTGAGCCCTGCCGGGCCAGCAGCCCGTGTGGCCACAGCGCCGGCAGCGCCGCTGGCAGGGAGCTGTGCCGCTGGGGCCGTGACAGGCTCTGTGTTCACGGGCATGGCCGCGCGGCACCTGAGGGGGAAGAAGGAAGAGCTCCGGCTCATCTGCAACGGTGAGTGAGGGAAGTGGTCTGGCAGCGGGGGCTGCCGGGGGAGCTGCAAGCCTTGCCCCGGCTGCAAGAGGGCTCTGCTCCCTGTGCGGACCAGGGGCGGCGTGGGCAGAGCACACAGAGATTTCAGGGCCACCTGGGGGAATTCATGGCCAGCAGCTTCAGGCTGGTACCGTTGGTCCCTGCTCCCTCCTCGCCATGGCTAGAGCTGGCTGGGATGGCCCTGGCAGGGGGCTCTCCTCGGCTCCCCGCAGATCCGGGATCTGACCATGGCTCTGTTCCTTTCTCTTTCAGCCCTTGAACACCTGACAGAGGACACCAGCAGTGCTGTGTCGGACCTGGCACATCAAACATTGTATGTCCTCCAGGCACTGCAGAGTGAGCGATATTCCGTCTTCCAGAGGGTGCAAGAAGATCTGCGCTGGGCATGGAGGACACGGCCTCGTCTGTCGGGGCTTGGCTATCTGCGCTGCTGGAGCTCTGCCGAGTGCTAATGCCTCTTTCTGCTGAGGCCACCCGAGTCAGCGGTAATTTTCCATTTCTTTGAGATTGTTCTTTTCTTTTTTTTATTTTTTCATTAGTATATGAATATAGAGTGTGTTATAATACACAGACTCCCAGGAGCTTTCTTTTACTGCGCAGGGTCTGCATGGCATAGGGGAAGAGGGGGAAAAGTGTGCCATGGCTCAGCAAGCTGCCCAGGTGTGCAGTGTTGCAGGGGAAATGGTCAGAAGCCCCTAGGCTTGTGGTGGTTCTGCTGAAGCCTTTGTGCTGGTGACAGAGGGGCTGGGCAGGGGCCGGAGCTGCGGGGATCCCTGTGAGAGCGGTGCCTGGAGATGGCCACAAGCCCTGTGCCAGGCAGGAAGCGCCAGCCGTTTCCTCTTGCCCGTGTGCTGCTGGCTGCCTTGCTGAGGGCTCCCAGGTGCCTCTGGATGGGGCTGCTCTGGAGCGGCTGTGGGGCTGCGGCGCTGCTGCCGAGCAGCTTGGCCAGGCTGGGGCAGCCCCTGAGGGGCTGGGGCGCTGGCAAGCCCTGGGCAATGGGCTGTCAGAGGCCACAAGCAGCCCCCCGGCAGCTGCGCGCCCTGTTCCTGCCAGAGCTGAATTGCAAGACGGATCCTGGGCACTCTGGCACTAACAGCATCGGTGTTGTTGGAAACCCAAATGCAGGGAAATCTCAGACCTTTGGTCTTGTCAGCAAAGCTTAGAATTAAACACAGGATTTGATCGGAGACCTTGGAAAGGGCTTGCAACGCTAGGTACTAGAAGCGAGAATGTGAATTTCTAGTTTATTATAGCAGAGACACGGGGAGGAATGTTGAAGTGGAGGAAAGTTTAGAGCTTTAGTGCTGAAGATCTAGAAAAAATATAAGTAGTTACAATGGTAAACAAGAAGCTTAGGATGCAGTGCTGTGAGTTTGTGTGTCATAACATGATTGGCTAAGGAAGCTTACACTGTAGCACGAGTCCCTAAGACGAAATATTGAAGGATTGGCTGCAAAACATAAATATTCTTGTTGGCAGTGTCTTCTTGGCCAAGAAATCCTTCAAAGCTCTTGTAACTACAAGTCTTGTGGGCCTTGTGAGCCATGCAGTGCAGATGTGAGACAAACTCACCCTTCCTGTCTATGTAGAAGAGAATAAATAGCAACGGCATAATCTAAAAAACTCGGAGGTCTGCTCTCTAGCTCATTCCAAACTCCCTCAAATCCCCCAAAGTGGGATTTAGCTACAAAGAGATGACAAGGACTCTTAGTGCTGGCTCTTTGACTCCACAGCAGCTGCTTTAGAATCTTTCACATAAGCCTGTGTAGTCATGTGCCAGAAATGGATCATTTGAAGAAACTTTCCCAAGTGACTTGCATGGAGGTTTGTTTGAAGGGTATTTGAGGAGAAAGGCTCCCAGCAGAGGTCTGGGCTTCGGCCTAGCTGTGTCCCCTGCTGATTGTGAAGTGTGCCATCAGCTGCCATCAGGCTTTCTGGGCTAAAAATATCATCAAGTCACTTGGACTTGCTCTTTTAGGCCTCTAAGAGCTGGACCCAATTTCGGGGCACATTTGGAGACCTCATCTGTGGGTGGATGTTCCACCTAGGATTTTCCCAATTGCTGGGAATGGTTCTCCAGGTCCCTGGTGTAAAACGGGGCTCCCCAGCAACTGCGCATCTGCAAGATGATAAACAATTGTCTTGGTTTGAAGAGAGATGTGTCTGCTAATGAAGGCAGAAGGCTTCTCTGAAATGGAAATGCTGACGTAGTCATGACGCTCCTGCGTGTGGCCCCGTCTTGTCAGCCTGTACAGCCTGGCCCAGGTGTGTTTTGCGGAGAAAAGAAGAAACCTCACAACTTTATAAAAGTTTAAACCTCGGTATGTTTATTTACGGCCGGACGCATGTGGAGAAAATTCTCCTCAATAGGCATTCGTGCCCCTGAAGACCTCAGGTCTCCTTTTATCCCCCTTCCAAATGCATATGCATACAGTTTCACAGTAGGTTCATACATATTCATTCCGCCTGACATTTATCGCCAGTTCTTTATCAAAGGAATTCCTAGGTCGGGGGCAAATTGACCTCGTGGTCTTTTCTGTTTTTCTTTTTCTGTCTCCTTGCTCTCTTGGCATGTGAGTTTTTCCTTCAGCTTTGGCCTCACAGACTTTTCACCTCTCCTAGACACTTCACCTAATTCAGAATGGATCTCTACTCTGTCTCATTCCCCCCTTTCCTAGGAAATAAGTAAATGCTTTTACTTAATGAAAACCCTCATGACAATAAGTGTCTTTTAATGCTCCACCATATATCTTTGATAAAAAGGTTAATACAGCTATTCATTGTAGTATTCTCCAGTTCCAAATTAACAATATAATAGATAATCCTAAGCTTATCCCAACTAATATTAGCAAAACTAAAATGGGGTGGCACAACTTATTAAAGATTCCATTTGCAGTTGGTGACCACCCAAAGATCACATCCCACCAGTGATAATCTGCATTTTGTTCTATTCTTTGCAGAATTCTAGTTTTTTCTTTTGTATCATGTTGGACAGTAATTAAGGTTTTCTTTCCACTTTCTTGGATTTCTTTCAAGATTTGCTGTAGGTCTTGGTGCTTAATTAATTGTTTTACCAATGTAAGGTCCATCTCAATAGGGGTAGGTGATAATCTGTGATACATTGTATAATTGGTTTTAACCAGCTGGTGGGATGTCACTGGGGCTGAGTACAAAAATCACACCCAATAATCCTAACAAAATTACAAACACAGAAATTAGAATGATTTCTACTAGACAAAATAACATCATTGCTATCAATTTTTACAGCAGCACAGGCAGTTCTCAGGCATACACCCTTTTCCAGTATATACGAGCACAGTTTTCTGGTCAGTGACTGGATGAATTTCAGAGTGGCAAACACTCTGTTCAGTGTCTAGACACACATCTTGGGCATTAATAGTATTGCTTTCACAAATGAATCTCATTGTTTCTCTAGTAATGCAGGACTCTAAGTTTACTGTCTGCCACTTTCCATTCATCTTTCGTGCCCACACTCTATGTTCTGAAGGATAGAGTATTGTTCTTTCATGGTTTAATCCTAGGGCAATGATGGGATGGATAACATAAACAGTGGCATTATGGTAAGCACAAAGGCAGTGGCCACATTAGAAGCAGGATCATAGGTGAAATTCACCATAGCCCACCAGGATTGAAACTTCCTTTCAATATCAATTGCATTATCCCACACCATTTCAGCTGGAAAATTACCTTCACCCCTTTCCCATATGATCAGAGCTGCTGTTGCTTGCATCAATAACTGTGCTTGTATACAACTGAAAGCTAAAGACACGTTACCTTGAACTGTACAAAGTGCTTCTACTATCAACTTGTGGTCTTGGTCCCCGGCCTTTTCATACTTCGTTACTTTGGCAGTACTTTTGAAATCTGTCACTGGCTAGTTCCTAATGCCAATAGAGATTACTATAAAGGCTGCTTCAATTTTGTTAGGCTACCTGCTGCAGTGGCCAGTTTATTCATCAGTATTTCTGAATCAATTCCATTTAAAACTCCTAAGCCTGTCCCTAATATGCCAGTTAGATGTTTGGTATGGGGAACAGGAACTGCTTTCTGTCCATGACCATCCCTCCCTGCCAGAGGGATGTGCTGGGTTCACACTGCAAATTCAGACACACTTCACAAGTGTATCTGACAGAGGTTTAGGTCATATTTGAGGCAGATGTTTGTTCTGAAATGTAGAGACCTCAGGGAATCTCCTTCCTCCTCCAAAGCACCTGATTTCCCAGATGTGTGGCAAGCAGGAATGTCTCTCCTGGTCTACAAAACTTCACCCACCTTGCCCCTTGCTGAGATCAAGCTGTGGACTGTGTTCAGGGCAGGTCCAAACCGCAAGTAAATAATGAAGGGGAAGTCTGAGAGAAGAGCCTAAATTCATTGCAGTGCCTCAGAAGAAACTGGGATCAGGTTTCTGCTACTTGAAACACTCAGCACAAAAGTGATGCTCAAAATCCTACAGCCTGCTGCTGAGCTCTGACGGGGGGGGTGGTCTCTGTACCTCTTTTAAGCAGAATCCAACTGCCTCAGACTGGGACAATCACTGATCCAGATCTCAGTAGGAAAAGGGATAGCTATAAATAAAGAAAATCACCTTCCTTGCTTGGGTTAATTCACCACCTGCAGTTCAGCACCCTTTACCAGCCATTGCCTGGGTGTTCAGCCAATCAGCTTGGAAAATGATGTAAGGAAACTGATTTCTTGGTGTTCCTGGTTTTAGGCACCAGGAAGGCTGGCTCCTTCCTTTCTTGTTCTGCTCCTGAGATATGCCTGTTTTTGTAACCATGTTGTCCAGCCCTCAAAGGAAGTTTTTTAGAAGGAGGAGCAGGCTGGTTAGATTTTTGAGATGTTAATTTGCATTATCAACTCCACACATTTGAGAGACCATTCTGGATTGAATAATAGCTGTTGTTCAGTCACATTCTTTACTACGTTAGGTTCAAGTTTGGAGTTTGGGAAGAGTCTGAACTAGTATGGGGTGTATAAGGCCCTGCTGTGGTAAAAAGTGCAGTGTCCCCTTTGAATTCAAATAAAAGACTGATAGCAACTCGAGCTCAAAGGCTGGTCACTTCTACAGGCTGTATCAAGGTGAAATTACACCAACAGTCTGATTCACTTAGGTTATCACAGACTTCCTGGTGTTCATATACACCAGGGGAGGTTCAGACACTAATTACATCTGGTCTCTCATAAGCCGTCCTTTTGATGACCTGGCACCCTACTTTGATTTCTTCTCCTCTGATTCCTTGAAGTGTCCACAGTTCCTGTTCCTGCCATTCTTGCTCCTCACATACCTGATTCTCGTGGATTACTACAGTAGATATGTTTAAATCTTTTATCTCAGAAGGTTTTCCCATGGATCCAGTATACTGATTAAATGCCAGGGACCAAGGCCATTCAGCATTGCTTTGGATAGAGGTACTCTCAAGTTCTAAAACTTCAGTTATAATTACATACAGAACAATTCTGTACACTAAAGTATGAGCTACTCCCGACTGCAATATAGTCATTTTGCCCGAGTAAGTTTTAGTCTCAGTTCATTGTCTCCTGGCGTCACTCCTGAAGGGGCTTCTGGGCCTTTTTCACCCGAGAGTGATGGATCCAGGCATTCTGCTCTTTGATTTTGATTGCAGTGAAGGTGGTGAGAAGTACTTGCAGTGGTCTCTCCCACTGTGGTTCCGAAGTCTTCTCTGTAAGAGACTTAACATATACATCATCCCCAGGCTGTCTAACTCCCTGCTCCGAGTTCCAACCACATGTTTCTCAATTACTCTGAGCTGTTTGCTTAATGCCACCATGTAGGTGGACATTCTGGACATTCCCCTTGTATTCTATATGGTCTTCTATAAGGCATTCCAAAAGGATTCAGCATTCCTTTAGCTCAAGATTTAGTTTGAATTTGCACTAGTGCTAGTGGAAGAACTTGGGCTAGGGTAGATTAATTTCTTGCCCCAGTCTTATGATTTGCTGCTTAATCAAATGATTCATTCTCTCCACCTGGCTGCTTGACTGGGGGCAGTATGGGGTGTGAAGTTCCTAATCTATGCCCAGATGGCTACTAATCTGTTGCTACTAATCTATTTTGGAAATGAAATGTGATTCTTTATCTGAGGATATCGGGCTGGAACTCTGAAGTGTGGTATTATTTCTTGTAAAAATAATCTGGTCACGTCTTGAGCTTTGACAGTTCTGGTGTGGAATGTTTCTGGCCACCCTGAAAATGTATCTATTAATACCAGTAAATACTGATACCCACCTTTCCTTGGAAGTTCTGAAAACTAATTTGCCACTGCTGTACAGGCTCATGGCCTCTCCCAGTCTGACCGAGTTTCGGCCAGGGGGTATTTTGGGGTTAGTCTGGAGGCAAGGATCACATTGTCGACTTACCTGAGTGATAGTGGCATATAAATTCCTGACAACGATACAACGATTCTTTCAATCAGATGTGTGTTCTAGAAAGCCTGTGGAAATTACTGCTTCAAAGTCAACACTTCATTTCAATGCACTCTGTATCACTCGCAGCCTTGGTCATTTTGAGAAAGGAGCCCCACTCTATAAAAGGCTTTTAAGTAGTTAGGCCCTAGTGTGTTTTCTGGTGCCCCTCTTTCACTAGTAACCACAAAAATGGGAAGGGATTACTAGCTCTCTTTCAATGGTAGCCCACCCCTTGCAGTTGTACGTCTCTTTTGATTAGTATTATTGTATTATGGCTTACCTTCCTGGAAAATCTGTACCTCACCCTTTGCTGCTTTCTTTGCCTCTCCATCCGCCAGCTCATTTCTTTCCTCCAATTTTAAGTTCACTCTCTGGTGTGCCTTAATATGCTTTTTCAGGTAGCTGAACTGCTTCCAGCAGCTGGATTGTCTCCTCTTTCCATGTGAGGTCAGCAGTCCCCTCTCCTTCCAGATGGCTCCATGTGCATGCTCAACTCTGAATGCCTTTTGCTGTTTCTAAGGCATGGGTCAATGCATTTATCTCAGCCTTCTGTGCAGAGGTCCCTGTTGGTAAGGGTCCAGACTGTATTACCTCTCTGCAAGTAGTCACTGTGTACTTTGCAATGTCGCTTTCCACTGGCAATGTAGCTACTCCTGTCAGTGAACCAGGCCTCTGCATCATCCAAAGGTGTGTCCTTTAAGTCTGGGCGGCTGGAGTAGGTAGCTTCAATGGTCTCTAGGCAATCTTGGTGTACTGCTTCTCCTTGATTTCCGCTGAGAAAGGAAGCTGCGTTGACAATATTAGTCACCACTATCTCTACATCTCTACATCATCTTGCTCTACCATGATGGCCTGGTATTTCAGAAACCTCTGTGGTGAAAGCCAGTGGCCACCCTTTACTTCCAGTGCTGCGGACACTGTGTGGGACTAGCACAGTCATTTTTGTCCCAGGGTAAACTTGCATGCCTCTTGAATATTCAGCACGACTGCTGCTACAGCTCTGAGGCAACCTGGCCATCCTTTGGCTGTTGCATCTAGTTGCTTAGAGAAGTAAGCAACTGCCCTTCAGTATGGGCCCAAGTCCTGAGCCAATATTCCCAGGGCAATTCCTTGTGTGGAAAAATAGAAAGAATGCTTTACTTACATCTGGAAGTCTCAAGGCTGGAGCTGACATGAGGGCACTCTCTCTAGCTGGCGAAAGGCCCGTGTGGCGTCTCTTGTCAACTGGAGATCTCTGTTTCCATTGGCAATAAGAGCATAGAGGTATCTGGCGAGCAGTCCATAATTATAAACCCACAGCTGGCACTATCCTGCCATGCCTAAGAAGGTTCAGAGTTCTTTTGTTGTCTGGGGTTTCAGGGTTTGGCATAGGGCTTCCCTGCCTTAAAGTCTGCTGCTCAGCACTCACTTCTTACCCCAGGTAGATTACCTTCTTAGATTACCTTCTGTTTCACTACCTGTGCCTTCTTCTTTGAGACTCTGCATCCTTGGAGTCCTAGGAAATTCAACTCCTTTCCTCTTGTGAGCTTCCCGGGACTCTGGGTCTTTGCAAGCTGTTCTCCAATTGGGGTGGGGAATTTTGAAGCCTTCAGGCACATGGACTATGTGAGCTTGAGTTTGAATGCAAAAATTTTCTGGCTGGCTTTGTGGATAGGGAGGCAAAAGAAGGCATCTCTTAGGCCTAAAACAGTGAACCAGGTTAGCTCAGGTGTTAAACAAGTTAGTAAAGTATATGGATTTGCTGCCACAGGGTACAAATTCTGTGTTATTTTATTCGTTCTTAATCCAGTACTATCAATTATTGGGCTGATTCCTTCCTTATCTTCCTTTTGAGGGTGCTACTCAACTCTC
Organism: Ammospiza nelsoni; assembly: GCF_027579445.1. Lineage (NCBI taxonomy): Eukaryota > Metazoa > Chordata > Aves > Passeriformes > Passerellidae > Ammospiza > Ammospiza nelsoni. The sequence continues at coordinate 1,822,933 of NC_080661.1, read as the reverse complement.
ACTGGTTGTGTTCTTTCCTTAAGCTTGATTACTATGGGGGGGGGGCATTTTTCATTCTCCCTGCTATAGCAGTGGCCCATACCCTTGAAACACTTATTTCACTAATGTCTCCTTACTAATGTCTTTAATTTCAGTGTCTGTTAATGCTAAGCCTAACCTCTTTATATCATTTGCCTCCAGAGTAACCTTTCTCATTTGAGAATGTTTAGTGAATTTAGCGAATTGTACAAAAGCTTTTAGGTACACATAGTACACATGTTACTTTAAAGGTTTGCAAAAGTATGCCTTCTCAGACTGGCCAGTTGTTCAGTTGTTCCCCACACTACAACATAAACATTCTCCACAGGTACTAAAGCTTTATTTAAAACTGAATATATGGCCCTTGTATCGACTAAACTTCTTCCCTTTTGGGGAGGTCATGTTTACCCTTCCTCCCTTACCTTGGAAGGAGCCTTTAACAAATCACATGTACTCATTTTGCAAACTGTGATTGCTTTGCATTTCAGCATGATAATCCTTGCTTGATTTCATATATTGCTATCTTATGCTGCATGCTAAACAACATGTTTGATTTGCTTTCTCTTTGCCTTGTTTTCCTTTGTCAAGGGCCAAGACCAGAGGGCGGTCTGATCTTACAGTCTCTTTGCCATTCTGGGTGATTTCTTAAAACAAAAAAACATTTCAGCATACAAAAACTCTATCCCATTTATCTTCCTATTATAAAACAGCACTAACAGCAATGAAGTATTATAAATCTTTTTATTTTCTGAGCTGCTCTTACAGGCAACCTCCTCCCAGTGAGCCCCTCCTAAAAGGGGCTAATTTAGGAACCTCTTTGCTCTGGTCAGTTCTCATTATTTATTTCTCCTTGCCCTATCTCGCTTCCACTCAAACCTTTTTACAGACCTTCACAGTAGTTTCTCAGTTTTCCTCCTATACACACAGTTCCAGGTGGCAGGGATCAGATGTGATTCCCACACACAAGCTCTAAGACCTTAGGTTCTGAATCTGCTTGACCAGAACCCTCTAATTTACACTCGGGGCATGTGCCCTGACACTTATTAGAACAGCAAAACAGCAATACCAGTGTTTCTCATAAACACCGCACTGCAATAATACCTGCACATCCAGCTTTTGCCCACAGGCCATTCCCGTGTTCCCTGGGGAGACAGGGCAGCCAGAGCTGTCCCTGTGCCCAGGGGACAGCCACTGTCACCTCACACAGCATGCTAGCCTCTTGATGCACCAAAGGCTCTCCGAAATTGCCTGCAAAGGCAGGCTATTCTGTTTGTTACAGAGAACTTTAAATCCCTACAGCAGATTGTTTCCAGTCCAGACTTACTGTAGTACCAGCTGAAGTCTCATAAATCTCATAAGTCTCATTAACTAATTCATCTCATTCATCTCTTCTATATAAACTCTGTTTTACAAAATATCAGTCTTTTCTAGTTCTCTTCTTGCACAATCTAATTAAGCACTGTGTCTACTTACACTTGTTTTACTGCCTTGCAAAAAGGCTGTGCTAGTCACAGCCGAAACTCTGATATGCCCACAGACACAGACACATGCACCCCCCCCACCCTTTATCTCAAATTCACTAGAGCCAAGGCTTGAATTGCTGTGAGGGAGAGAATTCTTGGAATTCCTTTAACTCGCTTTATCGTAGTTAAGCATAAATCACCGTACTATAGTTCTCCTATGTAAAATGCTACTCTTGTTGCAACAAAATCTTAAAATCTCCACAAACACCACTATACAATCTGAGAATCAAATTACCACAATGCAGCGGAAGAAATTCACCACACAAAATCACTGGGAAAGGGCCTATCTCTCAAAGTGCTCACTTTTCTCATCACAACACAGCATACCATAATTCAGCATTTACTCACATCAGTTTTTCCTGGACACAATCAAAATAACAGCACACAGTCTAGAGATCAAGTCCAAACATCCAAGGCAAAGGAACCCTCTGAGCTCATACTCACGGTTAAAATGTACCAAATCTACACAAATCACTACATTTAAACACAATAAATATCATCACTGATGTTCTCCCACTCGCTTCTCTGCGGGGCACTTCTCTCCCTGCCCCCGCAGCCTGCTGCAGCCGGTGCCTCAGGCCTCACTCGGCTGCTTCAAACACGGGTAGTACTCACCCCTCCCCGCACTGTAGGGCACTGTAGATTTATTCTCTTTTATACACCATACACTTATACACTTGCACGATTAGAAACACAGTGCACTGGCCACACAATACATTGACCATACAGCGACACAGTGTCCGGATATCACACACACACAAACAAAACACACACGGGCTCAACAGTTCTGCTCTATCAGATCAATGAACCCCCCAATACACACATACACGGGTTCACCCGGCTCACCCCCAGAGCCACTAGCAGTTCCGCTCTATCAGAACGATAAACCCCATCTCTAATACAGCTGCTCCATCAGCTATACACAGATGTCTCTGGGTGGTTTACTCCCTTGCTCTCCTTTCCCTCCCCTGGGGGCCCCTCAGTACATACCGTATCTTCCTCCGCAGGCCAGCAGGTCGTTGTCTGTCTCCGCAGGTGGCAAGCGAGACAAGCGGAGCCCCACCAGGAAAAAAAATCCTAGGGTGCGCCTTGGAGGTCCGTCTATCTCCCCTGCCCCTGCAGGGACAGAGAACTCCTGGCTGGCTCGCCATAATGTTTTGCGGAGAAAAGAAGAAACCTCACAACTTTATAAAAGTTGTAAAGCCCAGTATGCCTTTATTACGACGCGCGCTGGATGCAAGCCTCCCCAAAAGGCATGCGTACCACTGAAGACTTCAGGTCTCCTTTTATCCCCCTTCCAAATGCATATACATAGATTTTCACAATAAGTTCATACAAATTCATTCCACGTGACATTTATCACCAGTTCTCCTTTATCAAAGGAATCCTTAGGTCGGGGGCAAATTGACCTTGTGGTCATTTCTGTTTTTCTTTCTCTGTCGTCTTGCTGTTTCCAGCATCTGACTTTTCCTTCAGCTTTGGCGTCACAGACTTTTCACCTCTCTTAGACACTTCACCTAATTCAGAATGGATCTCTACTCTGTCTCAGGGTTCAGGAGGCAAGATGGAGGGAACTGGGTGTATCCAGCCTTTCTCCTTCTTCTTCTTGGCCTCCATTTTCTGCTGTGATGTTGGCACTTACAGATTGGTTTAGAGCAGAAGCTCACTGTCTAACATAGGTGATAGGTTTTGGAAAGTAATTGTAAACATTGTACACATAGTTTTTAGTATAAAGACATAACACCATCCCGGGGGCAGGCAGAATGCCTTGGACAGTCTTGCTGAGCTGACCTAAGCAGGGCAGGAGAAAATTTTTTATAGATAATATAAAATAAACGACCTTAAGATGGAGAAATGAAGAGCCCTTCTTGAAGACTCCTTCTTCAAGCGCTGGGCTGGGAAAAGAAACCTTTGAACTTTTCTCAGGGTCACTCTAACCAGCTAGAGATCCCAACAGGTGTGGGTGCAGGGGCCTTGTCAAGAGCTGCCAGCCACTGCTCGGAGCTTGCCTGAAAGAGGAGCTCGAAAGAGGCGCCCAAAATGGATGCCCAAAAGAGGAGGGGAGTTCCCGTTACAATACAATAAATCATCTTCTGTGCCGCATATTCTAATTTTCACTAATCAATCTAGTACAAGATACAAATCTTACAGCATTTACATACAGCCTGTAAGAAACTTTACATTGCCATACTGTGTTACATTTTAAACCCTAAAAACTACTCTTTGGACTCCTTCTTTCAAGCTAGTAGGGTCTGCTCTGACCCTTGGACCTGTCTGCAAGCAGAGGGTCTTGTTTCATCAAAAGAAGATTACGTTCAGCCAGTCATACCATGGTTTTCCAGTTGTTCAGTAACTAAGGCTTGGTATCTCAAAGCTTGCTTTCATTTCAATCTCACTTATAGTTTCCATATTCTCAAAATCTTTTGCCAGGCAATCATATTTATAAGGCTTTCCTGTTTCATCTTCCCCAGCATCTGCTTCTTTTCATTTTCACCCCCCTTGCCCTGAAGTTGGGGAATCAGAAAGGTTTGTCACAGCCACCCTCATTGCGTCTTTTGGCACCCAAACAGGGACCCTGACATTGAATCATGTCAGCTGGGGTTACCTGATGGATAGGTCAGTGCTCCCTGGGATTTTGGATTGTGCCAGGCGGGCAGATTCATCGATGCTTTCAGGGACCTCGGCCAGGATCCACAAGGGACAACGACAGTTTCACCTGCGTAGGATTGCAGATGGGTTTGGGGAAATGCAGGACAATTATTGCCCATTTTGCCACTCTGTTTTTACAATACACATCCACATCCCATAACTGATTTGGGGTGTTCCAGTGGCTGTTCCACCTAAGGTGGAGAAAGAGAAAAATGGGCAGCTGGATGTCCAAAGTAGAAAGGTGTGTAGATCGATGCTTTAAGTTAATTCTCACTGATCATGACTAAATATCTTCAAAGAACAAATTAAATTCAATCGTGAAGTGGATCACTAAAAATTTTCCAGATGCCCCTGAACTTGACTGTCCTCCCTCCATCTTGGCTCCTCCACTTCCTGCTACCACAACCTTCTCTTCTGTCCTAAATGAACCTCCAGACTCCAACCCCATGAATGTGGGTCACGCCCCCACTTTCAATCATTCCACCTTCACCTTGGGCTGTGCTTCTAGAAGGCCACACCAGAAGTCCGCCATCCTAGATCAAGGCCCTTCCTTCCCAACACATGACAAAATGGCAGTGCCCTTTGCATCACCCTCCGGCAACAATATAACCCCATGCTCAAGGTACTAAGCCCAACTGTCACACTATATCTAATCCAAATGTTTCTCCTCTAAGTTATTCTTCCTCCCCCGAAAGACAGTTTGGATTCCTCAGAGCCACCTTGCCCCTCAACCCTGGAAGATCCCTGGGAAAGTAAGAAGACTGGCATATAGTCTCGAAATTCCTCCATAGGTTATGAAAGAAGGAGGCAGAATCCCAGGTATCAGCCATTGGTTTATGGGGAAATCAAGGAGCTGTGTAGGCCAGCTAAAGAACATAGGAGGGACTTACCGTCTTTTAATGGCCTAATGAGGACCATGTTTAAAGCACATGTCTTAACCCCCTATGATTTAAAATGTATTATGACCATGTTGCTGTCACCTACAGAATACATCCTGTGGGAAGGGGGATGGAAGTGTTTACTAAATAAATTAATAGCAGATAATGCTAATAATGAGGCAAGGGCGGAATTGACAATCAACCATCTAGGTGGAGAAGGACAACAGAGCCTACCAGATGATCAAGCAGCAGGTATCCCCAGAGAAGTATTGGATGATATCAAAGAGATGGCTTTGCAAGCTTTAATCCAGTTATCGGAGTGTAGCATCCCCAATGTGGACTACCTTGGGTGGCTGCAGCTAAAGCTTTGGGACAATTAGACCATCTTGGGTGCCTGTTAAGTAAGCAAACCAATGCTACCTCCCTCACACTGAGTGGCCTGCTCTCAGACATAGAGACCATCAGACATGCCACCTTGAAGAACAGCGATAGAGTTTTTACTCTGGGTACATGAGCATGGCTGTGTAGACTCAGAGCTGTGTTGTAAGAACTTTTCCAGCCAAAGCGAGTCAATCCACAAGAGCATTCAACTACTGAAGGAAGGGTTCAAGAAGCTTCAAGTGGAAAACAAAGACTAGGTCAATAAGCTCTTCCAGTCCAAGGGACTAAAGGGTTGGATGATGTTGAGCTAAAACAGGACTATTCGTTCTGTTAGTGATTGTTGTATTGTTAATTGTCCCATGTTTGGATGCTTTTGGAAATCTTACAAAATTCTTTCAGTTCCATCTTTGTTGTAAAGCAGAACAGAGAAAGATACCCAACACAGGCTCCTCATGGACTCCATGGAGGGGGGAACTGAAGGCCAGGATGGCACAAAAACCTCTCAGAGGCTCAGTGTGGGAAGGAAAATCCTTAAAAGTACCTTAAAGTATTCTTAAATCCATAAAGTATCTTAAAAACCTTGAGTATCTCAAAACAATAATGAGCCCCACTGAGTGTCAGTACAATGCTCTCAAGGGACTCATTAAATCAGATAATTGGGGCCATGATTGCAGAAACCTCTCACAGAGTCTGGATCAAAAGGGAAACACCAAATACCTTAAAATAACTGAAGTACCTTGAAGCATTAATGAACCCCACTGAGTGGTGTTACTGACAAAGCCTCTCCAGGGACTAATTACAGCAGATAATTGGAGGCCATGATTGCACAAACCTCTCAGAGACTCCAAGGCAAAAGCCAAACCCAAAGTCTTTTGAAAAACCTGCAGTCCATGGGATCATTAAGAAGCCCCCAGGGCCATTTCTGAGCAAGGCTCCCCAGGGACTCCTTCCAGCAGATCCTTGAGGCCACTGGGATGTGGGCTAGGGGGGGATGCTGAGGGCAGGACAAGGGGCTGACAGTGCCCAGCCTGGCTGGGGCTGTGCCAGGAGGCCCCAGGGCCTCAGGACAAGGTGTCTCCTCACAGCCCTTGGTGGCACAGAACCTGCTGTGCCCCAGGGCACCAAGAATTGACTTCTCTTTGTCCTCACCTGTCATCAGTGCCTCCAGTTCTCTGGTCTGCCTGGGGCCTGGGAACACTTTCTCAGTCGTGTCCCTCAGTGGGACCCATTAAAAGTCCAAGAAAGTTTGGAGTGTGATTCTGACTTGGAGTTCTGGAGAGGTTTCTTCATCTCCCTCTCAGGGACTGATGTTCAGGGCCTGAGCACAAAGCCCCAGAGGCTCATTAAAGTTCTTGTGCTGTGTCTGTGCTGATGAGCTGAGCCTGGCACAGAGGTAGCTCCTAGTAACCAAGAAGAGCTTCAAAAGCACATTTCTCTTGATGAGCAGCTCTTCTGCCAGCCCAGCAGGGCTGGGGCACTGCCTGCAGCCACCCCAGGCACAGCACAGAGGCACAGAGATCTTCAATCAGTCAGGGCTGGGAAGGTGCTGAGAAGTGCCTGGGGCAGAATCACTGCCAGTCCTTTGCACAGGAACCTCTGGCTGCAGGACAATGCAGCTGCAGCTCCTGGAGCCATCTCCTAAAGCTGGAACATCCCAATGCCTACAGGACCTGTGAGTACATTCTCTGATTGTCTCTTGTGCAGAGCAGCCAGGGGTGGCCAGGGCAGTCCTGCAGAGCAAGGTCCTGCAGCCCAGGGCGCTGTGCTGGGGCAGGGACTCTGCTGCCTGCCAGGGACAGCTCTCAGCCAGCCCTGGCAGCTGCTCCCAGCACTGGGGGACAAGATCTGTGTAAGAGGAGAGAGCTGGTAAGGTTTGGAAGTGTTCTCCTAGTGTGGGGAGGATGCTGCATTGATCAGGACTGCTCCCAGTATGGCATTTAACTGCAGAACATTTTAAAGTAGATTATACAGGGAGCACACTTAGTCAGGGACTGCATGCAAGGGGAAATCCTGCTTTATTAATCTACTGCTCTGGGTTTTCTGAGTGGGAAATTGCACATCAATATGTATCTCTCAGTTCAGGGTGAGAATTTTTTTTTCTGAAATAATTCGAAATCAGGCAGTTAGAGACATTAGCACAGGACAACTCAGAGGCAGCATCAATGACGGTTTTCAAGCCCCTTCAGAGTTGCTCTGATGGCTCTGCAGAGCCACAGCTGCCCCTGGGCAGTGCCTGAGATGGGAGGGGTCTGCAGGGCAGAGCTGAGCCCCCAGGGCTGGGCTGGGCTCTGGCAGCACTGGCAGGGCCCAACCCTGGGCACAGAGAAGCAGCTGCGGGCAGGGACATCTCCAGGCAGCAGAGCCCTGGGCAGGCAGTGGGGGGAAAGTAAAGTGCCCCCCGGCTGTGCTGGGATATTTAAAGTCCTCTCCAAACTCAGCTAATCCATTATTACATTTTTTACAGATCCCCATGTCAAGGCACAGCAAATGTCCAACAGCAGCTCTATCAGGCACTTCCTCCTGCTGGCATTGGCAGACACGCGGCAGCTGCAGCTCCTGCACTTCTGCCTCTTGCTGGGCATCTCCCTGGCTGCCCTCCTGGGCAACGGCCTCATCATCAGCGCCGTAGCCTGTGGCCACCACCTGCACACGCCCATGTTCTTCTTCCTGCTCAACCTGGCCCTCACTGACCTGGGCTCCATCTGCACCACTGTCCCCAAAGCCATGCACAATTCCCTCTGGGACACCAGGGACATCTCCTACTCAGGATGTGCTGCACAGCTCTTTCTCTTTGTGTTCTTCATTGGAACAGAGTTTTCTCTCCTGACCGTCATGTGCTACGACCGCTACGTGTCCATCTGCAAACCCCTGCACTACGGGACCCTCCTGGGCAGCAGAGTTTGTGCCCACATGGCAGCAGCTGCCTGGACCAGTGGCTTTCTCAATGCTCTCATGCACACAGCCAGTACATTTTCCCTGCCCCTGTGCCATGGTAATGTCCTAGGCCAGTTCTTCTGTGAAATCCCACAGATCTTCAAGCTCTCCTGCTCCAATTTGTACCTCAGAGAACTTGGATTTCTAGTGTTTTCCATCTCCTTAGGACTGGGATGTTCTGTGTTCATTGTATTTTCCTATGTGCAGATTTTCAAGGCTGTGCTGAGGATCCCCTCAGAGCAGGGACGGCACAAAGCCTTTTCCACCTGCCTGCCTCACCTGGCCGTGGTCTCCCTGTTCCTCAGCACTATCATATTTTCCTATCTGAAGCCCCCATCCATGTCCTCCCCCTCCCTCGATCTGGTTCTTTCAGTTCTGTACTCGGTGGTGCCTCCAGCCCTGAACCCCCTCATCTACAGCCTGAGGAACCAGGAGCTCAAGGCTGCAGTTTGGAGATTGATGACTGCATGCTTTCAGGGACAGTAAATTGCTGGACAAGTTTTGCAAATAAGTTGTAATAAAAGTAATCTTTCATACTTCTTGGTTTGGTTGTGGGGATTGTTTTCCCTTGTTTTAGTTTTACATATTTAAAAAACAAAAATGTCATTGCTTGTGCGATTTCTCATTTTGTTTCTCTCCATCTTCCCTGTGGCCACAGACTGTGTCAATGAGGGGCTGCACTCTCAGTGGAACTAAATGATCTCCCAGCAGAGTTTTCTGCAGAGATGCCCTTTTGTTGCCTTCTCTGGAGCTGCAGCAGCAATGTCTGTGTGCAGAGCTGGGGGCAGATCAGTGCTGGCCCAGCAGCTGTGCCCAGCAGCAGTAGCAGCACTTGGTGTTGCCAGTTGCCATGCTGCCGTGGCCCTGCCCCACTGCCCTGGTGGCCCTGGTGTTGCTGTAGGGCCTGAGTGCTCTCGGGGCCGGGCACAGCCCTGGGGGTGGCAGTGCCAGGGCTGCAGCAGGGACAGGCCATGGGAGCTGCTGGGGCAGCACTGACGCCTCAGGCCAGGGCCTGGGGGCTCCAGGCTCCTTGCCCAGGCTCTCTCAAGAACACACCCAGGCCAATGCTCAGCACAGAAAAGCCCCGTGAGCAGCCCCAGGCTGGCCGTGGGCAGGCTGGGGGCAAACAGCATGGCTGGGTATCTGCAAGGGTCCTGGGGGAGATGGGAAGGAGCAGCAGAGCAGGGGCTGATCCATCCCCAGTGCGCTGCACAGCCCAGGGCAGCGTCCCAGAGCGTCCTGATGGAGCTGCCAACAACATCCCCCCTCTGCAGCCCTGGCCTCTCCCCCAGCTCACACAGGTGCCCCCTCCTTGCAGGCACAGACACAGCAGCACTGGCTCAGCAGGCCCTGTTTGCATTGCACAGAGCAGGGGGAGCACCCCCATGCTGTTGGTGTGGGGACATGAACCTGAGGGAGCACAAATGCCATCCGCCCCTGGGGCCAGCAAGGGCTGGGGGATGCCAGGGAAACCACTCAGCTTTGTCCTGGGCTCTGCAGTCAGCCAGAAAGTTTGTTCCCATCAGCTGGGAGTTTCCTGTCCCACTGCAGACGCTGTTGCTCAGAGCCAGGGCTGCCTGGCAGCCACCCCCAAACTGCCCTCAGGATTTCCCTGCCTTCACCTTTACTTTCTTTCCTCTTTCCTGATACAGATTTCTTCCAATTGCCCATTGCTGTTCCCTCCCCTGCAAACAGGCTATCTCTGTTTGCCCTTTCCTCTCTGGCCCCACTCCCCGTTGCAGTTCCTGACTTGGCACCATGGGAGCGTCCCTGGGCAGCAGGATCATCCTGCAAGGGCTGCAGGAATTGTCTGCAGGCTCCTGCAGTGCCTGGTGCTGCTCCCTTTTTGCCAGAGGCACCCCAGGCCAGGGAGGAACATCTGGGCTGCTGTGTCTGGCTCTGGGGCTCCCTGTTCTGGGCAGTGAGGAGGAGCTGCAGAGGCTCTGCAGGACTGACAGGATGGGCTTTGGAGCTGGCCAGAGAAGCTGAGGGACCTGGGCTGCTGGAGCTTCTGAAGAGGAGGCCCAGGGCTCATCCTGTAACTGCTCCAAGGGTGGCTTCAGAGAAACCCAGAATCAGCAAGGTTGGAAAAGGCTTAGGAGATCAAGTCCAACCTGTGCCCTGATACTGCCTTGTCTCTCCTGAGCCTCCTCGTCTCCAGGATAAACAACCCCAGCTCCCTCAGCTGCTCCTCACAGCACTTGTGCTCCAGACCCCTCCCCAGCCTTGTTGCTTTTCTCTGGACACGTTCCAGCCCCTCCATGGCCTTCCTTAATTGAGGGCCCCAGAACTGCAAACAGCACTCAAGGTGCTCCCAAGCAGTGCTGAGCACAGGGGAAGAATCCCTGCCCCGGTCCTGCTGGCCACACCATTCCTGACAATGACCAGGAGCTGTTGGCCTCCTTGGCCACCTGGGTACACTGCTGTCTCATGTCCAGCCTGCTGTCCATCAGTGCCCCCAGGTCCCTTTCTGCCTGGCTGCTGTGCTGCCCCTCTGTCCCAGCATGCAGAGCTGCAGGGGTTGTTGTGGCTAACATGCAGGACCCGGCACTTAGACTTGTTCAACCTCACCTTGTTGGATTTGGGCCGTGCATCCAGCCTTTCCAGGGCCCTGTGCAGAGCCCTCCTACCCTCCAGCAGATCCACACTCACACTCAGCTTGGTGTCATCTGCAAATTTGCTGATGCTGGACTCAGTCCCCTCATGCAGATCATCAATGCAGATATTGAAATCTGCGCTGGCTGGCTCTGATCCCTCCGCCATCCTGTGGGTGCCCTGTGATGGCACTCAAGGTGATCTGTTCCATAACCTTCCCGGGCACCCAGGTCAGGCTGAAAGGCCTGGAGTTCCCCAGATCCTCCTTCCAGCCCTTCTTGGGGATGGGCTCTCATTGGCACCTCCAGTCCTCTGGGACTTCCCTGCTGAGCCAGCACTGATGGTAAATGATGGAGAGCAGCCTGGGAAGCTCATCCACCAGCTCCGTCATCCCCCTGGGATGGATCCCATCTGATCCCAGAGACACATGTGAGCATCTGAGAGGCTCAGCAGGTCACCAACTGCTTCCTCCTGGATTACAGGGGCTGTTCTGTTCCCTGTGCCCATTTACCAGCTGAGGAGAACACTTGTCCTGAGGACAGCCTGTCCTAATATTGAAAATTGAGAGAAACGAGATGTTAAGTAGCTCTGCCTTCTCCTTATCTTTAGTTACTATATTCCCCACTGCATCCAATAAAGAGTAGAGGTTCTCCTCATCCCATATTTTGCTATTAATTTAATTGTGGAAACATGGTCTATTTTTTTTTTCACAGAAGGTGTCAGGTTAAACTCTAATTGAACTTTCACCTCCTAACTTTTTTTCTGCATGACTTCACAACATCCTTAAACATTTCCTAAGCTGCTTGACCTTCTGCCCAAAGTTAATGCACCTCTTGTTACCCTTGAGTTCCCTACAAAATCTCCACAGCCAGCCAGGCCAGTCATTTTCCTCACTAGCTCATCTTTTGCCACACTGGGACAGGCTGGCAATTGTAATCTCCTTACTATTACTTTCTTGAAATGTGTCCATCCTTCCTGGACCCCTTTGTTTTTAAGGGATGTTTTCCTTAAAAATAATCAGCGCCTGATTCATTACTCCCCAAATCTGCATCCTAAATAAGCCAAAGTCTGCCCTTCCTAATTCCAGTGTAGAAGTTTTGTTGCTGCCCCTCCTTCTTTCACAGAACATTGAAAACTTGATTATTTCATGGTCACTGTGCCCCAGGCAGCCTCCGAGCCCCACATCTGCCACCAGCCCTTCTCTGTTTGTGAACAGCAGCAGACAGAGCTTTCCTTGGCAGTGGGAGTGTTACCAAAAATTCAGTAAAAGAGAGAACTCCTTAGCACCAATGCAGCATTAAAAAGCATCATTATTTATTCAGGGGGATGCACAGGGGACAGCTCCTCCCAAAGCCCTGCAGGCTGAGTACAGGAAAGCTTCTGTTTATATTCTGTATTTTGCATACATATTCATTAATTGTCCCAGACTAAATATACATCTGATAATCATTTTCCCCAAATCATTAATGTATTTCCCCTCCTCTTTTCTCCTGGGGGTCTCTCTGGTGGTGCTTGGTGGTCGTGGACCCCGATGTTCCAGTGGGCCTGGCTGAGCTGCAGGACACTGAGGCTGCTGAACTTCCAGTTCCCCTTCTCACACAATGGGCATTGTGTGGCTTCCATAAGCCTGGGGTTGTGGAGAACAAGCTCCAGGTGTCAGCTCACCTGGTGGAGACAATTGATCATCTGGTAACATGAGGTCACAGAGTGGGCTGTGACATCACAGAGCAGACTGTGACATCCCAGAGGGGCTGTGTGACATTAGAGAATGGTCTGTGACATCACAGAGAAGGTTGTGACATCACTGGGCAGAAGTCTGACATCACAGTCCAGACAATGACATCACAGACTCTGGTATGACATCAGGGAGCAGCTCTGTGACATCAGAGAGGGGTCTGTGACATCACAGAAAAGGCTGTGACATCACAGAGCAGGCTGTAACATCACAGAGGGGCTGTGTGACATCCCAGCAGGGCTGTGTCAGGTCCCTGGGTTGGTCACTCTGCCCCAGCTCCCCCTCACAGTTTCTCCCAACAACTCCAATGCTGTTCAGGCCGAGCAGGGTCCCTGTCCCCCGGGATCCCCCCGGCCCACCTGGAGCCACAGCCTCCACCAAAGGATGTTCCACAGGATCCACCCCAGAGCCTGACAGGGGACAAGGGGCCAGGGCTGTGTGACCAGGACATCAAGGATGGGGATTATCCAGGTCACTGTGGCCTGGTTTGGGTTGCCCAGGGCAGGAAAGATGTCTGGCAGCTGGAGCAGGGTCTGGGAAGGGCCTCCAAGGTGGGGCTGGAGCCCTTGGGCTGTGAGCAGAGGCTGAGGGAGCTGGGCTGGTCCAGTCTGGAGCAGAGAAGGCTGAGGGGCTCCTCATGCCAGCCTGGCAGTGCCAGCAAGGAGGGGATGGAGAACACAGAGCCAGGCTCTTCACAGGGGGCTGGGGGGAGACAAAAGCCAATGGGTGGAAGGGGAAAGAGGGGAGATCAGCCAGTTGGAGATTACACATTTCAATAAATTAGCAGGAAAATAAAACTAAATAGGATCTAAAAATACCGCTTCTCGTTGTCTTTTGAAATATCATGTATTCACTTTGAATACACTACTGAGATCTACATAACCACAAAAGACTTGAAACTTAAAATTCAATTATTCCCAGAGGCTTGGCTTGTTAAGATGTTCTTAATGTCAATGAGCCCTGGGACACTGAATTCCTGCACTGAAGAGCTGAAGGCTGAACAAGCCTCTGGAGCAGGAAAATTCAGCAGCAGCCTCCAAGGTGCTGAGGATGTCAGCAGCCCCCACTGAGGCCATCCCTGCCCAGAGACCGTGGGGGAATGGGCAGACAAGGAGAGCGTCCCTGGGGCTGGGGCAGCACAACTCAGAGGCACCAGCGGCTCCAGCTGGGAAATGGAGTGTGGAATGTGGCTGGGAAAGCCCTGCCTGGGCTGTGCCAAGCAGGACAGACAAGCCCTGACTCTCATTCCCCGGACAACACTCTCAATGAGACATTTAAAATGAATTACAATTGTTTCTTTACCCTGAGTTGGACTCACTGGGGAGATACCAACAAGAGAATCTCAGGGGCTCAAAACAACAAAACAGCCTTTACTGGGAACTTTAGAAAATCAGAGAAACTTTGGCAAACTGTTTATTATGACATTGTAGTGGTTTTGGTTTGTTAATTTAAGATTTTTCTAGTCTTGAGATTTCTTAATTAATGTATTGATGAGTGTGATGTGTTTTAATGTCAGTTAATTATTTATCTATTTATTTTGTTGTGAGATAGGATTACGGGAAAGGTAAAGTAAGCCTAACATTTTTAAAGGGTATAAAGAAATTTTTATTAAAAGTAAATTGAAAAATAAAAAAGTAGTAAGAATTAAAATAAACCCTTTTTGAACACTTTTTTTTTCTTTATAACTTTTTATTTTCATTGACAATGTAAAGAAAGTAAATTTAAAAATTCTATTTAGTTTACTGTTTCTAGAATAGTCTTGTTTAAGTTTACAAAGGGAGGAAGTTTTTCTTGTCAAGCTTTTTTTACAAGAGATAAAAATAGGTTTTTTGTGGTTCCTAATTTTTTCATGGATAACAGTTCCTGGGAATCTTTGTTTCTGTGAAGATGTTTTTATTGCTACAAGCTTTTTTACAGCTTGTTGATGGGCCATGTCGACTTGTGGGGTATTGTTTTAAAGATTAATTGTTTAAAGGTAAAAGATTTTATTGTTTAAAAGTAAAAGTTTTTATTATTTACTTTTAAAATTATTTTTATCTCTGGGAATAGAGATCTCTTAGGGATAGTGGATTACTTTTTTTTTCTTGTTTAAACTTCTTATGAATTTATACTTATTTTAGCATTTGTTTTTTTTAATATGGAAGTTTTTGTTTGATATTAATTTGTGTGGTAAATAGGTATGATTCATGCTGACAAAATCAAAACAGTAGTCGATATTGATGCAGTAATAATATTTGGAAATAATAAACCAATGAAAAGGTGTAATACCAAGAAAGAAAGGGAGAGGAGGGGTCCCACCATCCCCTTTCTCACAGGTGTTCAAGGACAGGTAAAAGCAAGGGATAACAGTTACTAAAAATTAACAGAAAGAAGGGAAAATCTGGTTCGGTCCCAGGAAAATGCCAGTTATAAGAGATTTATTGCTCTGATGCTTAAATATAATATTGTGTTAGTCTTGGCTAACATTATACTAGCTTGTTGCGCATGTGTAACCCAAGGGTGAGTTGAAGGACATTGAAGAAGATGAGAGGCCTTCATCAAAAACAACCCCCAAAGACTTGTGCGATCACCAGAACGAGTGGTGGTGACCGGTCTGGCCTTTAGTCTCTGCCCTGTCACGCATAGGATGGTCTTGGCACAGCCTGTGCCTTAAAGGACGAAAGCACTCTTCAGATTTTTCGGTCTTCAATATTGTTTAATATCTCTTATCTACAAAGTTTTCTCTCAGCCTGACAGAGGTCTGACCAGCAAGGCAGCCATGGGCACACTGACCTCCCAGTGGGCGGTCATCTATTTTTATACTAAAAACTACGTACAATATATTTACCTTTACCTTCAAATACCTTTTACCCATGCTAACAAGTGCACATTTGACATGAACCAATCCCAAAGTGCCAACATCAACACCAAAGATGGATGACAAGAAGAAGAAAGAAGGACAAGACACGCCCTAATTCCTCCATCTTGTCTCCTACAACCCCCCTGTACCAAAATCCTAAAACCTGTATTTTCACCCTGTGAATAATTAATTCTTACACCTCTTATCCCCAAGTGATTCTCTTGTCCGCATACAGGTGGTGGCACATCCCGTGCAGGGTCAAAATCCAACCACCAAGCACTTCTGGCAACATTCCAGGATTTCCAAGCCCCCCAAGGGTTATCTTGGCCACTCTGGACATCAGGAGTGATGTGCTGAGTTCCCACATGGTGGAGCATGTGCGGTAAAGGTGGTGATGAGGGCGGAGGTAGAAGTGTGATGAATCAAAAACAGGAAGAGATGGCATTAACACATGACATATAAGGGGGGAATCTTCACTTGGCAAGCTTGTACGTGAGGTGGCAAGGGTCCCAGAACCCTGCACTCCATACCCCGCAATGAACTTTTTCTTATGCTCTATTATTGGAACCAAATTATCCCATATTTTTATTCAAATTATATTGTCAATATTTCGAGTGTATCTGATTTTATATATTTTCAAAACTATTCAATTAAAATTGCTGCTACCTCAAATATTGTTTGATTTTTTTTAATGATGGGATAATTGGGCAAACATAACATTTTGAATACTTAATTTTTTTATAGTTTTATGTGTTATCAAGAAAAAGAGGTTTTTCTTTGTAGTTTATAAGAGGATTTTAGTTTTAAGATAAAGTTTTTTTTTTTTCTTTTTATTTGGGATTTAATTTCTTCTTTACTGATTTTGATGGTTTCCTGTTGTTTTTTATGTGCTTATATTCAGTTTTTTCTTTTACTTAAGGGAGGATTGCAGTACTGAAAGGGTTAATACTTGACCCACTGGTAACTTGTGGTGGAAATTGTGGTTGGGTTGTGTTAGGATTGGTTTTATGATTGGTTTCTGGGTTTTTTGTGTTTAATTTTAGCTGTAGGGTTATGTTGTGTGGGTTGTAGGTTGTAGGGTTTTTTAGTTTGAGTTGTGTTGGGGGGAGGGAACTTGACAGTATGATTCTAATAGATGTGTCTAGCTTTGTTCTGGTTGAGGTTTTGTAGTCTCTTTTGTTTTCCTGTTTGGGAGTTGTTGGGGTTTGGTTTGGTTAGAATGGGGCTCATGGGGAGGGGGGCAGCCTGGGGACGGGGGAGGGGGCTCAGCCCACGGCAGGGTTGCTTGGTTTGCTTTGGTTTGCTTTGGTTTGGTTTGGTTTGGTTTGGTTTCATTTTGTTTGGTTTGGTTGAGATGGGGGCCAGGGCAGCTGCTTCTTTGTTGACTGGAAAAGAAAGAGGAGGTTCCTGGGTTTTTTCATCTTTAACATATGTGTTTCACAGAGGCGTGTTCAGTATCTTAGTGGTTTAACAGATTGTCAGTTACACAAAAAGTTCTGTATTACTTTTTAAAATTCTTCTCATGTCAAATTATGACAGACATTCAATCTACAAAAAACACTTCTCAAAGCACTGACTTGGCCCATTCAACTTTACAAACTCTAAGCCAGTTCCATTTAATGTTAATCAAAAAATACATGAGCACAGAAACAGAAGCAGACACAGAAAAAGAGAAAGACAAAAAAGATACAGAGAGGTGCACACACAGAGCTACCAACTCCTGCATTTCAGCACTGTTCAGATGGAAATTCCAAGAGGAGGTAGGGTCAAGATGCATGCTTGCCTTGTGGTGAGCCTTCAATACCCGTTGGTCCTCCTGGGCCCTTCCCCCAGGTGGGACTTGGGCTCATTTGGTCCCTCAAGAGCTGGGCTGGCGGCTGCAGAGGTGGTTTTGGAGCATTGCCTGTGCTGTGCCAGGCACTGGCAGACACTGCTGGGCTGGGATAGAGGCTCTGGGGGGGATTAGGGTTCCAGGGCAGGGCAATGCTGGGGTTCCAGGGCAGGGCAAGGCTGGACCTGCCCCTTCCTCCCCCACACATGAAATGTTTCCAGCCAACAATCTCCTCCAGTCTCTCACAACAGGGAATTTTGGAGGGGAAATTCTGATTCTAGCCATGGGCACCTGGCTGAGAAAGGTAGTTATTTTCCATAGGAAGGAAAGGACGGAGCCCCGTTGTTTCAGTAGCAGACGAGAAGTGATCCTCAACATACCAAAGTCAGCCTGACCAGTCAGGTGGCTCCTGGGAGGCCAAACTAGCCAGATCTGTTTTGTGTTCCCTTGCATTTATGGGGCCCTGAAGTGTCACAATGGCCCCTTGGTTCTATGGGGCCCCACAGGGCCACAATGGCCCCTTGATTACAAGACCTGCGGTGTCACAACAGACCCTTGCTTCAATGGAGTCCCACAGTGTCACAATGTCCCCTAGGTTCCATATGGCCCCATGGTTTCACAATGGTCTCAACATTTCCATGAGGCCCTGCAGTGTCACAATGGTCTCTATGGTTCCCCAGGCCCCAAAATGTCTCGTGACTCCTCTGTTCCATGAGCCCTGCAATGTCACAATGGACCTTTGGGCCCTGGGGGTTTGCAGTGTCACAATGGTCTCCTTTGGCTCCACAGTGTCACAATGGACCATTGATGACAGGAGGCCCCTCTGTGTCACCCTGGAGCTTTGGTTCCATGCAGCCCTACAGTGTCACAATGGTCCCCCTTGGTTTCCCAAGGCCCCAGAGAATCTCAACGGTGCTTTTGATTCTGTGAGGATCCCCAAGGTCACAATAGTCTCACTGGTTCCATGTGGCCACATAGTGTCACAATGCTTTGCTTATTCCATTGTGCCCCAGAGTGTCACAATGGCCCCTTGGTTCCATAAGGCTGTGTCCTAATGGTCTCTCCATGCTTTCATGAGGCCTTGCAATATCACAGTGGACTTATGGCTCCATGCGGTCTCGCAGTGTCACAATGGCCCCTTTGTCCCATGACACCCCAAAGTGTCATAATGGTCTCCACAGTTCCATGAGGCCCCACAGTGCCACAATGAACCCTTGGTTTGATGGGGCTTCTTAGTGTCACAATGATCCCTACATTCCATGGAGCCACACAGCATCAGCATGGCCTCCTCAGTGTAACAATAGTCCCTTGGTTCCATGGGCCCTGTGCTGCTGCATTCCCCCTCCCCTTCTCAGGCTGCCCTGCCAGCTGAGAAATGCTCCTTGGGCCTTGGCCTTGGCCAACAGCCCCTGGGCTCAGCTCCTCTGCAGCTCATCACAAACACTGTCTGCTCCAGGCACTGCTGCTGCCCAACCAGCTCCTGGCTTCTGAAGGAGCAGCTCTGGGAACTGTTTCTGTTCCCTCAGTGGCACAACATTCCTGTTCTCACACTGGCAAAGAAAGCTGTTGATGCCAAGGGCGGCACCAGGATGACTTAACCGTACCTACATTGCCTGTAGGTAAGGTTAAGTCACAAGGTCTAAGTGAAGTTAATCACTGCTAAGAGTTGTTGTTTTCCCAAGTTGTTATGTTTAATATAAGTTAAAAGCTGAGTTAAATACTGTTAAATGTGAATCCTCTGTTAAATTGCAAAGTCATAGGTTATAACTAAAATGAAATCCTGCTAAATGCTGGTTTTTGCTAAATTGTGAAATTGAAGGTATCAGTTAAGGTTAAGGTATAAGTTAAGTCCTGTTAAGTTTGAGCTCTGTTAAGCTTTTGGGCCATATTCCTTTCATCCTCGCCCTCACTGTCCTTGTGTCACACACACACACACACACACACACACACACACACACACACACACAAACACACACACACACACAGAGGGACAGTTCTTGGTTGATTTCTGGTTTGATTGCCTGGATTTTGTTTGGTTTTGCTGTTGCTTTGTTTCCTCGGTGTGCCTGAAGTGTCCAGTCAGGAGCAGAGTGACTCTTGCCAAGGAACTTTGTGCTGCTGTCCCTTAATATTCAGTCTGTTTTTTTGCTGCTCCCTTGCTGGGGATTTCTTCAGTGCTCTCAAGCCCTTGTTTGTAACAGGGTGAAGGAGCCCTGGCCCAGGCTCTGGCCCTGGGGGACACGGGGACGCTGCCAGGGGGTCTCTGTCCCCCTGTGCCACCCCCAGGGCCCTGTCCCCCCATCCCCGTGTCAGGCTCTGGGGTCGATCTCGTGGAACATCCTCTGGGGGAGGCTCTGCGGGGCCGGGGGGACCCGGGGGGACCCAGGGGTACAGGGGACCCCGCTGTGCACGAGCAGGGTTGGACTGCTCTGGGGGGAACTGTGAGGGGGGCCAGGGAAGAGTGACCTCCCCAGTGACCTCACACAGCCCCTGTGATGTCACTCAGCTCCCTGTGATGTCACACACACACTGTGATGTCACTCCCCAATCACTGATGTCACACAGCCATCTGTGACCTGTCACACAGCCCCCTGTGATGTCACAGGGCCCTTATGATGTCACACGGCCCCTGTGATGTCACACAACCTTGGCTCAGTGCTGGGCAGCCTCATCCCCATCCCAGCATTGGTCTCTCCCTCCTGCCCCATCCCTCAGCCGGTGCTGCCCTTGGGTCGCTGGGCCTTGGCTTTCTCTTCTCCCTGGGCATCTCCTGCTGCCCGCCCGCCGAGGGTGTCCCGGGGAGTTGCTGCCCCTGAGCCAGGGGTTCTGCTCTGCTGCCCTGGGCACCCCAGGGCTCCCAAAACACCCCACGGCCAGGGCAGGCCCCGAGTGTCACCATGTCCCCTTGGTTCCATCAGGCTCCGCAGTGTCACAGTGCTCCCTGCGCTCCCTGAGGCACCACATCACCCAGCCCAGGCCATTGCCGGGGTTCCAGTCAGTCCCAGTATGATCCCAGTGACTCCCAATCACTCCCAGTATATCCCAGTTGTCCCCAGCATGCTCCCACTCACTCCCACTTCCTCCCAGTTGATTCCAGCATGATTCCAGTCAGTCTCAGTATGGTTCCAGTTGCTCCCAGTGTATCCCAGTGTATCCAGGAGTTCCCAACACAGTGTAAACTGCCCTCAGCATGCTCCTACTCACTCCCAGTGGGATTCTAGTGCCCATCTGTATTGTCCCAGTTGCCTCCACCATGGTTCCAGTTGCTCCCAAATTCCTCCCAGTATGATCCCAGTTGCACCCACTTGCCCCAGTATAGTCCCAGTCACTGCCAGTAAGATCTCAGTCCCCCCAGTATAGACACAGTCACTCCCAGTTGCTCCCAGTTTCCCCCTCAACATGGTCCCAGCTGTTCCCAGTGTTGTCCCGTCCAGTATCGTTCCAGACACTACCAGTATATCCCGGTTGCCCCCAGCATGCTCATTCCCAATCACTCCAGTAGCCCCAGTATGATTCCAGTTGCCCCCAGGATGACCTCATTCATTCCCAGTCACCCCAGTTGCCCCCAGTATGCACCCATCATTCTCAGTTGTTCCCCGTAGCCCTCAGTGTGCTCCCAGTCACTCCCAGTATTTCCATGTCTGTGCTCCAAGTGCTGCTCCCAGCCCTGATCCGTGGGGATGGGAATGTCCCGCTCCCTTGCTGGGGCACGGTCACATGTGAGCCAGGTGTGCAGGGTGGGACCTTGCCCTGACCCCAAGCACTGTCCCAGCTGCAGGATCTGCTTCCCGTTGGCCCCTTCCTCTTGTGGCCCCGAGCCCAGCCTGGTGCTGAACAAAGGGGCTGGGCCAAGGTCATCCTCTGGCAGGGGCTGCTCACCCCCTCTGCCCCCTCCCCAAATTCCCGCTGGGGGAGCAGGAGCTGGGGCAGGAGCCCTGTGGGGAGAGACAAGGGGGTGACACTGGGATGAGGGGATCACACACGCTCTGGGGGGGACACACACAGTCCCTGGGAACCCCCCTCACCTTCTCCTGCAGCACCAGGAGGATGAACCCCAACATGGAGCCCCTGACCCCTGGCAGTATCTTGTGGGGTGGGGTCTGGTGGCAGCTTTGGGGTTCTGGGGGATCACGACCACCCAAAAACCCCCTCCCACCCCCACAGCCACTCCTGCACCCCTCAAACCACCCCACAGCTCCTGGCTAGGAAATCCCCAAACACTCCCCGCAACATAAATGTCCCCAAAAATCACAAAACCCCTTTCCATCTTCCCTAAGACCCACCTAAATTCTCTCCATAACATGCAGCTCTGCCAACACACAAAAACCCTCACAACCCTGGGTGGGGGGAACCCGGCCTGGGCAACAGGAGAGGCAAACTGGGCAAACTGGAGGCTGCACATCCAAACTGGGCCTTGCTGGGGACCCTGCATGCGACTTCCAGCCTTTGGGGCTCCTCTTGGGAGATCCAGGAGGGGGAAACACAGAGACGGGTGGGGAGTGGAATCACTGGGAGGGACTGGTTTGTACTGAGATCATACTGGGAGCAGCTGGGCCCATGCCTGGGGAGACTATAATCACACTGAGAGAGACTGGGATCATTCTGGGATATACTGGGAATGAGTGGGATTATGCTGAGGGTGACCAGGAGCAGCTGTGAGCAACTGGGATCATTCTGGGATATACTGGGAATGAGTGGGATTATGCTGAGGGTGACCAGGAGCAGCTGTGAGCAACTGGGATCATGCAAGGAGCAACTGGGAGGAACTGGGAGTGACTGGGTGCATGATGGGGGTGTTTGGAAGCAACTGGGCTCATACTGAGATGAACTGGGATCATGCTAGTGATGACCGGGATTGGACTCACTGGCAGGGAGTGCGACTACACTGAGGCTGACTGGGAGTGGTTGGGAGCAACTGGGATCATGCTGGAAGGAACTGGGAGTGACCTGGACTATGCTGGAAGGAACTGGAGTACGCTGGGAGAGACTGGGAGTGACTGGAACAAAAGTGAGGGTGAAAGGGAGCAACTGGAACCATGTGGAGCACAACTGGTTCATACTGGCAGGGACTGGGAGCACACTGGGGTCATCTCTGGATCCTACTGGGAGGGACTGGACTAATACTGGGAGAGTCTGAGAGTGACTAGGAACATACCCTGCACATCATCCTCCATACTGGGGAGGACTGGGAGCAACTGGGAAGAACACACTGGGAACAAACGGCATCATACTGGGACTGACTGGGTTGATCTAGCTGGAGGCAACTGGGACCATACTGGGAGTGATTGGAAGTTACTGGGATTATACTGGGACCACACTGTGACTGCTGGCATGTGACAAGGATCCTACTGGAGCTTACTGGGCTCATATTGGTGTTGAAAGGGAGCAACCGAGATCACACTTTGGGTTACTGGGAGCAACTGAGAGAAACTGGGATCATGCTACAAGCAAACTGGAGGAACTGAGAATGACTGGATGCATGCTGGAGGCAACTGGGATATACTGGATGTGACTGGGATCATACTGGAGTAACAAGCACCTTACTGGGATCACTGGGAGTGTCTGGGAATGACCACGGACATGCTGAGGGCAACTGGTGTATACTGGGAATGTCTGTAACCACACTGGGGATGACTGGGAACACACTGGGAACAATGGGGACTGTTCTGGGGAGAACTGGGACCACAAACTGGGAGAAACTGGGAGTGGGAGTGACTGGGTCTACACTGGGGACAACTGGGCATGATTTGCACCATGCTGGGAGGAACTGGGATCATATGGGGAGTGACTGGGACCATACTGGGGGCAAATAGGATCACATTGGGAGGAACAGGAACAGCAACTGGAATCATGCTTGAGGCAACTGGTGTCCTAGTGGGATCACAGTGGAAGAGGCTGGGCCCATGCTGGGATTGACTGGGATCATACTGGATCTTACTTGGAGCAACTGGGACTGCACTGAGGGTGACTGGCAGTGGCTGTGAGCAACTGGGATCAGGCTGGAAGCAACTGAGGACAACTGGGACTGACTGGGAACATAGTGGGGACAACTGGGATACATTGGGAGAGACTAAAATCACACTGGGGTAAATGGGAGCAACTGGAACTACACTGGATGATAATGGGAGCAGCTGTGCCCATGCTGGGGTGATACTGGAACTGACTGCCATCATACTGGGATTGACAGGAATAGTACTGGGAGTATCTGAGAGTGGCTGGGTTCATACTGGAACCAAACTGGGAGTGACTGGAAAGGTGCTGGCTGTGACTGGAACCATGCTGGAGGTGACTGGGAACAACTGGGCCCACACTGGGAGTGACAGGGAGTCACTCTGGGCATGACTGGAATCATACTGGGAGGATCTGGGAGTGACTGGGATCATACTGGGGGTGGTTGTAACCATACTGGGAGTGACTGGGTGCAACTGGGATCATCCTGGGAGCCACTGGGATTACAGCAGATGAGAATGGATCCTGACTGGGGGGTACTGGGAGCTACTGGGCCCATGCTGGGAGGAAAATGTGGCACAGTGGGAGCAACTGGGATCATCTGGAAGGTACTGAAACCATGCTGAGGCAACTGAGACTATAACTGGGATTATATTTGGAGCAACTAGGACCTTACTTCAGGAAACTGCCAGAAACTGAAATCATACTGGAAGAAACTGGGAGGGACTGGGAAAGACAGGGATCATTCTGAGCTAACCAGAACATTACTGGGCACACTGGGATATACTGGGAGTGTCTGTGACCATACCGGGTGGACTGGAACCACACTGCAAACAGCTGGGACCATGCTGGGGGCAACTGGCAGTGAGTGGGACCATGCTGAGAGGGACTGGGACTATTCGAGGGACAACTGGGATCATACTGGGAGGAACTGGGAACAACTGGGACTATTCTGGCAGCAGCTGGGTTCATACTGGGATCACAGTGGGAGCAGCTGGGTCCATGTTGGCTGAGACTGGGATCACAATGAGGGTGACTGGAATCATACTGGGATTGACTGGGAGGGGCTGTGAGCAACTGGAATGATGCTGAAAGCCACTGGGAGGAAGTGGCAGTGACTGGGAGCATGCTGGGTGTGACTGGGATATACTGGGAGAGACTGAGAGTCACGAGGATCATACTGGAGGCTACTGGGGTCCTGCTGGCATTGACAGGGAGCAACTGGGATCCCACTGGGGGCCACTGGCATCATACTGGGAGTGACTGGGATCACACTGGGATTATAGTGGGTGTCAATAGACCCTGACTGGGATTACTGGGAGCTACCAGGCCCATGCTGGGAGCTGCCTGAGCACACACTGGGAGGAACTGGGAAAAACTGGGAATGACAGGATGCATGCTGGTGACAACTGGGATATCCTGGCAGTGACTGGGATGAAACTGGGGGCAGCTGAACCACACTGAGGTAACTGGGAGTGCCTGGCAATGACTACGAGAATGTTCAGGGCAACTGGGAATGTGCTGGGAGTGCCTGAGACTATGCAGGTGGTGACTGGGACCACACTGGGAGCCACTGGGAATGTGCTGGGGGTGACTGGGATCATACTGGGGGAACTGGGGGCAAGTGTGAGTGAGTGGGGCCCTGCTGGGAGAGACTGGGATCATACTGGGAGTTTCTGGGACTATACTACGGGCAACTGGGAGAATGGGGAACACACTGGATGAAAGTGAGAGCAACTGGGAGCAAATGGGACCGTGTTGGGTACAAATTGCATCATAAAGAGGAATGGCTGGGAGTGCCTGGGCTCATACTGGGAAGAAGAGGGATCCTGCCAGGAGTGAGGGGAAGTGAGCAGGATCATCCTGGGAGTGACAAGTAAACTGGAAGCACACGGGCAACAACTGGGCTCATGCTGAGAGCAGGGCTCCTGGAAAGGATGGAGGCAGGGGCCAAACCCAACAAGGTGAGGTTTAACAAGTCCAAGTGCTGGGTCCTGCACTTTGGCCACAATAAACCCTGCAGCACTACAGGCTGGGGACAGAGTGGCTGGACAGCAGCCAGGCAGAGGGGGAACTGTAGGGATTGATGGAGAGCAGGCTGGACATGAGCCAGCAGTGTGCCCAGGTGGCCAAGAAGGCCAATGGCTCCTGGCCTGGATCAGGAATGGTGTGGCCAGCAGGAGTAGGACAGGGATTGTTCCCCTGTGCTCAGCACTGCTTGGGAGCACCTTGAGTGCTGTCTGCAGTTCTGGGGCCCCCAATTTAGGATGGACATGGAGGGGCTGGAGTGTGTCCACAGAAGGGCAACAATGCTGGGAGGGGTCTGGAGCACAGCTGAGGGAGCTGAGGTTGTCTTTCCTGGAGAAGAGGAGGCTCAGAGGACACAAGGCAGTGGCAGGGGAAAGATTGGTTGATGATCTCCAAGGTCTTTTCCAACCTTGCTAATTCTGGGATTCTCTGAAACCACCCTTGGAGAAGTTGCAGGATGAGCCCAGGGCCTCCTCTTCAGCAGCTCCAGCAGCCCAGGTCCCTCAGCTTCTCCTGCCAGCCCCAAAGCCCATCCTGTCAGTCCTGCAGAGCCTCTGCAGCTCCTCCTCACTGCCCAGAACAGGGAGCCCCAGAGCCAGACAGAACATCCCAGATGTGCCCCCCTGGCCTGGGGTGCTGCTGGCAAGGGAGCAGCACCAGGCACTGCAGGAGCCTGCAGACAATTCCTGCAGCACTTGTAGGATGATCCTGCTGCCCAAGGGACGTTCCCATGGTGCCAAGTCAGGAACTGCAATGGGGAGTGAGGCCAGAGAGGAAAGGGAAAACAGGGATAGGCTGTTTGCAGGGGAGGGAACAGCAATGGGCAGTTGGAAGAAATCTGGATCAGCAAAGAGGAAGGAAAGCAAAAGTGAAGGCAGGGAAATGCTCGGGGCAGTTTGGGAGTGGCTGCCGGGCAGCCCTGGCTCTGAGCAACAGCATCTGCAGTGGGACAGGA
This sequence comes from Ammospiza nelsoni, assembly GCF_027579445.1. Taxonomy (NCBI): domain Eukaryota; kingdom Metazoa; phylum Chordata; class Aves; order Passeriformes; family Passerellidae; genus Ammospiza; species Ammospiza nelsoni. Next base: position 1,796,618 of record NC_080661.1, on the reverse strand, counting down.
AACTCCCAGCTGATGGGAACAAACTTTCTGGCTGACTGCAGAGGCCAGGACAAAGCTGAGTGGTTTCCCTGGTGTCCCCCAGCCCTTGCTGGCCCCAGGGACTGATGGCATTTGTGCTCCCTCAGGTTCATGTCCCCACACCAACAGCATGGGGGTGCTCCCCCTGCTCTGTGCAATGCAAACAGGGGCTCCTGAGCCAGTGCTGCTGTGTCTGTGCCTGCAAGGATGGGGCCCCTGTGTGAGCTGGGGGAGAGGCCAGGGCTGCAGAGGGGGGATGTTGTTGGCAGCTCCATCAGGATGCTCTGGGACGCTGCCCTGGGCTGTGCAGTGCACTGGGGATGGATCAGCCCCTGCTCTGCTGCTCCTCCCCATCTCCCCCAGGGCCCTTGCAGAGCCCCAGCCATGCTGTTTGCCCCCAGCCTGCCCATGGCCAGCCTGGGGCTGCTCACGGGGGTTTTCTGTGCTGAGCGTCGGCCTGGGTGTGTTCTTGGGAGAGCCTGGGCAAGGAGCCTGCAGCCCCCAGGCCCTGGGCTGAGGCGTCAGCGCTGCCCCAGCAGTGCCCACGGGCTGTCCCTGCTGCAGCCCCGGCACTGCCACCCCCAGGACTGCGCCCGGCCCCGAGAGCACTCAGGCCCTGCAGCAACACCAGGGCCACCAGGGCAGTGGGGCAGGGCCATGGCAGCAGCGCTGGCAACACCAAGTGCTGCTGCTGCTGCTGGGCACAGCTGCTGGGCCAGCACTGATCTGCCCCCAGCTCTGCACACAGACATTGCTGATGCAGCTCCAGAGAAGGCAACAAGAGGGGGAACTCTGGTTAAAACTTTGCTTGGAGATCATTTAGCTCCTTTAGAGCCACTGAGAGCACAGCTCCTCATTGACACAGTCTGGAGCCACAGCAAAGATGGAGAGAAATGAAATGAGAAATGGCAAAACCAGTAGCATTTCATTTGGACAATACTAAATAAAAATAAAAATAATGAGAATAATAAACCAACCACCATACCCAACTAGAACAATGAAAGGTTATATTGATTTCAACTGATTTGCAGAAATTGGCCAGCAGTTTAATGTTTCTGATATTGCCCAGTCACCAATCTCCACACTGCAGCCTTGAGCTCTTGGTTTCTCAAGCTGTAGATGAGGGGGTTCAGGGTGGGAGGCACCACTGAGTAAAGAACTGACAGGGTCAGATCCAGGGATGGGGAGGAGATGGAGGGGGGCTTCAGGTAGGCAAAAAAGCCAGTGCTGAGAAACAGGGAGACAACAGCCAGGTGAGGGAGGCAGGTGGAAAAGGCTTTGTGCCGTCCCTGCTCAGAGGGGATCCTCAGCACGGCCCTGAAGATCTGCACATAAGAGAAAACAATGAACACAAAGCAGCTTGAGGCTACAAAGACACTTACAGCAAGAAGCCAAAGTTCCCTGAGGTAGGATTTGGAGCAGGAGAGCTTGAGAATCTGAGGGATTTCACAAAAGAACTGGTCCAGGGCATTGCCATGGCACAGGGGCAGGGAAAATGTATTGGCTGTGTGCAGCAGTGAATAGAGAAAGACACTGGCCCAGGCAGCTGCTGCCATGTGGGCACAAGCTCTGCTGCCCAGGAGGGTCCCATAGTGCAGGGGTTTGCAGATGGACACGTAGCGGTCGTAGCACATGATGGTCAGGAGGGAAACCTCTAATGACATGAAAAACACAAAAAAAAAGAGCTGTGCAGCACATCCTGAGTAGATGTCCCTGGTGTCCCAGAGGGAATTGTGCATGGCTTTGGGGACAGTGGTGCAGATCATGCCCAGGTCGCTGAGGGCCAGGTTGAGCAGGAAGAAGAACATGGGCATGTGCAGGTGGTGGCCGCAGGCTACAGCGCTGATGATGAGGCCGTTGCCCAGGAGGGCAGCCAGGGAGATGCCCAGCAAGAAGCAGAAGTGCAGGAGCTGCAGCTGCCGCGTGTCTGCCAATGCCAGCAGGAGGAAGTGCCTGATGGAGCTGCTGTTGGACATTTGATTTCTCTGGCCATTGGGAGCTGTTCATGGAGAAAAGTCAGTGACCGGTTAGGAGAAACTTCTTCCAGCAAAATCAAAGCCTTTTTCCATAGACCCTTCTCCTGTAACACTCTGACACCCTTTTCAATTTCCAGAAGATTTTTCTTCAGCTCCAAGTTTGGAGCCCTGGCTGGTGCTGCCTGACTGGGACTTCAGGTTCAGGGCAGGTACACACAGAGGTTTTTATAGTTCAGCCTTGCTGTGCAGACATAGGAGGGGCACAGGGACCTGTCCTCGTGTTCTTCTTTGAATCTCTGTTAACACAGACAGCCCTGTCAGCATCTGCCCTCCCACTGCCAGAGAACAGGAATGGTAAAGTCTGTTTGAATGTACTAGTGTTATTTACAGCTTTTCTTCATCTCCCCTGCTGATTATTTTTGGATGTCAGAAACTCTCTGCATTTCTGCTGCCCTCAGGGAGAACAGTGAGTTCTCTGAGACAAGGTGGTGAGTGGAGAAGAAGGGGAGGACGTCTGTCACCCTGTCCTGTTCCAGGATTCTCTAGGCTTTCACCTTTCCCAGACAGAGGATGATCACCCTCCCATGTTTCCCTTAAAAACCATCCTGACATTGCTGAGAGCAGATGGATCCCCACAGTCCACCAAATGTCCATCCCCTTCTCAAGGTCTCAGCCCCACATTTGTACCCAGGACAGGGCTCATTTCACCAATCCAACAGCATTTTCTCATCATAGACCTTCTGTGTCTCACTGTGGGGCTTTTAGATAACACAGAGATGCTACAGACAGGTTTGTATCCTGGAGGGAAGCTCAAAGTTTGGACGGAAATCTCAGGGAGATTCCAGGTGTCCCTATGATGGCATTGGATGAAGGGAGATGCAGCTCCTTCCCTGGCTGCACTGACAGCATTGCCCAGAGCCGGGCACCGGGGACAGCATCACCCTGAGCCAGCTGTGTCCTCTGCCAGAGCCCCCAGTGCCGGGCAGCTGCTCCCAGCCCTGTGCTCTGCAGGGGGAACTGGGCCCGGGGCTGCAGAGCTGCTCCACGGCTCTGCTGCAGCTCTGCCTGCACAGGAGGGGCTGCACGCCTTGGAGCCCCGGCCCTGAGGGCAGAGGCTTGGCCGGGGGCACAGGAGGGAGGGAGCTTGTTCAGATGGAGGGGCTGCACTGGAGGGGATCCTGTGGGCATCTCTAAACTCTCCCTGCCACAGCATTGCTGGGGTTTGTTTTCTCTCATTGCCTGATCTTCTCTCTGCTTCCTGCAGATTTCCCTCCAGCAGGTGTTTCCCAGTGCCTGATCTCTCCCTGCCAGCACTGACAGACCCCAAATCTCTGTGCACTCTCCTTGGCCCTACAGCACCCTGCCTGTTTGCAGGGCACTGGCTGGGGGCAGGTTCTGTTTGCAGATGGGATAAAGGACAGCTCAGACTGAGCCTGATAGGTTCAGCAAAGGGGATGCTGGTGCTGTTCATGGGCAGAGTGGCTGAAAGTACATTAGGGATCTCCTGTGAATCTACAGAACACAAAAATAACAGTTCCAATGTCTCAGGAACTTTTAAAATTTTGTAATTAATAATTCATAATCAATCTTTAATATTATTGCCCCCACTCCCTGCCATTCTCCAATATTAGGAATCCGAAGTCCTTGGAAATGTCCTAATTTTTAATGAAATCCTTGTATTGGAAATATTTTATGACTGACCAGCATTCCTCAGCATGTCAAAGCTTCATGAGCATTTCACCTCCCCTGCACCAGAAATATTCAGAGTTTTACTCACAGAATCTGTAGGCATTGGGATGTTCCAGCTTTAGGAGATCACTCCAGGAGCTGCAGCTGCATTGTCCTGCAGCCAGAGGTTCCTGTGCCAAGGGCTGGCAGTGATTCTGCCCCAGGCACTTCTCAGCACTTCCCAGCCCTGACTGATTGAAGCTCTCTGTGCCTCTGTGCTGTGCCCAGGGTGGCTGCAGGCAGTGCCCCAGCCCTGCTGGGCTAGGAGAGGAGCTGCTCCTCAGGAGAAATGTCTTTTTGAAGATCTTCTTGGTTTGCCAGGAGCTTCTTCTGTGCCAGGAGCCCAGCCCAACTCAGCAGCACAGACACAGCACAAGGACATTAATGAGCTTTTGGGGCTTTGGTGCTGTTTACATCAAACTCAGTCCCTGAGAGAGTGTTCAAAAAACTTCTCAATAGCACAGAGTTAAATTTAAACTCCAAATTTTCTTGAAGTTTTAATAGGTCACACAGAGGGGACACCACTGGGAAAGTGTCGCCAGGTTCCAGGGACAGCAGAACACTGGAGGCGGTGATGACAGCTGGAGACAAACAAGGCAAAGGTGTCTCTGGTGCTGAGAAAACCTGGATGTGTTTGAGGAATGCAAAGGGCCAAGGCCTGAGCCCCAGCCCCTGGCCAGGCAGATCCTGTCCCTCCCTCCTTGCTCAGGGCTCTTCCCGGGATGGGCACTGGCATGTGGGGATGTGCAATGCCAGGGGCAGGAGCATGGGGCGGCCCCTGCCAGGCTGCTGAGCAGGGACAAGGAGGCAATGAGGCCCCAGGCCTGCAAGGGTCACTTGTCCCCTCCTGGCCCCAGGGCCAGCAGCCATGGCCAAAGTGCTGCCCAAGTTGGCTCTGGCAGGGCTGTCTTGCAGCTGCTGCCCATCCCTGTGCCCTGTGCAGCCCAGGCTGTCCCACGGTGTCCCTGCCCTGCGCCTCTGTCCCTGCAGGCTGTCGGCATCCCCCGGCTGCCCCACCTGGCTGGGCCCTTCCTTTGCTGACAGCTCTGCCTCCTGCCTGCCTCTGCCTGCCCACACAAAGCCTTGGCCTTGATACCAAAAGGGGTAATTCAAATTTTACTGTGCCTATGAACTTTGAGCAGAGAAACAAGGCATTCAGGGGCTCCCTTCCCAGCAGGAATGGTTGGAAGAGTACATGAAGACATCTGGCTCAAGAATGCAGTGATAGAAAAAGCAAGGGCTGAATCTGGGAACTTGGGGTGGGTTTTATGGAAATGGGTACATTTTAATACACACATAGGGACTGTATATAGGCGATACACTGGTAGAGTCACTTGTCCACGTAAGGAGTCATCACCTGCTGCACCTCAGGCCTGAATAAATGATGCTCTCTTTAACATCAGATTAGTATTAAGGAGTCTTATTCTGATATTTTGGCTATTTGGTGACAGCAGAGGCTCACAGAACCAAGGATCCAGCTGTGATACTTGGAACCCCATGGAACAAAGGATCCATTGTGATGCAGTGGAACCCCATGCAACCAAGAGTCCATTGTATCAGAGCAAGGCCTCATGGAACCCAGGAGATCATTGCTGACAGTTTGGAAGCTCATGGAACCATAGGGTCATTGTGAGAGTTTGGGGCTGCATTGAACCAATGGTCCATTGTGGCACTGCAGAACCTTCTGGAATCAAGGCGGTCATGTTATTCTATAGATCCTCATGGAACAAAGGATCAATGGTGACCCTGTGGAACTCAGACCATTGCTGACAGTGTGAAAGCTCATGGAACCAAGGGTCCATTGTGACACAGCAGGGCCTCATGGAACAAAGGGTCCACTGTGGCTCTGTAGGGTTTTACAGAACAAAGAAGAACATTTTGACCCTATGGGGCCTCATGGAACCACCTGGCACTGTGACACACTGGGGCCGCATGGAGCCAAGGGGCCATTTAGACACTGAGGAACCTCACAGAACCAAAATCTATTGTGATGCCGTGGAACCTCATGGAACCAAAGGTCCATTGTTACACTGTGGGGCCCTGTGGAACCAATGGGACCATGGTGACACTGTGGTGCTCCATGGAATCAATGGGACCATGGTGACACTGTGGTACTCCATGGAACCAAGGGGCCATTCTGATTCTGCTTTTCTTCATGGAACCAAGGGGCCACTAAAGCACTGCAGGGCCTTGTCAAACTAAGGCAGCCTTGTGACACTGCAGGCCCCCTTGGAACCAATGGTCCATTGGGATATTGCAGGGCCTCATGGAAACACGGAGACCATTATGAGCCTTTGGAACCCATTGTAACCAAGGGGCCATTGTAGCACGGCAGGGCCTCATGGAATCAAGGGACCACAGTGACACTCTGGGGCTCCATGAACAAAGGGGCCATACTGACACTGTGGAACCAAGGAGGCCATTGCTGAGCTATGGGGCATCATGGAGTTGAGGGTCCACTGTGACACAGCACGGCCTCATGAAACCATGGAGGCCATTTTTACACTTTGAGGCCTTGTGAAACCAAAGGGCCATTGTGGCACTTTGCATCCCCATGGAACCATGGAACCAAGGTGTCCATTGGGACACTATGAGGCCCTGTTTGGCCAAAGGGCAAGTGTGGAACAGTGTGGCACCATGGAACCAAGGAGACAATTGTGACACTAAAAGGCCCCATGGAACAAAGGATTCATGGAAGAATGTGGGACTCAAGGAACCAAGGTTCACTGTGACATTGCAGGGCCTCATGGAATACTGGAGAGCATTGTGACCCTTCAAGGCCTCATTGAACCAAGGAGACCATTTTGAGACTGCAAAAAACTCTATTGAAAACAATGCAGTGAGAATTAATTTGTCGTGGTTACTTTTCCTGTTTATAGGTTGATATCAGCAATGTCCAATTGATATTGACCCCAAGCAACTTCTAGTGCAGTCAGAACAGATATGAAAGTCAAGACCCTTAATGGCTGACAATCAATAACACTTTGTCCCCACCCTCTCCCCACCATTTCACTCATCCAACCTGTGGCACTCCTATGGATCAGGAAGGATGTGCCCAGCAGGAGCAGGGCAGTGATTCTTCCCCTGTGTTGGCACTTGTTGGGAAGCACCTAAAGTGCTGTGTCCAGTTCTAGGAGCCCTGGAGTGAGCAATAGGAAGAAATTTGTACCAGGAAAGAGTAAAGAAAGCAAAGGTGAAGCCAAGGAAATGCTCAGGGCAGTTTCGGGGGGTTGCCAGGCAGCCCTGGCTCTGAGCAACAGCGTCTGCAGTGGCACAGGAAACTCCCAGCTGATGGGAACAAACTTTCTGGCTGACTGCAGAGGCCAAGACAAACCTGGGTGGTTTCCCTGCCATCCCCCAGCCCTTGCTGGCCCCAGGGCTGATGGCATTTGTGCTCCCTCAGGTTCATGTCCCCACAGCAACAGCATGGGGGTGCTCCCCCTGCTCTGTGCAATGCAAACAGGGGCTCCTGAGCCAGTGCTGCTGTGTCTGTGCCTGCAAGGATGGGGCCCCTGTGTGAGCTGGGGGAGAGGCCAGGGCTGCAGAGGGGGGCTGTTGTTGGCAGCTCCATGAGGACACTCTGGGACGCTGCCCTGGGCTGTCCAGCGCACTGGGGATGGATCAGCCCCTGCTCTGCTGCTCCTTCCCATCTGCCCCAGGCCCCAGCCATGTTGTTTCTCCCCAGCCTGCCCACAGCCAGCCTGGGGCTTCTCACGGGGCTTTTCTGTGCTGAGCATTGGCCTGGCCGTGTTCTTGAGAGAGTCTGGGCAAGGAGCCTGCAGCCCCCAGGCCCTGGCCTGAGGCATCAGCACTGCCACAGCAGTGCCCATGGCCTGTCCCTGCTGCAGCCCCGGCACTGCCACCCCCAGGGTTGTGCCCGGCCCCGAGAGCACTCAGGCCCTACAGCAACACCAGGGCCACCAGGGCAGTGGGGCAGGGCCATGGCAGCAGCACTGGCAACACCAAGTGCTGCTGCTGCTGCTGGGCACAGCTGCTGGGCCAGCACTGATCTGCCCCCAGCTCTGCACACAGACATTGCTGCTGCAGTTGTAGAGAAGGCAACAAAAGGGCATCTCTGCAGAAAACTTTGCTGGGACGTCCTTTACTTCCTTTAAATACACCAAGAGTGCAGTCCCCCATTGACACAGTCTGTGGCCACAGGGAAGGTGGAGAGAAACACAATGAATAATGGTACAAACAATGACATTTATTTGTGGAAAATATTAAAAACTAAAGCAAGGAAAAAAATACTCCACAAGCAAACCAACAGAAAGTATCAAATATGACTTTGTTAGAAGTGATTTGCTGAAATTGGCAAGCAGTTTATTGTTTCTGAAATCATCCAGTCATCAGTCTCCACACTGCAGCCTTGAGCTCCTGGTTCCTCAGGCTGTAGATGAGGGGGTTCAGGGCTGGAGGCACCACTGAGTACAGAACTGACAGGGCCACATCCAGGGATCTGGAGGAGATGGAGGGGGGCTTCAGGTAGGCAAAAAAGCCAGTGCTGAGAAACAGGGAGACCACAACCAGGTGAGGGAGGCAGGTGGAAAAGGCTTTGTGCCGTCCCTGCTCAGAGGGGATCCTCAGCACAGCCCTGAAGATCTGCACATAGGAGAAAATAATGAACACAAAACAACCAAATGATAAACTGCTAGTAACCACAAGAAGTCCAAGTTCCCTGAGATAGGATTTGGAACAGGAGAGTTTCAGGATCTGTGGGATTTCACAGAAGAACTGGCCCAGGGCATTTCCCTGGCACAGGGGCAGGGAAAATGTATTGGCTGTGTGCACCAGAGCATTGAGAAAGCCACTGGCCCAGGCAGCTGCTGCCATACGGGCACAAGCTCTGCTGCCCAGGAGGGTCCCATAGTGCAGGGGTTTGCAGATGGACACGTAGCGGTCATAGCACATGATGGTCAGGAGGGAATACTCTGTTGCAAGAAAGAAGATTAATAAAAATAGCTGTGCAGCACATCCTGTGTAGGAGATGTTCCTGGTGTCCCAGAGGGAATTGTGCATGGCTTTGGGGACAGTGGTGCAGATGGAGCCCAGGTCAGTGAGGGCCAGGTTGAGCAGGAAGAAGAACATGGGCGTGTTCAGGTGGTGGCCGCAGGCTACGGCGCTGATGATGAGGCCGTTGCCCAGGAGGGCAGCCAGGGAGATGCCCAGCAAAAGGCAGAAGTGCAGGAGCTGCAGCTGCCGCGTGTCTGCCAGTGCCAGCAGGAGGAAGCATCTGATGGAGCTGCTGTTGGACATTTGTGCTGTCTTTACATGGTGATCTGTAAAAAAATAAATGATGGGATATCTGGGCTTGGAGAGGACTTTAAATATCCCAGCACAGCTTGGGGACACTTTCCCCCCACTACCTGCTAAGGGCTCTCCCTGCCAGCAGCTGCTTCCCTGTGCCCAGGGCTGGGCCCTGCCGGTGCTGCCAGAGCTCAGCCCAGCCCTGGGGGCTCAGTTCTGCCCTGCAGACCCCTCCCAGCTCAGGCACTGCCCAGGGGCAGCTCTCGCTCTGCAGGCTCTGATGGCAACATCAGAGTAACCCCAAGGAGACTGGAAAAATGACACGGATGCAGCCTCTAAGGGGTCCTGTGGTGATTGCTGTTGCTGCCTGCTTTATTCAGATCTGAGAGAATTTTTTAAATTTTTCTCAACCTGAACTGAGAGATTAATATCTATGTGCAATTTCCAACCCAGAGTAGTGGATTAATAAAGCAGGATATCCCCTTTCATGCAGCCCTTGCCTTGCTGTGCTCCCTGTATAATCTACTTGGAAATGTGCTGCAGTTAAATGCCATGCTAAGAGCAGTCCTGAACAATGCAGCATCCTCCCCACACAAGGAGAACACTTCCAATCCTTACCAGCTGTCTCCTCCCACCCAGATCTTGTCCCCCAGTGCTGGGAGCAGCTGCCAGGGCTGGCTGAGAGCTGTCCCTGGCAGGCAGCAGAGTCCCTGCCCAAGCACAGCGCCCTGGGCTGCAGGACCCTGCTCTGCAGGACAGCCCTGGGCACCCCTGGCTGCTCTGCACAAGAGATAATCAGAGAATGTACTCACAGGGTCCGTAGGCATTGGGATGTTCCAGCTTTAGGAGATCACTGCAGGAACTGCAGCTGCACTGTCCTACAGCCAGAGGTTCCTGTGCCAAGGGCTGGCAGTGATTGTGCCCCAGGCACTTCTCAGCACCTTCTGAGCCCTGACAGATTGAAGCTCTCTGTGCCTCTCTGCTGTGCCCAGGGTGGCTGCAGGCAGTGCCCCAGCCCTGCTGGGCTGGCAGAAGAGCTGCTCATCAAGAGAAATGTGCTTTTGAAGCTCTTCTTGTTTACCAGGAGCTGCCTCTGGGCCAGGAGCCCAGCCCAGCTCAGCAGCACAGACAAGAACTTTAATGAGCCTCTGGGGCTTTGTGCTAAGGCCCTGAACATCAGTCCCTAAGAGGGAGCTGAAGAAACCTCACCAGAACTCCAAGTCAAAATCCAACTCCAAAGTTTTTATTTTTACTTCTTGGGCTTGTAATGGGTCCCACTGAGGGACAAAACTGAGAAAGTGTCCACAGGCCCCAGGCAGAGCAGAGAACTGGAGGCACTGATGGCAGGTGGGGACAAAGAGAAGCCAAGCCTTGGTGCCCTGGGGCACAGCAAGGTCTGTGCCACCAAGGGCTGTGAGGAAACACCTTGTTGTGAGGCCCTGGGGCCTCCTGGCACAGCCCCAGCCAGGCTGGGCACTGTCAGCCCCTTGTCCTGCCCTCAGCATCCCTCCCTAGCCCACATCCCAGTGGCCTCAAGGATCTGCTGGAAGGAGTCCCTGGGGAGCCTTGCTCAGGAATGGTCCTGGGGGCTCCTTAATGCTCCCTGCAGGTAATGCAGGTTTTTCAAAGGACTTTGGGTTTTGCTTTAGCCTTGCAGTCTCTGAGAGGTTTGTGCAATCATGGTTTCCAATTATCTGCTGTAATTAGTCCCTGGAGAGGCTCTGTCAGTAACAACACTCAGTGGGGCTCATTAATGCTTCAAGGTACTTCAGTTATTTTTAGTTACTTGGTGTTTCCCTTTTGATACAGACTCTGTGAGAGATTTGTGCAATCATGGCCTCAATTATCTGCTTTAACAAGTCCCTTGAGAGCTTTGTATTGACACTCAGTGGAACTCATTAATACTTTGAGATAATAATTTCTCTAGGTGCTTTAAGCTTTTTAAGGTGCTTTGGAATTTCCTTTCCTCAGTGAGGCTTCTGAGAGGTTTTTGTGCCATCTGGCCTCCAATTCTCTCCTACAAGGAGTCATGAGGAGCATGTTTGGGGAGGGATCTCAGTGGGACTCATTCATGCTTTGAGACACTTTGGGGTTTTCTTCTGTCTTTGACTCCTGGAAAGGTTTGTGCAATCTCCTCTCAGACCCTGAGATTCAAGGGCTCAGCTCCAAATGCACCATGGGGCTCATTAGAATCAAGCAAGTCCTGACACACCATGGTTTTGCCTTGATTTCCCTCTACTGTAGTGCAGTTCACTAGGAAGTTTTTTTTTCTATTGTTATGGAGAAATATTTCAAAGAGCTTCTAATAAATCCACATTCCTGTTTTAAGGGTGTATGGTTCTATTTAGAGAAGAAATGATAGCAGCATTCTGTGACTGATATTGACTTTGCTAAGGAGCTCTGGCCTGCTCTGAAAAGCTGTGTCTTGAGATCTGACACAGTGTGGAGAGCCTTGCTCCACATTTCCAAACTCCATCCTGTCTCTCCTCACTCACCTGGCATCAGCTTAGCTTGGAGAACTGGCTGCTCTCAGGCAAAGAAGGTTTTTTTTTCTTTTCTGTTAGCACTCTAAAACTCCTAAGCTCCCTGTTGAAAACAGACACCCTCCTCAAGTGTGTGCCAAGCCCAAGCTGCCACCAAGAGCACTCCAGACTTGCCCTGGGCCAGCTGTGAGGATGTGTGGAGGCCCAGAGGCCTACCATCAGAGTCTCAATCCCCCAGACATGGAGGACTGGTTCCAGATAAGAGGAATAGGCTTTCAGGTTAGGGTGAGATGCTTTCTTCTCATATTGATCTTTGCAGACACATGCTGATTTATGTTACGTTAGGTTACCCCATTGGCCCATTGGCCTAATTACCCTAGTTCAACACCTGTTGCCCACTTTTGTTTGGCCCTAGAAAGTTCTCTCTCCGTCCCTCCATTGGCCCTAGTTTGCTGTATTCCACCGCCCTTGTTTCCTATTGGCTGACCTGAGCTCTGACCCCTCCTCTGCACCATCTTCCCCCATATCCATTGGACCCTGACCCTCAGCTACACCCTCACTACCCCATATAAGGCCCTGTTCCCTCAGTCTACACCCTGCCTTCGTCCCTGGACCCTGTTCAGCTGTGTAGCCTGTTCTGTACCAATAAACCCAGTTTGCTGGAGATCATATGAAGACCCATCCTGCTCATTCTGTCAGCTTTCTAAGGCAGCAGTGAGGTTTGGGCTCATGAGTGCTGGACGCTCCAAGGGCCTCAGTAGGGCCATGATGCTATGGCGCCCAAAGAGGAACCAGATTCCTTGAGGTCCCTGTGAGTGTCTCCAGCAGTGATCCTGCCAGCAAGACGTCACTGGAAGCTGTACCCCTTTGGGTCAGCCACAACACTGAAGTGAGACTCCAGTTTTATGGAATCTCACTGAAGAATAAGTTGACAATCCCCTCAACATCCGTGGGACCAGCTTCTCTGACATCCCCACAAGCCCCACTTTGGCTGGAGATTGTGCCTGTGAGACTGAGAGTGAGTACTGAGTGGCAGAGAGCTCCCAGGGCTTCTGATTTTCTGTTCCTGTGGGTGTGCATTCCCTCTTCCACTGGGGGCAGCTACGGGAAATACTCATTCCCAAGCTGAAAAGGATGTTTTTGTTAAGTTTTGGAGAGTTTTAAATTTAGAGGGGAGTTAATTTTCTGAAGGGAGTTTAAAAGGTATTGTTCATGGTTATTTGAGGAGCTTCCTGATATCTCTGTTGATTCTATCTATCAGTTATCATTTTGGGATGCTGTCGGGGAAAAGTTTTATATTTTACAAACACAAAGGGTTTTAAAAGTTGGGAAATTTTATCTGTTGTTTCATTCAATTTATAGGATCATTTAATGAGTTCATGATTCCAACCCTTTGCCCTGGTTTATTCAACCCGCCCTCCACGTTCCCAAACCCAGGTTCCCTGAGAACAGGATGGGAGATGGAGCCCGCCCTTTGGCACAGACAAGCCATCTGCTGTCTGCCATCTCCCCTCCTTTTCTGTCCTCTCCTCAGGGTGGTAGTGGCCATGCTGCCTTGAAATATTCCCTCACCCACATTCCTTCATTCCCTAGTTCTAATCCTCCTTCCTATAAATCACAAAATGGCAATACTCCTGTTAGAGAGACCGCCATTTTAGATTCCCTCCCACCTTCATCCCCATTTCCCGCCTTTGCTCCAGGTGCCTCCTCTGTGACGGGTCTCACCTTAATGTTGAATTCCACCACTGCATTGGGTCCCTCCCCTGTCATCAGAAAGCTCTTCCCCAACACGGGCTTCACCTCTCTATTTCCAGACCCCTTCTCCAGTCCAGCCTCTTCCAGTTCCCACATCACTGGAACCGGACATGGGGCCAACTGGAAGGAAGCCATTTTGGCTACCAAAGGCCTTCAACACCAGGCATTGCCAGGTGGCAGAAAGGCCTGCGCCTCTGCCAGCAGACCTGCCTCCTCTACAGAGGAAAAGAGTGATAGCTTATCTGAGAGTGAGGATGAGCCCAAGGATTCTTGGCAGAGGATGCGGAGAAAAGCTGCAAAGGAGGGGGACTGGGAGGTGGTATCCAAGATTCAGGTGGCACCTGTGCAGTATAAGCAGGGGCCAAAACCTAAATGGGAATCTATTCCCTATGGATTCCCATTTAGGTTTTGGCCCCTGCTTATACTGCACAGGTGCCACCTGAATCTTGGATTCCCTACCTCCATAGGGAAATGAAGGACTTAGTAAAGGCTGCCACTGGACTGCCATTTACTACCCACACAATGGTACCACAAAATTTAAAATGATGTATAAAAATTATATTGTCTCCTTATGAATTTATTTTCTGGAAAGGAGTTTGGATAAATAAAGTTAATGAGTTACCAAAAGGTTATGTTGGGGAGGAAGGGCGACAACACCTCACAATGGACCACATTACCAGGGAAGGAGACTGTACTAGACTGCAGTAGCAGGCTGAAGTCATCCCCCAGTCAGTACTGGAAAATCTCAAAGGCGCTGCACGGTCCACCCTCCTCCAAACACCTGATGCTTCTACACCCGACACTGACTTTCACCAGGGCCCGGATGAGAGCTATATCAAGTTCATAAAGCACCTTATGAAAGCCTTGGAAAAACAGGTAGATGATAAAAAGGTCCAGGATTATCTTATTAGCAAATTAGTTTTCTGTAATGCCAGTATTGACTGCAGAAAGGTTCTTCACAGCCTCCCCCTTGACCCTGAGCCGACGACTGCTCAGATGGTTGATGCTTGTTTTTGCCAGGCAGTCTCAGACTGTGACTCCAGCCAGGGTGCAGTTGAAATGCTGGTGTCAGCAAACGTGCTTCCCCACAATACAGAATGTAATAAAGGCAGTGGAAACTGTAATAACTGCAGGAAAACTGGACATGTAGCAAAAGATTATAAATACAAGAATACTGTTCTGGTTTTTTTCCCAGCCCTCAGTCCTACAGCCATTACCCAAACTGTTCCTGAAGCCAGCAGCACTACCAGCCCTCGTGAAACTCCCAGCAGAGCATGAAATGACACCAAATATGAAGTTATTCTGTCCCACCCTTCCATTGGTGAGAGATGAGCTAGGTTACAACATAAAGATGTACTCTATTCCCATCCTCAAGAGCGGTAGAAACAGGAGGGGTATTGTTTTATTCCTTATCTCCTGTTAATAGGCCCATCAATGCCTTTCTGCATGACTCAGAGATAATGCCCTCCAGGAGCCATTTCTGTTTAATGAACCCACCTCATGACTTATAGAATGATATCAGCCCATTGTGAGATGCTCCACCCAGGGGGGAAGAGCTAAGCATCCCCCCCCTGGATATTATCTGGGGTTTGGGACAAAACAAACTGCCTTTCCACTGGATTCCCCAGAGCAACAGCTACCTTTTCCACTGGGTCTTCAGAGGTAGGCTACTACAACTGGACTGCTATCAACACCCTGACCAACAGAGTGACAGGTTATATACTGACTTTATCAGTGTGTTTTCTTTTGCATTATTGCATTATTTTTGATTTTTTTTCCTAATAAATTGTATTTCTGACATTGAGTCTCTCTCTCATTTTGCTTTCAAACCAGAACAAATGGAAAAGCCTGAGTGGGTTTCCTGAAAAACAAACCCAGCTCAGAAACCACCTGCTCAGTCCAGGCTGCCTGGAATGATGTCACCTTTCTCCAAGGGACAGTGTGAGCAGAAATGGTTTCTGGGGACAGAATTCTCTGAGTCTTGCAGCTGAATTCTCTGTCCCTGTCCTTTCCCTGGATCTCTGTTCAGATGAAGCTGCTGGTGCCATCCTCACCTTTTACCTCTCTCTTGAATGTAAACAGATGTTCCCAGGTGTATTAAGCACGATTTTTCAAAGTTGCTACAAAACATTTGTGTTCCTCATGGAACGAACAGGCTATTTTGGCATTGAGGGGGCGATGTGGAAGCAAGGAGTCAATTGTGACCCTGGGGTCCCATGGAACCAAGGGGCTATGGTGACACAGCAGGGCCACGTGGATCCAGTGGTCCATTGTCACACTGTGGATCCAAGGAGACAATGGAGACACCCCCAGAACCTCATGGAACCAAAGAGTCCATGGTGACCCAGCAAGGCTGCATGGAGGCAATGGTCCATAGTGACACTGCCTATCCAAGGAGGCCATTGTGACACTGCGGAGGCTCATGGAGTGAGGGAGGCCATTGTGACACTGAAGAACTTCATGGCACCAAATATCTATGGTGACACAGCAGGGCATCATGGGAACCAAGGAACAGCTGTTGGCAGTAGGGAAACTCATTGAACCAGTGGCCCTTGTGGCACTGCAGAACCAACAGAGCTACTGGACCTTGTCCCCTTGCCCTGCACAGCTCCTTGGGAGGCATGGCCGGAGTAGCACCCTGGGAGCCTCGGGAATGCCCCTCTGGCATCCATGGCATACACTCCCAGGGGTGGGAATTTCAGTTCCCAGCCAGGAAAAGATGTTCCTGCCCTGGAATGCAAAGCTCTTAAGAAGGAGAAAAAGGCCAAGTGGAGCAAGATCTTACAGTGACATTTCACTGCCAGCCTTCATAGCTTCACCCATGGTTGTTGTAGCTCCTGGAGTGGGAATTAAATCAGGGCAGGGTCTTTGGTGGGAGCTGCCCTGGGTCAAGAGAGACACTGAGAGAGAAACAGAGCAGGCAAAGAAAGGCAGGAGAGAAAGAAGGGCACAAACACAATCAGCTGTGAAGGTGGCACTCTGAAAAACAAACTGGAACTGACAAAAAATGAATGGGACAGAAATCAATAATTCTGAAAGTTTTATTTACTATCAAAATACAGGCCACACATCCAGCCCCACAAAATCGCCATCCCACACCCTCAAATTTGGATGCTACTCCTCCCAATCTCCTTCCAACCCCATCTCACCCTGGACATTGTGGAATCAAGTAGATTTGTCATGGGACTGAGTTTTTCTTCGGTGGGAATAAGGAATTTTGACATGGATTGGTCAATTTTGGGGTAAAATTGAGGTGTTTTGAATGGGATTGAATCATTTTGAGGTGACAGACCAATCTATCTGGAATTCTGGAGTGCAAAGATATGGATAACACTTGCTGAAGTCCCCCAAGAACCCACAAATCCTACAGAACAAATGTTCACAAACCATAAATTCCACCTCAAATACCTGTTAAATGGCGCGACTTTAGACATCCCTGATCAATTACTTTCATTTTAGTCCTATTTCAGGTGTTTTTAAGTGATAAAGACAAATCAGAAGAAAATTAGGGCCAAAAGGATAACCAGCCAGGTGTCCTTCCAACATGGATCACTGGGAATGCGGGTCACCAGTGTTCTGACCAGTGTATGTCCTCCCATGGGGGATGAAGCTGCACCAGTGCACAAAGCTCCTCCTGCAGTTGGAGCACGCACAGGGCTTCCCTTACCGGTGCCTCCGTTGGTGTTGGGTCAAGGTAGAGCTGTGTGAGAAGCTCTTCCCACACTGGGGATGCTCGTAGGGCCTCTCCCCGGTGTGGATGCACTGGTGGATGATGAAGTGGGAGTTGCATTGGAAGCCCTTCCCGCAGTCAGGGCAGTGGAAGGACCTCTCTTCAGTGTGAATCCACTCATGCAGGATGAGATGGGAGCTGATCCGAAATCTCTTCCCACACTGGGGACAATCGTAAGGCCTCTCCCTTTTGGAAAAGAAATGAAATTTAGCAAAATGTTTAATTATAGTGAGTTGTGTGTGAACTGGTTTGTTAAAAAGTAGTTTTGTAGTCGTTGAAAGTGTGTTGGGTTTTGTGTGTAACCTAGCAGGTAGTCTTAGGGATTTAGTAAATATTTAAACTAGTGCAGGAAAGTAAGAATGCTAAACTGTCTAGAGGCAGCATACAATGCTCTTAGAATAAGATAAGCAGAGGATTAATGACCTTGTTTGTGAACCAAGGAATGTATCACAAGGGGTCTGTGACTAGGCAAGGGGAACGGGGAACTGTTTCTTGGAGACTTTGTTGTGAATCGCATGTATAAGAGGGAAGCACCCATACGTGAAATTGGGGGCTCAGGCTTTGGGACGTGAGTCCCCCAGCTCCCCGGGCCCTTAATAAAGCACCCACAAAACTTATCCGAGTTTTGTGTCATTTATCAATCGGGCAACAGTTTTCTGGCGACCGCGGCAGGACTCCAAGGGTTGCTGGGACGGTTCGCGTCTCGATCCACTCCAAGCTGGCACCGAGCACTTCTCGGGGAGTAATCGGTCGTGCCCGACCCCCCGCGCCTGTCGGACAAACTGCATTAAGGTAAGCCCAAAGGTGCTTTATATTGAAAAAAGGTGATAATTGGATTTGGATTTGGTGGTTGGTAGAAAAGCCTAGGCTCTGGCCATAAGACGTCTAAGGACGCAGGACCGGAACTCGCCTCCTGTTTTTTTTTAGGGAAGGACGGCGAGAAGGTATATTGGTTTAAGGTATATTGGTTTATTTGGATTAAAGGTGGAATTAAAGGCTGTAATATGATGTCTTTTAAAACTTTTAAAACCTTAGTGCAAGCCAATGGTAAAATACCTGGAAATACACCATTAGGTTGTATATTGAAACGATGGAAAAGTGAGGGGTATTATCAAGAATTGGACAAAAGTAAAATGATAGATTATTGTAATCTTTGGTGGCCTGAATATGAGATTGGGGAAGCGGGATGGCCGGTGAATGGTACACTGGAATTGGGAATAATGGAATCTTTGATGCAATTTTTAAGGAGAAATGAGAAATGGGATGAAATACCATATTTGGATTTGTTTTTCGTTTTATACCGGAAAGAGGAATGGCAAAAGGAGTGTGGTATTTTGGTTTTAGAAGTGAATGATGAGAGGGAGTGTGTGGGATGTAAAGAAAGAAAGGAGCGTAATTTGTATCCTTCAATAGAGGAAGATTTGTCCTATTGTATAGCACCCTCGAGGGTTCCGGTTGCTCCTAATGTGCCCCATGCTCCCCCTGCGGATATAGCTATAAAACGGGATCTAGTGAGAGTGATATTGATGGTAATGATGGTGAAAAGAATGAGAGTGTTAAAAGAACTCCGTTAACAGGGCGGACTCGCCAGGGAAGGAAGGGGCAGAAGGGGCCACAGTTAATTGCGCCGTTAAGGGAAGCTAGAGGAACAACCATTTTTACAACCTTTAAATTTTAGGTTTGGGGGGAAGGAATTAGATCACCAATTTTTCTATATGCCAAACTGCCCCACACCCCTTCTTGGCAGAGACCTGTTGTCCCGACTTAATGTGAAAATAATATTTGAGGGAGGAAGGGTGAAATTGGAAATACCTGAGGAACAAATAGCAGGCATTTTTGTGATCAAGGAAGTGGATGCCTCTCCTATTCCAGAAGAAATTGAGCAGACTGTAGTACCCTGGATATCGGAGTCAGGGGTCCCCGGAAAATCTAAAGCTGCGCAGCCAGTAAAGGTGGAACTAAAGGAAGGGGCCGAACCAGTGAGGGTAAAGCAATACCCCTTGAAGCTTGAGGCAAGGAGGGGAGTAGCCCTGTTAATTAAACAATTTTTGGTTCAAGGAATATTACAGGAATGTGAATCGGAGTATAATACTCCAATTTTTCCAGTAAAGAAACCTAATGGTAAGTACCGTTTAGTACAGGACTTAAGGGCTATTAATGAAATAGTGAAAGACATACATCCAGTTGTTGCTAATCCTTATACCTTGTTAACATCTGTATTGGAGGAGTTTAAATGGTTCTCAGTGATTGACCTTAAAGATGCCTTCTTCTGCATCCCACTGGCAGTAGAGAGTAGGAAATATTTTGCCTTCGAGTGGGAGAGTCCTGATTTTGGGAGAAAGAAGCAGCTTACATGGACGAGACTCCCACAGGGATTTAAATGCTCCCCTACTATTTTTGGAAACCAACTGGCCAAGGAGCTGGAGGAATGGAAGATAACCCAGGTAACAATATCCCCATCCTTGTATGTAGTCCTGCAGTACGTGGACAACATTTTTCTGGCTACTAAGGAAAGGGAAATGTGTGTGGAATTAACAATTAAATTACTCAACATGCTTGGCCAAGCAGGGTATCGGGTTTCTAAGGAAAAAGCTCAATTGGTCAAAAATACCGTTATTTATCTCGGTTGTGAGATCACACAAGGGCAGAGACGTTTGGGAGTAAACCGAATAGAGGCAATATGTGCTATTCCTTTGCCTCATAACCATCAGGAATTGAGATCTTTTCTAGGAATGGTGGGATGGTGTCGACTGTGGATCGTGAATTTCAGTCTCCTAGCCAAGCCACTGTATGAGGCCTTGAAGCAGCATCGGTTGGAGTGGACGACACAGCAAAAGAAGGCCTTCCAGGAATTGAAGCAGGCACTAAAAGAGGCCCCAGCCCTAGGACTCCCTGACCTGACCAAGGAATTCCAGTTGTACGTGAATGAGAGGCAAAAACTGGCATTGGGGGTCCTCACCCAGAAGGTGGGATCCTGGAAGAGGCCAGTGGGATACTTCTCTAAACAACTGGATTCAGTAAGTTCCGGGTGGCCCTCGTGTTTACGAGCCGTGACGGCAACAATAATTCTTATTCAAGAGGCCCAGAAATTGACTTTGGGGGCAAAAATGAAAGTGTTTGTTCCCCATATGGTCATGGCCATTTTGGAGCAAAAGGGGGGTCACTGGCTATCATCCAGTCGAATGTTGCAGTACCAGGCCATCCTGAGAGAACAGGATGATATTGAAATAAGGACTACTAATCATGTTAACCCAGCAGAGTTTTTACGCAGTGACCAGGAGGCTTGGGGAGTGGTGCACGATTGCGTAGAGGTAATTGAACAAGTATATGCCAGCAGACCTGACCTAAAGGATGAACCATTGGAAGAACCTGAATGGGAACTATACACTGATGGATCCAGTTTTGTCGAGAATGGGACTCGCTATGCCGGGTATGCAGTGGTAACATTGGATCAGGTAATAGAGGGAAAGGCTTTGTTACCTGGAACTTCAGCCCAGAAGGCAGAGGTGATTGGACTCACCAGAGCCCTGTATTTGAGCAAGGACAAAAGGGTTAATATCTGGACAGATTCTAAATATGCCTTTGGTGTGGTTCATGTACATGGGGCGTTATGGAAGGAAAGGGGGCTTTTGAATTCACAGGGAAGCAACATCAAGCACCGGGAAGAAGTGCTACAGCTAATGGATGCAATACACAGTCCCAAAGCAGTTGCAGTAATGCATGTTAGAGGACATCAGACTGCGGAAGGAGACGTTTACAGAGTAAATCGATTTGCTGATGTTACAGCACGGCAAGTGTCACGGGAAGTATGGACTCAAATGGCATTGGTACTGGTAAGAACAAATCCGGCTACCCCATACCTGAATCAGGAGCCCAAATATTCAATAGAAGATGGAAAACTAATAAACTTGCTAGGGGCACAGAGGAATCAACTTGGGTGATATGTTACA
This sequence comes from Ammospiza nelsoni, assembly GCF_027579445.1. Classification (NCBI taxonomy): domain Eukaryota; kingdom Metazoa; phylum Chordata; class Aves; order Passeriformes; family Passerellidae; genus Ammospiza; species Ammospiza nelsoni. The sequence continues at coordinate 1,775,731 of NC_080661.1, read as the reverse complement.
CCAATGGGACAAATAGTGGTACCTACTCGCATAATGAAATTTATTTTGGAATCAGAACATAATAAATGTCATTGGGGGGCAGAAGTATTGGTAAAATTTTTGAAGAATGAGATAATCTCTAATCAGATGTTAACAATGGCAAAAAGAGTTAATGCAATGTGCCCGGTATGTTTGAAAAATAATCCAGTAGTTAGGAGACAAATACAAATGGGAAAGTTGCAAGTCGGGCCACAACCGGGAGATTACTGGCAAGTTGATTTTTCTGAATTGCCTAGGGCACAGGGATACAGATACTTGTTAATGTACGTATGTACGTTCTCAGGGTGGCTGGAAGCTTTTCCATGTAGAACTAATCAGGCTAAGGAGGTGGTAAAAACCTTGTTAAAAGAAATAATACCAAGATTTGGAGTACCTTTAGGATTGTCATCAGATAGGGGTCCGCATTTTATAGCCAACGTAGTGCAGGAATTAGCACGACTGTTAGATATAACCTGGAATTTGCATACCCCCTGGAGACCTCAGTCTAGTGGGCAGGTGGAAAGGATGAATCAAACCCTGAAAGGACAAATCAAAAAGATTTGCCAGGAAGCTAAACTGCACTGGCCTCAAGCTTTGCCTTTGGCCCTACTCAGGATTCGAATTAAACCAAGGGAAAAGGTAGGCGTAAGTCCATATGAGATATTATATGGCAAACCATATCATGCAACTGTGTTAAAAGGGGAGGTACATGTGAGTGGGGACCAGGCGATTGCAGAGTATGTTATGTCACTTAATAAGATCTTGAATTCTTTAAGAAATACGTTACAGTGGAATAGACCGCTCACGCTGGAGAATTCTGTCCACGACATCCAGCCTGGGGACCAGGTGTACGTCAAGAAGTGGATCACGGATCCGCTACGGGAATCATGGAGCGGACCCCACCAGGTGATGATGACGACCTACACGGCGGTGAAGGTCCAGGGGATGGATGCTTGGATCCATTACACCAGGGTAAAGAAGGCACCGTTCCAATGGGAAACCCAGATAGTGTCTCCAACCCGGATGATCTTCCGTGCAAAGCTGCCTTCTTAATTATATTACTGCTAGTAATCATGAGACTAGTACCCGTTCAAGGGTCTACTCTAGTACAGGTTGAAGAAACAAAGGTTACAGTCATGGAAGGGATGGAAGTTCAATTAACTTGTGTTATATTTGACAGCCAGAAAGTTGAGGCCGCTGAAGTTATTGCAATATGGCAACGGGGGGCTGAAAGAAGCCGAGGCAAGATAGGAGTCGGTTGGGATCAGGATAAATAATAAGGAAACATGGTACTGAATCTTACCAAGGTAACCACAAACGATACAGGGGAATATACAGGTTTGGTCAAAATACGGGATAGTTTTGATTACAAAAGAGTGAGTATGAGGGCTTTGCCATGGACAGGGGATCGTGCTGAAAACATAAAGGTTAATCCAGTATCAATGGCAGTGGACATGTGGGATGGGCCACCTCTCAGAATAAATTGTTCCTTCCTAGTAAGATCAAGATATCAAAGGAACCTTTGGGTCAAATGGTAGAAGCAAAATAGGGAACTGACCTGGGACAGAATAGAGGACGGGACCAGTTGGTGGGGGAAGGAAGGCAAAGGTTGTGGGTGGTCGAGTGTCACTAATCCTAGAATAGGAAATGCATGGTGGAGGCATGACAGAATGATGTTATCCTTACAGAGACACAGTAGAAGGAGTAGACGGGAGGTTAATGATACAATAGAACGAAATACTGAGCAGGAAAACTTAGTGGTAGGATTAATCAGAGATTTTGGGATCATGCAGAACGTGACTAAAATAACAGCTTGCCTGCCATTACCACAGGCTGCAGGTGAACCAATTCCCTGGGGAATAATACTGGTAACCAAAATGCCTGAAACATTCAAGAATGCGTCATGGTCCTGCCAGTCAGTTCCCAAACCAGTAAAGGTATGGAGGGATTTGTGTATGACCATTCGGGCTATGAGCAGAGAGGAATGTGAAAAGAAATCCAATCATTATGGTTGGATTCAAAATACCAGGAGGTGTTTAATTGCAACCCCAATAGATGAGCCATGCAATACAGTACGAATAAGAACGAAATCCCACCGAAATGAGATGAGTTGTCAGAATGTCGCACAGAATTTTGACACCTGGAATAGTTGGAAGACATTATGGGGACCTAGTGTTTTGGAGCACTATAATTACCTTGGGGAAGTACAATGGTGCATCCAATGGTCAGGAGTAAAGAATCAGTCACATTATAGGGCCCTTATCACGTCTACATCTTCCCGAGAGTTCAGACCGCAGAAAGAGGATTGGAATTGTACTGAGGTTTTTACATGTGATACACCGGAAGACCGAATCGGATTGTTACTGGTGAAAATTGCATTAAAGTGGGGATGCGAGTGTAGGGGGTATGATCACACGGTTAGCAGAGAGTCCATGGATGGACCTATAGATTGCAGATATACTACTGTGCATAGCCCTGGAAATCTAGTCTGGGTGTTGGGACACGGACAGTGGACCACACATTTACCTCTAGATGGATCAGTAACACAAATCACCCACATTTGTGGTTCCCACATTGTGTCCATACTGGAAACAGAGTAGATTGATCCAAAGGAAAGGATTCAGAAAGAGGGAAGAATCCCTAGAGGAACAGTGGCATGAACCTGGCTCAGGAGTACAATTTGGATGGATATTGGAGTCATTATTCCCTCCGGTAGCGACATATCGAAACAAGGAAATGCTCAACAATTTGTTAGGACAGACAGAAAGGTTGGCAGAAGCTACTAAGAAGGGATTTAAAGATCTAAATTTGCAATTGCAAGCTACATCAAGAATGACCCTACAAAACAGAATGGCATTGGATTTGCTACTGTTAAAGGAACATGGAGTTTGTGGTTACCTGAGTAGGAGAATAGATCATTGCTGTGTACACATTCCAAATGTTACACTTGAAGTTGAGAAAGATATTTCTCAACTGGCAGAAGTGGAAACAAAAACCAAGGAAATTGAAAGGGAAGCACAGCATAATTGGATAGGAACAGTATTTGATTCTTTGGGGCTTCACCTGTCTGGCTGGATTACATCTGCTATACAGTATGTACTAATGTTTTTAGTATTTTTAGTGACTATATGGATTGTATATAGATGCCTCTTAGGTGTGATCGAAAAGGAAAAGAAGCGATCTCTCCGGTTGCTGAAGGCAATGACCCGTGGGCGGCAGAATGAAGAACACTCCCCACCTCTGTATGAAGATATTACTGTTGATTGAGCATCCTTGCAGCAGGACTGAAGGATGCTCAAAAGGGGGGAAATGTTGGAAAAGAAATGAAATTTAGCAAAATGTTTAATTATAGTGAGTTGTGTGTGAACTGGTTTGTTAAAAAGTAGTTTTGTAGTCGTTGAAAGTGTGTTGGGTTTTGTGTGTAACCTAGCAGGTAGTCTTAGGGATTTAGTAAATATTTAAACTAGTGCAGGAAAGTAAGAATGCTAACCTGTCTGGAGGCAGCATACAATGCTCTTAGAGTAAGATAAGCAGAAGATTAATGATCTTGTTTGTGAACCAAGGAATGTATCACAAGGGGTCTGTGACTAGGCAAGGGGAACGGGGAACTGTTTCTTGGAGACTTTGTTGTGAATCGCATGTATAAGAGGGAAGCACCCATACGTGAAATTGGGGGCTCGGGCTTTGGGACGTGAGTCCCCCAGCTCCCCGGGCCCTTAATAAAGCACCCACAAAACTTATCCGAGTTTTGTGTCATTTATCAATCGGCACCATCAACAAGACAAGTAGACCAGCTGGTACCAACCATCTCTGAGACCTTAAAGACAAATGGCTTTGAGATAGTGAGTGCGAAAATAAAAAAGGGACCGTGCGTGACCTTCCTAGGAGTAGGAATCACAAGCTCCTACATAACTCCTCTCCAGATGAAAATCCGCCGAGATATCAAGACGCTCCACAACATGCAGCAGCTGGAAAGGTCCTTACAGTGGCTCCGCAACATCGTCCTGATTCCTCCCAAGGTCATGGACCCTCCAAATGACCTCTTGAAAGGAAAGAACCCATGGGAGCAGAAAACCCTGACACCGGAAGCGATAAGCTCGCTCAACTTCATCGAACGCCAGATGTCAGTGAGCATGCTTACCAGATGGGATTCAAGTGCACCAGTTGATCTGTATGTCCACTTCACAAAAAAGGGGGGAGTGGGAGCCTTAGCCAAAGGACCCCCCGACAAAGCCCAACCGATACTATGGGTGATCTTGGGGAAACCGTCACGTGCCTTTTCCCTGGGAGTCGAGTGCCTCAGCAGCCTCATCATGCAAGGCAGGAAACTCGCCCTAAGACATCTGGGCATCGAACCTTCCAAGATATACTTGCCCTTCCGCAAACAGCTCTCTGCGCAGTCAACAACAATATCTGAATATCTAGCCATGGCCCTTGCAGGCTTTGGAGGAGAGATTCGCTACGCGGCAAAACCCCCTTGGAGTCGGCTGCTCACGGTCATCGACATCGACCTCCCACCAAAGATAATCAACTGACCGCAGGCAGGACCAACCATCTTCACAGACGCATCATCGGTGGCCTCCACCGCAGCAGCAGTATGGCAGTCAGGAGAACAGTGGCAATGTGTCAAGAAAACTGACCCCACGCTTTCAGTCCAACAGCTTGAAGCAGCAGCCGTAGTGCTATCGTGCAGACTGTTCCCAGAAGAACACCTTAACATTGTGACTGACTTCATATTTGTGGCCAAGCTCTGCCTAGCCATGTCCAGACCAGGTGTGTCAGTGTCCACAGTGGCAACGATGCTGGAGGAAGCACTCTATTCACGGAAAGGCACTATATCAGTCATGCACGTCAACAGCCATGACCCGATCAAAGGATTCTACCAAATTGGCAACGACAAGGCTGACGCAGCCATAAAAGGTGTATGGACACTGAAAGAAGCTTGTCAGTTGCACGAACCCCTTCACATCGGAGCTAAAGCACTTGTGAAAAAGTGCGGGATTTCTACTGCACACGCAAAGCACGTTGTCGCCACGTGCCCCCACCGCGGTCAAGTGGCGTCAACCCCAGAGGTCTCAAAGCCTCAGAAATATGGAAAACAGAATTTACAAAATGCCAGCTGTTGAGACCTCGAGCGTGGCTTGCAGTTACCGTAGACACGTACAGCGGTATGATTGTGGCCACACAGCATCCCAAGACCGATTCCAAAGCGACCATCCAACATTGGCTAACAGCCATGGCATGGCTTGGAGTTCCAAAACAAATCAAAACAGACAACGGCACAAACTTCATCTCAAAGACAGTCCAAGCATTCATCTCAAAATGGAGCATCGCCTTGGTACATGGCATCCCATACAACAGCACTGGACAAGCCATCGTTGAAAGAGCAAACCAGACTCTGAAAACTAAACTGGAAGTACTAGCAAAGACAGAAGGCTTCACCAACACCATTCCCCCGAGTGACCAGGCACGCATACTAGCAACTGCACTGCTAGCGTTAAATCAGTTCCCTAGGGGGGATGAAACAAACAGTCCTGCCCAGAGACACTGGGCCACTCGAGCACTAGAGGAAGGCCTACGGGTTGTGATCAAAAATGAACTAGGGGAGTGGGAACAAGGTTGGAGACTAGTGCACACGGGGCAGGGGTATGCGGCCGTTAAAAAACATGGGGACATGAAATGGTGTCCACTCAAATCTATTAAACCAGACCTTCAGAGTGAAACTCATGAGCATTGTGAGACTTTGTTTGCAGGACTGGATCATTGGACGCCCTTGCAACCTATATGCCCCACTACCAGGAAAGAGAGAGAGACCACCGAGCAACCTGACATCACCTGAGAAGCTCGCACCATTAAAATCAAAGCGGCAACGGTATCTCTGTGTGATCTTGTTTCTAAGGTTAGCAGGTGGAGGACAGGCAGACACAAAACATTACCCTCACCAGCCATTCAGGTGGGTTCTACGCCATCTCTCAGGTGAAGGGTCATCAAAGAAATTGTTATGGCCGACACCCCATCTTTCGAGTTCAGGCTAAAAGACATTTTTCCCTCGCATACAGGGCACACCAAAATTTGAGGAGATGACATTATTTCAGACCTACTGGTGCCCAGCTTCCAACCCAGGAAAAAGTTACTGTAATTACACAGGGTATGGATATTGTGGATATTGGGGGTGTGAAACTATTGTGACAAGCAATAGATGGAAACCACAACAGCCTGATAAGTTCCTGAAAATTAGGTATACTCCCCACGGCTATCTCAAACCAAAATTTTATATGGATGGGTACGTGATTTTGCCCCAAGGCAGGAAACAGCACACCTGAACAGGCTACATAATGACAATCCTGCAGCCGACCCATCATGGCTGGGCCACGGGAAAAGTGTGGACAGCGTTTGTTTATCTCTCTCGCCGCATCTGGGTGAGCATACAAATTATGAGATTCCCACCTCCAATATCCCAATCAGTCGGACCCAATCCGATTCTTGCAATGAGTAGACCCAGGAAGGGGATCACAGCTAAGGGCAGTTCTAGCCACAAAACACAGATGCTAAAACTTACCTCCCCATCCAATCTCTTAGCCAAACCAACCCTTTCCAATCCATTCTTAAGCGTGTTAAATGCTACCTTCTTATCGTTAAACCAATCCAACCCGAACCTCACAGAGTCATGCTGGTTATGCTATGATGCACAACCCCCTTTTTACGAAGGTGTTGCCCTTGATCTCCCATTCATCTTCTCAAAGTTAGACAATCCACACCAATGCAGATGGGGCACCCCCCAGAGAGGCATTACCCTAAGTCAGGTTATGGGCCAAGGCAAATTCTTTGGCAATGCAACCTTGGCAAAGCAGACAAGCAACGTCTGCCAGGAATTCGTCAAACTTAAGGGAGGGAAGTTCCAGTGGGTGATCCCAGCTGCATTGCGAATGTGGGTCTGTCAACGATCCGGGGTAAGCCCATGTGTACTCCTTAACAAATTCGATCATTCTACTGACTTTTGTGTCCAAGTTTTAATTGTCCCCAGAGTCCTGTATCGCCAGGAAGAAGAGGTGTACCACTTGTTCGAGGAACCCGACCGGCTCCACAAACAAGAAGTGATAACAGACATCACCATCACAATGCTCCTCGGTTTAGGAGCTACCGGCGCTGCCACAGGCATCTCGGCCCTTGCAACACAACATCAAGGACTGGCACAACTGCAGATGACTGTCGACGAGGACTTGCAGAGGATCGAGAAATCCATTCCTTCCCTAGAAAAATCCCTTTCCTCGCTCTCAGAGCTTGTCCTCCAAAACAGGCGAGGACTGGACCTTTTTTTCATGCAGCAAGGAGGCCTGTGTGCTGCCTTGAAAGAGGAATGCTGCTTTTATGTGGACCACACCAGAGTCGTTAGAGACTCCATGGCTGAACTGAGAAACCGACTAAACCTAAGAAAAATGGACAGAGAAGCTCAACAAGGCTGGTTCGAGTCGTGGTTCAACTGGTCCCCATGGCTCACCACCGTGATTTCTACCCTAATAGGCCCACTCACTATAATCTTACTAACCCTAATCTTCGGGCCTTGCAAATTAAACAAACTGGGTGCTATTCATTAAAAAGCATTTAGAAATGGTTAATATTATGTTTGTCGAGCGCCAACAATTACTTTAAGGCGTGCCAGTTACTAACACACTTACAATTTTATACTAATTTTACTAACCATGAAATTTTGTAACCTCTACATTTTATAATTTTATGCAATTTTTACTAATCATGAGGGAGGGAGGAAATGTGGACAGTTAGGGATATGCATGCGGAAGAAATCGGGCTGTACGGTCAGTCAGGACATCCCCCCCCTGCAGTCAGACCTTTGCTCCGTACCTGGCCACACCCAGCCGGACGTGAGCAGAAGGAAATGACACTGACTGCCCAAGCTATAAAAACCCTTGTGACCCCTCAATAAACGTAATTTGCTGTCCACCACATTGGTGTCAGGAGCATATAGACTGAGTGACCCTGGGGTTAGGGCCACCATGCTGGACTAAGAACCAGGTCGCCACGCCTTGAGAAGGTAACACACTCACGTCAGGATCTTCAGCACTGCTGAATATGCACTTCAGGTGACCTGTAGCGGGAAGGGAAAATGAACCAGATGCTGTCAGAAAACTGCCTGGGCCTCTGAATCCCACAGAACAAGTCAACGCAACCAGAGACGATTTCCCATTTCACAGCTTCCCTCCAGCAGACACATTTCATTCACACAGCCAGCAAGGAATCACGGCGATATTCTTGGCTGTGCCTACACTTCGGCCTGTGTAGCCAGTAAATGAATACAAATATGATCAAGAAAATGCAAATTGTTCTTTAACACTCAATGCTCCTGTTCTACCAAAGACATAAAACAGCTTCTGAAATCCTCTCCTTCAGGTCCTTTTTATTTTTAATCAGTTACACGCACCAATTCTCATTAACTTGCAGGAAACAGTTGCTCAGAAAAGCTTCCCAAAATTCCCCTGAGCTGTGGCAGACACTCACTGCTTTTAGAGTTTGCACTTCCTTTCTTTCAAAGGGAATCACTATTTTAGCACTCAGTAAAAGGTCAAGTTAGACAGTCAAATCCTTTCATGACAAAATTTAAAAAGAAATAAGCTTTCTCTGGATTCTGGGAACAACTGCAGAGTTTTTAGAAGGCCTTCCAAGAAGCTCTGCCAGTTCTACATTTTCAAAGGTGTCTTGCCTGTCCCAGAAACCTGGGGAAATGACAGACACTGCTGCCACAGACTCTCCCGCAGAGGGAACGGAAGCCCTGCAGGTTCCCCTGCAAATGCTGCCCCTGTGGCTACAGACACCCCCTTTTTAGCTGAACCTCTCAACAGGAGCTTGACCAAACCAGTGGCATCCTAATGCTCTTTCTCTTTCAAAATCAGTAACTCAGCCACCAAGAAAGAGCAAGGAGACATACAAAAGCAAGGTTAGGATACACCCTAACCTAAGTAGAATAGAAAACGCTACTTACAAACAAAGTGTGTCACGTAATAGGCGGAAAAACAAACACCATAAGCAGCAAAAGCTGCCGTGGCCAGATGGTGAAGCATGGTAGCAGTGTTGTGAGAGTTCACCACAACACTAGAAAACACAAGGCTCTTGTCAGTGGGCAGCTACCCACTGACAAATTCCCCAACCAGGAGGGTTCTCCTGATACGAGCAAGCACTAGGGCTGCTCTGACACTCAGGCCTTCCGTGCACCAAGGCCACCTTCTGATGTCACTACGACAATGTGGCAACCATGCCCTGACATCACAAAGCAAACATTCCATGTCAGTCTGTGAATTTATGCCAAGCAATAACCAACCTTCCCTACAGCAAACACAAAAGAGCCTGGGAAGTTCTTCTCTGTCACAAAGCAGCACAAATTCCCTTCATGGGCCAAACCCTGTTGTTCAGGGATCCAAGAGGAACTCCAAGAGTTTCAAGGGGGACGGGAAAGAGGACTATGGGAGGATATATTACATTACCATCACTACACATTTGAACATCCACATAGCATCTACTTCTTAATTGTCAGAGCCAACCATTGCATTATTCGTCTAGAACACACAGAACCAGGAGAGAAGCCACTGTTGGCATCACAGCTGAAATGCTTCCTAACAAATCTCCCCACATATTTGCACCTTTATTGGACATGCCCAGGGCTCCGGTGCGTGTACATCTCTGCCTTTCTTCCCCTTTGGCAGCAGTTGAACTGGCAGCATCTGCCCGCCAGCAGCAGCTGCTCCCAGCTGGGAACGCCACTGGCGGTGCTGATTTCCAGAGGCTTCTGTGTGCCAGGGGAAGCCAAGGCAGGAGCGGGTTGAACGGTGCTGGCGCTGCTGCTGCTCTGTGCCAGAGAGCCCCGGCTGGGCAGGGCACGGTGCCCACTGCGCTGCAGGCTCCTTCTCCTGCCACAGCTGGGCACACCTGGCAGCAAGGCATGACAACTTGTGGGCAAGCCAAGGCGTTTCTGGGGCTGCACTGCTCTGCACACACCCAGCACACCTGCAGCACACAATTTTAACCCTCAAACTGGTAAACCAAAGGGAAACAGGTGGAGAATATTTCATTTCAACCATTCTTTATGCTTCAATAGAAATGACCAAAATGAAAGCTACCAAGCAGGGCCCAATCCACACTGCCAGCTCAGTGTGAGAAAAGAGGCATTACTTTATTTCAGTGCTGGGTGTGTGAGGAATCACTTCCCTGAAACATGCACACCCACGCGTTAGTATCCATGGAACTAAGACATTACCTTCATTACTTTTATTCATTACTTTGCTGAAACTCACAGGCTAAACATCTCACAAAGTATTTGACATGTTTAAATCACTTCCCCAAAATTACTGACATTTAGAGTAGGGGTCTCTTGAGGGTCTCTGGTAGTCATGTGGTGAATATCCTGTTCCTCAAATTCTCCTTCCATGGTTAAGAGCCTTCTTCTCCTTGAATGCATTGCAGCTACCTCCTCAGTAGGCCCACTGTCTTTATTCTCAAGGCTGACATCAACTTGCACACATTAACCACTGGCATGAGGGAAGGTACAACTAAGCACTGCCTGTTAAAGCTTAACAAATTCACAATTTGTTGCACGTCAACACTTCCCCAACATCTCTCGTTCCTTCTCTGGGAATCAAACACAAGCATTTTGTGATCACTGAGCCCAAGGCCGCCTCCAACCCTCCTGTCACCCAGCAGCCCTTCTCTCCTCACAAACAGCAGGCCCAGCAGTGCCTTCCCTCACTGGCTCAGTCCCCAGCTGTGTCAGGAGTTCTCTGTCACACACTCCAGGACCATCCTGGACTGTTTGCTCTCCGCTGCACTCTGTTGCCAGCAGACACCCCCACCCTGTTCCATGCCCCTTGCAGAACCCTGCACCTGCTGTCCATGGTCACCTGGAAGGGGAGGCACTCACGGCAGAGATGCACCAGCTGCCCTGGGCAGGAACCAAAACCCTCTGGGGCACAGCTGCTGGCCTGGGTCTGGCACAGCTCTGCACGCCCCACTCCTCATGAGCTTTGGGCTGGAAATGCAATTGCACTTTCTGCCTCATGGAGAAACACCAGGGCTGCACAAACAACGGCCAGCAGGCCACATCCCAAAGGCACTGCAGCATGGAGCTGAGAAGGAAGAAGACCCTTCCCCAATTCCTAACCATACCAAAACCACCATAATTGGGATTTTTAATCTTCTGAATGTAGAGTTCATTCACAGGGTGACAAGGGAATCTTCCAATGGAGTTGAAGTTTGGTAGAGTTTTTATTCTGAGTCCTACTCAGACTGTTGATTTGAAAATTTATTTTAAAATATTTTTTAAAAGGCTGTGCAGTCATATGGTTTTGTTCTAATACCAAAATGGCCAGATGAAATGTACTGGCATTTTAATTACAAGCAAACTGATTAGTCTGTGAAAGCTTTCCTGCAGAATAGCCACTAAACAAGAAATGAAAATCTGTGGACTGTTGACTTTGCAAATTTCTACTAAACTTATCAGACAATGAGGCATTTTTAGGTAGATCATAGAGCAAATTAATTCCTATGGATAACTTGATTTGGATAAACCTGTTGATTTCAAATTAAAACTGCCAGCACATACTAAGTGGAAATCTGAATACTCACTTCTATGAGCTCTGAATTATTAGATAGTCATATCTAATTACCACCATATTAACAAAAATTAACATTCTGGCTATTTTTTTACTTACAGACAGCTCTTCAACACTCTTTGTAACATCAGAAAGAGAGTTTGTAGCAATGTGAACCATGGGTTGGTGGAGCATTGCAGAAGGCTCCTATGCCAGCACTAAACGTTCACATTTACCATGGCATCCCTTCTTGCCTTTAATTCCAAGCTACAGCTCAGTTCCTGCAGTACAGATTCACACTTGTAGTCTGTATTTGCAGCTCGTTCTTACTTCCCTGTCCAGACAAAAATCATGCTTGGATTTCAAATCAAAATAAAACGAGGAGAGGGTCAGGTTATGGATAGGTATAGCAAGAACAAAGAAATTTTTTCACAAATATGTTGAAAAGTTGTTTGTACTGGCTGCAAAAATGGCAGATTAAAGACTTGCACCCTAAATTGCAAGCTGAGGTTTGCCTGTTCTTTCTGGACTGATTTCTTGAGGCCAGACACTGAACCTAATCAGTAAGAAAATCAAAACCACAGGAGTAGTTTGGAGAATATTGTAAATTATTCTGTCATGATGCTTTTTGCCTAAAAGTTCTGGCCATCATCCGATTGGAGTAATTAGAGGAGATTGAAGCCATCACACTGTGCCTGTGCACACAATTCCTTCCCAGGGGTAATCCATGAAGCAACGCTGACAAACCCACACCAGCAGCTGCTGCCACACAGCCATGAAGGTAAGAATATGTATTTCTGCTACACTTGGACAGCTGAAGATGCCTCTGCTGAGCTAATTTTAGTGACTGCTCACCACAGATGAGACCTTGTGGTCTGTCTCCAGCAAGTCAGGGCAGTTAATATTCTGCCTAAATGAAGTGAGTCTAGCAATACATAGACCATGGGGCCTGAGGAAAGCCAGCAGCCTTGGGAGATTTAACTAGTTTCCATATCTTTCTTTTTACTAATTTATTGCAGTCAATTTTTTCAAGAATGGAAACTTTCGGCACACCATTGGCTGGAAAGTTGGTCAATCTTCCATTCATGACTCCCCTGAAAGCATCACCCCACTGTTTTTATCAGTAGCTCTTCCATCATCATGGCTCACACAGCATTTCCTGCAGCTCTTCCTGGAGTCAGGGAAAGGCACCAGGAGAAGGGGGAGAAAGCTGTGTGCAGAGACTGTGTCAGCTACAGAGACATTTGTTTCCTCTGATTTGGCTGAATGGCTGCAGGAGCCTTGCTGGCACTGCTGGCGGGGTGGCCTTTTGCAGGGCTGGGCAGAGTTTGGGGCCCAGGATCCCTGCTCTCGGTGGGACACCAGGGTGAGCAGCCCCTGTCCCAGGCAGGAGCAGAGGTTCTGTGGCTCTGCCCTGGGCACAGGGACCTGCCACTGCCACGAGCTCCTGCCGCAGCTCCTCTGGGGCAGCTCCTGCTCTGCAGTGATGATGGGTGCAGCTGGGGGTGGCTGCAATGGAGGGGGGCTTCCAGTGGGCTCTGCTGGTCTGCCACACTGAGCCAGCAGAGCTTCTGGAAGGAGCCTCCTCTTGTGAGCTGCTGGAGCTGGAGCTGACACTGGCCACAGAGCCGCTGTGCTCATCCCTGACAGGCCCAGAGCACAGCAGCCTCTGGGCCTCCTTGCTGCACCATGGCACTGAGGAGGCCATGGACCAGAGGTTCAGTATGCGTGACTCAGTTTCCTGATAAACTGTGCTAAGAAAACTCTGCATCCCTCCTGCCAGATCTAAGACACTCCAAGAAATCTGTTGGCACATTGGGAACTCAGAATTGTTTGAATTTTGAACAATTGTCCTAGGAGCGCTTTTGATGGTTTTTGTCATTTTGTGTTGATTCAGTTGATCCTTCAGAGAAGCTTTCCTAATAATATAAAACAGGAGGAATTGTGGAGACCCTGGGGGGGCATTCCCTGGTCTAGGGAGACACAAGAAGCTCCCCTCAAAAAGCTGTTAGACCCCATTGGCTCCTTGCCCTGTTCCTATGTCTGTTCCTGTGTTCCTGAGCCACACCTTCCCTATTCCCTGATTGGCCCCCTCATCTTTGTACTGCCCCGAGATCAGGGTCAGCCCCCAGGCCCCTGTGGAGACAAAGTGAGACCCTCTGTGTGTGGGTGCTGGGAGCTGAACATCTCCCTGCACAGCTGAATAAAACATCTGTGGAGATCATGCAAAGGTCCTTTTTGCTTCTTTACCCTGGACTATGCTAGCAGCAATTCAGACTGCTACAGAGGAGAAGCTGCAGTACTGGCACCAAGAGTTGGCAACTTGACCACAGGCACAGAGGGCGTGCAGGATGCTGCTCTGTGAATTCCTTAACCAGCCATCTCTGGTGCTGGCATATTCCCTCCAGCTTCTGCTGCAGCCAGGGCCACCTTTGGGCCAGCAGATGACATTGTTATTTGAAAAATTCAGCCCATACCTTGGGCAGGAGGCCATCCACAGGCTCTGGTCCTGCAGCCCCTGCTCAGCTGGGGACAGTGCTCCCTGTGGGGAAGATGGAGCAGCCATCACAGGGTCTTGGGGGCTGCTTTCAGCAAGGTGGCCAGGCTCTCTCCCTGCTGGACTCTAGCAATTGTTTGGGGGAGCTGATGGCACATTGTATGTAGTCCTGTTCATCCTACTCAGAAAACCTGACAGCTTCTATCATTCTTCTGCAGAGTGGGCATGCTGGATTTCTCTTTTCCCACTGCAGGATGCAGCCCAGGCAGAATTGGTGGTGACAGGGCAGAGAAGAATTCACATCCTTCTTAGTGACCTGGCAGATGGGGCAGCTCCATTCTGTCCCCATGGCCATGTCTGTCTGTCCCAGTAGCGGGGAAGAGCTGAGGACCTTGAGCTGCTCTCATCAGCAATCTTGCTTGGCCAGAGCCCAAGCTCAAGCCAGAGTGGTCCAGACTCTGTCAATGCCCAAATAGAAGCAGGAAGGGATGTTGTATCACAATGCATTCCTTGGTGAAGGAGGTCCATGGCAGCCTCAAGAGGCACCTCAGACACTCAACAGTCAAGGCAATAACATATGGACAGGACACAGATGGCAGTTCATGGCTGGGAGAGCATTCGTAGACATATCCAAGGACAAATTTCCCAGGAACTCTCCCCAGCTCTGGGATCTGCCCATTAGCTCTGTCAGAAGCTTCAGCAGAACAACCAAAGTCCTAAAAAGCAGCTTCCAGACACTTTTCCTACCATCCTGCCTGAGCAGCCGGGTTGCTTGCTGCAAAACACTCTTCTTCTCCTCTTCCCCAAAGCCCTGTGGACACTTGCAGCCAAAATAAAAAGCTCCTGGCCCTCTGTGTGATGTGATCCTACAGTTTTTATATTTCCATGCTGGGATGAAAGAAAGCTGTGCACTTGGCCTTCCTGCAGGCTGAGGTGGTGCCAGCAGATATCCTGCTGCATTTTTGGGGAATGTGTGACGGCGAGTGGAGAGGGTGACAGAGAGGCCGAGATCATAGAGTGGAAACTCAGCTCCAGAGTGGCAGTGCAGACTCTCCCTGCTGAATGCCTGCTGGGGCTGGCAAAGAAGGAAAATGCCCCAATAACAGCCCGGTGGCACTGTGTCTCAGGGACAGGTACAGGGAGGTGACAACAAACAGCAGCATGGCCCGGTCTCACAGCCTCTAGGAAGCAGTGACAGAGGGGCCTCATGTGCCAGAGGTTTCAGAAAGGCTGTCTTCTCAAATAGCCACTCTAAAACCCCTCTCTTTGCTTCTTGGGATTGTGAATGCTTTTGACAGCCACAGCATCCTGGGGTAACGCGTTCCACGATTTCATTAAGCACTCCTTGAAAAGCACCTCCCATTGTTCATCTGAGCTGCCAGCCTGGTCATTTCAGAGGGTGCTGCCTTGGTGGAGAGAAAAATCAATCTTCTGCCTTTCAGGGAGCTGAACGAGAAGGGACTCTTCACCATCCAACACCTGGCTGGGTCCCATTCAGAGGTCCTGCTTTGAAGACTTGGTGAAGTTTGCTTGGCAGTTACCAGCGAGGTGAGAACATTGTTCTGAGTTGTCCCCCATACTTCATACACGGTGTGTAGAGTAGGTATGTGCTTGTTCATCTCCATGTGTGCTCAGGGTCTGCCTTCATTTCTGGTTTTAGACCTGACATTTCTAATGTCTGTCAGCTGGCTGTAGGATCTGTAGGTACATGCAGCTGTATTTACTGGCAGGTTGGGTATCTGACATTCATCTTTGACTGTGGTGCCTTCATAATGCAATGTGCAAATGCAGAAACTAAGACACTAATGATGTTATTTGCCAGTGTTCCAGTCTCTGCCCAAGCTATAATTCAACGCTGCAAATTATTCTGTAGACCTGAGCCTGTGTTTTCTGTTTCCTGGCATAGAAGCCAGAAATTGGTGCCAGAGTAAGCGCCTTTCTGTGCTTGTGCTCTCCTGCTATTCTTGTACTTGTGTGTTCCTCTGGACACAGTGGGATGTGTTGTCATTTCCTGGGACTTCTGTTGAAGGCAACTGGTTTTCTTTTCCAGGTGATTCTTATGTTTCCCCTCATGGCTTCCCCAGGTGACCAACCTCCGTTCCAAGGTGTCCTGCTCTGCCATTGTCACTCTGGGAGAGCTCTCTGTGACCTTGAAGAAAGACATGGACTCTGAGGTGGATGAGGTTGCTCGGGTCCTTCTCCAGATGGTGTCCAGCTCCCCAGAATTTGTTCAGAAAGCAGCCAGTCAGACCCTGGGGATCCTGGTGGAGAATGTGACTCCTGCACGAGCAATGACTGCTCTCATGGACATGGGAGTCAAGTAGGTTCTTCTTCTTTTAGTGATATTCTTCGCCTTCATGTGTGTGGGAGGGAGAAGGGATGAGACAGAGAATGGGAATGGTTGGAGGGAAGGGTCCTATATCCTGCATCTTCTATGAACTCAGTGACTTGATTCTCCAACCAACCTCACTTCTGTCCTCTCGTCACCTATTTCTGCCCTCCTGCAGCCCATCAGTTCTCAGAATCACAGAAGTGTAGAATATGGGGAGTTGAATGGGCCCATCAGGACCATGGAGTCCAGCTCCTGGCCTTGCCCAGAACAGCCCAAGGGTCACACCAAGTGCCTGAGATTTTTCTCCAAATGCTCCTTCAGCCCTGTCAGGCTTGGTGCTGTGACCACTGCCCTGGGCAGCCTGTTCCAGTGCCCAACCACCCTCTGGGTGAAAAACCCTTTTTCCTGATATCCAGACTAAAGCTCCTCTGACTCAGTTTCCTGCTGCTTCCTGGAGTTCTCCCAGTCTGTCAGATTTTCCTAGATGTGGTGACTGATGGGGAAGTGAAAGTGCCTGCAAATGCTGAGGA
This sequence comes from Ammospiza nelsoni, assembly GCF_027579445.1. Lineage (NCBI taxonomy): Eukaryota > Metazoa > Chordata > Aves > Passeriformes > Passerellidae > Ammospiza > Ammospiza nelsoni. Next base: position 1,758,760 of record NC_080661.1, on the reverse strand, counting down.
TAGAGCCTTGTGCTTTTGTGGGCAGAGGGGCAATTGCAATTGCAGCTGTGAGCAGTGTTTGGTATTTCACAGTGCTAACCACAGAGGCCCTGGGAAAACCATGTCTCCTCATGATGCCACTGACTTGGGAAATGAGGAGGGTCCTTGCTGGGGCGTGGAGCACATGGGGGACAATCTGCTGGGTGTGGCACAGCCTGCACAGCAGGTGCAGCTCCTGCCAAAGGAGTCTTGTATGACTGTCCTGGCTTAGAGCTCTACTTTCTATGCAAACTGATGTTCCATGTTAGCCTTGAGAAGATGAATCACTCTACAGGCACCTCCACAGGCTGACAGCCATGGGACAGCTGAAGCAAATGCTGCCTTAAATGTTGGTGCTGGGCCTGATAGTTCCCAAGAGACACTCTCTAGAACAGGACAGCCTGGCTAAACTGCCTGCCACCCTTTCCTCAGCTTTGCAATGGGGTAAAACATTCAGATGGATCCATTGCCAAGCCCCACAGAAGAAATAGGCTGCATTGCTGGATATTCTGCAACTTCACAGCCCACAACATGTTTTACCTGCATTTGTTGTTTTCCAGAGTTCTGCAGATTTTGGGATACATGGGTGAAAAGAGCCTCAATCCTGCTGCAGGTCTCTGTGGTGTGCATCTGCCCCTACTCTCTCCATTGTTCTTCCTAGTCATGGCATGGGGGGCCTGAAGCAGCTCCAGACGGAGGACAAGGTGAAGGCAATCATGGCTCAGCCTCACACAGAGGTGAGGGGGGAGCTGGGCCAATCTCTGCTGGGAGGAAGGGTCTTGTGGCAGCCCAGAGAGGCTGTGCACATTGCCAGGGAACAGCTGTGCCCTGCACGTGCCCCTGCGATGAGCTGTGCTGCTGCCAGTGCCCCTGGAGCTGTGGGGCTGCTGAGCTGTGGGGCAGGCAGAGGAGCAGGAGGGTGCATGTGCAGCTGAGCCATTCCTGGGGAGCACAGGGCTCTGGGCTCCCTGCTGTCCCAGGGCAGCCCAGAGGCCTGGCTGTGCCTGTGCCAGCTCTGGGCAAGTGGCTCAGGGTTTGCCCTGGCCTGCCTCAGTGTCTGCCAGCAGGAGCATGTTTCCCTGTGCAGCTGTTTGGACATTTCCAGGAAATGTGTCCCAGGAAATGGGGAGCTTCAGATGCTTTAGGTTTGCATGGAGGCCTCTGTTAAACTTTGTGTCTCCATTTTGCAGATCTGACTGGTTACAGTCTTACCGAAAAGTTTTCTCTGGACACTTCTGATGTTCCCTCACCCACAAAGTCCTCGCCTCCCGTCCAGAAGAGCTCTCTTTCCTCCAAGCTCAGGAAGAAGCTGCCGCCTGTATGGAGAGTGTTTGAAGAATAGGATTGATGCATTAGGCTTCATAGTTACAGCTGTACATATGTTCTGATCTTTAGATGTAGATTGAATTACTGTGTTTTGATTGTATCTTTAAAATTTGATGACACACTTTTAATTGTATATATTTTATTTTGATGATGAAAAAAAAGTAAAAAATAAGTAACATTTAAATAAACCAAGAGGAGAATGTGAGACCAGGACCTGCTAGCCTAGAGATTATGGGAGTGCAGCTCACTCAGTGTGCCAGTGTCTCACCACATCCTTTCCTCATTGGGCCTCTCCTCTTCCTCTTTGGCCATTTTTTCATTGTGTCATTTGTGCTGCCGTTTTAAACTTGTCATTGTAACAGGGCCACACATTGACATGTTTGGGGGACAATGGATCCAAAAGATCCTGTCTAGTCAAAGGTTTCCTACCTAGGTGTGTTCTGTGCTCACTAAAGGCCTGAGCAAAGAAACCAAGAGAAGTGTGCCCAAATCCCAAAGCTTTGCTCCTTTGCAATCTCCCACAGATCTGGCTCACAGGTGTCTTCAATCACAATTCCATAGGTAAGACGAGGTCATGGATTTCACTGGGAAATGATGCACTGCTTTGGCAAAGTCACCTGTATGTATATTTACCCGGGACAGCAGTGCAGCTGTGTTGTTTGCACCTTGTTTGCAGAAGGATGAGTGCCCTGGGAGGCCAATAACAAGTGGCAAGGGTTCCTCAAATCTGCACTGCATCCTGGCTGCCATTCAGCCCAGAGCTAGGGGATCATTTGTTCCCAGGGACCAGTGCTTGCCAGTGGAATGAATTCCTACACAGCTGGAAGAAGCAAATCTGGATTTAGCTCCAGCTGTTGGTAGGCTGCATGATCATTGACAATGCTGCCCTTCCAGAAATTATTCTGCAGTTTCCTTTCATAGTAATTTGAAGCTTTTAAACTTCACATTTCAATGTGATTTACCTTAGGGAAAAACACTTCTGGGCCCGGTGCAAACTTAAACCTTTCGACAGCAAAGTCCTCACGGTTGCCAGCTTCTGATGTCACACAATGTCACCTGGCTGCATGTGTTTGCTTAGCTCTGGGTCTATCCTAGCCTAGTAAAGCCCAGGCAGGGTGGCACATTGCAGGGAAAATTGGTCCATGAGCTTCTGGGGTTGCCATCAGCAGCAGAGTCAATGTGCCCTTTGGGGATTCCTCTGGAGACAAAATTAGGGACCTACTCCATGCCACAATATTCTCTTAGATCTTTCTAAAATATCCTGGAAAAGGCTGTGAAACTTCACATCTCCTTGCACACCCACTGTTTGAATAGGGGCATTTTTGTCCCTCCTCAAAGTCATTGCTCTTGCACATCAGAAACATGAACATCCACCAACAGGAATGATGCATGGTCCTGCTGCTGCTGCTGCAGAGGACTGGACAGTGCAGGCCTGGGTATTACCAATATGAGCACTTAATTAGCATTTCATGCTCCTTCAAGCTGCCCAGATCCCAGGGCTTTTTGTTTCAAAGCAGCCACTGCACCATCTCTAGGGAAGAACAGGAAATGGGAAACAGCGACTGCCAGCCTTGCAGGGGTGTGGGGGAAAAACCTGAAGTGTCTGCATCAAAAGATGAATGTGAAGAGTGTAATTGCCAGAGCAAACGCTTTGTTAGGATAGCAGGAGCAGTTCTTTACTGCATGCTTGCATGAAGATCATTTGGGATCTCTTTTTTATGTCTCATGCAGAAAAGGAGCTCTTAATAATACCATGCTACTTAAACCAGATTGGAATGCAGCTCTGTAGTGGTTCACAATGTAGCAGACTGCCTGCTGTGTCACTGCCAGCCCTGCTGAGCCTGCGAGGGACTGTAGTGTATCCCATGCCTGTTTTGCCTCCAAGCAAAGCTTGGTTTTCCTTATTAGTGTGGAGTAAATACAAGAGTAATAAAATGGGCAATTAAACTGGCCACTTTGGAGGATATGCTCATGCTTTGGCATGTCAGTCCTGTACCTCATGCATCCAAGGCTTGTTACTCATCATGAAATATTTTAACAAAAAAAAAAAAAACAGCTCTCATGTTACATCTGAATAAAATTGCATCAGATCATCAAGAATTCTGCTGACAGGAACAAGACAAGAGCCTTCCGACACTCACTTGCAGCTGTCCTGGATTGCTGCAGCCCTTTGTGCAAAGCTGCTGCAGACAGAGTGTTTGGAGTTGGTTTGGGCCTTTATGAAAGATCTGTGGAGCAGTGTGCAGGGCTCTCCTGGCAGGAAACTGTTTGTCCAAGCCCAGGGACACGGTGCCGGCAGGAGCGGAGCGGCCCCGCTCCCAGCCCGAGAGTCTGTGAGCTGAGCCACGCCGGGGAGACAAGGCAGCGAGGGGCTCCAGCCCAGCTGCTTCACTGCCCTGCCCGCTCCATGGAGCTCTGCCGTGGGAGAAAGCCGACACCGGATGAGTCCCCGAGCTTCCATCAGCTGCTGGAACTGCTCCGTGACAGCTCCTGTTCTTCCGAGAGAGACCCCGGCGCCTTCTTGGAACGCGTGTCATGGGGGGATTCTGTTTGATAATAAACTGTTGGGGGTTTTCCACTTTCATCTATCAGTAATAATTCCCTATTGCTGGAAAGGGGTTGTTGGAACCCTTTAGAGGAGACGACTTCTTGCACAATATCCTGTTTGAAGTTGTCTCAAACTGTGTGAGACAGATGGCTTCACACAGGAGCATCCACAAGGCTGCTGAGGAGAAGGCACAGAGGAAGACAAACCCAGTATTTCTGAGAGAAACTCCTTGACACCAAACCAACCTGAATTGTCAAACAGCATACCTGATGTTTCAAGACATGGGCCAGAGGGGAAACCTTTCAGTGTGTTTGGTCCAGGCTGGGCTATGCTTGAGGCAAAGGTGTGTCAGTGTGTTGGATAATACTCTTTTCTTGACCTAGAGATGGGGCAACTGAAAGGTGTTTTAAAAACTTCTGTTCCATTTTCAGTCTCATGAGAAGGGTGAGACAATACAGATGTTATAATACGCGCCATCACAATCAGAAGCCAACTACTTCCTAATTATAATACATTATAAGCGTTTCTTGGTCTATCAGCCTTTTGCCATGCCATGTTGTAGATGCCTTAAAGCCAATTATTTAAAACTACTCTTTGTGGGTCCCACTACAATGCATCTTTCATAGCTCTGTTTTTCCAAAATCTTATTTGCAAGGCCATCTTTTGAAACTTTTTTCCAGCTGCATTTCTCTCTCAACAATATCTGTCCTATTCCATGGAAATTTTAAAGTTAGCATTTCTTGTCTCAAGATTTATATACAGATTCATACTTTGTGGGCCTTCTATTAGGCTCTAAAAACTTTCTACAAATCCATTTCCCACATCAGTGCACTTGGCTCCTTCTCTCCTCATTGTGCCTGGCAAGCACAGGAGCCCAGAGCTCCTGCAGAACCCATCACAGCACTCAGTGGAAGCAAACTTGTGTCCAGTCCTCACCTGGAGCTCTGGTGCCCAGCATTCCACCACACTGGAATGAGGAACTGTTCCTGCTCTTTCAGAAGGAGCTAAGGAGCTTTGGCCTTCAGATCAATTGTCTGCAGGCTGCTGCAGTGCCTGGTGCTGCTCCCTTGCCAGAGGCACCCCAGGGCAGGGGGGCACATCTGGGCTGCTGTGTCTGCCTCTGGGGCTCCCTGTTCTGGGCAGTGAGGAGGAGCTGCAGAGGCTCTGCAGGACTGACAGGATGGGCTTTGGGGCTGGCAGGAGAAGCTGAGGGACCTGGGCTGCTGGAGCTTCTGAAGAGGAGGCCTAGAGCTCCTCCTGCAACTGCTCCAAGTATTCTTTCAGAGAATCCCAGAATTAGCAAGGTTGGAAAAGATCTTGGAGATCATCAAGTCTACCCTGTGCCCTGAAACCGCCTTGTCTCCCCTGGGCCTCCTCTCCTCCAGGATAAACAACCCCAGCTCCCTCAGCTGCTCCTCACAGGACTTGTGCTCCAGACCCCTCCCCAGCCTTGCTACCCTTCTCTGGACACGCTCCAGCCCCTCCATGTCCTAAATTGGGGGCCCAGAACTGGACACAGCACTCAAGGTGCTGCCCAAGCAGTGCTGAGCACAGGGAAAGAATCCTTGCCCTGCTCCTGCTGGCCACACCATTCCTGATGCAGGCCAGGAGCCATTGGCCTCCTTGCCCACCTGGGCACACTGCTGGCTCATGTCCAGCCTGCTGTCCCTCAGTCCCTGCAGGTCCCTTTCTGCCTGGCTGCTGTCCAGCCACTCTGGCACCTTGCTAAAGGAGGGAGGCAGGGAGGGAACGGGTCCAGATCCAATCCTTCCTGAAATGTGGTGTTTGCTGGCACTGCCAGTTCCCAGATCTTGATATTTCCCTATTCTGGTACAGCCCAAGTCCAGCAATTTGCTGGCAAAGAAATCCAAAACCAAGCAAAGACCTGGTACCTACAGCAACCCGATCTCGGGTTTGCTGACACCCCCAGTACCCAGATTGGGAATGTTTCAGATGCCTGCACAGCCTAATTCCAGCAGTTTGCTGGCACAGAAAATTAGCATCTGGAAATTTCTCAGTGCCAGCAAAACCTAAATGCAGCAGTTTTCTGGCAAAGAAAGCCAGATCCCAGCAGCTTCCCAGTGCTGCCACCAGCACCACCCAGATCTGGTGTTTGCTGCACAAGCACCCCGATCTTGAAATTTCCCAGTCCTGGCACAGCCCAAGTCCAGCAATTTGCTGGCACAGAAAGCCAAAATCCGGCAATCTCCTGATGCCAATACAGGCACCCAGACCTGGTGTTTGCTGCCACTGCCAGTGCTCACATCTGGATATTTCCCTGTTCTGGCAGAGCCAAGTCCAGCCATTTTCTGGTAAAGAAAGCCAAAATGTGGCAATTCCCTGCTACTGTCATTGGCAATGCCAAGATCTGGTGTTTGCTGGCACCACCAGTGCCCAGATGCGGGAATTTCCCGGTGCCAGCACAGCCCAAGTCTAGTAATTTCTGGCAAAGAAAGCCAAAACCTTGCAAATACCTGGTACCTACAGCAACCCAGTCTTGTGTTTGCTGACACCACAAGTGCCCAGATCCAGAATTTTTCAGGTTTCCTGCACAGCATAATTCCAGCAATATGCTGGCACTGAAAGTTAGCATTTGGCAATTTCCTGGTGCTGGCACATTCCCCACCCAGATCTGGTGTGCGCTGGCACTGCCAGTGCCCACATCTGGCAATTTCCCTCTTCTGGCACCACCCATGTCCAGAATTTGCTGGCAAAGTAAGCTAAAACCTGTCAATTTCCCCTTGCCAGCACTGCACAATCTGGAGTTTGCTGGCCGCAGGATCCCAAGAAATAAGGAAGGAAAGAAGGAAGACAAAGAGGAAGGCATTCAGACCCAGTCCTTCCTGGAGCCTGGAGCCTGAAATGGGCTGTTTGCTGCCACTGCCAGTGCCCAGATCTGGAAATTTCCCTATTCTGGCACAGCCCAAGTGCAGCAATTTGCTGGCACAGAAATCCAAAACCCATGGCAGCTTCCTGCTACTGGGTCTGGCTCCACCCACATCTTGTGTTTCATGTAACCAGAACCCAGATTTGGAAATTTCTCAGTGCCAGCAGAGCACAAATCCAGCAGATTTCTATCACTGGCAACGACATCACCTAGATCTGGTGTTTGCTGGCAGTGCCAGTGTCCAGATCTGAAAACTTCCTAGTGCTGGCACAGCCCAAGTCCAGCGATTTGCTGGCACAGAAAGCCAAAATTTGGAAATCTGCAGGTTCTGGCTCCAGCACCATCCAGCTCTGGTGTTAGCTGAGACCGCCAGTGCTCAGACTTGGAAACTTCCTGATGCCTTCACAGCCCATGTCTAGCAATTGTTTTTTAGCTAGCTGGAGCAGGGAAGTTCCTTGGACTGTGACTTTCCTTTTTCTTGGAATTGTTTAAACCTGCTCTGGACTGAAAACCCAGACAAACACTGGCAGCAGCTCACACCTGTGGCCCCCTGAGCTCTGGGATGCTGCATTCCAGAACCAGAGGGACTTAGAAGAGACCGAGGGAGCCAACTACAACCCACAAAAAGGACTTTCTGAATGTGCCATCTCTTCAGCACTGTCAGAGGTTTTATTTAATATTATTCATTTTTCATGCTTGTGAATACTTTACTTGTTAAACAAACTGGGGTTTTTCACTTTTCTCAAGGGAAGTCTTTTCCTGAACTAGTCGGGGAGGGGACGCTTGAACTTGCTTTCTAGATGGACCCCTTTTGGAGATTTCCTCCCAAAATTTGCCCTAAACCAGAACAGTCACAATGAAAACTTCACATGTGGCATAATACCCTGATGGAAAATCTTGCAACAGAAACTTGACCTCGTTCTCCATGAGAGGTTCTTGGGGAGAACAGACAGGAGAAGATTCCTGGAAAACTGAAACAGCTTTCCAGAAGTAAAATGAAAATGAAAGAAACAATCTAAGATGTTTTCCCTTACCTATTTCTATGCTCCCCATTTTCATGTTGCATCCCAGTAATTCCAGATGCATCTCATCTCTAAGATTGATGACGTAGTGATTTTTAGACACTAAAATACCATGAGCCACACACAGTTTTCCTTCCCCTGTTTTTACTGCAAAGCAACACTGGAGATGTAAGTGCAGTGCTGGGCTCAGGTAGGAATCCTACCCCAAGGGAAGGTGCCCCGACAGTGTTTGACCCTCAGCAAGGACAACGCCCAGCAGTGAGCGGGGGGGGGGATCGCTGTGCCAGAGTGCAGGAGTCAGGGCTCTGCATCCGGGCTCAAGGCTGAAAAGTTCCCGTGTTTGGGCAGACGGAGGGGCTGTCCCCGGGGCGCGCGGGGCTCGAACGTGGGGCTCGTGGGGCGAGCGGGGAACGGACACGGGGACGAACGGCCCCGGTGCTTCAGTTGCAGCAGCGGCAGCAGCAGCGGCAGCAGCAGCGGCAGCAGCAGCAGCAAACAGATAGTTTTAAACACTCTTTCTATTTCTCTTTTTCTTTCTCTTCTTCTTTCTCTTTCTCTCCCTTTTCCGCTGTCGGGCACCCTTCTCTCGGGGTCCCTTGCCCGGCGTCCCTCTCCTCTCCCCTCCTCCCTCCCCCCTGCAGGGCCGGGCCATGCCCCCGGCCCGCCCCCGGCCCCAGGCGGGGCTGCCCCGTGCCCGGCCCCGGCCGTCCCGCCGCGGTCTCGCCTCCGCCCGGCTCTGGGTGTACTGGCGGTGGCGCTGCTGGGCGGGCATCAGTGCCTGGGGCTGGGGCGGCATCCTCCCCGTTTGCCTCCGCCTGGCCCGAGCCCGGCCCCGGACCCGACCTCGGCCCCGCCCCCGGCCACAGCCCCGGCGCCGGCCCCGGCTCCTCCCGGGGCCTGCGGAGCACACAGGCGGCGCGGCCGCTCCCGCCGCCTGCGCTGCGGCTTCCCCGGCCCGAGCTCCGTCGCTCGGCAACGCGGCCGCCGGCCCCGAGCCTCCCGTGCCGCGTTCCCGGGAGCGAACGCCTGGGCATGGCCGGCCCGGGGCGGGTGAGGGGCTCTCGGGGGCCGTTGCTGGCCCCGGGCCGAGCGCTGACCGCCGCGTCCCGCCCGCAGGGACGGCGCAGGAGGCCCTGCAGGAGCGGCACCGGCTGGGATCGCTGCTGGGGCGCGGCGGCTTCGGAAGAGTCTTCGCGGCCACGCGGCTCTCGGACGGCGCCCCGGTGAGCGGCGGGGCCGGCGGCGGGCGCAGGAGGAGGGGATGGAGGAGGAGGAGGGCGGAGGGCGGAGGATGGGGCTCGCAGTGCGGGCAGCGAGCTCACCCCGCTGCTGCCCTTGGCTTGCAGGTGGCCATCAAAAGGGTGCCACGGAACCGCGTCCGGCACTGGGGCGAGCTGGTGAGTGAGCGGGGCCAGCAGCCGGGGCTGCCGGCCGGGGATGAGCCGAGGCCCGGCAGGGTGGGAGCCGCCAGGACGCCCCGAGGGAGAGTGGGCGTGGGGCCAGCGCAGGGCGCAGAGCATCCCGGGCTGGCTGAGGGCTTCCCCAGGCCTGGCACGGCATCAGCCCCACTGACGGCGTCGTGCTCCTTCCGCAGCCCGACGGCACCAGCGCACCCCTGGAGGTTGTGCTGCTGGCCAAGGTGTCCACTGGCTTCCCCGGTGTGGTCCAGCTGCTGGAGTGGCTCGAGCTCCCCAACTGCATCGTGATGGTGCTGGAGCGGCCAGAGCAGTGTCAGGACCTGCAGCGTTTCATTCGGGCACGGCGGTTCCTGCCCGAGGAGGAGGCGCGGGGGCTGTTCCACCAGGTGCTGGAGGCTGTGCGGCACTGCACCAGCTGCGGGGTCCTGCACAGGGACATCAAACCAGGGAACATCCTGGTTGACCTGGACACCGGGCAGGCCAAACTGATTGACTTTGGCTGTGGCACCTACCTGCAGGACACAGTCTACACTCACTTTGCAGGTGAGCCTACCCAGGGCTGTGCTCCTGCTGCTGACATCTCATGGCCCAACATCTCCCAGCCCAAGCTGGCTGTGGCAGCGGGGATTCTCCCTTTTGCTGCCAGTCAGGGCACTGAATCTTCAGCTGAGTTACTTTAGAGCCGGGCTGGGTGGGCAGCCATCTTCCAGCCCTGCTGGCAGCCTCTGCCAGCCACTCTGCCCAGGACTGGGACAGGGCTGGGGCAGCCAGCCCGACCAAACCCCCGTGGGTGGGGGTAGCAGAGAGGGAGGGCGGAACCTGTGCCCCAGCCACTTTGGTGTGCAGACGAGAGGAAGGGCTTGGACTGCTCCACTCGCCCTGTTTCCCTTGGCTTCATAATATTTTTGGGGCAATGCAGGCAGGGAGGATATGGGCAGGTTTTTTCCCCAGCATGGAGTGGGTTTTTCCTTTGCATGTCATGGTCGGGCTTAGCCAGGGCTCCCCTCTTCCAGCACCAGAGGCTTCTTTTCCAACCCTAACTTTGTGCACAAGTCCCAGGTGCTGGCGAGAGGGCAGTGGTCACCCTGTGTGCCCCTGATGCAGCCCCTGCAGGTGCAGGGATGCTGGGGCCAGGCTCTGGGAGCAGCAGCATCCCCCTGATGAACTCCATCTGTATTCCATAGGAACACTGTCCTACAGCCCCCCGGAATGGAACGACTTTGGCTGGTACCATGGTGAGCCAGCAACAGTCTGGTCCCTGGGCATCCTGCTGCACCAGATGGTCTGCGGGGAGCACCCTTTCAGGAGGGGCCAGAACCTCAGCTGGGGCCAGCTCCCGCTGCCACAAAGGCTCTCTCAAGGTGGATCCTCTTCTCTGGGCACGGGGGGAATCCCAGTGCTGGGAGCCAGCAGCGGGCTCGTGGGCATCCCGCTCTGGCAGCTGCTGAGGAGGTGGCACATGTCCTGCTCTCCTCCAAAAAAGGGAATTGATGGGAAAGTTTAGGCCCAGCTCTGAGCACATCCAGCATGGCCGGGGAATGGGAATAGTGGGGCAAAGCAGACAGGAGCCTGCTCTGGCTGACCTTCAGTTTCTGCTTTCTCTCCCCAGAGTGCAAAGACCTGATCAGGTGGTGTTTATCCGTGAACTCTTTGGACAGACCCACACTGGAAGACCTGTTCTGTGATCCTTGGATGTGGGATATTCCTCTGCCATAGAAGAAGGGAGAGAGCCACAGGCACACTTTGATCCAGAGCCCTGGTAAGTTCCTACTCCACATATGCCTTGGCAGTCAGAAGCAAAGGAACCCAGCCCTTTTTGTGCTGCCTGTGTCACTGCACCGGGGCCATGGGATGGGAACACGCAGCCCTTGTGCTGGAGCTGAGCTGCTCTGCCCAGCACTGGTGGCCACCATCCCAGCTGGTTTTGCTTGTCCTGGTTCCCTGAAAGCTGAGAGCCTGGTCTGCCCCCAGGGAAGGAGAAGAAGCCCCTGGAGAAGCTGTACCGGGTGGGGATGCTGCTGCTGCTGCTGCTGCTGCTGCTGGAGACAGCAAGGGTGACATCAGTAATGACAAGCTCTTCCTCAGCCTGGCCGCGGGAGGCTGAAGGTGATGGACTTTGATTCTGGCACCTTCTTCAAAGCCAAACTCCACAGGGAATTTGCAGGTGAGTCCCCACCCAGGGAAATTCTGCCAGATTTGGGCATTGCCCAGCATGGCGGGGAACCAAAGGCTCCCCCTTTGCTGGGGCAGATGCAACTCATTCTTCAGTGGCTGCCCTGCTGCTTTTGGCAGGGCTGGGGCATGGGCTGGGGTGGGTACGAAATGGGAGTGGGCTCCTGACCCTGCCAACAGCCCCCAGCACCCACCGTGCCCCGGGCTGGGGCTGGTGCAGCCAGCCCGACACAAACAAACCCCATGGTGGGAGCAGAGGTGGGGCTCCAGAACCTGTGCACAGCTGCTTTGCTGTGCAGGCAAGGAAGGGCTGGGCTGCTCCACTGCCCTTGTTTGCTTTGGGGTCACTGTGATTTTGGGGGGCAGTGCAGGGGGGAAGACAGAAAGTGTGGGTTTCTCACAGCCATGGCTGGGTTTTTCCCTACCATGTAAGGGTTGGGCCTTCCTCAATGGCCTGACAGAGATAAGAGTTATTACCGTTTTTCTTTTTTTCCCTTTTTGTCTCTAAACTCTTTTCAATATTGTGTTGTTTGTTATTCCAGAGGAAGCATTCGAGGTGGTCCAGTGTGGATGGGGAAGTGCTGGGGAGCAGCTGTGGCGTGGATGGGCCATGCCCTTGGAGAAGGCTGAGGCCATGGTTTAGGAGCAGCTTTTCTTGCAGCCGTGGCTGGTGTGAGGTGGGTCCCTGTGTGCTTGGCAGGGTGGGATCAGAGCTTTTGGGAGCTGGCAGCGAGCACAGGAGCATCCTGCTCTGGGCAGCTGCTGAGGGCTGGATGTGCCCTGGCTGGCTGCAGGCTGAGCACATGTGCTGCCTTCCTGCTCTGCTGCCAAAGGCAGCAGGGATGGGCAGCTCTGGGCACAGCTCTGGGCACAGCCAGCATGGCCTAGGCACCGCAGGCCTTGGAAAAGGGCACAGGAGCCCTCAGCTGACGGGCACATTCTGCTTTCTCTCCTTGCAGCCGGGCTCTGCGGGTGCTGAGGCTGCTCTGGGCTCTGCCAGGGCTCTGCTGGGCTCAGCCCTGGGCCCAGCTGGGCTGGCTCTGCCCTCACATTGCTCTGACAGCTCTGCATCAGACGAGCCCGTTGTGAGCACAGCGCCTGAGCTTTCTGCTTTGGCAGGTGAGTGAGACTCTGCTGCAGGCCCAGAGATTGCAGCTGGGGACACACATCCAACTGGCAAGGACCCAAACTCTCCACAGTCCCGGCTGAACGCCTGGATCTGTACAGGGTGTTTTGTGTGTCCCATTCTTCCTTCTTGATTGGCTGGAATTGTGCAGTTGCACTTTGTTCCTCCTCTAGCAGTGCCACGAGTGGGCCAAAGCTGGCGAGTGGGCCGTGCTCCTGAGGCAGTGCAGTCTGGAGCAGGTGGATGGAGAATTGCCCTTCTGCACTTCCAAACCAGAGCAAAAAGCTGTAAGTGGGACTTTGTGACTCTAAGAAACTCCTGGCAGTTTCAAAGGGAATGTGCAGCTCATTCGCAGGGTGAGAAGGAAGATCATCTTCTAAAGGATTTGGGCTTTGACAGAGTTTCCATTCCCAGTCCTGCTTGGAGCTGGAAGGGCACAAAGCAATTTCCTCTTGCTTCGAGCACAATTTCAAATACCAGTGTTGGGAACAAAGCCCAAAATCTTTTAAGAGGCTGCTGAGGTCAGTAAGATGAATCCATGCCATCAGCACATTTACAATGTAAAGGACTGAGTTCTCTGTTGAAAAAGATCATTTACCTCTTAATGCAAAGAATGTATCTTTGCATTTATGTTTTGGTTTTTTCACTAACACTTGGATTTTATTCTTATCTTTTACAATTTACCTATTTTTTTCCTTTTTCCTTTTTTTCCCCTCTAAATAGAAAACATGTCCTACAAAAGGAATGTTCTTTGCTCCTGGTTCCCGTGTGGAGCAGCTCCCTTCCTGCTGACTGAGCTGCTCAGGCAGAGCCCGGCAGCTCCTGGCCCTGCAGGGCTGAGGCTTTTCCCCGTTGCTCGGCACAGACTGATGGAGCAGCACTGCTGAACACGGGCACACACAGAGGGACCAGCAGCAGCTGCCTTTGGCCACCTGAGGCTCCAAGGCCCAAACTCTGAGCAGCCAGGGCTGGAAGAGACTGGCAGGATCTGATCCCTGACTCTGGGCCAGGGCTGCACAAATGACTCCACAGCAGCAGCAGCAGCAGCAGCAGCACATGGAGCTGACTGTCAGCACAGCCTCTGCCCCTCTTCCCTCCCATGTGCAGCGGTGTCACAGCAGCCTGAGGCACCTGGGAGCCCCCAGTGCCAGCAGGGACTGGAGATGGCAGCCCTGGGCTCCTGGAGGCTGTGCAAGGAACGGAGCTGGGCACTCCCTGTCCATGGGGAGCTTCCAGATGGAAAAGGCTGCTGTGCCCAGGCAGCTGCAAGGGCACAGAAAGGAGGCTCTGGAGCACTGGATCTGTGCCAGTGCCACAGTCCTGGGCAGCAGCCAGCGAGCCCTGTGGGAACAGAGGGCACAGCAAGAGGGAAAGAACCAGGCAAGGGCAGAGACTGGAGAGAGCCAGGCCCGGGAGCAGGAACAGCTGCTCCATTGCACTCTTGGAGAAAGCTCTTGGCTGGTTCAAAGCGCTGAAAGGCGTGAAGGGCAGAGAGAGGCCACAGCAAACAATGCTCCTGTTTGCACAGCCTCCCCTCTCCGTGTCCCAGAAGGAATTGCATGGACTGTGTTCTTCTCTCCGAGTCATTGCGTTCAGCATGAGCAGCTCAGCACAAGGAGCTGAAGGAGCTGAAGCCTCAGGCCACAGGAGCTGGGCAAGAGGGAGCTTTTGGAGCAAAGTAATGCTGCTAAAATAGACCCAGCTGAATGCAGTGGATATAATCATGGAATCACAGAATCCTTTCTGTTGGAAAAGCCCTCTGAGCTCACCCAGTGCAGCCGCTCACCCAGCAGTGCCAAGCCCAGCACTAAACCACGTCCCTGAAGTGCCAAGGCCTGGACACCAGCCCTGAGTGAGGCCTGGACAGCAGGCCCTGAGCCAAAGGTGGCCTCTGGATGAACCTTCCAACCAAAGGTTATCTTTGTATCTGCTCCCTAATGAAATATGCATGGTCATTAGCACTGTGATAGATGTAGCCACTCCTTAGTGAAACATGGATTGACCTTTGTGTATTTAGAAGCCAGACAAGGCCATGAAATCTGACATCTGGCCTTGTTTGGGGCTGTATGGTCAAAGTCAGCTCCCTTGGTTCCTCCTTGAGCCCTGGCCAGGCTTTGGGAGGGACCCAAGAGGAGGATGAAAGCAGATGTTGCCACACTAGCAGTGCTGTCAGTTTGTTCATTCAGCACTGTCAGAGCTGGGCCCTCTCCCAGCGGGGTTGGAGCCTCACCTGGGGCTGGAGGCACCTGCAGGAATTCCCAGTGCCCAGGAGTGGCTCTGCAGCCCTTGGCTGTGACAGCTTCCCCAGCTGCTCTGTGGGTCTCGGGGATGGTAAAGGCTGAGGGTAAATGCTGCTGGATCTTTCTTAATCACTGCAGGCAATCTTTGGTGGGGATGGTTGGGTGCATTGCTGAGCTGCTCCTTTTGTGATTCTTTGCTGCTCTGAGCTGCAGGAAATGACACTGATTCCTTCAGTTGGAGTCTGTGTCTTTGGTGCTGACTTTGGCCACTGGTAAAACAAAACTGGCACAGTCTGGCCAGATCCCAATAAAATGTCACTTGTTCAGTGTAAATGTGAGGAATCAGTCCCATCAGAAATACCCAGCTGGGAAGCCCTTCCCTGGAGTTCCCTGACTGTGGAGTGGTCTGAGGTTGGAGCCCTGTGGGAGTAGTGGGGCAGTCGGGTAAAAGAAGCTGCACCCCTGGATGGCTTCAAATGCATCCAGTAATTGCACATGGAAAAGGAAAGAGTACATAGGAAACAGCACCATCAGAAGAAACAGTTATGGTTGGAATGCTCCCACATGGAGCAAGAGAAGAAGGTTTTAGTCTTGAGCTCAGATGCATTTGTGCAAGTGAAATATCTATATACATAATAATTATATATGTATTTATAGTATAATAAGACTTCAATATATCTATTTATATATATTTATTTATGTCTGTATCTATCTATATTTCTATATCACTATCTATGTATAAAATTATATAATAATGTGAAATAGTGCTGACAATACTAATTTGGTAGCTTTGGCTGCTCAGGGATGTAACACTAAATACTCTACAGAACAGGATTCGCCAGGGCCCTAATGTCAGTGGTCAACTTTTTGAGATTGTATACAATGAAAAAGGGAGAAAGGGAGGAAATTGGCTATTTTTGCAGGGTTTGCTGATACTGTGATGCAGAGTGCTTTGTCTGTTCCTGTGAAAAATACAGTGATTTTGCCTGCAGGGTTTTTCATGTACCAGATTATGCACAAGCTGCAGGATTGGTTGAAAGGGTGAAGGGGTTGTTAAAAGAGCAGTTGGAAAAATGAGGAGATGGGAACCTTTGCCCATGGAGAACCCATCTCCCAGATGTGCTCCATGCCCTTCACAATGGCCCACAGGGGAAATGGAAACCCCCTGGCTGTGCACGGCTGCCCCCAGTTTGCAAATCCAGCCATGGGCAGTGAGACTTGGGCTGCCTGGGAAATTGTTCTGGCTGTGATGGCCCCTGGCAGGGCCAGCCCAGAGGCTGCAGGGCTGGGCCTTCATGCATTGGAATTCATTAGGAAAAATTCAAAGCAAATGAGAGCTATCAATCCTGAAACAGGAATTCAGATTCCTCCAGGACACTTTGATTTGGTAACTGCTCCCTTGGAGCTTGGCCTTGCAAAGTGTTCCTGTCATGTCAGGAGGAAATGATGCAGAATATCAAGGAGAAATTACAGTAATTCTGTAAACAATAACAAACAAGATTGGATTGTTCAACCCCATGACAGGGTAGCACAATTACTGATTTTGCAATTTTAAGAACGATTGTGAAAACAGGAGATCCACCTCCAGTCACCACCATTTGTGGAGATAAAGGGTTTGGGGGCAGCAGCCCTAATAATGGAGCCAGAGTGTGGGTCCAGAGGCCAAAAGGCCCTCCCGAGGCAGCTGAAGGAACAGCTCCTAGGAAAGACAACTCTGAGTCCTGAAACCTGGGCAGGAACAATGGGAATGTGTCCCTGCAGCCAAGGATTCTGTGTGAGAACAAGTAGATCTGCCAGGATATGGTTTTACACATCCTGCCAGACCAGATCTCCCTGTTTGCCCCAAGGGCCCCTTTGCAACATGCTCTGATCCACCCGGCTCCATGGGAAAGCTGCTGTGACACTGGGGGACTTGCACAGGAATTCCATCCAGGAGCCTGGGTGCCCCTCAGGGACTGGGACCCGGCCCCTTCCAGCCAGAGGGGAAAGGGCCCCCCAAGCCTTGTTAGCCACAGACAGCATGGGAAAGCTGAACAGCAAAGGGCCTGGGGGCATTATTCTGGAATTAAAAAGGTGCCAGCTCCAGGGACAACAGAATTCTTGTTCCTAACTCGAATGAGATTAAAAAAATAAGAATGAAGAACGGTGTCACTAAAGTACTACTGATGTCTGTAAGGTGTACGTTTATAATCAGCCAGAATCTTTGTCTGCCACAAACACCCTCTAGTGTTTCACCAAGGGATTGGTCATCAAAATGTAATGATGGGTTATGATGTATTGCTGAGCTTCTTTTGTAATTCTTTGCTAATGATGATGTGCTTTGCTGAGCATATCCTTTTGTAAATCTCTGCAGCTGTGCATGATATAAATGACACAATTCCTTAAGTTGGTGTCTGTGTCTTTGGTAGTGACCCTGCCCACGGGTGAAACAGGGCCCCCTCTTGCCTAAATGTTCCCTGGGAAGGCAAAAGCCCTCCCTCCAAAATTCCCCCCTTCCTCCCTGTTCCCCCCTTTACACCCTGAGCATGATGTGCTCTGGTCTGGGCTATGCCGGGGGTCAGTTGGGGTCCCCTGTCCTGGCTGTGTCCCCTGCCCAGCTCCCCCGCAGCCCCAGCGCCTCCCCAGCGTGGCTGGACGAGGGGCAGGACAGGCCTTGGCTGTGCTGCAGCTCAGCAAGAGCAAAACCATCTCTGCGTGCCCAGCCCTGTGCTCAGCACCCGGCCCAGCAGTGTCTCAGTGCCAGGGGCTGTGCCCTCAGTCCCTGCCAGGGGTTTCCATGGAAACTGCCAGGCCAGGTGACCCAGGTGTCCCCCCAGTGCCGGTTGCCATGGAAACAGTGCCCAGCCCTGCCCCTTTCTGTCTGGCTGACCTGGCCTTTGGCCCTGGCAGTGCCGGTGGCTGCTGGTTCCTGGTGCCTGAGCGGCCAGCGCGGCACAGGGCAGGTGGCCATGGCACAGCCCCCAGCAAGGGATCCCCTCTGGCTCTGGGCACTGACACCAGCCCTGAGCACGGGGCCAGGGCAGCTTTCCATGGCCACCAACCATCACAACGGCTCCGGGCATTGGTTGCCATGGCACCAAACCAAGGACCAGTCCCCGTGGCTGTTGCCATGGCACCTGGTGGCACCAACGAGTGTCACTGCAATTGTACCTGGAACAGCCCTGGCACCTCTTTGTCCTGAGGGTTGCCATGGCAGCTGCGGGCAGCAACAGCTGGGGCTCTGCAAGGGCCCTGGGGCAGACGGGAAGGAGCAGCAGAGCAGGGGCTGATCCATCCCCAGTGCCCTGCACAGCTTAGGGCAGCATCCCAGAGCATCCTGATGGAGCTGCCAACAACATCCCCCCTCTGCAGCCCTGGCCTCTCCCCCAGCTCACACAGGTGCCCCATCCTTGCAGGCACAGACACGGCAGCACTGGCTCAGCAGCCCCTGTTTGCATTGCACACAGCAGGGGCAGCACAACCATGCTGTTGCTGTGGGGACATGAACCTGAGGGAGCACAAATGCCATCAGCCCCTGGGGCCAGCAAGGGCTGGGGGACAGCAGGGAAACCACTCAGCTTTGTCCTGGCCTCTGCAGTCAGCCAGAAAGTTTGCTCCCATCAGCTGGGAGTTTCCTGTCCCACTGCAGACGCTGTTGCTCAGAGCCAGGGCTTCCTGGCAGCCACTCCCAAAATGCCCTGAGCATTTCCCTTGCTTCACCTTGGCTTTCTTTACTCTTCCTGATACAAATTTCTTCTAATTCCCCACCCCAGGGGACCCAGAACTAGACACAGCACTCGAGGTGCTGCCCAACCAGTGCCCAGCACAGGGAAAGAATCCCTGCCCTGCTCCTGCTGGCCACACCATTCCTGATCCAGGCCAGGAGCCATTGGCCTTCTTGCCCACCTGGGCACACTGCTGGCTCATGTCCAGCCTGCTGTCCATCAGTCCCTGCAGGTCCTTTTCTGCCTGGCTGCTCTCCAGCCACTCTGTCCCCAGCCTGTAGCGCTGCAGGGGTTGTTGTGGCCAAATTGCAGGACCTGGCACTTGGACTTGTTAAACCTCACCTTGTTGGATTTGGGCCCTGGATCCAGCCTGTCCAGGGCCCTGTGCAGAGCCCTCCTACTTCCATCCTCTATCAGATCCAAACTCACACCCAGTTTGGTGTCATCTGCAGATTTGCTGATATTGGACACAATCCTCTCATCCAGACCATTCCATGCAGACATTGGAATCCACGCTGGCTGGCTCTGACCCCTCGGCCATCCTGTGGGTGCCCTGTGATGGCACTCAGGGTGATCTGTTCCATAACCTTGCTGGGCACCCAGGTCAGGCTGACAGGCCTGGAGTTCCCCAGCTCCTCCTTTCAGCCCTTCTTGGGGATGGGCTCACACTGGCACCTCCAGTCCTCTGGGACCTCCCTGGTGAGCCAGCACTGATGGTAAATGATGGAGAGCAGCTTGGGGAGCTCATCCACCAGCTCCCTCATCCCCCTGGGATGGATCCCATCTGATCCCACACAGCTGTGAGCATCTGAGTGGCTAAGCAGGTCACCAGCTCCTTCCTCCTGGATTCCAGGGGCTGTTCTGCTCCATGTGCCCATCTACCAGCTCAGCAGAGCACTTGTCCTGAGGACAGCCTGCCCTAATATCGAAAATTGAGAGAAACGAGATGTTAAGTAGCTCTGCCTTCTCCTTATCTTTAGTTACTCTATTCCCCACTGCATCCAATAAAGAGTAGAGGTTTTCCTTACCCCATGTTTTGCTATTAATTTAATTGTGGAAACATTGTCTATTTTTTTTCACAGAAGTGGTCAGGTTAAACTCTAATTGAGCTTTCACCTCTTGACTTTTTTTCTGCACGACTTCACAACATCCTTAAACATTTCCTAAGCTGCTTGACCTTCTCTCCAAAGTTGATGCTCCTCTTGTTACCCTTGAGTTCTCACAAAATCTCCATGGCCAGCCAGGCCAGTAATTTTCCGCACTAGCTCATCTTTTGCCACATTGAGACAGGCTGCTCCTTCCCCCTTAAGATTACTTCCTTGAAGTGTGTCCATCCTTCCTGGACCTCTTTGTTTTTAAGGGATGTTTTCCTTAAAAAAAATCAGGACCTGATTTGGTACTCCCAAAATCATCATCCTAAACAGGCCAAAGTCTGCTCTTCCTAATTCCATTGTAGAAGTTTTGTTGCTGCCCCCGCTTCTTTTCCAGAACATTGAAAACTTAATTATTTCATGGTCACTGTGCCCCAGGCAACCTCCAAGCCCCACATCTGCCACCAGCCCTTCTCTGTTTGTGAACAGCAGCAGACAGAACTTGCCTTGGCAGTGGGAGTGTTACCAAAAATTCAGTAAAATAGAGAACTCCTTTACACCAATGCAGCATTAAAAAGCAGCATTATTTATTCAGGGGGATGCACGGGGGACAGCTCCTCCCAAAGCCCTGCAGGCTGAGTAAAGGAAAGTTTCTCTTTATATTCTGTATATTGCGCACATATTCATTGATTGTCCCAGACTAAACATAAATATGATAATGGTTTCCCTAAAATCATTCACCTATTTCGCCTCCCCTTCACCCATGTGTTGTTCTGTCTTGGGGTCTCTCTGGTGGTCCCTGGTAGTCATGGACCCCAATGTTCCAGAGGGCCTGGCTGAGCTGGCAGGACACTGAGGCTGCTGAACTTCCAGTTCCCCTTCTCACACAATGGGCATTGTGTGGCTTCCATAAGCCTGGGGTTTTGGAGAACAAGGTCCAGGTGTCAGCTCAGCTGGTGGAGACAATTTATCATCTGGTAACATGAGGTCACAGATGAGGCTATGACATCACAGAGTGGGTTATGTGAGGTGTTTGAGCAGCTATGACATCATATACTGCCCCTGTGACATCACAGAACCAGCTGTGACATCAGAGGGCAGATGTCTGACATCACAGAGCAGACTGTGACATCACAGAGTTGGCTGTGACCAGCTGTGACCAACCATCAGAGATCAGCTGTGTGACATTGGAGAATGGGCTGTGATATCACAGAGCAGGCTGTGACATCCCAGAGGGGCTGTGTGACATCCTGGCAGGGCTGTGTGAGGTCACCGGGTTGGTCACTCTGCCCCAGCTCCCCCTCACAGTTTCTCCCAACAAGTCCAATGCTGTTCATGCCCCGCAGGGTCCCTGTCCCCCGGGATCCCCCCAACCCACCTGGAGCCACAGAGTCCACCAAAGGATGTTCCACAGGATCCACCCAAGAGCCTGACATGGGGACAAGGGGTTAGGGCTGTGTGACCAGGACATCAAGGACATGGATTATCCAGGTCACTGTGGCCTGGATTGGGTTGCCCATGGCAGGAAAGATGTCTGGCAGCTGGAGCAGGGTCTGGGAAGGGCCTCCAAGGTGGGGCTGGAGCCCTTGGGCTGTGAGCAGAGGCTGAAGGAGCTGGGCTTGTCCATCCCGGAGCAGGGAAGGCTGAGGGGCTCCTCATCCCAGCCTGGCTGTGCCAGCGAGGAGGGGATGGAGAACACAGAGCCAGGCTCGTCACAGGGGGCTGGGGGGAGACAAAAGCCAATGGGTGGAAGGGGAAAGAGGAGACATCAGCCAGGACAGGAGGAGATGAAATGAGTCAGGCTGCTTTCAGCATTTCCTCAACACCAAGAGCAGCCTGACCTCCCATATCCATCCACCACTGACAGCTTTGCAAATCAGGAATTGTTGGAGCTGTTTTGCACCCACTCCAGGACAAGCATCCTGATACAATAACTTAATTGTTCTTTTGTTTGAAATTAATTTTAGTATGGAAATCACCTGTGAATGGTGGACTCATCAGATGCTGCTGGGATGTTGCACATATCTGAGGGAGGATTGTGATTGTTATGAAATGGTGTCCTGTTCAACTGGGGCCTGTTTGCCATGAAGAGAAATTTTCTGTGCCTCTGAGTGACACCAGTTCCACACCCCCCAAAAGACACAAACATAGTGAGTTGTGGTTCCCACTCCAGTGGTGGAACTTGGACCTCCCTCCATAGCCAGAGCAGAGCTCCCTTATCCCACAAAGTCCCTGGCAATGCAGGGGTGAAGAAAACAGGACAGGATGTGGGGATCAGGGACAAGGTAGGGCCAGGGATTTAGGGTGGTTGTAAGCGCAGGGTAGGACCCGGCCATTGGCCTTGGTGAACCTCATCCAATTGTCCTGGGCCCATGGCTCCATCCTGTCCAGATCTATCTGCAGAGCTTCCTGCCCTCCAGCACAGCCACACTGCCACCCAGCTTGGGCTCACCTGGGAACTGACTGAGGGTACTCTCGATGGCCTCATCCAGATCAGCAATAAAGAGATTGAACAGACCTAGCCCCAGTTCTGAGCCCTTGGGACACCCCTGGATGTGACTCCATTCCTCAGCTGCTCTGAGTGCCAGGGGTTGGATGAGGGAAAGGGTGGGGAGGAGATAGAGACAAAGTGTGATTGATTGTCAGCCATGAAGGGTCTGGATTTTCATATCTGTTCAGACTGCATGAAGAGGTGCTGGGGTTCAATATCAATTGGACATAGCTGTTATCAATCTATGAACAAAATAAGAAAACAGGAAAAAACAATTCTCTCTGCATTGTTTTAAATACAGTATATTCACTTTAAATAGACTTCTGAAATCTGCCTAATTACCCAAAGAACACTTGAAAACTTAGATTATTCCCAAGGGTTTTTCTTGTTCAGGTGTGTTTGGAACAAATATTTATTAACCTTTTACATTGAATTTCTGAACGGAAGACCTCAAGAAAAAAGAGGCCTCTGGAGAAATAAAATTCATCATCAACCTCCAAGTGGCTGAGAACCCATCGCCAACAGAGCAGCAATGAACAGAAATGGGCACAGCTTTTTGGCTGTCACAGCTTTGGCATGGGCCCTGGGCCTGGAGCAGGAGCAGCTCTTGAGGGCCCCAAGGCCGGGGCTCTTGTGCTGCCCTGGGCAGATGGGATGGCAGCAGGGGCTGCAGAGCTCTCAGCACCTCAGCCCGAGGGGAGCAGGGCAGCCAGGGAGGCTCCTTTGGCCTCGGGCAAGCACCTTCCCCCATGGCTGGGGCTGAGTCCTGTGGCAGCTGCAGCTGTGCTGTGCCCTTGCCAGGGGCTGAGGCTGTGGGGCAGTGCCCAGAGCAGCCTGGCCTGAGCAGAGCTGTGGGGCCAGAGCCAGCTGGGATGGGCTGGGGAGAGGCCCTTGGTGCTGCCCAGAGCTCAGGGCAGCTGGCAGAGCTTGCAGAGAGCTGAGCTGGGCTCAGAGAGCCTGTCCCAGAAACCATCAGTGTCCATCTCAGCCTGGCTGAGCGTAGAGGGGCAGGACTCAGGCCATGCCTTATGGGACAGGGCCAGCGCCTGTGCAAGGCATTGCAAACAGGCAAGTGGCCCAGAGAGGAGGCTGCTCTGCGCCCTTGGTGGCATGGACAGAGCAGAGAGGCGGCCCAGGACATTTGCCAGCACCAGCCTCTCTGCCCATGCATTGGCAGGCCTGGCTGCTGAGCCCAGCTTTGGCCTAGGCTGAGTTTGGCTGTGGCCCAGCTCCATCCTCCTGTGGGGCTCAGGGCCTGTTCCCGGCCATGGCCAGCCCTGGCTGCCTCTCTGTTGGCCCAGAGGCCGGCAGAGCCCGGGGCAGGGCGGTCTGTGCAGCCTCACAGGTGCCACGGGCTCTGCAGGAGCTGGCAGAGGCTGCCCAGCAGGGAGGCCATGGGGCACAGAGCCCCAAGGCTGCTGTGGGCACCACGGCACAGGGGCCGTTCCCAGCCGCAATGCTCCTGGCCTGGGCTGGGCCTGCACAGGGGCTGGGCCACCATGGCTGGGCCAGCACAGGGCCACAAAGGGGCCACGCAGCCGCTGCCGGGGCTGACAGCAAGGCCAGGCACACAGAGGGAATTGCTGAGCATGGCCTGCACTGGCCAGACCTGACTGTGCCAAAGGCAGAGCTCAGCTGCCCTTGGGGGCTGCAGGAACATTCCAGAGCCCAAAGAACCTCCATGGCTGTGCTGGAGACCAAGGCTGCAGGAGGGAAATGCAGGGCTGCTGCGGGATGGGGAGGGCATTGAATTCCAGCACACACCTCAGCTCTCTGGCAATCCTGGCACCATTCTGGGCCCTCTTTCAGACTGGAGCAGAGCAGATGTTGATGGGACAGGAGCCCTGCGGGGCTGTCAGGGACCTGCAGCCTGCAAGGTGCTCTGCTCTCCCTCACGTGCTCTCAGAGAGATCCAGTTCCAGCTGGGCACCTCAGGGCACAAGTGGCACTGCCTGTTCATGGGCACACAGCTGATGTCTGTCTGGAAAGTGGCACAGGTTTTAATACCTGTTAGTTTCCTAATATACAAATGGATCTTTGTTACCTGGGTCATTTGAGTACTTTTAAGCCATGACAAATTTTTCCCACCAGGAACAGGAACTTCCTGGAAGTGTAATGATGGCAGAAGAACAAGTACTGATCTTCCTGTGGACTTGTGTCACCAATATCCAGTGTATTACTTCCTCTCAATCTTCCTTCATGTGTTTCCAGCTCTCGTGGTTAGATGGCCATGTCTAAGGATGCCCCTTCACTAGAGCAGCTGGATCGATGCCCACCTTGTTGGTTTTTGATTTCCTCCTCCAGATGCTCTCTGGTCTTTTAAGTGCCTGTCAAATGACTGGTTTCATGCTTTTAGTTGCAGAGAGTTGCCCCATATTTCTGAAGTTCAAATAAATATCATGTTAGTCAACATCTTAATTGTGTTTATATCTATCACTTAATTTTTCCTATGTCTTTGCCTAAAACTGTTATGTACAGAAATCCCTTGGGGATGGGGGACATTTCAGATGCTGCTGGTACATCACAGAGAGCTGAGGAAAGAGCTGTGAGGAATATTAAACTGTTCAAATGTTCGACTGTAGCATTGTGTGTGTTTTATATGGGTTTATTGTAAAGTTGGTTCTTTTTTATAAGTTAATAATTTGATTTGACCCTCAGTTCCCTCCATGTTCTCCCTCCTAATGGTTTGTTTCTCCCACCTGTTGCCTGTCAATCATTGTAACTGTCACCTCTCATGTCAAGAATCTTCTATGTCAATCATCCCTCACCTAGAATATGATTTTTCCCTTCAGCCTTTTCTCTCCTCTGGGCCCTTCCTATTGGTTCAGTTGTGTCCCTCGCTGCTCTCCTGGGTTTTGCTCATTGGCCCCTCGTGTCTCTTCTGTTGCCCCCATCCCCTTTTTAAGTGCCTCCCTAACAGTTTTTACCTGACACCGTCACTGGTCCCACCCGGGCTAAAAAGGCGCCTTGGCATCCACACACTTGTCCACTCCTTCATTCCATTACCTCAGTTCTTCGCAGTCCTGCTCTCGCCTGCATCACCACACGGCAGACGGAGTCACTACTCAGGGGTTCTTGCCGAGAACCTGGGAGTGGTGGGATTCATAGTCTCCACCGGTCACTCCAGGAGCGGCTAGCCAGCCGGTCAGCTCCAGTGGCTGTGGAAGTGAGACTGCGTTCAACGTGTGTTTGTTGGCAAGAAACCTTTCTGTGCCTCTGAGTGTCACCAGGCCCTGAGCCCAAAGGACACAAACCTGATGAGTTGTGGTTCCCACTGCAGGGGCTGCACGTGGACCTTGGCTCTGCACAGGAGAGCTCTTCATCCCCTTTCTCTCTTTTGCTCCCTCTGGGCATGGAGGGAGCTCCTGGCTTCAGCGTGTGACTCATGTGTGCAAAGAGCAAATCTGGGCAGAATCGGGGCAGGGAGGGTTTGGGGGGACCTTGGGATCTGTGCTGGGTTCAGAAGGTTTTCCATTGCTCTGAGACTGTCTGCTGTGGAAAGTGGATTCAATATCCCACAGAGTAATGACTTTTGCATTGATGGAGCTGTGCTTTCCCTTGGCTTTGTTGGCTGACAAGAAATGAACATCCCTCTGTGTCTTGGGCAGCTCCTTCTCCAAGGAAAGCAGGTGGGAGCTGGAGCCAAGGAGCTGAAAGCTGCAGGTGCAGCCTGGGCTGGAGGGAGCTCAGATTTGCACAAGGCCGCTCTGCGTGCCAGGGCTTGAATGGGGGAAATGGTGGGGTGGGGGTAGGGACAGAGTCTGATTGATTGTCAGCCATGAAGGGTCTTGATTTTCATCTCTATACAAACTGCCTGAGGAGGTACTTGGATTCAATGTCAATTGGAGATTGCATATATCAATGAATTAACAGGAAAACAAAACTAAATTGGACCTAAAAAAATGTTTTCTCACTGTCTTTTAAAATATCATGTATTCACTTTGAATACACTACTGGGATCTAGGTAACTACAAATTATTTGGAAACTGAAATAAAATTATTTCGCAGAGGCTTGGCTTGTAAGGTGTTGGAGTGTTATTGAGCCCTGGGACACTGAATTCCTGCACTGAAGAGCTGAAGGCTGAACAAGCCTCTGGAGCAGGAAAATTCAGCAGCAGCCTCCAAGGTGCTGAGGATGTCAGCAGCCCCCACTGAGGCCATCCCTGCCCAGAGACCGTGGGGGAATGGGCAGACAAGAAGAGCGTCCCTGGGGCTGGGGCAGCACAACTCAGAGGCAGCAGCGGCTCCAGCTGGGAAATGGAGTGTGGAATGTGGCTGGGAAAGCCCTGCCTGGCCTGGGCCAAGCAGGACACACAAGCCCTGACTCCTA
Source organism: Ammospiza nelsoni (assembly GCF_027579445.1). Lineage (NCBI taxonomy): Eukaryota > Metazoa > Chordata > Aves > Passeriformes > Passerellidae > Ammospiza > Ammospiza nelsoni. The sequence continues at coordinate 1,732,387 of NC_080661.1, read as the reverse complement.
TCTAGTAAAAAACTTTCTCAATGAGAGATTTAAAAGGAATTGCAATTGTTTGTTTCCTCTGAGTTGGACGCAGTGCAGAAATTCTGACAAGAGATCATCAGGAGCTCAAAAGAACAAGACAGCTTTTACTAGTTATATTAGAAAATTATGGAAACTTGGCAAATGGTTTAATATGACATTCAGTGGAAAAAAAACCAAACCCACTTATCAAAGCTTTAAATTGGACCATTCACCTTCACAAACTCTAAGCCTGTGCAGTTTTAAGTTACTCAAGATTTGCAAGAGAACAGAAATAGAAGAAATATACACAGAAAGAGAAAAACAAAAATCATATACAGAAGCACCCACCCTGCTACCAAGTCCTGGATTCCAGGAGTGTTTAGATGGAAATTCCAAGAGGAGGCAGGGTCAAGATGTGTGCTTGCCTTGTGGTCAGCCTTCAATACCCCTTGGTTTCCCTGGGCCCTTCCCCCAGGTGGGACTTGGGCTCATTTGGTCCCTCAGGAGCTGGGCTGGGGCTGCAGAGGTGGCTGTGGAGCATTGCCTGTGCTGTGCCAGGGACTGGCAGACACTGCTGGGCTGGGATAGAGGCTCTGGGGGGATTGGGGTTCCAGGGCACAGCAGCATTGGAGTTCCAGGGCAGGGGAAGGCTGGACCTGCCCTTCCTCCCCTGTGCAAAAATGGTTTGAGCCAACAGTCTCCTCCAGTCTCTCACAACAGGGAATGTTGGAGGTGAATTCCCAATGCCTGGAGGAGAAGGAAAGTTCTATTCCATAGGAAGGAAAACACAGGGCTCCAGTGTTTGGAAGGCAGCTGAGAGCCTCACAAGGCCAAGGCCTGGACGACTTGTCAATAAGGGCAGATTTTGTCTGGGAGCATTCTTTGAATTGAAGGAATTTTGGAGGTGGAAGGCCAGTCTTGGCCATGGGCACCTGGAGAAGCAGGACAGTTCTTTCCACAGGAAGGAAAGCATGGAGCCTTCCCCAGTATTTTGGGGACAGATGGGAAGTGACCCTCATGAAACCACTGGCAGATAGACTTGTCCTGGCAATATTCCTACTGGAACAATCTCTGGATATAGGGAAATTTGGAGGTGAAATCCCAATTCTGGCCATGGGTGCCTGGCGGAAAAGAACAGTTCTTTTCCATTGGGAAGGAAAGCACGGAGTACCAGTGTTTCAGAAGCAGATGACAAAAGAGTCTTAATATTCCAAGGTCAGCTGGACCAGTCAGGCGGCCCCTGGGAGGCCAAACCAGCAAGATCTGTTCCATCTTCCCCTGGTTTTGTGGGGCCCCATGGTGTCACAATGGTGCCTTGGATGACGCCCCACAGTGCCATAATGGTGTTACATGGCTTTGCAAGGGTTCCTCAGGGGTGAAGAGATGGACGAGAATCTTGGCTTCATGATCAGAAGGCTGGATTTATTACTTCATGATATATAATACATTATGACTATACTGAAAGGAATAGAGAGAAAAGTTCAGAAGCTGCTAAGCTAAGAAAAGAATAGGAATAGCAATAAAAAAGAGAGCTCTCTGTGAATCTGTCCCAGAAAGCTTGGTCCTGATTGGCCCTTAATTGTAAACATGGACCATGGGCCAATCATAGGTGCACCTGCTACATTCCACAGCAGCATATAACAATTGTTTACATTCTTCTTCTGGGGCCTCAGCTTCCCAGAAGAGGAAAAATGCAAAGAAAGGACTTTTATGAAAAAATATCAGTGACATATTGGTGTCTTGTTTCCATGGGGTCCAGCAGTGTCACAATGTCCCCTTGGCTCCTCAAGGCCCTGAAGTCTCACAATGGTCCCACTGATTCCATGAGGCTTTGCAGTGTCACAATGGTCCCACTGATTCCATGAGGCCTTGAGGCCTTGCAGTGTCACAATTCTCCCACTGATTCCATGAGGCCTTGCAGTGTCACAGTGCTCTCCGTGGTTCCCCAGGCCCCACAATGTTGCGTGACTCCACTGTTCCATGAGGTCTGCAATGTCACAATGGACCTTAGGACCCCGAGGGTTTGCCGTGTCACAATGGTCTCCTTTGGCTCAACAGTGTCACAATGGACCATTGATGACATGAGGGCCTGCAATGTCACACTGGACCTTTGGTTCCAGGCAGCCCTGCAGTGTCACAAAGGCCTCTTGTTTTCATGAGGCCCCACAGTATCACAATGATTCTCCTGGTTCTTTGGTGACCTCCAGGGTCACAATGGCCTCACTGGTTCCATGAGGACTCACAGTGACACAATGCTTTGGTTATTCCATGGGGCCCCAAAGTGTCACAATGGTCTCCATGATTCCATGGTGCCCCTCGGTGTCACAATGGTCTCCTTCATTCCATGAGGCTGTGAAGTGTCCTGATGATCTCTCCACGGTTCCATGAGGCCCTGCAATGTCACAGTTTGGACCCTTGGCTCCGTGGAGTCTTGCAGTGTCACAATGGCCCCTTGGTTCCATGACACCTCAAAGTGTCACAATGGTCTCCACAGTTTGAGGACTCCCGGCAGTGTCACAATGGACCCTTGGTTTGATGGCGCCTCTCAGTGTCACAATGATCCCTACATTCCATGGACCCACACAGTGTCAGGACAGTCCCCTTGGTTCCATGAGGCCCAGCAATGTCACAGTGGTCTCCATTATTCCTTGATGCCCCACAGTGTCACAATGGTCCCTTGGTCTCACAGGGCCCCACAGTGTCACAATGGTCCCTTGGTCTCACAGGGCCCCACAGTGTGACAATGATCCCTTGGTCTCACAGGGCCCCACAGTGTCACAATGGTCCCTTGGTTCCATGGGCCCTGTGCTGCTGCATTCCCCCCTCCCCTTCTCAGGCCGCCCTGCCAGCTGAGAAATGCTCCTTGGGCCTCGGCCTTGGCCAGCAGCCCCTGGGCTCAGCTCCTCTGCAGCTCATCACAAACACTGTCTGCTCCAGGCACTGCTGCTGCCCAACCAGCTCCTGCTTTCTGTAGGAGTAGCCCTGGGAATTGTGTTTGTTCCCTCAGTGGCACAACATCCCTGTTCTCACACTGCCAAAGAAAGCTATTGGTGCCAAGTGCGGACAGGATGAGCCATTGCTGGGACTGCAGCCCCTCTCTTGGGGCCCTGCAAAGAGCGCTCCAAAAGGAGCCCTTGGAGCTCTCCTGGGCCAGCGACTCCCTCTGAGTGGGGCCTCTCCCAGCCAGGAACTCTCCCGTTTGCTGCACTCGGGGATCCCGAACAACGACGGAGCCTGGGCCGATCCCCCCGCTCCTCCAGGCTCAACCCTTTGCCTGCTGGGGAGATGGCAAAGGATCCACAGGGAGCATTTCCTGTCCTCAGGGGAATTTCTCACAGGTGCCTGGCACTGACTCTTTGTGTCTGTGTGCACACAGGAGTGCCTGTGCTGGGGAAATGTGGCAGAAATGCTGCTCTCTGAGGGGTTGGAGTGCCTTGAATAGCTGAGTCAGTCAGATATCCAGATATCAGTAGGTAAGGACAAGTCACAAGGTCTAAACTAAGTTAAATGCTCCTGAGAGTTGTACTGTTTGTAAGTTGTTAAGTTTAAGTTATTAGCTAAGTTAAGGATTGTTAAGTGTGATTCCTCTGTTGAATTTCTAAGTCATAGGTTTTATTTTGGGTTAAATACTGTTAAGTGCTGCTCTTTCGCTAAATTTTGAAGTTGACGGGATCAGGTAAAGTTTAGGAATAAGTTAAGTCCTTTAAAGTTTGGGCTCTGTTAAGCTTTTAGGCCATATTCCTTTTATCCTTGCCCTCATTGTCCTTGTGTCTCACACACACACAGGGACTGTTCTCGGTTCATTTCTGGTTTTATTGCCTGGATTTGGTTTGGTTTTGTTGTTGCTTTGTTGCCTTGGTGTGCCTTAAATATCCACTCAGGAGCAGAGTGACTCTTGCCAAGGAACTTTGTGCTGCTTGAAATAAACAGGGCCAGGAGACTTCTTCTCCTTTTAATGCCTTTACTATAAGTGATCAGCTCAGGATTGGGCAGCTCGGCGGGGCTGCAGTCCCCGTCGTCTCTCCCAGGGCGACTCAGAGGATGAGGACGACATGCGCAGCTTTGTCCACCAGGGGCAGAGCTGGGGGTCCGGTCCTCGTGGGAGCCTTTAGGGCATCAACACCCTCCGATGTTGGATTGGTCTCAGTCTCAGTTCCTCCCAGACCTGGCCTGGGGGCGCTCGAACGCAGGGTGAGGAACAACAAAGGTTTTCAGCATCTCTGCAGGCCCAGCACTCCACTCCTCTCATCCAGACATCACTCCAATCTCTCAACTCTGAGCTGGCTCGTTGTTTTTGGGGTTTTCTCAGCGCATTCGGAGCGGGGGTCCCACACAGCATGCTGGTCCTTGGAGTATTTTGCACATCCCTCCCCCCCAAAGTCTCTTCTCCTCGCTGTTCGGGAGGTCCCCACCCTTCACTGTCTTAGAGCGGGGCCATTACCTCGCCCCAGCCAGGGCTTTCACTGATACAAAAACAACCATTAACAACAGCGACCTGTAACTACCATAACACAGGCAGAACCCCAGCAGCAACAGTGGTAACCTTTTTCTCACAGAAAAAATCAACAGAATTTTTGTTCACAACATACTGGTCCATATTGGTCCATACTGGTCCATACTGGTTTATACTGGTCCATACTGGTCCATACTGGTCCGTACTGGTCTCTGACCCCTCCCCTCCCCCCCAGGTGCCTCCAGTCCGTTCCAGTACGGTGAGTGACAAACTGGGACAAACTGGGAGGGCCCCAAAATGACCCCAAATGTCCCCAAAATGTCCCTAAAATGTCCCCAGATGGCCCCAAATTGTCCCCAAAATGGCCCCCAAAATGTCCCCAGCAAAGGCAATGAATAAAAATGGATGAAAAAATGGGATTTTGGTCACTGGGGGAGGGCACACGGGGACAGCGGTGGCACCGGGAGGGGACATCGGGGCCATCATGGCCTTGGGGACATCGGGGCATTGGTGGCCTTGGGGACACTGAGGCGATGGTGGCACCAGAAGAGGACACGAGGGCAGCGGTGACACTGAGGTGACAATGGTGGCCCTGGGGACATCAGGGTGACAGTGGCACCAGAAGGTGACACAAGGCCTTGGGGACATTGAGTGATGGTGGCCTTGGGGACACTGAGGCCATGGTGGCACCAGAAGGGGACACAAAGCCAAGGGTGACATTGGGGTGACAGCGACTGTGGGGACATTGAGATGATGGTGGCTTTGGGGACATCGGGTCAGTGGTGGCCTTGGGGACATCGGGGTGAGGGTGGCTCTGGGGACATTGGGACATTGGTGGCCTTGGGGACATCGGGTCACCGGTGGCAGTGGGGACAGGGGGTGAGGGTGGCCCCAGGTCCGGCTGTGTCTGCTCCCCGATGTCCCCGCGTCCCTCAGGTGACCGAGCCCAGGGGACGTCCCCCGGTCCCTGCAGCTGCACGAGGCCGCGGTGGCGGCAGCAACATCCCCACGGTGTCCCCAGAATGTCCCCATCTCCACAACAACATGGTGACCACCACCCCCACGTCCCTCCAGATGCCACCACCACAGGTCCCCTAGGTGCCGATGTCCTCGGTGACGTGGGTGTAGATCTGCGTGGCGCCCCTGAAGCTGGTGGTGGCCACGGAGCCCTCACAGCGCATCACCTGGGTGTCAGGTGGGACCACTAGATGGTGGTGGCACCATGGGGTCAGCAGTGGGACCATGGGATGGGTGGTGGGATCATGGGGTGGTGGTGGGACCATGGGGTCAGCAGTGGGCCCATGAGATGGGTGGTGGGACCATGGGGTGTTTGGGTTGGGTGGGGTTGGAGCCCTCCCAGCACCATCACCTTCCTGCACATGTGGTCAGGGGGTCAGAGGTGGCTCACGTGACCCCAGTTGGCCACCGTGGCCATGTGGTGACCATCATGACCATGGTGGCCGAGCATGACCTGGTGACCCCCCTTGACCACATGATCTTAATGGAACCCCATGACCCCATGACCTTGATGGAACTGCATAACCCCATGACCTCCATGTACCCCCATGACCCCATGACCCTGATGGAGCTCCATAACCACACGGCCTTGATGGAACTCCATAACCCCATGACCCTGATGGAGCTCCATAACCACATGACCCTGATAGAACTTCATAACCCCATAACCTTGATAGAACCCCATAACCCCATTACTTTGATGGACGTCCATAACCCCATAACCCTGATGGAACCCCATAACCCCATGACCCTGATAGACCTTCATAACCACATGACCTTGATGGAACTCCATGACCCCATGGCCCTGATGGACCCCCATAACACCATGACCCTGCTTACTCCCATGATCTTGATGGACCCCCATAACCACATGACCCCATAACCCTGATGGACACCCATAACCACATGTCCTCGTGCGGGATGTCCCTGTGCGGGATGTCCACGTGTGGGATGTCCCAGTGCAGGATGTCCCCGTGCGGGATGTCCCCGTGTGGGATGTCCCTGTGTGGGATGTCCGCGTGTGGGATGTCCGCATGCGGCGCGAAGCCACCGGTGCCCCACAGGAACACCCGGGGCAGCTGGGCCACCACCAGGAGCAGCGTGTCACCCGCCAGGACGGGGTGGCAGGACAGCGGGGACGAGCCTGGGGGAGAGGGGACACGAGTGAGGAGACCTTGGGGACCTTGGAGCTGTTGGAGATGTTGGGGTGATGGGGATCTTGGGGACCTTGGGGAGCTTGGGGACACTGGGGGCCTTGGAGATGTTGGAGACCTTGGGAATCTTGAGGACGCTGGGGACTTTGGGAATATGGAGGTTGTTGGGCACATTGGAGATGTTGGGGACCTTTGGGACCTTGGGGACATTGGAGATGTTGGGCCATTGGAGATGTTGGGGTGATGGGGACAGTGGAGACCTTGGGGACATTGGGATGATGGGGACCTTGGGCACACTGGAGATGTTGGGGTGATGGGACATTGGAGACCTTGGAAAACACTGGGGACATTGGAGATGTTGGGGCAATGGGGACCTTGGGGACCTTGGGGACATCGGAGATGTTGGAGACCTTTGGGACCTTGGGGACATTGGGCACACTGGGGACATCAGGTGCACTGGGGTGATGGGACCTTGGGGACATTGGAGAACATTGGGGACACTGGAGATGTTGGGGTGATGGGACCTTGAGGATACTGAGGACATTGGAGACCCTGGGGACATTGGAGATGTTGGGGTGATGGCACCTTGGGGACATTGGAGATGTTGGGGACCTTGAGGACCTTGGGAGTATGGAGGACACTAGGGACATTGGGATGATGGGGACCTTGGGGACACTGGAGATGTTTGGGACCTTGGAGACCTTGGGGACCTTGCGAATATGGAGGGTGTTGGGGCCGTTGGGGACATTGGGGACCTTGGAGATGTTGGGGTGATGGGGACCTTGGGGACATTGGAAACCTTGGGGACCTTGGAGATGTTTGGACATTGGAGATGTTGGGGTGATGGGACATTGGGGACACTGGAGATGTTGGGGACCTTGGAGATGTTGGGGTGATGGGACGTTGGGACATTGGAAACCTTGGGGACATTGGAGATGTTTGGACATTGGAGATATTGGGGTGATGGGACACTGGGGACATTGGAGATATTGGGGACCTTGGAGATGTTGGGGTGATGGGACGTTGGGGACATTGGAAACCTTGGGGACATTGGAGATGTTTGGACATTGGGGACATTGGGGACACTGGAAATGTTGGGGTGATGGGACACTGGGGACACTGGAGATGTTGGGGTGATGGCACATTGGGGACCTTGGGGACATTGGAGATGTTGGGATGATGGGACCTTGGGGACATCTGAGGACCTTGGGGACCTTGGGGACCTTGGGGACATCTGGGGACATTGGAGACCTTGGGGACCTTGGGGACATCGTTCTCCCCAAGGCCACTTTGGTGTCCCTCAGCCAATCCTGGTGTCCCCAAGGCCATTCCTGGGCTGGCATTGCCACCCTTGGTGTCCCCAAGGCCACTCCTGGAGTGGCATTGCCTCCCTCGGTGTCTCCAAGGCCGTTCCTGGGCTGGTATTGTCACCCTCGGTGTCCTTGGGCTTCATCTTGATGTCCCTCACCCATTTTCACAATTTTTAACCCAATTTTCACCATTTTTAACCCATTTTCACCATTTTAAACCCATTTTTCACCATTTCCCCTCAATATTTTCACCACTTTCCAACCAATTTCCCCATTTTTTCACTATTTTTCCATTTTCACCATTTTTTCCTATTTTTCTCTCTTTTCCCCTCCCTTTTCCCCCTTTTTCCCCTATTTTTTTTCTCATTTCCCCCTAGTTTTTCCCATTTCTCCCCCCGATTTTCCCTGGTTTCCCCCATTTTCCCCATTTTCCTGCAGTTCTTTTCATTTCATCACCATTTTTCCAATTTCCCTCCATTTTTCCCAATTTTCCCCATTTTCCCCCCATTTTTTCCCACATTTTTTTCTGTTTTTTCGTCCTATTTTCCCCCCATTTTTCCCCCATTTTTCCTATTTTTTCCCCATCCCCCCCCCATTTTCCCCTGGCTTTTTTCCTTTTTTTTTCCTCATTTCCCCCCTATTTTTCCCACATTTTTTCCTGTTTTTTCCCCATTTTCCCCCCATTTTTCCATGGTTTTTTTCCTATTTTTTCCCCATTTTTCCTACATTTTTCCACCTGTTTTCCCCTGTTTTTTTCCTATTTTTTCCCCATTTTTCCCACATTTTTTCCTCCCATTTCCCCGATTTTTCCCTGGTTTTTTTCCTATTTTTTCCCCATTTTTTCCCAATTTTTCCCTGTTTTTTTCCTATTTTTTCATCCCATTTCCCACCCATTTTCCCCACATTTTTTCCTATTATTCCTCCCATTTTCACCCCATTTTTCTCTCTTGTCGTGGTTTGACCGGAAATGGGACATCTGGGATATGTTGTTTTTGCTGTGGTCACCAATGGGTGGTCGGATTTTAAGATGAGCACCTGGTTTTACCAGTGGGGTATTGTATCCGCCTCTTGAGACCACAAACCCAAGGAGTTAAAAGCAGGGCTCTTGTCCTTCAGAGCCCTGTTGGGATTTCCAGCGTGAAGGAGTTGGGTCTCCCTCCCCCGGCCCAGTTGCTGGCTGGGCTGGGGGAGGGGAAAGCCACGTGGCCCATCTACGGTAGGCCCGGATTCGGTGGAAGGGTGGGGGAGCATCGAGCGACCTGCTTACCCCCCCGCCTTTTGGAGACGGAGAGAATGCAGCCTGTGCTGGAACTGTTATCTTGAAACTTGATATCATGTGCCGGCAGCACGGCTGGGAGGAGAAGGGGGGCAGCCAGCAGCCCAGTGGCCTGAGAGAGCTTTTAACCCTTGTGGATAGTGAGAACTTCACGGAACATTACCTTTCCTAGGAAAGGGATAAGGGTGGAAGATGAAGGAAGAAACAGGCCAGTAAGGGGGTCTGGCAAAGAGAAAGAGAGATGTTGAAGGAATGGGGGAAGATGGAGTGGCAATTTTGCTGGATTCTTTTGTTGTAGATCCATGGACTGTTTCCTGGTGATACAGAGGCTGCATTGCAGGGGGAAGCGGAGGCTTGGAACCAGGAGAGTTCGGTGTTGAGACCCCTCGGCCCCAGGGGGTATAGAAGAAATGGGGGGGATAAAGGTCCCAGAGATGAGAGTGTGCTCTGCTTGGAACGAGACAAGGCATCCTTAAAACGGTCCACCCTGAAAGCAGGCCTCTGCCTCATCCCATGCCTGGTGGTGAGAGCACCTTGGCATGGAAAGAAGATGTCATGAGATAGCAGGACTCCGGGCAGCACTAATGTGACAAGAAGTCCGTGGTACAAGGAAGGACTCCGTCTACTCTTCATGAGCTGAAGATTTGATTTCCTAAAGGGTGGTGCCAGACCGAGTGTGGATAATTTTGGGAAATGAATTGTACTGGGGATTTGGAGGAGGAGGGGGAAGTGTTTCTGTGTAGTTTTCATTCTCCTAGTGGTTTTTTTTTTTTGTGTGTGTGTGTAGTTTAGTAATTGTGTGTGTAGTTTAGTTAATAAACTTTTCTTTATGTTTAAGTTGGAGCCTGCTTTGCTTATTTCGTGGTCACATCTCACAGCAGACCTCAGGGAGGAGGTATACTCATGGGGGCTCTGGCTTTGCCAGGCCCAAACCATAACACGGGAATTCGTCAAACTGAAGGGAGGGAAGTTCCAGTGGGTGATCCCAGCTGCATTGGGAATGTGGGTCTGTCAACGATCCGGGGAAAGCCCATGTGTACCCCTTGACAAACTCGATCATTCTACTGACTTTTGTGTCCAAGTTTTAATTGTCCCCAGAGTCCTGTATCGCCAGGAAGAAGAGGTGTACCGCTTGTTCGAGGAACCCGACCGGCTCCACAAACGAGAAGTGATAACAGGCATCACCATCGCAATGCTCCTCGGTTGAGGAGCTACCAGTGCTGCCACAGGCATCTCGGCCCTTGCAACACAACATCAAGGACTGGCACAATGCAGATGACTGTCAATGAGGACTTGCAGAGGATCGAGAAATCCATTTCTTCCCTAGAAAAATCCCTTTCCTCGCTCTCAGAGGTTGTCCTCCAAAACAGGCGAGGACTGGACCTTTTGTTCATGCAGCAAGGAGGCCTGTGTGCCGCCTTGAAAGAGGAATGCTGCTTTTATGCGAACCACACCGGAGTCGTGAGAGACTCCATGGCTGAACTGAGAAACTGACTAAACCTAAGAAAAATGGACAGAGAAGCTCAACAGGGCTGGTTCGAGTCATGGTTCAACCAGTCCCCATGGCTCACCACCCTGATTTCTACCCTAATAGGCCCACTCGCTATAATCTTACTAACCCTAATCTTCGGGCCTTGCATATTAAACAAACTGGTGCTATTCGTTAAAAAGCGTTTAGAAACGGTTAACATTATGTTTGTCGAGCGCCGACAATTACTTTAAGGGGTGCCAGTTACTAACACACTTACAATTTTATACTAATTTTACTAACCCATGAAATTTTGTAACCTCTACATTTTATAACTTTATACGATTTTTACTAATCATGAGGCAGGGGGGGGAAATGTGGAGAGTTAGGGATCTGCGTGCAGAAGAAATCGGGCTGTACGGTCAGTCAGAACATCCCCGCCCCTGCAGTCAGACCTTTGCTCCGTACCTGGCCACACCCAGCCGGATGTGAGCAGAAGGAAATGACACTGACTGCCCAAGCTATAAAAACCCTTGTGACCCCTCAATAAACGCCATTTGCTGTCCACCACGTTGGTGTCAGGAGCATATGGACTGAGTGACCCTGGGGTTTGGGCCACCATGCCGCACTAAGAACCAGGTTGCCACATCTTGAGAAGGCAACAGGGTCAATGTGCTTTTCTTTCTTATGGGAAAAAAGCACCTTTCACATCCAGGCACCCATGACCAAAGTTGGGAATCCACCTCCAGAATTCCCTATAACCAAGGATTTCTCCCACACAAAAGCTGCCAGGAGAGACAGGTCTGGCTGGCCTTGGTTTCTGAAGAGCTCTTTCTCATCTGCCTTTGAAACGCTGGGGCTCTGTACTTTCCATCTTACTGAAAAGAACTCTTCTTCCTATCCTGGTGCCCATGGCCAAATCTGAGATTCCACCTCCAAAATTCCCTATATGGAAGGATTTCCCCCAGATGAAAGGTGCCAGGAGAGAAAGGTCTGGCTGAGTTGGCCTCTCAGGAGCCTTCTCTCTCTGCTTCTGCCCCTGAAACACTTGGGCTCTGTGCTTTCCTTCCTGTGGAAAAAACCATCCTAGATATCATAGATATATGCAGAAATGGCCAAAATTGGGATTCCACCTGCAAAATTCCCTATATCCAAGGGCTGCTTTCAGACCGAAGCTGCCAGGACAGAGAGCTCTGGCTGGCCTTGGCCTCTGATGGCCGCCTTTCATCTGGCCCTGAAACACCGGTGTTCCATGCTTTCCTTCCTATGGAAAAGAACCGTCCTTCTTCTCCAGTCATCAATGTCCAAAAGTGGTATTCCACCTCTACAATTTCCTATATTCAGAGATTGCTCCCAGACAAAATCTGCCAGACCCATCTAATCTGGCTGCCCTTGGCCTCTGATGGCTACCCCTCATCTGCCCCTAGAACACTGGGGCTTGGTTGCTTCCTTCCTATGGACACCACTGGGACACTGTGAGGACCTGGTGGAACCATGGAGACCATTGTGACACTTAGAGATACCATGGTGACACCGTGGGGCTTCATGGAACCAAGAGACCACCATGGCTCTGTGGGGCCTCGTGGGACCATGGAGACCATTAGGACCCTTCATGGCCTCATGTAACCACGAGGCCATTGTGACACCTCAAGGCCTCATGGAAGCAACAGGACACTGGGACATTGTGGGGCCTCATAGAACCAGGAACATGGAACAACTCTGGCTGATTTGGCCTCCCAGGGGGGACCTGACAGGTCTGGCTGATCTTGGAATGTAAAGGGCTGCCTCTCATCTGCCCATGAAACACTGGGGCTCCATGCTTTCCTTCCTATGGAAAGAACTGTCTCTCTTTTCAGAACCCCATGGATAAAATTGGTATTCCCCATTAAAAATTTCCTGTATGCAAGGGTATTCGCAGAAGAAAAACCTGCCAAATCTGCCTGGCCTGGGCTTCTGGTGGTCACATCTCATCTTCCTTGGAAGCACAAGGGCTCTGTGCCTGCCTTCCTATGGAAAAGAACTGGCCTTGTCCAGGGGCCATGGCAAAAATTGGAATTTGGTTGCCAAAATTCCATCTCTCCTGGGATTGCTCCCAGACAAAAGCTGGCCGGATAGACAGCTCTGCCTGGTCTTGACCTCTGGTGATATTCTGAGACTATGAGCAGAATGTTTTCATCTGAAAACACCTTGGAGAGGGCGGAAATATCTCCCAGGCTGGGATTTGCAGGCCTCAAGAACATAATTCATGTATGGAGGCTGATGTGCCAGGGCTCACCTGTGAAGAGACTGAGGATAGAACAGCAGTGTCCTGGAAGGGCTGGAAGGATGGATTAGGAAAAGGTGGAGCTTTTTCTCCATAATGGGAAACAGCCAGATAGAGAAATTATACCACAAATGCAGAAGGGGAGACCAAGACTGGACATGAGGAGATGAGAATTTCCCTCCCAGGGCAGGGCTGTGGTGCAACACATCCCCCAGAAGGAGCCTGGGTCAGCCCCAGGCTTTGTGTGGGCAGGCAGGAGGCAGAGCTGTCAGCAAAGGAAGGGCCCGGCCAGGTGGGGCAGCCGGGCGATGCTGACAGCCTGCAGGACAGAGGCGCAGGGCAGGGACACCGTAGGGCAGCCTGGACTGCACAGGGCACAGGGATGGGCAGCAGCTGCAAGACAGCCCTGCCAGAGCCAACTTGGGCAGCACTTTGGCCATGGCTGCTGGCCCTGGGCCTGGTGCCATGAGGGGACAAGTGACCCTTGCAGGGCTGGGGCCTCATTGCCTCCTTATCCCTGCTCAGCAGCCTGGCAGGGGCCGCCCCATGCCTCCTGCCCTTGCCATTGCACATCCCCACATGCCAGTGCCCATCCTGGGAAGAGCCCTGAGCAAGGAGGGAGGGACAGGATCTGCCTGGCCAGGGGCTGGGGCTCAGGCCTTGGCCCTTTGCATTCCTAAAACACATCCAGCCTTGCTCAGCACCAGAGACACCTTTGCCTTCTTTGTCCCCAGATGTCACCACTGCCTCCAGTGTTCTGCTCTAAGTGGAACCTGGGGACACTTTCCCAGTCGTGTCTCTCCACAGAACCCATTACAACTTTTTTTAAGTTCAGTGTTTTGATTTAACTTTGAGTTCTTGAGAAGTTTTTTGAATGCTCTCTCAGGGACTGAGTCTGATGTAAAAAACACCCAAGCCCCAAGAGGCTCATTAAAGTCCTTGTGCTGTGTCTGTGCTGCTGAGCTTTAAAGGAACAGCTCTTCCCAGTGCCAGCTCCTCTCCCAGCCCAGCAGGGCTGAGGGCTCTGCCTGCAGGCACTGAGGGGACAGGAGCCAGGCAGAGACAGGCTGAAGGCAATCAGGATTGGGAAGACATTGAGCTGAGACTTCACTTGGGGAAAGATCTTCACAGCCCTGTGCATGGTGAGTGTGTGGGTACAGGGCAATGTCCCCTGTGCTCCTGGAGGGATCTCCTGAAGCCAGCACACCTGACAGCCTGGGGGATGTGTCAGGAGGACTCTTCGAGTTTCTCTGTGGCACAGGAGGAGGACGAGGAGAAGGAGGATGTCCTGCAGAGCAGTACTGCCCTGGGCACCATCAGAGGGACAGGGCAGGATGGCTCCTGCTGCCAGGGACGGCTGCAGGGGGTGAAGCTGGGGCTGCAGCCAGGGCCGCCCAGAGCTCCAGCTCATGCCCTGCTCACTTCTGAGAGGACTTGTCATGAACTCATTCAGGGCAGGAGTTTCCTACTTGGGTCTCTGCTTTCCTGAATCTGTGCTTCCACTTTTCCCTGGCTCAGCTTGGGGGCAATGGAAACTCAGCTGTTCATGGCAGAGCAGGGGCTGGGAGTCTTAAATCATCACCCTGAAGATTCCTGGGTACGTCAGCAAGTGCCTGCACCTGCCCAGCCTCCAGATCCATGCAGCGTCAGCTTTCCATGGTGCCCAGGCTGGGGGAGCTGTTCTTTAATCCCTGCAGGGCCCAGCAGCTGCAGGCCAGGGCTGGCCCAGGGGCTGGGCTGGGCTCTGGCAGCTCTGGCAGGGAAGGAGCCCAGGGCCACAGGAGCAGCTGGGGCTGGGACAGCTCCAGCAGCAGACCCGTGGGCAGGCAGGGAGGGAGGCAGTGCTGAGGGAAGCCCTGTTGCAGGGCAGATGTGGCACCTGCTGGGCCTGCCCTGCAGGGCACACACTGCCCTGAGCAGCACAGCTCTTGTGTCCCCTTGCAGACAGCACAGCCCTCAGCCCGGGGGCTCGGGGCCCTCAGTCCCTCCTGGGCCGGCAGAGCAGCCCCAGAGATGAAGGGCATCTCTGCGGCTGTGTGCCCATTCCCTGCTGACCAGGGCCTGAGGGCCACTGTCCTGCCCTGCTGCTGCCTGGCAGGGGCTGGGCAGGGCTGGCCAGGGAAAGGCTTTTCCTCAGGCCTGGCTCTCTCTCTCTCCTTGCCTTGCCCAGGTGCTGCTGGCATTGCTGAGGGGCTCTCTGCAATGGCAGTTCCAGCTGTTGGGCCAGGCCCAGTGCTTTGGCTCCTCCTGTGCAGGCTGAGCACAGCAATGGGGTGTCCCAGCTCCCTGTGCCCGGGCAGCTCTGGGCAGGGCAGCCTTGGAGGCTGGCAATGAGCCCACTGTCCTGACTCTGGGAAAGGCGGGAGCCACTTTGTGTGCCAGGGATCCCTCTGCTCTCAGCTGTGTCTCCTGGCTGTTTAGGCTAACATGGGAGTGGATTTGAGAAAGGTCTAAGTCCAGAGCAGCTGGAAAATGTCGCCTGGACAGAGCAGCTCCCCTCAGTCTGCAGTAAGCCTCAGACAATCCTCCTGCCTCTCTGGACTCTCTGTTCTCCGTCTGTGCAGCAGAATCTCTCATTCTGCCTCCTGCAATCCCCATCCATTCACCCACGCAGCTCCTCTGCTTTAGGAGAAGATTCTTTACCCAAGTCCAAACACCAGGACTGGACCCGGCTTTCACTGTTCCCCTGCACTAACTGGGGGTCAGGGCTGACTCCCGGATGTCCTGCAGGCCAAGGTTCAGCTCCTGACACAACATTGGCCAGCAGCAACACAGGTGAAGGAAGGTCTCCTAGATATAGACAAGGGGATGTGTTTAGTGGCAGGAAAGGGTCTATGAAAAAGGGCTTTGACTCTTCTGGAGAAATCTCCCCTCAATTATCACTGTCATTCCAAAGGTTCTAATGTCCAGAGACAGCAAATGTCCAACAGCAGCTCCATCAGGCACTTCCTCCTGCTGGCATTGGCAGACACGCGGCAGCTGCAGCTCCTGCACTTCTGCCTCTTGCTGGGCGTCTCCCTGGCTGCCCTCCTGGGCAACGGCCTCATCATCAGCGCCGTAGCCTGCGGCCACCACCTGCACATGCCCATGTTCTTCTTCCTGCTCAACCTGGCCATCAGTGACCTGGGCTTCATCTGCACCACTGTCCCCAAAGCCATGCACAATTCCCTCTGGGATACCAGCACCATCTCCTACACAGGATGTGCTGCACAGGTCTTCCTGTTTGTATTTTTCATTTCAGCAGAGTTTTCCCTCCTGACTATCATGTGCTACGACCGCTACGTGTCCATCCACAAACCCCTGCACTACGGGACCCTCCTGGGCAGCAGAGCTTGTGCCCACATGGCAGCAGCTGCCTGGGCCAGTGCCTTTCTCTATGCTCTCATGCACACAGCCAATACATTTTCCCTGCCCCTGTGCCATGGCAATGCCCTGGGCCAGTTCTTCTGTGAAATCCCCCAGATCCTCAAGCTCTCCTGCTCCAAATCCCACCTCAGGGAACTTGGCCTCATTGTGGTTGGTGTATCCTTAGGTTTTGGCTGTTTTGTGTTCATTGTTTTTTCCTATGTGCAGATCTTCAGGGCTGTGCTGAGGATCCCCTCTGAGCAGGGATGGCACAAAGCCTTTTCCACCTGCCTCCCTCACCTGGCCGTGGTCTCCCTGTTTCTTAGCACTGCCTTTTTTGCCTACCTGAAGCCCCACTCCATCTCCTCCCCATCCCTGGATCTGGCCCTGTCAGTTCTGTACTCGGTGGTGCCTCCAGCCCTGAACCCCCTCATCTACAGCCTGAGGAACCAGGAGTTCAAGTCTGCAGTGTGGAGACTGATGAATGGATGTTTTCAGAAACATTAAACTGCTGGAAAATTTCTGCAAATCACTTGCAATAAAAGTCATCTCTGATACTACGTGGGTGTGGTGGTTTATTTGTTTTTCTCTTTTTATTTCTTTTAGTTTTTTATAATTGCAACAAAGAAGGTCATTGTTTGTGCCATTTCTCATTTTGCTTCTCTCCACCTTCACTGTGGCTGCAGGCTGTGCCAATGAGGAGCTGGGCTCTCAGTGGCATTAGACAGAATAAAGGATCTCCCAGAAAAGTTTTCACCACAGATGCCCGTTTTGTTTCCTTCTCTGGAGCTGCAGCAGCAATGTCTGTGTGCAGAGCTGGGGGCAGATCAGGGCTGGCACAGCAGCTGTGCCCAGCAGCAGCAGCACTTGGTGTTGCCAGTGCTGCTTCCATGGCCCTGCCCCGCTGCCCCGGTGGCCCTGGTGTTGCTGTAGGGCCTGAGTGCTCTCAGGGCCGGGCACAGCCCTGGGGGTGGCAGTGCCAGGGCTGCAGCAGGGACAGGCCATGGGCACTGCTGGGGCAGTGCTGACGCCTCAGGCCAGGCCCTGGGGGCTCCAGGCTTCTTGCTCACGCTCTCTCAAGAACACACCCAGGCCAGTGCTCAGCACAGAAAAGCCCCGTGAGCAGCCCCAGGCTGGCCGTGGGCAGGCTGAGGGCAAACAGCATGGCTGGGGCTCTGCAAGGGCCCTGGGGCAGACGGGAAGGAGCAGCAGAGCAGGGGCTGATCCATCCCCAGTGCCCTGCACAGCCCAGAGCAGTGTCCCAGAGCATTCTCATGGAGCTGCCAACAACATCCCCCCTCTACAGCCCTGGCCTCTCCCCCAGCTCACACAGGTGCCCCATCCTTGCACATACAGACACGGCAGCACTGGCTCAGCAGCCCCTGTTTGCATTGCACAGAGCAGGGGGAGCACAACCATGCTGTTGCTGTGGGGACATGAACCTGAGGGAGCACAAATGCCATCAGTCCCTGGGGCCAGCAAGGGCTGGGGGACAGCAGGGAAACCACTCAGCTTTGTCCTGGCCTCTGCAGTCAGCCAGAAAGTTTGTTCCCATCAGCTGGGAGTTTCCTGTCCCACTGCAGACGCTGTTGCTCAGAGCCAGGGCTTCCTGGCAGCCACCCCCAAACTGCCCTGAGCATTTCCTTGGCTTTACCTTTGCTTTCGTTCTTTTTTCCTGACCCAGATTTCTTCCTCTCCCATTCCTGTCCTCTCCCCTGCAAACATCCCATCCCTGTTTTCCCTTCCCTCTCTGGCCCCACTCCCCATTGCAGCTCCTGACTCGGCACCTTGGGAATGTCCCTTGGGCAGCAGGATCATCCTACAAGTGCTGCAGGACTTGTCTGCATGCTCCTGCAGTGCCTCCTCCTGCTCCCTTGCCAGAGGCACCCCAGGCCAGGGGGGCACATCTGGGCTGCTGTGTCTGGCTCTGAGGCTCCCTGTTCTGGGCAGTGAGGAGGAGCTGCAGAGGCTCTGCAGGACTGACAGGATGGGCTTTGGGGCTGGCAGGAGAAGCTGAGGGACCTGGACTGCTGGAGCTCCTGAAGAGGAGGCCCAGGGCTCCTCCTGAAACTGCTCCAAGGGTGGTTCCAGAGAATCCCAGAATCAGCAAGGTTAGAAAAGACCTTGGAGATCATCAAGTCCAACCTGTGCCCTGACACTGCTTTGTCTCCCTGACCTCCTCTTCTCCAGGATAAACAACCCCAGCTCCCTCAGCCACTCCTCACAGGACTTGTGTTCCAGACCCCTCACCAGCCTTGTTGCCCTTCTCTGGACACACTCCAGGCCCTCCATGTCCTTCCTAATTAGGGGGGGCCCAGAACTGGACACAGCACTCAAGGTGCTGCCCAAGCAGTGCTGAGCACAGGGAAAGAATCCTTGCCCTGCTCCTGCTGGCCACACCATTCCTGATGCAGGCCAGGAGCCATTGGCCTTCTTGCCCACCTGGGCACATTGCTGCCTCATGTCCAGCCTGCTGTCCATCAGTGCCCCCAGGCCCCTTTCTGCCTGGCTGCTCTCCAGCCACTCTCTCCCCAGCCTGTAGCGCTGCAGGGGTTGTTGTGGCCAAAGTGCAGGACCTGGCACTTGGTCTTAATAAACCTCACCTTGTTGGATTTGGGCCCTGGATCCAGCCTATCCAGGGCCCTCTGCAGAACCCTCCTACCCTCCATCAGATCCACACTCACACCCACCTTGGTGTCATCTGCAGATTTGCTGATGTTGGACACAATCCCCTCATCCAGACCATTCCATGCAGACATTGGAATCCACGCTGGCTGGCTCTGATCCCTCGGCCATCCTGTGGGTGCCCTGTGATGGCACTCAGGGTGATCTGTTCCATAACCTTGCCGGGCACCCAGCTCAGGCTGACAGGCCTGGAGTTCCCCAGATCCTCCTTTCAGCCCTTCTTGGAGATGGGCTCACATTGGCACCTCCAGTCCTCTAGGCCCTCCCTGGTGAGCCAGCACTGATGGTAAATGATGGAGAGCAGCTTGGGGAGCTCATCCACAGCTCCCCCACCCCCCTGGGATGGATCCCATCTGCTCCCAGAGACACCTGTGAGCATCTGAGTGGCTCAGCAGGTCCCCAGCTGCTTCCTCCTGGATTACAGGGGCTGTTCTGCACCCTGTGCCCATCCACCAGCTCAGGAGAACACTTTTCCTGAGGATGACCTGTCTTATTCTTGAAAAATGAGGCAAAGAAGGGGTTAGGTACCTTAGCATTTCCCTCATATTTGGTAACCCCATCTCCCCCAATAATGAATGTAGATTGTCCTTGTACCACTATTTGCCATTAATTTATTTATAGAAACCTTTTTCTTATCCCTCACAGAAGTGGCCTCGTTAAGTCTTCAGACAATTGTTCCCCCTCAGAGAAGTTCCCATGTGCAGGGTGGCCAGTGAGATTGGCTTTGTAAACACTCCCTTGACTGCATCCAAATTTAGAAATTTTAAGAAAGAATTGCAAAATTTAGTGGAAGACCCAGTAGGAATAGCAAATCAAATTAATCCATTTTTAGCCCTAATATTTATCCATGGGGAGAATTGAACTCCATCTTTAACATCCTATTTTCCCCAGAAGAGACTCGAATAATAAGAACTACAGGAATGAAAATT
The DNA here is from genome assembly GCF_027579445.1 of Ammospiza nelsoni. Lineage (NCBI taxonomy): Eukaryota > Metazoa > Chordata > Aves > Passeriformes > Passerellidae > Ammospiza > Ammospiza nelsoni. The sequence goes on along the minus strand of NC_080661.1, from coordinate 1,712,487 downwards.
TGTGAGCGAGAAAACCATCCCGGGCCCCAAGGTAACAAAAAATGCCTTTAGTGGAGCCTGACTGGGACCCTAATCAAGAAGAGGGGAGTAGGAATATGAGAGATCACAGGTCTCTGATGACCAGAGGGATAAAAGAATCAGTCCCTAGAGGGAGTAATACCAGGTTAGCATTTGACAGCACCCAGGAAAAAGACAAGACCCCAGCACCATGGCTTAATAGGCTAAAGCAAAACTTCCAGATTTACTCTGGTGTTGACCTAGATAGCCCCGAAGGCCAAGTCCTTCTCAACACACAATTTATAACTAAATCCTGGCCAGATATCAGATGAAAGTCAGAAAGAATAGACGACTAGCAGGAAAAAAGTATAATGAACTGCTGAGAGAAGCCATAAGAGTATATCTGAGAAGAGAAGAAAAAAAGACAAAAACAAAAGCTAAAATTATGGTAGTCATAGGCAGAGAAAGTGGAGGAGCCAACAAGGATGGGCCAGTAGAACCACTTAGAAGTGACAAAGGTTTTATTGGACCAAAAGTGGCTAGGGCTCTACTCAGTGACAAATATTGTTATTACTGTGGAGAGAAAGGACACCTAAAGAGAAACTGTAAGAAACTCCAATTAGATGAAGCCATAGCCCGAGAGCAAGAAACTCTAGAGAACATCTTAAGAAGAGATGAGAAATATGCGCAATAAGGGTGTCAAGGGTTGTATGCCCTGGGGAATTTAATGAATCATCTAGAAGAGCCCTTTGTAAATTTTGAGATTGGTCCTCAGAATGATGAATTTGAAGTTTTAGTTGATACCGGAGCAGACAAGTCATGTGTGACTAAAATACCAACAGGACTCACAGTCAGTAAAAAGGTCTGCAAAGTACGAGGGGCCAAAGGAGAAGCATTGGAGGCCCAGATTATAGAAGATGTAGAAATTAGAGGAAATTCAAGAGAGCTAAGTTCATTTACATCACCAAGTTCGGTTGTGATTTATTAGGATATGATTTACAAATCAAATTGGGAATTGGAGTAATGCCAAAAGAAGGAAAAATGGTAGTACAAATAATGTTCTTAACTAAGGGAGACATAGATGAAATCAACCCAAATGTGAGGGTGGGAGAGGGAAAAATTGGTTGTTTGAATATTCCACCAAAAGAAGTGGAGCTGCAGAAAGACATCTCCCCCATTTGGATAAGGCAGTATCCAATTTCCCCAGAGGGAAAGAAAGGACCAGCCCCAGTAATTGACCAGCTGTTAAAGGAAGGATTTTAGAACCATGCATGTCTCCACATAATACTCCCATACTAGCGTTGAGAAAAGCTGATGGAAGGTATTGATTAGCAAAAGATTCAAGAGAAGTTAATAAAAGAACGGTTGCGAGGCACCCAGTAGTACAAAACTTGTATACATCGTTTTAAGCCAAGTATCTCAGGAGCATGCATGGTTGTCAGTCATGGATTTAAAGGATGCCTTCTGGGCATGTCCCCTGGCTGAAGAATGCCGGAACTGGTTTGCCTTTGAATGGGAGAACATTGAAAAGAAAATAAAAGAAAACAGCAACTAAGGTGGACACATCTTCCCCAGCGGTTTAGAGAATCCTCGAATCTCTGGCAAGCTCTAGAAGAAGTCCTAGAACAGTTTAAACCTGAGAATGGGGTAAATATTTTACAATATGTTGATGATTTACTTGCATCAGAGGGAGAACAAGACAAAGTTAGAAGTTCTAGCATAGAGTTCCTAAATTTCTTAGAGGAAAAAGGCCTAAAAGTATCACAAAAGAAACTGCAATTTGTGGAACAAAAGTAACATATCTAGGACATATAATCACCCAAGGGTATAAAAGGTCAAGCCCCAAGAGAATTTTGGGAATTCTGTCCATCCCTGCCCCAAAGACCAAAAGAGACGTTAGAAAATTACTAGGTTTGTTTGGGTATTGCAGATTATGGCTTGATCAGTATACTAAAAGTGTTAAATTTCCATTTGGCAAATTGATAGACTCAGAGGCTGTAACCTGGACCTCAAATGACAGGGAAAAGCTTCGAAATCTGAAAATTAAATTGTCCCCTGCCCCTGTACTGAGCTTATCAGACCTTATAAAGATCTTTGACCTATTGGTAAACGTGGAAGAGGGGACAGCTTGCGGAGTCCTTACACGGGATTGGGAAAGATGCAGGAAGCCGGTCTCATCTCTCTCCAAGTTACCAGATCCAGTAGCCAGAGGGTGGCCAGCCTGTGTACAAGTGATAGAGGCAACAGCCACCCCAATAGAAGACACACAGAAACTAACCTGAAAGGGGAAGATCCAGGTTCATATTCCATACAATGTGAAAGATGTTTTAAGTCACAGGGTGTGGGATCTCAGCACCTCAGGATGGAGGTGCAAAGTGGCCGAGAACACCCTTGGGGGGCTCGGGAGTCCTGGAATGTTGCCAGAAGTGTCTGGTGGCTGGACTTTGATCCGACACAGGAGACGACGCCTGTATGAGGAGTGGGAAGGTTTCACTGGGTGTATGGTGAAGGGATAAGTTAATTAGAGTGTAAAACACAGGGTTTAGGATTTTGGTACAGGGGGGTCTAAAGAAGTAAGATGGAGGAATTGGGGCGTGTCCTGTTCTTCTTCTTGGCCTCCATCTTCTGTGGTGGTGGTGGCACTTGGGGATTGGTTGTTACTAGAAGTGCACAGGTTAATAAGGGTAGAAGGTATTGGGGAAAAACTATAAATATTGTACACGTAACTTCGGGTATAAAGATAAGTGACCGCCCGGGGGCTTGGGGAGTGTGCCCATGGCTGACTTGCTGTGCAGACCTCTGTCAGGCTGAAAGAAAATCTTTTAGATAAACAATTAATAAACACCGAGACCGAGACAAGATCAGAAGTCTCTCCTCGTCCTTTGAAGCGTCAGCTCTTCAAGGCCATCCCTGGGCCTTTCCAGGCCACCTAGACAGCACAGAAAACTTACAAGCCTAAACAGCCGAGAAACTGAGCAAGTGGCATCCCTGAGCAATCTCTGGTCATAAATCAGCCGGAAGAAAAGCATGAAAATCTACAACAGGGCCCCTCAGTGGCTAACTGACGCCCAAATACTAAACTATGAAGTCATCCTAAGAAGTACCAAGGGCCTCCAATTAGTCACTTCAAAATGTTTAAATCCAGCCCAGTTCCTCATGGGAGAGCTGTTAACAGACCTGGATCATGACTGATTAGAAATTATTGAAATGCAGACTAAAGTGAGACAAGATGTAGAAGATGGGCCCCTCCCATATGGGAGAATTTTATTTACAGATGGATCATCATGAATGGTAGCCAGTAAACAGGTCTCAGGGTATGCAACCATAGATGGGCAGAACATGCAAGTTGAGGAAATGGGAAAGCTACCCTCAAATTGGTCTGCCCAGTGCTGTGAAATCTGTGCCCCGAAGAGAGGACTAGATTTACTAGAAAAAGATAAACAATCTATATTGACTCCTGGTATGCATTTGGGATTGCCCATACATTTGAAAAATATGGGAAGAACAGGGGTACCTTAATTCTGAAGGCAAAAATTTAGTACAAGAAGAGCTAAGAAAACGAGTACTAGAGTGCCTGAAAAAACCAATAGAGATAGCCGAAGTTCACATAAAAGGACATCAAAAAGGGGACACCCTTGAAATAAAGGGAAGCCAATTAGCTGATCAAATAGTGAAAGAAGAAGCTTTGGAACAGGAAAGTCCAGTTAAAATTCTTAAGATAGAGGGAACACCTAGTAGAGAAAGAAAAGAGGAAAGACCCATCTTTGACGAGAACTAATTAAGAGAGTTAGAAAAGATGAGAGGACAGCAAAAAGAAAATGGAGAATGGTAGACCCCTGATGAACGGCAAATTTTAAATAAAGCTCTAGCCCAAAAGATGATGACAGAGTTATATGAGTTGACCCATTGGGGAATACAAGGATTATGTGACCACTTTCCAAGGGATCAAATGTGCATGGGAGTACGTACCATAGCAAAGGCAGTTACCACGGGATGTTTAACTTGCCAACAAATCAATCAGAAATTAATGAGAAGAGTACTGTCTGATCTGGGGGAAGAGAGTTGTCCTTGCGGCCGTTCCAAAGCGTGCAGGTAGACATCACAGAAATGTCCCCTGTTCAGGGATACAGACACTTATTAGTGATTGTGGATCACTTAAACCCACCCATTGGGTAGAGGAGTTCCCGACCAAAACACAGACAGCCCAATCAGCCACAAAAGCAATCCTAGAAAACATCATTCCCCAATATGGGTTGATAATGTCGATTCTGACTGAGGTCCAAATTTTGCTGCCCAAGTCTTACAACAAGTTGTTGAAGCCCTAGGAATGAAATGGAGGTTGCACAACCCATTGGCATCCCCGGAGCTCCAGAGGAGCAGAAAGAATGAATAAAACCATAAAAACCGTGTTAACTAAATTAGTTACAGAAACCCAGATGAATTGGCTTAAATGTCTACCCTTAGCACTGCTACAAATTAGAACAAGGCCTCGAACAGGTATAAGAGTTTCACCTTATGAAATTATGTTTGGACTCCCCTTCTTGACAACCCCGTATAGCATGGCAATTTATCCAGAAGGAGAGACAGCCACCCAAAAATAGGTAAAGGCCATAGGAAGGAGATTCAAAGATCTTAGGAAAAAGGGCTATCTCCCTCAAACCTCTCCCTTAGAAACTAAGGGACATAACTTTAATCCAGGGGACTGGGTGTTAGTTAAATCATGGAACTCTGCACCTTTAACGTCTAAGTTTGAAGGCCCTTTTCAGGTCCTACTCACCACCAATACAGCCATACAACCCAAGAGAGGGGGTGGACACATATAACCCAGACTAAAGGACCTGCACCACCTCCCACTGAAGAGTCAAAACCAACCACATCTCCTACTAAGTCTTCTAATGAATGGATTGTGACTAATCACTCAGACAATCTAAAGCTAACCCTCCAGAGGAGACCTAAAGACTACTGGACCCTGTCTATAGTCAAAAACTTGTTAGGAACTGTTTAAATAATCAAAACTTGTTAAGAACTGTTAAAAATTGCAGTTAATGTTATTTATATTTTACTTTTGATTTTTAAAAGTAGATACTTTCCTGTTGCATTTATTATTAGCTAATGTTTATTAATGAATGAACAGTTTTTAGTTTGTGTTGGAGCCTTTGTTTGTTTTAGTGTATATTGTGATTTTGTAGGATTAGGCATAAGAGTAAACACCTCGTTATTTGTTTGGAGTAGTTTATCTCTCATTTTGGATACTGAAAATTCTTAAAGTGATCTGACCATTGAATTCACGGCTTTTAGCTGCATGTTTTGGTGTTAAAAAGTTAAAATACACCAGTTAACTCCAATCTTAGTGTACAAAGCAATCTCCTATAAAACATCCCTCAAGGCAAAAATAAATTAGTAAAGAAAAGTCAAATGCGTTGACACTGAGAGAATAAAAACTCTGTACTAAAACCAACGAGCTCTTCTGTAGGAGAAAAGCATAACCAGGAGGCAAGGCTGGGTGAGCCTACAGTCCGCCTAAAACCAGCCACTCCAATCACTGGGTGCAGCTCAGTAGTTGTAGAGTTTAGGGGAATGCCTCATACCAGACTCCTGGGAATGCTCTTACTGGTCTAACTTGTTTAACATCACGCTGGGAAGTCAGAAGAGCCCATGTGCTAAATGTTACTACCTCCTTTACAGAGGGGAAGAAACCAGATCTTTAATACGAGTACATACAAATTTAAACTTAAACTGTGTCAACCTCTCTCTGTTAGCAACCTGTCTAGGGGAAGGGAAGACTTACTGGATTTCACAAAATATAGCCACTTACCAGCAAGGACTGCCTGGGGAGTGTCCTATAGGAGATGCTTGGCTTTGCTTTGAACATAAGTCCAGTCAAAAAGGCACAGCAGACTTAATAAAAGAGAAAGAAGTAACAACATCAGTAAATGAGAAAGAAGACCTAGAAACATCTTGTGGGAAAAACTTGTTCACAGATTTAGTGGGAAAGATCAGGAAAGAGTTAAATGTTACTAATTGCTGGATCTGTGGAAATACACAAATGGCCGAAGTCTGGCCTTGGGAAGGGATCAGTTTAAGACCAATAGAAATCTTAAAATGGACACAAACAAGACAAAAGGTACCAGCTATTGGACAAAGAGGAAAAAAATGGTGGGAATTGAAGTCTAAAATAATTGGAGAAGAGTAGTGTATATCTACAAAAGGGAAAATGTATAAAATGTATAAATTTATAAAACACCAGTAGGAGAAATATCCTGTAAGAGATATTTAGAAATAAAACATCCAGTAGCTGGGTAGGTCCCTAGAGAACCCAATAAATACAGGAAGTATTATTGATTATTTATATATTGGATAAATAAAGATTATTTATTAAATAAAAAACAATACAATTTTAATTTATTAATTTTAATTTTTATTAAATAATGAATAATATTATTAATTTATTAAAATACTATCTATTAAATAAGGAGTAATATTAATTTCTTAAAAGACTATTTTAATATTATTATATTAATCATTAAATAATATTATTATATATTAATGTTATATATAATATCAATATTATATATTATAATATATATTATATTATATTTTATATAATAATATTTATGAATATATATTATATATCATATATATTATTATAATATATATAATATATATTATATTATATATAAAAATATATAATATATATACTAACATATATATTATATTTATATAATATATATTATGTGTTATATATAATATATATTATATATTAAAAATTATTAATTACATATAATAGACATAATTATATTTATATTATAAAATATATATTATATTAATTAATACTATAAATATTAATTATATATTAGTAATACAAAAGTTATATATTATAATATTATGTATTAATCCATATAGAATCTTTATAATATAATATAATATAATATAATATAATATAATATAATATAATATAATATAATATATGTAATATATTAATAAATAATAATAATAATTTAAAATAATAAATTTAATACTGAAAATCCATTGGGAAGAAAGAAACAGGGTGTATCCACCGAGAAGGATCTAAACTCCATGAGTGTACTGTAAAAGGAATAAATAAAGGAATACATAAAGGAATAAATAAAGGAATAAATAAAGGAATAAATAAAGAATAAAAGGAATAGACCCATTCTGGGGAGTGAGAGAAATATCCAAGTACTGGGAATTTCCAATGACTATCAGTGATGCTTCCTGGATAGCTCCAGAAAACCTGGTTTGGATATGTGGGAATGTGGCTTACACTGAATTACCCGGGGAGTGGAGCAGCACTTGCACTATTGGAATTATTAAACCGTCATTTTTCTTACTCCCAAAAGAGTCTGGATTGAACCTAGGGGTCCCAGTATGTGATTATTTCAACAAATCTAGCTGATGAAAAAGAAACTTAATTGAAATTGGAGGAACACAGACACAGAAAAACACAGTATGGACCCCCCAGGAAATAATTTGCACTTATGGGCCGGCAACCTGGGCTCAAGATGGGTCCTGGGGACACCAGACCCCAATTTATACGGGGTTAAATCGGATTCTGAGATTACAGGCAGTACTCGAGATGGTATCGAACGAAGCCTCTCTAGCTTTAGACCACATAAATGACCAACTATCCCAGACTAGAACTGTACTGTATCAAATCAGACTAGCAGTAGATTATTTATTAGCTGATGATGGAAGCATATGTGGAAAATTTAACTCCTCTGAGTGCTGATTAGAAATAGATGACCGCAGTGAAGTCATTAGAAATATCTCAAAGGAAATCTGGAAGTTAGCTTATGTTGGAACACAAGAGTGGACCCCTACATTTGATACCAGCTGGTGGGACAATTTCTGGTCATTAAAAGGAAACTGGTGGGGAAAAAAAACCTTTTTCATCTTATGTGAAATTGCTGGTTTGATCCTCCTACCTTGCATGCTCCCCTGTATAATCCGAGTTGTAACATCTGCTGTACAAGCAAGTCTAATGATACCAAAAGAGCTTAATAAAAAAGAAGTAAAAGCAATCATGATAATGAATGATCAAGAACGTGAAGATGCCAAGCAAATTTACAACCAATATTAAAAATTTTACTTTCAAGAAGAAGTAATTGCTAAATGATGCAGGCTTGAGCCCAATCGAACAATTAGAGGGGGAAATTGTAGAGAATCAATTGTTAAAGGAGTTGATATAAAGTTCATTGTTAAAGGAGTTAATATAAAGTTCCAATGTTATTTATAGATTGTTTGTTGAATGTTTAACAGTTATGTCAAGTTCCAATGCTAGTTAAAGGATTTATAATTATGTAAATCCCCTCACTGTCAGGTGTTCCCCCCACTGCTCCTGTCAGCGTTCAGAAGCACATAATCACGAGAATGATTCTATGCAAGTGCTTTTATTGAAGAGCTCTGGGTGTCAGGGGTACAAACCCAAATCTGTCTCCGACATGCGTTCAGGATGAACATGCTTTTATATTCTATCATTATATAACTTTCATGTTAATAATTAAACTTATATTGTTCTATTGTATTCATAGATTTCAGCCAAGAATGGGCTCCTCGTGACCCCCCCCTCAAACATCTAACATAGTTTCTCATGATTCTTTGTATGATTATACAATAATTGTATTTAATTACTAAACAATCATCACACCTAACAATTATATCTTTTATCATATACTGCTTACACAGGTGCAAATTCACATGATCTGGCAAGCACAAAGCCTAACATTTCCAGAGTCTATTTTTAACATATTTCTACGGCCCCACTATGTCTAGCTTCTTTCTACTTCCCCAAATTTTATGATTTTAGAATCTTTTACTATCATTCCCACTCCCATCTAAGATGTTGAACCACCCAACACCATAAAGAAGAGGACTGTGTCAGATAATAACCAAATATGAAAATCCCATTAGACATAACAGAAAAGAATGACCTAATTAAAACCCCTAGAACAACAAGCCACCATGCAAATGAATAATTAAAATAACACTTCTAAACAGAGAAAACATAACACAACATCAGGACTGTGGAGAGATTTATTCATAATTGGTTAGCTGAGAAAGGCCATACTGACATAATGCCGCTGGTTAAGCTGAAGGAAGAAAGTCAGCAGTCAGCAAGCTGAAAGGAAAGGTCAGCAGTGACCTTGCTGCAACATGAGGAGAGGGAGTAGAGATTATTCCTGAATATATCCTAAGAATATGTACAAAGTATCAAAAGTAGAACCATAGGAATGTAGAAGTAGGCGTAGGTGCTGATATGTAACTGACCAATCCTGAGCTCAACTTTTGCAATATGTATGAAGCTCATTATTAACTGTATTTAACCCGCCGTACTGATCAAAATAATTGGGCCTGTGATGATCAAATTGATGTCCTGGTTCCCTTCCGTTGACAAATGTTGGAGAATGTGGGCAAAGTCAAATCTCTGCCCTTTTTTCTCGAATTAAAAGAAAAAGGGGATTACGCCACAGTCAAGGAAGTTGGGTTTGGGTCCTTGCAGCCGGGACGGTGCCGGAATTTGAAGCACCCTTGGGGTTCACAATGGTGACTCAAGCCAATACGTGTCGCAGGAGCCTGGAGAGCTGCAACAGCGCGCGCTGATTAATAGGTATGGATAGGCAAGCGGCATATGATTTATTCGCTGCGTATTTAGAGCGGCGAGGGATAAAAGGGATAGATTTAAAAAAGGAGTTACCAGGGTTATTAGCATATGGCCATGCTAAGGGTATCTTTTCTAACCCTCATACAGTTCATGAGCTAGCAGAGTGGAAGAAGTTTGGGGAAATACTGTGGGATACAGTGCTAGATGATGATAAGTCAGCAAAGAAATTAGGGAAGTTATGGCGGGTGGTGTATAACACGTTACTTCAGCAGGTCTCTGAGAGAAAGGCAGCAGAAAGGGCGACAGAAACTCTTAAGAGGAATATCGGATATGGTCGTGAGGATGATCCCCTGGCACCTTCTGTAACTAAGATACTAATGCCTAAGGGTCCCCAGGAAAGTGGTGTGGAGGATTTTACTATAGGCGCAGTGGAACCGTCTGCACCTTTCCTGTCAGAGGGGGAGGACGAGTCGGATGGTGGGGGTAAGAGCAAACCAGCTTTGCCTCCGCCACCAGCTTCAGGCGGGTCGGATGGTGGGGGTGGGAGCAAGCCAGCTTCGCCTCCGCCGCCAGCCTTGCCTCCGCCGCTTCCCCTCAGCGAGCCGGCTCCGGTTACAGCTTCAGCGGGGGGGCCCATTCCCCCGCCCAAGCCGGCTCCAGCGGGGGGGCTGATTGCCCCGCGCAAGCCAGCTCCACTCGAGCCGGCTCTGGTTTCACTGTCAGCTCCAGCGGGGGGGCTGCTTCCCCCGCGCGAGCCAGCCTCTGCTTCACTGCCCCCCCCGCACGAAAACTCGGTGTCTGCACCAAGGCGCCAGCAGCATAGCACCCTTAAAGAGTCAGATCCCATCCCAGGGGTGCACCATGACCCATGGGGGGAGATGGCTAAACAGAGGAGGGAAGCTTGGGCTGCTTTGGCGAAAGAAGTAATGCAAATGGGGGATGGTGAAGCGGTGGAAATAGCTTCTAGTCTTGCATGTCCAGTTACATACACACCACAGTATGATGCACAGGGGAACCTTACGCATAATATAGCAGAATATACTCCCTTAGATTGGAAGCTATTAACTCAGCTACGTTCTACGGTTAGTCAGTTTGGAGTAAAAAGTGAACCTGTTAGGCAAATGTTAGATTATCTTTTTAATACTCAGGTTTTATGTCCTAATGATTTAAGAGGAATAGTTCGGTTGATATTCACTCAGCATCAGCAGTTATTGTTTAATGCACATTGGCAGGTGTGCCTTGCAAAATAGCAATCCAGCAACTCAGAGTGTTAGCTACTTTAGGGGCAAATTAGACTATTGAGGAAGCACTAGAGCGAATGGCATTAATGCCAACAGCTTCACAGGCATTTATAGCAGAAGCCTTAAAGGAATTAGGATTAGGGTTACAAAAGCAAGCAGAGTCTACTCAAAATCAGGTGTTAGCTGCTCTTGCTCCTCTCCAAAGTGGCTCACTGGCATTCACGCAAGGAGGCTCGAGACCATTCATTAAGTGTTACCGATGCGGCAATGAGGGACAGACACAAGTTGCCGTCGTGACATCGGAGACACCAGCTGCTGCCATGACATCGCTGCCACCTCCTGTCTGCAACCCGCAACAACCGGGAGCCTCGGCTTGGACTTATCAGCAGCAGTAGACGTCACGCTAATGACGAACTGGCCTGAGAGGATACCCACTAGAATAAAGGGTCCTCTTATATTAAATGGACAAACATGTGGAGCATTATTGCTGGGACGTTCCTCTATAACTATGTTGGGATTATTTGTTTTGCCTGGTGTTATCGATGCGGACTTTACAGGGGAAATACAAATTATGGTTTACACCCTTTATCCTCCAATTAAAATTACACAAGGACAACGCATTGCACAATTGGTAGCACTGTCACAAATGACATCAGGAATACAATCATTTACTGGACAAACACAGGATGAAAAAGGTTTTGGCTCTACTGGTGTTACACTTTTAACTGTGGATTTACAAAATAGACCAAAGCAAAAGGTTGAAATTACTTATGGGCATCAAAGCATAACCCTTTATGGATTATTGGATACAGGAGCAGATACCAGCATAATTTCTCCAGAAGCGTGGCCACAACATTGGCCCCTATTCCCATCATCAAACATGCTCACAGGAGTAGGAGGATTTACATTGGCAAGCAGATCGCCGTCTTTGTCTGTGTGCATTGAGAATCAACAGATATCTGCTGTGTTTTCAATTGTTCAACTGCCTCCTACAGTTTCCTGCTTAATTGGAAGGGACATTTTAACACAATTGGGAGTGGTGTTAACTAATCAGCACCCTTTGGGGTAATTTCCATTGCTTGGACTTTCCTCATTCCACTCACCTGGAAAACGGATACACCGGTGATGGTTAAGCAATGGCCATTAAAAGGGGAGAGTCTTATGCATGCCCATGAATTGGTATAGGAACAATATACAAAAGGGCACCTACGACTATCCACAAGCCCTTGGAATACACCCATTTTTGTAATCAAAAAGAAATCAGGGAAATATCATTTGATACATGATTTGAGGGCTGTAAATGACCAAATGGAACCAATGGGGGCCTTACAGCCTGGTCTTCCAAATCCAGCTATGATTCCAGAACACTGGCCACTTTTAATTATTGACCTAAAGGATTGTTTTTTCACTATTGGCCTGCATCCTGATGACATGAAGAGATTTGCTTTTACTTTACCAGCAATAAATCGTGGAGAACCAGATAAAAGATTTGAATGGACATCTCTTCTGCAGGGCATGCGCAACTCCCCCACTTTATGTCAGCTTTATGTTGATGCTGCATTACAGCCACTACGTCGCAAATGGCCAGCAACTATAATATATCATTACATGGACGATATTTTGTTTGCACAGCAACAGCCATTCTCCTCTTTACAGATTAACACCATTAAGAATACTCTTGCTGCATATTCACTTGTTATTGCTGCAGAGAAAATTCAGACTACAAGGCCCTGGAAATATTTGGGATGGACTCTGACGGATCAAATAGTAATACCACAAAAATTGGAATTACAATTGGACATTAAAACTCTACACGATGCACAGAAGTTGCTGGGAGACTTACAGTGGCTGAAGCCTATTGTGGGAATACCAAATCATTTATTAGAAGCCCTACGGCCTTTGTTAAAAGGCGTGGACCCTACTACTCCTGTACACCTGACAAAGGAGCATCATCTTGCTTTGCAGCAAATTAGTAACTGTGTACAGCAAGGGTATGTGTCTCGTCGACAACTTGATCACCCCATGGACCTTACTATCTGGAATAGCCCTTGCACTTGCTTGGTGCTCTCTCTCAGCTGCAAAAGAAAACGGGGGAGATACGGGTGTTGGAATGGTTATCACCACCACTACAGCATAAGAAAACAATATCTTCAAAAATTGAACAATTGGCTGCATTAATCAAAAAGGGGCGTCTCAGAATTCTTGAAGTGGATGGTAGAGAACCTGCTACTATTAGATTGCCTATGGAAAAAGAAACTTTGGACTGGTACTTGATTAATTCGAAGAATTTACAAGAAGCATTATTGATGTCACCTGCTAAAGTAGAGACTAGTAAATTAGTGCCTAGAGTTTTGCAATGGATGACAGAATGGAACTGGATCACTCGACCTTTGAGAGAAGAAAACCCCATAGAAGGAGCTATTACAGCTTTTACAGATGCAGGAAAGAAATAAAGGCGTGCTGCTGTTACCTGGCAAGAAAAGGGACAATGGAAGCATCAACTCCTCACAGCAGACCCTGCAGATAGCTTACAAACTTTGGAATTGCTAGCAGTAGTATGGGCGGTGTCCAACTTACAGGAGCCTTTAAATGTGGTCACAGACTCTATGTATGTTGCAGGAGTAGCCAAACGAATAGAGGAAGCAGCAATTAAGGAAGTGAATAATAAACGATTGTATGAGTTACTGATACAGTTAAGGAAGTCTTTATGAGAAAGAAATGCAGCATATTCTGTGATTCATATTAGGAGTCATAAGTGGTCTGAAGGTTTAGGAGAAGGGAATGAACGTGCAGATAAATTGGTTACTCTACCCATTGATAATTCTTGTCCTATTGACAAGCACACATTGGCCAGAGAAGCACATAGTAGATATCATCAAAATGCAAGAGGTTTAGCAAAACACTTTGAGATGAGTTTATCAGAAGCCAAGGCCATTGTCAGAGCATGTCCAACATGTAGTTATCATAATGGTGGGATAGGTCTAGGCATCGGGGTTAATCCTCGAGGTTTAGAAATAAATGAGAAATGGCAAATGGATGTTACACACATAGCCAGATTTGGTAAAGTCAAGCATGTGCACGTCACCATAGATACATATAGTCATTACATATGGGCTACGGCTCAGGCAGGAGAGAAAGCTACACATGTTATCAGACACCTGTTAAGTTGTTTCACTGTTATGGGAGTTCCAAAGAGTATTAAAACCGATAATGGTCCAGCTTATGTAAGTGCTAGGGTTCGGAAATTTTTGAATCAGTGGTCTGTTAAGCATATGACAGGTATTCCACACTCCCCTACTGGACAGGCAATAGTGGAAAGAGCAAATGGTACCCTTAAGCAGTATATTGAAAAACATCAAGATTTGGCAGATCCACAAGCATGTTTGGCTAAGGTTTTGTATGTGATTTATGAATTTTTGGGGAAGATGATACCCCTCCTGCAATGAAACATCATCCAAGGTCAGGCCAGGAAAATATTAAGGAAACAGAGGTCTGGGTTAAGTATAAGAACCCGAATACAGGATTATGGGAAAAACCTGCAAAAGTATTATATTGGGGTCGGGGGTATCTTTGTGTTTCCTCACCTACAGGGCCTTTGTGGGTGCCTGCTAAGTGGACTAAACCTGTTTTTGATGCAGCCTCTGGTGGATCGCCTTACGGAGGAGGACAGGGAGCGACTGGGGAAGAAACTGCTTCTAGTCCTACAACCACTACTGTTACAATTGAAGGGGTACTCGGAAGCGTTGGACAGAGCACTGACACGTCACTATCGGACAGCCCAGGAGCTGATTGGTTTTATTGACTCATTATCAACTTTTCATTTAACGAATCCAGCGAAACTACATTGCCTTGACTGTCACAATCCACATTGTGCTGCCTGGATAGCTCTACGTTGTGGGGGTTGTGAAAGAACTTTTTGGATAGAACAATCATTATTATGGGATTTGTGGTGTCATACTTGTGAACACGAGCACACGTGGGGCAAAAGCTGGCAAGATGAATTAAGGAGACAAACAGGGCAAAACGCATATATAGCTTTAAATCTTTATGAGTCTCCTGAACAGAAAATTCTTGCTTATTATCAATGGGAGGTACAATGTATTGTGAATAGAATTAAGGTTCAAAGTAAATCACGTATAGTTTCTATAAGGTGTAGGAAATTAGTGCCTTTAACACAGCATTCAATTGTAGGACCCTTCAAAGGGGATCCTGATAGAGCATTAGATTGCTGCATTGACAAGTTGCAAAAATTGAGTTTGCAAGTGGCAGGACCAGTGAAATCAGGAGCAGCAAGATTGAAGACAGATAAGAAAAAGAAGGTAAAAAGGGAACGGTCTCATTTGAATAAGGATATCAGTGATTGCTAACTAATTTTCTATGATTAGAACAATTTTACAGTTGTGGGACCCTCAGGAGGATATAGTTGTTGAGGAGGATAACGAAGAAGAACTACGATTACGAAATAAGATACGCCTTATATTAAAGAAAGAGCTTGAACTATTAGCCTCATATAGTAAAAAAGCTGAAGAGGCTTTGTGATCACCACCATTGAATTGGTTGCTTTGGATTGAAGAAACAGATTTATACTGGTCCTTACTTATATTCACTTCCTTGTTATGTTTGCAAAAGGGATAATGATAAATGCTATGCATGGGTAGCTTTGCATTGTGCAGATTGTAATCAGGTTTATTGGTATTCACAGAGGTCAGTAGATTATTTATGGTGTGCACCTTGTTCTGGAAGGTGGATTCGAAATTTTTTCTGGGTTAGAGCTCTTGAACAAAGTACTGGCCTGCCAGGACGGATGGGATTACAGCTTTTTGAGAGTGCAGAACAAGTGATTATAGCATATCTTAGGTGGAAGTTGCAGGAAAACCTTAGAATATTTGAAATTAATAAAGCCTCATGCATCATAGCAGCTTGCAGTAAAGCTCATTTGCCTTCAAACTTACCTCATGCTATACCTGTGAGCAAGGATGCTGATTTAGAATTAGATCAGTATATTCAAAAATTGACTCAGCCTTACAATAGACAATCTAGCAAACCAGGGAAAAGACAGCGAAGAAAGGAAAAACAAAGCAAGCAGAAGGAAGGAAAAGAGAAGCAAAGTAAGCAGAAAGAAAAATGAGGTTTGTTCTTGTTATACTGCTCAATGCTGTAGCAAGTGAAGCAGTAGGAATAACACACTTTAGTCAACCAAGGGAAAATTTATGGGTGACACTTGCTAATCAAACTAACCAATCATCACTTTGTCTTAGTCTTGGAGGAGTCACTAACCCATTTCAAACATGCCTGGTGGGACTTCCAGTGTGGTCTCCTGGAGAATTTTGCAGTTTGATAAACAATCAAACCTTATGTATGTCTAACATGTCAAACATCACATTGCCAGTACAACAAGGGTATACTGCAGGTCAGAGTGATGGCTATCGTGAATGCTTACTAATCCAATCACTTAACACCTCTTTGCATTTTCCTCCTGAGGAATTGGATCTTTTTGGAAGTGCCAACGCCAGTATATCTAACACTACAGCTGGCGGATGGTTTAGCTTCAAATTTTTGGGTGCTCAGAATTTAAACCAACCTAAAGAAACATGGGCCACCCTAGATTCATCCCTGAATGTGAGTGAATTCTCTCCACAGCATTACAGTCAATGTAACGGCACAAATATCACCGCACCAATGAAATTACCCACAGGAATATTTTTGATTTGTGGAGACAGGGCGTGGAATGGTATACCAGCTAAACCACAGGGTGGACCCTGTTTTTTGGGAAAATTGTCACTGTTTCACCCTAATGTGTCCTTGCTAAAGCAGCTGAGTCAAAATTCAAACAGGAAAAATCGCAGCATACATGACTTAGACTGCAGCCAGATAGGAGATCCACGGTTTTGGGGCACATTCAAACAAGTGGTGGTTTCAACTATCATGCCAGGAGGATCTGCCAATAAAGCCATGAAGTTAGCAAAACAATTAGGATGCTGGGCAAGGGATGAGCTGAACAAGACATCACAAATTCTAGACATGTTAACTGCAGATGTGCAAAGTGTTAACCATGCTGTTTTGCAAAATAGAGCCGCTGTAGATTTTTTGCTCTTAGCACAAGGGCATGGATGTGAAGAGTTCGAGGGAATGTGTTGCATGAATCTGTCTGATCATTCGGTGTCCATTCACACTAAGATAAAAGAATTGCAACAGGGACTTCACAAACTTAAGGAAGAAGACGGTTTAGGAATTGACGAATGGCTTAAAGGCTTAGGACTTGGACCGTGGCTGAGGAACCTTGTGATCTATGCTATAGGCCTGCTGGGTGTAATCTTACTGTTTTTGCTTATTTTGCCTTGTATCTTTAACTGTATTCAAAACATGGTCAGCCATACAATAGCAAAAACATGGCAAACTAATCTCCTTGCTCAGGAAGAAAACGAAGGAAATGTGGAGAGATTTATTAATAATTGGTTAGCTGAGAAAGGCCACACTGACATAATGCCGCTGGTTAAGCTGAAGGAAGAAAGTCAGCAGTCAGCAAGCTGAAAGGAAAGGTCAGCAGTGACCTTGCTGCAACATGAGGAGAGGGAGTAGAGATTAGTCCTGAATATATCCTGAGAATATGTGAAAAGTATCAAAAGTAGAACCATAGGAATGCAGAAGTAGGCGTAGGTGCTGATATGTAACTGACCAATCCTGAGCTCAACTTTTGCAATTATGTATGAAGCTCATTATTAACTGTATTTAACCCCCCGTACTGATCAATAAAATTGGGCCTGTGATGATCAAATTGATGTCTGGGTCTCCTTCCGTCGACACTTTATTAGTGAAAATGGCTGATACACTTTCCAGTTTTTTCCCCTCCAGTCGCAGAAGGCTCCCATCTTTCCTCTCTCGATCTCCTTGGTTCAGCTTCTTCCTCTTACTTCTCGCTCCTTTAGGAACAGGCCCGCTGCTAGCCCCTCCCTCAAGGCTCCTTGCCATGAAGTTGATTTTCTATTTATTTTTTCCTATTTTTTTTTTTAATAAGAAGAATTGCTTTCTTGCAGATGTTAGGTAAATTTTTCCCTTCCTGGGATGTCAGGAGGTGCACATCCTGTACAGAAACACTCCCCAACTGCATCAATAACCTTTTTGTACTGCTCAGTGAGTCCTAGAAAACTGCAGAGTGGTTTTGTGTCTCTGCAGGTTACTTGGCAATCAATTCTCCATCTCTGATAAATCCTAATTTACAGGGAGGATGTGACGAACTCCCTCCTCTGCAATCAGGAGTTGGCAGTGCGCATTCTTCTGCAAATTTATGGGTTCAGCAGAATAATATCATAGGAACAGAGGTGTTATGCAGCATTCCTGCTTGGTTTGCTCCTCATTTCATGGGGCAGACAGCAGCATTCTACAGCTCTAAAAAGGGCAGGGAATTTTCTGGACTGGGAAGAAAAGCATCCTTGAGAGAGGCAGAATATGATGCTGTTACCCATGGCTGGTGTTCCCCCTCTGTTATCAAATTTCCCTCCCTTGCTGCCCTGGGGCACCTGAGAATGGGTGGTGTAGTGATGTTGTCCATATTGAAATCAGTCAAAGAGTTTGTGGACTTCTTTCCAGCATGAAAACAAACCCTGTTCTGCTGGTTGTATGAGGGAAAATTATTTCAGGCAGAGAGAGGCAAGAAAAAGGTAAGAGACCAGTGAATTTTTTTCCATGTGGCTGCAGGGAGGGAGAACAATTGTGGTGTGGAGATGCATTGTTAATGCAAAAGCCACAAAAGCAACCCAAACAGGGAGTGAGCATCACTGGAACTGCACCTCTGTCAGTAAGGGATGGATCCCTCCTGCTCTTTCTCCTGCCTGGGGCACCTGTGTGGGGCTGGTTGTCCCTGTCATTTAACTTTTGACTGCACAACCGTTTCTTAGAAAAGAGTTGGCTCTTCAGACTCTCCTGGGCATTCAAGTGAGTCCAGGAGATGTGGGGGTGAGCTGATAAGTGGGTTTGGATGATCTTGGCTGTTAGGTGTTGCTGTGTTTCCTGATGCTGGTCTCCAAAGCAATCCCTGGCACGCTGCTTTTGTGGAAAGCAGAACAGCTCAAGAGAAAAATGCACTTGAAATTACCTGTTCTGGGGAAATGCAATGAATTTTCTGCTAGGAGCTGCATGTAAGCAGGGATGGAGCCTGAATTAGGGATCTGCCCTTGTGGGGATCCCTTACACTGACACAAAGCTCTCTGTGCCACTCAAGAGGGCTGTCACCCTACAGAAACATGTCACTTCAGGGCAGGGAGGGGGATTTGACATCACAAAACATCGAGGGAAAAGCATCGAGGCAAATTCTCCTTTTCTGGTCAGGAAAACCAGAGTGTGTGCCTGCTGTGTTCCACGAGTAGGAAATCAATTGCTGGGGGATTTCTGCGGGGAGATTTGTGCTTTATGAAATTCCTGCCAGTGGCAGAGGGGTGGGGAGCTGGAAACGATAGCGCTGTCTTCCTCCCCTCTTCTGCTTAATTGTTAGTAGTGATTTAATAAGCAGCACTATTCTTCCCGGCAGCAAACACAGACAGGTGGCATTTTATTACCTTTATTAGGGTCCCTGTTTGGAATTTCTTTGCTGTATTTCCTTCTTTGCAGGCTTGGCCCAAAACTTGGAGAGATCAGTGTGAGAACTGGACTTTGTGCTGTCAACATTCTGAGTGTTGAGCCAGCACCAAATCCATGCAATTATATGGGAAGGAAATAATAAGGACAAATGACATGATTTAAACAAGGAAATGCTCTTGGCTTTGGCATTTTATGTGCACAAATGCACACCAGAAGAGGAAGAGCAAAGCAGGTACAAGCTCCCAGTACTTGCAGAAGAATGAATGGAAATAACTTCCTGTTTAGGCTGGAAACTAGGAGAAAATTTGTACCCATCAGAGAGATGTTGAAGTGGAGCAGCAGCCTAGTGACAACAGATAGGTGGAGAAGTGAACCCCCAAATTAAAGGCTTTTAATGTGGATTTTTTTGGATGTTGGGGTCTTTACAAGCAGATCAGGTGAGTCCCATGGGCAGTGCAGGTGGATTCCCAGGGGAGCATCCCTGTCCCGTAGCAGGGATCGGCTGTCCTGGTCCCACAGAGTGATTTGGGTTGTACCTGATGGGCCAGCAGAGCTTGGGGAAATGCCTCAATGTTGGTTGGATTTGAATGGCATTTGGGTCAAATCGAGTTTCTCCTCTGAGGGATGTCTTGACCTCTCACAGGTTTCATTTGAGTATTTCTTTAATCTGTCCCCCACCTCAAAACCCCCAGCAGATCCCCTGCTCCTGCCACTCTGTATCTCCCACAGCTGAGATCCTCAGAGCTTTTCCCTTACACTAAAAGAACTGGAAATTGGCTGGGTTTTGTTACCTCTTGCCAACAAAATTGTCTCCTATTGTGCAGTTCAGGGGGAAAGAAACCTCTTCCTCCCTTCAGTCTGCTGCCACAAAGTGTTTTGTTCCTCTTTGTGAAGAACCAGGAAGAAACACTTCTTTTTAAGATGAGGGAGCCCAATTCAATTCCCTTATCATTCTGAGCAAAATAACCCAGTTATTTATGTTGAAAGTCACTCCAAAATTTTGAAGAGATCTTTTTAGAAAATATTTCTCTTGGTGACTGATTATGAGTGGGTATGGGAAGAAACTCTTTGCATTGAACCACTCAAAGCAGTAATTTCTTCCCAAAGAGTAGATGTAATTCCATTTTTTGGGTGAAAAAAAATAAGTAGTAGTGGACCAAAGGAGCTTCAAGCTGATCTCTATTTGCTGCCAATGACTGAATTAAATGCACAGGGTTCCTATCAGCTCTGCCAGACAAAACGTTGTATTTGGGTTATTGGGGGTTTTGTCAGAAATCTTTGTAGCATGAATAGTTCATGGACTTATCTCTGCTGGCTTCAGCCATTCCTGCTGTCCATCATATCTTGCTATTATAAGGCAGCTCTTTTCATTATGCTGTCTTTTAACTCAGATATCTGAGCCTTTTTCTACTTCTAGTCCCACTTTTCAGTAGGACAAACATTTTCTTATCTGTGAGTGTATTCAGTGGTGGCCACACAAGTGAAGGCAAGGAGCTGGCAGGTGATAATTTATGAAACTTTCTATAATGGGAAAAAACTCAGCATTCAATTTCCATCTCCTTAGAAATCTCTATTTCTTTTCTTGTCTCTTGTGCTCGTTGTGGCTGGTCTGAGTTTAGTGCTTGGAAATGCAATTATATGGATTCAAATTCTTTTGAGAGAGAATAATCTTGTATACAAAGCCAAATAAATTTAACTTTTCAATATTAGAGCAGTTTGACATTGTCATGGTTTGGGCCTGGCAGAGCCAGAGCCCCCATAAGTATACCTTCTCCCTGGTGTCTGCTGTGAGATGTGACCAGGAATAAGCAAAGCAGGCTCCAGCTTAAACATAAAGAAAACTTTATTACCTAAAGTACAAGAAAAGAAAGAAGGAAAAAAACTATAAGAGAAAAAAATTGAAAACCTTACAAAAAACACTTTCCTCCTCCCCACCACCAAAATTTCCCAATCCGATACATTCCCCCCAAATTCACCAACTGCCCAGTCTGGCACCACCCTTTTGGATATTCAAACTTCAGTCCATGAAGAGGAGAGGAGTCTTTCTTGCACCATAGGCTTCCCCTGGAAACACGCTGAAACTCATGTGCTTCCCTGACACTCAGCACCGCCCGGAAAGTCCTTTTGCCGCTTGTGACATCTTCCTTCCATGCCCAGTGCTCTCACCACTGGCATGGACCAGAGCTGCTTTTAGGGTTGTCTTTTAAGGATGCCTTGTCTCACTCCAAAAAGGCACAGCCTCTGCTTTGGGACATCTGTCCCCCCCATTTTTATCCAACCCCCTGGGGCCGAGGGGTCCCCACACTGAACCCTCCTGGTTCTGAGGCACGGCCTCCCCCTAAATGCAGTCTCTGTGTCACAGGAATAAAACTGGTTCAGTCTATGGCTACACAAGAGAAGTCCAGCCAAAAGGCCACTCCAATCATCTCTCTCTCCACTCAGCAAGCCTTCTCCACGTCCTTTGGGCCAGGTCCTTGTCTCATCTCATCTCTTATCTCCCGTCTTATTCAGCTCCGAGGAGGATCAGCCTTTTTGCAAGCTCCCAATCATGAAAGAAAGGGGTTAAAAATTTCAGTCTGTCTGTCCCAGAACTCCGGCACTCCCACACTTGCTGCTGCTCCGGCCGGGCACCTCCTCCCTCGCTGCATTCCCCCACTTTCTCCTCCTGGGCCGGCTGCTATCACATTCGTCTTCGCCGGCTCTCCTCTCTCTCTCTCTCCTGGGGGAGAATGGCTCCCCGATGTCTCTTGGGGCTCCTCCACCCCTCCATCCTCCAGGGCCTCCTCACCTCCCATCTCTGTCCAGGCCCAGGCCTACCGCATGGCTGCCCCTCTCCCACCCAGCAGCGGAGGCTGGACGGGGGAGGGAGATCCGACCTCCGTCCCTCGAAGTCCCAAGAGAGCCTCCCAGGGCTGAAGCTCTGCTTTTAACCGCTGTGTGTTCTCAGAGGTGTGTCCAAAACCCACTGGCTACACCAGGTGCCAATATCAAAATCCAAGCACCCATTGGTTTGACCACAGCATCCCAGAATTCCCACTTCTTCCTGGTCAAACCACCACAGACATCCAGGTTGGGGACCTGGCAGTGGTTAGTGCCGGGCCAGCCTCAGAACACAGAGTTTGATTTAGGTGAAATTTCATTCATTGGAGACAAAGTAAAATTGCCTCTTATTTGCTCAGCACTAAAAATCCATCTGAAGCTGATTGCCAAGACTTGCTGCTGAATGATGGGATTAACTCCTGCAATGGCCCCATGAAATGAGAGACGGGGAGAGGAATATTAAAAAAAGGCATTTCCAACCATATGCAGGCCCTCATGTCCTGCTGTTTTGATGGTTTTAGAGGCACTAACCTGGGCAGTGAAATGCACCTCAGGCAGCAATTGCTTCTCTGGTGCCTGATTTTGATGGTTTTAGTGGCACTAACCTGGGCAGTGAAATGCACCTCAGGCAGCAATTGCTTCTCTGGTGTCTGCAAGTGCCTTTATCTCCCTTCATGCTCCTCAGAACTGAAGTCCTGCACAGACCGAGTGAATCTGAGGCTTTGGGAAGGCCCAGTGGGGACAGATTTTGGTGAGACTTGAGTCAGGAGATGGAAGCAGCAGCTGAAGATGCTGTAATCTTCATCCTTGGGCTCTCCTGCAGGCTGATGCGGTGTGAAGGAGGCAGGGATTCCACAAAGCAGCTTCTGTAGCTCCTGGGGGAAAAAAAAACAAGTGGAAAGTTCTTTAATTTGTTAGAGTTTCAGGCTGTGCTGCACCTCAGGGCCAGGCTCTGCCCCTCTCTGCTCCAGCTGGTGCTTCCCTCTGTGGTTTTTATTTGCAAACCACGTCTCTGACCAGCTTCCACTTTGCTTTAAAAATTCAGCACCACGTTTGTGGCTGAACGGGTTCCAGAGCTGGGGAGAAGGGTTTGAGATGCAATTTGCATCACAGAGTTGTTACAGCAGGGAAATTGTCCCATCCCTCCTGTGCCTGGAGCTGCTAATCTTGTTCTGAACATTGAAAAACTCTTCAGCTTCTCTCATTATACCTAAATTTGATTACTGCTTTGATTTCACACCTCTTTCACGCAGGCTTTTCCTCTCTCCTTGGCTGGAATTCTCTGAAAAGATTAATTTTATCAAGCCTTGGGACAGTTCCCGTCATCTATCTCTGCTCCTAATGCTGCTTTTAATTATCTTGGGAACCTGAGCAAGAGGGAAACTGGGAGGAGTTTAGTGAGAAGAAAAGGAAGGCACAGAGGCCAAAGTGTAAATGCAGATTCTGGGTCACCAGAGTCTGGAGTGTTGAGGGGGTCTGGGCCGTGCAAACTGATGTTTTTCTCTGTGAATGGCTGATTCCTTCTGTATCTCCTCCTGAAATTCCTGTGCACCAGGGCTGGTGCTGGAACTGCAGCCACACAAACTCCCCATGGAGCTGTGTGGGACACAGTGGGAATCATTTATTTGCTGCTTTTGATGAAAAGTTGTGACATGAACCTCAGTGTCAGGGAGGTGACACGTTAATGCTGCTGCTGTCAGACAGTGCCCACACACTGTGTCTGGAGACAGCTCAGGAGAAGATGAAAAACCAGGATTAAATCCCATGTGCCACTGAACTCTATCAGAGATAAACTGCTTGGAGCAAAATCTGTGAAGTGACTGGGGGGAGCTGGATGAAAGGGACAGCTCTGAGAAGTGTGTGGTACGTCAGTGATGTCCTAACACTCATCTTTGCACAGAGATGAAAAAGTATCAGTTTGCATGGCCTGAATGTCTGGGTGTGGAAACTGTGTATTGCACAAGCTGTGCTGAGCTCATCTGGCTCTGAAATATCATCTCTGCACCTTAGCCAGGAACAGCAGCAGAGTTCTGAACAGATTAATAAAAATCAGTCATAACCCAGAAGCAAACCTTGGCAATACACATCTGTGGCAGGTGAGGAGACCAAAAGCTTTCATTATTGTTCAATAAAAAAATCCTCTCTCTTGGCATTAAAATGCTTTAGTTTCAGCTCTGCCCCAGACTTTCAATGTCAAGTGTTTCTCTGGGTGTTGGGGATAGGTTCTCCCCCATAGCTCTCTTGGTTGGTGCTAATTAAAGATGTTCTTAATTAGCAGTTGGTGCTAATTAAAGATGTTCTGTCAGGTTCAGATGTTTTGGTGCCTGACCAGGGAGTGCAGAACAGGGATTACAAGTGCTGACATTTACTGTACTAGAAAGTCCAAGGGATAAATTTGTGCCAATTAACACCTTTAACTAGGAGGATCAATTCCTGTTGTGCTTGCACCAGAGTCTGGGCACAGATGGGGTTTCCAAGGGAAATCTTGGTCCATGTAGGGCTGGGGCTCCCTCCAGGCTGGTCCAGCCCCTCAGGGTGCTCAGGAACAGGGGTTCCCCACAGCCCAGGGCACCCTCCTTAGCCCTGGGCTCCCAAGGGCAGAGCCATGGCTGAGGCTCTGCAGGAGCAGGCGGGCTCAGCCCTGCTCCAACATGGGATCCCATGGGACAGGGCACGCTGGGATTTGCCCCTGCAGCTACCAGGTGTGTCCAGAGAAACTGCAGGGAGGGGGTGACCTCTGTCAGTGGGACCCCTCTGTGCACAGGTGCCCCCACTCCTGGGGTGGCTGTGCCAGCTCCCCCAGGGACCTCCAGCCCTGAGAACCTGGAGCAAGCGGAAACCACAACTTTGCAAATGCTGCCTGTGCCCAATGCAAATGGTAAGAGAACGGGGGTGTGAAAAAAAATTGATTATTACAGAATTGTTTATCAACAACAATACAGAACAATTTTAGAATGTAAGAACATTTGCAACAACAACAACAATCCATAGAACGTATATACATAAGAACCTATCTAGCTAAACTATATTAAATCTATTTGTAGAAGACAAAAATTTCTTAAAGTCTCAAGTCCTAAATCCTATTCTAAATACAAAAAACTGTAGAACAATGTAGAACTGTAGAACTATGTACAAAAGGGTGCCGGCGCTGTCTGGAATGTTCATCAGGGGTAGAAGAAAAGCAGGTGTCATGGTCACTGCATCAGGCACAGAGGGCTCTTCCATGTGTCCCCAGGTTGGCACATGTGGGCAAAGCAGGACTCTGCTACCAGAGCTGGGCTTGGCTGGGTCTGGAACGGAGCTTGAGTGGCCCAAAGAGAGGACAGGGCAGGCAGCGTGTGGCCACCAGACTCCAGTTCGCGAGGTACCACGTCCCTGAGCAGGGACCAGCCTAGCTCCAGTCTGGCAGCAGGGGACCCACTCTGCCTGTGGGGATCACGTGCCTGTCCTGCTGCTGGCATTGCTCTTCACCCCAAAATCATGTCCTCTTTCTCGTCTTTTACATCAACGTCCACGTCCTCAATGTGTTCTTCTACTTCCACTTCCATGTCCTCCTCTTCCTCATAAACATCCACCTCCATCTCTTCATCATAAACATCCACCTCCATCTCTTCATCCATATCCATATCCACCTCCATCTCTTCAGTCTCTTCCTCCATTTCCACATCCTCTACTGTAGGACTCGGGACATCCACCTCCATCTCTTCCAGTGTGTCCATGACAGCCTGCAGAGGTGGCAAAACCTCAGAGTGGGGTCCCTGTCCCACACCATCCCCACAGAGCTGCAGCCCACTCGGGCAGCTGGAGGTGTCCACCTCCATGGAAAGGCACCATACCTCCCTCAGCTGACAAATTAGACAAAGGATAAGCGTGAGCATCCTGAAGTGAGGGGTGACAAAATCCAGGCACTAGGGAGCTCTCAGGACTGATGGGAGTAGCAGCGGGCGGGTGACAAGAAGGGCGGCAAGAACAGTCACGAGGGTGAGCAGGCGCAGACCGCACGGTAGGCTGACACAAGGGCCAGTGGTTGAGTTGTACTCTTTGCTGGGTGGTGGCAGTTCCAGTTGGAACGTGGGATGTGACATCACACAGATCCCAAGATTCCAGGGTCAACAGAAGTGGTCACTGGGGATTCCTGAATGGTTGGGCTTGAAACAGACCCTGAAGATCATCTTGTTCCAAGCTGAGCAATCTTCCCCCACACCTTGGGGGAGCCCTGTTCCCAAGGATGGGGCATGCACAGCCTCTGTGCCCAGCCTGGGCCAGTGCCTCACTGTCCTCAGTGTAAAACAGCAGCTTCCTTAGATCCAGCTCCAATCAATCGGCAGCTGAAAGCCATCCCCCTTGCCCTGTCACCACAGGCCCTGTTGAACACTCTGTCCCCTTCTTTCCTGTGGGACCCTCCCAGTCCTGCACAGCCACAGTGGAGCCTCCCAGTGTCTCCTCTTTTCAGGCTGAGCATCCCCAGTGCCACTTGGACAGCAGTCAGTCAGATCAGGGGATGTCAAGGCTGAAGGGTAGAAAATAGCATCAGGAACTGAGAGATGGAAGCTTTAGACCCAGATTTGCCTCTAAATATACAAAATTAATAACAGTGGAGGGGAAGATGGTGGGACACTTGTTCTGTTCTAGCTGGTCAATTTTATTTTTTTCTTCTTTTTTGTCATGCTGATGGTTTTTCTGTTTGAAAGGAAGCTTGGCACAATGTCCACTGTCTTCTCCATTTGTGAAACACCAAGAAGAGTCTGAGCAGGTTGATGATGCAGAGCAAAACCTGCAAATATACTGGTGATCCTGAGTCTAGGGATGCAGCTAAACCCAGACAAAAGTAATTTCTGGAAAGTCAAGCCTGGTTTACATTTTCTTGAGTTTGGCCATGCCAACTTTACCAGTCATTTATAAAAAAGCAAATAAAAAGTTCAAACCAAAACAGACAAAAACCCAAATAAACAAACCCACGCAAACCAATCAAACAGATAAAAAACCCCAAATAAAACCAAAGGGAATAAGGAATAAGTGTTAGTTGTGAGGATATCACAGCAGGCAAATGGCTGCTTCCCACAGAATCACCATAAAAAGCCACATAAAACAGCTGCTCCAAAATATACCCAACAGGAGAAAAATAAAAAGTGATAGATGGCAACTTTGGGGGCAGCTCCACATTAAGGTGAAGGATGAGCAGTGGTTCAGATCAGCATTCCCCACCCTCCAGGCTGCTGTTTGCTCCTGATGAAAGACCCTTGCAGGACTGTGGCCCCTCTCAGTGCAGTGTAAATCATCCCCACAGCTCTCAGCTGAGCCGCTGGCATTTCCAGAGCAAGATCCAGGCACAATCCTGAGCATCTGTGGAAGGTCCTGAGCATCTTCATGCCTGGAACCACAAAACAGCTCAGGCTCTCCCTGAACTGGGTTTTCAGGGGAGGTTTCCATATGCCTGTGAGATCTGTTCATCCCTCAACACATCTGACATAATGTACAATGATGCGTTTTTGTTCCTTCCTTGTTCCTGTGTGCCAGTGAGGAAGCATCCATGTGAATGGAGGATGTTGTGCACAGAAATATTTATTCCTGGATTGCCATTTTACTTCACTGTCACTCAGCTGAACACGGTCCTTTTCTAAGAGGGACTTACAAGAAATGTGTAGGAATTTTGGCTCTGAGAGAAGCAGAAAGCACATTTTCTACACCCCATTCCCAGCAGATGCAGTTTCCCTGGCAGAACGGTGATTGCCATTCATCTTCCTGGGAAGATTGTGAAGACATTCAGAGATCACAGGTTCAGCTGGCCTTTGGCTTTGTGTCCCTCATTTCACATGGCCAGTTTCAAGGGCCATTGAAAGAGGCTCATGTTTGCCTTGCTACCCAGAAGTGCTGTAGTTATTTCCAGGAGAAAACAAAAAATTGATGGTCCTCTGGTGTGGTAGAAATCCCACCACAATTGTGACTCTGAGAGCAAAGACAGCCTGTGCTTTTTGGGGCTGTAACAGCTGAGAGTGTGGCACAGCAGTTTTTATATTATTTTTAGAGTGCTGAAAACATTGTTCCCAAAACAATCTTTCTCTTCTGTCTTCTGTCATAAACTGTGGAACAGAGAAAATGGAAAGGAGCAGAGGGTTGTTTAAATTGGCTGGGGTTTTAAAGTCTTAAAATAGTGTCAGCTTGATGCATGATACTTTGGAAATTGGATTAGTAGCACCTATTTCATCCCACCAGAGAGGTGGGATTTAAAACTTCCAACAACAGAAACACTGGATGTGAGAGAGCTCGGTTTTCCACCCCTCACACAAGTGTCTTGCTGTACCATTTTAAGCAGCTCAGCCATATATATTAAAATATTGCTCCAAACAACAACAGAATGAAAATGTTCCACCAAATGGGGAAAAATAAGAAAAGTGGGCAGCAGCCCTTTCTGAAGAGCTTGTGTTGATTTTGCAAAGTTGGATGCAAACAAGGTTTGTCATATTTCTTTCCTAGAAAAATGTAGATATTTAATAGAAATCTGTGTCTGAGGCTGCTAAGTTGGGGTATGATTTTAGATCTGGGTGGAGCAGAACAGGTCCCAGAGAAGCTGTGGTTGTGTCACCTTTGGAAGTGTTCAAGGCCAGGTTGGATGGGGCTTGGAGCAATCTGGTCTAGGGGAAGAGTCCTGAGTATGGTGAGTCCACGGAAAGAAACTTCTGGTTTTCCTGAGATGCTGCCTTTGCAAGGGGAGCTCACAAATACCCCACATAGTTTGAAATGCCCTGAGCAGAACCCAGCTGTGCTTTCCCACAGGTGATGAGGGATTTTCACTTGTATTTTATGGGGGATTTTCAGAGGGCAGTGCAAGAGTATCTGAGTGTATTTGACAGGCAGAGAGGGCCAGTGTGGCAGCAGCTTAATGCAATGGAGCTTTTCCTTCTGTGATCCTGTATAACCTGAGGCACTCTGGGGCTCTTGGACCCGGCAGCTGGGCAAGTTAATCATTGTAACAAGTGATAAATTAACCTGCTCCACTCTCCTCAGCATGGCTGTGATGAGCATTAAGTAAACCAGCGAGCCCTTGCCAAGATGGGAGCCTGGTCTTTGCCAGGGAGGAGGGAGTAAATATTACTTGGAGTAAATAAAGCAACTCTGCTTCCCCGGGAAGAGGAAAAGAAGTAATTAAATATGTGAGTGTGGCATGGAATAATTTGCACAAGGACACATCTTGTCTGCTATGCAGGAATGTTCCCAATCAACCATGCTTCTCCTGACCTTTATTTTTCTGTATTTCTACCACATCATATAAGAGACTCTTGATTTAAAAAAACCAAAACAAACACCTTGTGGGGAGGCATTTCTTCCTTTCTTCAGAGTGCCTTTTTCTTTTGTTCCCTCCAGAGCTCTCACTTCATTTCTGCTGTTCCTTGGAGCACAGGCTTACCTCTTTCCTGATTCCCTGGGCTTGTTTTGCCTCTGGGTGTCATGAACACTATTAATTGTGGGGTTTTTATCTCCATCTTAAGTCTGTCTCTTCAAGTGGTTTACCTTCATTGACCTGTTCGAGTGATGGATTTTTCTCACCTTTTATTACTTAGTGCTTTTTCTTCATTCTCTAAACCCAACTTCTCCCTTGCCCTGTGGCTGTTAGATGCCATTACAGGAGCATTCATTCT
This sequence comes from Ammospiza nelsoni, assembly GCF_027579445.1. NCBI lineage: Eukaryota > Metazoa > Chordata > Aves > Passeriformes > Passerellidae > Ammospiza > Ammospiza nelsoni. The sequence goes on along the minus strand of NC_080661.1, from coordinate 1,682,596 downwards.
TTCTCTGCTGCTTGTCTGAGCTTTCACAGGGAGCTGAGAGCTCTTTGGGGTTAAACTTGACTCACTTCAGTGCCTTCCGTGATGCTGCCTGTGTACTTGGACACTTTAAGGGAATAAAGTCTCAGTGTAGAGATTACAGCTGTGAAATAATGGCTCTTTTGAAGAAGACAAGAATGCTGTTGTCAGTCTTTCCAAGGATAAACTGAGCACCTTCTTTTGGGGAGAACCAGGCTCAGCTCAGCACAGAGGTGGCTGTTGCAGGTTCCCAGGTTTGGAGGGAAGGGTGCAGCTCCTGGGGGTGTGTTTGTGGGGGGCTGTAAGGTTTGTGTGGGGTTCTTGGAGCAGTGGGAAGACCCCACTGGGAGATGCACATCAGGAAATGGGGGCACAAAGGCCCTGAAGTGTGACCAGCTTTGGTTAAGGTTTCCATAGGAAAAAATATTTTTACTGGGATTTTGGACATTTTGAAGCTCCTTCTCATATCCTTTGCCTGATGAACATTCCCCCTCTGCAAGAGCATGGGGAATCCTGAGTTCACACTATGAAAACCCCTGATAATTATATTTTTTTCTATTTTTCAATGTTGTCATCCCAGCAGGAGTCAGAGAAAGAGAATATGTGTGACCTGCTTGTCTTTGTGACAGGAACAATACCATGGGGAAGCTGGTCAGAGGAGCATCACTGCTCTGTCCTTAATTTTCCTGCACAACTGAGGATGATTTAAGAACCAAGGCACAGCCAAGACCTTTCCTCCTGCTGTTGCTCATCAAGCAATCAGTGCCTCATCACACCTCAGCTTCAAACACTCGTTTGCATCTGGCTGACCTTGACTGCCCTCCCTGGATGGGAAGAAAATAAGGTGGAAGTGTGAAAGATTTGGATTTTAGGGGTGAGTTGTGAAATAGTGTCTGGTGCAGGCTGGTTCTGTGGAAACATTGTGTGCTGTGCCATGGAGGATGAGAGTAAATGGAATAAACAGGAGATAAAAAGGGCAAGGCACCTGGTTAGCTGCTGTTGAAGAAAATGTTGGAAAAAAATACATGTAAGAAATATGTCAGAGATGGTCATTAGCTGCACTGCACGGTCAGAGCTCCTTTAGTAATTGGCCATGTAGTGAATACTAGAAATTATTTTAAAAGTTCCTAAGTGACTGAGGGCTTTTAGTGAATGGTCGGGGGAAACAAAGGAATACTGTTTCTGGCAGAACTTTTATTATAATTTAAGCATCATCCTCTTTCTGAGATAACAGCTGCTTTGAATGAACTGAAATATCTTCTCCATTAGCTCTGGCAGGAACTGGATAAAGCTATCATTCAGGTAAACTTTAACATATGTCTGTAGAATAATAAATTTAATGAGAGTCATAAAACGTATTGCATGAGTAAGGATTGTGCTTAGGGCAAGAAGAAAGAGTAATTAGGAGTGGACAAAACATGTATTATAGTGGGGAAATTATAATTTTTGGTGGTTTAGGGGGAATATTTAACTAAGCTGAGATAAAAGTCTACCTTTGTTGCAGGCTAAGCTTTATAACAGAATTCTACTACAGCAAATTTGGGCTCCAGACAGACCTTTGGATACAGGTTTACCTCTGGTTTGAGAAAGCTCAGGGCTTGAGCAGCATTTTATGGCTTTGCTCTTGACCCTTGGGCTATAAATGCTCCTGTAAAATTAATGCCAAAGTTATAGCTTCTACAAATTTCTAAGAGTTCCAATGGAGAAAGGTCCACCTGAACTTTGGGGACAGAACATTTCTCAGAGCAGAACATTTCAGGTGCCATTAAACTGCATTCAAACGCCCTTTTATTGGGGCATAAATTTCACAGCCTGGTCTATCAGCCTGACACGTTCTTTGAGAAGAGACAAACTTTACAAGCCACTTTAAAAATAATTTCACTGCCAGGTTTGCAGCTCTGAGAACATTAATAAACTGCAATGGCTTTTCACCCTGCAGTAGCCACTAAGTAAATATGATTGTCGGTAGGCAGACTAATGAAACCAGATGTTAACAACCTAATGAGAATTTTTACCAGACCTCTGCTCCACAGACACATCCCTTTTCTGTCCCTGATTTTCCTGCACCCAGTGCTTCCCAGAGAAGTTTAGTGTTGCTTGATAGTCAGGTAAAAACTGCTTTATTTTGTAGGAGTGGTGATGCTTCAACTGGGCTGCTGCCATGCTGGGGTCACATCCCAAAGTCCAATTTCTGCAGGAGCTGGGGAGCATGGAGAGCTCTGATAGCACAGCATGGCAAAGCTGGAGTGGAGGATTCTGGTTTAGTGTGCCCCTGGTTTAGTGGCAGACAGCATTTGTGACTGATAAATCTTTAGTTCAAAGATAAGGTGTTGCTGTTTTGGCTCTAATCTTAGGTTGCTTTCAACACAGTTTTTCCTGGCACTTAAGATACTTTTCTCTTGCTTTCAGTACTCTGTCATTCCGGATAACCTTTAAAGGTCCCTTCCAACCCAAACCATTCCATAATTCTTTGGATACATGATGAATAGCAACATATATTTTACCCTTATTATGGATGATATTACATCATGTCTGGCTTTTTGGGGCTCTTTCTTCTCCAGGTCCTTGTGACTACACTCACTCCTATATGCTTTTAATTTTTTCTGTTGCTTACCTGTTGCAGAATGAGGCCTTTGTCGGGGATGAGCCATTTGTCGGTGAGGGGAGACTTGGGCACTCAATATGAGTGATAAGCAAATTCTGTTTATTGAAGAGAGCATCAAACACTTATACAGCAAATAATAAGCTTATGAATATTCTGTAAGCCAAGTGATCTATTGGTTAAACTATACCATCAACTCTTCCTCATTCCTTTGGGCCTACATTCTCTATTTCCCACGTCTCTCTGTCTACTTGTTATCATACCCAGCTAGGCCTAAGGACACGCTATCTTGCAGGTGCAAAACTCAAACTAGCTGTGTTCGGTACTTTCGCAGCTCCTGGTCGGCTGACAAGCGAATGTCTACGTGACCTCTGTCATGTAGCCATTTCTCCACAGGAGCCTGCCTTTATGCAGGCACAGGGAGAGTGAGTGTTGAACCAAATCAACTTCCAACACACTGGGCCAAACCCCAAAGAGTCCAGTTTGTTCTGCTGCTTCCTTCACGAACACTCGTTGCCTGCCAGTTTGCATTTTTCCCATTTCTGCTCAAGACTAAGGAATTTGGGATTTTAGACTGCTATCAGTCTGGGAGCACCCATAACCTGCCTTGGGCTATTGAAAACAAAGAGTTGGCATCACTGAATCTCTGGTGCGTTTCCATCTGTAAATTAGGAAATGTTTCCCTAAGCCTCGGTATCAGTGATCCTGGTTCTAACTTGTGTTTTCAACAGGGAATTTCCTGGTTTATACTCTAAAGATTGATGGGGTTTCTCTGAGTCTTTGTAGGGGATGGCAAACCAGAAGGCTGAAAGCCCATCTGTCAAGGAGCCAGTGAAGGAGAGGAACGATGGCTCAAAGGAGCCCCAGGCCACATTGCTAGCAAATGGTACTGAGCACTTTTGTCAGATGTGACAACCACATGGCAAGCTTTACATGCCTCTTCCTCAGGAAAAACTGTCTGGCAGAGATGACCAATGCCACAGATTGTTTCCTTTCCCTACAAATGCTCTAGGATAAAAAATGTCTACTTGTGCATTGTGCTGAACACAACTTCTCTGGAGGGGTTTCCACAAAAATGGAGAGACAAACAGACACCCATTGGTGGCAGCTCAGACGATCCAGTGCATGGCAAGGGCAGTGTTGTGGAGGCTGGGAGAGGGCCAAGTTTCTGCTGCCTGACTTGGGACAAGTAAATTCAAACAGGGCTTTTTTTCACCTGAGTGGAGTCTTTTTCAGATGGGTGTTTTGATGAGAAATCTCAGTCTGGAAGCAAGATGCCATTCCACAGAGATGTAGGTCTCATCCATGTGGTTTGGCCTGGCTGAATCATGGTTTTCTTACCTTCAAACAGCACCAAGTTTGAGTAGTAAGGAGCAAGGCAATTCCTGAACAACTTCAGTCAACAGGTGTCTGAATGTGGATTTTTTGTCTTGATATTCCTGTCCTTCATGTAATTTGCTTGATGGACAGCATGTTTGGTTTATTTCCCCCTGTGCTGCAATCAGCATTTAAGACAGGAATTTGCTCCTTGCTATCTCTTCTTGGCAGCTGCAGAGCTGCTTGTACCTGTTCTCCTTTGATAGCAGAGGGGATTTATTTAGCTCTGTCCTGCTCAGCAGTGGCAGGAAAGTGACCACATGCCTCAGTAGCACAGCTGGCATCGCCCTGTGCTCATGGAAGAGACAGGTTGATCAGGAGAATTGTTCCCAGTGGGGTTGTTAAGCTGCATCTGGTCTCTAGGGAAGCAAATGAAATGTGAGTGTAGTTCTGAGATGTCTGGCTTCTGTTTTTATCTCCCTTACTGATTTTCTGAATCCTTCAAATATGGCCCTATTCATCTGTTCAGATGCATCTGAGCTACTTTTCCAGATTGTCATGCCTGGTGATAGAGACACTTCTCCAGAGTGACGAGTTTTCTTATTCTAAGACACACATGTCCCTTATGAGGAGGCATTTAAACTTGGCAGTAGTGTCTCTCTGCACAAAGTAATATGACCTGTGTGCCCTGGCAGCCATCTGAAGATAGATCAGATCCATCTCATCCTTGGTTTTCCTGAGTGAGCAGTGGTGAGAATGTCACTGGCAGATTGTCTCCCATAATGATTGTCATGTGGTCCACATTGTTCTTCAGAGCCTCATGATTTTCCAGCTTGAAATCACAAAATTGGGAAAGCTGCTCAAGATGTTTTGCTCACAATTAACTGCAGGTATTGTCTGTGGCTGCAGCTGTCTCCACAGAGAGCAGCAGGCACAATTTTGCCAGGCATTGTCCTGGGGAAGGCTGTGAGAAGATCAGAGAAAAGAATGAGAAACAATTCTTGTCTTCACTTGCTGCACCTGTTTTTGTGAACACGTGGAATGTGTGATGGAGATTTGTTTACCAAAGGCTGATTTGTTAATTGGACACTGATGATGGTGTTTTGGATTCAATTGACCAATCTGGTCTGTCTGTATCAGACTGTCTGTAAGGGCAATGAGTTTCTGTATAGTATAGTACAGTATAATAGAGTGATTGATCAGCCTTCTGGAATCATGAAGTCAGTGTTAATTATTTCCACTATGGGGATGCCATGCCACGATAATTATCACCACCAGGTCCTCATTTGGTTTTATTTCCCAGGGTGAAATCTCCCTCTGATGGACACCTCCTACCCCGTGCAAAAGCCCAGGTCACGTCACCTCCAGCTGTGGAAGAAACGGAGCTGCTCCAGAAGCTTCACCATCTCCTGGAAGCCAAGGGGTTTCAGACAAGGATGGAAGGAGTGGAACTCCTCCTAGACCTGTGCAAAACCAGCCCCCAGCTCATCTCCACTAACATTGCCCAAGTATGTAGGGTATCTTCGCTGCTCCTTTCCTTTAGCTCCTTTCCTAAGCCTGTAGCAGCAAAGGTAATTCAGTGTGTCTTGGCATTCTATCCTGTCTGTTTGGGACCCGCTGGTCCCTCTTACCCAGATAAATGTAATTCAGGTCCAGACTTCAGGACAACCAGCTGTATTTGTCTGGCAGGAGCCTATTGATGCTGTTCATCAGATGATGGCAGAATTTTCTGCTGGTGTAACTGCTGCTCTCTCCTACTCCCAGCTGGGTGAAGGGAATCCAGCCCCTGAAAACATGGTAATTATTCTCTAGACCAAAAATGGGTTTGCATAGGGAAGAGAAGTATCAGGCTGGGTTGGTTTAAACCCAGTTGTTTTTTTTTAAAGAATACTTCTATATACTCCATCTTGTCACAGCTCTGGCTACTCATTTCCATCCTTGTTCCTATTCCTCTTGGTAAAGACAGTGCTCACCCTTCTTGGGGGTCTTTTTTTCTCTTTGGAAAAGAAGGAAAACAGCTAAGGACTCATCTCTGCCTTCTCCTCCCAGTAGCTGCTTTTTCCATTTTTCCAGCAAAAGGGGCCTGATAATGAGGCTGTCAAGGGACTGAACCTGCTCTAATGAGAGCAGTACAGCACATTACCATCCAGAAGTCCACCTGTTACTTAGAGAAATGGTCTGGATCCTGGAAGAGTTGATCAGAGCCCTGCACTTCTCCAGACACTGCCTCTGAGACAAACAAAAGAAAACTTGGATCACTTCCAGCCACAGTTTTGGCAAAATCATAATTGCCCTCAGTACTTGAGGCAACTGTATAGAAAACCAGGCATTGTAAACATCTGCTTCCATTCAAAGCAAAGGTACTCTTTAGCATTAATAAATGGAATTGATTTAATGATTTACAGATGGAGAGAAATACCACAGGAACTATTCTGTCCCCAGCCAAACCTCTTAAAAACAGAAGAAAATCTTTCAACAAGCATGAGGCTGTGCCACCATTCCAGTGAGTGGCCCACAGGAAAACAGTGAAATTGTGCAAGCGAGTGCTGACCTGACAGAAAGAATCACTTTCATTTTTGACACTGCTGACTGCGACATCCACTCTTCAAACAAGGACATTTGAATCCAGCTTTCACGTTGCTTGTTCTCTTCACAGATTTTTGATTATTTTGTCCTGAGAATATCTGGCAGCCACAAGAAAGTGAAGCAGAGGGTGCTGGACGTGCTGGCTGAAATCACAGGAGCCCTGAAAGATGCCTTGAACCCGGTGATCATTGGCTTGGTGGAAGGAGTAACAAAGAACCTGAACTCAAAGGATCCCAGGGTTCGTGGGGCAGCTGTGAAAGCACTGGGAGAATCCATTGCTCATTTGGGTAAGGCTGAGCCCTGGCAGGGACTCTCCTCAGCTTCGTCTCTGTCTCTCCTGCACAGGAGAGCGCTGAGTGCCTTGGCAGCTGCTCTTGTTTGTGGAACACTGCAGCTGACACCCACCAGAGGCTGTGCAGGTGCAGTCCTTATGCACCATCCCCAACAGGCTGGAATGGGATCAGCATTTCCCAACAGTCCCAGGAGCCCTTGGCTCTGTGCTGCTTGTCTGAAGAGCAAGTCCTGGGCTACAGCTCTGCTACAGTTAAGAGGCAAAGGGGGTTTGGAGTATGCTTGGGCACCATCTGACTTCACAAATGAACAGCTTTGGTGTTGGCATGAAGGGACACTGACCCATCAGAGCTTCTGCAGGGCAGCCACCTGCAAGGCTCTACATTAGAGGCATTAACTGCCTATTTTCCACTTTTCTTCTTTGTCTTCTGTTTTCAAAAGGGAACTAATGATTCACCAAGTTCATTTCTTTAGAACAAACAGGTATAAACCCAGCTGTCAATGACGCCTTGTTCCACATGTTGTTTTGCATGGGGCAAGATGGCTACAGCAATTATCTACATAGGCAAGGGCTGTTCTAAATTCCTTTGCCACACAGATTTATGTCAGCTCTGAGAATGCTGCACTGGGGAAATATGCCTGAAAAATGGAGTGTTGAAGAGGCAAGTCTTCAAGAGGAGTTTCCACTTTCTCCTCCCCAGCTGCCCTGTGAGCTCAGGAACTGCCTGACTCAGTGCCTTTCTGTGTCCCAAGTATGGGGCTCTTCCTTTGTGCTCTGGGATGCAAAACCTTTTCACTGCTTCCTTGTGACTGAACTCCTGAGGTCCCTGATGTGAATGTTTTAACACAGCTCCTGCTACAGCAGACAAGTTTGGATTTACAAATGTGAAAGGAGAGCTTTTCTTTTGGAATTTAAAACCCTGCCAAGCAGGCTGGAAGGAAAGAAGAAAAGGACTCAAAAATCCACAGGAATGTACTTTATTTTATAAAATTGGGCTGGCCCTGCCCTTTCCCTCTCCACTGTCCTTTCTCCTATGACCTGAGCAAAGTGAGCAGAAACGTGTGTTTCCCTTGTAGATAAAGTGTCCCTGCTGAAAGAGTTCAGCTACCAATGGAATCACCTGAGTGGCCAAGCCCTGCTGGATGTCACCGAGCGTATCACAGGCTTGGCCTCCCCTTCTGAGCCCAGAGCTCTTCCCAGGGAGCATTTACAGGGAATGCCTGTGAGCAGACAGCAGAGCAGCTCCTCCAAACCAGGAGGTGCTGAGCGTGTCCCTGCTGCCCCATGGCCAAGGCAGGTGGGTTTGGCAGGTTTTCCCTGGCTGCTGCAGAGCTGGGCAGCACCTGAGATGGGGGCGGTGCTCGTTCTGGGGCTGAGCTTTCACTGGGGCATCTCAGAACCACCTCCAGCAAAGGGAGGGCTAAAAATGCCCCAGCTGGCTCCTCTCTGGGAAGCACAGGGACATCTGTGATCTTTGAGGGGAAATGGTGGCAAATGCTGTTTCAGGGCATCAGTTTGTTTTGTCCTCACAGAATTCTTGTTTTTCTCTTGGAAAGTTTTGAGGCTGAACCGTGCAGAGCCTGGGGGTCACAGCTTAGGCCAAAACTCAACAGAGGTACCAGAGGCACGGGTTTAGTGCAAGGCAGCCTCTGGGGCACAGGGACAGAAGCAGAGTGCTGAGGCTCCCTGCCTGTGCTGTCAGAGGGGCCTTGGACTGAGCCTTTCAGGGTGTGCAAACAGTGTCTGCCTGTGTCAGCGCTGCCCAAAATGCTACAAATGCAGCTGATAATTGATTCCTCAGAGGAGCTTGCTGTGTCAGCAAGAGCGAAGGAATGGAAAAAGGATAATCTCATTATATAGCAGAGAAGATGATTGATAGCCTTGCTTTAACTGGGCTAAATCCACTGCTAAATATGCCAACATCTTTGAATGCAAGGTTTAATAACTTTGTGTCTTCATTAGGAATCTCAAAAGGGCATGTTCTGAGATTGGGAATGTCAAAGGCCCTTTAAAGGACATTTGAATAAAGTAGATGTCCAGCAACAGGGAATTTAGTTTAGCAGTTCTTTTGATCTCTTTTTCAAATAAAGGAATAAACCATAAATTAGGACTACTTTAGAAAAAGCAGATATTCTCTCTGAGATTTAGTAGGAACAGACAGCTGTTCCTCACATTCAGTAGTCACCAATGTCTTTAATTGCATTTAAACTGAAACGAATTCCCATTTTAAAATGGGTACCATAACACTTTCCTGCTTAGCAGAATTGGTTTTGGGTACTTGCAGGAGCTCTTTCAATGTTGATGTCTGCTGGCGGATTAACAGCATAGAGAAAATGAAGTCTCTTCCACCACAGAATATTAAATGGCTGCTAGATAACATTTTGTCTGATCAGAAAATAAGAATGGTCTCCAGAGCATTTCAGGTTTTCATATCTTAGCCAAATCTGCCTGTTGCAAGGAGCCTGTTGGTAGTAAGCTTTTGTCTATGTTTGATACAGTTCAGTTAGGAAAATGGGCAGAGAGATTTCAGAGACAATGTGAGAAAACACTTGTGTTTTGGTTACATTTCAGTCCCCTGTGTAGCATTTTTCTTTCTCTATGCCCCTATTTGAGTGGACATTATAAGAAAAAATGCCATTAAGATTGAGAGGGGAAATGGCATTAAAATGTGGAGATGCCCAAATGCCAAGGCAATGGGGTCTGGGTAATTATCTAAGACACCCTGAGGTTTGAAACAGCTCTTTGCTGGAAACCCCAAAAGCATTCTGCCAAAGACACCAGCTGGTCACTGATGTTTCTCATCCAGCTGTCAGGCAGCAGCCATCTCTGGTGGGCTGGAGTTTTGAGGTGTGTTCTAATCCTGCCCTTTGCTGTGTGCCACTGAGCACATGGAAGAGCCATATTAGACATTTGGCACTTGGCATCAACGTTACAAAAATGGAATCATCCCTTTTATTAGAAATCTCTCCATTTCCTCTCTATGGTGCATTTCCAAATCTTCAGTGTGGGTTTAGACAACTTCTTAATGGAAATCAAAGACAATTGGACATTTCATTCATTGTTCATGCAGAGATTGTGAAATAATTTAGTACAGGTAGGAAGTCTGCTGCAGGGACAAGGCTCTGGTTGGAGCAATTAGTGCTGAGGGGTGGGTGGTTCTGTTTCCAGGATGATCAGCTGCTTTGCCCGTTTCTGGACCAAGGGGCTCTGGGTGCTGTTTTGCTGCTCTTGGCCAGAGAGGCTGGCAAGAAGCAGAAGCAGAGGCAGATCCTTGTTGCAGTGAGGCTGGTGGGTAAGGAGCTGTGTCTCTGTCCCGGCAGTGCTTGTGCAGGGGGTTCATGCCAGGAGCCCTGAAGTCACCCAGCGCGACGCCCTGCCCGTGCTCTGGTTCTGCCTGGAGAACAAGGCGCTGCCTGTGCGGAGCGCCAACGTCCGCACCGTGGCCACCAAGCTGGCCTCTGCCCTCTGCAAGGTGATGGGCACCCAGCTGAAGAAATGTGCTGCCAGCAAGCCTCCACATGTGCGGGAAAACCTCTCCAGAATGCCGGGCTGGTGAAGGCGAGATGTTCTCCAGAAGGCTGAGGAAGCGCTGAGTTGGACACCTCTGGATTTGCCTTTTGAGCTGCGCCAAAAATGACAGAATCCTAAGGAAGGGTGTGCATCTGCCCCTGTTCTCTCCATTGCCCTTCCTAGTCATGGCATGGGGGGCCTGAAGCAGCTCCAGATGGAGGACAAGGTCAAGGGCAGTCATGGCTCAGCCTCACACAGAGGTGAGGAGGGAGCTGGGCCAATCTCTGCTGGCAGGAAGGGTCTTGTGGCAGCCCAGAGAGGCTGTGCACATTGCCAGGGAACAGCTGTGCCCTGCATGTGCCCCTGCAATGAGCTGTGCTGCTGCCAGTGCCCCTGGAGCTGTGGGGCTGCTGAGCTGTGGGGCAGGCAGAGGAGCAGGAGGGTGCATGTGCAGCTGAGCCATTCCTGGGGAGCACAGGGCTCTGGGCTCCCTGCTGTCCCAAGGCAGCCCAGAGGCCAGGCTGTGCCTGTGCCAGCTCTGGGCAAGTGGCTCAGGGTTTGCCCTGGCCTGCCTCAGTGTCTGCCAGCAGGAGCATGTTTCCCTGTGCAGCTGTTTACACATCTCCAGGAAATGTGTCCCATGAAATACAGAGCTTCAGATGCTTTAGGTTTACATGGAGGCCTCTGTTAAACTTTGCCTCTCTGTTAAACTTTGTGTCTCCATTTTGCAGATCTGGCTGGTTACAGTCCTACCGAGAAGTTTTCTCTGGACACTTCTGATGTTCCCTCACCCACAAAGTCCTCGCCTCCCGTCCAGAAGAGCTCTCTGTCCTCCAAGCTCAGGAAGAAGCTGCCGCCTGTGTGAAGAGTGTTTGAAGAATAGGATTGATGCATTAGGCTTGATAGTTACAGCTGTACATACGTTCTGATCTTTAGATGTAGTTTTGAATTATTGTGTTTTGACTGTATCTTTAAAATTCGGTGACATATTTTTAATTGGATATATTTTATTTTGATGATTAAAAAAAAGTAAATTAAAAACATAAAATTTAAATAAACCAAGAGGAGAATGTGAGACCAGGACCTGCTAGCCTAGAGATTGTGGGAGTGCAGCTCACTCAATGTGCCAGTGTCTCACCACATCCTTTCCTCATTGGGCCTCTCCTCTTCCTCTTTGGCCATGGTTTCTTTGTGTCATTTGTGCTGCTCTTTGTTACTTAGCATTACAACAGAGTCCCCTGTTGACATGTTTGGGGGACAATGGACCCAAAAGATCCTGTCTAGTCAAAGGTTTTCTACCTAGGTGTGTTCTGTGCTCACCAAAGGCCTGAGCAAAGAAACCAAGAGAAGTGTGCCCAAATCCCAAAGCTTTGCTCCTTTGCAATCTCCCACAGATCTGGCTCACAGGTGTCTTCAATCACAATTCCATAGGTAAGACGAGGTCATGGATTTCACTGGGAAATGATGCACTGCTTTGGCAAAGTCACCTGTATGTATATTTACCCAGGACAGCACTCCAGCTGTGTTGTTTGCACCTTGTTTGCAGAAGGATGAGTGCCCTGGGAGGCCAATAACAAGTGGCAAGGGTTCCTCAAATCTGCACTGCAGCTTGGGCGCCATTCAGCCCAAAGCTAGGGGATCATTTGTGCCCATGGACCAGTGCTTTCCAGTGGAATGAATTCCTGCACAGCTGGAAGAAGCAATTCTGGATTCAGCTCCAGCTGTTGGTGGGCTGCATGATCATTGACAATGATGCCCTTCCAGAAATTATTCTGCAGTTTCCTTTCATAGTCATTTGAAGCTTTTAAACTTCACATTTCAATTTGCATTGCCTCAGGGAAAAAGACTTCTGGGCCCAGTGCAAACTGTCACCTTTTGGCAGCCAAGTCCTCATGGTTGCCAGCTTCTGATGTTACAGAATGTCACCTGGCTGAATGAGTTTGCTTAGCTCTGGGTCTAGTCCTGGCCTAGTAAAACAGTTGGTAGCTCTATACCTTCCTTTCTCTTCCTCCCTCTTTTTCCTTATTTTTCACCCTTCCCCCAGTTCCTCCTCAATGCATTTTGCTGTGGTTATTCAATAAAGGTACATTTGTTTTGGTTATAGCAGCAACTCCCTGTACTGTGTCGGTGTTTTTTGCACTCTGAGATCCACCCACAAACTACCACAAAACATGTTCGTAAGGATGGATCGTGACATTTGTATACATACTATAAAAACCTTCTATCAAGCCTTAAAAATTCTCTACAAATTCATTTCCAACTTTACTGGGCCTGGCACCGCCCAGCTCTGGTGTTTGCTGCCACCACCAGTGCCCAGATCTGGAAATTCCCTTGTTCTGGCAGAGCCAAGTCCAGCAATTTTCTGGTAAAGAAAGCCAAAATCTGGCAATTGCTGCTGCCAGCACTGGCAATGCCAAGATCTGGTGTTTGCTGCCACTGCCCGTACCCCAGTCTGGACATTTCTTATTCCAACACAGCCCAAGTGCAGCAATTCTTTAGAAAAAGAAGACAAAAGGCAGCAATTTCCTGGTGCCAAGACTGTCACCACCCAGACCTGGTGTTTGATGGCACCACCCATGCCCAGATCTGGATATTCCCCTGTGCCAGCACAGCCCAAGTGCAGCAATTTGCTGGCACAGAAAGCCAAAACCCGGCAACTTTCTGCTACTGGGTCTGGCACCGACCACATCTTGTGTTTGCTGCCCCAGTACCCAGATTTGGAAAATAGCTGGTGCCAGCACAGCCCAAGTCCAGTGATTTGCTGGCACAGAAAGCCATAATTTTGAAATTTGCACGTTCTGGCTCCAGCACCATCAAGCTCTGGTGTTTGCTGGGACTGCCAGTGCCCAGATTTGGAAATTTCCCGATGCCTTCACAGCCCAGGTCTAGGAATTGGTTTTAGCTAGCTTAGGCAGAGAAGTTCCTTTGGACTTTGACTTTCCTTTCTCTTGGAATTGTTTAAACCTGCTCTGGACTGAAAACCCAGACAAACACCGGCAGCAGCTCACACCTGTGGCCCCCCGAGCTCTGGGACGCTGCATTCCAGCACCAGAGGGACTCAGGAGAGACCGAGTGAGCCAACTACAACCCACAAAAAGGACTTTCTGAATTTGCTATCTCTTCAGCATTGTCAGAGGTTTGATTTAATATTATTCATTTTTCATGCTTGTGATTACTTTACTTGTGAAATAAACTGGGGATTTTTCACTTTTCTCAAGGGAAGTATTCTCCTGAACTAGTAGGGGGAGAGGCCGCTTGAACTTGCTTTCTAGACAGACCCCTTTTGGAGATTTCCTCCCAAAATTTGCCCTAAACCAGCACAAACAGTCACAATGAAAATTTCACCAGTGGCATAATTTCCTGGTGGAAAGTCTTGTGACCGAAGCTCGACCTTGCTCTCCATGAGAGATTCTTGGGAAGAGCAGACAGGAGAAGATTCCTGGAAAACTGAAACAGCTTTCCAGAAGGGAAATGAAAATGAAACAAATAATACAAGATGTTTTCCTCTATTAATTTCTATGCTCCCCTTTTCCATGTTGCACTACTTCTCCACCCCAGTAATTCCAGATGCACTGCATCTCTAAGATCTGTGACTTAGTGATTTTTAGATGGTCTAAAATACCATGAGCCACACACAGTTTTCCTTCCCCTGTTTTTACAGGAAAGCAACACTGGAGGTGTAATGCAGTCCTGGGGTCAGGTAGGAATCCTACCCCAAGGGAAGGTGCCCTGACAGCGTTTGACCCTCAGCAAGGACAATGCACAGCAGCGAGCGAGGGGATCGCTGTGCCAGCGTGCAGGAGTCAGGGCTCTGCATCCGGGCTCAAGGCTGCAAAGTTCCCGTGTTTGGGCAGACGGAGGGGCTGTCCCCGGGGCGCGCGGGGCTCGAACGTGGGGCTCGTGGGGCGAGCAGGGAACGGACACGGGGACGAACGGCCCCGGTGCTTCAGTTGCAGCAGCGGCAGCGGCGGCAGCAGCGGCAGCAGCAGCGGCGGCATCAGCAGCGGAAGAAGCAGCATAAACAGATTCGTTTTCTCTCTTTCTTTCTCTTATTCTCTTTCTTTCTCTCTCTCTCCCTTTCCTGCTGTCGGGCACCCTTCTCCCGGGGTCCCTTGCCCGGCGTCCCTCTCCTCTCCCCGCCTCCCTCTCCCCTTCCGGGCTGGGCCATGCCCCCGGCCCGCCCCCGGCCCCGGGCGGGGCTGCCCCGTGCCCGGCCCCGGCCGTCCCGCCGCGGTCTCGCCTCCGCCCGGCTCTGGCCGTGCTGGCGGTGGCGCTGCCGGGCTGGCATCGGTGCCGGGGGCCGGGGCGGCACCGCCGCCCTTCGGCTCCGCCTGGCCCGAGCCCGGCCCCGGCCCCGAGGCAGGGTCCAGTCCCGATCCCGGCCCCGGTCCCGGCCCCGGCTCCTCCCGGGGCCCGCGGAGGACACAGGCGGCGCGGCCGCTCCCGCCGCCTCCGCTGCGGCTTCCCCGGCCCGAGCTCCGCCTCTCGGCAGCGCGGCCGCCGGCCCCGAGCCTCCCGTGCCGCGTTCCGAAGATGGAACGCCTGGGCATGGCCGGCCCGGGGCGGGTGAGGGGTGCTCGGGGGCCGTTGCTGGCCCCGGGCCGAGCGCTGACCGCCGCGTCCCGCCCGCAGGTGAGGCGCAGGAGGCCCTGCAGGAGCGGCACCGGCTGCGCTCGCTGCTGGGGTGCGCTCCAGGCACAGCCATGGAGCAGAGAGCCCCGAGAGCGCCCAAGCTGGCCTGGGTGGAGAAGGAGGAAGAAGAAGGCCCTGGAGCTGCCCCAGCGCAGGAGATTGAAGAGGTGGTGCCGTTCATTCCACCGCAGGAGGGTGAGTGGCAGAGGTGGGCTGCTGGGCTGCAGGGCTGGAGCCTGCAGTCAACTTGGCCCCATCCCATCCCTTCCCATCCCATCCCATCCCATCCCACCCCATCCCACCCCATCCCACCCCATCCCATCCCATCCCATCCCCTTGGGAAATGCCCACGGACAGGACAGAAAAGGGGCCGGGCAGACACCCCGCAGGGGCCGTGCTCCATCGCCCTGGAGCATCCCGGGGCTCTCCCTGCCTGGGCAGCGCAGGGCTGGGCTGTGTTCTCCGGCCTCTCCCGCAGCCCCTCAGCTCTGGCTGCGCTCGCTCTTTGCCAGATGCAGCCCTGGAGCGCACACAGGAGCAGGAACACACCCGTGGCCTCTTCCGCAGAACAGCGCAGGTACCTGCAGCCACCCCCACCTGGGCTGGGCTTGTCCCTGCTCAGCCCAGCACCGTGTGTGCAGCACTCCATGCAACATCCCTGGCTTCTTGCCCTTCTGCTACAGATGGTTGGCAAATTCATGAAGAGGATTCGGGAGGAAGAGACCAGCTTCATGGGCACTGTGCTCAGAGCATACCCTCCCATCTTCAAAACCAACACCAGTGCTGCCCTGCTGGATATGCTTGTGGAGGAGGGTCCTTCCAGTGCAAAGCAAGTAAGCAGTCTGTGGCCTGACTTCCCAGCAATTGCTTGGCCTCCCAAGCCACGCCTGCTGCTTACTGTAAGCCTTGAGGCCATGGCAGTGTGGTGGCAAGGGAAGTACTTTTCTGGGGCAGCTGGGCACATGACTCCCTCTGGCAGCTTTCCAAGTCTCCCCTGCCTTCTCCAGGTGCCCGCCATGGTGAGGTACATCCACCAGTGGCTTGTGGCCAATGATTCTGCCGAGCACAGGCTGGACAAGGCCCTGCTGAATCTCACCAGAGCACACCCGGATGACGCAGTGGTGACGCTCCTGCGTGTGGCCCCGTCCTGTGACAGGTATGGGGCCCACCTGCCCAGAGGGCTCAGGCCTCCGCAGCCCATCACCCTGTACCACCTGGCGCAGGTGTGTGACCAACAGAGAGTTCCAGGGCCCTCTGGCTGCTGCCTTTCCCAACCCTGGCACATCAGCCCCCAAGCCTGCTGCCACGCTCCCTTGCCGCCCCTCAGGGCTCTGTCCCCACAGGGCTGGGCTGCCTGGCTGCTGCTGGCAAGGGCCAGTGGGCAGAGGCAGAGCCGGTGGTCAGCCCGGGCCCCTCGGGATGCCCAGGCCACGGTGCCGTGTCTGAGACACCCCCTGAGACAGAGCTCTAACCCTGCAGAGCTGCCATCACCATGTGGAAGACCATCATGTGCTCGCCCAGGACTGCAGAGCCAGTGCAGCTGATACTCCTGGATGTGCTGGGGAGCTGGCCAGAGTGCAGCACGTGCATCTCCGATGGGGACAAAACGGGTGTCTTTGTCCTGGCTGTGAGTTTCTGTAACTGGCCTTTGCTGGCCCCAAGGCTGCCTCTCCAGCAGCTCTCCATCCTCCTTCCCCCACTGCATATCCCTGCCTCAGGCGCTGGGTTGAAACCCGGCCCAGGGGCAGCTTCAGGCCCACCAGGCCCCGTGCTCCCCCTGCCAAGGTCTCTCCGGGTCTCTCCCTCCCCTGCTCGGGCTCTGCCACACAGACACCTGGGCACTGAGCGCTGTCTTGGGGGCTTTGTCCCTTGCAGGCAACCGTGGTGATGTGGAAGATCCTCCAGGAGCCCCGTGTCCCACGTGTAGTGACGCTGTATTTCCCCCACCTGTTTGTGCATCTGCTCTTCCAAGTGTTCTTCAGCACAGAAGAGATGCCAGAGGAGGTGGATACCTTCTGGAAGAAATGCCAGGAAGAGCACGGCCTTGCCACCAGCCCCAACAGGTGCTCCATGCCACTCCTCCTGTCCCTGCCACATGGCCTGCGAAGGAGCCAGTGCTACCAGTGTGACCTGGGCTTTGCTCTCTGCCCACAGGTTTGCAGTGCAGACCCTGCAGTCCCTGCTCTGCCTTCTCCAGTGTGAGCAGGTGGTGGTGTCAATGGAAGGCAAGCGTGGCTGGGACACGCTGCTCTGCGTTGATACCCACCACTCTGCCGTGGCTCTGCTGGCCGGGTGAGACCCCCCTTCTCCCCATTGCTCCTGGCATTTGTGCCCCGTGCCTGGGCTGTCCCACACAGTCCCCGTGGCTGGGGCCAAAGGGACGAGGGACAGCCAAGCAGACTGGAAAATGCTGGGAAAGGAGGCTGCCTACGAGCGGCCACATCTCAAAGGGCCCAGGTCCCCTGGCAGGGTGGTGGGGAAAGACAAGAACCGTGTGAGTCAGTGCTGGGAGAGGCTTCCCCCCTCTGCCCCCCGGCTCAGGATCTTAATGCCATTTTCTGCCTTGCAGGGAGATGCGCCATGCATCCAGGCCCTTGTGTAAAAGGATCTTATGCTGCCTCCTTGACATGCTCAGTGAAGAGATGCCATACTGGGATTTCCCTGCCCTGGCATTCCTTGCTGAGGTGAGCCTGAAGGCCAGCATGACCTGGCTGAGCTGCCTCCCAGCTCTCTGCCCTCTCATCGCCACAGACGCCTGGGACGGTGCCCGTGCCCTGCGCTGCTGCCTGGGCCCAGCCCTGTGCGGCTCCGGGCTCCTGCCCGCCGGCTCCCCAGTCACTGCCCTGTGCCTTGCAGGTCCTCGAGTGCCTGGACTTGAGGGACTGCAGGGACAGCATCATGGATGTCTTGTCATGGCAGCTGCGGAGGGAGCGTGCAGACATTGGCAGCCAGCTGCTCAGGGTCCTCCTCCCGCGCAGGGACCATTCCCCGCTGGTGAGAAGGGGGCAGTGGCTGAAGCCGTGCAGGCAGCATGGGGCTGGGCAGCGCAGTCGCTTGGCCCTGCCTGGGCTTTGGGCGCTGGGGCAGCTGCCCCCAGCTCTCCTGCCTCCCACTTCAGCTGCCCCAGTGCTTCAGAACAGGCCTTTGGCCTCTGGGCCCTGCGGCAGCAGGGTGGCCTTTCACAAACTTGCCTTCCACGCAGGCCGAAAGAATGCGGGGCCTGACTGAAGGGCTCATGGAGCTCCCGCAGGTCAGGGTGACCACCATGCTACTGGACTATCTGTTCCTGGATAATGGTGCCCCAATACCCAGCCCCATGGCCCTGCAGCTGGCTAAGGTGTTCCTGCCACTCTTTGACAACGTAAGGCTCTGTAAGGCCCCCAGCCACGGCCACTGGCTGCTGCCCGGACACTTGGTGTCCTGTGGAGATGCAGGCCTGTGCCAATGTGGGCCAGAATCAGCTGCTGCTGAGCTCTTGCTGCCTTCCTGTTCTACAGGGTGACAGCCAGGTGCAGCAGCTCTCCATGACTGTCTTTCAAAACTTGATGTCTGCTGTAGAAGAAGAAGGAAAAACGCTCCTGATGACACAAGTGTGTGAGAGCCTGCTGCCACTGCTCTTCCATTGCCATAATGAGAATCTGCGTGTGGCAGAGGTGAGGACTCGTGGGCTGCTGATGTCCCTCTGGCAGGGGGCTCGCCTGCCTCCTGCCCTGCGCCTGCTGGACTGCAGCCTCCTCCAGGCTGCAGCTCCTGTGCCTTGGGCTCTGGGGCCATCTCTGCCTCTCTGCTGCTCTCCAGACTTCTCGGGAAACACTGCTTTGTGTGGTCAAGTTCCTGAAAAGGAAAGCTCTTGAAAAAACTGTGAAGAAAGAGAAACTCTCAAAGTTTGCTGAGCTCCTGGTAAGGATCGCCTGCAAGCCCCAGCCTCACCCTGGAGAAGGCCCCTGAGGGCGGTGCTCAGTGTGCGGGGCTGGCAGCTGTGCCCCGGCCCGGTGCTGCACGCAGAGGCCGCGCGGGCTCTTCTCCAGGCTCCCGTGGGCCAGAGCCTGTTGCCCACGGAGCCCCGGCCCGGCGGGGCTGCGGGGCGGCACTGCGGCTCCCCGGGCAGCAGCCGGCCCTCTGCCCCCTCCCCTCGGGAGCCCTTGGCCAGTGGCCTCAGGGCTGTGCGGGCAGGGGAGGCCGGGGCTGGGCGCAGCCTGTGCTGGTTTAGCCTGCGCCAACCCTTCCTTCCTGCCGCTCTCTGCAGCTGGCAGAGGACAGGAGCCTAGCGGCTGAGCACCTGCGCCGGGCCCTGCGCTACGTGGAGAGCCCACAGGAGTCCCTGCGAGAGGCGGCCATCAGGTTCATGGGTGAGTCCCGAGCCCGGGCTCCCTCCCCGGCCCACTGCAGCACGGCCCCAGCCCCGCCTGCTGCCCCAGCAGCGCCAGCCGTGCCCTGGGGCGCCGTGGAGCCCCGCCTGGCCTGGGCATTGCTGCTGCCACCCTCTGGCAGCCGTGCTCTGGGCCGGCAGCGTGCGGCAAGGGCCGGGCTGAGCTCTGCCGGGCCAGCAGCCCGTGTGGCCGCAGCGCCGGCAGCGCCGCTGGCAGGGAGCTGTGCCGCTGGGGCCATGACAGGCTCTGTGTTCACAGGCATGGCCGGGCGGCGCCTGAGAGGGCAGCAGCAAGAGCTGCAGCTGATCTGCACTGGTGAGTGAGGGCAGCGGGCTGACAGCGGGGGCTGCCGGGGGAGCTGCAAGCCCTGCCCCAGCTGTGGAGGGCTCTGCTCCTGTGGGCAGAGCTCACAGAGCTTTCAGGGCCATGTGGGCCATTGGTGGCCAGCAGCTTTGGGCTGATCCCCTTGCTCCCTGCTCCCTCCGGGCCATGGCAAGACCCAGCTGGGATGGCCTTGGCAGGGGGCTCTCCTGGGCTCCCCGCAGATCCGGCTCTGACCATGCCTCTGTTCCTCTCTCTTGCAGCCCTGGAACCCCTGACAGAGGACACGAGCAGTGCCGTGTCACAGCTGGCACTTGAAACACTGCATGTCCTCCGGGCAATACAGCGTGGGCGATATTCCACCATCTGGAGGCTGCACGATCAGCTGCGCAGGGCATGGCGGACTCGGCCTCGCCTGCCGGGGCTCGGCTGCTGCACTGCCAGATGACTGAGGAGGAGAGCTGATCTGGGAGGCTGTCTTTGCTGGGGCAACCTGAGCCAGGGGTAATTTTCCTTTTCTTGAAGATTTTTCTTCTTTTTCCTTTTTTATCTAGATTGTAAATAAATAATACAGAGTATATGTCATGATATATATTTGTATATATTATAGATTATTGTAAATAACTCAATTCTAGAATGTGTTATGATACACAGACTGCCAGGAGCTTTTCTTTGCTGCCCAGGATCTGCAGGGCAAGAGGCAGGAAAGGGTGAAAAGGGAGCTTGTGCTCAGCAGCAAAGCAGGCTGAGGGGTGGTAAGGCCCTGAAGGGGGCAAAGGGTGCTTGCGCTCAGCCAGCTGCCCAGGCGTGGAGTGGGCAAAGGGTAATGGCCAGAAGGCACTTGGCCTCTGGTGGTACTGCTGAAGCCTTTGTGCTGCCCACAGAGCGGCTGGGCAGGGGCCAGGGCTGCGGGGATCCCTGCCAGAGCGGTGCCTGGAGATGGCCACAAGCCCTGTGCCAGGCAGGAAGCGCCATCTGTGTCCTCCTGCCCGTGTGCTGCTGGCTGCCTTGCTGAGGGCTCCCAGGTGCCTCTGGATGGGGCTGCTCTGGAGCTGCTGTGGGGCTGCGGCGCTGCTGCCGGGCAGCTTGGCCGGGCTGGGGCAGAGCCTTAGGGGCTGGGGCACTGGCAAGCCCTGAGCAATGGGCTGTCAGAGGCCATAAGCAGCCCTTGTTTGCTTTGGGATCACCCTTATTTTGGGAGCAGTGCAGGGGGGAAGAGAGAAAATGTGGGCTTCCCTCAGCCATGGCTGGGTTTTTCCCTACCATGTAGGAGTTGGGCCTTCCTCAAGGCCCTGACAGAGATAAGAGATTTTCCCTTTTTCCTTGTTTTCCCTTTTTGTATCTAATGTCTTTTCAATAATGTGTTGTTTGTTTTTCCAGAGGAAGCGTTCCAGGTGGTTCAGTGTGGATGGGGAAGTGCTGGGGAGCAGCTGTGGCGTGGATGGGCCGTGCCCTTGGAGAAGGCTGAGGCCATGGTTTGGGAGCAGCTTTTCTTGCAGCCATGGCTGGTGTGAGGTGGGTCCCTGTGTGCTTGGCAGGGTGGGATCAGAGCTTTTGGGAGCTGGCAGCGAGCACAGGAGCATCCTGCTCTGGGCAGCTGCTGAGGGCTGGATGTGCCGTGGCTGGCTGCAGGCTGGGCACATGTGCTGCCCTCCTGCTCTGCTGCCAAAGGCAGCAGGGATGGGCAGCTCTGGGCACAGCTCTGGGCACAGCCAGCATGGCCTGGGCACCGCAGGCCTTGGCACAAGGGGACGGGAGCCCTCAGCTGACGGGCACTTTCTGCTTTCTCTCCTTGCAGCCGGGCTCTGCGGGTGCTGAGGCTGCTCTGGGCTCTGCCAGGGCTCTGCTGGGCTCAGCCCTGGGCCCAGCTGGGCTGGCTCTGCCCTCACATTGCTCTGACAGCTCTGCATCAGACGAGCCCCTTGCGAGCACAGCGCCTGAGCTTTCTGCTTTGGCAGGTGAGTGAGACTCTGCTGCAGGCCCAGAGATTGCAGCTGGGGACACACATGCAACTGGCAAGGACCCAAACTCTCCACAGTCCCGGCTGAACGCCTGGATCTCCCCAGGATGTTTTGTCTATCCCATTCTTCCTTCTTGATTGGCTGGAATTGTGCAATTGCACTTTGTTCCTCCTCTAGAAGTGCCACGAGTGGGCCAAAGCTGGCGAGTGGGCCGTGCTCCTGAGGCAGTGCAGTCTGCAGCTGATGGATGGAGAATTGCCCTTCTGCACTGCCAAACCAGAGCAAAAAGCCGTAAGTGGGACTTAGTTTCTCTTTGAAATCTCTGACAGTTTCAAAAGGAATGTGCAGCTCATTCCCAGGCTGAGAAGGAAGGTCATCTTCTAAGGGATTTGGGCTTTGACAGAGTTTCCATTCCCAGTCCTGCTTGGAGATGGAAGGGCACAAAGCAATTTCCTCTTGCTTCGACCACAGTTTCAAATACCAATGTTGGAAACAAAGCCCAAAATCTTTTAAGAGACTGCTGAGGTCAGTAAGATGGATCCATGCCATCAGCACATTTGCAATGGAAATAACTGAGTTCTCTTTTTCAAAAGATCATTTACTTCTTAATGCAAAGAATGTAACTTTGCATTTATGTTTTGGTTTTTTCACTAACATTATGTTATGTTTTTTCACTAAAACTTGGATTTTATTCTTATCTTTTACAATTAACCAATTTTTTTCCTTTTTCCTATTTTTTCCTTTCAATAGAAAGCATGTCCTATCAAAGGAATGTCCTTTGCTCCTGGTTCCCGTGTGGAGCAGCTCCCTTCCTGCTGGCTGAGCTGCTCAGGCAGAGCCCGGCAGCTCCTGGCCCTGCAGGGCTGAGGCTTTTCCCCATTGCTGGGCACAGACTGATGGAGCAGCACTGCTGAACACAGGCACACAGAGGGACCAGCAGCAGCTGCCTTTGGCCACCTGAGGCTCCCAGGCCCAAACTCTGAGCAGCCAGGGCTGGAAGAGACTGGCAGGATCTGATCCCTGACTCTGGGCCAGGGCTGCACAAATGACCCCACAGCAGCAGCAGCAGCAGCAGCAGCAGATGGAGCTGACTTTGAGCACAGCCCCTGCCCCTCTTCCCTCGCGTGTGCAGCGGTGTCACAGCAGCCTGAGGCACCTGGGAGCCCCCAGGGCCAGCAGGGACTGGAGATGGCAGCCCTGGGCTCCTGGAGGCTGTGCAAGGAACAGAGCTGGGCACTCCCTGTGCATGGGGAGCTTCCAGATGGAAAAGGCTGCTGTGCCCAGGCAGCTCCAAGGGCACAGAAAGGAGGCTCTGGAGCACTGGATCTGTGCCAGTGCCACAGTCCTGGGCAGCAGCCGGCGAGCCCTGGGGGAGCAGAGGGCACAGCAAGAGGGACAGAAGCAGGCAAGGGCAGAGACTGGAGAGAGCCAGGCCTAGGAGCAGGAACAGCTGCTCCATTGCACTCTTGGAGAAAGCGCTTGGCTGGTTCAAAGCGCTGAAAGGCGTGAAGGGCAGAGAGGAGGCCACAGCAAACAATGCTCCTGTTTGCCCAGCCTCTCCTCTCCATGTCCCAGAAGGAATTGCATGGACTGTGTTCTTCTCTCCGAGCCATCTCGTTCAGCATGAGCAGCTCAGCACCAGGAGCTGAAGGAGCTGAAGCCTCAGGCCACAGGAGCTGGGCAAGAGGGAACTTGTGGAGCAAAGTAATGCTGCTAAAATAGCCCCAGCTGAATGCAGTGGATAGAATCATGGAATCACAGAATCCTTTCGGTTGGAAAAGCCCTCTGAGCTCAGCCAGTGCAGCCGCTCACCCAGCAGTGCCAAGCCCAGCACTAAACCACGTCCCTGAAGTGCCAAGGCCTGGACACCAGCCCTGAGTGAGGCCTGGACAGCAGGCCCTGAGCCAAAGGTGGCCTCTGGATGAACCTTCCAAGCAAAGGTTATCTTTGTATCTGCTCCCTGATGAAATATGCATGGTCATTAGGCCCTGTAATAGATGTAGCCACTAATTAGTGAGACATGTATTGACCTTTGTGTATTTAGAAGCCAGACAAGGCCATGAAATCTGACATCTGGCCTTGTTTGGGGCTGTATGGTCAAAGTCAGCTCCCTTGGTTCCTCCTTGAGCCCTGGCCAGGCTTTGGCAGGGACCCAAGAGGAGGATGAAAGCAGATGTTGCCACACGAGCAGTGCTGTCAGTTTGTTCATTCAGCACTGTCAGAGCTGGGCCCTCTCCCAGAGGGGTTGGAGCCTCTCCTGGGGCTGGAGGCACCTGCAGGAATTCCCAGTGCCCAGGAGTGGCTCTGCAGCCCTTGGCTGTGACAGCTTCCCCAGCTGCTGTGTGGGTCTGGGGGATGGTAAAGGCTGAGGGTAAATGCTGCTGGATCTTTGTTCATCACTGCTGCAATCTTTGGTGGGGATGGTTGGGTGCATTGCTGAGCTGCTCCTTTTGTGATTCTTTGCTGCTCTGAACTGCAGGAAATGACACTGATTCCTTCAGTTGGAGTCTGTGTCTTTGGTGCTGACCCTGCCCACTGGTAAAACAAAACTGGCACAGTCTGGCCAGATCCCAACAAAATGTCACTTGTTCAGTGTAAATGTGAGGAATCAGTCCCATCAGAAATTCCCAGCTGGGAAGCCTTTCCCTGGAGTTCCCTGGCTTTGGAGTGGGCTGAGATCAGAGCCCCGTGGGGGCAGTGGGGCAGTCGGGTAAAAGAAGCTGCACCCCTGGATGGCTTCAAATGCACCCAAAAATTGCAAATGGAAAAGGAAAAGACCTTGTGGGTTTGGGCAGACAAAGATGAATTTGTTAAGAGTCCATTGGAAACAGCACCTTCAGAAGGAACAATTATTGTTGGAATGCTCCCACATGGAGCAACAGAAGAAGGTTCTAATCTGGAGCTCAGATGCATTTGTGCAAGTGAAATATTAATATAATAAATAACTATATATATATATATATTTATAGGATAATAAGACCTTAATATATATATTTATATTTTATATATGTCCATATCAATCTATATCTATATTTCTCTATCACTGTCTACATATAAAATTATCATAATGTGAAGTAGTGCTGACAATGCTGATTTGGTAGCTTTGGGTGCTGACGGATGTAACACTAAATACCCTACAGAACAGGATTGGCCAGGACCCTAATGTCAGTGGCCAACTCTATGAGATTGTATACAATGAAAAAGGAGGAAGGGAGGAAATAGGCTATTTTTACAGGATTCACTGATACTGTGATGCAGAGTGCTTTGTTTGTTCCTATGAAAAATACAGTGATTAAGCCTGCAGGGTTTTTCATGTACCAGACTATGCACAAGCTGCAGGACCTGGTTGAACAGGTTGTTAAAAGAGCAGTTGGAAAAATGAGGAGATGGAACCTTTGCCCATGGAGAACCCATCTCCCAGATGTGCTCCATGCCCTTCACAATGGCTCACTGGGGAAATGGAAACGCCCTGGCTGTGCACGGCTGCCCCCAATTTGCAAATCCAACCATGGGCAGTGAGACTTGGGCTGCCTGGGAAATTGTTCTGGCTGTGATGGCCCCTGGCAGGGCCAGCCCAGAGGCTGCAGGGCTGGGCCTTCATGCATTGGAATTAATGAGGAGAAATTCAAAGCAAATGAGAGCTATCAATATCGAAACAGGAATTCGGATTCCTCCAGGACACTTTGCTTTGGTAACTGCGCCCTTGGAGCTTGGCCTTGCAAAGTGTTCCTGTCATGGCAGGAGGAAATGATGCAGAATATTCAGGAGAAATTACAGTAATTCTGTTAAACTATAGTGACCAGGATTGGATTATTCAACCCCATGACAGGGTAGCACAATTACTGATCTTGCAATTTTAAGAACGATTTTGCAAAAAGGAGATCCACCTCCAGTCACCACCGTTTGTGCAGATAAAGGGTTTGGATGCAGCAGCCCTGATAATGGAGCCAGAGTGTGGGTCCGGAGGCCAAATGGCCCTCCCAAGGCAGCTGAAGGAGCAGCTCCTAGGAAAGACAACTCTGAGTCCTGAACCCTGGGCAGGAACAATGGGAATGTGTCCCTGCAGCCAAGGATTCTGTGTGAAAACAAGGAGATTTGACAGGGGATTGTTTTACACATCCTGCCAGACCAAATCTCCCTGTTTGCCCCAAGGGCCCCTGTGGAAAATGCTCTGATCCATGGGGCTCCATGTGAAGGCTGCTGTGACACTGAGGGACTTGCACAGGAATTACATCCAGGAGCCTGGGTGCCCCTCAGGGACTGGGACCCGGCCCCTTCCAGCCAGAGGGGAAAGGGCCCCCCAAGCCTTGTTAGCCACAGACAGCATGGTAAAGCTGAACAGCAAAGGGCCTCAGGGCATTATTCTGGAATTAAATAGTGCCAGCTCCAGGCACAACAGAATTCTTGTTCCTAACTCCAATGGGATTGAGAAAAAAGAATGAAGAACGGTGTCACTAAAGTACTCCTGATGTCTGTAAGGTGTACCTTGAAAGTCAGCCAGAATCTTTGTCTGTCACAAACACCTCCAGTGTTTCACCAAGGGATTAGTCATCAAAATGTAATGATGAGTTATGATAGATTGCTGAGCTTATCCTTTTGTAATTCTTTGCAGCTGTGCATGATATAAATGACACAATTCCTTCAGCTGGTGTCTGTGTCTTTGGTAGTGACCCTGCCCACTGGAGAAACAGGGCCCCCTCTTGCCTAAGTGTTACCTGGCAAGGCAAAAGCCCTCCCTCCAAAATTCCCCCCTTCATACCCTGAGCATGATGTGCTCTGGTCTGGGCTATGCCGGGGGTCAGTTGGGGTCCCCTGTCCTGGCTGTGTCCCCTGCCCAGCTCCCCCGCAGCCCCAGCCCCTCCCCAGCGTGGCTGGACGAGGGGCAGGACAGGCCTTGGCTGTGCTGCAGCTCAGCAAGAACAAAACCATCTCTGCGTGCTCAGCCCTGTGCTCAGCACCCGGCCCAGCAGGGTCTCAGTGCCAGGGGCTGTGCCCTCAGTCCCTGCCAGGGGTTTCCATGGCAACTGCCAGGCCAGGTGACCCAGGTGTCCCCCCAGTGCCAGTTGCCATGGAAACAGTGCCCAGCCCTGCCCCTTTCTGTCTGGCTGACCTGGCCTTTGGCCCTGGCAGTGCCGGTGGCTGCTGGTTCCTGGTGCCAGAGCGGCCAGCGCGGCACAGGGCAGGTGGCCATGGCACAGCCCCCAGCAAGGGATCCCCTCTGGCTCTGGGCACTGACACCAGCCCTGAGCACGGGGCCAAGGCAGCTTTCCATGGCCACCAACCATCACAACGGCTCTGGGCATTGGTTGCCATGGCACCAAACCAAGGAACGGGTCCCTGTGGCCATTGCCATGGGAGTGGTGGCACCAACGATTGTCACTGCAATTGTACCTGGAACAGCCCTGGCAGCGCTTTGTCCCAGGGTTGCCATGGCAGCTGAGGACAGCAACAGCTGGGGCTCTGCAAGGGCCCTGGGGCAGATGGGAAGGAGCAGCAGAGCAGGGGCTGATCCATCCCCAGTGCGCTGCACAGCCCAGGGCAGCGTCCCAGAGTGTCCTCATGGAGCTGCCAACAACATGCCCCCTCTGCAGCCGTGGCCTCTCCCCAGCTCACACAGGTGCTCCATCCTTGCAGGCACAGACACGGCAGCACTGGCTCAGCAGCCCCTGTTTGCATTGCACAGAGCAGGGGGAGCACCCCCATGCTGTTGGTGTGGGGACATGAACCTGAGGGAGCACAAATGCCATCAGCCCCTGGGGCCAGCAAGGGCTGGGGGATGGCAGGGAAACCACCCAGGTTTGTCCTGGCCTCTGCACTCAGCCAGAAAGTTTGTTCCCATCAGCTGGGAGTGCCCTGTGAGTGCCATCCTGTGGGTGCCCTGTGATGGCACTCAAGGTGATCTGTTCCATAACCTTGCTGGGCACCCAGGTCAGGCTGACAGGCCTGGAGGTCCCCAGATCCTCCTTCCAGCCTTTCTTGGGGATGGGCTCACACTGGCACCTCCAGTCCTCTGGGAGCTCCCTGCTGAGCCAGCACTGATGGTAAATGATGGAGCGCAGCCTGGGGAGCTCATCCACAGCTCCCTCATTGCCCTAGGATGGATCCTGTCTGATCCCATTCACCTGTGAGCATCTGAGTGGCTCAGCAGGTCACCCAC
This sequence comes from Ammospiza nelsoni, assembly GCF_027579445.1. Classification (NCBI taxonomy): domain Eukaryota; kingdom Metazoa; phylum Chordata; class Aves; order Passeriformes; family Passerellidae; genus Ammospiza; species Ammospiza nelsoni. The sequence continues at coordinate 1,654,833 of NC_080661.1, read as the reverse complement.
TGCTTCCTCCTCGATTCCAGGGGCTGTTCTGCTCCCTGTGCCCATTTACCAGCTCAGGAGAACACTTGTCCTGAGGATATCCTCCCCTAATATTGAAAATTGAAACAAACTAGGGGTAAAGTAGCTCAGCCTTTTCCTTATCTTGTGTTAGTATATTCTCCTCTGCAACCAATAGAGTAGAGGTTCTCCTACTCCTCCTTTTTGCTATTATTTTTTATAAAAAAATTTTTATTCTTTTTGCAGAACCCTCCAGGTTAAGTTTTAATAGAGTTTTCAACTCTCAGCTTTTCTTTCTGTATGACCCGGCAACATCCTTAAAGATTTCCTGAGTTGCTGTTCCTTTTTCCACCCCTGAGTCTCCAGAAAAACTCCATGGGCAGCCAGGCCAGTCATTTTCCTCACTAGCTCATCTTCTGCCACACTGGGACAGGCTGCTTCTTCCCCCTTATGATTACTTTCTTGAAATGTGTCCGTCCTTCCAGGACCCCTCTGTTGTTAAGGGCTGTTTCCCTTAAAGCAATCACTACCTGATTAGGTATTCCCCAAATCTGCAGCCTAAACAGGCCAAAATCTGCCCTTCCTATTTCCAGTGCAGAAGTTTTGTTACTGCCCCTCCCTCTTTCACAGAACATTGAACACTTCATTATTTCATGGTCACTGTGCCCCAGGCAGCCTCTGAGCTCCACATCTGCCACCAGCCCTTCTCTGTTTGTGAACAGCAGCAGAAGGAGCTTTCCTTGGCAGTGGGAGTGTTACCAAAAATTTAGTAAAACAGAAAATTCCTTAACCCCAATGTAGCATTAAGAAGCAGCATTCTTTATTCAGCTGGATGCACGGGGGAGAGCTCCTCCCAAAGCTGTGCATGCTGAGTACAGGAAAGTTTCTGTTTATATTCTGTATTTTGCATACATATTAATTGATTGTCCTGGACTAAAAATACATATGATAATAATTTCTCCAAAATCATTAATATATTTCCCCTCCCCTTTACCCATGCATTCTCCTGTCCTGGGGGTCTCCCTGGTGGTCCCTGGTGGTCATGGACCCCAATGTTCCCGTGGGCCTGGCTGAGCTGGCAGGACACTGAGGCTGCTGAACTTCCAAGTTCCTTCTCACACAATGGGCACTGTGTGGTTTCCACAGGCCTGGAGTTGTGGAGAACAAGCTCCAGGTGTGAGCTCACCTGGTGAAGACAATTTATCATCTGGTACCATGTGGTCACAGAGTGGGCTATGACATCACAGAGTGGTTTAGGTGAGGTCATCGAGCAGCCATGGCATCATAGTCTGCCTTTGTGACATCAGAGATCCAGCTGTGACATCACAGGGCACAGGTCTGACATCACAGTGCAGACTATGGCATCACAGACTCTGGTGTGACATCAGAGACCAGCTGTGTGACATTGGAGAATGGGCTGTGACATCACAGAGCAGGCTGTGACATCAGAGACCAGCTGTGTGACATCCCAGTAGGGCTGTGTCAGGTCCCTGGGTTGGTCACTCTGCCCCAGCTCCCCCTCACAGTTTCTCCCAACAACTCCAATGCTGTCCATGCCCAGCAGGGTCTCTGTCCCCCGGGATCCCCCTGGCCCACCTGGAGCCACAGCCTCCACCAAAGGATGTTCCACAGGATCCACCCCAGAGCCTGACAGGGGACAAGGGGCCAGGGCTGTGTGACCAGGACATCAAGGACTGGGATTATCCAGGTCACTGGGGCCAGGTTTGGGTTTCCCAGGGCAGGAAAGATGTCTGGCAGCTGGAGCAGGGTCTGGGAAGGGCCTCCAAGGTGGGGCTGGAGCCCTTGGGCTGTGAGCAGAGGCTGAGGGAGCTGGGCTGGTCCAGCCTGGAGCAGGGAAGGCTGAGGGGCTCCTCATCCCAGCCTGGCAGTGCCAGCGAGGAGGGGATGGAGAACACAGAGCCAGGCTCTTCAAAGGGGGCTGGGGGGAGACAAAAGCCGATGGGTGGAAGGGGAAAGAGGGGAGATCAGCCAGGGCATGAGGAGATGAAATGAGTCAGGCTGCTTTCAGGATTTCCTCAACACCAAGAGCAGCCTGAACTCCCTTCTCCATCCACCACTGATAGATTTGCAAATCAGGAATTGTTTGAACTGTTCTGTCCTCAGTCCAGGAAAAGAATCCTGATACAAGAACTTAATTGTGTTTATATCTATCACAGAACCACATTAATCAAAAATTAATTTTAGTATGCAAATCAGTTGTGAACAGTGGACTCATCAGACATGCTGGGACATTGGACATAGCTCAGAGAAGAGTTTGGAATTGTGTGATTGTTATTTTAATGGTGTAATTTTTATTAAGTTATATCCTGTTCAACTGTGGTCTGTTGGCTAGGTCCAGTGTGGGCTGGAGGGAGCTCAGATTTGCACAAGGCTGCTCTGAGTGCCAGCCTTGGATGGGGAAAATGGTGGGGTGGGGGTAGGGACAGAGTGTGATTGATTGTCAGCTATGAAAGGTCTTGATTTTCATACCCAGTCAAACTGCATGAGGAGGTACTTAGATTCAATGTCAATTGGAGATTGCACATTTCAATGAATTACTAGTAAAAAAAAAAATTACAGGACCTAAAAAGAAATTTTCTTGCTGTTTTTTAAAATTCAGGGTATTCACATTGAATTGGCTTCTGAAATCTGACTAATTAACCACACGTTTGATTTGAACAAATTATTAATTAAATCAAATTATTCCCAGAAGCTTAGCTTGTTTAGCTGTTCTGAATGTTAATGAGCCCTGGGACACTGAATTCCTGCACTGAAGAGCTGAAGGCTGAACAAGCCTCTGGAGCAGGAAAATTCAGCAGCAGCCTCCAAGGTGCTGAGGATGTCAGCAGCCCCCACTGAGGCCATCCCTGCCCAGAGACTGTGGGGGAATGGGCAGGCAAGGAGAGCGTCCCTGGGGCTGGGGCAGCACAACTCAGAGGCACCAGCGGCTCCAGCTGGGAAATGGAGTGTGGAATGTGGCTGGGAAAGCCCTGCCTGGGCTGGGCCAAGCAGGACAGACAAGCCCTGACTTCCATCCAGTAGGAAACTCTGTCAAGGAGATATTTAAAAGGAATTACAATTGTTTCTGTATTCTGAATTGGACTTCCTGGAGAAATACCAACAAGAGATACTCAGGAGCTCAAAACAACAAAACAGTCTTTACTGGGAACTTCAGAAAATCAGAGAATCTTTGGCAAAATCTTTAATATGACATTCAATCAAAAAGAAACACTTCTCATTACATTGACTTGGCCCATTCAACTTCACGAACTCTAAGCCTATTCAATTTTAAGTTAATCGAAATTTGCAAGAAGAGGAAATTAGAAGAAGACACAGAAAGAGAGAAAGAAACAAAAAATATTAGAGATGCACACACACAGCTGCCAGTCCCTGGAGTCCAGCTATGTTCAGATGGAAATTCCAAGAAGAGGTAGGGTCAAGATGTGTGCTTGCCTTGCGGTCAGCCTTCAATACCCCTTGGTCTTCCTGGGCCCTTCCCCCAGGTGGGACTGTGGCTCATTTGGTCCCTCAGGAGCTGGGCTGGGGCTGCAGAGGTGGCTGTGGAGCATTGCCTGTGCTGTGCCAGGGACTGGCAGACACTGCTGGGCTGGGATAGAGGCTCTGGGGGGATTGGGTCACAGGGCAGGGCAAGGCTGGACCTGCCCCTTCCTCCCCCACACACAAAATGTTTCAAGCCAACAATCTCCTCCAGTCTGTCACAACAGGGAATGCTGGAAGTTAAATCCCAATTCTAGCCATGGGCACCTGTCTGAGAAGGACAGTTCTTTTCTGTAGGAAGGAAAGCACAGAGCCCCAGTGTTTAGAAGGCAGGTGAGAGCCTCACTAGGCCAAGGCCAGTCAGACTGGAATGGCAGATTTTGTCAGGGAGCAGTCTTTGGATTTAGGGAATTTTGGAGGTGGAAGCTCAATCTCAGCCATGGGCACCTGAAGAATCAGGACATTTTTTTCCCATAGGAAAGACAGTACGGAGCCTTCCCCACTGTTTTGGGGACAGATGAGAGCTGACCCTTGTGAAACCACTGCCAGCCAGACTTGTCCTGGCAACATTCCTATTGGAACAATACCTGGACATAAGGAAATTTGGAGGTGAAATCCCAGTTTTGGCCATGGATGCTTGGAGAAGAAGGAGAGTTCTTTTTCTATAGGAAGGAAAGCACAGATCCCCAGTGTTTTATTAGCAGAAGAGACAACTGAATTCTTGATGATCTTGGCACCAAGGGGCACTGCATTCCATGAGGCCTTGCAGTGTCACAATGGTGCCAAGGATTCCATGAGGCCTTGCAGTGTCACAATGGTCTCCGTGGTTCCCCAGGCCCCACAGTGTCACGTGATTCTTCTATTCCATGAGCCCTGCAATGTCACAATGGACCTTTGGGCACAGGGGGTTTGCAGTGTTACAATGGTCTTGTTTGGTTCCCAATCGTCACAATGGACCACTGATGACAGGAGGCCCTGCAATGTCACAATGGAGCCTTGATTTCATGGGGCCTCAGTGTCACAATGATCCCCACATTCCATGGGGCCACAGAGCTGGCATTGCACACATGAAATAGAGGTGTGTGGCTCCATGGAATGTAGGGATCATTGTGACACTGGCGGAGGGGGACCCGGGGGGACAGGAGACCCCACTGTGCATGAACAGGGTTGGATTTCTCTGGAGTAAACTGTGAGGGGGGGCTGGGGAGGATTGACATCCTCGGTGACTTCACACAGCTCCTTTGATGTCACATAGCCCCCTTGTGATGTCACACTGCCCCTGTGATGTCATACATCACCTGTGATGTCACACAGCTCCTGTGATGTCACAAAGCTAACTCAGTTACCCTGTAATGTCATACAGCAGTGCTGTGATGTCATAAAAGACTGTGATGTCACAGTCTGTTCTGTGATGTCACAGCCTGCTCTATGATGTTACACAGCCACCCGGTGAAGTCACAGCCCACTCTCTGATGCCACAGAGCCACACTCTATGATGGCAGAGTCTGCTCTATGCTCTCACATCCTACTATGTGATGACACATCCAGCTCTGTGATCTCATAGAACACTCAAGAACTCAGTTACACTGAAACCCTGAAGTCTCTTGGACTTTGAAGAGAACCCTGTCAGGAACACAAGTGAGAAAGTGTCCCCAGGTTCCAGGTAGAGCAGAACACTGGAGGCAGTGATGACAGCTGGGGACAAGCAAGGCAAAGGTGTCTCTGGTGCTGAGCAAAGTTTGATGTGTTTGAGGAATGCAAAGGGCCAAGGCCTGAGCCCCAGCCCCTGGCCAGGCAGATCCTGTCCCTCCCTCCTTGCTCAGGGCTCTTCCCGGGATGGGCACTGGCATGTGGGCATGTGCAATGCCAAGGGCAGGAGCATGGGGCGGCCCCTGCCAGGCTGCTTAGCAGGGACAAGGAGGCAATGAGGCCCCAGGCCTGCAAGGGTCACTTGTCCCCTCCTGGCCTCAGGCCCAGGGCCAGCAGCCATGGCCAAAGTGCTGCCAATGTTGGCTCTGGCAGGGCTGTCTTGCAGCTGCTGCCCATCCCTGTGCCCTGTGCAGCCCAGGCTGTCCCACGGTGTCCCTGCCCTGCGCCTCTGTCCCTGCAGGCTGTTGGCATCCCCCGGCTGCCCCACCTGGCTGGGCCCTTCCTTTGCTGACAGCTCTGCCTCCTGCCTGCCTCTGCCTGCCCACACAGAGCCTGGGGCTGCTCCAGGCTCTGGCAGGGAAATTCCTTTCTGCTGCTGCCCAGGCTGGACCTCCCCAGCTGCCCTTGCTGCCATTATTTCCTTCTCATGCTTATATCCTCCAGGAAGAAAAGCTCCAGCCTCTCTGAAACCACCCTTCAGCCCCTGCCAGGCTACTCCTGTTCTGTCCTCAGTCTCCACCCCACTGAGCCCAGAGCCTGCAGCCTCCACCTGCTGTAATGAGGCCTCCAAACCCCATCTTGGGAGGTTTTTGGGTCCTCTCCAAGGTCTGTGAAAATGGGAAAATAGAGGTCAAAGCTATTTTCAGGCAAATCTTGCAGTGGCAGAACACGGTCAATATCTCTAATGTGAATGAGGTGGGATTTGCATTTGTTAGAAGGAGGAAATAATTTGCAATGATGAGAGTGGAACAAAACTGAAACTGTTTCTCCAGAGAAGTGGATGTGCCATCCCAGGAATTGTCCAGGAGCAGGAGCTTTGTGCAACCTGACATAGTGAAACCCCATCCCCTACCCAAGGATGGAATTCCTGTTGTGTGGGTTCTCTGATGTGCTGGGTGAGCTCACAAGGCTTCTGGTCAGAATGTCAGCTGAGGGCAGCCAGGCTGCTGCAGCAATTCAGAGGCATCTCCCTAATAATTTTAATAACCAGATGATAACAACCCACTGAAACTTGAACAGAACTCGTTCACATTTAAGCGGTTAAGCAATCACTATAGGGAAAAAAAATGGATAGACCAGTACATTTAGAAAATGTTGCATTTCTTCATTGCAAAAAAAAAGCACAATCAGTAGAGCATATATTGTTCATCCACTCAGCTGGGCAAACCACTAAACTGCTGCACCAGAAGACGGGCCCTATCCCATCCTATATTTCCCTTTGCCATTCTCTCTCAGAGTGCAGATGAGACAAAACCAAAAAGTTCAACTTGAGTCAATCTTTACCTTCAAAGGAAATTCAGGAACCTTTGGCAGAGGCCAATGCTCTGCACGTTGATGAAATCTTCGCAGAGGCCAATGCTCTGCAGGTGTAAGAACTTTGCAGAGGCCAATGCTCTGCGGGTGTAGGAATTCTCTGCGCAGGCCAATGCTCCGCGAACAATTCCCTTGGCGAATCGCCCAGGGAAGCCGCCTGCAGGAGCCCAGGCTGCGCACACCCAGCCAGGGCCGCGTTCTCAGGCAGCTGAGGCCGCGCCGCTGTCGCAGACGGGGCCGCCGCGCCGCTGTCGCAGACGCCGCCGCCCCGTTCGCGGTTCCCAGGCACCCGCGGCCTCCGGCAGCCGCCGCCGTTTCCCAGATCCTGCCCCTCCCGGCCCCGGACGCTCCCCAAGATGCTGCCGGGGCTCGGGGGCATCGTCCGCCCGGGCTGGGGCTGGGCCTCCCCTGCGGGACAAGGTGAGGGGGGGTCCCCGGGGCTCGTGTCCCCCCGGGGCATGTGTGAGTCCCCAATGTGCCCCCAAGCCGGAGTCACCCCCTTTTCTCTGCCCAGAGCTCCTGAGCCAGCTCCTGCTGCCCCCCGGCAGGGGCTTTGGAGAGCCCCCCGGGGACCCCCTTGAATGCCCATTCCTGGGCACTGGGACCCCCCGCATCTCCTTCCCCAGCTGCAGGACCCCCTGCACCCCCTTATCCTGCCCCCACACCCCCTGCACCCCCTTTCCCGGGTATCCTCCTCTGCCAGGCCCTGGATCCCCCGTTTCCATGAGCCCGGGGACCCCCGGACCCCATTCCTGGCCAGCCGGGGGCCCCTCACCCCCAGGCCTCCCTTTGCCCAGCGACCGGTGACGCCACCAAAGACTCGGGGCGCCATTGGCGGGCAGCAAAGAGCGGCGCCAATGGCGGGGCCGGAGGCGGCTCAGGGGGCGGGGCCACAGCAGAGCAGCGCGATGGCTCCAGCGCTGGGGCTGGGGGCGCTCCTGGGCCCCGGGGGGCGGCGAGAGCTGAGGGGGACCCCGGCACCGGGACTCTGTGATCGCCCGTTCCGGAGCACCGAGGGGCCCTGGAACCCCCATTCCTTGGCACCGCCATCCCCCCGCACCCCCATTCCCGGGCATGGGTTCCACCCTGCGCCCCCTTATCCGGCACCAACAACCCGCACCCCCTTCCCGGCCATCCCCCCTCTCCCAGCCCCCAGAGCCCCATTTTCCTTCACCCAGAGACCCCCTGACCCCTATTCCTCCCTTTGGGAATGTGGAGCAGCACGATGGGGGTTCCCCTCCCCGCCTCACCATGCCGTGCTTCCCAGAGCCGGAATCCAGCGGGAATCTCACCCTGGTGCTCCCTGGGTCTGTCCACGCTACCATCGGCGTTGTTCTCCTCATCGGATTCAGCGTCTGGAGGCTCCAATCCGCTTCCCCCCAAACCCTTCCTGGGGTTCACCCTCCCAAGACTTCTGGGGGTCCCCCATGTCCCACCCAGTCCCCCCAAACTCCTCCTGGGTCCCCCATAAGCCGCACATGGGGATTCCTGGGAGTTCCCCTGGTGCTCCCCCATTCCCAGGATTTTGGGGAGTCCCCCCCGACCTGTCCGTGCCCCCCCAGATTTCTTCCACAGCCCCACTGTGATGGTGGGGCTGGAGGCTGAGTGCTGGTGCCCCTTGCCTGCAGCAGATCCAGCGCTGAGGGGAGTTCGGGGCTCCCTCAGCATTTGGGGTCCCCTGGGGGTTGGGGTGACCCCCCAGGCCCCCAGGATCCCCCTTAACACGCTGATGCTGCCTGTGCTCAGTGAGGGGGTTCATTCCCAGCACGGGGTCCCAGCTCTGTCACCAGCATTGCCTAGGTACCCCCAAAAACTCCTAGGACCCCCAAACCCCCTGGAACACCCCAAAATCATCCCTGGGCTCTCCAAAAGCTCCCCAACACCACAAAACCCCATACAGATCCCCCCAAACCCTCCCAGGACATCAAAATTCCCAGAGGAGGTCCCCCAACATCCCCCCAGATCCCCCTGAGAAGGTTCATACCTGGCACGGGATCCCCATCTCTGTCACTGGCAGGTACCCCAAAACAGCCTTGGGTTCCCCTTGGCATCGCCTAATCCCCCCTTTGGACACCCAAAACCCCCTCCTTGGGAACCCCCAAAAATCCACCATGACCCCCCAAAATCCCCGGTATACACAAAACCTCCCCAGGAACCCCTCACAACAGTTTATACCCAGCACTGAGTCCCCATTGCCATCACCCAGGGACTCTCAAACCCTCCCAGGACCCCCAACATTCCCAGGATCTCCAACTCCCCCTCCCAGGCTCCACTGTCGGAATCAATGGGAGCAGTGTTGCCCTTTCTTAGGAGACTTATAGTGGGACCCGACCATAGTGGGGGCCCTTAAAGCGGCGATGGTAGAGAGAACCCCAAAAATCCACCCTGGGAGGCAAAACATCCCCTACAGGGGCTTGGAGTGGGGGCCCCATAAAAATGCCAATTAGAGCTGTCATGATCCCCCCTTGAAAGGGGCTTGTGTGGCTGCGGCCCCGCAAACACCCTAAAATGGGAAGGAAAAAACACCCTTGGAGTGGTGGGATCCCCCCAAAAAAACCCTCAAAAGATAAAACCTCCACTTCAAAGGGGCCTGGAAGACCCTTAAAGGGTCTCGAGGAGGGACAAGATCCCCTCCTTTGCTGGGGCCTCTCCCAGCCAGGAACTCTCCCGTTCGCTGCCCTCGGGGCAGCCCCTGAGTCTGTCCAAACACGGGAACTTCGCCGTGCTGAGCCCAGATCCAGAGTCCTGACTCCTGCACAGGGCACAGCAAATCCCCCGCTCGCTGCTGTGCATTGTCCCTGCTGAGGCTCAGACACTGCCGGGGCACATTCCCTGCCTGCAGGATTCGTGCCCGACCTGAGCACTGCACTCCAGCATTGCTTTCCAACAAAACCAGGGCAAGGCAAACTGGGTGTAGCTCATGGTATTTTGCAGTGTCTAAAACTCGCTAAGTCACCAGTCTGAGAGGTGAGATGCATTTGGGGTTCATGGCATGGAGAAGCAGTGCAACATGGAAAGGGGGAGCATAGGAATAAATAGAAGAAAACATCTCAGATTGTTCCTTTCCATTTTCATTTCACCTCTGGAAAGCTGTTTCAATTCCCCAGGACTCTTCTCCACAGTCCTGTCTGCCCTTTTCAAGAACCTTTCCTGGAGAACGAGGCGCAGCTTCTGTCACAAGATGTGCCCCCAACTGCAGCTTCTCTTAGCTTTCCACACTGTGAGTGAAGCACGACTTTGCAGCAAAGCAAGACAAATGTTTGGATTCCTTGGCAACTTGTTCTTACTTTTCCTTGTGGGCTGGGCAGTTGTGCCATTGCTGAGTTTTTCATTGTGCCTTTCTAACCCAAGAGAACAGGAGGTTTTGTTGGGGACTTGCTGGGGAATGCAAGCCTGACCGAATGCAGAGAGAATCTCCAGGACACTCTGGAAGCTCCCTGGGCTGGGCTTGGGTTCCTGCTGGGACTCTGCAGAGAGCTGGGCTCCAAGTGGGATCAGCAGCAGTGCAAAATACCTCTGGGCATCTCCATTTTCTGCTGCTCCAAGGAAGCTATGAAGGCAGTCAAGTTCTGTTTTTTTGATCTCCTGGTGGATATTTTCATTTGATTTGCCACTCCAGAGGCAATTTCTGTGAGTGTCTCTGTAGGTTGATTCCATTTCAAGAGCACCAGCAGCAGGGTGGTGTTTGAGTGCTGCAAATGTGATCTGTGAGGCTTTCATTCCCCACGACTTAATACTCAAGGACTTGTGAGCATTTCAGTCTCTGCTAATCATGATGCCTGTGACAAAAACACTGAGTTCACCATCACAAAAGCACAGTGGGCAGCAGTGACTGAAAGCGGGAAGTGCAGGTGTACTGATAAAATTCAGGCGGCAAGCACAAGAGGGCCAAGAGCAGCCATGATCTCCAATTGCCAAGGCAGAGGCAGCAGTAGCCTCCTGCTGTCAGCTCAGGGTGAGTAAAAGAGCGCTGAAAACTGCCCTGGAACCTGATCCTTTCTTCCTCTGAGGGCTGGCTCAGGGCAGCACAGGTGGGCCCTGAGCAGTCAGGGCTGTGTGTGGGTGCTGGTTGCTCTGCTTCCGAATTAAGCTGGAAAAAGCCCTTGGGAGCCAAGAAAGGGGCAGGGGGGAAGGGACAGGTGCTGCTGCGGCCCCTGGCCATAAGCCCCGGCTGGGCCGGGCCGGGCCGGCGCCCCCTGCGCTGCCATTGCTGCTGTGAAGAGGCAGAATCTGTGGAAGTTCAGCGAGTGTCTGGTAAGGACAGCCTGCGAGCCCCAGCCTCAGCCCGGAGAAGCCCTCCGAGCGCCGTGCTCAGGGTGCGGGGCTGGCAGCTGTGCCCCAGCCCGGTGCTGCACGCAGAGGCCGCGCGGGCTCTTCTCCAGGCTCCCGTGGGCCCGAGCCGGGTGCCCACGGAGCCTCGGCCCAGCGGAGCAGCGGGCCAGCACCGCGGCTCCCCGGGCAGCAGCCGGCCCTCTGCCCCCTCCTCTCGGGAGCCCTTGGCCAGCGACTGCTGGCTGCGCCTCAGGGCTGTGCGGGCAGGGGAAGTCAGGGCCGGGCGCAGGTAGCGCCCGGCCCAGGGGCTGAGCCCGCGCCAACCCTTCCGTCCTGTCGCTCTCTCCAGCTGGCAGAGGACAGGAGCCAAGTGGCCGAGCACCTGCGCCGGGCCCTGCCCTACCTGGAGAGCCCACAGGAGTCCCTGCGAGAGGCGGCCATCAGGTTCATGGGTGAGTCCCGAGCCCGGGCTGCCCCTCCCCTCCCCGGCCCGCCGCAGCTCGGCCCCAGCCCCGCCTGCTGCCCCGGCAGCGCCAGCCGTGCCCTGGGGCGCCGTGGAGCCCCGCCTGGCCTGGGCGTTGCTGCTGCCGCCCTCTGGCAGCCGAGCCCTGGGGCGGCAGCGTGCGGCAAGGGCCGGGCTGAGCCCTGCCGGGCCAGCAGCCCGTGTGGCCGCAGCGCCGGCAGCGCCGCTGGCAGGGAGCTGTGCCGCTGGGGCCGTGACAGGCTCTGTGTTCACAGGCATGGCCGGCCGGCGCCTGAGGGGGCATCAGCAAGAGCTGCAGCTGATCTGCACTGGTGAGTGAGGGCAGCGGGCTGACAGCGGGGGCTGCCGGGGGAGCTGCAAGCCCTGCCCCGGCTGCAGAGGGCTCTGCTCCTTGTGCGGACATGGGGCGGCGTGGGCAGAGCACACAGAGATTTCAGGGCCACCTTGGGGATTCGTGGCCAGCAGCTTCTGGCCGGTGCCCTTGGTCCCTGCTCCCTCCTGGCCATGGCCAGAGCCGGCTGGGATGGCCCTGGCAGGGGTCTCTCCTCGGCTCCCCGCAGATCCGGGATCTGACCGTGGCTCTGTCCCTCTCTCTTGCAGCTCTTGAACCGCTGACAGAGGACATTAGCAGTGCCGTGTCGGACGTGGCGCTAGAAACACTGTATGGCCTACAGGCACTGCAGAGGGAGCGATATTCCCTCTTCCAGAGGCTTCAAGATCAGGTCCGCAGGACATGGAGGACACGGCCTCGTCTGTTGGGGCTCAGCTGGCTGCGCTGCTGCAGCTCTGCAGAGAGCTGATGCCAGAGGCTCTGTCTGCTGGGGCCACCTGAGCCAGCAGGAATTTTCCATTTCTTTAAGATTGTTCTTTTCTTCTTTTTGTTTTTTTTTTGTTTTCTTTAGTATATGAATATAGAGTGTGTTATAATACACAGACTCCCAGGAGCTTTCTTTTGCTACCCAGGGTCTGCAGGGCATAGGGGAAGAGGGGGAGAAAGGTACCTTGGCTCAGCCAGCTGCCCAGGCGTGCAGTGGTCAAGGGAAAATGGCCAGAAGCCCCTTGTCCTGTGGTGGTACTGCTGAAGCCTTTGTGCTGGTGACAGAGCGGGTGGGCAGGGCCCGGGGCTGCGGGCATCCCAGCCAGAGCGGTGCCTGGAGATGGCCACAAGCCCTGTGCCAGGCAGGAAGCGCCATCCGTGTCCTCCTGCCCGTGTGCTGCTGGCTGCCTTGCTGAGGGCTCCCAGGTGCCTCTGGATGGGGCTGCTCTGGAGCGGCTGTGGGGCTGCGGCGCTGCTGCCGGGCAGCTTGGCCGGGCTGGGGCAGCCCCTGAGGGGCTGGGGCGCTGGCAAGCCCTGGGCAATGGGCTGTCAGAGGCCACAAGCAGCCCCCTGGCAGCCGCCTTGTTCCTACCAGAGCTGACTTGCAAGAGGGATCCTGGGCACTCTGGAACTAACAGCATCAGTGTTGTTGGAAACCCAAATGCAGGGAAATCTCAGACCTTTGGTCTTGTCAGCAAAGCTTAGAATTACACACGGGATTTGATCGGAGACCTTGGAAAGGGCTTCCAAACTTAGGTGCTAGAAGCGAGAATGAAGATTTCTACTTTATTATTGCAGAGACACAGGGAGAAAGGTTGAAGTGGAGGAAAGTTTAGAGTTTTAGGGCTGAAGATCTAGAAAAAATACAAGTAGTTACAATGGTAAACAAGAAGCTTAGGATGCGGTGCTGTAGGTTTGTGTGTCATAGCATGATTGGCTAAGGAAGCTTACACTGTAGCAGGAGCCCCTAAGATGAAATATTGGAGGACTGGCTGCAAAACATAAATATCCTTGTTGGCAGTGTCTTCTTGGCCAAGAAATCCTTCAAAGCTCTTGTAACTACAAGTCTTGCGGCCTTGTGAGCCATGCAGTGCAGATGTGAGACAAACTCACCCTTCCTGTCTATGTAGAAGAGAAGAAAAAGCAATGGCATCATGTAAAAAACTCAGAGGTGTGCTCTCTAGCTTGTTCCAAACTCCCTCAAATCCCCCAAAGTGGGATTTAGCTACAAAGAGATGACAAGGACTACTCTTAGTGCTGGCTCTTTGACTCCAGAGCAGCTGCTTTAGAATCTTTCCCACAAGCCTGTGTAGTCATGTGCCAGAAATGGATCATTTGAAAAAACTTTCCCAACTGACTTGCATGGAGGTTTGTCTGAAGGGTATTTGAGGAGAAAGCCTCCCAGCAGAGGTCTGGGCTTTGGCCTAGCTGTGTCCCCTGCTGACTGTGAAGTGTGCCATCAGCTGCCATCAGGCTTTCTGGGCTAAAAATATCATCAAGTCACTTGGACTTGCTCTTTTAGGCCTCGAAGAGCTGGACCCAATTTCGGGGCACATTTGGAGACCTTGTCTATGGGTGGATGTTCCACCTAGGATTTTCCCAATTGCTGGGAATGGTTCTCCAGGTCCCTAGTGTAAAACAGGGCTCCCCAGGAACTGCGCATCTGCAAGATGGTAAACAATTGTCTTGGTTTGAAGAGAGAGGTGTTGGCTAATGAAGGCAGAAGGCTTCTCTGAAATGGAAAATGTAAATCCCCTCCCTTCAAATGATTCTCATTTAGAAATTCAAATGCTCTCAGGGAAAGATATGGGGATAGGACTGAGCCCGCAGAGGCGGGCAGCGTTTGCTGATGGTCTGAGCCCTTCCTAAAGATCCTGTCGGGCTGTCTTAGACACTTGGGGCCAGGCTTTCCTTCCAGCCTGGGCCACTTTGGCTGGGCTGGGGGCGGCCCCAGGGCAGAAGGCAGTGTGTGCAAGGGCCCTGGGTGGCACGCTGCAGCACGGTCTCTGTGCCATGGAACGGAACCCGGTGACCAAGGGCCCTTTGTGACACGTGGGAAATAGAAGCTTGCCGGGTGCTAGGAACGCACAACGGGGCAGAACGGGACAGAGCCGTGCCGTGAGGAGCCCCCACACAGCGCACTCGTTCCCGTCTGACCCGGAGCCTTTTGGAGGCGTTTTTCCTGCAGCTGACCTCGAGGCCAGACCACAGGACTTGTTGACCCGTGGCCTTCCCGAGGCTTCTCTTCTGCAGGTGCCCTCACAAATCCCGTCATTAACATGGAGCAGAGACCCCTGAAAGTGCCCAAGGTGGCCTGGGGGGAAGAGGAGGAAGAAGGCCTTGGAGCTGTCCCAGCACATCAAACCAAAGAGGTGGTGCGGTTTGAGCTGCCGCAGGAGGGTGAGTGGCAGAGCTGGGCCACAGGGTCAGTGCCTGCAGCCAGCTTGGCGCCATTCCATCCCATCCTATCCCATTTTATCCCATCCCACCCAATCCCATCCCATTCCTGTGGACAGGACAGAAGAGGGGCCGGGCAGACACCCTGCAGGGGCCGTGCTCCATCCCCTGGGCCATCCTGGGGCTGTCCCTGCCTGAGGAGTGCAGGGCTGGGCTGTGTTCTCCGGCCTCTCCCGCAGCCCCTCACCTCTGGCTGCGCTCGCTCTTTGCCAGGTGCAGCCCTGCAGCGCACACAAGAGCAGGAACGCACCCGTGGCCTCTTCCGCAGAACAGCGCAGGTACCTGCAGCCGTCCCCACCTGGGCTGGGTCTGCTGGCGCCGCGCCTGAGCATTCCCTGCAACATCCCTGGCTTCTTGCCCTTCTCCTACAGCTGGTTTGCAAATTCATCAAGAAAATTCGGCAGGAAGAGACCAGCACCACAGGCACTGGGCTCAGAGCATATTCGCACATCTTCCAAACCAAGACCAGTGCTGCCCTGCTGGATATGCTCGTAGAGGAGGGCTTTTCCAATCCAAAGCAAGTAAGCAGCCAGTGGCCAGGGTTTGATCCTCCCAGCAATTGCTTGGTCTCCCAAGCCATGCCTGCTGGTCACTGTAACTCTTTGAGGCCATGGCAGTGTGCTGGGAAGGGAAGCACTTCTCTGGGGAAGCTGGGGACATTCCTCCCTCTGGCAGCTTTCCAAGTCTCCCCTGCCTTCTCCAGGTGCCCGCCCTGGTCAGGTACATCCACCAGTGGCTCCTGGCCAATCAGTTTGCTGAGCACAGGCTGGACAGGACCCTGCTGGATCTCACCGAAGCACAGCCCGCTGACGTGGTCATGACGCTCCTGCGTGTGGCCCCGTCCTGTGACAGGTATGGGGCCCACCTGCCCAGAGGGCTCAGGCCTCCCCAGCCCATCAGCCTGTACAGCCTGGCCCAGGTGTGTGACCAACACAGAGTTCCAGGGCTCTCTGGCTGCTGCCTTTCCCAGCCCTGGCAAGTCAGCCCCTGAGCCTGCTGCCATGCTCCCTCCCTGCCCACTCAGGGGCCTGTCCCCACAGGGCTGGGCTGCCTGGGTGCTGCTGGTGAGTGGCAATGGGCACAGGCAGAGCTGGCAGCAAGCTCAGGTCCCCACTGCTGCCCAGGCCACAGTGCTGTATCTGAGACCCCCCTGAGACAGAGCTCTAACCCCACAGAGCTGCTTTGACCATGTGGATGAGCATCATGTGCTCGCCCAGGACTGTGGAGCCGGCGCTGCTGATACTCCGGGATGTGCTGGCGAGCTGGCCCAAGCACCCCATGTGCACCTCCGATGGGGACAAAACGGGTGTCTTTGTCCTGGCTGTGAGTTTCTGTAACTGGCCTTTGCTGGCCCCAAGGCTGCCTCTCCAGCAGCTCTCCATCCTCCTTCCCCCACTGCATCTCCCTGCCTCAGGCGCTGGGTTGAAACCCGGCCCAGGGGCAGCTTCAGGCCCACCAGGCCCCGTGCTCCCCCTGCATCTCTCTGAGCCTCTCCCTGCCCTGCTCGGGCCCTGCCACACGGACACCTGGGCACTGAGCGCTGTCTCGGGGGGCTTTGTCCTTTGCAGGCAACTGTGGTGATGTGGAAGATCGTCCTGCCCTGTGTCCCACATAAGGTGATGGTGTATTTCCCCCACCTCTTTGTGCATCTTCTCTCCCAAGTGTTCTTGGGGACTCTGGATATGCCAGAGGAAGTCAATACCTTCTGGAAGGGATGCCAGGAGGAATACGGCCTTGCCACCAGCCCCAACAGGTGCTCCATCCCACTCCTCCTGTCCCTACCATGTCCCTGGGCAGGAGCCAGTGCTCCCAGTGTGACCTGGGCTTTGCTGTGCACACAGCTTTGCAGTGAGGACCCTGAAGTCCCTGCTCTGCCGAATGCAGCACGAGGATGTGGTGGTGGCAATGGAACGCAATTGTGGCTGGGACACGCTGCTGTGTGCTGACACCCACCACTATGGCGTGGGTCTGCTGGCCAGGTGAGACCCCCTTCTCCCCACTGCCTTTTGACATGTGTGCTCCGTGCTCAGGTGCCCCACACAGTCCCCGAGGTTGTGGGCCATAGGGCCTTGTCACTGAGGGATGGCCAAGCAGATTGGAAAAGGCTGGGAGAGGAGGGTGCCCACCAGGAGCTGCCTCCCAAATAGCCCAGGGCCCCTTGCAGGATGCTGGGGAAAGACCAGACCTCTATGAGTCACTCCTGGAAGAGGTTTGTCCCCCTTGCCCACAGTCTTGGCTCCTTTTTCTCCTGCCAGAGAGATGTGCTGTGTCTCCATCCCCTTGTGTTCCCGGATCGCTCGCTACCTGCTGCGGCTGCTCAGCACACAGGAGCCACGCTGGGAGCTGCCCGCCCTGGCGTTCCTTGTGGAGGTGAGCCTGATGGCCAGCACTGCCTGGCTGAGCTGCCTCCCAGCTCTCTGCCCTCTCGGAGCCGCAGCTGCCTGGCACGGTGCCCACGCCCTGTGCTGCTGCCTGGGCCCAGCCCCGTACGGCTCCGGGCTCCTGCCGGCCGGCTCCCTGTCACTGCCCTGTGCCTTTCAGGTCCTCCAGTGCCTGGACTTGAGTGAACGCGGCGTTAACAGAGTCCTGCAAATTTTCTCAAGGCAGCTGCAGAGCGAGTGCAGGGAGAGGCATCGCCTGGCACTCAGGGCCCTTCTTGAGTTCATTGAGGAGCCCTCAATGGTGAGAAGGGGGCAGTGGCTGAGGCTGAGCTGGGGAATGCGGTCGCTTGGGTTTGGCAGGGCTTTGAGTTCTGGGGCAGCTGCTCCCAGCTCTCCTGCCTCCCAGTTCAGCTGCCCGAGTGCTTTGGGACAGGCCTTTGGCCTCTGGGCCCTGCGGCAGCAGGATGGCGTTTCACAAACTTGTGTTCTGCACAGACCAAAAAAATGAGGAGCCTGTCGGAAAGTCTTGTGGACTTCCTGTGGGATGCAGATGGAGAGATAGTTTTCATGACAGTCATGCTACTCAGCTTTATCATCTTGGACAATGACATGCTGATGCCTGGTCCCATCACACTGCAGCTGCTTGAGGCGCTGCTGCCACTCATTGACCACGTAAGGCTCACTGCTCCCAGCCACGGCCACTGGGTGCTGTCCAGACACCTTGTGCCCCGTGGATTTGCAGGCCTGTGCCAGGCTGAGCCCCGTGCAGCCGATGCTGAGGTCTTTTTTCTTCCTTCCATACAGAACAATTGGCAGGTTCAGCTCATCTCCATACTGCTCTTCCGAACATTGGTGACTCTTCCACAGCAAAAGGACAAAAAGGCCCTGAAGACACCCCTGCGCCAGAGCCTGCTGCCCCTCGTCCTCCGCTGCCCCTCGTCCTCCACTGCCATGATGAGAAGCGGCTTGTGGCACGGGTGAGGACTCGTGGGCTGCTGCTGTCCCCCTGGCAGGGGGCTCGGCTGCCTCCTGCCCTGGCACCTGCTGGGCTGCAGCCTCCTGCAGGCCTTGGCACAGGGACGCGGGTCCTGCGCCCTGGGCTGTGGGGCCATCTCCATGTCTCTGCTGCTCTCCAGGCTTCTCAGGAAACTCTGCTTTGTGTGGCTGAGCTCCTGAAGAGGAGAGATCTTGAAAGACTGGTGAAGAGCCAGAATCTGTGGAAGTTCAGCAAGTGCCTGGTAAAGACAGCCTGCAAGCCCCAGCCTCAGCCCGGAGAAGCTCCCTGAGCACGGTGCTCAGTGTGCGGGGCGGGCAGCTGTGGTCCTGCCCGGTGCTGCAGCCAGAGGCCGCGCGGGCTCTTCTCCAGGCTGCCGGGGGAGCCCCGGCCCGGCGGGGCTGCGGGGCGGCACCACGGCTCCCCGGGCAGCAGCCGGCCCTCTGCCCCCTCCCCTCGGGAGCCCGGCGCCGGCGGCTGCTGGCCGCGCCTCAGGGCTGTGCGGGCAGGGGAGGCCGGGGCTTGGCGCAGGCAGCGCCCGGCCCAGGGGCTGAGCCCGCGCCAACCCTTCCCTCCTGCCGCTCTCTGCAGCTGGCAGAGGACAGGAGCCGAGCAGCCGAGCGCCTGCGCCGGGCCCTCCCCTACGTGCAGAGCCCACAGGAGCCCCTGCGAGCGGCGGCCATCAGGTTCATGGGTGAGTCCCGAGCCCGGGCTCCCTCCCCGGCCCGGCCCGGCCCGGCCCGCCGCAGCTCGGCCCCAGCCCCGCCTGCTGCCCCGGCAGCGCCAGCCGGGCCCGGCGCCGTGGAGCCCCGCCTGGCCTGGGCATTGCTGCTGCCGCCCTCTGGCAGCCGTGCCCTGGGGCGGCAGCGCGCGGCAAGGGCCGGGCTGAGCCCTGCCGGGCCAGCAGCCCGTGTGGCCGCAGCGCCGGCAGCGCCGCTGGCAGGGAGCTGTGCCGCTGGGGCCGTGACAGGCTCTGTGTTCACAGGCATGGCCGCGCGGCACCTGAGGGGGAAGAAGGAAGAGCTCCGGCTCATCTGCACTGGTGAGTGAGGGAAGTGGTCTGGCAGCGGGGGCTGCCGGGGGAGCTGCAAGCCTTGCCCCGGCTGCAAGAGGGCTCTGCTCCCTGTGCGGACCAGGGGTGGCGTGGGCAGAGCACACAGAGATTTCAGGGCCACCTGGGGGAATTCATGGCCAGCAGCTTCGGGCTGGTAGCGTTGGTCCTGCTCCCTCCTGGCCATGGCTAGAGCTGGCTGGGATGGCCCTGGCAGGGGGCTCTCCTCGGCTCCCCGCAGATCCGGGATCTGACCATGGCTCTGTTCCTTTCTCTTTCAGCCCTTGAATACCTGACAGAGGACACCAGCAGTGCTGTGTCGGACCTGGCACATCAAACATAGTATGTCCTCCAGGCACTGCAGAGTGAGCGATATTCCGTCTTCCAGAGGGTGCAAGAAGATCTGCGCTGGGCATGGAGGACCCGGCCTCATCTGTCGGGGCTCGGCTATCTGCGCTGCTGGAGCTCTGCCGAGTGCTAATGACTCTTTCTGCTGAGGCCACCCGAGTCAGCGGGAATTTTCCATTTCTTTGAGATTGTTCTTTTCTTTTTTTTATTTTTTCATTAGTATATGAATATAGAGTGTGTTATAATACACAGACTCCCAGGAGCTTCCTTTTACTGCGCAGGGTCTGCATGGCATAGGGGAAGAGGGGGAAAAGTGTGCCATGGCTCAGAAAGCTGCCCAGGTGTGCAGTGTTGCAGGGGAAATGGCCAGAAGCCCCTAGGCTTGTGGTGGTTCTGCTGAAGCCTTTGTGCTGGTGACAGAGGGGCTGGGCAGGGGCCGGAGCTGCGGGGATCCCTGTGAGAGCGGTGCCTGGAGATGGCCACAAGCCCTGTGCCAGGCAGGAAGCGCCAGCCGTGTCCTCCTGCCCATGTGCTGCTGGCTGCCTTGCTGAGGGCTCCCAGGTGCCTCTGGATGGGGCTGCTCTGGAGCGGCTGTGGGGCTGCGGCGCTGCTGCCGGGCAGCTTGGCCGGGCTGGGGCAGCCCCTGAGGGCCTGGGGTGCTGGCAAGCCCTGAGCAATGGGCTGTCAGAGGCCACAAGCAGCCCCCCGGCAGCTGCGTGCCCTGTTCCTGCCAGAGCTGACTTGCAACACGGACCCTGGGCACTGTGGAACTAACAGCATCGGTGTTGTTGGTAACCCAAATGCAAGGAAATCTCAGACCTTTGGTCTTGTCAGCAAAGCTTAGAATTAAACACAGGATTTGATCTGAGACCTTGGAAAGGGCTTGCAACGCTAGGTACTAGAAGCGAGAATGTGAATTTCTAGTTTATTATAGCAGAGACACGGGGAGGAATGTTGAAGTGGAGGAAAGTTTAGAGCTTTAGTGCTGAAGATCTAGAAAAAATATAAGTAGTTACAATGGTAAACAAGAAGCTTAGGATGCAGTGCTGTGAGTTTGTGTGTCATAACATGATTGGCTAAGGAAGCTTACACTGTAGCACGAGTCCCTAAGAGGAAATATTGAAGGATTGGCTGCAAAACATAAATATTCTTGTTGGCAGTGTCTTCTTGGCCAAGAAATCCTTCAAAGCTCTTGTAACTACAAGTCTTGCGGGCCTTGTGAGCCATGCAGTGCAGATGTGAGCCAAACTCACCCTTCCTGTCTATGTAGAAGAGAAGAAATAGCAACGGCGTCATCTAAAAAACTCGGAGGTCTGCTCTCTAGCTCATTCCAAACTCCCTCAAATCCCCCAAAGTGGGATTTAGCTACAAAGAGATGACAAGGACTCTTAGTGCTGGCTCCTTGACTCCACAGCAGCTGCTTTAGAATCTTTCACATAAGCCTGTGTAGTCATGTGCCAGAAATGGATCATTTGAAGAAACTTTCCCAACTGACTTGCATGGAGGTTTGTTTGAAGGGTATTTGAGGAGAAAGGCTCCCAGCAGAGGTCTGGGCTTCGGCCTAGCTGTGTCCCCTGCTGATCGTGAAGTGTGCCATCAGCTGCCATCAGGCTTTCTGGGCCAAAAATATCATCAAGTCACTTGGACTTGCTCTTTTAGGCCTCGAAGAGCTGGACCCAATTTCGGGGCACATTTGGAGACCTCATCTGTGGGTGGATGGAGCACCTAGGATTTTCCCAATTGCTGGGAATGGTTCTCCAGGTCCCTGGTGTAAAATGGGGCTCCCCAGCAACTGCGCATCTGCAAGATGATAAACAATTGTCTTGGTTTGAAGAGAGAGGTGTTGGCTAATGAAGGCAGAAGGCTTCTCTGAAATGGAAAATGTAAATCCCCTCCCTTCAAATGATTCTCATGTAGAAATTCAAATGTTCTCAGGGAAAGATATGGGGATAGGACTGAGCCCGCAGAGCCGGGCAGCGTTTGCTGATGCTCTGAGCCCTTCCTAAAGATCCTGTCGGGCTGTCTTAGACACCTGGGGCCAGGGATTCCTGCCAAGCTGGGCCACTTTGGCTGGGCTGGGGGCAGCCCCAGGGCAGAAGGCAGTGTGTGCAAGGGCCCTGGGTGGCACGCTGCAGCACGGTCTCTGTGCCATGGAACGGAACCCGGTGACCAAGGGCCCTTTGTGACACGTGGGAAACAGAAGCTTTCCCGGCTGCTGGGAACGCACAACGGGGCAGAACGGGACAGAGCCGTGCCGTGAGGAGCCCCCACACAGCGCACTCGTTCCTGTCTGACCCGGAGCCTTTTGGAGGCGTTTTTCCTGCAGCTGACCTCGAGGCCAGACCACAGGACTTGTTGACCCGTGGCCTTCCCGAGGCTTCTCTTCTGCAGGTGCCCTCACAAATCCCGTCATTAACATGGAGCAGAGACCCCTGAAAGCGCCCAAGGTGGCCTGGGGGGAAGAGGAGGAAGAAGGCCCTGGAGCTGCCCCAGCACATGCAACCAAAGCGGTGGTGCCGTTTGAGCTGCCACAGGAGGGTGAGTGGCAGAGCTGGGCCACAGGGTCGGTGCCCACAGCCAACTTGGCGCCATTCCATCCCATCCTATCCCATTTTATCCCATCCCACCCAATCCCATCCCATTCCCACGGACAGGACGGAAGAGGGGCCGGGCAGACACCCCGCAGGGGCCGTGCTCCATCCCCTGGGGCATCCCGGGGCTGTCCCTGCCTGGGGAGCGCAGGGCTGGGCTGTGTTCTCCGGCCTCTCCCGCAGCCCCTCACCTCTGGCTGCGCTCGCTCTTTGCCAGGTGCAGCCCTGCAGCGCACACAAGAGCAGGAACGCACCCGTGGCCTCTTCCGCAGAACAGCGCAGGTACCTGCAGCCGTCCCCACCTGGGCTGGGCCTGCTGGCACCGCGCCTGAGCATTCCCTGCAACATCCCTGGCTTCTTGCCCTTCTCCTACAGCTGGTTTGCAAATTCATCAAGAAAATTCGGGCGGAAGAGACCAGCACCATGGGCACTGGGCTCAGAGCATATTCGCACATCTTCAAAAGCAAGACCAGTGCTGCCCTGCTGGATATGCTCGTAGAGGAGGGCTTTTCCAATCCAAAGCAAGTAAGCAGCCTGTGGCCAGGGTTTGATCCTCCCAGGAATTGCTTGGTCTCCCAAGCCACGCCTGCTGGTCACTGTGACTCTTTGAGGCCATGGCAGTGTGGTGGGAAGGGAAGTACTTTTGGGGGGAAGCTGGGGACATTCCTCCCTCTGGCAGCTTTCCAAGTCTCCCCGTGCCTTCTCCAGGTTCCTGCCCTTGTCAGGTACATCCACCAGTGGCTCCTGGCCAATCAGTTTGCTGAGCACAGGCTGAACAGGACCCTGCTGGATCTCACCGAAGCACAGCCTGCTGCCGTAGTCATGACGCTCCTGCGTGTGGCCCCGTCTTCTCAGCCTGTACAGCCTGGCCCAGGTGTGTTTTGCGGAGAAAAGAAGAAACCTCACAACTTTATAAAAGTTTAAACCTCGGTATGTTTATTTACGGCCGGACACATGCGGAGAAAATTCTCCTCAATAGGCATGAGTGCTCCTGAAGACCTCAGGTCTCCTTTTATCCCCCTTCCAAATGCATATGCATACAGTTTCACTGTAGGTTCATACATATTCATTCCGCCTGACATTTATTGCCAGTTCTTTATCAAAGGAATTCCTAGGTCGAGGGCAAATTGACCTTGTGGTCTTTTCTGTTTTTCTTTTTCTGTCTCCTCGCTCTCTTGGCATGTGAGTTTTTCCTTCAGCTTTGGCCTCACAGACTTTTCACCTCTCCTAGACACTTCACCTAATTCAGAATGGATCTCTACTCTGTCTCATTCCCCCCTTTCCTAGGAAATAAGTAAATGCTTTTACTTAATGAAAACCCTCATGACAATAAGTGTCTTTTAATGCTCCACCATATATCTTTGATAAAAAGGTTAATACAGCTATTCATTGTAGTATTCTCCAGATCCAAATTAACAATATAATAGATAATCCTAAGCTTATCCCAACTAATATTAGCAAAACTACAATGGGGTGGCACAACTTATTAAAGATTCCATTTGCAGTTGGTGACCACCCAAAGATCACATCCCACCAGTGATAATCTGCATTTTGTTCTATTCTTTGCAGAATTCTAGTTTTTTCTTTTGTATCATGTTGGACAGTAATTAAGGTTTTCTTTCCACTTTCTTGGATTTCTTTCAAGATTTGCTGTAGGTCTTGGTGCTTAATTAATTGTTTTACCAATGTCAGGTCCATCTCAATAGGGGTAGGTGATAATCTGTGATACATTGTATAATTGGTTTTAACCAGCTGGTGGGATGTCACTGGGGCTGAGTACAAAAATCACACCCAATAATCCTAACAAAATTACAAATACAGAAATTAGAATGATTTCTACTAGACAAAATAACATCATTGCTATCAATTTTTACAGCAGCACAGGCAGTTCTCAGGCATACACCCTTTTCCAGTATATACGAGCACAGTTTTCTGGTCAGTGACTGGATGAATTTCAAAGTGGCAAATACTTTGTTCAGTGTCTAGACACACATCTTGGGCATTAATAGTATTGCTTTCACAAATGAATCTCATTGTTTCTCTAGTAATGCAGGACTCTAAGTTTACTGTCTGCCACTTTCCTTTCATCTTTCGTGCCCACACTCTATGTTCTGAAGGATAGAGTATTGTTCTTTCATGGTTTAATCCTAGGGCAATGATGGGATGGATAACATAAACAGTGGCATTATGGTAAGCACAAAGGCAGTGGCCACATTAGAAACAGGATCATAGGTGAAATTCACCATAGCCCACCAGGATTGAAACTTCCTTTCAATATCAATTGCATTATCCCACACAATTTCAGCTGGAAAATTACCTTCACCCCTTTCCCATATGATCAGAGCTGCTGTTGCTTGCATCCATAACTGTGCTTGTATACAACTGAAAGCTAAAGACACATTACCTTGAACTGTACTAAGTGCTTCTACTATCAACTTGTGGTCTTGGTCCCCGGCCTTTTCATACTTCCTTACTTTGGCAGTACTTTTGAAATCTGTCACTGGCTAGTTCCTAATGCCAATAGAGATTACTATAAAGGCTGCTTCAATTTTGTTAGGCTACCTGCTACAGTGGCCAGTTTATTCATCAGTATTTCTGAATCAATTCCATTTAAAACTCCTAAGCCTGTCCCTAATATGCCAGTTAGATGTTTGTTATGGGGAACAGGAACTGCTTTCTGTCCATGACCATCCCTCCCTGCCAGAGGGATGTGCTGGGCTCACACTGCAAATTCAGACACACTTCACAAGTGTATCTGACAGAGGTTTAGGTCATACTTGAGGCAGATGTTTGTTCTGAAATGTAGAGACCTCAGGGAATCTAACCTCTCCTTCCCCCTCCAAAGCACCTGATTTCCCAAATGTGTGGCAAGCAGGAATGTCTCTCCTGGTCTACAAAACTTCACCCATCTTGCCCCTTGCTGAGATCAAGCTGTGGACTGTGTTCAGGGCAGGTCCAAACCTCAAGTAAATAATGAAGGGGAAATCTGAAAGAAGAGCCAAAATTCATTGCAGTGCCTCAGAAGAAACTGGGATCAGGTTTCTGCTACTTGAAACACTCAGCACAAAAGTGATGCTCAAAATCCTACAGCCTGCTGCTGAGCTCTGACGGGGGGGGGTGGTCTCTGTACCTCTTTTAAGCAGAATCCAACTGCCTCAGACTGGGACAATCACTGATCCAAATCTCAATAGGAAAAGGGATAGCTATAAGTAAAGAAAATCACCTTCCTTGCTTGGGTTAATTCACCACCTGCAGTTCAGCACCCTTTACCAGCCATTGCCTGGGTGTTCAGCCAATCAGCTTGGAAAATGATGTAAGGAAACTGATTCCTTGGTGTTCCTGGTTTTAGGCACCAGGAAGGCTGGCTCCTTCCTTTCTTGTTCTGCTCCTGAGATATGCCTGTTTTTGTAACCATGTTGTCCAGCCCTCAAAGGAAGTTTTTTGGAAGGAGGAGCAGGCTGGTTGGATTTTTGAGATGTTAATTTGCATTATCAACTCCACACGTTTGAGAGACCATTCTGGATTGAATAATAGCTGTTCTTCAGTCACATCCTTTACTATTGGGTAGAGTCTGAACTAGTATGGGGTGTATAAGGCCCTGCTGTGGTAAAAAGTGCAGTGTCCACTTTGAATTCAAATAAAAGTCTGATAGCAACTCGAGCTCAAAGGCCGGTCACTTCTACAGGCTGTATCAAGGTGAAATTACACCAACAGTCTGATTAGCTTAGGTTATCACAGACTTCCTGGTGTTCATATACACCAAGGGAGGTTCAGACACTAATTACATCTGGTTTCTCATAAGCCATCCTTTTGATGACCTGGCACCCTACTTTGATTTCTTCTCCTCTGATTCCTTGAAGTGTCCACAGTTCCTGTTCCTGCTATTCTTGCTCCTCGTGGATTACTACAGTAGATATGTTTAAATCTTTTATCTCAGAAGGTTTTCCCATGGATCCAGTATACTGATTAAATGCCAGGGACCAAGGCCATTCAGCATTGCTTTGGATAGAGGTACTCTCTAGTTCTAAAACTTCAGTTATAATTACATACAGAACAATTCTGTACACTAAAGTATGAGCTACTCCCGACTGCAATATAATCATTTTGCCTGAGTAAGTTTTAGTCTCAGTTCATTGTCTCCTGGCGTCACTCCTGAAGGGGCTTCTGGGCCTTTTTCACCCAAGAGTGAGGGATCCAGGCATTCTACTCTTTGATTTTGATTGCAGTGAAGGTGGTGAGAAGTACTTGCAGTGGTCTCTCCCACTGTGGTTCCGAAGTCTTCTCTGTAAGAGACTTAACATATACATCATCCCCAGGCTGTCTAACTCCCTGCTCCGAGTTCCAACCACATGTTTCTCAATTACTCTGAGCTGTTTGCTTAATGCCACCATGTAGGTGGACATTCTGGACATTCCCCTTGTATTCTATATGGTCTTCTATAAGGCATTCCAAAAGGATTCAGCATTCCTTTAGTTCAAGATTTAGTTTGAATTTGCACTAGTGCTAGTGGAAGAACTTGGGCTAGGGTAGATTAATTTCTTGCCCCAGTCTTATGATTTGCTGCTTAATCAAATGATTCATTCTCTCCACCTGGCTGCTTGATTGGGGGCAGTATTGGGTGTGAAGTTCCTAATCTATGCCCAGATGGCTACTAATCTGTTGCACTATTTTGGAAATGAAATGTGATTCTTTATCTGAGGATATAGTGGCTGGAACTCTGAAGTGTGGTATTATTTCTTGTAAAAATAATCTGGTCACCTCTTAAGCTTTGACAGTTCTGGTGTGGAATGTTTCTGGCCACCCTGAAAATGTATCTATTAATACCAGTAAATACTGATACCCACCTTTCCTTGGAAGTTCTGAAAAGTAATTTGCCACTGCTGTACAGGCTCATGGCCTCTCCCAGTCTGACTGAGTTTCGGCCGGGGGGTATTTTGGGGTTAGTCTGGAGGCAAGGATCACATTGTTGACTTACCTGAGTGATAGTGGCATATAAATTCCTGAGAATGATACAACGATTCTTTCAATCAGATGTGTGTTCTAGAAAGCCTGTGGAAATTACTGCTTCAAAGTCAACACTTCATTTCAATGCACTCAGTATCACTCACAGCCTTGGTCATTTTGAGAAAGGAGCCACACTCTATAAAAGGCTTTTAAGTAGTTAGGCCCTAGTGTGTTTTCTGGTGCCCCTCTTTCACTAGTAACCACAAAAATGGGAAGGGATTACTAGCTCTCTTTCAATGGTAGCCCACCCCTTGCAGTTGTACGTCTCTTTTGATTAGTATTATTGTATTATGGCTTACCTTCCTGGAAAATCTGTACCTCACCATTTGCTGCTTTCTTTGCCTCTCCGTCCGCCAGCTCATTTCTTTCCTCCAATTTTAAGTTCACACTCTGTGGTGTGCCTTAATATGCTTTTTCAGGTATCTGAACTGCTTCCAGCAGCTGGATTGTCTCCTCTTTCCCTGTGAGGTCAGCAGTCCCCTCTCCTTCCAGATGGCTCCATGTGCATGTATGACTCCAAATGCATACCTTGAGTCTGTGTAGATGGTTATTCTCCTCCCTTTTGCCCTTTCCAGGGCACGGGTCAGGGCAATTATCTCAGCCTTCTGCGCAGAGGTACCTGTTGGTAAGGGTTCAGACTCTATTACCTTTCTGTTGGTAGTCACTGTGAACTTTGCAATGTCGCTTTCCTGTCAGTGAACCAGGTCTCTGCATCGTCCGGAGGAGTGTCCCTTAAGTCTGTGCAGCTGGAGTAGGTAGCTTCAGTGATCTCTAGGCAACTATGGTGTACTGCTTCTCCTTGATTTCCGCTGAGAAAGGAAGCTGGGTTGACAATATTAGTCACCACTATCTCTACATCGTCTTGCTCTACCATAATGGCCTGGCATTTCAGAAAC
The DNA here is from genome assembly GCF_027579445.1 of Ammospiza nelsoni. Taxonomy (NCBI): domain Eukaryota; kingdom Metazoa; phylum Chordata; class Aves; order Passeriformes; family Passerellidae; genus Ammospiza; species Ammospiza nelsoni. Next base: position 1,626,860 of record NC_080661.1, on the reverse strand, counting down.
CTCTGTGGTGAGAGCCAGTGGCCACCCTTTACTTCCAGTGCTGCGGACACTGTGTGGGACACTAGCACAGTCATATTTGTCCCAGGGTAAACTTGCATGTCTCTTGAATATTCAGCACGACTGCTGCTACAGCTCTGAGGCAACCTGGCCATCCTTTGGCTGTTGCATCTAGTTACTTAGAGAAGTAAGCAACTGCCCTTCAGTATGGGCCCAAGTCCTGAGCCAGTATTCCCTGGGCAATTCCTTGCGTGGAAAAATAGAAAGAATGCTTTACTTACATCTGGAAGTTTCAAAGCTGGAGCTGACATGAGGGCACTCTCTCTAGCTGGCGAAAGGCCCGTGTGGTGTCTTTTGTCCACTCGAGATCTCTGTTTCTATTGGCAATAAGAGCATAGATGGGTCTGGCAAATAGTCCATAATTATAAACCCACAGCTGGCACTACTCTGCCATGCCTAAGAAGGTTCGGAGTTCTTTCGTTTTCTGGGGTTTTAGGGTTTGGCATGCAGCTTCCTTGCCTTAAAGTCTGCTGCTCAGCACTCACTTCTTACCCCAGGTAGATTACCTTCAGTTTCACTACCTGTGCCTTTTCTTTGAGACTCTGCGTCCTTGGAGTCCTAGGAAATTCAAAAGGCTTACCGTCCAGGCTTCTCTCGCTTCCCTCATCCGAGTGGCTACTAGAAGATTGTCCACGCACTGCAACAGCCTCCTTTCCTCTTGTGGAGCTTCCTGGGACTCTGGGTCTTTGCAAGCTGTTCTCCAATTGGAGTGGGGAATCTTGAAGCCTTCAGGGACATGGACTATGTGAGCTTGTGTTTGAATGCAAAAATTTTCTGGCTGGCTTCGTGGATAGTTAGGCAAAAGAAGGCATCTCTTAAGCCTAAAACAGTGAACCAGGTTAGCTCAGGTGTTAAGCAAGTTAGTAAAGTATATGGATTTGCTACCACAGAGTATAAATTCTGTGTTATCTTATTGACAGCCCTTAATCCAGTACTATCCGTTATTGGGCTGATTCCTTCCTTATCTTCCTTTTGAGGGTACTACTCAGTTCTCACTAGTTGTGTTCTTTCCTTAAGCTTGATGCTCACGGGGGAGCATCTTTCAGTCTCCCTGGTACAGCAGAGGCCCATACCCTTGAAAACACTTGTTTACTTATTCTAATATCTCCTTACTAATGTCTTTCTTAATTTCAGTGTCTGTTAATGTTAAGCCTTACATCTTTATATTATTTGCCTCCAGACTAACCTTTCTCATTTGAGAATGTTTAGCAAATTGAGCGAATTGTACAAAAGCTTTTAGGTACACATAGTACACATGTTACTTTAAAGGTTTGCACAGGTATGCCTTCTCAGACTGGCCAGTTGTTCATTCCCCACAGTACAACATAAACATTCTCCAGAGGTATTAAGGCTTTATTTAAAACTGAATATATGGCCCTTGTGTCGACAAAAATTCTTCCCTTTTGGAGAGGTCATCTTTACCCTTCCTCCCTTACCTTGGGAGGATCCTTTAGCAAATCATATGTACTCATTTTGTGAACTGTGATTGCTTTGCATTTCAGCATGATAATCCTTGCCTGATTTCATACATTGCTATCTTATGCTGCACGCTGAACAACAGGTTTGATTTGCTTTCTCTTTGCCTTGTTTTCCTTTTCAAGGGCCAAGACCAGAGGGCGGTCTGATCTTACAGTCTCTTTGCCATTCTGGGTGATTTCTTAAAACAAAAAGACATTTCAGCATACGAAAACCCCATCCCACTTATCTTCCTATTTTAAAACAGTACTAACAGCAATGAAGTATTATAAATCTTTTTATTTTCTGAGCTGCTCCTACTGGCAGCCTTCTCCCAGTGAGCCCCTCCCAAAAGGGGCTAATTTAGGATCCTCTTTGCTCTGGTCAGTTCTCATTACCTCTTTCTCCCTGCCCTATCTCGCTTCCACTCAAACCTCTTTTCACAGACCTTCACAGCAGTTTCTCAGTTTTCCTCCTACACACACACACAGCTCCAGGTGGCAGGTATCAGATGTGATTCCCACACACAAGCTCTTAAGACCTTAGGTTCTGTATCCGCTTGATCAGAAACTTCTAATTTGCCCTCGGGGCATGTGCCCTGCTTATTAGAACTAGCGTTTCTCACAAACACCGTGCTGCAATAACACCTGCACATCCAGCTTTTGGCCACAGGTCATTCCCATGTTCCCTGAGGAGACAGGGCACCCAGAGCTGTGCCTGTGCCCAGGGGACAGCCACTGTCACCTCATGCAGCGTGCCAGCCTCTTGATGCACCAAAGGCTCCCCGAAATTGCCCGCAAAGGCAGGCTATTCTGTTTATGACAGAGAACTTTAAATCCCTACAGATTGTATCCAGTCCAGACTTACTGCAGTACCAGCTGAAGTCTCATAAATCTCATAAATCTCATTAACTAATTCATCTCATTCATCTCTTCTATATAATCTCTGTTTTACAAAATATCAGTCTTTTCTAGTTCTCTTCTTGCACAATCTAATTAAGCACTGTGTCTACTTACACTTGTTTTACTGCTTTGCAAAAAGGCTGTGCTATTCACAGCCAAAACTCTGATATGCCCACAGACACACGCACCCCCCCCCCCCTTTATCTCAAATTCACTATAACCAAGGCTTGAATTGCTGTGAGCGGGAGAATTCTTGGAATTCCTTTAACTCGCTTTATCATTGTTAAACATAAATCACTGTACTATAGTTCTCCTCTGTAAAATGCTGCTCTTGTTGCAAACAAAATCTTAAAATCTCCACAAACACTACTATACAATCTGAGAATCAAATTACCACAATGCAGCGGAAGAAAATCACCACACAAAATCACTGGGAAAGGGCATATTTCTCAAAGTGCTCACTTTTCTCAACACAACACAGCATACCATAATTCAGCATTTACTCACATCAATTTTTCCTGGACACAATCAGAATAACAGCACACAGTCTAGAGATCAAGTCCAAACATGCAAGGCAAAGGAACTCTCTGAGCTCATACTCACGGTTAAAATGTACCAAATCTACACAAATCACTTCATTTAAACACAATAAATACCATCACTGTCGTTCCTCCACTCGCTTCTCCACAGGGCACTTCTCTCCCTGCCCCCGCAGCCTGCTGCAGCCGGCGCCTCAGGCCTCACTCGGCTGCTTCAAACACGGGTAATACTCACCACCCCCCGCACTGTAGGGCACTGTAGATTTATTCTCTTTTATACACCATACACTTATACACTTGCACGATTAGAAACACAGTGCACTGACCACAAAATGCATTGACCATACAGAGACAGTGTCCGGACATCACACACACACACAAACAAAACACACACGGGCTCAGCAGTTCTGCTCTATCAGAACAGTGAAGCCCCAATACACACATACACGGGTTCACCCAGCTCACCCCTAGAGCCACTAGCAGTTCCGCTCTATCAGAACGATGAACCCCGTCTCTAATACAGCTGCTCTATCAGCTGAACCCAGACGTCTCTGGGTGGTTTACTCCCTTGCTCTCCTTTCCCTCCCCCGGGGGCCCCTCAGTACATACCGTATCTTTCTCCGCAGGCCAGCTTGTCGTTGTCTGTCCTCGCAGGTGGCAAGTTGAGACGAGCGGAGCCCCACCAGGAAAAAATCCTAGGGCGTGCCTTGGAGGTCCGTCTATCCCCCCTGCCCCTGTGGGGACAGAGAACTCCCGCCTGGCTCGCCATAATGTTTTGCGGAGAAAAGAAGAAACCTCACAACTTTGTAAAAGTTGTAAAGCCCGGTATGCTTTTATTACGACGTGCACCAGACGCAAGTCCCCCAACAAGGCATGCGTACCTCTGAAGACCTCGGGTCTTCTTTTATCCCCCTTCCAAATGCATATGCATACAGTTTCACAATAAGTTCATACATATTCATTCCGTGTGACATTTAGCACCAGTTCTTCTTTATCAAAGGAATTTCTAAGTCGGGGGCAAATCGACCTTGTGGTCTTTTCTGTTTTTCTTTCTCTGTCTCCTTGCTGTCTCGGCATGCGAGTTTTTCCTTCAGCTTTGGCCTCACAGACTTTTCACCTTTCTTAGACACTTCACCTAATTCAGAATGGATCTTTACTCTGTCTCAGGCTGATGGCATTTGTGTTCCCTCAGGTTCATGTCCCCACAGCAACAGCATGGGGGTGCTCCCCCTGCTGTGTGCAATGCAAACAGGGGCTGCTGAGCCAGTGCTGCCGTGTCTGTGACTGCAAGGATGGGGCACCTGTGTGAGCTGGGGGAGAGGCCAGGGCTGCAGAGGGGGGATGTTGTTGACAGCTCCATGAGGACGCTCTGGGACGCTGCCCTGGGTTGTGCAGCGCACTGGGGATGGATCAGCCCCTGCTCTGCTGCTCCTTCCCGTCTGCCCCAGGGCCCTTGCAGAGCCCCAGCCATGCTGTTTACCCCCAGCCTGCCCACGGCCAGCCTGGGACTGCTCATGGGGGTTTTCTGTGCTGAGAATCAGCCTAGCCGTGTTCTTGAGAGAGCCTGGGCAAGGAGCCTGGAGCCCCCAGGGCCTGGGCTGAGGCGTCAGCGCTGCCCCAGCAGTGCCCATGGCCTGTCCCTGCTGCAGCCCCGGCACTGCCACCCCCAGGGCTGTGCCCGGCCCTGAGAGCACTCAGGCCCTACAGCAACACCAGGGCCACCAGGGCAGCGGGGCAGGGCCACGGCAGCAGCACTGGCAACACCAAGTGCTGCTGCTGCTGGGCACAGCTGCTGGGCCAGCACTGATCTGCCCACAGCTCTGCACACAGACATTGCTGCTGCAGCTCCAGAGAAGGCAACAAAAGGGCATCTCTGCAGAAAACTCTGCTGGGAGATCCTTTAGTTTATTTAAAGCCACCAAGAGTGCAGCCCCTCATTGACACAGTCTGTGGCCACAATTAAAGGTGGAAAGAAACAAATGGGAAATGGCAGAAAGGATGACGTGTTTGTGGATAATAGAAAAAAACTAAAGCAAACAAAACATACTTCCACACTGAAGCCAATAAGAAGTATCAAAGATGATTTTATTAGAAGTGATTGGCAGAAATTGGTCGTCAGCTTAATGTTTCTGAAACCATCCAGTCATCAGTCTCCACACTGCAGCCTTGAGCTTCTGGTTCCTCAGGCTGTAGATGAGGGGGTTAAGAGCTGGAGGCACCACTGAGTACAGAACTGACAGGGCCAGATCCAGGGATGGGGAGGACAGGGAAGGGGGCTTCAAGTACGCAACTGCTACACTGCTGACGAACAGGGAGAGCACAGCCAGGTGAGGGAGGCAGGTGGAAAAGGCTTTGTGCCGTCCCTGCTCAGTGGGAATCCTCAGCACTGCCCTGAAGATCTGCAAATAGGAGAAAACAATGAACGTAAAAGAAACAAATACCAAACAGACACTTACAGCAAGAAGCCCCAGTTCCCTGAGGTGGGATTTGGCACAGGAGAGCTTGAGGATCTGTGGGATTTCACAGAAGAACTGGCCCAGGACATTGCCATGGCACAGGGGCAGGGAAAATGTATTGGCCGTGTGCAGCAGTGAATAGAGAAAGGCAGCGGCCCAGGCGGCTGCTGCCATGCGGGCACAAGCTCTGCTGCCCAGGAGGGTCCCGTAGTGCAGGGGTTTGCAGATGGACACGTAGCGGTCATAGCACATGATGGTCAGGAGGAAATACTCTGTAGTAGCGCAGAAAACAAAAAAAAAGAGCTGAACAGCACATCCTGTGTAGGAGATGTTCCTGGTGTCCCAGAGGGAATTGTGCATGGCTTTGGGGACAGTGGTGCAGATGGAGCCCAGGTCACTGAGGGCCAGGTTGAGCAGGAAAAAGAACATGGGCGTGTGCAGGTGGTGGCCGCAGGCTACGGCGCTGATGATGAGACCGTTGCCCAGGAGGGCAGCCAGGAAGATGCCCAGCAAGAGGCAGAAGTGCAGGAGCTGCAGCTGCCACGTGTCTGCCAATGCCAGCAGGAGGAAGTGCCTGATGGAGCTGCTGTTGGACATTTGCAATGCCTGGGCATGGGGATCTGTAAGGAAAGTAATCATGGAATAGTTGTGTTTGGATGGGACTTTAAATATCCCAGCACAGCCTGGGGGCACTTTCCCCCCACTGCCTGCCCAGGGCTCTGCTGCCTGGAGCTGTCCCTGCTAGCAGCTGCTTCCCTGTGCCCAGGGCTGGGCCCTGCAAGTGCTGCCAGAGCCCAGCCCAGCCCTGGGGGCTCAGCTCTGCCCTGCAGACCCCTCCCAGTTCTGGCACTGCCCAGGGCCTGTTCTGGCTCTGCAGGCTCTGATGGCAATGTCAGAACAACCTTGAGGAGCCTGGAAAAGTGACAGTGATGCTACCTCTAAGGGGCCCTCTGCTGATTGCTTTAACAGCCTCATTTTTTCAGATCTGTGAGATTTTTTTTTTTAATTCCCAACTTGAACTGAGAGATCAATATCTATGTGCAATTTCCCATCCAGGCAGCCCAGAGCAGTAGATTAAAAAAGCAGAATTTTCCGTTTAATGCAGCTCTTGCCTTGCAGTGCTCCCTCTATAATCTACTTTGAAATTTTCTGCAGTTAAATGTCATGCTGGGAAGCAGTCCTGAACAATGCAGCATCCTCACCACACAAGGAGAACACTTCCAAGCCTGACCAGCTGTCTCCTCCCACCCAGATCTTGTCCCCCAGCGCTGGGAGCAGCTGCCATGGCTGGCTGAGAGCTGTCCCTGGCAGGCAGCAGAGTCCCTGCCCCAGCACAGCACCCTGGGCTGCAGGACCCTGCTCTGCAGGACAGCCCTGGGACCCCTGGCTGCTCTGCACAAGAAATAATCAGAGAATGTACTCACAGGGTCTGTAGGCATTGGGATGTTCCAGCTTTAAGAGATGGCTCCAAGGGCTGCAGCTGCATTGTCCTGCAGCCAGAGGTTCCTGTGCCAAGGGCTGGCAGTGATTCTGCCCCAGGCACTTCTCAGCACCTTCCCAGCCCTGACTCACTGAAACTCTCTGTGCCTCTGTGCTGTGCCTGGGGTGCCTTCTCCCAGCCCTGCTGGGCTGGCAGAAGAGCTACTCATCAAGAGAAATGTTCTTTTGAAGCTCTTCTTGCTTACTAGGAACTGCCTCTGTGCCAGGGTCCTAGCCCAGCTCAGCAGCACAGACACAGCACAAGGACATTAATGAGCCTCTGGGGCTTTGTGCTCAGGCCCTGAACATCAGTCCCTGAGAGGGAGCTGAAGAAACCTCTCCAGAACTCCAAGTCAGAATCCAACTCCAAAGTTTCTTGGACTTTTAATGGGTCCCACTGAGGCACACAACTGAGAAAGTTTCCCCAGGCAGAGCAGAGAACTGGAGGCAGTGATGACAGGTAAGGACAAAGAGAAGCCAAGTCTTTGTGCCCTGGGGCACCGCAGGGTCTGTGCCACCAAGGGCTGGGAGGAGACACCTTGTCCTGAGGCCCTGGGGCCTCCTGGCGCAGTCCTAGCCCGGCTGGGCACTGTCAGCCCCTTGTCCTGCCCTCAGCATCCCCCCTAGCCCACATCCCAGGGGCCTCAAGGATCTGCTGGAAGGAGTCCCTGGGGAGCCTTGCTCAGGAATGGCCCTGGGAGCTCCTTAAAGCTCACAGAGTTTTTCAAAGGACTTTGGGTTTGGCTTTTGCCTTGGACTCTCTGAGAGGTTTGTGCAATCATTGCCTCCAATTATCTGCCGTAATCAGTCCCTGGAGAGGCTTTGTCAGTAACAACACTCAGTGGGCTCATTAATGATTCAAGGTACTTCAGATATTTTAAGGTACTTGGTGTTTTCCTTTTGATACAGACTCTGTGAGTGTTTTGTGTACTCCTGGCTCCAATTATCTACTTTATTGTGTCCCTTGAGAGCTTTGTACGGATACTCAGTGGAACTCAGTAATGCCTTGAGATACTCAAGGTTTTAAGGTATTTTATGGATTTAAGAATACTTTTAGGTACTTTTAGGAACTTTCCTCCCCACACTGAGTCTCTTAGAGATTTTTGTGCCATCCTCACCTCCAATTCTCTCTTCCAAGGAAATCACGTGGATCCTGTGCTGTTTATCTTCCAACTTTTTGTTTTACAACTAAGATGGAACTGAAAGAATTTTGTAAGACTTTCTAAAAGCATCCAAACAAGCATGGGACAATTAACAATACAACAGCAACCACTAAGAGAATGAATAGTCCTGTTTTATCTAGATGTCATCCACCCCTTTAGTCCCTTGGATTGGAAGAGTTCATAGAACCAGTCTTTGTTTTCCACTTGAAGCTTCTTGAACCCTTCCTTCAGTACCTGAATGCTCTTGTGGATTGACTCCCTGTGGCTGGAGAGGTTCATGCAACACATGCCCTCAGAGTCTACACAGCCATGCCCATGTGCCCAGAGTAAAAACTCTATCAGTGTTCTGCAAGGTGACCTGTCTGATGATCTCTATGTCTGAGAGCAGGCCACTCAATGTGTGGGAGGTAGCATTGGTTTGCTTACTTAACAGGCACCCAAGATGGTCTAATTGTCCTAAAGCTTTAGCTGCAGCCACCCAAGGTAGTCCAAATTGGCGGTGCTACCATCCAATACCTGGATTAAATCTTGCAAAGCCATCTCTTCGATATCATCCAATACTTTTCTGGAGATATCTGCTGCTTGATCATCTGGTAGGCTGGGTTTTTCCTTCTGCAGCTAGATGGCAGAGTGTCAACTCTGCCTTTACCTCATTATTAGCATAGTCTGCTAATAATTGATTTAATAAACAGTTCCATCCCCTTTCCACAGGGTGTATCCTTTAGGTGGCAACATCATGGTCATTTTAGATCATAGGGGGTTAAGACATGATCTGTAAACATGGTCCTCATTAGGACATTAAAACAAGGTAAGTCCTTCCTATGGTCTTTAGCTGCCCTACCACAGATTCTTGATTTCCTCATAAACCAATGGCTGATACCTGGGATTCTTCCCCCTAACTTCATACGAGGGCAACGAGGAGTTTCAAGGCTATTTGCTAGTCTCCTTCCTTAACTGGAGGCATGGCCCAGGGTGAAGGTGGCATGATTGACAGTGAGGGCATGACCCACAGTTGCAGGGTTGGAGTGAGGAGGTTCGTTCAGGGCAGAAGAGAAGTTTGTGGTAGCAGGAAGTGGAGAAGTCAAGATGGAGGGAGGATGGTGAGGCTCCTGAGCCACATTCGGGCTCCTTCCATCTTGAGTCTCCAGGGCATGATGCACTATCAGCTAACCCCAGTTGATGTGACTGATACAGGGAGCCCTGAATGTCATGGTCCCTGTTCAAGTGCCAAATGTCACAATGAGGGTGGCTGTGACAAACCTCTCTGGTTCCTTGACTTCAGGGGGAGGGTGGCGAAAATGAAAAGGAGCAGGATCAATGGAGTTATTTAAAAGGAAGTTTAATAACAGGGTGAAAAACAATAAACACGGAGAAGTTGAGAACAGTACGAGGGGCAGTATCCTAAGACCTGAGACAAAGGGGAAGCAACAATATAGACACTCAGGGCTAGAAAACTAGAACAATTACCATATAGAAGAAGTAAGTAACCAATAAACCAAGAGGGGATTAGAACTTGGACAACTTAGAATAACAACACTTAAGGCTTATGGGGGAACACTCAAGCTCTCCCTACGTTAAACAAATGATTCCTAGGACTTGAAACTCATGCCCACTTCTTCCAGGATAAAATCTGGCTGACTCCGAGTTACAGCCAGGCTATCTCCTACACCGGTGATTTGCACTGGCCCCTTGGGACTATGCGGTCCATCAGAGCCACAATGATGTCCTTGGTTCCATGAGGCCCCACAGTGTCACAATGGTGCCTTGGATCCATGGTACCCTGCAGGGTCACAATGTTCCCCTTGGTTCCACAAGTTCCTACAGTGTAACAGGCTCCACAATGGCCTGTAGTGTTACCATGGGCCCATTGGTTCCACAATGCCCTGCAGTGTCACAATAATCTCAGTAAGAAGGAAACAAGTGAGCCCCAGTGGTTCAGGACCAGATGAGAGGCAGTCACCAGAGGCCAAGTCTTGCCAGACTTGACTGTATGGACAGATTTTGTCTGGGAGTAACCCTTGGATATAGAGAATTTTAGATGCAGAATCCCAATTTTGGCCATGGGTGCCTAGACAAGAAAGACAGTTCTTTCCTATAGGAAAAAAAGCACAGAGCCCCAGTGCATCACGGTCAAATGGGAAATGTCCCTTGGCATGTCAAATTCAGTGGGACCTGTCAGACAGTTCCCAGGAGGCCAAACCAGGCAGACCTGTTCCATGTTCCCTTGATTTCATGGAACCCCACATTGTCACAATGGTCTCCTTAATTCCATGAAGTCTGGCAATGTCACAATGGTTCCTTCGTTTCATGAGTTCCAACAGAGTCATAGGAGTCCCTTGGCTCTATGCTGCCCCATTGTGTCACAAGTGCTCATTGTTTATATGGACACCACAGTTCTATCACTGACCCTTGAATCCACAGGGCCCTGAGTTGCACAATGGTCTCCTTGATTCCTGGATTCCATTGTCTCACCATTGTTTCCTTGGATCTCCATTGTCACAACTGACACATGGTTCCATGAGGTTCTGTAGTGTCACCGTGGTTGCTGTCAGAGACTGGATGAGATCGATGTCCTGAGAAACATTGGGATGCTCGGAATGCCCGTGTGGGGCCAGGGCCGGGTCAGGCCTTGGTTTGTGGTGGGACAGACCCCTGCCCCCAGCCCTGGCCTAGAAGAGCTGTCAATCACACAACAGAGGATGGTGTTAACCCAGCTCTGATTGGCTGAGCTGTCAATCAATCAATCAATCAATCAATCACACTTAGGCAGCTGGTGCTACCCTGGCTCATATTGGACAAGCAGCTGGCAGTCCCACAACAGGACCGTGCCAATGAAGGCCCAGGGGGTTAAAAGCTGGAGCAAGAACCAAGCCCATAATCTGGATCCTGCCTTCTCCTGGGGTTCCTCTGTTGGTGATGCTGGAACCCAACAGTTGGTACCTATGTGCGTCTCTTTCTATGGATCTTCTGTCTTTCTGTTGTTCTCTATTTCTTCTCCCTCTAATCCTACTTACCTGGAACATTTTTGGGTAACTTCACATGTTAAGGGTTAAAGGATTTTACATTAAATGTGTGGGAATCTGAGGCACAGAACCCAAGCCTGGGAATTCAGGAGTTATTCAGGAATTTAGCTACTACTGGGCTTCTTGTGGGACTTTTAGCATCCTTCTGTTCCTCACCGTTGGGTGAATAACCTTGTCAGTCTTGCTGGTATCATTTGCTCCCTTTCCTCCAGTGATTTTAACAAATTTTTCAAGGAAGAACAACAAAATATTTTCTTTACACTGGCCACTGACAACAGCCGTTTTCCTCATCAGTTCTCCCATAGGTTGCTCAGAGGAAGCTGTGTCCAAGTTTCCAAGAGTTCCTCCAGAGAGACCCACAACCTCCGTAGTGGAGGGAACCATGCTGTTGTCAAAGGCACTTGGGGTCAGACAACAGTGCCCTGAACTCACTGTGCCAAAGTAATGTCGCAATCTAGTTAAGATAATTGTTAGACAGATGCCCCAATTAAGGTAATAATGAGATCAAATCTACTGTGGATTTTATTGAACAGTAAATGTGAGGTAGAGAGAGATGGAAAGAAAGAAAAAAGGGTGGACATCAAGGGAGTGACAGAGACCTCCCCTGGGGCAGGGCAAGTGTGACATTGTCGCCTGTGTGTGTGTGTGTGTGTGTGTGGCCTTCCCAGGGTGGGGGTTTTACACCTGAGCCAGTTTGGGTAAGGGGGGGTGGTATTCGCCCCCCTGAGCAGGGATTACCCCACTGTTTCAGGTTGCCATGCAAGATGTAACCAAATGCACTTTTCCAATCCCCATCCTCATAAACTGCTATAAACAGGTGGGGCACTGTTCTTTATCTCTTCCATAACTCACCCCTGATAACGCCCTCCAGGGGAGATATCTTCTGCTAATGGGCTATTGCATGTCACTGCAGGACTGATAAAATTCCATCATCCCTTTGTGGGATGCTCTGTCCAGGGGGAGGATCCAAGCATTCCTACCTGGATATAGGCTGAGGCTGGCAACACCAGGAGCAGCTTGCCTACTGAATTCCCAGAGGACAAGAGCTCCATAACCACCACTGGACCTCCAGAGAAGACCAGACCCTTCTGCAGGATCACTGCTCTGACAGAACCACGTTCATCACTCCAACAGGACTGCAGCCACCATTTAATAGGACTGAAGCCACCACCCTGACCAACAGGGTGTCAGGTTATATCCTGACTCTGTCAGTTTAAGGCAGTCTTTCTGTATCATTGACTTGATCTTCATTTTCCTCTTAAATTGTGTTTGTGGCTTAGACCCTTTCCCAGGTTTGCCTTCAAACCAGTAAAAAAAACAATGTGCTCATCTATTGTTTTCTGACAAAAACAAGATTTCCCATTCCCAAACATTTGCCAGATGGAAGAGGAGGCTGTGAGGAAGATGAGGATGCCCCAGGACACCCAGGAAGGTGAGGAGGAATTCAATGCCCCTTTCCCCCTCTCTCCTGCTCCATCTCCCAGCCCAGCACGGCCCCTGGCTGCAGGACAAACCTGCTGCCAACACCATCCTACCGGGGATGCACTGGGGGGATCTCCTTCCCCTTCCTTCTGGCACAGAGGCAAATCCCATCCTCTCCTTGTCTTTCCTCCCCCAGACAAGAAGCTGAGGATGGAGACCAGGAAGGAAAAATCCCCATGGAAGAACCTGGAGGAAGAGGCCATTATGAGTGACTCCAGGGCACAGGAATCCAACTGGGAGGAAAATCCCCAGAGATCCCACAGGAGGAGGGGCTGCAAACCCAGCCCAGGGTGCTCTGAGGACGAAAGACCAAGTCTGAGCCAGGAAGGTGGACAGAGCTTCAGCCAGAGCTCAAAGATGGTGGCCCATGAGCAACTTCATGATGGGGAGAAGCGCAACAAGTGCTTGGAGTGTGGGAAGAGCTTCAGGCAGAGCAGCACCCTGATCAGCCCCCAATGCATCCACACCAGGGAATGGCCCTATGAGTGTGGGGAGTGTGGGAAGGGCTTCAGCTACAGGTCAGAACTCATCAGGCACCAATGCATCCACACTGGGGAGAGGCCCTACGAGTGTCCCCAGTGTCAGAAGAGGTTTTGGACCAGCTCCAGTCTCCTCCAGCACCAGCAGATTCACAGAGAGGAGAGGCCCTTCCGCTGCCCTCAGTGTGGGAAGGGCTTCAAGAACAACTCCCACCTCATCAGGCACTGGCACATCCCCACTGGGGAGAGGCCCTACGAGTGTCCCCAGTGTGGGAAGAGATTCACCAGCAGCTCTCACTTGACCGGTCACTAACGGAGACACTGGTAAGGGAAGGCTTCCAATGCCCCAAGTGCAGGAGGATTTTGTGCACTGCCCCAACTCCAATAATTTGAGTATCCACGTTGGGAAGAGCCCTGATGATCCATGTTCCCCATGATCCATGCCGGGAAGACACCTGTACCTTTTCCTGTCCCTGCCAATGACATGATGTGGGATGGAAAAACATGAAGGTCTGGCCATTGCCCTGTCATTACATTCACTCCCACCTCAGGTCATTGCCAGGGGCAGGAAATGGACTCTCTCTCTCCCTGAGGAGAAGGGTGAAATTTCCAGGAAGGGGAAATTGTGGCCAGGAAGACCCACTGAGTTTCGTTGAGTTTTCCCTGCAAACAGTCCCTTCTGTTATCAATATTGTTTCTGTTTTTGTTTGTTCCTTATCTCATTTCTGTTCCCAACAAATTGTTCTTGTCCCAGCCCAGGATTTTTGCCTTCTGTTCTTTCCAGGGGAGGCGGGAGGGCAGGGAGGGCAGCACGGTTTTAGCAGGAGCAGGAAATTGGGGAATCCCATTCCTGAACCCCGGCCCATGGAAACCGAGCATCCCAGCTGGTCCCAGCCCTGGTGGCCATGGCAACAGCCTTGGGAGCGGGTCCCTGGCTGGGGCTGTGGGAACCTCTTCCCTCTGGTGCCCAGGGACAGGAGTGGAGGGAATGGCTGCAGCTGAGTCGGGGCAGGCTCAGGTTGGATGTCAGGAAAAGGTTTTTGGCCAGAGGCTGCTGGGGCCCTGCCCAGGCTCCCCAGGGAAGGGTCCCAGCTCCAGGGCTCTCTGAGCTCCAGCAGCATTTGGACAGCGGTGTGGAGACTGAGGACAGAACAGGAGTAGCCTGGGAGTGATGGAAGGGTGGTTTCAGAGAGCTTTTCTGCATTGTGTAAAACAGCCAGAGAAAGGGCAACTGGAGAGGCCCAGGTGCAACATGAGGAGAGCAAAATTTCTTTCCTAGGGCAGGGCTGTGGTGCAGCACGTCCCCAGCAGGAGTCTGGAGCAGCCCAAGGCTCTGTGTGGGCAGGCAGAGGCAGGCAGGAGGCAGAGCTGTCAGCAAAGGAAGGGCCCAGCCAGGTGGGGCAGCCGGGGGATGCCGACAGCCTGCAGGGACAGAGGCGCAAGGCAGGGACACCATGGGACAGCCTGGGCTGCACAGGGCACAGGGATGGGCAGCAGCTGCAAGACAGCCCTGCCAGAGCCAACTTGGGCAGCACTTTGTCCATGGCTGCTGGCCCTGGGCCTGAGGCCACGAGGGGACAAGTGACCCTTGCAGGGCTGGGGCCTCATTGCCTCCTTGTCCCTGCTCAGCAGCCTGGCAGGGGCCGCCCCATGCTCCTGCCCTTGGCATTGCGCATCCCCACATGCCAGTGCCCATCCCGGGAAGAGCCCTGAGCAAGGAGGGAGGGACAGGATCTGCCTGGCCAGGGGCTGGGGCTCAGGCCTTGGCCCTTTGCATTCCTGACACACATCCAGGTGTGCTCAGCACCAGAGACACCTTTGCCTTGCCTGTCCCCACCTGTCATCACTGCCTCCAGTGTTCTGCTCTGACTGGAAATTGGGGACACTTTCTCAGTTGTGTCCCTGACAGGGATCTCTTCAAAGTCCAAGAAACTTCAGTGTTTCAGTGTAACTGAGTTCTTGAGGGTACTGTGACATCACTGAGGGGGTTGTGACATCACAGAGATGTGGGAAAGACATTCTGTGCTGTCCTTGTGAGCTAGCAGGGCCTCCTGAAGATAAGGAGAAGCCCTATATCTCTCCTGAAGGAACACCAAGGTCGTTACCACAGAGGAACCAGAGAAGGAGAGAAAGTTGGGAGAAATGGACTCTCGCTGGCTCAACAGTGATGTGGCTCTCTGGGTGTCTACTGAAAACTTTGTTTCTCTTTTATGACCAATAGGCACTGTATATGTTTTAGAAGGGTGTCAATATCTGGAGGAACTATAAAAGTTATCTTGATTTAATAAAATCTCTCTTTCGCCCTTCTGATGGAGTTCTGTATTACTGTACTATGTCGTGCTCTACAGCGACATCTGGGGGCCGTCCTCCATTATTACAATGGACTGTAAAGAAAAAAAAAAAAAGTTGAAGGGTACCCTAAAAAATATGAGTGAAGGCAGCAGGGAGGCTGCGAAGGTCCGGACCTAATTCAGACTTCTGATTTGAGGTGAGCGATTTGGAAAAATAATGGGAAATAATTTATCAAAGTAGGAAATTACTGTTTTGTCCACCTGGAAATCTTTATTGAAAAGACAAAGTGTTGAAACTTCTGTTTATGCGCTTCACAGTTTACTGATATGCTGCAAATCACAGGACTTTGAGGCTGATGCCGACACTGCCTTCAGTGTCCGGGCATGGAAAAAAGTTGGGAAGAGACTATGGGAAGTGATATCTAAGGGGGATAAGACTGTTGTTGATTTGGCTGCTACTTGGAGGCTGTTGTATGAGGCATTGAAGGAGTGGAAAGTAGAACAAGAGAGAGAGGAGAGAGCTTGAGCCTGTCAATGTATCTTCCCCTGAGGGGGCTGCTGCAGCTGCTGCTGCTGTGGAGCTTCCCCCAGGGTTTGCTATCATGATAATTAAACGGCAGGCTGGGACTGTTCCTCGGTATTTATCTCCTAAAGACTATGTTAAACCTGTGTATACTTCGCCTGCTAAACAGTTAGCTGATCTTAGTGCTAGACCAAAATATCTCACGCCTGCACAGCAACTAGCAAAAATGAAGTTACAGAAGAAGCGAAGTGAAAAACGGGCTGGGTTGGCTGCTCCCCCTCCCCATCCCCTCGGTCAGCTGCTCCCCCCGCACCTTCCCACGGCTCAGCTGCCCCTCCTGTACCCATCCCTTGGTCGGATGCTCCTCCCCCGCAGTCCCGTGGTTCGGCGGCCTCCCCCCTGCCGCGTTCCCTTGAGCTGTCCGCCCCGCCTCTGCCCTCCTTCGAGTCGTCTGCCTCCTCCTCATGTTCCCTTGAGCCAGCCACACCCTCTCTGCCCTCTTTCGAGCAGTCTGGCTCTGCTACAACCCGCATTGAGCTGTCTGCCGCCCTCCTTCCCAAACTAATCGAACAAATGCAATCTTTAACATTGTGTCCTGCCCTGTCTAGTTACAGCTCTGACGTTGAACTGCCAGGTCTGCTGGTTCTTGGACTCTGCCTCCCTGCCATGTGGCTGTGACTCCTCGACATCCTTTGCATTTTTGGGAACACGTAAGAATAAAAGCAGCTGAAGTAGGAGACTGGAATTTGTTAGAGAAAATAGGTCCACCAAGAAGGATGGGGATGACTGCTGCTGCTTCTGGTGGCCCTGTGGCTTTTCCTGTTTTCAAAGCTGCTCCTAATTCAGGACAACAAGACAGCCATCAGGTTTTTTTCATGGAGGGTTGTACAGGACCTTCAGTCCAAAGCAGACCAATATGGTGTTAACTCTTCGCAGGTGATGCAACTGATTAGTGTTCTAAATGCTGACGTACTTGCACCTTATGATATTGTTCACCTTGCTATGATTCTGTTTCTGCCAGTGCAGTATGGTGTTTCAAGCTACCTGGAAACAAATGATTGAAAGAGTAGCCCTGGACAATATGCAGTTGCCTCAACACAATCCACGTCATGCTGTGGGAGCTGATGCCTTGCTGGGCAATGGACCATTTTCTAACCTGGATTTACAGGCGAGATGGGACCCCCTGGTTCTTGCACAGGCCCAGCAGCCAGGTATGAGTGCCTTACTTAAAACAATGGAGATGGCAGCTCCTAAACTGAGGTATATTACCATCCAGCAAGGGGTGAAGGAACCTTTTCTGCAGTTTGTGGAGAGGGTTGCTGCAGCCCTTGAGAAATAAGTTGAGGATGATAAGTTGAGGCAAATTTTATGCAAAAAGCTAGCATGAGAAAATACGAATGACGATTGTAGGAGAATTATTGATTCTTTACCAGGAGAACCTTTGCTGTCTGATCTTGTAGTTGCTCTCTCAAAGTTAAGTTTGGTTGAACATAAAATGGCTGCTTTAGCAAGAGTCATGAAGTCCTCACCCGAATGTTCTGCTTGTGAAGGATCAGGACATGTGAAGACCCAATGTCATCAAACTGCTGGACGATGTGCACACTCTAGGGTAGTTTGGGCCAATAAAGTGCCTTGTCATCGATGTGGTAACTTTGGCCATATTGCTAAATTTTTTAAGTTAAGATATTTTTCAGGTGGTCGACAAGCGCAGGGAAACTGGAAGCGGAATGCGAAGGGGCGCGTGAAGACACAAAATACCCCGACGGCAATCACGAGCCCTGCCAGCGCTGCAAAGCTCTCCATTTGTGACCGATACACAGGGGCCACAAGAGGCTCAGTAGGGATTGATATACCAGTAGCTGACACAGTGACTATTTTGACAAGAGGTATATGTAAAGTGCCTCTTGATGCTTATGGTTCTATAGGTCAAGGTTTGAGTGCTTTTTTGATGGGAAGATCTAGTAGCACTATTCAAGGTATTAATGTTCATTTGTGTCTTATTGATTCTGATTATGTGGGACAAATTCAGGCTATGGTGTCTGTTAGTGAACCTCCTGTTGTATTGCTCAACTTGCTCCTTTTATGAGTTGTGTTCCAACTGTAGTGGACCGGAGTCGTGGCACTGGAGGTTTTGGATCTACGGGACCACCTCAGGTTCTCTGGACTCAAAAGGTGACAGATGAGTGTCCAGTAATACAAGGTTTGGTCACTGCTAAGGGATACCACCCAGAAACTACAACAATATCAGGTCTACTTGACACAGGAGCAGATGTAACTACAGTCTCACAGCTTGTTTGGCCTCCAACATGGCCCCTCACCCAATCAACCTTTTGAGCTTTTGGGTTAAGTGGATCAACTGCTGGTGCTTTATCTGCAATTGCGATCACTGTAACACATCCGGAAGTCCAACAAACTAACAAGTAACATATGTTACTAATTCTCAGCCTAATTTATGGGGACGTGATTGTTTAACCCAATGGGGTGTTAAAATTACCACGGATTTTTAGTGGGGCCACTGGGATGCAGGGCTTTAAACATCCGGTTGTGTCCTTGACATGGCTGACAGATGAGCCTGTCTGGAATGAGCAGTGGCCCCTGCCTACTGAAAAGCTTCTTGCCCTGCGAAGCTTAGTGAAAGAACAATTACTAGCTGGACATATTGAAAACTCATTTAGCCCATGGAATAGACCTATGTTTGTAATAAAGAAGAAATCTGGTAAATGGAGACTTGTGCATTATTTGCGGTGGATAAATGCTGTGATGGCCGCAATGGGTGCTTTACAATCAGGTCTTCCAACACCTACAATGATTCCACAAGGATGGGAAATAATTATCATTTATTTGAAAGGTTGCTTTTTTACAATTCCATTGGCTGATCAGGGTAAGGAAAAATTTGCCTTTACGGTGCCTTCTTTCAATCATGAGGAACCGGACCAAAGATATCAGTGGACTGTTTTGCCTCAAGGAATGAGAAATTCTCCGAGTAGTTGTCAGTGGCACAAGCTTTATCTAAGGTCTGAGAGCAATTTAGCAACTGGTATTGCTATCATTATATGGATGATATCTTGTTGGCTTCTGAAAGTAAACAACAATTGTTGGCTCTTGAAAAATGTGCTGTGAAAAATTTAGAGGCCTTTGGTTTGGTTATTGCCCCAGAGAAAGTCCAAAGACAGATGCCGTGGAAGTATTTGTGGTTGATAATCACCAATATACAAATTGTGCCTCAACCTACAAAATTGGACATTGATATTAAAACTGCTGTTGGCGTGCAGAAATTGGTTGGTGCAATAGGTTGGCTTAGGCCATACTTGGGGATAACCAATCATCAACTGCAACCTTTGTATGACTTATTATCGGGGATAACTTCTTCTACCAATGAGAGACATTTGACTGCTGCAGCAAAAAAGGCTGTAGAAGAAGTTGAATTGGCCTTAACATCTAAATTTGTCACCAGGATGGATGTTTCTGTTGATGTGCAATTGTTGATTTTGAGAGATAATGAAATACATGTGGATTGTTGTGTCAATGGAATCACAAATGGGAAGATAAATTGCATATTTTGGAGTGGATATTTTTTGTCTTTCAGGTCACGAAAAACCGTTCCAGGTCTGTATGAGCTTTTTGCAGACATCATTATCTAAGGTCACAGATGCTGCCATGAAATCCTAGGTTGTGATCCTGTAACTATTATCATACCAGTACAGCAATGATATTTTGAGTGGTGTTTTCGAAATAATCACGAGCTGCAATCTGCTGTATCTTCCTTTACAGGTCAAATAGCATATCATTTACCATCTCATCCTATTTTGAATTTCACTAAGGAGATTCCTTTTTCAGGGAAAACAACTTTGCTCTTCAGTACCAGTGGAAGGCACAACAGTTTTTACGGATGGATCTGGAAGAACTGGAAAGGCTGCTGTAGCCTGGAAGAAAGATGACCACTGGGAACATAAAGTAATGGTTCAACAACGGTCTCCTCTGTTAATTGAACTTTGTGCCGTACTTTTGGCGTTAACCTTATTTCCTAGCTCCATAAATATAGTTACTGACTCGGTTTATGTTGCTAATTTAGTAAAGCAGTTGGATCAAGCTGTGTTGTACAATGTAAAGGAGAAACCATTATTTGTCATGTTGTTGAAATTGTGGACTGTTATTCGTAACCGAAAGCATTCCTATTTTATTATGCATATTCGTAGCCATACATCGCTACCTGGATTCTTTGTGGAAGGTAACGCCTATGTGGCTGCCTCAGCAGTAAAAACTGTGCCTAATGTGTTACAGCAAGCTGTTCTATCTCACCAATTTTTTCATCAGGGTGCTCAGGCACTACAGCAGCAATTTAAATTATAACATAGTGAAGCAAAGTCAATTATTTCTTCTTGCCCTGATTGTCATATGTCTCATGTCTCACAATATTACGACACTAATCCTAGAGGCTTACTCCCTCTGCAAGAATGGCAAACAGATGTTACAAAAATGGCTGAATTTGGTCATTTAAAGTATGTTCACGTCACAATTGACACCTTTTCTCATGCCGTGGTTGCCTCAGCATTGTCAGGTGAAACAGCTTGGGATGTTATTTGTCATTTTTGCCACGCTTTTTCCATCTTAGGTGTTCCATCACATGTAAAGACAGATAATGGCCTGGCGTATGTTTCAAAGAAATTGCAAGTGTTTTTTTGTGCTTGGGGTGTTGGTCATTCTACTGGTATCCCTCATGCTTCGACAGGCCAAGCAATTATTGAGCATGCTCATGGTGTGTTGAAGTGCCAGGTGCAAAAACAAAAAGGGGGAATGCAGAAGGAATGGCCTCAAGTGAGATTAGACAAAGCCATTTATGTCTTAAACTTTTTGTGTCCTTTACCTGACTTACAAGTCTCTCCTATGTTCTACCATTTTTCATCTTTGAATTCAAAACAGCCAAACTTTAAAAAAGGTATTAAGGTTTGGGCAAAAGATTTAATTACAGGAAAATGGACTGGCCCAGTAGAATTAGTATCATGGGGAAGAGGATATGCATGTGTTTTAACAGAAAATGGCCCTCGACGGGTCTCTGCCCATTGTGTCAAACCTTATTTGGAGCACACAGAAAAGGACAGGATGAATGGTTCTACAGTGGGAACAAAATGAATAGGCAATTGTATTGGTTATTAAGTAGATGGAAGCATAGACCCTGAAGAACTGTGTGGTAAAGATGGTAATTCAAGACAGTGTAAGGGTAGTTATAGGCTTACATCAAAATTCCAAAAGTCAAGTTAGTGGACGTTACTTTTGCTTCATTTTCTTGAATTCTCTTATAGAGAGGTTTGTAGTACTGAGAACTGTGCCTTGTACCACTTCCTTTTGCAGAGCACCAATGGTCCCAAAATAGGGGAATTTGATGTACCTAAGGGAGAAGTGTTGCTTTTGCATAGGGGTTGAACTAATGGCTGAAGTCCACACTTTGAGCAACTAAGTTGGTTGCCTGTTATGATAGCAGCAACCAGTTGCAAGGTTAAGTGGATGCTACTTAGTTCTGAGTGGTGACTAGGCAAATGACTTGGTCTCTGACTATGTGGGAGAAAGTTATTTGATTGGAGGTGAAAGTGTAATTCTGCTACAAATGTGTTATCTGGAAATTGCGAGGTCTGTAACAGTATTTGAAGATCTGTCTTTATGTGTTTTGTTTGTATATGAACCTTACGATTGTGAGGGTGTGTGTTGTGGAGTTGATAGAAGTTGGTTATCTGTAAGTAAATGAAGAACGGATCCTCCATCTGCTTGGATTTTTGCAAGGGCCCTGCAGAAGTCCTTAGCAGTATTATTTGCTGGTCAAATAGAAAAAGGAGGAAATTGTGGGAAAGACATTCTGTGCTGTCCTTGTGAGCTAGCAGGGCCTCCTGAAGATAAGGAGAAGCCCTATATCTCTCCTGAAGGAACACCAAGGTCGTTACCACAGAGGAACCAGAGAAGGAGAGAAAGTTGGGAGAAATGGACTCTCGCTGGCTCAACAGTGATGTGGATCTCTGGGTGTCTACTGAGAACTTTGTTTCTCTTTTATGACCAATGGGCACTGTATATGTGTTAGAGGGGTGTCAATATCTGGAGGAACTATGAAAGCTATGTTGGTTTAATAAAATCTCTCTTTCGCCCTTCTGATGGAGTCCTCTATTACTGTACTGTGTTGTGCTCTACAGCAACACAGAGATGGATGCCATGTGACAGAGTAGTGTGTGAGCAGACTGCCATCACAGTGTGTGGTTCTGTGGCAACAGAGAGTGGGTTGTGACATCACAAGGTGGCTGTGTAACATGATAGAGCAGGCTGTGAGACCAAAGAACAGACAGGGACATCACAGGTTGACTTTGTGACATCATAGTGTCTTCTGTGACATCACAGAGCAGTTGTATCACATCACAGCGTGACATCAAAGGGGGCTGAATGACATTGCGGAAGGTTGTAAAATATCACAGGAGGCTGTGTGAGGTCACAGAGAGGGCTGTGTGGCATCACAGGATCTGGTATGACAACACAGGAGTGTGTGACATAGGAAGACTCTATGATGTCACAGGGGGTGTTAAATTACAAGGGGGAAGTATGACATCACAGGGGCAGCTGTGTGACATCACAGGGGTCTGTGTTGCATGACAGAGCAGCTGTGTGAGGTCACTGGGGAGGTCACTCTGCCCCAGCCCCCCTCACAGCTCCCCCCAGAGCAGGCCAACCCTGCTCGTGCACAGCGGGGTCCCCTGTCCCTCTGGGTCCCCCCACCCCTGGCCCCGCAGCCTCCCCCAGAGGATGTTCCACGAGATCGACCCCAGAGCCTGACATGGGGCCGGGGGGCCGTGGCCCTGGGGGTGGCACAGGGGGACAGGGACCCCCCGGCAGTGTCCCCGTGTCCCCCAGGGCCAGAGCCTGGGCCAGGGGTCCTTCACCCTGTTACAAACAAGGGCTTGAGAGCGCTGAAAAAATCTCTGGCAAGGGATCAGCAAAAACCAGGTTTAATATAAAGTGACAGCACCACAACGTTCCTTGGCAAGAGTCACTCTGCTCCTGACTGGACACTTCAGGCACACCAAGGAAACAAAGCAACAACAAAACCAAACAAAATCCAGGCCATCAAACCAGAAATGGACCGAGAACTGTCCCTGTGTGTGTGTGCGACAAAAGGACAGTGAGGGCAAGGATAAAAGGAATAAAGCCCAAAAGCTTAACAGAACTCAAACTTAACAGGACTTAACTTACACCTTAAACCTAACTGACACCTTAAACTTCACAGTTTAGCAAAAGAACAGCACTTAACAGGATTTAACCTAACTTAAAAGCTATGACTTTGCAATTTAACAGAGGAATAACATTTAACAATATTCAACTTAGCTTATAACTTATATTAAACATTACAATTTAGCAAAAGAACAATTCTTAGCAGCATTTAACTTAGCTTAGACCTTAACCTCACTTACGGATATCTGGATATCTGATTGACTCAGCTATCCAAGGCTCTCAAACCCCTCAGAGAGCAGCATTTCTGCCACTTTCCTCAGCACAGGCACTCCTGTGTGCACACAGACACAAAGAGTCAGTGCAAGGCGCCTCGGAGGAATTCCCCTGAGGGCA
Organism: Ammospiza nelsoni; assembly: GCF_027579445.1. Lineage (NCBI taxonomy): Eukaryota > Metazoa > Chordata > Aves > Passeriformes > Passerellidae > Ammospiza > Ammospiza nelsoni. Next base: position 1,603,415 of record NC_080661.1, on the reverse strand, counting down.
GGAAATGCTCACTGTGGATACTTTGGCATGTCCCCAGAGGCTGAGGCGTTTAGTCTGGAGGAGTGGGGGGATCGGCCCAGGCTCCTTTGTTGTTGGAGATCCCTGAGTGCAGCAAATGGGAGAGTTCCCGGCTGGGAGAGGCCCCACTTAGAGAGAGTCGCTAGCCCAGGAGAGCTCCAAGGGCTCCTTATGGAGCGCTGTTTGCAGGGCCCCAAGAGAGGGGCTTCAGTCCCAGCAATGCTTCATGTGGAGAGTATTATTAATAATTGGTTAGCTGAGAAAGGCCACGCTGAAATAATGCCGCTGGTTAAGCTGAAGGAGAAAAGTCAGCAGTCAGCAAGCTGAAAGGAAAGGTCAGCAGTGACCTTGCTGCAATATGAGGACAGGGAGTAGAGATTAGTCCTGAATATATCCTGAGAATATGTGAAAAGTATCAAAAGTAGAACCATAGGAATGCAGAAGTAGGCGTAGGTGCTGATATGTAACTGACCAATCCTGAGCTCAACTTTTGCAATATGTATGAAGCTCATTATTAACTGTATTTAACCCGCCGTACTGATCAATAAAATTGGGCCTGTGATGATCAAATTGATGTCTGGGTCTCCTTCCGTCGACAGTTCTCTCTGTGCATTTTAGGCCGAGATACTTCCAGAGGGCTGTCTTTTGGACTTTATCTGTTGCAATCTCAAAACCTTTCTGCTGTACCACAGTGATGACATCCTGTACTGCAAAGTGCAAAATGATCAGAGCTTCTGCACAAACTAATATATGGTCCATGTAATGAAAAATGATAGCATTAGGACGTCTTTTCCGGCTTTGCGAAAGAAATTGGGCTGCAAGGCATTGGCATGTAGTTGGGTTCTTCTGCATTCCCTTGAGGCAATACAGTCCACTGGTACCTCAGTTAAGGTGCTTGTCGATTTGGGGATGGAAAAAGCAAACAAGGGGCTTTCTTAGGGGTGCAAGGAGAAGTCAAAAAAGCAGTCATTTAGAAGTATAACAAGTATCTACCAATCTCGGGGTATCATGGAGGCTGAGGGCAGGCTGGACTGGAGGGCGCCCGTGTCCTCGATGGCCTGGTTGATTTTCCTGAGGTCCTGCAGCAGCCGCCTCTTGTCTTTGCCAGGCTTTCATATGGTAATGACAGGTGCATTGCAGGGGCTAGTAGATGGTACAATGTGGCCCATAGACAGCTGCTCCTGCACATGGGACTGCAGGGCCTTTAACTTTCTGCCTGGGAGGGGCCACTGATCCACCCATATGGGGTCGTTGAACTTGCAGGTTGACTGAAGTGTGGCACGCTACTCAGTGGTCCTGTCTAGAAATCCTGAGATATTGATAGGATCTCTAGCCCTGTCCCCCTTTGGGACAAGAGGTCTTCTTCTCAAATTGTTATTGGTGCCTGGGTGATGAATGATCTTACTGTAGTAACTGTGCCCTCAGGACCTTGATGCAGATTGTACCTTGACTCCAGAAGCTGGTAGTGGCTCTCCCAATGGCTAAAATTACCCAGCAGCTGGGACCGGGGGCCATTCTTTTAGCCAATCAGAGCAGGAAATTAACGTGATGTCAGCTCCTGTATCTAATACTCGTGAAAGACATCTCTTTCTCTCTTTACGTGACAAAGCACACATTAGAATGGGACTGTTTCTGCCTGTTGTCGGTGCCCACATCACCATTGGATCAGCTGGTGTGGTGATCATGTCCAGTTGGAGGTAGGCACTGGCTATAACTGTTCCTTTTGGAATGAAAAGCGGAGAGTCTAAGCATAGAGCCTGGACAGTTATCTCCTGCAAAGATGTCAAGGCGAGTACCTCAGGTAGTAGAGTGAGTGTCTCCATCCCTTCCCTGGTGTTGGTTAAAATCAAAATGTCTCTGGGCCGTTCTTCAGGCCCGTATTTGCCTGTGGGAATATGGTGAACATAAATATCGTGGATTGGCATTGAAAAGGCTCTTACCAGCTGCCTTTGGGTTCCAGGGCAGAGCTGTCTTCTGTCAAGTTTTCTGCAGCGATCGAGCTGTCCCGCTGGATCTGAGAAGGTCGCTGTGCTGATTCTACACGGTGTTGGGGAGAGTAGGGCGGAATGGCCTCGCATTTGGTGTCATCATTCGGGGCCTTTCTGTGTCTGTGTGGGGTTTCCTGCAGGCCAGCGGTTTTGCGAGTGTTGGAAAGCGTGTGGATAAGGGGGGCAGTGAGAACAGTGGCTGTGACAGCTAGAAGGTCCCCGGTAATAGGCTTTATTTTTACAATTGTGTTGAAAATGCTCCATCTCCCTACACTTAAAGCAAGGTCCTTTTTCATGTGTATGTCAGGGAATAATTTGGGGGCTACTGGCACCTCTACTACACCCTGACTGGTAGCCTTAGCTTGGCTGGCGTGACAGTGTAGGGATGCCCTAAGTGTGCATGCCTCGACAGTTTGTGCAATGGTAGGCTTTGGGTTGAGTGGTAGAAAATTTAAAATGTCTTTACAGGTGTTATTAGCATTTGTTCCAGCAAGTTTAGTAAGGAGTACCTCCCTGGCTTTTGGATGTTACACTTGTTTCTCTATTGCTTGTGGAAGGTGGTCAATAAATGTTAGAAAGGATTGCCCAGGTCCCTGCAGAATGTCTGTGAAATCTAGAGTAGGTGTTTCTCCATTGGGTGTCTGCATGAGAGCTGTCTTTGCAGCACTTTTATCTCTTCTAACAGAGCTCAGGGAAGGTCTATTGAATGAGGTTTAGTGAAATCTACCTCACTGGCTAGATGGACTAGTGTTAGGTGTGTCCACCTGTCTTCCCTAGTATAGTCTTTTAATCATTTTTTTACTAGTTTTTTCCCCATTTCTTCCCACAGAATAATTTCAGTGGGAGAAAGTAGGATGTGCATAAAATGGCGCAGATCATGAGGCACCATAACATGTGCAGTGAAGATGGCATTTAACAAATTATTAAAGTACGGTGAGCCCCTGCCATGCTCTTTCGTTGCTTTAAGAAGATCTTTCTTCTCCCGTGTGGGACAGCTTCCCATCTGGGGTTCGCCCCCCTCTTGTACTGCACCGGTGCTGCTTGTATTTTAGCTACCAATTCCCAGTCCCCCTCTTCAGCTGCCAGCTTTCCATCCTCTGCCAAGAATCCTCAGGCTCATGCTGAAGGTGGGATGAACCTTCCCTCTCCTCTCCAGAAGACAGAACTTGGTCTCTGGCAGAGGAGCGGGGCCTTGGGGTGCCTGGCCAGGCCTGGTGTTTTGGGCCTTTGGTAGCCAAGATGGCGGCCTTCCGGTTACCGCCCCTCACACTTCCAGCTCTGACAGTGTGGGATCCGTAAGGGGCTGAGTTGGAGGGGGTAGGCCAGCGGGAGTAGGCAAGGAAGCGCTGGATCCCAATGCAGAGGTGGTTCCTGATGCAGGGGTAGGACCCAACACGGGGAAGACCCGATGAGAGAGCTGGGGGAGGGAGGGAGTTTGACATTGACGACCCCCTCCAGAGGAGGGACTCCATTTTGTGAGCTATCTGAGGGGGGTCTAGTGAGGAGAGTTACTGGAGAATGGGTTAGGGTAGAATCCAGGCCTGTGTGATCACTACAGATGTGGGTAGGGGGTAGAGAAGGAGGGGAGATGTCAGACAGCAGGTGGCTTGTCTGTGCTTTACAGCAGGTTTCTGTCTCTCATCCTATTGGTGTCAGACGGTTCAGGAATGGGGGGGGTAGAACTCAAAGACTGGATTGAATATAAGAACTTTGAACCCTTGAGAAAACTCCATAAATCATATGAAAAGTTGTGTAAATTCTTGCGACTCTTATCACTCCCTGAGTTTTCTAAAAATAGAGACTTTCCCTAACTCAGTCCCAGAATGCTATAAAAAACGAACAGAATACACAGAAATGTCTGGGAACTCTGTAAACAGCCAATGAACCAATGACTTCCAACTTCCCTTAGTAAAAGTCTTCCACTCTGAAAGGAGAGACTAGCTAACTCCAACATCTATGTCCCTCTCAGCTTTGGATAATTTGTTACCCAGAGCTGCCCCTGATGTAAAGGGTGGCCCACCCACAGGAATAAAAAATCACCCAAGGATCCTGCACTGCAGGTGGCTGTCCCCACATTCACTGCTCTGGTGGCGCGGGATGCAGATGTTTCAAAATATCCCCTGGGCTTCACCAGCTGAACCAGCCCTGTTGCTGCTGCAGAGTGCCAACGCTGCATTCAGTAAGCCCTGATAAAACTGATAAAACATTGCATTGAAAGGGCTGCCTCATTTTACTTTAATTTGTCATTTATGTCATGAGGTATTATAGTTCCAGGAATTGGCCCCTGGGCGTCCACAACCTTGCGTTCTCCTGAGATATCATTGTAGTGAGGAACTCAGCAGTGCTGAAAGCAGAAGCTTGTCCTTTGTGTTCCCTTTGGCATGGCAGTGGAAGTGCCCTGAGTGCACATTCAGAGGCACCTTCATGGCTTCTCATGCCACGACACCAAAACTAAATGTGCAAGGTGACTTCCTTGACATGTGGTCCTATGAAATATCTAGAGGAAGTGGTCTGGAAATGCTTTCTGAGCCTGTTCCTTTGGATCAGCTGTGAGGGGCTGAGGGCTGGCCTGAGCCCGGTGCTGTGTCCCACTGGGAGCAGCCCCACAGGCTCACGTGCAGAGCAGGCACTGTCAGAGGCCCTGGAGATCTCACCTGCCCTGCAGCCACCATTGTCAAGGTGCTGTAAACATCAGCTGGTGCTGACTTTCCCCTTGGACCTCGTGGTTTAGTCACTATGGGGAATTTCTTTCCTGAAGCCCGTGGGATTTCCCCTGGCAGGTGTGATGGGGATGGTTGGGGAGTGTGGGGCTTTGAGAGCAGCTGCCCGGGCAGGGACTGAGCTCGGGGCCCTGTTGGGCCCATGGCCCCCAGCAGCAGCAGCAGCAGCAGCAGCCCCAGGGCCCAAAGCCCCATGGCCCCTGCCCAGCACAGGCTGCCCTGTCCCTGCAGCTGTCACCCGAGTGGGGCCCAGGGGCCAGTGGCCGCTGGCAGCAGCAGGAATGCGGGCAGGGTGAGGATGCCCTGGCTTGGCTTTTGTCTCTGGAACAATGCGGGCTCAGGGCAGTGCAGAGCAGGCTGGGAAGAAGAGCCCAAGGCCTTTGGAGGCTGCAAGGCTTAAAGATCAGTCCCTGCAGCAGCCCAGATGCAGGTGGCCCAGTTGCCAAGGCTGTGGTGGCCTTGAGAGCGTGCTGCTGGATTTTGCATGGCTGTGGCCTGCTGGCGGCTCTGGGCCCAGGAGTGCCTGTGTCTGCAGCAGGAAGTGTGGCTGAAGGTTTGCTGCCTGCTTTGGTGGCATGGCTGCAGGGGCCAGTGCTGTGAGAGCCCCCTGTGTGAGAGCTGGTGAGAGCTGAGCTCTTGGGGACAGCGCTGTGCCCCAGGCCAGGAAGAGCAGCAGTGTCCAGTGGCAGGAGTGGTGTCAGTGGGAGCCCCTGTGCACAGGAACTCCAGGCACCAGGGTGGCCGTGCCATCACCCCCAGGGACCTGCATCCCTGGGAACACGGAACAAGTGGAACCCACAAGTGTGCAAAGGGTGCCTGTGCCCACAGGAATGGCCAAGAGGAGTCTGGTTTTAAAAAGAAACAGTATTTATTTGCCGAAGATCGGCAAATCTAGGATTTACAGAACATGTGTCATTATAAAAATCGTTATAACAACAACAACAACAATGTACAGAAGATATTTACATGGGATCCGATTGGCTGACAATCTTCAAAACGTATTTACAGAAATCTTCTAACGTAGTCAACATACTTACAGGGAACTTGGAATGGAGTGAACGTATTTACAAGGAACTTCTAAACTTCCAAACGTATTTACAAAGGCATCGGATCGGTGCCATAATGTGCATGAGTCCTGTAAGAAAGGAAGCAGCAGAGCTGGAGTCAGCTGCCAGCACTGGGCCCAGCAGGGCTGGCAGCTGGGCCCCAGGGGCTGGGCTGGGGCTGGCAGGGCTGGCGTGGCCCCAGGCAAGTGCAGGGCAGGCCGGGGCTGGTGCTTGTGGCAGCACAATCCATGCCCCCTGCGGGCACCGTGTCCCTGAGCGGGGCCATCCAGCCCAGCCCCAGCCTGGCGTCAGGGGACCCAGTGTGTGTGTGGGCAGGGCGTGGGAAGCATCTGCCTGTCTTACCTGTGGGGCACCATCTTCATCCAAGGACCATGGGCTCCTCCTCATCGTTCTCATCCACTTCCATATCTTCCATGTCATCCTCCACGTCCACCTCCATCTCTTCAATGGTCTCCTCCTCGTCTACTTCCATGTCCTCAACAGGGGAGGACATGGAAGTAGAGGAGGAGTCCACCTCCATCATTTCTTCCTCATCCAGCCCATGGTCCACTTCCATGTCCTCCACAGTGTCTCTGTCAGTCTGCAAGGGGCAGCACAATCTCCCAGTGGGCTTCCTGTCCCACACCATCCATTCCCACATGGCTGCAGCCTGCCCAAGCCCGGTGCCCCCTGCCTGGCATGGCACTGTACCTCCATTGGCAAAGCAGAGCACATCCTGCTGGGATTGGCGCTCCAGATCAGGCAGCAGGGAAAGCCCGGGTAGCAGCAGCACCTCAGCGCTGAGGGTCAGAGCGCAGAGTGAGCAGCAACTGACCCTTGGCAGCCGTTGCAGTGTCTGCTGTGCTCGTTTCCAGGTCCTGGACGTTCCACCTGGAACCCTCTGAACCCTATGGGAGCTGTGATATCACTGATGTTTCAGGGCCGCTGTGCAGTGGGAGATGTTGATGGCAGAATGATCAAATCCTTGAATGGTTTGGCTTGGAAGGGACCCTAAAGATGATCTGGTTCCAAGCTGAGCAAGCTCCCAGCAGAGCAGGTTGCTGCGGCCCCTGTCCCACCTGGCTTTGGACGTTGCTGGGGATGGGGCATCCACAGCCTCACTGCACTGGTCCCTGTGTCAGGGACAAGCATCCTGAGAGTAAAGAACTTCTTCCCATCTTCAAATCTCTTTCACCTCTTGCGGTTTGATCCCATTCTCCCATTCTTGCAGAGTCTTTGGGTTGTCCTTGATGTGCAGTGTTTAGCCTGTGATGGTTCTCTCTGTGCTTTTTAGGCCGAGGAACTTCCAGGGGGCTGTCTTTTGGACTTTATCTGGTGCAATCTCAAAACCTTTCTCCTGTACCACAGTGATGACATCTTGTACTGCAACACCCAAAATGATTTGAGCTTCTGCACAAACTAATGTATCACCCATGTAATAAAAATAATAATGTTAGTATGTTTTTTCCGCAAGGGCGAGGGATTTTGGGCTGCAAGCCATTGACAAATAGTTGGGCTCTGCTTTATTCTTTGAGGCAATACAGTCCACTGGTACCTCTGTAACGGTGCTGTCGATTTGGGGACGGAAAAGGCAAACAAGGGGCTTTCATTGGGGTGCAAGGAGAAGTCAAAAAAGCAGTCATTTAGATCTGTAACAACCATCTTCCAAACTCGAGGTAACATGGAGGCTGAGGGCAGGCTGGACTGGAGGGCACCCATGTCCTCGATGACCTCGTTGATTTTCCTGAGGTCCTGCAGGAGCCGCCTCTTGTCTTTGCCAGGCTTTCATATGATAATGACTGGCGCATTGCAGAGGCTAGTAGATGGTACAATGTGGCCCACAGGCAGCTGCTCCTGCACGAGGGACTGCAGGGCCTTTAACTTTCTGCCTGGGAGGGGCCACTGATCCACCCATATGGGGTCGTTGGTCTTCCAGGTTGACCAAAGTGTGGCGGGCTGCTCAGTTGCGCCGTCTAGAAATCCTGAGGTGAGAATAGGATCTTTCGTGGTTTGAGAGGAAGTAAGTTTTCTGGGACGCTGTCGTCACACCAATAGGTTTTCAGATTTTAATATTGGCACCTGGTTTGGCCACTGGGGACATTGGACACGCTTCTGAGAACACAGGGGTTCAAAACCAGAGCACACCCCGGGGGGAAGCTCTTTTGGGTTTCTGGTGGGAAAGAGTTGGGATCTCACCCCTGTCCCAGCTGCTGGCTGGGCGGGGGGATGGTAAAAGCCATGCGGCCGGGACAGGTAGGCCCGTCCCCAAGTGTGGAGGGGTTAAAGAGAGAGAAGCACCAGGAGGCATCGGGCAGACCCCCCTAGGAGACAGAGAGAGGGAGAGCCTGGACCACCTTGAAATTTAATATCATGTCCTCGCAGAACAGCCTGGCTTGCAGACAAAGGGGGGTGCAGCGAGGAGGTGTCCAGCCGCTTGTGGGAGTCTCTGGGCAGGCAGAGCCTGAGTTTTTAACCCCTTTTTGTACAATAAAAACTTTACAGAACATTAACCTTCCCTAGAAGAGGGATAGAGTGGAAGATTAAGAAGGAAATGGGCAAGTGTGATGAAGGTCTGGGCAAGTGAAAGATGTTGGGAGAGAAGAATCTTAGGTGGGAAGAGATGATGAAGTGGCCTTAGCTGGACTCTTCTTGTTATAGCCATGGACAGAACCATGTTTCCTGTGACACAGAGACTGCATCCAGGGGCAGACAATGGCTAAGAACCAAGAGGGTTCAGTGTTGGTACCCCTCGGCCCCAGGAGGTGAAATTTGGGGGAGACAGGTGTCCCAAAAGTGAGACTGTGCTCTTTTTGGAACGGGACAAAGCATCCTTAAAAGATGACCCTAGAAGCAGCTCTGGTCCATGTGCAGTGGTGAGAGCACTGGAGATGGAAGGAAGAGGTCATGATGGCAGATGTTCTCTGGGCGGTGCCACGAGTGACATGGGAACACACGAGGTTTCAATGGTGTTTGCTGGGGAAGCCTATGGCACAAGAAGGACTCCACTCCTCTTGATGAACTGAGTATTGATTATCTCAAGGGGGGTGCTGGACCAAGAGTTGGTGATTTGGGGATAGATGTACTGGAGATTTGGTGGGGGGAGGAGGAAAAGTTTTCGGCAGGTCTTCATTTTCCCTCTGTGTTTCTTTTTACTTGTAGTTTAGTTAATAAAGTTTTCTTTATTTCTAAATGGGACCCTCCTTTACTTATTACTGGTCACATCTAACAGCAGAAACAAGGGAGAGTGTATTTTCATGGGGGCACTGGCATTGTGCCAGCATCAAACCATGACAGGTTTTTAGCCTTCTCCATCATTGGGACAAGAGGTCCCTTCCCCAAAGTGTTATTGGTGCCCAGGAGACAAATGATTTTACTGTAGCAACTGTGCCCTCAGGACCTTCCATGCAGATGGTACCTTGACTCCAGAAGCTGGTAGTGGCTCCCTTGGTAGCTAATAATTACCCCAGCAGCTGGAACCAGGGGCCCTTCTTTCAGCCAATCAGAGCAGGAAATTATGATGATGTCAGCTCCGGTATCTAATAGTCCCAAGAGACATCTATTTCTCCCCCTACATAACAAAGCACAATTTAGAATGGGTCTATTTGGGCCCATAATCTGTGCCCACATCACCATTGGATCAGTTGGTGTGGGGATCATGTCCCGTGGGAGGTAGGCTCTGACTGTAACTGTTCCTTTTGGAATGAAAAGGGGAGGGAATAAGCATAGAGCCTGGACAGTTATCTCCTGCAAAGACGTCAAGGCAAGTACCTCAGGTAGTATAGTGAGTGTCTCCATCCCTTCCCTGGTGTTGGTTAAAATCAAAATGTCTCTGGGATGTTCCTCAGGCCTGTATTTGCCTGTGGGAATATGGTGAACATAAATATCGTGGATTGGAATTGAAAAGGCGCTTACCAGCTGCCTTTAGGTTCCAGGACAGAGCTGTCTTCTGTCCAGTTTTCTGCAGCGATCGAGCTGTCCCGCTGGATCTGAGAAGGTCGCTGTGCTGGTTCTCCACGATGTTGGGGAGAGTAGGGCGGAACAGCCTAGCATTTGGTGTCATTGCACAGGGCCATTCTTTGTCTTTGTGGGGCTTCCCGCAGGCCACCGGTTTTGCTGGTGTTGGAAAGCATGTGGACGAGGGGGCAGTGAGGACAGTGCCTGTGAGAGTTAGAAGGTCCCTGGTGATAGCCTTTATTTGTACAAATCTATTGAAAATGCCCCATCTCCCCACATATAATGCACGGTTCTTTTTCATGTTTGTTGTTGAAAAACTTGGGAGGCTACTAGCACCTCTACTACACCCTGACTGTTAGCATTATATAGGCTGGCATCACAGTGTAAGGATGCCCTAATGGTGCATGCCTTGACCATTTGTCCAATGGTAGGTTTTGGGGAAAGTGACATGAAGGATGAGAGAAGGACAAAAAAATGTACAGACATGCAAGGCATTGGTTTGAGTGGCCTGAGGGATTTATGCCTTTTATTAGAGGCCAGGTCCCCTGGTGCACTCAGTTCCTGCATTTACCTCAGACTTCCTTGCTGGGTCAGGAGCTCAGCAGTGCTGAAAGCTGAGGCCTGTCATTTGTTTTCCCCATGGGATGGCAGTGGAAGTGCCCTGAGTGCACATTGAGAGGCACCTTCATGGCTTCTCATGCCACGACACCAAAACTAAATTGGTATTTTGGGTTTTTTGAATGACATTTAATCCTTTGAAATATATGCAGGCAGTGGTCTGAAACTGCTTTCTGAGCCTGCTCCGTGGGATCAGCTGTGAGGGGCTGAGGGCTGGCCTGAGCCCAGTGCTGTGTCCCATTGGGAGCAGCCCCACAGGCTCATGTGCAGAGCAGGCACTGCCAGAGGCCCTGGAGATTTCACCTGCCCTGCAGCCACCATTGTAAAGTTGCTGTTAACCTCAGCCTGTGCTGTCTTTCCCCTTGGACCCCTTGGTTTAGTCACTATGGGGAATTTCTTTCCTGAAGCCCGTGGGATTTTCCCCCTGGCAGCTGTGATGGGGATGCTCGGGGAGTGTGGGGCTTTGGGGGCAGCTGCCCAGGCAGGGGCTGAGCTCGGGGCCCTGTTGGGCCCATGGCCCCCAGCAGCAGCAGCAGCCACAGGGCCCAAAGCCCCGTGCCCCCTTCCCAGCACAGGCTGCCCTGTCCCTGCAGCTGTCACCCGAGTGGGGCCCAGGGGCCAGTGGCTGCTGGCAGCAGCAGGAATGCGGGCAGGGTGAGGATGCCCTGGCTTGGCTTTTGTCTCTGGAACAATGCGGGCTCAGGGCAGTTCAGAGCAGGCTGGGAAGCAGAGCCCAGGGTCTTTGGAGGCTGCAAGGCTTAAAGATCAGCCCCTGCAGCAGCCCAGATGCAGGTGGCCCAGTTGCCAAGGCTGTGGTGGCCTTCTGTGCGTGCCGGTGGATTTTGCATGGCTGTGGCCTGCTGGCGGCTCTGGGCCCAGGAGTGCCTGTGTCTGCAGCAGGAAGGGTGGCTGAAGGTTTGCTGCCTGAGTTGGTGGCATGGCTGCAGGTGCCAGTGCTGTGAGAGCCCCCTGTGTGAGAGCTGGTGAGAGCTGAGCTCTTGGGGACAGCGCTGTGCCCCAGACCAGGAAGAGCAGCAGTGTCCAGTGGCAGGAGTGGTGTCAGAGGGAGCCCCTGAGCACAGGGACCCCCAGTCCCGGGGTGGCCGTGCCAACACCCCCCGGGATGTCCATCCCTGGGAACGCGGAACACGTGGAACCCACAAGTGTGCAAAGGCTGCCCGTGCCCAAAGGATTGGCCAAGAGAAGTCAGGTTTGAAAAAGAAACAGTATTTATTTGCCAAAGATCAGCAAATCTCAGATTTACAAAAGGAGTTTCGGTGTGACAATCGTTATTACAACAACAGGAATAATGTACAGAACATATTTACTTGGGATCTGATGGGCTAACAATCTTCGAAACATATTTACAAAGAACTTCCAACGCAGTGAACATATTTACAAGCAACTTCTGAATTCTCAAACATATTTACAAAGGCATCGGAGCAGTGCCATCATGTGCATGAGCCCTGTTAGAAAGGAAGCAGCAGAGCTGGACTCAGCTGGCAGCACTGGGCCCAGCAGGGCTGGCAGCTGGGCCCAGGGGCTGGGCCGGGGCTGGCAGGGCTGGCGTGGCCCCAGGCAAGCGCAGGGCAGGCCGGGGCTGGTGCTTGTGGCAGCACAATCCATGCCCCCTGCGGGCACCGTGTCCCTGAGCGGGGCCATCCAGCCCAGCCTCAGCCTGGCGTCAGGGGACCCAGTGTGTGTGTGGGCAGGGCGTGGGAAGCATCTGCCTGGCTTACCTGTGGGGCACCATCTTCATCCAAGGACCATGGGCTCCTCCTCATCCTTCTTGTCTACTTCCAGGTCCTCGATGTCATCATCCTCATCCACCTTCATCTCTTCAATGGTCTCCTCCTCGTCTACTTCCATGTCCTCAACAGGGGAGGACATGGAAGTAGAGGAGGAGTCCACCTCCATCATTTCTTCCTCATCCAGCCCATGGTCCACTTCCATGTCCTCCACAGTGTCTCTGTCAGTCTGCAAGGGGCAGCACAATCTCCCAGTGGGCTTCCTGTCCCACACCATCCATTCCCACATGGCTAAAGCCTTCCCAAGCCCGGTGCCCCCTGCCTGGCATGGCGCTGTACCTCCATTGGCAAAGCAGAGCACATCCTGCTGGGATTGGTGCTACAGAGCAGGTGGCAAGGAAAGCCCAGGCAGCAGCAGAACCTCCGCGCTGAGGGTCAGAGCGCAGGGTAAGCAGCAACTGACCCTTGGCAGCCGTTGCAGTGTCTGCTGTGCTCGTTTCCAGGTCCTGGACGTTCCACCTGGAACCCTCTGTGAGATGTGATGTCACTGATGTTTCAGGGCCGCTGCGCAGTGGGAGATGGGGATGGCAGAATGATCAAATCCTTGAATGGTTTGGCTTGGACGGGACCCTAAAGATGATGTGGCTCCAAGCTGAGCAAGCTCCCAGCAGAGCAGGTTGCTGCGGCCCCTGTCCCACCTGGCCTTGGATGTTGCTGGGGATGGGGCATCCACAGCCTCTCTGCACTGGTCCCTGTGTCAGGGACAAGCACCCTGAGAGTAAAGAACTTCTTCCCTTCATCAAATCTCTTCTAACTCTTGCACTTTGATCCCATTCCTCCTTGTCCTGTCACTACAGTTTCTGACCAAGAGTCCTCTCCCAGTTTCCTGTGGGTCAGGCTGTTCCTGCAGCGTCTCCCATGTGGCCTGACCTGAAGACAGGAGATAGAGAAGCCAAGTACCCAGTCACAGACAATGCAGAATGTGGCATGAGAACTGAAAGAATAAAGAAAATGGAAGGACATGCAAGGCATTGGTTTGTGTGGGCAACGGGATTCATGCGTTTTCTTCGAGGCTAGGTTCCCTGTTGCACTCAGTTCCTAATTTCCAGCCTGCCCACAGCCAGCCTCTGTGAGGGACCTGGACTCCCAGAGCTGGGAGCACACTTGCTTAAACTGCTGGTGAACGAGGCGAGTGAGGGATCTTTGTGTGGAACTCCAAACACTGTGGATTGCCCTGAAGAGGGTCCAGGAAGGGAGACAAAATGGGGCTGGGCACACAGATGGAAAATGAGGGGAAAAATCAGGGTAGCATTGCAGTGAGCAAGGACCAAAACGGTAGAATAGACGGGAGAACCTTCTAGGGGGTGTAGATATAAGGAAAATACAGCAATTGAACTGGGCGATGCCAGCAAAACGGTCTGCATCACCATGAGCCTGCAAATGCCCATGGGTGGCACCATTGCGTTCAGAGCGGTGTCTCTCTTTTTCCTTGGTCACTTTGCCCTGAGGTATTACAGTCCCAATGGTAGGCCCCTGGGCCCTCACAACTCCCGCCTCTTTGTTGTCTATAAAGAAGGCTTCTGCCCTAGATTTTTGCAGGAATTTAGTAAAATAGGATAAAATAACCAACACAATGAATACAATAAACAGTCTCCACAAAACAGTCTTAACTAAAGATGTAAACCAGCCTTTCATCCCGCTGTGTTTTAAAATTCCAGTGAACCAGTCGTTGTTGCCTTCCATCTGGTTCTTGTTTCCTTGATCTTTCAGCAGCTGGATGCCCTGGTATACTGACTCCCTATGTGACAACAGGTAGAAAAAACACCTGCCTTCAAATGCCTGACAGGCATGGCCATGGACAAGAAATTGTGGCTTGTCTGTGGAAGCACCCAGCTGAAGGCATGTGGCTCAGTGAGGAGCATCCAGATTCCAGCTGCAGCGGCAACCAACGGCAGCATCCTCTGACTTTAGCTAATTTAGTATCTTGAGGCTTGGGTTGCCTAAAAGCAAACAGATAAAGAGATTAGAAGATGAAACTTAAGTTGTGGTCCCACTAAACTTTCTCTTCTGTAAGGCAAGGGTGTGAACACAGCTTAGTAGAAGAATCATGTATCAATGCTAAAATATAATTTTTACAAATGTTAAGACATAGATCCTGGTTAGTGGTGTCTGAGCTATCTTGGTCTTGGTGTGTGTGGTCAACGCTGCTTAGGAGATCTTCTTCTGTCCTTCTCCTTCTTCTTTTCCAGGCTGCTGCTGTCTCTCTTAGGCTTCCATTCTGTTCTTCTGGTGGTGGCTCTGGTGTTTGCCTCACCGTTCCCAGAAAGAGTTTTTATGCATTTCGCTGGGATCGATCCTAGGAGTGTTGCTGTGAAGACAAGGGCATCTTCTCTTCCCCAAGTATTTAATGGGAAAGGGCCCATAAATTTGTTTAGATTCAGGGTCTTTGAGCAACACAGGTGGCTGTTCTTTTAATTGGGCTGCAGTTGAATTAGTAAACTGACTGATGACTTGGGGAGTTGGCTCCATAAATGAGTTGGTCAAAAAGTTGAATACATAAAAGGCCTTGGCCAGTCTCTCAATGGAAGATAATATCTGGAGTACCCCTCTCAGTTGATCAAGGATCCTTTTGATGGAACATTGGGCCCTCTCGGCTATGGACTTTCCTGTGGCGGAGTGTGGCATGCCTGTGACATGTTTTATACCCCAGTGGACAGAAACTTGTTGGAATCAGTGTGAGGTATATGCAGGAGCACTATCAGTTTTAATTTCCTGTGGAACTGCTAAGGTGGAAAAAACTAAAAAGTAATGTTTTATAGCATCTTCTGATTTTTCACCAGCATGGGCAGAGGCAAAAATCTCACTGGAAAAGATGTCGAATGAGACCTGGATGTATTTTAGTCTGCTGAAAGGTGCCTAGTGTGTGATGTCTGATTGCCAGATGTGGAGACTCTCTAGTGCTCTTGGATTGACTGCAGCTCTGAGAGAAGCAAGGCCATGTTCCTGACTATTTGGGCCGGTGGCTACAACGGATCTTGCCGGGTCTTGGTTAATTTTGAACATCCTGTGCAGCACAGAAATGGTTTGATGGTAGAATTGGTGGCTGATCTTTGCCTGTTTAAAGATTGTCTGAGGCGTATTGCAGTGGTTCAGATGTTTGAAGTAGGCAATTGAGGTGCTCTGGAGTGAGAAGTAAGTATATATTCACAAGGTGTCTTCCTGCAAGGGAGCACTGATGTTTTCTAGCTTTCCTGATTAGTTGTGTAATAACTCTCTGTTGGGTTGTTATCATTTTAGTAGGTTGGTGTGCTCTGAAGACACATTCAATTTGTATTTGGGGATCTGAGATTGTTGAGTCCCCCTGAAACAATAATGTATGGAATTTTGGACTTACACCAAGGATTGCCAGGGAGAAAGGAAAATCAGGGTGGTGTCTGTGTGCCTGTTTAGTGGGCTTCCCTGTCCTCATTGTTGCACTCACTGTGTACTGTCACTGTAACCCTCTTCTACACGCTCCACTTTGACGCCACATTGCTCACCCGGCCCTCACAGTGGTAGTTGCCGCTGTGGTGCTGCTGCCGTGGTGACAGGGACAGCTCGGTGCCATTGTGGAGCCCCTCCAGTTTCTTCCCCTCATGGTAAAATGACACCAAGATGACCGTGTTGTTCCGCCAGCCCTGTCAGCGCAGTGTCACCGTGTCCCCCTCCAGCAGTGTCCCTGCTGGCACCTGCAGCACCAGCCAGTCTAGGGGACAGAGGAGTCCTGTCATACCTGATGGCACCGGGACCCCCTCATTAGGTGCACCAGGGGTCCCCAATTCCAACAAAGGGTTCCCCCAGACTGGATGCTCTGGGATGTCCCCAGAGCAGGGGACAGGCTCTGGCCACACAGGAAGTAACCCATGGAGCCGAGCCCACCCAGAGCCCTTGGGGTCCCTGCAGGTGCCAGTCTGGAGACACCTGAAGCCCCCTCACCATCTAAGACTCTCACAGCAGGGCTACGCCCGGTGCCGGGTCTGTCACATTTGTACGTGCCAATCTCAGTGACAGTGAGGCGGTCAGGTCCCTCCTGCCCCCAGCGCCGTCTGTTCTTGTACCGGGTGGTGGCACAGGTGGTCCCTGAGCCCTGGCAGGTCAGTGTCACCCGGTCCCACAGCACCACCGGCCTCCAGGGAGGCTCTACCGGGAGCTGGGTGGTGTGGGCACCTGTGGGTGACAGAGGACACCAGCCTGCCAGGGCCAGTGTGGGGCTGGGGACAGCAGGGTGGGGCCATGGCATCCCCCGAGGACTCACCAGTGAGGCTGAGGGTCTGGGCTGGAAGGAAGGACAGAGCTGGGTGGGGGTGGCCCTGCAGGGAAAACAGCACAGGGGCAAGGGGTGTGGGGACTGTCCCCAAACTGTCCCTGTGGGGACAGCAGTTCTTGTGGGAAAATGTGTCTTTCCCAAAAGATTTGGCAAGGCAGGGGGACATGTCTGTGTCACAGCCACCCGTGCACCACATCCCTGTTGCACAGACACCTTGGGAACAGGGACACTGAGGCCACCCCGGGCTGAGGCAGAATATGGGGACACTGTGGACATCTCGGGGAAGAGATGCTGGTCCAGGTCACCCTGTGAAGGTCCGCCCGAAATAAACGGGTGACGAATGATTTTTGGGTGCAAAAATAACCAACAAAAGGCACAGGGGTTTTGCAGTAACAAATCAACAAGGTGCAATTTATTGTTTATAACCACAGCTAAATATGCGTTTGGTTAAGGGATCCGGGGAAGAGAAGGGTAAGACAAAGAAAAAAGGGAGGAAAGGAGGTCAGGGAATGGGGTATAGCTACCAAAACGTGATGTCTTCGGGGTCCCGCCGCCGAAACTCGCTGGTACACGTCTTGGGGAGTACTGGAAGGACAGTCGGGCCAAACCCCAATATATATACTGTTCTTGGTTGGGGGAAGGGTGGCTGAAATTAGGTTTCCATGGAGGGGAGAAGTTCATTGTTTTCATGGCCGAATGCTCACAGGTACGTTAAGTTTTCCCCCTCCCTGAGTTGGGAGGGAGTGCAGTCCCAGTCTCTGGAAGGAGGTTGCCAGGGGGGTGCCATGGGGGTGCCATGGGGGTGACAATAGGGTGCCAGAGGGGTTCTTGGTTCCTTGATGAGGGGATTCTCATCTCAGTTGGTCCGTCACGGTGGTTGAAGACAGGCAAGAGGGGTTTTCTCATGGAGCGGGGAGGAGCCACCCCAGAGCTCAGTCCAGCCAGGTCAGGAGTTTGGAAGAAAGTCCAGTTCAATTGTCCAGAAAAGGGCAGCATGCCCCCTTCGAGTACAGCATGGCGTGTTCTGCAAACATCACTTGTGAACACACTAGATAAGCAGGAGACTTTCTTTCTCAACCAGCTCAGCAGCTTTAACCCTTCGGCAGTCTTTTCTCATGACAATTGTGAGGCAAAAAATGAAGGATTTTTGGATGGACTTCTACACGACCCCGTGACTCCCGATTGTCTTGAGGAATCTTCATCAGCAGAGCTCTAGAGTGTCTTCGAGACTCGTTGCACATCGGTAGCATAACCCTGGAAAAGTAGGGATGACAGGGGAGAGGGGATAAAAGGGGAAGAGAAGGAAAAGAAAGAGGGGAAAAAGGGAATCAACAAACATAAACATAATTATTATTGATCATCATAACAACTTCACACGTGGTTATTTGTTATAACAATTTAAAAAAATTATGATTAATTTTAACAATTTCAAAAATATTAATCAGTTAAAGCAATATCATTTGTTTAACAATTTCAAAATGATTAATACAAATCACAAACAAAAAACAAATCATAATATAATCATCGTCTTTTAAAATTATTTTCTAAGAATTAAAGTAACTTTCTGTAAGTCATACTTGATATTCAAGAAGTTGTTTTAAATCACATATGCCTGATTCATAACTGTTTCGTATCAAGTGTTTTGGGGACATCTATTGTACTGAATACATCAGCTAAGCGGTGTGCATTGACTACAGTTGACAGTTTCTTAAGCTTTTTCATCATTCTCCAATTCAAAATGAATAGGGCTGCTGACACGATAAAGCCAAGCGTAACTAGGATCAAAAGAACAACAATTGGATGGCACACACTGTTCAGAACACCTGTGGCAGTAGGTGGCCACCCAAAAAGAGTATCCCACCACCTATGCTCAGCATCCTGCTTTACCCTCTCCATAACCCAGTGTATTTGTTCCACGTTGTGATGAACAGTCACCAGGGTCTTCTGTCCGCTCTCCTTGATTTTCTTGAGGATGTCAGTCAGGTCTTGATGGAGCAATAGTTGTCTCACGAGGGTGAGGTTCATTCCGATAGGAGTGGGCATCAGCTTCTGGATCAGTGTGTAGTTGGATTGCAGTAGGTGGTAAGAAGTGACTGGAGCTTCATAAGAGAAATCGCATCCTACTATCTTAGTAAAGTTACAAGCACAAAAATTTGAATGATTTTTCGCATCTACCACAACATCTTCTACAAAGACAGAATCACATGTCGTTCTAAAGCATGCACAGCCATTGCCTATGTATATAAGAACTGTCTGGGTATCCTCATGTGGACGAATCTCAAAATGACAGATGTTCTGCTCTGTGTCCAAACAGATATTCTGAGCTACAATTGCATTGCTTTCACAGCTAAACCCTTGCTGTTCTTGGACAATACAAGTTTCCAGGTTAACAGTTTGCCATTTGTCATCAACCTGACGGGCCCATCCCCTATGTTCAGTAGGATAGAGAACAGCTCCGTCATGGTTTAATCCTAATGCATGAACAGGGAAGAGCAAATGTACAGAGGCATTGCATATGGTTAGGACAAAAGCAGTGGCTGTGTTTGAAATGGGGTCATAGGTAAAGTTCACCAGGTTCCACCAGGATTGGAATTCTCTTTCAAATTCAGTGGCACTGTCCCAGATTATTTTCCAAATTTCTGTGGGGAAGGTGCCTTCCTCGCCCTCTCTTATAATTGCAGCAGAGACAGATTGCATCCACAATTGTGCCTGGATACAGCTGAGGGCTAAGGAAACATTGTTCTGTGTAGCACTAAGTGCATCAATTACCAATTTGTGATCATCCACATTCACTCTTTCCCAATTTGGCAAAATGTTTGACAGCAGCCACTGGTGTGTCCCTAAGGCTGACAGAGATGACCTCAGTGGTTGCTGCAGTCCGGCCAGATCCCTAGTTGTAACAGCCAATTTGTTCATTAGTACTTCAGAGTCAATGCTATTCAGAATTCCCAATCCTGTACCCACAACACCAGTCACATCCCTTGGTATTCTCTTAAAGGAGCTTTGTTTCCGAAGCCAAGTGGTCCAGCCTTCAAAAGAGGTTTGCAGGAACGGAGAACAGGCTGGTTCAATATCTGAAACATTGTTCTGCATTAGCAATTTTACCTGTTTGAGAGACCATGCCGGATTGAACAATATTTGTTGTTGGCCAGTTTTCCTGATCACATAAGGTCCAATCTCGAAAATTATCGGGATGAGTGGTTAATGTGAAACTGTACCAGCAATCTCGTACGCTTGGGTGCGTGCAGATTTGCTGCTGTTCGTTTTCCCAATCTGTGGAAACACTGATTGACCTTGCTTTGCTGTAATTAGACCCATTCGGCACCCAACACTAATTTTTTCACCCACTATTCCTTGAACCTGCCAGGTTTTGCGTCTTTCCCATTCTTGTCTGGTGTACAACATATCCTCATGTGTAACTACTGTTAGCAAGTTCAGACCTGTGACATCTCCCATAGATCCGGTGGATTGCAGGAAAGCATGAGACCAGGGCCACTCGAAGGAGTTCCCTGCTGCTCCTGCCATTCGGGATGTGAAGTTAGAAAAAAGGCTCACACTTAGGGTCTGAGAGAGTGTAATTACAGCACTCGGTGTGGGTTTTGGTACAGTATTTATCTTGAATGTGTAAACCAAGCCTCTTAGTCCTAATGGACTAGCTGTGTCATTCTCTCAGTGACATGTCAGTAAGTGGGTTCGGCTAAAGTAAAGCTGTACCAGCAATCAAGTGATTCATCATTACAATCTTTTGTAATTGCAACATTGGTGGTTTTGGTACTAGAAACATAACTACCAACATGTTCTTGGCGGCAACACAGAGTAAGGGGACTTTCTATTTTGGAACACCCCCATTTCTTTGTGGGACAGTTTTGCTGAGGGGATGTTCCGATAATTCTTTCCGTCTGCTTCCATAAAATTTCCAGCAATTATGATGGAGGTGGCCTTTTCATGGAGGGTTCCTTCCACTTTTCTGCATGTTACCACAATTGACTCACCAACCGTTCCCGTCAGGGTACGAGGGTTGCCAGGCTCAGGTAACGGCCCTTAGGATAGGTTCCAAGGGCACTGGTGTGCTGAACAATGGCTTCAGGCCACAGCTGCTCACCAGGGGGTTGTCCATGAAATTGCGGTAAAATGCAGAAAAGTATTAGCAAGGTTATCATGTTTTCAGGCGATTCTCATGTCCCTCGGGGTTCACCTGAAAAAGTAAACACAACAGACTCTGCCACAAAGAGGCAGAAAAGGTTAGAACAATGGAATTGTCAGAGAGGTTTTGAACAGCAGTGGTACTTCCCCTACAGCAGCATGGGGTCCACCAAAAACAGGTTGTCCAGGGTAATGCCCTGGGTTCTTGAAATCATCTGCTCCCTGTAGTGAAGGAATTGTGCTTGGAGCTGTCTGGCAAAAAGCAGTGATTTTGGAACACTCATTTAGCCCCCATCTATAGTAAGAGGTATGAGAAGTCCATTTAATCTTTTCACCTTCTGCCCTATCCTGCACACTTTTGACAGTAAAGTGAGAAACATTACCAGATTGAATTTCCTGTGGGTTTAGGAAAATCCCAAACCATCCCTGCATTGCTTTAACAGTATTATCTCCTGTAGCTCTTTTAAAAGCATCAGCCTGGAGCAACCCAAATATAAACATAGCATAGGACTTGGTGTTAATACAGACAGGAAAGTAATTCTGTCCCTCACTTTGGAAAATACTCCAAACAGTTAACAGTTCCCCAACCTGGGCATTGTCCTGTTCCTCTCTGTTAGCAGAAGCGGAGCAGAGAGGAAGGGTTGCTTTAGTCACAGGGGCAGGTTTATTTTGGCTGCTACCCAAGCTGCCAGTTTCTTGGATTGCCCAGTTCTCCTCCATCTCCCTGGGAGCCAAGCCAACCACAAACACTCCCCCTTCCCAGGCAGTGTACCTTTTCTCAGCATCTTTGAAACCACAGGAATAAAAACCAACAGGCTTTTTCAGACCCTCAGGACCCTGCTGCCAAATGTGTACTGAAAGTTGTGAGGAGGCAAATCCCCACTCCACCTGAAAGGGGTCTGTAGGATGGATAGGGTCCAGTGCTTGGTTAGCTGTCACTTCAAGAATCAGCAATTGCAATGTTTCCTTCTGAGAAGAAGTCCAATCCAATTTTATTCTTTTTCTCAGCAAGTCATAAAGGAGAACAAAAGAGTCATTCTGGTTACTAAGAAATTTATCTGGTTCTTTCTATAGGAGACAGAGCTACTATGGTCTTCTGGAGGAGAATTGCTGTAGGTTTCAGTGTTCCCGGAAGCCTTTGAGTTAAAGAGGTCATAATTTCAGGCTTTACAGGTGATTGGATTGGAGATTCAAAACCAGGAATTAATTTCTTTTCATGAATCAATTGCAGGCAGCC
Organism: Ammospiza nelsoni; assembly: GCF_027579445.1. NCBI lineage: Eukaryota > Metazoa > Chordata > Aves > Passeriformes > Passerellidae > Ammospiza > Ammospiza nelsoni. The sequence goes on along the minus strand of NC_080661.1, from coordinate 1,581,637 downwards.
GGATTTGTGAATGTTTTCCCAGAGTTGGTTAGGGGTACCGACCAAAGGGTCTCTTTTTCCCAAGGGGTTAAGCCCCTCAGCCCAATGAGCTGTGTGCTGAGTTAGGGACCATGGGATGTGTCTGTCTGCTGTTGTTAGGAATGCCCCATGTCCCCAGCACCCACCGGCTTCTTGTTCTGACAAAAGAATCTGATCTCCCCCAGTGAGAGACACTTGACAAATGTGTTCTGTTTCAGATTTCTGGGGGAGAAGCCCGTACTGCTTTGCAAGTTTTGTTAATTCAGTAGCAGTGTACGGGATTTCTTTAGTGGTTTTGTGTGGGTTAAGATCTTCATTATTGATATAGTTGCATTCTGTTTCAATTAGAGGTTTTATGTTGTTACAGCAGTGTTTCCCGCAATTTTTCATCAGGGTAAATTCTGTTTGAGAACAATTTTGACTAGTGTGAGGAGTTTCTTTCTCCTCTGTTTCTTTTGAGGAATCAGAGTTCTGTGAATTTTTAACATGTTCCTCTCTCAGGGCAGTCCGTAACAAGATATTTACATTTCTTTCTTCATCCAATTGTTTTTGCAAAACTTCAACTAGGTTTTGGAGGGAGTCTATGATAGCATTTTCCTCACTTTTTCACTTAAAGCGAGTTTCTATGGCTGCTGTGAGACAGGCACCCAAGACTGAGCAGAAGATGGTTTTATTTGTGCCCAGTTTAAATTTTGTTTCATGTTGCAAAGAAGATATGCTATCAATAACATTTTCTAAGTTAAACCAATTGCAGTTTGCCCATTCTTCTCCCCCTGGAGAAGGTGTGGCATTGTATTTAGCAAGCAGAGCATAAAATTCAGCTTTACCTTTTGCACTGAAGTTTTTAGTCATTTTGTGAGGGGACCAAAGCTACACCAGGGAGTTAACTTAAGTTACACAAATCACACAGCCTTTTCACTGTCCCCTTGCTTCCCTGGGTAGTTGAAGAGACAGAATCAGTCTGGGAGGCTCTGTGAGGTTGCTTCCAATTTGTCTCTTCCTTCCCAGACAGTACAGATACGCAGTCACATGAACACACACACACACAAATGTTTTCTTTGTGAGGGGACCAGAACCTAGAACAGGGGGAAAGCCACTCAGCCTTCACTGGGCTGCCCCTCACTCCCCTGTGTAGGTGAAGGGACAATATCTGTCTAAAAGGTACAGCTTAATTTCCTCAGGTCTGTCCCTTCCCTTTTAGACAGTCCAGGTACACAAATACAGCAGTAACAACAGTAACGGGTTCAGATTCAGCTCAAATACAACAGTAACAGGTTCGGATTCAACTCAAATACAACAACAACAACAACAGTATCAATATCAATATCAATATCAATATCAATATCAATATCAGTAACAGCATCAATATCAGGATCAGGAGAAGTATCAGTGTCAGTGTCCGTGCCGGTAAGATCAGTAACAGAAGTGACAGTAACAATTTCCCCTGCTTTTGCACCAAAAAATCTTTTGTGTCAATTCCGGAGCCTGTGTGCTCAATCGAGGGTGAGATTTGGCTTTGGTGTGTGCAGTCTGCGAGAGGTTACAGACTACACAAAACCTGCAAAATCTCACTGGCTACTGGAAATCCTGTCTGTGATGCCAATTATGTGAAGGTCCGCCCAAAATGAACGGGTGACGAATGATTTTTGGGTGCAAAAATAACCAACAAAAGGCACAGGGGTTTTGCAGTAACAAATCAACAAGGTGCAATTTTATTGATTATAACCACAGCTAAATATGCGTTTGGTTAAGGGATCTGGGGAAGAGAAGGGTAGGACAAGGGAAAAAGGGAGGAAAGAAGGTCAGGGAATAGGGTATAGCTACCAAAACGTGATGTCTTTGGGGTCCCGCCGCCAAAACTCGCTGGTACACGTCTTGGGGAGATCTCAGAGGACAGTCGAAACCGAACCCCAATATATATACTGTTCTTGGTTGGGGGAAGGGTGGCTGAAATTAGGTTTCCATGGAGGGGAGAAGAATAGGAACAGGAGGAGGGGGTGAGACAGTTCCATTGTTTTCATGGCCGAATGCTCACAGGTACGTTAGGTTTTTCCCCCTCCCTGAGTTGGGAGGGAGTACAGTCCCAGTCTCTGGAAGGAGGTTGCCAGGGGGGTGCCATGGGGGTGCCATGGGGGTGACAATAGGGTGCCAGAGGGGTTCTTGGTTCCTTGATGAGGGGATTCGCATCTCTGTTGGTCCATCACAGTGGTTGAAGACAGGCAAGAGGGGTCTTCTCATGGAGCGGGGGGGAGCCACCCCAGAGCTCAGTCCAGCCAGGTCAGGAGTTTGGAAGAAAGTCCAGTTCAATTGTCCAGAAAAGGGCAGCATGCCCCCTTCAATACAGCATGGCGTGTTCTGCAAGCATCACTTGTGAACACACTAGATAAGCAGGAGACTTTCTTTCCCAACTGGCTCAGCAGTTTTAACCCTTCAGCAGTCTTTTCTCATGACGATTGTGAGGCAAAAAATGAAGGATTTTCAGATGGACTTCTACAGTGTGTCTGTGTGCTGGTGCTCTTGTGGTTCCTACCCATTGGCACAAGACACTCTCGAGGAAGGTTTTGTCCAGACCACCTAAGTCTGCAGCAATAACTCATTTTTTTCATTTACTCTGTGGTGCAAATAAACCATTCTGTCTAATCATGATCAGAAAAAATCAGAGCAGTATTTATGTAAATTTATCTGGTATTCTATGATTAATCATGAGGGACAAATAGCATTAAAGTCCAATTCCAATGTCCAATCTTTTACACTTTTGAGAATGACTGGGGGTGGGCTTGGATCCAGCCACTCCCAGACTCCTCTCTTAGAAGGAATTTTAGAAGTCTAGGGGCCCTGCACAAGTTTGAGGAATCATGGTGGCTGTTGAGTGTCATTTTTCCACCTCGCGTCTCGGCAAGAGTTTCTCCAAAAAAGAAATAAAGCTTTTGCCTGAAGCTCCCACTGTGCCCATGACAGGAACCCCTGTGAGTGTCTGGGACATCCCGGCTCTTTGGCAGCCTGGGGACTCCTGGGATGTCACCGTGGAGCCCCTGTGAGTGCCTGTGACAGACCGGTGCCTTTGCAGCCCAAGGTGCCCTGGGATGTCACCATGGAATGGCTGAGACTGCCTCTGACCACAGGGCTCTTTACCATCCCCAGAAAGCCCAGGGAGGTCTCCACGGAGCCCCTCTCTTGGCCTGTGACATTCCAGCTCTGGAAGAGCCCGGAGATTCCTGGAAAGTCCCCATGGAACCCCTCTGAGGGCCTGTGACAAACCCGATCCTTAGCAGGCAACCATCAGCAGCCCCCTGTTGCTATGGCCAGTCCCTCGGCAGCTCCATGGAGACCCCATGCCAGGGGTGGTTGCCATGGACACCAGCTCAGGCCTGCAGCCAGAGACCATTGCCATGGCAACCATTGGCAGCCCCATCCCCAGGCTCATGGGATCCCAGAACCACAGAATTGCCTGAGCTGGGAGGGACCCATCGGGATCCTCCAGTCCAACTGCTGGTCCTGCACAGGACACCCCAACAATGCCAGCCTGGGCCTGGCAGCGCTGTCAAAACGCTGCTGGAGCTCAGAGAGCCCTGGAGCTGGGACCCTTCCCTGGGGAGCCTGGGCAGGGCCCCAGCAGCCTCTGGGCAAAAACCTTTTCCTGACATCCAACCTGAGCCTGCCCCGACTCAGCTGCAGCCGTTCCCTCCACTCCTGTCCCTGGGCACCAGAGGGAAGAGGTTCCCACAGCCCCAGCCAGGGACCCGCTCCCAAGACTGCTGCCATGGCCACCAGGGCTGGGACCAGCTGGGATGCTCGGTTTCCAGGGGCCGAGGTTCAGGAATGGGATTCCCCAATTTTCTGCTCTTGCTAAAACTGCGCTGTCCTCGCTGCCCTCCCGCCTCCCCTGGAAAGCGCAAAAGGCAAAGATCCCAGGCTGGGATAAGAACAATTTATTGGGAACAACGAGATAAGGAACGAATGGAACAGAAACAATATTGATAACAGAGTGTATAGATAAAACTGTTTACAGGGAAAACTAAAACACAACTTACTGGGTCTGCCTTGCCACGTATTTCCTCCTGCCTGGAAAGGACACCCTTCTCCTCAGGGACAGAGAGAGAGAGAGAGAGAGTCCCTTTCCAGTCCCTGGCAATGACCTGAGGTGGGAGTGAATGTAATGACACAGTCATTGCCAGACCCTCATGTTCTTCCATCCCACATCATGTCATTGGCAGCAGCGGGAAAAGGGACAGGTATCTTCCCAACATGGATCAGAAGGAAAAATGGATCACCAGGGCTCTTCCCAACATGGATCCTCCAACTATGGATGAAGTTGGGGCAGTGCACAAAAGTCCTCCTGCATTGGGGCATTGGCAGAGCTTCCCTTACAGGCGCCTCCGTTGGTGTCTGGTTAAGACAGAGATCTGGGTGAAGCTTTTCCCACTCTGGGGACACTCGTAGGGCCTCTCCCCAGTGTGGATGCGCCGGTGGGTGATGAGGGTGAAGTTGCGCTTGAAGCCCTTTCCACAGTCAGGGCAGCGCAAGGGCCTCTCATCCGTGTGAATCCGCTTATGCCGGACGAGACTGGAGCTGCTCTGAAACCTCTTCTGACACTGGGGACACTCGTAGGGCCTCTCCCCCGTGTGGATGCGTTGGTGTATGACAAGGGCAGAGCTGGAGCTGAAGCCCTTCCCACATTCCCCACACTCATAGGGCCATTCCCCAGCGTGGATCCTCTGGCTGATCAGGGTGCTGCTCTGCCTGAAGCTCTTCCCACACTCCAAGTACTTGTGGGGCTTCTGCCCATCATGAAGCTGCCCATGGACTACCAGCTCCAAGTTCCGGCTGAAGCTGTGTTCACCTTCCTGGCTCAGGGTGGGTCTTTCCTCCTCAGAGAACCCTGGGTTGGGTTTGGAGCCCCTCCTCCTCATGGGGGATCTCCAGGGCTTTTCCTCCCCATTGGATTCTTTTCCCATGGAGCCACTCAAACCGGCCTCTTCCATGAGGTTGTGCTGTGGGGATTTGTTGTCCCTGATCTTGATCCTCAGCTCCTTCTCTGGTAGAGGAAGGACAAGCACAGGATGGGATTTCCCTCCGTGCAAGAGGGAAGGGGAAGGAGATCCCCCCAGTGCATCCCCGGCAGGATGGCGTTGGCAGCGGGGTTGTCCTGCAGCGAGGGGATTTTCTGGGCTGTGAGATGGAGCAGGAGAGAGGGGGAAAGGGGCACTGACTTCCCCCTCACCTGCCTGGGTGTCCTGGGCATCCTCATCTTCCTTGAGGTGTCTTCCGCCATCTGGCCAAGTTTTAGGAATGGGATATTCCTAAAACAAGGGAGGAAAACAAGGGTTGAGCACAATGAGCTTTGTACTGGTTTAAAGGCAAACCTAGGGAAGAGTCTAAGCCAGAATTCCAATTCAGTAACAAAATAAGGATCAAGGCAATGATACAGAAATACTGCCTTAAACTGACAGAGTCAGGATATAACCTGACACCCTGTTGTTCAGGGTGGTGGCAGCAGTCCCAGTAAATGGTGGCTGCAGTCCTGTTGGAGAGATGAAGGTGATTCTGTCGAAGCAGTGATCCTGTAGAAGGGTCTGGTCTTCCTCTGGATGTCCAGTGGTGGTTACAGAGTTCTTGTCCTCTGGGAATCCAGTAGGCAAGCTGCTCCTGGTGTAGCAATGTGTTAGCTTATATCCAGGTAGGAATGCTTGGATCCTCCCCCTGGGCAGAGCATCCCACAATGGGAGGATGGAATTTTATCAGTCCTGCAGTGACACTCAATGGCCCATTCACAGGAGATATCTCCCCTGGAGGGCATTATCAGGGCTGAGTCATGGAAGAGATAAAGAACACTGCCTCACCTGTCTATAAGAGTTGATGAAGATGGGGATTGAAAACATGCATTTGGTTACATCTTGCATGGCAACCTGAAACAGTGGGGTAATCCCTGCTCAGGGGGTGAACACCACCCCCCTTACCCAAACTGGCTCAGCTGTAAAACCCCCACCCTGAAAAGGCCACACACACAGGGGACAATGTCACACTTGCCCGCTCCAGGGGAGGTCTGTTTCACAGGCTGGGGGACTTTGCCAAATGTTAGAATAATTTTTCTCTTTGTCCCTGTCACCTTTGTGACAGCTACACATAGCTTCCCCTTCCTTTTCATAATCTATATTGGGCCTATTTTCCACTTTTCTTTTTTTAGAATGTGCCAGCAGCTGAGCTGGAGCTGTGCAGGACCAATGGAATTTGGATTTGCCACAAAATAGCTTCTATTGTAAGTTTATAAAATTTTGGGATTTGTTTGCCTTTCCATCACAAGTGTGGGACGAGTAAATTCAAGGCATTTTATCTAGGATCAATTTTGTTTTCTGACAAGAAACAACATTACTTCTTCTGGTGCCCAGAGTATGCTTGTGAAGCCTCTGTTCCTCTTGCCCTGGGAGATGCTTGGGAGGGGGTTTCCCTGTCCCTGTCACTCCAGGCCATTCCCCAGGGGGTTTCCATCATTCTCACCCCAGAGAATGCCTGGGGGGTTCTCCCTCCCTCTCACCCCTGTGCCAGGGGGTGCTCAAGGCAGTCTCTGTCCCTCTCAGCCCAGGGGATGCTCGGGGGTCTCTGTCCCCTCACCCAGGGGATGCTCAGGGGTCTCCATCCCTCTGGCCTCAGACAATGCCTGTGCAGGGCTGGGGACCAGGGGCTCTGTGTCCCTCTCACCACTGAGGGTGCTCGGAGCTGGGGGGGCTCTCCGACCTTCTCACACCTGGGGGAGGCCGGGGGAGTCTCTGTCCCTCTCAGCCCTGCTGTGACCCCACCCAAACATCATCGGGCTCAGAGGGACAGAGACACCCCCAAACCCCCAGAAGGGCTGAACCTGGGATTTGGTTTGGGGCTTAGGGTTTAGGAAGGGGCTGGAATTGGGGCTGGGCTTGGAGTTGGGGCTGAGATTTGGATTAGCGCTGGGATTGGGGTTAAGGCTAGACATGGGATTGGCTTTAGGGCTGGGGTTGGGATTGGGTCTAGGGCTAGACAAGTCTGGCACTGGGATGAGATTAAATACAGAACTGTGAGTGTGTCTAAACGTGGAGTGAGATTGAGACTAGGATCACTGTCAGGTTTGGGATTGAGCTCACCCAGAGTGGGACAGAGGGGATGTTACGGTGGGAAGGTTTGGGGAAAATCCTGGTTTGGGGAAAAACAAGGTGTGAATGCCTTGGGTTGTGGATTCCTCCGACCCACGTCCATTTCTAGAAGTCACCTGATGTCCCAAAATCAAGAGTAATTAAAAAAAACCCACCAGGAGTTTCCCATTTCCAGTCTCATCCCTCTTGGGTTATGGTTGGTCCCCCATTTCAGGGCTTCTGGGGATCCCATGGGTCCTGGGGATCCCCCCCTCTTCAGGATCCTGCTTTTGGATTCTGGGAGGTTCTGGGGTCCCAAGGTCATGCTCAGGGTGTGAAGGGGAGGAACAGGGAGGAAGGGGGGAATTTTGGAGGGAGGGCTTTTGCCTTCCCAGGCAACATGACGAAGAGGGGGCCCTGTTTCACCAGTGGGCAGGGTCACTACCAAAGACACAGACACCAACTGAAGGAATTGTGTCATTTATATCATGCACAGCTGCAAAGATTTACAAAAGGATAAGCTCAGCAAAGTACATCATCATTAGCAAAGAATTACAAAAGAAGCTCAGCAATCCATCATAACCCATCATTACATTTTGATGACCAATCCCTTGGTGAAACACCAGAGGTGTTTGTGGCAGAAAAAGATTCTGGCTGACTATCAAGGTACACCTTACAGACATCAGTAGTACTTTAGTGGCACCGTTCTTCATTTTCTTTTCTCAATCTCATTTGAGTTAGGAACAAGAATCCCGTTGTCCATGGAGCTGGCACCTTTTTAATTCCAGAATAATGCCCCCAGGCCCTTTGCGTTCAGCTTTACCATGCTGTCTGTGGCTCACAAGGCTTGGGGGGCCCTTTCCCCTCTGGCTGGAAGGGGCCGGGTCCCAGTCCCTGAGGGGCACCCAGGCTCCTGGATGGAATTCCTGTGCAAGTCCCTCAGTGTCACAGCAGCCTTCACATGAAGCCCCATGGGTCAGAGCATTTCCCAAAGGGGCCCTTGGGGCAAACAGGGAGATCTGGTCTGGCAGGATGTGTAAAACACTATCCTGTCAGATCTACTTCTTCTCACACAGAATCTTTGGCTGCAGGGACACATTCCCATTGTTCCTGCCCAGGTTTCAGGACTCAGAGTTGTCTTTCCTAGGAGCTGCTCCTTCAGCTGCCTTGGGAGGGCCTTTTGGCCTCTGGACCCACACTCTGGCTCCATTATTAGGACTGCTGCACCCAAACCCTTTATTTGCACAAACAGTGGTGATTGGAGGTGGATCTCCTTTTTTCACAATCATTCCTAAAAATGCAGTATCAATATTTGTACTACCCTGTCACAGGGTTGACTAATCCAATCCTGGTCACTATCGTTTACAGAATTACTGTAATTTCTCCTTAATATTCTGCATCAATTCCTCCTGCCATGACAGGAACACTTTGCAAGGCCAAGCTCCAAGGGCGCAGTTACCAAAGCAAAGTGTCCTGGAGGAATCTGAATTCCTGTTTCAGTATTGGCAGCTCTCATTTGCTTTGAATTTATACTAATGAATTCCAATGCATGAAGGCCCAGCCCTGCAGCCTCTGGGCTGGCCCTGCCAGGGGCCATCACAGCCAGAACAATTTCCCAGGCAGCCCAAGTCTCACTGCCCATGGCTGGATTTGCAAATTGGGGGCAGCCGTGCACAGCCAGGGGGCTTCCATTTCCCCAGTGGGCCATTGTGAAGGGCATGGAGCACATCTGGGAGATGGGTTCTCCATGGGCAAAGGTTCCCATCTCCTCATTTTTTCAACTGCTCTTTTAACAACCCCTTCACCCATGCAACCAATCCTGCAGCTTGTGCATAATCTGGTACATGAAAAACCCTGCAGGAAAAATCACTGTATTTTTCACAGGAGCAGACAAATCACTCTGCATCACAATATCAGCAACCCCTGCAAAAATAGCCAATTTTCCCCCTTTCTCCCTTTTTCATTGTATACAATCTCAAAAAGTTGACCACTGACATTAGGGTCCTGGCCAGTCCTGTTCTGTAGGGTATTTAGTGTTATATCCCTGAGCAGCCAAAGATACCAAATTACTACTGTCAGCACTATTTCACATTATTATATAATTTTATAGATAGATAGTGATATAGAAATATAGATAGATACAGACATAAATAAATTTATATAAATAGACATAATGAGGTCCTATTATACTATAAGTACATATATAATTATTATGTATATAGATATTTCTTTTGCACAAATGCATATCAGCTCAAGATTAAAACCTTCTCTGTTGCTCCATGTAGGAGCATTCCAACAATAATTGTTTCTTCTGAAGGTGCTCTTTCCTATGTACTCACAAAAAATTCATCTTTGTCTGCCCAAACCCACAAGGTCTTTTCCTTTTCCATGTGCAATTTTTGAATGCATTTGAAGACATCCAGGGGTGCAGCTTCTTTTATCCAACTGCCCCACTGCTCACAAGGGGATCGAACATCAGCCCACTCTAGAGCCAAGGAACTCCAGGGAAGGGCTTCCCAGCTGGCAATTTCTGATGGGACTGATTCCTCACATTGACACTGAACAAGTGACATTTTGTTGGGATCTGGCCAGACTGTGCCAGTTTTGTTTTACCAGTGGGCAGGGTCAGCATCAAAGACACAGACACCAGCTGAAGGAATCAGTGTCATTTCCTGCAGTTCAGAGCAGCAAAGAATCACAAAAGGAGCAGCTCAGCAATGCACCCAACCATCCCCACCAAAGATTGCCTGCAGAGGTTAACAAAGATCCAGCAGCATTTACCCTCAGCCTTTACCATCCCCCAGACCCACAGAGCAGCTGGGGAAGCTGTCACAGCCAAGGGCTGCAGAGCCACTCCTGGGCACTGGGAATTCCTGCAGATGCCTCCAGCCCCAGGAGAGGCTCCAACCCCGCTGGGAGAGGGCCCAGCTCTGACAGTGCTGAATGAACAAACTGACAGCACTGCTCGTGTGGCAACATCTGCTTTCATCCTCCTCTTGGGTCCCTGCCAAAGCCTGGCCAGGGCTCAAGGAGGAACCAAGGGAGCTTACTTTGACCATAAAGCCCCAAACAAGGCCAGATGTCAGATTTCATGGCCTTGTCTGGCTTCTAAATACACAAAGGTCAATCCATGTTTCACTAATGAGTGGCTACATCTATCTCAGTGCTAATGACCATGCATATTTCATTAGGGAGCAGATACAAAGAGAACCTTTGCTTGGAAGGTTCATCCAGAGGCCACCTTTGGCTCAGGGCCTGCTGTCCAGGCCTCACTCAGGGCTGGTGTCCAGGCCTTGGCACTTCAGGGACGTGGTTTAGTGCTGGGCTTGGCACTGCTGGGTGACCGGCTGCACTGGGTGAGCTCAGAGGGCTTTTCCAACTGAAAAGGATTCTGTGATTCCATTCTAATATCCACTGCATCCAGCTGGGTCTATTTTAGTAGCATTACTTTGCTCCAAAAGTTCCCTCTTGCCCAGCTCCCATGGCCTGAGGCTTCAGCTCCTTCAGCTCCTGGTGCTGAGCTGCTCATGCTGAATGATGACTCGGAGAGAAGAACACAGTCCATGCAATTCCTTCTGGGACACGGAGAGGGGAGGCTGTGCAAACAGGAGCATTGTTTGCTGTGGCCTCCTCTCTGCCCTTTACACCTTTCAGCGCTTTGAACCAGCCAAGAGCTTTCTCCAAGAGTGCAATGGAGCAGCTGTTCCTGCTCCCGGGCCTGGCTCTCTCCAGTCTCTGCCCTTGCCTGGTTCTGTCCCTCTTGCTGTGCCCTCTGTTCCCCCAGGGCTCGCTGGCTGCTGCCCAGGACTGTGGCACTGGCACAGATCCAGTGCTCCAGAGCCTCCTTTCTGTGCCCTTGGAGCTGCCTGGGCACAGCAGCCTTTTCCATCTGGAAGCTCCCCATGCACAGGGAGTGACCAGCTCTGTTCCTTGCACAGCCTCCAGGAGCCCAGGGCTGCCATCTCCAGTCCCTGCTGGCCCTGGGGGCTCCCAGGTGCCTCAGGCTGCTGTGACACCGCTGCACACGGGAGGGAAGAGGGGTAGGGGCTGTGCTCAAAGTCAGCTCCATCTGCTGCTGCTGCTGCTGCTGCTGCTGCTGCTGCTGCTGCTGCTGCTGCTGCTGCTGTGGGGTCATTTGTGCAGCCCTGGCCCAGAGTCAGGGATCAGATCCTGCCAGTCTCTTCCAGCCCTTCCTGGTCAGAGTTTGGGCCTTGGAGCCTCAGGTGGCCAAAGGCAGCTGCTGCTGGTCCCTCTGTGTGCCCGTGTTCAGCAGTGCTGCTCCATCAGTCTGTGCCCAGCAACGGGGAAAAGCCTCAGCCCTGCAGGGCCAGGAGCTGCCGGGCTCTGCCTGAGCAGCTCAGCCAGCAGGAAGGGAGCTGCTCCACATGGAAACCAGGAGCAAAGGACATTCCTTTGATAGGACAGGTTTTCTATTTAAAGGAAAGAAAAGGAAAAAGGAAAAAAAATTTGATAAATTGTAAAAGATAATAATAAAATCCAAGTGTTAGTGAAAAAAAAAATACAGTTAATGAAAAAAACAAAACATAAATGCAAAGTTACATTCTTTGCATTAAGAGGTAAATGATCTTTTTAAAAAGACAACTCAGTTATTTACATTGTAAATGTGCTGATGGCATGCATCCATCTTTGTGACCTCAAAAGCATCTTAAAAGATTTTGGGCTTTGTTTCCAATATTGGTATTTGAATTTGTGGTCAAAGCAAGAGGAAATTGCTTTGTGCCCTTCCAGCTCCAAGCAGGGCTGGGAATGGAAACACTGTCAAACCCCAAATCCTTTAGAAGATGACCTTCCTTCTCACCCTGCAAATGAGCTGCACATTCCTTTTGAAACTGTCAGGGATTTCTTAGAGACACAAAGTCTCACTTACGGCTTTTTGCTCTGGTTTGGAAGTGCAGAAGGGCAATTCTCCATCCATCAGCTGCAGACTGCACTGCCTCAGGAGCACGGCCCACTCGCCAGCTTTGGCCCACTCGTGGCACTTCTAGAGGAGGAAGAAAGTGCAATTGCACAATTCCAGCCAATAAAGAAGGAAGAATGGGACAGACAAAACACCCTGTACAGATCCAGGCATTCAGCTGGGACTGTGGAGAGTTTGGGTCCTTGCCAATTGGATGTGCGTCCCCAGCTGCAATCTCTGGGCCTGCAGCAGAGTCTCACTCACCTGCCAAAGCAGAAAGCTCAGGTGCTGTGCTCGCAACGGGCTCATCTGATGCAGAGCTGTCAGAGCAATGTGAGGGCAGAGCCAGCCCAGCTGAGCCCAGGGCTGAGCCCAGCAGAGCCCTGCCAGAGCTCAGAGCAGCCTCAGCACCCACAGAGCCCGGCTGCAAGGAGAGAAAGCAGAAAGTGCCCATCAGTTGAGGGCTCCCGTCCCCTTGTGCCAAGGCCTGCGGTTACCAGGCCATGCTGGCTGTGCCCAGAGCTGCCCATCCCTGCTGCCTTTGGCACAGAGCAGGAGGGCAGGACATGTGCCCAGCCTGCAGCCAGCCAGGGCACATCCAGCCCTCAGCAGCTGCCCAGAGCAGGATGCTCCTGTGCTCGCTGCCAGCTCCCAAAAGCTCTGCTCCCACCCTGCCAAGCACACAGGGACCCACCTCACGCCAGCCACGGCTGGAAGAAAAGCTGCTCCCAAACCATGGCCTCAGCCTTCTCCAAGGGCACGGCCCATCCACGCCACAGCTGCTCCCAAGCACTTCCCCATCCACACTGGACCACCTGGAACATTTCCTCTGGAAAAATAAACAACACATTATTGAAAAGAGGTTAGATGCAAAAAGGGAAAACAAGTAAAATGGTAAAATCTCTTATCTCTGTCAGGGCCTTGAGGAAGGCCAAACCCCCACATGCCAGGGAAAAACCCAGCCATGTGTGAGGGAAGCCCACACTTTCTCTCTTCCCCTCTGCACTGCCGCCAAAAATCACGGTGACCCCAAAGCAAACAAGGGCAGTGGAGCAGCCCAAGCCCTTCCTTGCCTGCACAGCAAAGCAGCTGTGCACAGGTTCTGGAGCCCCACCTCTGCTCCCACCATGGGGGTTTGTTTGTGTCGGGCTGGCTGCCCCAGCCCCAGCCCCAGCCCAGGGCACGGTGGGTGCTGGGGGCTGTTGGCAGGGCCAGGAGCCCACTCCCATTTCGTACCCACCCCAGCCCATGCCCCAGCCCTGCCAAAAGCAGCTGGGCAGCGACTGAAGAATGAGTTGCATCTGGCCCAGCAAAGGGGGAGCCTTTGGTTCCCAGCCAGGCTGGGCCATGCCCAAATCTGGCAGAATTTCCCTGGCGGGGGACTCATCTGCAAATTCCCTGTGGACTTTGGCTTTGAAGAAGGTGCCAGAATCAAAGTGCATCACCTTCAGCCTCCCGTGGCCAGGCTGAGGAAGAGCTTGTCATCCTTGATGTCATCCTCGCTGTCTCCAGCAGCAGCAGCAGCAGCAGCAGCAGCAGCAGCAGCAGCAGCAGCAGCAGCAGCAGCATCCCCACCCGGTACAGCTTCTCCAGGGGCTTCTTCTCCTTCCCTGGGGGCAGACCAGGCTCTCAGGGCTCTGCCCAGGGCCCCAGCTGTCAGGGAACCACGACAAGCAAAACCAGATGGGATGGATACTCCAGGGACCTGGAGAACCATTCCCAGCAATTGGGAAAATCCTAGGTGCTCCATCCACCCATAGATGCCGTCTCCAAATTTGCCCCAAAATTGGGTCCAGCTTTTAGAGGCAATAAAGAGCAAGTCCAAGTGACTTGATGACATTTTTAGCCCAGAAAGCCCTGCAGCTGATGGCACACTTCACAATCAGCAGGGGACACAGCTAGGCCAAAGCCCAGACCCTAGCTGGGAGGCTTTCTCCTCAAATACCCTTCAAACAAACCTCCATGCAAGTCACTTGGGAAAGTTTCTTCCAATGATCCATTTCTGGCACATGACTACACAGGCTTATGTGAAAGATTCTAAAGCAACTGCTCTGGAGTCAAAGAGGTAGCACTAAGGGTCCTTGTCATCTCTTTGTAGCTAAATCCCACTCTGCAGGAGTTGAAGGAGTTTGGAACGAGCTAGAGAGCACACCTCTCAGTTTTTTACATTATGCCATTGCATTTTCTTCACTTCTACACAGACAGGAAGGGTGAGTTTGGCTCACATCTCCACCGCATGGCTTACAGGGCCGCAAGACTTGTAGTTACAAGAGCTTTGAAGGATTTCTTGGCCAAGAAGACACGGCCAACAAAGATATTTGTGGTTTGGAGCCAACCCTTCAATATTTCGTCTTAGGGACTCCTGCTACAGTGTAAGCTTCCTTAGCCAATCATGCTATGACACACAAACCTACAGCACTGCATCCTAAGGTTATTGTTTTCCATTGTAACTACTTTTATTTTTTCTAGATCTTGGACTCTAAGACTCTGAACTTTCCTCCACTTCAACATTCCTCCCCGTGTCTCTGCTAGAAACTAGAAATCTGCATTCTCGCTTCTAGCACCTAAGTTTGGAAGCCCTTTCCAAGGTCTCAGATCAAATCCTGTGCTTAATTCTAAGCTTTGCTGACAAGACCAAAGGTCTGAGATTTCCCTGCATTTGGGTTTCCAACAACACTGATGCTGTTGGTTCCACAGTGCCCGGGATCCCTCTTGCAAGTCAACTCTGGTAGGAACAAGGCGGCTGCCAGGGGGCTGCTTGTGGCCTCTGACAGCCCATTGCCCAGGGCTTGCCAGCGCCCCAGCCCCTCAGGGGCTGCCCCAGCCCGGCCAAGCTGCGCGGCAGCAGCGCCGCAGCCCCACAGCAGCTCCAGAGCAGCCCCATCCAGAGGCACCTGGGAGCCCTCAGCAAGGCAGCCAGCAGCACACGGGCAGGAGGACACGGATGGCGCTTCCTGCCTGGCACAGGGTTTGTGGCCATCTCCAGGCACCGCTCTGGCAGGGATCCCCGCAGCTCCGGCCCCTGCCCAGCCGCTCTGTGGGCAGCACAAAGGCTTCAGCAGAACCACCACAGGCCAAGGGGCTTCTGGCTATTTCCCCTGGGCCGCTGCACGCCTGGGCAGCTGGCTGAGCGCAAGCACCCTTTTCCCCCTTTCAGGGCCCCAGGACCCCTCAGCCTGCTGTGCTGCTGAGCACAAGCACCCTTTTCACCCTTTCCTGCCTCTTGCCCTGCAGACCCTGGGCAGCAAAGAAAAGCTCCTGGCAGTCTGTGTATCATAATACATTCTATAATTATTTACAGTAATCTATAATCTATGATAATATATATAATTATATATACCCTATAATTTATTTATTTTCAATATAGATAAAACAATGAAAAGAAGAACAGAAAAATATTAAAGAAAAGGAAAATTACCCCTGGCTCAGGTTGCCCCAGCAAAGACAGCCTCCAGGATCAGCTCTTCTCCTAAGTCTTCCGGCAGCACAGCCAGCCGAGCCCCGACAGACGAGGCCGGGTCCTCCATGCCCTGTGCAGCTGATCTTGCAGCCTCTGGATGGTGGAATATCGCCCACGCTGTATTTCCCCCAGGACATGCAGTGTTTCAAGTGCCAGCTGCGACACGGCACTGCTCCTGTCCTCCGTCAGGCGTTCCAGGGCTGCAAGAGAGAGGAACAGAGGCACGGTCAGAGCCAGATCTGCGGGGAGCCGAGGAGAGCCCCCTGCAAGGGCCATCCCAGCCGGCTCTTGCCATGGCCAGGAGGGAGCAGGGAGCAAGGGCATCAGCCCGAAGCTGCTGGCCACCAATGGCCCACGGGGCCCTGAAAGCTCCGTGTGCTCTGCCCACTGGAGCAGAGCCCTCTGCAGCCGGGGCAGGGCTTGCAGCTCCCCTCGGCAGCCCCCGCTGCCAGCCCGCTGCCCTCACTCACCAGTGCAGATCAGCTGCAGCTCTTGCTGCTGCCCCCTCAGGCGCCGCCCGGCCATGCCTGTGAACACAGAGCCTGTCACGGCCCCAGCGGCACAGCTCCCTGCCAGCGGCGCTGCGGGCGCTGCGGCCACACGGGCTGCTGGCCCGGCAGGGCTCAGCCCGGCCCTTGCCGCACGCTGCCGGCCCAGGGCACGTCTGCCAGAGGGCGGCAGCAGCAATGCCCAGGCCAGGCGGGGCTCCACGGCGCCCCAGGGCACGGCTGGCGCTGCCGGGGCAGCAGGCGGGGCTGGGGCCGAGCTGCGGCAAACTGGGGAGGGAGCCCGGGCTCGGGACTCACCCATGAACCTGATGGCCGCCTCTCGCAGGGGCTCCTGTGGGCTCTCAACATAGCGCAGGGCCCGGTGCAGGTGCTCGGCCACTCGGCTCCTGTCCTCTTCCAGCTGCAGAGAGCGGCAGGAGGGAAGGGTTGGCGCGGGCTCAGCCCTTGGGCCGGGCGCTGCCTGCGCCCAGCCCCGGCCTCTCCTGCCCGCACAGCCCTGAGGCCACTGGCACAAGGCTCCCGAGGGGAGGGGGCAGAGGGCCGCCTGCTGCCCGGGGAGCCGTGGTGCCGGCCCGCCCCGCAGCCCCGCCGGGCCGGGGCTCCATGGGCACCCGGCTCGGGCCCACGGGAGCCTGGAGAAGAGCCCGCGGGGCCTCTGGCTGCAGCAGCGGGCCGGGGCACAGCTGCCAGCCCCGCACACTGAGCACCGCCCTCAGGGCCTTCTCCAGGGTGAGGCTGGGGCATGCCGGCCCTCCTTACCAGGAGCTCAGTGAACTTGGAGAGTTTCTCTTTCTTCACAGTTTTTTCAAGATCTTTCCTTTTCAGGAACTTGACTGCACAAAGCAGCGTTTCCCGAGAAGTCTGGAGAGCAGCAGAGATGCGGACATGGCCCCAGAGCCCAGGGCACAGGAGCCGCAGCTTGGAGGAGGCTGCGGTCCAGCAGGTGCAGGGCAGGAGGCAGCCGAGCCCCCTGCCAGGGGGACAGCAGCAGCCCACGAGTCCTCACCTGTGCCACACGCAGATTCTCATCATGGCAGTGGAAGAGCAGTGGGAGCAGGCTCTGCCACACTCGTGTCATCAGGGGCTTTTTTCCTTCTTCTTCTACAGCAGAAATCAAGGTGTGAAAGACAATCATGGAGAACTGCTGCACCTGGCTATCACCCTGTAGAACAGGAAGGCAGCAAGAGCTCAGCATCAGCTGGTTCTGGCCCACATTGGCACAGGCCTGCATCTGCACGGGGCACCAAGTGTCCGGGCAGCAGCCAGTGGCCGTGGCTGGGGGCACAGAGCCTTACGTGGTCAAAGAGTGGCAGGAACACCTTAGCCAAATGCAGGGCAATGGGACTGGGTATGCAGGCACCGTTATCCAGGAACAGATAGCCCAGTAGCATGGTGGTCATCCTGAGCCGCAGGAGCTCCACGAGCCTTTCGGTCAGGCTCCACATTCTTTCGGCCTGTGTGGAACACGACTTTGTGAAATGCCACCCTGCTGCCGCAGGGCCCAGAGGCCAAAGGCCTGTTCTGAAGCACTGGGGCAGCTGAAGTGGGAGGCAGGAGAGCTGGGAGCAACTGCCACAGCGCCCGAAGGCCAGGCAAGGCCAAGCGACTGCGTTGCCCAGCCCCACGCTGCCTGCACGGCTTCAGCCACTGCCCCCTTCTCACCAGCGGGGAATGGTCCCTGAGCGGGAGAAGGGCCCTGAGCAGCTGGCTGCCAATGTCTGCGCGGTCTCTCTGCAGGTGCCATGACAAGACAAGATCCATGATGCTGTCCCTGCATTCCCTCAAGTCCAGGCACTCGAGGACCTGCAAGACACAGGGCAGTGACGGGGGAGCCGGCCGGCAGGAGCCCGGAGCCGCACAGGGCTGGGCCCAGGCAGCAGCACAGAGCACGGGCACCGTCCCAGGCGGCTGCGGCAACAAGAGGGCAGAGAGCTGGGAGGCAGCTCAGCCAGGTCATGCTGGCCTTGAGGCTCACCTCCACAAGGAATGCCAGGGCAGGGAAATCCCAGTATGGCATCTCTTTGCTGAGCATCTCAAGGAGGCAGCATAAGATCCTTTTACACAAGGGCCTGGATGCATGGCACATCTCCCTGGAAGGTGGAAAGTGTCACTAAGACCTTGAGCCGGGGGGGGGGGGGGGGGAAGCCTCTCCCAGCACTGACTCACATGGTTCTTGTCCTTCCCCACCACCCTGCCAGGGGACCTGGGCCCTTTGAGGTGTGGCCGCTCCTGGGCACCCCCTTTCCCAGCCTTTTCCAGTCTGCTTGGCTGTCGCTCATCCCTTTGGACCACAGCCACGGGGACTGTGTGGGACAGCCCGGGCACAGGGCACAAATGCCAGGAGCAATGAGGAGAAGGGGGTGTCTCACCCGGCCAGCAGAGCCACGGCAGAGTGATGGGTATCGACGCAGAGCAGCGTGTCCCAGCCACGCTTGCCTTCCATTGACACCACCACCTGCTCACACTGGAGAAGGCAGAGCAGGGACTGCAGGGTCTGCACTGCAAACCTGTGTGCACAGCAAAGCCCAAGTCACACTGGGAGCACTGGCTCCTTCGCAGGCCATGTGGCAGGGACAGGAGGAGTGGCATGGAGCACCTGTTGGGGCTGGTGGCAAGGCCGTGCTCTTCCTGGCATTGCTTCCAGAAGGTATCAACCCCCTCTGGCATCTCTTCTGTGCTGAAGAACACTTGGAAGAGCAGATGCACAAACAGGTGGGGGAAATGCGGAGCCACTATTCTTGGGACAGGGGCCTCCTGAAGGATCTTCCACATCACCACGGTTGCCTGCAAGGGACAAAGCCCCCCGAGACAGCACTCAGTGCTGAGGTGTCCGTGTGGTGGGGCCCAAGCTTAGCAGGGAGAGGCCCCGAGAGACCTTGGCACGGGGAGCACAGGGCCTGGTGGGCCTGAAGCTGCCCCTGGGCCAGGTTTCAGGCCAGCGCCTGAGGCAGGGAGATGCAGTGGGGGAAGGAGGAAGGAGAGCTGCTGGAGAGGGAGCCTTGGGGCCAGCAAAGGCCAGTGTCAGAAACTCACAGCCAGGCCAAAGACACCCGTTTTGTCCCTATCAGAGGTGCACATGCTGTGCTCTGGCCAGCTCGCCAGCACATCCAGGAGGATCAGCTGCACTCGCTCTGCAGTCCTGAGCGAGCCCATGATGGTCTTCCACATGGTCAAAGCAGCTCTGTAGGGTTAGAGCTCTGTCTCAGGGGCGGTCTCAGACACAGCACCGTGGCCTGGGCATCCCCAGGGGCCCGGCTGACCACAGGCTCTGCCTCTGCCCACTGGCCCTGGCCAGCAGCAGCCAGGCAGCCCAGCCCTGTGGGGACAGGGCCCTTAGGGGCAGCATGGCAGCAGGCTCGGGGGCTGACGTGCCAGGGCTGGGAAAGACAGCAGCCAGAGGGCCCTGGAACTCAGACACCTGGGACAGGTGGTACAGGCTGATGGGCTGGGAAGGCCTGAGCCTTCTGGGCAGGTGGGCCCCATACCTGTCACAGGACGGGGCCACACGCAGGAGCGTCACGACTGCGTCACCCGGGTGTGCTGCGGTGAGATCCAGCAGGGCCTTGTCCAGCCTGTGCTCGGCAGAATCATTGGCCATGAGCCAGCGGTGAATGTACCTCACCATGGCGGGCACCTGGAGAAGGCACGGGGAGACATGGAAAGCTGCTAGAGGGAACAATGTCCCCAGGGTCCCCAGAGAAGTCCTTCCCTTCCCAGCGCACTTCCATGGCCTCAAAGGCTCCCAGGGACCACCAGGCGTGGCTGGGGAACGCACGGGACTCATGGGGGAATTGAAGCCTGGCCCCAGGCTGCTTACTTGTTCTGGCCTGGCAACACCCTTCTCCAGGAGCAAATCCAGCAGGGCGGCACTGGTCTCATGATTGAGGAGCTCTGAGCGAGCTCTGAGCCCAGTGCCCATGGTGCTGGTCTCTTCCTGCCAAATGCTCCTGATGAAGTCGCAAACGAGCTGTAGGAGAAGGGCAAGAAGCCGGGGATGTTGCATGGAGTGCTGCACACACGGTGCTGGGCTGAGCAGGGACAGCAGGCCCAGCCCAGGTGGGGGTGGCTGCAGGTACCTGCGCTGTGCTGCAGAAGCGGCCACGTCTGCGCTCCTGCTCCTGTGTGCGCTGCAGGGCTGCATCTGGCAAAGAGCGAGCGCAGCCAGAGCTGAGGGGCTGCGGGAGAGGCCAGAGAACACAGCCCAGCCCTGCACTCCTCAGGCAGGGAGAGCCCCGGGACGCCCCAGGGGATGGAGCACGGTCCCTGCGGGGTGTCTGCCCAGCCCCTCTTCCATCCTGTCCATGGGCATTTTCCCAGGGGATGGGATGGGATGGGATGGCATGGGGCCAAGTTGGCTGCAGGCTCCAGTCCTGCAGCCCAGCTCTGCCACTCACCCTCCTGCGGTGGATGGAACGGCACCGCCTCTTCATTCTCCTGTGCTGGAGCAGCTCCAGGGCCTTCTTCCTCCTCCTCCTCCTCCTCCACAGTGGTCAGCTTGGGCACTCTCGAGGCTCTCTGGCGCCCCAGCACCGAACGTAGCCGGTGCCGCTCCTGCAGGGCCTCCTGCGCCTCCCCTGCGGGCGGGACGCGGCTGTCAGCGCTCGGCTCGGGGCCAGAAACGGCCCCCGAGCGCCCCTCACCCGCCCCGGGCCGGCCATGCCCGGGTGTTCGCTCCCGGGAACGCGGCACGGGAGGCTCGGGGCCGGCGGCCGCGCTGCCGAGCGCCGGAGCTCGGGCCGGGGAAGCCGCAGCGGAGGCGGCGGGAGCGGCCGCGCCGTGTGTATGCTCCGCGGGCCCCGGGAGGAGCAGGGCACCGGGCCGGGACCGGGGGCGGGGCCGGGGCCGGGGTCGGGACTGGACCCTGCCTCGGGCCCGGGGCCGGGCTCGGGCCAGGCGGAGCCGAAGGGCGGCGATGCCGCCCCCGCACCAGCCACTGATGCCCGCCCAGCAGCGCCACCGCCAGTACGGCCAGAGCCAGGCGGAGGCGAGACCGCGGCGGGACGGCCGGGGCCGGGCACGGGGCAGCCCCGCCCGGGGCCGGGGGCGGGCCGGGGGCATGGCCCTGCCCTGCAGGGGAGAGGGAGGCGGGGAGAGGAGAGGGACGCCGGGCTAGGGACCCCGGGAGAAGGGTGCCCGACAGCAGGAAAGGGAGAGAGAGAGAAAGAAAGGGACAAAGAGAAAGAGGAAGAAAACTAGGAAAAAGCGTGTTTTAAACTGTCTCCTTTGCTGCTCTCGCCGCTGCTGCTGCCGCTGCTGCTGCTGCTGCCGCTGCTGCTGCTGCTGCCGCTGCTGCTACCGCTGCTGCAACTGAAGCACCGGGGCCGTTCGTCCCCGTGTCCGTTCCCTGCTCGCCCCACGAGCCCCACGTTCGAGCCCCGCGCGCCCCGGGGACAGCCCCTCCGTCTGCCCAAACACGGGAACTTTGCAGCCTTGAGCCCGGATGCAGAGCCCTGACTTCTGCACACTGGCACAGCGATCCCCTCGCCTGCTGCTGTGCATTGTCCTTGCTGAGGGTCAAACACTGTCGGGGCACCTTCCCTTGGGGTGGGATTCCTACCTGACCCAAGCACTGCACTCACATCTCTAGTGTTGCTTTCCTGTAAAAACAGGGGAAGGAAAACTGTGTGTGGCTCATGGGATTTTAGACCATCTAAAAATCACTAAGTCAATGATCTCAGAGGTGAGGTGCACCTGGAATTACTGGGATGCAACATGGAAAAGGGGAGCATAGAAATAAATAGAGGGAAACATCTTGGATTGTTTCTTTCATTTTCATTTCACTTCTTGAAAGCTGTTTCAGTTTTCCAGGAATCTTCTCCTGTCTGCTCTTCCCAAGAATCTCTCATGGAGAGCAAGGTCAAGCTTCTGTCACAAGACTTTCCACCAGGAAATTGCACCACTGGTGAAATTTTCATTGTGACTGTTTGTGCTGGTTTAGGGCAAATTTTGGGAGGAAACCTCCAAAAGGGGTCTGTCTAGAAAGCAAGTTCAAGCGGCCCCTCCCCCTACTAGTTCAGGAAAAGACTTCCCTTGAGAAAAGTGAAAAATCCCCACTTTATTTCACAAGTAAAGTAATCACAAGCATGAAAAATGAATAATATGAAATAAAACCTCTGACAGTGCTGAAAAGATGGCAAATTCAGAAAGTCCTTTTTGTGGGTTGTAGTTGGCTCACTTGGTCTCTTCTAAGTCCCTCTGGTTCTGGAATGCAGTGTCCCAGAGCTCAGTGGGCCACAGGTGTGAGCTGCTGCCGGTGTTTGTCTGGGTTTTCAGTCCAGAGCAGGTTTAAACAATTCCAAGAAAAAGGAAAGCCACAGTCTGAGGAACTTCTCTGCCTAAGCTAGCTAAAACCAAATTGCTAGACCTGGGCTGTGAAGGCATCGGGAAATTTCCAAATCTGGGCACTGGCGGTCCCAGCAAACACCAGAGCTGGATGGTGCTGGAGCCAGAACCTGCAAATATCAAAATTTTGGCTTTCTGTGCCAGCAAATCACTGGACTTGGGCTGTGCCAGCACCAGGTATTTTCCAAATCTGGGTACTGGGGCAGCAAACACAAGATGTGGTCGGTGCCAGACCCAGTAGCAGAAAGTTGCCGGGTTTTGGCTTTCTGTGCCAGCAAATTGCTGCACTTGGGCAATTTCCCAGCACTGGGAAATTTCCAGATCTGGGCACTTGCGCAGTAAACACCACATCTGGGTGGTGCTGGTGGCAGCACTGGGAATCTGCTGGGTTCTGGCTTTCTTTGCCAGAAAATTGCTGCATTTGGGTTGTGCTGGCACTGAGAAATTGCCAAATATTAACTTTCTGGGCCAGGAAATTGCTGGAATTATGCTGTGCAGGCATCTGAAAAATTCCGGATCTGGGCACTGACGGTGTCAGCAAACACAAGATCGGAGTAGTGTAGGCACCAGGTATTTGCCTGGTTTTGCTTTCTTTGCCAGCAAATTGCTGCACTTGGGCTGTGCTGGCACAGGGAAATATCCAGATCTGGGCATGGGCAGTGCCATCAAACACCAGGTCTGGGTGGTGACAGTCTTGGCACCAGGAAATTGCTGCCTTCTGTCTTCTTTTTCCAAAAAATTGCTGCACTTGGCTGTGTTGGAATAAGAAATGTCCAGACTGGGGTACGGGCAGTGGCAGCAAACACCAGATCTTGGCATTGCCGGTGCTGGCAGCAGCAATTGCCAGATTTTGGCTTTCTTTACCAGAAAATTGCTGGACTTGGCTCTGCCAGAACAAGGGAATTTCCAGATCTGGGCACTGGTGGTGGCAGCAAACACCAGATCTGGGCGGTGCCAGGCCCAGTAATGTTGGAAATTAATTTGTAGAGAATTTTTAAGGTTTGATAGAAGGTTTCTATAGTATGTATATAAGTGTCACGATCTGTCCTTACAAACGGGTTTTGTGGTAGTTTGTGGGTTGATCTCAGAGTGCAAAAAACACTGACACGGTACAGGGAGTTGCTGCTATAACCAAAACAAATGTACCTTTATTGAATAACCACAACAAAATGCATTGAGGAGGAACTGGGGGGAAAGGGAAAAATAAGGAAAAAGAGGGAGGAAGAGAAAGGAAGGTATAGAGCTACCAACTGTTTTACTAGGCCAGGACTAGACCCAGAGCTAAGCAAACTCATTCAGCCAGGTGACATTCTGTAACATCAGAAGCTGGCAACCATGAGGACTTGGCTGCCAAAAGGTGACAGTTTGCACTGGGCCCAGAAGTGTTTTTCCCTAAGGCAAAGCAAATTGAAATGTGAAGTTTAAAAGCTTCAAATGACTATGAAAGGAAACTGCAGAATAATTTCTGGAAGGGCATCATTGTCAATGATCATGCAGCCCACCAAGAGCTGGAGCTGAATCCAGAATTGCTTCTTCCAGCTGTGCAGGAATTCATTCCACTGGAAAGCACTGGTCCATGGCAACAAATGATCCCCTAGCTCTGGGCTGAATGGCGCCCAGGCTGCAGTGCAGATTTGAGGAGCCCTTGTCACTTGTTATTGGCCTCCCAGGGCACTCATCCTTCTGCAAACAAGGTGCAAACAACACAGCTGGAGTGCTGTCCTGGGTAAATATACATACAGGTGACTTTGCCAAAGCAGTGCATCATTTCCCAGTGAAATCCATGACTTCTTCTTACCTATGGAATTGTGATTGAAGACACCTGTGAGCCAGATCTGTGGGAGATTGCAAAGGAGCAAAGCTTTGGGATTTGGGCACACTTCTCTTGATTTCTTTGCTCAGGCCTTTGGTGAGCACAGAACACACCTAGGTAGAAAACCTTTGACTATACAGGATCTTTTGGATCCATTGTCCCCCAAACATGTCAAGGTGTGGCCCTGTTACAATGACAAGTTGAAAACAGCAGCACAAATGACACATAGAAACCATGGCCAAAGAGGAAGAGGAGAGGCCCAATGAGGAAAGGATGTGGTGAGACACTGGCACACTGAATGAGCTGCACTCCCATAATCTCTAGGCTAGCAGGTCATGGTCTCACATTCTCCTCCTGGTTTATTTAAATGTTATTTATTTATTTTTGTTTTTCATCATCAAAATAAAATATATACGATTAAAAATATGTCATCAAAACTTAAAGACAAAATCAAAAGACATTAATTCAAAACTACATCTAAAGATCAGAACGTATGTACAGCTGTAACTATCAAGCCTAACGCATCAATCCTATTCTTCAAACACCCTTCACACAGGCGGCAGCTTCTTCCTGAGCTGGGAGGAAAGAGAGCTCTTCTGGACGGGAGGCGAGGACTTTGTGGGTGAGGGAACATGGGAAGTGTCCGGAGAAAACTTCTCGGTAGGACTGTAACCAGCAAGATCTGCAAAATGGAGACACAAAGTTTAACAGAGAGGCAAAGTTTAGCAGAGGCCACCATGTAAACCTAAAGCATCTGAAGCTACATAATTCCTGGGACACATTTCCTGGAGATGTCTAAACAGCTGCACAGGGAAACATGCTCCTGCTGGCAGACACTGAGCCAGGCCGGGGCAAAACCCTGAGCCACTTGCCCAGAGCTGGCACAGGCACAGCCAGGCCTCTGGGCTGCCCTGGGACAGCAGGGAGCCCAGAGCCCTGTGCTCCCCAGGAATGGCTCAGCTGCACATGCACCCTCCTGCTCCTCTGCCTGCCCCACAGCTCAGCAGCCCCACAGCTCCAGGGGCACTGGCAGCAGCACAGCTCATTGCAGGGGCACATGCAGGGCACAGCTGTTCCCTGGCAATGTGCACAGCCTCTCTGGGCTGCCACAAGACCCTTCCTGCCAGCAGAGATTGGCCCAGCTCCCCCCTCACCTCTGTGTGAGGCTGAGCCATGATTGCCTTCACCTTGTCATTAATCTGGAGTTGCTTCAGGCCCCCCATGCCATGACTAGGAAATGTGATGAAGAGAGTGGGGGCAGATGCACACCCTTCCTTAGGATTCTGTCATTGTTGGCACAGCTCAAAAGGCAAATCCAGAGGTGTCCAACTCAGCGCTTCCTCAGCTTCCTGGAGAACATCTCGCCTTCACCAGCCCAGCATTTTGGAGAGGTTTTCCCGCACATGTGGAGGCTTGCTGGCAGCACATTCCTTCAGCTGGGTGCCCATCACCTTGCAGAGGGCAGAGGCCAGCTTGGTGGCCACGGTGCGGACGTTGGTGCTCCGCACAGGCAGCGCCTTGTTCTCCAGGCAGGACCAGAGCACGGGCAGGGCGTCGCGCTGGGCGACTTCAGGGCTCCTGGCATGAACCCCCTGCACAAGCACTGCCGGGACAGAGACACAGCTCCTTACCCACCAGCCTCACTGCAAACAGGGATCTACCTCTGCTTCTGCTTCTTGCCAGCCTCTCTGGCCAAGAGCAGCAAAACAGCACCCAGAGCCCCTTGGCCCAGAAACGGGCAAAGCAGCTGAGCATCCTGGAAACAGAACCACCAACCCCTCAGCACTAATTGCTCCAACCAGAACCTTGTCCCTGCGGCAGACTTCCTACCTTTACTAAATTATTTCACAATCTCTGCATGAACAATGAATGAAATGTCCAATTGCCTTTTATTTCCATTAAGAAGTTGTCTAAACCCTCCCTGAAGATTTGGAAATGCACCATAGAGAGGAAATGGAGAGATTTCTAATAAAAGGGATGATTCCATTTTTGTAACTTTGATGCCAAGTGCCAAATGTCTAATCTGGCTCTTCCCTGTGCTCAGTGGCACACAGCAAAGGGCAGGATTAGAACACACCTCAAAACTCCAGCCCACCAGAGATGGCTGCTGCCTGACAGCTGGATGAGAAACATCAGTGGCCAGCTGGTGTCTTTGGCAGAATGCTTTTGGGGCTTCCTACAAAGAGCTGCTTCAAACCTCAGGGCGTCTTAGAGAATTACCCAGACCCCATTCCTGTGGTATTTGAGCATCTCCACATTTTAATGCCATTTCCCCTCTCAATCTTAATGACATTTTTTCTTATAATGTCCACTCAAATAGGGGCACAGAGAAAGAAAAATGCTACACAGGGGACTGAAATGTAACCAAAACACGAGTGTTTTCTCACATTGTCTCTGAAATCTCTCTGCCCATTTTCTTAACTGAACTGTATCAAACATAGACAAAAGTTTACTACCAATAGGCTCCTTGCAACAGGCAGATTTCGCTAAGATATGAAAACCTGAAATGCTCTGGAGACCATTCTTATTTTCTGATCAGACAAAATGTTATCTAGCAGCCATTTAATATTCTGTGGTGGAAGAGACTTCATTTTCTCTATGCTGTTAATCCACCAGCAGTCATCAACATTGAAAGAGCTCCTGCAAGTACCCAAAACCAATTCTGCTAAGTAGGAAAGGGTTATGGTACCCATTTTAAAATGGGAATTCATTTCAGTTTAAATGCAATTAAAGACATCGGTGACTGCTGAATGTGAGGAACAGCTGTCTGTTCCTACTAAATCTCAGAGAGAATATCTGCTTTTTCTAAAGTAGTCCTAATTTATGGTTTATTCCTTTATTTGAAAAATAGATCAAAAGAACTGCTAAACTAAATTCTCTGTTGCTGGAGATCTACTTTATTCAAATGCTCTTTAAAGGGCTTTGACATTCCCAATCTCAGAACATGCGCTTTTGAGATTCCTAATGAAGACACAAAGTTATTAAACCTTGCATTCAAAGATGTTGGCATATTTAGCAGTGGATTTAGCCCAGTTAAAGCAAGGCTATCAATCATCTTCTCTATTATATATTGAGATTATTCTTTTTCCATTCCTTGTCTATTGCTGACACAGCAAGCTCCTCTGAGGAATCAATTATCAGCTGCATTTGTAGCATTTTGGGCAGCGCTGACCCAGGCAGACACTGTTTGCACACCCTGAAAGGCTCAGTCCAAGGCCACTGTGACAGCACAGGCAGGGAGCCTCAGCACTCTGCTTCTGTCCCTGTGCCCCAGAGGTGCCTTGCACTAAACCCGTGCCTCTGGTACCTCTGTTGAGTTTTGGCCTAAGCTGTGACCCCCAGGCTCTGCACGGTTCAGCCTCAAAACTTTCCAAGAGAAAAACAAGAATTCTGTGAGGACAAAACAAACTGATGCCCTGAAACAGCATTGGCCACCATTTCCCCTCAAAGATCACAGATGTCCCTGAGCTCCCCAGAGAGGAGCCAGCTGGGGCATTTTTAGCCCTCCCTTTGCTGGAGGTGGTTCTGAGATGCCCCAGTGAGAGCTCAGCCCCAGGCCGAGCGCCGCCCCCATCTCAGGTGCTGCCCAGCTCTGCAGCAGCCAGGGAAAACCTGCCAAACCCACCTGCCTTGGCTATGGGGCAGCAGGGACACGCTCAGCACCTCCTGGTTTGGAGGAGCTGCTCTGCTGTCTGCTCACAGGCATTCCCTGTAAATGCTCCCTGGGAAGAGCTCTGGGCTCAGAAGGGGAGGCCAAACCTGTGATACGCTCGGTGACATCCAGCAGGGCTTGGCCACTCAGGTGATTCCATTGGTAGCTGAACTCTTTCAGCAGTGACACTTTATCTACAAGGGAAACACACGTTTCTGCTCACTTTTCTCAGGACATAGGAGAAAGGGCAGGGCCAACCCCATTTTATAAAATAAAGTACATTTCTGTGGATTTTTGAATCCTTTTCTTCTTTACTTCCAGCCTACTTGGCAGGGTTTTAAATTCCAAAAGAAAAGCTCTCCTCTCACAGTTGTAAATCCAAAGTTGTCTGCTGTAGCAGGAGCTGTGTTACAACATTTCACATCAGGGACCTCAAGAGTTCAGTCACATGGAAGCAGTGAAAAGGTTTTGCATCCCAGAGCACAAAGGAAGAGCCCCATACTTGGGTCACAGAAAGGCACTGAGTCAGGCAGTTCCTGAGATCACAGAGCAGCTAGGGAGGAGAAAGTGGAAGCTCCCCTTGAAGACCTGCCTCTTCAACACTCCTTTTTTCAGGCATATTTCCCCAGTGCAGCATTCTCAGAGATGACATAAATTTGTGTGGCAAAGGAATTTACAGCACCCTTGCCTATGTAGTTAATTGCTGTGGCCATCTTGCCCCATGCAAAACAACATGTGGAACAAGGCATCATTGACAGCTGGGTTTATACCTGTTTGTTCTAAAGAAATTGACTTGGTGAATCATCAGTTCCCCTCTGAAAACAGAAGACAAAGAAGAGAAGTGGAAAATAGGCAGCTAATGCCTCTAATGTAGAGCCTTGCAGGTGGCTGCCCTGCAGAAGCTCTGATGGGTCAGTGTCCCTTCATGCCAACAGCAAAGCTGTTCATTTGGGAAGTCAGATGGGGCCCAAGCAAACTCCAAACCCCCTTTGCCCCTGAACTGTAGCAGAGCTGTAGCCCAGGACTTGCTCTTCAGACAAGCAGCACAGAGCCAAGGGCTCCTGGGACTGTTGGGAAATGCTGATCCCATTCCAGCCAGTTGGGGATGGTGCATAAGGACTGCACCTGCACAGCCTCTGGTGGGTGTCAGCTGCAGTGTTCCACAGACAAGAGCAGCTGTCAAGGCACTCAGCGCTCTCTTGTGCAGGAGAGACAGAGACGAAACTGAGGAGAGTCCCTGCCAGGGCTCAGCCTGACCCAAATGAGCAATGGATTCTCCCAGTGCTTTCACAGCTGCCCCACGAACCCTGGCATCCTTTGAGTTCAGGTTCTTTGTTATTCCTTCCACCAAACCAATGATCACTGGGTTCAAGGCATCTTTCAGGGCTCCTGTGATTTCAGCCAGCACATCCAGCACCCTCTGCTTCACTTTCTTGTGGCTGTCAGATATTCTCAGGACAAAATATTCAAAAATCTGTGAAGAGAACAAGCAACGTGAAAGCTGGATTCAAATGCCCCTGTTTGAAGAGCGGCTGTAGCAGTCAGCAATGTCAAAGATGAAAGTGATCCTTTCTGTCAGGTCAGCACTTGCTTGGACAATTTCACTGTTTTCCTGTGGGCCACTCACTGGAATGGTGGCACAACCTCATGCTGGTTGAAAGATTTTCTTCTGTTTTTAAGAGGTTTGGCTGGGGACTGAATAGTTCCTATGGTATTTCTCTCCATCTATAAATCATTAAATCAATTCCATTTATTAATGCTAAAAACTACCTTTGCTTTGAATGGAAGGAGATGTTTACAATGCCTGGTTTTCTATACAGTTGCCTCAAGTACTGAGGGCAATTATGATTTTGCCAAAACTATGGCTGGAGGAGATCTAAGTTTTCTTTTGTTTGCCTCAGAGCCAGTGTCTGGAGAAGAGCAGGGCCCTGATCAACTCTTCCAGGATCCAGACAATTTCTCTAAGTAACAGGTGGACTTCTGAAATGTAATGTGCTGTACAGCTCTCATTAGAGCAGGTTCAGTCCCTTGACAGCCTCATTATCAGGCACCTTTCCCTGGAAAAAGGGAAAAAGCAGCTACTGGGAGGAGAAGGCAGAGATGAGTCCTTAGCTATTTTCCTCCTTTTCCAAAGAGAAAAAAAGACCCCCAAGAAGGGTGAGCACTGTCTTTACCAAGAGGAATAGGAACAAGGGTGGAAATGAGTAGCCAGAGCTGTGCCTGTGTAAGACAAGGTGGAGTATATAGAAGTATTCCTAAATAAAACAGCTGAGTTTAAACCAACCCAGCCTGATACTTCTCTTCCCTGTGCAAACCCATTTTTGGTCTAGAGAACAATTGCCATGCTTTCAGGGGCTGGATTCCCTTCACCCAGCTGGGAGTAGGAGAGAGCAGCAGTTACAGCAGCAGAAAATTCTGCCATCATCTGATGAACAGCATCAATAGGCACCTGCCAGACAAATACAGCTGGACTGAAATAACTTGTCCTGAAGCCTGGACCTGAATTACATTTGTCTGGGTGAGAGGGACCAGCGTGTCCCAAACAGCCAGGACAGAGTGCCAAGACACACTGAATTAACTTTGCTGCTACAGGTTTAGGAAAGGAGCTAAAGGAAAGGAGCAGTGAAGATACCCTGCATATTTGGACAATGTTAGTGGAGATGAGCTGGGGGCTGTTTTTGCACAGGTCTTGGAGGAGTTCCACTCCTTCCATCCTTGTCTGAAACCCCTTGGCTTCCAGGAGATGGAGAAGCTCCGTTTCTTCCACAGCTGGAGGTGACGTGACCTGGGCTTTTGCACGGGGTAGGAGGTGTCCATCAGAGGGAGATTTCACCCTGGAAAATAAAACCAAATGAGGACGTGGTGGTGATAATTATCATAGCATGGCATCCCCATAGTGGAAATAATTAGCATTGACTCCATGATTCCAGAAGGCTGATCAATCAATTTATTATACTGTACTATACTATACTATACTATACTATACAGAAACTCATCGCTCTTACAGACAGTCTGATACAGACAGACCAGATTGGTCAATCGAATTCAAAACACCATCACCAGTGTCCAGTTAAGAAATCACCCTTTGGTAAACAAATCTCCATAACACATTCCATGTGTTCACAACAACAGGCGCAGCAAGTGAAGATAAGAATTGTTTCTCATTCTTTTCTCTGATCTTCTCACAGCCTTTCTCAGGACAATGCCTGGCAAAATTGTGCCAGCTGCTCTCTGTGGAGAGAGCTGCAGCCACAGACAATATCTTCAATTAATTGTGAGCAAAACATCTTGAGCAGCTTTCCCAATTTTGTGATTTCAAGCTGGAAAATCATGAGGCTCTGAAGAACAGTGTGGACCTCATGACAATCATTATGGGAGACAATCTGCCAGTGACATTCTCACCACTGCTCACTCAGGAAAACCAAGGATGAGATGCATCTGATCTATCTTCAGATGGCTGCCAGGGCACACAGGTCACTTTGCTTTGTGGAGAAAGAGAGACACTACTGCCAAGTTTAAATGCCTCCTCATATGGGACGTGTGTGTCTTAGAATAAGGAAACTCATCACTCTGGAGAAGTGTCTCTATAACCAGGCATGACAATCTGGAAAAGTAGCTCAGATGCATCTGAACAGATAAACAGGGTCATATTTGAAGGATTCAGAAAATCAGTAAGGGAGATAAAAACAGAAGCCAGACATCCCAGAACTACGCTCACATTTCATTTGCTTCCCTAGAGACCAGATTCACAGCTTAACAACCCCACTGGGAACAATTCTCCTGATCAACCTGTCTCTTCCATGAGCACAGGAAGATGCCAGCTGTGCTACTGAGGCATGTGGTCACTTTCCTGCCACTGCTGAGCAGGACAGAGCTAAATAAATCCCCTCTGCTATCAGAGGAGAACAGGTACAAGCAGCTCTGCAGCTGCCATGAAGAGACAGCAAAGAGCAATTCCTGTCTTAAATGCTGATTGCAGCACAGGGGGAAATAAACCAAACATGCTGTCCATCAAGCAAATTACATGAAGGACAGGAATATCAAGACAAATGTTCACATTCAGACACCTGTTTACTGAAGTTGTTCAGTAATTGCCTTGCTCCTTGCTACTCAAACTTGGTGCTGTTTGAAGGTAAGAAAACCATGATTCAGCCAGACCAAACCACACGGATGAGAACTGCATCTTTGTGTAATGGCATCTTGCTTCCAGACTGAGATTTCTCTTCAAAACACCCATCTGAAAAAGACTCCACTCAGGTGAAAAAAAGCCCTGTTTGAATTTACTTGTCCCAAGTCAGGCAGCAGACACTTGGCTCTCTCCCAGCCTCCACAACACTGCCCTTGCCACTGCACTGGATCATCTGAGCTGCCACCAATGGGTGTCTGTTTGTCTCTCCATTTTTGTGGAAATCCCTCCAGAGAAGTTGTGTTCAGCACAATGCACAAGTAGACATTTTTTATCCTAGAGCATTTGTAGGGAAAGGAAACAATCTGTGGCATTGGTCATCTCTGCCAGACAGTTTTTCCTGAGGAAGAGGCATGTAAAGCTTGTCATGTGCTTTGTCACATCTGACAAAAGTGCTCAGTACCGTTTGCCAGCAGACAATGTGGCCTGGGGCTCCTTTGAGCCATCGTTCTTCTCCTTCACCGGCTCCTTTACAGATGGGCCTTCAGCCTTCTGGTTTTCCATCCCCTACAAAGACACAGAGAAACCCCATCAATCTTTAGAGTATAAACCAGGAAATTCCCTGTTGAAAACACAAGTTAGAACCAGGATCACTGATACCGAGGCTTAGGGAAACATTTCCTAACTTACAGATGGAAACACACCAGAGATTCAGTGAAGCCAACTCTTTGTTTTCAATAGCCCAAGGCAGGTTATGGGTGCTCCCAGACTGATGGCAGTCTAAAATTCCAAATTCCTTAGTCTTGAGTAGAAATGGAAATAATGCAAACTGGCAGGCAACGAGTGTTCGTGAAGGAAGCAGCAGAACAAACTGGACTCTTTGGGGGTTGGCCCAGTGTGTTGGAAGTTGATTTGGTTCAACACTCACTCTCCCTGTGCCTGCATAAAGGCAGGCTCCTGTGGAGAAATGGCTACATGACAGACGTCACGTAGACATTCGCTTGTTAGCCAACCAGGAGCTGGGAAAGTACCGAACACAGCTAGTTTGAGTTTTGCACCTGCAAGTTAGCGTGTCCTTAGGCCTAGCTGGGTACGATAACAAGTAGACAGAGAGATGTGAGAAATAGGGAATGTAGGCCCAAAGGAATGAGAAAGAGTTGATGGTACAGTTTAACCTATAGATCACTTGGCTTACAGAATATTCATAAGCTTATTACTTGCTGTATAAGTATCTGATGCTCTCTTCAATAAACGGAACTTGCTTATCACTCATATTGAGTGTCCAAGTCTCCCCTAACCAACAAATGGCTCATCCCCGACAAAGGCCTCATTCTGCAACAGGTAAGCAACAAAAAAAATTAAAAGCATATAGGAGTGAGTGTAGTCACAAGGACCTGGAGAAGAAAGAGCCCCAAAAGGCCAGACATGATGTAATATCATCCATAATAAGGGTAAAATATATGTTGCTATTCATCATGTATCCAAAGAATTATGGAATGGTTTGGGTTGGAAGGGACCTTTAAAGGTCATCTGGAATGACAGAGTACTGAAAGCAAGAGAAAAGTATCTTAAGTGCCAGGGAAAACTGTGTTGAAAGCAACCTAAGATTAGAGCCAAAACAGCAACACCTTATCTTTGAACTAAAGATTTATCAATCACTAATGCTGTCTGCCACTAAACCAGGGGCACACTAAACCAGAATCCTCCACTCCAGCTTTGCCATGCTGTGCTATCAGAGCTCTCCATGCTCCCCAGCTCCTGCAGAAACTGGACTTTGTGATGTGACCCCAGCATGACAGCAGCCCAGTTGAAGCATCACCACTCCTACAAAATAAAGCAGTTTTTACCTGACTATCAAGCAACACTAAACTTCTCTGGGAAGCACTGGGTGCAGGAAAATCAGGGACAGAAAAGGGATGTGTCTGTGGAGCAGAGGGCTGGTAAAAATTCTCATTAGGTTGTTAACATCTGGTTTCATTAGTCTGCCTACAGACAACTATACTTTATACACAATTACTTAGTGGCTACTGCAGGGTGAAAAGCCATTGCAGTCTATTAATGTTCTCAGAGCTGCAAACCTGGCAGTGAAATTATTTTTAAAGTGGCTTGTAAAGTTTGTCTCTTCTCAAAGAACGTGTCAGGCTGATAGACCAGGCTGTGAAATTTATGCCCCAATAAAAGGGCATTTGAATGCAGTTTAATGGCACCTGAAATGTTCTGCTCTGAGAAACTGTCTCCAAAGTCCAGGTGGACCTTTCTCCATTGGAACTCTTAGAAATTTGTAGAAGCTATAACTTTGGCATTAATTTTACAGGAGCATTTATAGCCCAAGGGTCAAGAGCAAAGCCATAAAATGCTGCTCAGGCCCTGAGCTTTCTCAAACCAGAGGTAAACTCATATCCAAAGGTCTGTCTGGAGCCCAAATTTGCTGTAGTAGTATTCTGTTTTAAAGCTTAGCCTGCAACAAAGGTAGACTTTTATCTCAGCTTAGTTAAATATTCCCCCTAAACCACCATAAATTATCATTTCCCCACTATAATTCATGTTTTGTCCACTCCTAATTACTCTTTCTTCTTGCCCTAAGCACAATCCTTACTCATACAATACGTTTGATGACTTTCATTAAATTTATTATTCTACAGACATATGTTGGATTAAAGTTTACCTGAATGAGAGCTTTATCCAGTTCCTGCCGGAGCTAATGGAGAAGATATTTCAGTTTATTCAAAGCAGCTGTTATCTCAGAAAGAGGATGATGCTTAAATTATAATAAAAGTTCTTTGTTTCCCCCAACCATTCGCTAAAAGCCCTCAGTCACTTAGGAACTTTTTAAATAATTTCTAGTATTCACTACATGGCCAATTACTAAAGGAGCTCTGATCCTGCAGTGCAGTTAAAGACCATCTCTGACATATTTCTTACATGTATTTTTTCCAACATTTTCTTCAACAGCAGCTAACCAGGTGCCTTGCCCTTTTTATCTCCTGTTTAATCCATTTACTCTCATCCTCCATGGCACAGCACACAATGTTTCCACAGAACCAGCCTGCACCAGACACTATTTCACAACTCACCCCTAAAATCCAAATCTTTCACACTTCCACCTTATTATCTTCCCATCCAGGGAGGGCAGTCAAGGTCAGCCAGAATCAAACGAGGTGTTTGAAGCTGAGGTATGATGAGGTACTGATTGCTTGATGAGCACAGGAGGAGGAAAGGTCTTGGCTGTGCCTTGGTTCTTAAATCATCCTCAACTGTGCAGGAAAATTAAGGACAGAGCAGTGATGCTCCTCTGACCAGCTTCCCCACGGCATTGTTCCTGTCACAAAGTCAAAGACAGGCAGGGCACATATATTCTCTTTCTCTAACTCCTGCTGGGATGACAACATTGAAAAATAGAAAAAAATATAATTATAAGGGGTTTTCAGAGTGTGAACTCAGGATTCCCCATGCTCTTGCAGAGGGGGAATGTTCATCAGGCAAAGGATATGAGAAGGAGCTTCAAAATGTCCAAAATCTCAGTAAAAATATTTTTTTCTATGGAAACCTTCACCAAAGCTGGTCACACTTCAGGGCCTTTGTGCACCCATTTCCTGATGTGCATCTCCCAGTGGGGTGTTCCCACTGCTCCAAGAACCCCACACAAACCTTACAGCCTCCCACAAACACACCCCC
Organism: Ammospiza nelsoni; assembly: GCF_027579445.1. Lineage (NCBI taxonomy): Eukaryota > Metazoa > Chordata > Aves > Passeriformes > Passerellidae > Ammospiza > Ammospiza nelsoni. The sequence continues at coordinate 1,546,024 of NC_080661.1, read as the reverse complement.
AGGAGCTGCACCCTTCCCTCCAAACCTGGGTACCTGCATCAGCCACCTCTGTGCTGAGCTGAGCCTGGTTCTCCCAAAAAAGAAGGTGCTCAGTTTATCCTTGAAAAGATTGACAGCAGCATTCTTGTCTTCTTCAAAAGAGCCATTATTTCACAGCGGTAATCTCTACACTGAGACTTTATTCCCTTAAAGTGTCCAAGTGTTGTGGTTTGACTGGAAATGGGACATCTGGGATATGTTGTTTTTGCTGTGGTCACCAATGGGTGTTCGGATTTTAAGATGAGCACCTGGTTTGACCAGTGGGGCTTTGGATCCGCCTCATGAGACCACAAACCCAAGGAGTTAAAAGCAGGGCTCTTGTCCTTCAGAGCTCTCTTTGGATTTCTGGCAGGAAGGAGTTGGGTCTCTCCCCCAGCCCAGTTGCTGGCTGGGCGGGGGGAGGGGAAAATCCATGCAGCCCGGCCCGGGAGAGGTAGGCCTGGCCCCCCCAAGGGTGGAAGGAAGAAGTAAAGAAATGCCAGGAAGCAATGTGCAGCCTGTTCCCCCCCCCCCCCCCCCCCGCCCCTTGGAGACAGACAGAGAGAGGGTGCAGCCTGTGTTTGTGGCCGTTACCTTGAAATTTAGTAAACATGGGCTGGCAGCAGGCAGCCCGGCTGAGGAGATGGGGGGCGGTGTGCAGCCAGGAGTCCAGCCGCTTGGAGGAGTTTTTACCCTTCTTGGACAATGAAAACTTCACAGAACATTAACCCTTCCTAGATGAGTGATGAAGGTCTGGATCAGAGAGAGAGAGAGTGAGAGATGTTGAAAGAAGGGAGAAGATGGAGTGGCATTTTATGCTGGACTCTTTTGTGTAGCCATGGGCAGAGCCATGTTTCCGTCTGATACAGAGACTGAGTCCAGGGGGAGAAATGTCCCAGAGCCAAAGAAGATTCAGTGTGGGTACCCCTCAGCCCCAGGGGGTATATAAAATATGGGGGGACAGATGTCCCAAAGGTGAAAGACTGTGCTTTTCTGGAACTGGACAAAGCATCCTTAAAAAGACAACCCTGGAAGCAGTCCTGGTTCTTGTTCGGTGGTGAGAGCACCGGAACAAGGACGGAAAAGGCCACCACAACACACGGAAGGACTCCCTCTCCTCTTGAGGAACTGGAAGTTGAGCATTCTAAAGGGTGGTGCTGGACCCAGAATTGGTGATTTTGGAAGACGTATTGTATTGGGAATTTAGGGGGGAGGAGGAGGAGAGTGTTTTTGTGAGGTTTTCATTTTCCTTGTCTTTTTTCTTTTTTTCTTTTGTGTGTAGTTTAGTTTTTTGTAGTTTAGTTAATAAAGTTTTTTTTTTCCTTTTTCCTTAAGCAGGAGCCTGCTTTGCTTGTTTCCAGGTACCACCTCACAGCAGATGCCAGGGAGAGGGAATTTTCATGGGGGCACTGGCATTGTGCCAGTGTCAAACCATGACACCAAGTACACAGGCAGCATCAAGGAAGGCACTGAAGTTAGTCAAGTTTAACCCCAAAGAGCTCTCAGCTCCCTGTGAAAGCTCAGACAAGCAGCAGAGAAAGAATGAATGCTCCTATAATGGCATCTAACAGCCACAGGGCAAGGGAGAAGTTGGGTTTAGAGAATGAAGAAAAAGCACTAAGTAATAAAAGGTGAGAAAAATCCATCACTCGAACAGGTAAACGAAGGTAAACCACTTGAAGAGACAGATTTAAGATGGAGAGGAAAACCCCACAATTTATAGTGTTCATGACACCCAGAGGCAAAACAAACCCAGGGAATCAGGAAAGAGGTAAGCCTGTGCTCCAAGGAACAGCAGAAATGAAGTGAGAGCTCTGGAGGGACCAAAAGAAAGAGGCACTCTGAAGAAAGGAAAAAATGCCTCCACACAAGGTGCTTTGGTTTTTTTAAATCAAGAGTCTCTTATATCATGTGGTAGAAATACAGAAAAATAAAGGTCAGGAGAAGCATGGTTGATTGGGAACATTCCTGCATAGCAGACAAGATATATTCTTGTGCAAATTATTCCATGCAGCACTCACATATTTAATTACTTCTTTTCCTCTTCCTGGGGAAGCAGAGTTGCTTTATTTACTCCAAGCAATATTTTCTCCCTCCTCTCTGGCTAAGAACAAGCTCCCACCTTGGCAAGGGCTCGCTGGTTTACTTAATGCTCATCACAGCCATGCTAAGGAGAGTGGAGCAGGTTAATTTTTCCCTTGTTACAATGATTAACTTGCCCAGCTGCCAGGTCCACGAGCCCCAGAGTGCCTCAGGTTATACAGGATCACAGAAGGAAAAGCTCCATTGCATTAAGCTGCTGCCACACTGGCCCTCTCTGCCTGTCAAATACACTCTGATAGTCTTGCACTGCCCTCTGAAAATCCCCCATAAAATACAAGTGAAAATCCCTCATCACCTGTGGGAAAGCACAGCTGGGTTCTGCTCAGAGCATTTCAAACTATGGGGTATTTGTGAGCTCCCCTTGCAAGGGCAGCATCTCAGGAAAACCAAAAGTTTCTTTCCATGGACTCACCATACTCAGGACACTTCCCCTAGACCAGGTTGCTCCAAGCCCCATCCAACCTGGCCTTGAACACTTCCAAGGGGGACACAAGCACAGCTTCTCTGGGACCTGTTCTGCTCCACCCAGATCTAAAATCATACCCAATTTAGCAGCCTCAGACACAGATTTCTATTAAATATCTACATTTTTCTAGGAAAGAAATATGGCAAACCTTGTTTGCATCCAACTTTGCAAAATCAACACAAGCTCTTCAGAAAGGGCTGCCACCTACTTTTCTTATTTTTCCCCATTTGGTGGAACATTTTCATTCTGTTGTTGTTTGGAGCAATATTTTAATATATCTGGCTGAGCTGCTTAAAATAATACAGCAAGACACTTGTGTGAGGGGTGGAAAACTGAGCTCTTGCACATCTAGTGTTTCTGTTGTTGGAAGTCTTCAATCCCACCTCTCTGGTGGGATGAAATAGGTGCTACTAATCCAATTTCTAAAGTATCATGCATCAAGCTGACACTATCTTAAGACTTTAAAAACCCCAGCCAATTTATACAAACCTCTGCTCCTTTCCATTTTCTCTGTTCCACAGTTTATGATAGAAGACAGGAGAGAAAGATTGTTTTGGGAACAATGTTTTCAGCACTCTAAAAACAATATAAAAACTGCTGTGCCACACTCTCAGCTGTTACAGCCCCAAAAAGCACAGGCTGTCTTTGCTCACAGAGTCACAATTGTGGTGGGATTTCTACCACACCAGAGGACAATCAATTTTTTGTTTTCTCCTGGAAATAACTACAGCACTTCTGGGTAGCAAGGCAAACATGAGCCTCTTTCAATGGCCCTTGAAACTGGCCATGTGAAATGAGGGACACAAAGCCAAAGGCCAGCTGAACCTGTGATCTCTGAATGTCTTCACAATCTTCCCAGGAAGATGAATGGCAATCACCGTTCTGCCAGGGAAACTGCATCTGCTGGGAATGGGGTGTAGAAAATGTGCTTTCTGCTTCTCTCAGAGCCAAAATTCCTACACATTTCTTGTAAGTCCCTCTTAGAAAAGGACCGTGTTCAGCTGAGCAACAGTAAAGCAAAATAGCAATCCAGGAATAAATGTTCCTGTGCACAACATCCTCCATTCACATGGATGGTTCCTCACTGGCACACAGGAACAAGGAAGGAACAAAAATGCATCATTGTACATCAAGTCAGATGTGTTGAGGGATGAACACATCTCACAGGCATATGGAAACCTCCCCTGAAAACCCAGTCCAGGGAGAGCCTGAGCTGTTTTGTGGTTCTAAGCATGAAGATGCTCAGGACCTTCCACAGATGCTCAGGATTGTGCCTGGATCTTGCTCTGGAAATGCTCAGCTGAGAGCTGTGGGGATGATTTACACTGCACTGAGAGGGGCCACAGGCCTGCAAGGGTCTTTCATCAGGAGCAAACAGCAGCCTGGAGGGTGGGGAATGCTGATCTGAACCACTGCTCATCCTTCACCTTAATGTGGAGCTGCCCCCAAAGTTGCCATCTATCACTTATTATTTTTCTCCTGTTGGGTATATTTTGGAGCAGCTGTTTTATGTGGCTTTTTATGGTGATCCTGTGGGAAGCAGCCATTTGCCTGCTGTGATATCCTCACAACTAACACTAACTCCTCATTCCCTTTGGTTTTATTTGGGATTTTTATTTGTTTGGTTGGTTTGCGTGGGTTTGTTTATTTGGGTTTTTGTCTGTTTTGGTTTGAGCTTTTAATTTGCTTTTTTATAAATGACTGGTTAAGTTGGCATAGTCAAACTCAAGAAAATGTAAACCAGGCTTGACTTTCCAGAAATTACTTTTGGCTGGGTTTAGCTGCATCCCTAGACTCAGGATCACCAGTATATTTGCAGGTTTTGCTCTGCATCATCAGCCTGCCCAGACTCTGCTTGGTGTTTCACAAATGGAGAAGACAGTGGACATTGTGCCAAGCTTCCTTTCAAACAGAAAAACCATCAGCATGACAGAAAAGAAGAAAAAAATGAAATTCACCAGTTAGAACAAGTGTTCCACCATCTTTCCCTCCACTGTTATTAATTTTGTACATTTAGAGGCAAATCTGTGTCTAAAACTTCCATCTCTCAGTTCCTGATGCTATTTGCTACCCTTCAGCCTTGACATCCCCTGATCTGACTGACTGCTGTCCAAGTGGCACTGGGGATGCTCAGCCTGAAAAGAGGAGACACTGGGAGGCCCCACTGTGGCTGTGCAGGACTGGGAGGGTCCCACAGGAAAGAAGGGGACAGAGTGTTCAACAGGGCCTGTGGTGACAGGGCAAGGGGGATGGCTTTCAACTGCCGATTGATTGGAGCTGGATCTAAGGAAGCTGCTGTTTTACACTGAGGACAGTGAGGCACTGGCCCAGGCTGGGCACAGAGGCTGTGCATGCCCCATCCTTGGGAACAGGGCTCCCCCAAGGTGTGGGGGAAGATTGCTCAGCTTGGAACAAGATGATCTTCAGGGTCCGTTTCAAGCCCAACCATTCAGGGATCCCCAGTGACCCATTCTGTTGACCCTGGAATCTTGGGATCTGTGTGATGTCACTTCCCACGTTCCAACTGGAACTGCCACCCCCCAGCACAGAGCACAACTCAACCACTGGCCCTTGTGTCAGCCTACCGTGCGGTGCGCTCCTGCTCACCCTCGTGACTGTTCTTGCCGCCCTTCTTGTCACCTGCCCGCTGCTACTCCCATCAGTGCTGAGAGCTCCCTAGTGCCTGGATTTTGTCATCCATCGCTTCAGGATGCTCATGTTTATCCTTTGTCTCATTTGTCAGCTGAGGGAGGTATGGTGCCTTTCCATGGAGGTGGACACCTCCAGCTGCCCAAGTGGGCTGCAGCTCTGTGGGGATGGTGTGGGACAGGGACCCCACTCTGAGGTTTTGCCACCTCTGCAGGCTGTCATGGACACAGTGGAAGAGATGGAGGTGGATGTCCCGAGTCCTACAGTAGAGGATGTGGAAATGGAGGAAGAGACTGAAGAGATGGAGGTGGATACGGATATGGATGAAGAGATGGAGGTGGATGTTTATGATGAAGAGATGGAGGTGGATGTTTATGAGGAAGAGGAGGACATGGAAGTGGAAGTAGAAGAACACATTGAGGACATGGACGTTGATGTAAAAGACGAGGAAGAGGACATGATTTTGGGATGAAGACCAATGCCAGCAGCAGGACAGGCATGTGATCCCCACAGGCAGAGTGGGTCCCCTGCTGCCAGACTGGAGCTAGGCTGGTCCCTGCTCAGGGACATGGTACCTCGCAAACTGGAGTCTGGTGGCCACACGCTGCCTGCCCTGTCCTCTCTTTGGGCCACTCAAGCTCCGTTCCAGACCCAGCCAAGCCCAGCTCTGGTAGCAGAGTCCTGCTTTGCCCACATGTGCCAACCTGGGGACACATGGAAGAGCCCTCTGTGCCTGATGCAGTGACCATGACACCTGCTTTTCTTCTACCCCTGATGAACATTCCAGACAGCGCCGGCACCCTTTTGTACATAGTTCTACAGTTCTACATTGTTCTACAGTTTTTTGTATTTAGAATAGGATTTAGGACTTGAGACTTTAAGAAATTTTTGTCTTCTACAAATAGATTTAATATAGTTTAGCTAGATAGGTTCTTATGTATATACGTTCTATGGATTGTTGTTGTTGTTGCAAATGTTCTTACATTCTAAAATTGTTCTGTATTGTTGTTGATAAACAATTCTGTAATAAACAATTTTTTTTCACACCCCCGTTCTCTTACCATTTGCATTGGGCACAGGCAGCATTTGCAAAGTTGTGGTTTCCGCTTGCTCCAGGTTCTCAGGGCTGGAGGTCCCTGGGGGAGCTGGCACAGCCACCCCAGGAGTGGGGGCACCTGTGCACAGAGGGGTCCCACTGACAGAGGTCACCCCCTCCCTGCAGTTTCTCTGGACACACCTGGTAGCTGCAGGGGCAAATCCCAACGTGCCCTGTCCCATGGGATCCCATGTTGGAGCAGGGCTGAGCCTGCCTGCTCCTGCAGAGCCTCAGCCATGGCTCTGCCCTTGGGAGCCCAGGGCTAAGGAGGGTGCGCTGGGCTGTGGGGAACCCCTGTTCCTGAGCACCCTGAGCGGCTGGACCAGCCTGGAGGGAGCCCCAGCCCTACATGGACCAAGATTTCCCTTGGAAACCCCGTCTGTGCCCAGACTCTGGTGCAAGCACAACAGGAATTGATCCTCCTAGTTAAAGGTGTTAATTGGCACAAATTTATCCCTTGGACTTTCTAGTACAGTAAATGTCAGCACTTGTAATCCCTGTTCTGCACTCCCTGGTCAGGCACCAAAACATCTGAACCTGACAGAACATCTTTAATTAGCACCAACTGCTAATTAAGAACATCTTTAATTAGCACCAACCTGCAGAGAGCTATGGGGGAGAACCTATCCCCAACACCCAGAGAAACACTTGACATTGAAAGTCTGGGGCAGAGCTGAAACTAAAGCATTTTAATGCCAAGAGAGAGGATTTTTTTATTGAACAATAATGAAAGCTTTTGGTCTCCTCACCTGCCACAGATGTGTATTGCCAAGGTTTGCTTCTGGGTTATGACTGATTTTTATTAATCTGTTCAGAACTCTGCTGCTGTTCCTGGCTAAGGTGCAGAGATGATATTTCAGAGCCAGATGAGCTCAGCACAGCTTGTGCAACACACAGTTTCCACACCCAGACATTCAGGCCATGCAAACTGATACTTTTTCATCTCTGTGCAAAGATGAGTGTTAGGACATCACTGACGTACCACACACTTCTCAGAGCTGTCCCTTTCATCCAGCTCCCCCCAGTCACTTCACAGATTTCGCTCCAAGCAGTTTATCTCTGATAGAGTTCAGTGGCACATGGGATTTAATCCTGGTTTTTCTTCATCTTCTCCTGAGCTGTCTCCAGACACAGTGTGTGGGCACTGTCTGACAGCAGCAGCATTAACGTGTCACCTCCCTGACACTGAGGTTCATGTCACAACTTTTCATCAAAAGCAGCAAATAAATGATTTCCACTGTGTCCCACACAGCTCCATGGGGAGTTTGTGTGCCTGCAGTTCCAGCACCAGCCCTGGTGCACAGGAATTTCAGGAGGAGATACAGAAGGAATCAGCCATTCACAGAGAAAAACATCAGTTTGCACGGCCCAGACCCCCTCAACACTCCAGACTCTGGTGACCCAGAATCTGCATTTACACTTTGGCTCTGTGCCTTCCTTTTCTTCTCACTAAACTCCTCCCAGTTTCCCTCTTGCTCAGGTTCCCAAGATAATTAAAAGCAGCATTAGGAGCAGAGATAGATGACGGGAACTGTCCCAAGGCTTGATAAAATTAATCTTTTCAGAGAATTCCAGCCAAGGAGAGAGGAAAAGCCTGTGTGAAAGAGGTGTGAAATCAAAGCAGTAATCAAATTTAGGTATAATGAGAGAAGCTGAAGAGTTTTTCAATGTTCAGAACAAGATTAGCAGCTCCAGGCACAGGAGGGATGGGACAATTTCCCTGCTGTAACAACTCTGTGATGCAAATTGCATCTCAAACCCTTCTCCCCAGCTCTGGAACCCGTTCAGCCACAAACGTGGTGCTGAATTTTTAAAGCAAAGTGGAAGCTGGTCAGAGACGTGGTTTGCAAATAAAAACCACAGAGGGAAGCACCAGCTGGAGCAGAGAGGGGCAGAGCCTGGCCCTGAGGTGCAGCACAGCCTGAAACTCTAACAAATTAAAGAACTTTCCATTTGGTTTTTTTTCCCCCAGGAGCTACAGAAGCTGCTTTGTGGAATCCCTGCCTCCTTCACACCGCATCAGCCTGCAGGAGAGCCCAAGGATGAAGATTACAGCATCTTCAGCTGCTGCTTCCATCTCCTGACTCAAGTCTCACCAAAATCTGTCCCCACTGGGCCTTCCCAAAGCCTCAGATTCACTCGGTCTGTGCAGGACTTCAGTTCTGAGGAGCATGAAGGGAGATAAAGGCACTTGCAGACACCAGAGAAGCAATTGCTGCCTGAGGTGCATTTCACTGCCCAGGTTAGTGCCACTAAAACCATCAAAATCAGGCACCAGAGAAGCAATTGCTGCCTGAGGTGCATTTCACTGTCCAGGTTAGTGCCTCTAAAACCATCAAAACAGCAGGACATGAGGGCCTGCATATGGTTGGAAATGCCTTTTTTTAATATTCCTCTCCCCGTCTCTCATTTCATGGGGCCATTGCAGGAGTTAATCCCATCATTCAGCAGCAAGTCTTGGCAATCAGCTTCAGATGGATTTTTAGTGCTGAGCAAATAAGAGGCAATTTTACTTTGTCTCCAATGAATGAAATTTCACCTAAATCAAACTCTGTGTTCTGAGGCTGGCCAGGCACTAACCACTGCCAGGTCCCCAACCTGGATGTCTGTGGTGGTTTGACCAGGAAGAAGTGGGAATTCTGGGATGCTGTGGTCAAACCAATGGGTGCTTGGATTTTGATATTGGCACCTGGTGTAGCCAGTGGGTTTTGGACACACCTCTGAGAACACACAGCGGTTAAAAGCAGAGCTTCAGCCCTGGGAGGCTCTCTTGGGACTTCGAGGGACGGAGGTCGGATCTCCCTTCCCCCCGTCCAGCCTCCGCTGCTGGGTGGGAGAGGGGCAGCCATGCGGTAGGCCTGGGCCTGGACAGAGATGGGAGGTGAGGAGGCCCTGGAGGATGGAGGGGTGGAGGAGCCCCAAGAGACATCGGGGAGCCATTCTCCCCCAGGAGAGAGAGAGAGGAGAGCCGGCGAAGACGAATGTGATAGCAGCCGGCCCAGGAGGAGAAAGTGGGGGAATGCAGCGAGGGAGGAGGTGCCCGGCCGGAGCAGCAGCAAGTGTGGGAGTGCCGGAGTTCTGGGACAGACAGACTGAAATTTTTAACCCCTTTCTTTCATGATTGGGAGCTTGCAAAAAGGCTGATCCTCCTCGGAGCTGAATAAGACGGGAGATAAGAGATGAGATGAGACAAGGATCTGGTCCAAAGGACGTGGAGAAGGCTTGCTGAGTGGAGAGAGAGATGATTGGAGTGGCCTTTTGGCTGGACTTCTCTTGTGTAGCCATAGACTGAACCAGTTTTATTCCTGTGACACAGAGACTGCATTTAGGGGGAGGCCATGCCTCAGAACCAGGAGGGTTCAGTGTGGGGACCCCTCGGCCCCAGGGGGTTGGATAAAAATGGGGGGGACAGATGTCCCAAAGCAGAGGCTGTGCCTTTTTGGAGTGAGACAAGGCATCCTTAAAAGACAAGCCTAAAAGCAGCTCTGGTCCATGCCAGTGGTGAGAGCACTGGGCATGGAAGGAAGATGTCACAAGCGGCAAAAGGACTTTCCGGGCGGTGCTGAGTGTCAGGGAAGCACATGAGTTTCAGCGTGTTTCCAGGGGAAGCCTATGGTGCAAGAAAGACTCCTCTCCTCTTCATGGACTGAAGTTTGAATATCCAAAAGGGTGGTGCCAGACTGGGCAGTTGGTGAATTTGGGGGGAATGTATCGGATTGGGAAATTTTGGTGGTGGGGAGGAGGAAAGTGTTTTTTGTAAGGTTTTCAATTTTTTTCTCTTATAGTTTTTTCCCTTCTTTCTTTTCTTGTAGTTTAGCTAATAAAGTTTTCTTGATGTTTAAGCTGGAGCCTGCTTTGCTTATTCCTGGTCACATCTCACAGCAGACACCAGGGAGAAGGTATACTCATGGGGGCTCTGGCTCTGCCAGGCCCAAACCATGACAATGTCAAACTGCTCTAATATTGAAAAGTTAAATTTATTTGGCTTTGTATACAAGATTATTCTCTCTCAAAAGGATTGGAATCCATCTAATTGCATTTCCAAGCACTAAACTCAGCCACAACGAGCACAAGAGACAAGAAAAGAAATAGAGATTTCTAAGGAGATGGAAATTGAATGCTGAGTTTTTTCCCATTATAGAAAGTTTCATAAATTATCACTTGCCAGCTCCTTGCCTTCACTTGTGTGGCCACCACTGAATACACTCACAGATAAGAAAATGTTTGTCCTACTGAAAAGTGAGACTAGAAGTAGAAAAAGGCTCAGATATCTGAGTTAAAAGACAGCATAATGAAAAGAGCTGCCTTATAATAGCAAGATATGATGGACAGCAGGAATGGCTGAAGCCAGCAGAGATAAGTCCATGAACTATTCATGCTACAAAGATTTCTGACAAAACCCCCAATAACCCAAATACAACGTTTTGTCTGGCAGAGCGGATAGGAACCCTGTGCATTTAATTCAGTCATTGGCAGCAAATAGAGATCAGCTTGAAGCTCCTTTGGTCCACTACTACTTATTTCTTTTCACCCAAAAAATGTAATTACATCTACTCTTTGGGAAGAAATTACTGCTTTGAGTGGTTCAATGCAAAGAGTTTCTTCCCATACCCACTCATAATCAGTCACCAAGAGAAATATTTTCTAAAAAGATCTCTTCAAAATTTTGGAGTGACTTTCAACATAAATAACTGGGTTATTTTGCTCAGAATGATAAGGGAATTGAATTGGGCTCCCTCATCTTAAAAAGAAATGTTTCTTCCTGGTTCTTCACAAAGAGGAACAAAACACTTTGTTGCAGCAGACTGAAGGGAGGAAGAGGTTTCTTTCCCCCTGAGCTGCACAATAGGAGACAATTTTGTTGCCAAGAGGCAACAAAACCCAGCCAATTTCCAGTTCTTTTAGTGTAAGGGAAAAGCTCTGAGGATCACAGCTGTGGGAGACAGAGTGGCAGGAGCAGGGGATCTGCTGGGGGGTTTTGGGGTGGGGGACAGATTAAAGAAATACTCAAGCGAAACCTGTGAGAGGTCAAGACTCCATCCCTCAGAGGAGAAACTCAATTTGACCCAAATGCTATTCAAATCCAACCAACATTGAGGCATTTCCCCAAGCTCCGCTGAGCCATCAGGTACAACCCAAATCACTCTGTGGGACCAGGGCAGCAGATCCCAGGCATGGGACAGGGATGCTCCCCTGGGAATCCACCTGCACTGCCCATGGGACTCACATGATCTGCTTGTAAAGACCCCAACATCCAAAAAACTCCACATTAAAAGCCTTTAATTTGGGGTTTCACTTCTCCACCTGTCTGCTGTCACTAGGCAGCTGCTCCTCTTCAACACCCTTCTGATGAGTATAAATTTTCTCCTGATTCCCAGCCTAAACGGGAAGTTATTTCCATTTATTCTTCTGCAAGTACTGGGAGTTTGTACCTGCTTTGCTCTTTCTCTCCTGGTGTGCACATAAAATGCCAAAGCCAAGAGCATTTCCTTGTTTAAATCATGTCATTTGTCCTTATTATTTCCTTCCCATAAAATTGCATGGATTTGGTGCTGGCTCAACACTCAGAATGTTGACAGCACAAAGTCCAGTTCTTACACTGATCTCTCCAAGTTTTGGGCCAAGCCCGCAAAGAAGGAAATACAGCAAAGAAATTCCAAACAGGGGCCCTAATAAAGGTAATAAAATGCCACCTGTCTGTGTTTGCTGCAGGGAAGAATAGTGCTGCTTATTAAATCACTACAAACAATTAAAGCAGCAGAGGGGAGGAAGACAGCGCTATCGTTTCCAGCTCCCCAGTCCTCTGCCCCTGGCAGGAATTTCATAAAGCACAAATCTCCCCGCAGAAATCCCTCAGCAATTGATTTCCTACTCGTGGAACACAGCAGGCACACACTCTGGTTTTCCTGACCAGAAAAGGAGAATTTGCCTCGATGCTTTTCCCTCGATGTTTTGTGATGTCAAATCCCCCTCCCTGCCCTGAAGTGACATGTTTCTGTATGGTGACAACCCTCTTGAGAGGCACAGAGAGCTTTGTGTCAGTGTAAGGGACCCCCACAAGGAAAGATCCCTAATTCAGGCTCCATCTTTGCTTACATGCAGTTCCTAGCAGAAAATTCATTGCATTTCCCCAGAACAGGTAATTTCAAGTGCATTTTTCTCTTGAGCTGTTCTGCCTTCCACAAAAGCAGCGTGCCAGGGATTGCTTTGGAGACCAGCATCAGGAAACATAGCAACACCTAACAGCCAAGATCATCCAAACCCACTTATCAGCTCACCCCCACATCTCCTGGACTCACTTGAATGCCCAGGAGAGTCTGAAGAGCCAACTGTTTTCTAAGAAACGGTTGTGCAATCAAAAGGTAAATGACAGGGACAACCAGCCCCACACAGGTGCCCCAGGCAGGAGACAGAGCAGGAGGGATCCATCCCTTACTGACAGAGGTGCAGTTCCAGTGATGCTCACTCCCTGTTTGGGTTGCTTTTGTGGCTTTTACATTAACAATGCATCTCCACACCACAATTGTTCTCCCTCCCTGCAGCCACATGGAAAAAAATTCACTGGTCTCTCACCTTTTTCTTGCCTCTCTCTGCCTGAAATAATTTTTCCCTCATACAACCAGCAGAACAGGGTTTGTTTTCATGCTGGAAAGAAGTCCACAAACTCTTTGACTGATTTCAATATGGACAACATCACTACACCACCCATTCTCAGGTGCCCCAGGGCAGCAAGGGAGGGAAATTTGATAACAGAGGGGGAACACCAGCCATGGGTAACAGCATCATATTCTGCCTCTCTCAAGGATGCTTTTCTTCCCAGTCCAGAAATTTCCCTGCCCTATTTAGAGCTGTAGAATGCTGCTGTCTGCCCCATGAAATGAGGAGCAAACCAAGCAAGAATGCTGCATAACACCTCTGTTCCTATGATATTATTCTGCTGAACCCATAAATTTGCAGAAGAATGGGCACTGCCAACTCCTGATTGCAGAGGAGGGAGTTTGTCACATCCTCCCTTTAAATTAGGATTTATCAGAGATGGAGAATTGATTGCCAAGTAACCTGCAGAGACACAAAACCGCTCTGCAGTTTTCTAGGACTCACTGAGCAGTACAAAAAGGTTATTGATGCAGTTGGGGAGTGTTTCTGTACAGGATGTGCACCTCCTGACATCCCAGGAAGGGAAAAATTTACCTAACATCTGCAAGAAAGCAATTCTTCTTATAAAAAAAAAAAATAGGAAAAAATAAATAGAAAATCAACTTCATGGCAAGGAGCCTTGTGGAAGGGGCTAGCAGCGGGCCTGTTGGCTAAAGGAGCGAGAAGTAAGAGGAAGAAGCTGAACCAAGGAGATCGAGAGAGGAAAGATGGGAGCCTTCTGCAACTGGAGGGGAAAAAACTGGAAAGTGTATCGGCCATTTTCACTAATAAAGTGTTGCCAACTGTTGCCAACGGTTGCTAACAGTGCTAAGGGTTGACAACTGAGACTAAGACTGAGAGTGCTTGTGGTCTCTGCTTTATGTCGTGACCGCCTTGACTGCGACATTTTGGTGACCGCCGACGTGATAAGAAAATAGTCAGTGGGGGCCCATACAGGGTCCTAGCAATTGGCATACGTGACCCACTGGGACGTAGTGGGGGAGGCGGCGTTGGTGCAGCTGAGAGCGGCAAGTGGAAGCCACAGGGAGGTCCGGACTTGATTCTCTCAAATCAAGACACCTGGAAGTAGGTGAGCCACCAACTAGTAATAATGGGACAAAATTTATCTACAGAGGAAGAAAATGTTCTGTCTACATGGAAAGTTTTGTTAGAAATAAGGGAATTAATACGTCAGACTATGCACTTTGTAATATAATGCTGTGGGCTAAATCACAGAATTTTGGCACTGATCCCGACACAGCATTTAGCGTTAAGGCATGGAAAAAGGTCGGGGACAGACTTTGGCAAGTCATTCAAGCGGGAGATAAAACAGTTGTTGATCTAGCAGTTACTTGGAACTCGCTCTTTGAGGCTTTAAAGGAATGGAAAATAGAGAGAGAAACGGAGCAAGATGTGGATGAAGAGTCGGGCCTGATAACAGAACCTGACGGGAGGGCCTCTGAGGTAGAAGGGGGCTCTGATGGGAAGGCTGCCAAAGCTTCCGGGAAGGCTACCAGAGCTTCTGGGCTGGTTGCCAAGGCTTCTGGGAAAGCTGCCAAAACTTCTGGACAACCTGCCCTAGCCTCTTCTTACCAGGCCCCTAAGCCTCCTTATCTCACACCTGTGCAGCAGCTCGCGATGGTGCCTGTATATACTACACCGCTACGCCAGTTAGCTGAAATGTCTCTAGCAGAGAGAGAAACCCAGCCATCCGCCCCCCCGCTCCCCTCTGAGATGCTTGAACAACCTGCAAGGCCGTATCCTCCTTTACCTGACAGTGACAGCAACAGCGAATCAACTGATGAGTCGCCCGCAGTAACACCTGACTTGGGACAAGGAGCTCTGGTCCCTTCATCTCCTAAGAGTTCTAGCCTTACTGCCCCATGGACTTTGCCTCCATGTCAAGTCACTGTGCTTCCTCGACACCCTCAGGAGTTCTGGGAATTTGTTAGGAGGAAAGCAGTTGAAGAAAATAATTGGGACATAATAGAAAGGTTAGGTGCTCCAAGAGTACCTCAGGAGAGCAGTGCCAATGCAAATGTTGCTTGTGATAACCCTATGGCTTTTCCAGTTTTCAAAGCAGTTCCTGGAACAGGACAGAACGACAGTCATCACGTCTTTGCCTGGAGGGTTGTGCAAGACCTCCAATCGAAAGTAGCTCAGTATGGTATTAATTCCTTAGAGGTAATGCAGTTAATACATGTAATTAATGCAGATTTGCTTGCACCTTATGACATCACTCATCTTGCTACAATTCTATTCCAACTAGTACAATATGGTGTATTTCAAGAAACTTGGAGGCGAGTGGCTGAACGCACCGCTTTAACAAATATGCAGTTGCCTCAACACGACCCTCGTCATGCTGTGGGTGTTGATGCCCTACTGGGCACTGGGCCTTTTGCTAATCCAGATTTACAGGCAAGGTGGGATCCTTCGATTTTGGCACAAGCTCAGCAAATTGGCATGGGTGCTTTAACTAAAACAATGGAAATGGCAGCTCCAAAACAGAAATATATCACTATACAACAAGAGATGAGAGAACCATTTTTGCAGTTTGCAGAAAAACTTGCTGCTGCTATTGAGAAACAGCTAGATGATGAAACTTTGCGAGACAAATTGTGCATACAGTTGGCTAAAGAAAATGCAAACCCAGATTGCAGAAAGATTATTGACACTTTGCCTGGGGAACCCACCTTGTCTGAAATGGTTACTGCTTGCTCGAAAGTTGGTTCAGTTGAGCATAAAATGGCAGCTCTTGCTGCAGTGCTAAGACCTTCAGCAAAGTGTTATAATTGTGGACAACAGGGGCATGTAAAGTCACAGTGTACTGTCCGGAAAACAACATTTAGGCCAAGTGCAAGCAGCGATGTATGCAATCATTGTGCTAAATCTGGGCACTATGCTAAGCAATGCAGGAGTACTTAAAGATGGATGAAGAAAAGGAACGATTGCATTAAGAATGGGAATTTTGTTGATGGTTGTGATTGAGATTTTATGTTTCCCCTCTCTGCTTGGATTTTTGCAAAGGGCCCTGCAAAAATCCATAGCAGCTGTATTTACAGTTCAAAAACAAAAAAGGGGGAATTGTGGGAGGGGCTAGCAGCAGGCCTGTTGGCTAAAGGAGTGAGAAGTAAGAGGAAGAAGCTGAACCAAGGAGATCGAGAGAGGAAAGATGGGAGCCTTCTGCAACTGGAGGGGAAAAAACTGGAAAGTGTATCGGCCATTTTCACTAATAAAGTGTTGTCAACGGTTGCTAACAGTTGCTAACAGTGCTAAGGGTTGACAACTGAGACTAAGACTGAGTGTGCTTGTGGTCTCTGCTTTATGTCGTGACCGCCTCGACTGCGAC
This sequence comes from Ammospiza nelsoni, assembly GCF_027579445.1. Taxonomy (NCBI): domain Eukaryota; kingdom Metazoa; phylum Chordata; class Aves; order Passeriformes; family Passerellidae; genus Ammospiza; species Ammospiza nelsoni. The sequence goes on along the minus strand of NC_080661.1, from coordinate 1,529,707 downwards.
AGAGCCTCAGTAAGGGTTTGCAGAATTTGTTGAAAACACATCATTTACAAGGAAATAATTTACATCTGCCTTCAAGTGGAGTTGTGAAGCAGGTGGAGATGGAGATGTCTCAGACACCGAGTGTGCTCCTTACTGACAAAATGACACTGATATTACCAAGTATTAGAAGTGAAAAACTTCCGTGATAACTCAGCCCTCCAACACAAAACACCCTCTCCCACACAGTCAGCACTTGTCTGAAATCATTCCCCTTGGCAGGAGGCCCTGCATGGCCTGGGGAGTTCTGCACTTCAGAAATTATTCCCTGTGGAAAACCCAGAAGTATCTTTATTTCTTTGCTTTTTCTGCTTCTCCTCCACAAGCATCCAAAACTTCTTTTTGGTGTGGTCATCTATAATTTGCATTAATATGATTTCTGATGGGGGCTTTATTTACCCAGCACACAAAGACCTCACAGCTTAAATCCCCAGGGAATTAAATTTGGGGCTGAAATTAGATTTTAAAGAGAGGAGAGCCAGGTGTTCCTAACTGTCACTGCTCTTTTGGCTATTTCTGGGACCCACACTAAATGCAGTCCCTAACATGCCCACTATGGCCATGACCATGGGGTGCAGATAAGCAGAGAGCACCAGCCATAAACCCCATCTTGCAGTAATCCCTTCCCTTTTCCTTTTATCTTTTGCATTTTAAATTATTTTTATGAGTTTTATAGCACACCATTTCCTGCTCAATTCACCTGAGTTACCCAACTTACATTTTTCTCCCCTGACATAACCAACACAGCTCACGCTCTTAGCACTGAATTTTCATGACCACACACATGGCCACAAGAATGATGATGTTCTATTTAAGTAGGTCAGGCTGGCATTAATTGTAAAAGAGAGCTGTAATAAATTATTGCAGCCCAAAGCCAGAATCAAGTTTCACTAAGCTCAAACCTGCTTTTGCTTCTTTTCCTTCTGCTTTTCCCTCTTTTCCTTACAATAGTTGATGATATTAACTTTGTACTCCACAATGTCTGTTGCCCAAAAGAGTGTGGAGAAAGAAGCTGGTTCTGTGTAATTGCACTGGAAAACATAGTTCCAGGAAACAGATTTCATCTGTTTTGTTGGTTTGGGGTTTTTTACATTGAGCATTGTACAAAATATTAGACCATTTCTCCAAAACATGATATTAAGGTGAAGATGAGTCATTTCACTGTCATAACACACACAAAAGGGAGGGGAAACCAGAGTGAACAAAGCAGCAAATTCATTCAGCAGCAATTTGCACTCCATAACCCTCTGGTGACGAGGCTTTTAGGCCAGAGGAGCTCTGCTACTTAAGCAGACAAGGCAACACATTAAGCTGTTGCTTAGAGATATTGGAATATATTGCACAGAGCCTGCTCCCCGGTGAGATCCCTGAAGGGCTCCTGGCTGTTTTTCCAAGGATGCATTATAGCCCTGTTGCAGTGCTGATGTTTGTAAAGACTCACAGCTTTTCCAAGCAGGTCAAGCAATGACAGAAAGGGTGACTTTTCACAAGTGAAAGTTCAGATGGCATTAAAAAAGTCAAAGTGACATCTCCTCTCACTTGGACATGGCAGATACCAAGGGCTCTTAGCAGCTGTGTTACAACCAGCTTAATGGCAACTAAATAATGTATATTCCTGCCAGGAATGCTGATGGATCACAGCCCTGCAGGACACCCTCATCTGCCAGCAGCACAGGAAGAACAGGGATCCAGGGAAGAGCTGATTCCTACATGCTGACTCATGCTAACTTTGGGCAAAAAATATCCTTTTATTTTGATTTTGTTCTCATCCTTTCAAACTAGGATCCCTCCTTATGTCCTAATCTTCAGCTGTGCTGAGGAACCCCCTTGCACACACTCTGTGCACATCTGATAAAGGCAACCAGCAGGAAACAGAGCCCTGTTAATAAATCCATGGCCAAGAGAACTCCAAAAGGAAGCAATCAGCTGTACCCCAGAGTACTGCAGCACCAGGTCCCATCACATCCAAGGCTTTTTCCTCACAGGTCCCACAGGCAAATTACACAAAAGCTGTCACTCACGTGGGCAGATGGAAGAACTCTGAGGTAGGGAAGCACAAAAGCTCCAAGTCCAGAGGACTAATCAACCCATAGATTGATGCAGCAGATTAGCTTCTCCTGCTTCCAGAGTTCAGGAGGATGAGGCAGCGCACCTCTGGCACAGTCAGAGCCATGGGACAGTTTTTGCCCACTCCTCGTGGCAGCACTGACACAAGGGAAGCCCCAGCCACTGCCCTGAGCCCCTCACACCCCACAAAGGTGATGAGCAGCACTGGAAAAGGGGAGAGTCCATTTCCAGAAACCTCCATCTTCCAAAGGGCTCTGCTTTCAGCAGACTGAGCTGGTTCAGGGCAGCAAACCAACCAAAGTACACCCTCACTTCCAGCCCTGGAGAAAAGCAGGAATAAATGCTGGAGAGTAAAAGCATCCTGGAATGGAAGCAGATTTTAATTTCACTCTGGAGCAAGGCTGCTCGAACCCAGACCAGGGGGGAGTGGGAGAGGAAATGAGGGTGTTCAAAGCAGCATTCCCTCTGCACTCAGATTCTCACAGTTATATATTAATTGCAGCAAGACTGGCACCGTGTCCTTGCTCCCACTGTCACCAGTACTCTACCCGAGCTCCCTTCATTAACACATCTGCCAGCACAGCTCCTGCTGGCAGCCAGGCAGCCTCTTGCAATGCCACTTGCCCTCCACGACTGGTGGGGCTGGGGAAGGTGTGGTAAAAGTGCCAGGGTCTCCAAGAAGTGCTGGGAATGGGGGTAACCCATTGCAGGAGCCTCCCAACCTCTTTCCTGGCTGGCAGGGAGCAAACAGCTCCAGCCAGCCACCCACCAGCTCCCAGGGCTGCAGCTTTTATTCCCCATCACAGCTGGTCTGAGGAAATTGCTGCACGGTTTGTGTGGATTGCTCCCCTGCAGAGCCAGACGGGGCAGTTATTGATATGTGCTTTCCCTGACAAAAACAGGCCGTTTATGGACTCCCATTTTCCTTAAATCACTTCCTGAACCCCTTTGCCTTCACTGCAGCTTTCAGGCGGGCAGGATGTGTCACCAGCCCCTGGATCCAGGAAAATTATCACTGTTCAAAAGCACTTTCTTTGCCACAATTCACCCCTTTACCAATGGGGACATTTGCCCTGTAGCTCTTGCCTGGTTCCCTGAGGTGTCCGACAAGGTGAGCACCATCACCTGCCTAAGCCAGCCTGGCTCAATAAGGCCTGGAAGGTTTTGGGGGGAAGCAGAAGGACATCCCAGCTTTGTGGGTGAGTGTTATCCTACAAATAGCCTGACCAGGCACACTGACCTTGCCAGAAGCAATTTCAGCCCATTTGATGTAATCAGTTCTGGACATTTCTCAGGACAGGAGGTCCTGTTGTGGCAGGACAAGGGGGAATGGCTTTAAACAGAAGTAGGGTGGATTTAAATTAGATATAAGAAAGAAGTTTCTTTACAATGAGGATGGTGAGACCCTACCACAGGTTACCCAGAGAGGTGGTAGATGCCCCATCCCTGGGAGCATTCAAGGTCAGGTGGGATGGTTGAGTTCTGAGCAATCTGATCTGGTTGATGATGTCCTTGCTCATTGCAGGGGGGTTGGACTAGATGACCTTTAAAGGTCCCTTCCAACCCAAACTACTCCCTGATTCTATTATTAACCTGCAATGCTTTTAAAAGCCTGAAGACTTCATACAAATAAATCACCTTAATAACCAGTGACTGCAAGACAGCCAGCCGAGAACATTTTGTTTTGGTAAACAGGTTATTGATTGTATATCTGTGTCCTTGGGATGAACTTGACTCCTTGACAGCAGCAGGAGCCCAACAAAACAGGTTCTCCATAACTCCAAAATGGTGGATGGCCTTTGTCTGGAGCCAGCAGCACATCAGCTTTAGGGAGGCAATAAAGCAGCACTGATTTAGCATTGGCAGGGATTTCCCCTCCCTAAAACGCTGCCTTTTCTTTGTTTGCACAGCTGACCCAAGCTGCACAGTGTGAACATGGGCTTCAAGAGGCAAAGTCCATCTCCATGGCATGGATTTGCCAGGAATAAAATCTTTGTCCATGCTGCCCTGTGCTGATGATGGAGCTGTTGGCACAAAAGTAGGTCCAAGCAGCTCGTGCCCTTTGTAGCAGCATCTTCAAACCAGTGCTTGATTTCCAGGGCTTTATGCCGCTGTAATATTTTTAACCAAGGGATGCTCAGCCAGAAAAGACAAGAAGAGTAAAACATTCTCTCCAAGCACTCCTCATCACTCCAATATAAATAGATCTGCTTCCCCTGTGCACAGCCTCTGGCCCTGGTCGAGCGCAGAGATGCACAGAGGAAATATTTTCTCTGTTGATAGAACAGTTCCTACTGCAAAGCAATTTCCTACATGAATTTAGATCTGTTGGCAATTGTCCTCCCCAAAGCAAACAAGTTTTATTGGAGAACCAGGCAAGGAGCTCCAAAAGCAGGTGCCAGAAATTTGTTTGGGGCATATAAGCAAAAGCCCCTGTACCCACACCAGGCAATGAGCTTTAATTAGTCTCCATCTCATCTCTGACAGGTTATTTTAATCAAGCACATCCTAACCAAGGCACGGAGAGCATGTTCACTACGGATAATGAGGAGTAAGGCACAAGACAGAAGGGTAAAGCACAAGGGAGCATCATCAGCACCACAGCTCCTGCAGCCCCCTCAGCTCCCAGCCCCTCAAACACACAGCACCCAGGCACACAGAAACCGTGGCCATGGCAGCATGATGCCAATTCCAAGATAATATAGTTTGGGAAGAGAAAGAACAGCTTTTAAACTATCCCAGAGACCAGAGATATACTTTATGCTAAAAAACAGAAAACCTCTAAGGATTGTGAATGAAAAAAACTTTAAAACCCTTTTGTCCCAGGAGACAGGTTCAAATGAAATGCAATTGAAAAAAGCAGAAAATCGGAAATTTTAGTGTCTTCAAAAAATAGGCTGTGAGGAAATCAGCTGCATTGCAAAGGACCAAAACATGCCAAAACTAAGCTCACAGATGTTGCAAAAGCAGGGGAAAAAGTCAAGGACGAAGACACAACTTAGGGGGCAAGATATGAGGGACAAGGCACGGACACTTCAGAAAACAACCAAAAAAAGAAAAAAATCCTTCCCAAAGTCAAAGCCATCAAAAGGCATGGCATGCCATCAAGGGCAGGGACATGCAGCAAAGATTCCTCTATTGGTCCCCATTGAAATTGCAAGATTCCTTTTCCCTACCCGAAAGGAAATAAAATTGCCTTTCGGGAAGGGAAAAGGAATCTTGCCAATCCCAAAAGAAAGGCTTACAAACACTCTGGAAAGGAGATAGGTTCCAATGAAATGCAATTGAAAAAAGCAGAAAATCAGGAATTTTAGTGTCTTCAAAAAATAGGGTTTGAGGAAATCAGCCGCACTGCAAAGGACCAAACCATGCCAAAACTAAGCTCTCAGATGTTGCAAAAGCAGGGGAAAAGGTCAAGTACGAAGACAAAACTCGGAGGGGAAGATATGAGGGACATGGAATGAATACTTAAAACAAAAAAAAAAAAAAAAACAAGAAAAAATCTTTGCCAAAGTCAAAGTCATCAAAATGCAGGCAGGCCATACACCAGCAAGTGCAGGCACATGCAGCAAAGCTTGCCAAAATTGATCCCCACTGAAGGCCAAAACAGAAAAGAAGGAGCTACAAACACGCTGGAATGGAGACACCATCAAAGGAATTGCAATTGGGGGAGAAAAAAAAGAAAATTTGGGAAATTTAGTGACTGTAAGAAAATGGCCCGGGATTATATGATATATGAATATGCTTCTGCCTTAGCCATCATGAAGAGGGATGAGAGGGATGAGACTGTGCTTGACATGGCAAGGAAGCTCCGAGCATATGCAGATGCTGTACGTGGCCCGACACATGCCAGAATCGCAGCGGTAGAAACATGTCTGCAGAACTTAGAGGATAAGCTAGAGGAGAATCATAAGAAGCTTAGAGAGGAGATTAAAGAAGACCTTCTCCAAATTTCAGCAGTACAGATCGGAGGTTCTGGTATTCAAGGCAGACATTTCCCAGATGGTGAGAGAAGGTACACCCCACGAGCTGAGCTGTGGTTCTACCTGCGTGATTGTGGGGAAAACATGAGAAGGTGGGATAGGAAACCTACTGCTGTTCTGGCACGATGGGTGCGTGAACTGAGGGAAGCCACCAGGAGGAAAGCAGCTCCAGTTGCCCGTAACCGAATGGCCAGGTATGATGATGATGACATGTCTGATCCCCTTGAAGGAACATCCAAAATATATGCCCAGGGAAAGAAGGATAACCAGGCTTAGAGGGGCCCTGCCTCTAGCCAGGTAGAGGCTGGGGAAAACCGTGTTTTCTGGTCTGTGTGGATTCGATGGCCAGGCACATCAGAGCCACAGGAGTACAAAGCTTTGGTCGATACTGGTGCGCAATGTACATTAATCCCATCAAGACATGTGGGGACAGAGTCTGTTTCTATTGCTGGTGTGACAGGGGGATCCCAGGATTTCACTTTGGTGGAAGCTGATGTGAGCCTAACGGGAAATGAGTTGAAGAAGCATTCTATTGTAACTGGCCCAGAGGCCCCATGTTTATTTGGCATAGACTACCTTCGAAGTGGGTATTTCAAAGACCCAAAAGGACTCAGATGGGCATTTGGAATAGCTGCTCTAGAGACAGAGGGCATCCAGCAATTGAACACCTTGCCTGGGTTATCTGAGGTTATCTGCAGTAGAATGCCTGACAGGAGAAGAGCAACGAGTACCAATTGCCACCTCAACAGTGCATCGACGACAGTATAGAACCACTCGAGATGCTGTGATCCCCATCCATAAGATGATCCGAGAGCTGGAGAGACAAGGGGTGGTCAGCAAGACCCATCACCCTTCAACAGCCCCATTTGGCCTGTGCAAAAATCTGAAGGAGAATGGAGATTGACAGTGGACTACCATGCATTGAATGAAGCGACTCCACCACTGAGTGCTGCCGTGCCAGACATATTAGAGCTCCAGTACGAGCTGGAGTCCAAGGCAGCAAAGTGGTATGCCACTATAGACATTGTCAATGCCTTTTTCTCCATTCCTCTGGCAGCAGAATGCAGGCCTCAGTTTGTTTTCACATGGAGGGGAGTGCAGTAGACCTGGAACCGACTGCCCCAGGTGGGGAAGCACAGCCCCACCATCTGCCATGGACTGATCCAGACTGCACTAGAAAGAGGAGAGGCTCCAGAACATCTGCAGTATATTGGTGACATCATTGTGTGGGGGAACACAGCTGCGGAAGTGTTTGAGAAAGGGAAGGAAATCATCCAGATCCTCCTGGAAACTGGTTTCACCATTAAATAGAGCAAAGTAAAGGGACCAGCTCATGAGATTCAGTTCCTAGGAGTGAAGTGGCAAGATGGACAGCGTCAGATTCCCACCAATGTCATCAACAAGATCACAGCAATGTCTCCACCCACCAATAAGAAAGAGACACAAGCTTTCTTGGGTGCAATAGGTTTTTGGAGGATGCATATTCCTGAGTACAGTCAAATCATGAGCCCTCTTTACCTGCTCACCCTTAAGAAGAACAATTTCCACTGGGGCCCTGAGCAGCAACAAGCCTTTTTCCAGATCAAGCAGGAGATTGCTCATGCAATAGCCCTTGGTCCGGTCAGGACAGGATCAGAGGTAAAGAACATGCTCTACTCTGCAGCCGGGAACCTTGGCTTGTCCTGCAGCCTTTGGAAGAAGGTGCCTGGGGAGACATGGGGTCAACCACGGGGATTTTGGAGTTGAAGCTACAGAGGCTCTGAAGCCAACTACACTCCAACAGAGAAGGAAATCCTGGCTGCCTATGAAGGAGTCCAGGCTGCCTCGGAGGTAATAGGCACTGAAGCACAACTCCTCCTGGCACCCTGACTACCGGTGCTGGGGTGGATGTTCAAAGGCAAGGTTCCTTCCACTCACCATGCCACCAGTGCTACATGGAGCAAGTGGATTGTTCTCATCACTCAGCGCGCCCGTATAGGTAAACTGAATCGCCCTGGGATTTTGGAGGTAATTACAAATTGGCCCGAAGGTGAGAATTTTGGTGTCACAGATGAAGAGGAACAAGAACCAGTGACACGGGCTGAAGAGGCTCCTCCCTATAACCAACTGTTACCAGAGGAAACACGCTACGCTCTTTTCACTGACGGTTCCTGTCTCATCGTAGGGATGAACCGGAAGTGGAAAGCAGCCGTATGGAGCCCCACACGACAGATGGCAGAGGCCACTGAAGGAGAAGGTGGATCAAGCCAACTTGCTGAACTCAAAGCTGTTCAGCTGGCCCTAGACATTGCTGAGAGAGAAAAGTGGCCAAAGCTCTACCTCTACACTGATTCATGGATGGTAGCCAATGCTCTGTGGGGATGGCTGGAGAGGTGGAAAAAGGCTAACTGGCAACGTAGAGGAAAACCAATTTAGGCTGTTGAAGAGTGGAAAGACATTGCTACCAGGTTAGGGAGGCTACCTGTGAAAGTCCGCCATGTAGATGCCCATGTACCCAAGAGTAGGGCCAATGAGGAGCACCAAAACAATGAGCAGGTAACCAAGTTGCAAAGATAGGGGTGTCCAAAATAGACCTAGATTAGGAACATAAGGGAGAGTTATTCCTAGCTTGATGGGCCCATGATGCCTCAGGCCATCAGGGCAGAGATGCCACCTATAAGTGGGCATGAGCCAGAGGGGTGGATTTAACCATGGACAGTATTTCTCAAGTCATCCATGACTGTGAGACGTGTGCTGCCATCAATCAGGACAAGCAAGTGAACCCCCTCTGGTACGGTGGGCGGTGGTCCAAGTAAAAGTATGGGGAGGCCTGGCAGATTGACTCCATCACACTGCCCCAGACACGCCAGGGCAAGTGCTACGTGCTGACCATGGTGGAAGCCACCACTGGATGGTTGGAAACCTACTCTGTGTCTCATGCTACAGCCCAGAACACCATCCTGGGCCTTGAAAAGCAAGTTCTGTGGAGACATGGCACCCCTGAGAGAATTGAGTCTGACAACAGGACCATTTCAAGAACAGCCTTATCAACACCTGGGCTAGGGAGCATGGCATTGAGTGGGTGTACTATATCCCCTACCATGCACCAGCTGCAGGCAAAGTGGAGAGGTACAATGGACTACTAAAAACCCAGGTGAAAGCTTTGGGTGGGGGATCTTTCAAAAATTGGGACCAGCATTTCGCAAAGGCCACCTGGTTAGTTAACACCCGAGGTTCCACTAACCAAGCAGGTCCTGCCCAGTCTGAGTCCCCGAATGTAATAGAAGGAGACAAAGTCCCAGTGGTATATATCAGAGGTTTGTTAGGGAAAACTGTGTGGATCAATTCTGCCTCGAGTAGAGACAAACCCATTTGTGGGGTTGTCTTTACTCAGGGACCAGGTTGCACGTGGTGGATAATGCAAAGAGATGGAACAACACGATATGTGCCTCAGGGAGATCTGATTGTGGGGTAAGAATGATATGCAAAATCACTGTTCATTGGATGTTACTGCCATTGTCTGTACATTAAACCATACAGACATGACATAGAAGGAAATGTGTAAGTGTCGAAGGTCTGAGCAAGTGATACATGGAACTTTAAGTGAGTAAAGTGAAAGGGGGGAATCCTGCAGCTCTGTAATCTAGGGCCTGGATTCAGTCATCCAGTGTGGGGATGTGATGACGGCATGATGGGTATTGATTGTAAATTTTGGGGGAACAGATGGAAATTTTGTATGAATAATGCATGATGTGTTGTAGTATGTTGATGATATGGGGATAAGAGGTGGAATGTCCTGGGGTGACGTTATGATGCTTGTATCCCCATTCATCTGTTCTGTGCCTTTAAGACTTTCTCTGAAGAGTGAAAGTTTTGTTTGGGTTTCTCTTATCAGGGACACAGAGACAGGCAGTACATAGGGCTGTTTTTGCTTTTTGCCTTTGGCTTTTCTGCTTTGCTTGCTGTCTCTCTGCTCTCGCTTTTGCTTGCTTTTGCTCCTGCTTATTAGCTAGTTCTAGCTAAACGGTCCAAATTCCTTCCTGGACTGTTTCTCCTCTCCTTTTTCTTCGACCATCTCGAACCTGCTCCAGACTGGGACCTGGAAACACCGAGGGTTTGCACCGTTTGGCTGCAGCAGCTGCCCCAGCGCCGGAGGGACTGAGAACAGAGCAACCACCCCTGAAAGAAACTTTCTGATTTTGTCATCTTTCTCAGAGCGGTGTCATCCGGTATTGTTCATTTTGTGTGCTGGGGGGTGCTGTGCCTGTTAAATAAGCAGGTTCTTTCCACTTCTCTCCGAGGAATTTTTCCCAAACCAGTTGGGGGGAGGGGCCGTGTGGGTTTGCTTTATGGAGGGGTCCCTTTGGAGGTTCTCTACCAAATTCGCCCTAAACCAGGACAACAAGGCTTCTCCTTCTAGCAAACAAACAAACAAATAAACAAACAAAATATGAAAGTGTTACCTACTCCAGTGTCTAAAGCACTTGGATGCAGTGAAGGGATGTTTGGCAGGGAAACAGCCCTCGTGCTGAGCATTGGCTCTATGGATCCAAGGCAGGGATCTATGGAAGTCTGCCTGAAGGTCCCTCATGAGCCCCCATTGTCCAGGCTAAAGCTCCCTCAGCACCTCCTCCCTGGCCTTGTGCTGCACCCCTTGCCCAGCTCCCCTGTCCCTCTGTGCCCACGCTGCAGCCCCTCCATGACTTTCTGCTTCCCAGGGCCCACAGCTGCACACAGCACTCCAGCTGTGGCCGCAGCGCTGCCCAGCACAGGGCCACGCTCCCTGCCCTGCTCCTGCTGCCCCACTGCTGCTGGCACAGCCACCGTGCCCTTGGACTTCTGGGCCCCCTGGCCCCACGCTGCCTCATCTCCAGCTGCTCACGGCCGCCAGCCCTGCATCCTTTGGGCCCACGCAGCTCCCCAGCCACAAAGGTGCCCATTGCACTTCAGATACAGCAGGCACCATTGCAAGATGGCCTTCCTGTTCTACCACCTCATGTTCCAAGTGGATATCATAAAGTTTGATAGGAATAGGATTCTAAGTAGCTCTGTTTAAATTAAAATGATCTAATTCAACTGTACATAAAATTGCTCTTAATTAAATTTTCCCTATCTGCTATCTGCAAGCATCATTCTCTTTTCAAAACTAGGTTTTTAGTTCTTCAAACTCTGAGAAGGAAATTAAAAAATATCTATCGCTGCCTTTGTTACTTTTGTTTCAGGCATGAATATGGTTTTTCTTTCGGCCTTCCTAGCTGGCCCTCTTCAGTCTACTGCTACTGGCCAAGCTCACATCTTCCTCTACAATTCTTAAACACCAGGAACATGAAATGTTCCTTTCTCACTCACCTCAGGATCTTCAGCGCTGCTGAATACACACTTCAGGTGACCTGTAGTGGGAAGGGAAAATGAACCAGATGGTGTGAGAAAACTGCCTGGGCTGCTGAATCCCACAGAACAAGTCAACCCAAACAGAGATGATTTCCCGTTTCACAACATCCCTCCAGGAGACACATCTCATTCACACAGCCAGCAAGAGATCAGGAAAATATTCATGGTTGTGCCTACACTTCAGCCTGTTTAGCTAGTTAATGAATACAAATATGAGCAAGAAAATGCAAATTGCTCTTCAACACTCAATGCTCCTGTTCTACCAAACGCATAAAACAGCTTCTGAAATCCTCTCCTTCAGGTACTCTTTTTTTCCCCAATCAGTTACATGCACTAATTCTCATTAACTTGCAGGAAACAGTTGCCCAGAAAAGCTTCCCAAAATTCCCCTCAGCTGTGACAGTTCTATTGTGGAAGAGCACAGCAGCACTTCTAGGGTTCAGGAGCAGACACTCACTGCTTTAGAGTTTGCATTTTCTTTCAAAGGGAATAACTATTTTGGCACACAGTAAAAGGTTATTAATTGAGACAGTCAAATCCTTTCATGACAAAATTTAAAAAGAAAATAAGCTTTCTCTGAATTCTGGGAAAAACTGAAGAGTTTTTAGAAGGCCTTCCAAGAAGCTCTGCCAGTCTACATTTTCAAAGGTGTCTTGCTTCTCCCAGCAACCTGAGGAAATGACAGACTCTGCTGCCACAGACTCTCCCGTGCAGGGAACAGAAGCCCTGCAGGTTCCCCTGCAAATGCTGCCCCTGTGGTTACAGACACCCCCTTTTAGCTGGACCTCTTGACAGGAGCTTTACCAAACCACTGGCATCCTAATGCTCTTTCTCTTTCAAAATCAGAAACTCAGCCACCAAGAAAGAGGAGGAAGACATACAAAAGCCAGGTTAGGATACACCCTAACCTAAGTAGAATGGAAACCTCTACTTACGTGCAAAATGTGTAATGTAATACACAGAAAAAGAAATGCCATAGGCAGCAAATGCTGCTTTAGCCAGATGATGAAACATTGTAACAGTGTTGTATGAGTTTTTCCTAAACTAGGAAAAACAAGGCTCTTGTCAATGGGCAGCTACCCACTGACAAAGGCGCCAGCCAGGAAAGTTCTCCTGATGTGAGCAAGGCCTAGGGCTGCTCTGACACTCAGGCCTTCCGTGCACCAAGGCAACCTTCTGATGCCACTATGACGACGGGGCAACCATGCCCTGACATCACAAAGGGACAGCTCTGTGTTGGTCTGTGAGTTTATGCAAAGCAATAACCAACCTTCCCTACAGAAAACACAAAAGAGCCTGGGAAGTTCTCATCTGTCAAAAAGCAGCAAAAATTCCCCTCATGGGCCAAACCCTGTTGTTCAGGGGATCCTACAGGAACTCCAGGAGTGCCCCAAATACCTACAGCCTGTACCCCAACTGAGCACTCAGATGGGACACAAGCAAAGGAAACCAGACCAAGACAATGGCCCACAGCATTGCACATGCGAGAAATGACTCTCACTTTTAAAATTTTAAAGGTTTAGTAAACCTTAGCAAAGGACTGACTAAGGAAGACTCGCATCATTGGGAGTCTCTGTGACTAGCAGCCACGTGCTCATCTACAAAAAGGATGCTCTGCCTTTTATACCCTCAGCCCCTCCAAAAGTTTTGCCAGTCAACTCTTTCTCTGCTGTCCATTGGTGGAGATTACTTTCCTGCATCCTGACTGGAGGTCAGGTGTTGTCACACCCTGCCTGCTGGTCACAAGCCAGCCCTCCCCAAATGCCCTGACTACCCAGGCTATTACAAGGGGACGGGAAAGAGGACTATGGGAGGATATATTACAATATAATCACTACTCATTTGAACATCCACATAACATCTGCTTCTTAATTGTCAGACCCAACCATTGCATTACTTGTCCAGAACACACAGAACCAGGAGAGAAGCCACTGTTGGCATCACAGCTGAAATCCTTCCTAACAAATCTCCCCACATATTTGCACCTTTATTGGACATGCCCAGGGCTCCGGTGCGTGTACATCTCTGCCTCTCTTCCCCTTTGGCAGCAGTCGAACTGGCAGCATCTGCCCGCCAGCAGCAGCTGCTCCCAGCTGGGAACGCCACTGGCGGTGCTGATTTCCAGAGGCTTCTGTGTGCCAGGGGAAGCCAAGGCAGGAGCGGGTTGAACGGCGCTGGCGCTGCTGCTGCTCTGTGCCAGAGAGCCCCGGCTGGGCAGGGCACGGTGCCCACTGCACTGCGGGCTCCTTCTCCTGCCACAGCTGGGCACACCTGGCAGCAAGGCATGACAACCTGTGGGCAAGCCAAGGGGTTTCTGGGGCTGCACTGCTCTGCACACACCCAGGACACCTGCAGCACACAATTTTAACCCTCAAACAGGTAAACCAAAGGGAAACAGCTGGAAAAGATTTCATTTCAACCATTCTTTATGCTTCAATAGAAATGACCAAAATGAAAGTTAACAAGCAGGGCCGATCCACACTTCCAGCTCAGTGTGAGAAAAGAGGCATTACTTTATTTCAGTGCTGGGTGTGTGAGGAATCACTGCCCTGAAACATGCACACCCACATGTCAGTATCCATGGAATTAAGACATTACTTTAATTACTTTTATTCATTACTTTGCTCAAACTCGCAGGCTAAACATTCTCACAAAGTATTTGACATGTTTAAATCACTTCCCCAAAATTACTGACATTTAGAGTAGGGGTCTCTTGAGGGTCTCTGCTGGCCATGTGGTGAACATCCCATTCCTCAAATTCTCCTTCCATGGTTAAGAGCCTTCTTCTCCTTGAATGCATTGCAGCTACCTCCTCAGTAGGCCCACTGTCTTTATTCTCAAGGCTAAGACATCCACTTGCACACATTAACCACTGCTGTGAGGGAAGGTACGACTAAGCACTGCCTGTTAAAGCTTAACAAATTCACAATTTGTTGCAGGTCAACACTTCCCCAACGTCTCTCGTTCCTTCTCTGGGAATCAAACACAAGCATTTTGTGATCCCTGAGCCCAAGGCTGCCTCCAGCCCTCCTGTCACTCAGCAGCCCTTCTCTCCTCACAAACAGCAGGCCCAGCAGTGCCTTCCCTCACTGGCTCAGTCCCCAGCTGTGTCAGGAGTTCTCTGTCACACACTCCAGGACCATCCTGGGCTGTTTGCTCTCCGCTGCACTCTGTTGCCAGCAGACACCCCCACCCTGTTCCATGCCCCATGCAGAACCCTGCACCTGCTGTCCATGGTCACCTGGCAAGGGGAGGCACTCACGGCAGAGATGCACCAGCTGCCCTGGGCAGGAACCAAAACCCTCTGGGGCACAGCTGCTGGCCTGGGTCTGGCACAGCTCTGCACGCCCCACTCCTCACGGGCTTTGGGCTGGAAATGCAATTGCACTTTCTGCCTCATGGAGAAACACCAGGGCTGCACAAACAACGGCCAGCAGGCCACATCCCAAAGGCACTGCAGCATGGAGCTGAGAAGGAAGAAGACCCTTCCCCAGTTCCTAACCATACCAAAACCACCATAATGGGGACTGTTAATCTTCTGAATGTAGAGTTGATTCACAGGGTGACAAGGGAATCTTCCAATGGAGTTGAAGTTTGGTAGAGTTTTTATTCTGAGTCCTACTCAGACTGTTGATTTGAAAATTTATTTGAAAATATTTTTTAAAAGGCTGTGCAGTCATATGGTTTTGTTCTAATACCAAGATGGCCAGATGAAATGTACTGGCATTTTAATTGCATCCAAACTGATTAGTCTGTAAAAGCTTTCATGCAGAATAGCCACTAAACAAGAAATTCAAATCTGTGGACTGTTGACTTTGCAAATTTCTACTAAACTTATCAGAAAATGAGGCATTTTTAGGTAGATCATAGAGCAAATTAATCCCTATGGATAACTTGATTTGGATAAACCTGTTGATTTCAAATTAAAACTGCCTGCACATACTAAGTGGAAATCTGAATACTCACTTCTATGAGCTCTGAATTACTAGATAGTCATTGTTCGCCATATTAACAAAAATTATCATTCTGGCTGTTTTTTTTACTTACAGCCAGCTCTTCAACACTCTTTGTAACATCAGAAAGAGAGTTTGTAGCAATGCGAACCATGGGTTGTTGGAGCATTGCAGAAGGCTCCTATGTCAGCACTAAATGTTCACATTTACCATGGCATCACTTCTTGCCTTTAATTCCAAGCTACAGCTCAGTTCCTGCGGTACAGCTTCACACTTGTAGTCTGTATTTGCAGCTGGTTCTTACTTCCCTGTCCAGGAAAATATCATGCTTGGATCTCAAATCAAAATAAAATGAGCAGAGACTCAGGTTCTGGATAGGTATAGCAAGAACTAAGAGATTTTTTTGCAAATATGTTGAAAAGTTGTTTGTACATGCTGCAAAACCAGCAGATTAAAGACTTGCACTCTGAATTGTAAGCTGAGGTTTGCCTGTTCTTTCTGGACTGATTTCTTGAGGCCAGACACTGAACCCAATCAGTAAGAAACTCAAAACCACAGGAGTAGTTTGGAGAGTATTGTAAATTATTCTGTCATGATGCTTTTTGCCTAAAAGTTCTGGCCATCATCCGATTGGAGCAATTAGAGGAGATTGAAGCCATCATACTGTGCCTGTGCACACAATTCCTTCCCAGGGGTAATCCATGAAGCAACGCTGACAAACCCACACCAGCAGCTGCTGCCACACAGTCATGAAGCAGAGAATCTGTATTTCTGCTACACTTGGACAGCTGAAGATGTCTCTGCTGAGCTAATTTTAGTGACTGCTCACCACAGATGAGACCTTGTAGTCAGTCTCCAACAAGTCAGGGCAGTTAATATTCTGCCTAAATGAAGTGAGTCTAGCAATACATAGACCATGGGGCCTGAGGAAAGCCAGCAGCTGTGGGAGATTTAATTTGTTTCCGTATCTTTCTTTTTACTAATTTATTGCAGTCTATTATTTAAAGAATGGAAACTTTTGCCATACCATTGGCTGGAAGGTTGGTCAGTCTTCCATTCATGACTCTTCTGAAAGCATCACCCCAGTGTTTTTAGCAGTAGCTCTTCCATCATCATGGCTTACACAGCATTTCCTGCAGCTCTTGCTGGAGTCAGGGAAAGGCACCAGGAGAAGGGAGAGAAAGCTGTGTGCAGAGACTGTGTCAGCTACAGAGACATTTGTTTCCTCTGATTTGGCTGAATGGCTGCAGGAACCTTGCTGGCACTGCTGGCAGGGTGGCCTTTTGCAGGGCTGGGCAGAGTTTGGGGCCCAGGATCCCTCCTCTTGGTGGGACACCAGGGTGAGCAGCCCCTGTCCCAGGCAGGAGCAGAGGTTCTGTGGCTCTGCCCTGGGCACAGGGACCTGCCACTGCCATGAGCTCCTGCCGCGGCTCCTCTGGGGCAGCTCCTGCTCTGCAGCGATGATGGGCGCAGCTGGGGGTGGCTGCAATGGAGGGGGGCTTCCAGTGGGCTCTGCTGGTCTGCCACACTGGAGCCAGCAGAGCTTCTGGAAGGAGTCTCCTCTTGTGAGCTGCTGGAGCTGGAGCTGGCACTGGCCACAGAGCCGCTGTGTTCATCCCTGACAGGCCCAGAGCACAGCAGCCTCTGGGCCTCCTTGCTGCACGATGGCACTGAGGAGGCCATGGACCAGAGGTTCAGTGTGTGTGACTCAGTTTCCTGATAAACTGTGCTAAGAAAACCCTGCATCCCTCCTGCCAGATCTAAGACACTCCAAGAAATCTGTTGGCACATTGGGAACTCAGAATTGTTTGCCTTTTGAACAATTGTCTTATGTGTGCTTTTGATTGTTTTTGTCATTTTGTGTTGATTCAGTCAATCCTTCAGAGAAGCTTTCCTATTAATATAAAACACGGGGAATTGTGGACACCCTGGGTTGGCATTCCATGGTCCATGGAGACACAAGAAGCTTCCCTCAAAAAGCTGTTAGACCCCATTGGCTCCTTCCCCTGTTCCTGTGTCTGTTCCTGCGTTCCTGAGCCACACCTTCCCTATTCCCTGATTGGCCCCCTTATCTTTGTACTGCCCCGAGATCAGGGTCAGCCCCCGGGCCCCTGTGGAGACAAAGTGAGACCCTCTGTGTGTGGGTGCTGGGACCTGAACATCTCCCTGCACAGCTGAATAAAACATCTGTGGAGATCATGCAAAGGCCCTTTTTGCTTCTTTACCCTGGACTATGCTAGCAGCAATTCAGACTGCTCCAGAGGAGAAGCTGCAGTACTGGCACCAAGAGTTGGCAACTTGACCATAGGCACAGAGGGCGTGCAGGATGCTGCTCTATGGATTCCTTAACCAGCCATCTCTGGTGCTGGCATATTCCCTCCAGCTTCTGCTGCAGCCAGGACCACCTTTGGGCCAGCAGATGACATTGTTATTTGAAAAATTCAGCCCATACCTTGGGCAGGAGGCCATGCACAGGCTCTGGTCCTGCAGCCCCTGCTCAGCTGGGGACAGTGTTCCCTGTGGGGAAGATGGAGCAGCCATCACAGGGTCTGGGGGCTGCTTTCAGCAAGGTGGCCAGGCTCTCTCCCTGCTGGACTCTACCAATTGTTTGGGGGAGCTGATGGCACATTATATGTAGTCCTGTTCATCCTACTCAGAAAGCCTGACAGCTTCTATCCTTCTTCTGCAGAGTGGGCACGCTGGATTTCTCTTTGCCCACTGCAGGATGCAGCCCAGGCAGAACTGGTGGTGACAGGGCAGAGAAGAATTCACATCCTTCTTAGTGACCTGGCAGATGGGGCAGCTCCATTCTGTCCCTATGGCCATGTCTGTCTGTCCCAGCTGCAGGGAAGAGCTGAGGACCATGAGCTGCTCTCATTTGCAATCTTGCATGGCCAGAGCCCAAGCTCGAGCCAGAGTGGTCCAGGCTCTGTCAGTGCCCAAATAGAAGCAGAAAGGGATGTTGTATCACAATCCATTCCTTGGTGAAGGAGGTCCATAGCAGTCTAGAGAGGCACCTCAGACACTCAACAGTCAAGGCAGTAACATATGGACAGGACACAGATGGCAGTTCATGGCTGGGAGAGCATTCGTAGACATATCCAAGGACCAATTTCCCAGGAACTCTCCACAGCTCTGGGATCTGCCCATCAGCTCTGTCAGAAGCTTCAGCAGAACAACCAAAGTCCTAAAAAGCAGCTTCCAGACACTTTTCCTACCATCCTGCCTGAGCAGCCAGGTTGCTTGCTGCAAAACACTCTTTTTCTCCTCTTCCCCAATGCCCTGTGGAGACTTGCAGCCAAAATAAAAAACTCCTGGACCTCTGTGTGATGTGATAACACATTTTTTATATTTCCATGCTGGGATGAAAGAAAGCTGTGCCGTGGGTCAGGAGAGGCTGGGACCCACTTGGCCTTCCTGCAGGCTGAGGTGGTCCCAGCAGACATCCTGCTGCTTTTTTGGGGAATGTGTGAGGGGAAGGGAGGGGGTGACAGAGAGGCCGAGATCACAGAGTGGAAACTCAGCTCCAGAGTGGCAGTGCAGACTCTCCCTGCTGAATGCCTGCTGGGGCTGGCAAAGAAGGAAAATGCCCCAATAGCAGCCTGGTGGCACTGTGTCTCAGGGACAGGTACAGGGAGGTGACAACAAACAGCAGCATGGCCCAGTCTCACAGCTTCTAGGAAGCAGTGACAGAGGGGCCTCATGTGCCAGAGATTTCAGAAAGGCTGTCTTCTCAAATGGCCACTCTGAAAGCCCTCTCTTTGCCTCTTGGGTTTGTGTGTGCTTTTGACAGCCACAGCATCCTGGGGCAACGCGTTCCACGATTTCATTAAGCGCTCCTTGAAAAGCACCTCCCATTGTCCAAGTGAGCTGCCAGCCTGGTCATTTCAGAGGGTGCTGCCTTGGTGGAGAGAAAAATCAATCTTCTGCCTTTCAGGGAGCTGAAGGAGAAGGGACTCTTCACCATCCAACACCTGGCTGGGTCCCATTCAGAGGTCCTGCTTTGTAGACTTGGTGAGGTTTGCTTGGCAGTTACCAGCAGGTGAGAACATTGTTCTGGATTGTTCCCCATACTTCATACACAGTGTGTAGAGTAGGTATGTGCTTGTTCATCTCCATGTATGCTCAGGGTCTGCCTTCATTTTTGGTTTTAGACCTGACATTTCTAAAGTCTGTCAGCTGTCTGTAGGATCTGTGGGTACATGCAGTTGTATTGACTGGCAGGTCGGGTATCTGACACTCATCTTTGAGTGTGGTGCCTTTATAATGCAATGTGTAAATGCAGAAACTGAGACACTAATGACGTTATTTGCCAGAGTCCCAGTCTCTGCCCAAGCTATAATTCAATGCTGCAAATTATTCTGTAGACCTGAGCCTGTGTTTTCTGTTTCCTGGCTGAGTGCTTCAGCTGCTGGTGTTGCTTTTTTGAACAGGAGCACTTGACTCTTTTATCTTTATGACTTTTTCCTTCATGATTTGAAAGCAGCTCTTTATTTATTTTCTAGTTAAAGGGCCTAAAATCAAAGCTCTGGACATTTTAGAAGGGTTAAGTAGAACACTGAATGAAATTTTTTTTTATGCCTGCAGTAAGCAGGTCTGAAGCCAGAAATTCGTTCTAGAGTAAGTGCTTTGCTGTGCTTGTGCTCTCCTGCTCTTCCTGTACTTGTATGTTCCTCTGGACACAGTGGGATATGTTGTCATTTCCTGGGACTTCTGTTGAAGACAACT
This sequence comes from Ammospiza nelsoni, assembly GCF_027579445.1. Taxonomy (NCBI): domain Eukaryota; kingdom Metazoa; phylum Chordata; class Aves; order Passeriformes; family Passerellidae; genus Ammospiza; species Ammospiza nelsoni. Next base: position 1,509,570 of record NC_080661.1, on the reverse strand, counting down.
GGCTTTCTTTTCAAGGTGATTCTTATGTTTCCCCTCATGGCTTCCCCAGGTGACCAACCTCTGTTCCAAGGTGTCCTGCTCTGCCATTGTGAGACAGAGTAAAGATCCATTCTGAATTAGGTGAAGTGTCTAAGAGAGGTGAAAAGTCTGTGAGGCCAAAGCTGAAGGAAAAACTCGCATGCCAAGACAGCAAGGAGACAGAGAAAGAAAAACAGAAAAGACCACAAGGTCGATTTGCCCCCGACTTAGAAATTCCTTTGATAAAGAAGAACTGGTGCTAAATGTCACGCGGAATGAATATGTATGAACTTATTGTGAAACTGTATGCATATGCATTTGGAAGGGGGATAAAAGAAGACCCGAGGTCTTCAGAGGTACGCTTGCCTTTTTGAGGGACTTCCGTCCGGCGCGCGTCGTAATGAAAGCATAGCAGGCTTTACAACTTTTACAAAGTTGTGAGGTTTCTTCTTTTCTCCGCAAAACAAAGGGTACCTTTATCAACACCATATGGATCACCACTTATCTGGCCTTTGGACACTCAACTTTTCAGCTACCTCATACAGACATGTTCATACACACAGACAAGAGTGCAAAAAGGTTTCTCATCTGACTTCACCAGATCCCAGTGGCTCTGCAGAGCAGTCAGAAAATACACATAGAGTCCAATGAGGAAACAGGGTACTGTGAAACAGTGCGGGGACCAGGTGCAAGGCAGGGCCTTACAAGCCCACTGATCAGCATTTGTCAGCATCTGTCAGCATGACTGACCCCACTTACTGTATTATTCCTTTATTTTCCTAGGTCTATTTCTCTCCAAACCACCTTGATCCCTCCCTTTTCCTTCTTTGGTTCTTCCCCTAACATTCCATATTAAGCCTAGTGAAATTCAAAATGCTGCTTCCTTGCACCCCAATATTAACCCTGTTACACTAGGCAGTAATACCAGCCATTCTGCAAAGCCATATGGAGAGCCACTCTGCTGACTCATGGTGATAAGTTTTCTTCCCAGATCATGAGGCTGAGGCTCTCCTGGAACATCTGGGAATGTTTGTATTTATGTATTTATAAATATATTTTTTAATTTAATGTATTTTATTTATTTATTTATTTAACATCTTTTACCATGGTCCACATGTTCCATATGGTATACCATGTCCCCTGCTACAGAAGACTCCAGTATCACTGCTCTTACTTTCAAAATGAAGACAATAATGAATAAATTTCTGTCCTTCAGTGGAACCAAACTAATGACAGAGGTCTGATGTCAATCTCTCCTGGTCACCTTATGTTACAGTGATTGACAGGGGTGTTGGTCAACTAAATATCCCCAAGGATGTAGCCATCTTTTGGCAATGTGGAACAGGTCTTAGACCACATAAGCCATGTTGTAAAACTCATCCCCCGGCTGCCCCACCTGGCTGGCCCCTTCCTTTGCTGACAGCTCTGCCTCCTGCCTGCCTCTGCCTGCCCACACAAAGCTTTGGACTGACCCAGACTCCTTCTGGTGTTGGACCAGAGCCCTGCCCTAGGAGGGAAATTTTGTTCTCCAGCTGTCCAGTCTGGACCTCCCCAGCTGCCATTTTTATTAATTCTTTCTTTTTCTATCTTTTTTCTATTATGTCAAAAGGATCCACCATCTCTGAAACCACCCTTCAGTCCCTCCCAGGGCTCTCCTCTGCTGTCCTCAGTCTCCACCCCACTGAGCACAGAGCTCCTCTGTCCCTGTACAGTGCTCATGTGCTTGAGGCCATGGGTGCCTGGACAAGAAGGACGGTTCTTTTCTACAGGAAGGATCCCACAGAGCCCCAGGATTTTGAAGGCAGATTAGAGGCAGTCACCAGAGGCCAAGGCCAGCCAGACCTGTCGGTCCTTGCAGCTTTTGTCTGAAATGAGCCTTTGGATATTTGGGGAGTTTTGGAGGTGGAATTCCATTTCAGCCATGGGTGCCTGCACCAGAATGACAGTTCTTCTCCACACGAATGAAAGGGCAGAGCCCCAGTGTTTCAAAGGCTGATTAGAGGCAGCCCCAAGGAGGCCAAGGCCAGCCAGACCTGTTTCCCTTGGGAATATTTGTCTGGGAGTAATCCTTGGGTAGACAGAGTTTGGGAGGCCAAATCCCAGTTTTGTCAATGGGCTTCTGGGCAAAAGGAGGACAGTTCTTTTCCATTGGAAGGAAAGTACAGAGCCCCAGTGTTTCAAAGGCAGATGAGAGCTGGCCCTCAGGAAGCCAAGGGAACCTAGACAGTCCTGGCAGCTTTTGTCTGGGATCTGTCCTTGGATATAAAGAATTTTTGAGGTGGATTCCCAATTTTGGCTATGGACATCTGGACTTGAAAGATTTTTTTTGCATGGAAAGAAGAGCTTGGCCGCTCAGCATTTTGAAGGCAGATGAGAGGTGGCCCCCAAGATGCCAAGACCATCCAGAGCTGTCTATTCTGGCAGGTTTCATGTGGGACAATCTTTGGATACAATCAAATATGGAGGTAGAATCCCAATTTTGGTCATGAACCCCTGGAGAAGGAGAGCTCTTTCCCACAGGAAGGAAAGCACAGAACTCCAGGGCTAGATGAGAAGCAACCCTCAACATTCCAAGGTCAGCTGGACCAGTCAGGCCAAACCAACCAGAACTTTCCATGTTCTTGGATCCCTGGGGTCCTGCAGCACCACAATTGCCCCTTGGAGGCCCCACAGTATCACAACAGATCTTTGTTTCCACAAGGCCCAGCAATACCACAATGGTCGCCTTGGCTCTGCAGTGGCACAATGACCCCTTGCTTCCATGAAGCCTTGCAGTCAAAATTATTTATTTCGTTCCATGGAATAGCACAATGGCACAACGGCTCCTTGGTTCTATTTGGCTCTCCAGAATCACAATGGACCCATGGTTCCTCAGAGCATGGCTTTGGCACAATGGCCTCTTGGTGCCATGGGGACTCAGAGTGCCAGAATGGTCTCATTGTGAGGCTCTGCACTGTCATAAAGAGTTCCTTGGTTCCACAAGGCCCTACAGAGCCCATAGACTCAACAAGGCCTCAAAGTGCCATAATGGTCTCCAGGATTCCATGAGGTCCTGCAGTGTCACACGGGCACCTTGGCTCCACGAAGTCCTGAAGTACGGAATGGCCCCTTGATTCCATTGGGCTCCTCACTGTTACATGAGTTCCTGGTTCCACCAAGCCTCGTAGTATCACAATGGCCTCTTTTGTTCCACAGAATCAGAAAGTGCCTTTAGTCTCATGGAGCCCCAGTGTGATCCCCTTGATTCCATGAGGCCCTGCCGTGCTACAATGACCCCTTGGTTAAACAAGGCCCTGCAGTGTCACGATGGCCCCTTGGTTCCAGAGGGTCCTGAAGTGTCATAATGGTCTCCATGGTTCCATGAGGCCCCAGAATGTCACTATGGACTTTTGACTCCATAAGTTTCCATACTGCAAACAACAGTCTCCTTGTCTCCACAGTGTCATAATGAATCCTTTGTTCCATGAGGTGCCTGGCCTCCCCCAGCCTCTCAGAGAGCCTTCTCCCCCTCAAGGTCCCCAACAGCCTTTCGTGGCTTCTCAGAGAACCCCATGGCCAGTCAAATTTCCTCATAGCCGCTTACAACCCCTCACAGTTCCACCATGGCCCCTCACAGCCCCAGGCCTGGGGCTCCTCCCAAAGGAGAAGGGGTCGGGCCCAGCTTGTTCTCCTTTTATTTTGGACCCTTCACAGCCACGAGTAAAGCAAGGCTGAAATGGAGCCTTTCCCCAGCGTTTCCCTCAGGGTTAACTGCAGGCTGAAGCTCTGTGCTGGTGCTGGTCCCAGCGCCACCATCCCTGCAGCCGTCAGGCCTTTGCTGTCCCCCCGTGTCCGTTCCCTGTCCCCGAGTCCCGCCCGGCTCTGGCAGCAGCAGCAGCCGCAGCGCAGGGGGCGCCGGCCCGGCCCAGCCGGGGCTCCCGGCCAGGAGCAGCAGCAGCGCCGGCCCCTTCCCACCTGCTCCTGCCTCGGCTCCCAAGGGCTTTTTCCAGTTCAATTCTGGATTAGAGCAGCCATCACCCACACACAGCCCTGACTGCTCAGGGCTCGCCTGTGCTGCCCTCGGCAAACCCTCAGTGAAAGAAAGGATTGGGTTCCAGCACTGTTTTCAGCACTGTTTCACTCACCCTGAGCTGACAGCAGGAGGCTGCTGCTGCCTTTGCCTTGGGAATTGGAGATCCTGGCTGCTCTTGCCACTCTTCTGCTTGCCACTTTAAATTTATCTGTAGAACTGCAATTGCCTTTTTTGATCAGTTTTGTAATGGTGAATGTGGGAATCCATAAAATTAGAGGGTTTTGGGAAAGTTGCAAAAGGCAGGCCTCAGATCCAACAGAACTGTGATTAGAGCTAAGCGGTAGCCATGAGATTTGTCAGCAGAAAAGTTATATTAGAAGTAGAAAGTAAGGACAAATAGAACAATGGTTGGTGTATTAACGCTTGTCTAGAATAAATCCCTAAGCCCAGGGATATTAGGAAGTTCTAAGCTTAATAATGGAGCTCTGTGCATTGGGATTAAAGGCTCACAAGCAGGTATTGTATTCAAAACAAGCAAGCATTGTTTTAACCAAAGGAACCTGTGCTTATAGCGGTTGCACAGAACTACTGTCAATATGCTTTTTCATTGTGTGATTGGTCAAAAAACTTTTAAAGTAAGTTGTAACATTGAGTTCTTTGTCTGCTGCCGAGGACACGAGCTGCTGGCATCTTCCCATTGTCATACCCATGTAATGAGACTGATGCTGGAAAATAAACAGCTCCAGACACGTTCCTCAGCAGTCCCATCCTGTTGGTGATTTGTACATAGCCCCTGGCTGGCAATAGGTGAACTCAAGCTTTTGGTCCCAGGCATCATGCTTAGCAGATCTTGAAATTCTCACAAATCCCTGAGCACAGTCAGGGAGAATAAAGCAGCCACACAGGTGACATTTGCAGTGCTCAAACACAGCCCTGTTGCTGCTGCTGAAATAGAATCAACTGACAGAGGCCATCACAGAAATTGCCTCTTGAGAATCAAATCAAATGAAAAAATCCACCAGGAGAAAGAGAACGCAGAACCTCTTGACTCCATCCATTGTTTCTCCCGAGCAGCAGCAGCAGCAAATGGAGATATGCAGAGGTATTTCCAGCTGCTGCTGATCCCAGCTGGAGCCCAGCCTGCTGCCCAGGCCCAGTGGGAAGCTGAGCCCAGTCCAGGGAGCTCCTGCAGTGTCAGGAGCTCAGCACATGTGGGCCCAGGCCCAGAGCCCTGGGCACGGCCGCCCATTGCGGGGCAGCGGCGCAGACGGAATGTCCTGCGGCCCAAACCTCCTGCTCCTGCCACACAGCACCAGCGCTCTCCCCCTCCTCCTCCTCTCCCAGCACAGCACAAATTCCAGCTCGGGGGTGGCGGCCCCAGAGAGGGCTCAGGCTCCTGCCTCAGCCTCAGTGTCCCTGCAGAGGAACAGGGCATCTTTCAGGAACTTCCACAATCTCAGCTTTCCCATTTCATGCAGAATCTGGGATGAAAATGGCCTTGTTAAGAAGGACAAAAGCAGAGGGAATGGATTGGAAATTATTAGGAAAAATGACCCTTTGTACAGGCAAAGCTCACTAAGTCATTCCCTGCATTTCTCCTTTTCACATTCTTTCAGTCATCTCCTGAGAGGTCCAGCTTGTTCTGGTGCCCTTCATGAACAGATTGTACTCTTGATTTATATCAATGCATGAGATGTAGCAACATCTGAACTGAACACTGAAACAAATTCTCTCTGTCAGCCCATTTTCATCTTCTAGATCATTTTCAAAATGTCCATGGGGGTGTTGGAATGATTATCCCACTGCTCTCTATTTCTGGCTGCAGGCTCTGGAGATTCATTCTCTGCATTCAGTCAGGCTTGCATTCCCTAACAATTCCTGGTAGCCAGTCATGTTTTCTTAGTGTAGAACAGGAACAATGAAAACCTTACCAATGGCACAAGTGCCCAGCCCACAAGGAAAAGAAAGAACAAGCTGTAAAGTTCTTCAAACATTTGTCCTGCTTTGCTGCAAGAGTCGTGCTGCACGCATGGTGTGGAAAGCCATGAGAAGCTGCAGTTGGTGGCACATCTTGTGACAGAAGCTGCACCTCGTTCTCCAGGAAAGGTTGTTGGAAAGAACAAACGGGACTGTGGACAAGATTCTGGAAGTACTGAAACAGCTTTTAGGAAATGAAATGAAAACAGAAAGAAACAATCTGAGATGTTTTACTCTATTTATTTTCATGCTCCCCTTTGCACTGCTTCTCCATCCCATGAATTCCAAATGGATTTCACCTCTAAGATCCATGACTTGGCATGTTTTAGACACTAAAATTCCATGAGCTATACACAGTTTGCCTTCCCCTGCTTTTTTTTTTTTTTCTTGGAAAGTAATCCTGGAGAGGTAAATGCAGTGCATGGGTCAGGTACAAATTCTGCATTCAGGAAATGGGCTCCAATAGTGTTTGACCCTCAGTAGGGACAATGCAGCGACCAAGGGGATTTCTGTGCCACTGCCCAGAGTCCAGACTCTGGGTCTTGGCTGAACACGGCAAAGTTACCGTGTTTAGACAGGCTCAGGGGCTGCCCCCGGGGAGCGCGGGGCTCGGCCCGGGGGCGAGCGGACAACGGACAAACGGACACGGGGACAAACGGCCCAGGTGCTTCAGTTGCAGTGGCAGCAGCGGCAGCGAAAGCAGCAACTTTGGTGACTCCCTCTCGCTTCTGCCCTCCCTCTCCCTCAGTCCCGCACCTGTCTCGGTCTCCCTTTCCTGGTGTCTCCTCCTCTCCCAGTCTCTCTCTCCCCATGCCCGGCTGGGCCATGCCCCCGGCCCACCCGCAGCCCCGGGCGGGGCTGCCCCGTGCCCGGCCCCGGGCGTCCCGCCACAGTCTCGCCTCCGGCCGGCTCTGGCCGTGCTAGAGGTGGCGCTGCTGGGCGGGCATCAGTGCCTGGGGCTGGGGTGGCATCGCCACCCTTTGGCTCCGCCTGGCCCGAGCCCGGCCCCGGCCCCATTGCCGGCCCCGTTCCTGGCTCCTGCCAGGGCTCGCAGAGGACACACGCGGCGCAGCCGCTCCCGCCGCCTCCAGTGCAGCTTGCCCGGCGCGAGCTCCGCCGCTCGGCAGCGCAGCTGCCGGCCCCGAGCCGCCGCTGTCCCGTTCCCAGGAGCGAACGCCTGGGCATGGCCAGCCCGGGGCGCTTGAGGAGCGCTCGGGGCCGTTGCTGGCCCCGGGCCGAGTGCTGACAGCCGCGTGCCGCCGTCACGGAAGGCGCAGCAAGGCCTGAAGGAGCGGGACAGGCTGGGCTCGCTGCTGGGGTGCAGCAGCTTCGGCAGTGTCTTCCTGGCCACGCGGCTCTCGGACGGCGGCCCGGTGAGCAGCGGGGCCGGCGGCGGGCACAGGAGGAGGGGGCGGACAAGGAAGAGGAGGAGGGCAGAGGATGGGGCTGGTGTCCAGGTTTAGATCAAATTTGGGGGAAAATACCCCAAAGGTCTCTGGTGGGAAAAGCAGACCAAATCGGCCCTTCCCCCCAACTGGTCCGGGAGGGAAAAAATACCTCCTTGGAGAAAGGTAGAAAAAGCGGTTTATTAAACAATAAAACCAACACAATATCAAACAATAAGACCCCTTGCCACTCTAAAAGAGATGACAAACTGAGAAAACCCCAGGTTGTAGATCAGAGACTCATCTCACTCAGTCTCCGATCAGTCCCTCCGGTGCTGGAATTGTCACAGGCCAGGCCCGGCCCGGTGGGCCACAGGTGCAGCTGCCGGTGCTCTCCTGGGTGTTCAGTCCAGAGCAGTTTCAAGAGGTCCAAAAAAAAAGGAAAAAAAACAGTACAGGGAACTTCTTTGCCTCAGCTAGCTAACACTAACTAAAAAGCAAAGGAAGAGCTCTGTCCTGCTGTCTGTCCATCCGCAGACAACACAGTCCAGGAGCAGGAATGTGGATGTGAAGTGCAGTGTCTGAAAACAAACTGCGCGCTTCTTCTCTCCCCTCCTTCACTCTCTGGAACACTCTTAAAGGTACAAAACTTATTATTCAACGTGAACAGAATGAGACGATTGGGGATAAAAGCATCATATAGTCAACCCAGGACATTCCACCTCTTATCCCCATATCTTCTGCTTACTACTAAAACTAATATAAATTCTAGCTCTACAAGTACATACATGATACATCCATTATACAGCTATACACGGACAATGGTAATAACATTCAGCAAACAGTAATATTTACACAGGTTTTATCCAACAATCAGATCTCCCTGAGGTACACATCGTGTTCTTCCATCTTTTTGCATTATCCACCATGTGCAACCTGGTCCCTGAGCAAAAGCAACCCCACGAATGGGTTTGTCTGTATTTGAGGCAGGATTAATCCAAACTGTCTTCTCTAATAAACCTCTGACATGTACCACTGGGACTTTGTCTCCATCTACTCTCTGCAAAGGCTCAGATTGGGCAGGGCCCACTCGGTTAGTAGAGCCTTGGGTGTTAACTACCCAGGTGGCTTTTGCCAGATGCTGCTCCCAGTTCTTGAAAGATCCCCCACCTAATGCTTTCAATGTGGTTTTCAACAGCCCATTGTACCTCTCTACTTTTCCTGCAGCTGGTGCATGGTAGGGGATATGGTACACCCGCTCAATGCCTTGTTCCCTAGCCCAGGTGTTGATAAGGCTGTTCTTGAAATGGGTCCTGTGGTCTGATTCAGTCCTCTCAGGGGTACCATGTCTCCACAGAACTTCCTTTTCAAGGCCCAGGATGGTGTTCTGGGCCGTAGCATGAGACACAGGGTAGGTTTCCAACCATCCAGTGGTGGCCTCCACCATGGTCAGCACGTAGCGCTTGCCCTGGCGTGTCTGGGGCAGTGTGATGTAGTCAATCTGCCAGGCCTCCCCATACTTTTACTTGGACAACCGCCCACCATACCACAGGGGCTTCACTCGCTTGGCCTGCTTGATGGCAGCACACGTCTCACAGTCATGGATAGCCTGAGAAATACTGTCCATGGTTAGATCCACCCCTAGGTCTCATGTTGAGATGAAGGGAGAACGACCATCCTTTAATGCATCGAACTGAGGTTTATTGATCGATCAGTCACTTTAAATAACAGTGTTAACGAACTTCATGCATATTTCAAAATCCACGTTTCATGACAGGCTAACAGAGAAAACTCTAACCACTCCTTTTGTTTTACAATACCGATAATTGTTTACACAAATCAAAACCAGTGTTCCCACTGTGATATGAGAGGTTCCCAAAACTTCCACATCTGTTCCCAGGGTGCCATCTTTTCCCAGAGAGGGTGTTTTGCTTATTATGGGAAGACTGCCTGAGAACTTTATTGTTTATAAAGTGATGCCTGAGAAAGTCTAATTGTTTATAGAAATCAGCCTGGGAACTGCTTTTGGAACTGCTTCGCAACTACCTTTTACTGCTCTCTCAATTGTATGGCTTCATGGCCTTTTTCCTCAAGCCATGCTTGAACTAAACTCTCCACATCCTGGCTCAGGGAAAAAGGCCAGTTGTGAGCGCTGTCCAGCCCAGTGTCCAAATGGAATGGTGCTTTCACATCTCTTATCAAGGGTTACTTAGTGGAGAGCCCCTTCCTTGTGAGGCTTTGTTCTCTGCTAGCTGTGGATTGAATCAGGGGAGGAGGGATTGGATTCTGGCATCATTTTAAAAATGTTTTCATTCTATTTGCTGAGGGGAACAAATTACAGAGAAGACCTCTCAGCACTGTGACAAAAGAGTGGCTCTAAAACCCTTTTCAGCCAAACAAGTGTTTGAGCTGAAGGCCTGATGGATGGTGCTTAAAGATGTGGTTACTGCAGCAAGGTTGGCATTAAAAATCACTGGGTGCAAGAAAGTTCTCCCAGGGGTTACTGTGGAGGTTGTCTCCCTGTAATCCTGGTGTGAGCAGCTTTAACACCCTGAGTCCACCAGTGAGCTCTGCGGCATCAGCCATGGGAGAGCAGCAGCACAGCAAGCACCAGTGGGTCACTTGTCTCTTGCTAAATGAGAAACTGCAACGGGATCAGCCCTTTTGGGGTGGCATCACTGTGGCAGGAGGGCTGGAACTGGATGATCTTTAAGGTCCCTTCCAACCAAACCGTTCCATAGTTAGTTCCCTGCCCCTGTTCAAGTGGGGTTCAAGCAGAAAGCAGTGCTGCTGCTTTGGGACCTGTGAGGAGCCTTGGCAGGAGCACACCTGCTGTTGGGATGTACCAGAACAGGGTGGCTTTGGGGCTTTCTCAGGAATGCCTTTGCTGCCAGCAGCTGTGCTGGATGTTGAACAGGGGCAGATTCACCCTTGGCAAGCTTGAAAGCATTTCAGATGGCTTCTGTCCCTGCTCCAATGCAGCACAGAACAAAATCAGATGTTGGAGAAGATGTCATACTTAGACATCACCATCTGACAGGTTGATTTCCAGGATGTTTATTAACATAGCTTGGAATGTCACAGAAAGGTTTGTCAGATAAACTAGCCAACTGAAGTTCTTACATGAGACTTCCTTGGTTTTATTCAGGTGCTTTGAAGTCTTCATTTAGTCTCTCAACAATTCATCCCATTCAGGCCTTTCTGGAAGAGCCTCTGCAAGGTCTGTGGCTGGGGGATCAGGCCCTGCCTGCTCCCTGTGTGTCTGGGTGTGGAATCCTTTGAATCCCTCAGGGCAATCCCCAGGGCCTTGCCCTGGAAGAATATGCTATAGAGTCTCCACCTAGGCTGAAAGGGAAAATTTCCCCGTGGAGCCTTGCACAACACTATGAACCACCCCAGTTCCTTTCCCCATATGTCCCAAACTCTGGTAGTTTCTCCTTTCCCTGTTGCCTCATTGGTTGTGGTATCCCTAGTGCCTGGCTCTGTGTCTTCCCTGTAGGGCAGTGCCCTTTGCCCTGCCCTTTGTGCCACCCCAGTGCCTTTGGACCCTTGGCCACTGACCCCTAATTAACCCTGTGCACACCACATGGCCAGCTCTTTTGTCTCTGATTCCCCTTTGGCGTGCTGGAATAAGCCTTTGCTGGAATTTGTCATGCAAAAGGCCCTTCTGCCTCTCGTGGCCGAACTGGCCATGGTGAGTGTGGTGTGTGGACTTGGCTGCTCTCCCTGAATGTTTACCCAAGCAGCTTTTCCAAGGAGATGCTTATTGGGAAATAGGCAGGAGCATCCACCATCCAAACCCCTGTGTTGCTCCATCGGGGTGCCCTGGGAGGCAGAAGGAAGCAGCAGTGCCAATTGTTTGCTAATGCTGTAAGGACAGAAATCCTCTCTGAGGGTTTCCTCTGCAATCCCAGGAAGAGAAGGACATCTCTGTCCTTGTCAGCCCTCTGGGCAATGATCAGACAGAACAGTGATGAAACCAGGCTGGCAGCACCAGGACTGGTTGCTCGCAGGCAGAGGCAGCCCAGCTCCTCCAGCCCAAGCTGGGCAGGGCTAGGGAGAGGTGGCACCATGGCACTGGGCATGGTGCATCACCCCAGGGGTTCCTCCTGCATCCCATCCCCTGCAGAGCCTCTGCTGTCCCTGGTTACCTGAGCAGTGGAGAGGCAGTGCCCAGGCTGGTGCTGCTCTGAGGAGATGCTGCACTCAGCAGGCAGCTCTGGCTCCCCGGCAGTACCGTGGGAGGAGGAGCTGCCCAGGGAGTGCATTTGTAAAGCATTTCTTCCCCAGGAAGAGGAGTTTGTCACAGGAGTTTGTACTTGGGATGTGCACACAGGTGTCTGAGCTTCCTCCCTGCCTGAGGTGGGGAATGCTGGGGGTGCTGGGGCAGCTGCTGGGGGAGCTTCCAGGCCTGGTGCTGTGAAACCTCCCCACCAGCTATCAGGAGGAGGTGGCATAGAGCATATTAATGACATTTTCTAGTGGCGCTTAATTGGGAGGAGCAGTAAATGCCAGACAGTGAACTAATGCTTAGTGAAGAAGGGACAGAAAGAAATAAAATGAGATTCAGGCTCTGGGCCTCTTCTTCCCATCAGTAATTCATCTCATCCTTACCTGTGCCTGTTACATGTCTTCCTTTTGCGTGTAAAAATGTTTTGTTTTGAAGTAACAAACAATCTGGAGAGTGGTAGACTTGCCTTTGTAGGAAAGAAAGGAAAGAAAAACGGAGGCAGGCTTTGCTGCTTCCTTGCTCAGCAGCTCTAACCAGAGTCTGGGGTCAGGGTGTGAGCTGAGCCCCCCAGACTGGGTCTGGCTCCTCTGTTTTCCTCTGAGCACGCTGGTGTGGGACATCCCATCCACCCAGGCACAGCTGGAGTCAGGCACAGTGTCCCCATGTGCCACCAGCACGGGATGCCCCAGCCTCAGCCGGGTCCCCAGCCCTGGCACTGGTGGCTCCTGGAGCTGGGGACGCAGCTGTGGGGAGCTCTGCTGCTTGCTGGGATTTGTCTCCTGGTAGTTTTTATAAATATTTTATTAAGGGAGAAGGTGTGGCGCCCTCAGATAACTTACTATGGATGCTCTGGCAGTGTGATTATTTCAGTACTGCAGCACTGCTGGTGTGTTTTGGTGAAACATTCACATATTGATTCCAAATTCCTTTGTTGCCTGTACTAGAAAGAAAGTCCCTTTTCCCTCACTCCCTGTGTGGTAAGAAACACAGAGTAAAGGAAAGTAGATGTTATCTGAGGCTTGCTCACACACCAAGGTAATTTTTGAGAGTTGCAGAGCCACTTACTGACTCATAACTGGGGCTTGTTTTCAAACCCTTGATAGATTTTTGAATTCTTTTACAATGGCAAACAAGGATGCTCACTTGGGGACAAGCCAGGGATCTGCCTTAGTGAGCTGGATCACCTTTGTTCTGCATCTTCGGCCTTCCCAGGGGACATTCCTGTGCCAAGGGGGCAGGGTGGTGCTGCAGGGGGAGAGTCTCCTGTCCCTCTTGGGCTCCTCTTGATGGGCAGTGAGTGGCTGGCAGCTTTGTTCAAGGGGTGGCGATGGGATGGGATGGGATGGGATGGGGTGGGGTGGGATGGGATGGGATGGGATGGGATGGGATGGGATGGGATGGGATGGGATGGGATGGGATGGGATGGGGAAGCCACTGCCAGGAGTGCAGTGAGTTACTGCACAACCTTGGTGGGAAGTTTGCAGGTCAGTGTGTGATGTACAACTTGTCACCCTGTAGCTGTGCAGTGAGTTGGGGCTCAGCCCTGTCCCCATGCTGGAACACAAACCCACCTGTGGAATGTGGAATGATGTGCTGGAAAGGAGCCCAGGATGAGACCTTTCTCCTTTAGTGAGGGAACACAACTGGTCATTTGGTTGCTCTAGAAGAAGAGAGATGGGGTTCTTTGGTTATCACTGCGTGCTGCATATTCCACCAGCAGCCCTCTGCTTTTACTAATGTGGTGCACAATGTGCCTGATCCTCCCTCAGTTGTGAGCCTGGTGAAAGCATGTCCTGTTTTCCATTTGTTTATTAATTTATCATCTTGGTTTTAGCCTCTGCAAAGCTTGATATTGGTATAGAGCCTGGGAAATGTGCACAGAGCAGAGTAACAGATAGTTGTGGTTTCGTTACAAGGCAATAATTTAAGTGGACAGGTTTAGCTGATAACATAAAGCACACGAGAGAAATCGCTTTGGTTTATAAATGTCATCAGAGCCCCTGCGAGGGAGCTGCTGCCTGGTGCTGCTGCTCCAGCCAATATATTATAAGGAGATATAAACAGATGTCTGAAAAAATCTGGCTGACCAAGATTAAAAGAATGGGGCTATAAATTAAAGTCTTCCTCGGCGTCTCTTTAAGCATCTTTATGGACAGAGTGCATCCAAATGAAGGAGTGCCAGTGCTCAGAGGGACCTCCAGGTGCTTTGGGCTGCAGAGGCAGCACCCAGGGGTGGGGACAGCTTGTGGGGACAGCAGTGTCCGTCAGAGCTGGCATGGGAGACCAAAGCCTGTCCTGGTGCTTCTGCAGCTGATAAAGGGACTAAATCAGGAGCAGGAATAACACCATCCCTGCAGCGTCGCCACAGGATCAGTGTCTCCTGCTTGGAAAATAAACGCTGTCGCTCTGCTTTGACATTTATTCCCAATGAAGGCCTTGTCATTTGTGCAGTGACAAGGGTTTCATCCTCTGGGAGTACTTTTCCTGTTGGACACTGTCTTTTTGGCTGTGAGGCAGCTGAGTGACTGAGGAGCAGGTGGGTGGCACGTCCCCAGCAGCGGCATTGGGAGCTCTGCTCCCATCCTGGGGCTTTCTCCTGATCCATCATCCCAAGGCAATGCAATAACACCTATTCCAACTGAGAGCAGGTTCAGATTGGGTATTAGGGAGGAATTGTTCTCTGTGAGGGTGGGCAGGCCCTGGCACAGGGTGCCCAGAGCAGCTGTGGCTGCCCCTGGATCCCTGGCAGTGCCCAAGGCCAGGCTGGACATTGGGACAGTGGGAGGTGTCCCTGCCATGGCAGGGGTGGCACTGGGTGGGCTTTAAGGTTCCTTTCCACCCAAGCCATTCTGTGAGTCTGTGATCTTATTTTTAATTGATTTTAATTTATTTCAGTTGTGGTTAAAAAAATCCCAAGAGTGGGATATTTTTTAATTGGTAAGGGTTCCAAACCAATTGTGGAAGCAGGAATTTGCTGCTTCCCTCTCCACAGCTGGAACCCTTCTGGCAGGTTTGTGGAGGGGATTTCACAGCTATTTCTGCTCACTGGGTAGTTGATTTAGAGCTGGGAAATTAACTAGAATGGAAACTCTTCTTTCCCTTTATGAGGAGCAAGGGATGAGGTCTGGCAGCTGTAGGATTTGCAGCTCTCAGGGAAGAGGGACAATTCAGTAACACATCTATGCAGTGCCTACCTGTGGATACACATATTTTATTTGTCTGAGGTGTCAAGGAGAAAAAATGTTACGAAATGGCTTAAATGAAAGCGTGGTTTTGTATTTTTTAAATTGAGTTTCATTTCCCAAATGCAACTTAATGCAAACAATAAGTAAAAAATTTTCTCTCGGGTAAAAGGTATTAACAGAATGGTTCTGTTTTAGCAGCATGTGAAGCTGTGTAATTGCTTACACATGTATTGCTCCAGTGTGTGCTCCCAGTTGTTGAATAGTATCAAATTATAGGAATCAAAAAGAATCAACAATTTTTAAGGGAAATGTCTAGAAGCTACATACTGAAACATGATTAAAATTCAGTATTTCCATCTTACTTGTCTAAATCAGCAATTTTAATCACATTATTCAAGCCAACCCACCCTCAAACACACTTTTGACTTCAAAATACCCCAAACTAAATAAGACAGAAGACCTTCCTTGACCTTCCTGTAACATTTTATGTGTCAGTGTTAATCTTTCTGTTGAAAACAGAGATGTTTTTCATGGTTTATTTATTAAAGCAGCACATTTGTCCTGCTGTGCCATGAACCTGGGTCGCTGTGCTGGGTGGGGAGGGGAAATCTCTGGAGCACCAAGAGCTGCCTAAACACATCAGGGCTGTGAGTTTTGCTCTGGGGTTTGGATGGTCCTGGTTAAATCCCATTTAGTGTGCAAAGGAGGAGCAGGAAGGGTTTGTGCCTTGGCTGATGCAGCCTCGGGGATTTGGCTGTGCTGGGGGTGCAGCTCATGAGCACCAGGCCTGGGTTTGGTTTTGTTTTCTGCTTGCTGATTAGACAGATGAGTAATGCCATGGTTGACTCTCACAATTAAAAAGAAAATGTTCAGAGAAGTTTTATAGTTATGTTTTACCCCCTTGTGTTGTTATCAGGGATGCCCTGGGTTTGGGACATTTGGGAGGGTCACTCGTTCCTGTGGCTGCACCTGAGCCCCACTCACGGTGTGAGGAAGGGATCTCCACCCCTGGGCAGGGAAGGAGGAGTCGATGGACAGAACTTTGGGGGGGCTAAAGGGTTAAAAGATGAAACCTCCCTGGTGTGGGTGAGCACATGGTGGGGAAATCCTCTGCTCCCAGCGCTGTAATCTTTTCTCTATTCCGTCTGCTGTTGTATTTCTGATAAGGTTTTAATAAACCTTTTAAATTTTTTGGCAGTGAGTAGCATTTCTCACACTGAGAACAGAAACAGGAGGGCTGGGCCCTCCAGCCCCCCACTCTTCTGGAGCCTGCTCCTGTGCTTTCCCTTTGGGTGATTCCCTCGATGGGATTCCATCCACATCCTTCCCCTCCCTGGCAGGCTGCTGTGGCCGGATGCAGCTGGAGCTGTGCTGTGCTCCCTGTCAGGGGCTGTTCCCGGCTGTGTGACAGCCCAGAGCTGCCACAGCCACTGCTGGGGCTGTGACCTGGCCTGCCCAGCACTGGTGGCACGGTCAGGAACGCTTTGGGCTTTGGGGGGAGGCAGCCGGGCCCTGGCTGTGTCTGCAGAGGAGGGGATCGTCCTCCCGCCTCCCGTTCAGCCCGCGATGGCATTTCATCCTTCAGAGCCTGGCCTGGAAGGGACCTCACAGCTCACCTTGTTCCACCTCCCTGCCGTGGGCAGGGACGTCTCCCACTAGAGCAGGTTAGCATTGGCTGTGTTTTCCTTGCTGGCAGAGCCCTGTCCTGGTATTGCCCGAGCCAGGGACAGGAGATGTGGTGTTGGCCTTTTCATGGAGATCCTACAAACTCCTTTCTGACCAGCACTCCACCACCAGCAAGGGGCACACATTGGTGAGGGCACCAAATTCCTGCAGAGCCCGATTTCTCAGTGTGGGAGGATGCTCCAATAGATAGACAGAGATTAAAGGTCCTGTGTATCACAAATTTAAGGAGCAGGAGAAGGTTGGGATCTGTCCATGGAAAGAATTCCAAGTGTGGAGGAGGCACATATAGCCCATTCTCCCCTAAAACGGGGAGATAATCACACCTGTCCTCTCACATATGCAACCAATGCAGCTTCCAGTGGAGAGAACTGATGGAGAGAAAGAGAGTCTACTAGAAATACAAACCTTGTTTTAATAGAAAATCCTCCAACATGGATTTTCCTGCATTTTAAAAGCATTTATACGTATTGGATGACTACAGGCTTTGAAATGTTTCTGTCTGAACTGTGACAAACATCCCAGTCTTACACAGGAGGGACCAGGTCCTTTGATCAGGGAAATGTCTCTTTGGTCTTGAACAGGGAGGGATCAATCCAGTTATTCCCAAGACCAGAGTTTTTTGTCTGTGAGTACATGCATTTATTCTACAAAATAATTACCCTTGCCTTCACTTCCCTTTGGTAGGAGATGCTCCCTGTCTCCTGCAAGCTGTTACTCTATCCCAGGTATCTTTTTAGGTAAAAGGAAGAGAGAAAGGAAAGGCTGAATAAGAAATCCTTCTCAGAAGGGGGAAGATGAGCAGCTTTGGTCTGTCTGTCCATCTGTGAGCACGTCTGTGGCTGTTCACCTGCATCCTTGCTGTCCTGGGCAGGCAGAATTCCTGCATTAGGAGAAGAAGAAATGCCATCAAGAGATAGCAACAAAATATTGCCTCCCTTGACCCCAGTGCTGGGCTGGCCATTGAGATGTGTTTGTGGTGAAAACCACTCTGAATTTCCTATCTTTTCTGCATTTAAAACTGAAGCTTAATGTATTCTGTGTATTTTTGTTGGCAGAACAAAATAATAGTAGTGATCATAAATTCCTTTTAATACAGTATTTCTACACCAGCGCAGCCTTGATGTGCAGCGTACCTGGCTGTACTCTGCGGGATGCTTTGATTTCCCTTTGGCAGCTGCATTTTATTCTGTCTGCCCCAATCAGACACAATTCCCCTGTCTCCATATAGCCTCCAAATCCACTCCTGGTGTGGAGTTTTAGTGCTCTGCTAAGACTTGGGCTAGAAGGGAAGGAATCAGTGTCTGCTGGGCTCAGGGTTCCACCTCCACTGTGGATCAGAGCCAGCCTGGCAGCGGAGGGACACCTTGGGTGGCTCAGGGTGACAATTCTGGGAGGGAAAATCAGCACTTCAGGGGTGCTGCTGCATGGGAGGAGGTCAGTGGTAGATATCCCACTCCTCGCTGTATGGGATGGGGAGGAGCTGCTCCCAAGGAAGAGAACATGTCTTCAGTTCCCAGTTCCTCCCCAAGCTGGAGCAGTGCAGTGCTCTGAAATAACGTGACCTTTGCTTGCAGGTCAGGCTGTTCCTGCAGAGTCACACGTGCCGCTGAACCTGCAGACAGGAGAGAGAGAAGCCAAACTCCCGGACAGAGAATATGGGGAAGGTGACACGAGAGAAGAGAGAAGAAGAAAAAGGTACAGATATACAAGGCTTTGGGTTGGGTGGTCTGTAGGATTCATGCCTTTTATTAGAGGCCAGGTTCCCTGGTACACTCAATTCCTGCATCTTCCAGAGACTTCATTGCTGGGTGAGGAGCTCAGCAGTGCTGAAAGCAGAGGCCTGTCCTTTGTGTTCCATTTGGGATGGCAGTGGAAGTGCCCTGAGTACACTTTCAAAGCACTTCATGGCTTCTCATGCCACAACATCAAAACAGCTTCCACACAGCCTGTGGAGTTCCGGCAAAGTCTTTGGGTTGTCCTTGATTTGCTGTGTTTGGAGTGTGACGGTTCTCCCTGCGCTTTTTAGGCCGAGCTACTTCCAGGAGTCTGTCTTTTGGAATTTATCTGCTGCAATCTAAAAACCTTTCTCCCGTACTGCGGTGATGACATCTTGTACTGCAACATGCAAAATGACTTGAGCTTCTGCTCAACCTAATGTTGCCTTAGCTAGGCTGGCATCATGGTATAAGGATATCCTAATGGTTGATGCTTCGGCCATTTGTGCAATGGTAGGTTTTGAGGAAAGTGACATGAGGGATGAGAGAAAGAGGAAAAAGAGACATGCAGGTCATTGGGTCAGATAGCCTGTGGAATTCATGCCATTTATTGGAATCCAGAATCTCTGGAGCACATATTTACTACCTCTTCCTGAGATTTCATTGCTGGGTGAGGAGCTCAGCAGTGCTGCAAGCAGAAGCCTGTCCATTGTGATCCCTATATGATGGCAGTGGAAGTGCCCTGAGTGCACATACAGTGGCAACTTGATGGCTTCTCATGCCACGACACCAAAACTAAATGTGCAAGGTGACTTCCTTGAGTGACATGTGGTCCTTTGAAATATCTACAGGAAGTGGTCTGGAAATGCTTTCTGAGCCTGCTCCTTGGGATCAGCTGTGAGGGGCTGAGGGCTGGCCTGAGCCCGGTGCTGTGTCCCACTGGGAGCAGCCGCACAGGCTCACGTGCAGAGCAGGCACTGCCAGAGGCCCTGGAGATCTCACCTGCCCTGCAGCCACCATTGTCAAGGTGCTGTAAACATCAGCTGGTGCTGACTTTCCCCTTGGACCCCATGGTATAGTCACTATGGGGAATTTCTTTCCTGAAGCCCGTGGTATTTCCCCCTGGCAGGTGTGATGGGGATGCTCGGGGAGTGTGGGGCTTTGGGGACAGCTGCCCGGGCAGGGGCTGAGCTCGGGGCCCTGTTGGGCCCATGGCCCCCAGCAACAGCAGCAGCGGCAGCGGCAGCCCCAGGGCCCAAAGCCCCGTGGCCCCTGGCCAGCACAGGCTGCCCTGTCCCTGCAGCTGTCACCCGAGTGGGGCCCAGGGGCCAGTGGCCGCTGGCAGCAGCAGGAATGCGGGCAGGGTGAGGATGCCCTGGCTTGGCTTTTGTCTCTGGAACAATGCGGGCTCAGGGCAGTGCAGAGCAGGCTGGGAAGCAGAGCCCAGGTCCTTTGGAGGCACCAAGGCTTAAAGATCAGCCCCTGCAGCAGCCCAGATGCAGGTGGCCCAGTTGCCAAGGCTGTGGTGGCCTTGAGAGTGTGCAGGTGGATTTTGCATGGCTGTGGCCTGCTGGCGGCTCTGGGCCCAGGAGTGCCTGTGGCTGCAGCAGGAAGGGTGGCTGAAGGTTTGCTGGCTGCTTTGGTGGCATGGCTGCAGAGGCCAGTGCTGTGAGAGCCCCCTGTGTGAGAGCTGGTGAGAGCTGAGCTCTTGGGGACAGCGCAGCGCCCCAGGCCAGGAAGAGCAGCAGTGCCCAGTGGCAGGAGTGGTGTCAGTGGGAGTCCCTGTGCACAGGGACTCCCAGCCCCAGGCTGGCCGTGCCAGCTCCTGCAGGGACCTCCAGCCCTGGGAAGGCGGAACAAGTGGAACCCACAAGTGTGCAAAGGCTGCCTTTGCCTAAAGGAATGGCCAAGAGAAGTCAGGTTTTCAAAAGAAACAGGATTTATTTGCCGAAGATTGGCAAATTTAGGATATACAGAACATGTTTTAACAATCGTTATAACAACATCAACAGTAATATACAGAACGTATTTACATGGGATCTGATGGGCTAACAATCTTCAAAACGTATTTACAGGAATCTTCAAATGTAGTGAACATATTTACAGGCATCTTCTAAACTTTCAAACTTATTTACAGAAATATTCAAAACTTTCAAACGTATTTACAATGGCGGTGCATCTGTGCCATCATCTGCATGAACCCTGGAAGAAAGGAAAGAGCAGAGCTGGACTCAGCTGGCAGCACTGGGCCCAGCAGGGCTGGCAGCTGGGCCCCAGGGGCTGGGCCGGGGCTGGCAGGGCTGGCGTGGCCCCAGGCAAGCGCAGGGCAGGCCGGGGCTGGTGCTTGTGGCAGCACAATCCAGGCCCCCTGCGGGCACCGTGTCCCTGAGCGGGGCCATCCAGCCCAGCCCCAGCCTTGCATCGGGGGACCCAGTGTGTGTGTGGGCAGGGTGTGGGAAGCATCTGCCTGGCTTACTTGTGAAGCTGCTCCTTCATCCAAGGACCATGGGCTCCTCCTCATCCTTCTGGTCAACTTCCATCTCCTCGGTGTCATCCTCCTCCTCTATGTCCATCTCCTCGATGGTCTCCTCCTCATCTAATTCCATGTCCTCCACTGGGTTGGACATGGAAGTAGAAGAGGAGTCCACCTCCATCATCTCTTCCTCATGCAGCCCCTGGTCCACTTCCATCACCTCCACAATATCTCTGTCAATCTGCAAGGGGCAGCACAATCTCCCAGTGGGCTTCCTGTCCCACACCATCCATTCCCACATGGCTAAAGCCTGTCCAAGCCGGGTGCCCCCTGCCTGGCCTGGCATGGCATTGTACCTCCATGGGCACAGCAGAGCACATCCTGCTGGTATTGGCGCTCCAGATCAGGCAGCAGCGAAAGCCCAGGCAGCAGCAGCACCTCAGCGCTGAGGGTCAGAGCGCAGACTGAGCAGCGAGTGACCCTTGGCAGCCGGTGAAGTGTCTGCTGTGCTCGTTTCCAGGTCCTGGACGTTCCACCTGGAACCCTCTGGTAGCTGTGATGTCACTGACATTTCAGGGCCGCTGCGCAGTTGGAGATGGGGATGGCAGAATGATCAAATCCTTGAATGGTTTGGCTTGGAAGGGAGCCTCAAGATGATGTCGTTCCAAGCTGAGCAAGCTCCCAGCAGAGCAGGTTGCTGCGGCCCCTGTCCCACCTGGCCTTGGATGTTGCTGGGGATGGGGCATCCACAGCCTCTGTGCACTGGTCCCTGTGTCAGGGACAATCACTCTGAGAGTAAAGAACTTCTTCCCTTCATTTAATCTCTTCTACCTCTTACAGTTTGATCGCGTTCCTCCGCGTCCTGTCACTACAGTTTCTGACCATAAGTCCTCTCCCACTTCCCTGTGTCAGGCTCTTCCTGCAGGGTCACACGTGTAGCTGAACCTGCAGAGAGGAGAGAGAGAAGCCAAGTACCAGTCAGAGAAAGTGGGGAAAGTGGCCTGAGGACTGAGAGAAGAAGGATAAAGAAGAAACATGCAAGGCTTTGCGTTGGGTGTGCTGCGGGATTCATGCCTTTTATTCGAGGCCAGGTTCCCTTGTGCACTCAGTTTCTGTGTTTCAGCCTGCCCACAGCCAGCCTCTTTGAGCGACCTGCACTCCCAGAGCTGGGAGCATGCTTGCTTAAACTGCTGGTGAACGAGGTGAGAGAGGGATCTTTGTGTGGAACTGCAAACACTTCAGTGGATTACACTGAAGAGGGTCCAGGAAGGGAGCCAAAATGGGGCTGCGCACACAGCGGGAAAATGGGGGGGTGGAAATCGGGGTAGCATTGCAGTAAGGCAGGTCCAAAATGGTACAAGAGAGGGGAGAACATTCTTGAGTGAGTACATATAAGAAAAATACAGCAGTTGAACTGGGTGATACCAACAAACGGTCTGCATCACCATGAGCCAGCAAATGCCCATGGGCGACACCATTGCATTCAGAGCGATGTCTCTCTTTTACCTTGGTCACTTTGCCCTGAGGTATTACAGTTCCAATGGTAGGCCCCTGGGCCCCCACAGCTCCCCCCTTTTTGTTGTCTATAAAGAGGGCTTCTGCCATAGAGTTTTGCAGGCATTTGGCAAAAATTGATAAATTAACTAACACAATGAATACAATAAACCAAGTCCACAAAACCGTCTTAAAGATGAAAGCCAGCCTTTCATCCCCCAATATTTGATAATCCAGTGAACCAGTCGTTGTTGCCTTCCATCTGGATCTTGTTTCCTTGATCTTTTAGCAGCTGGATGCCCTGGTATACTGACTCCCTATGTGACAGCAGGATGAAAAAACACATGCCTTCAAGTGCCTGACAGGCATGGCCATGGCCATGAAATTTTGGCTTGTCTGTGGAAGCGCCCAGCTGAAGGCATCCTGCTCAGTGAGGAGCATCCAGATTCCTGTTCAGTAGCAACCAATGGCAGCATCCTCTGACTTTAGCTAATTTATTATCTGGAGGCTTGGGTGTCCTAAAAGTAAACAGATAAAGTGAGTAGAAGATGAAACATAAGTTCAGGTCCCACTAAACTTTTCTCTTCTGTAAGCTAAGGGTGTGAACACAGCTCATTAGAAGAATCACGTATCAATGCTAAATATAGCTTTTACAAATGTTAATTCATATATCCTGGTTAGTTGTGTCTGAGCTATCTTGGTCTTGGTGTGTGTGGTCAATGTTGCTTAGGAGATCTTCTGCCCTTCTCCTTCTTTCCCAGGCTGCTGCTGTCTCTCTTAGGCTTCCATTCCGTTCTTCTGATGGTGGCTCTGGTGTTTGCCTCATTGTTCCCAGAAAGAGTTTTTATGTATTTTGCTGGGATCGATCTTAGGAGTGTTGCGGTAGAGACAAGGGCGTCTTCTCTTTCCCAAGTAATTAATGGGTAGGTGCCCATAAATTGTTTAGATTCAGGTTCTTTGAGCAACACAGGTGGCTGTTCTTTTAATTGGGCTGCGGTTGAATTAGTAAACTGACTGATGACGGGGGGAGTTGTCTCCATAAATGAGTTGTTCAAAAAGTTGAGTACATAAAAGGCCTTGGCCAGTCTGTCAATGGAAGATAATATCTGTATTACCCCTCTCAGTTGATCAAGGATCCTTTTGATGGCTCAGTGGGCCCTCTCGGCTATGGACTGTCCTGTGGCGGAGTGTGGTATGCCTGTGACATTTTTTATACCCCAGTGGTCAGAAGCTTGTTGGAATCAGTGCAATGTATAAGCAAGAGCATTATCAGTTTTAATTTCCTGTGGAAGTGCTAAGGTGGAAAAAACGAAAAAGTAATGTTTTATAGCATCTTCTGATTTTTCACCAGCATGGGCAGAGGCAAAAACTACACAGGAAAAGGTGTCGAATGAGACGTGGATGTATTTTAGTCTGCCCAAATGGGCTTAGTGTGTGATGTCTGATTGCCAGATGTGGAGACTCTCTAGTGCTCTTGGATTGGCTCCAGCTCTGGCAGAAGCAAGGCCGTGTTCCTGACAATTTGGGCAGGTGGCTACAATGGCTCTTGCTGGGTCTTGGTTAATTTTGAACATCCTGAGCAGCGCAGGAATGTTTTGATGGTAGAATTGGTGGCTGATCCTAGTATGTGTAAATTTGATTTGAGGCGTATTGCAGTGTTTCAGATGTTTGAAGTAGGCAATTGAGGTGCTCTGGAGTGAGAAGTAAGTATATATTCAGAAGGTCTGTTCCTGCAAGGGAGCACAGATGTTCTCTAGCTTTCCTGATTAGTTCTGGAATAACTTTCTGTGGGATTGTTATCGTTTTAGTAGGTCGGTGTGCTCTGAAAACGCATTCAATTTCTATGAGGGGATCTGAGAAAGTTGAGTCCCACTGAAACAGTAATGCATGGAATTTTGGACTTACACCAAGGATTGCCAGGGAGAAAGGAAAATTAGGGTGGTATCTGTGTGCCTGTTTAGTTTGAATCACCCAGGAGACCTTTTGTAGAGCTGCTTCTGCCTCCGGTATCAGTGGTCACAGTCGAGTCCTTCTCTGCCTTTAAGGAGCAGGAACAGTGGGACAGGATCTTCTGTGGAGATTCCCAGCAGTGAACGTACCCAACTGATGCTTCCACAGGGCTGGTGGAGTCTCCGCAGAATCTTTGGGTTGTCTTTGATGTGCAGTGCTGTCACCGACATCTTTTCATAAAAATCCTTTCTTTAGGATTTTCCCTTCTGGGAAGCTGAGGCCCCATAAAAAGGACGTAAACAATGGTTATCTGCTGCTGTGAAATGCAACAGGTGCAGCTGTGATTGGCCCATGTTGGATGTGTACAATAAATGGCCAATCAAGGACCGAGCCCTCTCTGGGATGGAGTCGGGGAAAGCTCCTTTGTTATTGATTCTTTTTCTATTCTAGCTTAGCTAGCCTTCTGAGAACTTCTCCTTATATTCTTTTTAGTATAATAATAATGTGGTATAAATAGAATAAAATAATAAATCAAGCCTTCTGAACATGGATTCAACATTCTCCTCTCTCTTCATCCTACAACCCTTGCGACCACTTTGACACAGTGCTTGAGGTGTGATGGTTCTCTGTGTGCTTTTTAGGCCGAGCTACATCAAGGGGGCTGTCTTTTGGACTTTATCTGTTGCTCTCTCAAAACCTTTCTGCTGTACTGCAGTGATGACATCATGTACTGCAAAGTCCAAAACGATGTGAGCTTCTGCGCAAACTAATATATGGTCCATGTACTCAAAAATGATAGCATTAGGATATCTTTTCCGGCTGGGCGAGAGAATTTGGGCTGCAAGGCATTGACAAGTAGCTGGGTTCTTCATCATTTCTTTGAGGCAATACGGTCCACTGGTACCTATGTAAAGGTGCTTGTCAATTTGGGGACGGAAAAGGCAAACAAGGGGCTTTCATTGGGTTGCAAGGAGAAGTCCAAAAAAGCAGTCATTTAGACGTATAACAAGCATCTGCCAGTCTCGGGGTATGATGGAGGCTGAGGGCAGGCTGGGCAGGAGGGCACCCGTGTCCTCAATGACCTCGTTGATTTTTCTGAGGTCCTGCAGGAGCCGCCTCTTGTCCTTGCCAGGCTTTCATAAGATAATGACAGGTGCATTGCAGGGGCTAGTAGATGGTACAATGTGGCCCACAGACAGCTGCTGCTGCACGTGGGACTGCAGGGCCTTTAACTTTCTGCCTGGGAGGGGCCACTGATCCACCCCTATGGGGTCGTTGGTCTTCCAGGTTGACTGAAGTGTGGTGCGCTGCTCGGTTGCCCTGTCTAGAAATCCTGAGATGTTGATAGGATCTCTAGCCTTGACCCCCTTTGGGACAAGAGGTCTCTTCCCCTAAGTGTTATTGTTGCCCGGGTGATGAATGATCTTACTGTAGCAACTGTGCCCTCAGGACCTTCCATGCAGATGTTCTGTGACTCCAGAAGCTGGTAGTGGCTCCCCTGGTAGCTAATAATTACCCCAGCAGCTGGAACCAGGGGCCATTGTTTTAGCCAATCAGAGCAGGAAATTATGGTGATGTCAGCTCCTGTATCTAATACTCCTGAAAGACATATTTTCTCCCTTTACATGACAAAGCACACTTTAGAACGGGTCTATTTCTGCCTGTTGTCTGTGCCCAAATCACCATTGGATCGGTGTGTGTGGTGATCATGTCCAGTAGGAGGCAGGCTCGGGCTCTAACTGTTCCTTTTGGAATGAAAAGGGGAGGGTCTAAGCATAGAGCCTGGACAGTTATCTCCTGCTAAGATGTCAAGGCGAGCACCTCAGGTAATGTAGTGAGTGTCTCCATCCCTTCCCTGGTGTTGGTTAAAATCAAAATTCCTCTGGGCCGTCCTTCAGGCCCGTATTTGCCTTTTGGAATATGGTGAACCTAAATTTAATGGATTGGAATTGAAAAGGCCCCTACTAGCTGCCTTTAGGTTCCAGGGCAGAGCTGTCTTCTGTTTTCTGCAGCGATCGAGCTGTCCTGATGGATCTGAGAAGGTCGCTGTGCTGGTTCTCCACAATATTGGGGAGAGTAGGGCGGAACGGCCTCGCATTTGGTATCATCCCGCAGGGCCTTTCTGTGTCTGTGTGGCTTTTCCTGCAGGCCACCGGTTTTGCTGGTGTTGGAAAGCGTATGGACGAGGAGGGCAGTGAGGACAGTGGTTGTGACGCCTAGAAGGTCTCCAGTAATAGCCTTTATTTTTACAATTCTGTTAAAAATGCCCCATCTCTCCACATATAAAGGAAGGTCCTTTTTCATATGTTTGTGGGTGAGAAACTTACAGGGTATTAGCACCTCTACTACACCCTGACTGGTAGCCTTATCTAGGCTGGCATCATGGTGTACGGATGCCCTAATGGCGCATGCATTGACCATTTGTGAAATGGCAGGTTTTGGGGAAAGTGACATCATCAGAGAAGGACCAAAAAAAGTACAGACATGCAAGTCATTGAGTTTAGTGGCCTGAGGGATTTATGCCTGTTATTTGAGATTTCATTGCTGGGTGAGGAGCTCAGCAGTGCTGCAAGCAGAAGCCTGTCCATTGTGATCCCTATATGATGGCAGTGGAAGTGCCCTGAGTGCACATACAGTGGCAACTTGATGGCTTCTCATGCCACGACACCAAAACTAAATGTGCAAGGTGACTTCCTTGAGTGACATGTGGTCCTTTGAAATATCTACAGGAAGTGGTCTGGAAATGCTTTCTGAGCCTGCTCCTTGGGATCAGCTGTGAGGGGCTGAGGGCTGGCCTGAGCCCGGTGCTGTGTCCCACTGGGAGCAGCCGCACAGGCTCACGTGCAGAGCAGGCACTGCCAGAGGCCCTGGAGATCTCACCTGCCCTGCAGCCACCATTGTCAAGGTGCTGTAAACATCAGCTGGTGCTGACTTTCCCCTTGGACCCCATGGTATAGTCACTATGGGGAATTTCTTTCCTGAAGCCCGTGGTATTTCCCCCTGGCAGGTGTGATGGGGATGCTCGGGGAGTGTGGGGCTTTGGGGGCAGCTGCCCGGGCAGGGGCTGAGCTCGGGGCCCTGTTGGGCCCATGGCCCCCAGCAACAGCAGCAGCGGCAGCGGCAGCCCCAGGGCCCAAAGCCCCGTGGCCCCTGGCCAGCACAGGCTGCCCTGTCCCTGCAGCTGTCACCCGAGTGGGGCCCAGGGGCCAGTGGCCGCTGGCAGCAGCAGGAATGCGGGCAGGGTGAGGATGCCCTGGCTTGGCTTTTGTCTCTGGAACAATGCGGGCTCAGGGCAGTGCAGAGCAGGCTGGGAAGCAGAGCCCAGGTCCTTTGGAGGCACCAAGGCTTAAAGATCAGCCCCTGCAGCAGCCCAGATGCAGGTGGCCCAGTTGCCAAGGCTGTGGTGGCCTTGAGAGTGTGCAGGTGGATTTTGCATGGCTGTGGCCTGCTGGCGGCTCTGGGCCCAGGAGTGCCTGTGGCTGCAGCAGGAAGGGTGGCTGAAGGTTTGCTGGCTGCTTTGGTGGCATGGCTGCAGAGGCCAGTGCTGTGAGAGCCCCCTGTGTGAGAGCTGGTGAGAGCTGAGCTCTTGGGGACAGCGCAGCGCCCCAGGCCAGGAAGAGCAGCAGTGCCCAGTGGCAGGAGTGGTGTCAGTGGGAGTCCCTGTGCACAGGGACTCCCAGCCCCAGGCTGGCCGTGCCAGCTCCTGCAGGGACCTCCAGCCCTGGGAAGGCGGAACAAGTGGAACCCACAAGTGTGCAAAGGCTGCCTTTGCCTAAAGGAATGGCCAAGAGAAGTCAGGTTTTCAAAAGAAACAGGATTTATTTGCCGAAGATTGGCAAATTTAGGATATACAGAACATGTTTTAACAATCGTTATAACAACATCAACAGTAATATACAGAACGTATTTACATGGGATCTGATGGGCTAACAATCTTCAAAACGTATTTACAGGAATCTTCAAATGTAGTGAACATATTTACAGGCATCTTCTAAACTTTCAAACTTATTTACAGAAATATTCAAAACTTTCAAACGTATTTACAATGGCGGTGCATCTGTGCCATCATCTGCATGAACCCTGGAAGAAAGGAAAGAGCAGAGCTGGACTCAGCTGGCAGCACTGGGCCCAGCAGGGCTGGCAGCTGGGCCCCAGGGGCTGGGCCGGGGCTGGCAGGGCTGGCGTGGCCCCAGGCAAGCGCAGGGCAGGCCGGGGCTGGTGCTTGTGGCAGCACAATCCAGGCCCCCTGCGGGCACCGTGTCCCTGAGCGGGGCCATCCAGCCCAGCCCCAGCCTTGCATCGGGGGACCCAGTGTGTGTGTGGGCAGGGTGTGGGAAGCATCTGCCTGGCTTACTTGTGAAGCTGCTCCTTCATCCAAGGACCATGGGCTCCTCCTCATCCTTCTGGTCAACTTCCATCTCCTCGGTGTCATCCTCCTCCTCTATGTCCATCTCCTCGATGGTCTCCTCCTCATCTAATTCCATGTCCTCCACTGGGTTGGACATGGAAGTAGAAGAGGAGTCCACCTCCATCATCTCTTCCTCATGCAGCCCCTGGTCCACTTCCATCACCTCCACAATATCTCTGTCAATCTGCAAGGGGCAGCACAATCTCCCAGTGGGCTTCCTGTCCCACACCATCCATTCCCACATGGCTAAAGCCTGTCCAAGCCGGGTGCCCCCTGCCTGGCCTGGCATGGCATTGTACCTCCATGGGCACAGCAGAGCACATCCTGCTGGTATTGGCGCTCCAGATCAGGCAGCAGCGAAAGCCCAGGCAGCAGCAGCACCTCAGCGCTGAGGGTCAGAGCGCAGACTGAGCAGCGAGTGACCCTTGGCAGCCGGTGAAGTGTCTGCTGTGCTCGTTTCCAGGTCCTGGACGTTCCACCTGGAACCCTCTGGTAGCTGTGATGTCACTGACATTTCAGGGCCGCTGCGCAGTTGGAGATGGGGATGGCAGAATGATCAAATCCTTGAATGGTTTGGCTTGGAAGGGAGCCTCAAGATGATGTCGTTCCAAGCTGAGCAAGCTCCCAGCAGAGCAGGTTGCTGCGGCCCCTGTCCCACCTGGCCTTGGATGTTGCTGGGGATGGGGCATCCACAGCCTCTGTGCACTGGTCCCTGTGTCAGGGACAATCACTCTGAGAGTAAAGAACTTCTTCCCTTCATTTAATCTCTTCTACCTCTTACAGTTTGATCGCGTTCCTCCGCGTCCTGTCACTACAGTTTCTGACCATAAGTCCTCTCCCACTTCCCTGTGTCAGGCTCTTCCTGCAGGGTCACACGTGTAGCTGAACCTGCAGAGAGGAGAGAGAGAAGCCAAGTACCAGTCAGAGAAAGTGGGGAAAGTGGCCTGAGGACTGAGAGAAGAAGGATAAAGAAGAAACATGCAAGGCTTTGCGTTGGGTGTGCTGCGGGATTCATGCCTTTTATTCGAGGCCAGGTTCCCTTGTGCACTCAGTTTCTGTGTTTCAGCCTGCCCACAGCCAGCCTCTTTGAGCGACCTGCACTCCCAGAGCTGGGAGCATGCTTGCTTAAACTGCTGGTGAACGAGGTGAGAGAGGGATCTTTGTGTGGAACTGCAAACACTTCAGTGGATTACACTGAAGAGGGTCCAGGAAGGGAGCCAAAATGGGGCTGCGCACACAGCGGGAAAATGGGGGGGTGGAAATCGGGGTAGCATTGCAGTAAGGCAGGTCCAAAATGGTACAAGAGAGGGGAGAACATTCTTGAGTGAGTACATATAAGAAAAATACAGCAGTTGAACTGGGTGATACCAACAAACGGTCTGCATCACCATGAGCCAGCAAATGCCCATGGGCGACACCATTGCATTCAGAGCGATGTCTCTCTTTTACCTTGGTCACTTTGCCCTGAGGTATTACAGTTCCAATGGTAGGCCCCTGGGCCCCCACAGCTCCCCCCTTTTTGTTGTCTATAAAGAGGGCTTCTGCCATAGAGTTTTGCAGGCATTTGGCAAAAATTGATAAATTAACTAACACAATGAATACAATAAACCAAGTCCACAAAACCGTCTTAAAGATGAAAGCCAGCCTTTCATCCCCCAATATTTGATAATCCAGTGAACCAGTCGTTGTTGCCTTCCATCTGGATCTTGTTTCCTTGATCTTTTAGCAGCTGGATGCCCTGGTATACTGACTCCCTATGTGACAGCAGGATGAAAAAACACATGCCTTCAAGTGCCTGACAGGCATGGCCATGGCCATGAAATTTTGGCTTGTCTGTGGAAGCGCCCAGCTGAAGGCATCCTGCTCAGTGAGGAGCATCCAGATTCCTGTTCAGTAGCAACCAATGGCAGCATCCTCTGACTTTAGCTAATTTATTATCTGGAGGCTTGGGTGTCCTAAAAGTAAACAGATAAAGTGAGTAGAAGATGAAACATAAGTTCAGGTCCCACTAAACTTTTCTCTTCTGTAAGCTAAGGGTGTGAACACAGCTCATTAGAAGAATCACGTATCAATGCTAAATATAGCTTTTACAAATGTTAATTCATATATCCTGGTTAGTTGTGTCTGAGCTATCTTGGTCTTGGTGTGTGTGGTCAATGTTGCTTAGGAGATCTTCTGCCCTTCTCCTTCTTTCCCAGGCTGCTGCTGTCTCTCTTAGGCTTCCATTCCGTTCTTCTGATGGTGGCTCTGGTGTTTGCCTCATTGTTCCCAGAAAGAGTTTTTATGTATTTTGCTGGGATCGATCTTAGGAGTGTTGCGGTAGAGACAAGGGCGTCTTCTCTTTCCCAAGTAATTAATGGGTAGGTGCCCATAAATTGTTTAGATTCAGGTTCTTTGAGCAACACAGGTGGCTGTTCTTTTAATTGGGCTGCGGTTGAATTAGTAAACTGACTGATGACGGGGGGAGTTGTCTCCATAAATGAGTTGTTCAAAAAGTTGAGTACATAAAAGGCCTTGGCCAGTCTGTCAATGGAAGATAATATCTGTATTACCCCTCTCAGTTGATCAAGGATCCTTTTGATGGCTCAGTGGGCCCTCTCGGCTATGGACTGTCCTGTGGCGGAGTGTGGTATGCCTGTGACATTTTTTATACCCCAGTG
Source organism: Ammospiza nelsoni (assembly GCF_027579445.1). Taxonomy (NCBI): domain Eukaryota; kingdom Metazoa; phylum Chordata; class Aves; order Passeriformes; family Passerellidae; genus Ammospiza; species Ammospiza nelsoni. The sequence continues at coordinate 1,478,376 of NC_080661.1, read as the reverse complement.
GTCAGAAGCTTGTTGGAATCAGTGCAATGTATAAGCAAGAGCATTATCAGTTTTAATTTCCTGTGGAAGTGCTAAGGTGGAAAAAACGAAAAAGTAATGTTTTATAGCATCTTCTGATTTTTCACCAGCATGGGCAGAGGCAAAAACTACACAGGAAAAGGTGTCGAATGAGACGTGGATGTATTTTAGTCTGCCCAAATGGGCTTAGTGTGTGATGTCTGATTGCCAGATGTGGAGACTCTCTAGTGCTCTTGGATTGGCTCCAGCTCTGGCAGAAGCAAGGCCGTGTTCCTGACAATTTGGGCAGGTGGCTACAATGGCTCTTGCTGGGTCTTGGTTAATTTTGAACATCCTGAGCAGCGCAGGAATGTTTTGATGGTAGAATTGGTGGCTGATCCTAGTATGTGTAAATTTGATTTGAGGCGTATTGCAGTGTTTCAGATGTTTGAAGTAGGCAATTGAGGTGCTCTGGAGTGAGAAGTAAGTATATATTCAGAAGGTCTGTTCCTGCAAGGGAGCACAGATGTTCTCTAGCTTTCCTGATTAGTTCTGGAATAACTTTCTGTGGGATTGTTATCGTTTTAGTAGGTCGGTGTGCTCTGAAAACGCATTCAATTTCTATGAGGGGATCTGAGAAAGTTGAGTCCCACTGAAACAGTAATGCATGGAATTTTGGACTTACACCAAGGATTGCCAGGGAGAAAGGAAAATTAGGGTGGTATCTGTGTGCCTGTTTAGTTTGAATCACCCAGGAGACCTTTTGTAGAGCTGCTTCTGCCTCCGGTATCAGTGGTCATAGTCGAGTCCTTCTCTGCCTTTAAGGAGCAGGAACAGTGGGACAGGATCTTCTGTGGAGATTCCCAGCAGTGAACGTACCCAACTGATGCTTCCACAGGGCTGGTGGAGTCTCCGCAGAATCTTTGGGTTGTCTTTGATGTGCAGTGCTGTCACCGACATCTTTTCATAAAAATCCTTTCTTTAGGATTTTCCCTTCTGGGAAGCTGAGGCCCCATAAAAAGGACGTAAACAATGGTTATCTGCTGCTGTGAAATGCAACAGGTGCAGCTGTGATTGGCCCATGTTGGATGTGTACAATAAATGGCCAATCAAGGACCGAGCCCTCTCTGGGATGGAGTCGGGGAAAGCTCCTTTGTTATTGATTCTTTTTCTATTCTAGCTTAGCTAGCCTTCTGAGAACTTCTCCTTATATTCTTTTTAGTATAATAATAATGTGGTATAAATAGAATAAAATAATAAATCAAGCCTTCTGAACATGGATTCAACATTCTCCTCTCTCTTCATCCTACAACCCTTGCGACCACTTTGACACAGTGCTTGAGGTGTGATGGTTCCCTGTGTGCTTTTTAGGCCGAGCTACATCAAGGGGGCTCAAAACCTTTCTGCTGTACTGCAGTGATGACATCATGTACTGCAAAGTCCAAAACGATGTGAGCTTCTGCGCAAACTAATATATGGTCCATGTACTCAAAAATGATAGCATTAGGATATCTTTTCCGGCTGGGCGAGAGAATTTGGGCTGCAAGGCATTGACAAGTAGCTGGGTTCTTCATCATTTCTTTGAGGCAATAAGGTCCACTGGTACCTATGTAAAGGTGCTTGTCAATTTGGGGACGGAAAAGGCAAACAAGGGGCTTTCATTGGGTTGCAAGGAGAAGTCCAAAAAAGCAGTCATTTAGACGTATAACAAGCATCTGCCAGTCTCGGGGTATGATGGAGGCTGAGGGCAGGCTGGGCAGGAGGGCACCCGTGTCCTCAATGACCTCGTTGATTTTTCTGAGGTCCTGCAGGAGCCGCCTCTTGTCCTTGCCAGGCTTTCATATGATAATGACAGGTGCATTGCAGGGGCTAGTAGATGGTACAATGTGGCCCACAGACAGCTGCTGCTGCACGTGGGACTGCAGGGCCTTTAACTTTCTGCCTGGGAGGGGCCACTGATCCACCCCTATGGGGTCGTTGGTCTTCCAGGTTGACTGAAGTGTGGTGCGCTGCTCGGTTGCCCTGTCTAGAAATCCTGAGATGTTGATAGGATCTCTAGCCTTGACCCCCTTTGGGACAAGAGGTCTCTTCCCCTAAGTGTTATTGTTGCCCGGGTGATGAATGATCTTACTGTAGCAACTGTGCCCTCAGGACCTTCCATGCAGATGTTCTGTGACTCCAGAAGCTGGTAGTGGCTCCCCTGGTAGCTAATAATTACCCCAGCAGCTGGAACCAGGGGCCATTGTTTTAGCCAATCAGAGCAGGAAATTATGGTGATGTCAGCTCCTGTATCTAATACTCCTGAAAGACATATTTTCTCCCTTTACATGACAAAGCACACTTTAGAACGGGTCTATTTCTGCCTGTTGTCTGTGCCCAAATCACCATTGGATCGGTGTGTGTGGTGATCATGTCCAGTAGGAGGCAGGCTCGGGCTCTAACTGTTCCTTTTGGAATGAAAAGGGGAGGGTCTAAGCATAGAGCCTGGACAGTTATCTCCTGCTAAGATGTCAAGGCGAGCACCTCAGGTAATGTAGTGAGTGTCTCCATCCCTTCCCTGGTGTTGGTTAAAATCAAAATTCCTCTGGGCCGTCCTTCAGGCCCGTATTTGCCTTTTGGAATATGGTGAACCTAAATTTAATGGATTGGAATTGAAAAGGCCCCTACTAGCTGCCTTTAGGTTCCAGGGCAGAGCTGTCTTCTGTTTTCTGCAGCGATCGAGCTGTCCTGATGGATCTGAGAAGGTCGCTGTGCTGGTTCTCCACAATATTGGGGAGAGTAGGGCGGAACGGCCTCGCATTTGGTATCATCCCGCAGGGCCTTTCTGTGTCTGTGTGGCTTTTCCTGCAGGCCACCGGTTTTGCTGGTGTTGGAAAGCGTATGGACGAGGAGGGCAGTGAGGACAGTGGTTGTGACGCCTAGAAGGTCTCCAGTAATAGCCTTTATTTTTACAATTCTGTTAAAAATGCCCCATCTCTCCACATATAAAGGAAGGTCCTTTTTCATATGTTTGTGGGTGAGAAACTTACAGGGTATTAGCACCTCTACTACACCCTGACTGGTAGCCTTATCTAGGCTGGCATCATGGTGTACGGATGCCCTAATGGCGCATGCATTGACCATTTGTGAAATGGCAGGTTTTGGGGAAAGTGACATCATCAGAGAAGGACCAAAAAAAGTACAGACATGCAAGTCATTGAGTTTAGTGGCCTGAGGGATTTATGCCTGTTATTTGAGATTTCATTGCTGGGTGAGGAGCTCAGCAGTGCTGCAAGCAGAAGCCTGTCCATTGTGATCCCTATATGATGGCAGTGGAAGTGCCCTGAGTGCACATACAGTGGCAACTTGATGGCTTCTCATGCCACGACACCAAAACTAAATGTGCAAGGTGACTTCCTTGAGTGACATGTGGTCCTTTGAAATATCTACAGGAAGTGGTCTGGAAATGCTTTCTGAGCCTGCTCCTTGGGATCAGCTGTGAGGGGCTGAGGGCTGGCCTGAGCCCGGTGCTGTGTCCCACTGGGAGCAGCCGCACAGGCTCACGTGCAGAGAAGGCACTGCCAGAGGCCCTGGAGATCTCACCTGCCCTGCAGCCACCATTGTCAAGGTGCTGTAAACATCAGCTGGTGCTGACTTTCCCCTTGGACCCCATGGTATAGTCACTATGGGGAATTTCTTTCCTGAAGCCCGTGGTATTTCCCCCTGGCAGGTGTGATGGGGATGCTTGGGGAGTGTGGGGCTTTGGGGGCAGCTGCCCGGGCAGGGGCTGAGCTCGGGGCCCTGTTGGGCCCATGGCCCCCAGCAACAGCAGCAGCGGCAGCGGCAGCCCCAGGGCCCAAAGCCCCGTGGCCCCTGGCCAGCACAGGCTGCCCTGTCCCTGCAGCTGTCACCCGAGTGGGGCCCAGGGGCCAGTGGCCGCTGGCAGCAGCAGGAATGCGGGCAGGGTGAGGATGCCCTGGCTTGGCTTTTGTCTCTGGAACAAAGCGGGCTCAGGGCAGTGCAGAGCAGGCTGGGAAGCAGAGCCCAGGTCCTTTGGAGGCACCAAGGCTTAAAGATCAGCCCCTGCAGCAGCCCAGATGCAGGTGGCCCAGTTGCCAAGGCTGTGGTGGCCTTGAGAGTGTGCAGGTGGATTTTGCATGGCTGTGGCCTGCTGGCGGCTCTGGGCCCAGGAGTGCCTGTGGCTGCAGCAGGAAGGGTGGCTGAAGGTTTGCTGCCTGCGTTGGTGGCATGGCTGCAGGGGCCAGTGCTATGAGAGCCCCCTGTGTGAGAGCTGGTGAGAGCTGAGCTCTTGGGGACAGCGCAGCGCCCCAGGCCAGGAAGAGCAGCAGTGCCCAGTGCCAGGAGTGGTGTCAGTGGGAGTCCCTGTGCACAGGGACTCCCAGCCCCAGGCTGGCCGTGCCAGCTCCTGCAGGGACCTCCAGCCCTGGGAAGGCGGAACAAGTGGAACCCACAAGTGTGCAAAGGCTGCCTTTGCCTAAAGGAATGGCCAAGAGAAGTCAGGTTTTCAAAAGAAACAGGATTTATTTGCCGAAGATTGGCAAATCTAGGATATACAGAACATGTTTTAACAATCGTTATAACAACATCAACAGTAATATACAGAACGTATTTACATGGGATCTGATGGGCTAACAATCTTCAAAACGTATTTACAGGAATCTTCAAATGTAGTGAACATATTTACAGGCATCTTCTAAACTTTCAAACTTATTTACAGAAATATTCAAAACTTTCAAACGTATTTACAATGGCGGTGCATCTGTGCCATCATCTGCATGAACCCTGGAAGAAAGGAAAGAGCAGAGCTGGACTCAGCTGGCAGCACTGGGCCCAGCAGGGCTGGCAGCTGGGCCCCAGGGGCTGGGCCGGGGCTGGCAGGGCTGGCGTGGCCCCAGGCAAGCGCAGGGCAGGCCGGGGCTGGTGCTTGTGGCAGCACAATCCAGGCCCCCTGCGGGCACCGTGTCCCTGAGCGGGGCCATCCAGGCCAGCCCCAGCCTTGCATCGGGGGACCCAGTGTGTGTGTGGGCAGGGCGTGGGAAGCATCTGCCTGGCTTACTTGTGAAGCTGCTCCTTCATCCAAGGACCATGGGCTCCTCCTCATCCTTCTGGTCAACTTCCATCTCCTCGGTGTCATCCTCCTCCTCTATGTCCATCTCCTCGATGGTCTCCTCCTCATCTAATTCCATGTCCTCCACTGGGTTGGACATGGAAGTAGAAGAGGAGTCCACCTCCATCATCTCTTCCTCATGCAGCCCCTGGTCCACTTCCATCACCTCCACAATATCTCTGTCAATCTGCAAGGGGCAGCACAATCTCCCAGTGGGCTTCCTGTCCCACACCATCCATTCCCACATGGCTAAAGCCTGTCCAAGCCGGGTGCCCCCTGCCTGGCCTGGCATGGCATTGTACCTCCATGGGCACAGCAGAGCACATCCTGCTGGTATTGGCGCTCCAGATCAGGCAGCAGCGAAAGCCCAGGCAGCAGCAGCACCTCAGCGCTGAGGGTCAGAGCGCAGACTGAGCAGCGAGTGACCCTTGGCAGCCGGTGAAGTGTCTGCTGTGCTTGTTTCCAGGTCCTGGACGTTCCACCTGGAACCCTCTGGTAGCTGTGATGTCACTGACATTTCAGGGCCGCTGCGCAGTTGGAGATGGGGATGGCAGAATGATCAAATCCTTGAATGGTTTGGCTTGGAAGGGAGCCTCAAGATGATGTCGTTCCAAGCTGAGCAAGCTCCCAGCAGAGCAGGTTGCTGCGGCCCCTGTCCCACCTGGCCTTGGATGTTGCTGGGGATGGGGCATCCACAGCCTCTGTGCACTGGTCCCTGTGTCAGGGACAATCACTCTGAGAGTAAAGAACTTCTTCCCTTCATTTAATCTCTTCTACCTCTTACAGTTTGATCGCGTTCCTCCGCGTCCTGTCACTACAGTTTCTGACCATAAGTCCTCTCCCACTTCCCTGTGTCAGGCTCTTCCTGCAGGGTCACACGTGTAGCTGAACCTGCAGAGAGGAGAGAGAGAAGCCAAGTACCAGTCAGAGAAAGTGGGGAAAGTGGCCTGAGGACTGAGAGAAGAAGGATAAAGAAGAAACATGCAAGGCTTTGCGTTGGGTGTGCTGCGGGATTCATGCCTTTTATTCGAGGCCAGGTTCCCTTGTGCACTCAGTTTCTGTGTTTCAGCCTGCCCACAGCCAGCCTCTTTGAGCGACCTGCACTCCCAGAGCTGGGAGCATGCTTGCTTAAACTGCTGGTGAACGAGGTGAGAGAGGGATCTTTGTGTGGAACTGCAAACACTTCAGTGGATTACACTGAAGAGGGTCCAGGAAGGGAGCCAAAATGGGGCTGCGCACACAGCGGGAAAATGGGGGGGTGGAAATCGGGGTAGCATTGCAGTAAGGCAGGTCCAAAATGGTACAAGAGAGGGGAGAACATTCTTGAGTGAGTACATATAAGAAAAATACAGCAGTTGAACTGGGTGATACCAACAAACGGTCTGCATCACCATGAGCCAGCAAATGCCCATGGGCGACACCATTGCATTCAGAGCGATGTCTCTCTTTTACCTTGGTCACTTTGCCCTGAGGTATTACAGTTCCAATGGTAGGCCCCTGGGCCCCCACAGCTCCCCCCTTTTTGTTGTCTATAAAGAGGGCTTCTGCCATAGAGTTTTGCAGGCATTTGGCAAAAATTGATAAATTAACTAACACAATGAATACAATAAACCAAGTCCACAAAACCGTCTTAAAGATGAAAGCCAGCCTTTCATCCCCCAATATTTGATAATCCAGTGAACCAGTCGTTGTTGCCTTCCATCTGGATCTTGTTTCCTTGATCTTTTAGCAGCTGGATGCCCTGGTATACTGACTCCCTATGTGACAGCAGGATGAAAAAACACATGCCTTCAAGTGCCTGACAGGCATGGCCATGGCCATGAAATTTTGGCTTGTCTGTGGAAGCGCCCAGCTGAAGGCATCCTGCTCAGTGAGGAGCATCCAGATTCCTGTTCAGTAGCAACCAATGGCAGCATCCTCTGACTTTAGCTAATTTATTATCTGGAGGCTTGGGTGTCCTAAAAGTAAACAGATAAAGTGAGTAGAAGATGAAACATTAAGTTCAGGTCCCACTAAACTTTTCTCTTCTGTAAGCTAAGGGTGTGAACACAGCTCATTAGAAGAATCACATATCAATGCTAAATATAGCTTTTACAAATGTTAATTCATATATCCTGGTTAGTTGTGTCTGAGCTATCTTGGTCTTGGTGTGTGTGGTCAATGCTGCTTAGGAGATCTTCTGCCCTTCTCCTTCTTTACCAGGCTGCTGCTGTCTCTCTTAGGCTTCCATTCCGTTCTTCTGATGGTGGCTCTGGTGTTTGCCTCATTGTTCCCAGAAAGAGTTTTTATGTATTTTGCTGGGATCGATCTTAGGAGTGTTGCGGTAGAGACAAGGGCGTCTTCTCTTTCCCAAGTAATTAATGGGTAGGTGCCCATAAATTGTTTAGATTCAGGTTCTTTGAGCAACACAGGTGGCTGTTCTTTTAATTGGGCTGCGGTTGAATTAGTAAACTGACTGATGACGGGGGGAGTTGTCTCCATAAATGAGTTGTTCAAAAAGTTGAGTACATAAAAGGCCTTGGCCAGTCTGTCAATGGAAGATAATATCTGTATTACCCCTCTCAGTTGATCAAGGATCCTTTTGATGGCTCAGTGGGCCCTCTCGGCTATGGACTGTCCTGTGGCGGAGTGTGGTATGCCTGTGACATTTTTTATACCCCAGTGGTCAGAAGCTTGTTGGAATCAGTGCAATGTATAAGCAAGAGCATTATCAGTTTTAATTTCCTGTGGAAGTGCTAAGGTGGAAAAAACGAAAAAGTAATGTTTTATAGCATCTTCTGATTTTTCACCAGCATGGGCAGAGGCAAAAACTACACAGGAAAAGGTGTCGAATGAGACGTGGATGTATTTTAGTCTGCCCAAATGGGCTTAGTGTGTGATGTCTGATTGCCAGATGTGGAGACTCTCTAGTGCTCTTGGATTGGCTCCAGCTCTGGCAGAAGCAAGGCCGTGTTCCTGACAATTTGGGCAGGTGGCTACAATGGCTCTTGCTGGGTCTTGGTTAATTTTGAACATCCTGAGCAGCGCAGGAATGTTTTGATGGTAGAATTGGTGGCTGATCCTAGTATGTGTAAATTTGATTTGAGGCGTATTGCAGTGTTTCAGATGTTTGAAGTAGGCAATTGAGGTGCTCTGGAGTGAGAAGTAAGTATATATTCAGAAGGTCTGTTCCTGCAAGGGAGCACAGATGTTCTCTAGCTTTCCTGATTAGTTCTGGAATAACTTTCTGTGGGATTGTTATCGTTTTAGTAGGTCGTTGTGCTCTGAAAACGCATTCAATTTCTATGAGGGAATCTGAGAAAGTTGAGTCCCACTGAAACAGTAATGCATGGAATTTTGGACTTACACCAAGGATTGCCAGGGAGAAAGGAAAATTAGGGTGGTATCTGTGTGCCTGTTTAGTTTGAATCACCCAGGAGACCTTTTGTAGAGCTGCTTCTGCCTCCGGTATCAGTGGTCACAGTCGAGTCCTTCTCTGCCTTTAAGGAGCAGGAACAGTGGGACAAGATCTTCTGTGGAGATTCCCAGCAGTGAACGTACCCAACTGATGCTTCCACAGAGCTGGTGGAGTCTCCGCAGAATCTTTGGGTTGTCTTTGATGTGCAGTGCTGTCACCGACATCTTTTCATAAAAATCCTTTCTTTAGGATTTTCCCTTCTGGGAAGCTGAGGCCCCATAAAAAGGACGTAAACAATGGTTATCTGCTGCTGTGAAATGCAACAGGTGCAGCTGTGATTGGCCCATGTTGGATGTGTACAATAAATGGCCAATCAAGGACCGAGCCCTCTCTGGGATGGAGTCGGGGAAAGCTCCTTTGTTATTGATTCTTTTTCTATTCTAGCTTAGCTAGCCTTCTGAGAACTTCTCCTTATATTCTTTTTAGTATAATAATAATGTGGTATAAATAGAATAAAATAATAAATCAAGCCTTCTGAACATGGATTCAACATTCTCCTCTCTCTTCATCCTACAACCCTTGCGACCACTTTGACACAGTGCTTGAGGTGTGATGGTTCCCTGTGTGCTTTTTAGGCCGAGCTACATCAAGGGGGCTCAAAACCTTTCTGCTGTACTGCAGTGATGACATCATGTACTGCAAAGTCCAAAACGATGTGAGCTTCTGCACAAACTAATATATGGTCCATGTACTCAAAAATGATAGCATTAGGATATCTTTTCCGGCTGGGCGAGAGAATTTGGGCTGCAAGGCATTGACAAGTAGCTGGGTTCTTCATCATTTCTTTGAGGCAATACGGTCCACTGGTACCTATGTAAAGGTGCTTGTCAATTTGGGGACAGAAAAGGCAAACAAGGGGCTTTCATTGGGTTGCAAGGAGAAGTCCAAAAAAGCAGTCATTTAGACGTATAACAAGCATCTGCCAGTCTCGGGGTATGATGGAGGCTGAGGGCAGGCTGGGCAGGAGGGCACCCGTGTCCTCAATGACCTCGTTGATTTTTCTGAGGTCCTGCAGGAGCCGCCTCTTGTCCTTGCCAGGCTTTCATATGATAATGACAGGTGCATTGCAGGGGCTAGTAGATGGTACAATGTGGCCCACAGACAGCTGCTGCTGCACGTGGGACTGCAGGGCCTTTAACTTTCTGCCTGGGAGGGGCCACTGATCCACCCCTATGGGGTCGTTGGTCTTCCAGGTTGACTGAAGTGTGGTGCGCTGCTCGGTTGCCCTGTCTAGAAATCCTGAGATGTTGATAGGATCTCTAGCCTTGACCCCCTTTGGGACAAGAGGTCTCTTCCCCTAAGTGTTATTGTTGCCCGGGTGATGAATGATCTTACTGTAGCAACTGTGCCCTCAGGACCTTCCATGCAGATGTTCTGTGACTCCAGAAGCTGGTAGTGGCTCCCCTGGTAGCTAATAATTACCCCAGCAGCTGGAACCAGGGGCCATTGTTTTAGCCAATCAGAGCAGGAAATTATGGTGATGTCAGCTCCTGTATCTAATACTCCTGAAAGACATATTTTCTCCCTTTACATGACAAAGCACACTTTAGAACGGGTCTATTTCTGCCTGTTGTCTGTGCCCAAATCACCATTGGATCGGTGTGTGTGGTGATCATGTCCAGTAGGAGGCAGGCTCGGGCTCTAACTGTTCCTTTTGGAATGAAAAGGGGAGGGTCTAAGCATAGAGCCTGGACAGTTATCTCCTGCTAAGATGTCAAGGCGAGCACCTCAGGTAATGTAGTGAGTGTCTCCATCCCTTCCCTGGTGTTGGTTAAAATCAAAATTCCTCTGGGCCGTCCTTCAGGCCCGTATTTGCCTTTTGGAATATGGTGAACCTAAATTTAATGGATTGGAATTGAAAAGGCCCCTACTAGCTGCCTTTAGGTTCCAGGGCAGAGCTGTCTTCTGTTTTCTGCAGCGATCGAGCTGTCCTGATGGATCTGAGAAGGTCGCTGTGCTGGTTCTCCACAATATTGGGGAGAGTAGGGCGGAACGGCCTCGCATTTGGTATCATCCCGCAGGGCCTTTCTGTGTCTGTGTGGCTTTTCCTGCAGGCCACCGGTTTTGCTGGTGTTGGAAAGCGTATGGACGAGGAGGGCAGTGAGGACAGTGGTTGTGACGCCTAGAAGGTCTCCAGTAATAGCCTTTATTTTTACAATTCTGTTAAAAATGCCCCATCTCTCCACATATAAAGGAAGGTCCTTTTTCATATGTTTGTGGGTGAGAAACTTACAGGGTATTAGCACCTCTACTACACCCTGACTGGTAGCCTTATCTAGGCTGGCATCATGGTGTACGGATGCCCTAATGGCGCATGCATTGACCATTTGTGAAATGGCAGGTTTTGGGGAAAGTGACATCATCAGAGAAGGACCAAAAAAAGTACAGACATGCAAGTCATTGAGTTTAGTGGCCTGAGGGATTTATGCCTGTTATTTGAGATTTCATTGCTGGGTGAGGAGCTCAGCAGTGCTGCAAGCAGAAGCCTGTCCATTGTGATCCCTATATGATGGCAGTGGAAGTGCCCTGAGTGCACATACAGTGGCAACTTGATGGCTTCTCATGCCACGACACCAAAACTAAATGTGCAAGGTGACTTCCTTGAGTGACATGTGGTCCTTTGAAATATCTACAGGAAGTGGTCTGGAAATGCTTTCTGAGCCTGCTCCTTGGGATCAGCTGTGAGGGGCTGAGGGCTGGCCTGAGCCCGGTGCTGTGTCCCACTGGGAGCAGCCGCACAGGCTCACGTGCAGAGCAGGCACTGCCAGAGGCCCTGGAGATCTCACCTGCCCTGCAGCCACCATTGTCAAGGTGCTGTAAACATCAGCTGGTGCTGACTTTCCCCTTGGACCCCATGGTATAGTCACTATGGGGAATTTCTTTCCTGAAGCCCGTGGTATTTCCCCCTGGCAGGTGTGATGGGGATGCTCGGGGAGTGTGGGGCTTTGGGGGCAGCTGCCCGGGCAGGGGCTGAGCTCGGGGCCCTGTTGGGCCCATGGCCCCCAGCAACAGCAGCAGCGGCAGCGGCAGCCCCAGGGCCCAAAGCCCCGTGGCCCCTGGCCAGCACAGGCTGCCCTGTCCCTGCAGCTGTCACCCGAGTGGGGCCCAGGGGCCAGTGGCCGCTGGCAGCAGCAGGAATGCGGGCAGGGTGAGGATGCCCTGGCTTGGCTTTTGTCTCTGGAACAATGCGGGCTCAGGGCAGTGCAGAGCAGGCTGGGAAGCAGAGCCCAGGTCCTTTGGAGGCACCAAGGCTTAAAGATCAGCCCCTGCAGCAGCCCAGATGCAGGTGGCCCAGTTGCCAAGGCTGTGGTGGCCTTGAGAGTGTGCAGGTGGATTTTGCATGGCTGTGGCCTGCTGGCGGCTCTGGGCCCAGGAGTGCCTGTGGCTGCAGCAGGAAGGGTGGCTGAAGGTTTGCTGGCTGCTTTGGTGGCATGGCTGCAGAGGCCAGTGCTGTGAGAGCCCCCTGTGTGAGAGCTGGTGAGAGCTGAGCTCTTGGGGACAGCGCAGCGCCCCAGGCCAGGAAGAGCAGCAGTGCCCAGTGGCAGGAGTGGTGTCAGTGGGAGTCCCTGTGCACAGGGACCCCCAGCCCCAGGGTGGCCGTGCCAGCTCCTGCAGGGACCTCCAGCCCTGGGAAGGCGGAACAAGTGGAACCCACAAGTGTGCAAAGGCTGCCTTTGCCTAAAGGAATGGCCAAGAGAAGTCAGGTTTTCAAAAGAAACAGGATTTATTTGCCGAAGATTGGCAAATTTAGGATATACAGAACATGTTTTAACAATCGTTATAACAACATCAACAGTAATATACAGAACGTATTTACATGGGATCTGATGGGCTAACAATCTTCAAAACGTATTTACAGGAATCTTCAAATGTAGTGAACATATTTACAGGCATCTTCTAAACTTTCAAACTTATTTACAGAAATATTCAAAACTTTCAAACGTATTTACAATGGCGGTGCATCTGTGCCATCATCTGCATGAACCCTGGAAGAAAGGAAAGAGCAGAGCTGGACTCAGCTGGCAGCACTGGGCCCAGCAGGGCTGGCAGCTGGGCCCCAGGGGCTGGGCCGGGGCTGGCAGGGCTGGCGTGGCCCCAGGCAAGCGCAGGGCAGGCCGGGGCTGGTGCTTGTGGCAGCACAATCCAGGCCCCCTGCGGGCACCGTGTCCCTGAGCGGGGCCATCCAGCCCAGCCCCAGCCTTGCATCGGGGGACCCAGTGTGTGTGTGGGCAGGGTGTGGGAAGCATCTGCCTGGCTTACTTGTGAAGCTGCTCCTTCATCCAAGGACCATGGGCTCCTCCTCATCCTTCTGGTCAACTTCCATCTCCTCGGTGTCATCCTCCTCCTCTATGTCCATCTCCTCGATGGTCTCCTCCTCATCTAATTCCATGTCCTCCACTGGGTTGGACATGGAAGTAGAAGAGGAGTCCACCTCCATCATCTCTTCCTCATGCAGCCCCTGGTCCACTTCCATCACCTCCACAATATCTCTGTCAATCTGCAAGGGGCAGCACAATCTCCCAGTGGGCTTCCTGTCCCACACCATCCATTCCCACATGGCTAAAGCCTGTCCAAGCCGGGTGCCCCCTGCCTGGCCTGGCATGGCATTGTACCTCCATGGGCACAGCAGAGCACATCCTGCTGGTATTGGCGCTCCAGATCAGGCAGCAGCGAAAGCCCAGGCAGCAGCAGCACCTCAGCGCTGAGGGTCAGAGCGCAGACTGAGCAGCGAGTGACCCTTGGCAGCCGGTGAAGTGTCTGCTGTGCTCGTTTCCAGGTCCTGGACGTTCCACCTGGAACCCTCTGGTAGCTGTGATGTCACTGACATTTCAGGGCCGCTGCGCAGTTGGAGATGGGGATGGCAGAATGATCAAATCCTTGAATGGTTTGGCTTGGAAGGGAGCCTCAAGATGATGTCGTTCCAAGCTGAGCAAGCTCCCAGCAGAGCAGGTTGCTGCGGCCCCTGTCCCACCTGGCCTTGGATGTTGCTGGGGATGGGGCATCCACAGCCTCTGTGCACTGGTCCCTGTGTCAGGGACAATCACTCTGAGAGTAAAGAACTTCTTCCCTTCATTTAATCTCTTCTACCTCTTACAGTTTGATCGCGTTCCTCCGCGTCCTGTCACTACAGTTTCTGACCATAAGTCCTCTCCCACTTCCCTGTGTCAGGCTCTTCCTGCAGGGTCACACGTGTAGCTGAACCTGCAGAGAGGAGAGAGAGAAGCCAAGTACCAGTCAGAGAAAGTGGGGAAAGTGGCCTGAGGACTGAGAGAAGAAGGATAAAGAAGAAACATGCAAGGCTTTGCGTTGGGTGTGCTGCGGGATTCATGCCTTTTATTCGAGGCCAGGTTCCCTTGTGCACTCAGTTTCTGTGTTTCAGCCTGCCCACAGCCAGCCTCTTTGAGCGACCTGCACTCCCAGAGCTGGGAGCATGCTTGCTTAAACTGCTGGTGAACGAGGTGAGAGAGGGATCTTTGTGTGGAACTGCAAACACTTCAGTGGATTACACTGAAGAGGGTCCAGGAAGGGAGCCAAAATGGGGCTGCGCACACAGCGGGAAAATGGGGGGGTGGAAATCGGGGTAGCATTGCAGTAAGGCAGGTCCAAAATGGTACAAGAGAGGGGAGAACATTCTTGAGTGAGTACATATAAGAAAAATACAGCAGTTGAACTGGGTGATACCAACAAACGGTCTGCATCACCATGAGCCAGCAAATGCCCATGGGCGACACCATTGCATTCAGAGCGATGTCTCTCTTTTACCTTGGTCACTTTGCCCTGAGGTATTACAGTTCCAATGGTAGGCCCCTGGGCCCCCACAGCTCCCCCCTTTTTGTTGTCTATAAAGAGGGCTTCTGCCATAGAGTTTTGCAGGCATTTGGCAAAAATTGATAAATTAACTAACACAATGAATACAATAAACCAAGTCCACAAAACCGTCTTAAAGATGAAAGCCAGCCTTTCATCCCCCAATATTTGATAATCCAGTGAACCAGTCGTTGTTGCCTTCCATCTGGATCTTGTTTCCTTGATCTTTTAGCAGCTGGATGCCCTGGTATACTGACTCCCTATGTGACAGCAGGATGAAAAAACACATGCCTTCAAGTGCCTGACAGGCATGGCCATGGCCATGAAATTTTGGCTTGTCTGTGGAAGCGCCCAGCTGAAGGCATCCTGCTCAGTGAGGAGCATCCAGATTCCTGTTCAGTAGCAACCAATGGCAGCATCCTCTGACTTTAGCTAATTTATTATCTGGAGGCTTGGGTGTCCTAAAAGTAAACAGATAAAGTGAGTAGAAGATGAAACATAAGTTCAGGTCCCACTAAACTTTTCTCTTCTGTAAGCTAAGGGTGTGAACACAGCTCATTAGAAGAATCACGTATCAATGCTAAATATAGCTTTTACAAATGTTAATTCATATATCCTGGTTAGTTGTGTCTGAGCTATCTTGGTCTTGGTGTGTGTGGTCAATGTTGCTTAGGAGATCTTCTGCCCTTCTCCTTCTTTCCCAGGCTGCTGCTGTCTCTCTTAGGCTTCCATTCCGTTCTTCTGATGGTGGCTCTGGTGTTTGCCTCATTGTTCCCAGAAAGAGTTTTTATGTATTTTGCTGGGATCGATCTTAGGAGTGTTGCGGTAGAGACAAGGGCGTCTTCTCTTTCCCAAGTAATTAATGGGTAGGTGCCCATAAATTGTTTAGATTCAGGTTCTTTGAGCAACACAGGTGGCTGTTCTTTTAATTGGGCTGCGGTTGAATTAGTAAACTGACTGATGACGGGGGGAGTTGTCTCCATAAATGAGTTGTTCAAAAAGTTGAGTACATAAAAGGCCTTGGCCAGTCTGTCAATGGAAGATAATATCTGTATTACCCCTCTCAGTTGATCAAGGATCCTTTTGATGGCTCAGTGGGCCCTCTCGGCTATGGACTGTCCTGTGGCGGAGTGTGGTATGCCTGTGACATTTTTTATACCCCAGTGGTCAGAAGCTTGTTGGAATCAGTGCAATGTATAAGCAAGAGCATTATCAGTTTTAATTTCCTGTGGAAGTGCTAAGGTGGAAAAAACGAAAAAGTAATGTTTTATAGCATCTTCTGATTTTTCACCAGCATGGGCAGAGGCAAAAACTACACAGGAAAAGGTGTCGAATGAGACGTGGATGTATTTTAGTCTGCCCAAATGGGCTTAGTGTGTGATGTCTGATTGCCAGATGTGGAGACTCTCTAGTGCTCTTGGATTGGCTCCAGCTCTGGCAGAAGCAAGGCCGTGTTCCTGACAATTTGGGCAGGTGGCTACAATGGCTCTTGCTGGGTCTTGGTTAATTTTGAACATCCTGAGCAGCGCAGGAATGTTTTGATGGTAGAATTGGTGGCTGATCCTAGTATGTGTAAATTTGATTTGAGGCGTATTGCAGTGTTTCAGATGTTTGAAGTAGGCAATTGAGGTGCTCTGGAGTGAGAAGTAAGTATATATTCAGAAGGTCTGTTCCTGCAAGGGAGCACAGATGTTCTCTAGCTTTCCTGATTAGTTCTGGAATAACTTTCTGTGGGATTGTTATCGTTTTAGTAGGTCGGTGTGCTCTGAAAACGCATTCAATTTCTATGAGGGGATCTGAGAAAGTTGAGTCCCACTGAAACAGTAATGCATGGAATTTTGGACTTACACCAAGGATTGCCAGGGAGAAAGGAAAATTAGGGTGGTATCTGTGTGCCTGTTTAGTTTGAATCACCCAGGAGACCTTTTGTAGAGCTGCTTCTGCCTCCGGTATCAGTGGTCACAGTCGAGTCCTTCTCTGCCTTTAAGGAGCAGGAACAGTGGGACAAGATCTTCTGTGGAGATTCCCAGCAGTGAACGTACCCAACTGATGCTTCCACAGGGCTGGTGGAGTCTCCGCAGAATCTTTGGGTTGTCTTTGATGTGCAGTGCTGTCACCGACATCTTTTCATAAAAATCCTTTCTTTAGGATTTTCCCTTCTGGGAAGCTGAGGCCCCATAAAAAGGACGTAAACAATGGTTATCTGCTGCTGTGAAATGCAACAGGTGCAGCTGTGATTGGCCCATGTTGGATGTGTACAATAAATGGCCAATCAAGGACCGAGCCCTCTCTGGGATGGAGTCGGGGAAAGCTCCTTTGTTATTGATTCTTTTTCTATTCTAGCTTAGCTAGCCTTCTGAGAACTTCTCCTTATATTCTTTTTAGTATAATAATAATGTGGTATAAATAGAATAAAATAATAAATCAAGCCTTCTGAACATGGATTCAACATTCTCCTCTCTCTTCATCCTACAACCCTTGCGACCACTTTGACACAGTGCTTGAGGTGTGATGGTTCTCTGTGTGCTTTTTAGGCCGAGCTACATCAAGGGGGCTGTCTTTTGGACTTTATCTGTTGCTCTCTCAAAACCTTTCTGCTGTACTGCAGTGATGACATCATGTACTGCAAAGTCCAAAACGATGTGAGCTTCTGCACAAACTAATATATGGTCCATGTACTCAAAAATGATAGCATTAGGATATCTTTTCCGGCTGGGCGAGAGAATTTGGGCTGCAAGGCATTGACAAGTAGCTGGGTTCTTCATCATTTCTTTGAGGCAATACGGTCCACTGGTACCTATGTAAAGGTGCTTGTCAATTTGGGGACAGAAAAGGCAAACAAGGGGCTTTCATTGGGTTGCAAGGAGAAGTCCAAAAAAGCAGTCATTTAGACGTATAACAAGCATCTGCCAGTCTCGGGGTATGATGGAGGCTGAGGGCAGGCTGGGCAGGAGGGCACCCGTGTCCTCAATGACCTCGTTGATTTTTCTGAGGTCCTGCAGGAGCCGCCTCTTGTCCTTGCCAGGCTTTCATAAGATAATGACAGGTGCATTGCAGGGGCTAGTAGATGGTACAATGTGGCCCACAGACAGCTGCTGCTGCACGTGGGACTGCAGGGCCTTTAACTTTCTGCCTGGGAGGGGCCACTGATCCACCCCTATGGGGTCGTTGGTCTTCCAGGTTGACTGAAGTGTGGTGCGCTGCTCGGTTGCCCTGTCTAGAAATCCTGAGATGTTGATAGGATCTCTAGCCTTGACCCCCTTTGGGACAAGAGGTCTCTTCCCCTAAGTGTTATTGTTGCCCGGGTGATGAATGATCTTACTGTAGCAACTGTGCCCTCAGGACCTTCCATGCAGATGTTCTGTGACTCCAGAAGCTGGTAGTGGCTCCCCTGGTAGCTAATAATTACCCCAGCAGCTGGAACCAGGGGCCATTGTTTTAGCCAATCAGAGCAGGAAATTATGGTGATGTCAGCTCCTGTATCTAATACTCCTGAAAGACATATTTTCTCCCTTTACATGACAAAGCACACTTTAGAACGGGTCTATTTCTGCCTGTTGTCTGTGCCCAAATCACCATTGGATCGGTGTGTGTGGTGATCATGTCCAGTAGGAGGCAGGCTCGGGCTCTAACTGTTCCTTTTGGAATGAAAAGGGGAGGGTCTAAGCATAGAGCCTGGACAGTTATCTCCTGCTAAGATGTCAAGGCGAGCACCTCAGGTAATGTAGTGAGTGTCTCCATCCCTTCCCTGGTGTTGGTTAAAATCAAAATTCCTCTGGGCCGTCCTTCAGGCCCGTATTTGCCTTTTGGAATATGGTGAACCTAAATTTAATGGATTGGAATTGAAAAGGCCCCTACTAGCTGCCTTTAGGTTCCAGGGCAGAGCTGTCTTCTGTTTTCTGCAGCGATCGAGCTGTCCTGATGGATCTGAGAAGGTCGCTGTGCTGGTTCTCCACAATATTGGGGAGAGTAGGGCGGAACGGCCTCGCATTTGGTATCATCCCGCAGGGCCTTTCTGTGTCTGTGTGGCTTTTCCTGCAGGCCACCGGTTTTGCTGGTGTTGGAAAGCGTATGGACGAGGAGGGCAGTGAGGACAGTGGTTGTGATGCCTAGAAGGTCTCCAGTAATAGCCTTTATTTTTACAATTCTGTTAAAAATGCCCCATCTCTCCACATATAAAGGAAGGTCCTTTTTCATATGTTTGTGGGTGAGAAACTTACAGGGTATTAGCACCTCTACTACACCCTGACTGGTAGCCTTATCTAGGCTGGCATCATGGTGTACGGATGCCCTAATGGCGCATGCATTGACCATTTGTGAAATGGCAGGTTTTGGGGAAAGTGACATCATCAGAGAAGGACCAAAAAAAGTACAGACATGCAAGTCATTGAGTTTAGTGGCCTGAGGGATTTATGCCTGTTATTTGAGATTTCATTGCTGGGTGAGGAGCTCAGCAGTGCTGCAAGCAGAAGCCTGTCCATTGTGATCCCTATATGATGGCAGTGGAAGTGCCCTGAGTGCACATACAGTGGCAACTTGATGGCTTCTCATGCCACGACACCAAAACTAAATGTGCAAGGTGACTTCCTTGAGTGACATGTGGTCCTTTGAAATATCTACAGGAAGTGGTCTGGAAATGCTTTCTGAGCCTGCTCCTTGGGATCAGCTGTGAGGGGCTGAGGGCTGGCCTGAGCCCGGTGCTGTGTCCCACTGGGAGCAGCCGCACAGGCTCACGTGCAGAGCAGGCACTGCCAGAGGCCCTGGAGATCTCACCTGCCCTGCAGCCACCATTGTCAAGGTGCTGTAAACATCAGCTGGTGCTGACTTTCCCCTTGGACCCCATGGTATAGTCACTATGGGGAATTTCTTTCCTGAAGCCCGTGGTATTTCCCCCTGGCAGGTGTGATGGGGATGCTCGGGGAGTGTGGGGCTTTGGGGGCAGCTGCCCGGGCAGGGGCTGAGCTCGGGGCCCTGTTGGGCCCATGGCCCCCAGCAACAGCAGCAGCGGCAGCGGCAGCCCCAGGGCCCAAAGCCCCGTGGCCCCTGGCCAGCACAGGCTGCCCTGTCCCTGCAGCTGTCACCCGAGTGGGGCCCAGGGGCCAGTGGCCGCTGGCAGCAGCAGGAATGCGGGCAGGGTGAGGATGCCCTGGCTTGGCTTTTGTCTCTGGAACAATGCGGGCTCAGGGCAGTGCAGAGCAGGCTGGGAAGCAGAGCCCAGGTCCTTTGGAGGCACCAAGGCTTAAAGATCAGCCCCTGCAGCAGCCCAGATGCAGGTGGCCCAGTTGCCAAGGCTGTGGTGGCCTTGAGAGTGTGCAGGTGGATTTTGCATGGCTGTGGCCTGCTGGCGGCTCTGGGCCCAGGAGTGCCTATGGCTGCAGCAGGAAGGGTGGCTGAAGGTTTGCTGGCTGCTTTGGTGGCATGGCTGCAGAGGCCAGTGCTGTGAGAGCCCCCTGTGTGAGAGCTGGTGAGAGCTGAGCTCTTGGGGACAGCGCAGCGCCCCAGGCCAGGAAGAGCAGCAGTGCCCAGTGGCAGGAGTGGTGTCAGTGGGAGTCCCTGTGCACAGGGACTCCCAGCCCCAGGCTGGCCGTGCCAGCACCTGCAGGGGCCTCCAGCCCTGGGAAGGCGGAACAAGTGGAACCCACAAGTGTGCAAAGGCTGCCTTTGCCTAAAGGAATGGCCAAGAGAAGTCAGGTTTTCAAAAGAAACAGGATTTATTTGCCGAAGATTGGCAAATCTAGGATATACAGAACATGTTTTAACAATCGTTATAACAACATCAACAGTAATATACAGAACGTATTTACATGGGATCTGATGGGCTAACAATCTTCAAAACGTATTTACAGGAATCTTCAAATGTAGTGAACATATTTACAGGCATCTTCTAAACTTTCAAACTTATTTACAGAAATATTCAAAACTTTCAAACGTATTTACAATGGCGGTGCATCTGTGCCATCATCTGCATGAACCCTGGAAGAAAGGAAACAGCAGAGCTGGACTCAGCTGGCAGCACTGGGCCCAGCAGGGCTGGCAGCTGGGCCCCAGGGGCTGGGCCGGGGCTGGCAGGGCTGGCGTGGCCCCAGGCAAGCGCAGGGCAGGCCGGGGCTGGTGCTTGTGGCAGCACAATCCAGGCCCCCTGCGGGCACCGTGTCCCTGAGCGGGGCCATCCAGCCCAGCCCCAGCCTTGCATCGGGGGACCCAGTGTGTGTGTGGGCAGGGCGTGGGAAGCATCTGCCTGGCTTACTTGTGAAGCTGCTCCTTCATCCAAGGACCATGGGCTCCTCCTCATCCTTCTGGTCAACTTCCATCTCCTCGGTGTCATCCTCCTCCTCTATGTCCATCTCCTCGATGGTCTCCTCCTCATCTAATTCCATGTCCTCCACTGGGTTGGACATGGAAGTAGAAGAGGAGTCCACCTCCATCATCTCTTCCTCATGCAGCCCCTGGTCCACTTCCATCACCTCCACAATATCTCTGTCAATCTGCAAGGGGCAGCACAATCTCCCAGTGGGCTTCCTGTCCCACACCATCCATTCCCACATGGCTAAAGCCTGTCCAAGCCGGGTGCCCCCTGCCTGGCCTGGCATGGCATTGTACCTCCATGGGCACAGCAGAGCACATCCTGCTGGTATTGGCGCTCCAGATCAGGCAGCAGCGAAAGCCCAGGCAGCAGCAGCACCTCAGCGCTGAGGGTCAGAGCGCAGACTGAGCAGCGAGTGACCCTTGGCAGCCGGTGAAGTGTCTGCTGTGCTTGTTTCCAGGTCCTGGACGTTCCACCTGGAACCCTCTGGTAGCTGTGATGTCACTGACATTTCAGGGCCGCTGCGCAGTTGGAGATGGGGATGGCAGAATGATCAAATCCTTGAATGGTTTGGCTTGGAAGGGAGCCTCAAGATGATGTCGTTCCAAGCTGAGCAAGCTCCCAGCAGAGCAGGTTGCTGCGGCCCCTGTCCCACCTGGCCTTGGATGTTGCTGGGGATGGGGCATCCACAGCCTCTGTGCACTGGTCCCTGTGTCAGGGACAATCACTCTGAGAGTAAAGAACTTCTTCCCTTCATTTAATCTCTTCTACCTCTTACAGTTTGATCGCGTTCCTCCGCGTCCTGTCACTACAGTTTCTGACCATAAGTCCTCTCCCACTTCCCTGTGTCAGGCTCTTCCTGCAGGGTCACACGTGTAGCTGAACCTGCAGAGAGGAGAGAGAGAAGCCAAGTACCAGTCAGAGAAAGTGGGGAAAGTGGCCTGAGGACTGAGAGAAGAAGGATAAAGAAGAAACATGCAAGGCTTTGCGTTGGGTGTGCTGCGGGATTCATGCCTTTTATTCGAGGCCAGGTTCCCTTGTGCACTCAGTTTCTGTGTTTCAGCCTGCCCACAGCCAGCCTCTTTGAGCGACCTGCACTCCCAGAGCTGGGAGCATGCTTGCTTAAACTGCTGGTGAACGAGGTGAGAGAGGGATCTTTGTGTGGAACTGCAAACACTTCAGTGGATTACACTGAAGAGGGTCCAGGAAGGGAGCCAAAATGGGGCTGCGCACACAGCGGGAAAATGGGGGGGTGGAAATCGGGGTAGCATTGCAGTAAGGCAGGTCCAAAATGGTACAAGAGAGGGGAGAACATTCTTGAGTGAGTACATATAAGAAAAATACAGCAGTTGAACTGGGTGATACCAACAAACGGTCTGCATCACCATGAGCCAGCAAATGCCCATGGGCGACACCATTGCATTCAGAGCGATGTCTCTCTTTTACCTTGGTCACTTTGCCCTGAGGTATTACAGTTCCAATGGTAGGCCCCTGGGCCCCCACAGCTCCCCCCTTTTTGTTGTCTATAAAGAGGGCTTCTGCCATAGAGTTTTGCAGGCATTTGGCAAAAATTGATAAATTAACTAACACAATGAATACAATAAACCAAGTCCACAAAACCGTCTTAAAGATGAAAGCCAGCCTTTCATCCCCCAATATTTGATAATCCAGTGAACCAGTCGTTGTTGCCTTCCATCTGGATCTTGTTTCCTTGATCTTTTAGCAGCTGGATGCCCTGGTATACTGACTCCCTATGTGACAGCAGGATGAAAAAACACATGCCTTCAAGTGCCTGACAGGCATGGCCATGGCCATGAAATTTTGGCTTGTCTGTGGAAGCGCCCAGCTGAAGGCATCCTGCTCAGTGAGGAGCATCCAGATTCCTGTTCAGTAGCAACCAATGGCAGCATCCTCTGACTTTAGCTAATTTATTATCTGGAGGCTTGGGTGTCCTAAAAGTAAACAGATAAAGTGAGTAGAAGATGAAACATTAAGTTCAGGTCCCACTAAACTTTTCTCTTCTGTAAGCTAAGGGTGTGAACACAGCTCATTAGAAGAATCACATATCAATGCTAAATATAGCTTTTACAAATGTTAATTCATATATCCTGGTTAGTTGTGTCTGAGCTATCTTGGTCTTGGTGTGTGTGGTCAATGCTGCTTAGGAGATCTTCTGCCCTTCTCCTTCTTTACCAGGCTGCTGCTGTCTCTCTTAGGCTTCCATTCCGTTCTTCTGATGGTGGCTCTGGTGTTTGCCTCATTGTTCCCAGAAAGAGTTTTTATGTATTTTGCTGGGATCGATCTTAGGAGTGTTGCGGTAGAGACAAGGGCGTCTTCTCTTTCCCAAGTAATTAATGGGTAGGTGCCCATAAATTGTTTAGATTCAGGTTCTTTGAGCAACACAGGTGGCTGTTCTTTTAATTGGGCTGTGGTTGAATTAGTAAACTGACTGATGACGGGGGGAGTTGTCTCCATAAATGAGTTGTTCAAAAAGTTGAGTACATAAAAGGCCTTGGCCAGTCTGTCAATGGAAGATAATATCTGTATTACCCCTCTCAGTTGATCAAGGATCCTTTTGATGGCTCAGTGGGCCCTCTCGGCTATGGACTGTCCTGTGGCGGAGTGTGGTATGCCTGTGACATTTTTTATACCCCAGTGGTCAGAAGCTTGTTGGAATCAGTGCAATGTATAAGCAAGAGCATTATCAGTTTTAATTTCCTGTGGAAGTGCTAAGGTGGAAAAAACGAAAAAGTAATGTTTTATAGCATCTTCTGATTTTTCACCAGCATGGGCAGAGGCAAAAACTACACAGGAAAAGGTGTCGAATGAGACGTGGATGTATTTTAGTCTGCCCAAATGGGCTTAGTGTGTGATGTCTGATTGCCAGATGTGGAGACTCTCTAGTGCTCTTGGATTGGCTCCAGCTCTGGCAGAAGCAAGGCCGTGTTCCTGACAATTTGGGCAGGTGGCTACAATGGCTCTTGCTGGGTCTTGGTTAATTTTGAACATCCTGAGCAGCGCAGGAATGTTTTGATGGTAGAATTGGTGGCTGATCCTAGTATGTGTAAATTTGATTTGAGGCGTATTGCAGTGTTTCAGATGTTTGAAGTAGGCAATTGAGGTGCTCTGGAGTGAGAAGTAAGTATATATTCAGAAGGTCTGTTCCTGCAAGGGAGCACAGATGTTCTCTAGCTTTCCTGATTAGTTCTGGAATAACTTTCTGTGGGATTGTTATCGTTTTAGTAGGTCGGTGTGCTCTGAAAACGCATTCAATTTCTATGAGGGGATCTGAGAAAGTTGAGTCCCACTGAAACAGTAATGCATGGAATTTTGGACTTACACCAAGGATTGCCAGGGAGAAAGGAAAATTAGGGTGGTATCTGTGTGCCTGTTTAGTTTGAATCACCCAGGAGACCTTTTGTAGAGCTGCTTCTGCCTCCGGTATCAGTGGTCACAGTCGAGTCCTTCTCTGCCTTTAAGGAGCAGGAACAGTGGGACAAGATCTTCTGTGGAGATTCCCAGCAGTGAACGTACCCAACTGATGCTTCCACAGAGCTGGTGGAGTCTCCGCAGAATCTTTGGGTTGTCTTTGATGTGCAGTGCTGTCACCGACATCTTTTCATAAAAATCCTTTCTTTAGGATTTTCCCTTCTGGGAAGCTGAGGCCCCATAAAAAGGACGTAAACAATGGTTATCTGCTGCTGTGAAATGCAACAGGTGCAGCTGTGATTGGCCCATGTTGGATGTGTACAATAAATGGCCAATCAAGGACCGAGCCCTCTCTGGGATGGAGTCGGGGAAAGCTCCTTTGTTATTGATTCTTTTTCTATTCTAGCTTAGCTAGCCTTCTGAGAACTTCTCCTTATATTCTTTTTAGTATAATAATAATGTGGTATAAATAGAATAAAATAATAAATCAAGCCTTCTGAACATGGATTCAACATTCTCCTCTCTCTTCATCCTACAACCCTTGCGACCACTTTGACACAGTGCTTGAGGTGTGATGGTTCCCTGTGTGCTTTTTAGGCCGAGCTACATCAAGGGGGCTCAAAACCTTTCTGCTGTACTGCAGTGATGACATCATGTACTGCAAAGTCCAAAACGATGTGAGCTTCTGCACAAACTAATATATGGTCCATGTACTCAAAAATGATAGCATTAGGATATCTTTTCCGGCTGGGCGAGAGAATTTGGGCTGCAAGGCATTGACAAGTAGCTGGGTTCTTCATCATTTCTTTGAGGCAATACGGTCCACTGGTACCTATGTAAAGGTGCTTGTCAATTTGGGGACGGAAAAGGCAAACAAGGGGCTTTCATTGGGTTGCAAGGAGAAGTCCAAAAAAGCAGTCATTTAGACGTATAACAAGCATCTGCCAGTCTCGGGGTATGATGGAGGCTGAGGGCAGGCTGGGCAGGAGGGCACCCGTGTCCTCAATGACCTCGTTGATTTTTCTGAGGTCCTGCAGGAGCCGCCTCTTGTCCTTGCCAGGCTTTCATATGATAATGACAGGTGCATTGCAGGGGCTAGTAGATGGTACAATGTGGCCCACAGACAGCTGCTGCTGCACGTGGGACTGCAGGGCCTTTAACTTTCTGCCTGGGAGGGGCCACTGATCCACCCCTATGGGGTCGTTGGTCTTCCAGGTTGACTGAAGTGTGGTGCGCTGCTCGGTTGCCCTGTCTAGAAATCCTGAGATGTTGATAGGATCTCTAGCCTTGTCCCCCTTTGGGACAAGAGGTCTCTTCCCCTAAGTGTTATTGTTGCCCGGGTGATGAATGATCTTACTGTAGCAACTGTGCCCTCAGGACCTTCCATGCAGATGTTCTGTGACTCCAGAAGCTGGTAGTGGCTCCCCTGGTAGCTAATAATTACCCCAGCAGCTGGAACCAGGGGCCATTGTTTTAGCCAATCAGAGCAGGAAATTATGGTGATGTCAGCTCCTGTATCTAATACTCCTGAAAGACATATTTTCTCCCTTTACATGACAAAGCACACTTTAGAACGGGTCTATTTCTGCCTGTTGTCTGTGCCCAAATCACCATTGGATCAGTTAGTGTGGTGATCATGTCCAGTAGGAGGTAGGCTCGGGCTCTTACTGTTCCTTTTGGAATGAAAAGGGGAGGGTCTAAGTAGAGAGCCTGGACAGTTATCTCCTGCAAAGATGTCAAGGCGAGCGCCTCAGGTAATGTAGTGAGTGTCTCCATCCCTTCCCTGGTGTTGGTTAAAATCAAAATTCCTCTGGGCCATCCTTCAGGCCCGTATTTGCCTTTTGGAATATGGTGAACCTAAATTTAATGGATTGGAATTGAAAAGGCCCCTACTAGCTGCCTTTAGGTTCCAGGGCAGAGCTGTCTTCTGTTTTCTGCAGCGATCGAGCTGTCCTGATGGATCTGAGAAGGTCGCTGTGCTGGTTCTCCACAATATTGGGGAGAGTAGGGCGGAACGGCCTCGCATTTGGTGTCATCCCGCAGGGCCTTTCTGTGTCTGTGTGGCTTTTCCTGCAGGCCACCGGTTTTGCTGGTGTTGGAAAGCGTATGGACGAGGAGGGCAGTGAGGACAGTGGTTGTGACGCCTAGAAGGTCTCCAGTAATAGCCTTTATTTTTACAATTCTGTTAAAAATGCCCCATCTCTCCACATATAAAGGAAGGTCCTTTTTCATATGTTTGTGGGTGAGAAACTTACAGGGTATTAGCACCTCTACTACACCCTGACTGGTAGCCTTATCTAGGCTGGCATCATGGTGTACGGATGCCCTAATGGCGCATGCATTGACCATTTGTGAAATGGCAGGTTTTGGGGAAAGTGACATGAGGGATGAGAGAAGGACCAAAAAAAGTACAGACATGCAAGTCATTGAGTTTAGTGGCCTGAGGGATTTATGCCTGTTATTTGAGATTTCATTGCTGGGTGAGGAGCTCAGCAGTGCTGCAAGCAGAAGCCTGTCCATTGTGATCCCTATATGATGGCAGTGGAAGTGCCCTGAGTGCACATTGAGAGGCACCTTCATGGCTTCTCATGCCACGACACCAAAACTAAATGTGCAAGGTGACTTCCATGAGTGACATGTGGTCCTTTGAAATATCTACAGGAAGTGGTCTGGAAATGCTTTCTGAGCCTGCTCCTTGGGATCAGCTGTGAGGGGCTGAGGGCTGGCCTGAGCCCGGTGCTGTGTCCCACTGGGAGCAGCCCCACAGGCTCACGTGCAGAGAAGGCCCTGCCAGAGGCCCTGGAGACCTCACCTGCCCTGCAGCCACCATTGTCAAGGTGCTGTAAACATCAGCTGGTGCTGACTTTCCCCTTGGACCCCGTGGTATAGTCACTATGGGGAATTTCTTTCCTGAAGCCCGTGGTATTTCCCCCTGGCAGGTGTGATGGGGATGCTTGGGGAGTGTGGGGCTTTGGGGGCAGCTGCCCGGGCAGGGACTGAGCTCGGGGCCCTTTTGGGCCCATGGCCCCCAGCAACAGCAGCAGCAGCAGAAGCCCCAGGGCCCAAAGCCCCGTGGCCCCTGGCCAGCACAGGCTGCCCTGTCCCTGCAGCTGTCACCCGAGTGGGGCCCAGGGTCCAGTGGCCGCTGGCAGCAGCAGGAATGCGGGCAGGGTGTGGATGCCCTGGCTTGGCTTTTGTCTCTGGAACAATGTGGGCTCAGGGCAGTGCAAAGCAGGCTGGGAAGCAGAGCCCAGGTCCTTTGGAGGCGCCAAGGCTTAAAGATCAGTCCCTGCAGCAGCCCAGATGCAGGTGGCCCAGTTGCCAAGGCTGTGGTGGCCTTGAGAGTGTTCAGGTGGATTTTGCATGGCTGTGGCGTGCTGGCGGCTCTGGGCCCAGGAGTACCGGTGCCTGTGGTAATTTTGAACATCCTGTGCAGCACAGAAATGGTTTGATGGTAGAATTGGTAGCTGATCTTTGCCTGTTTAAAGACTGTCTGAGGCGTATTGCAGTGGTTCAGATGTTTCAAGTAGGCAATTGAGATGCTCTGGAGTGAGAAGTAAGTATATATTCACAAGGTCTCTTCCTGCAAGGGAGCACTGATTTTTTCTAGCTTTCCTGATTAATTGTGTAATACCTTTCTGTTGGATTGTTATCATTTTAGTAGGTTGGTGTGCTCTGAAGACACATTCAATTTGTATTTGGGGATCTGAGATAGTTGAGTCCCCCTGAAACAATACTGAATGGAATTTTGGACTTACACCAAGCATTGCCAGGGAGAAAGGAAAATCAGGGTGGTGTCTGTGTGCGTGTTTAGTTTGAATCACCCAGGATACCTTTTGTACAGCTGCTTTTGCCTCCAGTGTCAGTGATCACGGGAATCGAGTCCTTCTCTGCCTTTAAGGAGCAGGAACAGTGGCATGAGATCTTCTGTGGTGATTCCCAGCAGTGAGCGTACCCAACTCATACTTCCACAGAGCTGGTGGAATTCATGCAGAGTCTTTGAGTTGTCCTTGATGTGCAGTGTTTAGCCTGTGATGGTTCTCTCTGTGCATTTTAAGCCGAGATACTTCCAGGGGTCTGTCTTTTGGACTTTATCTGTTGCAATCACAAAACCTTTCTGCTGTACCGCCGTGATGACCTCTTGTATTGCAACGTGCAAAATGATTTCAGCTTCTGCACAGACTAATATATGGTCCATGTAATGAAAAATGATAGCAGTAGGACATCTTTTCCAGCTTTGTGAACGAATTTGGTCTGCAAGGCATTGACATGTAGTTGGGGTCTTCTACATTCTTTGAGGCAATGCAGTCCATGGGTACCTCTGTAACAGTGCATGTCCATTTGGGGCCGGAAAAGGCAAACAAGGGGCTTTCATTGGGTTGCAAGGAGAAGTCAAAAGAGCAGTCATTTAGATGTATAAAAACCATCTCCCAAACTCGATGTAACTTGGAGCCTGAGGGATGGCTGGACTGGAGGGCACCCGTGTCCTCAGTGACCTCGTTGATTTTCCAGAGGTCCTGCAGGAGCCGCCTCTTGTCTTTGCCAGGCTTTCATAAGATAATGACAGGCACATTGCAGGGGCTAGTAGATGGTACAATGTGGCCCACAGGCAGCTGCTCCTGCATGTGGGACTGCAGGGCCTTTAACTTTCTGCCTGGGAGGGGCCACTGATCCACCCCTATGGGGTCGTTGGTCTTCCAGGTTGACTGAAGTGTGGCGCACTGCTCGGTTGCCCCATCTAGAAATCTTGAGGTGTTGATAGGATCTCTAGCCTTGTCCCCCATGGGGAAAAGAGACCTTTTCACAAATTGTTATTGGTGCCTGGGTGATGAATGATCTTACTGTAGCAACTGTGCCCTCAGGACCTTCCATGCAGATGATACTGTGACTCCAGAAGCTGGTAGTGGCTCTCCCGATGCCAATAATCACTCCAGCAGCTGGAACAAGGGGCCATTCTTTTGCCAGTCAAAAAGGGAAATTATGGTGGTGTCAACGCCTGTTTCTAATAGTCGTGAAAGACATCTCTTTCTCCCTTTACATGACAAAGCACACTTTAGAATGGGTCTATTTGTGCCTGTTGTCTGTGCCCACATCACCATGGGATCAGCTGGTGTGGGGATCATATCCTGTGGGAGGTAGGCTCTGGCTCTAACTGTTCCTTTTGGAATGAAAAGGGACTAAGCATAGAGCCTGGACAGTTATCTCCTGCAAAGAGGTCAAGTTGAGTACCTCAGGTAGTATAGTGAGTGTCTCCATCCCTTCCCTGATGTTGGTTAAAATCAAAATGTCTCTGGGCTGTCCGTCAGGCCTGCCTTTTGGAATATGGTGAACATAAATATCATGGATTGGAATTGAAAAGGCGCTTACCAGCTGCCTTTAGGTTCCAGGACAGAGCTGTCTTCTGTCGAGTTTTGTGCAGCGATCGAGCTGTCCCACTGGATCTGAGAAGGTCGCTGTGCTGGTTCTCCACGATGTTGGGGAGAGTAGGGCAGAACGGCCTCGCATTTGGTGTCATTGCGCGGGGCCTTTCTGTGTCTGTGTGGGGTTTCCCGCAGGCCACCGGTTTTGCTGGTGTTGGAAAGCGTGTGGATGAGGGGGGCAGTGAGGACAGTGGCTGTGACACCTAGAAGGTCCCTGCTAACAGCCTGTATTTTTACGATTCTGTCAAAAATGCCTCATCTCCCATTTCCCCAGATTTAAAGCCAGGTCCTTTTTCGTGTGTATGTCAGGGAATAGCTTGGGAGGCTACTAGCACCTCTTCTACACCCTGACTGGTAGCCTTATGTAGGCTGGCATCACGGTGTATGGTTGCCCTAAGTGTGCATGCCTTGACCATTTGTGCAATGGTAGGCTTTGGGTTGAGGGGTAGAAAGGGTAATATGTGTTTTCAGGTGTTGTTAAGATTTTTTTCAGCAAGGATAGGAAGTAGTAACTTCCTGACTTTTGTATGTTCACCTTGCTTCTCTATTACTTGTGTAAGGTGATCATTAAATTTTATAAATTATGCCCAGGTCCCTGCAGATTGTCTGTGAGATCTAGAGTAGGTGTTCCTCCATTGGGTGTCTGCATGAGAGCTGTCTTTCAGCACTTTTATCACTTCTAACACAGTTCAGGGAAGGTGTCTTGCGTGATTCTCAGGTTTAATGAAATTTTCCTCCCGGGCTAGATGGACTAGTGTTAGGTGTACCCGCCTGTCTTCTCTAGCATAGTCTTTTAATAGTTGTTGTATTAGATTTTTCCCCATTCCTTCTCACAGAACAAATTCAGTGGAGAGAGTAGGATGTGCATGAAATGGCGCAGATTGTGAGCCCCATTACATGTGCAGCAAAGAGGCCATTTAAGAAATTATTAAAATACTGTGAGCCCCTCCCATGGTCTTTTGCTGCTTTATGAAGGTCTTTCATCTGCCTTGTGTGACAGCTTCCCATCAGAGGTTAGCCCCCCTCTGGTACTGCACCGGTGCTGCTTGTATTTTAGCTACCAATTCCCAGTTCCCCTCTCAGCCGCGAGCTTCTCCATCCTCTACCAAGAATCCTCAGGCTCATGCTGAAGGTGGGATGACCCTTCCCTCTCCTCTCCAGAAGAGGGAACTTGTTCTTTGGCAGAGGAGCGGGGCCTTGGGGTGACTGGCCAGGCCCGGTGTTGTGGGCCTCTGGTAGCCAAGATGGCGGCCTTCCGGTTACCGCCCCTCACACTTCCGGCTCCGACAGCGTGGGATCCGTAAGGGGCTGAGTTGGAGGGGGTAGGGCAGCGGGAGTAGGCAAGGAAGCGCTGGATCCCAATGCACGGGTGGTTCCTGACGCAGAGCTGGGACCCAACATAGGGCCATGACCCGATAAAACAGCTGGGGGTGGGAGGGTGTTTGATGTTGACAACCCCCTCCAGAGGAGGGACTCCATTTTGTGAGCTAACTGAGGGGCATCCAGGGAGGAGAGGTACTGGAGAAGGGGTTAATGTAGAATCCAGGCCTGTGTGATCCGTACAGACCAGGGCAGGGGGTAGAGAAGGAGGGGCGATGGCAGATAGCAGGTGGCTTGTCTGTGCTTTACAGCAGTTTCCGTCTCTCATCCTTATCTTGGTATCAGTGGGTTCAGGAATGCCAGGGGCAGAACAGAAAGTCTGGGTTGAATATTAGAACTTTGAACCCTTGAGAAAACTCTATAAATCATATGAAAAAGTGGAAAAAATTTTGCAACTCTTCTCACTCCCTGAGTTTTCTAAAAATAGAGACTTTCCCTAACTCTGTCCCTGAATGATAAAAGATGAACAGAATACACAAAAATGACTGGGAACTCTTTAAAGAGCCAATGAACAAATGACTTCCAACTTCCCTCAGCAAAAGTCTTCCCCTCTAAAAGGACAACCTCCCTAACTCGAAATTATGTATCCCTCTCAGCTTTGGAAAATTTGTTACCCATAGCTGCCCCTGATGTAAAGGGTGGCCCACCCAGAGGACTGGAAAATCACCCAAGGATCCTGCACTGCAGGCAGCTGTCTCCCCATTGATTGCATGGTGGTGCTGGATGCAGAGGTGCCAAAATATCCCCTGAGCTTCAGCAGCTGAGCCAGCCCTCATCCCTCATACTGCTAGAGGGTGCCGACACAGCATTTAGGAAGCCTTGATACAACTGATAAAACATTGTATTTTGAGGGCTGCCTCACTTTTCTTTAATTTGTCATTTTTGTCGTGAGGTAGCATAGTTCCAGAAAATACGCCCATGGGCCTGCACAACTATGCGTCCTCCTGAGATATCACTGATAGTAAGGAGCTCAACAGTGCTGAAAGCTGAGGCCTGTTCTTTGTGTTGCCATTGGGATGGCAGTGGAAGTGCCCTGAGTGCACATTCAGATGCACCTTCACGGCTTCTCATGCCACAGCACCAAAACTAAATGTGCAAGGTGATTTCCTTGAATGACATGTAGTCCTTTGAAATATCTACAGGAAGTGGTCTGGAAATGCTTTCTGAGCCTGCTCCGTGGGATCAGCCATGAGGGGCTGAGAGCTGGCCTGAGCCCGGTGCTGTGTCCCCCTGGGAGCAGCCCCACAGGCTCACGTGCAGAGAAGGCCCTGCCAGAGGCTCTGGAGATCTCACCTGCCCTGCAGCCACCATTGTAAAGGTGCTGTAAACATCAGCTGGTGCTGTCTTTTCCCTTGGACCCCTTAGTTTAGTCATTATTGGGAATTTCTTTCCTGTAGCCCGTGGTATTTCACCCAGGCAGCTGTGCTGGGGATACTTTGAGTGTGTGGGGCCTTGGGGGTAGCTGGCCGGGCAGGGCCTGAGCTCGGGGCCCTGTTGGGCCCATGGCCCCCAGCAGCAGCAGCAGCAGCAGCCCCAGGGCCCACAGCCCCATGGCCCCTGGCCAGCACAGGCTGCCCTGTCCCTGCAGCTGTCACCCGAGTGGGGCCCAGGGCCCTGTGGCCGCTGGCAGCAGCAGGAATGCGGGCAGCGTTAGGATGCCCTGGCTTCGCTATTCTCTCTGGAACAAAGCGGGCTAAGGGCAGTGCAGAGCAGGCTGGGAAGCAGAGCCCAGGGCCTGTGGAGGCTGCAAGGCTTAAAGATCAGTCCCTGCAGCAGCCCAGATGTAGCTGGCCCAGTTGCCAAGGCTGTGGTGGCCTTGAGAGTGTGCAGGTGGATTTTGCATGGCTGTGGCCTGCTGGCGGCTCTGGGCCCAGGAGTGCCTGTGGCTGCAGCAGGAAGGGTGGCTGAAGGTTTGCTGGCTGCTTTGGTGGTATGGCTGCAGAGGCCAGTGCTGTGAGAGCCTCCTGTGTGAGAGCTGGTGAGAGCTGAGCCCTTGGGGACAGCGCTGTGGCCCAGGCCAGGAAGAGCAGCAGTGCCCAGGGCCAGGAGTGGTGTCAGTGGGAGTCCCTGTGCACAGGGACCCCCAGCCCCAGGGTGGCTGTGCCAGCACCCCCAGGGACCTGCAGGCCCGGGAAAACAGAACAAGTGGAACCCACAAATGTGCAAAGGCTGCCCATGCCCAAAGGAATGGCCAAGAGAAGTCAGGTTTTAAAAAGAAACAGGATTTATTTGCCGAAGATCGGCAAATCTAGGATTTACAGAACATGTGTCATTATAACAATCGTTATAACAACAACAACAAAAACGTACAGAACATATTTACATGGGATCTGATGGGGTAACAATCTTCAAAACGTATTTACAGAGAACTTCTAACGTAGAAAACATATTTACAGGAAACTTCTAAACTTTCAAACATATTTACAACGGCATCGGAGCAGTGCCATCATGTGAATGAGTCCTGTAAGAAAGGAAACAGCAGAGCTGGACTCAGCTGGCAGCACTGGGCCCAGCAGGGCTGGCAGCTGGGCCCCAGGGGCTGGGCCAGGGCTGGCAGGGCTGGCGTGGCCCCAGGCAAGCGCAGGGCAGGCCGGGGCTGGTGCTTGTGGCAGCACAATCCAGGCCCCCTGCGGGCACCGTGTCCCTGAGCGGGGCCATCCAGGCCAGCCCCAGCCTGGCGTCAGGGGACCCAGTGTGTGTGTGGGCAGGGCGTGGGAAGCATCTGCCTGTCTTACCTGTGGGGCTCCATCTTCATCCAAGGACCATGGGCTCCTCCTCATCGTTCTCATCTACTTCCATGTCCTCGATGTTGTCCTCATCATCCACCTCCATCTCCTCGATGGTCTCCTCCTCGTCTAATTCCATGTCCTCAACAGGGGAGGACATGGAAGTAGAGGAGGAGTCCACCTCCATCATGTCATCCTCTTCCAGACCCTGGTCCACATCCATCACCTCCACAATGTCTCTGTCAGTCTGCAAGGGGCAGCGCAATCTCCCAGTGGGCTTTCTTTCCCACACCATCCATTCCCACATGGCTGCAGCCTGCCCAAGCCGGGTGACCCCTGCATGGCATGGCACTGTACCTCCATTGGCACAGCAGAGCACATTCTGCCGGGATTGGCACTCCAGAGCAGGCGTCAGGAAAAGCCCAGGCAGCAGCAGCACCGCAGCACTGAGGGTCAGAGCGCAGGGTGAGCAGCAACTGACCCTTGGCAGCCGGTGCCGTCTCTGCTGTGCTCGTTTCCAGGTCCTGGACGTTCCACCTGGAACCCTCTGGAAGATGTGATGTCACTGAAGATTCAGGGGTGCTGTGCAGTGGGAGATGGGGATGGCAGAATGATCCAATCCTTGAATGGTTTTGCTTGGAAGGGACCCTCAAGATGATCTGGTTCCTAGCTGAGCAAGCTCCCAGCAGAGCAGGTTGCTGCAGCCCCTGTCCCACCTGGCCTTGGATGTTGCTGAGGATGGGGCATCCACAGCCTTTCTGCACTGGTCCCTGTTTCATTGACAAGCACCCTGGGAGTAAAGAACTTCTTCCCATTATCAAATCTCCTCTACCTCTTGCAGTTTGATCCCATTCCTCCTTGTTCTGTCACTAAAGTTCCTGACAAAGTGTGTTCTGCCCCTTCCCTTTGGGTCAGGCTGTTCCTGCAGGGTCATATGTGTGCCTGGACCTGCAGACAGGAGAGAGAGAATCCATGTTCCCTGTCAGAAATGATGGGGAAAGCGGCATGAGGACTGAGAGCATAAGGAAAAAGTAGAGACATGCAAGTCTTTTCTTTGGTAGGTTGCGGGATTCGTGCCTTTTATTAGAGGCCAGGTTCCCTGGTGCACTCAGGTTCTCTGTTTCAGCCTGTCCACAGCCAGCCTCTGTGTGTGACCTGCACACGCAGAGCTGGGAGCATGCTTGGTTAAACTGCTGGTGAACGAGATGAGAGAGGGATCTTTGTGTGGAACTGCAAACGCATCAGTGGATTGCACTGAAGAGCGTCCAGGAACAGAGACAAAATTGGGCTTGGCACACAGAGGGAAAATTGGGGGGAAAAGCTGGGGAGCAATGGAAAGAGCCAGGACTGAAACGGTACAGGAGAGGCTAGGACCTTCTAGGGGGAATACATATGAGGAAAATACAGCAGTTGAACCGGGTGATACCAATAAAATGCCACGAGCCTGCAAATGCCCATGGGCGACACCATTGCATTCAGAGCGGTGTCTCTCTTTTACCTTGGTCACTTTGCCCAGAGGTATTACAGTTCCAGTGGTAGGCCCCTGGGCCCTCACTACTGCCCCCTTTTTGTTGTCTATAGAGAAGGCTTCTGCCATAGAGTTTTGCAGGCATTTAGCAAAAAAGGATAAAGTATCCAACACAGTGAATATGATAAACAACACCCACACAACAGTCTTAAGCAAAGATGTAAGCCAGCCTTTCATCCCCCAGTGGTTGGAAAGTCCAGTGAACCAGTCATTGTTGCCTACCATCTGCATCTTGTTTCCTTGATCTTTCAGCAGCTGGATGCCCTGGTATACCGACTCCCTATGCGACAGCAGGTAGAAAAAACACATGCCTTCAAATGCCTGACAGGCTTGTACATGGACAAGAATTTGTGGCTTGTCTGTGGAAGCACCCAGCTGAAGGCATGTGGCTCAGTGAGGAGCATCCAGATTGCTGTTCAGTAGCAACCAACGGCAGCATCCTCTGACTTTGGTAATTTAGTATCTGGAGGCTTGGGTGTACTAAAAGTAAACAGATTAAGAGATTAGAAGGTGTAACTTGAGTTGTGATCCCACTAAACTTTCTCTTCTATAAGGCAAGGGTGTGAACACATCTCATTAGAAGAGCCATATATATCAATGCTAAAATATAATTTTGACAAATGTTAAGTCATATATCCTGGTTAATGAGGTCTGAGCTATTTTGGTCTTGGTGTGTGTGGTCAACGCTGCTTAGGAGATCTTCTTCTGTCCTTCTTTTTCTTCTTTCCCAGGCTGCTGCTGTCTCTCTTAGTCTTTCATTCTG
The DNA here is from genome assembly GCF_027579445.1 of Ammospiza nelsoni. Taxonomy (NCBI): domain Eukaryota; kingdom Metazoa; phylum Chordata; class Aves; order Passeriformes; family Passerellidae; genus Ammospiza; species Ammospiza nelsoni. The sequence continues at coordinate 1,442,457 of NC_080661.1, read as the reverse complement.
TTCTTCTGATGGTGGCTGTGGTGTTTGCCTCGCAGTTCCCAGAAACAGTTTTTTTGTATTTTGCTGGGATCGATCTTAGGAGTGTTGCTGTAGATACAAGGGCATCTTCTCTTCCCCAAGTAATCAATGGGAAGGTGCCGATAATTTGTTTAGATTCAGGGTTTTTGTCAACACAGGTGGCTGGTCTTTTAATTGGGCTGCAGCTGATTTAGTAAAATGCCTAATGACTGGGGGAGTTGGCTCCATAAATGAGTTGTTCAAAAAGTTGAGTACGGAAAAGGCCTTGGCCAGTGTTTCAATGGGAGATAATATCTGGATTACCCCTCTCAGTTGATCAAGGATCCTTTTGATGGATCAGTGGGCCCTCTCAGCCATGGACTGTCCTGTGGTGGAGTGTGGTACGCCAGTGACATGTTTTATACCCCAGTGGTCAGAAAGCCCCTTGTTGGAATCAATGCAAGGTATAAGCAAGAGCATTATCAGTTTAAATTTCCTGTGGAATTGCTAAGGTGGAAAAAACAAAAAAGTAATGTTTTATAGCATCTTCTGAGTTTTCTGCAGCATGGACAGAGCCAAAAAACGCACTGGTAAAGGCATCGATTGAGAATGGGGTGTATTTTAGTCTGTCCAAAGGAGCTCAGTGTGTGATGTCTGATTGCCAGATGTGGAGACTCTCTAGTCCTCTTGGACTGACTCCTGCTGTGACAGAAACAAGGCCATGTTCCTGACAATTTGGGCAGGTGGCTACAATGGATCTTGCTGGGTATGGGGTAATTTTGAACATCCTGAGCAGCGCAGGAATATTTTGGTGGTAGAATTGATGGCTGATCCTGTCTGTGTAAAAATTATCTAAGGCGTATTGCAGCGGTTCAGATGTTTGAAGTAGGCAATTGAGGTGCTCTTGAGTGTGAAGTAAGTAAATATTCACAAGGTCTATTCCTGCAAGGGAGCACAGACGCTCTCTAGGTTTCCTGCAATAGTTCTACAATAACTTTCTGTTGGGTTGTTATCGTTTTAGTAGGTTGGTGTGCTCTGAAAACGCATTCAATTATTATCAGGATCTGAGATAGTATAGTCCCACTGAAACAACAATGTATGGAATTTTGGACTTACACCAAGGATTGCCAGGGAGAAAGGAAAAGTAGTGTGGTATCTGTGTGCCTGTTTAGTTTGAATCACCCAGGAGACCTTTTGTACAGCTGCTTCTGCCTCTGGTGTCAGTGATCACGGGAATCAAGTCCTTCTCTGCCTTTAAGAAGCAGCAGGAACAGTGGCATGAGATCTTCTGTGGTGATTGCCAGGAGTGAACGTACCCAACTGATTGTTCCACAGAGCATTTCGAGTTCTTGCAGAGTCTTTGGGTTGTCCTTAATGTGCAGTGTTTAGCTTGTGATGGTTCTCTCTGTGCTCTTTAGCCCAAGGTACTTCCAGGGGGCTGTCTTTTGAGCTTTATCTGCTGCAATCTCAAAACCCTTCTGCTGTACCACAGCGATGACATCTTGTACTGCAACGTCCAATATGATTTGAGCATCTGCACAAATGACTGTATCGTCCATGTAATGAAAACTGATAGCATTAGGATGTCTTTTCCACCTGGGTGAGAGAATTTGGGCTCAAAGCCATTGACAAATATTTGAGCTACTCTTCTTTGTTGGAGGCAATGCAGTCCACTGGTACCTCTGTAAAGGTGTTTGGTGGTTCAGGTGCGGACAAGGCAAACCAGGGGATGTCATTTGGAATGGTGGGGACATCAAAAAAGTAGTCATTAAGATCTATAACAACCCTCTGCCAATAACTGTGAAATAAAATTACAATTGGACGAAACCTCCCTGAACTAGCCTTCCTTCACATCTCAACCCGTACAATCTTCAAAGCAATGCTCTTCCTATGCTCAGGCTCCACCAATCACAGCCTAAATGTCGAACAAGATATCCAAAACATTGGAGGACTCCAAAAGATGCTACCCACAACTACGGCATGGTGCACCATTGGCAATCTCGAGGTAACATGGAGGCTGAGGGCAGGCCGGACAGAAGGGCACCCATGTCCTCGATGACCTCGTTGATTTTCCTGACGTCCTGCAGGAGCCGCCTCTTGTCTTTGCCAGGCTTTCATATGATAATGACAGGTGCATTGCAGGGGCTAGTAGATGGTACAATGTGGCCCACAGACAGCTGCTCCTGCACGTGCGACTGCAGGGCCTTTAACTTTCTGCCTGGGAGGGGCCACTGATCCACCCCTATGGGGTCGTTGGTCTTCCAGGTTGACTGAAGTGTGACGCGTTGCTCTGTGGCCCCGTCTAGAAATCCTGAGGTGTTGATAGGATTTCTAGCCTTGTCCCCCTTTGGGACAAGAGGTCTTTTCCTCAAGTTGTTATTGGTGCCCGAGCGACGAATGATCTTACTGTAGTAACTGTGCCCTCAGGACCTTCCATGCAGATGATACTGTGACTCCAGAAGCTGGTAGTGGCTCCCCTGGTAGCTAATAATTACCCCAGCAGCTGGAACCAGGGGCCGTTTTTTAGCCAATCAGAGCAGGAAATTACGGTGACATCAGCTCTTGTATCTAATAGTCCTGAAAGACATCTCTTTCTCCCTTTACATGACAAGGCACACTTTGGAATGGGTCTATTTCTGCCTGTTGTCTGTGCCCACATCACCATTGGATCAGCTGGTGTGGTGATCATGTCAAGTAGGAGGATGGCTCTGGCTATAACTGTTCCTTTTGGAATGAAAAGGGACTAAGCATAGAGCCTGGACAGTTATCTCCTGTGTCAAGGCGAGTACCTCAGGTAGTAGAGTGAGTTTCTGCACCCCTTTCCTGGTTATGGTTTAAATCAAAATGTCTTTGGGCCGTCCTTAGGCCTGTATTTGCCTGTGGGAATATGGTGAACATAAATATCGTGGATTGGAATTGAAAAGGCGCTTACCAGCTGCCTTTAGGTTCCAGGGCAGAGCTGTCTTCTGTCTTCTGTTTTCTGCAGCGATCGAGCTGTCCCGCTGGATCTGAGAAGGTCGCTGTGCTGGTTCTCCATGGTGTTGGGGAGAGTAGGGCAGAACGGCCTCGCATTCGGTGTCATTGCGCGGGGCCTTTCTGTGTCTGTGTGGGGTTTCCCCCAGGCCACCGGTTTTGCTGGTGTTGGAAAGCGTGTGGACGAGGGGGGCAGTGAGGGCAGTGGCTGTGACACCTAGAAGGTCCCTGCTAACAGCCTGTATTTTTACAATTCTGTCAAAAATGCCTCATCTCCCCATTTCCCCAGATTTAAAGCCAGGTCCTTTTTCGTGTGTATTTCAGGGAATAACCTGGGAGGCTACTAGCACCTCTACTACACCAACTGGTAGCCTTAGCTAGGCTGGAATCAGGGTGTAAGGATGCCCTAAGTGTGCATGCTTCGACCATTTGTGCAATGGTAGGCTTTGGGTTGAGTGGCAGAGAAGGTAAAATGTCTTTACAGGTGTTATTAGCATTTGTTTCAGTAAGTTTAGTAAGGAGTACCTTCCTGGCTTTTGGATGTTCAACTTGTTTCTCTATTGCTTGTGGAAGGTGGTCAATAAATGTTAGAAAGGATTGCCCAGATCCCTGGAGAATGTCTGTGAAATCTCGAGTAGGTGTTTCTCCATTGGGTGTCTTCATGAGAGCTGTCTTTGCAGCACTTTTATCGCTTCGAACAGAGCTCAGGGAAGGTCTATTGAATGAGGTTTAGTGAAATCTTCCTCACTGGCTAGATGGACTAATGTTATGTGTGTCCACCTGTCTTCTCTAGCATAGCCTTTTATGGATGTTGTATTAGTTTTTTCCCTATTCCTTCCCACAGAAAAATTTCAGTGGGAGAAAGTCGGATGTGCATAAAATGGAGCAGATCGTGAGGCACCATAACATGTGCAGCAAAGACGCCATTTAAAAAAATATTAAAATACGGTGACCTCCTCCCATGGTGTTTCGCTGCTTTACAAAGATCTTTCATCTCCCGTGTGTGACAGCTTCCCATCAGAGGTTAGCCCCCCTCTGGTACTGCACCGGTGTGCTTGTATTTTAGCTACCAATTCCCAGTTCCCCTCTCAGCCACGAGCTTCTCCATCCTCTGCCAAGAATCCTCAGGCTCATGCTGAAGGTGGGATGACCCTTCGAGAGGGAAGGGAGGGAAGAGGGAACTTGGTCTCTGGCAGAGGAGCGGGACCTTGGGGTGCCTGGCCAGGCCCGGTGTTGTGGGCCTCTGGTAGCCAAGATGGCGGCCTTCCGGTTACCGCCCCTCACACTTCCGGCTCCGACAGCGTGGGATCCGTAAGGGGCTGAGTTGGAGGGGGTAGGGCAGCGGGAGTAGGCAAGGAAGCGCTGGATCCCAATGCACGGGTGGTTCCTGACGCAGAGCTGGGACCCAACATAGGGCCACGACCCGATAAAACAGCTGGGGGTGGGAGGGTGTTTGATGTTGACAACCCCCTCCATAAGAGGGACTACATTTTGTGAGCTATCTGAGGGGGATCCAGGGAGGAGAGGTACTGGAGAATGGGTTAGGCTAGAATCCAGGCCGGTGTGTCCGTACAGACCAGGGCAGGGGGTAGAGAGGGAGGGGAGATGTCAGACAGCAGGTGGCTTGTCTGTGCTTTACAGCAGTTTCCGTCTCTCATCCTTATCTTAGTATCAGTGAGTTCAGGAATGCCAGGGGCAGAACAGAAAGTCTGGGTTGAATATTAGAACTTTGAACCCTTGAGAAAACTCCATAAATCATATGAAAAATTCGGTAAAATGTTGCGACTCTTATCACTCCCTGAGTTTACAAAAGATAGAGTCTTTCCCTAATTGAGTCCCAAAATGCTACATGACAAACTGAATCAACAGACATGTCTGTGAACTCCTTAAAAAGCCAATGAACAAAAGGCTTCCAACTTCCTTTAGTAAAAGTCTTCCACTCCGAAAGGAGAGCCTCCCTGACTGGAAGATATATATCCCTCTAAGGATTGGATAATTTGTTACCCAGAGCTGCCCCTGATGTAAAGGGTGGCCCACCCACAGGACTGAAATATCTCCCAAGGATCCTGCACTGCTGGCGGCTGTCCTCCAACTCACTGCTCTGGTGGCTCTGGATGCAGAGGGTTCAAAATGTCCCCTGGGCTTCAGCAGCTGAGCTAGCCCTGTTGCTGCTGGAGGGTGCTGATGCTGCCTTCAGCAAATCCTGATAAATCTCAGGTCTCACTCCAGGGCGGTGGCTGACCCGAGGCGTCTTCTGTCCCGTGACAGTAGAAGAGCCGGATCCTTACCGGAGTGGCTCTCAGGAATTCTCAAAGAAGGTCCCTGTTTGGGCAGCCCTTGTGGCGTGTCCTCCACCAGACACTGTGAGAGACGTGCACTCCCAGAGCTAGGAGCAGGCTTGCTGGAATGCATGATGGATGAGGCAAGAGAGGGATCTATGTGTGGAACAGCAAATACTGTGGATTGCGCTGGAGCGGGTCCAGGGAGGAAGACAAAGTGGGAGTGGGCACACAAGGATTTTCAGGGGGGGAAAAAGGACCTTGTATGCAGTAATTCAGGACTAATAGTGGTTAAGAGAGGGGAGAACATCCTAGGGGAGTATATTTAAGGAAAGAAGGAAGTTTATGATACCAAGAAATTGTGCTGAATCTGCACGATCCCGCAAAAGACATTGAGCAAGATCATTGTATTCAGAGGGGTTATTCAACTTACTTTAATTTTATATCATTGTCATCAGGTATTACTATTACAGTGGTAGCCCCCCGGGCCTGCAGAACATTGCCTCTGCCTCAGACTTCATTGCTGGGTGAGGAGCTCAGCAGTGCTGAAAGCTGAGGCCTGTCCTTTGTGATCCCTTTGGGATGGAAGTGCCCTGAGTGCACATTCAGAGGCACATTCATGGCTTCTCATGCCACAACACCAAAAATAAATCAAGAGTTTGGGTTTTTGAATGATATTTAGACCTTTGGAATACCTACAGGAAGTGATCTGAAACTGCTTTCTGAGCCTGTTCTTTTGTATCAACTGTGAAGGGCTCAGGGCTGGCCTGAGCCCAGTGCTGTGTCCCACTGGGAGCAGCCGCACAGGCTCACGTGCAGAGCAGGCACTGCCAGAGGCCCTGGAGATCTCACCTGCCCTGCAGCCACCTGTGTCAAGGTGCTGTAAACCGCAGCTGGTGCTGACTTTCCCCTTGGACCCCTAGGTTTAGTCACTATGGGGAATTTCTTTCCGGAAGCCCGTGGGATTTTCCCCTGGCAGGTGTGATGGGGATGCTTTGGGAGTGTGGGTCTTTGGGGGCAGCTGCCCGGGCAGGGGCTGAGCTCGGGGCCCTGTTGGGCCCATGGTCCCCAGCAGCAGCAGCAGCAGCAGCCCCAGGGCCCAAAGCCCCGTGGCCCCTGCCCAGCACAGGCTGCCCTGTCCCTGCAGCTGTCACCCGAGTGGGGCCCAGTGACCAGTGGCCGCTGGCAGCAGCAGGAATGCGGGCAGGGTGAGGATGCCCTGACTTGGCTTTTGTCCGAGGAACAATGCGGACTCAGGGCAGTGCAGAGCAGGCTGGGAAGCAGAGCCCAGGGCCTGTGGAGGCTGCAAGGCATAAAGATCAGCAGCCCAGATGTAGCTGGCCCACTTGCCAATGCTGTGGTGGACTTGAGAGCGTGCAGGTGGATTTTGCAGGGCTGTGGCCTGCTGGCAGCTCTGGGCCCAGGAGTGCCTGTGGCTGCAGCAGGAAGGGTGGCTGAAGGTTTGCTGGCTGCTTTGGTGGCATGGCTGCAGGGGCCAGTGCTGTGAGAGCCCCCTGTGTGGGAGCTGGTGAGAGCTGAGCTCTTGGGGACAGCGCTGTGCCCCAGGCCAGGAAGAGCAGCAGTGCCCAGTGGCAGGAGTGGTGTCAGTGGGAGCCCCTGTGCACAGGGACCCCCAGCCCCAGGGTGGCCGTGCCAGCACCCCAAAGACCTTCAGCCCTGGGAACGTGGAACAAGTGGAACCCACAAGTGTGCAAAGGCTGCCCATGCCCAAAGGAATTGCCAAGAGAAGTCAGGTTTGAAAAAGAAACAGTATTTATTTGCCGAAGATTGGCAAATCTAGTATTTACATAACATGTGTAATTATAACAATCATTATAACAACAACAACAACAATGTACAGAAGATATTTACGTGGGATCCAATGGGCTAACAATCTTCGAAACATATTTACAAACAACATCCAATGTAATTAACGTATTTACAAGAAACTCCTGAATTCTCAAACGTATTTACAAAGGCATCAGAGCAGTGCCATCATGTGCATGAGTCCTGTAAGAAAGGAAGCAGCAGAGCTGGAGTCAGCTGGCAGCACTGGGCCCAGCAGGGCTGGCAGCTGGGCCCCAGGGGCTGGGCCGGGGCTGGCAGGGCTGGCGTGGCCCCAGGCAAGTGCAGGGCAGGCCGGGGCTGGTGCTTGTGGCAGCACAATCCAGGCCCCCTGCGGGCACCATGTCCCTGAGCGGGGCCATCCAGGCCAGCCCCAGCCTGGCGTCAGGGGACCCAGTGTGTGTGTGGGCAGGGTGTGGGAAGCATCTGCCTGTCTTACCTGTGGGGCACCATCTTCATCCAAGGACCATGGGCTCCTCCTCATCGTTCTCGTCCACTTCCATATCTTTCATGTCATCCTCCACATCCACCTCCATGTCTTCAATGGTCTCCTCCTTGTCTATTTCCATGTCCTCAACAGGGGAGGACATGGAAGTAGAGGAGGAGTCCACCTCCATCATTTCTTCCTCATCCAGCCCATGGTTCGCTTTCATGTCCTCCACAATGTCTCTGTCAGTCTGCAAGGGGCAGCACAATCTCCCAGTGGGCTTCCTGTCCCACACCATCCATACCCACATGGCTAAAGCCTGCCCAAGTCGGGTGTCTCCTGCATGGCATGGCATTGTACCTCCATTGGCACAGCAGAGCACATTGTGCTGGGATTGGCACTCCAGAGCAGGCGTCAGGAAAAGCCCAGGCAGCAGTAGCACTGCAGCGCTGAGGGTCAGAGCGCAGGGTGAGCAGCAACTGACCCTTGGTAGCCATTGCCATGTCTGCTGTGCTCGTTTCCAGGTCCTGGACGTTCCACCTGGAACCCTCTGTGAGATGTGATGTCACTGAAGATTCAGGGGTGCTGTGCAGTGGGAGATGGGGATGGCAGAATGATCCAATCCTTGAATGGTTTTGCTTGGAAGGGAGCCTCAAGATGATGTCGTTCCAAGCTGAGCATGCTCCCAGCACACCATGTGGATGTGGCCCGTGTCCCACCTGTCCTTGGATGTGGCTGGAGATGGGGCATCCACAACCCCTCTGCACTGGTCTCTGTCAGGGACAAGCACCCTGAGAGTAAAGAACTTCTTCCCATCCTCAAATCTCTTCCATCTCTTGCAGTTTGATCCCATTCCTCCGTGTCCTGTCACTACAGTTCCTGAGAAAGTGTGCTCTCCCACTTCCCTGTGTTTGAGGTTGTTCCTGCAGGGTTACACGTGTGACTTGACCTGCAGACAGGAAAGAGAGAAGCCAAGTTCCCAGTCAGAAAAAATGTGGAATATGGCTTGAGAACTGAGAGAATAAGGAAAAAGAAAAGACATGGAAGTCTTTGGGTTGCGAGGGCTGTGGGGTTCATGCCTTTTATTAGAGGCCCGGTCTCTGGTGCACTGAGTTCCTGTGTTGCAGCCTGGCCACAGCAACCTCAGTGAGGGACCTGCACTCCCAGAGCTGGGAGCTGGCTTGCTAGGATGGCTGATGTATGAGGCAAGAGAGGGATCGTTGTGTGGAAATCCAAACACTGTGGATTGCGCTTAAGAGGGTCCAGGAATGGAGACAAAATGGGGCTGGGCACACAATATGGGGGTGAACAGCACAGGATCATTACAGTAAGCCAGGACCAAATTGATACAAGCGAATTGGAACATTTTGAGGGAGAACATATAGGGAGAATGCAGCCGTTGAACTGGGTGATGCCAGCAAAACGTGCTGCATCACCATGAGCCTGCAAATGCCCATGGGCGACACCATTGCATTCAGAGCGGTGTCTCTCTTTTACCTTGGTCACTTTGCCCAGAAGTATTACAGTTCCAATGGTAGGCCCCTGGGCCTTCACATCTCCCCCTTTTTGTTATCTAGAAAGAAGGCTTATGCCATAGACTTTTGGAGGTATTTAGCAAAAAAGGAAAAAATAACCAACACAATGAATACAAAAAACAAAGCCCACACAACAGTCTTAACTAAAGATGAAAGCCAGCCTCGCAAACCCCTGTGTTTGCAAAGTCCAGTGAACCAGTCGTAGTTGCCTTCCATCTGGATCTTGTTTCCTTGATTTTTTGCAGCTGGATGCCCTGGTATACTGACTCCCTATGTGACAACAGGTAGAAAAAACAGCTGCCTCCAAATATCTGACAGGCATGGCCATGGACAAGAAATTGTGGCTTGTCTGTGGAAGCGCCCAGCTGAAGGCATCCTGCTCAGTGAGGAGCATCCAGATTCCTGCTGCAGCGGCTACAAACGGCAGCACCCTCTGACTTAGTCTGATTTATTATCTGGAGGCTTGGGTGTACTAAAAGTAAACAGATAAAGAGATTAGAAGGTGTAACTTAAGTTTTGTTCCCACTAAACTTTCTCTTCTGTAAGCCAACGGTGTGAACACAGCTTATTAGAAGAATCATGTATCAATGCTAAAATATAATTTTTACAAGTGTAAATTCATATATCCTGGTTAGTGGTGTCTGAGCCATCTTGGTCTTGGTGTGTGTGGTCAATGCTGCTTAGGAGATCTTCTTCTGTCCTTCCCCTTCTTCTTTTCTAGGCTGCTACTGTCTCTCTTAGGCATTCATTCTGTTCTTCTGATGGTGGCTCTGGTGTTTGCCTCACCGTTCCCAGAATGAGTTTTTATGTATTTTTCTGGGATTCATCTTAGGAATGTTGCTGTAGAGACAAGGGCATCTTTTCTTTCCCAAGTAATCAATGGAAAAGGGCCCATAATTTGTTTAGATTCGTGGTCTTTCCTCAACACAGGTTGCTGTTCTTTAAATTGGGCTGCAGTTGAATTAGTAAAATGCCTGATGACTGGTGGAGTTGTCTCCATAAATGGGTTGTTCTAAGAGTTGAGTACATAAAAGGCCTTGGCCAGTCTGTCAGTAGAAGATAATATCTGGACTACCCCTCTCAGTTTATCAAGGATCCTTTTGGTGGATCAGTTGGCCCTCTCAGCTAAGGACTGTCCTCTGGTGGAGTGTGGTATGCCTGTGACATGTTTTATACCCCAGTGGTAAGAAACTTGCTGGAATCAGTGCAAGATATATGCAGGAGCATTATCGAATTTAATTCCCTGTAGAACTGCTAAGGTGGAAAAAACGAAAAAGTAATGTTTTATAGCATCATCTTTTGATTTTTCAACAGCATGGGCAGAGGCAAAAATCACAGTGGATAAAGTGTCGATTGAGACGAGGATGTAATTTAGTCTGCCAAAAGAAGCTTAGTGTGTGATGTCCGATTGCTAGATGTGGAGACTCTCTAGTGCTCTTGGATTGACTGCAGCTCTGAGAGAAGCAAGGCTGTGTTCCTGACAATTTGGGCAGGTGGCAACAAGGGATCTTGACGGGTCTCAGGTAATATTGAACATCCTGAGCAGCGTAGGAATGTTTTGATGGTAGAATTGGTAGCTGATCCCAGCCTGTTCAAAAACTATCTAAGGCATGTTGCAGCGGTTCAGATGTTTGAAGTAGGCAATTGAGGTGCTCCTGAGTGAGAAAGAAGTATATATTCACAAGGTCTGTTCCTGCAAGGGAGCACTGATGTTTTCTATTTTTCCTGGTTAGTTGTGTAGTAACTTTCTGTTGGGTTGTTATCATTTTAGTAGGTTGGTGTGCTCTGAAGACACATTCAATTTGTATTTGGGGATCTGAGATAGTTGAGACCCACTGAAACAGTAATGTTTGGAACTTTGGACTTACACCAAGGATTGCCAGGGAGAAAGGAAAATTAGGGTGGTATCTGTGGTCCTGTTTGGTTTCAATCACCCAGGAGACGTTTTTTAGCTGCTTCTGCCTCCGGTGTCAGTGATTGCCGGGAATCGAGTCCTTCTCTGCCTTTACGGAGCAGGAGCAGTGGCACGAGATCTTCTGTGGTGATTCCCAGCAGTGAGCGTACCCAACTGATGCTTCCACAGAGCTGGTGGAATTCATGCAGAGTCTTTGGGTTGTCCTTGATGTGCAGTGTTTAGCCTGTGATGGTTCTCTCTGTGCATTTTAAGCCGAGATACTTCCAGGGGGCTGTCTTTTGGACTTTATCTCTTGCAATCTCAAAACCTTTCTGCTGTACCACAGTGATGACATCCTGTACTGCAACGTCCAAAATGATCAGAGCTTCTGCACAAAGTAATATATGGTCCATGTAATGAAAAATGATAGCATTAGGACATCTTGTCCGGCTTTGTGAAATTATTTGGGCTGCAAGGCATTGACATGTAGTTGGGTTCTTCTTCATTCCCTTGAGGCAATACAGTCCACTGGCACCTCTGTTAAGGTGCTTGTCGATTTGGGGACGGAAAAAGCAAACAAGGGGCTTTCATTGGGGTGCAAGGAGAAGTCAAAAACCAGTCATTTAGATGTATGACAAGTATCTACCAGTGTCGGGGTATCATGGAGGCTCAAGGCAGGCTGGACTGGAGGGCACCCATGTCCTCAATGACCTCGTTGATTTTCCTGAGGTCTTGCAGCAGCTGCCTCGTGTCTTTTGCATATGATAATGACAGGCGCATTGCAGGGGGTAGTAGATGGTACAATGTGGCCCATAGACAGCTGCTCCTGCACGTTGGACTGCAGGGCCTTTAACTTTCTGCCTGGGAGGGGCCACTGATCCACCCATATGGGGTCGTTGAACTTGCAGTTGACTGAAGGGTGGCGCGCTACTCAGTGGCCCCGTCTAGAAATCTTTAGGTATTGATAGGATCTCTAGCCCTGTCCCCCATTGGGACAAGAGGTCTTCTCAAATTGTTATTGGTGCCTGGGTGATGAATGATCTTACTGTAGCAACTGTGCCCTCAGGACCTTCCATGCAGAGTGTACCTTGACTCCAGAAGCTGGTAGTGGCTCTCCCAATGGCTAAAATTACCCCAGCAGCTGGAACCAGGGGCCACTCTTTTTGCCAATCAGAGAGGGAAATTATGGTGATGTCAGCTCCTGTATCTAATACTCGTGAAAGACATCTCTTTCTCCCTTTACATGACAAAGCACACGTTAGAATGGGTCTGTTTCTGCCTGTTGTCTGTGCCCACATCACCATTGTATCAGCTGGTGTGGTGATCATGTCCAGTAGCAGGTAGGCACTGGCTGTAACTGTTCCTTTTGCAATGAAAAGGGGAAAGTCTAAGCATAGAGCATGGAGAGTTATCTCCTACAAAGACGTCAAGGCGAGTACCTCAGGTAGTAGAGTGAGTGTCTCCATCCCTTCCCCAGTGTGAATTTAAATCAAAATGTCTCTGGGATGTTCCTCAGGCCTGTATTTACCTTTTGGAATATGGTGAACATAAATATCGTGGATGGGAATTGAAAAGGCTTCTACTAGCTGCCTTTAGGTTCCAGGGCCGAGCTGCCTTCTGTCCAATTTTCTGCAGCGATCGAGCTGTCCCTCTGGATCTGAGAAGGTCGCTGTGCTGGTTCTCCACGATGTTGGGGAGAGTAGGGCGGAACGGCCTCGCGTTTGGTGTCATTGTGCGGGGCCTTTCTGTGTCTGTGTGGGGTTTCCCACAGGCCACCGGATTGCTGATGTTGTAAAGCATGCGGACGAGGGGGGCAGTGGGGATAGTGGCTGTGACACCTAGAAGGTCCCTCGTAATAGCCTGTATTTTTACAATTCTATTGAGAATGCCTCATCTCTCCACATTTAAAGCAAGGTCCTTTTTCATGTGTGTGCCAGGGAATAAGCTGGGAGGCTACTAGAACCTCTACTACACCGTGACAGCAAGCATTATCTCAGCTAGCATCACAGTATAAGGATGCCCTAATGGTGCATGCCTCGACCATTTGTGCAATGGTAGGCTTTCTGTTGAGGGGTAGAGAAGGTAAAATGTCTTTAAAGGTGTTGTTAGCATTTGTTTCAACAAGTTTAGTAAACAGTACCTTCCTGGCTGTTGGATGTTCAAGTTTCGTCTCTATTGCTTGTGTAAGGGGATCAATAAATTTTAGAAGGGATTTCCCAGGTCCCTGCAGGTTTCTTCTAACAGAGCTCAGGGAAGGTCTATTGAATGAGGTTTAGTGAAATCTTCCTCACTGGCTAGATGGTCCAGTGTTAAGTATGCCCGCCTGTCTTCTCTAGCATATTCTTTTAATAGTTGTTGTAGTAGTTTTTTCCCCATTCCTTCCCAAAGAATAATTTCAGTGGGAGAAAGTAGGATGTGCATAAAATGGCGCAAATTGTGGGGCAACAACACATGTATTGGATAGATGTTATTTAACAAATGATTAATATAGGGCAAGCCCCTCCCATGGTCTTGCGCTGCTTTATGAAGGTCTTTCATCTGCTATGTATGAGAGCTTCCAATTGAGGCTTAGTCCCCCTCTGCTACTGCACCACTGCTTCTTGTAGTTTAGCTAGTCCCAGTCCCCCTCTTCAGCCGCCAGCTTCCACATCCTTGTCCAAGAATCCTCAGGCTCATGCTGTAGGTGGGATGAACCTTCCCTCTCCTCTCCAGAAGACAGAACTTGGTCTCTAGCAGAGGAGCGGGGTCTTGGGGCGACTGGCCAGGCCCGGTGTTGTGGGCCTCTGGTAGCCAAGATGGCAGCCTTCCAGTTACCGCCCCTCACACTTCCGGCTCCGACAGTGTGGGATCCGCAAGGGGCTGAATTGGAGGGGGTAGGGCAGCGGGAGTAGGCAAGGAAGCGCTGGATCCCAATGCAGGGGTGGTTCCTGATGCAGGGGTAGGACCCAACACGGGGGGAGGTATTACTGCGACCTGTGTGGGTCGCAGTTGGTGAGAGAGAGAGACGGTGAATCTTGTATCTTGATCAGAAGGCTGAATTTATTAGGATATTATATAATACATTATAGTTATGCTAAAAAAAATATAGAGAGAGGCTTGCAGAGCAGCTAGCTAAGCTAAGAAGAGATAGAAAGAACCCACAACAAAGTTGTGGCCAAGGACTCAGTCCCCTGGCTTGAACTGATGATTGGCTCTTAATTATAAACATAGAAAATGAGCCAATCAAGGTGAATCCTATTGCATTCCACAGCAGCTGATAATAATTGTTTACCTTCTCTTCGGGGGCCTCTGGCTCCCGAAGACACAGAAATGTGAAAGGAAGGATTTCTGTGGAGAAATGTCTGCGACAGGGAGGATTTTATGAGAGAGCTGGGGGTGGGAGGGAGTTTGACATTGACGACCCCCTCCAGAGGAAAGACTCCATTTTGTGGGCTATCTGAGGGGGATCCAGTGAGGAGAGGTATTGGAGAATGGGTTAGGGTAGAATCCAGGCTTGTGTGATCCATACAGATGTGGGCAGGGGGTAGAGAAAGAGGGGAGATGTCAGACAGCAGGTGTCTTGTCTGTGCTTTACAGCAGTTTCTGTCTCTCATCCTAATGGTGTCAGTGGGTTCAGGAATGCTGTGGGCAGAACGCAAAGACTGGATTGAATATAAGAACTTTGAACCCTTGAGAAAACTCCATAAAACATGTGAAAAATTGTGGAAAATTTTGCAACTCTTATCACTCCCTGAGTCTTCTAAAAATAGAGTCTTTCCCTAACTCAGTCCCAAAATGCTACATGACGAACTGAATCTACGGAAATGTCTTGGATCTCCGTAAACAGCCAATGAACAAATGACTTCAAACTGTCCTTAGTAAAAGTCTTCCATTCTGAAAGGAGAACCTCCCTGACTCGAACATATATGTTCCTCTCGTCTTTGGACAATTTGTTACCCAGAGCTGTCCCTGATGTAAAGGGTGGCCCACCCACAGGACTAAAAGATGACCCAAAGATCCTGCACTGCTGGTGGCTGTCCCCAGCTCACTGCTCTGGTGGCTCGGGATGCAGGTGTTTCGTGGGCTTTGTCCACCGAGTCAGCCCTCTTGCTACTGGAGGGTGCCAACGCTGCCTTCAGCAAGCCCTGATAAAACCCAGCTCTCACTCCAGGGCGGAGGCTGACCCAAGGCGTCTTCTGTCCTGTGACTGTGGAACAGTGGAATCGTCACTGGAATCGCTCTCAGGAATTCTCAAAGAAGGTCCCTGTTTGGGCACCCCTTGTTGTGGCATGTCCACAGCCAGCCTCTGTGAGAGACATGCACTCCCAGAGCTGGGAGCAGGCTTGCTTGAATGGATGATGGATGAGGCAAGAGAGGAGCATTCGTGTGGAACTCCAAACAGTGCGGTTTGTGCTGGAGAGGGTCCAGGGAGGGAGAGAAAATGGGGCTGGGCACACAAGGTTTTATATGCAGGAAAAAAGGACCTTGTATGCAGTAACTTACGACCAATAGAGGATAAGAAAGGGGAGAACACCTAGGGGAGTACATATAAGGAAAGAAAAAACTTCATGATCTCATGAAAATTACCTGAATCCCCATGACCTTACAAAAGCCAATGGGCAAGATCATTGCTTTAGAGGGGTGCCGCAACTCAATTAAGTTCGTCATAGTACTAATGAGGTATTAGAGTTGCAGTGGTAGGCCCCTGGACCTCCAAAAAACTACTGCTTCCTGAGACTTCATTGCTGACTTCATTGAGGAGCTCAGCTGTGCTGAAAGGAGAGGCCTGACCTTTGTGTTCCCTTTGGGATGCCAGTGGAAGTGCCCTGAGTGCGCATTCAGAGGCACCTTCAGGGCTTCTCATGCCACGACACCAAAACTAAATGTGCAAGGTGACTTCCTTGAATGACATGTAGTCCTTTGAAATATCTACAGGAAGTGGTCTGGAAATGCTTTCTGAGCCTGTTCCTTGGGATCAGCTGTAAGGGGCGGAGGGCTGGCCTGATCCCGGTGCTGTGTCCCCCTGGGAGCAGCCGCACAGGCTCACGTGCAGAGCAGGCACTGCCAGTGGCCCTGGAGATCTCACCTGCCCGGCAGCCACCTGTGTCAAGGTGCTGTAAACATCAGCTGGTGCTGACTTTCCCCTTGGACCCTTTGGTTTAGTCACTATGGGGGGAATTTCTTTCCTGAAGCCCTTGGGATTTCCCCCTGGCAGGTGTGATGGGGATGCTCGGGGAGTGTGGGGCTTTGGGGGCAGCTGCCCAGGCAGGGGCTGAGCTCGGGGCCCTGTTGGGCCCATGGCCCCCAGCAACAGCAGCAGCAGCAGCAGCCCCAGGGCGCAAAGCCCCATGGCCCCTGCCCAGCACAGGCTGCCCTGTCCCTGCAGCTGTCACCTGAGTGGGGCCCAGGGGCCAGTGGCCGCTGGCAGCAGCAGGAATGCGGGCAGGGTGAGGATGCCCTGTCTTGGCTTTTGTCTCTGGAACAATGCGAGCTCAGGGCAGTGCAGAGCAGGCTGGGAAGCAGAGCCCAGGGCCTTTGGAGGCACAATGGCTTAAAGATCAGCCCCTGCAGCCGCCCAGATGCAGGTGGCCCAGTTGCCAAGGCTGTGGTGGCCTTGAGAGTGTGCAGGTGGATTTTGCATGGCTGTGGCCTGCTGGCGGCTCTGGGCCCAGGAGTGCCTGTGGCTGCAGCAGGAAGGGTGGCTGAAGGTTTGCTGGCTGCTTTGGTAGCATGGCTGCAGGGGTCAGTGCTCTGAGAGCCCCCTGTGTGGGAGCTGGTGAGAGCTGCGCTCATGGGGACAGCGCTGTGCCCCAGGCCAGGAAGAGCAGCAGTGCCCAGTGGCAGGAGTGGTGTCAGTGGGAGCCCCTGTTCACAGGGACCCCCAGCCCGAGGGTGGCCATGCCAGCACCCCCAAAGACGCCTGCCGTTGGGAACGCAGAACAAGTGGAACCCACAAGTGTGCAAAGGCTGCCTTTGCCCAAAGGAATGGCCAAGAGAAGTCAGGTTTTAAAAAGAAACAGAATTTATTTGCCGAAGATCGGCAAATCTAGGATTTACAGAATATTTTTTGCTATGACAATCGTTATAACTGTAACAACAACAATGTAGAGAACATATTTACATGGGATCCGAGGGGCTAACAATCTTCAAAACATATTTACAGAAAACTTCTAATGTAGTCAACATATTTACAGTAATCTTCAGAACTTTCAAACGTATTTACAAACGCGTGGCATCTGTGCCATCATGTGAATGAGCCCTGGAAGAAAGGAAACAGCAGAGCTGGACTCAGCTGGCAGCACTGGGCCCAGCAGGGCTGGCAGCTGGGCCCCAGGGGCTGGGCCAGGGCTGGCAGGGCTGGCGTGGCCCCAGGCAAGCGCAGGGCAGGCCGGGGCTGGTGCTTGTGGCAGCACAATCCAGGCCCCCTGCGGGCACCGTGTCCCTGAGCGGAGCCATCAGCTCAGCCCCAGCCTGACGTCAGTGGACCCAGTGTGTGTGTGGGCAGGGTGTGGGAAGCATCTGCCTGTCTTACCTGTGGGGTTCCATCTTTATCCAAGGACCATGGGCTCCTCCTCATCCTTCACGTCAACGTCCATGTCCTCGGTGTCATCCTCCTCATCTACGTCCATCTGCTCGGTGGTCTCCTCCTCGTCTACTTCCATGTCCTCCACAGTGGAGGACATGGAAGTAGAGGAGGAGTCCACCTCCATCATTTCTTCATCATCCAGCCCCTGGTCCACTTCCATAGCCTCCACAGTGTCTCTGTCAATCTGCAAGGGGCAGCACAATCTCCCAGTGGGCTTCCTGTCCCACACCATCCATTCCCACATGGCTGCAGCCTGCCCAAGCCGGGTGCCCCCTGCCTGGCATGGCACTGTACCTCCATTGGCACAGAAGAGCACATCCTGCTGGATTGGTGCTCCAGAGCCGGCGGCAGGGAAAGCCCAGGCAGCAGCAGCACCTCAGCGCTGAGGGTCAGAATGCAGGGTGAGCGGCAACTGACCCTTGGCAGCCGTTGCCGTGTCTGCTGTGCTCGTTTCCAGGTCCTGGACGTTCCACCTGGAACCCTCTGTGAGCTGTGATGTCACTGAAGTTTCAGGGCCACTGCGCAGTGGGAGATGGGGATGGCAGAATGTTCAAATCCTTGAATGGTTTATCTTGGATGGGACCCTCAAGATGATGTGGCTCCAAACTGAGCAAGCTTCTAGCAGAGCAGGTTGCTGCGGCCCCTCTCCCACCTGGCCTTGGATGTTGCTGGGGATGGGGCATCCACAGCCTTTCTGCACTGGTCCCTGTTTCATTGACAAGCACCCTGAGAGTAAAGCACTTCTTCCCATCATCAAATCTCCTCTACCTCTTTCAGTTTGATCCCATTCTCCCTTGTCCTGTCACTACAGTTCCTGACCAAGAGTCCTCTCCCACTTCCCTGGGTCAGGCTGTTCCTGCAGGGTCACACGTGTGGCTGGACCTGCAGACAGGACAGGGAAGCCTAGTTCCCAGTAAGAGAAAATGGGGAAAATGACATGTGAGTTGAGAGAAGGCGGAAAATGTAGAAAAATGCAAGGCATTGGTTGGGTTGGGCAACGGGATTCATGCCTTGTATTAGAGGCCAGGTTCCCTCGTGCACTCAGTTTCTGTGTTCCAGCCTGCCCACAGCCAGCCTCTGTGAGGGACCTGCACTCCCAGAGCTGGGAGCACACGTCCTCAAACTGCTGGTGAACGAGGCGAGTGAGGGATCTTTGTGTGGAACTCCAAACACTGTGGATTGCCCTGAAGAGGGTCTAGGAAGGTGACAAATTGGGGCTGGGCACACAGATGGAAAATGGGAGAAAAATCAGGGTAGCATTGCAGTGAGCCAGGACCAAAACTGTAGAAGAGAGGGGAGAACCTTCCAGGGGGTGTACATATAAGGAAAACACAGCAGTTCAACTCAGTGATGCGAAACAAACGAGCTGTATCATCCGGAGCCTGCAAATGCCCATGGGTGGCACCATTGCATTCAGAGCGATGTCTCTCTTTTTCCTTGGTCACTTTGCCCAGAGGTATTACAGTTCCAGTGGTAGGCCCCTGGGCCCTCACAACTCCCCCCTTTTTGTTGTCTATAAAGAAGGCTTCTGCCCTAGAGTTTTGGAGGCATTTAGCAAAATAGGACGAAATAACCAACACAATGAATACAATAAACAAAGTCCACACAAGAGTCTTACCTAAAGATGAAAGCCAGCCTTTCATCCCCCCTTTGTTTGGAAAGTCCAGTGAACCAGTCGTAGTTGCCTTCCATCTGGATCTTGTCTCCTTGATCTTTTAGCAGCTGGATGCCCTGGTATACTGACTCCCTATGTGACAGCAGGTTGAAAAAACACATGCCTTCAAATGCCTGACTGCCATGGCCATGGACAAGAAATTGTGGCTTGTCTGTGGAAGCACCCAGCTGAAGGCATGTGGCTCAGTGAGGAGCATCCAGATTCCTGCTGCAGCGGCAACCAACGGCAGCATCCTCTGAGTTTAGTTAATTTACTATCTGGAGGCTTTGGTGGCCGGAAATTAAACAGATAAAGAGACTAGAAGATGAAATTTAAGTTCAGGTGCCACTAAACTTTCTCTCCCGTAAGGCAAGGGTGTGAACACAGCTTATTAGAAGAATCATGTATCAATGCTAAAATATAATTTTTACAAATGTTAAGACATAGATCCTGGTTAGTGGTGTCTGAGCTATCTTGGTCTTGGTGTGTGTGGTCAACGCTGCTTAGGAGATCTTCTTCTGTCCTTCTCCTTGTTCTTTTCCAGGCTGCTGCTGTCCCTCTTAGGCTTCCGTTCTGTTCTTCTGATGGTGGCTCTGGTGTTTGCCTCACTGTTCCCAGAAAGAGTTTTTATGTATTTTGCTGGGATCGATCTTAGGAGTGTTGCTGTAAAGACAAGGGCATCTTCTCTTCCCCAAGTATTTAATGGGAAAGGGCCCATAAATTTGTTTAGATTCAGGGTCTTTGATCAACACAGGTGGCTGTTCTTTTAATTGGGCTGCAGATGAATTAGTAAACTGCCTGATGACTGGGGGAGTTGGTGTTGAAGTGAGGGGGAGACGACCATCCTATAATGCATCGAACTCCGATTTATTGATTGATCAGTCACTTTAAATAAAAGTGTTAATTAACTTCATGCATATTCCAAAATCCAGGTTCACGATAGGCTAACAGAGAAAACTCTAACCACTCCTTTTGTTTTACAATACCGATAATTGTTTACACAAAACAAAACCAGTGTTCCCACTGTGGTATGAGTTCCCAAAACTTCCATATCTGTTCCCAGGGTGCCATCTTTTCCAAGAGAGGGTGTTTCACTTGTTATGGGACGACTGCCTGAGAACCTTATTTTTTATACAATGATGCCTGAGAGAGACTAATTGTTTATAGAAGTCAGGCTGGGAACTGCTTTGGAACTGCTTCACAGCTACCTGTTACTTTTCTCTCAATTGCATGGCTTCATGGCCTTTTTCCTCAAGCCATTCCTGAACTAAACTCCCGACATTTCCCCCGTCTTTTTCTTTAAAAGAAAGGAGGTTAGTTTGCCACATTTTCTCTATCATCTTACTAACCATCTTTTGGATACAGCTACAGAAACAAGGTAATATAAGTAAAAGCAATAAGAGTACTCCTAATATCCCTATAGCATATGTTATAAGGTTTCTTAGCCATGGTCCCAATCCTAACCTTTTAAGCCACTCATCAATACCCAATCCTTCTTCTTCCTTAAGGCTGTTAAGCCCTAGCCGTAGCTCTTTCAACTTAGCATGAATAGATACAGAATGATCAGATAAGTTCATGCAACACATCCCTTCAAACTCTTCACACCCATGGCCTTGTGCTAGCAGTAAGAAATCTATGACAGCTCTATTTTGTAAAGCAGTGTAATTAACACTCTGTACATCTGCAGTTAACATATCTAATATCTGTGATGTCTTATTCAATTCACCCTTAGCCCAACAACCTATTTGTTTTGCTAGAGTCATTGCTTTGCTTGCAGCACCCCATGGTAGGAGAGCTGAAACCATCACTTGTTTAAATCTACTCCAGAACAACGGATCTCCTATTTGACTACAGTCTAAGTTATGTAAGCTGCGCCTTTGCCTGCTTGTCTTATGGCTTAATTGCATTAACACAGATATATTAGGGTGGAATAGTGATAACTTGCCTAAATAACAAGGTCCACCCTGAGACTGGGCAGGTATTGCAGGCTCTATCTCCACCAATTAGAAATATTCCTGTAGGTAATTTCTTAGGTGTCATGATACTAGAGCCTTTACATTGATTATAAAGCTGTTTGGACACTATGTCTGGGCTTGAATCCAGAGTTGCCCATGTTTATTTATGCTGATTCATCTTTTGAGAATTAGAGTAATCAAAGCTGAACCATCCACCGTTGGAAGTGCTGGTCATGCTAGCATTTGCGCTTCCAAAAAGCTCCAACTCCTCAGGTGGAGAATGCAAAGGAGTATTAAGTGATTGAATTAGCAGACATTGGCGGTAGCTGTCACACTGACTGGCAGTATACCTTTTTTGTGCAGGCAATTTAATATTTACCATATTGTGCATACATAAGGCACGATTATTAATAAGACTGCAGAATTCTTGAGGAGACCATACTGGAAATGCTGAGACAAAGCGACGACTGATTAATCTGTCTAGCAAGTGTTATTCATACATTATCTCTAGGTTGATTAAAATGTGTTACCTTTAATTCTTCAGCTACTATTACACCTAGCAATATAACAAAAGTAAACCTCATTTTTCTGTTTTTACTTTGACCTTCTTTTTCTTATCAGTTTTTAACCTTACTGTTCCCGGTACTTGAAGACCACACATTTGCAACCTTCTAATGCAGTTATCTAATGCCTGATTGGGATCTCCTTTTATAGGCCCTACAACAGAATGTTGTGTTAAAGGCACCAGTTTTCTACACCTTACAGAGGCTATATATGATGTACTTTGAGCTTTAACCCTTTTCAAAATACCCTCTACCTCCCACCGATAATAAACCAAGATTTTCTGCTCATACGATTCATAAAGATCTAAAGCTGAGGCAGTGTTTAGCCCTTTTTCATTCCGCAGTGCCCACTCCCAATTATGTTCCCAGGTATGTCTATAATTACAGGTGTTACACCATAAATGAAAAAGTGACAACTGATCCACCCAAAAGGTCTTATCACAACCCCCACAACACAGTGCAACCCAAGCAGCACAATTTGGGCTGTGACATTCAAGGCAGTTCTCTTTTGCCGGTCCTCTTATATGGAAAGATGATAATGATTCAATAATGTCAATCAGTTCCCTGGTCGTCTGGCAACGGCATGCTATGGCCCTGTCGATCGCTTTCGAGTGTCCCTTCGGTTGTAGCAGTAGTGGTTGCAGGATCAGGAGCAGCTTCTTCTCCAGACGGTCCTTGAGATTTTCACATCAACCCTTTTCTTGGGTTTCCCAGAAAAGTTCAAAATCAGTTTTACAGTCTGTAATCCTTTAGTCATTTGGCTCAAATGGCATCAGCTGGGTGATTCTCAGTCCTTTGTTGATTTGGAGTGGTGAGAAAGTAGTATGCACTTGAAGCACTTAAAATACTTAACTTAGCAGACTTATTTTCAAATCAACAGAACTTAACTGGCTTCAAATCCTACATAACTTAAACCTAAATACAATTTAAACTTAACAGACCTCGAACTTAACAGAAAATAAATTTAACAAACTTAACCTTAATAGTATTTAGCATTTAACGGCACTCAATAGATAATTTAACTTAAGCCACTTAACAACAGATAAACTTACTATAGGAATAATATATAGCATTTACTATAACTTACTTACAGGCCTGATTCCAAAATATTAAGCCAAAATAACTTTCTTCACGTGTTTGCTATAGCATTTCTATATCAAAAAGCACACTCACAACATCTCACTCATACAATCAGTCCAACACATCTTAACATTTTTAAATTTTTCAAAATATAATTTTAGAGTCTGATGTTCCACCGACTGAGCCATCCGGGCTTCTGATATTAAAGTCTATGTCAATGCAGGTGATTCTGACAGCATAACCAATGCCAAGCCAAATCGGCCGAAATTTGACTCCCACATTCATTTACACTGATTCCTGTTTCACAGTCTCTGCCAGGAAGAACAAAAGTTCCTTTAACTTCACTTGTTTACCATCACTGGTTTCTCAATTTCAGCAGGGATCCCCTCCCTTGTTGACAAAGGGTCACATCCATTAGGCTGTTAGGTCCAAAACTGAGGGTCTTTGCCAGCTGCGGGGCGGAGAGACAAGTTCTGGCGCTGGAAAAGCACTCTGGTCGCCGCTTGTGCCGGAGCGGACGGGCCCCCCCCCCGCTCCGCGCTGCGGGTCATTCCCTCTGCGGCGGTCCCGCTCCCCCCGCGGCGGCTCTCTGTGGTGTCGGGTTGGAGACAGGAGAGGGTGCCGATGCTGCAGCGATGACTTCTGTTGGTGTCTGGTTGTCCAAGCGGCATTTTTGGCCCCAATTATTTGGTGTTGCAAATGCAGCTGACGCTTGGAGTGGTGCAAGAGCGGCTAATACCTGACTCTGAGAGGATTTTGCCTGTTCTTGCAAACCTATTCCTGACTGTTTGATCACATCTACCACAAAAGCCTGCTGTCCTGTAGGTATGAGGGCCATCCTCTCTAATGCCTCTTCTATAGTCCAATTGGTACCTAGGGTGTTAAGTACTCTCCTAGTAGTAGAATTACAATTTTGGAGAGCACATTCCTTGAGTAATACCCCCCTAAGATATTTTGGCACCTCAGCTCTTTCAGTTGCTGCAGCAGCCTTATCAATAAAAGAGCCAAATGATTCCTCTCTGCCTTGCTTGATTCCTATATATACAGGTATCCCTTCTGGTTCCTTTACCCTTTCCATCGCGAGTCTGACTAACCTCATTGCCTCCCAGCACTTCTCCTGGCCTATTAAGGCTTGTGCCTCAGTACGAAAGAAAGGTCCCAGACCCATAAGCTCATTAACAGTGATGCTATGGAGGGGGTCACCCTGCTGCCTTTGTACTGCCACACACTTGCTAATGAGCGCTTGCCAATGAGCATTAAATAGCAATTGTTGATGTTGGGTAAAGATTAATTTAACAATGCCACGACAATCATTAACGAGAAGGATGCTGGTGTCAAAAATATAGTCGAGCATTTGTTTGGCTGGTTCGCTTTTAAAGCCAAACTGACTAACAGTAGCTCGCAATTGAGATAACATTTTCCAGTCAAGAGCAGTGATTGTCGCCTGCATGCCCCCCCTGGCCTGAGCAGTGAAAACAACCGGACAAGCCAGCTTGCTAGCCTTGCTTATCAGCTCTTGATCTCCCTTTTCCATGGCATCTTTGGCCAGGGCAGCCCACGCATCTCGTCTATCCCTCGCAATCGTCGCCGCTAGGTCATCCACCCCAGGGATCGACTGATTGCTTTTCGGGAACGGAGTATGCGTTTGTGGCCCCGGCTGCTGCGATACAGCAGATACGGGAGACTCAGAGGTGCTCCGTGTAGCCTGCGGCAAAGCGGGCAATAAAGCACCCTGCAGAGCTTGGCTCGTTAAGGGGGGCTGGCTCGTTAAGGGAGGCGGCGAAGTAGGTAATACAGCGCTCTGTGGAGCCTGGCTTGTAGCCTGGCTCGCAGCCTGGCTTGTTGCCTGGCTCGCAGCCTGGCTCGCAGCCTGACTCACAGCCTGACTTGCAACCTGGCTCGCAGCCTGACTCACAGCCTGACTCACAGCCTGACTCACAACCTGGCTCACAGTCGGGCTCGCAGCCTGACTCGCCGAGGGAGGTGGTGAGGCTGGTAATAAAACCGTCCTCGTAGCGGGGCCGAGAGGAGTTCCCAACTCCTTATCAAACTCCCTGTCTTCATCGTACTCTTTGTTACGATCATGAGTGGCAGTAGCCTGGTGGGCAGCCCTTTTGTCAGCCTGAAATTGCAAGAGTTCGGTATTAACGACCCGCCATAATTTACCCCACTTTTTAGCAGTTTTATCATCGTCTAACGTAGCCTGCCATAATATATCACCAAATTTATGCCATTTGACAATTCGTGAACCGTGTGGGGATTTACAAAGATTCCCCTTTCCAGACCATAAGCCAAAACACCTGGTAATTCTTTCTGTAAGTCTATTCCCTTAATTTGCCTTTTTTGCAAGAAAGTAATAAAAAGTTCATATGCGGCTTGCCTTTCCATACCTATATAAGTGCGCACTTTGCAGCTCCTCAAGGCGTTGGCCGCACGTATCAGCCAGGCCCATCTATACAGTTACCCAGGGCACGGCGCGTCTCGGCGGGTTTTCCTGCGCTTTTTTCTTCGCGCTTATTTGCCATTCCGGCTGCTTTGGAACCCGAACCAGTCCTCATTTCCTGTGGTGTTCGCAATCCCTGTGGTGTTCGCGATCCTCGTGGTGTTCGCTATCACGTCCGGGTGTCACCATTTATTGAAGTGAAGGGGAAACGACCATCCTTTAATGCATCAAACTCCCATTTATTGATCGGTCAGTCACTTTAAATAACAGTGCTAATTAACTTCATGCATATTCCAAAATCCAGGTTCACGATAGGCTAACAGAGAAAACTCTAACCACTCCTTTTGTTTTACAATACCGATAATTGTTTACACAAATCAAAACCAGTGTTCCCACTGTGATATGAGAGGTTCCCAAAACTTCCATATCTGTTCCCAGGGTGCCATCTTTTCCAGAGAGGGTGTTTTGCTTATTATGGGAAGACTGCCTGAGAACCTTATTGTTTATAAAGTGATGCCTGAGAAAGTCTAATTGTTTATAGAAATCAGCCTGGGAACTGCTTTTGGAACTGCTTCACAACTACCTTTTACTGCTCTCTCAACTGTATGGCTTCATGGCCTTTTTCCTCAAGCCATGCTTGAACTAAACTCTCCACATCCTGGCTCAGGGAAAAAGGCCAGTTGTGAGCGCTGTCCAGCCCAGTGTCCAAATGGAATGGTGCTTTCACATCTCTTATCAAGGGTTACTTAGTGGAGAGCCCCTTCCTTGTGAGGCTTTGTTCTCTGCTAGCTGTGGATTGAATCACGGGAGGAGGGATTGGATTCTGGCATCACTTTATAAATGTTTTCATTCTATTTGCTGAGGGGAACAAATTACAGAGAAGACCTCTCAGCACTGTGACAAAAGAGTGGCTCTAAAACCCTTTTCAGCCAAACAAGTGTTTGAGCTGAAGGCCTGATGGATGGTGCTTAAAGATGTGGTTACTGCAGCAAGGTTGGCATTAAAAATCACTGGGTGCAAGAAAGTTCTCCCAGGGGTTACTGTGGAGGTTGTCTCCCTGTAATCCTGGTGTGAGCAGCCCTTAACACCCTGAGTCCACCAGTGAGCTCTGTGGCATCAGCCATGGGAGAGCAGCAGCACAGCAAGCACCAGTGGGTCACTTGTCTCTTGCTAAATGAGAAACTGCAATGGGATCAGCCCTTTTGGAGTGGCATCACTGTGGCAGGAGGGCTGGAACTGGATGATCTTTAAGGTCCCTTCCAACCAAACCATTCCATAATTCGTTCCCTGCCCTTGTTCAAGTGGGGTTCAAGCAGAAAGCAGTGCTGCTGCTTTGGGACCTGTGAGGAGCCTGGGCAGGAGCACACCTGCTGTTGGGATGTACCAGAACAGGGTGGCTTTGGGGCTTTCTCAGGAATGCCTTTGCTGCCAGCAGCTGTGCTGGATGTTGAACAGGGGACAGATTCACCCTTGGCAAGCTTGAAAGCATTTCAGATGGCTTCTGTCCCTGCTCCAATGCAGCACAGAACAAAATCAGATGTTGGAGAAGATGTCATACTTAGACATCACCATCTGACAGGTTGATTTCCAGGATGTTTATTAACATAGCTTGGAATGTCACAGAAAGGCTTGTCAGATAAACTAGCCAACTGAAGTTCTTACATGAGACTTCCTTGGTTTTATTCAGGTGCTTTGAAGTCTTCATTTAGTCTCTCAACAATTCATCCCATTCAGGCCTTTCTGGAAGAGCCTCTGCAAGGTCTGTGGCTGGGGGATCAGGCCCTGCCTGCTCCCTGTGTGTCTGGGTGTGGAATCCTTTGAATCCCTCAGGGCAATCCCCAGGGCCTTGCCCTGGAAGAATATGCTATAGAGTCTCCACCTAGGCTGAAAGGGAAAATTTCCCCATGGAGCCTTGCACAACACTATGAACCACCCCAGTTCCTTTCCCCATATGTCCCAAACTCTGGTAGTTTCTCCTTTCCCTGTTGCCTCATTGGTTGTGGTATCCCTAGTGCCTGGCTCTGTGTCTTCCCTGTAGGGCAGTGCCCTTTGCCCTGCCCTTTGTGCCACCCCAGTGCCTTTGGACCCTTGGCCACTGACCCCTAATTAACCCTGTGCACACCACATGGCCAGCTCTTTTGTCTCTGATTCCCCTTTGGCGTGCTGGAATAAGCCTTTGCTGGAATTTGTCATGCAAAAGGCCCTTCTGCCTCTCGTGGCCGAACTGGCCATGGTGAGTGTGGTGTGTGGACTTGGCTGCTCTCCCTGAATGTTTACCCAAGCAGCTTTTCCAAGGAGATGCTTATTGGGAAATAGGCAGCAGCATCCACCATCCAAACCCCTGTGTTGCTCCATCGGGGTGCCCTGGGAGGCAGAAGGAAGCAGCAGTGCCAATTGTTTGCTCATGCTGTAAGGACAGAAATCCTCTCTGAGGGTTTCCTTTGCAATCCCAGGAAGAGAAGGACATCTCTGTCCTTGTCAGCCCTCTGGGCAATGATCAGACAGAACAGCGATGAAACCAGGCTGGCAGGCACCAGGGCTGGTCACTCACAGGCAG
The DNA here is from genome assembly GCF_027579445.1 of Ammospiza nelsoni. Classification (NCBI taxonomy): domain Eukaryota; kingdom Metazoa; phylum Chordata; class Aves; order Passeriformes; family Passerellidae; genus Ammospiza; species Ammospiza nelsoni. Next base: position 1,414,690 of record NC_080661.1, on the reverse strand, counting down.
AGGCAGCCCAGCTCCTCCAGCCCAAGCTGGGCAGGGCTAGGGAGAGGTGGCACCATGGCACTGGGCATGGTGCATCACCCCAGGGGTTCCTCCTGCATCCTATCCCCTGCAGAGCCCCTGCTGTCCCTGGTTACCTGAGCAGTGGAGAGGCAGTGCCCAGGCTGGTGCTGTTCTGAGGAGATGCTGCACTCAGCAGGCAGCTCTGGCTCCCCAGCAGTACCGTGGGAGGAGGAGCTGCCCAGGGAGTGCATTTGTAAAGCATTTCTTCCCCAGGAAGAGGAGTTTGTCACAGGAGTTTGTACTTGGGATGTGCACACAGGTGTCTGAGCTTCCTCCCTGCCTGAGGTGGGGAATGCTGGGGGTGCTGGGGCAGCTGCTGGGGGAGCTTCCAGGCCTGGTGCTGTGAAACCTCCCCACCAGCTATCAGGAGGAGGTGACATAGAGCATATTAATGACATTTTCCACTGGCGCTTAACTGGGAGGAGCAGTAAAAGCCAGACAGTGAACTAATGGAAAAGGCTGAGTGAAGAAGGGACAGAAAGAAATAAAATGAGATTCAGGTTCTGGGCCTCTTCTTCCCATCAGTAATCCATCTCATTCTTACCTGTGTCTGTTACATGTCTTCCTTTTGCATGTGTAAAAATGTTCTGTTTTGAAGTAACAAACAATCTGGAGAGTGGTAGACTTGCCTTTGTAGGAAAGAAAGGAAAGAAAATTGGAGGCAGGCTTTGCTGCTTCCTTGCTCAGCAGCTCTAACCAGAGTCTTGGGTCAGGGTGTGAGCTGAGCCCCCCAGACTGGGTCTGGCTCCTCTGTTTTCCTCTGAGCACGCTGGTGTGGGACATCCCATCCACCCAGGCACAGCTGGAGTCAGGCACAGTGTCCCCATGTGCCACCAGCACGGGGTACCCCAGCCTCAGCCGGGTCCCCAGCCCTGGCACTGGTGGCTCCTGGAGCTGGGGACGCAGCTGTGGGGAGCTCTGCTGCTCGCTGGGATTTGTCTCCTGGTGGTTTTTAATCATTATTTTATTAAGGGGGAAGGTGTGGTGCCATCAGATAACTTATTATGGATGCTCTGGCAGTGTGATTATTTCCGTACTGCAGCACTGCCGGTGTGTTTTGCTGAAACATTCACATTTGGATTCCAAATTCCTTTTTTGCCTGCACTAGAAAGAAAGTCCCTTTTCCCTCACTCCCTGCGTGGAGAGAAACAAAGAGTAAAGGAAGGTAGATGTTATCTGAGGCTTGCTCACACACCAAGGTAATTTTTGAGAGTTGCAGAGCCACTTACTGACTCATAACTGGGGCTTGTTTTCAAACCCTTGATAGATTTTTGAATTCTCTTACAATGGCAAACACGGATGCTCACTTGGGGACAAGCCAGGAATCTGCCTCAGTGAGCTGGATCACCTTTGTTCTGCTTGCTTCAGCCTTCCCAGGGGACATTCCTGTGCCAAGGGGGCAGGGTGGTGCTGAAGGGGGAGAGTCTCCTGTCCCTCTTGGGCTCCTCTTGATGGGCAGTCAGTGGCTGGCAGCTTTGTTCAAGGGGTGGGGATGGGATGGGATGGGATGGGATGGGATGGGATGGGATGGGATGGGATGGGATGGGATGGGATGGGATGGGATGGGATGGGGTGGGATGGGATGGGATGGGATGGGATGCCACTCTCAGGAGTGCAGTGAGTTACTGCACAACCTTGGTGGGAGGTTTGCAGGTCAGTGTGTGATGTACAACTTGCCACCCTGTAGCTGTGCAGTGAGTTGGCGCTCAGCCCTGTCCCCATGCTGGAACACAAATCCACCTGTGGAATGTGGAATGATGTGCTGGAAAGGAGCCCAGGATGAGATCTTTCTCCTTTAGTGAGGAAACACAGCTGGTCATTTGGTTGCTCTAGAAGAAGAGAGATGGGGTTCTTTGGTTATCACTGCGTGCTGCATATTCCATCAGCAGCCCTCTGCTTTTACTAATGTGGTGCACAACGTGCCTGATCCTCCCTCAGTTGTGAGCCTGGTGGAAGCATGTCCTGTTTTCCATTTGTTTATTAATTTATCATCTTGGTTTTAGCCTCTGCAAAGCTTGATATTGGTATGGAGCCTGGGAAACGTGCACAGAGCTAAATAACTGATAGTTGTGATTTGGTTACAAGGCAATAATTTAAGTGGACAGGTTTAGCTGATAACATAAAGCACACAAGAGAAATCGCTTTGGTTTATAAATGTCATCAGAGCCCCTGCGAGGGAGCTGCTGCCTGGTGCTGCTGCTCCAGCCAATATATTATAAGGATATATAAACAGATGTCTGAAAAAATCTGGCTGACCAAGATTAAAAGAATGGGGCTATAAATTAAAGTCTTCCTTGGTGTCTCTTTAAGCATCTTTATGGACAGAGTGCATCCAAATGAAGGAGTGCCAGTGCTCAGAGTGACCTCCAGGTGCTTTGGGCTGCAAAGGCAGCACCCAGGGGTGGGGACAGCTTGTGGGGACAGCAGTGTCCGTCAGAGCTGGCATGGGAGACCAAAGCCTGTCCTGGTGCTTCTGCAGCTGATAAAGGGATTAAATCAGGAGCAGGAATAACACCATCCCTGCAGCGTCGCCACAGGATCAGTGTCTCCTGTTTGGAAAATAAACGCTGTCGCTCTGCTTTGACATTTATTCGCAATGAAGGCCTTGTCATTTGTGCAGTGACAAGGGTTTCATCCTCTGGGAGTACTTTTCCTGTTGGACACTGTCTTTTTGGCTGTGAGGCAGCTGAGTGACTGAGGGGCAGGTGGGTGGCACGTCCCCAGCAGCGGCATTGGGAGCTCTGCTCACACCCTGGGGCTTTCTCCTGATCCATCATCCCAAGGCAATGCAATAACACCTATTCCAACTGAGAGCAGGTTCAGACTGGATACTGGGGAGGAATTGTTCCCTGTGAGGGTGGGCAGGCCCTGGCATAGGGTGCCCAGAGCAGCTGTGGCTGCCCCTGGATCCCTGGCAGTGCCCAAGGCCAGGCTGGACATTGGGACAGTGGGCGGTGTCCCTGCTGTGGCAGGGGGTGGCACTGGATGAGCTTTAAGGTTCCTTTCCACCCAAACCATTCTGTGATTCTGTGATCTTTTTTTTGATTGATTTTAATTTATTTTAGTTGTGGTTAAAAAAATCCCAAGAGTGGGATATTTTTTAATTGGTAAGGGTTCCAAACCAATTGTGGAAGCAGGAATTTGCTGCTTCCCCCTCCACAGCTGGAACCCTTCTTGCAGGTTTGTGGAGGGGATTTCACAGCTATTTCTGCTCACTGGGTAGTTGATTTAAAGCTGGAAAATTAACTAGAATGGAAACTCTTCTTTCCCTTTATGAGGAGCAAGGGATGAGGTCTGGCAGCTGTAGGATTTGCAGCTCTCAGGGAAGAGGGACAATTCAGTAACACATCTATGCAGTGCCTACCTGTGGATACACATATTTTATTTGTCTGAGGTGTCAATGAGAAAAAATGTTACGAAATTGCTTAAATGAAAACATGTGGTTTTTTTTTTTCAATTGAGTTTCATTTCTCAAATGCAACTTAATGCAAACAATAAGTAAGAAATTAATTTCTCTTGGGAAAAAGCTATTAACCGAATGGTTCTGTTTTAGCAGCATGTGAAGCTGTGTAATTGCTTACACATGTATTGCTCCAGTGTGTGCTCCCAGTTGTTGAATAGTATCAAATTATAGGAATCAAAGAGAATCAACTATTTTTAAGGGAAATGTCTAGAAGCTACATACTGAAACATGATTAAAATTCAGTATTTCCAGCTTACTTGTCTAAATCAGCAATTTTAATCACATTATTCAAGCCAACCCACCCTGAAACACACTTTTGACTTCAAAATACCCCAAACTAAGTAAGACAGAAGACCTTCCTTGAGCAGCTGTAACATTTTTATGTGTCAGTGTCAATCTTTTTGTTGAAAACAGAGATGTTTTTCATGGTTTATTTATTAAAGCAGCGCATTTGTCCTGTTGTGCCATGAGCCTGGGTCGCTGTGCTGGGTGGGGAGGGGAAATCTCTGGAGCACCAAGAGCTGCTTAAACACATCAGGGCTGTGAGTTTTGCTCTGGGGTTCGGATGCTCCTGGTTAAATCCCATTTAGTGTGCAAAGGAGGAGCAGGAAGGGTTTGTGCCTTGGCTGATGCAGCCTCGGGGATTTGGCTGTGCTGGGGGTGCAGCTCATGAGCACCAGGCCTGGGTTTGGTTTTGTTTTCTGCTTGCTGATTAGACAGATGAGTAATGCCATGGTTGACTCTCACATTTAAAAGGGAAATGTAAACAGAAGTTTTATAGTTGTGTTTTACCCCCTTGTGTTGTTATCAGGGATGCCCTGGGTTTGGGACATTTGGGAGGGTCACTCGTTCCTGTGGCAGCACCTGAGCCCCACTCACGGTGTCAGGAAGGGATCTCCACCCCTGGGCAGGGAAGGAGGAGTCGATGGACAGAACTTTGGGGGGGGCTAAAGGGTTAAAAGATGAAACCTCCCTGGTGTGGGTGAGCACATGGTGGGGAAATCCTCTGCTCCCAGCACTGTCATATTGTCTCTATTTAGTCTTCTGTTTTATTTTTGATAGGGTTTTAATAAACCTTTTAAATTTTTTGGCAGTGAGTAGCATTTCTCACACTGAGAACAGAAACAGGAGGGCTGGGCCCCCCAGCGCCCCACCCTTCTGGAGCCTGCTCCTGTGCTTTCCCTTTGGGTGATTCCCTCGATGGGATTCCATCCACCTCCTTCCCCTCCCTGGCAGGCTGCTGTGGCTGGATGCAGCTGGAGCTGTGCTGTGCTCCCTGTCAGGGGCCATTCCCGGCTGTGTGACAGCCCAGAGCTGCCACAGCCACTGCTGGGGCTGTGACCTGGCCTGCCCAGCACTGGTGGCACGGTCAGGAACGCTTTGGGCTTTGGGGGGAGGCAGCCAGCCGGGCCCTGGCTGTGTCTGCGGAGGAGGGGATCGTCCTCCTGCCTCCCATTCAGCCCGCGATGGCATTTCATCCTTCAGAGCCTGGCCTGGAAGGGACCTCACAGCTCACCTTGTTCCACCTCCCTGCTGTGGGCAGGGACGTCTCCCACTAGAGCAGGTTAGCATTGGCTGTGTTTTCCTTGCTGGCAGAGCCCTGTCCTGGTATTGCCCGAGCCAGGGACAGGAGATGTGATGTTGGCCTTTTCATGGAGATCCTACAAACTCCTTTCTGACCAGCACTCCGCCACCAGCAAGGGGCACACATTGGTGAGGGCACCAAATTCCTGCAGAGCCCAATTTCTCACTGTGGGAGGATGCTCCCATAGATAGACAGAGATTAAAGGTCCTGTGTATCACAAATTTAAGGAGCAGGAGAAGATTGGGATCTGTCCATGGAAAGCATTCCAAGTGTGGAGGAAGAACATGTAGCCTATCCTCCCCTAAAATGGGGAGATAATCACACCTGTCCTCTCACATATGCAACCAATGCAACTTCCAATGGACAGGACTGATGGAGAGAAAGAGAGTCTACCAGAAATACAAACCTTGTTTTAATAGGAAATCCTCCAAGATGGATTTTCCTGCATTTTCTAAAAGCATTTATACCTATTGGATAACTACAGGCTTTGAAATGTTTCTGTCTGAATTGTGACAAACATCCCAGTCTGACACAGGAAGGACCAAGTCCTTTGATCAGGGAAATGTCTCTTTGGTCTTGAACAGGGAGGGATCAATCCAGTTGTTGCCAAGACCAGAGCTTTTTGTCTGTGAGTACATGTATTTATTCTACAAAATAATTACCCTTGCCTTCACTTCCCTTTGGTAGGAGATGCTCCCTATCTCCTGCAAGCTGTTACTCTATCCCAGGTATCTTTTTAGGTAAAAGGAAGAGAGAAAGGAAAGGCTGAATAAGAAATCCTCCTCAGAAGGGGGAAGATGAGAAGCTTTGGTCTGTCTGTCCATCTGTGAGCACGTCTGTGGCTGTTCACCTGCATCCTTGCTGTCCTGGGCAGGCAGAATTCCTGCATTAGGAGAAGAAGAAATGCCATCAAGAGATAGCAACAAAATATTGCCTCCCCTTGACCCCAGTGCTGGGCTGGCCATTGAGATGTGTTTGTGGTGAAAACCACTCTGAATTTCCCATCTTTTCTGCATTTAAAACGGAAGCTTAATGTATTCTGTGTATTTTTGTTGGCAGATAGTAGTGATCATAAATTCCTTTTAATACAGTATTTCTACACCAGCACAGCCTTGATGTGCAGCATACCTGGCTGTACTCTGCGGGATGCTTTGATTTCCCTTTGGCAGCTGCATTTTATTCTGTCTGCCCCAATCAGACACAATTCCCCTTTCTCCATGTAGCCTCCAAATCCACTCCTAGTGTGGAGTTTTAGTGCTCTGCTAGGACCTGGGCTAGAAGGGAAGGAATCAGTGTCTGCTGGGCTCAGGGTTCCACCTCCACTGTGGATCAGAGCCAGCCTGGCAGCGGAGGGAAACCTTGGGTGGCTCAGGGTGGCAATTCTGGGAGGGAAAAGCAGCACTTCAGGGGTGCTGCTGCATGGGAGGAGGTCAGTGGTAGATATCCCACTCCTCACTGTATGGGATGGGGAGGAGCTGCTCCCAAGGACGAGCACGTGTCTTCAGTTCCCAGTTCCTCCCCAAGCTGGAGCAGTGCAGTGCTCTGAAATAACGTGACCTTTGCTTGCAGGTCAGGCTGTTCCTGCAGAGTCACACGTGCCGCTGAACCTGCAGACAGGAGAGAGAGAAGCCAAACTCCCGGACAGAGAAGGTGACACGAGAGAAGAGAGAAGAAAAAGGTACAGATATACAAGGCTTTGGGTTGGGTGGGCTGTGGGATTCATGCCTTTTATTAGAGGCCAGGTTCCCTGGTACACTCAATTCCTGCATCTTCCAGAGACTTCATTGCTGGGTGAGGAGCTCAGCAGTGCTGAAAGCAGAGGCCTGTCCTTTGTGTTCCATTTGGGATGGCAGTGGAAGTGCCCTGAGTGCACTTTCAGAGCACTTCATGGCTTCTCAGGCCACGACATCAAAACAGTTTCCACACAGCCTGTGGAGTTCTGGCAAAGTCTTTGGGTTGTCCTTGATTTGCTGTGTTTGGAGTGTGACGGTTCTCTCTGTGCTTTTTAGGCCGAGCTACTTCCAGGAGTCTGTCTTTTGGAATTTATCTGCAGCAATCTAAAAACCTTTCTCCCGTACCACGGTGATCACATCTTGTACTGCAACATGCAAAATGATTTGAGCTTCTGCTCAAACTAATGTTGCTTTAGCTAGGCTGGCATAATGGTGTAAGGATATCCTAATGGTTGATGCTTCGGCCATTTGTACAATGGTAGGTTTTGGGGACAGTGACATGAGGGATGAGAGAAAGAGGAAAAAGAAACATGCAGGTCATTCGGTTAGATAGCCTGTGGCATTTAGGCCATTTATTGGAGTCCAGAATCTCTTCAGCACATAATTCCTGCCTCTTCCTGAGATTTCATTGCTAGGTGAGGAGCTCAGCAGTGCTGAAAGCTGAGGCCTGTCCTTTGTGATCCCTTTGGGATGCCAGTGGAAGTGCCCTTAGTGCACAATCAGAGGCAACTTCATGGCTTCTCATGCCATGACACCAAAACTAAATGTGCCAGGTGGCTTCCTAGAATGACATTTAGTCCTTTGAAATATCTACAGGAAGTGGTCTGGAAATGCACAGGAGTCCCTGTGGCTGCAGCAGGAACGGTGGCTGAAGGTTTGCTGCCTGCGTTGGTGGCATGGCTGCAGGTGCCAGTGCTGTGAGAGCCCCCTGTGTGAGAGCTGGTGAGAGCTGAGCTCTTGGGGACAGCGCTGTGCCCCAGGCCAGGAAGAGCAGCAGTGCCCTGTGCCAGGAGTGGTGTCAGTGGGAGCCCCTGTGCACAGGGATCCCCAGGCCCAGGGTGGCCGTGCCAGCAACCCCAGGGACCTCCATCCCTGGGAACGCGGAACAAGTGGAACCCACAAGTGTGCAAAGGCTGCCCGTGCCCAAAGGAATTGCCAAGAGAAGTCAGGTTTTAAAAAGAAACAGGATTTATTTGCCGAAGATCGGCAAATCTAGGATTTTCAGAACATGTGTCATTATAACAATTGTTATAACAACAACAACAACAACAATGTACAGAACATATTTACATGGGATCCGATGGGCTAACAATCTTCAAAACGTATTTACAGAAATCTTCTTAACGTAGTCAACATATTTACAGGAACTTCTAAACTTTCAAACGTATTTACAAAGGTATCGGATCTGTGCCATCTTGAGCATGAGCCCTGTAAGAAAGGAAGCAGCAGAGCTGGACTCAGCTGGCAGCACTGGGCCCAGCAGGGCTGGCAGCTGGGCCCCAGGGGCTGGGCTGGGGCTGGCAGGGCTGGCGTGGCCCCAGGCAAGCGCAGGGCAGGCCGGGGCTGGTGCTTGTGGCAGCACAATCCAGGCCCCCTGCGGGCACCATGTCCCTGAGCGGGGCCATCCAGGCCAGCCCCAGCCTGGCGTCAGGGGACCCAGCGTGTGTGTGGGCAGGGTGTGGGAAGCATCTGCCTGTCTTACCTGTGGGGCACCATCTTCATCCAAGGACCATGGGCTCCTCCTCATCCTTCTTGTCAACTTCCATATCTTCCATGTTATCCTCCTCATTCACCTCCATCTCTTCGATGTTGTCCTCCTCATCTACTTCCATGTCCTCCACAGTAGAGGACATGGAAGTAGAGGAGGAGTCCACCTCCATCATTTCTTCCTCATCCAGCCCCTGGTCCACATCCATCGCCTCCACAGTGTCTCTGGCAACCTGCAAGGGGCAGCACAATCTCCCAGTGGGCTTCCTGTCCCACACCATCCATTTCCACATGGCTGCAGCCTGCCCAAGCCAGGTGCCCCCTGCATGGCATGGCACTGTACCTCCATTGGCAAAGAAGAGCACATTCTGCCAGGATTGGCACTCCAGAGCAGGCGGCAGGAAAAGCCCAGGCAGCAGCAGCACCTCTGCGCTGAGGGTCAGAGCACAGGGTGAGCAGCAACTGACCCTTGGCAGCCGGTGAAGTGTCTGCTGTGCTCGTTTCCAGGTCCTGGACGTTCCACCTGGAACCCTCTGGGAGCTGTGATGTCACTGAAGTTTCAGGGCCGCTGCTCAGTGGGAGATGGGGATGGCAGAATGATCAAATCCTTGAATACTTTGGCTTGGAAGGGACCCTAAATATTATCTGATTCCAAGCTGAGCAACCTCCCATCACACCAGGTTGCTGCAGCCCCTGTCCTACCTAGCCTTGGATGTTGCTGGGGATGGACCATCCACAGCCTCTCTGCACTGGTCCCTGTGTCAGGGACAAGCACCCTGAGAGTAAAGAACTTCTTCCCATCATCAAATCTCTTCCACCTCTTGCAGTTTGAACCCATTCCTCCGTGTCCTGTCACTACAGTTCCTGAAAAAGTGTGCTCTCCGACTTCCCTGTGTTTCAGGCTGTTCCTTCAGGGTTACACGTGTGGCTGGACCTGCAGACAGGAGAGAGAGAAGCCAAGTTCCCAGTCAGAAAAAATGCGGAATGTGGCTTGAGAACTGAGAGAATAAGGAAAAAGAAAAGACATGGAAGTCTTTGGCTTGCGTGGGCTGTGGGACTCATGCCTTTCATTAGAGGCCCGGTCCCTGGTGCTCTGAGTTCCTGTGTTGCAGCCTGCCCACAGCAAACTGTGTGACGGACCTGGACTCTCAGTGCAGGGAGCCGGCTTGCTAGGATGGCTGATGTATGAGGCAAGAGAGGGATTGTTGTGTGGAAATCCAAATAATGTGGATTGCGCTGAAGAGGGTCCAGGAATGGAGACAAAATGGGGCTGCGCACACAATATGGGGTGAACAGTGCAGGATCATTACAGTAAGCCAGGACCAAATGGATACAAGAGAGCTGGAACATTCCGAGGGAGTACATATAAGGAAAATGCAGCAGTTGAACTGGGTGATACCAGCAAAACGTGCTGCATCACCATGAGCCTGCAAATGCCCATGGGCGACACCATTGCATTCAGAGCGGTTTCTCTCTTCTACCTTGGTCACCTTGCCTTGAGGTATTATAGGTCCAGTGGTAGGCCCCTGGGCCCTCACATCCCCCCCCTTTTTGTTATCTAGAAAGAAGGCTTCTGCCATAGAGTTTTGGAGGCATTTAGCAAAAAAGGATAATATAACCAACACAATGAATACAAAAAACAAAGCCCACACAACAGTCTTAACTACAGATGAAAGCCAGCCTCGCAAACCCCTGTGTTGGTTAAGTCCAGTGAACCAGTCGTTGTTGCCTTCCATCTGGATCTTTTTTCCTTGATCTTTTAGGAGCTGGATGCCCTGGTATACTGACTCCCTATGTGAGAACAGGTATAAAAAGCACATGCCTTCAAATGCCTGACAGGCATGGCCATGGACAAGAAATTGTGGCTTGTCTGTGGAAGCGCCCAGCTGAAGGCATGCGGCTCAGTGAGGAGCATCCAGATTCCAGTTGCAGTGGCAACCAATGGCAGCATCCTCTGACTTTAGCTTATTTAGTATCTGGAGGCTTGGGTGTCCTAAAAGTAAACAGATAAAGAGATTACAATATGAAACTTGTGTTACCACTAAACTTTCTCTCCCGTAAGCCAAGGGTGTGAACACAGCTTATTAGAAGAATCATGTATCAATGCTAAAATATAATTTTTACAAATGTTAAGACATAGATCCTGGTTAGTGGTGTCTGAGCTATCTTGGTCTTGGTGTGTGTGGTCAACGCTGCTTAGGAGATCTTCTTCTGTTCTTCTCCTTCTTCTTTTCCAGGCTGCTACTCTCTCTCTTAGGCTTCCATTCTGTTCTTCTGATGGTGGCTCTGGTGTTTGCCTCACTGTTTCCAGAAAGAGATTTTATGTATTTTGCTGGGATCCATCTTAGGAGTATTGCTGTAGAGACAAGGGCATCTTTTCTTTCCCAAGTAATTAATGGAAAAGGGCACATAATTTGTTTAGATTCGGGGTCTTTGGTCAACACAGGTGACTGTTCTTTTAATTGGACTGCAATTGAATTAGTAAAATTCCTGATGACTGGGAGAGTTGTCTCCATAAATGAATTGTTCAAAAAGTTGAATACATTAAAGGCCTTGGCCAGTCAGTCAGTGGAAGATAATATCTGGATTCCCCCTCTCAGTTGATCAAGGATCCTTTTGGTGGATCAGTGGGCCCTCTCAGCTATGGACTTTGCAGTGGCGGACTGTGGAATGCCTGTGATATGTTTTATACCCCAGTGGACAGAAACTTGTTTGAACCAGTGTGAGGTATATGCAGGAGCACTATCAGTTTTATTTTCCTGTGGAACTGCTAAGGTGGAAAAAACTAAAAAGTAATGTTTTATAGCCTCTTCTGATTTTTCACCAGCATGGGCTGAGGCAAAAATCCTGATGGAAAAGGTGTCGATTGAGACGTGGATGTATTTTAGTCTGGCAAAAGGTGGTTAGTGTGTGATGTCTGATTGCCAGATGTGGAGACTCTCTAGTGGTCTTGGATTGAATCCTGCTCTGACAGAAGCAAGGGCATGTTCCTGACAATTTGGGCTGGTGGCTACAATGGATCTTGCTGGGTCTCGGGTAATTTTGAACATCCTGTGCAGCGCAGAAATGGTTTGATGGTAGAATTAGTGGCTGATCTTTGCCTGTTTAAAGACTGTCTAAGGCGTATTGCAGTGGTTCAGATGTTTAAAGTAGGCAATTGCGGTGCTCTGGAGTGAGAACTAAGTATATATTCCAAGGTCTGTTCCTGCAAGGGAGCACAGATACTCTCTAGCTTTCCTGATTAATTGTGTAATACCTTTCTGTTGGATTGTTATCATTTTAGTAGGTTGGTGTGCTCTGAAGACACATTCAATTTGTATTTGGGGATCTGAGATAGTTGAGACCCACTGAAAGAATGCTGAATGGAATATTGGACTTACACCAAGCATTGCCAGGGAGAAAGGAAAAGTAGTGTGGTATCTGTGTGCCTGTTTAGTTTGAATGACCCAGGATACTTTTGTACAGCTGCTTTTGCCTCCGGTGTCAGTGATCACGGGAATCGAGTCCTTCACTGCCTTTAAGGAGCAGCCGGAACAGTGGCACGAGATCTTCTGTGGTGATTTCCAGCAGTGAGCATACCCAACTGATGCTTCCACAGAGCTGGTGGAATTCATGAAGAGTCTTTGGTTGTCCTTCATGTGCAGTGTTTAGCCTGTGATGGTTCTCTCTGTGCAATTTTGGCCGAGACACTTCCAAGGGGGTGTCTTTTGGACTTTATCTGTTGCAATCTCAAAACCTTTCTGCTGTACTGCAGTGATGACATCCTGTACTGCAAAGTCCAAAATGATCACAGCTTCTGCACAAATTAATATATGGTCCATGTAATGAAAAATGATAGCATTAGGACATCTTTTCTGGCTTTGTGAAAGAAGTTGGGCTGCAAGGCATTGACATGTAGTTGGGTTCTTCTTCATTCCCTTGAGGCAATACAGTCCACTGGTACCTCAGTTAAGGTGCTTGTCGATTTGGGTACGGAAAAAACAAACAAGGGGCTTTCCTTGGGGTGCAAGGAGAAGTCAAAAAAGCCGTCATTTAGAAATATAACACGTATCTACCAGTCTCAGGGTATCATGGAGGCTGAGGGCAGGCTGGGCAGGAGGGCACCCATGTCCTCAATGACCTCGTTGATTTTCTTGAGGTCCTGCAGCAGCCGCCTCTTATCTTTGCCAGGCTTTCATATGGTAATGACAGGTGCATTGCAGGGGCTAGTAGATGGTACAATGTGGCCCACAGACAGCTGCTCCTGCATGAGGGACTGCAGGGCCTTTAACTTTCTGCCTGGGAGGGGCCACTGATCCACCCATATGGGGTCGTTGGTCTTCCAGGTTGACTGAAGAGTGGCACACTACTCAGTGGCCCCGTCTAGAAATCCTGAGGTATTGATAGGATCTCTAGCCCTGTTCCCCATTGAGACAAGAGGTCTTCTTCTCAAATTGTTATTGGTGCCTGGGTGATGAATGATCTTACTGTAACAACTGTGCCCTCAGGACCTTCCATGCAGAGTGTACCTCGACTCCAGAAGCTGGTAGTGGCTGCCCTGGTAGCTAATATTTACCCCAGCAGCTGGGACCAGGGGCCATTCTTTTAGCCAATCAGAGCAGGAAGTTATTGTGATGTCAGCTCCTGTATCTAATAAGTCGTGAAAGACATCTCTTTCTCACTTTAAATGAGAAAGCACACTTTAGAATGGGACTGTTTCTGCATGTTTTCTGTGCCCACATCACCATTGGATGAGATGGTGTGGTGATCATGTCCCGTCGGGGGTTGGCTCTGGCTATAACTGTTCCTTTTGCAATGAAAAGTGGACAGGCTAAGCATAGAGCCTGGACAGTTGTCTCCTGCAAAGACGTCAAGGCGAGTACCTTAGGTAGTATAGTTAATGTCTCCATCCCTTCCCTGGTGTTGATTTAAATCAAAATGTTTTTGGGCCATCCTTCAGGTTTGTATTTGCCTGTGGGAATATGGTGAACATAAATATCATGGATGGGAATTGAAAAGTCTCTTACTAGATGCCTTTAGGTTCTAGGGCAGAGCTGTCTTCTGTCGACTTTTCCGCAGTAATCGAGCTGTCCCGCTGGATCTGAGAAGGTCGCTATGCTAGTTCTCCATGGTGTTGGGGAGAGTAGGGCGGAACGGCCTCACATTTGGTGTCATCATGTGGGGCCTTTCTGTGTCTGTGTGGGGTTTCCCGCAGGCCACCAGTTTTGCTGGTGTTGTAAAGCATGTGGACGAGGTGGGCAGTGGAGATAGTGGCTGTGACACCTAGAAGGTCCCTCGTAATAGCCTGTATTTTTAAAATTCTATTAAGAATGCCTCATCTCTCCACATTTAAAGCAAGATCCTTTTTCATGTGTGTGCCAGGGAATAAGCTGGGAGGCTACTAGCACCTCAACTACACCGTGACAGGAAGCATTATCTCGGCTAGCATCACAGTATAAGGATGCCCTAAGTGTGCATGCCTGGACCATTTGTGCAATGGTAGGCTTTCTGTTGAGGGGTAGAGAAGGTAAAATGTCTTTAAAGGTGTTGTTAGCATTCGTTTCAGCAAGTTTAGTAAGCAGTACCTTCCTGGCTTTTGGATGTCCAACTTTCTTCTCTATTGCTTGTGTAGGGTGATCAATAAATTTTAGAAGGGATTTCCCAGGTCCCTGCAGGTTTCTTCTAACAGAGCTCAGGGAAAGTCTATTGAATTAGGTTTAGTGAAATCTTCCTCCCTGGCTAGATGGTCTAGTGTTAGGTATGCCCGCCTGTCTTCTCCAGCATAGTCTTTTAATAGTTGTTGTAGTAGTTTTTTCCCCATTCCTTCCCACAGAATAATTTCAGTGGGAGAAATTGGGATGTGCATAAAATGGCGCAAATTGTGGGGCACCAACACATGTATTGGATAGATGTTATTTAACAAATGATTAATATAGGGCAGCCCCCTCCCATGGTCTTGCGCTGCTTTATAAAGGTTTTTAAACTGCTATGTATGAGAGCTTCCAATTGGGGCTTAGTCCCCCTCTGCTACTGCACTGGTGCTGCTTGTATTTTAGCTACCAATTCCCAGTCCCCCTCTTCTGCCGCCAGCTTCCACATCCTTGTCCAAGAATCCTCAGGCTCGTGCTGAAGGTGGGATGAACCTTCCCTCTCCTCTCCAGAAGAGGGAACTTGGTCTCTGGCAGAGGAGCGGGGCCTTGGGGTGACTGGCCAGGCCCAGTGCTGTGGGCCTTTGGTAGCCAAGATGGCGGCCTTCCACTTACCGCCCCTCACACTTCCGGCTCCGACAGTGTGGGATCCGCAAGGGGCTGAATTGGAGGGGGTAGGCCAGCGGGAGTAGGCAAGGAAGCGCTGGATATCCCAATGCAGGGGTGGTACCTGACACAGGGGTGGGATCCAACACAGGGGGAGGATTTGATGAGAGAGCTGGGGGAGGGAGGGAGTTTGACATTGACGACCCCCTCCAGAGGAAAGACTCCATTTTGTGAGCTATCTGAGGGGGATCCAGTGAGGAGAGGTATTGGAGAATGGGTTAGGGTAGAATCCAAGCCTGTGTGATCCGTACAGATGTGGGCAGGGGGTAGTGAAAGAGGGGAGATGTCAGACAGCAGGTGTCTTGTCTGTGCTTTACAGCAGTTTCTGTCTCTCATTCTAATGGTGTCAGTGGGTTCAGGAATGCTGTGGGCAGAACGCAAAGACTGGATTGAATATAAGAACTTTGAACCCTTGAGAAAACTCCATAAAACATGTGAAAAATTGTGGAAAATGTTGCGACTCTTATCACTCCCTGAGTTTTCTAAAAATAGAGTCTTTCCCTAACTCAGTCCCAAAATGCTACATGACGAACTGAATCAACAGAAATGTCTGGGAGCTCCGTAAACAGCCAATGAACAAATGACTTCAAACTGCCCTTAGTAAAAGTCTTCCACTCTGAAAGGAGAACCTCCCTAACTCGAACATATATGCTCCTCTCGTCTTTGGATAATTTGTTACCCAGAGCTGCCCCTGATGTAAAGGGTGGCCCACCCACAGGACTAAAATATCACCCAAAGATCCTGCACTGCAGGTGGCTGTCCCTCAGCTCACTGCTCTGGTGGCTCTGGATGCAGGTGTTTCAAAATATCCCGTGGGCTTTGTCCATCGAGTCGGCCCTCTTGCTGCTGGAGGGTGCCAACGCTGCCTTCAGCAAGCTATGATAAAACTCAGCTCTCACTCCAGGGCGGAGGCTGACCCAAGGCGTTTTCTGTCCCGTGACGGTGGAACAGTCGAATCGTCACTGGTATCGCTCTCAGGAATTCTCAAAGAAGGTCCCTGTTTGGGCACCCCTTGTTGTGGCATGTCCACAGCCAGCCTGTGTGAGAGACGTGCACTCCCAGAGCGGGGAGCAGGCTTGCTTGAATGGATGATGGATGAGGCAAGAGAGGAGCGTTTGTGTGGAACTCAAAACACTGTGGTTTGTGCTGGAGAGGGTGCAGGGAGGGAGTGAAAAAGGGGCTGGGCACACAAGGTTTTATATGCGGGAAAAAAGGACCTTGTATGCAGTAACTTACGACCAATAGAGGATAGGAAAGTGGAGAACAACAAGGGGAGTACATATAAGGAAAGAAAAAACTTCATGATATCATGAAAATTACCTGAATCCCCATGACCCTACAAAAGCCAATGGGAAAGATCATTGCTTTAGAGGGGTGCCTCAAGTTAAGTTCGTCACAGTACTAATGAGGTATTAGAGTTGCAGTGGTAGGCCCCTGGACCTCCAAAAAACTACTACTTCCTGAGACTTCATTGCTGACTTCATTGAGGAGCTCAGCTGTGCTGAAAGGAGAGGCCTGTCCTTTGTGTTCCCTTTGGGAAGGCAGTGTAAGTGCCATGAGTGTACATTCAGAGGCAACTTCATGGCTTCTCATGCCACGACACCAAAACTAAATGTGCAAGGTGACTTCCTTGAATGACATGTAGTCCTTTGAAATATCTACAGGAAGGGGTCTGGAAATGCTTTCTGAGCCTGTTCCTTAGGATCTTCTGTGAGGGGCTGAGGGCTGGCCTGAGCCTGGTGCTGTGTCCCACTGGGAGCAGCCGCACAGGCTCACGTGCAGAGCAGGCACTGCCAGAGGCCCTGGAGATCTCACCTGCCCTGCAGCCACCTTTGTCAAGGTGCTGTAAACATCAGCTGGTGCTGACTTTCCCCTTGGACCGCATGGTGTAGTCACTATGGGGAATTACTTTCCTGAAGCCCGTGGGATTTCCCCCTGGCAGGTGTGATGGGGATGCTTTGGGAGTGTGGGGCTTTGGGGGCAGCTGCCCGGGCAGGGGCTGAGCTCGGGGCCCTGTTGGGCCCATGGCCCCCAGCAGCAGCAGCAGCAGCAGCAGCCCCAGGGCCCAAAGCCCCCGGCTCCCTGCCCAGCACAGGCTGCCCTGTCCCTGCAGCTGTCACCCGAGTGGGGCCCAGGGCCCGGTGGCCGCGGGCAGCAGCAGGAATGTGGGCAGGGTGAGGATGCCCTGGCCTGGCTTTTGTCTCTGGAACAATGCGGGCTCCGGGCAGTGCAGAGCAGGCTGGGAAGCAGAGCCCAGGGCCATTGGAGGCTGCAAGGCTTACAGATCAGCCCCTGCAACAGCCCAGATGCAGGTGGCCCAGTTGCCAAGGCTGTGGTGGCCTTGAGAGCATGCAGGTGGATTTTGAATGGCTGTGGCCTGCTGGCGGCTCTGGGACCAGGAGTCCCTGTGGCTGCAGCAGGAACGGTGGCTGAAGGTTTGCTGCCTGCTTTGGTGGCATGGCTGCAGGTGCCAGTGCTGTGAGAGCCCCCTGTGTGAGAGCTGGTGAGAGCTGAGCTCTTGGGGACAGCGCTGTGCCCCAGGCCAGGAAGAGCAGCAGTGCCCAGGGCCAGGAGTGGTGTCAGTGGGAGCCCCTGTGCACAGGGACCCCCAGCCCCAGGGTGGCCGTGCCAGCACCCCCAGGGACCTCCAGCCCCAGGAACGCGGAACAAGTGGAACCCACAAGTGTGCAAAGGCTGCCTTTGCCCAAAGGAATGGCCAAGAGACGTCAGGTTTTAAAAAGAAACGGTATTTACTTGCCGAAGATCGGCAAATCTAGGATTTACAGAACATTTTTCTCTATGACAATCATTATAACTGTAACAACAACAATGTAGAGAACATATTTACATGAGATCCGATGGGCTTACAATCTTCAAAACATATTTACAGAAAACTAGCAACGAAGAAAACATATGTACAGAAATCTTCAAAACTTTCAAACGTATTTACAAACGCGTGGCATCTGTGCCATCATGTGCATGAGCCCTGGAAGAAAGGAAGCAGCAGAGCTGGAGTCAGCTGGCAGCACTGGGCCCAGCAGGGCTGGCAGCTGGGCCCCAGGGTCTGGGCCGGGGCTGGCAGGGCTGACGTGGCCCCAAGCAAGAGCAGGGCAGGCCGGGGCTGGTGCTTGTGGCAGCACAATCCAGGCCCCCTGCGGGCACCGTGTCCCTGAGCGGGGCCATCAGCCCAGCCCCTGCCTGGCGTGAGGGGACCCAGTGTGTGTGCGGGCAGGGCGTGGGAAGCATCTGCCTGTCTTACCTGTGGGGCTCCATCTTCATCCAAGGACCATGGGCTCCTCCTCATCCTTCTCGTCAACTTCCATGTCCTCGGTGTCATCCTCCTCATCAAGCTCCATCTCCTCAATGGTCTTCTCGTCTACTTCCATGTTGTCAACAGGGGAGGACATGGAAGTAGAGGAGGAGTCCACCTCCATCATTTCATCCTCATCCAGGCCCAGGTCCACTTCCATAGCCTCCACAGTGTCTCTGGCAGTCTGCAAGGGGCAGCACAATCTCCCATTGGGCTTCCTGTCCCACACAATCCATTCCCACATGGCTGCAGCCTGCCCAAGCCGGGTGACCCCTGCCTGGCAGGGCACTGTACCTCCATTGGCACAGCAGAGCACATCCTGCTGGGATTGGCACTCCAGAGCAGGCAGCAGGAAAAAGCCCAGGCAGCAGCAGCACCTCAGCGCTGAGGGTCAGAGCGCAGAGTGAGCAGCAACTGACCCTTGGCAGCCGGTGAAGTGTCTGCTGTGCTCGTTTCCAGGTCCTGGACGTTCCATCTGGAACCCTCGGTGAGCTGTGATGTCACTGAAGTTTCAGGGCACTGTGCAGTGGGAGATGGCGATGGCAGAATGATCAAATCCTTGAATGGCTTGGAAGGGACCCTTAAGATGATGTGGCTCCAAGCTGAGCAAGCTCCCAGCAGAGCAGGTTGCTGCGGCCCCTGTCCCACCTGGCCTTGGATGTTGCTGGGGATGGGGCATCCACAGCCTCTGTGCACTGGTCCCTGTGTCAGGGACAAGCACCCTGAGAGTAAACAACTTCTTCCCATCACCAAATCTCTTCCATCTCTTGCAGTTTGATCCCATTCCTCCTTGTCCCATCACTACAGTTCCTGCCCAAGTGTCCTCTCCCACTTCTCTGTAGTCCCTTCCCTCACTGGAAAGGTGCTGAGGTCTCTTTTGACTCTCTCTACGATGTTCATAAGCTGAAATCTGCAAGTTGAAGCTTGTAGGCCCTCTGCAGTTATATAGTGGCGCTGGGATGGTTCCTCAATTGCAACACGAAATTCCGAAGTATCAATTCATCAGCTGTTTTTATTGTGGTGGGATCTGAGAATTTGGGTCAGCAGAGCCCTATATTGTCAGGGGGAGGTGTCTGTGAGCCTGACACAGAATCCAGCACTCAGACTAATCTTTTCTTGAGTATGGTAGGTTTTTTCATTCCTTTCCTCCTGTCCTTAGCCATTGGTAGAATGTCACAGTGAAAATAGAATTGAGGCCGTTTTTCACTCATTACATGTTCTTGTTTGTTTTGTTTCTTCTGCAAGGCTGGGCAAGGTTGATCTCGATGCAAATTCATTCACATCTGAGGAGCTTAAAAAGGCCTTGGCTAAAATGAAGGAAAGTGAGAAGGCAGAAAGGAAGGTGAGTTTCCCATTTCTAAAGCAATGCCCATTGCAGGGATCTGAAAACACCCTGTTACACTCTGCTGAAACACAATGGTTAAAACGATTGCTTGGAAAACACTGTGCAAACTAATTTTGTGGTGAATATGGACCTGAAATACCTTTATTAACCTGTTAGTGATATTGTTCCCTGACTTTTCTGTACGACTCGAAGATTCTGTGAGTGGTTTGGGTTGGATAGGACCTTAAAGCTGATCCAGTCCCACCCCTGCCATGGGCAGGGACACCTTCCACTATCTCAGGTTGCTCCAAGCCCCATTCAAGCTGGCCTTCGACATTTCCAGGGATCCAGGGGCAGCCACAGCTGCTCTGAACAATGTAATTTATCTGTTTCACTGCAGCTCAATTCACAAAAATGTCTGCAGACCCCAAAGGGAACTGGATTGCAGCTGACAGTATTTACAGATGCTATTTCCCTTTACTCTCCTTGCTTTGGGTTTGCAACCTTGTGCTCTGGATAGCAAAACCCAAGTGGCCATGGTGAAGCAGGGGCTGATGTTTCCTTACACAAGCTCCAAGTTGTCCATTTAGTTACAAAACAACCCACAGCCCTAAGTAAATAGGTGGGAAGATGTGTGACTCATCAGGTACATCAGAGCCTCTTTCCCTTCTCCCCCCCAGCAGTATTTCTTTAACCCTCGCTCCTCCTGCTGCCTTGGTCTTGGCTCACTCAAACAAAAACTGAAAGAGGAGTCAAGGCTCTAAAGTTCTGGTGTCACAGAAGGGCTTTTTCTTCCCTTATGTGGCAGCACGGCATGATTTCATTTGCTGGAGATTATTTCCATAGCAGCATTGCTGATTGATTGCAGGGCTGCTGAAAAGGGCTGCTGGAAATGAGGATCATTGAAATGCAAAAATTAGTGATACTCTATTAGGTGAAAATAAGCCATATTTTAAAACCCCCTGTTAGAATAGCTTTTGTCCCAGCAACTGGGCTAAAAGCAGCTACATCTAATGGACCTAAAGTATTCCAATTGCAGTCACTCCTGCAGAGAGAAATCCATCCCTGAAGGCTCAGTGTCAGAGGAAATGGAGTTACACCGAGCCTCTCTGTGCTCCGGCAGAGGCAGCTCGGGGAGGGATGGGTTGAGTGTGGTACCTCTGGTAATTTATCATTCCATTGACACAGCTTTCACCTCCATTGCTCACTTGGTTTTCCTCCAGCCCTCTCTGATCCCTCATGGGGAGCAGGACAGTGCAAACCCTCCAGCTGAGGCTCACTCCGCATACAAACACATCTTGGCATTTGTGACAAATGCCTTCCAAAAGGGGCTTTCTGCCTTTCTCCTGTCCTTGGGGCAGCCCAGCTCCAGCATGGCCTCTCTGCTGCTTCTGTCCCCTGCAGCAGCAGGCTCTGTCCCCAGTGCCACCAGTGCTGATGTTCCTGCACCTCTGGGGCTCTCTGAAATCTCTGACAGAGCCTTTCCTCCTCACCACATGTTTTGTGTCAGCTCTCTGTTCAGGGCAGCCCTTGGAGTGCTGTTACTGTGAGGGAGATGAGCTCAGGACAGGCTGTGTGCTGGCCAAGCCCCATGGCACAGCACGTCAGCTGCCCCCAGCTTATCACTGCTCCTTCTGCCTCCCTTTCTGACAGCTTCTATCCTCACACCTCTCCCTAGGAGATAGACCCTTCCAGGAATTTGCTCAATGCTTGGAAAGGCAAAAGCATCTTTGTCTGTGTCTGAGAACTCGTTGGAGTCACTGGGCACTTTGGGCTGGATGGGACCTCTGGAGCTCTCCAGCCTCATGTCCAGTTCCAGAGAGGTTCAGCTGTAAGATCAGGGAGGTGCCTCAGGGCTTTTTGCAGCCAGGTTTTGAGAAGATTCACTTGCAGGCAAGCAGAGAACCGCAGTACTGCTGCCTGTGGGCTTGATGTTGAATTGGATGGAAATGGGATGTAGAAATAGTGCACAAATGCTGTAGAGATGTAGAAGTGGTGCACAGAGCTCTACTGTTCACTCATATTGTGGGTATATCACAGCTAACTGGGTTCCTGCGCTTCTCAGAAGGACCCTGCCCCTGCACCTCTGATGTAGAGCAATAAATCCATTGGCACAGACAGCCAGGTTCCCTTTGTGAATTTTGGGGCTGGCATTCCTTTCTGTGTCTGTCTTGTCTCTCTTCATCTCCTATCTTGTTATCTCACATCTGGTTTTTCCTCCTTTTGTTTCCAAGGCCCGAGAGGAAGAGGTGAGGAAGAAGTTCCGGCCCATAGAGCAGCTGAAGGAGGAGTTTGAAAAGCTGAACATGAAGATAGAAACAGATTATGAAATTATGGTTAAATTAATCAGCAAATTCAACAGCTCTGCCTCCACGCTGGATGAGAAAGTCACGGCGCTTTATGATCTCGAATATTATGTTCACCAGGTAACAAGAATGCCTCAGGAACTACCATGTAAAATCTAGGGGATACGGTGTCATAAACGGGGCTTTATTTTTCTTATCAGTATCAGGTAATACAAATTGCTTAATTACCATAATCCTGGGACAATAACAGACAGCAGAGGACTAGTGCAGGCTTGTTTTATATCCAGGTTGGAATTAATCATCGCTTGTGCCAGGAGCCAGCAGTATCCTGGTGGTTGCCTGATTTGTTGTCTGTTCTCAGGCTGGTTTTCTTATCCTCTCTTTTTCCTTTTTTATCTCCTTAATGTTACAAAATGGGGTTTTAGCTGCCATTTTTGGGTAAGTAGAGTGGTGGTTGCTCAGAAAATAATTATTTTCTCTCTGCTTCCATGGAAAGCTGCTGTGGTTGATGGTAGGTGCCTTTATATCAGTTCACAGAGAACGTCTTTGTACCAGGAAAGGTGACAGCCACCCAAAACCCCCTATTTTGTCTTGGTGTGAGTAAGCAGTGGCAAGCAGAGCCTTGCTGTGCTAATTAGCTCTTTGTGAGGGTGAACATATTTCCTGGCATCTTGCTTCCTCGGGTTTGTGCTCACACTTTTCCCCCCTTGTCGCAGACATTTCTTCACAGAAATCCTTTCTTTTGGATTTCTGCATCTTCTGGAGGCCAGAGGCCTCAGAAGAGAATGTAAACAATTATTATCAGATGCTGTGGAATGCAACAGGGGTTTCTTGATTGGCTCATGCTTCTTGTTTATAATTAAGGGCCAATCACAAAGTGCGAGCCGGGGACTGAGTCCTTGGGCACAACTTTGTTATAGATTTCTTTTCTAGCTATTCTTAGCCTAGCCTAGCAGCTCTGCAAACCTCTCTCTTTATTCCTATTAGTATAGTCATAATGTATTATATATAATATATCAATAAATTCAGCCTTCTGATCAAGGAACAAGATTCACCGTCTCTCTCTCACCAGCAGCGACCCACTCAGGCGCAGTAATACCCCCTCCCTCTAATCTCTCTTGCTCTGCTTTCAGCTCACACATTCCTACCTCCCCTTGGATGCAGCTGCAGGCACAGAGCTCTGCTCCCCTGGGCTTGGTGCCACCCCTGGGAGGGTGTCTGGGCATCCAGCCTCTGCTCTGCCATGTGGGAAGGGACTTGGCTTCTCCCCCCCCAGTGACTGGGGAGAGTCTGGAGTGCACTGGGAGAGTTTCCAATGGCACTTTGTCATTTCAGAGGGTGAATAGGACAACTCTTGGGAGGTGCCAGTGCAAGCCCTTTCACTGGAACAGCACTTGTTGAGCCAAATGTGGTATTTGGAGGCAGGTAGCTGAAGTGTTGCTGCTGTGAGAGAGAGAGTCCATGTGCCAGCTGATACAAGTGTTATTTCCAGGGCTCTTTGTCTTGAATTTCCACTCTGAATTGTCATTGTGGGCATGCAGAGGCTTCCTTGCTGTTTGTTCTCCCTGCTTTTGTGTCACTGACGGCACCTGTGTAACTCAGAGAATAACTGTGAACAATAGGCACCCAAAGAGCTTCATATTTGTACTCAGGGCTAATCTTGCCTGATTAAGGGTGCCAGAGCATCAGGCCATTGTGCTAAAAAGCAACCCCCAAATGCCCTGGCATGCCTTGAATTCCAGCATAGCGATCTGGACTATTCCAGCAGAAAATCCCTGCAGCACAGGATGGGGCAAACAATTTCAGAATGGCAGAGGAGCAGGGACTGGAGCATCAAAGGGAAGCACATGCAGCATCAAAGGGGTCAGAGAGGGGGAATGGCAGGAGGCTGGCAGGAGCACAAGGGCTCCTTTGTGCGCCGATCACAGCTCTGCTCTGTGCCCGCGCTGTCGGGGCAGATGGCTGGGCAGCACCTTCTCGTCAGGCAGGAAGCTGATAAGAAATATGACTTGTCTCTAAGCCAGCATGGCTTTTCCTCCTCTTTCTTCTTCCAGTCAGTTGAATGCGTCCAGAGCATTATCTCTGCTTGGGACTGACTTTAGCAGCAGTGGCTAAATGTAATTACTGAAGAGCAGCCAAAGGATGCTGGTGCTGCATAACTCTGGAAGGGCTGAACTGCCAGGACTCCTCTGCAGCGAGTCACAGCCCTGCTGTGGGAGCAGGGGATCCTTGCAGGTGTGGGTGGCCAAGGACTTGTGTAGGGCCACTTTGCAAGTCCCACCTTCCCCAGCCTCCATCAGAGCAGTACCATGCCGTGCCGTGGCTTTTCAGAACCGTTCAGCTCCCGGCCATCCTGCTGCTGTCTCCGGGACACGGGATGCCCTGTGGAGTGGAAAATGCCATGCCCTGGAGGGCGTGCAAGCAAAGGCTGCTTCCTGCTCTGTGCCATGGTCACCCTGGAGCAGTGGGTGCGGGGCAGCTCGTGCCTCAGAGCGTGCCGTGGGAGCCATGGCTGGTGCTCTCTCCTGCCTTTGAAGAGTCAGCCCAAGGGCTCTGCCTTTGCTCAGCTTTTGGTTGCCAGCTCTTTTGGTTTGCTTCTCCTCAGCCACGATTCAGCTTGGCATGTTCGGGAGCCCGTCTTGGAGAAGGAGTAGGAAGGTTTGGCTTGCTGGGTTATCTGTAATGCATAAAACCCAAATGCAAATGTGAAGAAGGCAGAGCGTAACTCATAAACAGCATTCACGGTGCTTGCACAGCAGTGTGTGGAGCCAAGACCCGTTCTCAGGCATTGCAGGCTCTTTCTCTCAATTATTTACTCTGCTTATCTTCCCCTCTCCTCTGCTCTGACATGCTACACCATCTCTCTCTGCTAATTTCCTCTCCATCGTGTGCAATTGACATGCTGCTTTCCCTCACTCTTTTCTAACATTTTCTCTCTCACCTTCCCTCCCTATTTTCTTTCTCCTCCAATTCAAACCTGCTCCCTGAATAACTGCTGTCATATTTGCTCTTCTCCCATCCCTCCCCTCACCTGCTTTGCCTGTGTACTTTACTCAAGAGCTCTTTTGATCTTTGGTTTTTCTTCTGTGCTGATTTCAGTGGACTGAAGTGAGGTAGAAGCTGCTGCCTTGCAGCATACACTGCTCCCCAGAGAGGTTAATACCTTCAAGTTGTTACGTTTGGGGATTTTGTTAGTTTTAGAACTGGAGCTCTCACAACAGACTCTGTTAAAAAAGATAAACACATCTTCAGAATAAGCTTTACAGCACGACAGCACAATTTACATTCTGCTGTTGTGGTGTCTCACTGACGCTGGGGCAGCACAAAGGACTCTGGTGCTGCTGAGGTTACAGCAGGGAATGATTTTACGACTCCAGCTGCTGGATGCAAATTCCTGCCTGTCCATATATTCCCTCTCATGCAGAAGTCAATGTCTGATTCCAGCACTAAACCAGTTTTTACAGAGGCTGAGTAATAAAAAGACCCACTGGCAGCTGAAATTGGGTTGCTGCATAGATTTCTTTGTAGATAAAGATGGGTCTGCAGAAAAGTGAGAGCTCTGGCAGGCCTGGTTTTTAGGGACAGTTAAAAGAACAGCATCTGAAAGGATACAAAAGCTGCTGCAAATCCTGAATCAGCCCCAGCAGACCTGCAGAGAGCAGCTTTGCAGAGGGACAGGTGGGTATTGTCCCACTGGGGAGCAGAGATGAGCTGGAGCTCCCCAGGTCCTGCTTTGGTTGGTAACGACAGACCTGTAGGACACAAAGCTTCTTCTTCTCCTGGGTACCTGAAATATCTGACTTAAGGCCAATTTTGATGAAGGTACATGGTTGAGATAAATGTAACACTGAGCATGAAGTCATTGACTAGAAGAGGGTCCCACATGCCCTGCATGGCTTGTGGTCCCGTTCCACCTCATCAGGGGGTCAGCTTGCCCTGCTGATAACTCATTTTTATATTCTGTTTCCATCAGCCAACGATTGCTGTTGTGTCCCTGTCTTTCAGAGAGGTATGTTGAATTTCTAAACCTGATTTTTCTGTGCAGGCAGTTCTGAGCATTCATCAGATCCTCTTTTAAACTGAAAAAAAAAAATCATTGAATACCAAAATGCATTGATTTGACTTTGGACTGAATTTTGTACTTGAAGTAGTTTGTGCTGTTTCTCTAAATTTTGTCTGTGAGCACTCAGAGCCTTTTCTGATCTCCTCTCCAAGAGCAGATGCCCACTGGGACTGTGCCTGGCTAGCCCCTGATCCACTTAGAGCCAGAGGCTGATGAATTCCCACTAATGTGCAAACTTTTCCCTACTGGCAGTTAATCCATTATTGTTTGCTTAGAAAAGTCATTGTGGGGCTGCTCCCTGGGGAAGCTCCTGGATGACCCCTCCAAGCTGGGACTGGCTTTTTCCTTCCTTGTCTATGGGAAGTTGTTGATGGAACTCATGGAGAACTCCCAGAACTGCCCATGCTACTCACTCCCATGCCCCCTTTGCACCCCTTTACACCGGTGCTGACAGGCTCCTAAACATCCCTGACTCCTGGTGCTATAATTACAGCATCAATTAATTAACTTCATTTGCAAAACATGCAATTCCCTGGATCCCTAGTAAAGGCTTGCTCAGGGGAGAGCAAAGAGCTGGAGTTTTTTGACATCAGCAGATATATTGAGTTTTTGACACCACCTGAATTGCCAAAATACATGGCAAGAGCAATTTTTGATAGCTATAATCAAGTATTTGAGTTTCCAGTGATGCCTTCTGAGTGTGACAATGTCCTCCCACAAGGACACTGTGCCTGGGCAGCTGTGACATCTCTGCTCGTGAGCAGGGCTGTGCTAAGCTCAGCCACAGCCATTCCCTTGGAATTTTTAATTCCTTGTAAAACTCCCTGCTGGTCAGAGCAGGAGGGAAGGGATGCTGTGGGTGTGAAGGGAGGTGTTCTCCAGGGGCTGGGGCTTTGTGCTGATGGAAGCTGCTCTCTCCCAGGTGGACAATGCCAAGGATTTCCTGTCCATGGGTGGGCTCCGGCTGGTGATCGAGGGGCTGAACAACAGCGAGGCCTCGCTGAAGGAGCACGCTGCCTTTGTCCTGGGAGCTGCCCTGTCCAGGTGAGACCTGCCCTCACCTGGGCTCTGTGCCTCTCTCCACCTCCCTTGGTTTATTTCTGATAGCAGAGACCAAAAGCTGTGTTGTGACACACCACAAAACTGCCTTGTCCCCTTCCTCACCCTTGCAACATCTGTTTCCCCTTCTCCTCAGTGTGTCCTTATCTTGCTCATTGGACACATCCAGAAGTAATGTGGTGTCAAATCTATGATTGTTTCTTGGTTTCCCTGGGCTCCCTGTTTCTGCAAAGTCCAAGGAAGGAATAATTCTCCTTCTGTCCCACTGACAGCTCTCTCTGGGGGAAGATGTAACAGAGGGTACAGTTACAAGCACCCCAGTGAGCACCTTTGTCCTTCCTCATCCTTGCTCCTGGGCTGCCTCAGGATGGCAAGGTGCTGATTTGAGCAGCTCCCGTGGTCTTTAGAGAGAGATTTGGGCCCCATGAACATGTGCCTCTGACATCAAAGGCGTTTTGATTAGATGTGGGGTCAGGAATAAGGGTCAGCAGCCAGAATCCAGAGGAGACTGACCTGCAGAATGTTTGAGGTTCAGGGGAAGGAGCCTGCTCTTCCTTATGCTGGGGCATCCTGTGTAGTGCTGGCTGCAGGAGGTGTCCTGTGGGCTCCATGGGTTTTCCTGGTGCCCCTTTTTTGATTTATGGGTTTTGGGGCTTTGCAGGGGATGTGTTGCTCATTCAGAGGTGCAGAGGCTTTAGAAATGCATTGGATGGACTCAAATTCAGGATCAGAAGTGCAGAGTGAAAATTGAAGGTCAGGACTGTTTTATCTGCATATTTCTACACCTAAAAATATAGTCACCTTCTCCAGCATCATAAATTATTTATGGCCTAGTCTAACACATGGTGCATGCACAGACCTGCATTTACTTGGCAATCTCATATGCAATGCAGTTGGCCCTCAGCGTGTGTGGAGTGATGGGCCTCGTGGACAGGAGCAGGTACCCAGATTTATACCAGGGAAGGATCCAGCTTCTAGTCTGAAACAGAGCCTGATTTAGGGATGACAGGAAGATACATGAGAAACAAAACCTGCTCTTCATATTCTGGTGTATCTTTGTCTCTGAAACAATACCAGAGTGGTTTGCTCAGGTTCTTTATGTAGACTCTTTCTGCATACCGAGAAGATCATGCAGAGGATCTGGAAACATTTGCAGGTAACTTATGAAATGACAGGGGCTGCTAAAGAGCTTCTTTCCAGATGCACCTGCCATGACATGGCCAGGACTCCAAAAATTCATTGTCTCATGGTACCTGACAGTGTAGCACTGGCCACGAGAGTCTCACTTTTGTGTAGTGTTTCTTACTCAAGTGCAAAAATCTTCTTTGGAGAGAGCCTCTCATCTGATATGACAACATTAAACTGCTGCTGTGCAAACTTGTGGAACTTTTTTCTTTGAAGGACATTCTGGCAGATGGTAATTTGGAGTGGTTTGGATGATACATGGTCTGAGAGCTCTGCTCCAAAATGTGAGGGATATTATGCCTTGGTTTGAGTTTGCTTTTTCTCCCCTTGCTGTGCTTAAGCTTTCTCAGTAGACACCTACATGCCAACTTGTCTGCTGTGTGCTCACTTGTTTAATTCGTTTGTTCATACATTTTCTCAGCTTACTCCATGCTCTAGTCAAACTGTTGGAGGCATTTCAGGTACTTCACACAGCATTTTGTGTTTTTCTGAGGGCTTGTTTTTTATTTTCTTCCCTCATGGTTGTTCCTGAGACTCTTAGAGAGGTGGTAGGGCTTTCCAGTAAATTCCCAGAGGTGTCACAGCTCGCTGGGCTGCAGGGACACGATCTGCTCGGTGCTTGTGTGCCTGGGGCTGGTGTCAGATCCTCTGCTGGATGCTGAGCCTGGGAAGAGGCAATGGTCTGCTGCTCACCAAATGGGTCTGTGGCCACCTCCCAGGTCTCTTCAGCCAGGCTGGCTCAAGCCAATGGTTTCAAGCCAGGCAAACATTCCCAGAGGGAAATCTGGGCATGATGAGAGCAGCTCCAGAGCCTGGCACAGGAGGTCAGTAACTCCTGGCACAGCTCAGTCTGGAAGAGGGAGTTTGGCCTTGTCTGTAGAAAAGTGTTTAACACAGGAGGAAATCACTGGACACAGAGTGATTCCAGACATGCCTGGGACACATCCAGAACTTTTCAGCTCTCAGAAATACCCAGATCTTCTCCAGATTTGCACTGTCCTTAACTCTGCTCAGGTAGTCAAGCAGGTAAGGGATGGAACAAAAGCTGCAGCCCCCCGGTCCTGCCTGCACATGGCCCTGCCAGGACCTGGCTCAGAGCTCTGGCTGTGCTTAAAGCCCATTGGAACAAAAAGGTTTTCCAGGGGATCAGCATCTTTAGCCAACAGGCCAGGGGGCTGGCCAAGACTTGGATCAGCAAAGGCAGCAGGAGCAGAAGGCACAACAGAGCCAGCTCAGGATTTCCCCTTCCTGATATTATCGCTCCTATTTATTTGGCTAAAGCAGACTTGAAAAGCAGCCATAGCATAGCATGACTGGGACCTCGGGGCACAGGGTCCCAGGTCCAGCTGCCAGGGTCTGACCTCCTGGCATCCATCTGCCTCTGGAAGCCTCTGCCATAGGAGAGGCAGATATCTTCACTTGACAGGGAGGAAATCAAGGTTTCATCTCATGTTTCTCTTATATGTCCTTCACTTCAGGCATTTGGGTTTTGATTGCTGAGTCTGTGACCAAATCAAACATCATTCCATCTGGTGGAGTTCTCTGAGCAGTGCCCTTCTTGCAAGTCTAAAACCTCATCACACTCTTACTGTTTTTAAGCCTTTAACAAAATGTTTTTCCATTCAGCGGATTGCAAAAGTAAACTTCATTTGAACAATCCTCAAGTGCTCTGATTGCAAATAAAAGTTAAATGCACTAACAAAAATAATTGCTAGGCATGTGGGGTTGTACATTTAGGTATCCATAATTCACTAACAGTATATGCCAATACACAGCATTATCTGGATTTCCAGTGATTGCATTAGCATAAAAGCATGTTAGAATTTATCCCGTGGTACTAACATTTAAATATATATAAGTATGAAATATTAAGATCCAGCATTTTAGAGGCAAGTGAAACTACTGCCTGTAAAATGTTCCTGCATATTTTGAAGGTACACTCCTGTATCTTCACATGAAAATCAGCATTCGCACCATTGGGTCCAAACATTACAAAAATGTCAATGTTTTATGCAAAGAGGAGCTGTATTAAGCTAAAAAAGATTGCTGATGAGAGAAGTGTCTTCTGATGTCCTCTGAGCTATTTACAGGCAGCATCTCCCTTTGTTCGTGGCACAGCCAGGCCTCTGTGCAATCTGTATCTCCATGTTTCACAAGAGTGGAAATGTTAGCCAGAAAGGATTATGTGTGCGATTAAAACCTCCATTTTTGAAAATTTTACCCACAGGAAACGTTTTTCCACACCAATAATTTGAACATTTTAGTATTTTGTAATAAAAGGATTTTTGTAATCCGTTTAGAAGGGGAATAATAATTTATGTTGAATGATTTCTTGAAGCTTTATCCCAAATGCTCCCTGTGTACTTAGGGATGACTTGGAGGTGAGGATGGAGAGAAGTTGAGCTGTAGGACCTTCAAGGCAAAGGGAAGCAGTTTGTATTTCATGGGGACAAGGCAGAAGGCTCAGAAGGTGAGATTTTGGCCTGACCAGAGTGGGGAACTGGGAGGGCAGCCACTTGTGCAGCTGCAGTGAGAGACTCGTGGCATTTTGGCCAGACCTTCCAAAGCCCACCCTGTGGGGTGGCCAGGGACAAGGATGTCCCACTGATGGTCCAAGCTGACATCTACCATGTGTCCTAGAAGGGCACAGGACAGTCCCAGCACAGCCTCTGCCCACAAGCCCAGCACTGCTGGGCTCTCACTGCTCCCTTTTGGCCCTGAGCGCTAAAATAATGTCACAGGGCTTGGTAAAGGCTTGGGAGTAAACTCATCACT
The DNA here is from genome assembly GCF_027579445.1 of Ammospiza nelsoni. Classification (NCBI taxonomy): domain Eukaryota; kingdom Metazoa; phylum Chordata; class Aves; order Passeriformes; family Passerellidae; genus Ammospiza; species Ammospiza nelsoni. Next base: position 1,383,827 of record NC_080661.1, on the reverse strand, counting down.
GGTGAGAATTGAAGCGTGATCCTGTAGCCACACACAAGAGTTTTCCATGGATTGTCTTAGCTGTTTCCCAGAGATTAAACCCCTTAAGGGATGATCATGTGCATCCTGAATACCCCATTTACTATTATTTGTATCACCAACTGTGAGGCTCGTTCAGAGCTTGCCCCACTCTGGTAAAGCCAAGAGAGGCACAAAACATGTGTTTACTTCTCAAGAGAAACCTCAGAGAAGCTCCTAGAGTGATGGGCTCTGATTCCTGCTGTTGTGCCGGGGTGTTCAACAGAGCTCAGCATCATGGGGTCCACCTGGTTTTGCTTCTGCTTTTCCATTGTTTTTTCTGAGGGAAGAGGGATGTGGCAATGCTGTCTCCTTGCTCCGTCCATCAGTCCCCTGGTGGTGCCCATTTTCCCAGAGCACAAGACTTCCCTGCTCTGTTGGAGAAGCAGCAGCCCCTCCAGGATGCCTCTGACAAGAGGAAAGAGCTTCCACCAGATTTAAGGGGTTTGAGTTAGGTCCAGCTGTGCACTGAAACTGGTTGGTGCTTGCTTAAATAACACAGAGGCCCAAGCAATAAACCCAGGAAAAGTAAAATTAAAGACCTTGCTTCAATGTTGTCTTGTAAGGACATAAGAATTTCTGTGCAGAGAAATAAATCTGATTAGCTTAACAAGCACTGTCCCTACCCATTTATTTTCAATCCATCTTCATCCCTTCCTCCTCCAGCTTTTCCTTTTACATCCTGCAGTATTTGCCCATCCCTTTATCCACTTTCCCTGATTTTTTCAGTGGCCCTGTTTGCCCACACCATGTGTTTCATCTCCCAGTTGCAGTAATTCCAGCTCCACTCTTTGACTGCTTATAATTTCTTGCTTTGTAGATTGTCTCCTCTATTTTCATTCGAACTCCTGACTTGTGTGAAGTTATCAGCCTCACTGCACCTAATTTCAAATTAATTTGATTGGGTCACCTCAATTTTTTTTCTGTAATGATAATGAACTCAACCTATTTAGCCTTTTCCTATTATGAATAACCTTAACAAAAACTGCAGTGCAGTATAAATGGGTGTTTCATCATTGTGGTTAATTACACAGAAGAATAAATCCCTAAACATTTTTCAGCCTCTGAAATCTAACAAGGAAGTGTAATTAACAATTAGAGAGTAAACTGCCATCCTTGTGCTCTCAGGAAGACAAGGAGGGAAAAGTCTAGAATCCAAGGTTTGCTCCTGGGTTTTTAGGGAGAAATATTTGGGGCAATGCTGATGGCTGGGAGTGGCAGGGGGTGGGGGCAGGCCCTTGTCTTGTGCCAGGTGTGTTTTCCCAGGTGCCTGTGGCTGCTGGAGAGGGGATGGACACCTTGGCCTCAGCTGAGGGACTGGGCTTAGGCTGAGGACATTGTCCTTTCTGTAAAACAGGGGAATTCTGCAGTGAGTTCTCTGACTTGGGCTGGTGCTGTGAGAGGACACAGAGGTCAAGCAGTGGGGATGAAATGTGTGTTTGGCCTCACACCCCATGTGGGCAGTGAGCTCCCACACACTCCCCCAGCACTGGGCTCCACTGGCTTCTCCCCCTTACGCGGGGTCAGGCAGGTGGCCTTGTCCTCCTGAGTCCTTCACACAGCACTGGGTGCTCCCAGAGCCTGCAGGGTCTCCTCAGTCCACAGCTGCTGGTGCTCTGAGAGCTGTGGGAGGTGTCCTGCCCTGCAAACACAGTGCCACAGAACAGCCAGTGCTGCCCGGGGCTGTGACAGGCATGGGGAGCACCAGGAAGCTGCTCCAGCAGAGCTTCAGCAGGGAGGGAAAGACTCACCACAGCCAGCTCATGCATTATATAAAGCATGTTGTTTCTGTCTCATCGTGTTTAGTAAATGCTCTCTGCTGAAGCCTTTGAGTTATTGTGGTGGCTTCCATTTAAAATACATGTTCAGGCTGGTTACCTAATCACTTTCTGCCAAAAAAAACAGCCCAAATTTGCTGTTTCCCAGTGCAGACATGGTTCTGTAGCTGAACACAACATGTATTCCTCTGTCTCTTCAGCCACTATTCATTCATCCTTTTTGTTCTCTACAATTCCCTGGCAGGAGGGTGGAGCCAGGCAGGGGTCAGTCTCTTCCCTCAAGTAACAAGCAGTAGGACATGAGAAAACAGCCTCAGGTTCTGCCAGGGGAGGTTTAGATTCAGGAAATTTTTTTTCACTGAAAGGGTTTTGAAGTACTGGAGCAGCCCTGGAGGGGTTGAAAAGCTGCACAGATTTGGCACTTAGGGACACAGCTTAGCCGTGAACACGGTGGTGTGAGATTAATGGTTGGCCTTGATGATCTTGGATGTCTTTTCCAGCCTAAATGATTTTGTGATCCTATGTTTTCTGTTTATCCTTTTTACTACAGCCTGTACACTCTGCTAATGCCTTCATAGGCTTCAGAGATTTTCCTCCCTAACCCCCTACATTATTTTCCTGACCTACTGTGACTTTCCCAGGTCTTGGCATGTTCTCTGCATCCCCTCCAAGCAATAGGTGTAGAGCACTCACCAAGAGGAGGCAGCTGCATTTGCTCTTTGCTATGGAAGGGTGCAGATCCCATCTCTGCCTCTGTAGGTCCTGCTGCCTGCACCTCAGCCCTTTCTGATGGTGGCTTTGTTGGATTTCATTGCCAACTGGCAGAACTGGGCTGTCAGAGGGATGTTGGGGGGCTGCCGATTCCTCTTGTAGCCTCTCTTCTGGATTTAGCCATATTTTCTTTCCCATTCCTCTCCTTGTGCTGAGGGAGAGGGCAGCAGATCTTTCACAGGAGGCAAAATAACACAAACCAGCAACTGCAGGCTCCCATGGCATCCAAGAACAGCCCTGGGCTGTCCTGACTGAAGAGGGATCAACTTCTTTTCCAGTCTGGCATCTTCCAGCCTATCTGTTCTCTTAATACAGTGCTTTGATAAGTTTTCTCTCATCTTGTCCTTTCTGCTGCATTTAATGAGTTTCCAAGGTACTGCAGCCAGTTCCAGAAGGCTGCCATCAAAGGATCTTGGCTTCCATCAGAATCCTCATGCCCCTCAGCGCTCTGCACTTCTCACGTCTCACATGTCTCTTATGAATTCAACACAGAGCACATCGTATAATTTCTTGCAAACATCCTTTCCAGACTGTCTCTCCTTTTTCCTGAATGCCTTGAACACAGGGCATGAGGAGAGGAAGGGCTCTTCCCGCAGTGAGGTGGTGTTAGCTGGAGCCCAGGCGAAATGTGGGTCATGCTAAACGTCCTGTCACTGCTGCTCCCCACGGTCATGACTCCCTCAGTTATTCCCTCCTGGGGCTCACCATAACTGTTCCCTTGTGTTAATCATCCTGAAGCTGGCTTTGGGCATCCCAGCCTCAGCTGTCACCATGTGGGACAACACCTCCTTGTGGGTGAGGAGGGTGCTGCCAGACTGACAGCCAGGGGACAATGGGCACAGCCCTGCAGTGGCAGTTCCAAGGGACAGATCATTAATCCATAGCTGCATCTGCTGAGATCAATAATTAGGGCTGTTGTTTTGTAAAACCCCCCAGATCCACATGGGAATTGCCTTATTGAAGTGGACATGCAGGCCTGGCTGGCTGGAAAGGCCCCGTGGGGGGATTGCAGAGGAAGGAACACAAAACCCAGGTGCCAACAGTGTGCTGACATGTAAATGAGGTTTCCTGAAGCCTTTAGCAGTTTAAACCTGCCATACACGATGAACCACAAGGGTTCTTGGATTTTATCTATTTCTGTCACTGCAACAGGGAGGGTTGGAGAGGGTTCCTGGGTGCTGGGCCATGCCTGGATGCTGCTGCCAGCATCCCTCTGCTCAGGGCTGCACATGGGAGCCTGTGTGAGCTCCTATGCATGTTCCTCCTCTGCTTCTGGAAGCAGGTTGTGTTATATTTCCATACATCCTTTGTCATAAAAGCCCCTAAATATGATTTTTGTTTGTTTGCATATCTTGCAATGAGCAGGAACTCACCTTAGTTGTTTTCCAAATTAATACCCCGCTGGTTTTACTTAACAAGGTGTTTTTTCCAAGCTGAGAACAGTAACGACTCTGAGATTTCTTTTTAAAAAATGCATTTTCTTCTCAGGTACTTTATTTTGAAATCTGTCTTAATTTCAGTTCAGCTAGTGTGTGAAAACACACGGTGTGGCATTATTAGTCCCTGAAGGAATAAAGATAGATGGAGCCCAAAATGGAATTGGCTTTCTGATTAATTGAAACCTTCAAGAGTGCAGTGGAATCAGGGCTTGGTCCTGCCCTGGCAGCACCTGGGGATCAATTCAGCAGGCATGAAGAGCTCAGGGGGAGACACACAGCTGCCACCTGGCAGAGCCAGCCCCGAGCTGTCCCCTCCTGGTGGGACCTGTGGCTGGAGGAGGGCAGGGTGGCCCAGGTGTGTGCTGGGGGCAGGGAGGGATGGTGGTGTTTTGGGGTCCTTGTGTGCATGATGTGCTTGGGTAATGAGCTGCTGTTCCTGCCTCGAGCCTCCCGTGGCTGGGCACAATGGCTCCCGTGTCCAGGGAGCTCAGCAGGCAGCAGGGGAGTGTTGTGAGGTGTTATGAACAAAAATTCAGTTGATTTTTTTTCTGTGAGGAAAAAGCTACCACTACTGCTGGGCTGCTGCCTGTGTTATGATAATTGCGGGTCGTTGTCGTTAATGGTTGTTTTTATATTAGTAAAAGCCCTGGCTAGGGCGAGGTAATGGCCCTTCTCCGAGACAGTAACGGGTGGGGACCTTCCCAAACAGTGAGGAGAAGAGACCTAGAGGGGAGGGGTTGTGCAAAGTGACTCCGAGACCAGCATTCTTTGTGGGACCCCCGACCCAAACTCACGGAGAAAACCCCAAAAACAACGAGCCAAATAAGAGTTGAGAGACTGGAGTGATGTCTGGACATGAGGAGCCGAGTGCTGAGTCTGCAGAGATGCGGAACACCTTTGAAGCCTCTCGCCCTGACCATGGGAATAGTCCCCGGAGATGAGGGCCTGCTAAGACAGCTGGCAAAAGTAGGAAGACCTGTCGGGGACCACCACGCCCTAAAGGCTCCCACGAGGACTGGATCCCCCAGCTCTGCTCCTGGTGGACAGAGCTGTGCATATCCTCCTCCTCTGAGTCGCCCTGGGAGAGACGACGGACGCTGCAGACCCGTCGGGCCGCCCAATCCTGAGCTGATCACTTTTAATAAAGGCATTAAAAAGGAGAAGAAGTCTCCTGGCCCTGTTTATTTCATGAGGCACACTCCAAAAAACTGAGCAATGTGGAGCAATGGGGATTTGAGCTCTGCTCTGGGTTTCTGCTCCATGTGTGACCTGTACAGTTTCCTCAGGTTTCCCATCCTTGCCTGTGAGAGGGAAAGGAATAATGAAGAAACACCATGTGGTGTTATGTGTGGTGGCTTTAGCATTAGTGGATATTTCTGAGGTTTGTAGCCACTGACATTTACAGCATTTTCTGCTGGATAGGAGGAGAAAAAGGTGCTGCAGAAAGGAGAGTTCTCCTCTGGAAGAGAACTTTGGGAGAATGTTTTGGGAGCCAGGCCTCCCTGGCTTTACTGCTCATGGTGGTGCTTTCATGGTCAGCAGGTCCTGAGCAGCTCTTGAGCTGGGGAGATGCAGCAAGTGAAGGCAAAGTTGCTCTGCAAGGGCAAATTCTGGAGCTATGTCTGCACTTCTTTTTGGAAATGGCATGAAGGGGATGGTCAAGGGCAGTGGTGGCAGCCCCAGGGGGTTCCCAGTTTCCCACCTGGTGCTCACTGCTGGTCTGGCTTCTGTGCACAGGCTGTGCTGCCATGGCCCACGTGCCAAAGAGAGGCCTGTGGGTGCCTCCCCCTGAGGCAGCCAAATGGGGCTGAGTGTTGGCAATAATTTAAGGAAGGATTTGGTGTGGGAAGTTGAAATTGGCTGTGGAGATGATGGTTTAAAGTGTGGACGTGGCTGGGGGCCCACAGCTATGTGTGCTCAGCAGGTGTGTGTGCACTGATCTGGTCTTGCTGGGCAAACTGGATAACAAATAGCATCCATGGGGCCATCAGCTGGGAACAAGGTACAGAGGGCATCTCCCAAATGCAGCCAGGACAGTGTTTTAACAGGCACCAGCACCCCTTCCTGTGATGCAGTAGCAGCCCTCCCAGTTAAGAAGGTGATTAGGACCTTGCTAATTGTCCTGATGAGTGGAAATGAGCTGGAAATGAGCTGATCCTGCAGATCTGTGGGGAGCTGAGCCAACTCCTGGGACATCATACCCAGCACCTCACCAAACATGCAGTGTTTGCTCAGTCCAACAAGTGCAGTTTGATTTTTGTTACCCCTGAGCCCCCTAGGGTGGCAGCAGGTTTGCTGAGGTCGGTTTTGTACAGGGAGGAAGGCTCTGTAGCTGAGCTGTCTCTGCAGGAGCTGGCCAGAAGTTGTGGAGAGACACTATGAGGCTGCTGTGGATTTTCTTTTCTTTCCCTGGGGACTCTGGGGATTGCAGATCAGCAGATTGTGGATTAGCGGATCAGGAATTAGAAATGCCTTTTTCATTCTTATGTTACACACTGATGAACTGACAAATTTAATTTCTTTAAATCCAGTTATTTCAGCTGGAATTGGCAAAGTCATCTTCTGTCTCTTCTGGTACCCTGAGAATGGCTGAATCCTGATCTCCCTGGGGTCACATCATCCACATTCACTTCTTTGTCTTTAGCCTGTAGCTGTTCCAGAAGTGCAGAGCGCTCTCCAGGAAGGGCCCATCCCTCATGTGTGGTTGCAGTGTCCAGGTGCTGCCAGGGGCTGTGGCTCTCTGCAGCCACGTCTGCCTGTGCCAGTGCAAGGAGGGGAGCTCAGCCCCAGGGAGGGAGAGGGGCTGGCACAAGTCTGGGGGCTCCAGCTTGGCTGTCTGAGCCCACTGGTAGCAGCTCAGGTGTCTCTACCAGGCAGACACCGTGTCCAACCCCATGGCTCTACTGAGTGCCTCCATGGCACAGCACAGAGTGTTTGTCCAGCTCCAGGTGTGAGGTGTGCTTGGCTTACATCTGGAGTCAGACTATCCTGAGCTGAAGGCACCCACCAGGATCACCCCATCCAGCCCCTGTCCCTGCCCAGACCCCCCAGCAGTGCCCCCTGTGCATCCCTGGTGCCCAAAGGCTCCTGGAGCTCTGGCAGCCTCAGGGCCGTGCCCATTCCCTGGGCAGCCTGGGCAGTGCCAGCACCCTCTGGGGCAGAACCTTTCCCTGGTGTCCATCCCAAAGCTCCCCTGCAGCCATTCCCTCCTTCCCTGAGCTCTGCCCTGGGCTCCTTGTGCAGCTGAACCAGCCCAGTGCCTTCAGCCCTCCTCGGGTGGCACCTGCAGAGCCTTCCCCAGCCTGGCCTCTCCTTTGGGCATCTGGAACACCTTTGGGGCTCTGATGTTGTGGCACCCAAAACTGTCTCAGAACTCAAGGTGAGGCCACTCCAGTGCAGAATAGAGCAGGACAATCCCTTCCCTTGCCTGTGTGGCAATGCTGGGCCTGATGCCTCCAAAAAAGATGAAAGAAAAATCTAATAGGTTTTGTTTGCCCTTGGGCTCATTCCTGTGAAGGAAGCTGAGATCTTCCCCTGCTCTTTTGCATCCGTCTGTGGGGAGAGTCCTGTTCCTTGGGCAGCCCCTCCACTGTCACAGGCTGGGGTTTGGGTGCTGCTGGTGGCTGTGCAGGCTGCAGTGGGCTCCATGAGCCTCTCCAGGCCTGAGGCAGCACCTCCCTACCCAAGCCCTGTGCCAGGGACAGCAGAGAGCACAAAAAGGCATTTCTGTTGCTCAAAGCCTAACGGCCTGCACTGTGGGACCCCGTCAGCGGGGGAAGAGCAGATCCATCATTACCCAGAGCTTTCAATGAGCACTAAACAAAACGGCCCTGGGTCTCCAGAGCAGGCTTTATTCCTGCATTCTGTGATGCTGAAAGTGGGTCTGCAAGCGGCCGCCTCACCATGAGCCCCAGCAGAGCCATGGGCCGGCGGCAGAGCCACTCCCGCTGTGGGCAGGAGCACAGCCCGGCCATCCCTCACTGCCCCACTGATGGACGGCTCTGGGGCTGTGCTGATAATATCTTGATTAACAATTAGCATGATGGAACCGGGAAATACATCTTGTTCCTCGCCCCAAGCCGACAGGTGAGGATGGATATATGTTGCCTGGTTGATTGCTGTGCCTTGTTAGAGCCTATTTAGAGTTGATTGAAAAGCAGAGGCTTTGTGTGAGGACAGACCTTTAATCTCCTGGCAGAGCCAAGTGCGTTTCCCATCAGGAAGCAGTCCTTCTCTGCTGCTTATCTCTAACCCCCGCTTTAAACCTGAGCCTGGCAGAGACCAAAAGAAAGGCAGGATCAAAACAAAAATAATTGGGATCGCTGGCTTCCGTGTGCAGTCTGAACCTGTTATTCCTACTTATCAGCTAGTTATTCCTATATAACTCTTGCAAGAGACAATTCAGCAGTTGCAGCATCTCCTTGATGAAAAGCACTCCAATAAAATAACCATGGCAACAGTTGCTGAGGGCTGGCATGGTGAGGGACGGAGATGTGCTCTCCAAAGGACTCTGGGCCCAACTGCCCTGACAAATAGCCCTGCTGAGCACCAGGAGGTGATGTATGGACAGCTCTGTTGTCCTGGTGGGGTCCCAGATGTGCTGGGTATGCAGGCTGCCCCAGTGCACCCAGTTACAAGTCACAATTTGTTAACCATGAGTGTCTTCCCCTCCACATGGAAGGGGAGCTTGTAACCTGAAAGCTGAGGGGGAATCATGAGGACGCTCAATCAGAAAGGAAGGGCCAAGGAGGGGAGCTCAGGGAGGGACACAACCTGTGATCCCAAAGCCAAAGAGGATTTCCCAGGGTTTGGATGCTCTGGGAAAGGCTGTGTCTCTCTGCTGTTGGTGCCAGAGACTGGTATCGATAATAAACACTTGGCATGTCTAATTTCAGAGCAACTTCTTTTTAAACACATGCTGAGACTGTGTTTGATGCTCTACAGGAGGGGTGACAGAGGCCATGTGGTGTTGCACGTGGGGAAGTTTGGGCATTTGCCTTGAAGACTTGGCCCTTGGTGCATGGAGGAGCCAGCAGAGCCTGGACTGAGCCTGGAGAGTTTGTGCCAAGGGTCCTTCACCCCTGGCTCATCTCCCCACCATCCCACCCAGGGGTCCTCTAGGGATCACTGTTAGGACCACCCATGTCCTACTGCTCCCCGAATGCTCTGGTCATAATCTTGGCTGGGGAGCAGCTTATCTTATGGGATGAAGGCCTCTCAAGTAGCTTTGTGGGCATGGTGGTGTTTTTGTTAGGCACAATCCTCTTATTGTTTTCTTCCTTATCGGGACATTTATAAGCCTGAAAAGTAAAAGAAAGAACATTCACCAGAAGAACAGAGAAGCCTGCTGAAAAGCAGCATTTGTACAGATTTCTAGAAAAGGGCAGTAAATACTCCACCTCTGCTTCATAATAATAATAGACAGACTAAGTATCTCTAAAAATATAAAATAACATGGGCCTATTTGGAATAGTCAACATCCTTATCAGCCTGCTGCCATCTCTGCAAACAAGTTTCGCTAGAGATTCTGGGCATGATTTTCAATGGCTCAGAGCAGCTGTAGCTTCTTTGACTTCAGTGAAAAGTCTGAGTGCTTGGCACAGTGGCAAACCAAGCCTCTTCTTTCTGCTTCAAACTGGGGCTTGATTCTAAGTGAGATGAATTTTCTCCTCCTGATAATTCTGTGCATCTGAAGTGATTACAGCTCCACATGAGTGCTCTTTTAGGAGATTTCAATGCAGCGTTTTCTTCCATCTTAAAAAGGTTCCTTCAAGCCTTATGATGCTGGAGAAGGGGGGGAAAAATAAATCCTGGTGGAAGCCGTTACATCTTCCTATGCAGATAAGAGATTAAAATTTGTATTTTTATAAAACACTCAGGAGGCTAAATCAGAAAAGTTCTGTTGAGGCGAGTGGGTTTTGGCTGGTGGGAACGTGCTGCTAAATTCTTATCTGCTGATGGGGAGGCAGAGCAGGGAGTGGTATTATTTGGAGTTCTTAGAGAGTGAGCTTTAATGTTGGCTTAACTCCACTAAAAATAGACGCCACCCTCTTTTCCTAATAGGCAGCATTTGTCACACTTGATTCATTTCCTCTCCCAAACTGAGCTCCTTCATGAATATTCATCTCTACTCCCCAGGAATCTGCCTGTCCTCACAAGTTGTACTCGCGGCGACCGTGCCGTAACAATGCGAGTCAGGCTTCCAGGGCTCCCGAGTACCTGGCCCGATGCAGCAAAACGCGCTGGTATCAACAGCTCCCATTGATTCCCGCTCCTCTCGGAGCCGTGATTGCTCGTTATCCCTCTTGATGAGACCCTTAACGAGGCTCCCGTTCCTGTTGTCATAGCAGCACCGCATCGCCCGGTGTAGCAAAGTCTCCGTGGCTGCTAATTGTGTGATGGGAGGATCAGTTTGGCAGTTTTTCTAGTGGGGATTAGGCCAAAAGGTCCCTTCTGAGCTGTGATGAATGCGGCTTCCTTCAGAAGAAACTGCAACTTGGTAGTTAGAGGGGATTTCTGACGAGGGAAGCTTTCCACAGCAGAGAGGGAGAGCAGTCCTCACAGAGCTCTTCCATTCGTGCTCTGCCACTGCTTAAAGCAGGAGGAAGCCAACCAGAAATGCCAAAGGAGGATGTAAAACAGCTGATTCCCTAGTAAGGAAGTCTGTCAGTGCCTCAGACCTTCTAATCTTTTCCAGAGCATGTGGAAGGTGCCTGCTACTGTCATTTGCTGCTGGAGTGGGAAAAATCTACTCGTGCTGGGAGCAGGGATCAGCTCTGCTGCCATTGCTCAGCACCACCAAGGAGATTTTCAGCCATGTGCTAGAAGAGTTGCTCTGAAGAGTTGCTAGAAGAGAAGGAGCTGCTCTGGCGTTGTGGGTGAGAAATGTGCATAGCAAAAGGAATGATCTCATCACACCTTTGCCCCTGCAAGTCCAGGAGCGCTGCATGGCAGCCACGGTTGGTTAAAGAGGGCACAAGAGACAGAGGGATGTTTGCTGCTTGACCCTGAGGAGTGATTTATCAGCCAGGATGCTCTTGTTAACTGGCAGGGCCTGTGCAAGGCTCAGCATCCCTGTCCTGGTGTGGAACAGCAGCACAGGGTTTGCTGTGGCTGTGCCTTCCCCAGGGATGGTGGCTCATCTGCAGGCTCGCTGCTGGCTCAGCAGGAGGCAGGAAGGGCTGCAAAGCATTCACTGCTCCCACGTGCCAGGGGAAGGGGATCAGCTGTGCCTGCTCCCAGGGCCCTGCTCTTGGAATGCAGAGGGCAGATTTGTCCCCTGTGCCTCTCACTGGGTTTATTCCACAGTGCTGAAATATAGCCAGTGTAATCCATGACCTAAATGTGGGCATGAATAGTGTTTTTAGAGAATGAAAAGAGAAAAAAATAAATCCTCACCCACCTCAATCTCTCTCCCCAAATTAAAAACTCCCCTGGCCAAGCCTTGAAAATGAGTTTTTGTTGTTTGTGCAGTGAGGAGCCAGATTTTTAAAGGCTGGCTTTCAATTTTACAGCCGTTTATTACAGGCATGAATAATTGCTGGCACGGTGCTACCACTGCTGTTGTTTGCTCTTAAGGTTGGGCCAATTACATATGTAAGCCCTTGATTTACAAGCAAAAGCAGAACTAAAGTAGCTTTGTGGCCTACATTTCAAGAATGAGTGATGTGTCCATGGTCAGCTGTGGGTTCCCAAATTTGTGCTGTGAACCACAGAGGTCCATGGCCATACATGTGTGGCCCAGATTGTCCAAGGCATCCTGTGGCACGGGCTGTCACAGCACAGCGTGAAGGACATAAACAGGGAGCAGCGAGTGAGGCCCGGGAACCTGCCCAGATTCATCCCATGGCAGGAATGCTGAAAGATTGTGCTGCATTTGGGGAATTCACAGTGAACACACAGAAAAGAAAGGGAACTGGAACTGAACATAATGGTTCTGCAAGATGGACTTAAACCAAGCCTGTCCAAGTCCTGCTTTCCAACATGAGAACTGGTCTGTCTCCAGCTCCTCTGGGCACTTAGCCCTCTTGGGAGAGGAGAATCACAGAATCCCAGAATGGTTTGGTTTGGAAGGGACCTTAAAGCCAATCCCATTCTCCACCCCCTGCCATGGACAGGGACACCTTCCACTGTCCCAGGCGGCTCCAAGCCCCAGTATCCAGCCTGGCCTGGGACACTGCCAGGGATCCAGGGGCAGCCACAGCTGCTCTGGGAACCTTGTGCAAGGCTCTTATTTTCTTCCCAATATCCCATCTAACCCTGCCCCCATCAGTGTGAAGCCATTCCCCCTTGTCCTGTCACTCCAGGCCTTAGTCCAAAGTCCCTCTCCAGCTCTCCTGGAGCCTTCTAGGCAGTGGAAGGGGCTCTGAGGTTTCCTCAGAGCATTCCATTCTCCCCTCCACCTCTTTCAGCCTGTCTCCAGAGTGGAGGTGAATCCATGGAATAGCTGCTATCCACTGTGGAACTTGAAAATGGCTGATTGAGATCAAGCAGAGGATTTTTCTTGCTTCTGCACAACAGGCAGAGAATGGAAAGGAGGTAGGTCAGTGTGATGGCTGTTCTCCATGGGGTGATGGTTTCCAGACATCACCCACAAGTGCTGTGACCTGGACTCTGCACTGCCCAGCATAGGGAAGGTGTCACCGTGCTGTGCTGGTGCCATTGGGTGCCACCAGCCATGGGGTGAGGTGGGAGCCAGCCCAGCTGTGCTTCTCCACCCTGGCCTGGTGGCAGGCTGGTGTCCTTGCTGCTGGGAGAGCAGGAAGGGCAGGACGTGAGGAAGGGCAGGATGTTTGTGGGCGCTGATGTCATTGCCACAAATCAGTCGTGGATGTTGTCAGCGGGAGGCAGCAGCGGCTCGGCTTGGGAAGAGGCCAGCGTGTCACAGCCCAGGGGCTGGCCAGAGGAGCACGCTGCACTCAAATTCTCACTCATCACACAGCACATGGCTTCTCAGCCCCCTCCTGCAGGGTTTGTGTGGTCAGCTGGAGGCCGTGGCCACCTCCCTGGTGTGCATGGCCCAGGCTCAGTCTGAGTCCTGCTGATGGACTCAGCTTGGAGATGCTCTGCCCCGCCTCAGCAAAGGCTGCTCCTGCTGCCATCCAGCTGGGCAAGAAGCATTGGTGCAGGACCAGTGATTTCTGGAGTTATTTCCTGAAGCTTCTGAAGGCAGAGACAGCACCCAGACCCCCCTGGCAGCCCCGTGGTGTGCACTCTGGCCCTGGCAGACCCGTGGGCAGCAGAGCCATGGGGAGGCACAGCCAGGTCTGTTTACGAGGCTGCAGTCAGCCTGGCTTTTACACCCCAGCAATTACTGGCAAGCCCTGACTGCTCCTGCACCTTCACAGCACATGTGTGAACTCCTGGTTGTGTCACCTCCCTGTCCCCTCCTAGCGGAGTCTAGCAGTGGGAAGTGATCATCACAACTCACGTTTGCCTGGCGTATGTCTTTCCACAGTTCCAGAGTGTGGAATGAATTGAACCCGCTTCCTCCTTCACCTTCAAACTGCTCTTGGATGCAGGCAGCTCAGCTTCCGCAGCCACGCTCAGCTCTCGGAGCTTTTTCTGCCCTAGGGATGGAGCCCTTCTCTCCTGCCTGGCAGAACCTGCCTGGATGCTCCCCCTTGCAGAGGTGGTGTTCATCTCATGATCTTTTGGGCTTTTCCTAACCCTTCCCTTGCCAGGCTGAGGCTTTCTGTCCACTCCCTCCTCCACTGTGGCAAAGGAGGGCTTTTTGTCTTTGCCTTCAGGGTCATTAAATCTTAATTAGCACGTTGGCTTTCTTTGTCAAGGGATCCGCTCTCTCCATCCATCAGTGATGTAGGGCACATTGCTGACATTCTCTTCTTCCTGCATAATTATCTTATTCCATTGCATCTTTTATGTACAATCTTCCCTTCTGGAAGGGCTCCTCTCCCTGCTCCCACTCTCCCTGAGCACCCAGTTCAGCTCTGGTACCTGCCATGGCCTTGTTTCTTACACCTGCATATGAATCCTTTGAGTTATTCCTGTATTTTGTTAACTACCTCGATCATCTTGGCTCTTTGAGAGCTTGATTCAGGCATTCATAAATGTTTCCTTCACCCTCTTTCTGAAAATGGGATCTGTGTCACCCAGCTTCAGTGCTCCTACACGAGTTTCCACCTGAGCTGGCTATCCAGCCAGGGACAGGGAATCTTCCAGCAGGCAAATCATTCCAGCTAAGGCAGGAGTCAAAGGCAGCCCCATCTCCCATTAGATAAATCATCTTTTCTGCTTGCTGCTGCTGACCTTGAATTTCTCAGATGCTTTTCAGAACAGATGCAGCCCCCTTTAGAGTGACCCTAAAGCTCTAGGCAGTGGATTTGCCTCTCTGGGTTAGCCAGGGAAAGTCCCATGGAAAAACAGACATGGGGTCTCTAGGGACATGCAGACCACAGGTCAGGACATGTTACTGAGGAAGCCCAGGCAGCTCTTATGGGCTGGAAGTCTTAATTGTAGCTGTCTGATGTTAACAGAGATGAATCTGACACTTGGAAATGTTTGGGGGAATATTACTGCGTCCTGAGTGAGTCGCTGCTGGTGAAAGAGAGACGAGAATCTTGTTTCTTGATCAGAAGGCTGGATTTATTGATCTATGATATATAATACATTATAACTATACTAAATAGAATAAAGAGAGAGAAGTTGCAGAGCTGCTAGCTAAGAATAGAAAGAAAGAATCTAAAACAAAGTTGTGTCCAGGGACTCAGTCCCCTAGCTTGCACTGGTGATTGGCCCTTAATTATAAACATAGAAAATGAGCCAATCAATGTGCATCCCATTGCATTTCACAGCAGCTGATAACAATTGTTTACATTCTCTTCTGAGGCCTCTGCCCTCCAGAAGACGCAGAAATCTGAAAGAAAGGATTTCTGTGAAAAAATGTCTGCGACAGGGGAATGTTTTCTTAATTTGTATTTAGGAAATGTAAAGGTATATAGTGAATGTTTAAAAACTAACAGCAACAGTAATAACAGTAATTATAGGTTGGGACAATTTTCTTTTATCTTTTAATTGAAGTTGCTAGAAAAAAATGACTGCTGTGCTGATACTTGGCAGGGACACTGATGTGAGTACCCACTTGTTTCTGAAAAATGCTGTGGGGTTTTTAATGACCATCAGCAGCACAACCTTGATTGTTAAATGTCATCCTAAATGTAGCAGTTACAGCCTCCTCTTCCGTGGCATGTGGGTGGGTGAGTAGGGATGAATCAGAAAGCAGAAAGAATTGCTGGTGCTTTCTGTGGCTCCCAAGTTCTCCTCGAGGGCTTCCAACCTAGGAACTGGCTGGAATTATCCGTGGGTTGTGTTGCAGTCCCTGGTCCCATGGCATCTCCTGCTGTTGCTCTCCCCTCTATTAATCCATGATTAAGTCGCTTGATGTAGAATGAGTTCATCAGGTTTCTTCAGGAGCTGGTATTCCACAGGATATCCTCTCTGTTTATCAAAACAAGGTAAATGAGAAAGATGTTTCCTAGCTTTTGCAGATGCAGTTTTCCATTCTCCCTCTGGCTGGAAACACTCCCCAGGCTTCACTTTCAGAGCTGAAATCTGTGCTTGGCATGTGCAAGATGGTGATTTGCTTTTGTAAATGGAGCAAAGTCTTGGGTTTGAGTCATGACTCAGTGAAACAAATCTACTTTTATCAACTAAAACGATTCTAATAGCACCATTAAACCCGCTGGGACCGGGAAGAGCCAGAGTGACACGGCAGTGGGGTGGATCCAGCATCTTCCCTGGCCTGCCAAGGCTCAGGAGCGATGAGTGGATGGGTGTTTAAGGAGCATCCCTCCCTCCCTCCCGCCGTGGTACCCGGGGCACGGCCGAAGCCGGGCGGGTGGGAGCGCAGGGAGGCTCTGATGAAGCTGCTCTGCCCGCCCAGCGACGGGAGGAGCTGCGAGCAGATGGCAGGGTTAAAATAGGACAGAGCTGCGCCGAGCTGCTGCTGCAAGGGAGAGGAGTGAAATGCCTGTTCTCACACTTCACTTTGTGTCTCGGGAAGAGCTGCGGAGTGCCTGCGCTCCGCTGGCATTCCCAGCAGGAACGCGCCAGGCAAAGGCTTCCTCGGGTTTTTGATATTGTCTGATATTACTCAGACACTGCGACCCCATTGGTGACCCTGACGTGATCACAACAGCTGCTGCTGATAGAGTGGAGAGATGGATGGGGCGGCAAAGAGGAGCTGCCCACAGCCTTTGAGCTGTGAAGGGCGGCCTCCAGCACTGCAGGGCAACCAGGAAGAGTTTCCTTCAGCCTTTGAGCTGCAAAGAGTGGCATAAAGAGCTGTGATTGGTCTGGACCCTCTTTTTTTTCCTTCTTATTAGTTTTCTTTTTGTAAGTGTGTCATGGTTTAGGCCTGGCACAGAGCCAGTGCCCCCATGAGAATACCCTCTCCCTGGTGTCTGCTGTGAGATGTGACCAGGAATAAGCAAAGCAGGATCCAGCTTAGAAATAAAGATAACTTTATTAACTAAACTACAAGAAAAGAAGAAAAAACTATAAGGGAAAAAAAATTGAAAACCTTACAAAAAGCACTTTCCTTCTCCTCCCCACCAAAATTTCCCAATGCAATACATTCCCCCAAATCACCAACTCTCAGTCCGGCACCACCCTTTAGAATACTCAATCTTCAGTTCATGAAGAGGAGAGGAGTCCTTCTTGTACCATAGGCTTCCCTTGGAAACACGTTGAAACCTCGTGTGTTTCCATGTCACTCAGCACCGCCGGGAAAGTCCTTTGCCATCGTGACATCTTTCCTTCCATGCCCAGTGCTCTCACCACTGTGCATGGAGCAGACCTTGTTCTAGGGTTGTCTTTCAAGGCTGCCTTGTCTCACTCCAAAAAGGCACAGTCTCTCCTTCGGGACATCTGTTCCCCCCATTTTTTCACCCCCTGGGGCCGAGGGGTACTCACACTGAACCCTCCCGGTTCTGAGGCACTGCCTCCCCCTAAATGCAGTCTCTGTGTCACAGGAAAAAACTGGTTCAGTCTATGGCCACACAAGAAAAGTCCAGCCAAAAGGCCACTCCGTCATCTCTCTCCCACTCAAGAGTCTTCTCCACTTCCCTGGGGCCTATTCCTTGTTATCTCATCTCATCTCTTATCTCTCTTCTTATTCAGCTCCAGGAGGATCAGCATTTTGCAAGGTCTCAATCATGCAGGAAAAGGGTTAAAATTTTCAGTCTCTGCCTGTCCCAGAGATCCGGAACTCCCACGCTGCCCTTGCACTCCCCCCCCTTCTCCTCCTGGGCCAGCGCCGCTATCAAATTCAGACACTGTCTCTCTCTCTCTCTCTCTCTTTCTCTCTCTCTCTTCCCTGGGGGGGGGCTGCCTGATGTCTCTTGGTCTCTTCCACCCTTCCATCCTTGGGCTGGGCCTACCTCATGGCTGCGTGGCTTTTCCCCTCCCCCCACCCAGCCGGCAGCTGGGACAGGGGGAGAGATCCAAAGCCTTTCCCGACAGATGTCCCAAGAAGCTCCCGGGGCGTGCAGCTCTGGGATGGTAGTGACCACAGCATCCCAGAAATCCCATTTCCGGTCCAACCACCATAAAGGGGAAGACACCACTAGCATGGGAGCAGGGGCTTTGAAACTGGTGGATCCCTTCTGCAGGTATGGACTCCTATTTTAAAGAAAATATTTGAAAAATATGATGACTGGTCTTTATTAGTCCTAAGTCTGTGGTGTGAGAGCCACGGACTGGACATGTTGGAAGCGGCTGCCCTAGTTTTAAAAACTTGGAAGTAGGCTTGTAGAAGAATTCTTGGCAGAACAAGGGCATGCTATACTCCTACAGGAATTGGATGACCCTGGCCTGCAGATTGCAGAGTTACTTTGAAGACCATGTACCATCCTCGGCACAAGATAGACCATGTCCTGTCCTTGAATAGATACAAGGAAGAATAAGCATTGTGCAAGGACGAAGCCGGATGCCAAACAACTGCTAATTTAGCTCACCTTAGCTAAAACACTTACAGTGTGGCATCCTATCCACAAGTAACATGTATGTGTGAATACAGCCACTTAACCAATAAGCATTAAGCAGTGGTGGTGTGAGACAAGTGTATAGAAGCATAAATATGACAAAATTGCTAAATAAAGGAAGAGGACATGTAGCCACATTGGTGTAATTGTCATTACTCAGCTGACTCTCCGTGGGACCCTCTTCATACTGGCTTCATGAACAGGGACCCTCTGAGATGCTTGAATGCGGTTTGCCTAAATGTGGAAGACTCTGAAGCATCAGGAAGGAACCTGATTTGGGATCCAGAGAGTCGGAGGCAGGAGAGACCTGGTGGACAAACACAGAGACCAGAGTCCGAAGCTTAAGTGGCCGAACAAGCCCCTGCCAAGGTAAGACTGCAATGGAATTAGATGCGGCAATTAGATTTTTCACAAGTATCCTCTCTAAGAGAGGCGAGGACATAAAAGAAACAGAAATAGAAGCCCTAGTGAAATGGGCATGAAAAAGAAAACAATTTCTTGAACCTTCCCTGCTATTTAGTACAACTGAGTGGAAAGAGGTAGGAAACAATCTTTGGGATAGCACAATAGAAGGAGGAAAAGATGGAAAAAAAGCAAAAGAGTTAGGAGCCACCTGTAAATCTATTATTAACAGTTTAGAAACTATGAAAGCTAAGAAAAACATGGCTGCTGCAGCCACTGAAGCTTTAGGAGGCGATGTTAGTGAACGGCAACGAGAGATAAAAAACCCAACATCTCCTAAACCATCATGTCTTGCTACCTTCTTTGGGGTCAGAAATACTCAACCTCTGAATGGAATTACCACTCCTGTTTGCTCTACTTTGCAAGAAATGATAGGTAGTGTATCACAAAAAGAAGAAGTTTCCCCACAGGAACTTTTTACAGGTGACCAAAACCAAAAAGAAGTACTTGATCGCCCTCCTGCAGGAGAAAAGCAGAACAATAAATCACTCAGAGCGATTAGTGGTGTGAGACCAAAAAGAGAAGTTACAGCTTGCAGGCAAGATAAAAAGAAAAAAGAATATTTTTCTCCATATTGTTCTCGTTCTTCATGTCATTCACCGTGCTGCTCCCCTTTGTATCCCCCCTTGCCTGAAACATCGTCAGATGAATTCAAGGAAAAAGAAGAAAGAAATCAAACTCGTGAATCAAAATACCCTAAACTTAATGATCCACTTCAAGAAATACTAAAGAAAATAGCAGAATTATCCTCCTGGCAAGAACAATTAGAAAAACAAACAGAAAACGTGAAAAAATCAGAAGTTTTACCTACACCCCTTTCCACTTCAGTGCCTATCACTCCTACTGCTCTACAAGTCCCTGGGTGGCTTGTGTCACCTCCACAGGCTCCCAAGCCAGAAAAAGATCCAATACAGCAATGCTGGTCAAGAGTTATTCATGATGCAATCTTAGATGGAGAATCGTGTGGAGAGCTTTGTGGACAGTTGGTTAGCTGAGAAAGGTCACGTCGACATAATGCCGCTGGTTAAGCCTGAAGGGGACAAGTATAGGAGTCAGCAGTCAGCGTCCAATAACAGGCAAGGACATTGTGCCCTTGGTGCAACAGCAGGATAGGGGAGAGCATCTTTGGCAGAAATACGAAGAAAAGTTTCAATAAAATATCCACAAGAATGCAGAAGTAGGCATAGTTGCCTAAGTAACTAACCAATAGTGAGCTCACCTTTGCAATATGCATGAGCCTCATTAACATTGACATAAAGATCTGTACCTATCAATAAAGTTTGAGATTTGCTGATCACTCATATTGCGTGTCGCATTTCTCCCGCTGATCCCAACAACATGGTGACCCCAACGACGTGGTACTGGTAATGGCGACCACGGGGGATCAGTGAAGGGGTTTGGGTCCTGTTGCAGCAAGGACGGCAAAAAAGCACCGCTGAAAACAGGGGTGGTGCTGCGCCCTGGGTGACTTCAAAGGAGAGCCCGGCTGATACGTGCTGCCTCGACCTTGTGGGGCTGCAACAGTGCTGACGTTTTTAAAATGGAAAGGCAAGCAGCATATGATTTATTTACTTGCTTTTTAAAAAAGCTACAGGTTAAGGGCATAGATTTGCAGAAAGAGCTTTATGGGTTATTAGCTTATGGGTATGCACAGGGATTATTCCAAAATCCTCATACAGTCCATGAATTAAGTGAGTGGAGAAAGTTTGGAGATAAGCTGTGGGAGGTGGTTTTAGATGATGAAAAAACTGCAAAGGAATTAGGAAAGTTATGGCGAGTGGTGCCTAATGAGTTAGAACAATATCAGGTAGAAAAGAAGGCTGCACAGCAAGCTACTGCTGCTCATAGTAAGAATAAAAGTTATGGAGATTGGTCAGATTGCCCATTACCCCCTGCCACATCCACAGTTATCTTGCCACCAACATCGGCTCCTGCTGCAAGCAGCAACTCACCCCCCATAACAGCACCATCCGCACCACCTGTGCCCTGGCCAGACCCTCCCTCTCCCCCTCCTAGCAATGAGCCGATCCCTGGGGCAGAGAGTGACTAGCGGGGGCCATTGCACAAGAGTGGAGGAAGGCATGGGCAGCGGTAGCAAAAGAGATCATGGATTCGGGGGATTGTGAGGCTGTGGCAGCAGCTATGGAAGTGGCTTGCCCGGTGGTGTATACTGCTCTGGACGGGGGTGGATTACAGGCAGCAATTACTGCCCTAGATTGGAAACTGTTGTTGCAGTTACAGTCCACAGTTAGTCAATTTGGGGTGACCAGTGAGCCCACAAAGCAAATGCTTGACTATATTTGGGGGACTCAGGTGTTATTGCCAGCTGATTGTAGAGGAATAGTGAAGCTTATTTTTACTCAACATCAGCAGCTTCTGTTTAATGCACATTGGCAAGCACTCTGCCAGGGGTGCATAGCAGTAGTTCAGCAACCTGGTGACCCTTTACATGGGGTAACCTTAGATGAATTATTGGGTATAGGGGTTTTTGCTTGAACAGAAGCACAAGCGTTAATCGGTCCTGATAAATGTTGAGAGGCTATGCGACTGGTGAGACTGGCTATAGACAGGATAAAAGAACGAGGCAGGGTTCCCTCATACATGGGTATAAAACAAGGAAGGGATGAATTGTTTGGATCTTTTATTGATAAGGCGGCCAATGCTATCGAGTGAGCTGGAGTAGCAGATTTTATAAAAGGGGCCTTACTCAAGCAGTGCGCAATTCAAAATAGCAACCAGGCTGCGAAAAATGTGTTAAATACCCTAGGAGCTAATTGGACTATAGAAGAAGCTTTAGAACACATGGCAAATGTGCCGTTAGGGAGTCAGGCAATGTTAGTAGAAGCTATTAAAGAGCTAGGGACAGGATTGAAGGAGCAGGCAGCAGCATCGCAGAGCCAAGTCCTTGCTGCCCTTGTGCACCTACAGGCAGCAGCAACAAATAGTCCACGATCTCCATCTACTGGCCAATTTAAATTTTACCGGTGCAGAGGTATGGGACATACCCGATGAGCCTCCCAAGCAGCTAACGTCTGGTGTCACAGGTGTCGCTTGGATACCCACAACACCAGAGCCTGCCGACGCCGCTCGGGAAACGCGAGGCCCAGCACGCCCAACAGCCGCGGCGCCCAGACACAAGTAGCAGCTGTCAACACCTCAGCCCAGCCCCCCTTCAACCAGCCACCACCGGGAGCCTCGGGCTGGACGTGGCAGCCTCAGTAGTGGTAACATTGATGACCACCCAACCGGAAAAGGTCCCGACTGCAATAAAGGGACCAATCATCATTGATGGACAACCTATGGGAGCTTTGCTTCTGGGGCGATCATCAGCTACCATGATGAGATTATTTGTTTTAACTGGGGTAATAGACGCTGATTTTACTGGGGAAATTTGTGTTATGGTACATACTCCTTTTCCACCGATACAAATTGAGAAAGGACAGAGGATAGCTCAGTTAGTTCCATTGGAACAAATGACTAAAACATTACCCCCTCATCAATCACAGTCCAGGGGGGAACGGGGCTTTGGCTCCACTGGAGGACTTACTCTATTAACAATGAATTTAAACGATCGGCCAAAACGTGCTGTATTGATAGAGTATCAGGGTGAAAGGCAAACCTTGGAAGGTTTATTAGATACTGGCGCAGACTCCAGCATTATCAGCCTAGATTGCTGGCCTCACAACTGGATGTTATAGCCAACCATAGTAGCAGTTACTGGGATTGGAGGCTTAATGTTTGCAAGAAAATCACCCATGTTAACAGTAACTATCGACGGAAAAATTTTACAGATTGTTTTCTCTGTTGTGCCTTTGCCCCCTACTGTGCAGTGCCTCATTGGTCGGGACATTTTGGCTCAAATGGGGGTTGTGCTGACAAATGAGTACTCTTTGGGCTAATGGCCATTGCGTGGACTTTCCCAATCCCACTCATTTGGACCACGGACACGCCAGTGTGGGTTAAGCAATGGCCATTAAAAAGGGAAAGTCTGGAACAAGCACATGTACTAGTACAAGAACAATATGAGCAGGGTCATTTACAGTTGTCAGTAAGCCCATGGAATACCCTTATTTTTGTTATTAAAAAGAAGTTGGGAAAGTATCGTTTAGTACAAGATTTACAGGCTGTAAATGAACAAAGGGAGCCTACGGGAGCCTTACAACCAGGTTTGCCTAACACAGCCATGTTGCCAAAGGACTGGCCACTGTTAATGGTGGATCATAAGGACTGCTTTTTTACTATTGCTCTTCATCCTCGACACACTTGGAGGTTTTGCATTTACCTTACTGGCTTTAAATAGGGAAGAACCGGACAAGAGATTTGAATGGCTCACTCTCCCACAGGGAATGTGCAACAGCGCCCCCTTGTGTCAGCTGTATGTTGACAATGCTTTACAACCTTTGCGACAGGCCTGGGCCAAAACAACCATTTATCATTACATGGATGATCTTTTATTTGCGCAGCCACAACCTTTTACAGGTCAACAAATTCAAGAAATACATAAGGCCCTGGAACTACATGGCTTGGTTGTAGCTCTTGAAAAAATTCAATTATCTGCACCCTGGAAATATTTGGGATGGACACTTACTGATCAGGTTGTTACCCCCCAGAAATTGCAATTGAATATTAAAATATATACATTATATGATGCTCAAAAGTTACTGGGTGATCTGCAATGGCTGCACCCTATTGTGGGCATCCCAAATGAGTTGTTAGATGAACTTCGACCTTTACTAAAAGGGACTGACCCAGCACAACCTGTCCATATAAGCTCTGAGCATATTAAGACACTTCAACAGATATTGGACTTTGGGACGCAGGGCAGTGTCTGGAGATGAGATCTTAACCTCCCCATACAGCTGTGGAACTAAATTTTTACTAGGTGCACTTATTCAGCAAAACAGAAAAACAGGGGAGGCGTGGGCCTTAGAATGGATATCTCCTCCACCTCAACAGCATAAAACCCTTCTTCAAAAAATCGAAATTTTGGCTGACCTGCTTAAGAAGGGTCGTGAACAGGCATTACAGATTACGGGAAAGGAGCCTGATCAGATATGGATCCCAATGAAGAAAGATACATTGACCTGGTACCTGATAAACAGTATGGAATTACAAGAGGCACCGTTGGGAGCTGGAAGCTTGATTGCCACTGATGATATTCCCAATATACCATTGAACTGGGCAGGGCAGTGGGGTTGGATTCAATGCCCAAAAGGATCACAGAAGCCCCTGTCTGATGCTATAAGAGCCTACACGGATGCAGGAAGAAAATCAAGAACTGCTGTAGTGACCTGGCAGGAAAAGGGACAATGGCACCATCAAATTCTCCAGGCTTCCGAGTCAGATACTTTACAAACGATGGAGCTATTGGCTGTTGTATGGGCCATGATGCATTTTTTGGGGCCCCTCAACATAGTGACAGATTCTTTGTATGTTGCAGGAGTGTGTGAGCGGATAGAGGATGCCTCTATAAAAGAGGTTCAAAACAGGAGGTTACATGAGCTGTTTATTCAGTTACAGAGTGCAATTAAGCTGAGAAAACGTCCCTTTTCTGTTATCCATATCAGAAGTCACAAATGGGATATTGGTCTGGGAGAGGGTAATGCACGAGCACATAAGCTAGTCTCAATCACACAAATTACTCCAATTCCCAGGCAGATTATCACCAGAGAGGCACATTCCATGTTTCACCAAAATGCAAGAGGCCTCCATAGAGAATTTCAGATATCTATGGGCAAGGCACGGGCAAAAGTCAAAGCCTGTCCCATATGTAGTCAACATAATGGGGGCTGCAGGTTAGGTCTGGGAGTTAACCCAAGAGGGTTGAGTACAAATGAGACATGGCAAATGGATGTCACACATGTTGCTGAGTTTGGTAGGATGAAGTATGTGCATGTTACTGTAGACACCTATCATCATTTTATATGGGCTACTGCAGACTGGTGAGAAAGCCGGACAAGTGGAGAGGCATCTCAGCAGCTGCTTTGCTGTAATGGGAGTGCGACTGTGTATTAAGACAGATAACGGGCCTGCCTACTGCAGCAAAAGAATAAAGCAGTTTATGCAAATGTGGGGAATAGAACATGTGACAGGCATTCCTAATTCCCCGACAGGGCAAGCAATCGTAGAAAGAGCTAATGGTACCTTGAAAAGATATCTAGGTAAATACAAGGATATTAGAGAACCGCAAGAAAGACTGTTAAGGTGTTTATTTATTTTAAATCACTTGCGTGCTTTTGGGGAAAGCAAGGTTCCTGCTGTAATTCGCCACTGTGTACAGGAGAAAGAAAGTATAAAGCAAGATGTAAGGGTAAAATACAGAGATCCCAAAACAGGACAATGGCAAGGTCCTGCTAAGGTGTTATACTGGGGCCACGGATATCTTTGTGTTTCTACCCCTACAGGATCCTTATGGGTACCTGCTAAATGGACCCGAGCAGCTGTGTTAGATGGAACCACCAGAACTCCATCAACTGAGCACAGAAGACCGTCAGAGAGTGAAGACAAAGCTGGTGATCATCCTTCGACCAATACTTCTTAAGCTGAAAGGACAGTGTAGTTTGGCTATCGACCAAGCGATTCATCGGTGTAAATTCTTAGATTATATATTAAGCCTGCTTCAAGCGCTTTCTACATTTGATTTTAGAGGGCCTAGGGACCGAGCTTGTATTAATTGTCATAATAGGCAGTGTGCTGCATGGGTATTGTTTTTCTGTGGGGGCTGTCAGCAAACTAAGTGGGTACATCAGACTCAATTACCTGACTTGTGGTGCAGGAACTGTGAATTTTATTGGTGGTTCGGCTCCTGGCAAGCTGAACTCCGGGCCTTTTACAGGATTACCTGGCTACCAAGGGTTACAGTTGTATGAGTCACCAGAACAGAAAATTATTGCATGGTTTAGGTGGGAAACCCAGCATTTAGTTAAACGTGCTTTGGGACAGTCCAAGTCGCATATTTTACAGACTAAGTGTGGTAAGGGTATCCCCCTTTCACAAAGGAGTATAATAGGTCCAATTTCTGCCGATCAAGATCCCAACCAAGGATGGGACAATTGTCTGAGAGACTTAAAGAGGTTAAATCTGGGCAGATCAAGGAGAGGAGAAAGAAGGGGAAAGGAAAGAAGAGACATTCTTAACGACTTTTGGGAAACATGTTTATCTCCCAAATGTGTGGGTGGTTCAAAGCAGCACCTGGGGACACCACGGTGATGTGGCACATTTATGCTGCTACCTTGCTAATCCTCACCCTCTCAGCAGACAGTGCAGATGGTGCCAGAAAAGTGAAAACTCATCATGCATGGGCCCCACCTCAGCCTAAGACTAATATTTGGGTCACCCTGGCAAACTTAACTAACCAGGAGGCTATTTGCCTGTCATTATCTTCTCCCAGTAATCCATTCACAACTTGCTTGGTAGGGCTACCAGCAGATCCCTGGCCATGTCCCTCAGGTGTACCCACCTGCAAAACTGACAATCCTAAGACAAGTGTAGATAATTGGGACCAATGGGTTTCTCACTTCCCCATAGCACCACAGGAACCCCAAGAATTGGAGCTGTTAGGTTCAGTGATGGCAGACGCATGTATTTATTTTAACTATAGAAGCCAGCTTTCAGCAAAAAACCATTCCACTATTGTAACTTCCAGCATGGCTGTGTATCGTAATGCAACAGCTTGGTGCAATTATACCACAGGGAAAATGTCAATCTCATCAAATGACCCTATTCAACTTCCAGCAAGTTACTTCTTAATCTGTGGGGACCGTGCTTGGCCTGGTGTCCCATCAATGTGGCACAAGGGGCCATGTACAATTGGACGGCTGTCTCTGCTTACACCCAATACGTCCATGATATTAAACATGAGCCGCCACCATCATCGACATAAGAGAATGATCCCTGCATTTACTGCTGACTATAGGGACAATGTAAAATTTTGGTCCCCAGGGGCCATAATTGCAGCATCCTTTTTGGCTCCAGGTGTGGCAGCTGCAGGTGTCCATGGTGCCCTAAATAAGTTGGGATGCTGGCTTGCAAAGCAAACCAATGCCACCTCTTTGGCACTTTCTAGCCTTTTGCTTGATGTCGATTCTATTCGTCATGCAACGCTTCAAAATAGAGCTGCGATTGACTTTCTTTTACTTGCACAAGGCCATGGCTGTGAAGAATTTGAGGGCATGTGTTGCATGAATCTTTCTGACCATTCGGAGTCCATCCATGCCCAGCTTGCAGAATTGCGAAGGTTAACTGGAAACTTACAGGTAGAATCAGGTTTCGGTATTGATGGATGGCTCTCATTGCTAGGCCTGGGATCATGGTTATGTTCTGTTGTTAAAGTTAGCATTATAGTGGGCATTATAGCTCTGTTAGTAGTGTTAATTTTGCCGTGTTTTTGTATGTGCTTACAGAACATGGTGCAAAGGATGATATCCGCTGCATTTAATCAGACTATGCTTGTCCAGCAGAAAAACGAGGGAAGTGTGGAGAGCTTTGTGGACAGTTGGTTAGCGGAGAAAGTTCACGTCTACATAATGCCGCTGGTTAAGCTTGAAGGGGACAAGTATAGGAGTGAGTAGTCAGTGTCCAATGACAGGAAAGGACATTGTGCCCTTAGTGCAACAGTAGGATAGGGGAGAGCATCTTTGGCAGGAATACGAAGAAAAGTTTCAATAAAAATATCCACAAGAATGCATAAGTAGGCATAGTTGCCTGATAAGTAACTAACCAATAGTGAGCTCGGCTTTGCAATATGTATGAGATTCATTAACACCGATATAAAGATCTGTACCTATCAATAAAGTTTGAGATTTGCTGATCACTCATATTGTGTGCCGCATTTCTCCCGCCGATCCCAACAGGTAGTTTCTCAGATGGGCAATGCTTTGGGCCATTTTCTTTGTCTGATTTCTTTTGTTTGAGTGCCATCTGAGTGCTCAGTTGGGGTACAGGCTCTAGGTGCTTTGTGCACTCCTGGAGTTCCTTTTGGATCCCTTGAAAGACAGGGTTTGGCCCACAAGGGGAATTTGTGCTGCTTTGTGACACAGGAGGACTTTGCAGACTGTTTTGTGTTTGCTGTAGGGAAGGTTAGTTATTGCTTGGCATAAATTCACAGATCAACATGGAGCGTTTGCTTTGTGATGTCAGGACATGGTTGCCACCTTGTTGTAGTGACATCAGAAGGTTGCCCTGGTGCACGGAAGGCCTGAGTGTCAGAGCAGCCCTAGGCCTTGCTCAGATCAGGAGAATCCTCCTGATTGAGGCAATTGTCAGTGGGGTATTGCACACTGACAGAAGCCTTGCTTTTTCCAGTGTGTGAGCACAGCCTGCAAACTTGCAGGAGTGTGTTAAAATGATTGAGGGAATTGCTCCTTTGCTTTTCGCTGCCTATGGAATTACTTATGGTGCCTATTTTCTGACACACTTCACACGTAAGTAAATGTTTCCTCTCTACTTAGGTTAGGGTGTATCATAACCTGGCTTTTGTATGTCTTCCTGCTCTTTCTTAGTGACTGAGTTTCTGATTTTGAAAGAGAAAGAGCATTAGGATGCCACTGGTTTGGTAAAGCTCCTGTCAAGAGGTCCAGCTAAAACGGGGGTGTCTGTAGCCACAGGGGCAGCATTTGCAAGGGAACCTGCAGGGCTTCCGTTCCCTCCATGGGAGAGTCTGTGGCAGCAGAGTCTGTCATTTCCTCAGTTTGTTGGGACAAGCAAGACACCTTTGAAAATGTAGACTGGTAGGCCTTTAGGGAAGGCCTTCTAAAAACTCTGCAGTTGTTCCCAGAATTCAGGGGAAGCTTCTTTCTTTCTAAATTTTGTCATGAAAGGATTTGACTGTCTAACTTGACCCTTTACTGAGTGCGAAAATAGAAAGTGCCTTTCCAATCAAATGCAAACTCGAAAGCAGTGCGTGTCTGCATCACAACCCTAGAGTTACTGT
Organism: Ammospiza nelsoni; assembly: GCF_027579445.1. Lineage (NCBI taxonomy): Eukaryota > Metazoa > Chordata > Aves > Passeriformes > Passerellidae > Ammospiza > Ammospiza nelsoni. The sequence goes on along the minus strand of NC_080661.1, from coordinate 1,355,386 downwards.
TGTGCTGTTTCACAACAGAACTGCTACAGCTCAGGGGGATTTTGGGGAAGCTTTTCTGGGCAACAGTTTCCAGCAAGTTAACGAGACTTGGTGCATGCAACTGTTTTTTGTTAAAAAAAAGTACCCGAGGGAGAGATGAAAAAGCTGCTTTAGGTGTTTGGTAGAAGAGGAACAGCAAATCTTAAAGAACAATTTGAATTTTATGGATTATGTATGTAGTCATTTATTGGCAAAACTGGTCAAAGTGTAGGCAAAAGCAAGAATATAGTCCTGATCTGTTGCTGGCTGTGTGAATGAAATGTGTATCCTGGAGGGATGTTGTCAAACGGGAAATCATCTCTGTTTGGGTTGACATGTACTGTGGGTTTCACAAGCTCAAGTAGTTTTCTCAAAGCATCTGGTTTCATTTTCCTCTGCACACTACAGGTCACCTGAAGTGTGTATTCAGCGGTGCTGATCCTGAGGTGAGTGAGATTTCATGTTCCTGGTGTTAAGAAATTACGGACCCAGTTGTCAGCTTGGCCAGTAGCAGTAGAGTGTAGAGGGAGGCCAAAAGAAAATCCATTTTGATGCCTTCAACAAAAATAACAAAGGCATAAGTGGATAGTTCCTACTTTCCATCTCAGTTTGACAGATAGAATGTCGCTCCCTGACAGAATCTAGAGGTGAATATTAACCTAAGAGCAATTTCATATAGACCAGAATTATCTGATTTCAATTTAGTCAAAGTAACTGAGAATTCTCTTCTCATAAATTTAATGCAATGACCATAGAAGATGCAGGCATAGAAAAAGAAGGACATCTTGATATGCCAGACGCTGCATTTGAAGTAAGAAACTTTATCAGTGGTGAATGTGAAGCCCCAAAACAGATAGCCTTCAAGAAATAATGAGTTAAAACATAGAATGTGAGGCATTTGAAGAAGGTATAGTATTAAGAAACACATAGAGCAATTAATCAGCTAAAGCATGGAACACAATGACAGGAAAGAGATAGGAATAGGAGAAGCGATGGGCTAAGCATGTTCAGAGCCAACAATGTCAAACTGACCCTAAGAACTTTGCCAAGCCATAGAGACCAAGCCAAGTACACCGGGAATTGACCAAATTAGGAAAGAAGTTCAAAAGTTTAAAGAGGAAGACTCATCAGGAGACCCCAGGCCATGATGAAGGCGACCGGAACGACCACCAAGATGATCCTCAAAAGAAATGTCCACGCCCACGCTCCGCCTACACCACGCCTCATATGAATATTCATGCAAAGATGTAATTATCTGATGTAATCCCATATTCAAAACTGTATAAAAAGCTTGCTTTTGATATGGGAAACTCAGAAATCCACTTTGTGATTTCCCCGACGTGTCGCAATAAAATACCTCCTGCTTATTAGACTCAAGCTGAGTCTCTTAGGCAGTTATTCTCGCCTTTTGGGGCAAAATTCGGCATCATTTCTGGCACCCCAGATGGGACCAGACAGGAGATCCAGGCTCTAAGAGGTCCTCCCGGGCCGAGTCCGGGGTCGGGATTCTCTGGGCGCCCCTGACGAATTTTTTGTCAGAAGAGACTCCCCCCCCTGACCAGTGCTTTGGGAGGACGAAGGGTTCCCTGCATCTCCTGCTCCATTTAAGAGGTATTTTAATTCTTTATTGGTTTTGGGATAAAGAGCTTTGTTGGGAAACAGGGGTCAGACGTGACCACCCGAAGGGAAAGCTGGGGGACACCCCAGTAAAGAATCCCACGCAGGTTAAAGTCCTGCCACACTGGGTTAGAGTCCCGGTAATAGAAACACAGGGTTAAAAAAAAACAAAAAAAAAAACCAAAAAACCCCAAAAAACCCAAAAAAACCCCAAAAAAAAACAAAGAAGAGGGAGAACGCAGGTTAAAGTCCTGCTGAAAGGAGTATTTGTTTATCTTGGCATCTTTGGTTCGTTTATACTGTATGGGAAACTGCCTCAACATTGTGTTTGATGTTATAATACTGCGAATTAAGGGTTAAGAACTGAGACTGCTATCTGAGAGGTTTGTCGGCCGGTGATCTTCTTGTGTCTGTTCTATGTGTCTGTTGCAAAATTTTACAGGAAACGCCTTGTCACTCTCTCTGTAATCTTCTAGAAGAGAATCAGTTGATAGACATCCGGAAGAAAATTGTCACCCCTTGCAATTGTTATATTGTCTATGGCTGCAATTGTATGAATCTGGCAAACCGGTGTCTCATGGTCTGTAAGCGACCTCTCGTGACCAAACCTGGTAAAACAGTCTGTTCTCATATAGACCATAAGGTAGGAACTATTTTATAAAGGTGTGTGGGTATGGCTGAGAGTGAATGAGACGCAGCATCGCTGCGACGCAAGAAGACAGGACAAAGCGACTGAAAATTGTGTGTGAAGTGTTAAACTGACACAGGGAATAACTATGGGAGGTCAACAGAGTACGAAGTGATGTATGCTGACATGTTCTTTACCCTAAGAAATAAACCAGAGTGGCAAAGAGAGTGCGGGGTAAACGTAGCACCTCAGGACCCCCTGGTACTCGCCCTGGAAAAGGATAAGAAAGGTTCGAAGCCTAAAGAACGTTGCTGTGATGCATGTAGTAGAAATGAGAAAAAGCAGAAAGCAGATGCCAGAATTTTGGTGGCAGCAGTTCAAGAATTGCACAGTTTTGAATACAGAAAATTTGCAGGGAAAGACAAACAGTGGATGCCAGGATCTATTCTTAGGAACACAAGACCTGTGCATTTTTCCTGCGAAAAAAAAAAAAAAAAAAAAAAAAAAAAAAAAAAAAAAAAAAAAAATTAAAAATTCTTGCCCCACTTTGAAGGGTGCGGGACCTACCTGTTTTTATTGTCATAAAAAAGGGGCACCTGCAAAAAAATTGCAGAAAGAAACAGCAAGATGAGAAAACTTCTCAGGAGAATCAGAAAGGGCAAGAGTTTTGTTTAACGAAGAGGATCGAATTACACCTAGTAGAGCCCTTGATAATAAAACTAAGAGTAGGTCCTCAGAGTGAAGAATTTGTATTTTTAGTAAATACAGGAGTTTCTCGGTCAACAGTGACGAAATTACCCCAGGGATGTGAGATCAGTTGTGAACAAGTTTCAGTAATCGGAATTACAGGAGAAGCTTTCCCTGTTCCTGTAATAAAAGGAGTGAAAGTTGAAACGAATGACAAATTTGGAGTAAATGATTTATTGTTGATACCAGAGGCCGAGAAAAATATGTTAGGCAGAGATCTAATAATAGCCCTAAATTTACAGATAAAACCCTGTGAAGGAAAACTTGAAATTCATTCTTTACCTGAAGAAGACAATTTAGAAATTAATGACATGGGTTGGCATCCAGGTGAGGTAGAAAAAGGTTTAGAGTGAAGGAGTCTGGTCCCTTTAGTCCCTCCTGGTCGGCGCAAGCCTGTGGATTTTAAAAAGGCAAGAAGGGACTATTTATACAGACTCCAAATATGCTTTTAGTGTAGTACATACTTTTAAAGAAGTTTGGAAGGAAAGGGGACTTAAGGATAATAGAGTCAGAAAAATAATTTGGCTGATAAAAAGCAAAAGAACGACCTCAAGAAAAGGAGATACTAAAATCATGACCTTACAAAAATAAAAATAGAAATTCAGCAGGAGACTCTTTCCCTCCTGCTAGTAAAATTGGTAGCTATAAGGAAATTAGGAGCAACATTTAAGGAAAAAAGTGAGTTTTTCTTGATGATAGAATTACGATGCCAAAACCAGGGGCACATTAGATCTTAGATAACTTGTATAGACGGACACACTGGGATAACAAGAGCGTTTTGTGATCACCTTTTAAAATTTTTTGGTGTATGGGGATATTTGAAATTAAAAGGCAAATTACCCAGGGGTGTCTCACCTGTTAAAAGGTAAATAAGAAGGTGTTTAAAAGCCCTCCCTCTGGAGGATGCAAAATAGCCTAGCGGCTATTTCAAAAGATCCAGGTTGATTCTGTAGACTTGCTTAAAGTAGGTCGGTGGAAATATCTGTTAATTATAGTAGATCAATTAACTCAGTGGGTTAAAGCACAGTTCAAACAGTACTTTTGATTAATGCGGGAGCAACTTTTTCGGTTTTAAATCAGGAATTGGTACAATTTGTGGGAGCAACAGGCCAACCAGAAAAGCCTTACTTTTTAAAACCCACTAAATACAGTATTGGGAAATAAATGAGAATTCATCAGTTTTTATATTTACCAAATTCATCAGCTGTGTGGAACCTTAACTGAAAATCACAATTTCAAGCAAATCCTGAGCGAGACTCACCCATTAGTCTGGGCTACTGCTCAAGCGGGAGATAAAATAGCTGTTGATTTAGCAGGAACCTAAAACTCGTTCTTTGAGGTTTTAAAGAAATGGAGAATAAAGAAAAACGGGGCAAGATGAAGACGAAGAGTCGGGGCTGATACCTGATGGGGGGGGGCTGAGAAAGAAGGGGGCTCTGATGGGGGACTTGGTGAAAAAGGTTCAGATGCCATGGGAGTTACCTGGCATGCTACCAGAGCTTCTGGGAAAGCTGCCAAAACTTCTGGGAAAAAAAAAACAAAAAAAACCAAAAAAAACCAAAAAAAAAACAAAAAAAAAAAAAAAAAAAAAAAAAAAAAAAAAAAAAACAAAAAACAAAAAACAAAAAACAAAAAACAAAAAAAATCTGCCAAAGCTTTTGGGAAAGCTGCCAAGGCCTTGGAGAAAGCTCCTTATCAGCTTCTTCTTACTTCTCGCTCCTTTAGCTAACAGGCCCGCTGTTAGCCCCTTCCACAATTCCCCCTGAAATCAAAACAAGTAGCACCGATTGGGGCAAGACTGGTGGTAAGAAAACAATACCCTCTGAGGATAAAAGAAAGGAAGGGGATTCAGCCCATAATCAAAAGGTTTCTGGAACTGGGGTTATTGGTAAAATGTGAATCGGATTTTAATACACCAATCCTGCCAGTAAAGAACCTAATGGAGCTTATAGACTAGTTCAAGATCTGAGAGCAGTAAACAAAATAACCAAGACATTACATCCGGTAGTTGCTAATCCATACACGCTTTTAACTAGACTGAGGGACGACTTGGCCTGGTTCACAGTACTAAATTTAAAAGACGCATTCTTCTGCCTTCCCTTAGCTCCCGAGAGTCAAAAGATCTTTGCTTTAGAACAGTGAAAAAGGCCGCTGGGAGATGGCACCCTTCTGCAGTACGTAGACGACCTCCTAATAAAAACGGTGACAGAGGAAGAATGCATTGAATGGACTATTTCCTTGTTAAATTTCCTGGGTTTAAGTGGATATCGAGTCTCTCAACAGAAAGCACAGCTGGTGCAAAAAGAAGTGGTGTACCTGGGATACAAAGTCTCCAGAGGACAGCGATCCCTGAGAGCAGCTAGAAAAGAGGCTATCTGCCAGATGCCTAAACCAGAGACAGTGAGAGATCTTCGTGCCTTTCTGGGGATGACAGGTTGGTGTCGGCTGTGGATCTATCAGTACGGGATACTCGCTAAACCACTGTACGATTTATTGAAGGAAACTAAGGACGTTCTAGTTTGGACTCCCGAGGCAGAAGGGGCCTTCAGGAAGTTGAAACTGGAGCTAATGAGAGCACCGGCTTTAGGTCTCCCAGATGTATCAAAACCATTCTGGCTGTTTTCCCACGAACGACAAGGGATGGCCCTAGGAGTCCTAGCACAGCAGCTGGGACCACACAAAAGAGCTGTGGCCTACTTCTCCAAGCGATTGGATGAAGTAAGTAAAGGATGGCCAGGCTGTCTGAGGGCAGTGGCCGCAGTGATAATTAACATAGAGGAGGCCAGGAAGCTCACGTTGGGCCAAAAGGTGACTGTGTTAGTATCTCACACTGTGTCGGCTGTGCTGGAACAGAAAGGCAACCATTGGTTGTTGCCTTCCAGATTCCTAAAATACCAGGCCATCCTGGCTGAATCAGATGACGTAACCATTCAGGTAACTAACATTGTGAACCCAGCTTCATTTCTAGAAGGAAGAGCCCCAGCAGAACCCATCGAACATGACTGCCTAGAAACAATTGAGGCCGTCTACTCCAGTCGCCCAGATCTCAAATAGAGCCGCTCGAAGATGCGGACAACTGGTTCTCGGATGGCAGCAGTTTCGTGAAGCGAGGAGTAAGAATGGCTGGCTATGCAGTCACTACTACAGAAAGGGTAATTGAATCAAACCCCTTGCCTGCAGGGACTTCAGCTCAAAATGCAGAGCTGATAGCTCTGACCCGAGCCCTGGAATTGGCAGAAAACATGCAAATTAATATATAGACAGACTCCAAATATGTCTTTTCCGTTGTACATGCTCATGGGGCCATCTGGAAAGAAAGATAACTGTTGACTACACAAGGAAAAACAGTCAAACACGCAGAGGAGGTTCAGCGATTGCTAGAGGCGGTCCAACTCCCAGCACAAGTGGCCATAATGCATTGTAAGGGACATCTGAAAGGTAACTCTATTCCAGAAATAGAAAATAGAAAGGCAGATACAAAAGCTAAATTGGCTGCCACAAGAACTAGGGAAGTGGAAATAGTGGCCCTAATACCAGGAGAGCTAGATACCGATATCCAGCCAGACTACCAGGAATCAGATCATAGATGGATTCAAAGAAATAAGGGCAAAATATTAGAAAATGGTTGGGGTCAATTGGAAACAGGACAGTTAGTAATACCAAGAAATGTGATGTGGCAGTTTGTAAAAGCAGAACATGAGAAAGCCCATTGGGGTCTAGATCTGCTTTACCAATATTTACAAACCAAGATAGCAGGATCGAAATTATTTATTACTGTAAAACACGTTACGTCCCAATGCGAGTGGTGTCTGAAAAACAACCCGAATACGGGAACCAAGGTAAACCAAGGAGCCATAAATCAAGGTAAATTCCCAGGTGAAGTATGGCAAATTGATTTTTCTGAACTGCCAAGAAAAGGAGGGTTTCGGTACTTGTTGGTGTTAACTGACACATTTTCTGGGTGGCCTGAAGCATTCCCTTGTAGGACAAATAAGGAAAGAAAGGTAACTAAAGTACTGTTGAATGAAATTATTCCACGGTTTGGGGTACCGAAGAGCATTTCTTCGGATAGGGGTACACATTTCTGTGCAAAAGTAGTAAGAGCAATAAGTAAAGCATTACAAATCAAATGGCAATTACACACGCCCTACCGTCCACAGGCCAGTGGGCAAGTGAAAAAGATGAATCATCTTATCAAACAGCAAATTGTCAAAATATGCCAGGAGACTAATTTGCAGTGGTATCAAGCTTTGCCTATTGCTCTGCTAAGGCTGAGAGTCAAACTAAGATCAAAAGAAAAGTTAAGCCCATTTGAAATTTTGTATGCTAGACCTTATGCTATGCAAGTTGTAAATGGGGAAGCCATAGACCAAATTGGAAATCAATACATTTACGATTATGTGATTACGGTGGAGAAACAGTTTGATAAAAACACTACTGTGATGATAGAGCACCAACCTAAACAACCTGATTGCAAATTGCATCCGTTTAATCCCGGTGATTGAGTGTATGTTAAGAATCTTTCAAGAAAATCCCTACAAGAAAAGTAGGAGGGACCTTTCCAAGTGCTGCTGACTACCTTCACCGCGGTTCGGATCAAGGAGTGACCCACGTAAATCCACTCTCACGGGTCAAGAAAGCTCCGGAGAACAAATAAGAGGAGCAGACATCATAATTCTGACTCCATCTCAAACCTTTACATCTTTGATCATTGAGTTCTCGAGGGACTCTCTAGATACCTGCTAAATGAGACCTCCAGCGTCTCGCGCAATATAGTGAACCAGCTGCCAGAGCCCTAACGGACCCACCACAAGATTAGATAAACTGAGTTCTTACCACGCAATTTGATGAATCCAAACCACTGAGTAGTACAACCTGTTGTGCTTGTAGTAATATGTTTTGCTGTGCTTAGGTTGCTCTAAAGTGTGCTGAGTGCGAGTATACTTACTGGTATGATCAAGCACTTGTGTGGCAAATTTAGTGTCAGAAGTGTTGTAGCCAATGGGTAAGAGAACGTAACTAGATTAGAGCGTTAAGTAAATTTACAGGTTTGCCAAGAAGAGAGGGACTTAATTTGTATGAAAGTGCAGAACAAGTAATTACTGCTTTTGTGAGGTGGCGTTTGAATCACGAACTAAAGAGACTAGAAATAAAGAGAAATTCTCACATTGTAGCTGCCCGGTGTAGACAACAAGTCCCACTGACCCAAACATCTGTGGTAGAGCCCTTTGAGGGAGATCCTGACCAAGCATTAGATCAGTGCATTGAGAACCTTCAGAGATTGAGGGTAAGAAAGTGGGGAACAGCAAAACTCAAAAGAAAGAAGAGAGAAAAGAAGTGAAAGCTACATGAGAAGCATTTCATTGCTGCAGTTATATTATTGTTAGTGAGCTGAACAATTGAGATGTTGGGCCAAAGATGGGCTAAATAAAACGATAGAAGCTTTAGGCTTATTAATTACAGGTGTGCAAAGTGTTAATCATGCCGTATTACAGAATAAAGCAGCCACAGACTTTCGTTTTAGTGCCGGGCCATGATTGGGAGGAGTTTGAAAAATGTGTTGCATGAGTCTCTCTGATCATTCTGCATTGATTCACAGCAAGATTAGAGACATTGGAAAGGAGTCCACTAGTTAAAGAAAGAAGAAGAGCTAAGAATCGATGAATGGCTAAAAAGTTTAAAACTTGGGCTATGGTACGAGCATGTCAACGCCCTATAAGATTAAAATTTGCCGAAAGAATTCGTAAGTTATAAGAAAAAGGGGGGAATGAAGCCCCAAAATAGATAGCCTTCAAGAAATAATGAGTTAAAACATAGAATGTGAGGCATTTGAAGAAGGTATAGTATTAAGAAACACATAGAGCAATTAATCAGCTAAAGCATGGAACACAATGACAGGAAAGAGATAGGGATAGGAGAAGCGATGGGCTAAGCATGTTCAGAGCCAACAATGTCAAACTGACCCTAAGAACTTTGCCAAGCCATAGAGACCAAGCCAAGTACACCGGGAATTGACCAAATTAGGAAAGAAGTTCAAAAGTTTAAAGAGGAAGACTCATCAGGAGACCCCAGGCCATGATGAAGGCGACCGGAACGACCACCAAGATGATCCTCAAAAGAAATGTCCACGCCCACGCTCCGCCTACGCCACGCCTCATATGAATATTCATGCAAAGATGTAATTATCTGATGTAATCCCATATTCAAAACTGTATAAAAAGCTTGCTTTTGGTATGGGAAACTCGGAAATCCACTTTGTGATTTCCCCGACGCGTCGCAATAAAATACCTCCTGCTTATTAGACTCAAGCTGAGTCTCTTAGGCAGTTATTCTCGCCTTTTGGGGCAAAATTCGGCATCAAACGGCATGGCCCAAAAGGACGCAGGGCTGGCAGCCGTGAGCAGCTGAAGATGAGGCAGCGTGGGGCCAGGGGGCCAAGAAGGCCAAGGGCACGGTGGCTGTGCCAGCAGCAGTGGGGCAGCAGGAGCAGGGCAGGGAGCGTGGCCCTGTGCTGGGCAGTGCTGCGGCCACAGCTGGAGTGCTGTGTGCAGCTGTGGGCCCTGGGAAGCCGAAAGTCATGGAGGGGCTGCAGCGAGTGCACAGAGGGACAGGGGAGCAGGGCAAGGGGTGCAGCACAAGGCCAGGGAGGAGGGGCTGAGGGAGCTTTAGCCTGGACAATGGGAGGCTCTTGAGGGACTTCCAGGCAGACTTTTGTCAATCCCCTCATGACAGTTGTCAGTACAAGGGCTATTTCAGCACTAAACATGCCATCACTGCATCCAAGGCCTTTCAACCGAGGTGTTGGTTACAATTCCATCTTGTAGTTTGTGGGTCTCCTAGGAAGAGAAGCCCTGTTCATTTTCTCTTTTTCCAAAAAGCAAGGATGCTGCTGCACCATCTTTTCTGCCCTTATCAAGCTCTGGAAGGCATTTCGCTCCCTTTTTGTACCTTGATGCAGATGGAGCTTTTGTGTTTCCAAGACTTCATGTATGGCCTTAAAGTTCACTTTGAGTTTAACACTGTCTCCGACTTTCTACAGCCCAGGGAATCACTGTGTCTTGTGTTTGGGAATTTAGCAGCCCTTGCATTCTAGCTGCTCCTCAGAGATCACAGAAACTGGAAGGGGCTGGGCTGCATTTCTGATTCCAGCCACTTTAGCACCATCAGTGAGGTTGAGTCCAAGAGAACTTGCCCGAGCACAGATGCACAAAGAGTGCAGTTCCCAGTACAATGCTCTGGGTCTGATCACTTTCCATAAGGACCTACATGCTCCTCATTCCCCAAGAGTGTGCTCTTTTGAGGAACAAGAGAGCAATCTCAGGATTGCTGCTGATTGGCACACTGGCTATCATGTTTTGATGTGTGCAGCAACTGAGAGGGCAGTAACTGGAGATTATAGTAGTGCGATCTATCTATCTTCCTATCTATCTATCTATGTAACATTTACATAACTGAATCTTCCTGGCTCTGGTCCAAGGCAGTTGGAGGTGCAAAGATCACCAAAACCATCCCTTCTGGAGAGGATTAGAGACATTTTCCCTCAACCAGTTCTGAGCAGGCAGAGATGTTTCCTCCTCCAGATATGATGGTTTTTCCATTCAGAGTTGTTTTCCTCTTCTGGCCTCTTGTGCCCTGATGTCTCCAGTTAATTATTTCAATTTCTGCCTCTCCTAGAGAGGTGGAACAATTCCATGTTTAGGTGGTCTTTGGTGACTCTGGTCATACATGCCATGCATTATATGACACACGGTTTCCTTCACTGGCATCCCCAGGAGGGTGTAAGTGCATTCGCTAATGGGGCCTTATGAGAAACTCTGTTACTGCTGGTCAGAATTCTCCGTTGACAAAAGAGGGAGAAGAAACACTTTGGTCCTCCTCCATATACTGAGATGGCCATTGAGGCTCTGTGACCTCCATCAGAGATCTTTGCATGCATCCTCATCTCCTGAATGACCAGGTTTTCCAACAAGAGAGTGGATGTCAGAAAGGCAGAAATGCTGGTGCAGGCCTGAAGAGAAGGTGAACTCCAGAAGTGTCTCTCACAATGGCTGAGCTCACCCAGGAAGCCCCTGCAGAGCCAGGATGGAGCTGTGGGACAGGGCAGGGTGTCAGTCACTACTGAAAGACAAACAGGACATGGCAGAAGCAGAGGGAGGCCCTCACCAGACCCTTGAGAAATGCCACCCCTTCCCTGTCAGCTGCCTGAGAGGCTGCTGGAGCTTCAGTCCCAGATGGCCCCTGATTGTAGGGCCAGGGTCACTTTGGAATCTGTGCCTCCCCTCGGGCAGAGAACGACCCAGGAGAGCAGCAGCACAGTGCTTTGGGAACGTGTGAGCCCAGCAGTCTTGGCCCACAAAGGGCGTATGGGAAGTTGAGACCCATCTTCTCTTGCTTTCTGTGCAGGTGCTTCTAGAGAAAGAGCAGGAGCACAGTGCTTCATCGGAGATGCCATGCCAGACTCAGGGAGAGCTGTTCCCCACCCGAGAGCAGGAAGAGCAGCTCAGGCAGCAGGTGGAAGAGCCACAGGAGAATGGCCAGGTAAGCCTGACTGGCCAGGGCACAGAGGGAAGGGCAGGGAGAGGGGCATAAACCAGAGCTCTTGGGACTGAGGAGGCCAGGAAGTCCCACAGGCACTGGAAGCACAGGGCCTTGAAATTTGCAGAGATCAGCCCTGGGACAGGAGGTTTGCAATGGAAGCAGATGTGGGGAGGGAAGCAGAAAGAAGTGACTGAATAAATGTGATTTTGAGGCTGCAACAGGGAAAAGCTGAGCCTGATGGCAGCTCCTAGTCACTTGCTCTGCATTTGTGTGCACAGATAATCAAGGCAGAGCCACAAGCAGAGCTGCCCGAAGCTCAGAGTGACATCATGGCAGTGAAGAGAAGGAACAAGGAAGACATGGGAAGAATTCAGGAGAAGAATCTCCATCAGCACAGGAGCGGTCAACAAAACCAGGTGAGTGAAAGAGTGGAAGCCACTCCACCCATGAAATGTCCTCTCCCTTCTCCTTTACAGTCTATCAAGGGACACGTGCAGGCAGGGCTGCAGGACTCTGAGGCTAGCAAAAGGGCAAGGGAGAAGAGGCTGGAGGAAGAAATTAAAATTGTCAGAGAGAAACTTAATCGCCTCCCTCAGGCTCTAGAATGAGTGAAAGTGGGATGCAGCCACTGCAGTCACCAATCTGGTGGTTTCTGCCCTTCTTGCCTTTCCACTCAGAGCAGCAGGGAGTGCGGGCATGCCTCTGTGTGCCATCCTGCTCTAGTGTGTATCACAGTCACTCTGAAGGACATTTCCTAGCATGCTGAATCTCAACTGCTGCCCTGGACAATGAAACTTGTCCTTTGGCCTTTTGGCCAGCAGTCATCCAAATTGATGCCTGCTGGCCTGTTCCTGCTCTCCTTTTTTCTTGAGGTGTTTTTACAGTGGAACTTGGTGACCCAGATGGAGGATTGAAACAAGCTGTTGTATCCCCTGTCAATCTGTTCTTTGCCTTTCCTCACAGTTGATGACTCCTGGCTGACAGGGACAAGCTGTCGTGTCTGACTGCTTTGTTCTGTTTGACTTGAGGTGCAAGTGTTGACATCTCACCGGGCAGCCTGCGAAGACTTCCAGCCAATGTCTGGCAATGAAGGACCCCAAGTTAGGAGTGAGGCACAGGAACAGTGCCCACCAGAAATGCTCCAGGTCCAGCACATCATGGGCTCTGAACCTGCTGCCGCAGCAGCATCACCTCAATGAAGCCCTTCTGTGAAACCTGGGAACTCAGGCTCAGGCAGTTCCTGGGAGCAGGAGATTGAGAAGGAGTACCTGGAGCTGCTGGGTACGTCTGGGGTGTTTCTTATCTGAGGGACAGTGTGTTTTGGGCAGGTGTCAGCAGAGCTGTACCAAATGCTCCTCCTGAGCTTGGTGTCACAGGGCCATTTAGGACTCCCCAGAGGCAGTGCTGTGCTCCGAGGCAGCGAGAGAGCTCTGGGTGTTCCTGCTGCCTCTGAGGGCACCTGGGACTGGCTTGGGTTTGCCTGAGCTTCCCTCTCTGCTAAAGGCTGAAGCAGGGATTCTTCTTGGATCAGCAGAAGGCTGTGACCTTGCAAATGATCTAGGCAAGTCCTGTGTGCTAGTGGCCAAACTGAACAGAATTTTTAGCTTCCTAAATTCTCCTTAGACTCCTGACTTCCAACCAGTCATCAGAGCAAAAAAACTTCACAGAAATAGACTGACTTTGGAGTTTTGTCTTTTTGGTTGGGGATTTTTTTTTTTTCGTTGGGGGGGGGGGGGTTGCTTTAGTGTTGTTCATTTTTGGTGGGGGCTTTTTGTTGCATTTTCTCCATCCTGAAGGAGCCCTTCTACCCCACGTCTTACTGATCTCATTTTTATGACTGTTCCTGTTACCACTACTACATCTGCAGTTTATTTTCATGAGAATGCTATCTTTTTGTCAATAAGAGAATGCTATCTTTTTGTCAATAAGAACTACTTTGAAAGAACATCAGGTTACAGGACAAATAGAGAGCACAGGGTGTTTTCCATGTGCCCCCAAAGAAAAACCAGAGACTTTGATAACAACCTTTATTTAATCTTCTAGTTTTATGCTTATCAAGAGACACATGTCCAAGAGACACATCCAAGTGGCGTGATCAGATAAAACTGTACTGCAGGCATTTCTCAGGAGAGAGCCTCCAGCCCAGCCATGGTATATTTCTCAGATCCATGGCACTTTTCCGTACCCAATTCCCACTCTTTCCCATGACTGTTAGAATCCTACCCATTAGCCCAAGCCCTGCTCAGATCAGTCTCAAGGAGAACACATCAAGTCCTTTGTGATTCTGCAGCACAACCCTATTACTGCACCTGAGTGGGCGCAGCTGGTGAGAGAGAGACGGTGAATCTTGTATCTTGATCAGAAGGCATATTTATTAAGATATTATATATAATACATTATGACTATACTAATAGAATACAGAGAGAGGTTTTGCAGAGCTGCAAGCTAAGCTAAGAATAGAATAGAAAAGAATCCACAACAAAGCTGTGGCCAAGGACTCAGTCCCCTGGCTTGCACTGGTGATTGGCCCTTAATTATAAACATAAAACATGAACCAATCACCAATCAAAATAGGTGCCCCTGTTGCATTCCCCAGCAGCTGATAATAATTGTTTACCTTCTCTTCGGGGGCCTCTGGCCTCCCGAAGACGCAGAAATCTGAAAGAAAGGATTTCTGCGAAGAAATGTCTGCGACATGTCACCTTTCTAAATTGTATAAAAATAAAAGAAAAATGCTGATGTGGAATGAACAGGAAATTCCTTCACCTATAAATATAGAAGACTAATAAATCACTAAAACAATCCTACAATATAAGAAAAATGCCAAAAACAATGCAAAGGAAATTGAAGTCCATGCAGCTGAGTTTCAGGAACAGTCCAAGAGCCGAAGTTGTTTCCCTTGGAATATCTGAGAGTCCTTTTGGTCCTGAAACAGACTTCTGCAAAAGAGTTCCATCAATAGTTATCAAAAACCATTGACAGTCTTAATACAATTTAAAACAATTTAAAACAATTTGTACAATTTTGGAATGTCCTTTCTGGCCCTTCAATGCTTCAGCGCTTCAGAGCTGCTGCCTGCTATTTTCAATCTTTTTTATTTAATTTTAAATTTATTTTTTTTTTTTGATTGAAAGCAAAAGAGCAGCAGCAGAGCAGAGCAGTGCCAGAGAAGGAAAGGCCCTGGGGGCCCTGGCCCATGCTGGACCAGGACCCCAAAACTGGCTCACAAAGGGGGACCTGGACCGGTAGGACAAACCAGAATCCCCAAAAACATAAGGAGGCCAAGTGATGGCCCTGGCCCAGGAATTTCCTGAGCCAAACGGCCCAGGCCAAACCCATAAGAAAGGCTGTGCATATCCACAGGCCTGAACCCTGCTGCCAGCACAATGGCAGCACGGGTAGGGAGACGCTTCCTTTCCCCTAAACCACTGAGGCATGCCAGCAGCAGGGAAATAGAAGCATTCCCCAGAAATCCCATCTGGGTTCTGGAGATGTTTGTTTCCCACAGCAAACCAGCTATGGTCTCCTCCAACTGTGCCCTCTCCCTCTGCAATGCATTGGGTTTGTCTCTCATCCGCCCCGTGGCATCATCCCCATCCCCTCCGGGCTGGGGATCAAAGGCAGAACTCTCTGGATGCACCTGCCCCCCCATGCCACTAGGACACAAGAGAGGCGGTGGCCTCCATGGGACAATCCCCAAAAAACCACCCCCCAAACCGCCGAGAATCCTGATCTTAAAAACAGGCAGCTGGACTGCCACAACAGTCAGCTGGCGGGCAGCCCCTGCTCCACGGAAGGAGAGACCCCCCGCCGGGGCGACTCCTGGGACGTCCAGTGGAAGGAGCGAGGAGGGAGCCAGAACTGGGGAGGGAACCGCGCTGAGAGTGGGATCCGCTGCGGGCTGCTCCGAGGGTCCCGCAGGTTCAACTCCGTTTTCAGCCCCATCCTGAACAGGAACTGTCTCAGCTGGAGAAGGCGGGGACGTGCGGGAACACGCTGTTGCTGCGTCCCTTGACTCTGAAAGTGGCGGCAGGCACGGCACGGGCAGCAGCAGAGCTTGGAGAAGCGGCAGAGCGTCGCTGTTGCTTAGCAACAGGTCAATCGCCGGAAGTGCTGTCTCTTCTGCCTTCTCCGACACAGGCTCTTGCAGGGCCAGGGAGGCCGGTGAAACCGCGGGCGGGACCTCCTGGAGAGGCGGAGACGGGATCTCCTGGAGTGACGGCTCTAGCAGGGGAGTGGAGGAAGCCTCAGAGACCGGTGCCGCCCCCATGTCTGAAGGCGGAGTCTGAGAGGCCGGCGCTGGCTTGAGCGGCCGCTCCCATCCCCCCGGAGAGAGAGAAAGGGGGGGGAGGAGAACACTCCATCTGAGCATGCTCCGGAGAAAAAGTACAAAAAACTTCTTTGCGCCGCGAAGTTTCGCCTCCCCCCCTCCCCCCGCCGTGAAGCGGGGGGGGAAAAATGTCCAAAGTCATCACCCACCGGGTCTTCTGCCAAGGGTGGTGGAAACGGAGCTTGGCCATAACAGTTAGAGATCCATTGCAAACAAGCTGCTCTGTGTTTCAGGACAGGGAAAAGCTTTATAAATGCTGGGTAGATAGAAGGCAACACGCGTCCCTCAATGTAGACGTGCTGGATAATGGAGTCCATGCACTCCCAGACCAAACCATCTAAAGCATAAAAGACATCAGCATAGAACCCAAAAAGCTTTGCCCATCGAAAGAATTCATAGATATCTGTTTCTGACAAAAGGAAACCGTCTTCCCTGCACCAATGTTTCCAGAGGGCTATGACATTCTCCTCTGAAGGGGAGAATTGAATCTCTTCTGGCAAGGCATGTGTCTGCCATACGAACAGCCACAAGCTACGAAGGGCTGGTTCATCAGGGATAGAAAAGTGAACAGTACCTTTTGAAAGAGTCCAGCTTGCTCTGGCCAGCTCCACAGGTCTGCTGCTCTTTTCCATCATCTTTCCTGATCGTTTTCTAGAAGAAGGTTCTCTTTGTGGTCAGCCTTGGCTGTGAACTCTGTCCAGATCAGGATCTTCTGTTCTTCAGCTCCTGGCTTGAATCCACTTTCTGTGGTCACTTCAAAGCAACCCTCAAATGCTACACATACAGGATTTTTACCCAGTGCAGCAATTTTGCTCCTCTGGTCTTTTCAGATTAATCTTTGCTCTTACATGAGGGGTCACCAGATATTACCGTGCCTGAGTGGGCACTGGCTGGTGAGAGAGAGACGGTGAATCTTGTTTCTTGAATCAGAAGGCTTGATTTATTAAGATATTATATAATACATTATAGTTATACTAAATAGAATATAGAGAGAGGTTTTGCAGAGCTGCTAGCTAAGCTAAGAATAGAATAGAAAAGAATCCACAACAAAGCTGTGGCCAAGGACTCAGTCCCCTGGCTTGCACTGGTGATTGGCCCTTAATTATAAACATAAAACATGAACCAATCACCAATCAAAATAGGTGCCCCTGTTGCATTCCCCAGCAGCTGATAATAATTGTTTACCTTTTCTTCGGGGGCCTCTGGCCTCCCGAAGACGCAGAAATCTGAAAGAAAGGATTTCTGTGAAGAAATGTCTGCGACACAACCCAATGAATCTGCTTCTTGCCCGTAACAGCTGCCAGTGCTGTCCTCTCATATAAGATCTGGTAGGGTTGAGACAAGAGCCCAGTGGATTCTGTGTCTGCCATCACCTGTTGGGACAAAAAGGGCACTGATCTGTGCTTCGGTGTGGCTGATCTCAAAGCCCATCCTGTTGTGTCCTGAATGGGGGCAACAGCTTGTCTGGGGCTGAGGCTCACTCTGGCTTCTTCCCATCAGTGCCTGTCAGCGCTCATGCTTGGGCTTTGCCAGCCTTGTTATGGTCTCTGCCCTGTCCCTGAGGGCTGGAGGGACTGCAGAGGCTGGAGCCTTCCTTAGCTGGGAGAGGGGCAGCTTTGAGCTCAGCCTGCTCATAAACAGGTCAGGGTCCTGATGCTGAAAGCCCCGTCAGGATCGGTTACAGCTTGAGCTGCTCTGGTTTACAAATGGGAAGGCATTCCTTTGCCAAACTGCTGAAAGGTGGGGAAGATGTCCTCCCCTCCTGGGATTGCATGTCCCTGTGCTTTGTTTCCTGTCAAGAGAACTATTCAAATATATCCGTCTGAAATATATTGGCAGCGGGTGAGTCCAACAGCAGTTACTCCTGCACAACCATGGGCCAGGTGTTTTTGGGGTGGAATGTCTGTCCAGCATGAACACAGGCCAGTTGCAAAGATGTTCACACAGTAAGGATAGATTGTCCCATCTCTCAATGCTGCTCAGAATTTGTGAGTAGGCTCAGAAGGCATTGTCAGAGATGCCTTGCTACCGAGGTCTTGCCTGCATCAAGGAACAGGGCCTGGAAGGTCTCCTTGTCTCTCAAGTGTGGGACAGATCTGTGTTAATTTCTTTAGCATTTTTTGTATGTCTCAAAATCATACTGGCACACTAATGAAAAGAGAAGAAACTTGCTTGCCTGAAAGAGCAACCTATGCCCTATCAAATCTGTGAGATAACAGTTCCCAGGAACAATTCTTTCCCCTGGTTTGAAGAGGGAAACATTCTGTGGTCAGGATAGGAACCACACTGTTTAGACAGTGAAACCCAAGAGGAAAGACTAAACTCCCTTTAGAAATTGAACCTCAGTGCTTCAGGAACAGACTCAGTGCCCATGCAGTTGAGAGGAAAATGCATCATCTCCCTTCTGGCAGAGCCCTCCTGCATCCTGCAGGTTTTGACACTTCCAGCAGAGATCTCCTGTGTGGGCTGGCTTTCACTGCAAGATCTAAACAGCTTCTCCTTTCTCTGTTTCTGTTTTTTTTCTAGGACTTTTGGAGATGTTTACAGAGCACTCGACACTGCCACAGGAGGAGAGGTAAATGTCAACAGCCCCTGCAGGCTCTGCTGCACTCGAGGGCTTTCCCCTCTGGTGTGAGCTGTGGCTGGAGCTTTGGGCAGAGCTGCGCTGAAAAGGCACAAGAAGCACAGACTGGTGCCAGCCCACAGAACACATTTGGGACTTTGTCCTCCTCAGCTACCGGAAGGAAGGCACGGAGGGCAGCGGTTCCTTTCAGAGAAGGACGCGCTCACTCGCTCTCCATTGCTAAAACAAAGGTGGTGCCTGCGAGCACCTCACTGCTCTTTGGGGCTGCAGCTTCAGAGTCCTGAATTCTCATTTCTGGCTGCCAGCAAATCCATCTGAAAGTTACTGGTAGTTCCTTAGCCACCTGCAGTGCTGCACTTGGGAACTGCACATAGGGAGAGATCTGCAAGGCGTCCCTGAAAGCCCTAAGCCCTGCCCATATCACAAGATGTATCCACAGAGTATTAAGGCATGGATTCCTTCTTCTGAGTCCCAAACAAAGCAGCAGAGAGTGTGGTCAGAGGTTTGTGGGTGATAACTGAGACACCGCTGTTACCAAGTGGTCAAGGCAAAATGCCAGTGGCCCCACATGTCCTGTAACTGGCTCCCAAGGGAGCAGAGAAATGGGCTGTTGGAATGTCAGTTCCTGATTACTGCAGTGCCTAATCACAAGGCAGTTTGGCACAGCTCAGCTGTGTCATTGCAAAATCACTCGCTCCACCTGCCTTGTGGTCTCGTGCCACCAACCTCTCAAGTTCATGATTTTCAATGTCATTTTAGGTGGCAATAAAAAAAATAAATCTTCAAGGAGTGAGGAGGAAGGAGCTAACCTTTAATGAAATAATGATCATGAAGAGGTATAGGAGTCCCAATGTTGTGAATTATTTAGACAGGTGAGAGGTCATGGTCTTATCCCATGGATGTGTGTTTACATAAAGCAAACATGAGAGGTTCAAAACCCACTTTGCCAGTGGCAGCAAGTAAAGCTGGTAATTTTTATTTATTCATATTTCTCTACTCATCTCCAATGGATGAGAAGAGAGTGCATCTTGTCTGCATGAGTCTTCCCTGGCACACCTAGTTTGATAATTACTCCAAAATTATTCAAAACCTGGATCAGCTGTATCTTCCTAACTCAATAGCCTCAAAGTTCACTGCCTCCACATTTATTTGGGATTGATTTTTTAAAGTTTCTTAAGTGCAGATGAACCATCCTAAAGTGAATTTCCCTTGGATTGTTGCCCCTCTTTGCCATTGCTATGCATGCCTGGAAGACTAGGTGCTTATTTCCAGAAATACCATGCCTGACATGTTTTTTATCTGGGCTGTTTCTAAACTGCACTTTTCATTTGCTGCCCATCTAAGACATCTCCTTTTTCACAGATGTGTCTTTCTCCTTGAGACTGCACAGATTGCAAACAATGCAGAGCCAAGAGGGAATGTCTATTCCTTTGATTCTGTCCTTGTCACAAAGGCATCTGGAAATAAGAAACCTGGAAGCTAAAAATCAACGTAGCCATGCATGTTCATCTCTACCTGCTTCTTTCCTTCTTTCAGCTACCTTCTGGGCGAGGAACTGTCCCTGGTTATAGAGTACATGGATGGAGGTGTCCTGAGCGACATCGTCAGCCAGACCTGCCTGTCTGAAGATGAGATGGCAGCCATCAGTCGGGAGGTCAGCAATCCCAGCTGTGTTTCCAAGGGCTTGGGCAGGATTGTCTGGGAAACAGGGGCTCAGAACAGGAGAGGTTTCCTGTGCCGAGCTTTGTTTCTGTGTTACTGGTATGCTATGGGCAAGTAAAAGCATCTCAAGTGAAAGGCCTGCCAGTGCCCCTGCACTCCCTGTACTCAGTGCCAATACTCTTATCTCCTGCTGTTGTATTCTCGCTCTGTCTCTTGTATTTGTATTTGCTGTTCTCCACCTTGCCTCTCTAAATGTTTGCCTGGAGTCTGTCTTCACTGCATTCCTTGCCTGTAAAAGCAAAGGTGCTGGTGGCAGGATTTGAAACAAACAGCAAAGAAAGAAGAGAGAGACTCGTTTCTCTCAGTGCTCAGCTAAAAAGGATAGGAGTGCAGCCAGAATGCTCTTTGCTTCTGAGCACATGCGCTGCAGCAGGAGTCCTCCTGGCTGGTTGGCAGGGGACAGCCTACAACAGCAGGGGCTGTTGCTCTTTCAAAAGCTGACGTGCCTTTCCTCAGAAAGGTCCTGCTCTGCAAGTGTTGGAGCAGCAAGCTCTTCCTCTCAGTGGCCATTACTGTTCTGCCATTACTCCCCATTCCCCTGGAGAGGGAATCTTTTAGATTCTTTGTTTCCTTTCTTGTGTGATGAAATCACATCACTCATTTTTGCCCTTCTGTTTCTGTTTTCTCGCTCAGTGCCTGCAAGGACTGGATTTTCTTCATTCAAACGATGTGATCCATCGAGACGTGAAGTGTGACAACATCCTTCTCAGAACCGACGGTTCTGTCAAACTGGGTCAGTATATTCTTGGTCAGGTGCAGCGTTCCAGGGATGTGGGTGTGGGGCTGCTTGGCGTGACTGCCAGCTCCCCAAAATGGTGCTGGTGGCAGTGCAGGGACCCCTGCTGCGAGCTGAGGGCACAGTTGCAACGTGCACAGAGGTAGAAGGAGCCACAAGAAGTCAAGAGTGGCCTTGCTCTGTGTGGGTCCCTTCCAGAGGGAGGGAGTTACAAGTCTAAAGTTTCCAAAGAACAAAAGCCACTGCTAGAGGCAGTGTAAAACATGGGGGGATTTTTAAAGTCGCCAATGCCAGGAGATTCAACAGAGCAATTTCAAACTTCTGCTGGGGAATTCTTTTGCTTGCTTTCCTAATTGCACAGAATTCAGATAAAACCAGTATTTAGTTTTCTCCTCAACTGATTTTGGCGTCGCTACTCAGCTCACCCCTGAGCAGAGCAGACGGTGCTCGCTAACCGGGACTCCTTGGTGGATGGCGCCTGAAGTGGTGACAGGTCAACCATATGGCCCCAAAGTGGACATATGGTCTTTTGGAATTGTGGGAATTGAAATGATAGAACAAGAACCTCCTTACTTGAGCAAAAGTTCTGGCACGGTAAGGAGCAAATACTCACTGATCCCACTGTCTTTCTCACCTGTCCCATGTCCTGTGTGCCACTGGACAAAATCCCATTGCCATCTGCTAGAACTACTTCCACCAAGGTCCCCTCCTACAAATGTCCCTGCAACACATCAGCATCTGCTGGACTTTTGGTTGCATCAGTGGCGGAACTCAAGCCTTACCACATGCAAACAAACTCCAAACAAACTCCATTCTCACTCAACACTTTCCTTTGGGTTAGTGGTTCCAGTTCTTTTGTCTGTGTAGATGGCCTTAATAACAGGGAAAAAGCATCTTAAAAGTGTTGTTATCTTTCCAGAAATGAAGGAAGGAAACCCAAACCCAACAAAGTTTCTAAAACCGTGGTCTTTAGAGAGGAACCTAACCCTGTGTGCAGTTTCTTCTCACTGGAAAACATGGGCATGAGGGTGTAATGCACAGAGTCTCTTCTGCTTCTTGTGCAGTGCTGCTGAAACACTCAGTGACCGTGTTTCTCTCCTAGCCCAAGCAACATTCTGCACGTCACCAAGCCAGAGCCTGGTGATGCGGAGAGCCTGCCAAAACCTCCTGTCTGTTTCCTGGCACTTTCTGGAATGGGCCTACCATTAATGCATTGACTTGAGCAGCCAAATGACTAGAGGGTGTCCATAGGGATGGAACCTCTCCTTCTTCTGACCTAGACAATTTTTCTTTTGCTGCAAAATTGGGAAGCTGAAATTTTCAGACTGCTGAGAGACAGAGCTGCAAGTGGCTCCTGTGTGCCCAAGCAGGCATTTTCATCCCAATACATTTGTGCAGGCATCTTAATGTGTCTGTGTTGAAGAGGAGATTGTAAATGTTTGTTTCCCTACCTGGCTATTAACTGATGGATTTCCTTTCTTTTCTTCCAATTCCCATTGTTTTCAAGAACAGCACAAAAAGCTTGATGAGTTTTGTTCTAGGGCACGTGCGCTTAAAGGACCAACAAGCACTGCAGAGATGCCTTTCATGTACTAACCCTTGAAATTAGTATAGCAATGTCCCTCTTCCAAAAACCATCTCAAGCTGGCATGAATCCTCAGAGAAGCAAATGTCCTTTTGCTGATGTAGTTCCCACTAACTAGGTCAGGCAATGAAATCAGCTGCCAAGGCAAGATCTGCAGGATGGTGGAAAAGCTGTGGCTGCATCGGGGTTTGGGTTTTTGGTTGGTAAAGGAAAGTCATCTCTGGGTCTGTGCCAGGGCAGAAACTGCCACTGAAGAACAGAGGTTAAACAAAGGGATCTGGGAGAGCCTTAGAGATGTGAAGGCAGGAGGTGGATCCTGGTGTCTCCTTTCTCTCCAGGCTACATACCTGATAGCCACAGTAGGGACTCCACAACTGCGGCAGCCCAAGCTCCTCTCGGCTTTGCTGCGTGACTTCCTGAGCTGCTGCCTGCAGACAGACGAGGAGCAGCGCTGGTCTGCCAAGGAGCTCCTGCAGGTAAAATGTGAAGGGGCTGCAGGTGAAGCAGGCTCTGAGGGATGGGCTCCTCCTCCACTCAAGCCCAAGGCAGCAGATGAGCCCCCTTCCTCCTCACCTCCATTCTTGCTGCTCTTCAAATGAAAATGGTGAGGAATCCTAGACTGGGCTGGGCTGGCAGGGCCCTGTAGATGTCCTCTGGTGCAAGTGTCCTGCAATGAGCAGGGACATCTTTAAAGAGATCAGGTTGCTCAGAGGCCTTTGCCACCGGAGCCGGAATGGTTGCAGGGATGGGGCACCTACAAGCTCTTGGGGCAAGCTGTGCCAGGGTGGCACCATGCTCTGAGTAAACAAGTTCTTCATTAGACCTACTCTGATTAGATGCCCCTAGTGTTTAAAAATATTTGTCCATATCCTATTGTAACTGGCCCTGTTAAAAAAGATGTCCCACACTTTCTTCAAAGCCACTCTGAAGTCTTGGAAAGTGGCAATAAGTCTCCCTGGGGCCTGTTCTTCACAAAACTGAATAACTCCAGCTCCCTCTGCGTTTCCTGTGAGGAGAGGTGCTCTGTCCTCTGACTGTGTCTGTTGCCCTCTTTTGTGATTTGGTGGAGTGTTCAGTTTTATCTAATGGCAAAAGAATTGAAGTAGAGCAATGCAGGGTACAGAGACATGAAATGGTGGTGGAGGAACCCAAGGAAGCCAGTCCCAGCCTAGGGGTCAGAGATTTGGCTGTGGGCAGGAGGGGCTGTGGGGGGCTCACTCTGAGGGGCCCTGGTTTGTGCCCCCCAGCCCACCCTCAGAGGTTTCTGCCATGCAAACAGGGACAGCTGGGAGGGACTTGTCCCAGCCTCATCTGCTGCCTGGCACGCTCAAGCAGACGGGAACTGTGCCAGGGTTACTGCCAGGTTGTGTGGCAGAGAGGGAACTGCAGGGCCCAGTGCCACTTGGGCTGGCCCTGCTGGGAAGGAAGGTGCCATCCAGCACACGAGGGGCAGGGCATGGAAAGGCAGACACTGCTTTCTGTCCATGTGGGAATCAGCACAGTGCCTGTCTTTCAAAGGCAGAGACCTATGTGAGTCATTGGAGTTTCCTGAAAGGAAGAAAACCCAGGGACAGAAAGCGCCATTTCTAGAGCACTGGCAGGGCAAAAATCCCAGCATGATGAAGACATCACAATAAACAGATGAGTGGGATTCTGGGCCAGGTTTGCCTGTGATGGCAAGGTCTTGCACATTGGGGATGACTGGGGAGCAGATGGTCCCATTGCTCCTCTTTCTGGGTCTTTCCAGGAACTTGATGTATCCTGATTCAGCCCCTGAAGCAATGAGCTTGGAAAGTAATGGTTCACTGTTTTTTTTTCCGGTGGACAGCATCCATTTGTAACTTCAGCTAAGCCACCATTCATCCTGGCACAAGTCATCAACTCAGTGAAGAAGACGAATAACTCTAACCCTAAACTCTAAACCTAAAACCTAACCCTAACCTTAAATGCTAACCCAAACCCAAACCCTAACCCTATCCCTATTTCTATCCCTTACCCTTTCCCTTACCCTTTCCCTAACCCCAACCCTAAGCCTAAGCCAAAGCCTAAACCTAAACCCAAACCTGAACCTAAGCCTAAGCCTAAGCCTAAACCTAAGCCTAAGTCTAAGCCTAACCCTAACCCTAACCCTAGGAGACGAGAACATAGCAATCATGTCAAGATGTTATCTCTGTTACCAATTTAGAGTAGGATTGTAGAGTAGGGTTGCTAAAGAGATTTGTAGCATAGAATTATAGATTAGAGTTGTAATTAATAAAGTTTCTGAAACATCAACTCACTTGGAAGATTCTCCTCCTTCTGACCCCTTCAGAAAATTCAACATTTTTTTCTGAATTACCAATTGTTTTTTATTGGTGCTAAGTCACACATATGGCTTTTTTTGTATGGTTTCATAAGTGAGGAGGGCTCTTCTTCATTCATCCTCTCCAGACCACACTGCCTTTGGAATATGACCCACTGGCTGGTTATAGCACAGCTGTGGTATTTCTAGTTGAGGCAGACAGGGCAATGGCATTTGAAGGCAAAACCAAAGGAAGAATGAGGCGGCCCAAACACCCTGTGCAGATGCAGGCCTTCAGCTGTGACTGGAGAGCAATGGGGTTCCTGCCACTTGGATTTGTATCCACTTGGATTTGTATCCCTAAATGCAATAATCTCTTTGGCTGGAGGAGAGCCTTGCTCAAGTGAGAAAGCAAAAAGATCAGAGAGGGTGCTCGGGAAGGTCTCCTGTGGTGCAGAGCTGTCAGCGCCTGTGAGGTGAGAGCGGGCCCGGCCTTGCCTGGGCTGGAGCCCCAGCAGAGCCCCGGCAGAGGCTGGAGCAGCCTGAGCCCTGGCAGAGGCAGGCTGGAAGGAGGCCCTTGGAGCTGCAAGAGGCAGCAGCCGGGCCCTGGGTGCCTATTGCTGGGAGCAGGCGAATCCTCCGCTCTCAGAGCCCAGGTGGCAGCTGGCTGCTGCTGAGGGGAAGCACAGCCGTGCTGGGCACAGCACGGCCTGGAGGCCATGGCCGTCTGGAGTGTGCCCAGGAGCAGAGAAAGGCCAAGGGCAGCCGCAGGCCGCTGGGCTGCCTGAGGATTTCTCCTCTTCTGCCGGCTGCCCTGCAACTCCTGGCAAAGGCCAGAAGTGTGTGCAGCACTCTGGGCACCGGGGCAGGGAGCCGGGCTGCTCGGCAGGCTGGAGCACAGGGCAGCTCCTTCAGGCCCAGCACTTGTGCCAGGGAAGCGAGGCCAGCGTGAGGCAGGGACAGCTTGGCAGGGCCCATCTGCAGGAGCCAGCGCCTCACGCAGCTCTGGGAGGAAGCGCCTGCAATCCTGCAGTTCTGCACTGAGCCAGAGCAAAGGTGTGAGATGCAGAGTGTTTGGCAGAAATATTCAGGCCCACCAGGCAGCCTGTTTTGTGCTCTCTGGCGCACAGCAAGCGCTGTGCAATGGAGCTCTGAGCTGCTGGGAGAGAGGCAGTCGGATGTGCCTGAGATGAGCCAAGGGGTTAGCTGAAAATGGAATTAGGATAATTGAAATGTGCAGATGGGTCGAGGGCCCAGCTGGGAATAGAATTGGGATAGTAGAAGACTGCATGTTTTAGTTAAGATTTTAAAATGAGGTAAGAAGCTAAGTTAGTAATACAGGTAGCAGAAATCATGTGCCTTAGTTAAAGAGTACCAAATATATTAGGAACATAAAGCTAGGAGTGACAAGGATAGAGGAAGCAATTGTGAAGAAGCAGAGATCATAGAAATACCTTGCCTTAAGAATAATTGAACAGTTAGGAGAGGCTTGGACCATGAGCAGCAGGTCCAAAGGTCTCGCCAGCTGGCCATGGGAGAAGAGTTCACCATAAGGAAGATGGCTTTCTTCCTCCCATACAACCACTCCCTCATTTCAAAATCCCACCAACCCAGTTAAGGGAATACAATTGCGCAGCTGTAATAGATATTCAGCTGATAAAAATGCGAAGCAGGCAGGTAATAATTATGCATTATGGGTCCTTAGAAACCTAATGTAAAACCTTTTCTGTAGAAATAGCAGGAGTCTGCAACTCCTTGCACGTGTCTTTGGAAGCTAGTTCACATGTGACCACGGCTGCAATAAATACCCTTCTTTTCTACTATAATTAGTTGAAGAGTCATCTGTCCATGCTTCAAGGGTTATGCTGGAGTAGTGAACTGATTTGGATGGGAGCAGAAGAGTTTCAGCAGGCAATTTTTGGAAGAGATGGAAGGCTCTTGTGACTGAAGGGAAAGCCATTTGGAATGGAGAAATGATCCCAAAGTCCATCCAATTGTATCTTTGTGTCTGAATTTAAATCAGAATGATTATAGATAGCTTCATGCAATTTGTCTACAAATTTATCAAAGTCTTCATTCTTTCTTTGACAAATCTCTGTAAAAGACATAGTGTGTAACTTATCTGGAAGTGCAAGAAATGCATTACATGCTAGTTGTTGGCTCATCTGTAAGACTTGATCAATGCTCCTAGCCTGGGCAGTGGCAGTAGCCCAGGGCCCATTGCCAAGTAACTGTTGTGCTGTTGAACCATACAGAGGATCACCCTGCACTCTAGGTCTTGCAGCTTTTCCTCCCAGCTTTTATGAAACATCACCTGCTGATGGGGTGGCATTCTAAGTCTTATTAGGGTATGCACATCAGCTGGAATTAATGCGTTAGATGGAAAAATATACTGCAGAAGTGACTGTGCAAGTTGGCATTTTCAACCAAATTGTTAAATTGCAGCTCTCAACTTTTCTAAAATCTTCCGATCAAAAGGTTTTCAAACTCTACTTGCAGCATTAGTTACTACAGGAAAAGCTTCTACATCATTGGAGAGAAAAGTCCCTTCTACAATAACTTCTGCAATAACATTTTTCTACTTTTGTTTCTCTTTTGTGGAGATAAAGCTTGGCCTGCAATTCCTCAGAAAGCATTAGGAGGACCATGCTATTTTGGGAAATGGACGCTGTTTGCCCCTAGCATTCAACAGATGCTTGACATCAGGCACAAATTCCAACATCCAAAACGTAGTGTGCATCTGTTAGGCTCAGACTGTAAGGATAATGTAGAATTGTGGAATTGGCCTTCAGTTAAATTGGCATCACTTTTTACACCAACATTAGCTTCATCAAAGGCTCTTACATAATTCAAACAATTGGCTTGTTGGACAGGAAAACAAATTAACATTACAGCTGCAATCCGGAATGAGCTTACCACTGATGTAGGTAGCATACACCACGCTGTGTTACAGGATAGGGCTGCTATAGATTTTTTGTTGCTAGCACAAGGAGATGGGTGTGAAGATTTTGAAGGGATGTGTTGCATGAATCTCTCTGACCACTCTGAATCTATTGACAAGAAACTGTCATTGCTTAAGGAGAATATGAAAAAGCTGACAGTTTTTTAGAATTCTTTTGATGAGTGGCTAAAATCCTGGGGAATAACGGCCATGGCTCTTCCAAACTGGATTTAGGAATGGCACACTTACTGCAGTCATTGGATCCAGATGTGCCCAGATCCCTTTGGGACTCCTGCTTTTGGTGTCTCTGCCTCCTCTCCCTGCCCAAGGAGGCTCCTCTCTCCCCTCTCCCTGCCCTGACAAGACAGTCACACAAATAAAGATGTGGGATTGCCGGGTGCTAAGAGGTTGTAGAAGGAGCCTTCTCCAGGCCTGGTCTGTTTCCAAAACCCACACAGTCTCCTGCAGCAAGGAACCTCCTTGTTCACCCTCTCCAAGGGTGTCTATCTCAGGAAGGGATTCCTGACACCTTGTCCAGCTGTGAGAGCTCCTGTGTCTCCATATCAAGAGACAAAACCAAACACAGGAACCCTGCGGTGACCGAGATTGTGGCATGGGGACATCTGTATTTATTTCCCAGTGACAAACAAAAATGTGGAATGGTGCCAGTTGCTTGCTTTGATCTACATCAACCTGTGATAAACATCCCTATTCCTGACAGCGACTCCTCTGCAGCTGCTCTGGGAGATCTCCTGGGCCGAGTGCAGTAAGAGGAGATTGCAGTGGTGCTGAGGTGCTCGAGGGGGCCCATTTCAATGCTCTGCTGGAGTCCAAGGACATTGTGTTTCCCCAGGAAGCAACGTTCCTTTCTGGCACTCCTCACTGCCCATGAGGGACATTATTCAGTTGCTGCCCTTGGGTGAGTTCCAGCCACAGGGAGAGGGAGGAGGAGATGATCCCACCCATGGCTGCTGCTGGGTCCAGACATTGGGTGAGATAAAGCTGAGCCAGAGCTTCAGCATCTCTCCAAAAATCACAGAATCACAGAATGGCTTGGCTTGAAAGAGACCCTAAAGTTCATCTCATTCCACCCCTGCGATGGGCAGGGACACCTTCCACTATCCCAGGCTGCTCCAAGCCCTGTCCAACCTGGCCTTGGACACTGCCAGGGATCCAGGGGCAGACACAGCTTCTCTGGGCAAGCTCTGATCTCTGCCCAGGGGAGCAGGGACAGGAACCAAGGGAACAGCTGGAGCTGGGCCAGGGCAGGGCTGGGCTGGGGATCAGCAAAAGCTTCTTCCCCCAGAGGGGGCTCAGGCACTGCCCAGGCTCCCCAGGGAATGGGCACAGCCCCGAGGCTGCTGGAGCTCCAGAGGCCTTTGGACAGCGCTCCCAGGGCTGCCCAGGTTGCGATTGTTGGGGGGTCTGTGCAGGGCCAGGGGCTGGACTGGCTGATCCCAATGGGCCCTGCCAGCTCAGCCCCTCCTGCAATTCTCACCCTTTGGCTCAGCCTTTGTTTCCCTTTGAGGTGCTGGCAGAGCTGTTGGGGACAGGGCAGGAGCGGGGCAGCCCCAGTGTTCCTCTGTGTGTGACACCCCAGCAGTGACAGCCCCAGTGTTGCCCTGTGTGTGACACCCCAGCAGTGACAGTCCCAGTGTCCCCTGTGTGTGACACCCCAGCAGTGACAGTCCCAGTGTCCCCTGTGTGTGACACTCCAGCAGTGACAGCCCCAGCTTTCCCTCCCTGCAGTCGCTCCAAGGGAAGCGTCCAGAGATGCATCCAGTCCATGGAACTGAGCGGCCACTGCCCACCCCAGCCTGGGCTGATGTGGATTCTGTTATAAATGAGACTAGGCCAATATTCAAGCAGCAATCAATTCATTAATTAATATGGTAAATTATGAGCAATACAGCGCTGGGTACAGTGGGGGAAGTTTTCCCTCCAACTGCACACTGATAGTTGAGGCTTAAAGATACTTATAGGGGTACTCAAAGGCTTTCTCAGCAGTTTCTATTCCCAATTTTTACTCATCAGCTGCTTCTATTCCCAATTTTTATGTCACAATTCCATACCTATTGTGATTTAGTTTTTCTCAGGATGTATCCCAGAAAGGAGTATCCCCATATGGTGGGGGTTTAGTTTCTGAAAGAAGGAAGAAGTCTCCCAGACGGTGTGGTCCAGCTCTCCAGATGTGGGTCCACCTTTTGATTGCAAGGACTATAAATCACGAAACATTGATGTCCAGATTCCCTTGGTCAAATTGAATAATCCTTGAGTTGTTGTTCATCTTCCTTTCTCAAGCTGCTTTTCACTGTTTTGGTAAGGTGTAAGATAAGCATGTTTCCTTTATGTATTCTAAAGCTATAGTTTCAAAGATTCTTACTACAAGCAATATTCTAAAATTATACTTCAAAACATTATTATTGCAAAACTCTTTAAGGCTTAACTACAAGCAGAAAGTTCCTGTCAAAGAGCAACATCCTTAAAGCTTTCATTCAATTGCTCCTAAATCAACTTAAGACTTATAAAGGTTAATTACGAACAAAGGATAGGTTCAAAGGCCTTCTTCCATGCTTTACTTTCTTCAGTAATTATTAGAATTCGTCTTTATAAGTGTCCCATGGTCGGTTTCCACACATATCACAATCACAAATACACGTTGCCTGTATGTACCTGACACAAAACACAGCTTTGTATTTCACAGGGGGCACAGGGACGGCTCCTGTGAGAAGCTGCTGGAAGCTTCCACCGTGTCTGGCACAGCCAATTCCTGGTGGCTTCAAAGTTGGACCTGCTGCTGGCAAAGGCTGGGCCAGTTACAAATGCTGGCAATGCCTCTGTGATAACAGATTGTAAAATAAATCAAAATAGAGGTTGTGGCGCAGTTTTAACTCCAGTCAGAGGAAAGCAGAGGGAGAACGTGAGAAGAACAATCTGCAGACATCAAGGTCAGTGCAGAAGGAGGGGCAGGAGGTGCTCAGGGCACTGGAGAGCCAGGCACCCTGCAGGAGAGCCATGGAGAGAGGGGCCCTGCTCCCAGGCTGGAGCAGGCTGTCCCTGGAGGAATGCACCCCCTGGAAGAGTGACCCATGCTGCAGCAGTTTGGGAAGGACTGTTGTCCCTGGCATGGACTCACACTGCAGCAGTTTGCAGAGGGCTGCTGCCCCTGAAATGGTTTTACATGGGAGAAGCTCCTACAGAACTGTCTCCCTTGGGAGGGACCCACGGTGCAGCAGGGGAACCACTCCTCTCCCTGAGCAGGGGCAGAAGCCATGGCTGATGAACTGACCATAACCCCCATTCCCTGTCTCCCTGCACTGCTGGGGTAGGAGGTAGAGTTGGAAGGAGGGAGGTGAGTGGCTTATTTTATTTCCCCTTTTCCTGCTCTGACTTTGTTAGTAATAAATGAATTTCACATCTCTAAGCTAAGCCTGTTTTTCCTAGGACAGTATTTGATGAGTGATCTTGCCCAGTCCTTATCTCAACCCATGAATCCTTTATTAAATTCTCTTTGTCCAGCTGCAGAGGGGAGTGAGTGAGCAGCCCACATGGATGCCTGGCATTTGGCCTGGGTCAACCCACGACACCTTGGTACCACAGGATCACAATGGACCCTTGGTTCTATGGGGTCTCATTGGTTCCATCAGGCCCTGCAGGGCCACTTAATTCAACAAGGCCCCAAAGTTTCACAGTGGTCTCCAGGATTCTGTGAGGCCCTGCGATGTCAAAATGGACCTTTGGATCCATGGGGGCCCACAGTGTCACTATAGGCTCCTTGGGTCTGACAGCTTCACAATGGCCCCTCAGTTCCATGTGTCCTGCACTGTTCCATGAATCCTTAGTTCCATAGGGTCCTCTAGGGTCACAATGGTCTCCTTGGTTTCATGGTGCTACAGTTGCTATAATTTCCATGGTATCACAACTGCCCTTGGATCCCAAGAGGCCCCAGAGTGTGACAATGGCCCCTTGCTTCCATGACGCCCTGTAGTGTCACTATGGTGTCCATGATTCCATCAGGCCCTGCAGTGTCACCGTGGACAGTTGGTTCAATGACACTCCACAATGTCACCAAGGCCCCTTGGTTCCACAGAGCCCCACTGTGTCACTGTGGTGCCTTTGGTTCCAAGGCTCAGAAGTGCCAGAATGACCCTTTGGTTCCATCAGGCCTTGATGTTTCAAAATGGTCTCCATGGTTTCATGAGTACCCCCTGTGTCACAAGAGACTCTTGGTCCCCTGAAGTTCTCCAGTGTCACAATGGGCCCTTGGTTCCATCAGGTTTGGTAGAGTCCCAATTGACTCCTTGGTTCCATGAAGCCCTGCTGTGTCACAATGACCATGGTTCCATGAGTGTCCATGGTGTCACCACGGTCTCCTTGGATCCCCAGTATCACCATGGTCTCCTTGGTAGCATCCAGGCCTTGTAACAAGAGATAGGGAGCCATTTTGTGCCTTAGATGAAAGGCTGCAGAACTCATGGTTGTGAGGCTGTGTCACTGATAAGAAATAAAAATCACCTGAATCTGAACATGAAATATCATCTCAAGTACCTTCAATCCCAGCCTCGACAGAGGTAGAAAATACAAACAGAGATTCCCCAGTAAATCAAAAACGGAACCATATTTTGAATGCAGGCAAAATGCATTCAAGTGCATTCAAATGCACTCAATATGATGGGGAGGTGATAATCCCCTATTCCAAGAGTGAACTTAAGAAGGGCTGACTATTGAAGGAACTGCAGAGAGCCACAATATAAGAAAAGGAGGTGGCAAAGGTAATTCTGGGATAGTGAGACCAGAAAGCAAGAGCAGATGAGCCAGTGCAGTCACCACCAAGAAGATCAGGTTCACATGCTGTGGGCAGCAACCCCATCAGGCTGTTACACCATCCCCTGGTACAAGGGGGGTCGTGTTTGTTTCACTGATCTCAGGGTGCAAAGACACACAGCAGGGGACTTTCAGTATTAACCAAAACAAATGCACCTTTTAGTGAGTGCCCACAGCAGATGCAACAGAAGGATTAGAAAGGAGATAAAGGACAGAGAGACAGAGAAAAGGAGGGGGGGAATAGCTGCCAACAGAGAGATGAAATCTTCGTGGTCAGGCCAATCGATTCGTCTGGTCACATCGGGGAGAGTCTCAAAGCCTTTGGTTAACTCAGGGCTCTTTTATTATCTACCACCGGGAGGGGAGCAGGATGGCACATGGAGGGAACAGTGGAGAATAAATCCATTGGGAACAGGTACAGACAGTCCAGTTCTGAACAGCACAAACCAGTGCCAGCAGTGAGAGGGCCCGTTGTTTCAGGACTGGTTCCTATGGGAAACATCCCGCTTCCAATGGCAGACATCCCGCTCCAGTCAGGCCAGCACCCCTGGGTTAGAATTTGAAGGGTCTCAGTCTCAGTCCTGGGGGAGGGCTTCAATCTCCGTCCTTGACAGTGGCTGTGAGGCAGATGAGGGATCTTTGGACCATCTCTTACAGACTGACATCCCAAAATATAAAAATAATTATGCATTTCCTCTTAAAAATACAATTTCCTGAATTAATAAAATTATAATTATTTTTCCTATTTATAATACTATTATTCTATATTTGTATTACAAAATTTAACGTGTCTATTAAAAAATCCATACCTTTTTAACAAGCAAAATATTTATTGGTCATTGGTTCTAAGTAACACAATTCCCTTCATTAATTCATTGACCAGTGTGGCTATTGATTTCTCTTTCTTTATGCTAACAGTGAGCAAATCCTGCTTAACACAGCTGGGAAAATCTGTTTGCATTCAAGAGAGATGTTAAAGGTGAGGATGGCACCAGCAGCTTCCATCTGCAACAGAGATCCAGGGAAAGGACAAGGACAGAGAATTCAGCTGCAAGACTCAGAGAATTCTGCTTCCAGAGATAATTTCTGCTC
The DNA here is from genome assembly GCF_027579445.1 of Ammospiza nelsoni. NCBI lineage: Eukaryota > Metazoa > Chordata > Aves > Passeriformes > Passerellidae > Ammospiza > Ammospiza nelsoni. The sequence continues at coordinate 1,321,743 of NC_080661.1, read as the reverse complement.
ACACTATCCCTTGGAGAAAGGTGACACCATTCCAGGAAGCCTGGACTGAGCAGGTGGTTCCTGAGTGGGGTTTGTTGTTTAGGAAACCTGCTCAGGCTTTTCCATTCTTTCCTTCCCAACAGGAAAACTTCTCCTGGGCATGTGTGCAGGCAGAGCCCTGAGGAGAGCAAGTGGGACATGGTGCAAGGGGCTGGGACACAGAGCTGCCAAGCTCAGGGAACAAGATTCTGCTGCAGGGCACAGGGATTTCAGTCCCAGGTGGGCAATGACAGACATGGTGAGGCTGAAGGTGAGGAGCAGCTTGTCCAAACAGGATCAACCCTCAAGGGGCTCATTCTTCTCCATGCCCAGACCTCCTAAGGAGACATTCAGCATTAAGATCACTCAGGGAATGCTTCTGTCAGCTCTTCTCTGAACTGGAAAATAAAAAAATACTTGATGTGATGTGCATTAAATTTCCTCCTTACAAGAATCCCCACTCATTCCACTCAGCTGCACGAGCCCTGGAGACTTGAAGATCACTGAAGGAAGAGAAAGAGCCCTCAAGAGCTTTCTGTATTTTGATGATCCCCACTGTGGATTTGGAGCTCAGTCAGGACCCTCAGGCACTGAGAGAAGGATGAAGAAGGTGCTCAAGAAGTCAGAAGCAAAACTCCAAGTCCCCTGGAGCATCACAGGGCCCCACTGAGGGCAGGGAGTGCCAAAGGCTCCCCAGGGACTGCTGAGAGCAGATCCTTGAGGCCAGGATTGCAGGCAGCCAAAGGCTGAACTGGGAACTGCAGTGCTGAGCAAGGCCTGGGCTGGTTGGGGGAAGCAGAAAGACCAAGCCCCGAGACCAGCCTGGGACAGCAGGGCCTGTCCCTCACAGGTGGCTCAGGGCTGTTTTTGGGGCAGTGGGATGTGAGGGGCAGCAAGGACAGATGTCATAAACCTGTGTGACACTGCAGATCCTCATGGAACCAAGGGGCCAGTGGCACACTGTGGGAAGTTGTGGAACCAAGGGGATCATTGTGGCACTGTTGGGGCCCATGTAACCAAGGGGCCAATGTGACACTGTGGGGCGTCATGAAAACAAGAGGCCATTGTGAGCTTGCAGCCTGCACCCCAGAACACTGAAATGCTGGTGGTAATCCTTGACTTCAGTTTGGTGCACAGGAGAAACACCAACCAGATATTCTCAACATGGCCATATGCAAAGAAAGTTCCTCGTAGGAAGGGACTCACAGGGATCATCAAGTACAGCTCTTAATGGAATGGCTCACACAGGGATTGAACCCACAACCTCGGTGATACCAGCACCATGCACAAACCAACTGAGCTAAGAGATCAAAATTACACAAAATTTTACTGGCAAAAGGTAGGCAATCAAGGAACTTTGGCAAAGGGTTTAATAGAACATCGACTTCAACATAAACCTCTCATCATAACATTAACTTGAATAACTTAGCCCATTTAATCTTAAAACCTTTAACCCTGAAGATGTTAATTTACTCAAAAATGTTCCAAGTAAGTAGGATTAGAAGGAGAAGAAATAGAGAAAAACAGCAAGACAAAGATCTATAGAAAGACACACACAGAGGTACCAACAGTGCCTGTTGTGGGATTGATTGACACCTCAGTCAATAGGACCTGGGTTAGCACTGCCCCTGCTGTGTGATTGACAGCTCTGTCACAGTCAGATGAAGATGATTTTAGAGATAGTCGAAGAGAACCTTCGCTCTTAAACAGCTTATCTTAAAAACTAATACCCTATTAGTTGACATGGGCCATAAACACAACTGTGGAAAAAGCTATGAAAAAGGTGGAGGGACTTCGCAATTACAGATTTTTCTGGGTGGCTACTATTCATGGAAATTAAAAGCCACAAGACAACTGTTTTCTTAAACTGAAGTCTCCATAACATTAACAAGAGGAACTTCTCTCCTTAAGTGAATTGAAGAAAGACTATTCTAGAGGTGGTAAAATGACTGAAAAGTTTAGGGTTTGTCTCTTTACATTCTCGGTAAGAAAGAAAAGTGGTACGGAGTGGGGAAGTGTTCTGAAAATTTTGTTCTGATTCTTATTACACTTTCTTTAATTACTGGTAATAAACTTTTCTTTATACCCTTTAAAAGCTTTGAGCCTGCTTTTCCTTTCTCCTAATCCAATCTTGCAGCAGGAAATGAATAAGGATATTATAGTGAGTGCCCTGGTAATTAGCCAACACTGAACTGAAACTGATTTGACAAATCTTAAATTGGCAAACCAAAACCACTAGAGAAAACTTTCTGATGAACTGCACGAGACCAGAGGGAAACCAAAGCAGAGCCATGGTTTGTCAAGACTTGCCTGATCCTAATGAGCCCTGAGGTGCATTTGGAGCTGAGTCCTTGAACCTCAAGGCCAGACAGAAAATTGCACAAACCTTTCCAGGAGTCAAAGTCAGAGGAAAACCCCAAAGTGTCTCAAAGCATGAATGGGTCCCACTCAGGTCCATCTGCAACACAGACAACTCATGGACTTCATGGAGGAGAGAATTAGAGGCCAGGATGGCACATAAAACCTCTCAGAGACTCAGCGTGGAAAGGAAAATGCAAAGTACCCTAAAAAACTCGAGTATCTCAAAGCATTAATGAGCCCCACTAAGTGTCAGTACAAAGCTCTCCAGGGACTCATTAAAGCAGATAATTGGGGCCATGATTGCACAAACCGCTCCCAGAGTCTGCATCCAAAGGGAAACACCAAGTACCTTAAAATAACTGAAGTACCATGAAGCATCAATGAGCCTACTGAGTGTTATTACTGACAAAGGCTCTCAAGGGGCTCAAAGCAGATAATTGGAGGCCATGTTTGCAATAAACCTCGCAGAGACTCCAAAGCAAAAGCCAAAGCCCAAAGTCCTTTGAAAAACTCTGTGAGCATGAAGGAGCCCCCAGGGCCATTGCTGAGCAAGGCTCCCCAGGGACTCCTTCCAGCAGATCCTTGAGGCCACTGGGATGTCGGCTAGGGGGGGATGCTGAGGGCAGGACAAGGGGCTGACAGTGCCCAGCCTGGCTGGAGCTGTGCCAGGAGGCCCAAGGGCATCAGGACAAGGTGTCTCCTCCCAGCCCTTGGTGGCACAGACCCTGCTGTGCCCCAGGGCACCAAGACTTGTCTTCTCTTTGTCCCCACCTGTCATAACTGCTTGCAGTTCTCTGCTCTGCCTGGGGCCTGGGGACACTTTCTCGGTCATGTCCCTCAGTGGGACCCATTAAAAGTCCAAGAAAGTTTGGAGTTGGATTCTGACTTGAAGTTCTGGAGAGGTTTCTTCAGCTCCCTCTCAGGGACTGATGTTCAGGGCCTGAGCACAAAGCCCCAGAGGCTCATTAAAGTCCTTGTGCTGTGTCTGTGCTGATGAGCTGGGCTGGGCTCCTGGCACAGAGGCAGCTCCTGGTAAGCAAGAAGAGCTTCAAAAGCACATTTCTCTTGATGAGCAGCTCTTCTGCCAGCCCAGCAGGGCTGGGGCACTGCCTGCAGCCACCCTGGGCACAGCACAGAGGCACAGAGAGCTTCAATCAGTCAGGGCTGAGAAGGTGCTGAGAAGTGCCTGGGACAGAATCACTTCCAGCTCTTGGCACAGGAACCTCTGGCTGCAGGACAATGCAGCTGCAGCTCCTGGAGTGATCTCCTAAAGCTGGAATATCCCAAAGCCTACAGACTCTGTGAGTACAACTCTGGGTGTTTGTGGTGCAGGGGAGGTGAAATGCTCATGAAGCTCTGTCATGCTGAGGGGTTCTGGTCAGTCACTGAACATTTCCAAAACAACGAATTTTACAAAAATGAGGAAATTTTCAAAGACTAGGTAGGTATTCAGTTTCCTGCTATTGGAGAATTGCAGGGAGGAGGGATAAATATTAAATGTTGCTTCCGAAATACTATTATTAGTTTTGACAAGTGCCAGAGACATCCAAACTGTTATTTTTAGTGATCAATAGGTTCACAAGTGGTCCCTAATGTGCTTTCAGCCACTCTGCCCATGGACAGCACCAGCATCACCTTTGCTGGAGCCATCAGGCTCAGTCTCAGCTGTCCTTTCTCCAAGCTGCAAACAGAACCTGCCCCCAGCCAGCGCCCTGCAAACAGCCAGGGTTCTGCCAGGCAAAGGAGAGTGCAAAGAGATTTGGGGTCTGTGAGTGCTGGCAGGGAGGGATCAGGCACAGGGAAACATCTGCAGGAGGAAAATCTGCAGGAAGCAGAGAGATGATCAGGCAAGGAGAGAAAACAAACCCCAGCAATGCTGTGGCAGGGAGCGTTTAGAGATGTCCACAGGATCCCCTCCAGGGCAGCCCCTCCCTCTGAACAAGCCCCCTCCCTCCTGTGCCTCAGCCAAGCCTCTGCCCTCAGGGCTGGGGCTCCAAGGCGTGCAGCCCCTCCTGTGCAGGCAGAGCTGCAGCAGAGCCGTGGGGCAGCTCTGCAGCCCTGGGCCCAGTTCCCTCTGCAGAGCACAGAGCTGGGAGCAGCTGCCCAGCACTGGGGGCTCTGGCAGGGGGCACAGCTGGCTCAGGGTGACACTGTCCCCAGTGCCTGGCTCTGGGCAATGCTGTCAGTGCAGCCAGGGAAGGAGCTGCATCTCTCTCAATCCAGTGCCATCATAAGGACCCTGAAGTCTCCCTGAGATTTCCGTCCAAGCTGGGAGCTTCTATCCAGGGTTCAAACCTGTCCTAGAGCATCTCTGAGTTATAAGATTGATGGGGAAAGGCAGAGGTGTTGTGACACTGGAAGTGCTACTGGTTTAGTGAAATGAGCCATGTGAGTCCTTGGCTACAAATGTGGAGCTGGGCTGTGGTGGATCCATCTGCTCTCAGCAGTACCTGAGGAGCTTTAAGGAAAATGTGGGAGTTTGAACATCCTCCATTTGAGAACAGTGAAAGCCCAAACAACTGCCAAACAGAATGAGCTGAGGGATCATCTCCCCTCAGACTCCACTTTGCATCACAGATTTTTCTCTGTTCTCCCTGAGTGCACCAAAAATGCTTTCTGATATGAAGGAGGTTTCTGATATGCAGGAGCAGCAGTAGGGATATGGGAGAGCTTATATAGAAAACCTCCAAACTCAAAAAAACTAAAGTCCATGTCCGTGTATTACAGAGGAGGGTGTATGGGAATTGGCTTTGATTTTGGGTACAGGTATATCCTCCAACTCTTCACTGTCTTTTTCTCCTTGAACAGGTCCCCATGTGCAGCCTCAGCAAATGTCCAACAGCAGCTCCATCAGCCACTTCCTCCTGCTGGCATTGGCAGACACACGGCAGCTGCAGCTCCTGCACTTCTGCCTCTTGCTGGGCATCTCCCTGGCTGCCCTCCTGGGCAACAGCCTCATCATCAGCGCCGTAGCCTGCAGCCACCACCTGCAGATGCCCATGTTCTTCTTCCTGCTCAGCCTGGCCCTCAGCGACCTGGGCTCCATCTGCACCACTGTCCCCAAAGCCATGCACAATTCCCTCTGGGACACCAGGGACATCTCCTACACAAGATGTGCTGCACAGTTCTTCTTTTTTGTGTTCTTCACTTCAGCAGAATTTTCTCTCCTGACCATCATGTGCTACGACCGCTACGTCTCCATCTGCAAACCCCTGCACTACGGGACCCTCCTGGGCAGCAGAGCTTGTGCCCACATGGCAGCAGCTGCCTGGGCCAGTGCCTTTCTCAATGCTCTGCTGCATACAGCCAATACATTTTCCCTGCCCTTGTGCAATGGCAATGCCTTGGATCAGTTCTTCTGTGAAATCCCTCAGATCCTCAAGCTCTCCTGCTCAAATTCCTACATGAGGAAATTTGGTCCTCTTATAAGTAGTGCTTTTCTGTTTTTTGGTTGTTTTGTGTTCATTGTTTTCTCCTATGTGCAGATCTTCAGGGCTGTGCTGAGTATCCCCTCAGAGCAGGGACGGCACAAAGCCTTTTCCACCTGCCTCCCTCATCTCACTGTGGTCTCTCTGTTCCTCAGCACTGGCACATTTGCCTATTTTAAGTCTCCCTCCATGTCCTCCCCATCCCTGCATCTGGCCCTGTCAGTTCTGTACTCAGTGGTGCCTCCAGCCCTGAATCCCTTCATCTACAGCCTAAGGAACCAGGAGCTCAAGGCAGCAGTGAGGAGACTGATGACAGGATGCATTCAGCAACATTAAACTGCTGGCCCAGTTCTGCAAATCACTTGTAATAAAAGTCATGTTTAATATGTCTTGTTGGTTTCATCTTGGAGGTTCTTTTGCTTTGCTTTACTTAATATAGTCAGCAAAGAATTTTAATTCTCAGTACTATTTCTCTATTTTTTTCTCCACCTTTCTCGTGGCAGTAGCCTGTGTCAATGAGGGGCTGCCCTCTTGGTGGCTTTAAAGGTACTAAAGGATCTCCCAGCAAAGTTTTCTGCAGAGATGCCCTTTTGTTGCCTTCTCTGGATCTGCAGCAGCAATGTCTGTGTGCAGAGCTGGGGGCAGATCAGTGTTAGCCCAGCAGCTGTTCCCAGCAGCAGCAGCAGCAGCACTTGGTGTTGCCAGTGCTGCTGCCATGGCCCTGCCCCGCTGCCCTGGTGGCCCTGGTGTTGCTGCAGGGCCTGAGTGCTCTCGGGGCCTGGCACAGCCCTGGGGGTGGCAGTGCTGGGGCTGCAGCAGGGACAGGCCATGGGCACTGCTGGGGCAGCGCTGACGCCTCAGGCCAGGGCTCTCTCAAGAACACACCCAGGCCAGTGCTCAGCACAGAAAAGCCCCGTGAGCAGCCCCAGGCTGGCCGTGGGCAGGCTGGGGGCAAACAGCATGGCTGGGGCTCTGCAAGGGCCCTGGGGCAGACGGGAAGGAGCAGCAGAGCAGGGACTGATCCATCCTCAGTGCGCTGCACAGCCCATGGCAGCGTCCCAGAGCATCCTCATGGAGCTGCCAACAACATCCCCCCTCTCTGCAGCCCTGGCCTCTCCCCCAGCTCACACAGGTGCCCCATCCTTGCAGGCACAGACATGGCAGCACAGGCTCAGCAGCCCCTGTTTGCATTGCACACAGCAGGCAGGAGCACCCCCATGCTGTTGGTGTGGGGACATGAACCTGAGGGAGCACAAATGCCATCAGCCCCTGGGGCCAGCAAGGGCTGGGGGACACCAGGGAAACCACTCAGATTTGTCCTGGTCTCTGCAGTCAGCCAGAAAGTTTGTTCCCATCAGCTGGGAGTTTCCTGTCCCACTGCAGGTGCTGTTGCTCAGAGCCAGGGCTGCCTGGCAGCCACCCCCAAACTGCCCTGAGCATTTCCTTGGCTTCACCTTTGCTTTATTTGCTTTTCCTTGCTACAGATTTCTTCCTATTGCCAAGCCTTTTTTCCTCCCTTGCAAACAGCCCATCCCTGTTTGCCCTTTCCTCTCTGGCCGCACTCCCCATTGCAGTTCCTGACTTGGCCCCATGGGAACATCCCTTGGGGAGCAGGATGCTCCCTTGCCAGAGGCACCCCAGGCCAGGGGGGCACATCTGGGCTGCTGTGTCTGGCTCTGGGGCTCCCTGTTCTGGGCAGTGAGGAGGAGCTGCAGAGGCTCTGCAGGATTGACAGAATGGGCTTTGGGGCTGGCAGGAGAAGCTGAGGGACCTGGGCTGCTGGAGCTGCTGAAGAGGAGGCCCAGGGCTCATTCGGCAACTGTTCCAAGGGTGGTTTCAGAGAATCCCAGAATCAGCGAGGTTGGAAAAGATCTTCGAGATCATCAAGTCCAACCTGTGCCCTGACACCACCTTGTCTCCCCGGAGCCTCCTCTTCTCCAATATAAACCTCAGCTCCCTCAGCCTCTCCTCACAGGACTTGTGATCCAGTTCCCCCACCAGCCTTGTTGCCGTTCTCTGGACACGCTCCAGCCCCTCCATGTCCTTCCTAAACTGGGGGGGCCAGAACTGGACACAGCACTCGAGGTGCTGCCCAACCAGTGCCTAGGACAGGGGAAGAATCCCTGCCCTGCTCCTGCTGGCCACACCATTCCTGATCCACTCCAGGAGCCATTGGCCTTCTTGGCCACCTGGGCACACTGCTGGCTCATGTCCAGCCTGCTGTCCATCAGTGCCCCAGGTCCCTTTCTGCCTGGCTGCTGTCAAACCACTCTGTCCTCAGCCTGTAGAGCTGCAGGAGTTGTTGTGGCCAACATGCAGGGCCCGGCGCTTGGACTTGTTAAACCTCACCTTTTTGGATTGGGCCGTGCATCCAGCCTGTCCAGGGCCGTCTGCAGAGCCCTTCTACCCTCCAGCAGATCCACACTCACAGCCATCTTGGTGTCACCAGGATTCCATGAGGTCCCAGAGTGCCCCAATAGTCTCCATGATTCCATGAGGCTTCCCAGTGTCACAATGTGCCTTTGGTTACATGGGACCCGTTGATGTCACAAAATCCCTCACATCCTTGGGCTCTGCAGTGTCACAATGGCCCTTGGTTCCCCAAGACCCTGCAGTGTCACAGTGAATCCTTGGTTCCATGAGGTCTGGCAGTGCAGCAATGCTCTCCTTGGTTTCACAGTGTCACAATGGCCTCTTGGTCCCAAGGGCCACCACGATGTCAAACATGTTTCCTTCATTCCAGGAGTCCCTGAGGAGCAGCACTGGCCCCTTGGTTCCATGGGGCCCTGCAGTGTCACAATGGCCCCATCATGACACCAGGTCCTGCTCTGTCACAATGCTCTGCATGGTTCCACAGGGCCCTGCAGAGTCACAGTGGCCTCTTGGTTCCAGGAGGCCTCAGAGTGCCACAATGAATTCCTTGGTCCTTCAGTGTCACAATGGAGCCCTGGTGACACAAGGTCCCGCAGTGTGACCAGGCACTCTTGGTTCCATGGGGCACCACCATGTCACAATTGTTCCCTCAGTTCCCAGAGTCCTTGCAATGGAGCAATGGCCCCTTGATTCCTTTGTCCCCAGGCTCTCCCAAGGGTCTTCTTGGTTCTGTAGTGGCACAATGGCCCCTTTGTTCCACAAGGCCCCGCAGGGTCACAGTGGCCTCTGTGGTTCCAGGAGAACCCAGACTGTCACCATGGACTCCTTGTTTCCATCTAGCCCCACAGTGTCACAATGGCCCCTTGGCTCTGTGCTGCCATGCAATACACAGTGTCACCATGGTCCTCTTAGTGCCACCAGGCCCTGTAGTTTCACAATGACCCCTTGCTTCCCCAGGGCCCTACAGTGTCACAATCATCAGAGAATCAACGTGGCTGGAAAAGACCTTGGACAGCATCAAGTCCAGCCTGGGACCCAACACCACCTTGTCACCCAGGCCATGGCACTCAGTGCCACATCCAGTCTTCCTTAAACACCTCCAGGGACAGTGAACTCACCCACCTCCCTGGGCAGCCCATTCCAATTCCCAATCACCCTTTGTGTGAGGAATATTCCCTAATGCCCTGCCTAAATGTTCCCTAGTGCAGCTGAAAGTTGTCCTGTCACTGTTCCGCGGGAAAAGAGTCTGATCCCCACTTGGCTGCACCCTCCTGTCAGGGAGTTGTAGAGAGTGATGAGGTTTCCCCTGAGCCTCCTCTTCTCCAGGATAAACAACCCCACCTCCCTCAGCTGTTGCTCACAGGACTTGTGCTCCAGACCTGTGGTGGTATTCACAGGGGTCCCAGGAAGAGGAAGGAGACGAGGATCTGCCTCCATGTTTCAGAAGGCTTGATTTATTATTTTATGATATATATTATATTAAAAGTAAATTATATATTAAAACTATGCTAAAAGAATAGAAGAAAGAATTTCATCGGAAGGCTAGCAAGCAAGAAGAAGAATGATTAACAAAAGCTTATGTCTCAGACAGAGAGTCTGAGACAGCTGGACTGTGATAGGCCATTAATTATAAACAACCACGAGACCAAAACCAGATCCACCTTTTGCATTCCCCAGCAGCAGATAATCATTGTTTACATTTTGATCCTGAGGCCTCTCATCTTCTGAGGAGAAAAAATCCTAAGGAAAGGATTTTTGACAAAACATGTCTGTGACACAGACCCCTGCCCAGCCTTGTTGCCCTTCTCTGGACATGCTCCAGCCCCTCCATGTCCTTCCTAAATTGGGGGATCCAGAACTGTACACAGCACTTGAGGTGCTGCCCAACCAGTGCTGAGCACAGGGGAAGAATCCCTGCGCTGCTCCTGCTGGCCACACCATTCCTGATCCATAGGAGTTCCAGAGGTGGGATGAGGGAAATGGTAGGGAGGAGGTGTGGAAAAAGTGTTACTGATTGTCAGCCATGAAGGGTTTGATTTTCATATAAGTTCATGATGCATTAGAAGGTTCTGGGGGTTCAACTGGAAATTGCTGATATCAATCCATAAATAGTAAAAGAAAACAAGACAAAACAGTTCTCTCTGCTTTTTTTTTTCAATATAGCAGTTTCACTTTTAATACACTTGCGAATTAACAACAGAAATAGTGAAAACTTAGATTTTTCCCTGGGGCTTGTATTGTTGTGGTGTTTTGAGCAAATGTTTATGAGCTTTTCTCACTGAATTCCTGAATTGAAGTGCTCAAGAAAGAAGAAGCCTCTGGGAGTAGTAAAATTCATCAGCAACATCCAAGTGGCTGAGGATCCATCCCCAGCAGAGCAGCAATGAATAGAAATGGGCACAGCTTGGTGGCTGCACCAGCTTTGGGATTGGCCCTGGGCCTGGAGCAGGAGCAGCTCTTGAGGGCCCCAAGGCCACGGCTCTTGTGCTGCCCTGGGCATATGGGATGGCAGCAGGGACTGCAGAGCTCTCAGCACCTCAGCCCGAGGGGAGCAGGGCAGCAAGGGAGCTGCCTTGGGGCAGCTGGGGCTGAGTCCTGTGGCAGCTGCAGCTGCTGCTGTGCCCTTGCCAGGGGCTGAGGCCGTTGGGCCAGTGGCCAGAGCAGCCTGGCCAGAGCAGAGCTGTGGGGTCAGAGCTGGCTGGGCTGGGCTGGGGAGAGGCCCTTGGTGCTGCCCAGAGCTCAGGGCAGCTGGCAGAGCTTGCAGGGAGCTGGGCTGGGCTCCGAGAGCCTGGCCCAGAAACCATCAGTGTTGGTCTCAGTGAGATGGTCTCATCCCGGCAGAGCGTGCAGGGGCAGGACTCAGGCCAGGCCTTGTGGGGCAGGGCCAGCACATGTACAAGCATTGCAAACAGGCAAGTGGCCCAGAGAGGAGGCTGCTCTGTCTCCTTGGTGGCATGGACAGAGCAGGGAGGGGGCCCAGGACATTTGTCAGCACCAGCCTCTGTGCCCATGTATTGGCAGCCCTGGCAGCTGAGCCCAGCTTTAGCCTGGGCTGAGTTTGGCTGTGGCCCAGCTCCACCCTCCTGCAGGGCTCAGGGCCTGTTCCCGGCCATGGCCAGCAGCAGCTCTGTGCCCCATGGCCTCTCTGCTGGCCCAGGGGCTCCTGGCCTGGGCTGGGCCTGCACAGGGGCTGGGCCACCATGGCTGGACCAGCACAGGGCCACAAAGGGGCCACGCAGCCGCTGCCGGGGCTGACAGCAAGGCCAGGCACACACAAGACATTGCTGAGCATGGCCTGCGCTGGCCAGGCCTGACTGTGCCAAAGGCAGAGCTCAGCTGCCCTTGGGGCTGCAGCAACAGTCCAGAGCCCAAAGAGCCTCCATGGCTGTGCTGGAGACCAAGGCTGCAGGAGGGAAATGCAGGGCTGCTGCGGGATGGGGAGGGCATTGAATTCCAGCACACACCTCAGCTCTCTGATGATCCCGGCACCATGCTGGGCCCTGTTTCAGATGGAAGCAGAGCAGATGTTGATGGGACAGGAGCCCTTCAGGGCTGTCAGGGACCTGCAGCTTGAAAGGTGCTCTGCTCTCCCTCAGGTGCTCTCTGAGAGATCCAATCCCAGGTGGGCACCTCAGGGCACAAATGGCACTGCAGTCCATGGGCACACAACTGATTTCTGCCTGGAATGTAGCACAGGTTTTAATCCCTGTTTATATCATTATATACAAGCAAATCTTTTTTTTCTGGGTCATTTGAGTACTTTTAAGAAATGGCAAAATTTTCCCATCAGGAACTGGAGTTTCCTGGATCTACTGGATTCTTCTTCAGATGGCAGGAGAACAAGTACTGATCTTCCCCTCCAGCTTTGCCACCAGCATTTAGTCTAATATTTCATTACTCTTTTTCTTCAGCTATTTTGAGCTCTCCTGTTAAAATGGCCATGTCTAAGGACATCTCTTCATTTAGAGCAGCTGGATCTATGTCCTTCCCCTTGCTCCCAGATTTCTTCCTGCAGCTGTTCTCTGGTCTGTTCAATGCATCTCCCCTGAGTGGCTTCTTGCTTTGAGCATCAGGGAGTTGCCCAATCTTTCAGAAGTTTAAATAACTCCTTAGTCATCATCTTAGTTGTAGTTTTATCTTTTATATCCCCTCTTCTTATGTCTTTGTCTTAAATCCTTCCTATAAAGCAATCCTTTGTGTATGGTGAACATGTCAGATGTTGCTGGGATGTCACAGGGAGCTGAGGGAACTGTCTTGATATTTGTTAAATTTTATGTTCACATTTTTTTATGTTGACCATGAAGAGAAACCTTTTGGTGCCTCTGAGTCTCACCAGTTCCTGGTCCCTCAAAGTACAGAAACCTGATGACTTGTGGCTCATACTCCAGGGTCTGCACTTGGGCCTGCCTCCATAGCCAGAGCAGAGCTCCCTTGTCCCAGAAAGTCCTTTGCAATGCAGGGATGAAGGAAACAGGACAGGCTGTGGGGATCAGGGGCAGGGCAGAGGCAGGGAGAAGAATGACTTTTGCATTTGATGGAGTTGTGCCTTCCCTTGGCTTTGTTGGCTGACAAGAAATGAACATCCCTCTGTGTCTCAGGCAGCTCCTTCTCCAAGGAAAGCAAGTGGGAGTTGGAGCCAAGGAGCTGAAAGCTCCAGGTGCAGCCTGGACTGGAAGGAGCTCAGATTTGCACAAGGCTGCTCTGAGTGCCAGGGCTTGGATGGGGGAAATGGTGGGCTGGGGACAGGGACAGAGTCCAATTGATTGTCAGCCATGAAGGGTCTTGATTTCCATATCTATTCAAACTGCATGAGGAGGTACTGGGATTCAGTGTCAATTGGAGTTTGCACATGTTAATGAATCACCAGTAAATAAAAAATAAATTACAGAACCTGAAGAAATATTTTCTGGCCCTGTCTTTTTAAATATAGTGTATTCACTTTAAATAGGCTTCTGAAATCTGTCGAATTAACCACAAATTATTAGGAAACTCAAATCAAATTATTCCCAGAGGCTTGGGTTGTTAAAGTGTTCAGAATGTTAATGGGCCCTGGGACACTGAATTCCTGCACTGAAGAGCTGAAGGCTGAACAAGGCTCTGGAGCAGTAAAATTCAGCAGCAGCCTCCAAGTTGCTGAGGATGTCAGCAGCCCCCACTGAGGCCATCCCTGCCCAGAGACCGTGGGGGAATGGGCAGACAAGGAGAGCGTCCCTGGGGCTGGGGCAGCACAACTCAGAGGCACCAGGGGCTCCAGCTGGGAAATGGAGTGTGGAATGTGGCTGGGAAAGCCCTGCCTGGGCTGGGCCAAGCAGGACACACAAGCCCTGACTCCCATCCCCCAAACAACTCTCTCAGGGAGATATTTAAAAGGAATTACAATTGTTTGTGTACTCTGAGTTGGATGCACTGCAGAAATACCCCCAAGAGATTCTGGGGAGCCCAAAACAACAAAACAGCCTTACTGGCAACTTTAGAATATCAGAAAAACGTTGGCAAAGTGTTAATTATGACATTGTAGTGGTTTTGGTTTGTTAATTTAGATTTTTTTAATATAGAGACTTCTTAATTATTGGATTGATGAGTGTGGTTGCTTTTAATGTTCGTTAATCATTTATGTATTTATTTTGTTGTGAGATAGGATTACGAGACAGGTAAAGTAGGTGTAAAATTTTAAAGGGGTATAAAGAAAATTTTAGTAAAAGTAAATAGAAGAAAAAAGGTAGTAAAAATTTAAAGAAACTCTTTAGAACACTTTTTTTTCTTTACAACATTTTTTAAATGAAAATATAAAGAAATTAAACTAAATATTACTAGTTAGTTTACTATTTCTAGAATAGTCTTTTTTTGTTTACTTTGGGAGAGGAGGTTTTTTTTAAGGTTATGGAGATTTTTTTACAAGAGGAAAAAATAGGGTTTTTTTGGTTCTTAATTTTTTCATGGATAACAGTTGTTTGGGGAACTTCGTTATTGTGAAGTTGGTTTCGTTGCTACCAAGCTTTTTTACAGCTTGTTCATGGGCCATGTCGTCTAACGGTGTATTGTTTTAAAGATGAGTTCTTTATAGGTAAAAGTTTTCATAATTTACTTTTTAAATTATTTTTATCTCTGGGAATAGAGATCTTCTGTTGGGGATACTGGATTACTTTTTTTCCCCCCTGTTTAAAATGTTTAAGAAATTATAGGTATTTTAACATTTGTTTATTTTAATATGGAGGTTTTTGTTTGATAGTAATTTGAATTTTTTAATACTTTTTGTATTTTAGTGAAGAAGAGTTTTTTCTTATAGTTTATAAGAGGATTTTAGTTTTAAGATTAAAGTATTTTTTCTTTCTTTTTTTATTCGGGATTTCATTTGTTCTTTACTCATGTTGATAGTTTTATGTTGTTTTTTATACGCTTGCATTTTGTTTTTCTTTTACTGAAGGGAGGATTAAGTATTGAAAGGATTAACACCTTACCCGCTAGTAAATTGTCATGGAAGTTATGGTTGGGTTGTGTTAGGATTGGTTTTATGGTTGGTTTGGGGTTTTTTTGTGTTTAATTTTAGCTGTAGGGTTATTTTGTATGGGTTACAGGTTGTAGGAGATTTTAGTTTTAGTTGTGTTGGGAGGAAGGGACTTGATGGTAAGATTTTAATAGCTGTGGCTAGCTTTCTTCTGGTTGGGGTTTTGTAGCCTCTTTTGTTTTCCTGTTTGGTAGTTGTTGGGGTTTGGTTTGGTTTGGTTTGGTTTGGTTTGGTTTGGTTTGGTTAGAATGGGGTCAATGGTGGGGCACAGCCTGGGGCGGATGGAAAGGGCACAGCCCACAGCAGGGTGGTTTAGTTTGGCTTGGTTTGGTTTGGTTTGGTTTGGTTGAGATGGGGGCCAGGTCCAGGACCCGTATCTTCTTTGTTGTCTGAAAAAGAAAGAGGAGGTTCCTGGGTTTTTCGTCTTTAGCATATGTGTTTCACAGAGGCGTGTTCAGTATCTTAGTGGTTTAACAAATTTTCAGTTACACAAAAAGATTTTATTACTTTTTAAAATTCTTCTAATGTCAAAATACAACAGACATTCAATCAACAAAAAACACTTCTCAACGCATTGACTTGGCTCATTCCACTTTACAAACTCTAAGCCTGTTCAATGTAATGTTAATCAAAACCTGCAGGAGCACAGAAACAGAAGAAGTAGATACAGAAAGAGAGAAAGACAGAAAAAAGATCCAGAGAGGCGTACACAGAGCTACTAACTCCTGAATTCCAGCACTGTTCAGATGGAAATTAGAGGAGGAGGTGGGGTCAAGATGTGTGCTTGCCTTGCGGTCAGTCTTCAATACCCCTTGGTCTTCCTGGGCCCTTCCCCCAGGTGGGACTTGGGCTCATTTGGTCCCTCAGGAGCTGGGCTGGGGCTGCAGAGGTGGCTGTGGAGCATTGCCTGTGCTGTGCCAGGGACTGGCAGACACTGCTGGGTTGGGACAGAGGCTCTGGGGGGATTGGGGTTCCAGAGCAGGGCAGGGCTGGACCTGCTCCTTCCTCCCCCACACATGAAATGTTTCCAGCTAACAATCTCCTCCAATCTCTCACAACAGGGAATGTTGCAGGCGGAACCCAATTCTGGCCATGGGCATCTGGACTAAAATGACAGTTCTTTTCCAGAGGAAGGAAAGCACAGAGCCCCAGTGTTTGGAAGGCAGATGAGAGCTTTACTAGGCCAAGGCCAGTCTGTCTTGTCAGGAATGGCAGATTTTGTCTGGGAGCAGTCTTAGAGAATTTTGGAGGTGCAAGCCCAATCTCAGCCATGGCCACCTGGAGAAGCAGGACAGTTCTTTTCCATAGGAAGGAAAGAGCTTCCTATGGAAGCTCAGAGCTCTTCTGGGGAAGCACAGAGCCTTCCCCAGTGTTTTGGGGAAAGATGAGAGCTGACCCTTGTGAAACCATTACCCGCCAGACTTGTCCTGGCAATACTCCTATTGGAACAACCCCTGGATATAAGGAAATTTGGAGGTGAAATTCTAGTTTTGGCCATGGATGCTTGGAGGAGAAGGAGAGTTCTTTTTCTATAAGAAGGAAAGCATGGAGCCTCAGTGTTTCATTAGCAGAAGAGACAACTGAGTTCCTGATGGTCCTGGCATCAAGGGTCATCCCATTCCATGGGGTCCAGCAGTGTCACAGTGGTCCCAATGATTCCATGAGGCCTTGCAGTGGCACAATCCTCTCCACAGCTCCCCAGACCCCACAATGTCACGTGACTCCTCTGTTCCATGAGCCCTGCAATGTCACAATGGACCTTTGAACACTAGGGGTTTGCAGTGTCACAATGGTCTCCTTTGGCTCCACAGTGTCTCAATGGACCATTAATGACAGGAGGCGCTGCAATGTCACAATGGACCTTTGGCTCCATGGGGTCTTGGAGTGTCGCAATGGTCCCTTGGTTCCATGACACCCCAAATTGTCACAATGGTCTCCACAGCTGAGCACACCTGAATGTGTTTGAGGAATGCAAAGGGCCAAGGCCTGAGCCCCAGCCCCTGGCCAGGCAGATCCTGTCCCTCCCTCCTTGCTCAGGGCTCTTCCCGGGATGGGCACTGGCATGTGGGGATGTGCAATGCCAAGGGCAGGAGCATGGGGCGGCCCCTGCCAGGCTGCTGAGCAGGGACAAGGAGGCAATGAGGCCCCAGGCCTGCAAGGGTCACTTGTCTCCTGCTCCTGCCTCAGGCCCAGGGCCAGCAGCCATAGCCAAAGTGCTGCCCAAGTTGGCTCTGGCAGGGCTGTCTTGCAGCTGCTGCCCATCCCTGTGCCCTGTGCAGCCCAGGCTGTCCTATGGTGTCCCTGCCCTGCGCCTCTGTCCCTGCAGGCTGTTGGCATCCCCCGGCTGCCCCACCTGGCTGGGCCCTTCCTTTGCTCACAGCTCTGCCTCCTGCCTGCCCCTGCCTGCCCACACAAAAGCCTTGGGCTGCTCCAGGCTCCTGCTGGGGACGTGCTGCACCACAGCCCTGCCCTGGCAGGGAAATTCCTTTCTCCTGGTGCCAGTCTGGGCCTCCCCAGCTGTACTTATGCCATTATTTCCTTCTCATGGTTATATCCTCTATGAAGAAAAGCTCCAGCCCCTCAGAAACCACCCTCCAATCCCTCCCAAGCTACTCCTGTTCTGTCCTCAGTCTCCACATCAGAGCCCAGAGCCATCAGACTTGCCCTGCTGGTTTTGTGATGAGGCCTCCAAACCCCATCTTGGGAGATTTTTAGTTCCTCTCCAAGGTCTGTGAAAATAGAAAAATAGTGGTCAAAGTTATTTTTTGCTAAATCTTGCAGTGACAGAAGAAAGGTCAATACCTCTAAACAGAAGGAGGGTGGATTTACATTTGCTAGAAGGAGGAAACATTTTACACTTATGAGAGTGTCACAAAATTGCAGCTTTTTTTCCAGAGAATTGGATGCCACATCCCAGGCGTTGCCCAAGATCGGGAGCTTTGTGCAGCCTGACCCAATGAAACCCTCTCATTCCCAAGGACAGAATTCCTGTTGTGTGTGTTCTCTGATGTGCTGGGTGCCCTCACAGCGCTTATGGCCAGAATGTCTGCTGAGGGCAGCCAGGCTGCTGCAGGGGCGGTGACCTCACAGCCATCACCATGGCAGCCCTGTCCCCTGGGCCTGGCTCTGCCCTTTCCTCTGCCCCTGCCTTGGCTCTGCTGCCATGAAGAGTTTTGTCATTAATATCTTGTCCCCAAGGTGCTGGGGCCAGTGGCTTCCCAGTCAGGCTCCTGGGGCACAAGTGGCTTTTCAGAGCCCAGCCAGGAATGAGCCCTGAGGCAGCAGCTCTGCAGTGGTGGCCACCAGGCCGGGCTGCCAAGGGAGGCTTCTGGCCATGGCCTGCAAGCAGCTGCTGCTGCCAAGGTGCCTTTGGTGCCTCAGGCTCTCCCTGGCACAGCTCCCAGCACGGCACTCTGCCCTTGTGCCTGAGCCCTTCTCTGTGCTGGGGCTGGCCTGGGGCTTTTCCTGCAGCGGGACCTGCCCTGCTGATGGCACAGGAAAGGCAGTTCCTGCTGGAGCAGGAGGCTCTGCCTGCAATGGGCTCCAACAACTCCAACAAGGCCCTGTTTGCAAAGCCCCCAGTGGGAAATGAAGGAGGGGGGGGGTCACACTGCTTTGGGGGTGAATAATGCTGAAACCAGCCTGACTCCTCCATCCCAAAGTTCAACATCCTCAGAGGGAGCTGAAGCTGTGGCAGAGCTGGAAAAATCCCCAGAGAAAGGAACAACCAAGTGACACCACTGAGAGCTTCTGCAGAGCTGCTGAGCTGGCCCAGCCTGGGCACACCTGACTGACAGGGCAGCACCTCAGACTGGAAAAGCCCTGTCCCAAATTTTAATGGCAGCATCTCCTGACATTTCCCTTCTTGAGGGGTGTGGGGATTCCTCCCAGCGGTGGGGACACCCTCAAGGTCACTGCTCCAGGCTGAGCCAAAGGGAATTGCCCATGGTCATTGGTCTGGGGGAGTGACATCAATCTCTGCTAAATTACAGGTTTTGCTTAATACAGTTGCTTTGAAATAATTTCCTAGTGCTCTGTATATTTTACGTCTCTTACATCCTGGCATAAATATTTCTGATTAAGGCAGTTTTGTCTAATCATTACCATAATAGAGAATACATATTTATATAAATATATCTGCCCATGACAGGAACCCTGTGAGTGTCTGGGACATCCCAGCTCTTTGGCAGCCTGGGGACTCCTGGGATGTCACCATGGAGCCCCCGTGAGTGCCTGTGACAGATTGGTGCCTTTGCAGCACAAGGTCCCCTGGGATGTCACCATGGAATGGCTGAGACTGCCTCTGACCACAGGGCTCTTCACCATCCCCAGAAAGCTGTGGGAGGTCTCCATGGAGCCACTGTCTGTGCCTGTGACATTCCAGTCCTGGAACAGCTTGGGGACGCTTGGAAAGTCCATAAGGAACCCCTCTGAGGGCCTGTGACAAACCTGATCCTAAGCAGGCAACCATCACCAGCCCCCTGTTGCTATGCTCAGTTTCCATGGCAACCATCCCCAGTCCCCTGTTGCTATGGTCAGTTTCCATGGCAGCTCCATGGAGACCCCATGCTGGGGTGGTTGCCATGGACACCAGCTCAGGCCTGCAGCCAGAGCCCGTTGCCATGGCAACCATTGGCAGCCCCATCCCCAGGCTCATGGGATCCCAGAACCACAGAATTGGCTGAGCTGGGAGGGACCCATCAGGATCCTCCAGTCCAACTGCTGGCCCTGCACAGGACACCCCAACAATGCCAGCCTGGGCCTGGCAGCGCTGTCCAAACGCTGCTGGAGCTCAGAGAGCCCTGGAGCTGGGACCCTTCCCTGGGGAGCCTGGGCAGGGCCCCAGCAGCCTCTGGGCAAAAACCTTTTCTTGAAATCCAACCTGAGCCTGCCCTGAATCAGCTGCAGCCGTTCCCTCCACTCCTGTCCCTGGGCACCAGAGGGAAGAGGTTCCCACAGCCCCAGCCAGGGACCCGCTCCCAAGGCTGTTGCCATCACCACCAGGGCTGGGACCAGCTGGGATGCTCGGTTTCCAGGGGCCGGGGTTCAGGAATGGGATTCCCCAATTTCCTGACCCCGCTAAACCGCGCTGCCCTCGCTGCCCTCCCACCTCCCATGGAAAGCACAAAAGGCAAAGATCCCAGCATGAGATAAGAACAATTTATTGGGAACAACAATGAGATAAGGAACAAACAGAAACAGAAATGATACTGATAACAGAAGGGATAAATAAAACAGTTTACTGGGAAAACTAATACATCAACAACAGGCTCTTCCTGGCCACAATTTCCCATGTCTGGAAATTTCACCCGTCTCCTCAGGGAGAGAGAGAGAGAGAGTCCCTTTCCTGCCCCTGGCAATGTTTTGGCGTGCGAGTGAATGTAATGACAGGGCCATGGCCAGACCCTCAGGTTCTTCCGTCCCACATCATGTCTTTGGCAAGGGCAGGAAAAGGGACAGGTGTCTTCCCAGCATAGACTAGAGGGAAACTGGATCACCAGGGTTTTTCCCAATGTGGGCCCTCTAATGGGGGATGAAGCTGGAGTGGGGCATGAAGCTGTTCCTGCATTTTTGGCATTTGCAGGGCTTCCCTTACTGGTGGCTCCGTTGGTGTCTGGTCAAGTGAGAGCTACTGGTGAAGCTCTTCTCACACTGGGGACACTCGTAGGGCCTCTCCCCTGTGTGGATGCGTCGGTGGGTGATGAGGGTGGAGTTGTGCTTGAAGCCCTTCCCACAGTCGGGGCAGTGGAAGGGCCTCTCATCCGTGTGAATCCGCTCATGCAGGAGGAGATGGGAGCTTGTCTGAAACCTCTTCCCACATGTGGCGCACTGGTAGGGCCTCTCCCCAGTGTGGATGTGCCGGTGCTTGATGAGGTTGGAGTTGTGCTTGAAGCCCTTCCCGCACTCAGGGCAGAGGAAGGGCCTCTCCTCGGTGTGAATCCGCTGGTGCTGGAGGAGATTGGAGCTGCTCTGAAACCTCTTCTGACACTGGGGACACTCGTAGGGCCTCTCTCCAGTGTGGAGACGTTGGTGAGTCACAAGGTTGGATCTGTAGCTGAAGCCCTTCCCACACTCCCCACACTCGTAGGGCCATTCCCCAGTGTGGATCATCTGGTGGCTGATCAGGTGGGAGCTCCACCTAAAGTTCTTCCCACACTGCAAGCACTTCTGGGGCTTCTCCCCATCATGAAGCTTTTTATGGACCACCAGCTCTGAACTCTGGCTGAAGGTCTGCCCACCTTCCTGGCTCAGGGTGGCTCTTTCTTCTTCAGAGCACCCTGGGCTGGGTTTGGAGCCCCTCCTCATGGGGGATTCCTGAGGTTTTTCTTCCCTGTTGGATTCCTGTGCGCTAGAATCACTCAAAACGGCCTCTTTCACGAGGTTCTGCCATGCAGATTTTTCCTCCCTGGTCTCCATCCTCAGTTCCTTCCCTGGGGAAGGAAGGACAAGGAGAGGATGGGATTTGCCTCCATGCCAGAGGGAAGGGGAAGGAGATCCCTCCAGTACATCTCTGGCAGGACAGGGCTGGCAGCAGAGTTGTCCTGCAGCCGGGGCCTGTGCTGGGCTGGGAGATGGAGCAGGAGAGAGGGGGAAATAGGAACTGACTTCCTCCTCACCTATCTGGGTGTCCCAGGGCTCCTTCCTCTTCCTCAAAGCCTCCTTCTCCATGCAATCAAGGTTTGGAAATGGGAAATCCTTGTTTGGGAAGAAAACAAAGGGTGTGCACATTGTCTTTTGTACTGGTTTGAAGGCAAACCTGGGGAGGGTCTTAACCAGAATTACAATTTAAAAGAAAACTAAGATCAAGGCAATGATACAGAAACACTGCCTTAAACTGACAGAGTCAGGATATAACCTGACACCCTGTTGGTCAGGGTGGTGGCAGCCGTCCCATTAAATGGTGACTGCAGTCCTGTTGGAGAGAAGAAGGTGATTCTGTCGAAGTAGTGATCCTGTAGAAGGGTCTGGTCTTCCTTTGGAGGTCCAGTGGTGGTTATGGAGCTCTTGTCCTCTGGCAATCCAGTAGGCAAGCTGCTCCTGGTGTGGCAAGTCTCAGCTTATATCCAGGTAGGAATGCTTAGATCCTCCCCCTGGGCGGAGCATCCCACAATGGGAGGATGGAAGTTTATCAGTCCTGCAGTGACACTCAATGGCCCATTCACAGGAGATATCTCCCCTGGAAGGCGTTATCAGGGCTGAGTCATGGAAGAGATAAAGAACACTGACCCACCTGTTTATAGCAGTTGCTGAAGGTGGGGATTGAAAACATGCATTTGGTTACATCTTGCATGGCAACCTGAAACAGTGGGGTAATCCCTGCTCAGGGGGTGAACACCACCCCCCTTACCCAAACTGGCTCAGCTGTAAAACCCCCACCCTGGGAAGGGCACACACACACGAGACAATGTCACACTTACCCTGCCACAGGGGAGGGCTCTTTTTCCTGTCCCCCCTTTTCTATCCCATTTACTGTTCAATAAAATTCATTTTGGGTTTGGTCTCATTATCACCTTAATTGGGGCAGAGGAATCTAACACTTTTCTTAACCAGACTCACCAGACTGTGAAATTATTTTGGCACAGTGAGTTTAGGCACTGTTCTCTGACCCCAAGTGCCTTTGACAACAGCATGGTTCCCTCCTCTGAGGAGGTTGTGGTTCTCTCTGGAGGAACTCTTTGAAACTGGGCTGCAGCTTCCTCTGAGTGACTTATGGGAGAACTGATGAGGTAAATCGCCTTTGTGGGCCTGGAGTGTAAAGAAAATATTTTGTTGTCCTTCTATTACAGCGACCTGATGAAGGTCTTCAGGGTGAGAGAAGTGGACGAGAATCTTGGTTCATGATCAGAAGGCTGGATTTATTGATATATGATATATAATGCATTATAACTATACTAAAAGGAATAGAGAAAAGTTGCAGAGGCTTGCTAAGCTAAGAATAGGAAGAAGAGAATGAATAACAAAGTTCTGTGTCCAGCAGAAAGCAAGGACCAACTCTCCCGTGAGTGGTCAGCAAATCCAAACACTCACAGAAGACCAATCACAGATGCTCCTGTTACATTCCACATCAGCAGATAATTATTGTTTGCATTTTTCTTCTGGGGCCCCAGCTTCCTAGAAAGGACAAATCCTAAAAGAGAGGATTTTATGAAAAAATGTCTGTGACATCCTTCCTTGAAATGTTTTTTAAAATCACAGGAGGAAAGGGAGCAAATGATACCAGCGAGACTGACAAGGTTCATTCACCCCATGGTGAGGAACACAAGGCTGCTAAAAGTCCTACAAGAAGCTCAGCTCAAGTAGCTAAATTCCCAAATAACTCCTGAATTCCCAGGCTTGAGTGCTTTGCGAAATGTGAGAATCATTTTTCTCTTCATCCCTGTCGCCTTTGTGACAGCTACAAAGAGTTTACTTTCCTTTCAATGATATCTGTCTTGGGCTGAATTTACACTTTTTTCAGAATGTGCCAGCAGCTGAGCTGGAGCTGTGCAGGAACGAGTGGAACTTGGAATTGTCACAAAATTGCTTGTACTGTCAGTTTATTAATGTTTGGGATATGTTTGCATTTTCATCACATCTGACTTGTGGGAAAATCAAATATTCATCAAAGTGATTTATGCAGAGTCAAGTTTGATTTCTGCCAAATTATTTTGTCCAGTGCCCAGGGGATGCTCGAGGGGTCTCTGTGCCTCTCGCCCTGGGGGATGCTTGGCAGGGGTTTGGGGGGCTTGTCCCTGTCCCTGCCACCCCAGGCCATTCCTCAGGGGGTTTTTCCCTGTCCCTCTCACCACAGGCCATTCCCCAGGGGGTCTCCATCATTCTCACCCCAGGGAATGCCTGGGGGGGGTCTCCCTCCCTCTCATACCCTGTGCCAGGAGGTACTCAGGGCAGTCTCTGTCCTCTGACCCTGGGGGATGCTCAGGGGTCTCCATCCCTCTGGCCTCAGGCTATGCCTGTGCAGGGCTGGGCACCAGGGGCTCTGTGTCCCTCTCACCGCTGAGGGTGCTCGGGCCTGGGGGGGCTCTCCGACCTTCTCACACCTGGGGAGGCCGGGGGGTCTCTGTCCCTCTCAGCCCTGCTGGGACCCCACCCAAACATCATCGGGGTCACAGGGACAGAGACACCCCCAAACCCCCAGAAGGGCTGAACCTGGGATTTGGTTTGGGGCTGAGGGTTTAGGAAGGGGCTGGAATTGGGGCTGGGATTGGAGTTGGGGCTGAGGTTTGGATTAGAGCTGGGATTGGGGTTAAGGCTAGACATGGGATTAGCTTTAAGGCTGGGGTAGGGATTGGGTCTAGGGCTAGATAAATCTGGCACTGGGATGAGATTAAATACAGAACATTAAGTGTGTCTAAACATGGAGTGAGATTGAGACCAGGATCAGGGTCAGGTTTGGGACTGAGCTCACCCAGGGCAGAACAGGGGGGATGTCACTGCAGGATGTCCCTGGCGTTGTCCCAGCCCTCCTCAGGCACCTCCAAACATGGGGGGCAGCTGGGTGCCCCAAGATCCAGGTGCTCCCACGCTGCCCCTCAGTACCAGGCAAGCATTCCCTGAGGGCAGCCCTGACTGTGATCACTGGGTCTCTGGGATCAGCCCTCACATCCCTGTGGGAGCAGCAGCAGACAGGATGAGCGATTCCCCCGCCCCGTTTTTCCTGTGGAAGGGTGAAGCCCAGCTGCCCTTTTCTTTTGGTGCCTCCTCCTCTCCTCAGCTGAGGATGTCAAACTCCCCAGGAGCAGGAAAATCCTCATTCCCTGTTTCCTTGTGGCTGCAGCCTGGAACATCCACCCAGAATGAAGGACTTTCTGACAGCCCTGCTTGACACTGGCAAGAGGTTTGTGAGAAGGGGAAGAAATTGTATTTTGATAGTAAATAAAAGGTGCAAAATTATTCCTTTCTGTTATATTCCTTTTCAGTCAGTTCTGGTCTGTTTTCAGAGTGCCACCTTCTCAGCTGACTGTGTTTGTGCCCTCTTTTCTCTCCTGCCTCTCTTTGTCTGCTCTGTTTCTCTCTCAGTGTCTCCCTTGACCCAGGGATGCTCACACCAACGACCATACCCGGATTTAATTCCCAATTCAGGAGCTACAACAACCATGGGGGAAGTTATGAAGGCTCGCAGTGAAATGCCACTGTAAGATCTTGCTCCACTTGGCTTTTGGCTCCTTCTTGACAGCTTTGCCCTCAAGGGCAGGAACATCTTTTCATAGCTGAGAACTGGAATTCCAGCCCCTGGCAGTGTGTGCCGTGGATCCCAGAGGGGCATTCCCGAGGCTCCCAGGGTGCTGCTCCTGCCGTGCCTCCCAAGGGGAAAAGATCCAGCAGCTCTGTGGGCTCCCAGAGCACACAGCAAAGGTGGCTTTGATGGACATTTTCCAGGGACTGGGGTGGGAAGGGACCCTGTCCACGGATTACAACCCCGCGAGGGAGAGACGCCTCTGCCGCACCGAAGGAGCGAATGAGAGCGTGGGACAGCAACCGACGATTATTGAGCGTGGACGGAACGGAACAAGAAATGGGGAGGAGAAAGGGAGAGAAAGAAAGCGGGAAGAGGTCTCAAAGAGAGAAAGAAAAAGGAAAGAGGTCTCAGAGAACACAAAGAAACAGGAAAAGGCTCCCGCCCGGACTCCGCAGCTCCCAGGGTCACCCGCAGGGCGTAGCGCCTTTTACAAGCCAATCAGAGGACGCGGTAAACAATTTCCAGCCAACCAGAGCTTTTCTCGCCGATGACTCACCGGTTGCCAGGCCGGCCCGCAGAGCCCGGCGGCCCCGGAGCGGAATTTGGGGCTCGGGCCGGGGGGACGGATCCGCCCCGGGGCCGATCGGGGGCTCCCCCACCCAGCAGCCGGTGCTGCGGGGCCGCGGGGCAGAGCGGTGGAAAAGGGGGGCCCGGACTGGGAGCGGAGGAAATGCGGGAGGAAGAGGAGGGAGAGGAGGAGCAGGAGCAGGAGCGGGAGAATCGCGGCGCTCGCAGCGCCCGCACGCCGAGCCTGCAGCACCCTCTGCCCCGGGAGCATCGCCCCCAGCCCCGAGCCGCAGGGGAGGGCGGAGGCCGAGCTCGCCCCGGCTCCAGCCAGGGGTCTCCGGGAGGGTTTTTTGGAGATTGTTCGGAGCCGGCAGATCCCGGACTCGAGCCCCGGGTATCCCCGGGCTCCCTAAGAGGAGCTTTTTCGGGGGGAGAGGAGCCGCGATCGCCCCTCGGGAGGGTCCCGGGGGTGCACGTGGGGATGGCCCGGTACCGACAGGGCGGGACATTGGTTTTGGGGATCCCCGTGAGAGCCGGGGCTGTGGAACGGGGGACCCTCGGGGCGGGGAGAGGGGAAGGGGCGATACCGGAGCTGGGGGAGCCCCGGCAGCCCGGAGATGAGGCAGGGACGGGAGCCCCTGACCCTGACAGGGGTGTCCTGGGGTGACTTCATGATGCTCGTACCCCATGGGTCTGTTTAGCCCAGAAATGAGTTCTGCACCTTTAAGGCTGGTTCTGAGAGCGAAGAGGAGGAGGAAGAAGCAGCAGTTTGTTTTCACAAACTGCACTCACTCCTCTACATTCCAGCTGCTGGATGGACAGACAGCAGGACAGAGCTCTCCTTTGCTTTTAGTTAGTTTTTAGCTCGCTGAGGCAGAGAAGTTCTCTGGACTGTGGTTTTTCTTTTTCTTTGGAGCTGTTTAAATCTGCTCTGCACTGAACAGCCAGAACACCACCGGCAGCTCGCACCTGTGACCCACCTGGCTTAGCCTGGGCATTTCCAGTGCTGGAGGGACTGAAAAGAGACTGATAAGACACTGATAAGACACTGATAAGACACTGAGTGCGCAGAGCTACAACCCAAGGAGGAACTTTCAGAGTTTGTCATCTATTTTGGAGCAGCAAGAGGTTTTATTGCTTAATATTGTTCAATTTTTGTGCTGGTAAATGCTTTGCCTGTAAAGTAACATTTTTTTTCCACTTTCCTCTACGGAAATATTTTCCCAAACTGGCTGAGGGTGGGGCTGCTGAATCAGCATTCTAGAGGAAACTCCTTTTGGAGGGTTTTGACCAAATTTGCCCTAATCCAGGACAGGGTGGTAGAAAGAAGGGAGAACCCCAAGTGGCTGGATTGAGGGGAGGCTGGAGAGGGGGACCTTGGGACCCCAGAACCTCCCAGAATCCAAAAGCAGGACCCTGGAGAGGAGGGATCCCCAGGCCCCATGGGATCCCCAGAAGCCCTGAGATGGGGGACCAACCATTACCCAAGAGGGATGAGACTGGAAATGGGAAACTCCTGGTGGCTTTTTTTTATTTACTCTTTATTTTGGGACATCAGGTGACTTATAGAAATGGACGTGGGTGGGAGGAATCCCCAACCATAGGCATTCAAAGCTCGTTTTTCCCCAAACATTCACACTGTAACATCCCCCCTGTCCTACTCTGGGTGAGCTCAATCCCAAACCCTGATCCTGGTCTCAGTCTCACTCCATGTTTAGACACACTCACAGTTCTGTATTTAATCTCATTCCAGTGCCAGACTCGTCTATCCCAAGACCCAATCCCAACCCCAGCCATAAAGCCAATCCCATGTCTAGCCTTAACCCCAATCCCAGCTCTAATCCTAATCTCCGCCCAAAATCCAACTCCAGCCCCAATTCCAGCCCCTTCCTAAACCCTCAGCCCCAAACCAAATCCCAGGTTCAGCCCTTCTGGGGGTTTGGGGGTGTCTCTGTCCCTGTGACCCCGATGATGTTTGGGTGGGGTCCCAGCAGGGCTGAGAGGGACAGAGACCCCCCGGCCTCCCCAGGTGTGAGAAGGTGGGAGAGCCCCCCCAGCCCCGAGCACCCTCAGCGGTGAGAGGGACACAGAGCCCCTGGTGCCCAGCCCTGCACAGGCATTGCCTGAGGCCAGAGGGATGGAGACCCCTGAGCATCCCCTGGGTGAGGGGACAGAGACCCCCGAGCATCCCCTGGGCTGAGAGGGACAGAGACTGCCCTGAGCACCCCCTGGCACAGGGTATGAGAGGGAGGGAGACCCTCCAGGCATTCTCTGGGGTGAGAATGATGGAGACCCCCTGGGGAATGGCCTGTGGTGAGAGGGACAGGGAAAAACCCCCCCATGCATCCCCTGGGCACCAGAGAAAGTAATGTTGTTTCTTGTCAGAAAACAAAATTGATCCTAGATAAAATGCATTGAATTTACTCTTCCCACAAGTCACTTGTGATGGAAAGGCAAATAAATCCCAAAATTTTATAAACTTACAATAGAAGCTATTTTTGGCAAATCCAAATTCCATTGGTCCTGCACAGCTCCAGCTCAGCTGCTGGCACATTCTAAAAGAAGAAAAGTGGAAAATAGGCCCAATACGGATTATGAAAAGGAAGGGGAAGCTATGTGTAGCTGTCACAAAGGTGACAGGGACAAAGAGAAAAATTATTCTAACATTTGGCAAAGTCCCCCAGCCTGTGAAACAGACCTCCCCTAGACGGGGCCAAGTGTGACAGTGACCCATGTGTGTGTGGCATTGCCAGGGTGGGGGTTTTACAGCTGAGCCAGTTTGGGTAAGGGGGGTGGTGTTCACCCCCTGAGCAGAGATTACCCCACTGTTTCAGGTTGCCATGCAAGATGTAACCAAATGCATGTTTTCAATCCCCATCTTCATCAAATCTTATAAACAGGTGGGGCAGTGTTCTTTATCTCTTCCATGACTCAGCCCTGATAAAGCCCTCCAGGGGAGATATCTCCTGTGAATGGGCCATTGAGTGTCACTGCAGGACTGATAAACTTCCATCCTCCCATTGTGGGATGCTCCGCCCAGGGGGAGGATCTAAGCATTCCTACCTGGATATAAGCTAACACATTGCTACACCAGGAGCAGCTTGCCTACTGGATTGCCAGAGGACAAGAGCTCCATAACCACCACTGGACCTCCAAAGGAAGACCAGACCCTTCTGCACGATCACTGCTTCGACAGAATCACCTTCATCTCTCCAACAGGACTGCACCACCATTTACTGGGACTGCTGCCACCACCCTGAACAACAGGGTGTCAGGTTATATCCTGACTCTGTCAGTTTAAGGCAGTGTTTCTGTATCATTGCCTTGATCCTTATTTTGTTACTGAATTGGAATTCTGGCTTAGACTCTTCCCTAGGTTTGCCTTTAAACCAGTAAAAAGCTCATTGTGCTCGACCCTTGTTTTCCTCCCTTGTTTTAGGAATATCCCATTCCTAAAACTTGGCCAGATGGCGGAAGACACCTCAAGGAAGATGAGGATGCCCCAGGACACCCAGGCAGGTGAGGGGGAAGTCAGTGCCCCTTTCCCCCTCTCTCCTGCTCCATCTCCCAGCCCAGAAAATCCCCTCGCTGCAGGACATCCCTGCTGCCAATGCCATCCTGCCAGGGATGCACTGGGGGGATCTCCTTCCCCTTCCCTCTTGCACGGAGGGAAATCCCATCCTGTGCTTGTCCTTCCTCTACCAGAGAAGGAGCTGAGGATCAAGATCAGGGACGACAAATCCCGACAGCACAACCTCATGGAAGAGGCCGGTTTGAGTGGCTCCATGGGAAAAGAATCCAATGGGGAGGAAAAGCCCTGGAGATCCCCCATGAGGAGGAGGGGCTCCAAACCCAACCCGGGGTTCTCTGAGGAGGAAAGACCCACCCTGAGCCAGGAAGGTGAACAGAGCTTCAGCCAGAACTCGGAGCTGGTAGTCCATGGGCAGCTTCATGATGGGCAGTAGCCCCACAAGTGCTTGGAGTGTGGGAAGAGCTTCAGGCAGAGCAGAACCCTGATCAGCCACCAGATGATCCACACTGGGAATGGCCCTATGAGTGTGGGGAATGTGTGAAGGGCTTCAGCTCCAGCTCTGCCCTTGTCATACACCAACGCATCCACGCGGGGGAGAGGCCCTACGAGTGTCCCCAGTGTCAGAAGAGGTTTCAGAGCAGCTCCAGTCTCCTCCGGCATAAGCGGATTCACACAGATGAGAGGCCCTTCCGATGCTCTGACTGTGGAAAGGGCTTCAAGCGCAACTTCACCCTCATCACCCACCGGTGCATCCACACTGGCGAGAGGCCCTACGAGTGTCCCCAGTGTGGGAAAAGCTTCACCCAGATCTCTGTCTTAACCAGACACCAACGGAGGCACCTGTAAGGGAAGCTCTGCCAATGCCCCAATGCAGGAGGACTTTTGTGCACTGCCCCAACTTCATCCATAGTTGGAGGATCCATGTTGGGAAGAGCCCTGGTGATCCATTTTTCCTTCTGATCCATGTTGGGAAGATACCTGTCCCTTTTCCCGATGCTGCCAATGACATGATGTGGGATGGAAGAACATGAAGATCTGGCAATGACTGTGCCATTACATTCACTCCCACCTCAGGTCATTGCCAGGGACAGGAAAAGGGCCTCTCTCTCTCTCTCTCTCTGTCCCTGAGGAGAAGGGTGTCCTTTCCAGGCAGGAGGAAATACGTGGCAAGGCAGACCCAGTAAATTGTGTTTTAGTTTTCCCTGTAAACAGTTTTATTTATACACTCTGTTATCAATATTGTTTCTGTTCCATTCATTCCTTATCTCATTGTTGTTCCCAATAAATTGTTCTTATGCCAGCCTGGGATCTTTGCCTTTTGTGCTTTCCAGGGGAGGCGGGAGGGCAGTGAGGACAGCGCGGTTTTAGCAAGAGCAGAAAATTGGGGAATCCCATTCCTGAACCCCGGCCCCTGGAAACCGAGCATCCCAGCTGGTCCCAGCCCTGGTGGCCATGGCAGCAGCCTTGGGAGCGGGTCCCTGGCTGGGGCTGTGGGAACCTCTTCCCTCTGGTGCCCAGGGACAGGAGTGGAGGGAACGGCTGCAGCTGAGTCGGGTCAGGCTCAGGTTGGATGTCAGGAAAAGGTTTTTGCCCAGAGGCTGCTGGGGCCCTGCCCAGGCTCCCCAGGGAAGGGTCCCAGCTCCAGGGCTCTCTGAGCTCCAGCAGCGTTTGGACAGCGCTGCCAGGCCCGGGCTGGCATTGTTGGGGTGTCCTGTGCAGGGCCAGCAGTTGGATTGGAGGATCCTGATGGGTCCCTCCCAGCTCAGCCAGTTCTGTGGTTCTGGGATCCCATGAGCCTGGGGATGGGGCTGCCAATGGTTGCCATGGCAACGGGCTGTGGCTGCAGGCCTGAGCTGGTGTCCATGGCAACCACCCCTGGCATGGGATCTTCATGGAGCTGCCAAGGGACTGACCATAGCAACAAGGGGCTGGGGAAGGTTGCCATGGAAACTGAGCATAGCAACAGGGGGCTGGTGATGGTTGCCTGCTTAAGATCAGGTTTGTCACAGGCCCTCAGAGGGGTTCCATGGGGACTTTCCAGGAATCTCCAGGCTCTTTCAGAGCTGGAATGTCACAGGCACAGACAGGGGCTCCATGGAGACCTCCCAGGGCTTTCTGGGGATGGTAAAGAGCCCTGTGGTCAGAGGCAGTCTCAGCCATTCCATGGTGACATCCCAGGGCACCTTGTGCTGCAAAGGCACCGGTCTGTCACAGGCACTCACGGGGGCTCCACGGTGACATCCCAGGAATCCCCAGGCTGCCAAAGGGCCAGGATGTCCCAGACACTCACAAAGGTTCCTATCATGG
This sequence comes from Ammospiza nelsoni, assembly GCF_027579445.1. Taxonomy (NCBI): domain Eukaryota; kingdom Metazoa; phylum Chordata; class Aves; order Passeriformes; family Passerellidae; genus Ammospiza; species Ammospiza nelsoni. The sequence continues at coordinate 1,290,475 of NC_080661.1, read as the reverse complement.
GCACAGTGGGAGCTTCAGGCAAAAGCTTTATTTCTTTTTTGGAGGAACTCTTACTGAGACGTGAGGTGGAAAAATGACACTCAAAAGCCACCATGATTCCTCAAACTTGTGCAGGGCCCCTAGACTTCTAAAATTCCTTCTAAGAGAGGAGTCTGGGAGTGGCTGGATCCAAGCCCACTCCCAGTCTTTCTGAAAGGTGTGAAAGATTGGACATTGGAATTGGACTTTAATGCTATTTGTCCCACAGGATTAATCATAGAATACCAGATAAATTTACATAAATGCTGCTCTGATTTTTTCTGATCATGATTAGAAGAATGGTTTATTTACACCACAGAGTAAATGAAAAAATTAGTTATTGCTGCAGCCTTAGGTGGTCTGGACAAAACCTTCCCCAAGAGTGTCTTGTGCCAATGGGTAGGAACCACGAGAGCACCAGCACACAGACACACACACAGACACACAGATACACACACACCCAGAGAGAGAGAGAGAGAAACGCTGAAAGTGTCCAGAGGCCAAAGAGAAAGGATTGTCCAGGGCATAAATGGAGGGAAAGAGGGTGCAATGGAGAGCACCAGGTATCCTGAGGGCTCAGGGGTGGTACACTGGTAAGGGACCAGTAGGGAAATCCAGGGTAGATGGACAGGGTTACACACCAATGGGAAGGGACAACTCGCCAGAACATGAACATGTAAGTGTAAAAGGGGTAGAGAAGGCCAATGGAGAGGGCAGACCTGGGACAAATTAACATAGTGCTGCAGAGCACCATGGGGAAGCCTTTTTTCTCACCCTAAGCTGTGAGGAGTGCCCAGAGCCTGTGGTGTGTCTTTCCAGGGCATTACTACTGCCTTTTCCCTGGTAGGCTCACAGGTTTGGACAGTAGTGCAGTGTCACAATGATCTCCTTGGTTCTGCAGTCCTGCCGTGGCTGCTGTGTAACAATGGACCTGTGATACCCTGAGGCTCCATAGTGTCACCATGGTCCCTTTGGTTGCACAAGGCCCTGCTGGGACATGATGGACCCTTGGTTGCATGAGGTGCCTGGGCTCCCACAGCCCCTCACAGACCCCTATGGCCTCTCAGAGTTCCCCATGGCCCCTCATGGCCTCTCAAGGCCCTTAATGGCGCCTCATGACTGATGGCCCCTCAGAGCCCCTCATGGCCCCTCACAGCCCCAGGCACAGGGCTCCTCCAAAAGGAGAAGGGGTCGGGTCCTGTTTGTTCTCCTTTCATTTCAGTCCCTTCACAGCTGCAAGTGCAGAAAGGCTGAAATGGAGCCTTTCCCCAGCGTTTCCCTCAGGGTTAACTGCGGGCTGAAGCTCTGTGCTGGCGCTGGCCCCAGCGCCACCATCCCTGCAGCCGCCAGGCCTTTGCTGTCCCCCTGTGTCCGTTCCCTGTCCCCGAGTCCCGCCCGGCTCTGGCAGCAGCAGCAGCCGCAGCGCAGGGGGCGCCGGCCCGGCCCAGCCGGGGCTCCCGGCCAGGAGCAGCAGCAGCGCCGGCCCCTTCCCGCCTGCTCCTGCCTCGGCTCCCAAGGGCTTTTTCCAGCTCAATTCTGGAGCAGAGCAACCAGCACCCACACACAGCCCTGACTGCTCAGGGCCCGCCTGTGCTGCCCTGAGCCAGCCCTCAGAGGAAGAAAGGACCGGGTTCCAGAGCTGTTTACAGCACTGTTTGACTCACCCTGAGGTGACAACAGCAGGCTGCTGGTGCCTTTGCCTTGGCAATTAGAGATCACGGCTACTCTTGGCCCTCTTCTGCTTGCAACCTGAATTTTATCCATAAAACTGCAAGTGCCTCTTTCAGTTGGTGCTACCTACAGTGCTTTCATGACAGTGAAATCAGTATTTTTGTCTCGGACATAAAGATCAGCAGATACTGGAATGTCCACCAGCCCCTGAGCACTAAAGTGAGGGGAATTAAAGCCACACAGGCCACGTTTGCAGTGCTCCAACAGAGCCCTGTTGCTGGCACTGTTGAAATAGAATAAACTGACAGAGGCCATCAAAGAAATGGCCTCCGCAGTGTGGAATTAAATTAAAAAATCCTTCAGGAGAAACAGAAACCAGAACTTCTCGACTCACTTCATTGCTCCTTCCCAGCAGCAGGAAATGCAGATGACCAGAGGTGTTTTGCACTGCTGCTGCCCCCAGTTTGAGCCCAGGCTCTGCCCAGTCCCAGTGGGAACCTGAGCCCAGCCCAGGCAGCTCAGTGCACACGGGGCCAGGCCCCAGAGCCCCGGGCACGGCCGCCCATTGCGGGGCAGCGGCGCAGACGGAATGTCCTGCGGCCAATCCTCCTGCTCCTGCCACACAGCGCCAGCCTTCTCCCTCTCCTCCTCCTCTCCCAGCATGGCACAAATTCCAGCTTGGAGGAGTCTGCCCCAGAGAGGGCTTCAGCTCATGTTCCAGCCTGAATGTCCCTGCAGAGGAACAGGGCATCTTTCAGGCACTTGCACAAGCCCAGGCTTCTCACTTCATCAGGAATCTGGGATGCAGCTGGCCTTGTTAAGAAAGCCAAAAGACGAGGGAATGGATTATAGATTACTGAAAAAAAAGTCACTCATCTTTCAGGCAAGGTTGCCAAGTCATTTCCTGCATTTCTTCTTTTCAGATTCTTCCATTTGGCTACTCTGGGAAGTCCAGGTTGTACTGGTGCTTATCATGAACTGATTGTGCTCTTGATTTATGCAGCAAGACACCAAATGTGGAATCATCTATATGGAAGTGTTATGAATGATCAGTCAAAAGCCAAATTATAAAAAATGCGAAAAGATTTCTTTATCTTTTTCCGCGACTAAAATATGGTCTTCAAAACCACCACAGCCAAAGAGACAGTGTCGAGCCCGGGTTCGGTGCTGGGTGAACCTGGATCCCACCTCTATTGCATCGGACCCTCCACCATTCACGAGAGCTGCTTCTTGTAGGGATGCTTTATATAGTTTATTATGCTTGAGCAAAGAAGTCCCAGTTTCTTTTGTAACTGCATATTCATAGTTGGTTCTTTCAGTGTGCAGAGCTGGACAATTGCCATTTCCTTGTTGATAGCCAGCACTGATCGGATTCAGGGAAGTCACGTATTCACACGTATCTTTCTGGCGACTTTGGCTATCTTGATCGATGTTATCAACAGGGCAATGATCGCTCTCAGGGGTCTTCCGATGACTCAGGATAATGGTGATCATTGTGCTGGGTGTGTCTATTCTTGGGCTAAAGTTCCGATCCTTATCCGACCACCTTCAGGAATTTCGGAATTTGAAGAGACTCCTGCCTCTCAGGCTGCTTGTGATCAGAGACTTGGTTGGATTTTGCAATCTTAATGAAATACATGCTTTTATAGCATTAATTATTTCCCAACATATATTACAACACCACTACAATCTCACAGAAGAAGGCAATCATACAGATCAGTGTATGGTCAAATTGCCCCCTAATCCTCATAAAGTCCATCATCTACTCTGCATACGCTTACTTTGTATTTTTGTTTCTCAGTCATCACAGAACTGAGAGCTGCAAGAAAAAGAGAAAGAAATATGAACAGTCCTTGGGTAAGGAAAATACTGGACTGTCAGGAACTAAAAATAGTTGATAGCATCTGTATCAGGCAATTTTTTTTACTCTCTACCAGACCAGTGTCCATTTCAGGCATCCTGTTAGCATGACTTAGGATTTTGCAGCTAAATGCAATGGGCTGCAATTTGAGAGGCCTACAAGAAAAAGAAACTTATCAGACTTTTCCCCCCCTGAGTGACAGGTGCATTACAAAATGAAAGGGCCTACAGACATTTAAAATTTTTCTAATTTTAGAAAAATATAGTATTAGCATCAGATTCCAAGGGCATAGAGATATAGGAGCAACAAGGAAATGCTCCCAGAAATGTTTTCTAGCCTGAAGAGGCAAGCTAGCCACAGGAACAAGAGAGAGCCACTTCTTTTAAAATGTGTGAATTACTGAATGCAAGAGCCATTGGCCCTTTCAGCTTCTGTTTTTAACAAAAAGTAAGCTATTAACTTGTGTTTATGAAGACTTCAGTTGGACTTCAATGTTTTTGGGACAGCTTCTGAGCAAAATACGAAGAAACTGCATTACATATTAGTAAATGCAGCATTTAGAATAACAACTAAATAGTCCTATCTCATAGTTAAATGTTCAGTTCTTCATGTGATCAAGTCCATGAAATGCAGTACCTAATCCAGTTAAATCCCACCTACACCTCAGATTTGCTTGTGTAACTGATATTTTCCACTCCACTCCCTATCCCTTCTCTCACCACAGTCCTCAAGCCCTCAGCCAGGCACCAGCCAACTTCTCACCTCAACTGCTGTTAGCAATCACCAAGCACCTGTTGGTAATTACCTGAGCACCTGCCCCACCCACAGCAGCTGTAGGTCCTTGGCTGCTGGGAGAACAGGTCTAAAGTGCAGACCCCAACACCACCACCCCCCCACAAAAAAAAAAGAAATTAAAACTTTTCTAAATAATTTGAGACTAGTAAAAGATCAGGACATGGAGGGACTTGTTTACCTCATTTAGGCCAATCAAGAAAAAGTTTATAGCCTTCTCTGGAAAGGGAAGACTGTGGGGGGGTTTTCTTGAAGGAGAAGCATGTTTTATCAGCCCAGTTTCCCTCCTCATTTGTTCCTGCTCCCCAGGAGGCCATTCACTAGGCATATATATGTAAATATCTATGTCTGAAAACACATCTACAGGAGTGCATGACTTACACTGGTGCAATTTAAAGCATAGTTTTTATTGTACAAAAATGCAAAAATCTGTTCTAGGAGAGGCACATCTTGTGGAGCTGTAAGGACCCTGACAGCACATCTGCTACCAAAGCAACAACTCCTGCTCTGCAGTGGCTTGAGCGGGCTGAGATGGAAGTGTTTCTTCATCAATGCATAAATCACAACAAAGTAGTGGTGACAAGCCTTTTTTCCAAGTCTGACTGAAGGTTTGGGAAGCGGGTCTGCCGGCCGAGGGCACACAGAAGCATGACACGTTTGCCTACTGTGCACCTACAATTTCTACACCATCATATCACTACTCGGTCACTGAGCAAGCTGACTGTGTATGACAGGTTTTCCTTCCTGCATAGAAAGTCACAGAGAGAAGAAGAGAGGAAGAAAACACAGAAGATGACAATGCAAAAGAAGTTGAAGAAATGTGGCAAGGATTAAGCATTAAGGGACAGAAATAAGAAGAGACCATACCCTTGAACTGTAAAGTCCTGTCAGGAAACTGCAAGTACTTGCATATTTGAGTTCACCACCCGGACTTGCATGCTTCTCCACATTTTCATTATTTCAAAACTTTTGCTTCCTGGACAAGCTGCCAGGTCTCCAGTACCAGTCCTAGCTCCCTTCCAGCAGTCTGCATCTGAGCAGGGAGTTGAAAATAGATCAGGGCTTACCTTTTACGCTGTAAGCATTCAAGACAGCTAAAGAACTTTGAGGAAAAAGGCCATACTGAGTGCCCAGGACAAAGAGATCTTAAGAAATTGGAAGAAGGAAGTATTGATTGAAGGTCACAGTTATGTTGAGGTTTAGCCTTTCAAAGGTTTGTTGCTTTTCTACTGAAAACTGCAGGTGAGAAAGCCTAGGCAGAAAAGGGAAGTAGAAGCTATGTAAACAAACCCATAGCTGTACACAAGGACAGAAGCAGATTTCTTCTTCACTCTTCTTCACCAGGCTGAAGAGAGTGGTTTTATTATTTGAAAAACAAAAGCCAAAGTACCCCAAGTCAAATATATATTGTCCCACTACATTTAGACATTACAACAATAAAAATGCTCTATAAAACTACTGCAGTAAATTAGTCAGTTAGGAACAATATACAGGGCACATGTTAATAGTATCCATATCTATCTTTGGAAAGATGAGCAATTAAAATCTGCATCCCAGCTCATGCTCAGTATTTACTACAATCTCAAATAACAATAAAGTCAAACATAACAGATGACTGATGTTCCTACCTTCTCTTTCCAAACAGAGTTTTAAAAGATAGTTTATTACAAAATCAGTCTCAAGTATGTTCAAGGCCTTGGGAGCTCTCTAAGCTTTAATTAACAACAGAAAGAAAAACTATATCTTTATAACAGAGTTATAAAGATCACAACTTTAACATCACACATATAGAATCCATTTTAATATTTCTGTAAAGCCAGTATTATAATTTTTATATAACAATCTTTTTGTAATATTGCTGAAAGAAGGCACACTTTTCTAAATACCTACTAGCTTTGGTAACTGCTAAAGGTAATGCAGATTGAACTGTACTACTGCTTACTCATCTTTCTGTTGCACAGAAATCTTGGATACTTTAGTGCGTACATCTGTAATTCCGACATTTTCTGAAATTAAAGTGAGAGGAGAAATGGGCTAAATTCAGGTACCTAAAGTTACGTATCAGCATTTGCACACGTAAGTCAAATACACAAGGAAAACTTTTCTATGGGAAGAATGCCAGAGCAAATTAAAATATGTATTGATAAGAATAATCAACACAGTAGAAATGAAGAGCATCTGCACCATAGGAGAGAGTGTATAAAATCACACTCTGCATCAAGAGAACATAATTGGTATTTCTTCACAGCCTTCTCCCTTTGCAAGCCCCTCTGCAAAGTGCAAGGGGCCTCAAGGACTGAAGGAAACACAGGAGTCAAATGGAGACACTTGCACCTGTCTCACTGGGGGCTCATGGGGAAGCAGTTCCCTTGGCAATCAAGCCCCTCTCTGCCAAGGGCACTTCCCCAGATGTGTACATTTCATGGGCAACACCAACCCACCCTTAAGTGCGTGGTGTGGAGGTTCAGGGACATCACAACATAACCAATATGATCCAGTGAAGCTAAATTTATTATTCCTAAAAAGACTCTATTTATAATAAATCTCTACTGTCCACGTGTCTCTAGCTAATACATGATTGGTTAATCCAAGCTGTTCACACGTCTAAAATAGAATGCTGATTGGATCAACTAATTTTTCACGCATCTTGCTGGGGTTGTCTGGCCCACCCATGGCTCACCTTCCCAAGCTTACTGACAAACTTGCTGAGTTCTGATGACTCTTCTTCTTGTGTCTTTTTTGAGGATATACCAAGCCCAGTTCTGAATATATCCATAATTCATTCTTTGTGAAGGTGTTCATTGTCCATTAGTACAAGCAGGCTGGATTGTGCATCGGCTGAATATGGCCATTGTCTAGCAAAACCTCCTCCATTCTGTCTCTGAGCCAGCATTTGAGCCGGTTAAACAAAATCCTCCCTCTCACGCTGTAAAGAATGTGGAATTAGAGTCGGAATGTGACTCTGAACTAGAAGCAGCTCAGAAACTACAGTAGAAAAAAGTTATTCCAGAAGCTATTGTAGAAGGGACTTTTCTATCAAATGATATATAAGCTTTTCCTGTAGTAACTAATGCTCCAAGTAGAGTTTGAGAACTGTTGAAGTGAGGGGAGAACGACCATCCTTTGATGCATCGAACTCAGGTTTATTGATCAATCAGCCAGTTTAAATAATAGTTTTATTGATCGATCAGTCAGTTTAAATAATAGTGTTAATGAAATTCATGCATATTCCAAAATCCAGGTTCATGATAGGCTAACAGAGAAAACTCTAACCACTCCTTTTGTTTTACAATTCCGTTGATTGTTTACACAAAATAAAACCAGTGTTCCCACTGTGATATGAAAGGTTCCCAAACTTCCATATCTGTTCCCAGGGTGCCATCTTTTCCCAGAGAGGGTGTTTCGCTTGTTATGGGAAGACTGCCTGAGAACCTTATTGTTTATAAAGTGATGCCTGAGAGAGTCTAATTGTTTATAGAAATCAGGCTGGGAAATGCTTTTGGAACTGCTTCACAACTACCTTTTACTTTTCCCTCAATTGCATGGCTTCATGGCCTTTTTTTTTTTAAGCCATGCCTGAACTAAACTCTCCACAGAGAACCTTTCAATTGGAAGATTTTAGAAAAATTGAGAGCTGCAATTTCACAATTTAGTTGAAAATCCCAACCTTCACAGTCACTTCTGCAGTTTATTTTTCCATCTAACACATTAATTCCAGCTGATGTGCATACCCTTATAAGACTTATAATGCCACCCCATCAGCAGGAGATGTTTCATAAAAGCTGGGAGGAAAAGTGTGCTCAAGAAGCAGCAAGACCTGGAGTGCAGGGTGATCCTCTGTATGGTTTAACAGCACAACAGTTACTTGGCAAAGGGCCCTTGGCTACTGCCACTGCCCAGGCTAGGAGCATTGATCAAGTCTTACAGATGAGCCATCAACTAGCATATAATGCTGTTCTTGCACTTCCAGATGGGTTACACACTAAGTCTTTTACACAAATTTACCAAAGAAGAATGAAGACTTTGAGACAAATTGCATGAAGCTATCTATAATCATTCTGATTTAAATTCAGACACAAAGATACAATTGTATGGACTTTGGGATCATTACTCCATTCCAAATGGCTTTCCCTTCAGTCACAAGAGCCTTCCATCTCTTCCAAAAATTGCCTGCTGAAACTCTTCTGCTCCCATCCAAATCAATTCACTACTCCAGCATAATCCTTGAAGCATGGACAGACAACTCTTCAACTAATTATAGTAGAAAAGAAGGGTATTTATTGCAGCGCTGGAGACATGTGAACTAGTTTCCAAAGGCACTTGCAAGGAGTTGCAGACTCCTGCTCTCTATTTCCACAGAAAAGGTATTACATTAGGTTTCTAATGACCCATAATACATAATTCTTACCTGCCTGCTTCGCATTTTTATCAGCTGAATATCTATTACAGCTGTGCAATTGTACTCCCTTAACTGGGTGGGTGGGATTTTGAAATGAGGGAGTGGTTTTATGGGAGGAAAAAAGCCATCTTCCTTATGGTGAACTCTTCTCCCATGGCCAGTTGGCAAGACCTTTGGACCTGCTGCTCATGGTCCAAGCCTCTCCTGACTGGTCAGTTATTCTTAAGGCAAGGTATTTCTATGGTTTCTTCTTCTTCACAATTGCTTCCTCTATCCCTATCACTCCTAGCTTTATGATCCTAATATATTTGGTACTCTTTAACTAAGGTACGTGATTTCTGCTAGCTGTATTACTAACTTAGCTTCTTACCTCATTTGAAAATCTTAACTAAAATATGCAATCTTCTACTATCCCAATTCTATTCCTAGCTGGCCCCTCAACTCATCTGCATTTTTCAATTATCCTAATTCCATTTTCAGCTAACCCCTTGGCTCATCTCAGGCACATCCGACTGCCTCTCTCCCAGCAGCTCAGAGCTGCATTGCACAGCGCTTGCTGTGCACCACAGAGCACAAAGCAGGCTGGTCTGGTGGGCCTGAATATTTCTGCCTGTCGTGGTTTGACCGGAAATGGGACATCTGGGATATGTTGTTTTGCTGTGGTTACCAATGAGTGTTCGGATTTTAAGATGAGCACCTGGTTTGACCAGTGGGGCATTGGATCCGCCTCTTGAGACTACAAACCCAAGGAGTTAAAAGCAGGGCTCTTGTCCTTCAGAGCCCTCTTGGGATTTCCGGCATGAAGGGTTGGGCCTCCCTGCCCCGGCCCAGTTGCTGGCTGGGCTGGAGGAGGGGAAAGCCACGTGGCCCATTTACGGTAGGCCCGGATTCGGTGGAAGGGTGCGGGAGCATCGAGCGACCTGTTTACCCCCCCCCCCCCCCCTTCTTTTGGAGACGAAGAGAATGCAGCCTGTGCTGTTACCTGGCTCAGGAGTGCAATTTGGATGGATATTAGAGTCATTATTCCCTCCGGTAGCGACATATCAAAACAGGGAAATGCTCAACAATTTGTTAGGACAGACAGAAAGGTTGGCAGCAGCTACTAAGAAGGGATTTAAAGATCTAAATTTGCAATTGCAAGCTACATCAAGAATGACCCTACAAAACAGAATGGCATTGGATTTGCTACTGTTAAAGGAACATGGAGTTTGTGGTTACATGAGTAGGAGAATAGATCATTGCTGTGTACACATTCCAAATGTTACACTTGAAGTTGAGAAAGATATTTCTCAACTGGCAGAAGTGGAAACAAAAACCAAGGAAATTGAAAGGGAAGCACAGCATAATTGGATAGGAACAGTATTTGATTCTTTGGGGCTTCACCTGTCTGGCTGGATTACGTCTGCTATACAGTATGTACTAATGTTTTTAGTATTTTTAGTGACTATATGGATTGTATATAGATGCCTCTGAAGGCGATGACCCGTGGGCGGCAGAATGAAGAACACTCCCCACCTCGTTATGAAGATGTTACTGTGGATTGAGCATCCTTGCAGCAGGACTGAAGGATGCTCAAAAGGGGGGAAATGTTGGAAAAGAAATGAAATTTAGCAAAATATTTAATTACAGTGAGTTGTGTGTGAACTGGTTTGTTAAAAAGTAGTTTTGTAGCCGTTGAAAGTGTGTTGGGTTTTGTGTGTTACCTAGCAGGTAGTCTTAGAGATTTAATAAATAATTAAACTAGTGCAAGAAGGTAAGAATGCTAAACTGTCTAGAGGCAGCATACAATGCTCTTAGAATAAGATAAGCAGAGGATTAATGATCTTATTTGTGAACCAAGGAATGTATCACAAGGGGTCTGTGACCAGACAAGGGGAACGGGGAAACTGTTCCTTAGAGACTTTGTTGTGAATCGCATGTATAAGAGGGAAGCACCCATACGCGAATTCGGGGGCTCGGACTTTGGGACGTGAGTCCCCCAGTTCCCCGGGCCCTTAATAAAGCACCCACAAAACTTATCCGAGTTTTGTGTCATTTATCAATCGGGCAACAGTGCAAAACACCTCTGGGCATCTGCATTTCCTGCTGCTGGGAAGGAGCAATGAAGTGAGTTGAGAAGTTCTGGTTTCTGTTTCTCCTGGTGGATTTTTTGATTTAATTCCACATTGAGGAGGCAAATTCTGTGACAGCCTCTGTCAGCTTATTCTATTTCAACAGTGCCAGCAACAGGGCTCTGTTTGAGCACTGCAAATGTGGCCTGTGAAGCTTTAATTACCCTCATCTTAGTGTTCAGGGGCTGGTGAGCATTCCAGTATCTGCTGATCTTTATGCCTGTGACAAAAATACTGACTTCACTGTCATGAAAGCACCGTAGGTAGCACCAACTGAAAGAGACACTTGCATTTTTATGGATAAAATTCAGGTTGCAAGCAGAAGAGGGCCAAGAGCAGCCATGATCTGCAATTCCCAAGGGAAAGGCACCAGCAGCCTCCTGCTGCCACCTCAGGGTGAGTAAAAGAGCGTTGAAAACAGCACTGGAACCCGATCCTTTCTTCCTCTGAGGGCTGGCTCGGGGCAGCACAGGCAGGCCCTGAGCAGTCAGGGCTGTGTGTGGGTGCTGGTTGCTCTGCTCCAGAAATGAGCTGGAAAAAGCCCTTGGGAGCCGAGGCAGGAGCAGGCGGCAAGGGGCCGGCGCTGCTGCTGCTCCTGGCCGGGAGCCCCGGCTGGGCCGGGCCGGGCCGGCGCCCCCTGCGCTGCGGCTGCTGCTGCTGCCAGAGCCGGGCGGGACTCGGGGACAGGGAACGGACACGGGGGGACAGCAAAGGCCTGGCAGCTGCAGGGATGATGGCGCTGGGGCCAGTGCCAGCACACAGCTTTAGCCCGCAGTTAACCCCGAGGGAAACGCTGGGGAAAGGCTCCATTTCAGCCGTTCTGCACTCGTGGCTGTAAAGGGACTGAAAGGAAAGCAGAACAAGTAGGGCCCAACCTGTTCTCCTGCCTTGGGTGGAGCCCCGGGCCTGAGGCTGAGAGGGGCCATGAGGGGCTGTGAGGGGATGTGAGGGGCAATCAGTCATGAGGCACCATGAAGGGCCTTGAGAGGCCATGAGGGGCCATGGGGAACTCTGAGAGGCCATAGGGGTCTGTGAGGGGCTGTGGGAAGCCAGGCACCTCATGCAACCAAGGGTCCATCATGTCCCAGCAGGGCCTTGTGGAACCAAAGGGACCATGGTGACACTATGGAGCCTCACAGTACCACCGGTCCATTGTTACGCAGCAGCCACAGCAGGGCTGCAGAACCAAGGAGATCATTGTGACACTGCACAACTGTGCAAACCTGTGAGCCTACCAGGGAAAAGGCAGTAGCAATGCCCTGGAAAGACACACCACAGGCTCTGGGCACTCCTCACAGCTCAGGGTGAGAAAAGAGACTTCCCCATGGTGTTCTGCAGCACTACGTTCATTTGTCCCAGTTCTGTCCTCTCCATTGGCCTTCTCTACCCCTTTTACACGTCTATGTTCGTGTTCTGGTGAGTTCTCCCTTCCCATTGGTGTGTAACCCTGTCCATCTACCCTGGCATTCCCTACTGGTCCCTTACCAGTGTACCACCCCTGAGCCCTCAGACCATTGGATCCCTGCTGCTCTCCATTGCACACTCTTTCCCTCCATTTATGCCCTGGACAATCCTTTGTCTTTGGCCTCTGGACACTTTCAGCGTTTCTCTGTGTGTGTGTGTGTGTGTATGTATCTGTGTGTCTGTATGTCTGTGTGTGTGTCTGTGTTTGTGTCTGTGTGCTGGTGCTCTCATGGTTCCTACCCATTGGCACAAGACACTCTCCGGGAAGATTGTATCCAGACCACCTCAGACTGCAGCAATAACTAATTTTTTTTCATTTACTCTGTGGTGTAAATGAACCATTCTGTCTAATCATGATCAGAAAAAATCAGAGCTGTATTTATAGAAAATTATTGGGTATTCTGTGATTATTCCTGTGGAACAAATAGCGTTTATGTTCAATTCCAATGTCCAATCTTTTACACCTTTGACAAAGACTGGAGCTTGGATTGGATACAGCCGTTACCAGTCCCCTCTCTTAGAAGGAATTTTAGAAGTCTAGGGGCCCTGCATGAGTTTGAGGATCCATGGTGGATGTTTGGTGTAATATCTGCACCTCATGTATCAGGAAGAGTTTCTCCAATAAAGAAATAAAGTTTTTGCCTGAAGCTCCCTTTGTGCCCATGACAGGAACCCCTGTGAGTGTCTGGGACATTCTGGCTCTTTGGCAGCCTGGGGACTCCTGGGATGTCACCGTAGAGCCCCCGTGAGTGCCTGTGACAGATCAGTGCCTTTGCAGCCCAACATCCCCTGGGATGTCACCATGGAATGGCTGTGACTGCCTCTGACCACAGGGCTCTTTACCATCCCCAGAAAACCCTGGGAGGTCTCCATGGAGCCCCTGTCTCTGCCTGTGACATGATGTGGGATGGAAAAACATGAAGGTCTGGCCATTGCCCTGTCATTACATTCACTCCCACCTCAGGTCATTGCCAGGGGCAGGAAATGGACTCTCTCTCTCCCTGAGGAGAAGGGTGAAATTTCCAGGAAGGGGAAATTGTGGCCAGGAAGACCCAGTGACTTTTGTTGAGTTTTCCCTGTAAACAGTCCCTTCTGTTATCAATATTGTTTCTGTTTTTGTTTGTTCCTTATCTCATTGCTGTTTCCAGTAAATTGTTCTTATCCCAGCCCAGAATCTTTGCCTTCTGTTCTTTCCAGGGGAGGCGGGAGGGCAGCGAGGGCAGTGCGGTTTTATTGGGAGCAGGAAATTGGGGAAACCCATTCCTGAAGCCTGGCCCATGGAAACCGAGCATCCCAGCTGGTCCCAGCTCTGGTGGCCATGGCAACAGCCTTGGGAGTGGGTCCCTGGCTGGGGCTGTGGGAACCTCTTCCCTCTGGTGCCCAGGGACAGGAGTGGAGGGAACGGCTGCAGTTGAGTCGGGGCAGGCTCAGGTTGGATGTCAGGAAAAGGTTTTTGCCCAGAGGCTGCTGGGGCCCTGCCCAGGCTCCCCAGGGAAGGGTCCCAGCTCCAGGGCTCTCTGAGCTGCAGCAGCGTTTGGACAGCACTGCCAGGCCCGGGCTGGCATTGTTGGGGTGTCCTGTGCAGGGCCAGCAGTTGGACTGGAGGATCCTGGTGGATCCCTCCCAGCTCAGCCAATTCTGTGGTTCTGGGATCCCATGAGCCTGGGGATGGGGCTGCCAATGGTTGCCATGGCAACGGGCTCTGGCTGCAGGCCTGAGCTGGTGTCCATGGCAACCACCCCTGGCATGGGGTCTTCATGGAGCTGCCAGGGAAACTGACCATAGCAACAGGGGGCTGGTGATGGTTGCCATGGAAACTGACCACAGCAACAGGGGGTTTGTGATGGTTGCCATGGAAACTGACCATAGCAACAGAGCCCTGGTGATGGTTGCTATAGAAACTTACCATAGCAACAGGGGGCTGGTGATTGTTGCCATGGAAACTGACCATAGCAACAGGGGGCTGGTGATTTTTGCCATGGAAATTGACCATAGCAACATAGAGGCCTGCGATGGTTGTCTGCTATGGATCAGATTTGTCACCGGTGCTCAGAGGGATTCCATGGCGACTTTCCAAGAGTCTCCAGGCTTTTCAAGAGCTGGAATGTCACAGGCAGAGACAGGGGCTCCATGGAGACCTCCCAGGGCTTTCTGGGAATGGTAAAGAGCCGTGGGGTCAGAGGCAGTTACAGCCATTCCATGGTGACATCCCAGGGGACGTTGGGCTGCAAAGGCACCGATCTGTCACAGGCACTCATGGGGGCTCCACGGTGACATCCCAGGAGTCCCCAGGCTGCCAAAGAGCCTGATTTCCCAGACACTTACAGGGGTTCCTGTCATGGGCACAGTGGGAGCTTCAGGACAAGTTTATTACAGAAGCTCCTCTTGGGTCACGAGGTGAAGAAAGAAGCCTCAATAGCCCGCACAGATCCCCAAATGTCACTGTTGAATCAGAAATGACACAGACTCCGATCAAAAGGTTAAGGGCTAAAAGCCACCGGTTTTTTCAATCCTTTTCTTTTATATCTTTGTTTGCTACAGGTGGACCTCATTGGTCATTTAATCAACACATTTCACATGATTGGCTAATTAAGACAACACCCTTCAGTAAATAACTTTTTGGAAAAGAGCCAACTTGTTACAAACATTGTCAGGGCACCAGTTATTGATGTTTGTTTTATTTTGAGCCCTTCTGGGGGCTCCCTGGCTGGGGAAACCCTCCTGTAGCAGTTCTGCGCCAGGTAAAAGGAGATGCACGGGACTTGTTCAGTCTTCAGCTTCTTGTTTATTGTTATCTTATCTGAAGTTTTGCATTGCTGTGCACCCCAGGCTCAGCGCGCTGGAAAAGCACTGCAAAATGGCCCTAAAATGTACGGTTTCAAGGTCTTTTAAAGTTGTCTCATCCAATAAACTCTTAAAACATACATTATTTCTACCACTTATCTACCACTAACTCATCCTTTGACTGTCCACATAACCTCTGCACTGTGCTTTCCTTGACCAATCACCCTGTGCTACCAACACCGCAGAAAATGGAGTAGATGAAGAAGACAGGGACTACACACAAATTCCTCCATCTTGCTTCCTATCTACACCATACTAGAAATCCCAAAACCTAAATTTCTCACCCAAGGGACATAGTATAGTACTCTCTATTACCTGTTTCACACTTTGCTAAATTCTAATCTATCTGAAAGTCCTGGAAGTCCTCTCCATGGGCAAAGGTTAAAGGCAGTGTTTCTCCAGGGGTCAGGCCCCCTCAGAGCAGACAGAGAAATATTCCCTGTGCCCTGGGTTCCAACATTTTCAACCTAAAATCCTTTAACCCTTAACAAGTGAAGTTACCCAAAAATGTTCCAGGTAAATAGGATTTGAAGGAGAAGAAATAGAGAACAACAGAAAGACAGAAGATCCATAGAAGGACACACACATGGGTACACAACTGCTTGTGTCCCAGCGCTGCCAACAGAGGAACCCCAGTAGAAGGCAGGACCCACACTGGGCTGGCCTCGTGCTCCGGCTTTTAACCCCCTGGGCACTCATGGGCACGCGCCTGGGGTGGGACTGCCAGTTGCTTGTCCAATCAGAGCTAGAGCAGCACCAGCTGCTAGTGTGTGATTGATTGATTGATTAACAGCCGGGCTAATCAGAGCTGGGTTAACATCACGCCCTGCTGTATGACTGACAGGTCTGCCAGGCCAGGGCTGGGGGCGGGGCTCTGTCCCACCACAAACCAAGGCCTGACCTGGTCCTGGCCCCACACGGGCATTCTGAGCATCCCAAGGTGTCTTGGGACATTGATCTCATCCAGCCTCTGACAGCAACCACGGTGGCACTACGGAACCTCATGGAAACATGGGTCAGTTGTGACAATGGAGATCCAAGGAAACGATGGTGAGACTGTGGAATCTAGGAATCATGGAATCAAGGAGACCATTGTGCAAATCATGGGCCCTATGGAAGCAAGGATCAATGATCAAACTGTGGTTTGATTGTGATTGATTTAAAATAGAAGCAAGGAGCCATTGTTTCACAGTGGGCATGCATGGGGCCAATGGACCCTCTTTTGGGGCTCATGAAACCAAGAAGCCATTGTGACATTGCCAGACCTCATGGAATCAAGGAGACCATTGTGACAGTGTTAGGACCCATGAAGTCAATGGAACATGGAACAGGTCTGCCTGGTTTGGCCTCCTTGGGGCTGTCTGACAGGACCCCTGAATTTGTCATGTCAAGGGCCACTTCCCATCTGATTGTGAAGCACTGGGGCTCTGTGCTTTTATTCCTATGGGAAAGAACTGTCTTTCTTGTCTAGTTCCCCATGGCCAAAATTAGGATTCTGCATCTAAAATTCTGTATACTCAAGGGTTACTCCCAGACAAAATCTGCCCGTACAGTCAAGTCTGGCTAGACTTGGCCTCTGGTGACTGCCTCTCATCTGCCCCTGCACCACTGGGGCGTGCTTGTTTCCTTTCTTATGAAGACCATTGTGACACCAGGGCAGGACACCAGGGCATTGTGGAACCAATGGGCCACGATGACACTGCAGGCCCTTGTGGAACCTGCTACACTGTAGGAACTTGTGGAACCAAGCAGAACATTATGACTCTGCAGAGCACCATGGATCCAAGGCACCATTGTGACACTGTGGAGCCTCATTGAGCCAAGGACATCATTGTGGCTCTGTTGGGCCACATGGTCCCAAGGGGCCAGTGCAAAGCAGCAGTGTGGGAGTTAGTCCAGCTGTAACTCAGAGTCAGCCAGATTTTACCCCAGAAGAACTGGGTGTGAGTTTCAAGCCCTGGGAATGATTTGTTTAACTTAGGGTAAGTTTGAGAGTTCCCTCACAAGCCTTTAGTGCTGTTATGCTAAGTTGTCCAAGTTCTCCTTCCCGATTGGTTACTTGTTTCCCCTATGTGGGTATTCTTTCAGAGTGTTCTACCCTCAAGTGTATATATTGTTGTTTCACCTTTATCTCAGGTCTTTGAATCCCACCCCTTGTACTGTGCTCGACTTCTCCATGTTTATTGCTTTTCACCCTGTTACTTAAGTTCTTTTTGTGCAGCTCTAATGATCCTGGTTGTAGGAGCGTCGGGGAGTAGGACAGTTGGGATGGGCAGAAACGACAGTTTTTTGAAGCCAGGTCTTGTAACTTGTAGTTTATTGCAAAGGGTGTGGGTGTAGGGGCCTTGTTTGGAGCTGCCAGCCACAGCTTAGAGCAGGTCCAGAAGAGGAGCTTGAAAGAAGCGCCCAAAATGAATGCTCGAAAGAGGAGGGGAGTCCCCATTACAATACAATAAATCTTCTTCTGTGCTGCATATTCTAATTTTCACTAACTAATCTAATACAAGATTCAAGCCCTATAGCATTCACATACAGCCTATAGGAATCATTACATTACCATACTGTGTTGCATTTTAAACCCTAAAAACTTTTCTTTGGACCCCTTCTGCCAAGCTAGTAGGGTCTGCTTTGACCCTTGGACCTGTCTGCAAGCAGAGGGTAATGTTTCATCAAAAGAAGATTACCTTCAGCTGGCCATACCATTGTTTTCCAGTTGTTCAGTAACTAAGGCTTGGTGTCTCAAAGCTTGCTTTCATTTACATCTCACTTACAGTTTCTATACTCTCAAAATCTTTTGCCAGGCAATCATATTTATAAGGCTTTCCTGTTTCATCTTCCCCAGCATCTGCTCCTTTTCATTTTCACCAACCTTGCCCTGAAGTTGGGGAACCAGAAAGGTTTGTCAGAGCCACCCTCATTGTGACATTTGGTGCACAAACAGGGACCCTGACATTCAGTCATGTCAGCTGGGGTTAGCTGATGGATAAGCCAGTGTTCCCTGGTATTTTGGATTGTGCCGGGCTGGCAGATTCATCATTGCTTCGAGGAACCTCGGCCAGGATCCACAAGGGACAACGACAGTTTCACCTGCATAGGATTGCAGGTGGGTTTGGGGAAACGCAGGACAATTATTGCCCATTCTGCTACTGTGTTTTTACAATACGCACCCACGTCCCATAATTGATTTGGGGTGTTCCAGTGGCGGTTCCACGTAAGGGGGAGAAAGAGAAAAATGGGCAGCTGGATGTCCAGAGTAGAAAATTGTGTATATGGATGCTTTAAGTTAATTCTCACTGATCATGACCAAATATCTTCAAAGAACAAATTAAAATCAATCATGAGGGGGATCATTAAAAATTTTCCAGATGCCCCTGAGCCTGACCATCCTCCCTCCATCTTGGCTCCTCCAGTTCTGGCTACCACAACTTTTTCTTCCACCCTGAATGAATCCCCAGACTCCACCCCCACAACTGCGGGTCATGCCCCACTGTCAATCATTCCACTCTCATCCTTGGCCATGCCTCCAGAACTCCAGCCCACAAGTCTGCCGTCCTAAATCAAGGCACTTCCTCCCCAACACCTGACAAAATGGCAGTGCCCTTTGCCTCACCCTCTGGCAACAATATAACCCCATGATCAAAGATTCTAAGCCCAAATATTTGGGCTTAGTATCTTTGATCAAGGGGTTATATTGTCACACTATTTGTAATCAAAATGTTTCTGCTCCAAGTTAGTCTTCCTCCTCAGTTTGGATTCCCCAGATCCACCTTGCCCCTCAACCCCAGAAGATCCCTAGGAAAGGATCCAGAAAGAAGCACTTAAGGAAGGAGACTTGCAAATACTCTCGAAAGTCCTTGTTGGCCCCATATGAAAGAAGGGGGCAAAATCTCAGGTATCAGCCATTGGTTTATGGGGAAATCAAGGATCTTTGTAAGGCAGATAAAGACCATGGAAAGGACTCACCATGTTTTAATGGCCTAAGGAGGGCCATGTTTACAGCACATGTCGTAACCCCCTATGATTTAAAATATATTATGAACATGTTATTGTCACCTACAGAATATACTCTGTGGGAAGGGGGATGGAAGTGTTTATTAAATCAATTAATAGCAGACTATGCTAATAACGAGGCGAGGGCAGAATTGACAATCAACCATCTAGCTGGAGAAGGACAACACAGCCTACCAGATGATCAAGCAGCAGGTATCCCCAGAGAAGTATTGGATGATATCAAAGACATGGCTTTGCAAGCTTTAATCCAGGTATTGGATGGTAGCACCCTCAATATGGACTACCTTGGGTGGCTGCAGCTAAAGCTTTAGGACAATTAGACCATCTTGGGTGCCTGTTAAGTAAGCAAACCAATGCTACCTCTCTCACATTGAGTGACCTGGTCTCAGACATAGAGACCATCAGACATGCCACCTTGCAGAACAGAGAAAGAGTTTTTACTCTGGGCACATGGGCATGGCTGTGTAGACTCTGAGGGATATGTTGCATGAACCTCTTCAGCTGCAGCAAGTCAATCCACAAGAGCATTCAGGTACTGAAGGAAGGGTTCAAGAAGCTTCAAGTGGAAAACAAAGACTGGTTCAATAAACTCTTCCAATCCAGGGGAAAAAAGGGTTGGATGATGTCTAGTAAAAGAAGACTATTAATTATCTTAGTGGTTGTTGTTCATTGTTAATTGTCCCATGTTTGTTTGGATGCTTTTAGAAAGACTTACAACATTCTTTCAGTTTCATCTTTGTTGTAAAACACAAAGGGGGAAGATACCCAACACAGAATCCTCATGGACTCCTTGGAAGAGAGAATTGGAGGCCAGGATGGAACAAAAACCTCTCAGAGACTGAGTGTAGGAAGGAAAATACTTAAAAGTACCTAAAAGTATTCCTGAATACAGAGAGTACCTTAAAACCTTGAGTATCTCAAAGTATTAATGAGCCCCACTGAGTGTCAGTACAAAGCTCTCAAGGGATTCATTAAAACAGGTAATTGGGGCCATGATTGCACAGACTTCTCACAGAGTCTGTATCAAAAGGGAAACACCAAGTACCTTCAAATAACTGAAGTACCCTCAAGTATTGGACCCCACTGAGTGTTGTTACTGACAAAGCCTCTCTAGGGACTCATTACAGCAGATATTTGGAGGCCATGATTGCACAAACCTCTCAGAGACTCCAAGGCAAATGCCAAACCCCAAGTCCTTTGAAAAGCGTGAAGTCACTGGGAGAATTAAGAAGCCCCCAGGGCCATTCCTGGCCAAGGCTCCCCAGGGACTCCTTCCAGCAGATCCTTGAGGCCACTGGGATGTGGGCTAGGGGGGGATGCTGAGGGCAGGACAAGGGGCTGACAGTGCCCAGCCTGGCTGGGGCTGTGCCAGGAGGCCCCAGGGCCTCAGGACAAGGTGTCTCCTCACAGCCCTTGGTGGCACAGACCCTGCTGTGCCCCAGGTCACCAAGACTTGGCTTCTCTTTGTCCCCACCTGTCATCACTGCCTGCAGTTCTCTGCTCTGCCTGGGGCCTGGGGACACTTTCTCAGTCATGAACCTC
The DNA here is from genome assembly GCF_027579445.1 of Ammospiza nelsoni. NCBI lineage: Eukaryota > Metazoa > Chordata > Aves > Passeriformes > Passerellidae > Ammospiza > Ammospiza nelsoni. Next base: position 1,269,762 of record NC_080661.1, on the reverse strand, counting down.
AGTGGGACCCATTAAAAGTCCAAGAAACTTTGGAGTTGGATTCTGACTTGGAGTTCTGGAGAGGTTTCTTCAGCTCCCTCTCAGGGACTGATGTTCAGGGCCTGAGCACAAAGCCCCAGAGGCTCATTGAAGTCCTTGTGCTGTGTCTGTGCTGATGAGCTGGGCTGGGCTCCTGGCACAGAGGCAGCTCCTGGTATCCAAGAAGAGCTTCAAAAGCACATTTCTCTTGATGAGCAGCTCTTCTGCCAGCCCAGCAGGGCTGGGGCACTGCCTGCAGCCACTCCGGGCACAGCACAGAGGCACAGAGAGCTTCAATCAGTCAGGGCTGGGAAGGTGCTGAGAAGTGCCTGGGGCAGAATCATTGCCAGCCCTTGGCACAGGAACCTCTGGCTGCAGGACAATGCAGCTGCAGCTCCTGGAGCCATCTCCTAAAGCTGGAACATCCCAATGCCTACAGACTCTGTGAGTACAACTCTGAGTATTTCTGGTGCAGGGGAGGTGAAATGCTCCTTAAGGTCTGGCATGGTGAGGGGATCTGATCAATCATAGAATATTTCCAAAACAATGAATTTTACAGAAACATAATATTCTGTTTCTTACTACTGGAGAATGGCAGGGAGAAGGGGATAAATATTAAAGGTTGAATAATAATTATGAATTTTGACAAGTGTCTGAGGCATCCAAACTGTTACTTTTAGTGATCAATAGGTTCACAGGAGATCCCTAATGTGCTTTCCACCCCTCCTCTGCCGATAGACAGCACCAGCATCAGCTTTGCCGGAACCATCAGGCTCAGTCTGAGCTGTCCTTTCTCCAAGCTGCAAACAGAACCTGCCCCCAGCCAGTGCCCTGCAAACAGGCAGGGTTCGGTCAGGCCAAGGAGAGTGCACAGAGATTTGGGGTCTGTGAGTGCTGGCACAGAGACATCAGGCACTGGGAAACACCTGCAGGAGGGAAATCTCCAGAAAGCAGAGAGAAAATCAGGCAATGAGAGAAAACAAAACCCAGAAATGCTGTGGCAGGGAGAGTTTGGAGATGTCCACAGGAGCCCCTCCAGTGCAGCCCCTCCCTCTGAACAAGCCTCCTCCCTCCTGTGCCCCAGCCAAGCCTCTGCCCTCAGGGCCGGGGCTCCAAGGCGTGCAGCCCCTCCTGTGCAGGCAGAGCTGCAGCAGAGCCGTGGGGCAGCTCTGCAACCCCAGGCCCAGTTCCCCCTGCAGAGCACAGGGCTGGGAGCAGCTCCCCATCCCTGGGGGCTCTGGAGGGGGCACAGCTGGCTCAGGGTGACGCTGTCCCCAGTGCCCGGCTCTGGGCAATGCTGTCAGTGCAGCCAGGGAAGGAGCTGCATCTCCCTCAATCCAGTGCCATCATAAGGACACTTGGAAATGTCCCTGAGATTTCAGTCCAAGCTGGGAGCTTCAATCCAGGGTGCAAACCTGTCCTAGAACATCTCTGAGTTATAAGATTGATGGGGAAAGGCAGAGGTGTTGTGACAATAAAAGTGCTGCTGGGCGGGTGAAATGAGCAACATTGGTCCTTTGGCTACAAATGTGGATCTGGGCTGTGGTGAATCTAACTGCTCACAGCAGTGCCTGGTGACATTTTAGAGGAGGCACGGGAAGGAGATCACAATCCACCTGAGAAAGGTTAAACCCCAGAGAAAATCTGAATAGGTCAGAACATCAGACCATCTTCCCTCAGTCATCATCTCGCCTCATAGAACTTGTTCTGATCTCCCTGAGTGCAGAAGCATTGCAGAGGTTTTGAGATCCAAGAATACCAGCAAAGAGATGGGGGAAGCTTATAAAGAAAACCTCAGAACTGTTAAACACTAAAGGTCGTGTCAGTGTATTACAGAGGAGGGTACATGGGAAATAGCTTTAATTTTGGTTACGGGTATGTCCTCTAACCCTTCCCTGTCCTTTATCCATGAACAGGTCCCCAAGTGCAGCCACAGCAAATGTCCAACAGCAGCTCCATCAGCCACTTCCTCCTGCTGGCATTGGCAGACACGCGGCAGCTGCAGCTCCTGCACTTCTGCCTCTTGCTGGGCATCTCCCTGGCTGCCCTCCTGGGCAACAGCCTCATCATCAGCGCCGTAGCCTGCGGCCACCACCTGCACACACCCATGTTCTTCTTCCTGCTCAACCTGGCCCTCACTGACCTGGGCTCCATCTGCACCACTGTCCCCAAAGCCATGCACAATTCTCTCTGGGTCACCAGGAACATCTACACAGGATGTGCTGTGCAGATCTTTTTGTTTGTTTTCTGTGCAGCAACAGAGTTTTCCCTCCTGACCATCATGTGCTACGACCGCTTCATATCCATCTGCAAACCCCTGCACTACGGGACCCTCCTGGGTAGCAGAGCTTGTGCCCACATGGCAGCAGCTGCCTGGGCCAGTGCCTTTCTCAATGCTCTGCTGCACACAGCCAATACATTTTCCCTGTCCCTGTGCCATGGCAATGCCCTGGGCCAGTTCTTCTGTAAAATCCCCCAGATCCTCAAGCTCTCCTGCTCAAAATCCTACATTAGGCAATTTGGTCCTCTTATGGGTAGTGCTTTTCTGTTTTTTGGCTGTTTTGTGTTCATTGTTTTCTCTTATGTGCAGATCTTGAGGGCCGTGCTGAGGATCCCCTCTGAGCAGGGACGGCACAAAGCCTTTTCCACCTGCCTCCCTCACCTCTCCGTGGTCTCCTTGTTCGTAAGCACCGGTACATTTTCCTATCTGAAGCCTCACTCCATGTCCTCCCCATCCCTGGATCTGGCCCTGTCAGTTCTGTACTTGGTGGTGCCTCCAGCCCTGAATCCCCTCATCTACAGCCTGAGGAACCAGGAGCTCAAGGCTGCAGTGTGGAGACTGATGACTGGATCGTTTCAGAAACATTAAACCGCTGGCCAATTTTTGCAAATCACTTGTAATAAAAGTCATCTTTGACACTTCTTGTTGGTTTCATTTTCATATTGTTCTTTGTTTTATTTTTTTAATATTTTCCACAGAGAAATGTCATTTTTTCTGCCATTTCTCTTTTTGTTTCCCTCCAACTTCCTTGTGGCCACACACCGTGTCAATGAGGGGCTGCGCTCCCGGTGGCCTTAAAGGAACTAAAGGATGTCCCAGCCAAGTTTTCTGCAGTGAAGCCCTTTTGTTGCCTTCTCTGGAGCCGCAGCAGCAATGTCTGTGTGCAGAGCTGGGGGCAGATCAGTGCTGGCCCAGCAGCTGTGCCCAGCAGCAGCAGCACTTGGTGTTGCCAGTGCTGCTGCCGTGGCCCTGCCCCGCTGCCCTGGTGGCCCTGGTGTTGCTGCAGGGCCTGAGTGCTCTCGGGGCCGGGCACAGTCCTGGGGGTGGCAGTGCCAGGGCTGCAGCAAGGACAGGCCATGGGCACTGCTGGGGCAGCACTGACACTTCAGGCGGACAGTAAAGAGCAGCAGAGCAGGGGCTGATCCATCCCCAGAGTGCTGGACAGCCCAGGGCAGCGCCCCAGAGCGTCCTCATGGAGCTGCCAACAACATCCCCCCTCTGCAACCCTGGCCTCTCCTCCAGCTCACACAGGTGCCCCATCCTTGCAGGCACAGACACGGCAGCACTGCCTGAGGAGCCCTTTTTGCATTGCACAGAGCAGGCGGGAGCACTCCCATGCTGTTGGTGTGGGGACATGAACCTGAGGGAGCACAAATGCCATCAGCCCCTGGGGCCAGCAAGTGCTGGGGGACACCAGGGAAACCACTCAGCTTTGTCCTGGCCTCTGCAGTCAGCCAGAAAGTTTGTTCCCATCAGCTGGGAGTTTCCTGTCCCACTGCAGACGCTGTTGCTCAGAGCCAGGGCTGCCTGCCAGCCACTCCCAAACTGCCCTGAGCATTTCCTTGGCTTCACCTTTGCTTTCTTTCCTTTGCCCTGCTAGAAATTTCTTTCTGTTGCCCAGCCCTGTTCCCTCCCCTGCAAACAGCCCATCCCTGTTTGCCCTTCCCTCTCTGGCCCCACTCCCCATTGCAGTTCCTGACTTGGCACCATGGGAACGTCCCTTGGGCAGCAGGATCATCCTACAAGTGCTGCAGGAATTGTCTGCAGGCTCCTGCAGTGCCTGGTGCTGCTCCCTTGCCAGAGGCACCCCAGGCCAGGGGGGCACATCTGGGCTGCTGTGTCTGGCTCTGGGGCTCCCTGTTTTGGGCAGTGAGGAGGAGCTGCAGAGGCTCTGCAGGACTGACAGGATGGGCTTTGGGGCTGGCAGGAGAAGCTGAGGGGCCTGGGCTGCTGGAGCTTCTGAAGAGGAGACCTGTCGGTTTCTCGGCTGTTTAGGTGGCCTGGAAAGGCCCAGGGATGGCCTTGGACAACCGGCGCTTCAAAGGACGAGAAGAGACTTCAGATCTTTCTCGGTCTCGGTGTTTATTAATTGTTTATCTAAAAGATTTTCTCTCGGCCCAACAGAGGTCTGCACAGCCAGCCAGCCATGGGCACACTGAGAGCCCCCGGGGCGGTCACTTATCTTTATACTCGAAGTTACGTATACAATATTTATAATTTTTCCCCAATACCTTTTACCCTTATTAACCGGTGCACTTTTAGTAATAACCAATCCCAAAGTGCCAACATCACCACAGAAGATGGAGGCCAAGAAGAAGAAGAAGAAGAACAGGACACGGCCAATTCCTTCATCTTACTTCTTTAGACCCCCCTGTACAGAAATCCTAAACTCTGTGTCTTACACTCTAATTAACCTATCCCTTCACCATTCACCCAGTGAAATCCTCCCATCCTCATACAGGTGTTGTCTCCTGTGTCGGATCAAAGTCCAGCCACCAGACACTTCTGGCAACGTTCCAGGACTCCCGAGCCCCCCAAGGGTGGTCTCGGCCACTCTGCACCTCCGTCCTGAGGTGCTGAGATCCCACAGAGACCCAGGGCTCATCCTGCAACTGCTCCATGGGTGGTTCCAGAGAATCCCAGAATGAGCAAGGATAGAACAAGCCATGGAGATCATCAAGTCCAACCTGTGCCCTGGCACTGCCTTTTGTCCTCTGAGACTCCTCTTCTCCAGGACAAACAACAACAGCTCCCTCAGCCACTCCTCACAGCAGTTTGGTTCCAGATCCCTCTCCAACCTTGTTGCCCTTCTCTTGACACACTCCAGCCCCTCCATGTCCTTCCTATGTTGGGGGCCCCAGAACCGGAAACAGCACTTGAGGTGCTGCCCAAGCAGTGCTGAACACAGGGGAACATTCCCTGCCCTGCTCCTGCTGGCCACAGCATTCCTGATCCAGGCCAGGATCCATTGGCCTTCTTGGCCACCTGGGCACTCTGCTGCCTCATGTCCAGCCTGCTGTCCATCAGTCCCTGCAGGTCCCTTTCTGCCTGGCTGCTGTCCAGCCACTCTGTCCCCAGCCTGTAGTGCTGCAGGGGTTGTTGTGGCCAAAGTGCAGGACCTGGCACTTGGACTTATTAAACCTCATCTTGTTGGGTTTGGCCCCTGCATCTATATAGTCCAGGAGCCCTGCTCCCAGCATGAGCTCAGTTGTTGCCCCTGTGTGATTCCAGTTTCCTTGCCACTGCCAGTATGATCCTGGTCCACTTCCCCTCACTCCTGGCAGGATCCCTCTTCTTCCCAGTATAAGCCCAGGCACTCCCAGTCATTCCCTATGATGATGCAGTTTGTCCCCAACGTGGTCCCAGTTGCTCCTAGCTGCTCCCACTTTCATCCACTGTGTTCCCTGTTCTACCAGTTGCCCGTAGTATAGTCCCAGTAACTCCCAGTATGATGCCAGTTTCTCCCAGCAGGGCCCCAGTCACTCACACTTGCCCCCAGTTGCCCCCAGCTTCGTCCCAGTTCCCCCAGCACATTCCCAGTGGCTCCCAGTGTGGTTCCAGCCACCACCTGCATGGTCTCAGGCACTCCCAGTATATCCCAGTTGCCCTGAACATTCTCATAGTCATTGCCAGGCACTCCCAGTTACCTCAGCATGTTTCAACTGCCCCCAGTTTTATCCCAGTCACTGCCAGGACATCCCAGTTGTCACCAGCATGCATCCTGTCATTCCCAGTTTTTACAGTTCCTCCCAGTGTGTGCGCAGGCAGCTCCCAGCACGGGCCTGGTAGCTCCCAGTAACCCCAGTCAGGGTCTATTGACACCCACTATAATCCCAGTAGGATCCCAGTCACTCCCAGTATGATGCCAGTGGCCCCCAGTGGGATCCCAGTTGCTCCCTGTCAATGCCAGCAGGACCCCAGTAGTGCCCAGTATGATCCTCATGACTCCCAGTCTCTCCCAGTATATCCCAGACACGCCCAGCATGCTCCCAGTCACTCCCACTTCCTCCCAGTTGCTTTCAGCGTGATTCCAGTTGCCCACAGCCCCTCCCAGTCAATCCCAGTATGATTCCAGTCACCCACAGTGTGATCCCAGTCTCAGCCAGCATGGACCCAGCTGCTCCCACTTACGATCCCAGCTGCTGCCAGAATAGTTCCAGTTGTTCCCAGTTTCTCCCAGTATGATCCCAGTTTTCTCTAGAATAGTCCCAGTCCCTCTTAGCATTGTCCCACTCACTTCCAGTTGGCCCCAGCATGGTCCCAGCTGTTTGCAGTGTGGTTCCAGTGCCCCTAGTATGGTCACAGACACTCCCAGCATATCCCAGTTTCCCCAGTGAGGCTCTGGTTACCTGAGAATGATCCCAGTCTTTCCCACTTACTCCCACTTGTCTCCAGCATGATCCCAGTTTCTGGCAGTGGCCCAAAATGTGTTCCCAGTTACCTCAGATGTGTCCTTAGTCCCCTTAGCATGGTTGCAGTATCCTCCAGTTGATCCCAGTTGCTCCCAATGTGTCCACATTTTCCTCTCAACATGGGCCCAGTAGCTCCCAGTACCCCCACAGTCAGGATCCATTCTCACCTGCTGGAATCCCAGTGGCTCCCAGAATAATCCCAATTGCACCCAGTTACTCCCAGTAGGATTCCATTCCTGCCCAGAGTGACTCCCTGTCACCTCCAGCATGGTTCCAGTCACAGCCAGCAGCTTCCCAGTCACTCTCAGTCTGGTTCCCGCAGGATCACAGTCATTCTCAGATACTCCTAATACTTTTCCAGTCACTCCCAGAATGATGGCAGTCAGTTCTAGTAAGATGCCAGCATGGGCACCGCTGCTCCCATTATCATCCAGTGTGGTTCCAGTTGCTCCCATTTATCCCCACTACGTTGGGAATAAATCACTGGGTTTCAATCAGTCCCCAGCGTATTCCAGTTACTCCCAGCATGTTCCCAATTAGTCTCAGTTGTCCTCAGTTGCTTCCAGCCTGATCCCAGTTGCTCACGGCCACTGCCAGTCACCCTCAGTGCAATCTCACTTGCTCTAAGTATGACCCAGCATGGTTCCAGTTGATCCCTGTTCCTTCTAGTGTGATCCCAGTTGAACCCAGTTGTCCCTTGTATTATCCCCATCACTCCCCATATGATCCCAGTCCCTCCCGGCATGGTCCCACTCATGCCCAAAGTTCCTCAGTATAGATTCAGTCACTCCCACTCCCAGTTACCCCCAGCATGGGGTCCCAGTTCTCCCCAGCATTGTTCCTTTTGTTCCCAGTGATCACCAGTGTGCTTACAGATACTCCCAGTATATTCCAGTTGCCCTCAGCATGTCCATAGTCCTTTCCATACTCCCCAGTGATCCCAGGAATCTACTTGTTATCCCAGTATCATCTCAGTCATGCCCAGTATATCCCAGTTGCCTCCAGCATGCATCCAGTAATTCCCAGTTCCTCCAGTTTGCTTGTAGCATGATCCCAGTTTCTCTTAGTTGCTCCCAGTAGCCCAAAGTGTGATCCCAGTTGCTCCTTTTCAACACCAATATGAGCCCAGTAACCTCCAGTATGATCCTTATCACATCCCAGCACTCCCAGTATGGTTCCAGTATAATCACAGTTACTTACAGTCATTCACAGTGATTGGTCAAGTATGGTCCCAGTTGCCTCCAGCTGGATCAACCCAGTCAGCCCCAGTATGAAGCCATTTGCTTCCAACACGCTTCCAGTTGCTCCCAGTCACCCCCAGTATGGGGGATGATGTGCATGATGTGTTCCCAGTCACTCTCAGATGCTTCCAGTATTAGTCCAGTCCCTCCCAGTATGATCCAGAGATGACCCCAGTGTGCTCCCAGTCACTGCCAGTATGAACCAGTTGTACCCCATATGGTTCCAGTTGCTCCGTTTCACCCTCACTTTTGTTCCAGTCACTCCCAGTCTCTCTCAGTGTACCCCAGTTCCTTCCAGCACATTCCCAGCCACTCCAAGTTCCTTCCAGCATGATCCCATTTTCTCACAACCACTCCCAGTCAGCCTCATGTAGTGGCACTCACTGCCAGTATGATCCCAGTCACCTCCAGCATGATCCCAGTTCATCCCAGTAAAAGCCCAGTGGCTTCCAATCACCCCCAACATACACCCAGTCACTCCCAGTTCCTCTCAGTTGCTCCTTGCATGATCCCAGTTGCTCACAGCTGCTCCTGGTCACCCTCAGAATGATCCCAGTCACTCCCAGTATATCCCATCTGTCCCCAATATGGTCTCAATTGCCCCTCACAGGCTCCTACTGTATCCCAGTATGATCCCAGCATGATCCCAGTATGATCCCAGTCTCCCTCAGTGTGATCGCAGTCTGCCCCAGCATGGGCTCAGCTGCTCCCAGTACAATCCCTGTAGCATCCCAGTACAATCCCAGTCACTGAAGGTGTTGATCTTTGCCATCCCTGAAGGTCCCTTTTGGTCCTGAAACAGACTTGCAGAATCCTGAAACAAAGAACTGCTGAAGAAAAATCACTAATAACTATTAAAAGAAATCCCTTGATATTTACCAAACAATATTGAGAAAATCTCTGGAATGCCTTGGGCACTGTCTTTAATTGAATCACTTGGGCTGAGTCTGACTCAGTGGCTTTCCAGTACTTTGAGCTGGTAGCTCTGCCCACCTTCCACAGAACAGTGCCCCGGGCCCGGGTAGTGGGATCAAAGCCCCAAACCCGGCGGTGGGCAGGCCAAACAGCCCAGACCTGGCCTGCAGGGCGGGGTCTTTGTTCTCACAGCCCACCCCCACCGTGCTGCCAGTGCCTTGGCAACAGGAGTGACCAAACGCTTTGTCCCTCTCCCCCCAGAACCACCAGTGCACACCGGCAGCTGGGAAGGAGAAGCTTTCCCAGGGATCTCCCTCCCGGATCTGCAGGTCTTCTTTCCCCAGAAAAAGTGAGCGATGCTCGCTCTCCAACACCCCCACCCCTAATCCCATGATTCAAATTCCAATGTTCCTGTTTTCTGCTCCTCAACATCACCCCCATCCCCTCCAGGCTTGTGGCCAGAGGCAGCGCCTCTGGGAGCCAAATCCCCCACGCCGCTGGCGCACGTGAGAGGAGTCAGGCACCCCAAATCCCAGCGAGAAGCCCCTGACCAAACGTGAATCAGCCTGTGAAAAACGTTGTGTCCCAGAAAAACACTGAGTTTGAAAGTTTTCAGCTGGGAGGCACCGGCTGTATACAAATGAGCCGTGCCTCCCCTGAGGGACAGGCCAGCGTCCCCTTCTTCTCTCCCAGCTCCCACCACAGGGGTGTTATAAATAAGAAGCTTGACTGGGCCAATATTCAAGCAGCAATCAATTCATTAATTAATATGGTAAAGTATGAGCAATACAGCGATGGGTACAGTGGGGGAAGTTTTCCCTCCAACTGCACACTGATAGTTGAGGCTTACAGGTGTTTATAGGGGTACTCATAAGCTTTCTCAGCCGTTTCTATTCCAAATTTTTATGTCAAAATTCCATACCTTTTGTGATTTAGTTTTTCTCAGGATGTATCCCAGAAAGGAGTTTCCACAGATGGTGGTGGTTCGGTTTCTGAAAGAAGGAAGAAATCTCCCAGATGCTGTGGTCCAGATTCCAGATGTGGCTCCACCTTTTAGTTGCAGAGACTATAAATCTCATAACAGTGATGTCAAGCTTCCCTTGGCTAAAACTATTAATCCTTGAGTTGATGTTCATCTTCCTTTCTCAAGCTGCTTTTCACTGTTTTGTTAAAGTGTGAGATAAGCATGTTTCTTTTTATATATATTCTGAAGCTATCGTTTCAAAGATCCTTACTACAATCAATATTCTAAAATTACACTTCAAAAGGTTATTATTGCCAAACTCTTTCAGGCTTAACTACAAGCATAAAGTTCTTGTCAAAAAGCAACATCCTTAAAGCTTTAATTCAAATGCTCCTGAATCAACTTAAGACTTTTTGAGGTTAATTACAAACAAAAGATACGTTCCAAGGCCTTCTTCTGTGCTTTACTTTCCTCAGTAATTATTAGAATTCGTCATTATAACTGTCCCATGGTCGGTTTCCACACATATTACAATCACAAATACCACGTTGCCTGTATGTACCTGACACGAAACACAGCTTTGTATTTCACAGGGGGGCACAGGGACAGCTCCTGTGAGAAGCTGCTGGAAGCTTCCACCGTGTCTGGCACAGCCAATTCCTGGTGGCTTCAAAGATGGACCTGCTGCTGGCAAAGGCTGGGCCAGTTACAAATGCTGGCAATGCCTCTGTGATAAAACAGATTTAAAAAGAAATCAAAATAGAGATTGTGGCGCAGTTTTAACTCCAGTCAGAGGAGAACAGAGGGAGAACATGTGAGAAGAACAACTCTGCAGACATCAAGGTCAGTGCAGAAGGAGGGGCAGGAGGTGCTCCAGGCCCTGGAGACCCAGGCACCCTGCAGGAGAGCCATGGAGAGAGGGGCCCTGCTCCCAGGCTGGAGCAGGCTGTCCCTGGAGGAATGCACCCCCTGAAAGAGTGACCCATGCCGCAGCAGTTTGGGAAGGACTGGTGTCCCTGGCATGGACTCACACTGCAGCAGTTTGCAGAGGGCTGCTGCCCCTGAAATGGACTCACATGGGAGAAGCTCCTGCAGAACTGTCTCCCTTGGGAGGGACCCACGGTGCAGCAGGGGAACCACTCCTCTCCCTGAGCAGGGGCAGAAGCCATGGGTGATGAACTGACCATAACCCCCATTCCCTGTCTCCCTGCACTGCTGGGGTAGGAGGTAGAGTTGGAAGGAGGGAGGTGAGTGGCTTATTTTATTTCCCCTTTTTCTGCTCTGATTTTGTTAGTAGTAAATGAATTTCACATCTCTAAGCTAAGCCTGTTTTTCCCAGGACAGTATTTGATGAGTAATCTTGCCCAGTCCTTATCTTAACCCATGAATCCTTTATTAAATTCTCTTTGTCCAGCTGCAGAGGGGAGTGAGTGAGCAGCCCACATGGATGCCTGGCATTTGGCCTGGGTCAACCCACGACACCTTGGTACCACAGGGTCACAATGGACCCTTGGTTCTATGGGGTCTCATTGGTTCCATCAGGCCCTGCAGGGCCACTTCATTCAACAAGGCCCCAAAGTTTCACAGTGGTCTCCAGGATTCCATGAGGGCCTGCAATGTCAAAATGGACCTTTGGATCCCTGGGGGCCCACGGTGTCAGAATGGGCTCTTTTGGTCCTACAGCTTCACAACGGCACCTCGGTTCCATGTGTCCTGCGCTGTTCCATGAATCCTTAGTTCCATGGGGTCCTGTTGTGTCACAATGGTCTCCTTGGTTTCATGGTGCCACACTTGCCATAATTTCCATGGTATACCAAGTGCCCTTGGATCCCAAAAGGCCCCAGAGTGTGACAATGGCCCCTTGCTTCCATCAGGCCCTGTACTGTCACAATGGTGTCCATGATTCCATCAGGCCCTGCACTGTCCCCATGGGCAGTTGGTTCAATGGCATTCCACAATGTCACCACGGCCCCTTGGTTGCACAGAGCCCAAGTTCAGAAGTGCCAGAATGACCCTTTGGTTCCATCAGGCCTTGAGGTTTCAAAATGGTCTCCATGGTTTCATGAGTACCCCCTGTGTCACAAGAGACTCTTGGTTCCCTGAAGTTCTCCAGTGTCACAATGGGCCCTTGGTTCCACGAGGTTTGGTAGAGTCCCAATTGACTGCCTGGTTCCATGAAGCCCTGCTGTGTCACAGTGCCCATGGTTCCATGAGTGTCCATGGTGTCACCACGGTCTCCTTGGATCCCCAGTATCACCATGGTCTCCTTGGATCCCCAGTATCACCATGGTCTGCTTGGAACCATCCAGACCTTGTAACAAGAGATAGGGAGCCATTTTGTGCCTCAGATGAAAGGCTGCAGAACTCATGGTTGTGAGGCTGTGTCACTGATTAGAAACAAAAACCACCTGAATCTGAACACGAAATATCATCTCAAGTACCTTCAATCCCAGCCTCGACAGAGGTAGAAAATACAAACAGAGATTCCCCAGTAAATCAAAAACAGGGACCATATTTGGAATGCAGGCAAAATGCATTCAAGTGCATTCAAATGCACTCAATATGATGGGGAGGTGATAATCCCCTATTCCAAGAGTGAACTTAAGAAGGGCTGACTATTGAAGGAACTGCAGAGAACCACAATATAAGAAAAGGAGGTGGCAAAGGTAATTCTGGGATAGGCAGACCAGAAAGCAAGAGCAGATGAACCAGTGCAGTCACCACCAAGAAGATCACGTTCACACGCTGTGGGTAGCAACCCCATCAGGCTGTTACACCATCCCCTGGTACAAGGGGGGTCGTGTTTGTTTCACTGATCTCAGGGTGCAAAGACACACAGCAGGGCACTTTCAATATTAACCAAAACAAATACACCTTTTATTGAGTGCTCACAGCAGATGCAGCACAAGGATTAGAATTGGGATAAAGGATAGAGAGACAGATAAAAGGAGGGGGGGAATAGCTGCCAACAGAGAGATTAAATCTTTGTGGTCCAGCCAATAGATCCGTCTGGTCACATCGGGGAGAGTCTCAAAGCCTTTGGTTAACTCAGGGCTCTTTTATTATCTGCTGCCAGGAGGGGAGCAGGACGGCACATGGAGGAACAGTGGAGAATAAATCCATTGGGAACAGGTACAGACAGTCCAGTTCTGAACAGCACAAACCGGTGCCAGCAGTGAGTGGGGCCCGTTGTTTCAGGACTGGTTCCTAAGGGAAACCTCCTGCTTCCCATGGCAGACATCCAGCTCCGGTCAGGCCAGCACCCCGCGGTTAGAATTTGAAGGGTCTCAGTGTCAGTCCTTGGGGAGGGCTTCAATCTCCGTCCTTGACAGCGGCTGTGAGGCAGATGAGGGATCTTTGGACCGTCTCTTACAGACTGACATCGCAAAACATAAAAATAATTATTCATCTCCCCTTAAAAGAAAATTAACTGAATTAATAAAATTATAATTATTTTTCTTATTTATAGTATTATTATTCTAAATTTGTATTACCAAATTTGAATGTTTTTATTAAAAAACCCATACCATTTTAGAAAGCAAAAAATTTATTGGTCACTGGTTCTAAGTAACATGATTCCCTTTGTGATAAATAGGTATGATTCGTGCTGATAGAAATTGAAACAGTAATCAATATTGATACAATAATTAATATTTGAGAATAATAAAACAGTTAATAGTTAAAAGTTGTAATGCCAAAGAAGAGAGGGAAAGGAGGGGTTCCACCCACCCCCCCTTCTCAGCAGATGTTCTCAAGGACCACAGGAAAGAAGCTGAAGATAAAGTTGCTAAAAATGACCAAGAACCTGGTTGGGTCCAAGAAAATGCTTATTATAAGGGATTTATTGCTTTGATATGTAGACGCAGTGATACGTTAGTCTTGGCTTACATTGTACTGGCTTGGTGCGCATGTGTAACCCAAAGGTGAATTAAAGGACAACGAAGAAGACTACAGGGCCTTCATCAGTGACGACCCCCAGAGACTTGTGCGACCACCAAACCGAGTGGTGGCGCATGCGTGGTAAAGGTGGTAATGAAGGCGGAGACAGAAAAGTGACAAACTGAAAATAGGAGGAGATGGCATTGACACATGACATATAGGGGTTACTTTTACTTGGCAAGCTTGTACATGAAGTGGCAAAGGTCATTGAACCCTGCCCTCCATACCCCGCGGTAGTTTTTGCTTATGCGCTAATTTTGGAACCAAGTTATCCCTTATTTTAATCGAATTATATTGTATCCAATTTTATATTTTTCATCTTAATTATTTCATTAAAATTTTTACTACATTTAATATTGTTTGTTTTTTTTTAATGATGGGATAATTGGACAAACATACCACCTTCATTAATTCACTGTCCAGTGCAGCTCTTGATTTCTTCTTTATGCTAATTAGAACCATTTTAAATCCTTTTGTCATCTTTTTTATCATTTTCACAGACAGAGTAAAAAAGGCCACTTTGGGGTCCATGGAGACATTTCTGGGGATCATTTGGGGCAGTTCAGGGTCGGGGAGGGAATTCAGAGAGAACTTGAGAGTCTGGGGGACACTTGCAGGAGCCGGGTGGGCACTTGGAGGTGCACTCAGGGATTCTGAGGGACAGTTCGGGGTCCGGAGCAGCACCCGGGGGTCCAGGGTTGCCCTTGGAGATCAGGGAGGGGAATCTGGGGCCCGTCGGGGTCCGGGCGGGTCCCTGGGAGGCTCTGACGGGGATCTGTGGGGCGCGGGGGTGATGGCAGTTGTAAGCGCGGGTCTAATGCAGTTTAACGGGGCCGCGGAGCATCACGGGAGTTCGAGACGCAGCTGCAATGGCTCTCAGTGGAAGCGCGGGGCATGACGGGAGATGAAGTCCCGGCTGGAACAGGGCTGGATATGCGCCGCAGAGCATGATGGGAGCCGTAGTCCCGGAAGTGGCTCCAATGCTTTGTCTGGAAGTCCGGGAAGGCTCTTCGGGGAGACTCCTGCGTCCGAGCCGCGACTTGAGATCCTGGGGGGAACGTAAGCGGTTCAAAAGAACTTGCGAGGAGTTCGAGGACCTCTAATAAGGCTCTTTAGGGTGCGGGGCACGGCAGGAGTTTTAGGCGCAGGACTGTGTTCTGAGGGGCTCTGGGGCCGCGTGGGTGGAGAGGAGATGAATTCCCAGAAGTGGCTGTATCGGGCATCTGTGGGGTCGGGAGCACTGAGGGGATCCGGGGACGCTTTTTGGGGGTCCCGAATGGGCGCTGAGGGGGCACTGAGGGATCCTGGAGGGTCTGGGGGATACTTAAGGGACAAAGAGACGGCGGATCCTGGATGTTCTGTGGAGCGCGGGGCATGACGGGCGTTGTAGTCCCGGCTCCAATGGGGCTCAATTGGGCCGCGGAGCATGACGGGAGTTGTGGCTACCGTAGGCACCATCCCCGAGTCTCCGATCTCTGGCGCTGATTGGCTTCGAGAGATGACGGGCGGGAGTCTCGGCAAATGGGATGTGGCAAAGGCGGGAACGGCCCCTTCAACCTGTCCAGTCCCTCCCATTACAGCCCAGTTCATCCCGAGTACAGACCAGTACAACCCCAGTACAGCTCAGTTCATCCCAAGTAAAGGCCAGTACAATCCCAGTGCCCCTCCAGTCCCTCCCAGTACAGCCCCGTCCCTCCCAATAACCCTGAGTTTATTCCCAGTCCCTTCCAGTTCCCTCCAGTGTCATCCACAGGATGCCCCAGTGTCCCCAGTCTTCTCCACAATGGCCCCAGTGTCTCCAGTATGTCCCAGTTTGCCCCAGTGTCACTCTCAGTATGTCCCAGTGTCTCCCACAGGGTTCCCAGTGTTCCCCAGTATGTCCCAGTCATCCCCAGTGCTTCCAAGGACAGTTTCATTTCTCACGGTGGCCGTGGCAGCCAAACCCAGCAGTGGGGTCAGTGCAGTGCCCATGGCCACAGCCCCTCGCAGGGGCCCAGTGCAGCTTGGGCTGATGATCCACCCTCACAGCTGGCCCAGGGCAGCTCTGCAGTGCCTTTGGTGGCACCTGGGGCTGGCACACACCTGAGCAGTGTGTCTGTTTGCACTGGGGAAACTCAGCAGTTTGAGATTGCTGCAAAAAGTACAGAAAGGGAAAACCCCTCTCAGGCTGGGTGCAGCCAGCTGTGCAAGCACAGCAGGGCCCAGGGCAGTGAGGACAGACAGGATGGGGCTGGGCAATGTGGAGCAAGGTTGTCCACACTGGGTCAGAGCTCCAAGCACAGCTTCTGTGAGCAGGCTGGAGCTGCTGAGGAGAGACCCTGGTTCAATGTCAATCACAGAATGCTGCAATCACCTCTGCTCTAAAGAGAAATTTAATAAAAGACACCCTTTAAACTAGGAATGTGTATTTTATTACTGCTCTTTGAAATCTTTCTCCATGACTGGACTAGGAAAACTTTAATGACCCTCTCAGGGCTTTGCTGTTGTTTACTTCAGACTCAGTCCTTGAGAGTGTTTTGAAAAAACTTCTCAAGAACACAAAGTTAAATTTAGACTCCAAATTTTCTTGAACTTTTAATGGGTCCCACTGAGAGACACGACTGGAAAAATGTCCCCAGGTTCCAGTTAGAGCAGAACACTGGAGGCAGTGATGACAGCTGGGGACAAGCAAGGCCAAGGTGTCTCTGGTGCTGAGCACACCTGGATGTGTTTGAGGAATGCAAAGGGCCAAGGCCTGAGCCCCAGGGCCTGGCCAGGCAGATCCTGTCCCGCCCTCCTTGCTCAGGGCTCTTGCTGGGATGGGCACTGGCATGTGGGGATGTGCAATGCCAGGGACAGGAGCATGGGGCGGCCCCTGCCAGGCTGCTGAGCAGGGACAAGGAGGCAATGAGGCTCCAGGCCTGCAAGGGTCACTTGTCCCCTCGTGGCCTCAGGCCCAGGGCCAGCAGCCATGGCCAAAGTGCTGCCCAAGTTGGCTCTGGCAGGGCTGTCTCGCAGCTGCTGCCCATCCCTGTGCCCTGTGCAGCCCAGGCTGTCCCACGGTGTCCCTGCCCTGCGCCTCTGTCCCTGCAGGCTGTCGGCATCCCCCGGCTGCCCCACCTGGCTGGGCCCTTCCTTTGCTGACAGCTCTGCCTCCTGCCTGCCTCTGCCTGCCCACACAGAGCCTGGGGCTGATACCAAAAGGGTTCATTCAAGTTTTACCCTGCCTGCGAACTTTCAGTGCATGAACAAGGCATGCAGGGGCTGCTTTCCCAGCAAGGATGGTTGGAAGAGAAGATGAAGACATCTGGCTCAAGGGTGCAGGGATAGAGAAAACAAGGACTGAATCTGGGAACTTGGGGTGGGTTTTATGGAAATGGATAAATTTTAATTCACATTTAGTGACTGTATAGAAGCAACACGCTGGTAGAATTACATGTCCATGTGAAGTTGGGAGTTATCCCTCACTAGAGCTCAGGCCTGAATAAATGACATCCTCTGAAATAGCAAATTCGTGTACAGGGACAAATCAGCTCTGTGCTCAGTGGAGTGGAGACTGAGGACAGCAGAGGAGCCCTGGGAGGGATTGAAGGGAGGTTTCAGAGATGGTGGATCCTTTTGGCATAAAAGAAAACAGACAGAGGGAGAAATAATTAATGCAAAGGGCAGATAGGGAGAGCCAGACAGAACACAAACAGAAAGGAATTTCCCTGCCAGGGCAGGGCTGTGGTGCAGCATGTCCCCCAGCAGGAGCCTGTGTGTGGGCAGGCAGAGGCAGGCAGTCGTGTCCCTCAGTGGGAGCCATTAAAACTACAAGAAAATTTGTAGTCTAAATTTACCTTTGAGTTCTTGAGAAGTTTTTTCAAGACACTCTCAAGGACTGAGTCTGATGTAAACAACAGCAAAGCCCTGCGAGGGTGATTTAAGTTTTCCTAGTCCAGTTATGGAGAATGATTTCAGAGAGCAGTAATAAAATACACATTCCTATTTTAAAGGGTGTCTTTTATTAAATTTCTCTTTAGAGCAGAGGTGATTGCAGCATTCTGTGATTGATATTGACCCAGGGTCTCTCCTCAGCAGCTCCGGCCTGCTCACAGAAGCCGTTCCTGGAGCTCTGACCCAGTGTGGACAACCTTGCTCCACATTGCCCAGCCCCATCCTGTCTGTCCTCACTGCCCTGGGCCCTGCTGTGCTTGCACAGCTGGCTGCACCCAGCCTAAGTGGGGTTTTCCCTTTCTGTACTTTTTGCAGCAATCTCAAACTGCTGAGTTTCCCCAGTGCAAACAGACCCAGTGCTCAGGTGTGTGCCAGCCCCAGGTGCCACCAAAGGCACTGCAGAGCTGCCCTGGGCCAGCTGTGAGGGTGGATCATCAGCCCAAGCTGCACTGGGCCCCTGCAAGGGGCTGTGGCCATGGGCACTGCACTGACCCCACTGCTGGGTTTGGCTGCCACAGCCACCGTGAGAAAGGAAACTGTCCTTGGAAGCACTGGGGAGGACTGGGACATACTGGGGAACACTGGGAGCGCTGTGGGAGACACTGGGACACACTGGGAGTGACACTGGGGAGGACTGGGACATACTGCGAGTGATACTAGGGGATACAGGTGCAAACTGAGGACACTGGGGCCATTGCGGGGAAGACTGGGGACACTGGGGCATCCTGTGCATGACACTGGGGGGAAACTGGAAGGGACTGCGAATAAACTCAGGTATACTGGGAGAGACTGGGCTGTACTTGGAGGGAGGGGAGAAGTTTAATGGGCTGTTCCCGCGTTTGCCACATCCCATTTGCCGAGACTCCCGCCCATCACCGCCCGAAGCCAATCAGCGCCAGAGATCGGAGACTCGGGGCCGGTGCCTACGGTAGCCACAACTCCCGTCATGCCCTGCGGCCCAATTGAGCCCCATTGGAGCCGGGACTACAACGCCCGTCATGCCCGCGCTCCACAGAACATCCAGGATCCGCCTCCCCTTTGTCCCTTAAGTATCCCCCCAGACCCTCCAGGATCCCTCAGTGCCCCCTCAGTGCCTTTCAGGACCCCCGAAAAGTGTCCCTAGATCCCCTCAGTGCTCCCGACCCCACAGATGCCCGATACAGCCACTTCTGGGAATTCATCTCCTCTCCTCTCCCGCAGAGCCCCTCATGACAAGTCCTGTGCCTAAAACTGCTGCCTTGCCCTGCACCCTAAAGAGCCTTTTTAGAGGTCCTCGAACTCCTCACAACTTCTCTCAAACCTTTACGTTCCCCCGAGGATCTCAAGTCGCGGCTCAGACGCAGGAGTCTCCCCGAAGAGCCTTCCCGGACCCCCAAACAAAGCGTTGGAGCCACTTCCGGGACTACGGCTCCCATCATGCTCTGCGGCACATATCCAGCCCTGTTCCAGCCGGGACTTCATCTCCCGTCATGCCCCGCGCTTCCACTGAGAGCCATTGCAGCTGCGTCTCGAACTCCCGTGATGCTCCGCGGCCCCGTTAAACTGTATTAGACCCGCGCTTACAACTGCCATCACCCCCGCGCCCCACAGATCCCCGTCAGGGCCTCCCAAGGGCCCGCCCGGACCCCGAAGGGCCCCAAATTCCCCTCCCTGACCTCCAACGGCCACCCTGGACCCCCAAGTGCTGCTCCGACCAAGAACTGTCCCTCAGAATCCCTGAGAGCCCCACCAAGTGCCCACCCGGCTCCCCCAGGTGTCCTCCAGACCCTCAAGTTCTCTCTGAATTCCCACCCCAGACATTTAAAACTGCCCCAAATGATCCCCAGAAATGTCACCAGGGACCCCAAAGTGCCTCCCTTGACCCTTTCTGAGAAAAACATGATAAAAAAGGTGACAAAATCACTCAAATATTACTAGTTACCATTAAGAGGAATAAATAAATAGCTAATGGATATTAACGAATGAATGAAGGGAATTGTATTACTTAGAACCAATGACCAATAATTTCTCATTTGCATGCTAACCCCGATGTCATTTGCATGGCAACTTGATTATCCCCTTGTCCAGGTTTAGAGCAAATTTGGGGAAGAATCCCCCAAAAGAGCTCTGGTGGGAAAAGCAGATCCAATTGGCCCCTCCCCACAACTGGTCCAGGAGGAAAAAATACCTCCTTGGAGAAAGGTGGAAAAAAACGTATTGTTTATTAAACAATAAGACCAAAACAATATCAAACAACGATACCCCTTGCCACTCTAAAAGAGATGACAAACTGAGAAAACCCCGGGTTCAAGCAACAGCTCACTCAGTCTCTGATCAGTCCCTCCTTTGCTGGAATTGTCGCAGGCCAGGCCCGGCCCGGTGGGCCACAGGTGCAGCTGCCGGTGCTCTCCTGGGTGTTCAGGCCAGAGCAGTTTCAAGAGGTCCAAAGAAAAAGGAAAAAAAAAAACAGTCCAGGGAACCTCTTTGCCTCAGCTAGCTAACACTAACTAAAAAGCAAAAGAAGAGCTCTATCCCGCTGTCTGTCCGCAGACAACACAGTCCAGGAGCAGGAATGTGGAGGAGTGAGTGCAGTGTCTGAAAACAAACTGCGCGCTTCTTCTCTCCCCCCCTTCACTCTCTGGAACACTCTTAAAGGTACAAAACTTATTCTTATTCAACATAAACAGAATGAGACGACTGGGGATAAAAGCATCATATAGTCAACCCAGGACACCCCTCCTCTTCACCATCCCGGGTGCCATCCTCCAGGAAGCAGCAGGGTGCCACTTGACAAAAAGGGGAATTCCCAACCATCAACAACAGGTAGTTAACAAAAAACTATTAACAACAGGTGATTACAACAACAAACAGTTAGAACTCCACCCTGGCAACAACTGGCCCAACCTGTGAACTCGGCAACCTTTTAATAAAATGGGAAACTTCTCTACTCATAACAGAATGACATCACCAAGAGGGTTTTGTGACATCACTGAGGGAGTTGTGCTGTCACACAGCTTCTGTGACATCATAGAGTAGGGTGTGTGGCCATAGAGGAGATCCTGCCATCATAGAGGGTGGCTCTGTGACATGAGAGAATGGGTTGTGACATCACTGGGTGGCTGTGTAACATCATAGAGCAGGCTGTGACATCACAGACCAGATTCTGACATCACATTGTGGCTTTCTGACATCACAGAGTCTTTTGTGACATCACAGTGCAACTGCCTGACATTCCAGGCTAACATCCCAGAGTTGGCTCTGTGATATCACAAGGGTGCTGTGTGACATCACATGTGGCTATGTGACATCAGAGGGGCTGTGTGAAGTCACTGGGGAGGTCACTCTGCCCCAGCCCCCTCACAGCTCCCCCCAGAGCAGTCCAACCCTGCCCGTGCACAGCGGGGTCCCCTGTACCCCCGGGTCCCCCCGGCCCCGCAGCCTCCCCCAGAGGATGTTCCACGAGATCGACCCCAGAGCCTGACACAGGGACGGGGGGCCGGGGCCCTGGGGGTGGCACAGGGGGACAGGGACCCCCTGGCAGCATCCCCGTGTCCCCCAGGGCCAGAGCCTGGGCCAGGGCTCCTTCACCCTGTTACCAACGAGGCCTTGAGAGCGCTGAAAAACCCCTGGCAAGGGATCAGCCAAAACCAGATTTAATATTAAGGGACAGCAGCACAAAGTTCCTTGGCAAGAGTCACTCTGCTCCTGACTGGACACTTCAGGCACACCAAGGAAACAAGGAACAACAAAACCAAACCAAATCCAGGCAATCAAATCCAAAATGAACTGAGAACTGTCCCTGTGTGTGTGACACAAGGACATTGAGGGCAAGGATAAAAGGAATATGGCCAAAGAGCTGAACAGAGTTCAAATTACAGGACTTGACTTATATCTTAACCTTAACTGATACCTTCAACTTCATAATTTAGCAAAAGAACAGCACTTAACAATATTTAACCTAACTTATATCCTATGATTTCATGATTAAACAGTGGAATATCACATAACAATAGCCATCTTACCTTATAACTAATATTAAACTTAATGACTTAGGAAAAAAACAATTCTTAGAAACATTTCAGTTAGCTTAGACTTCGTGGCTTAAACTTCACTTACAGGCCTGACAGACTCAGCTATCCAAGACACTCAAACCCCTCAGAGAGCAGCATTTCTGCCACATTTCCCCAGCACAGGCACTCCTGTGTGCACACAAAGTGTCGGTGCAAGGCACCTGTGAGCAATTCCCCTGAGGGCAGGAAATGCTCCCTGTGGATCCTTTGGCATCTCCCCAGCGGGTGAAGGGTTGAGCCTGGAGGAGTGGGGGGATCGGCCCAGGCTCCATCGTTGTTCAGGATCCCCGAGTGCAGCAAACGGGAGAGTTCCCACCTGGGAGAGGCCCCACTCAGGGGGAGTCGCTGGCCCAGGAAAGCTCCAAGGGCTCCTTTTGGAGCACTGTTTGCAGGGCCCCAAGAGAGGGGCTTCAGTCCCAGCAATGGTTCATCCTGGCTGCACTTGGCATCAGCAGCTTTCTTTGGCAGTGTGAGAACAGGGATGTTGTGCCACTCAGGGAACACAAACAGGTCCCAGGGCTGCTCCTACAGAAACCAGGGGCTGGTTGGGCAGCAGCAGTGCCTGGAGCAGACAGTGTTTGTGATGAGCTGCAGAGGAGCTGAGCCCAGGGGCTGTTGGCCAAGGCCAAGGCCCAGGGAGCATTTCTCATCTGGCAGGGCCCTCCTGTCCTGGCTGGTCTACCCTCTTTCTCCTTCCACCAATTGGATTTTCTCTCCCACCAGGCCCCCTGGTGAAGAGCCTGGCTCTGTGTTCTCCATCCCCTCCTCACTTGCACTGCCAGGCTGGGATGAGGAGCCCCTCAGCCTTCCCTGCTCCAGGCTGGACCAGCCCAGCTCCCTCAGCCTCTGCTCACAGCCCAGGGGCTCCAGCCCCACCTTGGAGGCCCTTCCCAGACCCTGCTCCAGATGCATGTATCTTTCCTGCCCTGGGGAACCCAAACCAGGCCCCAGTGACCTGGATAATCCCCATCCTTGATGTCCTGGTCACACAGCCCTGGCCCCTTGTCCCCTGTCAGGCTCTGGGGTGGAACATCCTTTGGTGGAGGCTGTGGCTCCAGGTGGGCCGGGGGGATCCCGGGGGACCCTGCTGGGCATGAACAGCATTGGACTTGTTGGGAGAAACTGAGAGGGGGAGCTGGGGCAGAGTGACCAACCCAGTGACCTGACACAGCCCTGCTGGGATGTCACACAGTGCCTCTGTGATGTCACAACCAACTCTGTTATGTCAGTCTGCTCTGGAATGTCAGATACCTTCCCTGTGATGTCACAGAGGCAGTCTATAATGGCTTTTTGATGACCTCACATAACCCACTCTGTGATGTCATAGCCCACTCTGTGACCTCATGTTACCAGATGATAAATTGTCTCCACCAGCTGAGCTCACACCTGGAGCTTGTTCTCCAAAACCCCAGGCCTGTGGAAACTACACAGTGCCCATTGTGTGAGAAGGGAACTGGAAATTCACCATCCTGAGTGTCCTGCCAGCTCAGCCAGGCCCACTGGAACATTGGGGTTAATGAGCACCAGGGACCACCAGAGACCCCCAGGACAGAAGAATACATGGGTAAAGGGGAGAGGATGATTTTGGGGAAATGATTATCATATGTGTGTTTAGTCCAGAACAATCAAAGAATATGTGTGCAAGATACAGAATATAAACAGAAACTTTCCTGTACTCAGCATGCATGGCTTTGGAAGAAGCTATCCCCGTGCATCCAGCTGAATAAAGAATGCTGCTTCTTTATGCTACATTGGTGTTAAGGAGGTTTCTGGTTTACTGAAGTTTTGGTAACACTCCCGCTTCCAAGGAAAGCTCAGTCTGCTGCTGTTCACAAACAGAGAAGGGCTGGTGGCAGATGTGGGGCTCAGAGGCTGCCTGGGGCACAGTGACCATGGAATAATCAAGTTTTCAAAGTTCTGTGAAAGAAGGAGAGGCGGGAACAAAACTTCCACACTGGAATTAGGAAGGGCAGACTTTGGCCTGTTTAGGATGCAGATTTGGGGAGTACCAAATCAGGTCATGATTTTTTTAAGAGAAACAGCCCTTAAAAACAAAGGGGTCCAGGAAGGATGGGCACATTTCAAGAAAGTAATCTTAAGGGGGAAGGAGCTGCCTGTCCCAGTGTGGCAAAAGATGAGCTGGTAAGGAAAATGACTGGCGTGGCTGCCCATGGAGCTTTTGTGGGAAGTCAGGGGAAAAAAGAGCATCACCTTTAGATAGAAAGTCAGACAACTTAGGAATTGTTTAAGGATTTTGTAAGGTCATGCAGAAAGAAAAGTTTTGATGTGAAAGCTAAATTAGAGTTTAAGTAGGACACTTCTGTGAAAAATAATAGAAAATATTTCTATAAATAAATTAATAGCAAACAATGGGATAAGGAGAACCTCTACTCTTTATTGCATACAGTGGAGAAGATAGTAACTAAAGATAAGGTAAAGGCTGATCTACTTAACACCTTGTTTATCTCAATTTTCAATATTAGGACAGGTTGTCCTCAGGACAAGTGTTCTCCTCAGCTGGTAAATGGGCACAGGGAGCAGAACAGCCCCCCTGTAATCCAGGAGGAAGCAGTTGGTGACCTGCTGAGCCACTCAGATGCTCACAGGTATGGGGATTGGATGGGATCCATCCCAGGGGGATGAGGGAGCGGTGGATGAGCTCCCCAAGCTGCTCTCCATCATTTACCATCAGTGCTGGCTCAGCAGGGAGGGCCCAGAGCACTGGAGGTGCCAGTGTGAGCCCATCCCCAAGCAGGGCTGGAAGGAGGATCTGGGGAACTCCAGGACTGTCAGCACTTGGGTGTCCGGCAAGGTTATGGAACAGATCACCCTGAGTGCCATCACAGGGCACCCACAGGATGGCCGAGGGATCAGAGCCAGCCAGAGTGGATTTAGGGGTGGCAGGTCCTGCCTGACCAACCTGGTCTCCTTTTATGACCAGCTGACCCACCTGTGGATGAAGGAAAGGCTGTGTCTATCTGGACTCCAGCAGAGCCTTTGACTCTGTCTCTGACAGCATTCCCTGGAAAAGCTGCAGCCCACGGCTTGGGCAGGTTCCCTCCTCGCTGGGAGATTTAAGAGCTGGCTGGAGGCTGGGCCCAGAGAGTGGTGGGGATGGTGCTGCACCCAGCTGGTGTCCAGGCACTGGTGGTGTCCCCCAGGGATCTGTGCTGGGCCCAGTCCTGTTTAATATCTTCACTGATGATCTGAGTGAGGGGATCGAGTCCACCATTCAAAAATTGCAGATGGCACCAAGCTGGACGTGAGTGTGGATCTGCTGGAGGGCAGGACAAGAAGACACAGCCTTAAACTGCACCAGGGGACGTTTAGGCTGGACAATAGGAAGAAGTTCTTCACAGAATGGATGAGTGGGCATTGGAAGGGGCTGGCCAGGGGGGAGGTGGCAGAGTCACTGTCCCTCTCCAGTGGCACTCAGTGGCATGGTCTGGGTGACAAGGCAGTGTTAGGACATTGGTTGGACTTGATGATCCAAAAGTTTTTTCCAGCCTATTTGATTCTGTCACTCTGTGATGATTGGGACACCCCGGGGCCATTGTGACGCTGCAGGGCCTTGTGGAACTAATTGGACCATGGTGACACCGTGCAGCCCCATAGAACCAGGGGTCCGTTGTTGTGCTCCGGGGCCATATGGACCCAGAGAGTGCACTGTGACACTGTGAGTCCTTGTGGGACACAGAGGCCATTGTGACACTGCAGGGCCTCGAGTAACCAAGGGGTTTCACCATTTTGGCACTGCAAAACCAAGGGCACCATTGGGAGACTCCAGGGCCGAGAGGAGCCAAGGGGCCATTGTGACACTGTGGGGCCTCGTGGAACCAAGGGGACATCGGGAACTGCAGGATCCTGTGTAACCAAGGGGCCACTGTGACATGATGGGGACTCAAGGAATCTGGAATAATGTGACACTGTGTGGCCTCGTGGAAACAAGGAGTCCGTTGTGACGCTGAGGGGACTTCTGGAACCACAGAGACCATGGTGACAGTGTGGGACCTCATACCACAGAGACCATGGTGACAGTGTGGGACCTCATGTGACCATGGGGTCATTGTGACACCATGAGGCCCCATGGAACCAAGGGGCCACTGTGAAACTGTGGCACCAACGAGAACATTGTAACACTGTGAAGCCCCATGGAAACAAGTAGTCCATTGTCACATTTTGGGGCCCCACAGAACCAAGGAGACCATTGTTGCTCTGCATGGCCTCATGGAACAAAGGAGACCAGTGTGACAGTGCAGCGCCTGGTGTAACAAGGAGGCCATTGTGACAATGAGAGGCCCCATGGAACCAAGGACATCTTTGCAGATGACACCAAGCTGGATGTGAGTGTTGATTCTGTGAGAGCATAGGAGGGCTCTGCACAGGGCCCTGGACAGGCTGGATCCAGAACCCAAATCCACCAATGTGAGATTTAGCAAATCCAAGTACCAAGTTCTGCACTTCGGCCACAGCAACCCCTGCAGCACTACAGGCTGGGGACAGAGTGGCTGGACAGCAGCCAGGCAGAAAGGGACCTGCAGGGACTGATGGACAGCAGGCTGGACATGAGCCAGCAGAGTTCCCAGGTGGGCAAGAAGGCCAATGGCTCCTGGCCTGGATCAGGAACGGTGTGGCCCGCAGGACCAGAGCTGATGTGCTCAGCACTGATCTGCCCCCAGCTCTGCACTTAGACATTGCTGCTGCAGCTCCAGAATAGGGAACACAAGGGGATCACTGCAGAAAACTTTGCTGGGAGATCCTTTAGCTCCTTTAAAGACACCAAGAGCACAGCCCCTCACTGACACAGTCTGTGGGCACAGGAAAGGTGCAGAGAACCAAAATGAGAAATGGCTCAAACAATGGTTTTACTTTGTGGACAATATTAAAAAACTAAAACACAGGGGTAAAAAGAACAAATCCAAAAGAACTATCAAAGATTATTTATATTACAAATTATTTATATTACAAATTATTCATATTACTTGGCCTGTTCCTGCTGCAGCCCCGGCACTGCCACCCCCAGGGCTGTGCCTGGCCCCGAGAGCACTCAGGCCCTACAGCAACACCAGGGCCACCAGGGCAGCGGGGCAGGGCCACGGCAGCAGCACTGGCAACACCAAGTGCTGCTGCTGCTGGGCACAGCTGCTGGGCCAGCCCTGATCTGCCCCCAGCTCTGCACACAGACATTGCTGCTGCAGCTCCAGAGAAGGCAACCAAAGGGCATCTCTACAGAAAACTTTGCTGTGAGATCCTTTAGTTCATTTAAAGCCACCAAGAGTGCAGCTCCCCATTGAAATGGGCTGTGGCCACAGGGAAGTTGGAGGGAAACAAAAAGAGAAATGTCACAAGGAATTACATTTATTTGTAGATAATATGAAAAAAGTAAAACAAAGAAAAAGAACGTCCAAAATGAAAACAAACAGAAGTATAAAAGATTAATTTTATTACATTTATTTGTAGAAATTGGCAAGCATTTCAACGTTTCTGAAAGCATCCAGTCATCATTGTCTGCACTGCAGCCTTGAGCTCCTGGTTCCTCAGGCTGTAGATGAGGGGGTTCAGGGCTGGAGGCACCACCGAGTACAGAACTGACACTGACATATCAAGCGATGGGGAGGAAATGGAGGGGGGCTTCAGGTGAGCAAATGTGCCAGTGCTGATAAACAAGGACACCACAGCCATGTGAGGGAGGCAGGTGGAAAAGGCTTTGTGCTGTCCCTGCTCAGAGGGGATCCTCAGCACAGCCCTGAAGATCTGCACATAGGAGAAAACAATGAACACAAAACAGCCAAATGATAAACAAAGACTAACTACAATGAGCCCAAGTTCCCTGAGGTTTGATTGTGAGCAGGAGAGCTTGAGGATCTGAGGGATTTCACAGAAGAATTGGCCCAGGGCATTGCCATGGCACAGGGGCAGGGAAAATGCATTGGCTGTGTGCATGAGAGCATTGAGAAAGGCACTGGCCCAGGCAGCTGCTGCCATGTGGGCACAAGCTCTGCTGCCCAGGAGGGTCCCGTAGTGCAGGGGTTTGCAGATGGACACGTAGCGGTCGTAGCACATGATGGTAAGAAGGGAAAGCTCTGCTGAGATGAAGAACATAAAGAAAAAGAGCTGAGCAGCACATCCAGTGTAGGAGATGTTCCTGGTGTCCCAGAGGGAATTGTGCATGGCTTTGGGGACAGTGGTGCAGATGGAGCCCAGGTCAGTGAGGGCCAGGTTGAGCAGGAAGAAGAACATGGGCGTGTGCAGGTGGTGGCCGCAGGCTACGGCGCTGATGATGAGGCCGTTGCCCAGGAGGGCAGCCAGGGAGATGCCCAGCAAGAGGCAGAAGTGCAGGAGCTGCAGCTGCCGCGTGTCTGCCAGTGCCAGCAGGAGGAAGTGGCTGATGGAGCTGCTGTTGGACATTTGCAGTGTCTTGGCATGGGGATCTGTAAAAAAAGTAATCATGGAATAATTGGGTTTGGAGAGGACCTTAAATATCCCAGCACAGCTTGGGGGCACATTCCACACACTCCCTACCCAGGGCTCTGCTGCCTGGAGCTGTCCCTGCCAGCAGCTGCTTCCCTGTGCCCAGGGCTGGGCCCTGCCAGTGCTGCCAGAGCTCAGCCCAGTCCTGGGGGCTCAGCTCTGCCCTGCAGCCCCCTCCCAGCTCTGGCACTGCCCAGGGACAGCTCTGGACCTGCAGGCTCTGATGGCAACGTCAAAGCAACCCTGAGGAGGCTGGATAAACAAGACAAAATGCAGCTTCTAAGGGGCCCTGTGCTGATTTCTGTCACTGCCTGGTTTAGCAACATCTGAGAAATTTTTTTTTTTCTCATCCTGGACTGCCAGATGAATATCTGTGTGCAATTTCCCATCAAGACAACCCAGAGCAGTACTTTAAAAAAGCAGGATTTTCCCTTTTATGCAGTCCCAGCCTCGCTCCGCTCCCTGCATAATCTACTTGGAAATGTTCTGCAGTTAAATGTCATGCTGGGAGCAGTCCTGAACCATGCAGCATCCTCCCCACACAAGGAGAACACTTCCAAGCCTTACCAGCTATCTCCTCCCAGCCAGATCTTGTCCCCCAATGCTGGAAGCAGCTGCCAGGGCTGGCTGAGAGCTGTCCCTGGCAGGCAGCAGAGTCTCTGCCCCAGCACAGCGCCCTGGGCTGCAGGACCCTGCTCTGCAGGACAGCCCTGGGCACCCCTGGCTGCTCTGCACAAGAGACAATCAGAGAATGTACTCACAGGGTCTGTAGGCATTGGGATGTTCCAGCTTGAGGAGATGGCTCCAGGAGCTGCAGCTGCATTGTCCTGCAGCCAGAGGTTCCTGTGCCAAGGGCTGGCAGTGATTGTGCCCCAGGCACTTCTCAGCACCTTCCCAGCCCTGACTGATTGAAGCTCTCTGTGCCTCTGTGCTGTGCCCAGGGTGGCTGCAGGCAGTGCCTCAGCCCTGCTGGGCTGGCAGAAGAGCTGCTCATCAAGAGAAATGTGCTTTTGAAGCTCTTCATGGTTAACAGGAGCTGCCTCTGTGCCAGAAGCCCAGCCCAGCTCATCAGCACAGACACAGCACAAGGACTTTAATGAGCCTCTGGGACTTTGTGCCCAGGTGCTGAACATCAGTCCCTGAGAGGGAGCTGAAGAAACCTCTCCAGAACTCCAAGGCAGAATCCAACTCCAAAGTTTCTTGCACTTTTAATGGGTCCCACTGAGGTTCACGACTGAGCAAGTGTCCCCAGGCCCCAGGCAGAGCAGAGAACTGGAGGCAGTGATGACAGGTGGGGACAAAGAGAAGCCAAGTCTTGGTGACCTGGAGCACAGCAGCAGGGTCTGTGCCACCAAGGGCTGTGAGGAGACACCTTGTCCTGAGGCCCTGGGGCCTCCTGGCACAGCCCCAGCCAGGCTGGGCACTGTCAGCCCCTTGTCCTGCCCTCAGCATCCCCCCTAGCCCACATCCCAGTGGCCTCAAGGATCTGCTGGAAGGAGTCCCTGGGGAGCCTTGCTCAGCAATGGCCCTGGAGGCTCCTTAATGCTCCCTGCAGGGACTGCACGCTTTTCAAAGCACTTTGGGTTTTGCTTTTGCCTTGAAGTCTCTGAGAGGTTTATGCAATCCTGGCCTGCAATTATCTGCTGTAATTAGCCCCTGGAGAGGCTTTGTCAGTAACAACACTCATTGTGGCTCATTAATGCTTCAAGGTACTTCAGTTGTTTGAAGGTACTTGGTGTTTCCCTTTTGATGGACTCTCTAAGAGGTTTGTGCACTCAAGGCCCCAGTTATCTGCTTTACTGAATCCCTTGAGAGCTTTGTACTGACACTCAGTGTGGCTCATTAATGCCTTGAGAAACTCAAGGTTTTTAAGGTACTTTATGGATTTAAGAATACTTTTAGGTACTTTTAAGAATCTTCCTTCCCATGCTGAGTCTCTGAGAGGTTTTTGTGCCATCCTGGTCTCCAATTCTCTCCTCCAAAGGGTCCATGAGGAGCTTGTGTTGGGTATCTTCCCCCTTTCTGTTTTACAACAAAGATGGAACTGAAATAATTTTGTAATACTTTCTAAAAGCATCCAAACAAGCATGGGAATTAACAATACAGCAACAATCAGTAAGAAAATTAATAGTCCTGTTTTAGCTAGACATCATCCAACCCTTTTTTCCCCTGGATTGGAAGAGTTTATTGAACCAGTCTTTGTTTTCCACTTGAAGCTTCTTGAACCCTTCCTTCAGTACCTGAATGCTCTTGTGGATTGACTTGCTGCAGCTGAAGAGGTTCATGCAACATATCCCTCAGAGTCTACACAGCCATGCCCATGTGCCCAGAGTAAAAACTCTTTCTCTGTTCTGCAAGGTGGCATGTCTGATGGTCTCTATGTCTGAGACCAGGTCACTCAATGTGAGAGAGGTAGCATTGGTTTGCTTACTTAACAGGCACCCAAGATGGTCTAATTGTCCTAAAGCTTTAGCTGCAGCCACCCAAGGTAGTCCATATTGAGGGTGCTACCATCCAATACCTGGATTAAAGCTTGCAAAGCCATGTCTTTGATATCATCCAATACTTCTCTGGGGATACCTGCTGCTTGATCATCTGGTAGGCTGTGTTGTCCTTCTCCAGCTAGATGGTTGATTGTCCATTCAGATCTTGCCTCATTATTAGCATTATCTGCTATTATTGATTTAGTAAACACTTCCATCCCCCTTCCCACAGGGTGTATTCTGTAGGTGACAACAACATGGTCATAATACATTTTAAATCATAGGGGGTTAAGACGTGCTGTAAACATGGCCCTAATTAAGCCATTAAAACAAGGTAAGTCCTTCCTATGGTCTTTAGCTGCCCTACACAGATCCTTGATTTCACCATAAACCAATGGCTGATACCTGGGATTCTGCCCCCTTCTTTTATAACATACAGGGGCAATGAGGAATTTTGAGACCATATGCCAGTCTTCTTACTTTCCCAGGGATCTTCTGGGGTTGAGGGGAAGGTGGCTCTGAGGAGTCCAAACTGTCTTCCGGGGAGGAAGAATGACTTGGAGGAGAAACATTTGGATTAGAAATAGTGTGACAGTTGGGCTTAGCACCTTGAACATAGGGTTATATTGTTGCCAGAGGGTGATGCAAAAGGCGTCAGGTGTTGGGGAGGAAGGGCCTTGACCTAGGATGGCAGACTTCCAGGCTGGCCTTCTGGAGGCATGGCCCAGGGTACTGGGGGAGTGATTGACCGTGGAGGCATAACCTGTGGTTGTGGGGGTGAAGTCTGGAGGTTCATTCAGGGTGGAAGAGAAGGTTGTGGTAGCAGGAAGTGGAGCAGCCAAGATGGAGAGAAGATGGTCAGGGTGAGGGAGATCTGGAAAATTTTTAATGATCCACTTCATGATTGATTTTAATTTGTTCTTTGAAGATATTTGGTCACGATCAGTGAGAATTAACTTAAAACATCCATATATGCACCTTTCTACTTTGGACATCCAGCTACCCATTTTTCTCTTTCTCCGCCTTAGGTAGAACAGCCACTGGAACAGCCTAAATCAGTTATGGGATGTGGATGCATATTGTAAAAACACAGTAGCAAAATGGGCATTAATTGTCCTGTATTTCCCCAAACCCACCTGCAATCCTACGCAGGTGAAACTGTCATTGTCCCTGTGGATCCTGGCTGAGGTCACTCGAAGCAATGATGAATCTGCTGGCCTGGCACAATCCAAAATCCCGGGGAGCACTGGCCTATCCATCAGCTAACCCCAGCTGACATGACTGAATGTCAGGGTCCCTGTTTGTGCACCAAATGTCACAATGAAGGTGGCTCTGACAAACCTTTCTGGTTCCCCAACTTCAGGGCAAGGGTGGTGAAAATGAAAAGGAGCAGATGCTGGGGAAGATGAAACAGGAAAGCCTTATAAATATGATTGCCTGGCAAAAGATTTTGAGAATGGAGAAACTGTAAGTGAGATTGAAATGAAAGCAAGCTTTTAGATACCAAGCCTTAGTTACTGAACAACTGGAAAACAATGGTATGGCCGGCTGAAGGTAATCTTTTGATGTACCAATTCCCTCTGCTTGCAGACAGGTCCAAGGGTCAGAGCAGACCCTACTAGCTTGGCAGAAGAGGTCCAAATGGTAGTTTTTAGGGTTTAAAATATAACACAGTATGGCAATGTAAAGTTTCTTATAGGCTGTATGTAAATGCCATAAGATTTGTATCTTGTACTAGAGTGGTTAGTGAAAATTAGAATATGTGTCACAGAAGAAGATTTATTGTATTGTAACGGGAACTCCTCTCCTCTTTTGGACATCCATTTTGGGCGCCTCTTTTGAGCTCCTCTTTTGGGCCTGCTCCGAGCAGTGTCTGGCAGCTCCAAACAAGGCCCCTGCACCCACACCTGTTGGGATCTCTAGCTGGTCAGATTGACCCTGAGAAAAGTTCAAAAGTTTCTTTTCCCAGCCCAGCGCTTGAAGAAGGAGTCAGGGCTCTTCATTTCTCCATCTTAAGGTTGTTTATTTTATGTTATCTGTAAAAACTTTTCTCCTGCCCTGCCGAGGTCAGCTCAACAAGACAGTCCGAGGCATTCTGCCTGCCCCCAGGGCAGTGTTATGTCTTTATACTAAAAACTACATGTACAATGTTTACAATTACTTTCCAAAACCTATCACCTATGTTAGACAGTGAGCTTCTACTCTAAAGCAATCTCTAAGTGCCAACATCACAGCAGAAGATGGAGGCCAAGAAGAAGAAGGAGAAAGGCTGGATACACCCAGTTCCCTCCATCCTGCCTCCTGAACCCCCATACCAAAAATTCTAAAATCTACTTTTCTCCCCTGTGCTAACTTCACTGATATTCTACTTAACCTCTTGTGCCCTGCTGACCTTCATACAATGTTGGTAATTTGCTCCTCCATGGGTCATAATCAAAACCACAGGCATTTTGGACTCTGTGCCAGGGTCTTTGAGACCCCTGGCAGGGGTCTTGGTGCTCAGGACAGCCAGAGGGATGTCCTGGGTCCTGACACACACCCTTTGCAATAAACCACAAGTTCAAGACCTGGCTTCAGAGATCTATCATCTCCATCCATCCCAACTGTCCTACCCCCTGATGCTCCTACAAGCAGGATCAATGGAGTTACCAAAAAAAACTTTAGTAACAGGGTGAAAAACAATAAACATGGAGAAGTCGGGCACAGCATGAGGGGTGTGGGATCCAAATATCTGAGATAAAGGCGAAGCAACAATGTATACACTTGGGGGGTAGAACACTCTAGAACAAAAACCAAAGAGGGGAAACAAGTAACAAATAGGGGAGGAGAACTTGGACAACTTAGCATAACAACACTAAAGGCATATGAAGGAACCCTCAAGCTCACCCTAGGTTAAACAAATGATTCCCAGGGCTTCAAACTTGCACCCAGGTCTTCTAGGGTAAAATCTGGCTGACTCTGAGTTACAGCCAGGCTAACTCCCACACCGCTGCTTTGCTCTGGCCCCTTGGGACCATGTGACCCAACAGAGCCACAATGATGTCCTTGGTTCCACGAGGCTCTGCAGTGCCACAATGGCTCCTTCATTTCACAAGGCTAACAAATGTCACTTTGGTCCCCATGCAAAGGAAACCACAGAGCCCCCATGTTTCAGGAGTTGATGAACAGCAACCACCAGAGGCCAAGGCAAGCCTGACCTGTCTGTCCAGGCAGGTTTGCTTGGAGCAACCCTTGGATATTTGAAATTATGGATGTGGAGTCCTAATTTAAAACATTTGTGCATGGAGAAGAGGGATGGGTTTTTTTCATAAAAAGAAAAGCACAGAGCTCTTTCCAATGTTTGGGAAACAGGTGAGTGGTGCCCCTCAGGAGTCAAAGACCAGCCAGACTTGTCTGTCCTGGCAACTTTTGTCTGGCAGCAATCCTTGGATACACAGAAATTTGGAAGTGGAATCCAAATTTTGGCCATGCATGCCTGGAAAAAATGGACAGTTCTTTTCCATAAAAGAAGAGCCCAGAGCCCCAGTGTTTCCGGGGCAGATGGGAGCGGCCTTCCACATTCCAAGGTCCGCCAGACCTATCAGGTGATCCCTGAGAGACCAAGGCAGCCACACATATTTCATGTTCCCTTGCTTCCTCAGGGCCCTGCTGTGTCACAATGGCTCCTTGCTTCCATGAGGCCCTAAGGTGTCATAATGGCCCCTTGGCTACACAAGTCCTTAAAGGATCTTAATGGTCTCCATGGTTCCACAAGCCCAAGGCTGCACAGTGTCATAGTGGACTTTGGGTGTCCAATGGCCCCTTGGTTCCATTGGGGCCCAGTAGTGCAACAATGATTCCCTTGTTTCCACAACTTCCCATAGTGTCACAATGGCCCCTACCCTCCTTGAGGTCCTGCAGGGTCACAACGGTCTCCATGATTCCATGGGGCCTTGTAATGCCACAATGCTCTGCATTGATCCACAGTGCCCTGCAGGATCACAACAGCCCTTTGGCTCCACGAGGCCCTGAAATGCAGCAATGGCCTTTTGGTTCCACAAAGCCCTGCTGCTTCACACTGGTCCCTTGGGACCATGGGGCCCAACAGAGCCACAAAGATGTTCTTGGTTCCACAAGGCCCCATAGTGTCACAGTGCCCCCTTGGATCCATGGTACCCTGCAGGGTCACAATGTTCCTCTTGGTTCCTTAAGGCCCAACAGTGTAACAGGTTCCAAAAGGGCTTGCAGTGTCACCATGGCCCATTGGATCCACAATGCTCCGCAGTGTCACAATGGTCTCCATAGGAAGGAAACTAGTGAGCCCCAGTGGTGCAGGGGCAGTCACCAGAGAGGCAGTCACCAGAGACCATGTCTAGCCAGACTTGTGTCACCCTGATTTTTAAGATTTTCTAAGTCTTCTGATGTTGACATTCTTGTAGCGAACTTTCTCAACCACTTTCTGTAAATAACTCATTATTTTGCATTCCTTTATGGAGGAGGAGAGAGTTGAAGGGCTGTTGTTTTGACCAGTGTCATTGGAGAGGTGGCACTGTCACCTTCCAATCAGCTGTCACTTTTGTAAAACTATAAATGTTGGAGTCAGAAAACAAAATATCCCTTTTTCCTTCACCTTGAGAACAGTGGTGTGTGCTTCTGTTCTTTTGTGTTCTACAGTGAGATCTGGTGACCGCCTAAGTGTACTGCAGCCCAGGCTGAGACAGAGCGCAGATTGTCGGTGAGGTTGTATTGTTCCCCCTCTTTGGTGCTTTGTCTGTTGTTCTTGGGGTAATGGCAACCGCTGTGGGTTTCAAGGAGGATTCCCTCATTTTGGATGTCTGGACAGGGGTCCTGGAGTGGAAACAGGTTTCTGTTTCCTGGGATGATTTTGAGAGATTGTTTCTGTGGGCCTGAGAGCGAGAGCTCTTTTCGGACCCTGCGAAGGTGTTCTCCAGGGAGGCGCGGTTTCTCATGGGGGTGCGCCTCATGCAGGCCCTCTTTGATGATTGCACTGTAGAAGTGGGATCGCTGCTGATGCAGTGGAAGAAGTGTGAGGAGCTTTGGCAGGGGTCTGGTTCTTGCACCTCTCAGATTTCCCAGGGATGCTCTCCTGTCTCGGACGTGGACGAGGGAGAGTTTGAGTTTCTGTGTGATGTAGAGCCCTCCCCCTGGACCTAGGATGGTGTTTTGGGGAACAGGTCCAACTGGGGGATGGCTCTGTGGATTCGGCAGGTCATCCTTGCCTCGCCCTGTGCGGGCGGCAGGGCGGAGGGCGTGCTGTCCTCTCTTTGTGCCTTCCCGGCCTTTGAGGATCAGCCTCTGCCTCGGATGGAGTCTGATTCGGTGACAACTCTTTGTCCAAACTGCGGTGTTTCCACGACGTTCCCCCTGAGCACGGCAGGAGCAGGTCCAACCGCCTTCGAGTTGGGCTCATTGGTGGGGAGGGTGGCTTAACCCATCTCTGAGTCTGTGCAGTCTGCCAGGGATGCGCAGTCAGTGGAAGCCGTGGGGGTGTGGGGCCATGGACAGTGTTCCGTCTGGCCCCACTCTGGTGGGCAGGCAGCCCGCCCCACTCCACTTGGCCGGGGCAGTGCCCACTGTGGAGTCTTGCGGTTCAGGATGTGTCGACGGAAGGAGACCCAGACATCGGTTTGATCATCACAGGCCCCATTTTATTGATTAGTACGGCGGGTTAAATACAGTTAATAATAAGCTTCATACATATTGCAAAAGTTGAGCTCAGGATTGGTCAGCTTACATATCAGCATCTACGCCTACTTCTGCATTCCTATGGTTCTACTTTTGATACTTTTCACATATTCTCGGGATATATTCAGGACTAATCTCTACTCCCTCTCCTCATGTTGCAGCAAGGTCACTGCTGACCTTTCCTTTTAGCTTGCTGACTGCTGGCTTTTCTCCTTCAGCTTAACCAGCGGCATTATTTCAGCGTGGCCTTTCTCAACTAACCAATTATTAATAATACTCTCCACATTTCCCCCGTTTTCTTCTTGTGCAAGGAGATTAGTTTGCCATGTTTTTGCTATTGTACGGCTGACCATGTTTTGAATACAGTTAAAGATACAAGGCAAAATAAGCAAAAACAGTAAGATTATACCCAGCAGGCCTATAGCATAGATCACAAGGTTCCTCAGCCACGGTCCAAGTCCTAAGCCTTTAAGCCATTCGTCAATTCCTAAACCATCTTCTTCCTTAAGTTTGTGAAGTCCCTGTTGCAATTCTTTTATCTTAGTGTGAATGGACACCGAATGATCAGACAGATTCATGCAACACATTCCCTCAAACTCTTCACATCCATGCCCTTGTGCTAAGAGCAAAAAATCTACAGCAGCTCTATTCTGCAAAACAGCATGGTTAACACTTTGCACATCTGCCGTTAATATGTCTAGAATTTGTGATGTCTTGTTCAGCTCATCCCTTGCCCAGCATCCTAATTGTTTTGCTAAATTCATAGCTTTATTGGCAGATCCTCCTGGCAAGATAGTTGAAACCATCACTTGTTTGAATGTGCCCCAAAACCGTGGATCTCCTATCTTGCTGCAGTCTAAGTCATGTATGCTACGTTTTTTCCTGTTTGAATTTTGACTCAGCTGCATTAGCAAGGACACATTAGGGTGAAACAGTGACAATTTTCCCAAAAAACAGGGTCCACCCTGTGGTTTAGCTGGTATACCATTCCACGCCCTGTCTCCACAAATCAAAAATATTCCTGTGGGTAATTTCATTGGTGCGGTGATATTTGTGCTGTTACATTGACTGTAATGCTGTGGAGAGAATTCACTCACATTCAGGGATGAATCTAGGGTGGCCCATGTTTCTTTAGGTTGGTTTAAATTCTGAGCACCCAAAAGTCTGAAGCTAAACCATCCGCCAGCTGTAGTGTTAGATATGCTGGCATTCATACTTCCAAAAAGATCTAGTTCCTCAGGAGGAGAATGCAAAGAGGTGTTAAGTGATTGGATTAGTAAGCATTGACGATAGCCATCACTCTGACCTGCAGTATACCCTTGTTGCACTGGCAATGTGATGTTTGACATGTTAGACATACATAAGGTTTGGTTGTTTATCAAACTGCAAAATTCTCCAGGAGACCACACCGGAAGTCCCACCAGGCATGTTCGAAATGGGTTAGTGACTCCTCCAAGACTAAGACAAAGTGATGATTGGTTAGTTTGATTAGCAAGTGTCACCCATAAATTTTCCCTTGGTTGACTAAAGTGTGTTATTCCTACTGCTTCACTTGCTACAGCATTGAGCAGTATAAAAAGAACAAACCTCATTTTTCTTTCTGCTTGCTTTGCTTCTCACTTTCTTCCTTCTGCTTGTGTTGTTTTTCCTTTCTTCGCTGTCTTTTCCCTGGTTTGTTAGATTGTCTATTGTAAGGCTGAGTTAATTTTTGAATATACTGATCTAATTCTAAATCAGCATCCTTGCTCACAGGTATAGCATGAGGTAAGTTTGAAGGCAAATCAGCTTTACAGCGAGCTGCTATGATGCATGAGGCTTTATTAATTTCAAATATTCTAAGGTTTTCCTGCAACTTCCACCTAAGATATGCTATAATCACTTGTTCTTCACTCTCAAAAAGCTGTAATCCTGTCTGTCCTGGCAGGCCAGTACTTTGTTCAAGAGCTCTAACCCAGAAATAATTTTGAATCCACCTTCCAGAACAAGGGTTACACCATAAATAATCTACTGACCTCTGTGAATACCAATAAACCTGATTACAACCTGCACAATGCAAAGCTACCCATGCATAGCATTTATCATTATCCCTCTTGCAAACATAACAAGGAAGTGAATATAAGTAAGGACCAGTATGAAATTGTGGCTCTTCAATCCAAAGCAACCAATTCAATGGTGGTGAT
Source organism: Ammospiza nelsoni (assembly GCF_027579445.1). Lineage (NCBI taxonomy): Eukaryota > Metazoa > Chordata > Aves > Passeriformes > Passerellidae > Ammospiza > Ammospiza nelsoni. The sequence continues at coordinate 1,231,209 of NC_080661.1, read as the reverse complement.
CGCAAAGCCTCTTCTGCCCTTTTACTGTATGAGGCTAACAGCTCAAGGTCTCTCTTTAACACAAGACGTATCTTATTTCGTAATCGTAGTTCTTGTTCGTTATCCTCCTCAACAACTATATCTTCCCGAGGGTCCCACAACTGTAAAAATGTTCTAATCATAGAAAATTAATTAGCAGTCACTGATACCCTTATTCAAATGAGACCCTTCCCCTTTTGCCTTCTTTTTCTTATCTGTCTTTAATCTTGCTGCTCCTGATTTCACTGGTCCTGCCACTTGCAAACTCAATTTTTGCAATTTGTCAATGCAGCAATCTAATGGTCTATCAGGATCCCCTTTGAAGGGTCCTACAATTGAATGCTGTGTTAAAGGCACTAATTTCCTACACCTTATAGAAACTATACGTGATTTACTTTGAACCTTAATTCTATTTACAATACATTGTACTTCCCATCGATAATAAGCAAGAATTTTCTGTTCAGGAGACTCATAAAGATTTAAAGCTATATATGCATTTTGCCCTGTTTGTCTCCTTAATTCATCTTGCCAGCTTTTACCCCACGTGTGCTCGTGTTCACAAGTATGACACCACAAATCCCACAATAATGATTGTTCTATCCAAAAAGTTCTTTCACAACCCCCACAACGTAGGGCTATCCAGGCAGCACAATGTGGATTGTGACAGTCAAGGCAATGTAGTTTCGCTGGATTCGTTAAACGAAAAGTTGATAATGAGTCAATAAAACCAATCAGCTCCTGGGCTGTCCGATAGTGACGTGTCAGTGCTTTGTCCAACGCTTCCGAGTACCCCTTCAATTGTAACAGTAGTGGTTGTAGGACTAGAAGCAGTTTCTTCCCCAGTCGCTCCCTGTCCTCCTCTGTAAGGTGATCCACCAGAGGCTGCATCAAAAACAAGTTTAGTCCACTTAGCAGGCACCCACAAAGGCCCTGTAGGTGAGGAAACACAAAGATACTCCCGACCCCAATATAATACGTTTGCAGGTTTATCCCATAATCCTGTACTCGGGTTCTTATACTTAACCCAGACCTCTGTTTCCTTAGTATTTTCCTGACCTGACCTTGGATGATGTTTCATTGCAGGGGGGGTATCATCTTCCCCAAAAATGCATAAATGGTTAATCACATACAAAACCTTAGACAAACATGCCTGTGGATCTGCCAAATCTTGATGTTTTTCAATATACTGCTTAAGGGTACCGTTTGCTCTTTCTACTATTGCCTGTCCAGTAGGAGAGTGTGGAATACCTGTCACGTGCTTAACAGACCACTGATTCAAAAATTTCCGACCCCTAGCACTTACATAAGCTGGACCATTATCGGTTTTAATACTCTTTGGAACTCCCATAACAGCGAAACAACTTAACAGGTGTCTGATAACATGTGTAGCTTTCTCTCCTGCCTGAGCCGTAGCCCATATGTAATGACTATATGTATCTATGGTGACGTGCACATGCTTGACTTTACCAAATCTGGCTATGTGTGTAACATCCATTTGCCATTTGTCATTTATTTCTAAACCTCGAGGATTAACCCCGATGCCTAGACCTATCCCACCATTATGATAACTACATGTTCGACATGCTCTGACAATGGCCCTGGCTTCTGACAAACTCAGCTCAAAGTGTTTTGCTAAACCTCTTGCATTTTGATGATACCTACTATGTGCTTCTCTGGCCAATGTGTGCTTGTCAATAGGACAAGAATTATCAATGGGTAGGGTAACCAATTTATCTGCACGTTCATTCCCTTCTCCTAAACCTTCAGACCACTTATGACTCCTAATATGAATCACAGAATATGCTGCATTTCTTTCTCGTAAAGCCTTCCTTAACTGTATCAGTAACTCATACAATCGTTTATTATTCACTTCCTTAATTGCTGCTTCCTCTATTCGTTTGGCTACTCCTGCAACATACATAGAGTCTGTGACCACATTTAAAGGCTCCTGTAAGTTGGACACTGTCCATACTACTGCTAACAATTCCAAAGTTTGTAAACTATCTGCAGGGTCTGCTGTGAGGAGTTGATGCTTCCATTGTCCTTTTTCTTGCCAGGTAACAGCAGCACGCCTTGATTTCTTTCCTGCATCCGTAAAAGCTGTAATAGCTCCTTCTATGGGGCGTTCTTCTCTCAAAGGTCGAGTAATCCAGTTCCATTCTGTCATCCATTGCAAAACTCTAGGCACTAATTTACTAGTCTCTACTTTAGCAGGTGACATCAATAATGCTTCTTGTAAATTCTTTGAATTAATCAAGTACCAGTCCAAGATTTCCTTTTCCATAGGCAATCTAATAGTAGCAGGTTCTCTACCATCCACTTCAAGAATTCTGAGACGCCCCTTTTTGATTAATGCAGCCAATTGTTCAATTTTTGAAGATATTGTTTTCTTATGCTGTAGTGGTGGTGATAACCATTCCAACACCCGTATCTCCCCCGTTTTCTTTTGCAACTGAGAGAGAGCACCAAGCAAGTGGCAAGGGCTATTCCAGATAATAAGGTCAATGGGGTGGTCGAGTTGTCGACGAGACACATACCCTTGCTGTACACAGTTACTAATTTGCTGCAAAGCAAGATGATGCTCCTTTGTCAGGTGTACAGGAGTAGTAGGGTCCACGCCTTTTAACAAAGGCCGTAGGGCTTCTAGTAAATTATTTGGTATTCCCACAATAGGCTTCAGCCACTGTAGGTCTCCCAGCAACTTCTGTGCATCATGTAGAGTTTTAATGTCCAATTGTAATTCCAATTTTTGTGGTATTACTATTTGATCTATCAGAGTCCATCCCAAATATTTCCAGGGCTTTGTGGATAAACGTAGGTGTCCCTTTTGTATATTGTTCCTGTACCAATTAATGGGCATGCATAAGACTCTCCCCTTTTAATGGCCATTGCTTAACCATCACCGGTGTATCCGTTTTCCAGGTGAGTGGAATGGGGAAAGTCCAAGCAATGGCAATTACCCCAAAGGGTGCTGATTAGTCAACACCACTCCTGTGAGCATGTTTGATGAAGGAAATAGAGGCCAATGTTGTGGCCACGCATCTGGAGAAATGATGCTAGTATCTGCTCCTCTATCCAATAATCCATAAAGGGTTATGCTTTGATGCCCATAAGTGATTTCAACCTTTTGCTTTGGTCTATTTTGTAAATCCACAGTTAAAAGTGTAACACCAGTAGAACCAAAACCTTTTTCATCCCGTGTTTGTCCAGTAAATGATTGTATTCCTGATGTCATTTGTGACAGTGGTACCAATTGTGCAATGCATTGTCCCTTTGTAATTTTAATCGGAGGATAAAGGGTGTAAACCATGATTTGTATTTCCCCTGTAAAGTCTGCATCAATAACACCAGGCAAAACAAATAATCCCAACATAGTTGTAGAAGAACGTCCCAGCAATAATGCTCCACATGTTTGTCCATTTAATATAAGAGGGCCCTTTACTCCAGTTGGTATCCTCTCAGGCCGGTTCGTCCTTAGTGCGACGTCTACTGCTGCTGCTAAGTCCAAGCCGAGGCTCCCGGTTGTTGCGGGTTGCAGACAGGACGTGGCAGCGATGTTACGGCAGCAGCTGGTGTCTCCGATGTCAGGCGGCAACTTGTGTCTGTCCCTCATTGCCACATCGGTAACACTTGATGAATGGTCTCGAGCCTCCTTACGTGACTGCCAGTGAGCCGTTTCGGAGAAAAGCAAGAGCAGCTAACACCTGATTTTGAGTAGACTCTGCTTGCTTTTACAATCCTAATCCTAATTCCTTTAAGGCTTCTGCTATAAATGCCTATGAAGCTGTTGGCATTAATGCCATTCACTCTAATGCTTCCTCAATAGTCCAATTTGCCCCTAAAGTAGCTAACACTCTTTGTGTTGCTGGATTGCTATTTTGCAAGGCACACTACTTCAATAGCGCCCTGCTACACCAGCCCGATCTATAGCAGTAGCTGTTCTATCGATAAAATTTCCAAATGATTCTTCTCTACCTTGTTTAATGCCCATATAAGCCGGTAACCCTCCTGGCTCTTTAACCATGTCTATTGCAGCACTAACTAACCACATAGACTCTCTAAGTTTATCTTCTCCCGATATCATCTGTGCCTCTGTACGTAAAAATGCCTCTAAGCCCATCAGCTCCTTTACTGTTACTCCATGTAATGGGTCATGTGCATTAAACAACAACTGCTGATGCTGAGTGAATATCAACCGAAATATTCCTCTTAAAACATTAGGACATAAAACCTGAGTATTAAAAAGATAATCTAGCATTTGCCTAACAGGTTCACTTTTTACTCCAAACTGACTAACCGTAGAACGTAGCTGAGTTAACAGCTTCCAATCTAAGGGAGTATATTCTGCTATATTATGCGTAAGGTTCCCCTGTGCATCATACTGTGGTGTGTATGTTACCGGACATGCAAGACTAGAGGCTATTTCCACCGCTTCACCATCCCCCATTTGCATTACTTCTTTTGCCAAAGCAGCCCAAGCTTCCCTCCTCTGTTTAGCCATCTCCCCCCATGGATCACGGTGTGCCCCTGGGATGGGATCTGGCTCTTTAAGGGTGCTATGTTGCTGGCGCTTCGGTGCAGACACCGAGTTTACGCACGGGGAAGGCAGTGAAGCAGAGGCTGGCTCGCGCGGGGGAAGCAGGGCAAGCGCCCCCCCCGCTGGAGCTGACAGTGAAACCGGAGCCGGCTCGAGCAGAGCCGGCCTGCGGGGGGCAATCAGCCCCTCCCCCGCCGAAGCTGTAACCGGAGCCGGCTCATTGAGGAGAAGCGGCGGAGGCAAGGCTGGCGGCGGAGGCGAAGCTGGCTTGCTCCCACCCCCACCGTCCGACCCGCCTGAAGCTGGTGGCGGAGGCAAAGCTGGTTTGCTCTTACCCCCACCATCCGACTCGCCCTCCCCCTCTGACAGGAAAGGTGCAGACGGTTCCACTGTGCCTATAGGAAAATCCTCCACACCACTTTGCTGGGGACTCTTAGGCATAAGTATCTTAGTTACAGAAGATGCCAGGGGATCATCCTCACGACCATACCCTATATTCCTCTTATGAGCTTCTGTTGCCCTTTCTGCTGCCTTTCTCTCAGAGACCTGCTGAAGTAACGTGTTATACACCACCCGCCATAATTTCCCGAATTTCTTTGCTGACTTATCATCGTCCAACACTGTATCCCACAATATTTCCCCAAACTTCTTCCACTCTGCTAGCTCATGAACTGTATGAGGATTAGAAAAGATACCTTTAGAATGGCCATAAGCTAATAACCCTGGTAACTCCTTTTTTAAATCTATCCCTTTTATCTCTCGCCACTCTAAATATGGGGCGAATAAATCATATGCCGCTTGCCTATCCATACCTATTAATCAGTGCACGCTGTTGCAGCTCTCCAGGCTCCGGCGGACACGTATTGGCTTAAGTCACAGTTGTGAACCTTAAGGGTGCTTCAAATTCCGGCACCGTCCCTGCTGCCGGGACCCAAACCCAACTTCCTCGACTGTGGCGTAATCCCTTTTTCTTTTAATCCGAGAAAAAAGGGCAGAGATTCGGTTATGCCCGCATTCTCCACCATTTGTCGACGGAAGGAGACCCAGACATCGGTTTGATCATCACAGGCCCCATTTTATTGATTAGTACGGCGGGTTAAATACAGTTAATAATAAGCTTCATACATATTGCAAAAGTTGAGCTCAGGATTGGTCAGCTTACATATCAGCATCTACGCCTACTTCTGCATTCCTATGGTTCTACTTTTGATACTTTTCACATATTCTCAGGATATATTCAGGACTAATCTCTACTCCCTCTCCTCATGTTGCAGCAAGGTCACTGCTGACCTTTCCTTTTAGCTTGCTGACTGCTGGCTTTTCTCCTTCAGCTTAACCAGCGGCATTATTTCAGTGTGGCCTTTCTCAGCTAACCAATTATTAATAATACTCTCCACAAGGATGGACGCTCATAGGTGCTGTGCCAGGCTCCCTTGTGCTGCTCTGCAGTGATGTGGCTCCGCGGGTCCCGCCTCTTACGGCATCCCCCTCCTCCCCCATGCTGGGGGCCGGGGGCCCCGTGCTGGTCTCATCCCAGTCCACACTGGGTTTGCAGGCCATGCTGGCACCTGTGCCTGCCAAGGCATCCCCTGCTGCGGCTGTGGTGCGACAGGGTGCTGAGGTATTTACCTTTAGTGCAAATGCTGACACGGCCAGTGGGAGGCTGGTGGGTTCCCGGGGCCGTGGTGCCTCCTCGTTGAATTTGTGGATGTTTCTCTCATGCCAGGTGACTGTGTGTCTGAGGAACCCTGTATGTTTCTGGCAAGAAGCCAATAATAAAACCGATGAGATGTCTGAGCCTGCCTCCTCGCGGCATCCGCAGGGTTGCAGAGTGGGGTCCTCTGGCTCTGCCGGTGCTGCAGGGGGTGCAGGGGTGAGTGGTGTTGACCTGCCTCCCAGTCGATCATCTACCCTTGTCCCTCTGGGGCCCAAGGACCGGAACACAGCAGGTGCTGTGGCTTTGCCAGGGACTTCCCAGGCTTTCCCTGTGCTCAGGGGTGTTACTCATAACACCCATCAACCCCTTTCATATAAGCTGGAGGGGGAAGGTCGTGATGCGGTTGCTCAGCATGGTTTGGGGTCTGCTGAGGTTATGCAGACTCTCCGGAGGGTTGCTATGGACGTGCTGATGCCTCATGACCTCTGTCGTGTGGCGTCGTGTCTTTTTGACCCTGTGCAGTTTGATGTTTTTGAGACCAAGTGGTCTCATTTGGCAGCCGATGCGGTGGTGCAGAATGTTGTGCTGGGGCCACAGGACCCCAGGCGTGTGGATGTCGCTGACATGCTGTTGGGAACAGGGATTTATGAAAATACTCAGGGGCAGAGTGGATTCGATCCCCTTGTGCTTGACCAGTGCCACACACTGGGCATGGCAGTGATTGTTCAGACCCTGGAAATGGCTGCTCCGAGGTAGCCATTTGCGACCATTGTCCAGGGGGATGATTTGATGAGCCTTTCATGGCATTTGTGGCAAGGCTGGCTGCCTCTGTGGAGAGGCAGGTGCCTGATCCTGTGGCAAGGAGGATTGTGATTGCAAACCTTGCGAGGTGTAATTGCAATGATGCTTGTAGGAGGGTCATAGCAGCTGTGCCTGGTTTTCCTGCTGTCTCCCAGATGGCAGAGGCCTGTGCGGACATCATCCCCTCGGGCTGGAAGTTGGCTGCTGTGGCTGCCACTGTGCAGCCAGTCTGGGTGGCACCGCAGGGCAAGGCGGCCACAGCAGGGGACTGTGCAGGGTGGCAAGAAGTGGGGGAAGAAAGCATGGAAGGTCAAATTCCCCATGCTCTTGTGTGGTCAGTGTGGTAGGCCGAATCACATGTCCATTATCTGCAAGGTGACTGTTCATGTTAATGGCCAGGGTTTACCGGACTCAGGAAACGTGAAGCAGAGCGTGCAGCAGGGACATGCCCAGACACAAGCTTCTCTCCATACCCAGGAGCCAATGGAGGTCTCCTTTCCCAGCTTGCAGCCAGCACCCACGGATCAGCAGGTGTGGATGTCTGCACTGCAGCAACAGTTGTCTTAGAATCTTGTAAAATACACAAGGCTCTCCTGGATGCCTTTGATCCCTTGGGTGGGGGCATGAGTGCTCTCCTTATGGGGAGGTCTAGTGCCACCCTTCAGGGCATCATTGTGCACCTGGGGCTCATTGATGCAGATTTCACAGGGCAGATTTGTGCCATGGTCTCCACACCCACCCCCTCCCGTCATGATCCCAAAAGGGACACGACTTGCTCAACTTGTGCCTTTTAAGTCCTCTGTTCGCAGGACAGCTGACCAGTTGTGTGGAGCTGGTGGCTTTGGATCCACTGGGCTGCCTCAAGTTCACTGGACTGCGGTCCTGACCAAGGACGGTTACGAGATGCTGTGTACCCTGTCCATTCCTGGTGCGACGCTGTCGGAGATCCACCTCTGCAGGCTTCTTGACAGCCTGGCCCTCGGAGTGGCCCCTGGATCCGGTGGAGACATCTGTTGTGGGCCTGGGAGGGACGGCACAATGCTACGTGAGCCTGCAGCCCGTGCTGCTCATGAACCCAGAGGGACAGATGGCCTGGGTTAGGCCTCATGTTACTTCAACTCCTCCCAACCTCTGGGGGAGGGATGTTCTGTCTGTCTGGGGGGTGCGCATCGAGACAGATTTTTGATGTGGGCCACTGCGATGAAGGACGCAGAGTGTCCTGCACCTCCTATACGGTGGCTGCTGGACAAGCCTGTCTGGGAGAAGCAGTGGCCCCTCCCTCAAGATAAATTGGTCACTCTTCAGAATCTGGTGCAGGAACAGTTGGACCTGGGTCATCTGGAGCCTTCTACCATTCCCTGGAACACTCCGTTCTTCTGCATCAAAAGGAAATCTGGGAAATGGAGGTTGTTGCAAGACCTCCGTAAGGTTAATGCCGTGATGGAAAGCATGGGAACATTGCAGGCGGGCATGCCATCGCCTACCATGCTTACTGCAGACTGGCCAGTCCTCATTGTGGATCTGAAGGATCGTTTCTTTATGATTCCTTTGCATCCCGATGACAGATCAAAGTTTGCCTTCTCAGTTCCAGCGATTAACGAGACTGAACCTGCACAGAGATATCAATGGAGGACATTGCCCCAGGGCATGTGTAATTCTCCTACCATATGCCAGTGGTATGTGGCCTGTGCCTTGTGTGGAGTTGGCAAGCAGTTTCCTGATGCGCGTCTGTAGCATTATATGGACGACATTTTGGTGGCCGTGTCCACCCAGGATGAGCTGCTGAGGATTCAGCCTCCGTTGCTTGATGCTTTGCATGCTCATGGACTGCAGGTGGCTCCAGAAAAGGTTCAAAAACAACCACCTTGGAAGAACTTGGAGGTCAAAATTCTGGAATGGACGATCTGTCACCAGGAGGTGCAATTTGTGCATTCTGTGAAGACACTGAATGATGCTCAGAAATTGGTAGGTGTCATCACTTGGTTACATCTGTACTTGGGGCTAACCGACGCACAGCTGTCTCCTCTGTCTGATTTGTTGAAATGAGACTCTGATCTAAAGTCACCTCGCACACTGACCCCTGAGGCACTTAAGGCATTGGAGGTGGTTCAGCAAGCTGTTTCAATGCTTGCCAAGGTTATCGCATTGATCCCTCCGTTGCTGTCACTGTGTTCATCACCACTCCAGATTCATATCCCACGGGCATCATTGGCCAATGGAGTGACAAATGGTCTGATTCCTTGCATGTGTTGGAATGGGTTTTCCTGTCCCATCAGCCGCAGAAGACGGCAGCTGCATTGTTTGAGCTGATTGCTCGCTTGATAATCAAATGCCGACAACGGTGTTTGCAATTGATGGGTGCGGATCCTGCAAAGATCATACTCCTGGTGCAATGGGAGGATTTTGACTGGAGCTTTGCAAACAGTGTGTCCCTGCAGAGTGCTCTGGAAAATTTTTCAGGGCAGGTCATTTATCATCTGCCCAGTCATTGGCTACTGCATATGGCGAAATCCACACCAATTTCTTTGCAGCCCAAGAATAGTCAGGAGCCTGTGCAAGGACCCACCGTCTTCAGGTTCAGGGAAAACAGGAAAAGCCATTGTTACCTGGAGGGACAGATCTGAGTGGCAGGTTCTGGAAGGCCATGAGGATGGGTCAGCCCAATTGGTTGTAACTGAGGGCTGCTGTTATGGCATTTGAGAAATTTTCCCAGGAACCTTTCAACTTGGTCACGGATTACGCCCATGTGGCTGATATTGCACACCAGTTAGGTCATTTGGTTTTGAAGGAGGTCGGTAATCCTGCCTTGTTTCATTTACTGAAGACCTTGTGGTGTGCCATTCAGGCCTGGGTTCATTCATTCTATGTTCTGCATGTGAGTAGTCACACCAGTTTGCCAGGCTTTATAGTGGAAGGTAATGTGAGGGCTGACAAGTTGGCTAACCCAGCGTGGGTAGCACCTCAGCCTGATACACTCGCGCAGGCCAAGGCATCCCGTGGGTTTTTCCACCAAAATGCACATACCCTGCAGAAGCAGTTTCAGCCGACGCCAGCTGAGGCTCGTGACATTGTTGAGTCATGTGATGACTGCCATGCACTTGCTCCGCCTTTGCTGGCTGGGGTAAATTCCAGAGGCCTTAGGGCCTTGGAGCTTTGGCAGACCGATGTCACCCAGGTCGCCGAGTTTGGCCGGCTCAAGTATGTGCATGTCACTGTGGACATGTTCTCCTCTGCGATGTGGGCTTTGGCTCACACTGGGGAGAAGGCTCATGATGTCCTTGCCCACTGGAGGCAGGCCTTTGCCGTTCTGGGCGTACCTTCTGCAGGTCCTGCTTGCGCATCGCAAATGGTGTGGCAGTTCCTGCAGTTGTGGGGTGTCTCGCAAAAGTTTTGTATCCCTCATTCTCCGACTGGTCAAGGTATTGTAGAACGCGCTCATGGTACTCTGAAGCAGGTTCTTCAAAAACAAAAACGGGGAATGCAGGGTGAAACCCCGCACAGTCAGTTGGCAAAAGTTTTGTGTGCAGTCAATCATCTCACAGTGCCACAGAACTCAAATAATCTTGTCACTTTGAATCACCATCTCTCATTGCAGGCTGCAGACAAGGCACATCAGCATCGAGTGAAGGTTCGGGTGTGGAATTTATTCACCAAGCAGTGGGAAGGTCCCTATGACCTTATCGCTTTGGGGCGCAGGTATGTTTGTGTATCTACAGATACTGGGGTATGCTGGGTACCTTCGAAGTGTGTTTGCCCTGACCTGCGACCGCAGAGACAGAATCCAGCCGACGAGCAAGATGGAAACCGTGACCAACCTGAAAGGCATCAAGCGGGTGAATTGTCAGATGCAGATGATGAGAGTGATCACTCTGATGATTCCTCCGCAAGTGGGCACTGAACATTGTTCATGTTTTCTTTTTCATATTGTTCATTTTCTTTTTTTCTTTTTTAAATGGAAAAGGGTGAGATGTCGTCCTGGTATTTTAAGATTTTCTAAGCCTTCTGATGTTGACATTCTTGTAGTGAACTTTCTCACACACTTTCTGTAAATAACTCATTGTTTTGCATTTCTTTATGGAGGAGGAGATGGTTGATGCACTGTTGGTTTGTCCAGTGTCATTGGAGAGATGGGACAGTGACCCTCCAATCCACTGTCACTTTTGGAAAACTGTAAATGTTGGAGTCAGAAAATAAACTTGCCCTTTTTACTTCACCTTGAGAACAACAAGGTGAGCTTGTGTTCTTTCGTGTCCTATAGTGACACTCCTGGGCTAGCGACTCCCTCTGAGTGGGGCCTCTCCCAGCCAGGAACTCTCCTGTTTGCTGCACTCAGTGATCCTGAACAAGGACGGAGCCTGGGCCGATCCCCCCATTCCTCCAGGCTCAACCCTTCGCCCACTGGGTAGATGCCAAAGCATCCACAGGGAACATTTCCTGCCTTCAGGGGAATTTCTCACAGGTGCCTTGCACTGAAGGTGAGGGTCTGTCCGAAAATCTTTCATTTTTGCCTCACAACTGTCATGAAGAGAAAAGACACTGAAAGGTTAAAAACTGTTGAGCCAATTGGGAAAGAAAGTATTATGCTTATTCAGTGTGTTCACAGGTGGTGTTTGCAGAACATGCCATGCTGTACTTGAAAGATGCATGCTGCCCTTTCTGAACAATGGATCTGGACTTCCTCCCTACCTCCTGACCTGGCTGGTCTGAGCTCTGGAGTGGTTCCCCCTCTCCAAGGGAAGACCCCTCTTTCCTGTCTTCAACCACCATGACAGACAAATAGAGAGGTGAGCCTCTTCTTCAAGGAACCAAGACAAGACAAGAAAAACCCCCTTGGCTACCCCCTGGCACCCCCCTGGCACCCCCTTGGCACCCCCTGGGACTGAACCCCCCCAGCTCAGGGGGGGGGTGTGCATGAAGGGGGAAAACTGTCCAGAATAAACGCACCTGCGAAGCATTTGGCCATGAAAACAATGGAATAAGCACCCCCTCCTTTTGTTCCTATTCTTTTCCCCTCCTTGGAAACCTTATTTCGACCACCCTTCCCCCAACGAAAAACAGTATATTTTGGGGTGCAATCTGACCGTGCTTTGAGATCTCCCTGGGACATGCACCAGTGAGCTTCGACGGCTGGACCCCCAAAGGACAATGACACGTTTCGGTAGCTATACCCCACCTGACCTTCTTTCCTCCCTCTTCCCTTGTCTTACCCTTTTCTTCCCTAGATTCCCTAATCAAATGCTTATTCAGCTGTGGTTATTATCAATAAAATTGCATTTTGTTGATTTGTTACTGCAAACCACCTGTGCCTTGTTGGTTATTTTGCACCAAAAAATCATCCGTCACCCGTTCACTCGGGCGGATCTCGACAACTGACTCTTAGTTTCTGTGTGCACAGAGGAGTGTCTGTGCTGGGGAAATGTGGCAGAAATGCTGCTCTCAGAGGGGTTTGAGTGCCTTGGATAGCTGAGTCAGTCATGCCTGTAAGGAAGGTCAAGTCACAAGGTCTAATCTAAGTTAAATGCTGCTAAGAGTTGCTCTTTTGCTAAGTTGTTAAGTTTAAGTTATTAGCTAAGTTAAATACTGTTAAATGTCATTTCTCTGTTGAATTGCAAAGTCATAAGTTAAACGTTAGGTTAAATACTGTTAAGTGCTGTTCTTTTGTTAAATTGTCAAGTTTAAAGTATCAGTCAAGTTTATGTTAAGTCCTGTTAAGTTTGAGCTCTGTTAAGCTTTAAGGCCGTATTCCTTTTATCCTTGCCCTCACTTTCCTTGTGTCATACACACACACACACACACACACACACACACACACACACACACACAGGCAGTTCTCGGGTAATTTCTGGTTTGATTGCCTGGATTTGGTTTGGTTTTGTTGTTCCTTGTTTCCTTGGTGTGCCTGAAGTGTCCAGTCAGGAGCAGAGTGATTCTTACCAAGGAACTTTGCCATGCTGTCCCTTAATATTAAATCTGGTTTTGGCTGATCCCTTGCCAGGGGTTTTTCAGCGCTCTCAAGGCCTCGTTGGTAACAGGGTGAAGGAGCCCTGGCCCAGGCTCTGGCCCTGGGGGACACGGGGATGCTGCCAGGGGGTCCCTGTCCCCCTGTGCCACCCCCAGGGCCCCGGCCCCCCGTCCCTGTGTCAGGCTCTGGGGTCGATCTCGTGGAACATCCTCTGGGGGAGGCTGCAGGGCCAGGGGTGGGGGGACCTGGGGGGACAGGGGACCCCGCTGTGCACGGGCAGGGTTGGACTGCTCTGGGGGGAGCTGTGAGGGGGGCCGGGGCAGAGTGACCTCCCCAGGGACCTCACACTGCCCCTGTGATGTAACACAGCCATCTGTGATGTCACACAGCCCCTGTGATGTCACAGAGCCAACTCTGAGATGTCACCCTGTGATGTGATACCGCTGCTCTGATTTGGTGGTGTTCACAGGTGTCCCAGGACAAGGGAAAAGAAGAGAATCTTGACTCCATGTTTCAAAAGGCTGATTTATTATTTTATTATATATATTATATTAAAAGAAAATTATATATTAAAACTATACTTAAAGAATAGAAGAAAGTAATTCATCAGAAGGCTAGCAAGGAGTAGAAAGGAATGGAATGATTATAAAGTCTTGTGACCGACCAGAGAGTCCGAGACAGTCCTGTGATTGGCCATTAATTAGAAACAGCCACATGAGACCAATCAAAGATGTACCAGTTGCATTCCGCAGCAACAGATAATTATTGTTTACCTTTTGTTTCTAAGGCCTCTCAGCTTCTCAGGAGAAAAATCCTGGCAAAGGATCTTTCATAAAATATGTCTGTGTCACTCTGTGATGTCACAGAAGACTCTGTGATATCACACAGTCACACAGTGACATCATAGTCTGTTTTGTGATGTCACAGCCAGTTCTTTGATGTTACTTAGTCACCCAGTGATGTCACAACCCACTCTCTGGTTTCACAGACCCACCCTCTATGATGGCAGAGTCTGCACTGTGGCATCACATCCTACTTCATGACATCACAGCCAGCTCTGTGATGTAACAATCCCTTCAGTGATTGTCACAAAACCCTCTCTGTGATTTCATACTGCCACTCTGTAATGTCACAACACACACTTTGACATCACAGCCTGCTCCATGATGCCATACAGCCATGCCATGGTGTCACAGCTTGCTCTATGATGTCCCACAATCCCCTCCATGTTGCTGTATCTGCTCAATGACCTCACACAACAAACTCTGTGATGTCAGAGCCCAATCTGTGACCTCACACAGCCCACTCTGTGCTGTCACACAGCCCTTTGCTGACATCCCAGCTGCTCTGTGCCTCTGTGACACAGCTCCAGAGGTGCTGCTGTGACACAGCCCCCTCGGGGCCATCCCACAGCCCCTGCCAGTGCTGAGCCCCTGTGAGCTCTGTCTGTGCCCTGCTGGTGTCCCTGAGGGGCCCTGGCAGCGTCCCAGCCCTGCTGGGCTGTGCACAGGAGCTGCTCCTGGCCAGAGCTGTCTCTCTGCAGCGCTGCCCTTGCCAGGAGCTGCCTCTGGGCCAGGAGCCCAGCCCAGCTCAGCAGCACAGACACAGCACAGGGACTTTAATCACCCTCTGGGGCTTTGGTGCTCTTTGCATCAGACTCAGTCCCTCAGAGTGTGCTCAAAAAACTTCTCAAGGACTCAAAAAGAGAGTGCAACACTGAAGTTTCTCATACTTTAAATAGATCCATCTGAGGGACACGACTGAGAAAGTCTCCCCAGGTTCCAGGCAGAGCAGAACACTGGTGGCATTGATGACAGATGGTGACAAGCATGGAAAAGGTGTCTCTGATGCTGAGCAAACCTGTGTCTCTGTCCCTTCAGGCTGTCGGCATCCCCTGGCTGCCCCACCTGGCTGGGCCCTTTCTTTGCTGACAGCTCTGCCTCCTGCCTGCCCACACAAAGCCTTGGGCTGCTCCAGGCTCCTTCTGGGGGATGTGCTGCACCACAGCCCTGCCCTGGCAGGGAAATTCCTTTCTCCTGGTGTCCAGTCTGGGTCGTCCCCGCTGCTCTTGGAATTATTTTTTTCTTTCTCTGGTTCTTCTCTACTATGTGAAAAGGATCCACCATCTATGAAAATGATAGTGGAGCCCTGGAAAAAGTTAAAGATAGAATCTAAAATGTTACATTTTGTGCTTTCCCAGATCAACTGCACCTGCGTAAGCAGTATGATAAATTATATAATTGTTAGATGTGATGATTGTTTAGTAATTAAATATAATTATTATATAACCATAAGAAGAATAATGAGAAACTATTTTGGAAATTCAGAGAGGGGCTAAATTTATGTATACAATAGAACAATAGAAGTTTAATATTTAACATGAAAGTTATGTAATGATAGAGTATAAAACATGATCATTTTGGATGTTTGGTCAGAGTTAGATTTGGGTTGAATATACCCCTGACACTCAGAGCTCTTTAATAAAAAGCACCGCATAAAATCCCCCGTGATTATGTTTTTGAACGTTAACATTTTGGGACCCCCAGATTGGACACTTGTGGGTGCTGCTGAGCGAGTTCGCGACTCGATCACGCTCCAGCCGGCACCGAGGGATTCTCAGGGAGCCCATCGGCCGCGACCGCTTCCGCCGCTCACAAACGTCCCCGGGAGAAAGGTAAGGTGCTTTTTACTTTGGTTTGGGTGCCTGCCAATAAGACGCAGCAAAAGCTACGCTTGGTTGGGCTAAAGGAATTCCTGTTGGTGTAAGCCTAGGTGCTGTTCTGTAAGACAATCGCGAAAGTGTTGTGGGTTCGGCATTTGTGGTGTATTTGAAATGGAGAAACTTAAAGGGATTTTGGGCAGTAACACCGCTATCCCACAAAATTCTCCTTTGGGGCGCTTATTAGCACATTGGAAACAGGGTAATTTTGGGGAAGAATTATGTAAAACTAAGTTGATTGATTATTGTAATTCATGGTTGCCAGAATATGCCTTGGAGAATGGCGAAAAATGGCCAAAATATGGTACTCTGAAATATAACACTATTTCATGGTTGATGTTGCTTTTTAAACAAGAAGGAAAATGGGATGAAGTACCATATGTTGATCTGTTTTTCTACTTACGGGGAAAGCCAGAATGGCAGGATGAATGTGGATTATTAGTGGTTAAAACATCTGCAAAGTGTGGGGTTTGTGAGGAACGTTGTTTAGAACACTTGGCATTAAGAGAAAGCTTGAGTAGAGAAAATTATACAGATATTGATTTACAAGTAGCTCCAATAGGAACAAGAGAACCTAACCCTATCCCACCTGTTTCACCTGTCCCTATCCCACTGCCTGCTCCTCACCCACCTAGTCCTGAACCTGTCTCATCTAGTACACCTTTCCCTCTTTATCGTCCTCTCCCATCATCACCTGATCCCTCTTCCTCGAAAGATGAGCAAAACCAAAGTGTGATAGAAAGGAGAAAGAGGTATGCAAGTGAAAAAGATAGCAATGGTAATGAATCAGTGACCCCAACAGCCCATAGAAACCGGGGTTGGGCAAAGCTTGCTCCAGTTGTGCATAGAGATGGCATAAGCAAACAAAAACGGACTGTGATTGCCCCCTTGCGACAAGGTGTCGGAGTGGAAGGGCCAGTATTTGTAAAAGTGCCTTTTTCCCCGGCAGACTTAGTTATTTGGAAACAGTCAGCCAGAACTTATAGAGAAAATCCTGATAAAGTGGCACGCGTAGTAAAAATGGATATAAAAACTCAAAATCCTGACTGGAATGACATACAAGTAGTATTAGATACTCTGATGGATTCTACTGAAAAAGAAATGGTACTTAAGACGGCCAAAGAGAGGGCAAGAGAGGATATAGTAACAGGGAATTTAGTTGTGAATTGCCCAATTGAGGATCCAAATTGGGACCCTAATTTATTGTGCCATATGAGGAAATTACGGAAATATCAAGAGTAGATCCAAATAGGAGTTCAGAACGCCGTGCCCAAATCCATAAATTAGTCCAAACTATATGAGGTTCGACAGGAAAAGAAGGAATCTGCCACTGCGTTTCTGGAGAGGCTTAAGGAAGGTTGCTTGGAAGGTATATAACAATCGCGAAAGAGAAGTTACTAAAAAGGAGCAGCAGAATGTTTTGGCAGTAATACATGGAAAAGGGAACCCAAATTTCAGGGGACGTAACAGGAATCGTCAGGGTAGGATACCAGTTATCCAGGGCTTAAGCCTGAATCAATGTGCATATTGCAAGGGGGTGGGACATTGGAAGCGAGATTGTCCAGAATTGTTTCACCAGGACAATCAGTTCCAGCAGGGAAACGCTGCCAAAGCCATGATGTTAGGAGAATATAACTAACTGAACCTGTGGAACAGGTTCAAGAACTCACCACAAATATACAGTAGAAGTTAACCCACCAATATTTCAAGTGAGGAAACCAAATAGGTGAATATAGGTTAGCGCAGGATTTGAAAGCAAGAAATAAAAAGGGCATTTATCCAGTGGTAACAAATTCTCACACATTGCTAACATCCATAAAGGGGATACATAAGTGGTTTACTGTAATTGATTTAAAAGATGCCTTTCTCTGCATACCCTTTGACAAAGAAAGTAGGAAACTGTCTTTGAGTGGAAAAACCTAGGGAACGGAAGAAAGACCCAGCTCACCTGGACACGACAAGAACTCGCCGACCTTATTTGGAAACTAACTGTCAAAGGAACTGGAGATTTGAAGCAAAATTGGGCAAGTACCAAGAGACCAATACTTATTGTTGCAGTATGTTGATGATATACTAATAGCTACAGAAGAAAAAGCAACCTGTATAAAGGTAACCACTGTGATTTAAATTTCCCAAGGGCAATGAAAACTAGGTACTAACCATATCCAAGCAATTTGTGCTATTCCAGAGCCCCAGAATTTACATGCTGCGAGTCTTCCTTGGGATGGCAGGACGGTGTCGCTTGTGGATCATGGACTAGGGACTATTACAGTGTCCTGTGTGGGTCTCTGCTGGTGAGAGAGAGACGGTGAATCTTGTATCTTGATCAGAAGGCTTATTTATTAATATATGATATATAATACATTATTACTATACTAATAGAATATAGAGAGAGGTTTGCAGAGCTGCTAGCTAAGCTAAGAAGAGATAGAAAAGAATCCACAACAAAGTTGTGGCCAAGGACTCAGTCCCCTGGCTTGAACTGGTGATTGGCTCTTAATTATAAACATAGAAAATGAGCCAATCAAGGTGTTCCTGTTGCATTCCACAGCAACTGATAACAATTGTTTACCTTCTCTTCGGGGCCTCTGGCCTCCCGAAGACGCAGAAATCTGAAAGAAAGGATTTCTGTGGAGAAATGTCTGCGACATCTCACCTTTCTAAATTGTATAAAAATAAAAGAAAAATGCTGATGTGGAATGAACAGGAAATTCCTTCACCTATAAAATATAGAATACTAATAATTCACTAAAACAATCCTACAATATAAGAAAATTGCAAGAAACAATTTTGAAATGTCCTTTCTGCTGGCCTTTCAGTGCTTCAGCGCTTCAGAGCTGCTGCCCAGTATTTTCAATCTTTTTAATTTAATTTTTAATTTTTTTTTTTTTTTCTGATCGAAAAGCAAAAGAGCAGCAGCCAGCTGAGCAGAGCAGTGCCAGAGAAGGAAAGGCCCTGGGGGGCCCTGGCCCCTACTGGACCAGGAACCCCAAAACTGGCTCACACAGGGGGACCCGGACCAGTAGGACAAACCAGAATCCCCAAAAACGTCAGGAGGCCTCGCAGTGGGCCCGGCCCAGAAATTTCCTGAGCCAAACGGCCCAGGCCAAACCCATGAGGAAGGCTCTGCATTCCCGCAGGCCTGAACCCTGCTGCCGGCACAATGGCAGCACGGGTAGTGAGACGCTTCCTTTCCCCTAAACCACTGAGGCATGCCAGCAGCAGGGAAATAGAAGCTGCCCCGAGAATCTTCATCTCGGGTCTGGGAATGTTTGTTTCCCACAGCATCACGGCACCACCCCCACTGGGCTGGGGACCAAAGGCAAAACTTTCGGGAGCCCCCTCCCCCTCACCGCTAGGGCACAAGAGGGGCGGCAGAGATGGCAGCCTCCATGGGACAGCAACCGAAACACCACCCCCAAACCGCCGAGCTTGAAAGCCGGCAGCCGGACTGCCGCAAGAGTCAGCTGGCAGGCAGCCCCCGTGCCACTGAAGGAGAGACCAGCCTCCGGGGCCGCTTCCTGGGGCGGGCCCGGGGCTGGCGGGCCGGCCATGGGGGGCGCCGGGCCAGGGTGGGGGCCCGCGGGGCTGTGGGTGACGCTGGGGCTGGCCTGGAACACGGCAGTGACTCTGGCCGCGGAGGAGCTGGCCGAGGAGGGAATCACGCTGATCGTGGGATCAGCCGCGGGCTGCTCCGAGGGTCCCGCAGATTCAACGGCGTTTTCAGCCCCATCCTGAACAGGAACTGTCCCGGCTGGAGGAGGCGGGGACGCGCGGGAACACGCTGTTGCTGCGTCCCTTGGCTCTGAAAGCGGCGGCAGGCACGGCACGGGCAGCATCGGAGCTTGGAGAAGCGGCGGAGCGTCGCTGTTGCTTAACAACAGGTCAATCGGCGGAAGTGCTGTCTCTTCTGCCTTCTCCGACGCTGAGCCGGAAGCTGGAGACGCATCCTCGTCGCCTAGCAACAGCTCAGGGACTGGAAGTGCTTCTTCAGTATCCGACGCAGGCTCTTGCAGGGGCGGGGAGGAAGCCTCGGAGACCGGTGCTGCCCCGATGTGTGAAGGAGGCGGAGTCTGAGAGGCCGGCGCTGGCTTGAGCGGCCGCTCCCATCCACCCGGAGAGAGAGAAGGGGGGGAAGGAGAACACTCCATCTGAGCATGCTCCGGAGAAAGAGTAAAAAAAAAATTCTTCGCGCCGCGAAGTTTCGCCCCCTCCTCCCGCCATGAAGCAGGGGGGGCTGGGAAGAAAAATGTCCTCCCCCACCGGGTCTTCTGCCAAAGGTGGTGGAAACGGAGGTTGGCCATAACAGTTAGAGATCCATTGAAAACAAGCTGCTCTGCGTTTCAGGACTGGGAAAAGCTTTATAAATGCTGGGTAGATAGAAGGCAACACGCATCCCTCAGTGTAGACACACTGGATAATGGAGTCCATGCACTCCCAGACAAAAACATCCAAAGCATACAGAATATCAGCAAAGAACCCAAAAAGCTTTGCCCATCGAAAGAACCCATAGATATCTGTTTCTGACAAAAAGCAACCATCTTCTCTGCACCAATATTTCGAGAGGGCAATAAGCTTTTCCTATGAAGGGGAGAATTGAATCTCTTCTGGCAAGGCATGGGTCTGCCATACAAACAGCCACAAGCTACGAAGGGCTGGTTCATCAGGGATAGAAAAGCCCACAGTACCTTTTAAAAGAGTCCAGCTTGCTCTGGCCAGCTCCACAGGTCTGCTGCTCTTTTCCATCATCTTTCCTGATGGTTTTCCAGAAGAAAGGTTCTCTTTGTGGTCAGCCTTGGCTGTGAACTCTGTCCAAATCAGGATCTTCAGTTCTTCAGCTCCTGGCTTGAATCCACTTTCTGAGGTCACTTCAAAGCAACCATCAAATGCCACACATACAGGATTTTTACCCAGTGCAGCAATTTTGCTCCTCTGGTCTTATCAGATTAATTTTTGCTCTTACACGAGGGGTCACCAGATATTACTGCGTCCTGTGTGGGCGCTGCTGGTGAGAGAGAGACGGTGAATCTTGTTTCTTGAATCAGAAGGCTTGATTTATTAATATATGATATAATACATTATAGTTATACTAAATAGAATATAGAGAGAGAGGTTTGCCGAGCTGCTAGCTAAGCTAAGAAGAGATAGAAAAAAATCCACAACAAAGTTGTGGCCAAGGACTCAGTCCCCGGGCTTGAACTGATGAGTGGCTCTTAATTATAAACATAGAAAATGAGCCAATCAAGGTGAATCCTGTTGCATTCCCCAGCAGCTGATAATAATTGTTTACCTTCTCTTCGGGGGTCTCTGGCCTCCTGAAGATGCAGAAATCCGAAAGAAAGGATTTCTGTGGAGAAATGTCTGCGACATGATACAACATCCCTTTCTGCTTATGTTTGGGCACTGACAGAGCCTGGACCACTCTGCCTCGAGCTTGGGCTCTGGCCAAGCAAGACTGCTGATGAGAGCATCTGAAGGTCCTCAGCTCTTCCCTCCTGCTGTGACAGACAGACATGGCCATGGGGACAGAACGGAGCTGCCCCATCTGCCAGGGCACTAAGAAGGATGTGAATTTTTCTCTGCCCTGTCACCACCAGTTCTGCCTGGGCTGCATCCTGCAGCGGGCAAAGAGAAATCCAGCATGCCCACTCTGCAGAAGAATGATAGAAGCTGTCAGGTGTTCTGAGTAGGATCAACAGGACTACATACAATGTGCCATCAGCTCCCCCAAACAATTGCTAGAGTCCAGCACGGAGAGAGCCTGGCCACCTTGCTGAAAGCAGCCCCCCAGACCCTGTGATGGCTGCTCCATCTTTCCCACAGGGAGCACTGTCCCCAGCTGAGCAGGGGCTGCAGGACCAGAGCCTGTGCATGGCCTCCTGCCCAAGGTATGGGCTGAATTTTTCAAATAACAATGTCATCTACTGGACCAAAGGTGGCCCTGGCTGCAGCAGAAGCTGGAGGGAATATGCCAGCACCAGAGATGGCTGGTAAGGAATTCACAGAGCAGCATCCTGCACGCCCTCTGAGCCTATGGTCAAGTTGCCAAACTCTTGGTGCCAGTACTGCAGCTTCTTCTCTGTAGCAGTCTGAATTGCTGCTAGCACAGTCCAGGGTAAAGAAGCAAAAAGGACCTTTGCATAATCTCCGCAGATGTTTTATTCAGCTGTGCAGGGAGATGTTCAGGTCCCAGCACCCACACACAGAGGGTCTCACGTTGTCTCCACAGGGGCCTGGGGGCTGACCCTGATCTCGGGGCAGTACAAAGATAAGGGGGCCAGTGAGGGAATAGGGAAGGTGTGGCTCAGGAGCACAGGAACAGACACAGGAACAGGGGAAGGAGCCAATGGGGTCTAACATTGGCTCCTTTTTGGGGGAAGCTTCCTTTTTGGGGGAAGCTTCTTGTGTCTCCCTAGACCAGGGAATGCCCCCCCCCAGGGTCTCCACAATTCCCGGTGTTTGATATTATAAGGAAAGCTTCTCTGAAGGATCAACTGAATCAACACAAAATGACAAAAACCATCAAAAGCGCTCATAGGACAATTGTTCAAAATTCAAACAATTCTGAGTTCCCAAAGTGCCAACAGATTTCTTGGAGTGTCTCAGATCTGCAGGGTTTTCTTAGCACAGTTTATCAGGAAACTGAGTCACACACACTGAACCTCTGGTCCATGTCCTCCTCAGTGCCATCGTGCAGCAAGGAGGCCCAGAGGCTGCTGTGCTCTGCTCCTGTCAGGGATGAGCACAGCGGCTCTGTGGCCAGCTCCAGCTCCAGCAGCTCACAAGAGGAGGCTCCTTCCAGAAGCTCTGCTGGCTCAGTGTGGCAGACCAGCAGAGCCCACTGGAAGCCCCCCTCCATTGCAGCCACCCCCAGCTGCGCCCATCATCACTGCAGAGCAGGAGCTGCCCCAGAGGAGCCGCGGCAGGAGCTCATGGCAGTGGCAGGTCCCTGTGCCCAGGGCAGAGCCACAGAACCTCTGCTCCTGCCTGGGACAGGGGCTGCTCACCCTGGTGTCCCACCGAGAGGAGGGATCCTGGGCCCAAACTCTGCCGAGCCCTGCAAAAGGCCACCCCGCCAGCAGTGCCAGCAAGGTTCCTGCAGCCATTCAGCCAAATCAGAGGAAACAAATGTCTCTTCAGCTGACACAGTCTCTGCACACAGCTTTCTCCCCCTTCTCCTGGTGCCTTTCCCTGACTCCAGCAAGAGCTGCAGGAAATGCTGTGTGAGCCATGATGATGGAAGAGCTACTGATAAAAACACTGGGGTGATGCTTTCAGAGGAGTCATGAATGGAAGACTGACCAACCTTCCAGCCAATGGTATGCAAAAAGATTCCATTCCTTAAATAATTGACTGCAATAAATTAGTAAAAAGAAAGATACGGAAACAAAATAAATCTCCTACAGCTGCTGACTTTCCTCAGGCTCCATGGTCTATGTATTGCTAGACTTACTTCATCTAGGCAGAATATTAACTGCCCTGACTTGCTGGAGACTGACCACAAGGTCCCATCTGTGGTGGGCAGTCACTAAAATTAGCTCAGCAGAGGCATCTTCAGCTGTCCAAGTGTAGCAGAAATACATATTCTCTGCTTCATGGCTGTGTGGCAGCAGCTGCTGGTGTGGATTTGTCAGCGTTGCTTCATGGATTACCCCTGGGAAGGAATTGTGTGCACAGGCACAGTGTGATGGCTTCAATCTCCTCTAATTACTCCAATCGGATGATGGCCAGAACTTTTAGGCAAAAAGCTTAATGACAGAATAATTTACAATATTCTCCAAACTACTCCGGTGGTTTTGATTTTCTTACTGATTAGGTTCAGTGTCTGGCCTCAAGAAATTAGTCCAGAGAGAACAGGCAAAGGTCAGCTTGCAAGTTAGAGTGCAACTCTTTAATCTGCTGGTTTTGCAGTGTGTACAAACAACTTTTCAACATATTTGCAAAAAAATCTCTCAGTTTTTTCTATACCTATACAGAACCTGACTCTCTCCTCGTTTTATTTTGATTTGAGATCCAAGCATGATTTATTTCTGGACAGGGAAGTAAGAACTTTCTGCAAATACAGACTACAAGTGTGAATCTGTACTGCAGGAACTGAGCTGTAGCTTGGAATTAAAGGCAAGAAGGGATGCCATGGTAAATGTGAACGTTTAGTGCTGGCATAGGAGCCTTCTGCAATGCTCGACCAACCCATGGTTCACATTGGTACAAACTCTTTCTGGTGTTACAAAGAGTGTTGAAGAGCTGGCTGTAAGTAAAAAAAATAGCCAGAATGATAATTTTTGTTAATATGGCAGACAATGACTATCTAATAATTCAGAGCTCATAGAAGGGAGTATTCAGATTTCCACTTAGTATGTGCTGGCAGTTTTAATTTGAAATCAACAGGTTTATCCAAATCAAGTTATCCATAGGAATTAATTTGCTCTATGATCTACCTAAAAATGCCTCATTGTCTGATAAGTTTAGTAGAAATTTGCAAAGTCAACAGTCAACAGATTTTCATTTCTTGTTTAGTGTCTATTCTGCAGGAAAGCTTTTACAGACTAATCAGTTTGGATGTAATTAAAATGCCAGTACATTTCATCTGGCCATTTTGATATGAGAACAAAACCATATGACTGCACAGTCTTTTAAAAAATATTTTGAAATAAATTTTCAAATCAACAGTCTTAGTAGGACTCAGAATAAAAACTCTACCAAACTTCAACTCCATTGGAAGATTCCCTTGTCACCCTGTGAATCAACTCTACATTTAGAAGATTAAAAGTCCCCATTATGGTGGTTTTGGTATGGTTAGGAATTGGGGAAGGGTCTTCTTCCTTCTCAGCTCCATGCTGCAGTGCCTTTGGGATGTGGCCTGCTGGCCGTTGTTTGTGCAGCCCTGGTGTTTCTCCATGAGGCAGAAAGTGCAATTGCATTTCCAGCCCAGAGCCCATGAGGAGTGGGGCGTGCAGAGCTGTGCCAGACACAGGCCAGCAGCTGTGCCCCAGAGGGTTTTGGTTCCTGCCCAGGGCAGCTGGTGCATCTCTGCCGTGAGTGCCTCCCCTTCCAGGTGCCCATGGACAGCAGGTGCAGGGTTCTGCATGGGGCATGGAACAGGGTGGGGATGTCTGCTGGCAACAGAGTGCAGCGGAGAGCAAACAGCCCAGGATGGTCCTGGAGTGTGTGACAGAGAACTCCTGACACAGCTGGGGACTGAGCCAGTGAGGGAAGGCACTGCTGGGCCTGCTGTTTGTGAGGAGAGAAGGGCTGCTGGGTGACAGGAGGGCTGGAGGCGGCCTTGGGCTCAGTGATCACAAAATGCTTGTGTTTGATTCCCAGAGAAGGAACGAGAGACGTTGGGGAAGTGTTGGCCTGCAACAAATTGTGAATTTGTTAAGCTTTAACAGGCAGTGCTTAGTCATACCTTCCCTCACAGCAGTGGTTAATGTGTGCAAGTGGAGGTCCTAGCCTTGAGAATAAAGACAGTGGGCCTGATGAGGAGGTAGCTGCAATGCATTCAAGCAGAAGAAGGCTCTTAACCATGGAAGGAGAATTTGAGGAACAGGATGTTCACCTCATGACCAGCAGAGACCCTCAAGAGATCCCTCCTCTAAATGTCAGTAATTTTGGGGAAGTGATTTAAACATGTCAAACACTTTGTGAGAATGTTTAGCCTGTGAGTTTGAGCAAAGTAATGAATAAAAGTAATGAAAGTAATGTCTTAGTTCCATGGATACTAACCCGTGGGTGTGCATGTTTCAAGGAAGTGATTCCTCACGCATCCAGCACTGAAATAAAGTAATGCCTCTTCTCTCACACTGAGCTGGCAGTGTGGATTGGGCCCTGCTTGGTGACGTTAATTTTGGTCATTTCTATTGAAGCATAAAGAATGGTTGAAATGAAATCTTTTCCAGCTGTTTCCCTTTGGTTTACCTGTTTGAGGGTTAAAATTCTGTGCTGCAGGTGTGCTGAGTGTGTGCAGAGCAGTGCAGCCCCAGACACCCCTTGGCTGGCCCACAGGTTGTCATGCCTTGCTGCCAGGTGTGCCCAGCTGTGGCAGGAGAAGGAGCCCGCAGCGCAGTGGGCACCGTGCCCTGCCCAGCCGGGGCTCTCTGGCACAGAGCAGCAGCAGCGCCAGCGCCGTTCAACCCGCTCCTGCCTTGGCTTCTCCTGGCACACAGAAGTCTCTGGAAATCAGCACCGCCAGCGGCGTTCCCAGCTTGGAGCAGCTGCTGCTGGCGGGCAGATGCTGCCAGTTCGACTGCTGCCAAAGGGGAAGAAAGGCAGAGGTGTACCCACACCGGAGCCCTGGGCATGTCCAATAAAGGTGCAAATATGTGGGGAAATTTGTTAGGAAACATTTCAGCTGTGATGCCAACAGTGGCTTCTCTCCTGGTTCTGTGTGTTCCAGACGAGTAATGAAATGGTTGGGTCTGACAATAAAGAAACAGATGTTATGTGGATGTTCAAATGTGTAGTGATGGTATTGTAATATATCCTCCCATAGTCCTCTTTCCCGTCCCCCTTGTAACAGCCTTGGTAGTCAGGGCATTTGGGGAGGGCTGGCTTGTGACCAGCAGGCAGGGTGTAACAACACCTGACCTCCAGTCAGGATGCAAGAAAGTAATCTCCACCAATGGACAGTAGAGAAAGAGTTGACTGACAAAACTTTTGGAGGGGCTGAGGGTATAAAAGGCAGAGCATCCTTTTTGTAGATGAGAACGTGGCTGCTAGTCACAGAGACTCCCAATGCTGCAATTTTTCCTTATTCAGTCCTTTGTTAAGGTTTACTAAACGTTTACAATTTTAAAAGTGAGAGTCATTTCTCACATGTGTAATGCTGTGGGCCATTGTCTTGGTCTGGTTTCCTTTGCTTGGGTCCCATCTCAGTGCTCAGCTGGGGTACAGGCTGTAGGTGCTTGAGGCACTCTTGGAGTTCCTCTTGGATCCCCTGAACAACAGGGTTTGGCCCATGAGGGGAATTTGTGCTGCTTTGTGACAGAGAAGAACTTCCCAGGCTCTTTTGTGTTTGCTGTAGGGAAGGTTGATTATTGCTTTGCATAAATTCACAGACCAACATGCTTTGTGATGCTTTTCTTTGTCATACTTTGCTTTGTGATGTCACGGCATGGTTGCCACATCGTTGTGGTGACATCAGAAGGTTGCCTTGGTGCACAGAAGGCCTGAGTGTCAGAGCAGCCTTGCTCACATCAGGAGAACCCTCCTGGTGGGAGCATTGGTCAGTGGGTGGTTGCACTCTGAGAGGCCATTTTTTTTTCTAGTGTTGGAGAAGACTGGCACAGCTCTGGGAATATGATCCACCATCTGGCCACAGCAGCTTTTGCTGCTTATGGTGTTTGTTTTTCCGCGTATTACGTTACACACTTTGCACGTAAGTAGAGTTTTCCATTCTACTTAGGTTAGGGTGTATCCTAACCTGGCTTTTGTATGTCTTCCTGCTGGTGGCTGAGTTTCTGATTTTGAAAGAGAAAGAGCATTAGGATGCCACTGGTGTGGTAAAGCTCCTGTCATGACATTCAGCTTAAAAGGGGGTGTCTGTAGCCACAGGGGCAGCATTTGCAGGGGAACCTGCAGGGCTTCCATTCCCTCCAGGGGAGAGTCTGTGGCAGCAGAGTCTGCCATTTCCTCAGTTTGCTGGGACAAGCAAGACACCTTTGAGATTGTAGACTGGCAGAGCTTCTTGGAAGGCCTTCTAAAAACTCTGCAGTTGTTCCCAGATATCAGAGAAAGCTTATTTCTTTTTAAATTTTGTCATGAAAGGATTTGACTGTCTCACTTGACCTTTTTCAAAGTACTAAAATAGTGATTCCCTTTGCAAGGAAATGCAAACTCCAAAGCAGTGAGTGTCTGCCACAGCTCAGGGGGATTTTAGGGAAGCTTTTCTGAGCAACTGTTTCAAGCAAGTTAATGAGAACCGGTGCATGCAACTGATTAAAAAAAAAAAAAAAAGAACCTCAAGGAGAGGATTTCAGAAGCTGTTTTATGTCTTTGGTAGAACAGGAGCATTGAGTGTTAAAGAACAATTTGCATTTTCTTGGTCATATTTGTATTCATTTACTGGCAAAACAAGCAAGAACATTGTCCTGATCCCTTGCTGGATGTGTGAATGAAATGTGTCTGCTGGAGGGATGTTGTGAAACGGGAAATCATCTCTGTTTGGGTTGACTTGTTCTGTGGGATTCAGCAGCCCAGGCAGTTTTCTGAGAGCATCTGGTTCATTTTCCCTTCCCACTACAGGTCACCTGAAGCGTGTATTCAGCAGTGCTGAAGATCCTGAGGTGAGTGAGAAAGGAACATTTCATGTTCCTGGTGTTTAAGAATTGTGGAGCAAGCTGAGAGCTTGGCCAGTAGCAACAGAGTGTAGAGAGCCAGCTAGGAAGGCTGAAAGAAAATCCATTTTCATGCCTGAAGAAAAAATAACAAAGTGCGAAATGGATATTTCAAATTTCTATATCAGAGCCTTGAAGAACTACAAACCTAGTGTTGCAGAGAGAACCTTGCTTGCTGACGGCAGATAGGGTGGAATATTTACTTAGGAGCAATTTCCTGTACAGTTGAATTAGACCATTTTAATTTAGTCAGAGTCCCTTAGAACTCTATTCCAATCAAACTTTATGATATCTAATTAGAAGATATCGTTGTAGAACAGGAAGGCCATCTTGCAATGGTGCCTGCTGTATCTGAAGTGCAATGGGCACCTTTGTGGCTGGGGAGCTGCGTGGGCCCAAAGGACGCAGGGCTGGCGGCCGTGAGCAGCTGGAGATGAGGCAGCGTGGGGCCAGGGGGCCAAGAAGGCCAAGGGCACGGTGGCTGTGCCAGCAGCAGTGGGGCAGCAGGAGCAGGGCAGGGAGCGTGGCCCTGTGCTGGGCAGCGCTGCGGCCACAGCTGGAGTGCTGTGTGCAGCTGTGGGCCCTGGGAAGCAGAAAGTCATGGAGGGGCTGCAGCGTGGGCACAGAGGGACAGGGGAGCTGGGCAAGGGGTGCAGCACAAGGCCAGGGAGGAGGGGCTGAGGGAGCTTTAGCCTGGACAATGGGGGCTCATGAGGGAGCTTCAGGCAGACTGCCATAGATCCCTGCCTTGGATCCATAGAGCCAATGCTCAGCACGAGGGCTGTTTCCCTGCCAAACATCCCCTCACTGCATCCAAGTGCTTTAGACACTGGTGTGGGTAACACTTTCACATTTTGTTTGTTTATTTGTGTATTTGTTTGCTAGAAGGAGAAGCCTTTTGTAATTTCTCCTTCTCCAGGGAGCTTTTTCTCAATCTTTCCTGGCCTTTTTCCAGCCATGGCAGAAACTTTCAGGTTAAAGGCTCCCGTGTCTTTTGGCTGCCCAGGGAATCAGTGTGTGTTGTGTTTGGGAACTGAGTAGGAAATCAATGCCCTTGCATTCCAGCTGGTGCTCAGAGATTAGAGGAGCTGGGAGGGGCTGGGCTGCATTTCTGATTCCAGCCACTTTAGCACCACCAGTGTGGGCGAGTCCAAGCGAAGAACTTGCCCGAGCACAGATGCACAAAGAGAGCCGTTCCCAGTGCAATGCTCTGGGTCTGGTTGCATTCCATAAGGACCTACATGCTCCAGATTCCCCAAGAGTGTGGGTTACTGAAGCAACAGGAGAGCAAGTTCAGGATGGCTGCTAATTAGGGCACTGCTGCCGAGTGCTGATGTGTGTAGCGACAGAAAGGACAGGATTGATTCAGGGTGACCCCCACATGGCAAAAAATGTGCTTTCCCTCTATGATTTAGAAATTTAAACAGATGCTTTATTAAGCAATGTTATATTACACTAGTACTATATTAAAACTATACCAAAGAGATATTATACTAAAAACATACGAAAGAAAAACTCATGACTGTCTCCACACAGCCTTTTATCTAATTATCTAATCAGTCTAAACAACTATCACTAAAATCCAATTAAGAAATCACTTTCAGTAAACAATCACTATAACACATTCTTCATGTACTAAAAAACAAGAACAGCAAGTAGAGATAATAATTGTTTTCTCTCCTTCTATGAGTTTCTCACTACCTTCCCTTAAAAAAAACCTAGGAGAGAGAATTATATCTCTCTCCATTCAAAGAATGTAAATACTAGAGCACAGTAAAGAGAGATTATAAAAGTGAGATCTGTCTATCTATCTATTTTAATCTTCCTGGCTCTGCTCCAAAGCAGTGGAAGATGCAAAGCTCACCTAAAGGCATCCCTTCAGGAAAGAAGTAGAGACAAGTTCCATTGACTGATGCTGAGCAGGCAGAGATGTTTCCCCCTCCAGAGATGGTTGTTTTTTCCCCTCATGTTTTCCTACTCCAGCCTTTTCTGACCTGAAGCCTTCATTTGTCCTTTAAATTTTTGCATGTCTTAAGGGAGTGGAACTATCCCATGCTGTAGCTGGGGTCTGGTGACTCTGGTCATACATGCCATGCCATACATGACACATGGTTTCCTTCACTGGCATCCCCAGGGCTGTGTAAGTGCATTCGTTAATGGGGCCTTATGAGAAACTCTGTTACTGCTGGTCAGAATTCTCCGTTGACAAAAGAGGGAGAAGAAACACCTTGATCCTCCTCCATATACTGAGGTGGCCATAGAGGTTCTCTGACTTCCATCAGAGATCTTTGCATGCATCCTTATCTCCTGAATGACCCGGTTTTCTAACAAGAGTGTGGATGTCAGGAAGGAGGAATGCTGGTGCAGGCCTGAAGAGAAGGTGAACTCCAGAAGTGTCTCTCACAAGGAGTGAGCTCACCCAGGAAGCCCCTGCAGAGCCAGGATGGAGCTGTGGGACAGGGCAGGGAGTCAGTCACTACTGAAAGACAAACAGGACACGGCAGAAGCAGAGGGAGGCCCTCACCAGACCCTTGAGAAATGCCACCCCTTCCCTGTCAGCTGCCTGAGAGGCTGCTGGAGCTTCAGTCCCAGATGGCCCCTGATTGTAGGGCCAGGGTCACTTTGGAATCTGTGCCTCCCCTCGGGCAGAGAACGACCCAGGAGAGCAGCAGCACAGTGCTTTGGGAACGTGTGAGCCCAGCAGTCTGTGAGTCTTGGCCCACAAAGGGCGTATGGGAAGTTGAAACCCATCTTCTCTTGCTTTCTGTGCAGGTGCTTCTAGAGAAAGAGCAGGAGCACACTGCCTCATCTGAGCTGCCATGCCAGACTCAGGGAGAGCTGTTCCCTGCCCGAGAGCAGGAAGAGCAGCTCAGGCAGCAGGTGGAAGAGCCACAGGAGAATGGCCAGGTAAGCCTGACTGGCCAGGGCACAGAGGGAAGGGCAGGGAGAGGGGCATAAACCAGAGCTCTTGGCACTGAGGAGGCCAGGAGTGCCACAGGCAATGGAGGCACAGAGCCTTGCAATCTGCAGAGATCAGCCCTGGGACAGGAGGTTTGCAATGGAGGCAGATGTGGGGAGGGAAGCAGAAAGAAGGGGCTGAATAAATGTGATTTGGAGGCTGCAAGAGGAAAAAAGCTGAGCCTGATGGCAGCTCTCAGTCCCTTGCTCTGCTTTTGTGTGTACAGAACATCAAGGCAGAGCCACAAGCAGAGCTGCCCGAAGCTCAGAGTGACATCATGGCAGTGAAGAGAAAGAACAAGGAAGACATGGGAAGAATTCAAGAGGAGAATCTCCATCAGCAGAGGGGCGATCAACAAAACCAGGTGAATGAAAGAGTGGTAGCCACTCCACTCATGAAATGTCCTCTCTTTTGTTTATTAGAGAACATGAAGGAACAGCTGGATGCAGAGCTTCAGACAGCTCACAGTATGATCAAGGCAAGGCATAAGCAGCTGGAGGAAGAAATGAAAATCATCAGAGAGAAACTTAATCGCTTCCGTCAGTCTCTGCAAAACCAAGTGAGTGAAAGAGGGATGCAGCCACTGCAGTCATCAATCTGGTGGTTTCTGCCCTTCTTGCCTTTCCAGTGCAGAGCAGCAGGGAGTGGGGCCATGCCTCTGAGTGCCATGCTGCTGTAGTGTGTGTATCACAGTCACTCTGAAGGACATTTCCTGGTGTGCTGAATCTCAACATCTGCCCTGGACAGTGAAACTTGTCCTTTGGCCTTTTGGCCAGCAGTCATCCAAATTGATTCCTGCTGGCCTGTTCCTGCTCTCCTTTTTTCTTGAGGTGTTTTTACAGTGGAACTTGGTGACCCAGATGGAGGATTGAAACAAGCTGTTGTATCCCCTGTCAATCTGTTCTTTGCCTTTCCTCACAGTCGATGACTCCTGGCTGACAGGGACAAGCTGTAGTGTCTGACTGCTTTGTTCTGTTTGACTTGAGGTGCAAGTGTTGACATCTCACCGGGCAGCCTGCGAAGACTTGCAGGGAATGTGTGGCAATGAAGAACCCCAAGTTTGGAGTGAGGCACAGGAGCAGTGCCCACCAGAAATGCTCCAGGTCCAGCACATCATGGGCTCTGAACCTGCTGCCGCAGCAGCATCACCTCAAGGAAGCCCTTCTGTGAAACCTGGGAACTCAGGCTGGGGCACATCCTGGGAACAGGAGATTGAGGAGGAGTACCTGGAGCTGCTGGGTTCGTCTGGGGTGTTTCTTATCTGAGGGACAGTGTGTTGTGTGCAGGTGTCAGCAGAGCTGTACCAAATGCTCCTCCTGAGCTTGGTGTCACAGGGCCATTTAGGACTCCCCAGAGGCAGTGCTGTGCTCCGAGGCAGCGAGAGAGCTCTGGGTGTTCCTGCTGCCTCTGAGGGCACCTGGAAGTGGCTTGGGTTTGCCTGAGCTTCCCTCTCTGCTAAAGGCTGAAGCAGGGATTGTTCTTGGATCAGCAGAAGGCTGTGACCTAGCAAATGATCTAGGCAAGTCCTGTGTGCTAGTGGCCAAACTGAACAGAATTTTTAGCTTCCTAAATTCTCCTTCGACTCCTGACTTCCAACCAGTCATCACAGCAAAAAAACTTCACAGAAATGGACTGACTTTGGAGTTTTGTCTTTTTGGTTGGGGATTTTTTTTCGCGGGGGTGGGGTGGGATTGCTTTTCTGTTGTTCATTTTTGGTGGGGGTTTTTTGTTGTGTTTTTCTCCATCCTGAAGGAGCCCTTCTACCCCACGTTTTACTGATGTCATTTTTATGACTGTTACTGTTACCACTACTACATCTGCAGTTTATTTTCATGAGAATGCTATCTTTTTGTCAATAAGAGAATGCTATCTTTTTGTCAATAAGAACTACTTTGAAAGAACATCAGGTTACAGGACAAATAGAGAGCACAAGGTATTTTCCATGTGCCCCCAAAGAAAAAACAGAGACTTTGATAACAAACTTTATTTAATCTTCTAGTTTTATGCTTATCAAGATGTGTCCAGGAGACACATCCAAGTGGCGTGGTCAGATAAAACTGTACTGCAGGCATTTCTCAGGAGAGAGCCTCCAGCCCAGCCATGGTATATCCCTCAGATCCATGGCATTTTTTCCATACCCAATTCCCACTCTTTCCCATGACTCTTAGAATCCTACCCATTGGCCCAGGCCCTGCTCAGATCAGTCTCTAGGAAAACACATCAAGCCCTTTGTGATTCTGCAGCACAACCCAATGAATCTGCTTCTTGCCCGTAACAGCTGCCAGTGCTGTGCTCTCAGATAAGAGACCTGGTGGGGCTGAGACCAGAGCCCAGTGGATTCTGTGTCTGCCATCACCTGTTGGGACAAAAAGGGCACTGATCTGTGCCTCGGTGTGGCTGATCTCAAAGCCCATCCTGTTGTGTCCTGAATGGGGGCAACAGCTTGTCTGGGGCTCAGGCTCACTCTGGCTTCTTCCCATCAGTGCCTGTCAGTGCTCATGCTTGGGCTTTGCCAGCCTTGTTGTGGTCGCTGCCCTGTCCCTGAGGGCTGGAGGGACTGCAGAGGCTGGAGCCTTCCTTAGCTGGGAGAGGGGCAGCTTTGAGCTCAGCCTGCTCAAACACAGGTCAGGGTCCTGATGCTGAAAGCCCCGTCAGGATCGGTTACAGCTTGAGCTGCTCTGGTTTACAAATGGGAAGGCATTCCTTTGGCAAACTGCTGAAAGGTGGGGAAGATGTCCTCCTCTCCTGGGATTGTATGTCCCTGTGCTTTGTTTCCTGTCAAGAGAACTCTTCAAAAGACTGTACAAATCAGTCTCTGTGCTGGCCACCTGTTCTGCAGGGCTGTCTGCCTGGTTGTGGTTGTTGTTACCCAGCCGACCACAAAGGGCTCAGAGCTCCAGGTGCTGGGGGTGCCTTTTGTATCTCCTGGAAGCTGGGATCTCTGCCTTAAAGTCAGCATCTTGCATTTTATTTCCCTCAGGGAGAATGGTAAACACCACTGAAAATCCCCTGATGAAATACACGCATCTGAATTATATTGGCAGCGGGTGAGTCCAACAGCAGTTACTCCTGCACAACCGTGGGCCAGGTGTTTTTGGGGTGGAATGTCTATCCAGCGTGAAGTCAGGCCAGCTGCAAAGATGATCACACACTGGGGATAGATTGTCCCATCTCTCAATGCTGCTCAGAATTTGTGAGTGGGCTCAGAAGGCATTGTCAGAGATGCCTTGCTACCAAGGTCTTGCCTGCATCAAGGAACAGGACCTGGAAGGTCTCCTTGCCTCTCAAGTGTGGGACAGCTCTGTGTTAATTTCTTTAGCACTTTTTGTATGTCTCAAAATCATACTGGCACACTAATGAAAAGAGAAGAAACTTGCTTGCCTGAAAGAGCAACCTATGCCCTATCAAAGCTGTGAGATAACAGTTCCCAGGAACAATTCTTTCCCCTGGTTTGAAGAGGGAAACACTCTGTGGTCAGGATAGGAACCACACCGTTTAGACAGTGAAACCCAAGAAGAAAGACTAAACTCCCTTTAGAAATTGAACCCCAGTGCTTCAGGAACAGGCCCAGTGCCCATGCACTTGAGAGGAAAATGCATCATCTCCCTTCTGGCAGAGCCCTCCTGCATCCTGCAGGTTTTGACACTTCCAGCAGAGATCTCCTGTGTGGGCTGGCTTTCACTGCAAGATCTAAACAGCTTCTCCTTTCTCTGCTTCTGTTTTGTTTCTAGGACTTTTGGAGATGTTTACAGAGCACTTGACAGTGCCACAGGAGGAGAGGTAAATGTCAACATCCCCTGCAGGCTCTGCTGCACTCAAGGGCTTTCCCCTCTGGTGTGAGCTGTGGCTGGAGCTTTGGGCAGAGCTGTGCTGAAAAGGCACAAGAAGCACAGACTGGTGCCAGCCCACAGAACACATTTGGGACTTTGTCCTCCTCAGCTGCCGGAAGGAAGGCACGGAGGGCAGCGGTTCCTTTCAGAGAAGGACGCGCTCACTCACTCTCCACTGCTAAAACAAAGGTGGTGCCTGCGAGCACCTCACTGCTCTTTGGGGCTGCAGCTTCAGAGTCCTGAATTCTAATTTCTGGCTGCCAGCAAATCCATCTGAAAGTTACTGGTAGTTCCTTAGCCACCTGCAGTGCTGCACTTGGGAACTGCACATAGGGAGAGATCTGCAAGGCGTCCCTGAAAGCCCTAAGCCCTGCCCATATCACAAGATGTATCCACAGAGTATTAAGGCATGGGTTCCTTCTTCTGAGTCCCAAACAAAGCAGCAGAGAGTGTGGTCAGCGGTTTGTGGGTGATAACTGAGACACCACTGTTACCAAGTGGTCAAGGCAAAATGTCAGTGGCCCCACGTGTCCTGTAACTGGCTCCCAAGGGAGCAGAGAAATGGGCTGTTGGAATGTCAGTTCCTGATTACTGCAGTGCCTAATCACAAGGCAGTTTGGCACAGCTCAGCTGTGTCATTGCAAAATCACTCGCTCCACCTGCCTTGTGGTCTCGTGCCACCAACCTCTCAAGTTACTGATTTTC
The DNA here is from genome assembly GCF_027579445.1 of Ammospiza nelsoni. NCBI lineage: Eukaryota > Metazoa > Chordata > Aves > Passeriformes > Passerellidae > Ammospiza > Ammospiza nelsoni. The sequence continues at coordinate 1,195,686 of NC_080661.1, read as the reverse complement.
AATGTCTTTTTAGGTGGCAATAAAAAAAATAAATCTTCAAAGAGTGAGGAGGAAGGAGCTAACCTTTAATGAAATAATGATCATGAAGAGGTATAGGAGTCCCAATGTTGTGAATTATTTAGACAGGTGAGAGGTCATGGTCTTATCCCATGGATGTGTGTTTACATAAAGCAAACTTGAGAGGTTCAAAACCCACTTTGGCCAGTGGCAGCAAGTAAAGCTGTTAATTTTTATTTATTCATATTTCTCTACTCATCTCCAATGGATGAGAAGAGAGTGTATCTTGTCTGCATGAGTCTTCCCTGGCACACCTAGTTTGATAATGATTCCAAAATTATTCAAAACCTGGATCAGCTGTATCTTCCTAACTCAATAGCCTCAAAGTTCACTGCCTCCACATTTATTTGGGATTGATTTTTTAAAGTTTCTTAAGTGCAGATGAACCATCCTAAAGTGGATTTCCCTTGGATTGTTGCCCCTCTTTGCCATTGCTCTGCATGCCAGGAAGACTAGGTGCTTATTTCCAGAAACACCATGCCTGACATGTTTTTTATCTGGGCTGTTTCTAACTGCACTTTTCATTTGCTGCCCATCTAAGACATCTCCTTTTTCACAGATGTGTCTTTCTCTATGAGACTGCACAGATTGCAAATAATGCACAGCCAAGAGGGAATGTCTATTCCTTTGATTCTGTCCTTGTCACAAAGGCATCTGGAAATAAGAAACCTGGAAGCTAAAAATCAACATAGCCATGCATGTTCATCTCTACCCCCTTGTTTCCTTCTTTCAGCTACCTTCTGGGCGAGGAACTCTTGCTGGTTATAGAGTACATGGATGGAGGTGTCCTGAGCGACATCGTCAGCCAGACCTGCCTGTCTGAAGATGAGATGGCAGCCATCAGTCGGGAGGTCAGCAATCCCAGCTGTGTTTCCAAGGGCTTGGGCAGCATTGTCTGGGAAACGGGCTCAGAACAGGGGAGGTTTCCTGTGCCGAGCTTTGTTTCTGTGTTGCTGGTATGCTATGGGCAAGTAAAAGCATCTCAAGTGAAAGGCCTGCCAGTGCCCCTGCACTCCCTGTACTCAGTGCCAGTACTCTTATCTCCTGCTGTTGTATTCTCGCTCTGTCTCTTGTATTTGTATTTGCTGTTCTCCACCTTGCCTCTCTAAATGTTTGCCTGGAGTCTGTCTTCACTGCATTCCTTGCCTGTAAAAGCAAAGGTGCTGGTGGCAGGATTTGAAACAAACAGCAAAGAAAGAAGAGAGAGACTCGTTTCTCTCAGTGCTCAGCTAAAAAGGATTGGAGTGCAGCCAGAATGCTCTTTGCTTCTGAGCACATGCACTGCAGCAGGAGTCATCCTGGCTGGTTGGCAGGGGACAGCCTACAACAGCAGGTGCTGTTGCTCTTTTAAAAGCTGACGTGCCTTTCCTCAGAAAGGTCCTGCTCTGCAAGTGTTGGAGCAACAAGCTCTTCCTCTCAGTGGCCATTACTGTTCTGCCATTACTCCCCATTCCCCTGGAGAGGGAATCTTTTCGATTCTTTGTTTCCTTTCTTGTGTGATAAAATCACATCACTCATTTTTGCCCTTCTGTTTCTGTTTTCTCGCTCAGTGCCTGCAAGGACTGGATTTTCTTCATGCAAACGATGTGATCCATCGAGACGTGAAGAGTGACAACATCCTTCTCAGAACCGACGGTTCTGTCAAGCTGGGTCAGTATATTCTTGGTCAGGTGCAGCGTTCCAGGAATGTGGGTGTGTGGCTGCTTGGTGTGACTGCCAGCTCCCAAAAATGGTGCTGGTGGCAGTGCAGGGACCCCTGCTGCGAGCTGAGGGCACAGTTGCAACGTGCACAGAGGTAGAAGGAGCCACAAGCAGTCAAGAGTGGCCTTGCTCTGTGTGGGTCCCTTCCAGAGGGAGGGAGTTACAAGTCTAAAGTTTCCAAAGAACAAAAGCCACTGCTAGAGGCAGTGTAAAACATGGGGGTATTTTTAAAGTCACCAATGCCAGGAGATTCAACAGAGCAATTTCAAACTTCTGCTGGGGAAGTCTTTTGCTTGCTTTCCTAATTGCACAGAATTCAGATAAAACCAGTATTTTGTTTTCTCCTCAGCTGATTTTGGCCTCGCTACTCAGCTCACCCCTGAGCAGAGCAGACGGTGCTCGGTAACTGGGACTCCTTGGTGGATGGCGCCTGAAGTGGTGACAGGTCAACCATATGGCCCCAAAGTGGACATATGGTCTTTTGGAATTGTGGGAATTGAAATGATAGAACAAGAACCTCCTTACTTGAGCGAAAGTTCTGGCACGGTAAGGAGCAAATACTCACTGATCCCACTGTCTTTCTCACCTGTCCCATGTCCTGTGTGCCACTGGACAAAATCCCATTGCCATCTGCTAGAACTACTTCCACCAAGGTCCCCTCCTACAAATGTCCCTGCAACACATCAGCATCTGCTGGACTTTTGTTTGCATCAGTGGGGGAACTCAAGCCTTACCACATGCAAACAAACTCTAAACAAACTCCATTCTCACTCAACACTTTCCTTTGGGTTAGTGGTTCCAGTTCTTTTGTATGTGTAGATGGCCTTAATAACAGGAAAAAAGCATCTTAAAACTGTTGTTATCTTTCCAGAAATGAAGGAAGGAAACCCAAACCCAACAAAGTTTCTAAAACCATGGTCTTTAGAGAGGAACCTAACCCTGTGTGCAGTTTCTTCTCACTGGGAAACATGGGCATGAGGGTGTAATGCACAGAATCTCTTCTGCTTCTTGTGCAGTGCTGCTGAAACACTCAGTGATCGTGTTTCTCTCCTAGCCCAAGCAACATTCTGCACGTCACCAAGCCAGAGCCTGGTGATGCGGAGAGCCTGCCAAAACCTCCTGTCTGTTTCCTGGCACTTTCTGGAATGGGCCTCCCATTAATGCATTGACTTGAGCAGCCAAATGACTAGAGGGTGTCCATAGGGATGGAACCTCTCCTTCTTCTGACCTAGACAATTTTTCTTTTGCTGCAAAAATGGGAAGCTGAAATTTTCAGACTGCTGAGAGACAGAGCTGCAGGTGGCTCCTGTGTGCCCAAGCAGGCATTTTCATCCCAATACATTTGTGCAGGCATCTTAATGTGTCTGTGTTGAAGAGGAGATTGTAAATGTTTGTTTCCCTACCTGGCTATTAACTGATGGATTTCCTTTCTTTTCTTCCAATTCCCATTGTTTTCAAGAACAGCACAAAAAGCTTGATGAGTTTTGTTCTAGGGCACGTGCGCTTAAAAGACCAACAAGCACTGCAGAGATGCCTTTCATGTACTAACCCTTCAAATTAGCTAGTATAGCAAAGTCCGTCTTCCAAAAGCCCTCTCAAGCTGGCATGAATCCTCAGAGAAGCAAATGTCCTTTTGCTGATGTAGTTCCCACTAACTAGGTCAGGCAATGAAATCAGCTGCCAAGGCAAGATCTGCAGGATGGTGGAAAAGCTGTGGCTGCATCGGGGTTTGGGTTTTTGGTTGGTAAAGGAAAGTCATCTCTGGGTCTGTGCCAGGGCAGAAACTGCCACTGAAGAACAGAGGTTAAACAAAGGGAGGTGGAGCCTGGTGTCTCCTTTCTCTCCAGGCTACATACCTGATAGCCACAGTAGGGACTCCACAGCTGCGGCAGCCCAAGCTCCTCTCGGCTTTGCTGCGTGACTTCCTGAGCTGCTGCCTGCAGACAGACGAGGAGCAGCGCTGGTCTGCCAAGGAGCTCCTGCAGGTAAAATGTGAAGGGGCTGCAGGTGAAACAGGCTCTGAGCGATGGGCTCCTCCTCCACTCAAGCCCAAGGCAGCAGATGAGCCCCCTTCCTCCTCACCTCCACTCTTGCTGCTCTTCAAATGAAAATGGTGAGGAATCCTAGACTGGGCTGGGCTGGCAGGGCCCTGTAAATGTCCTCTGGTGCAAGTGTCCTTCAATGAGCAGGGACATCTTTAAAGAGATCAGGTTGCTCAGAGCCCTTTGCCACTGGAGCCGGAATGGTTGAAGGGATGGGGCTCCTACAGGCTCTTAGGGCAAGCTGTGCCAGGGTGGCACCATGCTCCGAGTACACAAGTTCTTCCTTAGACCTAGTAAGATTAGATGCCCTTTGTGTTAAAAAATATTTGTTCATATCCTATTGTAACTGGCCCTGTTAAAAAAGATGTCCCCCACTTTCTTCAAAGCCACTGTGAAGTCTTGGAAAGTGGCAATAAAGTCTCCCTGGGGCCTGTCCTTCACAAAACGGAATAACTCCAGCTCCCTCTGCATTTCCTGTGAGGAGAGGTGCTCTGTCCTCTGACTGTGTCTGTGTCCCTCTTTTGTGATTTGGTGGAGTGTTCAGTTTTATCTAATGGCAAAAGAATTGAAGTAGAGCAATGCAGGGTACAGAGACATGAAATGGTGGTGGAGGAACCCAAGGAAGCCAGTCCCAGCCTAGGGGTCAGAGATTTGGCTGTGGGCAGGAGGGGCTGTGGGGGGCTCACTGTGAGCCTCTGAGGGGCCCTGGTTTGTGCCCCCCAGCCCACCCTCAGAGGTTTCTGCCACGCAAACAGGGACAGCTGGGAGGGACTTGTCCCAGCCCCATCTGCTGCCTGGCACGCTCAAGCAGACGGGAACTGTGCCCGGGTTACTGCCAGGTTGTGTGGCAGAGAGGGAACTGCAGGGCCCAGTGCCACTTGGGCTGGCCCTGCTGGGAAGGAAGGTGCCATCCAGCACACGAGGGGCAGGGCATGGAAAGGCAGACACTGCTTTCTGTCCCAGTGGGAATCAGCACAGTGCCTGTCTTTCAAAGGCAGGGACCTATGTGAGTCATTGGAGTTTCCTGAAAGGAAGAAAACCCAGGGACAGAAAGCGCCATTTCTAGAGCACTGGCAGGGCAAAAATCCCAGCATGATGAAGACACCACAATAAACAGATGAGTGGGATTCTGGGCCAGGTTTGCCTGTGATGGCAAGGTCTTGCACACTGGGGATGACTGGGGAGCAGATGGTCCCATTGCTCCTCTTTCTGGGTCTTTCCAGGAACTTGATGTATCCTGATTGAGTCCCTGAAGCAATGAGCTTGGAAAGTAATGGTTCACTGTTCTTTGTTGTATTTTTTTTTCCGGTGGACAGCATCCATTTGTAACTTCAGCCAAGCCACCATTCATCCTGGCACAAGTCATCAACTCAGTGAAGAAGACGAATAACCCTAACCCTAAACTCTAAACCTAAAACCTAACCCTAACCTTAAATGCTAACCCAAACTCTAACCCTATCCCTTACCCTTTCCCTAACCCCAACCCTAAGCCTAAGCCAAAGCCTAAACCTAAACCCAAACCTGAACCTAAATCTAAGCCTAAGCCTAAGCCTAAGCCTAAACCTAAGCCTAAGCCTAAGACTAAGCCTAAGCCTAACCCTAACCCTAGGAGACGAGAACATAGCAATCATGTCAAGATGTTATCTCTCTTACCAATTTAGAGTAGGATTGTAGAGTAGGGTTGCTAAAGAGATTTGTAGCATAGAATTATAGATTAGAGTTTTAATTAATAAAGTTTCTGAAACATCAACTCACTTGGAAGATTCTCCTCCTTCTGACCCCTTCAGAAAATTCAACATTTCCTTCTGAATTACCAATTGTTTTTTATTGGTACTAAGTCACACATATGGCTTTTTTTGTATGGTTTCATAAGTGAGGAGGGCTCCTCTTCATTCATCCTCTCCAGACCGCACTGCCTTTGGAATATGACCCACTGGCTGTTTATGGCACAGCTGTGGTATTTCTAGTTGAGGCAGAAAGAGCAATGGCATTTGAAGGCAAAACCAAAGGAAGAATGAGGCAGCCCAAACACCCTGTGCAGATGCAGGCCTTCAGCTGTGACTGGAGAGCAATGGGGTTCCTGCCACTTGGATTTGTATCCCTAAATGCAATAATCTCTTTGGCTGGAGGAGAGCCTTGCTCAAGTGAGAAAGCAGAAAGATCAGAGAGGGTGCTCGGGAAGGTCTCCTGTGGCGCAGAGCTGTCAGCGCCTGTGAGGTGAGAGCGGGCCCGGCCTTGCCCGGGCTGGAGCCCCAGCAGAGCCCCGGCAGAGGCCGGAGCAGCCTGAGCCCCGGCAGAGGCAGGCTGGAAGGAGGCCCTTGGAGCTGCAAGAGGCAGCAGCCGGGCCCTGGGTGCCTCTTGCTGGGAGCGGGCGAATCCTCCGCTCTCAGAGCCCAGGTGGCAGCTGGCTGCTGCCGAGGGGAAGCGCAGCCGTGCTGGGCACAGCCCGGCCTGGAGGCCATGGCCGTCTGGAGTGTGCCCAGGAGCAGAGAAAGGCCAAGGGCAGCCGCGGGCCGCTGGGCTGGCTGAGGATTCCTCCTCTTCTGCCGGCTGCCCTGCAACTCCTGGCAAAGGCCAGAAGTGTGTGCAGCACTCTGGGCACCGGGGCAGGGAGCCGGGCTGCTCGGCAGGCTGGAGCACAGGGCAGCTCCTTCAGGCCCGGCACTTGTGCCAGGGGAAGCGAGGCCAGCGTGAGGCAGGGACAGCTTGGCAGGGCCCATCTGCAGCAGCCAGCGCCTCACGCAGCTCTGGGAGGAAGCGCCTGCAATCCTGCAGTTCTGCACTGAGCCAGAGCAAAGGTGTGAGATGCAGAGTGTTTGGCAGAAATATTCAGGCCCATCAGGCAGCCTGTTTTGTGCTCTCTGGCGCACAGCAAGCGCTGTGCAATGGAGCTCTGAGCTGCTGGGAGAGAGGCAGTCGGGGATGTGCCTGAGGTGAGCCAAGGGGTTAGCTGAAAATGGAATTAGGATAATTGAAAAGCGCAGATGAGTCGAGGGGCCAGCTGGGAATAGAACTGGGATAGTAGGAGACTGTATGTTTTAGTTAAGATTTTCAAATGAGGTAAGAAGCTAAGTTAGTAATACAGGTAGCAGCAATCATGTCCCTTAGTTAAAGAGTACCACATATATTAGGAAGGTAAAGCTAGGAGTGACAGGGATAGAGGAAGCAACTGAGAAGAAGCAGAGACCATAGAAATACCTTGCCTTAAGAATAATTGAACAGTTAGGAGAGGCTTGGACCATGAGCAGCAGGTCCAAAGGTCTCGCCAGCTGGCCATGGGAGAAGAGTTCACCATGAGCAAGATGGCTTTCTTCCTCCCATACAACCACTCCCTCATTTCAAAATCACCGATCCAGTTAAGGGAGTACAATTGTGCAGCTGTGATAGTTATTCAGCTGATAAAAATGCGAAGCAGGCAGGTAAGAACTATGTACTATGGGTCCTTAGAAACCCAATGTAAAACCTTTTCTGTAGAAATATAGAGCAGGAGTCTGCAGCTCCTTGCACATGTCTTTGGAAACTAATTCACATGTTTCCAGGGCTGCAATAAATACCCTTCTTTTCTACTATAATTAGTTGAAGAGTTGTTTGTCCGTGCTTCAAGGGTTATGCTGGAGTAGTGAACTGATTTGGATGGGAGCAGAAGAGTTTCAGCAGGCAATTTTTGGAAGAGATGGAAGGCTCTTGTGACTGAAGGGAAAGCCATTTGGAATGGAGAAATGATCCCAAAGTCCATACAATTTTATCTTTGTGTCTGAATTTAAATCAGAATGCTTATAGATAGCTTCATGCAATTTGTCTACAAATTTATCAAAGTCTTCATTCTTCTTTGGTGAATTTGTGTAAAAGACATAGTGTGTAACCCATCTGGAAGTGCAAGGATAGCATCATATGTTGGCTCATCTGCAAGACTTGATCAATGCTCTTAGCCTGGGCAGTAGCAGTAGCCCAGGGCCCTTTGCCAAGTAACTGTTGTGCTGTTAAACCATACAGAGGATCACCCTGCACTCTAGGTCTTTCTGCTTCTTGAGCACGCTTTTCCTCCCAGCTTTTATGAAACCTCACCTGCTGATAGGGTGGCATTATAAGTCATGTTAGGGTATGCACATCAGCTGGAATTAATGTGTTAGATGGAAAAATAAACTGCAGAAGTGACTGTGCAAGTTGGGATTTTCAACCAAATTCTGAAATTACAGCTCTCATCTTTTCTAAAATCTTCCAACTGAAAGGTTTTCAAACTCTACTGGCAGTATTAGTTACTACAGGAAAAGCTTCTACATCATTGGAGAGAAAAGTCCCTTCTACAATAGCTTCTGCAATAACTTTTTTCTACTTTATTTTCTGAGCTGCTTCTATTTCAGGGTCACATTCCAACTCTAATTCCACATTCTTTACAGTGTGAGAGGGAGGATTTTGTTTAACTGTCTCGAATGCTGGCTCGGAGACAGAATGGAGGAGTTTTTGCAAGATAGTGGCCATATTCAGCCAATGCCCAATCCAGCCTGCTTGTAATAATGGACAATGAACATGTTCACAAAGAATGAATTATGGACATATTCAGAAATGGGCTCAGTATATCCTTGAAAAAGATACAAGAAGAAGAGTCATCAGGACTCAGCAAGTTTGTCAGCAAGTTTGGGAAAGTGAGCCATCGGTGGGCCAGACAACCCCAGCCAGAGACGTGTGAAAAATTAGGTGATCCAATCAGCATTCTATTTTAGACGTGTAAACAGCTAGGATTAACCAATCATGTATTAGCTAGAGACACGTGGACAGTAAAGATTTATTATAAATAGAGTCTTTTTAGGAATAATAAATTTAACTTCACTGGATCATATTGGTTATGTTGTGATGTCCCTGAATCTCCGCACCATGCACTTAAGGGTGGGTTGGTGTTGCCCATGAAATGTACACATCTGGGGAAGTGCCCTTGGCAGAGAGGGGCTGGATTCCCAAGGAAACTGCTTCCCCAGGAGCCCCCAGTGAGACAGGTGCAAGTGTCTCCATTTGACTCCCTGTGTTTCCTTCAGTCCTTGAGGCCCCTTGCACTTGGCAGAGGGGCATGCAAAGGGAGAAGGCTGTGAAGAAATACCAATTATGTTCTCTTGATGCAGAGTGTGATTTTATACACTCTCTGCTATGGTGCATATGCTCTTCATCTCTACTGTGTTGATTATTCTTATCAATACATATTTTCATTTGCTCTGTCATTCTTCCCATAGAAAACCTTTCCTTGTGTATTTGATTTATGTCTGCAAATGTTGATACGTAACTTTAGGTACCTGAATTTAGCCCATTTCTCCTCTCACTTTAATTTCAGAAAATGTCAGAATTACAGATGTACGCACTAAAATATCCAAGATTTCTGTGCAACAGAAAGATGAATAAGCAGTAGTACAGTTCAATCTGCATTACCTTTAGCAGTTACCAAAGCCAGTAGGCATTTAGAAAAGTGTGCCTTCTTTGGCAATATTACAAATAGATTGTTATATAAAAATTATAATACTGGCTTTACGGAAATCTTAAAATGGATTCTATATGTGTGATGTTAAAGTTGTGATCTTTATAACTTTGTTATAAAGATATAGTTTTTTTTCTGTTGTTAATTAAAGCTTAGAGAGCTCCCAAGGCCTTGAACATACTTGAGACTGATTTTGTAATAAACTTTCTTTTAAAACTCTGTTTGGAAAGCAGAAGGTAGGAACATCAGTCATCTGTTGTGTTTGACTTTATTGTTATTTGAGATTGTAGTAAATACTGAGCATGAGCTGGGATGCAGATTGTAATTGCTCATCTTTCCAAAGATAGATATGGATACTATTAACATGTGCCCTGTATATTGTTCCTAACTGACTAATTTACTGCAGTAGTTTTATAGAGCATTTTTATTGTTGTAATGTCTAAATGTAGTGGGAGAATATATATTTTACTTGGGGTAGTTTGGCTTTTGTTTTTCAAATAATAAAACCACTCTCTTCAGCCTGGTGAAGAAGAAATCTGCCTCTGTCCTTGTGTACAGCTATGGGTTTGTTCACATATCTTCTCCTTCCCTTTTCTGCCTAGGCTTTCTCACCTGCAGTTTTCAGTAGAAAAGCAACAAACCTTTGAAAGGCTAGATCTCAACATAACTGTGACTCTCAATCAATACTTCTTTCTTCCAGTTTCTTAAGATCTCTTTGTCCTGGGCACTCAGTATGGCCTTTTTCCTCAAAGTTCTTTAGCTGTCTTGAATGCTTACAGTGTAAAAGGTAAGCCCTGATCTATTTTCAACTCCCTGCTCAGATGCAGACTGCTGGAAGGGAGCTAGGACTGGTACTGGAGACCTGGCAGCTTGTCCAGGAAGCAAAATTTTTGAAATAATGGTAATGTGGAGAAGCATGCAAGTCCGGGTGGTGAACTCATATATGCAAGTACTTGCAGTTTCCTGACAGGACTTTACAGTTCAAGGGTATGGTCTCTTCTTATTTCTGTCCCTTAATGCTCAATCCTTGCCACATTTCTTCAACTTCTTTTGCATTGTCATCTTCTGTGTTTTCTTCCTCTCTTCTTCTCTCTGTGACTTTTTATGCAGGATGGATAACCTGTCATACTCTGTCAGCTTGCTCAGTGACCGAGTAGTGATATGATGGTGTAGAAATTGTAGGTGCACAGTAGGCAAACGTGTCTTGCTTCTGTGTGCCCTCTGCCGGCAGACCCGCTTCCCAAACCTTCAGTCAGACTTGGAAAAAAGGCTTGTCACCACTACTTTGTTGTGGTTTATGCATTGATGAAGAAACACTTCCATCTCAGCCCGCTCAAGCCACTGCAGAGCAGGAGTTGTTGCTTTGGTAGCAGATGTGCTGTCAGGGTCCTTACAGCTCCACAAGATGTGCCTCTCCTAGAACAGATTTTTGCATTTTTGTACAATAAAAACTATGCTTTAAATTGCACCAGTGTAAGTCATGCACTCCTGTAGATGTGTTTTCAGACATAGATATTTACATATATATGCCTAGTGAATGGCCTCGTGGGGAGCAGGAACAAATGAGGAAGGAAACTGGGCTGATAAAACATGCTTCTCCTTCAAGAAAAACCCCCCAGTCTTCCCTTTCCAGAGAAGGCTATAAACTTTTTCTTGATTGGCCTAAAGAGGATAAACAAGTCTCTCCATATCCTGATCTTTTACTAGTCTCAAATTATTTAGAAAAGTTTTAATTTCTTTTTTTTTTTTTTTTTGGTGGGGGGGTGGTGGTGTTGGGGTCTGCACTTCAGACCTGTTCTCCCAGCAGCCAGGGACCTACAGCTGCTGTGGGTGGGGCAGGTGCTCGGGTAATTACCAACAGGTGCTTGGTAATTGCTAACAGCAGTTGAGGTGAGAAGTTGGCTTGTGCCTGGCTGAGGGCTTGAGGACTGTGGTGAGAGAAGGGATAGGGAGTGGAGTGGAAAATATCAGTTACGCAGGCAAATCTGAGGTGTAGGTGGGATTTAACTGGATTAGGTACTGCATTTCATGGACTTGATCACATGAAGAACTGAACATGAGGTAGGACTATTTAGTTGTTATTCTAAATGCTGCATTTACTAATATGTAATGTAGTTTCTTCGTATTTTGCTCAGAAGCTGTCCCAAAAACATTGAAGTCCAACTAAAGTCTTCATAAACACAAATTAATAGCTTACTTTTTGTTAAAAACAGAAGCTGAAAGGGCCAATGGCTCTTGCATTCAGTAATTCACACATTTTAAAGGAAGTGGCTCTCTCTTGTTCCTGTAGCTAGCTTGTCTCTTCAGGCTAGAAAACATTTCTGGGAGCATTTCCTTGCTGCTCCTATATCTCTATGCCCTTGGAATCTGATGCTAATACTATATTTTTCTAAAATTAAAAAATTTTAAATGTCTGCAGGCCCTTTCATTTTGTAATCTGCACCTGTCACTCAGAAGGGAAAAAAGTCTGGTAAGTTTTTTTTCTTGTAGGCCTCTCAAATTGCAGCCCATTGCATTTAGCTGCAAAATCCTAAGTCATGCTAACAGGATGCCTGAAATGGACACTGGTCTGGTAGAGAGTAAAAAAAATTGCCTGATACAGATGCTATCAACTATTTTTAGTTCCTGACAGTCCAGTATTTTCCTTACCTAAGGGATACCTGTTCATATTTCTTTCTCTTTTTCTTGCAGCTCTCAGTTCTGTGATGACTGAGAAACAAAAATACAAAGTAAGGGTGTGCAGAGTAGATGGACTTTATGAGAATTAGGGGGCAATTTGACCATACACTGATCTGTATGATTGCCTTCTTCTGTGAGATTGTAGTGGTGTTGTAATATGTGTTGGGAAATAATTAATGCTATAAAAGCATGTATTTCATATAAAGATTGCAAAATCCAACCAAGTCTCTGATCACAAGCAACCTGAGAGGCAGGAGTCTATTCAAATTCCGAAATTCCTGAAGGTGGTCAGATAACGATCGGAACTTTAGCCCAAGAATAGACACACCCAGCACAATGATCACCATTATCCCGAGTCATGGGAAGACCCCTAAGAGCGATCATTGCCCTGTTGATAACATCGATCAAGATAGCCAAAGTCGCCGCCAGAAAGATACCTGTGAATATGTGACTTCCCTGAATCTGATCAGTGCTGGCTATCAACAAGGAAATGGCGATTGTCCAGCTCTGCACACTGCAAGAACCAACTATGAATATGCAGAGTTACAAAAGGAACTGGGACTTCTTCGCTCAGGCATAATAAACTATATAAAGCATCCCTACAAGAAGCAGCTCTCGTGAATGGTGGAGGGTCCGATGCAATAGAGGTGGGATCCAGGTTCACCCAGCACCGAACCCGGGCTCGACACTGTCTCTTTGGCTGTGGTGGTTTTGAAGACCATATTTTAGTCGCGGAAAAAGATAAAGAAATCTTTTTGCATTTTTTATAATTTGGCTTTTGACTGATCATTCATAACAGTTCCATATAGATGATTCCACATTTGGTGTCTTGCTGCATAAATCAAGAGCACAATCAGTTCATGATTAGCACCAGTACAAGCTGGACTTCCCAGAGTAGCCAACTGAAAGAATCTGAAAAGAAGAAATGCAGGAAATGACTTGGTAAACCTTGCCTGAAAGATGGGTGACTTTTTTTTTCAGTAATCTATAATCCATTCCCTTGGCTTTTGGCTTTCTTAGCAAGGCCATCTGCATCCCAAATTCCCAATGAAGTGAGAAGCCTGGGCTTGTGCAAGTGCCTGAAAGATGCCCTGTTCCTCTGCAGGGACATTTAGGCTGGAACAGCAGCTGAAGCCCTCTCTGGGGCAGCCTCCTCCAAGCTGGAATTTGTGCCATGCTGGGAGAGGAGGAGGAGGGGGAGAAGGCTGGCGCTGTGTGGCAGGAGCAGGAGGATTGGCCACAGGACATTCCGTCTGCACCGCTGCCCCGCAATGGGCGGCTGTGCCTGGGGCTCTGGGCCTGGCCCCGTGTGCGCTGAGCTCCTTCGGCTGGGCTCAGGTTCCCACTGGGACTGGGCAGAGCCTGGGCTCAAACTGGGGGCAGCAGCAATGCAAAACACCTCTGGGCATCTGCATTTCCTGCTGCTGGGAAGGAGCAATGAAGTGAGTCGAGAAGTTCTGGTTTCTGTTTCTCCTGGTGGATTTTTTAGTTTAATTCCACATTGCGGAGGCCATTTCTGTGATGGCCTCTGTCAGTTTATTCTATTTCAACAGTGCCAGCAACAGGGCTCTGTTTGAGCACTGCAAATGTGGCCTGGGTGGCTTTAATTCCCCTCACTTTAGTGCTCAGGGGCTGGTGGACATTCCAGTATCTGCTGATCTTTATGCCTGAGACAAAAATACTGACTTCACTGTCATGAAAGCACCATGGGTAGCACCAACTGAAAGAGGCACTTGCAGTTTTATGGATAAAATTCAGGTGGCAAGCAGAAGAGGGCCAAGAGCAGTCATGATCCCCAATTCCCAAAGCAAAGGCGCCAGCAGCCTCCTGCTGTCACCTCAGGGTGAGTCAAACAGAGCTGAAAACAGTGCTGGAACCTGATCCTTTCTTCCTCTGAGGGCTGTCTCAGGGCAGCACAGGCAGGCCCTGAGCAGTCAGGGCTGTGTGTGGGTGCTGGTTGCTCTGCCCCAGAGTTCAGCTGGGAAAAGCCCTTGGGAGCCGAGGCAGGAGCAGGCGGGAAGGGGCCGGCACTGCTGCTGCTCCTGGCCGGGAGCCCCGGCTGGGCCGGGCCGGCACCCCCTGCGCTGCGGCTGCTGCTGCTGCCAGAGCCGGGCGGGACTCGGGGACAGGGAACGGACACGGGGGGACAGCAAAGGCCTGGCGGCTGCAGGGATGGTGGCGCTGGGGCCAGCACCAGCACAGAGCTTCAGCCCACAGTTAACCCCAAAGGAAACGCTGGGGAAAGGCTCCATTTCAGCCTTTCTGCACTCATGGCTGTGAAGGGACTGAAATAAAAGGAGAACAAGCAGGGCCTGACCCCTTCTCCTTTTGGAGGAGCCCGGCGCCTGGGGCTGTGAGGGGCCATGAGGGGCTCTGAGGGGCCATCAGTCACGAGGCGCCATTAAGGGCCTTGAGAGGCCATGATGGGCCATGGGGAACTCTGAGAGGCCATAGGGGTCTGTGAGGGGCTGTGGGAGCCCAGGCACCTCATGCAACCAAGGGTCCATCATGTCCCAGCAGGGCCTTATGGAACCAAAGGGACCATGGTGACACTATGGAGCCTCATGGTATCACAGGTCCATTGTTACACAGCAGCCACAGCAGGACTGCAGAACCAAGGAGATGATTGTGACACTGCACAACTGTGCAAACCTGGGAGCCTACCAGGGAAAAGGCAGTAGCAATGCCCTGGAAAGACACACCACAGGCTCTGGGCACTCCTCACAGCTCAGGGTGAGAAAAGAGACTTCCCCATGGTGTTCTGCAGCACTACGTTCATTTGTCCCAGTTCTGTCCTCTCCATTGGCCTTCTCTACCCCTTTTACACGTCTATGTTCGTGTTCTGGTGAGTTCTCCCTTCCCATTGGTGTATAACCCTGTCCATCTACCCTGGCATTTCCCACTGGTCCCTTCCCACTGTACCACCCCTGAGCCCTCAGGATACCTGGTGCTCTCCATTGCACCCTCTTTCCCTCCATTTATGCCCTGGACAATCCTTTCTCTTTGGCCTCTGGACACTTTCAGCATTTCTCTGTGTGTGTGTGTGTGTGTGTGAAGGTCTGCCCGAAATAAATGGGTGACGAATGATTTTTGGGTGCAAAAATAACCAACAAAAGGCACAGGGGTTTTGCAGTAAAAAATCAACAAGGTGCAATTTTATTGATTATAACCACAGCTAAATATGCGTTTGGTTAAGGGATCCGGGGAAGAGAAGGGTAGGACAAGGGAAAAAGGGAGGAAAGAAGGTCAGGGAATGGGGTATAGCTACCAAAACGTGATGTCTTCGGGGTCCCGCCGCCGAAACTCGCTGGTACACGTCTTGGGGAGTACTCAAAGGGCAGTCGAACCGAACCCCAATATATATACTGTTCTTGGTTGGGGGAAGGGTGGCTGAAATTAGGTTTCCATGGAGGGGAGAAGAATAGGAACAGGAGGAGGGGGTGAGACAGTTCCATTGTTTTCATGGTTGAATGCTCACAGGTACGTTAGGTTTTTCCCCCTCCCTGAGTTGGGAGGGAGTACAGTCCCAGTCTCTGGAAGGAGGTTGCCAGGGGCTGCCACGGGGGTGCCATGAGGGTGCCAGTACCGTGCCAGAGGGGTTCTTGGTTCCTTGATGAGGGGATTCGCATCTCTGTTGGTCCATCACGGTGGTTGAAGACAGGCAAGAGGGGTCTTCTCATGGAGCGGGGGGGAGCCACCCCAGAGCTCAGTCCAGCCAGGTCAGGAGTTTGGAAGAAAGTCCAGTTCAATTGTCCAGAAAAGGGCAGCATGCCCCCTTCGAGTACAGCATGGCGTGTTCTGCAAACATCACTTGTGAACACACTAGATAAGCAGGAGACTTTCTTTCCCAACTGGCTCAGCAGTTTTAACCCTTCGGCAGTCTTTTCTCATGACGATCGTGAGGCAAAAAATGAAGGATTTGTGGATGGACTTCTACACGACCCCGTGACTCACGATTGTCTTGAGGAATTTTCATCAGCAGAGCTCTAGAGTGTCTTTGAGACTCGTTGCACGTCGGTAGCATAACCCTGGAAAAGTAGGGATGACAGGAAAGAGGGGATAAAAGGGGAAGAGAAGGAAAAGAAAGAGGGAAAAAGGGAACCAACAAACATAAACATATTTAATATTGATCATCATAACAATTTCACATGTGGTTATCTGTTATAACAATTTCAAAAAAATTATGATTAATTTTAACAATTTCAAAAAAATAATAATCAAAGCAATATCATTTGTTTAACAATGTCAAAATGATTAAGACAAATCACAAATAATCAAAACAACAAACAAATCATAATATAATCATCATCTTTTAAAATTATTTTCTAAAAATTAAAGTAACTTTCTGTAAATCATACTTGATATTTAAGAAGTTGTTCTAAAGCACATATGCTTGATTCATAACTGTTTCGTATCAAGTGTTTTGGGGACATCTATTGTATCGAGTACACCAGCTAAGCAGTGTGCATTGACTACAGTTGACAGTCTCTTAAGCTTTTTCATCATTCTCCAATTCAAAATGAATAGGGCTGCTGACACGATAAAGCCAAGCATAACTAGGATCAAAAGAACAACAATTGGATGGCACACACTGTTCAGAACACCTGTGGCAGTAGGTGACCACCCAAAGAGAGTATCCCACCACCTATGCTCAGCATCCTGCTTTACCCTCTCCATAACCTGGTGTATTTGTCTCATGTTGTGATGAACAGTCACCAGGGTCTTCTCCTTGATTTTCTCAAGGATGTCAACCAGGTCTTGATGGAGCAATAGTTGTCTCACAAGGGTGAGGTTCATTCCGATAGGAGTGGGCATCAGCTTCTGGATCAGTGTGTAGTTGGATTGCAGTAGGTGGTGAGAAGTAACTGGAGCTTCATAAGAGAAATTGCATCCTACTATCTTAGTAAAGTTACAAGCACAGAAATTTCAATGATTTTTAGTATCTACTATAACATTTTATATGAGCACAAAATCACAAATAGTTCTAAAGCATTCACATCTATCGCCTATGTATATAAGAACTGTTTCAAAAGCCTCACTAGGACAAATCTCAAAATGACAGATATTTTGCTCTCTATCTTAACAAATGTCTTGAGCTATGATTGCATTGCTTTCACAAATGAGCCCTTGTTGTTCTCGGGCAATACAAGATTCCAAATTAATAGTTTACCATTTCTTACCAATTTGACGGGCCCATTCTCTGTGTTCAGAAAAAATAGAGAATGGCTCCATCGTAATTCAGTTCTAATGCTATAACAAGGAAAATCAAATGTACTGAGGCATTGCGTATGGTTAACACAAAAACTGTGGCTGTATTTAAAATGGGATCACAGGTCAAAATTCACTAGGTTCCACCAGGATTGGAATTCTCTTTCAGAGTCAGTGTCACTGTGCCAAATTATTTTCCGAATTTCAGTAGGAAAAGTGCCTTCTTCATCTTCTCTTAATAATTGAGGCAGCAACTGACTGCATCCATAATTGTGCCTGGATACAGCTGAGAGCCAAAGAAACATTGTTTTGTGTAGCACAAAGTGCATCAATTATCAATTTCTGATCATTTAATATGTTTGATAGCAGCCACTGGTGTGTTCACAAAAGCCAATAAGAATGACTGCAGTGGTTGCTGTACTTTGATCAAATCTCTAATTGTTACAGCCAATTTATTCAAGTTCAATTAATTTACATGGTATGTGTAATATCATCACCTGGTGTTACCATAAAGGAAGGGAAAACATTATTTCTGTTGTCCATCATTAGTGTTATCATGGTTTATCAGGTCTTCATGTCCCTCGGAGTTCTTCTGAAAAAGCAAACACAACAGACTCTGCCACTAATAGGCAGAAAAATTTAGAATAATGGAATTGTCAGAGAGGTTTTGAACAGCAGTGGTACTTCCCCTACAGCAGGAGGGAGCCCACCAAAACCAGGTTGTCCAGGGTAATGTGCTGGGTTCTTGAAATCATCTGGTCCCTGTAGTGAAGGAATTGTGCTTGGAGCTGTTGGGCAAAAAGCAGTGATTTTGGAACACTCATTTACCCCCCATCTATAGTAAGAGGTATGAGAAGTCCATTTAATCTTTTCACCTTCTGCCCAATCCTGCACACTTTTGACAGTAAAGTGAGAAACATTACCAGATTGAATTTCCTGTGGGTTTAGGAAAATCCCAAACCATCCCTGCATTGCTTTAACAGTATTATCTCCTGTAGTTCTTTTAAAAGCATCAGCCTGGAGCAACCCAAATATAAACATATCATAGGACTTGGTGTTAATACAGACAAAAAAGTAATTCTGTCCCTCACTTTGGAAAATACTCCAAACAGTTAACAGTTCCCCAACCTGGGCATTGTCCTGTTCCTCTCTGTTAGCAGAAGTGGGGGAGAGAGGAGGGGTTGCTTTAGTCACAGGGGCAGGTTTATTTTGGCTGCTACCCAAGCTGCCAGTTTCTTGGATTGCCCAGTTCTCCTCCATCTCCCTGGGAGCCCAGCCAACCACAAACACTCCCCCTTCCCAGGCAGTGTACCTTTTCTCAGCATCTTTGAAACCACAGGAATAAAAACCAACAGGTTTTTTCAGACCCTCAGGACCCTGCTGCCAAATGTGTACTGGAAGTTGTGAGGAGGCAAATCCCCACTCCACCTGAAAGGGGTCTGTAGGATGGATAGGGTCCAGTGCTTGGTGAGCTGTCACTTCAAGAATCAGCAATTGCAATGTTTCCTTCTGAGAAGAAGTCCAATCCCATTTTATTCTTTTTCTCAGCAAGTCATAAAGGAGAACAAAAGGGTCATTCTGGTTACTAAGAAATTTATCTGGTCTTTCTATAGGAGACATAGCTACTATGGTTTTCTGGAGGAGAATTGCTGTAGGTTTAAGTGTTCCCAGAAGCCTTTGAGTTAAAGAGGTCATAATTTCAGGCTTTACAGGTGATTGGATTGGAGATTCAAAACCAGGAATTAATTTCTTTTCATGAATCAATTGCAGGCAGCCGGATTTGTGAACGTTTTCCAGGAGCTGGTCGGGGGTACCGACCAAAGGGTCTCTTTTTCCCAAGGGGTTAAGTCCCTCAGCCCAATGAGCTGTGTGCTGATTTAGGGACCATGGGATGTGTCTGTCTGCTGTTGTTAGGAATGCCCTATGTCCCCAGCATCCACCGGCTTCTTGTTCTGACAAAAGAATCTGATCTCCCCCAGTGAGAGACACTTGACAAATGTGTTCTGTTTCAGATTTCTGGGGGAGAAGCCCGTACTGCTTTGCAAGTTTTGTTAATTCAGTAGCAGTGTACGGGATTTCTTTAGTGGTTTTGTGTGGGTTAAGATCTTCATTATTGATATAGTTGCATTCTGTTTCAATTAGAGGTTTTATGTTGTTACAGCAGTGTTTCCCGCAATTTTTCATCAGGGTAAATTCTGTTTGAGAACAATTTTGACTAGTGTGAGGAGTTTCTTTCTCCTCTGTTTCTTTTGAGGAATCAGAGTTCAGTGAATTTTTAACATGTTCCTCTCTCAGGGCAGTCCGTAACAAGATATTTACATTTCTTTCTTCATCCAATTGTTTTTGCAAAACTTCAACTAGGTTTTGGAGGGAGTCTATGATAGCATTTTCCTCACTTTTTCGCTTAAAGCGAGTTTCTATGGCTGCTGTGAGACAGGCACCCAAGACTGAGCAGAAGATGGTTTTATTTGTGCCCAGTTTAAATTTTATTTCATGTTGCAAAGAAGATATGCTATCAATAACATTTTCAAAGTTAAACCAATTGCAGTTTGCCCATTCTTCTCCCCCTGGAGAAGGTGTGGCATTGTATTTAGCAAGCAGAGCATAAAATTCAGCTTTACCTTTTGCACTGAAGTTTTTAGTCATTTTGTGAGGGGACCAAAGCTACACCAGGGAGTTAACTTAAGTTACACAAATCACACAGCCTTTTCACTGTCCCCTTGCTTCCCTGGGTAGTTGAAGAGACAGAATCAGTCTGGGAGGCTCTGTGAGGTTGCTTCCAATTTGTCTCTTCCTTCCCAGACAGTACAGATACGCAGTCACATGAACACACACACACACACAAATGTTTTCTTTGTGAGGGGACCAGAACCTAGAACAGGGGGAAAACCACTCAGCCTTCACTGGGCTGCCCCTCGCTCCCCTGTGTAGGTGAAGGGACAATATCTGTCTAAAAGGTACAGCTTAATTTCCTCAGGTCTGTCCCTTCCCTTTTAGACAGTCCAGGTACACAAATACAGCAGTAACAACAGTAACGGGTTCAGATTCAGCTCAAGTACAACAGTAACAGGTTCGGATTCAACTCAAATACAACAACAACAACAACAGTATCAATATCAATATCAATATCAATATCAATATCAATATCAATATCAATATCAGTAACAGCATCAATATCAGGATCAGGAGAAGTATCAGTGTCAGTGTCCGTGCCGGTAAGATCAGTAACAGAAGTGACAGTAACAATTTCCCCTGCTTTTGCACCAAAAAATCTTTTGTGTCAATTCCGGAGCCTGTGTGCTCAATCGAGGGTGAGATTTGGCTTTGGTGTGTGCAGTCTGCGAGAGGTTACAGACTACACAAAACCTGCAAAATCTCACTGGCTACTGGAAATCCTGTCTGTGATGCCAATTATGTGAAGGTCCGCCTGAAATGAATGGGTGACAAATGATTTTTGGGTGCAAAAATAACCAACAAAAGGCACAGGGGTTTTGCAGTAAAAAATCAACAAGGTGCAATTTTATTGATTATAACCACAGCTAAATATGCGTTTGGTTAAGGGATATGGGGAAGAGAAGGGTAGGACAAGGGAAAAAGGGAGGAAAGAAGGTCAGGGAATGGGGTATAGCTACCAAAACGTGATGTCTTCAGGGTCCCGCCGCTGTAACTCGCTGGTACACGCACTGGGGAGATCTCAGAGGACAGTCGAACCGAACCCCAATATATATACTGTTCTTGGTTGGGGGAAGGGTGGCTGAAATTAGGTTTCCATGGAGGGGAGAAGAATAGGAACAGGAGGAGGGGGTGAGACAGTTCCATTGTTTTCATGGCCGAATGCTCACAGGTACGTTAGGTTTTTCCCCCTCCCTGAGTTGGGAGGGAGTACAGTCCCAGTCTCTGGAAGGAGGTTGCCAGGGGGGTGCCATGGGGGTGCCATGAGGGTGCCAGAGGGGTTCTTGGTTCCTTGATGAGGGGATTCGCATCTCTGTTGGTCCATCACGGTGGTTGAAGACAGGCAAGAGGGGTCTTCTCATGGAGCAGGGGGGGAGCCACCCCAGAGCTCAGTCCAGCCAGGTCAGAAGTTTGGAAGAAAGTCCAGTTCAATTGTCCAGAAAAGGGCAGCATGCCCCCTTCGAGTACAGCATGGCGTGTTCTGCAAACATCACTTGTGAACACACTAGATAAGCAGGAGACTTTCTTTCCCAACTGGCTCAGCAGTTTTAACCCTTCAGCAGTCTTTTCTCATGATGATCGTGAGGCAAAAAATGAAGGATTTTCGGATGGACTTCTACAGTGTGTCTGTGTGCTGGTGCTCTTGTGGTTCCTACCCATTGGCACAAGGCACTCTTGAGGAAGGTTTTGTCCAGACCACCTAAGACTGCAGCAATAACTCATTTTTTTCATTTACTCTGTGGTGCAAATAAACCATTCTGTCTAATCATGATCAGAAAAAATCAGAGCAGTATTTATGTAAATTTATCTGGTATTCTATGATTAATCCTGTGGGACAAATAGCATTAAAGTCCAATTCCAATGTCCAATCTTTTACACCTTTGAGAATGACTGGGGGTGGGCTTGGATCCAGCCACTCCCAGACTCCTCTCTTAGAAGGAATTTTAGAAGTCTAGGGGCCCTGCACAAGTTTGAGGAATCATGGTGGCTGTTGAGTGTCATTTTTCCACCTCACGTCTCGGCAAGAGTTTCACCAAAAAAGAAATAAAGCTTTTGCCTGAAGCTCCCTTTGTGCCCATGACAGAAACCCCTGTGAGTGTCTGGGACATCCTGGCTCTTTGGCAGCCTGGAGACTCCTGGGATGTCACCATGGAGCCCCCGTGAGTGCCTGTGACAGATCGGTGCCTTTGCAGCCCAAGGTGCCCTGGGATGTCACCATGGAATGGCTGAGACTGCCTCTGACCACAGGGCTCTTTACCATCCCCAGAAAGCCCTGGGAGGTCTCCATGGAGCCCCTGTCTGTGCCTGTGACATTCCAGCTCTGGAAGAGCCTGGAGATTCCTGGAAAGTCCCCATGGAACCCCTCTGAGGGCCTGTGACAAACCTGTTCCTTAGCAGGCAACCACCAGCAGCCCCCTGTTGCTATGCTCAGTTTCCATGGCAACCATCACCAGCCCCCTGTTGCTCTGGCCAGTCCCTCGGCAGCTCCATGGAGACCCCATGCCAGGGGTGGTTGCCATGGACACCAGCTGAGGCCTGCAGCCAGAGACCGTTGCCATGGCAACCATTGCAGCCCCATCCCCAGGCTCATGGGATCCCAGAACCACAGAATTGGCTGAGCTGGGAGGGACCCATCAGGATCCTCCAGTCCAACTGCTGGCCCTGCACAGGACACCCCAACAATGCCAGCCTGGGCCTGGCAGCGCTGTCCAAATGCTGCTGCAGCTCAGAGAGCCCTGGAGCTGGGACCCTTCCCTGGGGAGCCTGGGCAGGGCCCCAGCAGCCTCTGGGCAAAAACCTTTTCCTGACATCCAACCTGAGCCTGACCCGACTCAGCTGCAGCCGTTCCCTCCACTCCTGTCCCTGGGCACCAGAGGGAAGAGGTTCACACAGCCCCAGCCAGGGACCCGCTCCCAAGGCTGTTGCCATGGCCACCAGGGCTGGCACCAGCTGGGATGCTCGGTTTCCAGGGGCTGGGGTTCAGGAATGGGATTCCCCAGTTTTCTGCTCTTGCTTAAACTGCGCTGTCCTCGCTGCCCTCCCGCCTCCCCTGGTAAGCGCAAAAGGCAAAGGTCCCAGGCTGGGATAAGAACAATTTATTGGGAACAACAATGAGATAAGGAATGAATGGAACAGAAACAATATTGATAACAGAGTGTATAAATAAAACTGTTTACAGGGAAAACTAAAACACAACTTACTGGGTCTGCCTTGCCACGTATTTCCTCCTGCCTGGAAAGCACACCCTTCTCCTCAGGGAGAGTGAGAGAGAGAGAGAGAGAGTCCCTTTCCTGTCCCTGGAAATGTCCTGAGGTTGGAGAGAATGTAATGACACAGCCATGGCAAGACCCTCATGTTTTTCCATGCCACATCATGACACTGGTAGGGGCAGGGAAAGGGACAGGTGTCTTCCTAGCATGGATCAGAAGGAAAAAATGGATCACCAGGGCTCTTCCCAACATGGATTCTCCAACTATGGATGAAGTTGGGGCAGTGCACAAAAGTCCTCCTGCATTGGGGCATTGGCAGAGCTTCCCTTACAGGTGCCTCCATTGGTGTCTGGTTAAGACAGAGATCTGGGTGAAGCTTTTCCCACTCTGGGGACACTCGTAGGGCCTCTCCCTCTCCCCAGTGTGGATGCGCCGGTGCCTGATGAGGTTGGAGTTGTGCTTGAAGCCCTTCCCGCACTCAGGGCAGCGCAAGGGCCTCTCATCCGTGTGAATCTGCTTATGCCGGACGGGACTGGAGCTGCTCTGAAACCTCTTCTGACACTGGGGACACTCGTAGGGCCTCTCCCCCATGTGGATGCGTTGGTGTATGACAAGGGCAGAGCTGGAGCTGAAGCCCTTCACACATTCCCCACACTCATAGGGCCATTCCCCAGCGTGGATCCTCTGATGGCTGATCAGGGTGCTGCTCTGCCTGAAGCTCTTCCCACACTCCAAGTACTTGTGGGGCTTCTGCCCATCATGATGCTGCCCATGGACTACCAGCTCCGAGTTCTGGCTGAAGCTCTGTCCACCTTCCTGGCTCAGGGTGGGTCTTTCCTCCTCAGAGAACCCTGGGTTGGGTTTGGAGCCCCTCCTCCCCATGGGGGATCTCCAGGGCTTTTCCTCCCCATTGGATTCTTTTCCCATGGAGCCACTCGAACCGGCCTCTTCCATGAGGTTGTGCTGTGGGGATTTGTTGTCCCTGATCTTGATCCTCAGCTCCTTCTCTGGTAGAGGAAGGACAAGCACAGGATGGGATTTCCCTCCGTGCAAGAGGAAGGGGAAGGAGATCCCCCCAGTGCATCCCCAGCAGGATGGCGTTGGCAGCGGGGTTGTCCTGCAGCGAGGGGATTTTCTGGGCTGGGAGATGGAGCAGGAGAGAGAGGGGGAAAGGGGCACTGACTTCCTCCTCACCTGCCTGGGTGTCCTGAGGCATTCTCATCTTCCTTGAGGTGTCTTCCGCCATCTGGCAAAGTTTTAGGAATGGGATATTCCTAAAACAAGGAAGGAAAACAAGGGTTGAGCACAATGAGCTTTGTACTGATTTAAAAACAAACCTGGGGAAGAGTCTAAGCCAGAATTCTAATTCAGTAACAAAATAAGGATCAAGGAAATTATACAGAAACACTGCCTTAAACTGACATAGTCAGGATATAACCTGACACCCTGTTGGTCAGGGTGGTGGCAGCAGTCCCAGTAAATGGTGGCTGCAGTCCTGTTGGAGAGATGAACATGACTCTGTGGAAGCAGTGATCCTGTAGAAGGGTCTGGTCTTCCTCTGGATGTCCAGTGGTGGATATGGAGTTCTTGTCCTCTGGGAATTCAGTAGGCAAACTGCTCCTGGTGTAGCAAAGTGTCAGCTTATATACAGGTAGGAATGCTTGGATCCTCCCCCTGGGCGGAGCATCCCACAATGGGAGGATAGAATTTTATCAGTTCTGCAATGACACTCAATGGCCCATTCAAAGGAGATATCTCCCCTGGAGGGCATTATCAGGGGTGAGTCATGGAAGAGATAAAGAACACTGCCCCACCTGTTTATAGCAGTTGATGAAGATGGGGATTGAAAACATGCATTTGGTTACATCTTGCATGGCAACCTGAAACAGTGGGGTAATCCCTGCTCGGTGGGTGAACACCACCCCCCTTACCCAAACTGGCTCAGCTGTATAACCCCCACCCCGAAAAGGCCACACACACAGGGGACAATGTCACACTTGGCCCCCTCCAGGGGAAGTCTGTTTCACAGGCTGGGGGACTTTGCCAAATGTTAGAATAATTTTTCTCTTTGTCCCTGTCACCTTTGTGACAGCTACACATAGCTTCCCCTTTCTTTTCATAATCTGTATTGGGCCTATTTTCCACTTTTCTTTTTTTAGAATGTGCCAGCAGCTGAGCTGGAGCTGTGCAGGACCAAAGGAATTTGGATTTGCCACAAAATAGCTTCTATTGTAAGTTTATAAAATTTTGGGATTTATTTGCCTTTCTATCACAAGTGACTTGTTGGAAGAGTAAATTCAAGGCATGTTATCTAGGGTCAATTTTGATTTCTGACAATGAACAACATTACTTCTTCTGGTGCCCAGAGTATGCTTGTGAAGCCTCTGTTCCTCTTGCCCTGGGAGATGCTTGGGGGGGGTTTCCCTGTCCCTGTCACCACAGGCCATTCCTCAGGGGGTCTCCATCATTCTCACCCCAGAGAATGCCTGGAGGGTTCTCCCTCCCTCTCACCCCTGTGCCAGGGGGTGCTCAGGGCAGTCTCTGTCCCTCTCAGCCCAGGGGATGCTCGGGGGGTCTCCATCCCTCTGGTCTCAGGCAATGCCTGTGCAGGGCTGGGGACCAGGGGCTCTGTGTCCTTCTCACCGCTGAGGGTGCTCAGGGCTGGGGGGGCTCTCCGACCTTCTCACACCTGGGGAGACCGGGGGGTCTCTGTTCCTCTCAGCCCTGCTGTGA
Organism: Ammospiza nelsoni; assembly: GCF_027579445.1. Lineage (NCBI taxonomy): Eukaryota > Metazoa > Chordata > Aves > Passeriformes > Passerellidae > Ammospiza > Ammospiza nelsoni. The sequence goes on along the minus strand of NC_080661.1, from coordinate 1,169,923 downwards.
CCCCACCCAAACATCATCGGGGTCAGAGGGACAGAGACACCCCCAAACCCCCAGAAGGGCTGAACCTGGGATTTGGTTTGGGGCTGAGGGTTTAGGAAGGGGCTGGAATTGGGGCGGGGCTTGGAGTTGGGGCTGAGATTTGGATTAGAGCTGGGATTGGGGTTAAGGCTAGACATGGGATTGGCTTTAGGGCTGGGGTTGGAATTGGGTCTGGGGCTAGACAAGTCTGGCACTGGGATGAGATTAAATACAGAACTGTGAGTGTGTCTAAACGTGGAGTGAGATTGAGACCAGGATCAAGGTCAGGTTTGGGATTGAGCTCACCCAGAGTGGGACAGAGGGGATGTTACGGTGGGAAGGTTTGGGGAAAATCCTGGTTTGGGGAAAAACAAGGTGTGAATGCCTATGGTTGGGGATTCCTCCCACCCACGTCCATTTCTAGAAGTCACCTGATGTCCCAAAATCAAGAGTAATTAAAAAAAAGCCACCAGGAGTTTCCCATTTCCAGTCTCATCCCTCTTGGGTTATGGTTGGTCCCCCATCTCAAGGCTGGTGGGGATCCCATGGGTCCTAGGGATCCCCCCTCTCCCGGGTCCTGCTTTTGGATTCTGGGAGGTTCTGGGGTCCCAAGGTCCCCCTCTCCAGCCTCCCCTCAATCCAGCCACTTGGGGTTCCCCCTTCTTTCTACCACCTTGTCCTGGATTAGTGCAAATTTGGTCAAAACCCTCCAAAAGGAGTTTCCTCTAGAATGCTGATTCAGCAGCCCCACCCTCAGCCAGTTTGGGAAAATATTTCCTTAGAGGAAAGTGGAAAAAAAAGTTACTTTACAGGCAAAGCATTTACCAGCACAAAAATTGAACAATATTAAGCAATAAAACCTCTTGCTGCTCCAAAATAGATGACAAACTCTGAAAGTTCCTCCTTGGGTTGTAGCTCTGCGCACTCAGTGTCTTATCAGTGTCTTATCAGTGTCTTATCAGTCTCTTTTCAGTCCCTCCAGCACTGGAAATGCCCAGGCTAAGCCAGGTGGGTCACAGGTGCGAGCTGCCGGTGGTGTTCTGGCTGTTCAGTGCAGAGCAGATTTAAACAGCTCCAAAGAAAAAGAAAAACCACAGTCCAGGGAACTTCTCTGCCTCAGCGAGCTAAAAACTAACTAAAAGCAAAGGACAGCTCTGTCCTGCTCTCTGTCCATCCAGCAGCTGGAATGTAGAGGGGTGAGTGCAGTTTCTGAAAACAAACTGCTGCTTCTTCCTCCTCCTCTTCGCTCTCAGAACCAGCCTTAAAGGTGCAGAACTCATTTCTGGGCTAAACAGACCCATGGGGTACGAGCATCATGAAGTCACCCCAGGACACGTCCCTGTCAGGGTCAGGGGGTCCCGTCCCCGCCTCATCTCCGGGCTGCCGGGGGTCCCCCAGCTCCGGTATCGCCCCTTCCCCTCTCCCCGCCCCGGGGGTCCCCCGTTCCACAGCCCCGGCTCTCACGGGGATCCCCAAAACCAATGTCCCGCCCTGTCGGTACCGGGCCATCCCCACGTGCACCCCCGGGACCCTCCCGAGGGGCGATCGCGGCTCCTCTCCCCCCGAGAAATCTCCTCTTAGGGAGCCCGGGGATACCCGGGGCTCGAGTCCGGGATCTGCCGGCTCCGAACAATCTCCAAAAAACCCTCCCGGAGACCCCTGGCTGGAGCCGGGGCGAGCTCGGCCTCCGCCCTCCCCTGCGGCTCGGGGCTGGGGGCGATGCTCCCGGGGCAGGGGGTGCTGCAGGCTCGGCGTGCGGGCGCTGCGAGCGCCGCGATTCTCCCGCTCCCGCTCCTCCTCTCCCTTCTCTTCCTCCCGCATTTCCTCCGCTCCCAGCCCAGACCCCCCTTTCCCACCGCTCTGCCCCGCGGCCCCGCAGCACCGGCTGCTGGGTGGGGGAGCCCCCGATCGGCCCCAGGGCTGGGCAGGGGCTCGGGGACCCCCCCGGGGCGGATCCGTCCCCCCGGCCCGAGCCCCAAATTCCGCTCCGGGGCCGCCGGGCTCTGCGGGCCCGCCTGGCAACCGGTGAGTCATCGGCGAGAAAAGCTCTGGTTGGCTGGAAATTGTTTACCGCGTCCTCTGATTGGCTGGAATTGTAAAAGGCGCTACGCCCTGCGGGTGTTCCTGGGAGCTGCGGAGTCCGGGCGGGAGCCTTTTCCTGTTTCTTTCTGTTCTCTGAGACCTCTTTCTTTTTCTTTCTCTCTTTGAGACCTCTTCCCGCTTTCTTCCTCTCCCTTTCTCCTCCCCATTTCTTGTTCCGTTCAGTCCACGCTCAATAATCGTCGGTTGCTGTCCCACGCTCTCATTCGCTCCTTCGGTGCGGCAGAGGCGTCTCTCCCTCGCGGGGTCGTAATCCGTGGACAGGGTCCCTTCCCACCCCAGTCCCTGGAAAATGTCCATCAGAGCCACCTTTGCTGTGTGCTCTGGGAGCCCACAGAGCTGCTGGAGCTTCTCCCCTTGGGAGGCACGGCAGGAGCAGCACCCTGGGAGCCTCGGGAATGCCCCTCTGGGATCCACGGCACACACTGCCAGGGGCTGGAATTCCAGTTCTCAGCTATGAAAAGATGGTCCTGCCCTTGAAGGCAAAACTGTCAAGAAGGAGCCAAAAGCCAAGTGGAGCAAGATTTTACAGTGGCATTTCACTGCGAGCCTTCATAACTTCCCCCATGGTTGTTGTAGCTCCTGAATTGGGAATTAAATCTGGGCACGGTCTTTGGTGTGAGCATCCCTGGGTCAAGGGAGACATTGAGAGAGAAACAGAGCAGACAAAGAGAGGCAGGAGAGAAAAGAGGGCACAAACACAGTCAGCTGAGAAGGTGGTACTCTGAAAACAGACCAGAACTGACTGAAAAGGAATATAACAGAAAGGAATAATTTTGCACCTTTTATTTACTATCAAAATACAATTTCTTCCCCTTCTCACAAACATCTTGCCAGTGTCATTCAGCAGGGCTGTCAGAAAGTCCTTCATTCTGGGTGGATGTTCCAGGCTGCAGCCACAAGGAAAGAGGAATGGGGATTTTCCTGCTCCTGGGGAGTTTGACATCCTCATCTGAGGAGAGGAGGAGGCACCAGAAGAAAAGGGCAGCTGGGCTTCACCCTTCCACAGGAAAAACGGGGCGGGAGAATCTCTCATCCTGTCTGCTGCTGCTCCACAGGGATGTGAGGGCTGATCCCAGAGCCCCAAGGGTCACAGTCAGGGCTGCCCTCAGGGAATGCTCGCCTGGTACGGAGGGGCAGCGTGGGAGCACCTGGATCTTGGGGCACCCAGCTGCCCCCCATGTTTGGAGGTGCCTGAGGAGGGCTGGGACGATGCCAGGGACATCCTGCAGTGACATCCCTCTGTCCTGCCCTGGGTGAGCTCAGTCCCAAACCTGACCCTGACCCTGGTCTCAATCTCACTCCACGTTTAGACACACTCACAGTTCTGTATTTAATCACATCCCAGTGCCAGACTTGTCTAGCCCTAGACCCAATTCCAACCCCAGCCCAAAGCCAATCCCATGTCTAGCCTTAACCCCAATCCCAGCGCTAATCCAAATCTCAGCCCCAACTCCAAGCCCAGCCCCAATTCCAGCCCCTTCCTAAACCCTAAGCCCCAAACCAAATCCCAGGTTCAGCCCTTCTGGGGGTTTGGGGGTGTCTCTGTCCCTCTGAGCCCGATGATGTTTGGGTGGGGTCACAGCAGGGCTGAGAGGGACAGAGACCCCCCCAGCCTCCCCCAGGTGTGAGAAGGTCGGAGAGCCCCCCCAGCCCCGAGCACCCTCAGCGGTGAGAAGGACACAGAGCCCCTGGTCCCCAGCCCTGCACAGGCATTGCCTGAGACCAGAGGGATGGAGACCCCCCGAGCATCCCCCAGGGTGAGGGGACAGAGACCCCCGAGCATCCCCTGGGCTGAGAGGGACAGAGACTGCCCTGAGCACCCCCTGGCATAGGGGTGAGAGGGAGGGAGAACCCTCCAGGCATTCTCTGGGGTGAGAATGATGGAGACCCCCTGGGGAATGCCCTGGGGTGACAGGGACAGGGACAAGCCCCCCAAACCCCTGCCAAGCATCCCCCAGGGCGAGAGGCACAGAGACCCCTCGAGCATGTCCTGGGCACTGGACAAAATAATTTGGCAGAAATCAAACTTGACTCTGCATAAATCACTTTGATGAATATTTGATTTTCCCACAAGTCAGATGTGATGAAAATGCAAACATATCCCAAACATTAATAAACTGACAGTACAAGCAATTTTGTGACAATTCCAAGTTCCACTCATTCCTGCACAGCTCCAGCTCAGCTGCTGGCACATTCTGATAAAAGTGTAAATTCAGCCCAAGACAGATATCATTAAAAGGAAAGTAAACTCTTTGTAGCTGTCACAAAGGTGACAGGGATGAAGAGAAAAATGATTCTCACATTTCGCAAAGCACTCAAGCCTGGGAATTCAGGAGTTATTTGGGAATTTAGCTACTTGAGCTGAGCTTCTTGTAGGACTTTTAGCAGCCTTGTGTTCCTCACTATGGGTGAATGAACCTTGTCAGTCTCGCTGGTATCATTTGCTCCCTTTCCTCCTGTGATTTTAAAAAACATTTCAAGGAAGGATGTCACAGACATTTTTTCATAAAATCCTCTCTTTTAGGATTTGTCCTTTCTGGGAAGCTGAGGCCCCAGAAGAAAAATGCAAACAATAATTATCTGCTGATGTGGAATGTAACAGGAGCATCTGTGATTGGTCTTCTGTGAGTGTTTGGATTTGCTGACCGCTCACAGGAGAGTTGGTCCTTGCTTTCTGCTGGACACAGAACTTTGTTATTCATTCTCTTCTTTCTATTCTTAGCTTAGCAAGCCTCTGCAACTTTTCTCTTTATTCCTTTTAGTATAGTTATAATGTATTATATATCATATATCAATAAATCCAGCCTTCTGATCATGAACCAAGATTCTCGTCCACTTCTCTCACCCTGAAGACCTTCATCAGGTGGCTGTAATAGAAGGACAACAAAATATTTTCTTTACACTCCAGGCCCACAAAGGCGATTTACCTCATCAGTTCTCCCATAAGTCACTCAGAGGAAGCTGCAGCCCAGTTTCAAAGAGTTCCTCCAGAGAGAACCACAACCTCCTCAGAGGAGGGAACCATGCTGTTGTCAAAGGCACTTGGGGTCAGAGAACAGTGCCTAAACTCACTGTGCCAAAATAATTTCACAGTCTGGTGAGTCTGGTTAAGAAAAGTGTTAGAGAGATTCCTCTGCCCCAATTAAGGTGATAATGAGACCAAACCCAAAATGAATTTTATTGAACAGTAAATGGGATAGAAAAGGGGGGACAGGAAGGGAATGACAGGAAAAAGAGCCCTCCCCTGGGGCAGGGCAAGTGTGACATTGTCCCCTGTATGCGTGGCATTCCCAGGGTGGGGGTTTTACAGCTGAGCCAGTTTGGGTAAGGGGGGTGGTGTTCACCCCCTGAGCAGGGATTACCCCACTGTTTCAGGTTGCCATGCAAGATGTAACCAACTGCATGTTTTCAATCCCCATCTTCATCAACTGCTATAAACACGTGGGGCAGTGTTCTTTATCTCTTCCATGACTCAGCCCTGATAAAGCCTTCCAGGGGAGATATCTCCTGTGAATGGGCCATTGAGTGTCACTGCAGGACTGATAAAATTCCATCCTCCCATTGTGGGATGCTCCGCCCAGGGGGAGGATCCAAGCATTCCTACCTGGATATAAGCTGACACTTTGCTACACCAGCAGCACCTTGCCTACTGGATTCCCAGAGGACGAGAACTCCCTAGCAACCACTGGACATCCAGAGGAAGACCAGACCCTTCTACAGGATCACTGCTTTGACAGAATCGTGTTCATCTCTCCAACAGGACTGCACCACCATCTACTGGGACAGCTGTCACCACCCTGACCAACAGGGTGTCAGGTTATATCCTGACTCTGTCAGTTTAAGGCAGTGTTTCTGTATCATTGCCTTGATCTTCATTTTCTTTTAAATTGTAATTCTGGTTTAGACCCTCCCCAGGTTTGCCTTCAAACCAGTACAGAAGACAATGTGCGCACCCTTTGTTTTCTTCCCAGAACAGGATTTCCCATTCCCAAACCTTGATTGGATGGAGAAGGAGGCTGTGAGGAAGGAGAAGGATCCCCGGGACACCCAGATAGGTGAGGAGGAAGTCAGTTCCTATTTCCCCCTCTCTCCTGCTCTATCTCCCAGCCCAGCACAGCCCCTGGCTGCAGGACAACTCTGCTGCCAACGCCATCCTGCCGGGGATGCACTGGGGGAATCTCCTTCCCCTTCCCTCTGGCATGGAGCCAAATCACATCCTGTCCTTGTCCTTCCTTCCCCAGGGAAGGAACTGAGGATGGAGACCAGGGAGGAAAAATCTGCATGGCAGAACCTCGTGAAAGAGGCTGTTTTGAGTGATTCTAGCGCACAGGAATCCAACAGGGAAGAAAACACTCAGGAATCCCCCATGAGGAGGGGCTCCAAACCCAGCCCAGGGTGCTCTGAAGAAGAAAGAGCCACCCTGAGCCAGGAAGGTGGGCAGACCTTCAGCCAGAGTTCAGAGCTGGTGGTCCATAAGAAGCTTCATGATGGGGAGAAGCCCCACAAGTGCTTGCAGTGTGGGAAGAACTTTAGGTGGAGCTCCCACCTGATCAGCCACCAGATGATCCACACTGGGGAATGGCCCTACAAGTGTGGGGAGTGTGGGAAGGGCTTCAGCTACAGATCCAACCTTGTGACCCACCTACGTCTCCACACTGGGGAGAAGCCCTACGAGTGTCCCCAGTGTCAGAAGAGGTTTCAGAGCAGCTCCAATCTCCTCCAGCACCAGCGGATTCACACCGAGGAGAGGCCCTTCCTCTGCCCTGAGTGCGGGAAGGGCTTTAAGCACAACTCCAACCTCATCAAGCACCGGCGCATCCACACTGGGGAGAGGCCCTACCAGTGCACCACATGTGGGAAGAGGTTTCAGACAAGCTCCCATCTCCTCCTGCATGAGCGGATTCACATGGATGAGAGGCCCTTCCACTGCCCCGACTGTGGGAAGGGTTTCAAGCACAACTCCACCCTCATCACCCACCGACGCATCCACACAGGGGAGAGGCCCTACGAGTGTCCCCAGTGTGAGAAAAGCTTCACCAGTAGCTCTCACTTGACCAGACACCAACGGAACCACCAGTAAGGGAAGCCCTGCAAATGCCAAAAATGCAGGAACAGCTTCATGCCCCACTCCAGCTTCATCCCCCATTAGAGGGCCCACATTGGGAAGAGCCCTGGTGATCCAGTTTCCCTGTAGTCTACGCTGGGAAGACACCTGTCCCTTTTCCTGCCCTTGCCAAAGACATGATGTGGGACGGAAGAACATGAGGGTCTGGCCATGGCCGTGTCATTACATTCACTCGCACCTCAGAACGTTGCCAGGGGCAGGAAAGGGACACTCCCTCTCTCCCTGAGGAGATGAGTGAAATTTCCAGACAGGGGAAATTGTGGCCAGGAAGAGCCTGTTGTTGATGTATTAGTTTTCCCAGTAAACTGTTTTATTTATCCCTTCTCTTATCAGTATCATTTCTGTTTCTGTTTGTTCCTTATCTCATTGTTGTTCCCAATAAATTGTTCTTATCCCAGCCTGGGACCTTTGCCTTTTGTGCTTTCCATGGGAGGCGGGAGGGCAGCAAGGGCAGCGCGGTTTTAGCAGGAGCAGGAAATTGGGGAATCCCATTCATGAACCCCGGCGCCTGGAAACCGAGAATCCCAGCTGGTCCCAGCCCTGGTGGCCATGGCAGCAGCCTTGGGAGCGGGTCCCTGGCTGGGGCTGTGGGAACCTCTTCCCTCTGGTGCCCAGGGACAGGAGTGGAGGGAACGGCTGCAGCTGAGTCGGGGCAGGCTCAGGTTGGATGTCAGGAAAAGGTTTTTGCCCAGAGGCTGCTGGGGCCCTGCCCAGGCTCCCCAGGGAAGGGTCCCAGCTCCAGGGCTCTCTGAGCTCCAGCAGCGTTTGGACAGCGCTGCCAGGCCCAGGCTGGCATTGTTGGGGTGTCCTGTGCAGGGCCAGCAGTTGGACTGGAGGATCCTGATGGGTCCCTCCCAGCTCAGCCAATTCTGTGGTTCTGGGATCCCATGAGCCTGGGGATGGGGCTGCCAATTGTTGCCATGGCAACGGACTCTGGCTGCAGGCCTGAGCTGGTGTCCATGGCAACCACCCCTGGCATGGGGTCTCCATGGAGCTGCCGAGGGACTGAGCATAGCAACAGGGAGCTGGTGATGGTTGCCATGGAAACTGACCATAGCAACAGGGGGCTGCTGATGGTTGCCATGGAAACTGACCATAGCAACAGGGGGCTGCTGATGGTTGCCTTGGAAACTGACCATAGCAACAGGGGGCTGCTGATGGTTGCCTGCTAAGGATCAGGTTTCTCACCGGCCCTCAGAGGGGTTCCATAGGGACTTTCCAAGAGTCTTCAGGCTGTTCCAGAACTGGAATGTCACAGGCACAGACAGGGGCTCCATGGAGACCTCCCAGGGCTTTCTGGGGATGGTAAAGAGCCCTGTGGTCAGAGGCAGTCACAGCCATTCCATGGTGACATCCCAGGGCACCCTGGGCTGCAAAGGCACTGATCTGTCACAGGCACTCACGGAGGCTCCACGGTGACATCCCAGGTGTCCCCAGGCTGCCAAAGAGCCGGGATGTCCCAGACACTCACAGGGTTCCTGTCATGGGCAGATATATTTATATAAATATGTATTCTCTATTATGGTAATGATTAGACAAAACTGCCTTAATCAGAAATATTTATGCCAGGATGTAAGAGACATAAAATATTTTATACAAAGCACTAGGAAGTTATTTCAAAGCAACTGTATTAAGCAAAACCTGTAATTTAGCAGAGATTGATGTCACTCCCCCAGACCAATGACCATGGGCAATTCCCTTTGGCTCAGCCTGGAGCAGTGACCTTGAGGGTGTCCCCACCACTGGGAGGAATCCCTACACCCCTCAAGAAGGGAAATGTCAGGAGATGCTGCCATTAAAATATGGGATGGGGCTTTTCTCATCTGAGGTGCTGCCCTGTCAGTCAGATGTGCCCAGGCTGGGCCAGCTCAGCAGCGCTGCAGAAGCTCTCAGTGGTGTCACTTGGTTGTTCCTTTCTCTGGGGATTTTTCCAGCTCTGCCACGGCTTCAGCTCCCTCTGAGGATGTTGAACTTTGAGATGGAGGAGTCAGCATTATTCACCCCCAAAGAAGTGTGACACCCCTCCTTCATTTCCCACTGGGGGCTTTGCAAACAGGGCCTTGCTGGAGTTGTTGGAGCCCATTGCAGGCAGAGCCTCCTGCTCCAGCAGGAACTGCCTTTCCTGTGCCATCAGCAGGGCAGGGCCCGCTGCAGGAAAAGCCCCAGGCCAGCCCCAGCACAGGGAAGGGCTCGGGTACAAGGGCAGAGTGCCGTGCTGGGAGCTGTGCCAGGGAGAGCCTGAGGCACCAAAGGCACCTTGGCAGCAGCAGCTGCTTGCAGGCCATGGCCAGAAGCCTCCCTTGGCAGCCCGGCCTGGTGGCCACCACTGCAGAGCTGCTGCCTCAGGGCTCATTCCTGGCTGGGCTCTGAAAAGCCACTTGTGCCCCAGGAGCCTGACTGGGAAGCCATTGGCCCCAGCACCTTGGCGACAAGATATTAATGACAAAACTCTTCATGGCAGCAGAGCCAAGGCAGGGGCAGAGGCAGAGAAAAGGGCAGAGCCAGGCCCAGGGGACAGGGCTGCCATGGTGATGGCTGTGAGGTCACTGCCCCTGCAGCAGCCTGGCTGCCCTCAGCAGACATTCTGGCCAGAAGCGTTGTGAGGGCACCCAGCATATCAGAAAACCCACAATGCAGAAATTCTGTCACTAGGGATGAGAGGGTTTCAATGGGCAATGCTGCACAAAGCTCCTGCTCTTGGACAATTCCTGGGATGGGGAATCCACTTCTCTGGAAAAACAGTTGCAGTTTCCTGCCACTTTCTTAATTGTAAAATATTTCCTCCTTCTAACAAATGTTAATTCGTCCCCATTCAGTTCAAAGATACTGACTCATTTTCTGTCACTGTAGGATTTAGGAGAAAATAACTTTGAATGCTATTTTTCCCTTTTCACAGAACTTGGAGAGGACTCAAAAATCTCCCAGAATGGGGTATGGAGGCCTCATGACAAAACCAGCAGGGAGAGTCTGTGGCCTCTGTGGTCAGTGGTGTAGAGACTGAGGACTGAAAGGGAATAGCCTGGGAGGGATGGATGGGTGGTTTCAGAGAGGCTGGAGCTTTTCTTCTTAGTAGGAATAAGCCTGAAGAAGACCTAATAGCACCAAGTGCAGCTTGGGAGGTCCAGACTGAACACCAGGAGAAAGGAATTTCCCTGTCAGAGCAGGGCTGTGGTGCAGCACGTCCCCAGCAGGAGCGTGGAGCAGCCCAAGGCTCTGTGTGGGCAGGCACGGGCAGGCAGGAGGCAGAGCTGTCAGCAAAGGAAGGGCCCAGCCAGGTGGGGCAGCCGGGGGATGCCGATGGCCTGCAGGGACAGAGGCGCAGGTTTGCTCAGCAGCAGAAACACCTTTCCCTCGCTTGTCCCCAGCTGTCATCACTGCCACCAGTGTTCTGCTCTACCTGGAACCTGGGGACATTTTCTCAGTCCTGTCCCTCAGATGGATCTATTTAAAGTATGAGAAACTTCAGTGTTTCACCCTCTTTTTGAGTCCCTGAGAAGGTTTTTTGAGCACACTGTGAGGGACTGAGTCTGATGCAAAGAGCACCAAAGCCCCAGAGGGTCATTAAGTCCCTGTGCTGTGTCTGTGCTGCTGAGCTGGGCCGGGCTCCTGGCCCAGAGGCAGCTCCTGGCAAGGGCAGCGCTGCAGAGAGACAGCTCTGGCCAGGAGCAGCTCCTGTGCACAGCCCAGCAGGGCTGGGGCGCTGCCAGGGCCCCTCAGGGACACCAGCAGGGCACAGACAGAGCTCACAGGGGCTCAGCACTGGCAGGGGCTGTGGGATGGCTCTGAGGGGGCTGTGTCACAGCAGCACCTCTGTGGCTGTGTCACAGAGGCACAGAGCAGCTGGGATGTCAGTCAGGGGCTGTGTGACAGCACAGAGTGGGCTATGTGAGGTCACAGATTGGGCTGTGACATCACAGAATTTGTTGTGTGAAGTCACTGAGCAGCTACAGCATCATTGAGGGGACTTTGTGACATCACAGAACAGGCTGTGAGATCATGGCATGGCTGCATGACATCATAGAGCTGCCAGTGAGGTCAAAGTATGTGCTGTGACCTTACAGAGTGTCAGTATGACATCACAGAGAGGGTTTTGTGACATCACTGAGGGGGGTTGTTACATCACAGAGCTGGCTGTGACATCATAGAGTAGGGTGTGAGGCCATAGAGCAGATCCTGCCATCATAGAAGGTGGCTCTGTGACATCAGGGAGTAGGCTGTGACAACACTGGGTGGCTGTGTAACATCATAGAACAGGCTGTGACATCACAGTAGAGATTGTGAAATCATAGAGTGACTTTCTGACATCACAGAGACATGTGTGACATCACAGAGCAGCTGTATCACATCATAGCGTGGCGTCTCAGAGTTGGCTCTGGGACATCACAGGGGCAGTGTGACATCACAGGGGCTGTGTGACATCATAGGGATCTGTGTGACATCACAGGGGCAGTGTGACATCACAGGGGCAGTGTGACATCACGGGGGCTCTGGGACATCACAGAGGGAGTGTGACATCACAGGAGCAGTGTGACATCACAGGGTCTGTGTGACATCACGGGGCTGTGTGAGGGCACTGGGGAGGTCACTCTGCCCCGGCCCCCCTCGCAGCTCCCCCCAGAGCAGTCCAACCCTGCTTGTGCACAGCGGGGTCCCCTGTCCCCCCGGGTCCCCCCGGCCCCGCAGCCTCCCCCAGAGGATGTTCCACGAGATCGACCCCAGAGCCTGATACGGGGACGGGGCCCTTGGGGTGGCACAGGGGGACAGGGACCCCCCAGCAGCGTCCCCGTATCCCCAAGGGCCAGAGCCTGGGCCAGGGCTCCTTCACCCTGTTACCAACGAGGCCTTGAGAGCGCTGAAGAAATCCCCAGCAAGGGAGCAGCAAAAACCAGATTTAATATTAAGGGACAGCAGCACAAAGTTCCTTGGCAAGAGTCACTCTGGTCCTGACTGGACACTTCAGGCACAACAAGGAAACAAAGCAACAACAAAACCAAACAGAATCCAAACAATCAAACCAGAAAATTACTGAGAAATGGGGCTTTCATTCCTAAGGAAAAGAACTGTCCTTCTTATCTCGGTGCCCATGGCCAGAATTGGGATTTCACCTCCAGTATTCCCTATTGTGACAGAGTGGAGGAATTTCTTGTCTCAAGATATTTCATGTGTGGGGAGTGTTGCAGTGTGTTGCAATTTCCTGTTTTAAACTTCCCAGCCCCTTCCCAGGTGTGGCAATATCTCTCTTCCCCTTCCCCCTCGCCCCCTGCGGGGCTGTCAATCAGTCTTAACATTCCAGCAAGGCCATCGTGTGGTTGGTCAGGTTCAAAAGATGCCCCTGTGCCCAGAGGTCATTGGCCTGTCTGGGTGTCATCGTTGCCTGAGACCCTGCCCCTCCCACCTGGTTGGTGGCTCACCTGTCCCTTCCCTCCCCCTCCCCCCGGAGCTTAAAAAGTCACTCAGGCCATGTGGTTGGGATTCTGTTGGTGCTGTTGCCTAAGATTCAGACGTCTGTGACCATGGAATAAACTCTTGATATTAACCCTCCAGCAGAATCTCTCTCCTTTTCCTCCTCACCTTAGCCTGAAGCCTTCTCACCTGAGGCAAACTGAGTTTCCACAAGCCTGAACTTGTTTTGGCGCTCAGCTGCACCATCCAGCCAGCCAAAAGTGTCTCTGAGTGAAACACCACAGTTGCCGCCTTTGGCCCAGGAGCAGGGGTCAGAGGAGCCCAGGCACAATCTACCTGGTAATATTGGGATCTTATTCCAATAGGGGAGGAAGGGGCAGGTCCAGCCCTCCCCTGCCCTGGAAGCCCAGCCCTGCCCTGCCCTGTGACCCCAGTCCCCCCAGAGCCTCTATCCCAGCCCAGCAGTGGCTGCCAGTCCCTGGCACAGCACAGGCAATGCTCCACAGCCACCTCTGCAGCCCCAGCCCAGCTCCTGAGGGACCAAATGAGCCACAGTCCCAGCTGGGGGAAGGGCCCAGGAAGACCCAGGGGTATTGAAGGCTGACCACAAGGCAAGCACACATCTTGACCCTACCTCCTCTTGGAATTTCCATCTGAACACTACTGGAATCCAGGAGTTGGTACCTCTGTGTGTGCTCCTCTGTATCCTTTTTGCCTCTCTCTCTTTCTGTCCTTTTCTTCTATTTTGATCCTTTTGCAAATTTGAGTAATGTAAAATTCAAATATCTTAGAGTTTGTGAAGTTGAATGGGCCAAGTCAGTGCTTTAAGAAGTGTTCTGTGTTGATTGAATGTCATATTAAATCTTTTGCCAAAAATTCTCTGATTTTCTAAATTTACCAGTAAAGACTGTTTTGTTGTTTTGAGCTCCTGAGGATCTCTTGTTGGACTTTCTCCAGGAAGTCCAATTCAGAATACAGAAACAATTGTAATTCCTTTCAAATATCTCCTTGACAGAGTTTTCTACTGGATGGAAGTCAGGGCTTGTGTGTCCTGCTTGGCCCAGCCCAGGCAGGGCTTTCCCAGCCACATTCCACACTCCATTTCCCAGCTGGAGCCGCTGGTGCCTCTGAGTTGTGCTGCCCCAGCCCCAGGGACGCTCTCCTTGTCTGCCCATTGCCCCTCGGTCTCTGGGCAGGGATGGCCTCAGTGGGGGCTGCTGACATCCTCAGCAACTTGGAGGCTGCTGCTGAATTTTACTGCTCCAGAGCCTTGTTCAGCCTTCAGCTCTTCAGTGCAGGAATTCAGTGTCCCAGCGCTCATTAACATTCAGAACACCTTAACAAGCCAAATCTCTGGGGATAATTTGATTTAGGTGTTCAAATCAAATGTGTGGTTAATTAGTATGATTTCAGAAGCCAATTCAATGTGAATACCCTGAATTTAAAAAAAAAAAGCAAGAAAATATTTTTTTAGGTCCTGTAATTTTTTGTTTTACTAGTAATTCATTGAAATGTGCAATCTCCAATTGACATTGAATCCAAGTACCTCCTCATGCAGTTTGACTGGGTATGAAAATCAGGACCTTTCATGGCTGACAATCAATCACACTCTGTCCCTACCCCCACCCCACCATTTTCCCCATCCAAGGCTGGCACTCAGAGCAGCCTTGTGCAAATCTGAGCTCCCTCCAGCCCACACTGGACCTAGCCAACAGACCACAGTTGAACAGGATATAACTTAATAAAAATTACACCATTAAAATAACAATCATACAATTACAAACTCTTCCCTGAGCTATGTGCAATGTCCCAGCATGTCTGATGACTCCACTGTTCACAACTGATTTGCATACTAAAATTATATTTTGACTAATGTGGTTCTGTGATAGATATAAACAGAATTAAGTTCTTGTATCAGGATTCCTGTCCTGGACTGAGGACAGAACAGCTCAAACAATTCCTGATTTGCAAAGCTGTCAGTGGTGGATGGAGAAGGGAGGTCAGGCTGCTCTTGGTGTTGAGGAAATGCTGAAAGCAGCCTGACTCATTTCATCTCCTCATGCCCTGATCTCCCCTCTTTCCCCTTCCACCCATCGGCTTTTGTCTCCCCCCAGCCCCCTGTGAAGAGCCTGGCTCTGTGTTCTCCATCCCCTCCTTGCTGGCACTGCCAGGCTGGGATGAGGAGCCCCTCAGCCTTCCCTGCTCCAGGCTGGACCAGCGCAGCTCCCTCAGCCTCTGCTCACAGCCCAAGGGCTCCAGCCCCACCTTGGAGGCCCTTCCCAGACCCTGCTCCAGCTGCCAGACATCTTTCCTGCCCTGGGCAACCCAAACCAGGCCACAATGACCTGGATAATACCTGTCCTTGATGTCCTGGTCACACAGCCCTGGCCCCTTGTCCCCTGTCAGGCTCTGGGGTGGATCCTGTGGAACATCCTTTGGTGGAGGCTGTGGCTCCAGGTGGGCCGGGGGGATCCTGGGGGACAGGGACCACGCTGGGCATGGACAGCATTGGACTTGTTGGGAGAAACTGTGAGGGGGAGCTGGGGCAGAGTGACCAACCCAGTGACCTGACACAGCCTGCTGGGATGTCACAGCCTGCTCTGTGATGTCACACAGCCGCTCTGGGATGTCACAACCTGCTCTGTGATGTCACAGCCCATTCTGCAATGTCACACAGCTGGTCTCCGATGTCACACCAGAGTCTGTGATGCCATAGTCTGCACTGTGATGTCAGACCTGTGCCCTGTGATGTCACAGCTGGATCTCTGATGTCACAAAGGCAGACTATGATGCCATGGCTGCTCGATGACCTCACCTAACCCACTCTGTGATGTCATAGCCCACTCTGTGACCACATGGTACCAGATGATAAATTGTCTTCACCAGGTGAGCTCACGCCGGGAGCTTGTTCTCCACAACCCCAGGCCTGTGGAAACCACACAGTGCCCATTGTGTGAGAAGGGGAACTGGAAGTTCAGCAGCCTCAGTGTCCTGCCAGCTCAGCCAGGCCCACAGAAACATTGGGGTCCACGACCACCAGGGACCACCAGGGAGACCCCCAGGACAGGAGAATGCATGGGTAAAGGGGAGGGGAAATATATTAATTATTTTGGGGAAATGATTATCATATGTATTTTTAGTCCAGGACAATCAATGAATATGTATGAAAAATACAGAATATAAACAGAAACTTTCCTGTACTCAGCATGCACAGCTTTGGGAGGAGCTCTCCCCCATGCATCCAGCTGAATAAAGAATGCTGCTTCTTAATGCTACACTGGGGTTAAGGAATTTTCTGTTTTACCAAATTTTTGGTAACACTCCCACTGCCAAGGAAAGCTCTGTCTGCTGCTGTTCACAGAGAAGGGCTGGTGGCAGATGTGGGGCTCAGAGGCTGCCTGGGGCACAGTGACCATGAAATAATGAAGTGTTCAATGTTCTGGGAAAGAGGGAGGGGCAGCAACCAAACTTCTGTACTGGAATTAGGAAGGGCAGACTTTGGCCTGTTTAGGCTGCAGATTTGGGGAATACCTAATCAGGTAGTGATTGCTTTAAGGGAAACAGGCCTTAACAACAAAGGGGTCCTGGAAGGATGGAGACATTTCAAGGAAGTAATCATAAGGGGGAAGAAGCAGCCTGTCCCAGTGCGGCAGAAGATGAGCTAGTGAGGAAAATGACTGGCCTGGCTGCCCATGGAGCTTTTCTGGAGACTCAGGGGTGGAAAAAGGACCAGCAACTCAGGAAGTCTTTAAGGATGTTGCTGGGTCATACAGAAAGAAAAGCTGAGAGTTGAAAACTCTATTAAAACTTAACCTGGAGGGTTCTGCAAAAAGAATAAAAATGTTTTCATAAAAAGAATAATAGCAAAAAGGAGAGGTAGGAGAACCTCTACTCTTTTTTGGATGCAGTGGAGAATATAGTAACAAAAGATAAGGAAAAGGCTGAGCTACTTTACCCCTAGTTTGTTTCAATTTTCAATATTAGGAGAGGATATCCTCAGGATAAGTGTTCTCCTCAGCTGGTAGATGGGCACAGGGAGCAGAACAGACCCTGGAATCCAGGAGGAAGCAGTGGGTGACCTGCTGAGCCACTCAGATGCTCACAGGTGAATGGGAGCAGACAGGATCCATCCTAGGGCAATGAGGGAGCTGTGGATGAGCTCCCCAGGCTGTGCTCCATCATTTACCATCAGTGCTGGCTGAGCAGGGAGCTCCCAGAGGACTGGAGGTGCCAAGGTGAGCCCATCCCCAAGAAGGGCTGGAAGGAGGATCTGGGGACCTCCAGGCCTGTCAGCCTGACCTGGGTGCCCAGCAAGGTTATGGAACAGATCACCTTGAGTGCCATCACAGGGCACCCACAGGATGGCACTCACAGGAAACTCCCAGCTGATGGGAACAAACTTTCTGGCTGACTGCAGAGGCCAGGACAAACCTGGGTGGTTTCTGTGCCATCCCCCAGCCCTTGCTGGCCCCAGGGGCTGATGGCATTTGTGCTCCCTCAGGTTCATGTCCCCACACCAACAGCATGGGGGTGCTCCCGCCTGCTCTGTGCAATGCAAACAGGGGGTGCTGAGCCAGTGCTGCCGTGTCTGTGCCTGCAAGGATGGGGCACCTGTGTGAGCTGGGGGAGAGGCCAGGGCTGCAGAGGGGGCATGTTGTTGGCAGCTCCATGAGGACACTCTGGGACGCTGCCCTGGGCTGTGCAGCGCACTGGGGATGGATCAGTCCCTACTCTGCTGCTCCTTCCCGTCTGCCCCAGGGCCCTTGCAGAGCACCAGCTGTTGCTGCCCTCAGCTGCCATGGCAACCCTCAGGACAAAGAGGTGCCAGGGCTGTTCCAGGTACAATTGCAGTGACACTCCTTGGTGCCACCAGGTTCCATGGCAACAGCCACGGGGACCAGTTCCTTGGTTTGGTGCCATGGCAACCAATGCCCGGAGCCGTTGTGATGGTTGGTGGCCATGGGAAGCTGCCCTGGCCCCGTGCTCAGGGCTGGTGTCAGTGCCCAGAGCCAGAGGGGATCCCTTGCTGGGGGCTGTGCCATGGCCACCTGCCCTGTGCCGCGCTGGCCGCTCTGGCACCAGGAACCAGCAGCCACCGGCACTGCCAGGGCCAAAGGCCAGGTCAGCCAGACAGAAAGGGGCAGGGCTGGGCACTGTTTCCATGGCAACCGGCACTTGGGGGACACCTGGGTCACCTGGCCTGGCAGTTGCCATGGAAACCCCCGGCAGGGACTGAGGGCACAGCCCCTGGCACTGAGACACTGCTGGGCCGGGTGCTGAGCACAGGGCTGGGCACGCAGAGATGGTTTTGTTCTTGCTGAGCTGCAGCACAGCCAAGGCCTGTCCTGCCCCTCGTCCAGCCACGCTGGGGAGGGGCTGGGGCTGCGGGGGAGCTGGGCAGGGGACACAGCCAGGACAGGGGACCCCAACTGAGCCCGGGCATAGCCCAGACCAGAGCACATCATGCTCAGGGTGTGAAGGGGGGAACAAGGAGGAAGGGGGGAATTTTGGAGTGAAGGCTTTTGCCTTCCCAGGGAACACTTAGGCAAGAGGGGGCCCTGTTTCTCCAGTGGGCAGGGTCACTACCAAAGACACAGACACCAACTGAAGGAATTGTGTCATTTATATCATGCACAGCTGCAGAGATTTACAAAAGGATAAGCTCAGCAAAGCACATCATCATTAGCAAAGAATTACAAAAGAAGCTCAGCAATCCATCAAAGGCATCATTACATTTTGATGACCGATCCCTTGGTGAAACACTAGAGGTGTTTGTGGCAGACAAAGATTCTGGCTGACTATCAAGGTACACCTTACAGACATCAGTAGTACTTTAGTGACACCATTCCTCATTCATTTTTCTCAGTCTCATTCCAATTAGGAACAAGAAATCTGTTGTGCATGGAGCTGGCACCTTTTTAATTCCAGAATAATGCCCCCAGGCCCTTTGCTGTTCAGCTTTACCATGCTGTCTGTGGCTAACAAGGCTTGGGGGGCCCTTTCCCCTCTGGCTGGAAGGGGCCGGGTCCCAGTCCCTGAGGGGCACCCAGGCTCCTGGATGGAATTCCTGTGCAAGTCCCTCAGTGTCACAGCAGCCTTCCCATGGAGCCCCCTGGATCAGAGCATGTTCCAAAGGAGCCCTTGGGGCAAACAGGCAGATCTGGTCTGGCAGGATGTGTAAAACAATCTCCTGGCAGATCTACTTCTCACACAGAATCCTTGGCTGCAGGGACACATTCCCATTGTTCCTGCCCAGGTTTAAGGACTCAGAGTTGTCTTTCCTAGGAGCTGTTCCTTCAGCTGCCTCGGGAGGGCCTTTTGGCCTCCGGACCCACACTCTGGCTCCATTATTAGGACTGCTGCATCCAAACCCTTTATCTCCACAAATGGTGGTGACTGGAGGTGGATCTCCTGTTTTCACAATCGTTCTTAAAATTGCAAGATCAACAATTGTGCTACCCTGTCATGGGGTTGAATAATCCAATCTTATTTGTTATTGTTTACAGAATTACTGTAATTTCTCCTCGATATTTTGCATCATTTCCTCCTGCCATGACAGGAACACTTTGCAAGGCCAAGCTCCAAGTGAGCAGTTACCAAATCAAAGTGTCCTGGAGGAATCTGAATTCCTGTTTCAGTACTGATAGCTCTTATTTGCTTTGAATTTCTCCTAATGAATTCCAATGCATGAAGGCCCAGCCCTGCAGCCTCTGGGCTGGCCCTGCCAGGGTCATCACAGCCAGAACAATTTCCCAGGCAGCCCAAGTCTCACTGCCCATGGCTGGATTTGCAAATTGGGGGCAGCCGTGCACAGCCAGGGGGTTTCATTTCCCCAGTGGGCCATTGTGAAGGGCATGGAGCACATCTGGGAGATGGGTTCTCCATGGGCAAAGGTTCCCATCTCCTCATTTTTTACACTGCTCTTTTAACAACCCCTTCACCCTTTCAACCAATTCTTGCAGCTTGTGCATAATCTGGTACATGAAAAACCCTGCAGGCAAAATCACTGTATTTTTCACAGGAACAGACAAAGCACTCTGCATCACAGTATCAGCAACCCCTGCAAAAATAGCCAATTTCCTCCCTTTCTCCCTTTTTCATGGTATACAATCTCAAAAAGTTGACCACTGACATGAGGGTTCTGGCCAATCCTGTTCTGTAGGGTATTTAGTGTAACATCCCTGAGCAGCCAAAGCTAACAAATTAGTATTGTCAGCAATATTTCACATTATTATAGAATTTTATACATAGATAGTGATATAGAAATATAGATAGATACAGACATAAATATATATAAATAGATATATTGAGGTCTTATTATACTATAAATACATATATACTTCATTTGTATATAGATATTTCACTTGCACAAATGCATCCTAGCTCAAGATTAAAACCTTCTTCTCTTGCTCCATGTGGGAGCATTCCAACCATAATTGTTCCTTCTGAAGGTGCTGTTTCCTATGTACTCTCAACAAATTCATCTTTGTCTGCCCAAACCCACAAGGTCTTTTCCTTTTCCATGTGCAATTTTTGAATGCATTTGAAGCCATCCAGGGGTGCAGCCTCTTTTACCCGACTGCCCCACTGCTCACAAGGGGCTCCGACCTCAGCCCACTCCAGAGCCAGGGAACTCCAGGGAAGGGCTTCCCAGCTGGGAATTTCTGATGGGACTGATTCCTCACACTGACACTGAACAAGTGACATTTTGTTGGGATCTGGCCAGAGTGTGCCAGTTTTGTTTTACCAGTGGGCAGGGTCAGCACCAAAGACACAGACACCAGCTGAAGGAATCAGTGTCATTTCCTGCAGTTCAGAGCAGCAAAGAATCACAAAAGGAGCAGCTCACCAATGCACCCAACCATCCCCACCAAAGATGGCAGCAGTGATTACGAAAGATCCAGCAGCATTTACCCTCAGCCTTTACCATCCCCCAGACCCACACAGCAGCTGGGGAAGCTGTCACAGCCAAGGGCTGCAGAGCCACTCCTGGGCACTGGGAATTCCTGCAGGTGCCTCCAGCCCCAGGTGAGGCTCCAACCCCGCTGGGAGAGGGCCCAGCTCTGACAGTGCTGAATGAACAAACTGACAGCACTGCTAGTGTGGCAACATCTGCTTTCATCCTCCTCTTGGGTCCCTCCCAAAGCCTGGCCAGGGCTCAAGGAGTAACCAAGGGAGCTGAGTTTGATCCTTCAGCCCCAAACAAGGCCAGATGTCAGATTTCATGGCCTTGTCTGGCTTCTAAATACACAAAGGTCAATCCATGTTTCACTAATGAGTGGCTACATCTATCTCAGTGCTAAAAACCATGCGAATTTCATTAGGGAGCAGATACAAAGATAACCTTTGCTTGGAAGGTTCATCCAGAGGCCACCTTTGGCTCAGGGCCTGATGTCCAGACCTCACTCAGGGCTGGTGTCCAGGCCTTGGCACTTCAGGGACGTGGTTTAGTGCTGGGCTTGGCACTGCTGGGTGAGCGGCTGCACTGGGTGAGCTCATAGGGCTTTTCCAACAGAAAGGATTCTGTGATTTCATGATTCTATCCACTGCATTCAGCTGGGGCTATTTTAGCAGCATTACTTTGCTCCAAAAGTTCCTTCTTGCCCAGCTCCTGTGGCCTGAGGCTGCAGCTCCTTCAGTTCCTGGTGCTGAGCTGCTCATGCTGAACGAGACGGCTCAGAGAGAAGAACACAGTCCATGCAATTCCTTCTGGGACACGGAGAGGGGAGGCTGGGCAAACAGGAGCATTGTTTGCTGTGGCCTCCTCTCTGCCCTTCACACCTTTCAGCGCTTTGAACTAGCCAAGAGCTTTCTCCAAGAGTGCAATGGAACAGCTGTTCCTGCTCCCAGGTCTGGCTCTCTCCAGTCTCTGCCCTTGCCTGGTTCTGTCCCTCGTGCTGTGCCCTCTGTTCCCCCAGGGCTCGCTGGCTGCTGCCCAGGACTGTGGCACTGGCACAGATCCAGTGCTCCAGAGCCTCCTTTCTGTGCCCTTGCAGCTGCCTGGGCACAGCAGCCTTTTCCATCTGGAAGCTCCCCATGCACAGGGAGTGCCCAGCTCTGTTCCCTGCACAGCCTCCAGGAGCCCAGGGCTGCCATCTCCAGTCCCTGCTGGCACTGGGGGCTCCCAGGTGCCTCAGGCTGCTGTGACACCGCTGCACACGGGAGGGAAGAGGGGCAGGGGCTGTGCTCAAAGTCAGCTCCATGTGCTGCTGCTGCTGCTGCTGCTTTTGGGTCATTTGTGCAGCCCTAGCCCAGAGTCAGGGATCAGATCCTGCCAGTCTCTTCCAGCCCTGGCTGCTCAGAGTTTGGGCCTTGGAGCCTCAGGTGGCCAAAGGCAGCTGCTGCTGGTCCCTCTTTGTGCCCGTGTTCAGCAGTGCTGCTCCATCAGTCTGTGCCCAGCAACGGGGAAAAGCCTCAGCCCTGCAGGGCCAGGAGCTGCCGGGCTCTGCCTGAGCAGCTCAGCCAGCAGGAAGGGAGCTGCTCCACACGGAAACCAGGAGCAAAGGACATTTCTTCTGTGGGACATGTTTTCTATTTAGAGGGAAAAAAAAGGAAAAAGGAAAAAAATTAGGTAAATTGTAAAAGATAAGAATAAGATCCAAGTGTTAGTGAAAAAACATAACACAATGTTAGTGAAAAAACCAAAACATAAATGCAAAGATACATTCTTTGCATTAAGAGGTAAATGATCTTTTTCAAAAGAGAACTCAGTTCTTTACATTGTAAATGTGCTGATGGCATGGATCCATCTTACTGACCTCAGCAGCCTTTTAAAAGATTTTGGGCTTTGTTCCCAACACTGGTATTTGAAATTGTGGTCAAAGCAAGAGGAAATTGCTTTGTGCCCTTCCAGCTCCAAGCAGGACTGGGAATGGAAACTCTGTCAAAGCCCAAATCCTTTAGAAGATGATCTTCCTTCTCAGCCTGGGAATGAGCTGCACATTCCTTTTGAAACTGCCAGGAGTTTCTTAGAGTCACAAAGTCCCACTTACAGCTTTTTGCTCTGGTTTGGAAGTGCAGAAGGGCAATTCTCCATCCACCAGCTCCAGACTGCACTGCCTCAGGAGCACAGCCCACTCGCCAGCTTTGGCCCACTCGTGGCACTGCTAGAGGAGGAACAAAGTGCAACTGCGCAATTCCAGCCAATCAAGAAGGAAGAATGGGACCCACAAAACACCCTGTACAGATCCAGGCATTCAGCTGGACTGTGGAGAGTTCGGGTCCTTGCTAGTTGGATGTGTGTCCCCAGCTGCAATCTCTGGGCCTGCAGCAGGGTCTCACTCACCTGCCAAAGCAGAAAGCTCAGGCGCTGTGCTCACAACGGGCTCGTCTGATGCAGAGCTGTCAGAGCAATGTGAGGGCAGAGCCAGCCCAGCTGGCCCAGGGCTGAGCCCAGCAGAGCCCTGGCAGAGCCCAGAGCAGCCTCAGCACCCGCAGAGCCCGGCTGCAAGGGGAGAAAGCAGAAAGTGCCTGTCAGCTGAGGGCTCCTGTGCCCTTGTGCCAAGGCCTGCAGTGCCCAGGCCATGCTGGCTGTGCCCAGAGCTGCCCATCCCTGCTGCCTTTGGCAGCACAGCAGGAGGGCAGCACATGTGCCCAGCCTGCAGCCAGCCAGGGCACATCCAGCCCTCAGCAGCTGCCCAGAGCAGGATGCTCCTGTGCTCGCTGCCAGCTCCCAAAAGCTCTGATCCCACCCTGCCCAAGCACACAGGGACCCACCTCACGCCAGCCACGGCTGCAAGGAAAGCTGCTCCCAAACCATGGCCTCAGCCTTCTCCAAGGGCACGGCCCATCCACGCCACAGCTGCTCCCAAGCGCTTCCCCATCCACACTGGACCATCTGGAACGCTTCCTCTGGAAAAACAAACAACACATTATTGAAAAGAGTTTAGAGACAAAAAGGGAAAACAAGAAAAATGGTAAAAACTCTTATGTCTGTCAGGGCCTTGAGGAAGGCCCAACCCCTACATGGTAGGGAAAAACCCAGCCATAGCTGTGAGAAACCCACACTTTCTCTCTTCCCCCCTGCACTGTCCCCCAAAATCACGGTGACCCTGAAGCAAACAAGGGCAGTGGAGCAGCCCAGCCCTTCCTTGCCTGCACAGCAAAGCAGCTGTGCACAGGTTCTGGAGCCCCACCTCTGCTCCCACCATGGGGTTTGTTTGTGTCAGGCTGGCTGCCCCAGCCCCAGCCCAGGGCACGGTGGGTGCTGGGGGCTGCTGGCAGGGCCAGGAGCCCACTCCCATTTCGTACCCACCCCAGCCCATGCCCCAGCCCTGCCAAAAGCAGCAGGGCAGCAACTGAAGAATGAGTTGCATCTGCCCCAGCAAAGGGGGAGCCTTTGGTTCCCAGCCAGGCTGGGCCATGCCCAAATCTGGCAGAGTTTCCCCGGGTGGGGACTCATCTGCAAATTCCCTGTGGAGTTTGGCTTTGAAGAAGGTGCCAGAATCAAAGTGCATCACCTTCAGCCTCCTGTGGCCAGGCTGAGGAAGAGCTTGTCATCCTTGATGTCACCCTCGCTGTCTCCAGCAGCAGCAGCAGCAGCAGCATCCCCACCCGGTACAGCTTCTCCAGGGGCTTCTTCTCCTTCCCTGGGGGCAGACCAGGCTCTCAGGGCTCTGCCCAGGGCCCCAGCTGTCAGGGAACCAGGACAAGCAAAACCAGCTGGGATGGCGGCCACCAGTGCTGGGCAGAGCAGCTCAGCTCCAGCACAAGGGCTGCGTGTTCCCATCCCATGGCCCCGGTGCAGTGACACTGGCAGCACAAAAAGGGCTGGGTTCCTTTGCTTCTCATTGCCAAGGCATATGTGGAGCAGGAACTTACCAGGGCTCTGGATCAAAGTGTGCCTGTGGCTCTCTCCCTTCTTCTATGGCAGAGGAATATCCCACATCCAAGGATCACAGAAGAGGTCTTCCAGTGTGGGTCTGTCCAAGGAGTTCACGGATAAACACCACCTGATCAGATCTTTGCACTCTGGGGAGAGAAAGCAGAAAGTGACGGTCAGCCAGCGAATACTCCTGTCTACTTTACCCCACTATTCCCGTGCCCAGGCCATGCTGGATGTGCTCAGAGCTGGGCCTAAACTTTCCCATCAATTCCCTGTTTTGGAGGAGAGCAGGACATGTGCCACCTCCTCAGCAGCTGCCAGAGCAGGATGCCCACGACCCCGCTGCTGGCTCCCAGCACTGGGATTCCCCCCGTGCCCAGAGGAGAGGATCCACCTTGAGAGAGCCTTTGTGGCAGCGGGAGCTGGCCCCAGCTGAGGTTTCGGCCCCTCCTGAAAGGGTGCTCCCCGCAGACCATCTGGTGCAGCAGGATGCCCAGGGACCAGACTGTTGCTGGCTCACCATGGTACCAGCCAAAGTCGTTCCATTCCGGGGGGCTGTAGGACAGTGTTCCTATGGAATACAGATGGAGTTCATCAGGGGGATGCTGCTGCTCCCAGAGCCTGGCCCCAGCATCCCTGCGCCTGCAGGGGCTGCATCAGGGGCACACAGGGTGACCACTGCCCTCCCGCCAGCACCTGGGACTTGTGCACTAAGTTAGGGTTGGAAAAGAGGCCTCTGGTGTTGGAAGAGGGAAGCCCTGGCTAGGCCCAACCATGACATGCAAAGGAAAAACCCTCTCCATGCTGGGGAAAAAACCTGCCCTTATCCTCCCTGCCTGCATTGCCCCAAAAATATTATGAAGCCAAGGCAAACAGGGTGAGTGGAGCAGTCCAAGCCCTTCCTCTCATCTGCACACCAAAGTGGCTGGGGCACAGGTTCCAGCCCCCCTCTCTGCTACCCCACCCACGGGGGTTTTGGTTGGGCTGGCTGCCCCAGCCCAGTCCCAGTCCTTGACACAGTGGCTGGCAGAGGCTGCCAGCCGGGCTGGAAGATGGCTGCCCACCCAGCCCTGCTCTAAAGTAACTCAGCTGAAGACTCAGTGCCCTGACTGGCAGCAAAAGGGAGAATCCCCGCTGCCACAGCCAGCTTGGGCTGGGAGATGTTGGGCCATGAGATGTCAGCAGCGGGAGCACAGCCCTGTGTAGGCTCACCTGCAAAGTGAGTGTAGACTGTGTCCTGCAGGTAGGTGCCACAGCCAAAGTCAATCAGTTTGGCCTGCCCGGTGTCCAGGTCAACCAGGATGTTCTCTGGCTTGATGTCCCTGTGCAGGACCCCGCAGCTGGTGCAGTGCCGCACGGCCTCCAGCACCTGGCGGAACATCTCCCGCGCCTCCTCCTCGGGCAGGAACCGCCGTGCCCGAATGAAATGATGCAGGTCCTGACACTGCTCTGGCCGCTCCAGCACCATCACGATGCAGTTGGGGAGCTCGAGCCACTCCAGCAGCTGGACCACACCGGGGAAGCCAGTGGACACCTTGGCCAGCAGCACAACCTCCAGGGGTGCGCTGGTGCCGTCGGGCTGCGGAAGGAGCACGACGCCGTCAGTGGGGCCGATGCCGTGCCAGGCCTGGGGAAGCTCTCAGCCAGCCCGGGATGCTCTGCGCCCTGCGCTGGCCCCACGCCCGCTCTCCCTCGGGGCGTCCTGGCAGCTCCCACCGTGCCGGGCCCCGGCTCATCCCCGGCCGGCAGCCCCGGCTGCTGGCCCCGCTCACTCACCAGCTCGCCCCAGTGCCGGACGCGGTTCCGTGGCACCCTTTTGATGGCCACCTGCAAGTCAAGGGCAGCAGCGGGGTGAGCTCGCCGCCCGCACTGCGGGCCCCATCCTCTGCCCTTCTCCTCCTCCTCCTCCATCCCCTCCTCCTGCGCCCGACGCCGGCCCCGCCGCTCACCGGGAGGCCGTCCGAGACCCGCGTGGCCGCGAAGACTCTTCCGAAGCCGCCGCGCCCCAGCAGCGATCCCAGCCGGTACCGCTCCTGCAGGGCCTCCTGCGCCGTCCCTGCGGGCGGGACGCGGCGGTCAGCGCTCGGCCCGGGGCCAGCAACGGCCCCCGAGCGCCCCTCACCCGCCCCGGGCCGGCCATGCCCGGGTGTTCGCTCCCGGGAACGCGGCACGGGAGGCTCGGGGCCGGCGGCCGCGCTGCCGAGCGGCGGAGCTCGGGCCGGGGAAGCCGCAGCGGAGGCGGCGGGAGCGGCCGCGCCGCCTGTGTCCTCCGCGGGCCCCGGGAGGAGCCGGAGCCGGGGCCGGGGCCGGGGCCGGGGCCGGGGCCGGGGCCGGGGCCGGGGCCGGGGCTGTGGCCGGGGGCGGGGCCGGGGGCGGGTCTGGGGCCGGGCTCGGGCCAGGCGGAGGCAAAATGCGGCGATGCCGCCGCGGCCCCAGGCACTGATGCCCGCCCGGCAGCGCCACCGCCAGTACACCCAGAGCCGGGCGGAGGCGAGACCGCGGCGGGACGGCCGGGGCCGGGCACGGGGCAGCCCCGCCCGGGGCCGGGGGCGGGCCGGGGGCATGGCCCGGCCCGGCAGGGGAGAGGGAGGAGGGGAGAGGAGAGGGACGCCGGGCAAGGGACCCCGAGAGAAGGGTGCCCGACAGCGGGAAAGAGAGAGAAAGAGAAAGAAAGAGAGAAGAGAAAGAAAGAGATGATTCAAAATATCTCTTTGCTGCCTCCGCTTCTGCTGCCGCCTCTGCTGCTGCCGCCGCTGCCGCTGCTGCAACTGAAGCACCGGGGCCGTTCGTCCCCGTGTCCGTTCCCCGCTCGCCCCACGAGCCCCACGTTCGAGCCCCGCGCGCCCCGGGGACAGCCCCTCCGTCTGCCCAAACACGGGAACTTTGCAGCCTTGAGCCCGGATGCAGAGCCCTGACTCCTGCACTCTGGCACAGCAATCCCCTCGCTCGCTGCTGTGCATTGTCCTTGCTGAGCGTCAAACACTGTCGGGGCACCTTCCCTTGCGGTAGGATTCGTACCTGACCCCAGCACTGCACTTATATCTTCAGTGTTGCCTTCCTGTAAAAACAGGGGAAAGAAAACTGTGTGTGGCTCATGGTATTTTAGTGTGTCTAAAAATCACTAAGTCACCAATCTTAGAGGTGAGGTGCATCTGGAATTACTGGGATGCAACATAGAAAAGGGGAGCATAGAAATAAATCGAGGAAAACATCTTGGATTGTTTCTTTCATTTTCATTTCACTTCTGGAAAGCTGTTTCAGTTTTCCAGGAATCTTCTCCTGTCTGCTCTTCCCAAGAATCTCTCATGGAGAACAAGGTCAAGCTTCTGTCACATGATTTCCCACCGGAAAATTATGCCACTGGTGAAATTTGCATGATGACTGTTTGTGCTGGCTTAGGGCAAATTTTGGGAGGAAATCTCCAAAAGGGGTCCGTCTAGAAAGCAAGTTCAAATGGCCCCTCCCCCTACTAGTTCAGGAAAAGCCTTCCCTCGAGAAAAGTGAAAAAACCCCAGTTTATTTAACAAGTAAAGTAATCACAAGCATGAAAAATGAATAATATTAAATAAAACCTCGGACAGTGCTGAAGAGATGGCAAATTCAGAAAGTCCTTTTTGTGGGTTGTAGTTGGCTCACTCGGTCTCTCCTGAGTCCCTCTGGTGCTGGAATGCAGTGTCCCAGAGCTCGGTGGGCCACAGGTGTGAGCTGCTGCCAGTGTTTGTCTGGGTTTTCAGTCCAGAGCAGGTTTAAACCATTCCAAGAGAAAGACAAGTCACAGTCCAAAGGAACCTCTCTGCCTAAGCTAGCTAAAACCAAATTGCTAGACCTGGGCATTGAAGGCATCAGAATATTTCCAAATCTGGGCACTGGCAGTCCCAGCAACCACCAGAGCTGGATGGTGCTGGAGCCAGAATCTGCAAATTTCAAAATTATGGCTTTCTGTGCCAGCAAATCACTGGACTTGGGCTGTGCTGGCACCAGGTATTTTCCAAATCTGGGTACTGGGGCAGCAAACACAAGATGTGGTCGGTGCCAGACCCAGTAGCAGAAAGTTGCCGGGTTTTGGCTTTCTGTGCCAGCAAATTGCTGCACTTGGGCAATTTCCCAGCACTGGGAAATTTCCAGATCTGGGCACTTGCTCAGCAAACACCCCATCTGGGTGGTGCTGGTGGCAGCACTGGGAATCTGCTGAGTTCTGGCTTTCTTTGCCAGAAAATTGCTGCATTTGGGTTGTGCTGGCACTGAGAAATTGCCAAATATTAACTTTCTGTGCCAGGAAATTGCTGGAATTATGCTGTGCAGGCATCTGAAAAATTCCGGATCTGGGCACTGACGGTGTCAGCAAACACAAGATCGGAGTAGTGTAGGCACCAGGTATTTGCCTGGTTTTGCTTTCTTTGCCAGCAAATTGCTGCACTTGGGCTGTGCTGGCACAGGGAAATATCCAGATCTGGGCATGGGCGGTGCCATCAAACACCAGGTCTGGGTGGTGACAGTCTTGGCACCAGAAATTGCTGCACTTGGGCTGTGTTGGAATAAGAAATGTCCAGATTGGGGTACAGGAAGTGGCAGCAAACACCAGATCTTGGCATTGCCGGTGCTGGCAGCAGCAATTGCCAGATTTTGGCTTTCTTTACCAGAAAATTGCTGGACTTGGCTCTGCCAGAACAAGGGAATTTCCAGATCTGGGCACTGGTGGTGGCAGCAAACACCAGATCTGGGCGGTGCCAGGCCCAGTAATGTTGGAAATTATTTTGTAGAGAATTTTTAAGGTTTGATAGAAGGTTTCTATAGTATGTATACAAGTGTCACGATCTGTCCTTACAAACGGGTTTTGTGGTAGTTTGTGGGTTGATCTCAGAGTGCAAAAAACACCGACACGGTACAGGGAGTTGCTGCTATAACCAAAACAAATGTACCTTTATTGAATAACCACAGCAAAATGCATTGAGGAGGAACTGGGGGAAAAGCAAAAAATAAGGAAAAAGAGGGAGGAAGAGAAAGGAAGGTATAGAGCTACCAACTATTTTACTAGGCCAGGACTAGACCCAGAGCTAAGCAAACTCATTCAGCCAGGTGACATTGTGTAACATCAGAAGCTGGCAACCTTGAGGACTTGGCTGCCAAAAGGTGACAGTTTGCACTGGGCCCAGAAGTGTTTTTCCCTAAGGCAATGCAAATTGAAATGTGAAGTTTAAAAGCTTCAAATGACTATGAAAGGAAACTGCAGAATAATTTCTGGAAGGGCATCATTGTCAATGATCATGCAGCCCACCAACAGCTGGAGCTGAATCCAGAATTGCTTCTTCCAGCTGTGCAGGAATTCATTCCACTGGAAAGCACTGGTCCTTTGGAACAAATGATCCCCTAGCTCTGGGCTGAATGGCGCCCAGGCTGCAGTGCAGATTTGAGGAGCCCTTGTCACTTGTTATTGGCCTCCCAGGGCACTCATCCTTCTGCAAACAAGGTGCAAACAACACAGCTGGAGTGCTGTCCCGGGTAAATATACATACAGATGATTGCCAAAGCAGTGCATCATTTCCCAGTGAAATCCATGACCTCGTCTTACCTATGGAATTGTGATTGAAGACACCTGTGAGCCAGATCTGTGGGAGATTGCAAAGGAGCAAAGCTTTGGGATTTGGGCACACTTCTCTTGGTTTCTTTGCTCGGGCCTTTGGTGAGCACAGAACACACCTAGGTAGAAAACCTTTGACTAGACAGGATCTTTTGGGTCCATTGTCCCCCAAACATGTCAACAGGGGACTCTGTTGTAATGCCAAGTAACAAAGAGCAGCACAAATGACACAAAGAAACCATGGCCAAAGAGGAAGAGGAGAGGCCCAATGAGGAAAGGATGTGGTGAGACACTGGCACATCGAGTGAGCTGCACTCGCGTAATCTCTAGGCTAGCAGGTCATGGTCTCACATTCTCCTCTTGGTTTATTTAAATTTTATGTTTTTAATTTACTTTTTTTTAATCATCAAAATAAAATATATCCAATTAAAAATATGTCACCGAATTTTGAAGATACAGTCAAAACACAATAATTCAAAACTACATCTAAAGATCAGAACAAATGTACAGCTGTAACTATCAAGCCTAACGCATCAATCCTATTCTTCAAACACTCTTCACACAGGCGGCAGCTTCTTCCTGAGCTGGGAGGACAGAGAGCTCTTCTGGACGGGAGGCGAGGACTTTGTGGGTGAGGGAACATGGGGAGTGTCCGGAGAAAACTTCTCGGTAGGACTGTAACCAGCCAGATCTGCAAAATGGAGACACAAAGTTTAACAGAGAGGCAAAGTTTAACAGAGGACACCATGTAAACCTAAAGCATCTGAAGCTACATAATTCCTGGGACACATTTCCTGGAAATGTCTAAACAGCTGCACAGGGAAACATGCTCCTGCTGGCAGACACTGAGGCAGGCCAGGGCAAACCCTGAGCCACTTGCCCAGAGCTGGCACAGGCACAGCCTGGCCTCTGGGCTGCCCTGGGACAGCAGGGAGCCCAGAGCCCTGTGCTCTCCAGGAATGGCTCAGCTGCACATGCACCCTCCTGCTCCTCTGCCTGCCCCACAGCTCAGCAGCCCCACAGCTCCAGGGGCACTGGCAGCAGCACAGCTCATTGCAGGGGCACATGCAGGGCACAGCTGTTCCCTGGCAATGTGCACAGCCTCTCTGGGCTGCCACAAGACCCTTCCTGCCAGCAGAGATTGGCCCAGCTCCCTCCTCACCTCTGTGTGAGGCTGAGCCATGACTGCCCTTGACCTTGTCCTCCATCTGGAGCTGCTTCAGGCCCCCCATGCCATGACTAGGAAGGGCAATGGAGAGAGCAGGGGCAGATGCACACCCTTCCTTAGGACTCTGTCATTTTTGGCACAGCTCAAAAGGCAAATCCAGAGGTGTCCAACTCAGCGCTTCCTCAGCCTTCTGGAGAACATCTCGCCTTCACCAGCCCAACATTTTGGAGAGGTTTTCCCGCACATGTGGAGGCTTGCTGGCAGCACATTTCTTCAGCTGGGTGCCCATCACCTTGCAGAGGGCAGAGGCCAGCTTGGTGGCCACGGTGCGGACGTTGGCGCTCCGCACAGGCAGCGCCTTGTTCTCCAGGCAGGACCAGAGCACGGGCAGGGCGTCGTGCTGGGCGACTTCAGGGCTCCTGGCATGAACCCCCTGCACAAGCACTGCCGGGACAGAGACACAGCTCCTTACCCACCAGCCTCATTGCAAACAGGGATCTACCTCTGCTTCTGCTTCTTGCCAGCCTCTCTGGCCAAGAGCAGCAAAACAGCACCCAGAGCCCCTTGGTCCAGAAACGGGCAAAGCAGCTGAGCATCCTGGAAACAGAACCACCCACCCCTCAGCACTAATTGCTCCAACCAGAACCTTGTCCCTGCGGCAGACTTCCTACCTTTACTAAATTATTTCACAATCTCTGCATGAACAATGAATGAAATGTCCAATTGCCTTTGATTTCCATTAAGATGTTGTCTAAACCCACACTGAAGATTTGGAAATGCACTATAGAGAGGGAATGGAGAGATTTCTAATAAAAGGATGATTGCATTTTTGTATCTGATGTCAAGTGCCAAATGTCTAATCTGGCTCTTCCCTGTGCTCAGTGGCACACAGCAAAGGGCAGGATTAGAACACACCTAAAACTCCAGCCCACCAGAGATGGCTGCTGCCTGACAGCTGGATGAGAAACATCAGTGGCCAGCTGGTGTCTTTGGCAGAATGCTTTTGTGGCTTCCAACAAAGAGCTGCTTCAAACCTCAGGGTGTCTTAGACAATTACCCAGACCTAATTGCTGTGGCATTTGAGCATCTGCACATTTTATTGCCACTTCCCCTCCAAATGTTAATGGCATTTTTTCATATAATGTCCACTGGAACAAGGACATAGAGAAAGAAAAATGCTACACAGGGGACTAAAATGTAATCAAAACATGGGTGTTTTCTCATATTGTCTCTTGAATCTCTCTGCCCATTTTCTGAACTGAACTATATCAAACACAGACAAATATTTACTACCAACAGGCTTCTTGCATGGCAGATTTGGCTGAGAGATGAAAACCTGAAATGCTCTGGAGACCATTCTTGTTTTCTGATCAGGCAAAATGTTATCTAGCAGCCATTTAATATTCTGTGGTGGAAGAGACTTAATTTTCTCTATGCTGTTAATCCACCAGCAGTCATCAACACTGAAACATTGAAAGAGCTCCTGCAAGTAATCAAAACCAATTCTGCTAAGCAGGAAAGGGTTATGGTACCCATTTTGAAATGGGAATTCATTTGAGTTAACTGTAATTAAAGACATTGGTGACTACTGAACAGGAGGAACAGCTGTCTGTTCCTACTAAATCTCAGAGAGAACATCTGCTTTTTCTAAAGTAGTCTTAATTTATGGTTAATTCCTTTATTTGACAAAGAGATCAAAAGAACTGCTAAACTAAATTCCCTATTGCTGGAGATCTACTTTATTCAAATGCTCTTTAAGGGCCTTTGACATTCCCAATCACTGAACATGCCCTTTTGACATTCCTAATGAAGACACAATGTATTAAACCTTGCAATCAAAGATGTTGGCATAATTAGCAGTGGATTTAGCCCCAGTTAAAGCAAGGCTATCAATCATCTTCTGTGCTATATATTGAGATTATCCTTTTTCCATTCCTTGGCTCTTGGTGACCCAGCAAGCTCCTCTGAGGAATCAATTATCAGCTGCATTTGTAGCATTTTCGACAGTGCTGACACAGGCAGACACTGTTTGCACACCCTGAAAGGCTCAGTCCAAGGCCCCTCTGACAGCACAGGCAGGGAGCCTCAGCACTCTGCTTCTGTCCCTGTGCCCCAGAGGTGCCTTGCACTAAACCCGTGCCTCTGGTACCTCTGTTGAGTTCTGGCCTAAGCTGTGACCCCCAGGCTCTGCACAGTTCAGCCTCAAAACTTTCCAAGGGAAAAACAAGAATTCTGTGAGGACAAAACAAACTGATGCCCTGAAACAGCATTGGCCACCATTTCCCCTCAAAGATCACAGATGTCCCTGTGCTTCCCAGAGAGGAGCCAGCTGGGGCATTTTTAGCCCTCCCTTTGCTGGAGGTGGTTCTGAGATGCCCCAGTGAGAGCTCAGCCCCAGGCCGAGCGCTGCCCCCATCTCAGGTGCTGCCCAGCCCTGCAGCAGCCAGGGAAAACCTGCCAAACCCACCTGCCTTGGCTATGGGGCAGCAGGGACACGCCCAGCACCTCCTGGTTTGGAGGAGCTGCTCTGCTGTCTGCTCACAGGCATTCCCTGTAAATGCTCCCTGGGAAGAGCTCTGGGCTCAGAAGGGGAGGCCAAACCTGTGATACGCTCGGTGACATCCAGCAGGGCTTGGCCACTCAGGTGATTCCATTGGTAGCTGAACTCTTTCAGCAGGCACAGTTTATCTACAAGGGAAACACACGTTTCTGCTCACTTTGCTCAGGTCATAGGAGAAAGGGCAGGGCCAACCCCATTTTATAAAATAAAGTACATTTCTGTGGATTTTTGAATCCTTTTCTTCTTTCCTTCCAGCCTACTTGGCAGGGTTTTAAATTCCAAAAGAAAAGCTCTCCTTTCACATTTGTAAATCCAAAGTTGTCTGCTGTAGCAGGAGCTGTGTTAAAACATTTCACATCAGGGACCTCAGGAGTTCAGTCACATGGAAGCAGTGAAAAGGTTTTGCATCCCAGAGCACAAAGGAAGAGCCCCATACTGGGGACACAGAAAGGCACTGAGTCAGGCAGTTCCTGAGTTCACAAAGCAGCTGGGGAGGAGAAAGTGGAAGCTCCCCTTGAAGACCTGCCTCTTCAACACTCCTTTTTTCAGGCATATTTCCCCAGTGCAGCATTCTCAGAGCAGACATAAATCTGTCTGGCAAAGGAATTTACAGCAGCCCTTGCCTATGTAGTTAATTGCTGTGGCCATCTTGCCCCATGCAAAACAACATGTGGAACAAGGCATCCTTGACAGCTGGGTTTATACCTGTTTGTTCTAAAGAAATGAACTTGGTGAATCAAAAGTTCCCCTTTGAACATAGAAGACAAAGAAGAAAAGTGGAAAATAGGCAGCTAATGCCTCTAATGTAGAGCCTTGCAGGTGGCTGCCCTGCAGAAGCTCTGATGGTCAGTGTCCCTTCATGCCAACAGCAAAGCTGTTCATTTGGGAAGTCCGACGGGGCCCAAGCAAACTCCAAACCCCCTTTGCCCCAGAACTGTAGCAGAGCTGTAGCCCAGGACTTGCTCTTCAGACAAGCAGCACAGAGCCAAGGGCTCCTGGGACTGTTGGGAAATGCTGATCCCATTCCAGCCAGTTGGGGATGGTGCATAAGGACTGCACCTGCACAGCCTCTGGTGGGTGTCAGCTGCAGTGTTCCACAGACAAGAGCAGCTGTCAAGGCACTCAGCGCTCTCTTGTGCAGGAGAGACAGAGACGAAGCTGAGGAGAGTCCCTGCCAGGGCTCAGCCTTACCCAAATGAGCAATGGATTCTTCCAGTGCTTTCACAGCTGCCCCACGAACCCTGGCATCCTTTGAGTTCAGGTTCTTTGTTATTCCCTCCACCAAACCAATGATCACTGGGTTCAAGGCATCTTTCAGGGCCCCTGTGATTTCAGCCAGCACATCCAGTGCCCTCTGCTTCACTTTCTTGTGGCTGTCAGATATTCTCAGGACAAAATAATCAAAAATCTGTGAAGAGAACATGCAACGTGAAAGCTGGATTCAAATGCCCCTGTTTGAAGAGCGGCTGTAGCAGTCAGCAATATCAAAGATGAAAGTGATCCTTTCTGTCAGGTCAGCACTCGCTTGCACAATGTCACTGTTTTCCTGTGGGCCACTCACTGGAATGGTGGCACAACCTCATGCTGGTTGAAAGATTTTCTTCTGTTTTTAGGAGGTTTGGCTGGGGACAGAATAGTTCCTATGGTATTTCTCTCCATTTATAAATCATTAAATGGATTCCATTTTTTAATGCTAAATAGTACCTTTGCTTTGAGTGGAAGCAGATGTTTACAATGCCTGGTTTTCTATACATTTCCCTCAAGTACGGAGGGCAATTATGATTTTGCTAAAACTATGGCTGGAGGAGATCTAAGTTTTATTTTGTTTGTCTCAGAGCCAGTGTCTGGAGAAGAGCAGGGCCCTGATCAACTCTTCCAGGATCCAGACCATTTCTCTAAGTAACAGGTGGACTTCTGAAATGTAATGTGCTGTACAGCTCTCATTAGAGCAGGTTCAGTCCCTTGACAGCCACATTGTCAGGCACCTTTCCCTGGAAAAAGGGAAAAAGCAGCTACTGGGAGGAGAAGGCAGAGATGAGTCCTTAGCTGTTTTCCTCCTTTTCCAAAGAGAAAAAAAGACCCCCAAGAAGGGTGAGCACTGTCTTTACCAAGAGGAATAGGAACAAGGATGGAAATGAGTAGCCAGAGCTGTGCCTGTGTAAGACAAGATGGAGTATATAGAAGTATCCTTAAATAAAACAACTGGGTTTAAACCAACCCAGCCTGATACTTCTCTTCCCTGTGCAAACCCATTTTTGGTCTAGAGAACAATTGCCATGCTTTCAGGGGCTGGATTCCCTTCACTTCGCCCAACTGGGAGTAGGAGACAGCAGCAGTTACACCAGCAGAAAATTCTGCCATCATCTGATGAACAGCATCAATAGGCACCTGCCAGACAAATACAGCTGGACTGAAATAACTTATCCTGAAACCTGGACCTGAATTACATTTGTCTGGGTGAGAGGGACCAGCGTGTCACAAACAGCCAGGACAGAGTGCCAAGACACACTGAATTAACTTTGCTGCTACAGGCTTAGGAAAGGAGCTGAAGGACAGGAGCAGCGAAGATACCCTACATACTTGGGCAATGTTAGTGGAGATGAGCTGGGGGCTGGTTTTGCACAGGTCTTGGAGGAGTTCCACTCCTTCCATCCTTATCTGAAACCCCTTGGCTTCCAGGAGATGGTAAAGCTTCTGGAGCAGCTCCGTTTCTTCCACAGCTGGAGGTGACGTGACCTGGGCTTGTGCATGGGGTAGGAGGTGTCCATCAGAGGGAGATTTCACCCTGGAAAATAAAACCAAATGAGGACCTGGTGGTGATAATTATCATAGCATGGCATCCCCATAGTGGAAATAATTAGCATTGACTCCATGATTTCAGAAGGCTGATCAATCAATTTATTATACTGTACTATACTATACTATACTATACTATACTATACTATACTATACTATACTATACTGAAACTCATCGCCCTTACAGACAGTCTGATACAGACAGACCAGATTGGTCAATCGAATTCAAAACACCATCACCAGTGTCCAATTAAGAAATCACCCTTTGGTAAACAAATCTCCATAACACATTCCACGTGTTCACAGCAACAGGTGCAGCAAGTGAGGATAAGAATTGTTTCTCATTCTTTTCTCTGATCTTCTCACAGCCTTCCCCAGGACAATGCCTGGGAAAATTGTGCCTGCTGCTCTCTATGGAGAGAGCTGCAGCCACAGACAATACCTTCAGTTAATTGTGAGCAAAACATCTTGAGCAGCTTTCCTAATTATGTGATTTCAAGCTGCAAAGTCATGGGGCTCTGAAGAACAACATGGACCTCATGACAATCATTACAGGAGACAATCTGCAAGTGACATTCTCACCACTGCTCACTCAGGAAAGCCAAGGATGAGATGCATCTGATCTATCTTCAGATGGCTGCCAGGGCACACAGGTCACTTTGCTTTGTGCAGAAAGAGAGACACTACTGCCAAGTTTAAATGCCTCCTCATATGGGATGTGTGTGTCTTAGAATAAGGAAACTCATCACTCTGGAGAAGTTCCTCTTCAACCAGGCATGACAATCTGGAAAAGTAGCTCAGATGCATCTGAACAGATGAACAGGGCCATATTTGAAGGATTCAGAAAATCAGTAACAGAGATAAAAACAGAAGCCAGACATCCCAGAACTATGCTCACATTTCATTTGCTTCCCTGGAGACCAGATGCACAGCTTCACAACCCCACTGGGAACAATTCTCCTGATCAACCTGTCTCTTCCATGAGCACAGGAAGATGCCAGCTGTGCTACTGAGGCATGTGGTCACTTTCCTGCCACTGCTGAGCAGGACAGAGCTAAATAAATCCCCTCTGCTATCAGAGGAGAACAGGTACAAGCAGCTCTGCAGCTGCCATGAAGAGACAGCAAGGAGCAAATTCCTGTCTTAAATGCTGATTGCAGCACAGGGGGAAATAAACCAAACATGCTGTCCATCAAGCAGATTACATGAAGGACAGGAATATCAAGGCAAAAAGTCCAGACTGAGACACCTGTTGACTGAAGTTGTTCAGGAATTGCCTTGCTCCTTACTACTCAAACTTGGCACTGTTTGAGGGTAAGGAAACCATGATTCCACCAGGCCAAACCACACAGATGAGAACTGCATCTTTGTGGAACGGCATCTTGCTTCCAGACTGAGATTTCTCATCAAAACACCCATCTGAAAAAGACTCCACTCAGATGAAAAAAAAAAAGCCCTGTTTGAATTTACTTGTCCCAAGTCATGCAGCAGAAACTTGGCCCTCTCACAGCCTCCACAACACTGCCCTTGCCACTGCACTGGATCGTCTGAGCTGCCACCAATGGGTGTCTGTTTGTCTCTCCATTTTTGTGGAAATCCCTCCAGAGAAGTTGTGTTCAGCACAATGCAGAAGTAGACATTTTTTATTCTAGAGCATTTGTAGGGAAAGGAAACAATCTGTGGCATTGGTCATCTCTGCCAGACAGTTTTTCCTGAGGAAGAGGCATGTAAAGCTTGGCATGTGCTTTGTCACATCTGACAAAAGTGCTCAGTACCGTTTGCCAGCAGACAATGTGGCCTGGGGCTCCTTTGAGCCATCGTTCCTCTCCTTCACTGGCTCCTTGACAGATGGGCCTTCAGCCTTCTGGTTTTCCATCCCCGACAAAGACATAGAGAAACCCCATCAATCTTTAGAGTATAAACCAGGAAATTCCCTGTTGAAAACACAAGTTAGAACCAGGATCACTGCTACCAAGGCTTAGGGAAACATTTCCTAACTTACAGATGGAAACAGACCAGAGATTCAGTGATGCAACTCTTTTTTCAAGAGCCCAAGGCAGGTTATGGGTGCTACCACACTGAGCAGTGGTCTAAAATCCCAAATTCCTTAGTCCTGGTCAGAAATGGGAATAATGCAAACTGGCAGGTAACGAGTGTTTGTGAAGGAAGCAGCAGAACAAATTGGACTCTTTGGGGGTTGGCCATTGTGTTGAAGTTGATTTGGTTCAACACTCACTCTCCCTGTGCCTGCACAAAGGCAGGCTCCCTTCTGTAATGTCGATTAAAAAAAAAAAATCCCCCCCCAAACAAACAAAGGATTTTTCACTGGATGCTGCTGAATTCACCAAGCTTCTTCCAGCCCCACATGGCTGGACAGCAGTGCAGTATTCCCAAAAGACAGACAGTCATTGTAGTAACTAGGATTGCCTTGGACATCTTTTGTAAATTTGGAAATTTTCTTGGCACTACTACTTCCAGTGGCCTTTGCAAAGACTCTATTATCTTCAGAAGCACAATTCTCACCTAATTGCTTTACAGGGGGCAGGGTAGGGAGAGCATGGTGGGGGCTTATGCTTAAATGTAAATCCATTTTCTCCTCTTTCCCTTTCCTCTTTGTGACTGATATTGAAAATATTCAAAACCCCACTTTTTCCCTAATAATATCAGTTCCTTTGTGGTCTGCAGATGAACAGGCTGAGGATTAACAGCTCATTCCCAGGAGCAAAATTATTCAGCAGAAGAGGAATGAGCTAAAGACAGAGTGGGTATGTTTGATCTCATATTAGCAGTGGCAATACTTGCACAAAGGAGACATTTCTCCTGCCAAGCACTTACTTTCTTCTTAATTCTTGTCAGAATATCTTCCAGGTCACAGGGGGAAAGAGATTGTTCCAGAAGCATTTTAAATTGTTGATGATTGAGCAACATCTTCACCATCCCCTGTCCATAATGCCTAAGGAAGGAAGGAATGAAGGAAAGAAACAAAAGAAAAGTGAACAAACACAGGAAGAGCGTTACCAGAAGAGACTGATACCTTAAACTCATCAGGTGCAATCCCTGCCTAAGAAGGCATTGCCTATTCAGCAAAGAGGGAGATTTACCTCACTTGACACTGCACAGTGCTGTCAGCTGAACACAAGAGGCAAGAGGAGAATGTGGGGCAACAGAAAAATACCATTTCACTCTGAAACTGGGGGTGTGCTTCTGTGGCATCAAAGGATCCCAGG
This sequence comes from Ammospiza nelsoni, assembly GCF_027579445.1. Taxonomy (NCBI): domain Eukaryota; kingdom Metazoa; phylum Chordata; class Aves; order Passeriformes; family Passerellidae; genus Ammospiza; species Ammospiza nelsoni. Next base: position 1,130,121 of record NC_080661.1, on the reverse strand, counting down.
GAACAAGCAAAACACATCTGCTTTGTTGTCAGAGCCTATTAGCAGTGTTTTGCTGCCATTGCACAATAATTTGCCTTTCTTTACCTGGCAGGGAAGCCAGGACAAAACACCTCATGCATCCTCTTGATTATTCTATACTATGTGTATGCAGAGGGGCAGCTAGTTGCTCTGGTGTTCTTGGCAGCTATTCATGGGAATTTCATCACCAAAGGAAGGGGATTTTGGTGATTTGGGTTGATTTTGCCAGTAGGAAACTACAGTTTTCTTCAAGAAGAAGTTTGGAACTCACTGAGCCACAGATAACAGCATTCTAGAAATCTGCAGAACAGGTTTAGAAAGACTGAATATGTTGGCTAAAGACCCCTGAAATATTTCTAGAAAGTCTGAAGTTAATGAGAAATGGATGTTTGGGATCCTTCAGTGATGAACATTAGCCAACACTTTGGTATTGTGTTGTGCACCGGAGGCTAAACAAAAGTGTTGGACTGGGTGATCTGAGCTCTTTTGATCTCAGCAAAGAATCCTTCAAGCCACAGGAAAAAGGTGGCAATGCTCCTTTTTGCTGGCCAACCTCAGGTTTCCCAGCACAGCCATTTGCCCAGGCAGCCCAGAGCAGTGGTCACAGTGCCAAGGCTGACAGAGCTCAAGAAGAGTTTGGACAATGCTCTCAAGCACATGGAGTGACTCTTGGGGTCACTGCACATGGCCAGGAGATGGATTCAATGACCCTGATGGGCCCTTCCAATTCAGCATATTCCATGATTCTGTGACCCTTATTCACGCCATGAGGTAACTTCATATTCCCTTTAGTTTCCACTCTTGTGTGGTTTCACCTTTACAGCCAGACACAAAACGGCTTTCCTGTTTTGGGAGGTGAAATGAAGATCATTACCTTGTGTCCTTGTGGCAGTCCTGAGCAAGCTTCCCTGCCACGTGTGGCAGCCTCTCAGCCCTGGGGGTGCCTGCGAGCTGGGTGACTCCAATTCTCTCCACCAGGGACAGGAGGAGTTGGGCCGCACACTCGCGCACCGGGGCGGGGCGGCTGCTGGGGAGGAGAGAGCAAACCCTGGGCACAGGGACAAGGAGCAGCGGCAGCGCCGGCCTTGGCCAGAGCTGCTCCCTGCCCTTGCTGGGGGAAGGAGCCTGGGCTCTCCCTGCGCCTTCAGACACCTGCACAAGGCTCTGTCCTCAGCTAAACACAAAGGTAGCATTGCACACTAGGCCTGCCTGCACGGAAGAGGGGGAATTCAGTCTCCCTGCACTGTCTGATACTCAGTTTCTTTCACAGTATTTACTCAGAGAAATATTAAAGAAGTAGATGACATATGAATAATTTAGAAATTTGGAACAATTGATGCTGACCCATCAGAGGGCACCCACTGCACAGAGCTACAGCAGGACTGAGGCTCTTTCCACCCTTTTATCCCCAAATCTGCACAACTTTGGAAAACAACAAATGCAGGGAAAACACGTTGTGGGCCGTGAAGTTGCAGAATATCCAGCAATGCAGCCTATTTCTTCTGTGGGGCTTGGCAATGGATCCATCTGAATGTTTTACCCTATTGCAAAGCTGAGGAAAGGGTGGCAGGCAGTTTAGCCAGGCTGTCCTGTTCTAGAGAGTGTCTCTTGGGAACTATCAGGCCCAGCACCAACATTTAAGGCAGCATTTGCTCCAACTGTCCCATGCCAGTCAGCCTGTGAAGGTGCCTGTAAAGTGATTCATCATCTCAAGGCTAACATGGAACATCAGTTTGGATAGAAAGTAGAGCTCTAAGGCCGGAACACTCATACAAGAGTCCTTTGGCAGGAGCTGCACCTGCTGTGCAGGCTGAGCCACACCCAGCAGATTGTCCCCCATGTGCTCCACGCCCCAGCAAGGACCCTCCTCATTTCCCAAGTCAGTGGCATCATGAGGAGACATGGTTTTCCCAGGGCCTCTGTGGTTAGCACTGTGAAATACCAAACACTGCTCACAGCTGCAATTGCAATTGCCCCTCTGCCCACAAAAGCACAAGGCTCTATCCTTGGCCTTTGCAGGCTCTTTCCCTTCCCCACTGATCACCACATCTAGGAAAATCTGACAGACTGGGAGAACTCCAGGAAGCAGCAGGAAGCTGAGTCTGAGGAGCTTTAGTTTGGATATCAGGAAAAAGGGTTTTTCACCCAGAGGGTGGCTGGGCACTGGAACAGGCTGCCCAGGGCAGTGGTCACAGCACCAAGCCTGACAGGGCTGAAGGAGCATTTGGACAGCAATCTCAGGCACTTGGTGTGACCCTTGGGCTGTTCTGGGCAAGGCCAGGAGCTGGACACGATGGTCCTGATGGGCCCCTTCCAGCTCCCCATATTCTACACTTCTGTGATTCTGAGAACTAATGGGCTGCAGGAGGGCAGAAATAGGTGACAAAAAGTGAGGTTGGTTGGAGAATCAAGTCACTGAGTTCACAGAAGATGCAGGATACAGGACCCTTCCCTCCAACAATTCCCATTCTCTTTCTCATCCCTTCTCCCTCCCACACACACGAAGGTGAAGAATATCACTAAAAGAAGAAGAACCTGCTTGACTCCCATGTCCATGAGAGCAGTCATTGCTCATGCAGGAGTCACATTCTGCACCATGATCCCCAGGCTCTGACTGCCTGCTTTCTGAACAAATTCTGGGGAGCTGGACACCATCTGGAGAAGGACCTGAGCAACCTCATCCACCTCAGAGTCCATGTCCTTCTTCAAGGTCACAGAGAGCTCTCCCAGAGTGACAATGGCAGAGCAGGACACCTTGGAACGGAGGTTGGTCACCTGGGGAAGCCATGAGGGGAAACATAAGAATCACCTTGAAAAGAAAACCAGTTGCCTTCAACAGAAGTCCCAGGAAATGACAACACATCCCACTGTGTCCAGAGAAACATAAAATTACAAGAAGAGCAGGAGAGCACAAGCACAGAAAGGCACTTAGTCTGGCACCAATTTCTGGCCTCAGACCTGCTCACTGCAGGCCTAAAATAAAAATTTCATTCAGTGTTCTACTTAACCCTTCTCAAATGTCCACAGCTTTGATTTTAGGCCCTTAAACTAGATAATTAAAGCAAGGGCTGCTTTCAAATCATAAATGCACAAGTGATAAAGATAAAAGAGTCAGGTGCTCCTGTTCAAAAAACCAACACCAGTAGTTGAAGCACTCAGCCAGGAAACAGAAAACACAGGCTCAGGTCTACAGAATAATTTGCAGTGTTGAATTACAGCTTGGGCAGAGATTGGGACTCTGGCAAATAACGTCATTAGTGTCTCAGTTTTTGCATTTGCACATTGCATTATAAAGGCTCCACACTCAAAGATGAGTGTCAGATACCCGACCTGCCAGTAAATACAGCTGCATGTGCCCACAGATCCTACAGATAGCTGACAGACACTAGAAATCTCAGGCAGAAATGAAGGCAGACCCTGAGCACACATGGAGATGAACAAGCACATACCTACTCTACACACTGTGTATGAAGTATGGGGGACAATTCAGAACAATGTTCTCAGCTCACTGGTAACTGCCAAGCAAACCTCACCAAGTCTACAAAGCAGGACCTCTGAATGGGACCCAGCCAGGTGTTGGATGGTGAAGAGTCCCTTCTCCTTCAGCTCCCTGGAAGGCAGAAGATTGATTTTTCTCTCCACCAAGGCAGCACCCTCTGAAATGTTGATAAAGAAAAATTCTCTCTGTTTGGGTTGACTTCTCTTCTGTGGGATTCAGCAGCCCAGGCAGTTTTCTCACAGCACTTGTTCATTTTCCCTTGCCCACTCCAGGTCACCTGAAGCATGTATTCAGAGGTGCTGATCCTGAGGTGAGTGAGAAAGGAACATTTCATGTTCCTGGTGCTTAGGAATTGTAGACCAAGCTGTGAGCTTGGCCTGTGGCAGTAGAGTGTAGAGGGCCAGCTGGGTAGGCTGAAAGAAAATCCATATCCATGTCTGCAACAGCAATAACAAAGGCATCACTGGCTATTTCCTAACTTTCCATTTCAGAAGTTTCAAGGAATGAAAAGCTCATTTTGCAGAGAGAATGTTGCTTCTTGATAGTAGCCAGGGCGGAATGTCTAATTCAGAACTATTAGCAATTCTGTTGAATTAGCCCATTTATATTTAGTTGCAGTGACTCAGAATCCCATTGTTATCAAAGTTTCTGATTTTTCCTTAGCAGAGCTGGTTGTAGAAATAGAGCTGAATAAATTAAAGTGCTGAATAGAAATAAAGTTATAAATTATAGGTAACTTTCTGTCCCTCACACTGCTGTCTGTCCACAGATCACAGAACCAACAGCAGTCTCTCCTCTGGCTCCCTCTGCTCATGGAGAGGAGGCCGAAGAGGAGGCAAATGAGGTGGATGAGCGCCAGCCTCCAGCTGTGCTCACACCACAGCCTGAACATTCTGAGCCAGTAAGTGCCAGCTGTGTATGCTGCTGTCTTTAGTGCAGGCCAGAGCTGCAAGTTTCTGACCAGCCAGCACTTGCTGTTGCTGGCTGAGGATGCTGAGTGCTGGAGTCCTGCCAGGGCCTGGTGATTGCCCCCAGCCTGTGAGAGGTGGACAATGGGCTTTGGTCTGTCATGTTTAGGCACCAGCTTCCTGACATTTTGATAGGGGCCAGCCTGAAGGCTCCCTGTTCCCAGAGCAGGGAGCGTGTCAAAGACATTGTGCTCAGCCTTGTTGGATACACAGGGGACACTGTGGCGTGGAGAGACCTGTCCCCCTGCACAGACTGGCCAAGTTGCTGCAGGCACAAAAAAATGTATATCTGACCCCACAAGTTGTTTGTGGTGCTTTGTCCCCACAAACTTCTTGGGTATGCTTACTTGGGAGTATTATTTCAGAGACACACTGGGGATGTAGAGTTGCTGCTTGAAGTCAGGGATTTTGGTGCCTTCGTTGCCAGGTTGCTCTTTTGCCCCTTCAGGCAGAGCAGCCGGTAGCAGAGCAGATAGGTGCTCTGAGTCTGCCCGTTTCTTGGTCTTTGATAAGCTGCAAGGAGATGACTATGTTGTCCATGAAGCTGTGGGGGACCATTCTTGTCTAGTGTGGCAAAAGAAACAAAGGGAGTAGTTCTGAACCCTTCTTCTGAGGCAAAAACCAGACACTGCATGTGTCTGTTGATACCTTCTATTGTGTAGTTTGCTTTGAAAACTGCATTGGAGCCTAGAATGGGAGCAAAGCTGCAAGTCCTTGACTGCTGTCTTGTAATGCTACAACCAGGGTGTACACCTTGCAATGGTGCCTGCAGTATCTGAAGTGCAATGGGCACCTTTGTGGCTGGGGAGCTGCGTGGGCCCAAAGGACGCAGGGCTGGCGGCCGTGAGCAGCTGGAGATGAGGCAGCGTGGGGCCAGGGGGCCCAGAAGGCCAAGGGCACGGTGGCTGTGCCAGCAGCAGTGGGGCAGCAGGAGCAGGGCAGGGAGCGTGGCCCTGTGCTGGGCAGCGCTGCGGCCACAGCTGGAGTGCTGTGTGCAGCTGTGGGCCCTGGGAAGCAGAAAGTCATGGAGGGGCTGCAGCGTGGGCACAGAGGGACAGGGGAGCTGGGCAAGGGGTGCAGCACAAGGCCAGGGAGGAGGGGCTGAGGGAGCTTTAGCCTGGACAATGGGGGCTCATGAGGGACCTTCAGGCAGACTTCCATAGATCCCTGCCTTAGATCCATAGAGCCAATGCTCAGCACGAGGGCTGTTTCCCTGCCAAACATCCCTTCACTGCATCCAAGTGCTTTAGACACTGGTGTGGGTAACACTTTCATATTTTGTTTGTTTGTTTGCTAGAAGGGGAAGCCTTGTGTAATTTCTCCTTCTCCAGGGAGCAAGGGATCTTTTTCTCAATCTTTCCTGCCCTTTTCCAGCACTGGCAGAAACACATCACTTTCAGAGTAATGGCTCCTGTGTCTTTTGGCTGCCCAGGGAATCAGTGTGTGTTGTGTTTGGGAATTGAGCAGGTGTCGACGGAAGGAGACCCAGACATCAATTTGATCATCACAGGCCCAATTTTATTGATCAGTACGGCGGGTTAAATACAGTTAATAATGAGCTTCATACATATTGCAAAAGTTGAGCTCAGGATTGGTCAGTTACATATCAGCACCTACCCCTACTTCTGCATTCCTATGGTTCTACTTTTGATACTTTTCACATATTCTCAGGATATATTCAGGACTAATCTCTACTCCCTTTCCTCATGTTGCAGCAAGGTCACTGCTGACATTTCCTTTTAGCTTGCTGACTTCTGACTTTTCTCCTTCAGCTTAACCAGCGGCATTATTTCAGCGTGGCCTTTCTCAGCTAACCAATTATTAATAATACTCTCCACATTTCCCCCGTTTTCTTCTTGCGCAAGGAGATTAGTTTGCCATGTTTTTGCTATTGTACGGCTGATCATGTTTTGAATACAGTTAAAGATACAAGGCAAAATAAGCAAAAACAGTAAGATTGCACCCAGAAGTCCTATAGCATAGATCACAAGGTTCCTCAGCCACAGTCCAAGTCCTAAGCATTTAAGCCATTCGTCAATTCCTAAACCGTCTTCTTCCTTAAGTTTGTGAAGTCCCTGTTGCAATTCTTTTATCTTAGTGTGAATGGACTGCAGCGATGACTGGCCGGAGACCCTGTGACCTGGCTAGCTGAGAAGGTGGCCAACAGTCCCACTGCAGCAGGGGGTGTCAGCCCCGGTGGCAAGGCCCCAGGACTGGCAGCTTCAGGCACCCCTCGGCGGTAATAGCCTTGGGCTGTGCCTGCAGGACGAGGTCTCGGGGTAGAGCTGCTGAATAGGGCGGAGCAGAAAAGAGCCGGACACTCTCTGGGGTCAAACGAGTTTAATGTCCCGGGGGGCGACCAGCAGGGAGTGACCACGAGGGAAAAAAAAAGTTGGGCATGGGATTATAAAGGGAGGTGGTAACTGGAGGTGGGATTTACAAAAAACCAATCAGGGGAAGTCAGGGGACGTGCTTAACATAATAGACTGTAAGGGAGAACTAATCGATACATTATAAAGGAGGGGCCCCGGGACCTCAGCCAATCACTACTCCCACTGAGAGGAACATTCTGGAAGACTGGGAGTGGTGGGGAGTGATTGACTGGGCCCAGGGAGGAGGGAAAATAACACATATTAGGAGATACAGGGTGGGGAAATTACATGACATGGGGGCAACCATAGCAACTAAATAATAGACAGAAACTAGGGTGGGGAAAACTGGGAGGACAGAACCATCGTAACAAAGGGGGGGAAGAAACAGAACATACCAACACACCACAACATCTCCCCATTTTTTGTTAAATAAAATTGAAAAGAACGGAAAAATCTGTACTAAAAGGTTCAAAAGGCTGGATTCCGGGGCTGATCAGTCCAGGCGTCTTCTTCTTCGAAACACAGCTCCTGGTGGTATAAGGGAGGCGCAGCGAGCTCTTCTTCATCTGTGGTTTCCTCTGCCTCCGAAGGATAGGTGTCTCCCTCTGCAGATTCTCCCGCTACCACCTGGTTGACACTTGGAGCTGTGATCTTATTAACAAGTCTTTGGACCAGCCCACGGACCAGCGAAAAGCAAATCAAAAGTAAAAATAAAACTAAAACAACTTTCATAACCGATTCTAGAACAGAACTGGCCCAACTGCCCAAGCCCCAGCCCTTAAAAATATCCCTCAGCCAATCTGATGTTTCTTGCTCCATCCGATGGACTTGGTCTTTCATCTTCAGGATGGTGTGTCTGACGTTCTCAGCTCTTGATGACAAATTCATGCAGCAGAGGCCCTCAAACTCCTCACATTGATGATGATGGAGCAGCAATAGGAAATCTATTGCTGCCCTGTTCTGGAGTGTCGCCTTCCTTGTTATTTCCTCGTCTGTGAGGAGGTCGTATATAGCAGCCGAAGTCAAATTGGCTTGCTTAACCACCCAACACTCTAGGCGGCCCAATTCACCTAGAGACTTCGCCACTGATACCCACGGCAACAGAATGGTAAAAGCGACGGTTTTGGAATGGGACCAATGTGTAATTTCATCATCACAGTCTTCTGGGAGATCTTTAAGATCTCTTTTGGACCTGGCCAATTCTGCTGTGATGTTAGTCTTCTTCCAATTCACAATTTGAGTCATGTTGGGGGTAAACAGCATCAGCTTGCCTAATGTGCACGGCCCTCCGATCAGACCAGAGGGGATGCCTGCCCACGCTCGGTCGCCACAAATTAAGAATGCTCCCCTGGGAAGGGCGTATGGGGTGCGGCCCGTGGTGGTGGGGCCGCTGATCCTTAAAATGGCCTTGCACCACTGGTAGGCTTGATATTCAGCTTTATTCTGTTGCACCACCTCACTGCCCTTCTCAATAGAGGAAAAGGTATACTCAAATTGAAAACAAATAGAGGAATTGGCGGAACCGAGCAGGTGGAGTTCAGTGGGCTCGGAGGGCAAAGGATCCAGCTTTACCACTCCGTCTCTCCAAGCGTTGCTGGAATCAAAACTAGGAAGGATAGTAAGACTCCGTGCCAAAATCGGGGAAAGGGCTGACTGAAAATCGGAGGGGAATTCACCTGGAGAGAAAGGGATCCCCACAAGGCACGACGACATCGGGTCCTCTGCTGATGCTGCGTCGAGGCAGATATGATCTTGCCCTAACGCCTGAGCCAAGGTACGCCAGACATTCACCTTTGGCTGAGGGACGATCCACGCTGCCCAGGGTGGAAGGAGGAGGCAGAAGATCAGGAGATGTAAAGGAGCGCTTGGGCGCTGCCACAGTTGAGGGCTGAGCTGGGCCATTCTGGCGTGGTGTGGGCCAGGCAAAGGGAGACAAACTGAAAAAACAAAACAAGCATGGTTATAACTTAAATATTTTCTTAAAGAGATGGTTCTGTCTCAAAAAGTAAATTAAGTTCGGGGGAAGAATCTGAGACAGGGGAGGAAGGTCGGGAATCAAGAACGACTCGAAAAGGGGCGCGAATCAATGGTGGAGAGGAAGGGGACCCGGTCGGAGGGAACCTGTGGAGAAAATAAAGGTGAGAGAAAGTGGGAGGTTTCCTCCTCCGCCGCCAACATGCCTCCTGCACCTGTGGCACAGTCTCGGATGTTTTTACCTGCTTGGGGAGGAAGGGCTTGACCCATTTTGATGGTATCCATTTCGGCCCTGAGGGAGTGGACACGCAAGCGTATCCCCTCCCCCAGGTAACCAGGTCATATGGCCCTTCCATCCGCCAAGTCTCCGGATCCCTTATCAGAACCGGAGGCCTGGCCTTCGGCTGCAGCTGTTGGTGACTGCCGAAGTGCCGGACAACTGGAGGATTCAGGTTGTCAAAAGAGCAGTTTAGGAAGTTTAAGGTGTACAAAGCTCTCGACAACCAGACGTGGGGGGTCTCCACCTTCACTGCCACGCATTGTTTCTCCAAGATCCTTTTCAGGCTCTGGTGGGCCCTCTCCACCATGGCTTGGCCTGTCGGGGAATAAGGGATGCCGGTCTTATGCTCTATTCCCCATTGTTGCAGGAAGCTCCGCAGCTCCTTGGAGGTATACGCTGGGCCGTAAGCCCTAGGGATGCCCAGGACAGCGAATGCCAGAAGCAAGTGCTTCTGGACATCCGCCGCCCTCTCACCTGTGTGGGCAGAGGCAAAGATAGCTCCTGAGAAGGTATCGATGGAGACATGGACGTAACACAACCTCCCAAAGGACGGGATGTGTGTCACGTCCATCTGCCACACTTCACAGCTCGCCAAGCCCCTGGGGTTTGCCCCAGCTGCGATGGTAGGCATTTGATGAGCTTGGCATTGAGGACACGTGGCCACAATCGCCTTGGCCTGATCCTGCGTGAGATGGAATTGCCTGACCAGGCCTGGCGCATTTTGGTGAAAGAGCTGATGGCTGATCTTAGCCTGGCCGAACACATCTGGGAGCGGGCCCACCGTGACAGCAGCCGCGGCCAAAGAATCAGCCCGACGGTTGCCCTCAGCGATGAACCCTGGCAGATCAGTGTGTGATCTTACATGCATTATAAAAAACGGATGCTCTCGGTGGGAGACTAATTCTACGAGTTTTGAGAGCAAATTAAACAATTTTTGGTTAGAGACCTCCTGCAGAACTGCTGATTCCGCTCTAGATACTACACCAGCCACATATGCGGAATCTGTGACCAAATTGAAGGGACCAGGAAACCTCTCAAATGCTCGGACGACTGCGTCTAATTCAGCTACTTGTGGAGAGGCCTCCACAATGGCAACATCAGCCTTCCACCGCTGAGTCTGAGGATCCCTCCAAGTCATTACAGACTTGTGGGATGCTCCGGACGCGTCGGTAAATATTGTCAGAGCATCTAGAGGCTTCTTACTCTGAATTCCCTTGATTGATAATTTAAACTCTGAATTAAAAAGTTTATGGGCCGGCTGATCGACCGCAACGCGGCCAGTGTAGCTATCTAATGCGAATTGAAGCATTTCATTGGTTTCCAGCAGTTCATTGAAGGTCTTTAATTTGAGTTGGCCCGAAACCAATTGAATTGGAAGGTGAATGCATGCAAAATCACAGCCTGCCAGCTCCCTGATCCGAGATCTCGCCTTTCGGATCAGTTCGGCCATCAGCTCTTGCGGCCTTGTCATCCTTTTGGACCTGTGGTGGCTGAGGAACACCCACTCTATGATTAAGAGGGGGTCGCCCAGACCCTGGTCCTTTAAACTCTTGTCCCACTGATGGATCAAGCCGTGAAGATGTGGCAGCTTCCCCAGAATAATGAATTTAAATGGCAGGCCCGGATGGTAGCGGTGGGCCTGCCTGGCTGAAATGATTTTCTGAACCTTCTCCAGGGCTACCTGAGCCTCTGGGGTGAGTTCCCTAGGAGAACTCAGCTCCTCTCCCCCTTTCAATAAATTGAAAAGGGGGGCTAGGTCTTCTGTTGGTATACCTAACCAGGGTCTCACCCAATTTAAAGACCCACACAGTTGGTGAACATCCGCTAGGGTCTGGACTTTCGTCCGGATGGCCAATTTCTGCGGAACAATGGTCCGCTTGGTGATTTCAAGGCCCAGGTACCTCCAAGGTGGCATCCTTTGAATTTTTTCTGCTTGGAGCTCGAACCCTGCAGCAACCAACGCACTGGTTGTCAGGTCAAGCGCATGGGCAAGTAGATCATCTGTTGGGGCACAGACGAGGATGTCATCCATATAGTGATGTAACAGGACGACATCCCCGAGGGCTGTACGGACAGGAGACAGCAGCGAAGCAACATACCACTGGCAGATCACAGGACTATTCTTTAATCCTTGCGGAAGAACTCGCCAGTGATAGCGCTTGGCCGGGGACTCACGGTTGATGGAGGGAACCGTGAACGCAAAACGCGGGGCATCATCAGGATGCAGAGGAATTTGGAAAAAACAATCTTTTATGTCGATTATAACCAAATTCCAATTTTGGGCGAGCATTGTAGGGGATGGCATCCCTGGTTGGAGGGGACCCATGTCAATTATTTGTTCATTAATTTGGCGGAGATCGGTCAGGAGCCGCCACTTGTCTTTATTAGGTTTTTTGATGACAAACACTGGGCAGTTCCAAGGTGACATGGTCTCCACCAGGTTGCCTTTGAGCAGCTGCTCCTGAACGAGCTCGTTGAGCGCCTTCAATTTTTGTTTATTAAGTGGCCACTGCACTACCTGTACTGGCTCATCTGATCGCCAATCCAGCTTCCAGGTAGGGCGCTCCTCAGTGGCCACTGCCCGAAAACCTGGGGAGCCTTTGGGAGGTCAATTCTGGCTCCCCATTGGGCTAGCAGGTCCCTTCCCCACAGGGGCTCGGTGTAATCTAAAACAAATGGGAGTACAGAAGCCAATTGCCCATCTGGCCCCGTAATTTGTACAATGCTCTTTGATTGCTTCGCCAATTTTAGACCCCCTACACCTTGTATGTGTCCGGCTGCGTTTTGCAAATCCCAATGTGACGGCCAATCCCTAGAGGGAATGATCGTCACATCTGCCCCTGTGTCCAGTAACCCCCGCACGATTTTACGGTCTGAGCCCAGGGACAGTTGACATGTCAGCCTGGGCTTTTCTCTTCCCACAACTTGGGCCCAAGCAACCGTTGGAGGTGAGGACCCCTTAGATGACTGGGAATCCTGTACCTCCTCCGGCACTGGAATGGCTTGGGCGATGATTTGGCCCTTGGGGAGAGAAAGCGGGGGCTGGACGCAGTACAGCCCTAATGCAAATCTGTCCCGGTCAGTTGTTACTAACCCCGGGACTATGTGAAGATTGAATGGTGTGTGTTTGGTGTCCCCAACAATGATCCACCTGCTACGTCCAAGTCTCCTCCAGCTGCCGGGATGTTGAATGTCGGCAGTCACCAGGTGGAAATCAGTGTCCGGGAGATGTATTTCGCGGATCAGCTGCAGCCTAAAGGGAGAAAACGAAGAGGTGGTGGTTAAAGCAGGTTGAGGCTGAAGCCAACAGGTACAGTAAGTCAAATCCGGTAAGGAAAAGTCAAGTCCAGTAGAGGCATGTGGCAGGCTTCTCCCTGTTCCCTCCTCCCTGCCTGGTGTAACCTTGCCCGCCTTATTTGTATCATGGCGCAGGGAGGAGCTGCGCTCGCTTTCTAGTTTTTTTGTTGTTTTACTTCCTGCTTCCCAGCAGGACACTCCTTCCTTTTAAATGTTAAAAATTCTTGCCGCAGTGGGCAGTCAGGCATCCAGTGCCCCGTTTTTCCACATAGATGACACGGGTGGGTCTCTGGATGTCTCCTTGCAGCTCCTGGGGTAGACGTTCCAGCTGCTGCCGCGCTGTAATCCTCCTCATCAGCGCTGGAGGTCGACGCGAACGCCACTGAGTTCCTCTTGTTCTTCAGCTTGGAGTCAGGCGCTCCTGGCAGTGGGACTTCTCGTGCCACGACCTCCATCATTTGCTCGATGGTAGGTCGTGGACTACGGGGGAGGGTTCGGATGGCTCTCCGGCATTCAGAGTTTGCGTTCTTGAACGCCATCCGCCACAACAGGTTTTCTCTTTCTCCCTCCTCGGAAGCTTGAGTCTCCACGTACCTGTAAAGTCTTTCTAAAAAATGTAAATAGGACTCCTGTGGCCCCTGCTGGGGCTCTTCCTCGTCTTGCTGAGAGAAGACCGCTGGGAGCTTGAAAAAGGCCCTCTCTGCAGCCCGACAGGACTCGGTGATCTGTGTCGGGAAGAGCACCCGCGCCTGAATTGCCCCACTGGCCCATGCCCCTGTACCCACCAGATGATTCGTGGATATCAGTTGGCCATCTGTGTCATGTGCAGTCGCTTGGTTCTCCCAGAGAGCTGGGAGAACTTCCGCGACTTCCCTCCCCCACTCTACCGCCCAGGCCCTAAACTCCATAGGTCCTAAAAGGCTGGAAAAGAGAGCTCTCAGGTCAGCAGGGATCAGATCTCCCGGTGCAAGGGCTGAACAGAGAAGTCCCCGGAAATACTCCGATTCCCAGGAGTACTCTCTCTGGGCCTTGCACAGATCTTTGATCCGATCTTGTGCAATTGGCACCCACTGAGCCTGGGAGCTCCCCTCCCCGCTCAGGCGGCAGGTAACCGGGGCGGCTTCAAAAACAGGGGCTCGCCCTGGCTTCCAGTTACCCACACACCCCCCCCCGGAACACAAAGCGTGGGAACCGGAAGGGAAGGCGTGGGAACCAGAAAGGAGGGAGGCAGAGGCAGGGCCTGGCATCTGGGAGGGGCCAGCTGATGGGCATGGTGGAACTGGAGGTGGCAGCTGGGTTTTCTCCGCCTCCAAGGTGGAGTCCGGAGGCGGGGCGGAGACAGGAGGCAGGGTGAAGGAGGGGCTATTGAGGGGTGGAGCGCAGGGAGGAACAGAGGGTGGAGGCAGGGGAGGAAAGGGTGGATCTTGGGATAGGAAAGGATTTGACTGAGGGGTGAAGGGATTATGGGAAGGAGAAGAAAAATCGGCGGGAAAATGCACGTGGCCGCCCCCATCTTGGGCTCCATAGGAGCCATCTTGTGGAGGCGGTGGGACATTAACTGGGGGGACATTAAACAGAACACTCTTGGGAATGTCAACCGGGTAGTGGGGAGGTTGGGAAAAGGGGTAGGAAAACCTACTCCGAGGAGTCTGGCCAGGATCTCCTCGGAGTCCTCCTTTTGGAGGGCCAGGTCGGACCGATCAAGAGGGGGCAGAGGGAAGATGGAGCCTCTGCTGTGGGTTGGCCTTGAGGACCCCCCTCAAGGGCTCCGACCGAGGGACACGGGGTGAGGTAGACGGGGTAGGGACAACAGAACCGGGGGAACTGGGATTCAACCGCGACACTGCTGGATTTTTTTGCAGTTCCCTCTGCTGAGACAACAATTGCAAAACTTTACCCGCCCAGTAAGCGGCCGGGGAAAGCTTTGCCTCCCCAGAGCTGACCTCTTGATCTAATTTTGCTAAAACAGCTTTCCAATAGAGAGGGTCTCTAATTTGCTCTGGGGTAGTGTTGGGGAACTGAGAAAAAATCCACTTTACTAAACTCTTTAAAGCAACCTTCGGGGGATCTAAACCTCCCCCAAGCAACAAACTTCTAACCTGGTGAAAGGCTCTTTTTTGAGGGGAGCTCTGACGCGCACCCATCGCGTAAATTAAAAGAAAACGACAGAGAAAGTAAAGAAAAGAGCACTCCTCTGATGACACTGACCGCCTAAACCGAAGTAAAAAAAACAACTAAAACAAGAACTGCTCGTCCGCCCGCTCCCACGCTGCTGCTTGGCTAGAAGACCGGTCCCAGAGCAGGCATGAGCCCCCAACAGCAAGACAGCAGGAAAGTGAAGGAAAAGAGGGGTTGGGAGCTGTCCCCAAAGCAGGGCTCAGGTCCCGGGAAGATTAAAAAGGTGGGAGGGAAGACCCCCAAGGCAGGGGCTTACCAATCAGACGAACGGCGAAAAGAAGATCCGGTAGAGGCAGAACTCCGCCCTCGAAGCTCTCCTTGGGTGAGAGGAGTTGTAGCTCCGGGTCCACCGGGAGCGCTGCTCCTACAACGGAGCCTGCTGCGACCGGTGGTAGATTAGTGTCCAGAGGTCCGATGACCTCGTCCACGGGGTCCGAGCGAGGGCCACGCGGTGGGCGCCAATCTGCAGCGATGACTGGCCAGAGACCCTGTGACCTGGCTAGCTGAGAAGGTGGCCAACAGTCCCACTGCAGCAGGGGGTGTCAGCCCCGGTGGCAAGGCCCCAGGACTGGCAGCTTCAGGCACCCCTCGGCGGTAATAGCCTTGGGCTGTGCCTGCAGGACGAGGTCTCGGGGTAGAGCTGCTGAATAGGGCGGAGCAGAAAAGAGCCAGACACTCTCTGGGGTCAAACGAGTTTAATGTCCCGGGGGGCGACCAGCAGGGAGTGACCACGAGGGAAAAAAAAAGTTGGGCATGGGATTATAAAGGGAGGTGGTAACTGGAGGTGGGATTTACAAAAAACCAATCAGGGGAAGTCAGGGGACGTGCTTAACATAATAGACTGTAAGGGAGAACTAATCGATACATTATAAAGGAGGGGCCCCGGGACCTCAGCCAATCACTACTCCCACTGAGAGGAACATTCTGGAAGACTGGGAGTGGTGGGGAGTGATTGACTGGGCCCAGGGAGGAGGGAAAATAACACATATTAGGAGATACAGGGTGGGGAAATTACATGACATGGGGGCAACCATAGCAACTAAATAATAGACAGAAACTAGGGTGGGGAAAACTGGGAGGACAGAACCATCGTAACAAAGGGGGGGAAGAAACAGAACATACCAACACACCACAACAATGGACACCGAATGATCAGACAGATTCATGCAACACATTCCCTCAAACTCTTCACATCCATGCCCTTGTGCTAAGAGCAAAAAATCTACAGCAGCTCTATTTTGCAAAACAGCATGGTTAACACTTTGCACATCTGCGGTTAACATATCTAGAATTTGTGATGTCTTGTTCAGCTCATCCCTTGCCCAGCATCCTAATTATTTTGCTAAATTCATAGCTTTATTGGCAGATCCTCCTGGCATGATAGTTGAAACCACCACCTGTTTGAATGTGCCCCAAAACCGTGGATCTCCTATCTGGCTGCAGTCTAAGTCATGTATGCTACGTTTTTTCCTGTTTGAATTTTGACTCAGCTGCATTAGCAAGGACACATTAGGGTGAAACAGTGACAATTTTCCCAAAAAACAGGGTCCACCCTGTGGTTTAGCTGGTATACCATTCCACGCCCTGTCTCCACAAATCAAAAATATTCCTGTGGGTAATTTGATTGGTGCTGTGATATTTGTGCCGTTACCTTGACTGTAATGCTGTGGAGAGAATTCACTCACATTCAGGGATGAATCTAGGGTGGCCCATGTTTCTTTAGGTTGGTTTAAATTCTGAGCACCCGAAAGTCTGAAGCTAAACCATCCGCCAGCTGTAGTGTTAGATACGCTGGCATTTGTACTTCCAAAAAGATCCAGTTCCTCAGGAGGAGAATGCAAAGAGGTGTTAAGTGATTGAATTAGTAAGCATTGACGATAGCCATCACTCTGACCTGCAGTATACCCTTGTTGCACTGGCAATGTGATGTTTGACATGTTAGACATACATAAGGTTTGGTTGTTTATCAAACTGCAAAATTCTCCAGGAGACCACACCGGAAGTCCCACCAGGCATGTTCGAAATGGGTTAGTTACTCCTCCAAGACTAAGACAAAGTGATGATTGGTTAGTTTGATTAGCAAGTGTCACCCATAAATTTTCCCTTGGTTGACTAAAGTGTGTTATTCCTACTGCTTCACTTGCTACAGCATTGAGCAGTATAACAAGAACAAACTTCATTTTTCTTTCTGCTTGCTTTGCTTCTCTTTTCCTTCCTTCTGCTTGCTTTGTTTTTCTTTTCTTCGCTGTCTTTTCCCTGGTTTGCTAGATTGTCTATTGTAAGGCTGAGTCAGTTTTTGAATATACTGATCTAATTCTAAATCAGCATCCTTGCTCACAGGTATAGCATGAAGTAAGTTTGAAGGCAAATCAGCTTTACAGCGAGCTGCTATGATGCGTGAGGCTTTAGTAATTTCAAATATTCTAAGGTTTTCCTGCAACTTCCACCTAAGATATGCTATAACCACTTGTTCTGCACTCTCAAAAAGCTGTAATCCTGTCCGTCCTGGCAGGCCAGTACTTTGTTCAAGAGCTCTAACCCAGAAAAAATTTCGAATCCACCTTCCAGAACAAGGTGCACACCATAAATATCCCAATGACCTCTGTGAATACCAATAAACCTGATTACAATCTGCACAATGCAAAGCTACCCATGCATAGCGCTTATCTTTATCCTTTTTGCAAACATAACAAGGAAGTGAATATAAGTAGGGACCAGTATAAAAGTTTTGTTCTTCAACCCAAAGCAACCAATTCAATGGTGGTGATCACAAAGCCTCTTCAGCTTTTTTACTATATGAGGCTAATAGTTCAAGCTCTTTCTTTAATACAAGGCGTATCTTATTTCGTAACTGTAGTTCTTGTTCGTTATCTTCCTCAACAACTATATCTTCCCGAGGCTCCCACAACTGTAAAAGTGTTCTAATCATAGAAAATTAATTAGCAATCACTGATACCCTTATTCAAATGAGACCCTTCCCTTTTTGCCTTCTTTTTCCTATCTGTCTTTAATCTTGCTGCTCCTGATTTCACTGGTCCTGCCACTTGCAAACTCAATTTTTGCAACTTGTCAATGCAGCAATCTAATGCCCTATCAGGATCCCCTTTGAAGGGTCCTACAATTGAATGCTGTGTTAAAGGCACTAATTTCCTACACCTTATAGAAACTATACGTGATTTACTTTGAACCTTAATTCTATTCACAATACATTGTAGTTCCCATCGATAATAAGCAAGAATTTTCTGTTCAGGAGACTCATAAAGATTTAAAGCTATATATGCGTTTTGCCCTGTTTGTCTCCTTAATTCATCTTGCCAACTTTTACCCCACGTGTGCTCGTGCTTACAAGTGTGACACCACAAATCCCACAATAATGATTGTTCTATCCAAAAAGTTCTTTCACAACCCCCACAACGTAGAGCTATCCAGGCAGCACAATGTGGATTGTGACAGTCAAGGCAATGTAGTTTCGCTGGATTCGTTAAGCGAAAAGTTGATAATGAGTCAATAAAACCAATCAGCTCCTGGGCTGTCCGGTAGTGACGTGTCAGTGCTCTGTCCACCGCTTCGGAGTACCCCTTCAATTGTAACAGTAGTGGTTGTAGGACTAGAAGCAGTTTCTTCCCCAGTCGCTCCTTGTCCTCCTCCGTGAGGCGATCCACCAGAGGCTGCATCAAAAACAGGTTTAGTCCACTTAGCAGGCACCCACAAAGGTCCTGTAGGTGAGGAAACACAAAGATACCCCTGACCTCAATATAATACTTTTGCAGGTTTTTCCCATAATCCTGTACTCGGGTTCTTATACTTAACCCAGACCTCTGTTTCCTTAGTATTTTCCTGACCTGACCTCGGATGATGTTTCATTGCAGGAGGGGTATCATCTTCCCCAAAATTGCATAAATGGTTAATCACATATAAAACCTTAGCCAAACATGCTTGTGGATCTGCCAAATCTTGATGTTTTTCAATATAATGCTTAAGGGTACCGTTTGCTCTTTCCACTATTGCTTGTCCAGTAGGAGAGTGTGGAATACCTGTCACGTGCTTAACAGACCACTGATTCAAAAATTTCCGAACCCTAGCACTTACATAAGCTGGACCATTATCGGTTTTGATACTCTTTGGAACTCCCATAACAGCGAAACAACTTAACAGGTGTCTTGACATGTGTAGCTTTCTCTCCTGCCTGAGCCGTAGCCCATAGGTAATGACTATATGTATCTATGGTGATGTGCACATGCTTGACTTTACCAAATCTGGCTATGTGTGTAACATCCATTTGCCATTTCTCATTTATTTCTAAACCTCGAGGATTAACCCCGATGCCCAGACCTATCCCACCATTATGATAACTACATGTTGGTCATGCTCTGACAATGGCCTTGGCTTCTGACAAACTCAGCTCAAAGTGTTTTGCTAAACCTCTTGCATTTTGATGATATCTACTATGTGCTTCTCTGGCCAATGTGAGCTTGTCAATAGGACAAGAATTATCAATGGGTAGGGTAACCAATTTATCTGCACGTTCATTCCCTTCTCCTAAACCTTCAGACCACTTATGACTCCTAATATGAATCACAGAATATGCTGCATTTCTTTCTCATAAAGCCTTCCTTAACTGTATCAGTAACTCATACAATCATTTATTATTCACTTCCTTAATTGCTGCTTCCTCTATTCATTTGGCTACTCCTGCAACATACATAGAGTCTGTGACCACATTTAAAGGCTCCTGTAAGTTGGACACTGCCCATACTACTGCTAACAATTCCAAAGTTTGTAAGCTAACTGCAGGGTCTGCTGTGAGGAGTTGATGCTTCCATTGTCCCTTTTCTTGCCAGGTAACAGCAGCACGCCTTGATTTCTTTCCTGCATCCGTAAAAGCTGTAATAGCTCCTTCTATGGGGCGTTCTTCTCTCAAAGGTCGAGTGATCCAGTTCCATTCTGTCATCCATTGCAAAACTCTAGGCACTAATTTACTAGTCTCTGTCGCAAACATTTCTCCACAGAAATCCTTCCTTTCAGATTTCTGCATCTTCGGGAGGCCAGAGGCCCCCAAAGAGAAGGTAAACAATTCTTATCAGCTGCTGTGGAATGCAATAGGATTCACCTTGATTGGCTCATTTTCTATGTTTATAATTAAGAGCCAATCATCAGTTCAAGCCAGGGGACTGAGTCCTTGGCCACAACTTTGTTGTGGGTTCTTTTCTATCTCTTCTTAGCTTAGCTAGCTGCTCTGCAAACCTCTCTCTATATTCTTTTTAGTATAACTATAATGTATTATATCATATATTAATAAATCAAGCCTTCTGATCAAGATACAAGATTCACCGTCTCTCTATCACCAGCCAGCGGCCCCCTCAGGTCGCTGTAATATCTGGTGACCCCTCGTGTAAGAGCAAAAATTAATTTGATAGACCAGAGGAGCAAAATTGCTGCACTGGGTAAAAATCCTGTATGTGTAGCATTTGATGGTTGCTTTGAAGTGACCTCAGAATGTGGATTCAAGCCAGGAGCTGAAGAACCGAAGATCCTGATTTGGACAGAGTTCACAGCCAAGGCTGACCACAAGAGAACCTTTCTTCTGGAAAACCATCAGGAAAGATGATGGAAAAGAGCAGCAGACCTGTGGAGCTGGCCAGAGCAAGCTGGACTCTTTCAGAAGGTACTGTTCACTTTTCTATCCCTGATGAACCAGCCCTTCGTAGCTTGTGGCTGTTCGTATGGCAAACACATGCCTTGCCAGAAGAGATTCAATTCTCCCCTTCAGAGGAAAATCTCATAGCCCTCTGGAAATAGTGGTGCAGAGAAGATGGTTGTTTTTTGTCAAAAACAGATATCTATGAGTTCTTTAGATGGGCAAAGTTTTTTGGGTTCTTTGCTGATATTCTGTATGCTTTGGATGTTTTTGTCTGGGAGTGCATGGACTCTATTATCCAGCGCGTCTACGTTGAGGGACGCGTGTTGCCTTCTATCTACCCAGCATTTATAAAGCTTTTCCCTGTCCTGAAACGCGGAGCAGCTTGTTTTCAATGGATCTCTAACTGTTATGGCCAAGCTCCGTTTCCACCACCTTTGGCAGAAGACGCGGTGGGGGAGGACATTTTTCTTCCCAGCCCCCCCTGCTTCACGGCGGGGGGGGGCGAAACTTCGCGGCGCGAAGAAGTTTTTTTACTCTTTCTCCAGAGCATGCTCAGATGGAGCCTTCTCCTCCCCCCCCTTCTCTCTCTCCGGGGGGATGGGAGCGGCCGCTCAAGCCAGCGCCGGCCTCTCAGACTCTGCCTCCTTCACACATCGGGGCGGCACCAGTCTCTGAGGCTTCCTCCACGCCCCTGCAAGAGCCTGTGTCGGTGACTGAAGAAGCACTTCCAGTCCCTGAGCTGTTGCTAGGCGACGAGGATGCGTCTCCAGCTTCCGGCTCAGCGTCGGAGAAGGCAGAAGAGACAGCACTTCCGCCGATTGACCTGTTGCTAAGCAACAGCGACGCTCCGCCACTTCTGCAAGCTCTGATGCTGCCCGTGCCGTGCCTGCCGCCGCTTTCAGAGCCAAGGGACGCAGCAACAGCGTGTTCCCGCGCGTCCCCGCCTCCTCCAGCCGAGACAATTCCTGTTAAGGATGGGGCTGAAAATGGAGCTGAACTTGCGGGACTCTCGGAGCAGCCCGCGGCTGATCCCACGATCAGCGTGATTACCTCCTCGGCCGGCTCCTCCGCGGCCAGAGTCACTGCCGCGTTCCAGGCCAGCCCCAGTGTCACCCACAGCCCTGCGGGCCCCCACCCCGGCCCGGCGCCCCCCATGGCCGGCCCGCCAGCCCCGGGCCCGCCCCAGGAAGCGGCCCCGGAGGCTGGTCTCTCCTTCAGTGGAGCGGGGGCTGCCCGCCAGCTGACTCTTGTGGCAGTCCGGCTGCCGGCTTTCAAGCTCGGCGGTTTGGGGGGTGGTGTTTCGGTTGCTGTCCCATGGAGGCTGCCATCTCTGCCGCCCCTCTTGTGCCCTAGCGGCGACGGGGAGGGGGCTCCCGAAAGTTTTGCCTTTGGTCCCCAGCCCAGTGGGGGTGGTGCCGTGATGCTGTGGGAAACAAACATTCCCAGACCCGAGATGAAGATTCTCGGGGCAGCTTCTATTTCCCTGCTGCTGGCATGCCTCAGTGGTTTAGGGGAAAGGAAGCGTCTCACTACCCGTGCTGCCACTGTGCTGGCAGCAGGGTTCAGGCCTGTGGATATGCACAGCCTTCTTCATGGGTTTTGCCTGGGCCGGTTGGCTCAGGAGGTTCCTGGGCCAGGGCCATCACTTGGCCTCTTGATGTTTTTGGGGATAATGGTTTGTCCTACTGGTCCGGGCCCCCCCTGTTGTGGGCCAGTTTTGGGGTTCCTGGTCCAGCATGGGCCAGGGCCTTTCCTTCTCTGGCACTGCTCTGCTCAGCTGGCTGCTGCTCTTTTGCTTTCCGATCACAAAAAAAAAAAAAAAAAAAAAAAAAAAAAAAAAAAAAAAGATTGAAAATACTGGGCAGCAGCTCTGAAACACTGAAGCACTGAAAGGCCAGCAGAAAGGACATTTCAAAATTGTACAAAATGTTTAAAATTGTATTAAGACTGTCAATGGTTTTTGATAACTATTGATGGAACTCCTTTTGCAGCAAGTTGTTTTCAGGAACAAAAAGGACTCTCAGATGTCCAAAAGAAACAACTTCAGCTGATGGACTGTTCCTGAAACTCAGCTGCATGGACTTGAATTCTCTTTGCATTGTTTCTTGCAATTTTCTTATATTGTAGGATTGTTTTAGTGAATTGTTAGTATTCTATATTTTGCAGGTGAAGGAATTTCCTGTTCATTCCGCATCAGCATTTTTCTTTTATTTTATACAATTTAGAAAGGTGAGATGTCGCAGACATTTCTTCACAGAAATCCTTCCTTTCAGATTTCTGCGTCTTCGGGAGGCCAGAGGCCCCCGAAGAGAAGGTAAACAATTATTATCAGCTGCTGTGGAATGCAATAGGATTCACCTTGATTGGCTCATTTTCTATGTTTATAATTAAGAGCCAATCATCAGTTCAAGCCAGGGGACTGAGTCTTGGCCACAGCTTTGTTGTGGATTCGTTTCTATCTCTTCTTAGCTTAGCTAGCAGCTCTGCAAACCTCTCTCTGCATTCTATTTAGTATAACTATAATGTATTATATATAATATCTTAATAAATAAGCCTTCTGATCAAGATACAAGATTCACCGTCTCTCTCTCATCAGCAGCGGCCCACACAGGTCGCTGTAATAGCAGCCCTTTGAATGCAATGTTTTATCAGTTTTACCAGGGTTTACTGAATGCAGCTTTGGTACCCTGCTGGAGCAACAGGGCTGGTTCAGCTGGTGAAGCCCAGGGGATATTTTGAAACATCTGCATGCAGCACCACCAGAGCAGTGAATGGGGGGACAGCCACCTGCAGTGCAGGATCCTTGGGTGATATTTTATTCCTGTGGGTGGGCCACCCTTTACATCAGGGGCAGCTCTGGGTAACAAATTATCCAAAGCTGAGAGGGACATATATGTTGGAGTTAGGGTAGGGAGGTTCTCCTTTCAGAGTGGAAGATTTTTACTAAGGGAAGTTGGAAGTCATTTTTTCATTGGCTGTTTACAGAGTTCCCAGATATTTCTGTGTATTCTTTTTGTCTTATAGCCTTCTGAGACTGAGTCAGAGAAAGTCTCTATTTTTAAAAAACTCAGGGAGTGAGAAGAGTCGCCAAATTTTTTCCCAATTTTTCATATGATTTATGGAGTTTTCTCAAGGGTTCAAAGTTCTTATATTCAATCCAGTCTTTGAGTTCTTCCCCCGCATTCCTGAACCCACTGACACCATTAGGACGAGAGACAGAAACTGCTGTAAAGCACAGACAAGCCAGCTGTTGTCCCACATCTCCCCTCCTTCTCTACCCCCTGCCCAGGTCTGTACTGATCACACAGGCCTGGATTCTACCCTAACCCATTCTCCAGTACCTCTCCTCCCTTGATCCCCCTCAGATAGCTCACAAAATGGAGTCCCTCCTCTGGAGGGGGTCGTCAACGTCAAACTCCCTCCCACCCTCAGCTCTCTCATCGGGTCCTTCCCCTGTGTTGGGTCCCAGCTCTGCGTCAGGAACCACCCCTGCATTGGGATCCAGCGCTTCCTTGCCTACTCCCGCTGCCCTACCCCCTCCAACTCAGCCCCTTGCGGATCCCACACTGTCGGAGCCGGAAGTGTGAGGGGCGGTAACTGGAAGGCCGCCATCTTGGCTACCAAAGGCCCACAACACCAGGCCTGGCCAGGCACCCCAAGGCCCCGCTCCTCTGCCAAAGACCAAGTTTCTTCTTCTGGAGAGGAGAGGGAAGGTTCATCCCACCTTCAGCATGAGCCTGAGGATTTTTGGCAGAGGACGGAGAAGCTGGCAGCTGAAGAGGGGGACTGGGAATTGGTAGCTAAAATACAAGCAGCACCGGTTCAGTACCAGAGTGGGGCTAAGCCCCAAAGGGAAGCTGTCCCACATGGGGAGATGAAAGACCATTATAAAGCAGCAAAAGACCATGGGCGGGGCTCACTGTATATTAATAACTACTTAAATGGAGTCATTGCTGCACATGTAATGGGGTTCACGATCTGTGCCATTTTATGCACATCCTACTCTCTCCACTGAATTTGTTCTGTGAGAAGGAATGGGGAAAAATCTAATACAACAACTATTAAAAGACTATGCTAGGGAAGACAGGCGGGCACACCTAACACTAGTCCATCTAGTCAGGGAGGAAGATTTCATTAAACCTGCGAATCACACAAGACACCTTCCTGAGATGTGTTAGAAGAGATAAAAGTGCTGAAAGACAGCTCTCAAGCAGACACCAAATGGAACAACACCTGCTCTAGATTTCACAGACATTCTACAGGGACCTGGGCAATCCTTTCTGAAATGTATTGACCACCTTCCACAAGCAATAGAGAAACAAGTTGAACATCCAAAAGCCAGGAAGGTACTCCTTACTAAACTTGCTGAAATAAATGCTAACAACAACTGTAAAGACATTTTACCTTCTCTACCCCTCAACAGAAAGCCTAGCATTGCACAAATGGTCGAGGCATGCACGCTTAGGGCATCCCTACACTGTCACGCCAGCCAAGCTAAGGCTACCAGTCAGGGTGTAGTAGAGGTGCTAGTAGCCTCCCAAGTTATTCCCTGACATACGCATGAAAAAGGACCTGGCTTTAAGTGTAAAGAGATGGGGCATTTTCAACAGAATTGTAAAAATTAAGGCTATTACCAGGGATCGTCCAGCTGTCACAGCCACTGTCCTCACTGCCCCCCTCGTCCACACGCCTTCAAACACCAGCAAAACCCGTGGCCTGCAGGAAACCCCACACAGACACAGAAAGGCCCCGCATGATGACACCAAACGCGAGGCCGTTCCGTCCCACTCTCCCCAACACCGTGGAGAATCAGCACAGTGACCTTCTCAGATCCAGCGGGACAGCTCGATCACTGCGGAAAACTCGACAGAAGACAGCTCTGCCCTGGAACCCAAAGGCAGCTGGTAAGAGCCTTTTCAATGCCAATCCACGATATTTATGTTCACCATATTCCCACAGGCAAATACAGGCCTGAAGAACGGCCCAGAGACATTTTGATTTTAACCAAGACCAGGGAAGGGATGGAGACACTCACTCGACTACCCGAGGTACTCGCCTTGACATCTTTGCAGGAGATAACTGTCCAGGCTCTATGCTTAGACCCTCCCCTTTTCATTCCAAAAGGAACAGTTATAGCCAGTGCCTACCTCCTACTGGACATGATCACCCCACCAGCTGATCCAATGGTGATGTGGGCACAGACAACAGGCAGAAATAGACCCATTCCAAAGTGTGCCTTGTCATGTAAAGGGAGAAAGAGATGTCTTTCAGAACTATTAGATACAAGAGCTGATGTCCCCGTAATTTCCTGCTCTGATTGGCTAAAAAACGGCCCCTGGTTCCAGCTGCTGTGGTAATTATTAGCAACCAGGGAGCCACTACCAGCTTCTGGAGTCACAGTAACATCTACAGGGAATGTCCTGAGGGCGCAGTTTCTGCAGTAAGATCTTTTGTCACCCGGGCACCAATAACAATTTGAGGAAAAGACCTCTCGTCCAAAAGTGGGACAAGGCTAGAAATCCTATCAACATCTCAGGATTTCTAGACGGGGCCACAGAGCAGCACGCCACACTTCAGTCAACCTGGAAGACCAACGACCCCATATGGGTGGATCAGTGGCCCCTCCCAGGCAGAAAGTTAAAGGCCCTGCAGTCCCACATGCAGGAGCAGCTGTCTGTTGGCCACATTGTACCCTCTACTAGCCCCTGCAATGCACCTTTCATTATCATATGAAAGCCTGGCAAGGATAAGAGGCGGCTCCTGCAGGACCTCTGGAAAATCAATGAGGTCATCAAGGACAGGGGGTTCCCTCCAGTCCAGCCTGCGCTCAGCCTCCACGTTACCTCGAGATTGCCGATGGTGCACCATGCCGTAGTTGAGGGTAGCAGTTTTTGGAGTCCTCCTATTTTTCGGATATCTTCTTTGCCATTTAGGCTGTGATTGATGGGGCCTGAGCATAGAAAGAGCATTGCTTTGAAGATTGCATGGGTTGAGATGTGAAGGAAGGCTACTTCAGGGAGGTTTAGTCCAATTGTACCTATGATTACACTGTTATTGGCAGATGGTTGATATAGATATTAATGACTACTTTTTGACACCCCCATGCAACCCAATGACACCCTCCTGGGTTGTCTTTTCCGTCACTAAATCGACAAGCACCTTTACAGAGGTACCAGTGGACTGTATTGCCTCAACGAATGAAGAGGAGACCAAATATTTGTCAATGGCTTGATGTCCAAATTCGCTTGCCCTAATGCTAATCGCTTTTCGTTATATGGACCACTAAATGAACATCCTAATGCTATCATTTTTCACTACATGGACGACACAGTCGTTTGTGCAGAAGCTCAAATCATTTTGGATGTTGCAGTACAAGATGTCATCACTGTGGTACAGGAGAAAGGTTTTAAGATTGCAGCAGGTAAAGTTCAAAGGACAGCCCCTTGGAAGTGTCTCGGCCTAAAAACTGCAGAGAGAACCATCACACCACAAACACTGCACATCAAGGACAACCCAAAGACTCTGCCAGAACTCCACCAACTCTGTGGAAGCATCAGTTGGGTACATTCACTGCTGGGAATCACCACAGAAGATCTCATGCCACTGTTCCTGCTCCTTAAAGGCAGAGAAGGACTCGATTCCCATGATCACTGACACCACAGGCAGAAGCAGCTGTACAAAAGGCATTCTGGGTGATTCAAACTAAACAGGCACACAGATACCACACTACTTTTCCTTTCTCCCTGGCAATCCTTGGTGTAAGTCCAATATTCCATGCATTATTCTTTCAGGGGACTCAACTATCTCAGATCCCCTCATAGAAATTGAATGCATTTTCAGAGCACACCAACCTACTAAAATGATAACAACCCAACAGAAAGTTATTGCAGAACTATTGCAGGAAACCTAGAGAGCATCTGTGCTCCCTTGCAGGAACAGACCTTGTGAATATATACTTACTTCTCACTCAAGAGCCCTTCAATTGCCTACTTGAAACATCTGAAC
Organism: Ammospiza nelsoni; assembly: GCF_027579445.1. NCBI lineage: Eukaryota > Metazoa > Chordata > Aves > Passeriformes > Passerellidae > Ammospiza > Ammospiza nelsoni. Next base: position 1,102,889 of record NC_080661.1, on the reverse strand, counting down.
CACTGCAATACGCCTTAGATTGTTTTTACACAGGCTAGGATCAGCCACCAATTCTACCATCAAACCATTCCTGTGCTGCTTAGGATGTTCAAAATTACCCGAGACCCAGCAAGATCACTTGTAGCCAGCTGCCCAAATTGTCAGGAACATGCCCTTGCTTCCCTCAGGGCAGGAGTCAGTCCAAGAGCACTAGAGAGTCTCCACATCTGGCAATCAGACATCACACACTAAGCCCCTTTCGGCAGACTAAAATACATCCAGGTCTCATTTGATGCTTTTTCCAGTGCGGTTTTCACCTCTGCCCATGCTGGTGAAAAATCAGAAGATGCTATAAAACATTACTTTTTCGTTTTTTACACCTTAGCAGTTCTACAGGAAATTAAATTTGATAATGCTCTTGCTTATATCTTGCACTGATTCCAACAAGCCTCTGACCACTGGGGTATAAAACATGTCACAGGCATACCACACTCCGCCACAGGACAGTCCATAGCCGAGAGGGCCCAATGTTCCATCAAAAGGACCCTTGATCAACTGAGAGGGGTAATCCAGATATTATCTTCCATTCACAGACTGGCCAAGGCCTTTTACGTACTCAACTTTTTGAGCAATTCATTTATGGAGACAACTCTCCCAGTCATCAGGCATTTTACTAATTCAATTGCAGACCAATTAAAAGAACAGCCACCTGTGTTGACCAAAGACCCTGAATCTAAACAAATTATGGGCCCTTTTCCATTAATTACTTGGGAAAGAAAAGATGCCCTTGTCTCTACAGCAACACTCCTAAGATCAATCCCAGCAAAATACATTAAAACTGTTTCTGGGAACGGTGAGGCAAACACCAGAGCCACCACCAGAAGAACAGAATGAAAGCCTAAGAGAGAGAGCAGCAGCCTGGAGAAGAAGAAGGAGAAGGACAGAAGAAGATCTCCTAAGCAGCGTTGACCACACACACCAAGACCAAGATAGTTCAGACACCACTAACCGAGATCTATGTCTTAACATTTGTAAAAGCTATATTTTAGCATTATTACATGATTCTTCTAATAAGCTGTGTTCACACCCTTGCCTTACAGAAGAGAAAGTTTAGTGGGAACAAAACTTAAGTTTCATGTTCTAATCTCTTTATCTGTTTACTTTTAGGACACCCAAGCCTCCAGATAATAAATTAGCTAAAGTCAGAGGATGCTGCCGTTGGTTGCCGCTGCAGCAGGAATCTGGATGCTCCTCACTGAGCCACATGCCTTCAGCTGGGCGCTTCCACAGACAAGCCACAATTTCTTGTCCATGGCCATGGCAGTCAGGCATTTGAAGGCAGGTGTTTTTACTACCTGTTGTCACATAGGGAGTCAGTATACCAGGGCATCCAGCTGGCGAAAGATCAAGGAAACAAGATGCAGATGGAAGGCAACAACAACTGGTTCACTGGAATTTTAAAACACAGCGGGATGAAAGGCCGGTTTACATCTTTAGTTAAGACTGTTTTGTGGAGACTGTTTATTGTATTCATTGTGTTGGTTATTTTATCCTATTTTACTAAATTCCTGAAAAATCTAGGGCAGAAGCCCTCTTTATAGACAACAAAGAGGCGGGAGTTGTGAGGGCCCAGGGGCCTACCATTGGGACTGTAATACCTCAGGGCAAAGTGACCAAGGAAAAAGAGAGACACCGCTCTGAATGCAATGGTGCCACCCATGGGCATTTGCAGGCTCCGGATGATACAGCTCGTTTGTTTCGTATCACCGAGTTGAACTGCTGTGTTTTCCTTATATGTACACCCCCTGGAAGGTTCTCCCCTCTCTTCTACAGTTTTGGTCCTTGCTCACTGCAATGCTACCCTGATTTTTCTCCCATTTTCCATCTGTGTGCCCAGCCCCAATTTGTCACCTTCCTAGACCCTCTTCAGGGCAATCCACAGTGTTTGGAGTTCCACACAAAGATCCCTCACTCGCCTCGTTCACCAGCAGTTTAAGCAAGTGCACTCCCAGCTCTGGGAGTGCAGGTCCCTCACAGAGGCTGGCTGTGGGCAGGCTGGAACACAGAAACTGAGTGCACCAGGGAACCTGGCCTCTAATACAAGGCATGAATCCCGTTGCCCAACCCAACCAATGCCTTGCATTTTTCTACATTTTCCGCCTTCTCTCATCTCACCTGTCATTTTCCCCATTTTCTCTTACTGGGAACTTGGCTTCCCTGTCCTGTCTGCAGGTCCAGCCACACGTGTGACCCTGCAGGAACAGCCTGACCCAGGGAAGTGGGAGAGGACTCTTGGTCAGGAACTGTAGTGACAGGACAAGGGGGAATGGGATCAAACTGCAAGAGGTAGAGGAGATTTGATGATGGGAAGAAGTTCTTTACTCTCAGGGTGCTTGTCCCTGACACAGGGACCAGTGCACAGAGGCTGTGGATGCCCCATCTCCAGCAACATCCAAGGCCAGGTGGGACAGGGGCCACAGCAACCTGCTCTGCTGGGAGCTTGCTCAGCGTGGAACCAGATCATCTTGAGGCTCCCTTCCAAGCCAAACCATTCAAGGATTTGATAATTCTGCCATCCCCATCTCCCACTGCACAGCACCCCTGAAACTTCAGTGACATCACAGCTCACAGAGGGTTCCAGGTGGAACGTCCAGGACCTGGAAACGAGCACAGCAGACACTGCAACGGCTGCCAAGGGTCAGTTGCTGCTCACTCTGCGCTCTGACCCTCAGTGCTGAGGTGCTGCTGCTGCTGCCTGGGCTTTCCCTGCCACCGGCTCTGGAGCGCCAATCCCAGCAGGATGTGCTCTGCTGTGCCAATGGAGGTACAGTGCCATGCCAGGCAGGGGGCACCCAGCTTGGGCAGGCTGCAGCCATGTGGGAGTGGATGGTGTGGGACAGGAAGCCCTCTGGGAGATTGTGCTGCCCCTTGCAGACTGACAGAGACACTGTGGAGGCTATGGAAGTGGACCAGGGGCTGGATGATGAAGAAATGATGGAGGTGGACTCCTCCTCTACTTCCCTGTTCTCCACTGTGGAGGACATGGAAGTAGACGAGGAGGAGACCACCGAGCAGATGGATGTAGATGAGGAGGATGACACCAAGGACATGGACGTTGACGAGAAGGATGAGGAGGAGCCCATGGTCCTTGGATGAAGATGGTGCCCCACAGGTAAGACAGGCAGATGCTTCCCACACCCTGCCCACACACACACTGGGTCCCCTGACGCCAGGCTGGGGCTGGCCTGGATGGCCCCACCCAGGGTCACGGTGCCCGCAGGGGGCCTGGATTGTGCTGCCACAAGCACCAGCCCCGGCCTGCCCTGCGCTTGCCTGGGGCCACGCCAGCCCTGCCAGCCCCGGCCCAGCCCCTGGGGCCCAGGTGCCAGCCCTGCTGGGCCCAGTGCTGCCAGCTGACTCCAGCTCTGCTGCTTCCTTTCTTACAGGACTCATTCACATGATGGCACAGATGCCACGCGATTGTAAATACGTTTGAAAGTTTTGAAGATTTCTCTAAATATGGTGACTACATTGGAAGTTTTCTGTAAATATGTTTTGAAGATTGTTAGCCCCTTGGATCTCATGTAAATATGTTCTCTACATTGTTATTGTTACAGTTATAACGATTGTCATAGCAAAAAATGTTCTGTAAATCCTAGATTTGCCGATCTTTGGCAAATAAATCCTGTTTCTTTTTAAAACCTGAATTCTCTTGTCCATTCCTTTGGGCAAAGGCAGCCTTTGCACATTTTTGGGTTCCACTTGTTCTGTTTTCCCGTGGCTGGAGGTCCCTGGGGGTGCTGGCACGGCCACCCTGGGGCTGGGGGTCCCTGTGCACAGGGGCTCCCACTGACACCACTCCTGGCCCTGGGCACTGCTGCTCTTCCTGGCCTGGGGCACAGCGCTGTCCCCAAGGGCTCAGCTCTCACCAGCTCTCACACAGGGGGCTCTCACAGCACTGGCCTCTGCACCCGTGCCACCAAAGCAGGCAGCAAACCTTCAGCCACCCTTCCTGCTGCAGCCACAGGCACTCCTGGGCCCAGAGCCGCCAGCAGGCCACAGCCATGCAAAATCCACCTGCACGCTCTCAAGGCCACCACAGCCTTGGCAACTGGGCCAGCTACATCTGGGCTGCTGCAGGGCCTGATCTTTAAGCCTTGCAGCCTCCACAGGCCCTGGGCTCTGCTTCCCGGCCTGCTCTGCACTGCCCTGAGCCCGCATTGTTCCAGAGACAAAAGCCAGGCCAAGGCATCCTCACCCTGCCTGCATTCCTGCTGCTGCCAGCGGCCACTGGCCCCTGGGCCCCACTCGGGTGACAGCTGCAGGGACAGGGCAGCCTGTGCTGGGCAGGGGGCACGGGGCTGTGGGCCCTGGGGCTGCTGCTGCTGCTGCTGCTGCTGGGGGCCATGGGCCCAACAGGGCCCCGAGCTCAGGCCCTGCCGGGCCAGCTGCCCCCAAACCCCCACACTCCCCAAGCATCCCCATCACACCTGCCAGGGGCAAATCCCATGGGCTTCAGGAAAGAAATTCCCCATAGTGACTAAACCAAGGGGTCCAAGGGGAAAGTCAGCACCAGCTGAGGTTAACAACACCTTGACAATGGTGGCTGCAGGGCAGGTGAGATCTCCAGGGCCTCTGGCAGTGCCTGCTCTGCACGTGAGCCTGTGCGGCTGCTCCCAATGGGACACAGCACCGGGCTCACGCCAGCCCTCAGCCCCTCACTGCTGATCCCAACCAGCAGGCTCAGAAAGCATTTCCAGACCACTTCCTGTAGATATTACAAAGGACTTAATGTCATTCTAGGAAGCCACCTTGCACACTTAGATTTGGTGTCGTGGCATGAGAAGCCGTGAAGGTGCATCTGAATGTGCACTCAGGGCACTTCCACTGCCATCCCAATGGCAACACAAAGAACAGGCCTCAGCTTTCAGCACTGTTGAGCTTCTTACTATCAATTATATCTCAGGAGGACGCATAGTTGTGCAGGCTCATGAGCCTATTTACTGGAACTATGCTACCTCAGGACAAAAATGACAAATTAAAGAACAGTGAGGCAGCCCTCAAAATACAATGTTTTATCAGTTGTATCAAGGCTTGCTAAATGCTGTGTTGGCACTCTCCAGCAGTATGAGGGATGGAGGGCTGACTCTGCTGCTGAAGCTCAGGGGACATTTTGACACCTCTGCATCCAGCGCCACCAGAGCAATCAATGGGAAGATAGCCGCCTGCAGTGCAGGATCCTTGGGTGATTTTCCAGTCCTCTGGGTGGGCCACCCTTTACATCAGGGGCAGCTCTGGGTAACAAATTTTCCAAAGCTGAGAGGGATACATAATTTCGAGTTAGGGAGGTTCTCCTTTTAGAGGGGAAGACTTTTGCTTAGGGAAGTTGGAAGTTGTTTGTTCATTGGCTCTTTAAAGAGTTCCCAGTCATTTTTGTGTATTCTGTTCATCTTATGGCATTCTGGGACTGAGTTAGGGAAAGTCGCTATTTTTAGAAAACTCAGGGAGTGAGAAGAGTTGCAAAATTTTTCCCACTTTTTCATATGATTTATAGAGTTTTCTCAAGGGTTCAAAGTTCTAATATTCAACACAGACTTTCTGTTCTGCCTCTGGCATTCCTGACCCCACTGATACCAAGATAAGGATGAGAGATGGAAACTGCTGTAAAGCACAGACAAGCCACCTGCTGTCTGACATCTCCCCTCCTTCTCTACCCCCTGCCCATGTCTGTACGGATCACACAGGCCTGGATTCTACACTAACCCCTTCTCCAGTACCTCTCCTCCCTGGATCCCCCTCAGATAGCTCACAAAGGAGTCCCTCCTCTGGAGGGGGTTGGCAACGTCAAACACCCTCCCACCCCCGGCTGTTTTATCGGGTCGTGGCCCTATGTTGGGTCCCAGCTCTGCGTCAGGAACCACCCCTGCATTGGGATCCAGCGCTTCCTTGCCTACTCCCGCTGCCCTACCCCCTCCAACTCAGCCCCGTTGCGGATCCCACACTGTTGGAGCCGGAAGTGTGAGGGGCGGTAACCGGAAGGCCGCCATCTTGGCTACCAGAGGCCCACAACACCGGGCCTGGCCAGTCACCCCAAGGCCCCGCTCCTCTGCCAAAGAACAAGTTCCCTCTTCTGGAGAGGAGAGGGAAGGTTCATCCCACCTTCAGCATGAGCCTGAGGATTCTTGGCAGAGGATGGAGTAGCTTGCGGCTGAAGAGGGCAACTGGGAATTGGTAGCTAAAATACAAGCAGCACCGGTGCAGTACCAGAGTGGGGCTAACCCCTGATGGGAAGCTGTCACACACGGGAGATGAAAGATCTTTGTAAAGCAGCAAAACACCATGGGAGGGGGTCACCGTATTTTAATATTTTTTTAAATGGCGTCTTTGCTGCACATGTTATGGTGCCTCACGATCTGCTCCATTTTATGCACATCCAACTTTCTCCCACTGAAATTTTTCTGTGGGAAGGAATAGGGAAAAAACTAATACAACATCCATAAAAGGCTATGCTAGAGAAGACAGGTGGACACACATAACATTAGTCCATCTAGCCAGTGAGGAAGATTTCACTAAACCTCATTCAATAGACCTTCCCTGAGCTCTGTTAGAAGCGATAAAAGTGCTGCAAAGACAGCTCTCATGAAGACACCCAATGGAGAAAAACCTACTCTAGATTTCACAGACATTCTCCAAGGATCTAGGCAATCCTTTCTAAAATTTATTGACCACCTTCCACAAGCAAAAGAGAAACAAGTTGAACATCCAAAAGCCAGGAAGGTACTGCTTACTAAACCTGCTGAAACAAATGCTAATAACACCTGTAAAGACATTTTACCTTCTCTGCCACTCAACCCAAAGCCTACCATTGCACAAATGGTCGAAGCATGCACACTTAGGGCATCCTTACACCCTGATTCCAGCCTACATAAGGCTACCAGTTGGTGTAGTAGAGGTGCTAGTAGCCTCCCAGGTTATTCCCTGAAATACACACGAAAAAGGACCTGGCTTTAAATCTGGGCAAATGGGGAGATGAGGCATTTTTGACAGAATTGTAAAAACACAGGCTGTTAGCAGGGACCTTCTAGGTGTCACAGCCACTGTCCTCACTGCCCCCCTCGTCCACATGCTTTCCAACACCAGCAAAACCGCTGGCCTGCGGGAAACCCCACACAGACACAGAAAGGCCCCGTGCAATGACACCAAATGCGAAGCTGTTCCGCCCTACTCTCCCCAACATCGTGGAGAACCAGCACAGCGACCTTCTCAGATCCAGCGGGACAGCTCGATCGCTGCACAAAACTCGACAGAAGACAGCTCTGCCCTGGAACCTAAAGGCAGCTGGTAAGCGCCTTTTCAATTCCCATCCACGATATTTATGTTCACCATATTCCCACAGGCAAATACAGGCCTAAGGACGGCCCAAAGACATTTTGATTTAAACCATAACCGGGAAAGGGGTGCAGACACTCACTCTACTACCTGAGGTACTCGCCTTGACACAGGAGATAACTGTCCAGGCTCTATGCTTAGTCCCTTTTCATTCCAAAAGGAACAGTTATAGCCAGAGCCATCCTCCTACTTGACATGATCACCACACCAGCTGATCCCATGGTGATGTGGGCACAGACAACAGGCAGAAATAGACCCATTCCAAAGCGTGCTTTGTCATGTAAAGGGAGAAAGAGATGTCTTTCACGAGTATTAGATACAAGAGCTGATGTCCCCGTAATTTCCTGCTCTGATTGGCTAAAAAACGGCCCCTGGTTCCAGCTGCTGGGGTAATTTTTAGCTACCAGGGGAGCCACTACCAGCTTCTGGAGTCACAGTATCATCTGCATGGAAGGTCCTGAGGGCACAGTTGCTACAGTAAGATCATTCGTCGCCCGGGCACCAATAACAATTTGAGGAAAAGGTCTCTTGTCCCAAAGTGGGACAAGGCTAGAGATCCTATCAACACCTCAGGATTTCTAGACGGGGCCACAGAGCAGCGCGCCACACTTCAGTCAACCTGGAAGACCAACGACCCCATATGGGTGGATCAGTGGCCCCTCCCAGGCAGAAAGTTAAAGGCCCTGCAGTCCCACATGCAGGAGCAGCTGCCTGTGGGCCACATTGTACCATCTACTAGCCCCTGCAATGTGCCTGTCATTATCATATGAAAGCCTGGCAAAGACAAGAGGCGGCTCCTGCAGGACCTCAGGAAAATCAACGAGGTCATTGAGGACATGGATGCCCTTTTGTCCGGCCTGCCCTCAGCCTCCATGTGACCTCGAGATTGCCGATGGTGCACCATGCCGTAGTTGTGGGTAGCATCTTTTGGAGTCCTCCAATGTTTTGGATATCTTGTTCGACATTTAGGCTGTGATTGGTGGAGCCTGAGCATAGGAAGAGCATTGCTTTGAAGATTGCACGGGTTGAGATGTGACGGAAGGCTAGTTCAGGGAGGTTTCGCCCAATTGTAATTTTATTTCACAGTTATTGGCAGAGGGTTGTTATAGATCTTTATGACTACTTTTTTGATGTCCCCACCATTCCAAATGACATCCCGTGGTTTGCCTTGTCCGCACCTGAACCACCAAACACCTTTACAGAGGTACCAGTGGACTGCATTGCCTCCAACAAAGAAGAGTAGCTCAACTATTTGGCAATGGCTTTGAGCACAAATTCTCTCACCCAGGTGGAAAAGACGTCCTAATGCTATCATTTTTCATTACATGGACGATACAGTCATTTGTGCAGATGCTCAAGTCATATTGGACGTTGTAGTACAAGAGCTCATCACGGCGGTACAGGAGAAAGGTTTTGAGATTGCTGCAGATAAAGTCCAAAAGACAGCCCTCTGGAAGTACCTTGGGCTAAAGAGCACAGAGAGAACCATCACAGGCTAAACACTGCACATCAAGGACAACCCAAACACTCTGCAAGAACTCCAAATGCTCTGTGGAACAATCAGTTGGGTACGTTCACTCCTGGCAATCACCACAGAAGATCTCATGCCACTGCTCCTGCTCCTTCTCCTTAAAGGCAGAGAAGGACTTGATTCCCGTGATCACTGACACCAGAGGCAGAAGCAGCTGTACAAAAGGTCACCTGGGTGATTCAAACTAAACAGGCACACAGATACCATACTACTTTTCCTTTCTCCCTGGCAATCCTTGGTGTAAGTCCAAAATTCCATACATTATTCTTTCAGTGGGACTCAACTATCTGAGATCCTGATAATAATTAAATGTGTTTTCAGAGCACACCAACCTACTGAAACGATAACAACCCAACAGAAAGTTATAGCAGAACTATTGCAGGAAACCTAGAGAGCGTCTGTGCTCCCTTGCAGGAATAGACCTTGTGAATATTTACTTACTTCACACTCAAGAGCACCTCAATTGCCTACTTCAAACATCTGAACCGCTGCAATTTGCCTTAGATCATTTTTACACAGACAGGATCAGCCACCTGTTCTACCATCAAAACATTCCTGCGCTGCTCAGGATGTTCGAAACTATCCCAGACCTGGCAAGATCCATTGTAGTCTCCCCAACTGTTTGTGTCTCTGTTCTTGCAAATTGTCACTGCCACAGAGCAGATGCCAGGGGACATTGAAATCTGGAGATTCTGGAGAGCGTGCCGGGAGGAGCACGGCCTTCCCGGCCACCCCCACAGGTGCCAGTCGCCCTGTCCTTCCCACGCCCTCGTGGCCAGGGCCAGCGCTCCCAGAGTGACCTGGCCTTTGCTCGGCACGCAGGTTTTCAGCGCAGACCATGAGGACTCTGCTCTCCTGACTGGGCTTTGGCAAGAATCTGCTGGCTCTGGAGCATCTCTGGGGCATCCTGCTCTGTGCGGACACCCAGCACTATGCAGCAGGTCTGCTGGCCAGGGGGGATCCCCTACTCCTGCCACCACCTCCAGCATTTGTGCCCCCTGCCCAGAGTGCCCCACACAGTCCCTGGGGCTATAAGCGAGAGGGCCTTGTCACCGAGGGAGGGCCGAGCAGACTGGGAAAGGCTGGGAGAGGAGGATGCCCAGCAGCAGCCGCCTCCCAAGGGGCCCATGTGTCCTTGCAGAGTGCTGGGGAAAGATCAGACCTCTGTGAGACCCTGCCTGGGAGAGGTCTGCCCACCCGGCTCAGGGCCTTGGTGCCTTTTTCCCCTGGCAGGGAGATGCGCTGTGGCTTGAGCCCCTTGTTTGCCAACATGGCCTCACACCTGCTCAGCCTGCTCGTCGGGAAGCAGCCCCGCTGGCATCTGCCTGCCCTGGCCTTCTTTGTGGCAATGAGCCTGATGGCCAGGGCTGCCTGCCTGAGCTGCCTCCCAGCTCTCTGGCCTCTCGTAGCTGCAGCCGCCTGGGATGGTGCCCGCGCCCTGTGCTGCTGCCTGTGCCCAACCCTGTGTGGCTCCGGGCTCCTGCCAGCTGACTCCTCTGGCACTGCCCTCCTGTGCCTGACACTCACCTCCTGGAGTGTCTGGACCTGAGCAAACATGGTCCCAGTGCCCTGCTGGTGGTATCCTGCCACCTGCCCAGCCAGTGCAGGCACAGGCTGCGCCTGGCACTCAGAGGCCTCGTGGTGCTCAGCAAGGAGCCCTCGCTGGTGAGAAGGGGACAGGGGCTGAAGGCACGCTGGCAGTGTGGGGCTGGGCAACGCAGACCTCTGGGCTTGGCTGGGCTTTGGCAGCAGAGGCAGCTGCTCCCAGCTCTCCTGCCTCCTGCTTCAGCTATCCCAGTGCCCCAAGCAGCTGTTAGTGCTGCGGCCGTTCACAGCTTCACAGCACAGCCTGGTCTTACACACAGGGAGGAGGAATACGCGGCCTGTATCAACACCTGGTGCAGCAGCTGGCTGATCCAGATACAGAGGTGGTCCAGATGAGCCTCTGTGTGCTCACACGTATGCTCCAGGACAAAGACCTCCTGCTACCCAGCGTCACCGCCCTGAAGCTGGCTGAGTCCCTCCTGCCACACTTTGAGAACTGTGCTCTGTAAGGCTCTGTGCCCCCAGCCAAGGGCACTGGACATTGCCTGGAAGCTTTGTGCTCTGTGCAGTTCTGAGCCTTTGCTGCAGTGGGCCCAGAGTAGTTGGTGCTTAGGACTTTTCCTTTCCTTCCAGGACAACAGCCATGTGCAGCTGCTCTCCATTCAGCTCTTCTGCAAGGTGATGGAGCTGGTAGTGGAAGAGGGGGAAGAGCTTCTCACAACAATCGTGAACCAGAGTCTGCTCCCTCTATTCTTGCGCTGACACGATGAGAACCTGCATGTGGCTGAGGTGAGGTTTTGTGCGATGCTGCCGCATCCCTGGCAGGGGGCTCAGCCGCCTCCTGCCCTGGCACCTGCCGGACTCCAGCCTCCCCTGGCCGTGGCGCAGGGACACAGGTCCTGTGCCCTGGGCTCTGGTACCACCTGCAGCTCTCTGCCGCTCTCCAGGCCTCTTTCCAAGCCCTGCTTTGTGCGGCATGCTTCCTGAGGAGGAGGGACCTTGAAGAGCTGTTGACGAAGGCGTGGCGGATTAAGTTCGCTGAGAGCCTGGTAAGGACAGCCCGGGAGCCCGAGCCCTGCCCCCGGAGCTCGGTGCGGGGGCCTGGCAGCTGTCGCCCTGCCCAGCGCCGCAGCCGAGCCCACCAGCCTGCGCCCCCCACGCTACTCCCTGCCCTGGGCCGTGCGGGCCGGCCCGGCCGGTGCTGGGCGCAGGGAGCGCCCGGCCGAGGGGCAGAGCCCGCGCCGAGCCTTCTGTGTCGGTGCTCCCCACAGCTGCTGCAGGACGAGAGCCGAGCGGCTGAGCACCTGCGCTGGGCCCTGCCGCACCTGCAGAGCCCACAGAGGCCCCTGCGAGAGGCGGCCGTCAGGTTCATGGGTGAGCCAGCAGTTCCGCGCCCCTCCCTGCCCCTGGCCCGGCTGCTGCCCCGGCTACAGTGAGAGCTGCGTCCGGGCCACTGCAGCCGGCTGGGATGGCCCCGGCAGGAGGCTTTCCTTGGATTCCCTCAATCTGGCCTCTGACCTTGGCTCTGTTCCTCTCTCTTCCAGCTCTTCAAGCCCTGAAAGAAGAGGAAAGTCCATCGTGCATGAGCAAACTTCTTCAGATGACCTTTGAAAGAAGATCTTCAGGACTTTGTCTGATGGATCAGATGTACCAGTGTCCATCAGCGATTTCCAGTGCCCATTGAGGATGGGACCGCCTGCAAAGCAGGATGGACCAGCTGGAGCTCCAGGCACAGCTCTGGCTGCTCACAGCTGAGCCTGTGCGAAGCTCCAGGAGCTCCTGCCATCTCTCTCCCTGTTGGCAGCTCTCTCCCTGCAGCCCTCAGGCCCTGCCCATCCCCTTTTCTGCCTCCCAGCTCACCCCTTTGCTTCGTTTTCCCTTAATAAACTGTTTGGGTTTTTCACTTTACCCACGTCTCTGTGGAGCTGAAGCAGCGTAAAACCTGAGCCCGGGGACACGCAGGGCCCTGCTGCCATTCTCCTCCACGCTGTGTTCCATGCACGGACAGAGAGGAACAAGGGCAGCTCAGGCTGCAAAGGTGCCTGTCCTGCTGCTCCAGCTGCACAGCACCATGGAGTTAAAGGTCGTGCTGAGCACGCTGAAGGGAGCAAGGACCCTGGGTTTTAGAAGAGCCAGCTCAAGTATGCTGTGAACCCAGCTGTGCGGGATTCCATGGCAAGCATCCACTGAGGGCAAAGGAGCTTGCAATGCCGGAAGGTTTCACAAAGAGATTCCTGAAAGAACAGCAGTGCTCCATCCCTACACAGGGACAGGAAGAGGGCAGAAGCAGAGACCGTCATGGCCTAACAGTGAGCTCTGGGTGTGCCTAAAAGCAAATGGAGCAGCAGCAGCAGCAGCAGCAGCAGCAGAGAGTGGCTGAGACTGGGAGGCGCGACCTTCCCAGTGGCTGCAGCGCTGTCAGTCAGTGCCTGCAGGCTCGGTGTGGTTCTGGCATCTCTGGTCTCCCCACAATGAGGAATGGCAGCCCCTGCCTCAGGCCCAGTCAGAAATGCAACCAAGTGAGACCAGAGGGAGGAGACCCTTCCCACCTCTCTTGGGCAGGGCTGCAAAACAGCTGCTGCATCTTCCTTCCCCTGTTTGGGCTGTGCTTAGCCCAGAGCCGGCCAGCTTGTGCTCTGCTGTCCCAGGAGCGTTCTGGGCGGGCAGGAGAAGGGCTGCGAGCACGGCACAGCGTCCTGCAAGGGGCTCACCAGAGCCTCCTGCGGGAACAGGCTGTGGAGTGCGGAGGTTCTGGTACCTCACACCATAACCAATATGATCTAGTGAAGCCAAATTTATTATCCTTTAAAAGAGTATATTTAAAATAAATCTCTGCTGTCCACGCGTCTCTACCTAATACATGATTGGTTAATCCTAGGTGTTCACGCATCTAAAATAGAATGCTGATTGGATCATCTAATTTTTTACGCATCTTGCTGGGGTTGTCTGGCCTACCCATGGCTCACTTTCCCAAGCTTGCTGACAAACGTGCTGAGTCCCGATGACTCTTCTTCTTGTGTCTTTTTCGAGGACATACCGAGCCCAATTCTGAATATGTCCATAATTCATTCTTTGTGAACGTGTTCATTGTCCATTATTACAAGCAGGCTGGATTGTGCATTGTCTGAATATGGCCACTCTCTTGCAAAAACTCCTCCATTCTGTCTCTGAGCCAGCATTTGAGCCGGTTAAACAAAATCCTCCCTCTCACGCTGTAAAGAATGTGGAATTAGAGTTGGAATGTGACCCTGAAATAGAAGCAGCTAAGCACCTAAAGTAGAAAAAAGTTAGTCCAGAAGCTATTGTAGAAGGGACTTTTCTCTCCAATGATGTAGAAGCTTTTCTTGTAGTAACTAATGCTGCAAGTAGAGTTTGAGAACCTTTCGACTGGAAGATTTTAGAAAAGATGAGAGCTGCATTTTCACAATTTGGTTGAAAATGCAAACTTGCACAGTCACTTCTGCAGTATATTTTTCCATCTAACGCATTAATTCCAGCTGATGTGCATACCCTAATAAGACTTAGAATGCCACCCTATCAGCAGGTGATGTTTCATAAAAGCTGGGAGGAAAAGTGTGCTCAAGAAGCTGTTAAGACCTAGAGTGCAGGGTGATCCTCTGTATGGTTTAACAGCACAACAGTTACTTGGCAAAGGGCCCTGGGCTACTGCCACTGCCCAGGCTAGGAGCATTGATCAAGTCTTACAGATGAGCCAACAACTAGCATGTAAAGCATTTCTTGCACTTCCAGATAAGTTACACACTATGTCTTTTACACAGATTTGTCAAAGAAAGAATGAAGACTTTGATAAATTTGTAGACAAATTGCATGAAGCTATCTATAATCATTCTGATTTAGATTCAGACACAAAGATACAATTGGATGGACTTTGGGATCATTTCTCCATTCCAAATGGCTTTCCCTTCAGTCACAAGAGGCTTCCATCTCTTCCAAAAATTGCCTGCTGAAACTCTTCTGCTCCTTTGCAAATCAGTTCACTACTCCAGCATAACCCTTGAAGCATGGACAGATGACTCTTCAACTAATTATAGTTGAAAAGAAGGGTATTTATTGCAGCCCTGGTCACATGTGAACTAGTTTCCAAAGACATGTGCAAGGAGTTGTAGACTCCTGCTCTCTATTTCTACAGAAAAGGTTTTACATTAGGTTTCTAAGGACCCATAATACATAATTATTACCTGCCTGCTTCGCATTTTTATCAGCTGAATATCTATTACAGCTGCGCAATTGTATTCCCTTAACTGGATTGGTGGGATTTTGAAATGAGGGAGTGGTTGTATGGGAGGAAGAAAGCAGTCTTCCTCATGGTGAACTCTTCTCTCATGGCCAGTTGGCAAGACCTTTTGACCTGCTGCTCATGGTCCAAGCCTCTCCTAACTGTTCAGTTATTCTTAAGGCAAGGTCTTTCTATGGTCTCAGCTTCTTCACAATTGCTTCCTCCATCCCTGTCACTCCTAGCTTTATGTTCCTAATATATTTGGTACTCTTTAACTAAGGCACATGATTTCTGCTAGCTGTATTACTAAATTAGCTTCTTACCTCATTTTAAAATCTTAACTAAAATATGCAGTCTTCTACTATCCCAATTCTATTTCCAGCTGGACCCTCGACTCATCCTCACTTTTCAATTATCCTCAATAAATTTTCAGCAAACCCCTTGACTCACCTCAGGCACATCCCCGACTGCCTCTCTCCCAGTAGCTCAGAGCTGCATTGCACAGTGCTTGCTGTGCACCACAGAGCACAAAGCAGACTGCCTAGTGGGCCTGAATATTTCTGCCAAACACTCTGCATCTCACACCTTTGCTCTGGCTCAGTGCAGAACTGCAGGGTTGCAGGTGCTTCCTCCCAGAGCTGCGTGAGGCGCTGGCTCCTGCAGATGGGCCCTGCCAAGCTGTCCCTGCCTCACGCTGGCCTCGCTTCCCCTGGCACAAGTGCCGGGCCTGAAGGAGCTGCCCTGTGCTCCAGCCTGCCGAGCAGCCCGGCTCCCTGCCCCGGTGCCCAGAGTGCTGCACACACTGCTGGCCTTTGCCAGGAGGTGCAGGGCAGCCGGCAGAAGAGGAGGAATCCTCAGGCAGCCCAGCAGCCCGCGGCTGCCCTTGGCCTTTCCCTGCTCCTGGGCACACTCCAGACGGCCATGGCCTCCAGGCCGGGCTGTGCCCAGCACGGCTGCGCTTCCCCTCGGCAGCAGCCAGCTGCCACCTGGGCTTTGAGAGCGGAGGATTTGCCCGCTCCCAGCAAGAGGCACCCAGGGCCCAGCTGCTGCCTCTTGCAGCTCCAAGGGCCTCCTTCCAGCCTGCCTCTGCCGGGGCTCAGGCTGCTCCAGCCTCTGCCGGGGCTCTGCTGGGGCTCCAGCCCGGGCAAGGCCGGGCCCGCTCTCACCTCACAGGCGCTGACAGCTCTGTGCCACAGGAGACCTTCCCGAGCACCCTCTCTGATCTTTCTGCTTTCTCACTTGAGCAAGGCTCTCCTCCAGACAAAGAGATTATTGCATTTAGGGATACAAATCCAAGTGGCAGGAACCCCATTGCTCTCCAGTCACAGCTGAAGGCCTGAACCTGCACAGGGTGTTTGGGCTGCCTCATTCTTCCTTTGGTTTTGCCTTCAAATGCCATTGCCCTTTCTGCCTCAACTAGAAATACCACAGCTGCGCCATAACCAGCCAGTGGGTCATATTCCAAAGGCGGTGCTGTCTGGAGAGGATGAATGAAGAAGAGCCCTCCTCACTTATGAAACCATACAAAAGAAGTCATATGTGTGACTTAACACCAATAAAAAACAATTGGTAATTCAGAAGGAAATGTTGAATTTTCTGAAGGGGTCAGAAGGAGGAGAATCTTCCAAGTGAGTTGATGTTTCAGAAACTTTATTAATTACAACTCTAATCTATAATTCTATGCTTCAAATCTCTTTAGCAACCCTACTCTACAATCCTACTCTAAATTGGTAACAGAGATAACATCTTGACATGATTGCTATGTTCTCGTCTCCCAGGGTTAGGGTTAGGGTTAGGCTTAGACTTAGGCTTAGGTTTAGGCTTAGTCTTATGTTTAGGTTTAGGCTTAGGCTTAGGCTTAGATTTAGGTTCAGGTTTGGGTTTAGGTTTAGGCTTAGGCTTAGATTTAGGTTCAGGTTTGGGTTTAGGTTTAGGCTTTGGCTTAGGCTTAGGGTTGGGGTTAGGGAAAGGGTAAGGGATAGAGATAGGGATAGGGTTAGGGTTTGGGTTAGCATTTAAGGTTAGGGTTAGGTTTTAGGTTTAGAGTTTAGGGTTAGGGTTATTCGTCTTCTTCACTGAGTTGATGACTTGTGCCAGGATGAATGGTGGCTTGGCTGAAGTTACAAATGGATGCTGTCCACCGGAAAAAAAAAATACAACAAAGAACAGTGAACCATTACTTTCCAAGCTCATTGCTTCAGGGACTCAATCAGGATACATCAAGTTCCTGGAAAGACCCAGAAAGAGGAGCAATGGGACCATCTGCTCCCCAGTCATCCCCAGTGTTCAAGATCTTGCCATCACAGGCAAACCTGGCCCAGAATCCCACTCATCTGTTTATTGTGATGTCTTCATCATGCTGGGATTTTTGCCCTGCCAGTGCTCTAGAAATGGTGCTTTCTGTCCCTGGGTTTTCTTCCTTTCAGGAAACTCCAATGACACATAGGTCCCTGCCTTTGAAAGACAGGCACTGTGCTGATTCCCACAGGGACAGAAAGCAGTGTCTGCCTTTCCATGCCCTGCCCCTCGTGTGCTGGATGGCACCTTCCTTCCCAGCAGGGCCAGCCCAGTGGCACTGGGCCCTGCAGTTCCCTCTCTGCCACACAACCTGGCAGTAACCCTGGCACAGTTCCCGTCTGCTTGAGCGTGCCAGGCAGCAGATGGGGCTGGGACAAGTCCCTCCCAGCTGTCCCAGTTTGCATGGCAGAAACCTCTGAGGGTGGGCTGGGGGGCACAAACCAGGGCCCCTCAGAGGCTCACAGTGAGCCCCCCACAACCCCTCCTGCCCACAGCCAAATCTCTGACCCCTAGGCTGGGACTGGCTTCCTTGGGTTCCTCCACCACCATTTCATGTCTCTGTACCCTGCATTGCTCTACTTCAATTCTTTTGCCATTAGATAAAACTGAACACTCCACCAAATCACAAAAGAGGGACACAGACACAGTCAGAGGACAGAGCACCTCTCCTCACAGGAAATGCAGAGGGAGCTGGAGTTATTCAGTTTTGTGAAGGACAGGCCCCGGGGAGACTTTATTGCCACTTTCCAAGACTTCACAGTGGCTTTGAAGAAAGTGCAGGACATCTGTTTTAACAGGACCAGTTACAATAGGATATGCACAAATATTTTTAAACACTAAGGGCATCTAATCAGAGTAGGTCTAAGGAAGAACTTGTTTACTCGGAGCATGGTGCCACCCTGGCACAGCTTGCCCCAAGAGCTTGTAGGTGCCCCATCCCTGCAACCATTCCGGCTCCGGTGGCAAAGGGCTCTGAGCAACCCGATCTCTTTAAAGATGTCCCTGCTCATTGCAGGACACTTGCACCACAGGACATTTACAGGGCCCTGCCAGCCCAGCCCAGTCTAGGATTCCTCACCATTTTCATTTGAAGAGCAGCAAGAGTGGAGGTGAGGAGGAAGGGGGCTCATCTGCTGCCTTGGGCTTGAGTGGAGGAGGAGCCCATCCCTCAGAGCCTGTTTCACCTGCAGCCCCTTCACATTTTACCTGCAGGAGCTCCTTGGCAGACCAGCGCTGCTCCTCGTCTGTCTGCAGGCAGCAGCTCAGGAAGTCACGCAGCAAAGCCGAGAGGAGCTTGGGCTGCCGCAGTTGTGGAGTCCCTACTGTGGCTATCAGGTATGTAGCCTGGAGAAAAAGGAGACACCAGGTTCTACCTCCTGCTTTCACATCTCTAAGGCTCTCCCAGCTCCCTTTGTTTAACCTCTGTTCTTCAGTGGCAGTTTCTGCCCTGGCACAGACCCAGAGATTACTTTGCTTTACCAACCAAAAACCCAAACCCCGATGCAGCCACAGCTTTTCCACCATCCTGCAGATCTTGCCTTGGCAGCTGATTTCATTGCCTGACCTAGTTAGTGGGAACTACATCAGCAAAAGGACATTTGCTTCTCTGAGGATTCATGCCAACTTGAGATGGTTTTTGGAAGAGGGACTTTGCTATACTAACTGATTTCAAGGGTTAGTACATGAAAGGCATCTCTGCAGTGCTTGTTGGTCCTTTAAGCGCACGTGCCCTAGAACAAAACTCATCAAGCTTTTTGTGCTGTTCTTGAAAACAATGGGAATTGGAAGAAAAGAAAGGAAATCCATCAGTTAATACCCAGGTAGGGAAACAAACATTTACAATCTCTTCTTCAACACAGACACATTAAGATGCCTGCACAAATGTATTGGGATGAAAATGCCTGCTTGGGCACACAGGAGCCACTTGCAGCTCTGTGTCTCAGCAGTCTGAAAATTTCAGCTTCCCATTTTTGCAGCAAAAGAAAAAATGTCTAGGTCAGAAGAAGGAGAGGTTCCATCCCTATGGACACCCTCCAGTCATTTGGCTGCTCAAGTCAATGCATTAATGGTAGGCCCATGCCAGAAAGTGCCAGGAAACAAACAGGAGGTTTTGGCAGGCTCTCCACATCACCAGGCTCTGGCTTGTGATGTGCAGAATGTTGCTTGGGCTAGGAGAGAAACACGGTCACTGAGTGTTTCAGCAGCACTGCACAAGAAGCAGAAGAGACTCTGTGCATTACACCCTCATGCCCATGTTTTCCAGTGAGAAGAAACTGCACATGGGGTTAGGTTTCTCTCTAAAGACCACGGTTTTAGAAACTTTGTTGGGTTTGTGTTTCCTTCCTTCATTTCTGGAAAGATAACAACACTTTTAAGATGCTTTTTTCCTGTTATTAAGGCCATCTACACAGACAAAAGAACTGGAACCACTAACCCAAAGGAAAGTCTTGAGTGAGAATGGAGTTTGTTTGGCGTTTGTTTGCATGTGGTAAGGCTTGAGTTCCCCCACTGATGCAACCAAAAGTCCAGCAGATGCTGATGTGTTGCAGGGACATTTGTAGGAGGGGACCTTGGTGGAAGTAGTTCCAGCAGATGGCAATGGGATTTTGTCCAGTGGCACACAGGACATGGGACAGGTGAGAAAGACAGTGGGATCAGTGAGTATTTGCTCCTTACCGTGCCAGAACTTTCGCTCAAGTAAGGAGGTTCTTGTTCTATCATTTCAATTCCCACAATTCCAAAAGACCATATGTCCACTTTGGGGCCATATGGTTGACCTGTCACCACTTCAGGCGCCATCCACCAAGGAGTCCCGGTTACCGAGCACTGTCTGCTCTGCTCAGGGGTGAGCTGAGTAGCGAGGCCAAAATCAGCTGAGGAGAAAACAAAATACTGGTTTTATCTGAATTCTGTGCAATTAGGAAAGCAAGCAAAAGAATTCCCCACCAGAAGTTTGAAATTGCTCTGTTGAATCTCCTGGCATTGGCGATTTTAAAAATCCCCCCATGTTTTACACTGCCTCTAGCAGTGGCTTTTGTTCTTGGGAAACTTTAGACTTGTAACTCCCTCATTCTGGAAGGGACCCACACAGAGCAAGGCCACTCTTGACTGCTTGTGGCTCCTTCTACCTCTGTGCACGTTGCAACTGTGCCCTCAGCTCGCAGCAGGGGTCCCTGCACTGCCACCAGCACCATTTTGGGGAGCTGGCAGTCATGCCAAGCAGCCCCACACCCACATCCCTGGAACGCTGCACCTGACCAAGAATATACTGACCCAGTTTGACAGAACCGTCGGTTCTGAGAAGGATGTTGTCACTCTTCACGTCTCGATGGATCACATCGTTTGCATGAAGAAAATCCAGTCCTTGCAGGCACTGAGCAAGAAAACAGAAACAGAAGGGCAAAAATGAGTGATTTGATTTCATCACACAAGAAAGGAAACAAAGAATCTAAAAGATTCCCTCTCCAGGGGAATGGGGAGTAATGGCAGAACAGTAATGGCCACTGAGAGGAAGAGCTTGCTGCTCCAACACTTGCAGAGCAGGACCTTTCTGAGGAAAGGCACGTCAGCTTTTAAAAGAGCAACAGCACCTGCTGTTGTAGGCTGTCCCCTGCCAACCAGCCAGGATGACTCCTGCTGCAGCACATGTGCTCAGAAGCAAAGAGCATTCTGGCTGCACTCCTATCCTTTTTAGCTGAGCACTGAGAGAAACGAGTCTCTCTCTTCTTTCTTTGCTGTTTGTTTCAAATCCTGCCACCAGCACCTTTGCTTTTACAGGCAAGGAATGCAGTGAAGACAGACTCCAGGCAAACATTTAGAGAGGCAAGGTGGAGAACAGCAACTACAAATACAAGAGACAGAGCGAGAATACAACAGCAGGAGATAAGAGTACTGGCACTGAGTACAGGGAGTGCAGGGGCACTGGCAGGCCTTTCACTTGAGATGCTTTTACTTGCCCATAGCATACCAGCAACACAGAAACAAAGCTTGGCACAGGAAACCTCTCCTGTTCTGAGCCCCTGTTTCTCAGACAATCCTGCCCAAGCCCTTGGAAACACAGCTGGGATTGCTGACCTCCCGACTGATGGCTGCCATCTCATCTTCAGACAGGCAGGTCTGGCTGACGATGTCGCTCAGGACACCTCCATCCATGTACTCTATAACCAGCAAGAGTTCCTCGCCCAGAAGGTAGCTGAAAGAAGGAAACAAGCAGGTAGAGATGAACATGCATGGCTATGTTGATTTTTTGCTTCCAGGTTTCTTATTTCCAGCTGCCTTTGTGACAAGGACAGAATCAAAGGAATAGACATTCCCTCTTGGCTGTGCATTATTTGCAATCTGTGCAGTCTCATAGAGAAAGACACATCTGTGAAAAAGGAGATGTCTTTGATGGGCAGCAAATGAAAAGTGTGGTTTAGAAACAGCCCAGATAAAAAACATGTCAGGCATGGTGTTTCTGGAAATAAGCACCTAGTCTTCCTGGCATGCAGAGCAATGGCAAAGAGGGGCAACAATCCAAGGGAAATCCATTTAGGATGGTTCATCTGCACTTAAGAAACTTTAAAAAATCAATCCCAAATAAATGTGGAGGCAGTGAACTTTGAGGCTATTGAGTTAGGAAGATACAGCTGATCCAGGTTTTGAATTTGGAGTAATTATCAAACTAGGTGTGCCAGGGAAGACTCATGCAGACAAGATGCACTCTCTTCTCATCCATTGGAGATGAGTAGAGAAATATGAATAAATAAAAATTAACAACTTTACTTGCTGCCACTGACTAAAGTGGGTTTTGAACCTCTCAAGTTTGCTTTATGTAAACACACATCCATGGGATAAGACCGTGACCTCTCACCTGTCTAAATAATTCACAACATTGGGACTCCTATACCTCTTCATGGTCATTATTTCATTAAAGGTTAGCTCCTTCCTCCTCACTCCTTGAAGATTTATTTTTTTTATTGCCACCTAAAATGACATTGAAAATCAGTAACTTGAGAGGTTGGTGGCACGAGACCACAAGGCACGTGGAGCGGATGATTTTGCAATGACACAGCTGAGCTGTGCCAAACTGCCTTGTGATTAGGCACTGCAGTAATCAGGAACTGACATTCCAACAGCCCATTTCTCTGCTCCCTTGGGAGCCAGTTACAGGGCACGTGGGGGCACTGACATTTGGCCTTGACCACTTGGTAACAGCGGTGTCTCAGTTATCACCCACAAACCTCTGACCGCACTCTCTGCTGCTTTGTTTGGGACTCAGAAGAAGGAATCCATGCCTTAATACTCTGTGGATACATCTTGTGATATGGGCAGGGCTTAGGGCTTTCAGGGACGCCTTGCAGATCTCTCCCTATGTTCAGTTCCCTAGTGCAGCACTGCAGGTGGCTAAGGAACTACCAGTAACTTCCAGATGGATTTGCTGGCAGCCAGAAATGAGAATTCAGGACTCTGAAGCTGCAGCCCCAAAGAGCAGTGAGGTGCTCGCAGGCACCACCTTTGTTTTAGCAGTGGAGAGCGAGTGAGTGCGTCCTTCTCTGAAAGGAACCGCTGCCCTCCATGCCTTCCTTCTGGCAGCTGAGGAGGACAAAGTCCCAAATGTGTTCTGTGGGCTGGCACCAGTCTGTGCTTCTTGTGCCTTTTCAGCACAGCTCTGCCCAAAGCTCCAGCCACAGCTCACACCAGAGGGGAAAGCCCTCGAGTGCAGCAGAGCCTGCAGGGGCTGTTGACATTTACCTCTCCTCCTGTGGCACTGTCAAGTGCTCTGTAAACATCTCCAAAAGTCCTAGAAAAAAAACAGAAGCAGAGAAAGGAGAAACTGTTTAGATCTTGCAGTGAAAGCCAGCCCACACAGGAGATCTCTGCTGGAAGTGTCAAAACCTGCGGGATGCAGGAGGGCTCTGACAGAAGGGAGATGATGCATTTTCCTCTCAAGTGCATGGGCACTGGGCCTGTTCCTGAAGCACTGGGGTTCAATTTCTAAAGGCAGTTTAGTCTTTCCTCTTGGGTTTGACTGTCTAAACAGTGTGGTTCCTATCCTGACCACAGAGTGTTTCCCTCTTCAAACCAGGGGAAAGAATTGTTCCTGGGAACTGTTATCGCACAGCTTTGATAGGGCATAGGTTGCTCTTTCAGGCAAGCAAGTTTCTTCTCTTTTCATTAGTGTGCCAGTATGATTTTGAGACATACAAAAAATGCTAAAGAAATTAACACAGAACTGTCCCACACTTGAGAGACAAGGAGACCTTCCAGGTCCTGTTCCTTGATGCAGGCAAGACCTCGGTAGCAAGGCATCTCTGACAATGCCTTCTGAGCCCACTCACAAATTCTGAGCAGCATTGAGAGATGGGACAACCTATCCCCAGTGTGTGATCATCTTTGCAGCTGGCCTGACTTCACGCTGGATAGACATTCCACCCCAAAAACACCTGGCCCACGGTTGTGCAGGAGTAACTGCTGTTGGACTCACCCGCTGCCAATATAATTCAGATGCGTGTATTTCATCAGGGGATTTTCAGTGGTGTTCACCATTCTCCCTGAGGGAAACAAAATGCAAGATGCTGACTTTAAGGCATAGATCCCAGCTTCCAGGAGATATAAAAGGCAGCCCCAGCGCCTGGAGCTCTGAGCCCTTTGTGGTCGGCTGGGTAACAACAACCACAACCAGGCAGACAGCCCTGCAGCACAGGTGGCCAGCACAGAGACTGATTTGTACAGTCCCTTGAAGAGTTCTCTTGACAGGAAACAAAGCACAGGGACATACAATCCCAGGAGAGGAGGACATCTTCCCCAGCTTCCAGCAGTTTGCCAAAGGAATGCCTTCCCATTTGTAAACCAGAGCAGCTCAAGCTGTAACTGATCCTGACGGGGCTTTCAGCATCAGGACCTTGACCTGTTTATGAGCAGGCTGAGCTCAAAGATGCCTCTCTCCCAGCTAAGGAAGGCTCCAGCCTCTGCAGTCCCTCCAGCCCTCAGGGACAGGGCAGCGACCACAACAAGGCTGGCAAAGCCCCAGCATGAGCACTGACAGGCACTGATGGGAAGAAGCCAGAGTGAGCCTGAGCCCCAGACAAGCTGTTGCCCCCATTCAGGACACAACAGGATGGGCTTTGAGATCAGCCACACTGAGGCACAGATCAGTGCCCTTTTTGTCCCAACAGGTGATGGCAGACACAGAATCCACTGGGCTCTGGTCTCAGCCCCACCAGGTCTCTTATCTGAGAGCACAGCACTGGCAGCTGTTACGGGCAAGAAGCAGATTCATTGGGTTGTGCTGCAGAATCACAAAGGGCTTGATGTGTTTTCCTAGAGACTGATCTGAGCAGGGCCTGGGCCAATGGGTAGGATTCTAACAGTCATGGGAAAGAGTGGGAATCAGGTATGGAAAAGTGCCATGGATCTGAGGGATATACCATGGCTGGGCTGGAGGCTCTGTCCTGAGAAATGCCTGCAGTACAGTTTTATCTGACCACGCCACTTGGATGTGTCTCCTGGACACATCTTGATAAGCATAAAACTAGAAGATTAAATAAAGTTTGTTATCAAAGTCTCTGTTTTTTCTTTGGGGGCACATGGAAAATACCTTGTGCTCTCTATTTGTCCTGTAACCTGATGTTCTTTCAAAGTAGTTCTTATTGACAAAAAGATAGCATTCTCTTCTTGACAAAAAGATAGCATTCTCATGAAAATAAACTGCAGATGTAGTAGTGGTAAGAGGAACAGTCATAAAAATGACATCAGTAAAACGTGGGGTAGAAGGGCTCCTTCAGGATGGAGAAAAACACAACAAAAAACCCCCAGCAAAAATGAACAACACAAAAGCAATCCCACCCCACCCCCCCCAAAAAAAATCCTCAACCAAAAAGACAAAACTCCAATGTCAGTCCATTTCTGTGAAGTTTTTTTGCTGTGATGACTGGTTGGAAGTCAGGAGTCTAAGGAGAATTTAGGAAGCTAAAATTCTCTTCAGTTTGGCCACTAGCACACAGGACTTGCCTAGATCATTCGCTAGGTCACAGCCTTCTGCTGATCCAAGAACAATCCCTGCTTCAGCCTTTAGCAGAGAGGGAAGCTCAGGCAAACCCAAGCAAGTCCCAGGTGCCCTCAGAGGCAGCAGGAACACCCAGAGCTCTCTCGCTGCCTCGGAGCACAGCACTGCCTCTGGGGAGTCCTAAATGGCCCTGTGACACCGAGCTCAGGAGGAGCATTTGGTACAGCTCTGCTGACACCTGCACACAACACACTGTCCCTCAGATAAGAAACACCCCAGACGAACCCAGCAGCTCCAGGTACTCCTCCTCAATCTCCTGTTCCCGGGATGTGCCCGAGCCTGAGTTCCCAGGTTTCACAGAAGGGCTTCCTCGAGGTGATGCTGCTGCGGCAGCAGGTTCAGAGCCCATGATGTGCTGGACCTGGAGCATTTCTGGTGGGCACTGCTCCTGTGCCTCACTCCTAACTTGGGGTCCTTCATTGCCACACATTCCCTGCAAGTCTTCACAGGCTGCCCGGTGAGATGTCAACACTTGCACCTCAAGTCAAACAGAACAAAGCAGTCAGACACTACAGCTTGTCCCTGTCAGCCAGGAGTCATCGACTGTGAGGAAAGGCAAAGAACAGATTGACAGGGGATACAACAGCTTGTTTCAATCCTCCATCTGGGTCACCAAGTTCCACTGTAAAAACACCTCAAGAAAAAAGGAGAGCAGGAACAGGCCAGCAGGAATCAATTTGGATGACTGCTGGCCAAAAGGCCAAAGGACAAGTTTCACTGTCCAGGGCAGATGTTGAGATTCAGCACACCAGGAAATGTCCTTCAGAGGGACTGTGATACACACACTACAGCAGCATGGCACTCAGAGGCATGGCCCCACTCCCTGCTGCTCTGCACTGGAAAGGCAAGAAGGGCAGAAACCACCAGATTGGTGACTGCAGTGGCTGCATCCCTCTTTCACTCACTTGGTTTTGCAGAGACTGACGGAAGCGATTAAGTTTCTCTCTGATGATTTTCATTTCTTCCTCCAGCCGCTTATGCCTTGCCTTGATCATACTGTGAGCTGTCTGAAGCTCTGCATCCAGCTGTTCCTTCATGTTCTCTAACAAACAAAAGAGAGGACATTTCATGAGTGGAGTGGCTGCCACTCTTTCATTCACCTGGTTTTGTTGATCGCCCCTCTGCTGATGGAGATTCTCCTCTTGAATTCTTCCCATGTCTTCCTTGTTCTTTCTCTTCACTGCCATGACGTCACTCTGAGCTTCGGGCAGCTCTGCTTGTGGCTCTGCCTTGATGTTCTGTACACACAAAAGCAGAGCAAGGGACTGAGAGCTGCCATCAGGCTCAGCTTTTTTCCTCTTGCAGTCTCAAAATCACATTTTTTCAGCCCCTTCATTCTGCTTCCCTCCCCACATCTGCCTCCATTGCAAACATCCTGTCCCAGGGCTGATCTCTGCAGATTGCAAGGCTCTGTGTATTACTGCGACCTGCGTGGGTCGCAGTTGGTGAGAGAGAGACGGTGAATCTTGTATCTTGAATCAGAAGGCTGAATTTATTAAGATATGATATAATACATTATAGTTATACTAAAAAGAATATAAAGAGAGGTTTGCAGAGCTGCTAGCTAAGCTTAGAAGAGATAGAAAAGAAACCCACAACAAAGTTGTGGCCAAGGACTCAGTCCCCTGGCTTGAACTGATGATTGGCTCTTAATTATAAACATAGAAAATGAGCCAATCAAGGTGAATCCTATTGCATTCCACAGCAGCTGATAATAATTGTTTACCTTCTCTTCGGGGGCCTCTGGCTCCCGAAGACACAGAAATGTGAAATAAAGGATTTCTGTGGAGAAATGTCTGCGACATCTCACCTTTCTAAATTGTATAAAAATAAAAGAAAAATGCTGATGTGGAATGAACAGGAAATTCCTTCACCTATAAAATACAGAATACTAACAATTCACTAAAACAATCCTACAATATAAGAAAATTGCAAGAAACAATGCAAAGAGAATTCAAGTCCATGCAGCTGAGTTTCAGGAACAGTCCATCAGCTGAAATTGTTTCTTTTGGACATCTGAGAGTCCTTAGAGTCCTTTTTGTCCTGAAACAGCATAACACAATTTTAAACAATTTGAAACAATTTGAACAATTTTTAGAATGTCCTTTTCTGGCCCTTCAGTGCTTCAGCACTTCAGAGCTTCTGCCCACCTATTTTCAATCTTTTTTATTTAATTTTTTTTTTTTTTTTTTTTTTTTTTTTTTGATCAAAAAGCAAAAGAGCAGCATCCGAGCAGAGCAATGCCAGAGAAGGAAAGGCCCTGGGGGCCCTGGCCCATACTGGACCAGGAACCCCAAAACTGGCTCACACAGGGGGACCCGGACCGGTAGGACAAACCAGAACCCCTAGAAACACAAGGAGGCCAAATGATGGCCCTGGCCCAGGAACCTCCTGAGCCCAGCATCCCAGGCCAAACCCATAAGGCAGGTTCTGCATTCCCGCGGGCCTGAACCTTGCTGCTAGCACAATGGCAGCACGGGTAGTGAGACGCTTCCTTTCCCCTAAACCACTGAGGCATGCCAGCAGCAGGGAAATAGAAGCTGCCCCGAGAATCTTCATCTCGGGTCTGGGAATGTTTGTTTCCCACAGCATCACGGCACCACCCCCACTGGGCTGGGGACCAAAGGCAAAACCTTCGGGAGCCCCCTCCCCCTCGCCGCTAGGGCACAAGAGAGGCGGCGGCCTCCATGGGACAATCCCCGAAAAACCACCCCCCAAACCACCGAGCTTGAAAGCCGGCAGCCGGACTGCCACAAGAGTGAGCTGGCGGGCAGCCCCTGCTCCACTGAAGGAGAGACCAGCCTCCAGGGCGGCTGCTGGGACATCCGGTGGAAGCAGCGGGGACGGAGCCGGAACCGGGGAGGGAACTGCGCTGATCGTGGGATCAGCTGCGGGCTGCTCCGAGAGTCCCGCGGGCTCAACTCCGTTTTCTGCTGCTGACTCTGGGGTCCGCTGCGGAGGCGGCGGGGACACGCGGGAACACGCTGTTGCTGCGTCCCTGGGCTCTGAAAGCAGCGGCAGGCACGGCACGGGCACCAGCGGAGCTGGGAGGAGCGCTGGAGCGTCGCTGTTGCTTAGCAACAGGTCAATTGCTGAAGGCGCTGTCTCTTCGGCCTTCTCCGACACAGGCTCTGGCGGGGGCAGGGAGGCCGGTGCAACCGCGGGCGGGACCTCCTGGAGAGGCGGAGACGGGATCTCCTGGAGTGACGGCTCTAGCAGGGCCATGGAGGAGACCTCGGAGACCGATGCCGCCCCTATGTCTGAAGGCGGAGTCTGAGAGGCCGGCGCTGGCTTGAGCGGCCGCTCCCATCCCCCCGGAGAGAGAGAACGGGGGGAAGGAGAACACTCCATCTGAGCATGCTCCGGAGCAAGAGTAAAAAAAACTTCTTCGCGCCGCGAAGTTTCGGCCCCCCCCGCCGCGAAGCAGGGGGGGGAAAAAAACCCAAAGTCGTCACCCACCGGGTCTTCTGCCAAAGGCGGTGGAAACGGAGCCTGGCCATAACAGTTAGAAATCCATTGAAAACAAGCTGCTCTGCGCTTCAGGACTGGGAAAAGCTTTATAAATGCTGGGTAGATGGAAGGCAAGACACGTCCCTCCAGGTAGACGCACTGGATAATCGAGTCCATGCACTCCCAGACAAAAACATCCAAAGCATACAGAATATCAGCAAAGAACCCAAAAAGCTTTGCCCATCTAAAGAACCCATAGATATCTGTTTTTGACAAAAAGCAACCATCTTCTCTGCACCACTATTTCCAGAGGGCTATGAGATTTTCCTCTGAAGGGGAGAATTGAATCTCTTCTGGCAAGGCATATGTTTGCCATACGAACAGCCACAAGCTACGAAGGGCTGGTTCATCAGGGATAGAAAAGTGAACAGTACCTTCTGAAAGAGTCCAGCTTGCTCTGGCCAGCTCCACAGGTCTGCTGCTCTTTTCCATCATCTTTCCTGATGGTTTTCCAGAAGAAGATTCTGTTGTGGTCAGCCTTGGCTGTGAACTCTGTCCAAATCTTCAGTTCTTTGGCTCCTGGCTTGAATCCACTTCCTGATCACTTCAGAGCAACCATCAAATGCTACACATACAGGATTTTTACCCAGTGCAGCAATTTTGCTCCTCTGGTCTTATCAGATTAATTTTTGCTCTGACACGAGGGGTCACCAGATATTACTGCGACCTGCGTGGGTCGCAGTTGGTGAGAGAGAGACGGTGAATCTTGTATCTTGAATCAGAAGGCTGAATTTATTAATATACGATATAATACATTATAGTTATACTAAAAAGAATATAAAGAGAGGTTTGCAGAGCTGCTAGCTAAGCTAAGAAGAGATAGAAAAGAAACCCACAACAAAGTTGTGGCCAAGGACTCAGTCCCCTGGCTTGAACTGATGATTGGCTCTTAATTATAAACATAGAAAATGAGCCAATCAAGGTGAATCCTATTGCATTCCACAGCAGCTGATAATAATTGTTTACCTTCTCTTCGGGGGCCTCTGGCTCCCGAAGACACAGAAATGTGAAATAAAGGATTTCTGTGGAGAAATGTCTGCGACATCTGTGCTTCCATTGCCTGTGGCACTCCTGGCCTCCTCAGTCCCAAGAGCTCTGGTTTATGCCCCTCTTCCTGCCCTTCCCTCTGTGCCCTGGCCAGTCAGGCTTACCTGGCCATTCTCCTGTGGCTCTTCCACCTGCTGCCTGAGCTGCTCTTCCTGCCCTCGGGCAGGGAACAGCTCTCCCTGAGTCTGGCATGGCAGCTCAGATGAGGCAGTGTGCTCCTGCTCTTTCTCTAGAAGCACCTGCACAGAAAGCAAGAGAAGATGGGTTTCAACTTCCCATACGCCCTTTGTGGGCCCAGACTCACAGACTGCCTGGCTCACATGTTCCCAAAGCACTGTGCTGCTGCTCTCCTGGGTCGTTCTCTGCCCGAGGGGAGGCACAGATTCCAAAGTGACCCTGGCCCTACAATCAGGGGCCATCTGGGACTGAAGCTCCAGCAGCCTCTCAGGCAGCTGACAGGGAAGGGGTGGCATTTCTCAAGGGTCTGGTGAGGGCCTCCCTCTGCTTCTGTCGTGTCCTGTTTGTCTTTCAGTAGTGACTGACACCCCGCCCTGTCCCACAGCTCCATCCTGGCTCTGCAGGGGCTTCCTGGGTGAGCTCACTCCTTGTGAGAGACACTTCTGGAGTTCATGTTCTCTTCAGGCCTGCACCAGCATTCCTCCTTCCTGACATCCACACTCTTGTTAGAAAACCGGGTCATTCAGGAGATAAGGATGCATGCAAAGATCTCTGATGGAAGTCAGAGAACCTCTATGGCCATCTCAGTATATGGAGGAGGACCAAGGTGTTTCTTCTCCCTCTTTTGTCAGCGGAGAATTCTGACCAGCAGTAACAGAGTTTCTCATAAGACCCCATTAACGAATGCACTTACACAGCCCTGGGGATGCCAGTGAAGGAAACCATGTGTCATGTATGGCATGGCATGTATGACCAGAGTCACCAAAGACCACCTAAACATGGAATTGTTCCACCTCTCTAGGAGAGGCAGAAGTTTAAAGAATTAACTGGAGACTCCAGGGCACAAGAGGCTGGATGAGGAAAACCGCACTGAAGGAAAAAATCACCATCTCTGGAGGGGGAAACATCTCTGCCTACTCAGAATCGGTCAAGGGATCATGTCTGTAATCCTCTCCAGAAAGGGATGGTTTAGGTCACCTTTGCACCTCCAATTGCCTTGGACCAGAGCCAGGAAGATTCAATTATGTAAATGCTACATAGTTGGTTAGTTAGTTAGTCAGTTAGTTAGTTAGTTAGTTAGGTAGTTAGTTAGTTAGTTAGCTAGCTAGCTAGATAGATAGATAGATAGATAGATAGATAGATAGACAGATCTTAGTACTGAAATCTCCCTTTACTGTCCTTTCTGTCGCTACACACATCAGCACTCGGCAGCAGTGCCCCAATTAGCAGCCATCCTGAACTTGCTCTCCTGTTGCTTCAGTAACCCACACTCTTGGGGAATCTGGAGCATGTAGGTCCTTATGGAATGCAATCAGACCCAGAGCATTGCACTGGGAACGGCTCTCTTTGTGCATCTGTGCTCGGGCAAGTTCTTTGCTTGGACTCGCCCACACTCATGGTGCTGAAGTGGCTGGAATCAGAAATGCAGCCCAGCCCCTCCCAGCTCCTCTAATCTCTGAGCACCAGCTGGAATGCAAGGGCATTGATTTCCTACTCAGTTCCCAAACACAACACACACTGATTCCCTGGGCAGCCAAAAGACATGGGAGACGTTAACCTGAAAGTTTCTGCCAGTGCTGGAAAAAGGCCAGGAAAGATTGAGAAAAAGCTCCCTGGAGAAGGAGAAATTACACAAGGCTTCTCCTTCTAGCAAACAAACAAACAAACAAATAAACAAAATATGAAAGTGTTATCCACACCATTGTCTAAAGCACTTGGATGCAGTGAAGGGATGTTTGGCAGGGAAACAGCCCTCGTGCTGAGCATTGGCTCTATGGATCCAAGGCAGGGATCTATGGAAGTCTGCCTGAAGGTCCCTCATGAGCCCCCATTGTCCAGGCTGAAGCTCCCTCAGCACCTCCTCCCTGGCCTTGTGCTGCACCCCTTGCCCAGCTCCCCTGTCCCTCTGTGCCCACGCTGCAGCCCCTCCATGACTTTCGGCTTCCCAGGGCCCACAGCTGCACACAGCACTCCAGCTGTGGCTGCAGCGCTGCCCAGCACAGGGCCACGCTCCCTGCCCTGCTCCTGCTGCCCCACTGCTGCTGGCACAGCCACCGTGCCCTTGGCCTTCTTGGCCCCCTGGCCCCACGCTGCCTCATCTCCAGCTGCTCACGGCCGCCAGCCCTGCGTCCTTTGGGCCCACGCAGCTCCCCAGCCACAAAGGTGCCCATTGCACTTCAGATACAGCAGGCACCATTGCAAGATGGCCTTCCTGTTCTACCACCTCATGTTCCAAGTAGATATCATAAAGTTTGATAGGAATAGGATTCTAAGTCCCTCTCTTTAAATTACAATGATCCAATTCAACTGTACAGGAAATTTCTCTTAATTAAATTTTCCCTATCTGCTGTCTGCAAGCATTGTTCTCTTTTCAAAACTAGGTTTTTAGTTCTTCAAACTCTGAGAAGGAAATTTAAAAATATCTATCTCTGCCGTTATTATTTTTGTTACAGGCATGAATATGGTATTTCTTTCGGCGGCCCTCTACAGTCTATTGCTACTGGCCAAGCTCACATCTTCCTCTACAATTCTTAAACACCAGGAACATGAAATGTTCCTTTCTCACTCACCTCAGGATCTTCAGCACTGCTGAATACACGCTTCAGGTGACCTGTAGTGGGAAGGGAAAATGAACCAGACGCTGTGAGAAAACTGCCTGGGCTGCTGAATCCCACAGAACAAGTCATCCCAGAGATGATTTCCCATTTCACAACATCCCTCCAAGAGACACATCTCATTCACACAGCCAGCAAGAGATCAGGACAATATTCTTGGTTGTGCCTACACTTTGGCCTGTTTAGCCAGGAAATGAATACAAATATGATCAAGCAAATGCAAAGTGTTTTTAACACTCAATGCTCCTGTTCTACCAAACACATAAAACAGCTTCTGAAATCTTCTCCTTCAGGTACTCTTTTTTTTTCACTCAGTGTCATGCACTAATTCTGATTAACTTGCAGGAAACCGTTGCCCAGAAAAGCTTCCCCAAAATCCCCCCAGTTCTATTGTGGAAAAACACAGCAGCACTTCCTTTCAAAGGGAACAACTATTTTAGCACTCAGTAAAAGGTCAAGTTAGTCAAATCCTTTCATGACAAAATTGAAAAAGAAAGAAGCTTTCTCTGAATTCTGGGAACAACTGCAGAGTTTTTGGAAGGCCTTAAAGAAGGTCTGCCAGTCTACATTTTCAAAGGTGTCTTGCTTCTCCCAGCAACCTGAGGAAATGACAGACTCTGCTGCCACAGACTCTCCCGTGCAGGGAACGGAAGCCCTGCAGGTTCCCCTGCAAATGCTGCCCCTGTGGCTACAGACACCCCCTTTTGGCTGAACCTCTTGACAGGAGCTTTACCAAAGCAGAGGCATCCTAATGCTCTTTCTCTTTCAAAATCAGAAACTCAGCCCCCAAGAAAGAGCAGGAAGACATACAAAAGCCAGGTTAGGATACACCCTACCCTAAGCAGAAGGGAAGCCTCTACTTACGTGCGAAATTCGTGAAATAATAAATGGAATAAGTAATGCTATATGCAGCAAAAGCTGCAGTGGCCAGATGGTTAATTATTGGCATTTCTGCAATAATTCTAAAAGCTAAAAATACAAGCCTTTTGTCAGTGGGCAGCTGCCTACTGACAGATGCTTTGACCAGGAAGGTTCTCCTGATCTGAGCAAGGCCTAGGGCTGCTCTGACACTCAGGCCTTCCGTGCACCAAGGCAACCTTCTGATGCCACTATGACAACGGGGCAACCATGCCCTGACATCACAAAGGGACAGCTCTGTGTTGGTCTGTGAGTTTATGCAAAGCAATAACCAACCTTCCCTACAGAAAATACAAAAGAGCCTGGGAAATTCTCATCTGTCAAAAAGCAGCAAAAATTCCCCTCATGGGCCAAACCCTGTTGTTCAGGGGATCCAAGAGGAACTCCAGGAGTGCCCCAAGAACCTACAGCCTGTACCCCAACTGAGCACTCACATGGGATACAAGCAAAGGAAACCAGACCAAGAAAATGGCCCACAGCATTGCACGTGTGAGAAATGACTTTCACTTTTAAAATTTTAAAGGTTTAGTAAACCTTAACAAAGGACTGAATAAGGACAAGTTGCAGCATTGGGAGTCTCTGTGACTAGCAGCCACGTGCTCATCTACAAAAAGGATGCTCTGCCTTTTATACCCTCAGCCCCTCCAAAAGTTTTGTCAGTCAACTCTTTCTCTGCTGTCCATTGGTGGAGATTACTTTCCTGCATCCCGACTGGAGGTCAGGTGTTGTTACACCCTGCCTGCTGGTCACAAGCCAGCCCTCCCCAAATGCCCTGATTACCAAGGCTGTTACAAGGGGACGGGAAAGAGGACTATGGGAGGATATATTACAATATAATCACTACTCATTTGAACATCCACATAACATCTGCTTCTTAATTGTCAGACCCAACCATTGCCTTACTCGTCCAGAACACACAAAACCAGGAGAGAAGCCACTGTTGGCATCACAGCTGAAATGTTTCCTAACAAATCTCCCCACATATTTGCACCTTTATTGGACATGCCCAGGGCTCCGGTGCGTGTACATCTCTGCCTCTCTTCCCCTTTGGCAGCAGTCGAACTGGCAGCATCTGCCCGCCAGCAGCAGCTGCTCCCAGCTGGGAACGCCACTGGCGGTGCTGATTTCCAGAGGCTTCTGTGTGCCAGGGGAAGCCAAGGCAGGAGCGGGTTGAACGGCGCTGGCGCTGCTGCTGCTCTGTGCCAGAGAGCCCCGGCTGGGCAGGGCACGGTGCCCACTGCGCTGCGGGCTCCTTCTCCTGCCACAGCTGGGCACACCTGGCAACAAGGCATGACAACCTGTGGGCAAGCCAAGGGGTTTCTGGGGCTGCACTGCTCTGCACACACCCAGGACACCTGCAGCACACAATTTTAACCCTCAAACTGGTAAACAAAAGGGAAACAGCTGGAAAAGATTTCATTTTCACCATTCTTACCTGCTCAACAGAAGTCTTCAAAATGAACGTTACCAAGCAGGGCCCAATCCCTGCTGCCAGCTCAGGGTTAGAAGAGAGGCAATCCTTGATCTCAGCATTGGGTGTGTGGGGAATCACTTCCCTAACACGTGCACACCCAGCAATCTCACTTACTAGTTTGTATCCATGGATCTAAGACATATTCAATACTTTGCTGAAACTCACAGGCTAAATATTCCCCCAAATTATTTGATTTACTGATTGATACCTATTGACTTCTTGATACTTAAATCACTTCTCCGAATTTACTGACAAGAGAATAGGAGTGTCCTGTAGGTCCCTACTGGTCATTGTCCCAGGTTCAGGAGGAGACCCATGCAGAAAATAACCCAGGACAAAACTGGGCTTGCAAAGCAAATTCATTCTATTTGTTGCAGTAGCAAATAATACATACCAAGCCCTGGATTCCTAAAAATCTGCTGAGCAGGAGAAGGAGGTGGAGCATGGTGCTCGGCAGCAGGGGCAGGTAGGCAGTGCACTTTCAGGACATCCCCCAGAGCAAAATCACGTGCATCTCATCCTTCTCACCCTGCCAGCTCAGAACCAGGCCTGGGATCTCCTGCTCAGGAGTGGAATTTCCCAGTTACAGCATCAGCTCAAACATGGCTGGTGTGTGAGATGAGGCCATGAATCCGGGATTTAAAAGAACTGGAAGAGTTAAAATTTTAGCAAGATTTAGTTAGGGGGAAAGAGTATAGCAAGAAGAGTAGAAATAATAAGGGATAATTAATTTTTATCAGATAAGGTAGTTAAGGCTAGGGTAATATATCACTTGCCTGTCTTTACTATGTTTAAAGAAGCGGGATGGGATGCGGATTTCTTTGGGACAAAGAAGAGGACTGTAGCCTGCACCTGGGCCCCGAAACTACAACTATAGCCAAGGGGTGTGAAAGCCTGCCTACAGATCATAAGGAAAGAGGTCAAATTGAGGAAGACATCTTGGCCTTCATCAGAAGGAGACCATTCCCCACTTTAAAACCCACCAACCCATTTGAAGTGAAAGACTGCAGAAATGTGAAGGAACTTTGGACTCAATTATAATACATTTTAATTCAAAGGAGGGTAGGCAGTGTTATCTAATGAATATGTGTTAGGTTTTTTGAGATTTATATGAATGTGTAAGATATTTTAGATAAGTAGAGATGAGAGAGAGAGCCAGTGATTCTTCACACATGTCTTTAGGAGACAACTCCTCGTGTGCCTGGCTGTAATAAACACACCACCTCCTACCTTTAACTGTGGGGAGTTCTATTCCACACCTCATTTGGTGACCGCAGCAGGAACGCTTCCCTGCTCCAGTATTACAGCGACCTGAGTGGGTCGCTGGTGGTGAGAGAGAGACGGTGAATCTTGTTTCTTGAATCAGAAGGCTTGATTTATTAATATATGATATAATACATTATAGTTATACTAAAAAGAATATAGAGAGAGGTTTGCAGAGCTGCTAGCTAAGCTAAGAATAGATAGAAAAGAACCCACAACAAAGTTGTGGCCAAGGACTCAGTGCCCTGGCTTGAACTGATGATTGGCTCTTAATTATAAACATAGAAAATGAGCCAATCAAGGTGAATCCTATTGCATTCCACAGCAGCTGATAATAATTGTTTACCTTCTCTTTGGGGGCCTCTGGCTCCCGAAGACGCAGAAATCTGAAAGAAAGGATTTCTGTGAAGAAATGTCTGCGACACTCCAGTGAGAACATCCGGGCTCTCGACGTCTCTGGGCTCTGGACGTCTCTGGGCGCTGCCAGGACATTCCTTTCCTGGAGGCACCTCCGCTCTCGGCTGCTCCTCGTGGGGGACAGACAAGACTGCTGGCACTGTGGAGAAAGGAACGTTTAACTCTGTATAAAGTAACCCGTAAGGCGTATGCAGGGGAAGGGCTGTTCACAAGTCACACAGAGATGTCCTGTGCACAACGTACGCCTGTGCAGTTTGGGCTTGGGTCTGGCTGATGGCAGAAAGGATTTGCTGTGTCAATAAGGACCTGCTAGGAATTCTGGGGGTGAATTGAGCAAAGCCTGTTTTGTTGCTGCTGTTTTTCCTGTGGGTTGTAATTGTGGTTGTATTTTCAGTGTGTGAATGTTTGAGGAAAATGATGTGGGTGGATGCCGATGTGGTGTATGGTGTGTGTTGTGTTGAGAAGAGTGAGCTCTCTGTCCCCTCATAAAGAGATATTCCCTTCCCGGTGAGCCTGTGTGTGTGGACTTTCTAGTTGCAGGGGTTGGTGCTCCCTGTGACACCTGGTGCTTGGGTATACAGGGGGGTTGAGTGGTTTTTCTCCCACATTGTGGTCATTTGGGACTGCATGGTTGTGTTTGGGGAGATTTCAGGATTTTGTTTGCAACAAGTGCAGCAATTTATGCAGAAAACTACAGTGTGGTGATTTATTATGCTGAACTATGGCAGTTCCTTTCTACTGCCCCCCTCTCTGAGCATTTACAGTCTCCTGCCACGAGGAGGACACTCTCTTGCCTCCCCTGGACATCCTCTTTCCTTTCCTGGACACTCCCTTTCTCTCCTGGCGCTGTTCTCCATTAAAGCTGTGGGACTTTGGTCCCGGGAAGAGAGAGCGCCTCTCGTCTTTTGCTTTTGTCCTTGTCAGTGTCACTGGGCCCAGAGCTCGCCAAACTGATCCCCCACAAGATGAAAACTGACAAATGGTCCCATATACACAGCTCAAAAATTGGCCACATTTTTGACGGACTGGGGTGTTCGCCACATTTTGGAATTCCCTATTCCCACACAGGTCAGGCAATTGTTGAAAGGACGCACCACACTCTAAAACCATTCTACATCAAGAAAACGGGGAGTGGCCCAAGCAACACCCCAGATGAGGTTGAGCAAAGCTTTATATGTCTTTATGTTTTTAATAGCTCATTTGCAGGAACTAATCCTCCAATTATTAGGCACTTTTCAAACAGCACACAGGAAAAATTGAAAGAAAATCCTTCAGTTTTGATCAGAAACCTTGAGTTAGGACAAACTGAAGGACCATTTTCACTAATCACTTGGGGCAAAGGGTATGCTTGTATTTGCACAGAGGCTGGACCTAAGTGGATCCTGGTGAAGGATGTGAAACTGTCTCATACACAAGAGCACACCGACAATTCCACCAGCAGGGAAATGAGCACACAGACATGAGCCGCACGGAGAAGCTACAGTGCATGCCAGACGTTCCCCGTTCAACCTGTGAAAGCTACAATTCTGGAGTTTGATGTTGATTTTTGGACTGGGAAAATGGTTTGTATCATAGAGCTCTTTCAGCAAAAGCGTGGTGTCCATTGTGTTCCAAAGAATTCTAAGATATCCAAATTTGTAAAAATTGAAGGTTAGAGGGACAGTTTAGTGCCCTGTAGTTAGCCAGTCCCTGAACAAGCGCTAAAAGATTTGCTTGAGAACTGAAATAGATGGGGAAGCTTTTGCCAAAAAACAGCTGAACAGGAACATGGAGCTTGATCAAATGATATACTGGCACTTGTTGGTTTTGCTTGCTTGCTTTGGCATGCATACGTGCCTGTAGATCAACCTTGCCTTGCTTTAGCCAAGTCAGCAGGCTCAGACACCATGTGTTTGACCCATTTCAGCCCAGACAAATCCTTTGCAACCCGTCTGGTCGGTGTGTCTGTGCCAGCCAAGGAGCAGCCAATACCCAGTCGTGACAAATATTGGTGTGAGGCTGCCAACGAGACCAATCCCATAACCAGCTGACATCACTGGGCCCCTGATCTTCTTAAAGCACCTTCTGAACCTCAAGAATTGGAATCTTGGTTCATTGGTGATGGAATTTTGTGCTGAGTTTCAGTACCAGGGAGATCCACAGTTGAATGTTACTCCCCATCATCCTGAGGACAGATACTCCAGTTTGTGGTGCAATTGTACTACCCCAGGGCCCCCTAAGGGTGAAACTGCTGACGGGTAGATGACCTAGATGAGTCCTCAAGCCAATTAGCAACAGAATATTGGCTCATTTGTGGAGATAGAGCCTGGCAGGACATTCCCTCAAAAATTAAAGGTGGCCCATGTAGCATCAGACAACTCACTGTGATAGCACCTATCGTTAAAAAAGCCATCAAGAGAAAACACAGAGAAAAAATATTTGCCCATCATTATAAAGAAAACTGTAACAGCAATTTCAGACCCTAGGGCCCTGCAAAATGAGGTACATTGAATTTATTTCTACATCAACTTGCTTTGGGTAAGGCATTGAAACCATTACACCGATTGGGGTGTTGGCTGAAGAAAGAAGACAGTGCTACTTCCATTGCAATTAGTGACATGAGGACTGATGTTAGTGCTGTCAGACATGCAACCTTACAGAACAGAGCAGCAACTGATTTCCTTAGCAGCCATTCCATGTGTTCAGTGTCACCCCCATGTTCAACACTGTCACTGTCAGCTTTGACAGCTTTTGGACTGTGTTTGAGAAGTCAATTTTTTCTGACTGTTGAAGGGCGTTGGGGCCCAGAGTTCTTGTCAGTAACAAGGGATTAAGCGTGTGAGCCATGGAGTTGTTGGACCAGATGTTTTGTGTAAGTGGTGAGAAGGGTTTCTTCCTTTCTGTTTCTCTTTCAAGGGGAATATTAATGTTGCCCCTGAGTCCTCAGGAGGGGAGCCTGTAGACAGAGCTGCAGCAGAGGGAGCTTTGCCTGGCACTGAGAGCTGTGGGAACAATCCCCAGGAGCCCGAGGGGCCTGGTAAGGACAGAGCCCCCACTGGTTTAGACAGGTGTCAGATGGCTGCTCTGAGCCTGCCTCTGGCAGCGAGGGAGATGAGAAGGGTTGAGTTCCTGTCTGCAACCTTGGTGCTTCCTGGTGCCTTGAGTTCAAATCCTGCATTGGCACAACCTGCCTGAGCCCTGCCCTCCACGCTTCTCCAGAGGCTCTAACACTGAGTCCTCTGAGGGAATCCACAAAATTAGAGAGTTTTGGGAAAGCTGCAAAAGGCAGGTCTCAGATACAGCAGAACTGTGATTAGAGCCAAGCAGCAGCCGTGAGATAGGTCAGCAGAAAAATTATTTAAACTGCAGAAAAACAAGGACAAATAGAACAATGGTCTGTGTATTAACGCTGGTCTAGAATAAATCTCCAAGCTACAGAAAAGTTTATCTAGCAAGATATTGGGAAGGTTGAAGCTTAATAATGGAGCTCAGTGCATTGTGTTTTAAGGCTTACTAGTAGGTATTGTCTTCGAAATAAACCAGCACTGTTTTAACCAAAAGTACCTGTGCTTATAGTGATTGGATAGAACTACTGTCAATATGCTTTTGCTTTGTGCGATTGGTCTTATAAAAAAAATTTAATGGTCTTAAAAAAAAACTTATAAAGTAAGTTTTAACATTCAGTTCTTTGTCTGATTGTCAGGAGTTTAGTTCAAGCATGGCTTAAAGAAAAAGGCCATGAAGCCATGCAATTGAGAGAAAAGTAAAAGGTAGTTGTGAAGCAGTTCCAAAAGCAGTTCCCAGCCTGATTACTATAAACAATTAGACTTTCTCAGGCATCACTTTATAAACAATAAGGTTCTCAGGCAGTCTTCCCATAACAAGCAAAATGCCCTCTCTGGGAAAAGATGGCACCCTAGGAACAGATATGGAAGTTTTGGGAACCTTTCATATGACAGTGGGAACACTGGTTTTATTTTGTGTAAACAATCAACGGTATTGTAAAACAAAAGGAGTGGTTAGAGTTTTCTCTGTTAGCCTATCATAAACCTGAATTTTGGAATATGCATGAAGTTCGTTAACAGTATTATTTAAACTGGCTGATCGATCAATAAACTTGAGTTCGATGCATTATAGAATGGTCGTTCTCCCCTCACTTCAACAAATGGTGACACCCGGACGTGATAGCGGACACCACGACGATTGTGAACACCATGGGGATTGCGAACACCACGAGAAGTGAGGACTGGTTCAGGCTCCGAAGCAGCCGGAGCGGCAAATAAGCGCGAAACCAAAGCGGAGGAAAAAAGCCGCCAATACGAGCCGTGCCCTGGCACCCATATAGATGGGACCAGCGATACGTGTGGCCGAAGCCTGGAAAACGCTGCTAGGTGAAAGTGCGCACTTAAAAGAGGTATGGAAAGGCAAGCCGCATATGAACTTTTTATTACGTTTTTGCAAAAAAGGCAAATTAAGGGTATAGACTTACGGAAGGAATTGCAAGGTCTTTTGGCTTATGGTTTGGAACGGGGAATCTTTGTGAATCCCCACACAGTTTACGAGTTAACGGAATTGCGTGAATTTGGTGATTTATTGTCAGAGGCTGTTTTAGAGAGTGGTAAAACTGCCAAGAAGCTAAGCAAGCCATGGCAAGTGATGTATGATGCACTGTTTTACTATCTGAGTGCAAGACAGTGGCCGCAGCTCGTGGAGCCTGCAGCGCTGTGCTACTCCGAACTCGGCACAGGCGCTCCGCCATGGCGAGCAGCCGCGGCGAGCGACCGCCTGAAATGCTGCGCTGTAGTGGCGGGAGCGGAGGCAGCGGCGGGGAGAGCGGAGCCGCCGCCGCGGAAGCTGAGCCGCGCCGCCCTGGGAGAGAGTGAAGCCGCCGCGGGGGGAGCCGCCACGGGTGCAGCGGTGCCTGCAGCGGAGTCAGCCTGCCGGCGAGTAAACAAAGAATCCAGCGCGGGAGAGGGTTTTTGCCCGCTCCGACACAGGCGCCACGGGACTGGAGCACTTTTTGCAGCAGGAGTGTTTCTCCCTCCCCCCACAGCCGGCAAAAGCTTCAGTTTAGGACCTAACAGCCTAATGGATGTAACTTTTGTCAACAAAAGGAAAAGTTCCCTGTTGAAATTAAGAAACAAGTGATGGTAAACAAGGAAAGTTAAAGGCACTTTTGTTCTTCCTGGCAGAGACTGAAACAGGAATCAGCGTACTGTATGCATGGGTCAAATTTCGGCCGGTTTGGCTCGGCATTGGTTGTGCTGTCTTGAAATCACCTGTATTGACATAGACTTTAACATCAGAAGCCCAGATGGCTCAGTCAGTGGAACATCAGACTCTAGAATTATATTTTGAAAAGTTTAAAAATGTTAAGATATGTTAGACTGATTGTATGAGTGAGATGTTGTGAGTGTGCTTTTTGATATAGAAATGCTATAGCAAACACGTGAACAAAGTTATTTTAGCTTAATATTTTAGAATCAGGCCTGTAAGTAAGTTATAGTAAATGCTATATTTTATGTCTATAGTAAGTTTTATCTGTTATTAAGTAGTTTAAGTAAATTAAAAGCTAAATACTATTAAG
The DNA here is from genome assembly GCF_027579445.1 of Ammospiza nelsoni. NCBI lineage: Eukaryota > Metazoa > Chordata > Aves > Passeriformes > Passerellidae > Ammospiza > Ammospiza nelsoni. The sequence goes on along the minus strand of NC_080661.1, from coordinate 1,060,876 downwards.
GTTAAGTTTGTTAAGTTTATTTTCTGTTAAGTTTGAGGTCTGTTAAGGTTAAATCATATTAGGTTTAAGATAAGTTAGATTCTGTTAAGTTTGATCTTACATTATTTACAAATAAGGCTGTTATTTAAAATCAGTTAAGTTTTGTTATAGTTTTGTTAGAATTAAGAGATTTTACATGTAAGTTCTGTTGATTTAAAATTCTATTAAGTTTAAGTAAAGATAAGTTTAAGTAATGTTAAGTTCTATTAAGTTTAAATATTTTAAGTTTAAGTATTTTAAGTATAAGTGCTATTAAGTTTAAGTGATGTTAGATAGATTTATGCTTTTACGATAGGCGTTTGTTTTATGACTTGTGTTCAAAGTGTTGTTGTGAACATCAGAGAAACCTTGCTAGCTGAAAATACTATTTAGTTATTAGAATTGCCTATTCTTATGTTGCAAAGAGTGTAGCACAGTTAGCCCATAGAATTTTGAAGCCAGTTAAGTTCTGTTAATTTGAAAATAAGTCTGCTAAGTTAAGTATTTTAAGTGCTTCAAGTGCATACTACTTTCTCACCACTCCAAATCAACAAAGGACTGAGAATCACCCAGCTGATGCCATTTCGGCCAAATGACTAAGGGATTACAGACTGTAAAACTGATTTTGAACTTTTCTGGGAGGCCCAGGGAAGGGGTGGATGTGAAAATCTCAAGGACAGAAAGGATCGTTTTCAGACTTGCCATTCACCTTCTCTCCAGGTTCGCATGAATGAAAGCAGCTAACAGCTTTCTTTTCTTAGTCCAATTACCACCTACCGTGCAATGCCTGATAAGGCCGGACATTGTGGCTCAGCTGGGGGTGGTTTTAACCCTTTGGGATAAAACGCCGTTGCCGGATGACCAGGGAACTGATTGACATTACTGAATCATTATCATCTTTCCATATAAAAGGACCGGCAAAAGAGAGCTGTCTTGAATGTCACAGCCCAAATTGTGCTGCTTGGGTTGCGCTGTGTTGTGGGGGTTGTGACAGGACCTTTTGGGTGGATCAGTTGTCACTTTTTCATTTATGGTGTAATACCTGTAATTATAGACATACTTTGGAACATAATTGGGAGTGGGCATTATGGAATGAAACAGGACTAAACACTGCCTCAGCTTTAGATCTTTATGAATCACATGAGCAGAAAATCTTGGTTTATTATCGGTGGGAGGTACAGTGTATTTTGAAAAGGGTTAAAGTTCAAAGTGCATCATATATAACCTCTGTAAGGTGTAGAAAACTGGTGCCTTTAACACAACATTCTGTTGTAGGGCCTATAAAAGGAGATCCCAATCAGGCATTAGACAATTGCATTAGAAGGTTACAAAGGTGTGGTCTTCAGGTCTCGGGAACAGTAAGGTTAAAAACTGATAAGAAAAAGAAGGTCAAAGTAAAAACAGAAAAATGAGGTTTACTTTTGTTATATTGCTAGGTGTAGTAATAGCTGAAGAATTAAGGGTAATACAGTTTAATCAACCTAGAGATAATGTATGAATAACACTTGCTAGACAGATTAATTAGTCGTCGCTTTGTCTCAGCATTGCCAGTATGGTCTCCTCAAGAATTCTGCAGTCTTATTAATAATCGTGCCTTATGTATGCACAATATGGTAAATATTAAATTGCCTGCACAGAAAGGGTATACTGCCAGTCAGAGTGACGGCTACCGCCAATGTCTGTTAATTCAATCACTTAATACTCCTTTGCATTCTCCACCTGAGAAGTTGGAGCTTTTTGGAAGTGCAAATGCTAGCATGACCAGCACTTCCAACGGTGGATGGTTCAGCTTTGATTAATCTAATCCTCAAAAGATGAGTCAGCATAAACAAACATGGGCTACTCTGGATTCATCTCTAAGGCCAGACATAGTGTCTAAACAACTCTACAACCATTGTAAAGGCTCTAGTATCATGACACCTAAGAAATTACCTACAGGAATATTTCTAATTTGTGGAGATAGAGCCTGGATTGGTATACCTGCCCAACCTCAGGGTGAACCTTGTTATTTAGGCAAGTTATCACTATTCCACCCTAATATATCTGTGTTAATGCAATTAAGTCATCAGATAAGCAGGCAAAAGCGTAGCTTACATAATTTAGACTGTAGTCAAATAGGAGATCCATGGTTCTGGAGTAAATTTAAACAAGTGATGGTTTCAGCTTTCCTACCATGGGGTGCTGCAAGCAAAGCATTGACTTTAGCAAAACAAATAGGGTGTTGGGCTAAGGGTGAATTAAATAGAACTTCACAGATATTAGATATGTTATCTTCAGATGTACAAAGTGTTAACCACACCGTTTTACAAAATAGAGCTGCTATAGATTTCTTGTTATTGGCTCAAGGCCATGGATGTGAGGAGTTTAAAGGGATGTGTTGCATGAACCTGTCTGATCATTCTGTATCTATTCATGCTAAGTTGAAAGACCTACGGCTAGGGCTTAATAAGCTTAAGGAAGAAGAAGGATTGGGTATTGATGAGTGGCTTAAAAGTTTTGGATTGGGACCATGGCTAAGAAACCTTATAACATATGCTATAGGGATATTAGGTGTACTCTTATTGCTTTTACTTATCTTACCTTGTTTCTGTAGCTGTATCCAAAAGATGGTTAGTAGGATGATAGAGAAAATGTGGCAAACTAACCTCCTTTCTCAAAAAGAAAAAGACGGGGGAAATGTCGGGAGTTAGTTCAAGCATGGCTTAAAGTAAAAAGGCCATGAAGCCATGCAATTGAGAGAAAAGTAAAAGGTAGTTGTGAAGCAGTTCCAAAAGCAGTTCCCAGCCTGATTACTATAAACAATTAGACTTTCTCAGGCATCACTTTATAAACAATAAGGTTCTCAGACAGTCTTCCCATAATAAGCAAAACACCCTCTCTGGGAAAAGATGGCACCCTGGGAACAGATGTGGAAGTTTTGGGAACCTCTCATATCACAGTGGGAACACTGGTTTTGTTTTGTGTAAACAATTATCGGTATTGTAAAACAAAAGGAGTGGTTAGAGTTTTCTCTGTTAGCCTATCATAAACCTGGATTTTGGAATATGCATGAAGTTAATTAACACTGTTATTTAAAGTGACTGATCAATCAATAAATTGGAGTTCGATGCATCAAAGGATTGGTCGTTCTCCCCTCACTTCAACAGTCTGCCTGTCACACCTAGGATCTGATCAACCTGGATTTTTTTTGGTGTAAAATCCACAGTGATCTGACCTTCTGCAGGAATATGGAGAGAAGAGTCAAAAGCGATTCCTGGAATGTTGCAAAAAGCAGATAGTGGTAATAAACATATATAGATAAAAAGGCATAAAAGCTCATAAAAGCATATGGAACTGATGTAAACCTAATAAAAAGAAGCATTCTATTTTAATAAAGAGTGAGAGTTGCAGACCACAGTGTGAGAAATAGCTACTCACTTTTCATAGTTTAGGAAGGTTTATTAAACCTTATCAAAAATACAACAGAAGATTGAATGAAGAAAAAAGGTTACAGCACCTGGAGCAAAAGATTTTCCCCACCATGTTCTCAGGCCCCTCACAATGGAGGTTTTCCCTTTTTAACCCTTTAACCTCTCCTGAAGGTCTGTCTATCAACACCTTCTTCGCTGTCCACTGGTGGAGATCTCTTCCTCAAATCCTGACTGGGGGTCAGGTGTGGCCATAGCGACACGCCAGCCCTCGCAGATGTCCCAACCCCAGTTTTCCCTTGATAACCACGTGAGGGGTACAGCACAACTATAAATCTATAAACTTTTCTTAACCTGTATACATTGTGAAAAATGCCCATCAATTGTTTTTAAAATTTTTAAAAGTTCATTAGTAATAAAATTGTTCTAAAAATAGTAATGCAATTAGAATAATTTGGACAAGCTGAATTAGGACAATATGAGACAATAGAGACAAAGAGTTATGGATGTCCGGGTACCTTTTTCTGGGCAGCAGGAGCCCGAAAAAGGACACACACTAACAAAGGATTAACCCTTAAAAGGAATGGCCCGTTGCATATTCATACACTTCATACATGATGCATAAATTCCATTCAAATACAGGATTCTGTCTGGTCATCATCAACTTCTTCCTTCTAATCCTAACAGTGCTTTCGAGGCAGAAGAAGTTAGTTTCTTCTGATAAGAGGGCAATAAATTCTTTTCTCTGAAAGATTTAGGTTTCCTGTGGCTGCTATCAGGTGCGAGTGCCTCATTCCTTTCTTAAAAAAATCCCACTGACATAGTTCTTATTTTAATTACAAAAGCTACCTTTCAATTACAAGACTACATTTATCATATTATTAAAATGTTAATACAGCACTACTAATCAATACATCAAAATACATATGGTAAATATCTGCATAGAGCCATATAATGTGCTCTTTTCACATACATTATATTTGTCTAATAATTGTGAGAGTCAATCATCACATGACTCATCTATCACAACAGGAAAAGAAGTTTCTGGTGCGAGGGACACTGGTTTTAAAGGTAGGACCTGTTCTTGAGGTTTGATTTGTTCCCTCTTTCAGATTACAAGGAAGTCATGGTGTTCCAGAGTAGAAGCTGGAGCCAAAAGTTTGAGAACAGGGTGTGATAAGATCACCAGAGTATTTTATCTGTATCTAGGAAGAAGCCTTGCAGAGCTTCTTTGTGACTTTTACTGAAAGTAGAAGTCCTGTTTTTACCAAGAATTTTGATCTCTTGGTGTTTTGGAGGAAGGAAAAGAAAACAACAAAGCACCTGAAGTGTGCATTGAGGTGAGGTGTATCCCAGAGGGCTGAGGGCTCACCAAGGCAAGAGAGACCCTCCTGTGACCATGGTCACAGGGGTTTTCAGGTGAAGGGAGAGATGAGAATGTTGACTCCATGTTCAGAAGGCTTGATTTATTATTTTATGATATATATATTACATTATAACTATACTAAAATGGAAAAGAAGGTAAGGTTTCCTCTCATAAGCTAAGCTAAGAATAGAAAAGAATGATAACAAAAGGCAGCTCTCTTGGGCTTTGTCCAAGATAGCTCGGTCCTTGATTGGCCATTCATTATAAAGATCCAAGATGGGCCAATCACAGGTGGACCTGTTGCATTCCACAGCAGCAGATAATAATTGTTTACATTTTGTTGCTGAAACTGCAGCTTCTCAGAAGGAAAAATCCTAAGAAAGGATTTTTCATAAAAGATGTCTGCAACATGTCACCTTTTTTTATTTAGTTAAATTAAAAAGAAAAATGCTTGTCATTTTCTCTGCTGGGCTCATGCAGAGAAAAGGGCCAACACTTGACAGGTTATCTGTTGCCAATCAAACATCACTCAAGTGCTCCTGTGGAATGAACAGGGAATTTCTTCACCTGTAGAACATAAAATTCTATCATATCACTAAAACAATTTTACAATATAAGATAAAGCAAAAACAATGCAAAGAAAATTCAAGTTCAAGGAGCTGAGTTTCAGGAAAAGTCCATGGACTGAAGATATTCCTCTTTGCCATCTCTGAAAGTCCCTTTTGGTCCTGAAACAGGCTTGCTACAGAAAAATCCATCAATAGTTATCAAAAGTCCATTGGCAGTCATCAAACAAAATGCTTTTGAGCTGCTGCCAGCTCTTTCAAACCTTTTCTTTTTTTTTTTTTTTTTTTTTTTTTTTTTGTCTTTTTGTCTTTGTCTGAAAGAGCAGCAGCAGCAGAGCAGCCAGAGAGGCCTTGGGGGACCCTGGCCCATGTGGACGGACAAGGAACCCCAGATCTGGCCCACAAAGCGGTGGCCCAGGATCAGAAGGGGGAAGCAAAACCCCCAACCCCATCAGGAGGCCGGGAGATGGCCCTGGCCAAGGGACCCGAGCCCAACAGCCCAGGCCCAACCCACGAGGCAGGCTCGGCCTTGCCACAGGCCTGCACCCTGCTGCCAGTACAAAGGCTGAATGGGCCAAACGCTTCTTTTCCCCAAAATCACCAAGGCACACCGGCAGTGGGGGAATTGAAGATGCCCCGAAGATCTCCATCTCAGGTCTGGGAATGTTTGTTTGTCACAATTATTCTTTTTTTACTTTTCTGCAGAAATACTGTCATCATCTATTCCTTCCAGACAATCTTTTCCTACTTTTTGGGGAATTCCTTTTGCTGCCCTCCCAGATCAGCCTAATTTCCAGGGCTCCTTCCCAAAGTGAGGTGCAGCCCATCGCCTCCACTCTCCAGCTGGAACAGAAGGAAGCACAGAGTTTGCTGTTGTGGGAGAGGAGCTTCTCTTTCCTGCCTGCTTTTCCCTCTGGGACAGGTTGTGTGTGCTTATTTGGTAAAGGCAGGTTTAAACTCTGAAGCAGCTGTGTTTCAAACTGCTCCCTTCTCCAGCTCTTCTGTGGGTATCATTGGACAAAAGGCCTCTTCGTGTGAGCTCCCTGTGGCAGGTCAAGGAAGGAGGTTGATACTTCAGGGTTGTGACTGCTGAAAAGCAGCTGGTTTCTGGAGGTGTCCAGAACTGGGAGTGGCTCCTTTTCTCACCTGCCTGCAGAAAAGGAAGTTGCAAAGTGGGAATTTCATTTGTGGAGATGGCCATCAGGGGTGTTTGCCAAGAGATGGGCTGGCAGAGAGGCAGGTCTCATGCTAAACTGGCTGTGTGTTTGTTTTGATGGTGGAGAGGGTCAGAGATGCAGAGACAGACACCAGCTGAAGGAACAGTGTGATTTACTGTAATGCAGAAGTGCAAAAAAGAGTCAGGAAAGGATAAGCTAAGCAATGCACCTCAGCATTATTACAAAAGGGTGCCTCTGGTGATTAAGGAAGATCCATCACCAGGTACCCCAATGGTTTCCTCTTCATCCAGAGCTGCACATCAGCTGGGGGAAGCTGTCCCAGCCAAGCCCTGCAGAGCCACGGCCGGGAACCGGGAAATCCTGCGGTGCCTCCTCCTTTGGTGGACACGAGGCTCCCGAGTGCGCTGTGAGAGTAGCCCGGCTCTGATCGTGCTGGACGAGCAATGTGCCAGAGCTTCTGCTGGGGGCACAGCTGGTGTCATTCTCCTCTTGGTTTTCTGCCCGAGCCTGCCCAGGGCTCAAGGAGGAACCAAGGCCAGGTGTGGCCTTGTCCATTTTCCTCATGCAGAAAGGTGAAGATGTGTTTCACCAGTGAATGGATGCAACAATCGTTTTGATAATAACACTTGGTTAAGGAGCAGATACATGGAACATTGGGTTGGGAAGGTGATCTAGAGGGCAGCTTTGGCTCAGGTCCTGTTGTTGAGGCTTCAGTCAGGGTCTGTTGTTCAGGCCTTAGTCCTTCAGTATTTTGTGGTGCAAATCACACCTGTGCAGAGCTGGAAACAAACAAGTCTGTCCTTAGCACATTTAAGACAGGAACAGCATCAGCCCTGCAAGGCCAGGCTGGGGCCAAGAGCAGAAGGCCAGCACCCTGCTTTGCCCACAGGCAGCCCTGCAGAGCAAGCAGCCCCTCCTGCCCAGGGGCTGAGGTGCCCGAAGCTGCCTCCCCGCTGTGCAGCTCTGCAGAGCCTGCGGGGCGCAGGGTCCTGGGCAGCCAGGGCAGCCCGGCTGCCTTGGAGCACAAGGAGTGGCCCATAGAGAAGCTGCTGCCCTTTGCTTTGGAACTGTTCCTCAGAGTCTTGTCATTAATCCACAGTGTCTGATGTGTTTTCCTTTCCTCTCCCAAATTTAACACAGCTTTTTGAGAAAATTGACTGATATAGCTGCTGGTGGTGGTGGTGCTTTTGTGTGCAGGTGAGGGCAGGTGATTTGAACCAAGGATGGAGTCCATTGTTAATACCCCATATTTGCCAAGTCAAGAAAACCATTCACAATAGGGCTACCAGTGCTTTAACCATGGTCATAAGGGTTTGCAGGTGAAGAGAGAGACGAGAATGTTGATTCCATGATCAGAAAGCTTGATTTATTATTTTATGATATATATATTACATTATGACAATACTAAAAGAAATAGAAGGAAAAGTTCTCAGAAGGCTAGCTAAGCTAAGAATAGAAAAGAATGAATAACAAAGGAGCTCTCTCCAACTCTGTCCCAGAGAGAGCTCGGTCCTTGATTATCCATTAATTACACACATCCAACATGGGCCAATCACAGGTGCACCTGTTGCATTCCACAGCAGTAGATAACCATTGTTTACGTTCTTTTTCTGGGGCCTCAGCTTCCCAGAAGGGAAAATCCTAAAGAAAGGATTTTTATGAAAAGATGTCTGCGACCAAGTGCTGAGCAGTTTTCCTAGGTTTTGGAAAGCTACCACCTTAAGAAACCCAACAGATTTTCCAGGAGGACACCAGCAGTAGCATGATGCCAATGTTTTCCACCCCTTTTCTGTGTCTTTTAAGAGTTCTGCAGTACCCAGCAGGAATGAAATGACCTGTGATAATGGGATTTGAGTGCTCTGTGTTGTTCATTGCCACATGAGTGTTCATGACAAGCTGGACACCCCACTCATGGCTCTGTTGAGTTAAATTCATCCCAATTCTGTGCAAACAGCAGCCCCGAGATGCTGAGAAGAGCAGGCACAGTGAGTGAGCGTGCATGCACACACCCAGGGGCTGACTGCTGTGTGGGCAGATGGTTTTGCACTGTTGTAAATCTTCACTCTCTCGAGCTGAAAGACTAAAATATATATCTTAAATGAAAATATATACCAAAAATTAAAATTGTCCAAAAATACATGTGCATTAAATTTCATGCACATGATATGATATGATATGATATATGATATGATATTATATTATATGATATATAATATAATATCATATATAATATAATATAATATAAATTATTAATATATGTGATCACTTTTGAAGCCATTGCTTGTGGTGGATATTAGATGATCTCCTAATGTTTGTACATTTTTCCTTTCTGCTACTGCTGATCCTAGCAGCAACTCCCTGTCAGTTCCTCCAGGTAACTTCACACAAAGGGATTCCATCATTTCAGTGCCTGTGAGAGCTTGGCAATGAAATGCCAAGTTGGTTCCCAGCTCTCCAGCCTCCCCCTGGATTTTGGATCATCTCAGCACTTGTGTCCATGGCCCTTCCTTCATCCCCAGCCTGCAGCAGTCACAGTCACTGCTGCCTCCCCCTTGCTGCAGCTCATTTGCCAAAGTGCTGCCAAAGGCAGCAGAGCTGGCTCAGGATCCCTGCTGGCTTCTGCTCACTGGGATGAGCTTCAGGGGGACACTTGGAGCCCTTTCCTAAAGAGCTGCCTGTGGGATGAGGGATTTGTCCTCCCCGGGTGGCTCCTGCTTGGATTCTGTGCTCATGGAGCCCCAGAGTTTTCTCAGCAGCCTCTGCAGCGAGTTCTGAGCCAACGTGGGGCTCTGCTGCCAGCCCAAATCTGCGCTTCCCCTGCCCAGCCCGAGTGCAGGTGGGGCAGGTGCTGGGCATGGCCGGAGATTGGCATGGCCAGAATCCTCCAGCATTTACACCTGCTCATGGCTTTTGGTAGCACAAATCTACACTTACATCAGTTGAAAAACTGCATTTATTGCAGATAGTTACACCCACACTACTAATGTACAAATACACAAACATTAACTTATGTTTACAAATTAAATTTATTTTAAATTACAACACCTGTGCTACCAATATAGAAACACAGAAATATCTATTTATGATTAAAATCTAATTTATTCTGAGAATTGTGCTATGTAAATATATACAAATATCAACTTCAGTGAAAAAAAAATTACTTTATTGCAACCCTCTGCAACAACTCACTGTACACAAATATTGAAGTTACTGAATTGAAGTTTAACAATTAAATTTATTACATATTACTACAACCATACAGCCCATATACAAATACAGAAACATCAATATCCCTCTCTAAAGAATCTCAGATCCAGAACTAAATAAATAGAATTTTAGAACTATACAACTCCATACATAATAAATAGAAGTAAATACATATATAGGCATAACAATATAGAGATGTAAACATGCATTACATATTTCATGACATATAACATGACAATATAATACAAATATAACAAACCTGTCTATAAGTACACAAATATCAATGGACCAATAAAAAAATCCATACAACCCCAGCAATAGAAATGCACAGCTACAGAGCTGTACAAGTATGTAATCAGATGAATATACACGCATCAATATAACAATATACCTACATAATATCCCTATACAAATATCAGTCAGTGTATGTAAATATCCCTATACTTGTAACTATCCAAATCTAACTACACATCCATAAACAGCGCCAGATCAGGAGGGGTTGCAGCCGCCGATGTTCCCAGGCTCTCGCTCGGTCTCCTCCTCCCGAGCAGAGCAGCTCTCCTGGACAGGGACAGCAGATGGGACATCTGGCAAGCACAGGGAACACTGAGTGAGTGTGGGGACGTTTCCCTCGGCCGCAGCTGCGCTTCCATCAGGGAAGAGGAAACGTCAGAGCCTCCCCAGGAGGGTCAGAAGGAAAAGCAGCCGAGCGGGCCAGGCTGTGGTGAGCTGCTCACTTCTTTCTGGCATCCCAGTTGCTCTGAGGGAACTCCCTCATGTCAGGTTATTGAACCCCCTCTGCACTTACCAAGACTGTGGCCCCCAAATCAATCAGCATTTATGTCTCCAGCTGCTTGCTCCAATGACAGAGAATGTCCTCTAACAGTGCTGGGGCACAAAGTTACCTTGCACAGGTCATCTGACAGGGCCTTGTTCTTTCTGTGCTTCCTGTGTTTCTCCTTACCTTCCACTTGGAATTGATACAGCATTTCTTTTTCTTTCCCCTTGATCAGTTCTAAAATTCGTGTTTCTCTTCCAAGTTTCAGATTGTTCAGTGATCCTGTCAAGCCATTTCTCAGAAGCTTTTATCATGGAATTGAGTGTTAATTTCATTGAGTGTTAATTTCAGCAATTTTGGTGATTTTCTGTGAGATTTATGCAAGTGTCCTGTTCATTGGGCACCATTTAGGCAGGTACAAAGGACAAAAAGGATGTTCTGTAGGTCAGTTCACTAGTGGAATATCCATGGATAGAGAGAGTGATTAGCTGAATTTTACATTTACTCCTAACCTCAAAGTGCAACAGGTCATTTGGGGAGAAATTAAAGCCCAATTTCTTCTTTTACCAGCCTGTATTTAAATCTAAAGTAAATAGAGCAGGGTGAGAATGTCAGTGTTCAGTTCCTGAAGTGCCTTATTAAGGCATTCTTAAAGTAATGGAGATAAAATCTGGGTGGGCATTCCTAATTTCCAGCCACTCATTGTCAATTTCACTGACTCTGAAAACAGCAGAGATGTGCCCATCATACCTGATCAATCCATTTGGGGATGGTTTAGGTACAGATTCTCTGAGGCTTTAGATTTTTAGATCTCTAGACAATGCTTCCAGGAATCTAAATAGCTTTCAGAAATTAAACTTTTCTCCTTTTTGCCTCAGTCTTTGCACTCATGTGCACCAGAGACCTTCAGTGAATGGATTCCACTCTAATCCATCTCCAAGCTGAATCTCCCAGCTGTGTTCCCATTGGTGGTTCGTGTGTCTCTTCTGCACAGCGCAATTTTAAAATCTTCGTTCCTTATTATCTCTGCCCTTCCTTTTCTGTTTTAGCTTGCAAATGCATGCAGATGTATCAGAAATTATACATCTAATTTCTGATGCATCAGTTCCTGTCTAGCAATTTCATTTTATCCTGTTCTGATGTTATGCTAGTCTTATATGTTTTAGTCTAAGTGGACTCCTGTTTTCTTGCATGTGGAAGTTTTACAATGCAATGCTCTCATTCACCTGCTTTCATGAAACCCTTCATTAACATTAGCACAAGTAACTGTGTGATTCCCTTCTGATTTGTAGAAGATTTGGGAAACTCAAGTCCTGCTCAGCTACAGAAAAACATACATGGTGCTTGGTAATTCCCATAAGAGCTTAAGTTAATGGTAAACAACTGCAGCTTATTCATTTCACAAAATGAATAAGCACAAAATTGGGAGAAAAGACATTGCAAATATTGAGGAATGTAGTGCAATATTGATGGGCATCCCTCAGTTATCCAGAGAGACTGATGTCACTGGCAAAATTCCCTCTTTTCCAAAGGTTTTCATTAGCTTTTCCAAAGGTTCATTAGCTCTTTTCCAAAGGTTTTCATTAGCTTTGGCTGTACCTCGTATGGCTGCAGGTCACATTTCCCTTGATTTAAGCAAGTATCTTGGCAGGTATTCTTGGTGATATATCTTGCTAATTCTGCCCTTGGAGGAATTACTCAGTTCTGCAGTCCTTATTACACACCCTGTTCTAAAAGACTTTTATGCTATTTTCCCTCTCTCTGTGTTTTCACACTTGTTCAACAAGGTTTTCTTTCTTAGAATATTAATCACAACATCCCCAAGGATTAAAAAATCCTTAGGTATTTTTTCTCTAAGTATTTACTAAAGAAAAACAATAATATTATAAAACCCTGTATGCATGTAAATCTGGATGTAAAATACAAACAGAAATAAACTTGAGAGTTCTCCTCAAAACCCTTAAGAAAAAAAACCCCATGTATTCACTAAAACCCAGAGTATTCATCTACAGTATACAAAAATGGGCAGGTTCTAGAAGAGAAAATTTGTGCAACGGTTCTGCACAGAATTCTATGCTTTCGAGCTTTTTGCCCTTCAGGGGCAGTGCCATTCTCTGAACTGCAATGCTCTGAGCATGTTCTGCTCACCATGGCAGCTTTCTGCTCTGCCCCCGTACAGATCAGCCTCCCAGCAAAGGGGGAGTGCAGCCACCACAACTCTCAGCACCTTCCCACACAGCAAGAACCTGAAGGACAGAGATGGCTTTCACCAGCTGCTGCGGGTTCTAACACTGCCACCTCTCAGCTGCCGAAAGCCTGAATTTCTGTGTTGCAGTGTGTTAGTTTATTGAGTCAAATGTTCTGTTATATAGTGGTAGGTTCAAGTGTTACCCGAGTTATTACAGGGAGCTTCTCCCCTGTGTTATGCCCTCTTACCCAAGTGTCCCTCAAGGAATCCCTTCCCTCCTCACCAGATTTTTCCCTGCCTGTCAAGACAACCCGGCCCCTTTGCCCCATCCATCAGCCCAAACCCTACCCTTTGTTCCAGAAAGTTCCCTGTCCGTCACCCTAAGATCCAATCCCTATCCCAACGCTCTCTCCTCCCCTTGTTCTGATTTGTTGCAGCCCTCAAAACCACACCCCAAGAGTCACTTATTGGTTACTATATGGTGTCCACCCCCTGTTTTGAAAGGTTTTAAAAACCCGTGCACAGGGGTGCTGGGGGCTCTTTCAACATCTGTTCCTTTTGGGAATTTTTCCGCACAGAACCTTCCCACGTCTCTCCTGATGAATTTGCTGCCCTTTACACCGCAGAAGAGCCTCCCCTACTTGCTTCACTCAGTCCTCCAGGGGTTTCTCCTGCTGGGCATTTGGCCTAGAGGTTCTGGCTCAGGCAAAACCCTAACCTAGCCAGTTCCCACTCTTGCCATTGTCCCTGGAGCATCACAGAGCTAGCCAGGGCTGCGGAGGGCAGTGACAGTGACCCATGCCCTGGCATGTCACAGCCCCCAGAGCCACACCTGCCAGGCCACAAGCCCCAGCCCTGGTCCCCACTGCGGCCTCAGGGGCTCCTGGGCATCCTCACACCCTGAGTGCAAAGGCAGCCTCAGGAGCCTCCCAGGACACTCTGGATCCAGGCTGCAGACACCCTAAAGCCAGCACTGAAAGGGACATGGATGGGGATTGCAGCTGGATCTTGCAGTGCTCACCACTCCTGACTACTCTCTAAGTGAACCCAAACCTCATTGGCAGCACCTTGAGCACATTGACCCTGCTCGCCCCTCCTGGAGCGTGGTGTTCTCACATCCTACACCAGCCCTTTGCAGGGAGTGACCAGCTCCCAGCTGCTCTGCTACCCTGGCCTTACTTTCTGTTTGCCAGCAATGAACTTAACGGATATACTCATGAGAAACCTAGCACAACATTTGCTTCTCAGGAGCTCTTTGGTAAAAAACTCCACTAGTCCCTAGTTTTTGCACAGAGAAGGAGGTCCTGACAAAAGGCACAGGCAGGGCTCTGGCATAGGAATTCCTGAGCTGCAGGATTCTACCCATTGTTGTTCCTACCTGCTTTGCTGATATTTTAGAGCCAGTTCTGGACAGGGGCTGCTGCTGACAGGGTAGGAAAATTTGGAGAAAAAAAGGTGCTGGAGACAACCAAAAAAAACCAAAGGAGGAAACCCTTAGAAATACAGAGCACAACAGAAGTCCTTGGAGATGGTTCAATAGAAAATGCCAGCAGCAGTGAGCATAGCCTGAGGTTGCTCACTGCCACCCCAGGGACTCCTCAGTCCCCTGCTGGTTTGTGTCTGATGCAGCCCTGCCTGAAAAGGGCTCCAGGCTCTGGTGTTCCCAGCTTGCTCCAGGCTACGTTCTTAGCAGCACTGAAAGAAGAGGTGAAACAAAGAGCCATTTTCTGTGCTGCATTTAAACTCTTCTCCTTCAGTGCCACTGCCAGAGATCATCCCTCTCTTAGCTTGGCACTGTGCCTGCTGCATCCTCGTCTCTCTCCCTTGCATCAGCTCCTGCACATCATCAGCACTCGCTGTCCCACATCATGAACAGAGAGAGCTGTGTCAGAAGAGCAAGGAGTGCATTTTCTTGGCTGTGAGATGCAAAGCTGTGTTTCGTGTCAGGCACAAACAGGCGATGTGTGTATTTGTGAATGTGAAATGTGTGGACCCCGACAATGGGAGAGCTGTGAATTCTAATAATAACTGAGGAAAATAAAGCACGGAAAAAGGCCTGTGAACCTATCTTTTGTTTGCAATTAACCCTAGTTGATTTAGGAGCATTGGAATTAAGGTGTTAAAAATGTTGCTTTTTGTTTGCATTTAATCCATAAGGAGCTCTGCAATAATAACCTTTTGAAGTATAATTTTAGAATATTACTTGTATCCTTGAAGCTGTAGCTTTGGAATATATATAAAGGAAATATGCTTATCTCACACCTTATTGAAGCAGAGAAAAACAGCTTGAGAAAGAAAGATGAACATCACCTCAAAGGTTTATGGTTTCGACCGAAGGGAAGATGGACATCACTGTTATGAGATTTAGAGTCTCTGCAATTAAAAGCTGGACACACATTTGGGGATCTGGACCCCACCAGATGGGATTCGTCTTTCTTCTTTCGGAAACTGGACCGTCACCATCTGGGGATTCTCCTTTGAGATACGTCCTGAGAAATTAAAATCACAATAGCGTATAGAATTGTGATGTAATAATTTCGAACAAAAATTGCTGATGAGTAAAAGATTGGAAATAGAAACTGCTGAAAAAAACTGATGAGTACCCCTATAAATACCTGTAACCATCAATTATTGGTGTGCAGTTGGAGGGAAAACTTCCCCCACTGTACCCAGCGCTGTATTGCTCATACTTTACCATATTAAATAATAAATTGATTGCTGCTTGGATATTGGCCTAAGTCAAGCTTCTTATTCATAACACTGTTAGCTGTGCTCTTCTATGGGTTGGCCATGGTAATTAATATGCTGTCATGCTGTGAACTGAATTCACACCTTACAGGTCTGTGTTTACTGGGCCTGCTGGATCAGTGCCCACTTCCTTCCTCTGCTCCTCCTCACTCCAGGACTGTAAGAGACCAGCATGGGGTCAAAGACCCTGCAGTATCATTACCCTCTGGTAATGCTCAGAGGTCCTCTAAGGGCTATGTCTTGCACAGCATCTGGGTGTGGGGCATGTGCTAAGGAGAAAGAAAGAGTCTGTGAGAAAGCTGAGCTGCTCTTATATGGGACTGAGGAAATGACAGGAACTTTTTGGCATATAAAGCTTTCCTTCCAGGTCAGGGACCAGGGAAGGCCTAATCAGCTGTGGCCCCACAGGGCAAGTCTGTGCTAACTCCCAGCACCAGGTGCAGGGCTGTGGGGCAGGGCTCCCACAACAACAGCACAGCTCTGTGGAAGAGCCCAGCCTTGCATCTGGGTTCCTGCCTGCTTCCCCTTTAGAGACAGCTGTGGCCCGAGGATTTGTGTCTGAGGGAGAGCTCCATCCTTGGACCTCCTGATCTTTCCCAAGTGGCCAAATGGGGATGCACCAGCAGCACTGCTGGGAAGGTGCTGGCTCAGTGGCTGTTTTTTGAGACTGTGCCCCCCATATCAGCTTTATGTGTGTGTGGGGGGGGGGGGGAGGGTGCCCTGGTGGGTGTGGTTACACACTCACTGGCCTTGGCAGAGCACAAGTTGGAACCTTTGAAGGTTCCAGCTGCTGTAAGGCTCAGGAGGAAGAGCTGCTGCTAGGCACAGTGTGGTACTGTGCTGAGGGAAAGGTGAAAACAGTTAATAATCCATCCTCAGCTAATCACTGAGGGCTGATGGGAGGCACAGGCTCGGTGCTGCTGCTTTTACAGGCCAAGGTGCTTATCAGCTGTGTAGTGTCCCCAGCAGCCCCTGGCAATGCTGGTGCAGCTGAAGGACAGGCTTGATGGGTCTGGTGCAGCCCCACAGCCTCAGACACTGCAGCTCCACTGTGCAAAGCAGCATGGCTGAGCTGGTTGTTGGTCAGGTGAGGACTCAAATATATTTCCTGCAACTTGCTCCAGCACAGTTCAGCCTGGAAAAAAGACATTTTTACAAGTGTAGGGGAGTCAAGCTCCAATAAATGTCAGCTGAGCCCTGGTGCTGGCTCCCCTGCATGAAGCCTCAGTGAGGCACCAGGGCCTCCTGTCAGCAGGAGGGGAAGGGAGATCAGAGTTGTTGGAAGAATACATGACTGAAGGCTGAGCACAGGGTTGGCGGTGCTTTGTGTGGCTCTTGCATGACATCCAGGCTGGCTGTGGCAGTGTAAGCCAACCTTTTGTTTTGCAGCAGGCTTTATGCCAGAGCCAGCCCTTTTCCAGCCTTTGGGGTGATTACAGCTGTTGCTCTATATTTCTCTCCCTTCTTTTTTTTTCAACAGGTATTCTACTCCAGCACCATAGGCAGGCAGTGATGGCTGCCTCTAGCTAACAAGACAAACTGAGATCTGCCTGCAGAGCCATAGGAAGGTGTCCCTGGGCTTGTGAGACAGGCCAGGACAGCACAAACTGAGGCCACAGCCATGCTGTGCTTTCAGTTGAGCCTGTGGTGGAGCTGCTGTGCTTGTAGTCAGCATCTAGATGGGGCAGGTGACATATCTATCTTAGCTGGGACAGAAACAGAAGTACAGCCCTTGCACAGCATCCTTCTGCTAGGCTGTGCTAAGCTCAGGGGCCTGTAAACTGGCCCTTAAGAGCTAGGTCTCCACTCCTTGCCCAGATCCCCAGCCTCTGGGAGAAGGACTTGGGTTTAGGAGCCATGGCTTTTTCTTCCATCAGACTCCATTTAGAAAAAGTCAAGTTAAGCAGTTCATTAAAATTTAAAATACTGTACAGTGTGTAAAACCAAATATCCCCCTCCCCACAACAATCCCGTGCTCTCAGCGGATGCTCTGGTGAAGAATACCGCTTTTGGCACTGTTTGCCTTCTCTTTCTCCTTCTTCTTTATGGGATCCACCTCAAAACAGCACCAGACCTGCACTGTTTTATCAGCAGCTGCTTAGGCCACTGATGTACCATCAGGGCTCATGGTCAGGTTCAAGATTCTATCAGTATGACCTGAGGAGGAGAAGGAATGTGCAATCAGGGATGAGCCGATCAGCACATGCACATTTACTCCTGTATGCTCCCATGAGCCCTGCCAGCTTGCATAGCTGTCTCCCCAGTGGCTGTGGCAGCATGATTTCAGACCCCAAGCATACACTTGGATCAATGGTGTCTCTTCCACAGCCCCGTGGGCATGCTTTACTCCTAGCAGCATGGCCCCAGATACTGGCCTGTATCAGTGATGCTGCAGGCTCCAACCTCTAACACCCCCCCCCCACCCAGTCCCTGTCCACCTACTTTGCAGCTCTGCAACCTTGTTCGTTCTTGGATAGTTCCATATAACCAGCTGATTCTGTGCAAAGCCATGGCCTGAAATGAGCTCCTTGTAGTTTGTGGACCATAGGATAAAAGTCACCTGCAAAGAGGCAGTAACACAGGTGAGACAAGGTCCTTGTGCTGATGCTCACCACTCGAAAGCGAGCATGGTCCCCCTTCTTCCCTGTGCCTCTGGGCCTGAGGAGCCAGCAGCTCTGTGTAGGTGTGCTGCCAGAAGGTGTTTGTCTCCAAGCTGATGTTCATCTCTCACCTGGGAACGGGTATCAACAGCACTGGGGCGGGCGCCAGAACACACGTTCCAGATGCAGATATGTCTGTCTCTAGTGCCACCTCCAGTGGCTAGAACATTCATCTGCCGTGGGCACCACGCCGCAGCCTGAGAGAGGAGAGTTCATTTTAAAACATACAAGAGGCAACCTGCACCCAGCCAGTGCTGCATGCCTGCCTTGCACTCACATATCCGCCCGTGGCAGCTCTGTGCTCACCTTGACAGCACCCTGGTGCTGAGTGAAGGTCTGTAGAGGAGCAAAGTCTCCACCCCCACCTTGGGTGCATGGCCAGACATTCGCCAGACTGTCATTGCCACCACTGGCCAGGTAGTGGCCATCCAGAGACCATTTGAGTCCGCACACCTCGTGTGTGTGGCCAGCAAGGGTGGCCACGTGATGCTCAGCCACTCGGACATCGTGGTGATGGATGTGCCCAGTCCGTGCACCACTGCAGAGAGAAGAGAAGGCTTGCAGGGTCCAGCTGCACATTTTCACCCAAATCCATTTTTGTTGTTGCAAGACTGCTATACCTGCTACTGGGTTTCAACCAGTGTTACCAGCAACACAGGTCTGTTGGTGTGAGTGAAACACCCACACAAGCTCTTTACAACTTCAGCACAAATTGCAATACAGGAAAGAGGCCTTCTCCTCACAGCCCCAACAGATAAGGCTGAGTAAGAATCCCAAGCCAGGACAAACTTCTGTCTGCCATCCCTAACCCATGCCACACATAGATTGAGGGATAGGAGTTTGCAACAACTGGAAATTGCCCTTGACCCACTGCTTTACCTGGAGAGGATGTAGCTGTTCCAGCTGAGGGTTCCCACAGGGGCACAGTGGCTGGTCATGGATCGGAGACGTTTCTGCTGCTCAACGTCCCATAGCTGGAGAGGCAAAGCAAAAAGTTCTTCAGAAGAAACCCAATCCTGTTTCTATGCCCTAGGAACCTCACTGCACAGGCTCTGGCATTCAGATTTCTCAGTAAGGGAACAGAGAAAATGTGGATCTCATGACTATAGCACAGAAGGTAATGCTACTTATCAGAAAACCCCCAAACCAAACCCTGCCTTGCACACTGGGCAGTTCCACCCCACACCAGGGAAGACAAGTCAGGTGCATGGCATCCTTCCTCTGCCAACCAAAGTTTTGTCCCCAGGCCCCACAGTTCTGTCAATCCCTTGAAAATTTCTCTAGTTTTACTCCTGCATTCACCTGAACCTCAGCACTACTTGTGCCAACAGCAACGTAGTCTCCATCTTTATTCCATGACGCAGAGGAAATGTAAACATCTGGATGCTCCATCTGCAGCAGGAGGATAATCTCCCTAGTAGCATGATTCCACAGATAAACAGCATTGTCCAGAGCCATTGCCAGGAAGTTCTGGGAGCTCCAGTCTATGAGATTCAGATCTACACTTTGAAAGAGCAATGCAGGTCACACCATGCTTGGCTAGAGAGCCCTGCCCTTCACCCGTGCTGCTGCAGCGGGTGAGGGTGCACATGTGCACACACACACGTACAGGTGAGGGGCAGCCTTCTGAGTGTCACTATGCCCAGCTGCTGGGGCCAGGTACCCTGCTCCAAGGCATCTACACAGTGCCCTAGACCACTGTCCCGCTAAGGCCACACAGGGACACTCCAGAAGGGGTCTGTGCTAGCCTGGGTACACCAAATAATACAGACAGCCCAGTTACACTGTCCTAGGAACAGCAATCCAGTGCAGAATGTTCTGGATGCCCAGCACTCAACCCTGTAGCCTACTTACAATAGTTGTTGCGGATCACTGGTGCATCCAAGACCTGTTCTGGCTTTGAGGGAATATTTCTGCTATTCTTCCTGCTGAATCCAGGTGCCATTTTCTGACTGTAGAGCACTTTCAGGTTATTCTGATAGCCTGTGTGCAGGGGAACAGGTTTGTTAACCTGAGTTAGTTTCCTCCCAGCTGAGTGCTCCTCACCCAACTAGGAATCCCTTGGAGTGAAAATAAAGTCCTAAGAGAAACACTCACAAGCCTGCAGTGCACTAAAATCACTGGCAGTATGAACTGCTGAACAGGGGTGAGCTACAATTTCCTCATTCATGGAAACAAATTTAACAAACACTTGGGTTTTTGAATCCCATTATATGTAGTTGCAGTTTAAGCTAGAAAGTGCACAGCAGAGGGTTTGATGCTCTTACAGACTTCATGAAGGTTTGGAACCTGCAGTACAGGTGACTGTACTTTTCATAAAAATCCTTTCTTTAGGATTTTCCCCCCTTCTGAGAAGCTGTGGCCTCAGCAACAAAATGTAAACAATGGTTATCTGCTGCTGGGGAATGCAGCGGGTGGATGTGTGATTGGTCTCGGGTGGATGTTTGGATTTACTGACCACTCATGGCAGAGCTGGGTCTCACCCTCTGCTGAGACACAGCCCTTTGTTTATTCATTCTTTTTCTATTCTTAGCTTAGCTAGCTTCTGGGAACTTTCCTTCTATTTCTTTTAGTTTAGTAACAATGTAATATATATCATAAAATAATAAATCAAGCCTTCTGAACATGAGGTCAAGATTCTCATCTCTCTCTTCACCCTGAAGACCCTTGCAAGCCCTGTAACAGGTGACCAACTGGCAGTCATAGCAACTCTCCTAAATAAATTCACTGTAACTGTTATGCCCTCCCTCAACCTCAGGAACCTTAAGAAAGGAGACTCCAGCCTGTACAGCTCTCAGAAACCAGTTGATTTCTCCTGTGACCACACACAGAGCCTCTGTGTTGCTGTTCCCCAGACCTGATCTCCCCTGCTGATTCAGCTCACACAGAGCCTGTACCATACCTTCTGGAGCATCTGTGGTTTTCCTCTGAGGTGGGGGATCTTTGCCTCTTCTACATCAAAACCATTCAGATTCACTGCCCAGGCTTTCTGTTGCTCCTACAGAGACAAATCACCCTCAGTACAATGCATTTAAAACAATTCCCACACTGCAATTTAAACAGACACCTAAGTCCCCTTCTCTTAGAATCTGAAGATGTTTGCCTGTGCTGCAAGGGTCACTCACACAGAGGCAGGTCAAAGCAATTTTTCCTCAGACTTTCATACATCATCCTGCTCACATTTTCACACAATGGCAAATTCAGTGTCATTGCCAGTGGGAAAAGCCACAGCCACAAAGCGACCAAATGCTTCACAAACAGATTTCAGAAGACAGTGTAAAACATTCCAGAAGTGTTCCCTGTGCAGACATTGTCCTAGAATAGCTACCACCAGCAGTTTCACTTCGCATAGGCTTACAGCTTTGTGTTTTTGTTGCCTGTTACATTTTAAAACCTCATTAGTCAAAAGCTAAATTTTGCTACCAGAAGCAGCATAGGCTTAGAGTGCATGGCAGTCTCTACAGCTTCAATCTCATCCTAAGCTCCTGAAGCCCAGAGCTGCAAGTAGTGATGGTTGGGACTTGTCAGTCCCGTGTGCCCACTTGATAGAAGATATAGTTTACTGCTCTGTAAAGGGCCAGGAAGGAGTAGCGGTTGTTGAAGTAATTGTAACTTAAAAACATGCTCACCTTCTTGGTAGGGGAATCCTCAGCAGGGTCATTCTCTTTGGTTAGGAGGAAATTTGCCATCTCCATCTGCATAGTGCTGCGGTTGGGAATGTAGCGATCCCTCCCAGCCTTTGTGGGGGTGCTTTGAATTTTGGATCCAGATTTACCTGCATTCACATATGAAAATATTGTCTTACAGCTATTTAACAGCCTGTATTAGAGCTTTCACGGGAGCAAACCCAACACTCTTCCACATCACACCCACCAGACAAGTAGGACTCTGAGGTCTCATGCCACCCAGTCACAACTAACTTATATTTTCCTCCCTGCCACCAAGTTGGTTAGGGACTGTGTGGAGCAACTCCTTGGGTCTAGTGCAACAATTCCAGAGCCGAGAGATAAGGGGAAGATACAAAAACACTCACAGGATGTAAAGCTGTCAGCTGACAGTCCTGCCCACACTCGTCCTAGCATACAGCTGTGCCAGCAAGGCTCAGCTGGGCGAACAGCAGCTGGCCAGCCCCAGTGCTCAGAGCTCTGCCCCTCATGCTGGCAAGGAGGTGGGTGGCTGTCAGGAGCACAGCCCACCTCCTCCTGCCTGAGCAGCAGCCGGTAGGGCAGCGTGGCAGGGAGCCCAGAGCCCCGTGGCTACGGACAAGCAGCCTGGGCGAGGCTCCCGCACTCAACCTCTGCCGCTGGCGGCCGGCGCTCACTGGCTGTCGTGGACGGCGTCTTGCTGGAGCTGTGGGAGCGATTGGCCGGCTTCATGGGCGACAGGCCGACGGGGCTGGGCCCGGGGCCACTCTCCTTGGCCTTGCCTTGTGCTGCCATCGCGCAGGCGGCGCATTCGGGATCAGCGTGTCCAGCTTCAGCAGCCCGTGCAGGTCCGCCTCCAACAGGAACTGCGCCGTGGTCCTGCGGGCGGGCGGGGTTAGCAGTGCCCACTGGCCGGGCTGAGCCTACTCCGACAGCCCCGCCGGCCTCCCCACCACCGGACCGTGCAAGCGCTCCGGCTGCTCCTCCCCACTAAGGGACACCCCCACTATCACCAGCTGCTCCTCGGGACACTCCATCAGCTGATACGCCCTCCCTCCGCTCCTCGGGGGTCCTTGATCAGCCGGCACCTCTTCCAGCCGCTCTTTGGGGCTCTCTCGGATAAGCGACATTCTCCCTTCCCCTACCGTTCAAGGGCAATCTCGTCCCTGCTCTTTCTCCTCCCCACCGTGCTTTGCCTCTGCCCTGTGCCCCTGGGGCTGCTCTTGGCCAGGCAGCCTCAGTGGGAGCCAGCACTGGCTGCAGCCCCAGCGGGCCCCCAGGACAAGGCCCAGCAATTAGGAGGCCAATGAAAGCTCTGGGCAGCAGCAGAACCCTCAGCAGAGTTCTTTGGACTATCATGGACTGGCCACACCTACACTGCAGCCTCACTGGGAATGTTTCCTATGTAAAGCAGACTTTCAAGAGAAGCTGTTTGAGGGAAAGGTGAACTAAACACTCACCCTTTTCTCTTCCAGCAAGTCCAAATTCGGACAGAGCCTAAGATGAAGATCAGCTCCAAATCAAGCAGGCCTGCCAGTAACCCTAGCCAGAAGCCTGTTCCCTGACAGAAACCCCTTCCAAGGCCCTTCAAAGAATCAGGAACATGTGCTGTGGTTCCAGCTGCACTTGTGGGAGCAATGGGGAGCGTCAGCCCGTGCTGTGCTGCACTGCTGAGCTGGCAGCATGGTGGATGCGGGCAGGACGTTCTCCATTTCCCCCAAAGCTGGGGCCTGCAGGCACCTTGCCGCCCCTTGGCACAGGCTGTGCCACCCAACAAAGCCCAGCAGGCCGGGAGGAGAGCCCGGGGGCTGTGCAGCTTCTTGGGCAGTCACTGCTTGGAGGGACATGGGCCAAACCCATCCCTGAGCAGCCACTGCCAGCCCTGGCCCTCCCTGCCCCGTGACAGCTCCCCCCGCCCCAGGGTGCAGAGTCAGGCCCTGTCAGGACCCAGTGCAGCCCCTGCTCAGTCGGGAGACAAGGCTGGCTCTGGCCCTGGGCTCACGGCAGGGCTCCTGCTCGGGGCTGCTCCTGTGCCTTGAGCCTCTGGGCACTCAGGGCCAGCTCCGGAGCAGCTGCAGCGGGAGAGACGTTGGTGCACGAGTCCACTTTCCCCGGGGCTGTGAACGAGCTCCAGAGGCCTCAAGGCCTCCAGAGGTGCCTCCAGCTTTGGCTGCTGCTGGGCCGTGCAAGGGCAGGCCCTGGAGGAAGAGCTGCTGTCACACAGCCCTGCCAAGGGCTGAGCCCTCCTGAGCCTGGCACAGCAATTACCTTCTGAGCCTGTACCCGTGCCCATGCCTGTGTTTGGCTTGGCCTTCCTTCCTGCAGGAGGGGCTGCCAATCAGCCTCTGCTTCTTTGGGGAAACACCTCCTTCTGTCCTGCCTTTTAGCCCATCACTTGAGAAACAAAAATACACCTTAACAGATGGAAAAATTCTCCATTACTTTGATGGCATGTTCAGGACATCATGCTTATGCAAAATCGAGTGTAATCAAAAAATCATCTGGTCTTTTTCAGGTGGGCCAGTGCCCACCCTCCTCCAAACAGCTGCCAGTGCTGAGCAGAAGTTGTGAGTGGATCGTGCAGGGCGTGGGCACACACGTGCATGGCTCTGTCCTGGCACCTGCAGTGATGCCCCCCTGGCCTAGCTTTGGGATCTGAGCTGGCAGCTCTCACAGGACAAAGGCCTTGACGTACCCTCATCATCTCCCAGAGACTCAATCCTGAATGTGGGTTGGGAAGCCAGATCACCTTTAGCAACAGGCTCAGCTGCAATGAAAGGCAGGACAGAACAGCTCTAATGGCACTGCTGAAGATTCTCCTTCAGGCCCAAGTGGCAGTGAGGGCACCTGGGTGACTGGTGCCCTCCAAGGCACTCCCTTGTCTCTGCCTTCCACTCAGGAGCAGGGCCAGAGGGACCTCGTGCCTGCAGTGGCCCCACACTGGGAAGGAAGGAGCCCCATGTGGGGCAGTCGGGGCAGAAAGGACTACCTGGAGCTGCCAGCAGCTCCAAACCCAGCCCCAGGCAGGGCCAGGGCTTGGCAGTGGCAGCAGGAGCAGCTCAGGCTCCCTGGGGGTGGCAAAGGAGCTGAGAAAGGCTCAGCCCCCAGGCACAGCCCTGGGCCCAGCCCCTTCCCTCTCTGCTCTTCTCTGTGGCTGCACAGAGCACACAGAAGGACACAGTGCCATTGCACACAGGAGGAGGATGGACAGCTAAATGCTCCTTCCTCCCACTGTCAGAGATCCTGTGGGATCCCTTGGGGCTCCAGAAGGGAACAGGGTAAGCTTTCCAGAACTGATCAGCCTTCAGAGGAACTTAAGGGAACTGGCTCATGAGTAAGCTCTTGCCACACCGACATGGATTATTCTGTCAGGAAAGGTACATTCAGAACATGCCTCCAACATCTGGCAAGGTCTTCAAAGCACCATTCACCAGCATTTCCAACTAATCCAAGTCATGATCCCAGTTGAGAAGGGAGCACAGATGCTACAAAACCATTTCCATGGTATGCTGGGATCCCCTTCTGCCTTGGGGAATTGAGCACTGCAAGGAGGTGGGGTAAGGCTGTGGGAGCCTGTGCCTCCTGGTCACTCTGCACACTCTTTGCAGGTCCTGTGCAACATGCCTGGAGGGGCAGCTGGAGCAGGCCAGGGCCCTGGGGCTCTCTTCCTCCCACACAGGAAACCCTCACTAAATGCCTGGGGAAATCTGCAGTGCCACAGCTGTCACTCCCAACCTCCGTCCCTCCCTCCTGCTTACCCACCTGCCCATGGAACAGCTCCCACAGCCCAGGGGCACATATCCAGGCCCTCTCAGGACACACTGGAGCCTTGCTCTCCCCCTCTGTCCTTTCCCCACCATGGGCACCCCGTGCAGCCGCTCCCAGGTTTCGGGACGTGTCTCCCACGGAGGGAGCCCAGCAGGACAGCTCAGTACCCGAGTGCCCTGAGCCTGCTCGGGACAATTCCTCTGGGCTGTGCCCATCTTGTCTGGGCTGTGCCCGCTGTGCCAAGCAGCAGAGAGGGCAGCTCAAGCCTCTGCAGGGTTCAGGCCCAGAGGCACAGCAATTACCTCCTGTGGCTGTGTCTGGCATTGCCTCCCTTCCTGCAGGAAATGCCACCTTTGATAGAGCCTCTCTGTCCATCCCTTGAGAAAGGAGGAGGCACAGCTGGATCAGATGGAATCACTGCACATCCAGGAGGTGGCTTCTTCAGGACGCAATACTTGTCCAAGACATGGGTAAGGATCAGGAAAATCCTGATCCCCCCTAACCATTGGGGCTGGCTGTGGCCCTGCCTCCTCCAAGCAGCCACACCTCAGGATGTTACTGGGGACTGGGAAAATGCAGGGGATCCCTGGTGAGTTGGGGCTGTGGGGCAGCTGATGCCCAATGCCTTACTGCAGAGGCTGGGGAGAAGCTGCAGCCAGGCCAGGCTGGGAAACAGCCCTGCAGGGCATGGAAGCAGCAGCAGGGCAGTGAGGCTGCCATGGATCCCTTCCCGCTGTTCCGGGCACGGCGTGTCCAGACGTGCAGCCAGAGCCCTATGCTGCTGAGTCCCAGGACAAGGCTGAGGGAAATGCTCTCACCCTTCCCTTTGAGCAGTTCTCTCACAATGTGCTTCAGGATGTATTTTGGCCAATTCTGGGGAAAGGGCAGAGGGGGAGCGAGGCTGCCATGGATCCCTTCCCTCTGTTCCGGGCTCTGCTCTGACATGGGGGACCCTGGCTCACTCTAGGATCTCTCCCAGGTCTCCTCCCACAGCTCAGCCCCAAGGGCCAGACAGGTATTAGGAATTTCACAGCCTACCATTGGTGACTCATAGTCAGAATGCACAGGAAAACTCTAGCTGTGTTTCAAAATCCCAGATGCTGTGTTGTTTCCTTCCCGCTGCAGATTTTCCATTGCCCCAGCCTCAGCCCCTGGCAGCCTGCCTGGATGTTCTCCACGCACTGCTTCTGCAATCCCACTCGTCCAGGTCCTCCTGGTTCTGTGGGCAGCTCTTCGGGCCACTGAGGCCCTGTTCCTCCTTTGTTTGTGAGCATGTCCAAGTGAGAGATGACTCAGGGGCTCAGCACCCAGACCTCCAGCAGCAGTGGTCAGTTCCTGAGCACGCTCGGGGGCCACAGGCAGCTGCCCGAGGCTCTGGCAGGGATGTGAAGGGGAGGCCGTGCAGGGGAGCAGCCCCCACGCCCCAGCCCTGCCCATGGGGGCCTGCAGCCCGTGGGGATGGAGCAGCAGTTTCTGGGCTGACAGAGCCAGCAGCTGGGCACTGCAGCACACACTGCACACATCTACTGCAGGGATATGTTAGCAATATTGCGTATACATACACTCCAAATTGACAAAAATCAGGCTAAGTGTAGCTTAATTTCAGAGGCATTAGGGAAGAATTATTACAGCTGCTTTCCTGGCTGAATTTTGGAACATTATACTTTTTTTTTAATACTTTGTAAAAACAATCTCTGAGTGTGGAAAGGGAGTTTTTCAATCACAGGGGTTCTTGCTTCACTCCAGGAAAAGTGTAATTCAGTGTACCAGGGTGATTTTCTCTTAACATATTGCTGAGTTCTCATGCTGCCACTCATTAGGAGAGATGAAATAATTTCTCACTGTTTATGTTTGATTTTTTTTTGGAAACAGTAGGGAAAACATGTACCCACTGTCAAGATTTGGTTCATGTGGATCAGTTATTATTTCAGCTGCATAAGTAGAGGGAGGAATTCACAGAGGTTATCCCAGGCAGAATCTGGTGCTGATGCTTGTGCCATTGTAGTCTGGAGTGTGCTTTTTCCTAGCACAACTCACCACACTGAGCTGCTGGGCATATCTCCTTTGTTTTCTGGTTTTTACTACTAAGAGCAGCCAGCATCATTTAACAGTACCTAAAACAGATTTGTTGGTTCCTCTGAATCAACTCAAACTGTGAGTTTGAGTTTCTCCAGGTTTCAGCCTGGAGAAAAGGAGGCTAGGAGGCTCAGGGGGAGCCTCGTGGCTTTCCACAAGTCCCTGACAGGAGGGTGGAGCGAGGTGGGGCTCTGCTCCCATGGGAACAGGGACAGGACAAAAGGAAAAGGTCTCAACTTGCACCAGGAGAGGTTTATAGTGGAAATTAGGGAATATTTCTTCTTGGAGAAGGTTGTAAAGCATTGGAACAGGTTGCCTGGGGCACTGGTAGAATCACCATCCCCGGAAGAGCTCAAAAGACATGTTGATGCGGGACTTGGGATGTGGTTTAGTGGTGAACATAGTGATGGTGGTGCTTGTTGGTTGGAATTGATTTTTGTGAAGGTCTTTCCCAACTTTAAGGATTCTCTGATTCCATGATTCTAAACAAGCCAGTGATAACATAATCTAATCTCTCTTGGTGTACATGACTTGGTTCACTCTCTGATGTTTTCTCCACATCCATGTGCCAATGCATCTTCCAGCACATGGAAGGAACAAACCAGGTGTGAAGACTGGAGAAGGAAAATGAGCCTACATCACTTCCTTGGGAAGAGAAGAGAAGAGAAGATCCGGCAACTTCCAGAGGGGAGGAGAAACAGAAAAAAAGGTTTGAGAAGCTGAAGTAGTGGCAGAGGTACCCGGGAGAAGAAATAAGAGGTGAGAGAAATGGTGGCTATGAATTGCAGGGCAGGCAGAGGACACCAGTGACCCAAACAGTTTGGCACCTCCTGGCCATTAGGCAGCTGACCCCAAAAGTTCATCTCTGCTCAAAGGGCATGCACAGCTTCGCCCACCCAGTACAGGTGCAGGAACAGCATGAGGAAATGGGAGGTGAATGTCATAAACAACCTAAATACTGTTGTGCATTTCCAGCAGGTTTTGCAGCCTGTACTGAGCATCTCACTCCTGGCTGCATTGTTCCCAGACACCAACACCGTTAGATCAGAGGGAGCTGATTTAATCAGTTGTTAAAATAATCAAATCATTTCATTTTGAAGTCAAGTCATTTGAATGATAAGGACCATTTAAACCTTGCTACTCAGAAGGCAGAAGATTGGGCTGAAGCCAGAGCTTTGAGGAGCAGCCAGATAGGGACAGGTAGAGCCAGGGAATGATAACATGGCACCCACCTCAGTTTGGGAAGAATCATTTGCCCAGCAGGAGCCCAGCTCCAAAGCAACATCCCTGGAAACTCTGCATCATAAATAGCAGGGAGTTCATTCATACAGCAAAAGATTTTCTGGCCTTATTTACCCTTCCACATTTGCTGCAGCTCTTAATTTGAAAAGCCATGTGAGTGCCCTGTGCTGGAAGGCTTGTCCTTCCCCTGCTCCTGGACCTGCACGAGGATGTTCTCTGTTCTGCTGCTGACCAATGCATCTCCTGGCTCCCTACCACTGAAGGAAAAGAAATCTATTTACAAGACACAAACAGCTTTGTGTAAATCACAGCCATGGGCTGCCAATTGTGTGTTCTCCCAGCCCAGCAGTGCCTCCTTCCCCCAGCACAGAGTGCTGCACTAGCGCAGCTCCAGGCGCTTGTTGCTATTAGGTCATGTCACCAGGGACTGGAAAGCACCAGACTATGCTCTGTGTCTTAAAAATCCAGATGTGTGATGATTATCTCATGATAGCCATCATAGATCCTGTGGTAATCCTATTTTTAATCATTTAGCCTTCAGGAGTTCTTAGGCTGGGATGAGCCCATGCTCCGAGCTGGAGCAAACTGTGTGCTCCGGTCTACTGAGTGAAACAATCACTGTGGTCCTAGTGCTGCCTCCTCCCTGAAAAGATGGAGCTGTTACATTCTCCTGAGTCCACATGGGGGAACCAGATAATTTCTAGTTGGGAGGATGTACAGCAATGCTCAAACCACTAATATCACTAAATATAATTGCATGAAATTAAAGAAGAATACCCTTACTTTCAGTTATGTGAGATGCAAAGCTGTGTTTCGTGTCAGGTACAAACAGGCGAAGTATGTACTTGCGAATGCGAAATGTGTGGACATCGACAATGGGAGAGCTGTGAATTCTAATAATAACTGAGGAAAATAAAGCACGGAAAAAGGCCTTTGAACCTATCTTTTGTTTGCAATTAACCCTGGTTGATTTAGGAGCATTGGAATTAAGGTGTTAAGGATGTTGCTTTTTGATTCCATTTAATCCATAAAAAGCTCTACAATAATAACCTTTTGAAGGATAATTTTAGAATATTACTTGTATCCTTGAAACTATCGCTTTGAATATATATAAAGGAAATATGCTTATCTCATGCCTTATTGAAGCAGAGAAAAAGAGCTTGAGCAAAGAAAATGAACATCACCTCAAGGATTTATAGTTTCAACCAAAGGGAAGCTGGACATCACTGTTATGAGATTTAGAGTCTCTGCAGTTAAAAGGTAGACCCACATCTGGGGAGCTGGACCCCACCAGATGGGATTCGTCTTTCTTCTTTTGGAAACTGGACCGTCACCATCTGAGGATTCTCCTTTGAGATACATCCTGAGAAATTAAAATCACAATAGTGTATAGAATTGTGATGTAATAATTTCCAATAAAAATTGCTGATGAGTAAAAGATTAGAAATAGAAACTGCTGAAAAAAAACTGATGAGTACCCCTATAAATACCTATAACCATCAATTATTGGTGTGCAGTTGGAGGGAAAACATCTCCCACTGTACCCAGCGCTGTATTGCTCATACTTTACCATATTAAACAATAAATTGATTGCTGCTTGAATATTGGCCTAGTCAAGCTTCTTATTCATAACAATGACTCAGCCTTGTCTGTCGCGGCTCAGCTGGCTGCACTGCTGGAGCTCTGTAGAGAGCTGATTGGGGAGGCTCTTTTTGCTGGGGCAACCTGAGCTGGCAGGGATTTTCCTTTTCTTTAAGATTTTTTTTCCTTTTCCTTGCATTTCTTATCCTTTGTTTACATAAATATAGAATGTGTTATAATAGAGATTGTTGGTTTCTTGGCTGTTTTAATGACCTGGAAAGGCCCGGGGTGGTCTTGGGCAGCCCGCGCTCCAAAGGACGAGAAGAGGATTCAGGTTTTTTCTCGGTCTTCAGTGTTTATTAGTTTTTTATCTAAAAGATTTTCTCTCGGCCCGACAGAGGTCTGCACAGCAAGCCAGCCATGAGCACACTGAGAGCCCCCGGGGTGGTCTCTTATCTTTATACTCAAAACTACGTATACAATATTTACCTATTTTCCCCAATACATTTTACCCTTATTGACCAGTACACCTTTAGTAATAACCAATCCCAAAGTGCCAACATCACCACAGAAGATGGAGGCCAAGAAGAAGAAGAAGAAGGACAGGACACGCCCCAATTCCTCCATCTTACTTCTCTAGACCCCCCTGTACAGAAATCTTAAACCCTGTGGTTCATACTCAAATTAACTTATCCCTTCACCATTTACCCCAGTGAAATCCTCCTATCCTCATACAGGTGTCGTCTCCCGTGTAGGATCAAAGTCCAGCCACCAGACACTTCTGGCAACATTCCAGGACCTCCGAGCCCCCCAAGGGTGGTCTCGGTCACTCTGCACATCAGTCCTGAGGTGCTGAGATCCCACAAGAGATAAATAAGAAAAATATAGAATGTGTTATAATATACAGACTGTAAGGAGATTTCTTTGCTGACTAGGGTCCGCAGGGCATAGGGGAGGAGGGGAAAAGGTGCTTGTGCTCAGCCAGCTGCCCAGGCGTGCAGTGGGCAAGGGGAATTGGCCAGAAGCCCCTTGGCCTTTGGTGGTTCTGCTGAAGCCTTTGTGCTGCCCACAGAGCGGCTGGGCAGGGGCCGGGGCTGCAGGGATCCCTGCCAGAGCGGTGCCTGGAGATGGCCACAAGCCCTGTGCCAGGCAGGAAGCACCGTCTGTGTCCTCCTGTCCGAATGCTGCTGGCTGCCTTGCTGAGGGCTCCCAGGTGCCTCTGGATGGGGCTGCTCTGGAGCGGCTGTGGGGCTGCGGCGCTGCTGCCGGGCAGCTTGGCCGGGCTGGGGCAGAGCCTGAGGGGCTGGGGTGCTGGCAAGCCCTGAGCAATGGGCTGTCAGAGGCCACAAGCAGCCCCCCGGCAGCTGCCCGTCTTGTCCCTGACAGAGTTGACATGCAAGACGGATCCTGGGCACTCTGCAACTAACAGCATCGGTGTTGTTGGAAACCCAAATGCAGGGAAATCTCAGACCTTTGGTCTTGTCAGCAAAGCTTAGAATTAAACACACGATTTGATTGGAGACCTTGGAAAGGGCTTCAAAACTTAGGTGCTAGAAGCGAAAATGCAGATTTCTTGTTTATAGCAGAGACACGGGGAGGAAAGTTGAAGTGGAGGAAAGTTTAGAGTTTTAGAGTTCAGGATCCAGAAAAAATCAAATCAGTTACAATGGAAAACAAGAACCTTAGGATGCAGTGCTGTAGGTTTGTGTGTCATAGCATGATTGGCTAAGGAGGCTTACACTGTAGCAGGATGTGGGAACCCAGGAAATTCCACTGGCTGCCCTGCAGGACTCGAGACCCTGTCCGAGGGCTCAGAGGCCTTGGCACAGAGCCCAAGATCCCTGGCCTTCGATTTAGCCCTTGGAAAAAACAATTACCAACCTTGTAGGAAGAATGACAAGCCATAAAATTTTAAGCAGACTGATAGTGAATTTATCACGGAGTGGAAAAATACATTTTGGGGCGTTTTAGAATGGGGCTTCAGGGGGGAAGATGGAGGAGTCTGGGCATGTCCAGCCTTTCTCCGTCTTCTTCTTGGCCTCCATCTTCTGATGCTGGCACCTTTAGGCTGGTTTAGAGTAGAAGCTGACTGTCTAACGTAGATGATAGGTACTGGAAAGTTACTGCAAATATTGTACACGTAGTTGTTTTTAGTATAAAAAGATAACACCGCCCCAGGGGAGGCAGAGTGCCTTAGACTGTCTTGCTGAGCAGACTTCGGCTGGACAGGAGAAAGAATTTTATAGATAAGATACAATAAACAACCTGGAGACCAAGAAATGAAGAGCTCTGACTCCTTCTGCGACCGCTGGGCTGGGAAAAGAGACTTTCTAACTTATCTGGGGTCACTCTGACCAGCTAGAGACCCCGAGAGCATGAGTCCATAAGACGAAATATTGGAGATTGGGTCCAAACCACAAATATCCTTGTTGGCTGTGTCTTCTTGCCCAAGAAATCCTTCAAAGCTCTTGCAACTACAAGTCTTGCGGCCCTGTGAGCCATGCGGGGGAGATGTGGGCCAAACTCACCCTTTCTGTCTATGTAGAAGAGAATAAAAAGCAATGGCATCATCTAAAAAATTCCAAGGTCCGCTCTCTAGCTTGTTCCAAACTCCTTCAAATCCCCCAAAGTGTGATTTAGCTCCAAAGAGATGACAAGGACTCTTAGTGCTGCCTCTTTGATCCCAGAGCGGCTGCTTTAGAATCTTTCACTTTACCCTGTGTAGCTATGTGCCAGAAATGGATCATTGGAAGAAACTTTCCCAAGTGACTTGCATGGAGGTTTGTTTGAAGGGTATTTGAGGAGAAAGCCTCCCAGCAGAGGTCTGGGCTTTGGCCTAGCTGTGTCCCCTGCTGATTGTGAAGTGTGCCATCAGCTGCAGGGATTTCTGGGCTGAAAATATCATCAGGACACTTGGACTTGCTCTTTTTGGCCTATAAAAGCTGGATTTACTTTCGGGGCAAATTTGGAGACCTCATCTCTGAGGGGATGGACGACCTCGGATTTTCCCAGTGTCTGGGAATTGTTCCCCAGGTCCTTGGTGTAAAATCAGGCCCCCCAGGAAGTGCAGAACTGCAAGATGATAAACACTTTAGGCAATTGATGATGCATCTTTCTAAATCGCTCTCCTTTCTCTCCTTTTGTGAAATGCAAAGCTGTGTTTCGTGTCAGGTACATACAGGGAACGCGTGTATTTGTGATTGTGATATGTGTGGAAACCGACCATGGGACACTTATAAAGATGAATTCTAATAATAACTGAGGAAATTAAAGCTTGGAAAAAGGCCTTTGAACCTATCCTTTGTTCGCAATTAACTTTTATAAGTCTTAAGTTGATTCAGGAGGCTTTGAATTAAAGCTTTGAGGATGTTGCTTTTTGACAGGAACTTTCTGTTTGTAGCTAAGCCTTAAAGAGTTTTGCAATAATAACCGTTTGAAGTATAATTTTACAATATCGCTTGTAGTACGGATCTTTGAAACTATAGCTTTAGAATGTATAAAAAGGAAACATGCTTATCTCACGCCTGGACCAGACAGTGAAAAGCAGCTTGAGAAAGGAATATGAACATCAACTCAAGGACTAATAATTTCGACCAAGGGAAGCTGCACATCACTGTTATGAGATTTATAGTCCTTGCAATTGTGGTAAATAGGTATGATTCGTGCTGATAAAAATTGAAACAGTAATCAATATTGATACAGTAACTAATATCTGGAAATAATAAAATAAGTTAAAAATAGTAATGCCAAAGAGGAGAGGGAGAGGAGGGGCTCCACCCCCCTTTTTCCAGCAGATGTTCTCAAGGACTACAGGAAAGAAGCTGAAGATACAGTTGCTAAAAATGACCAAGAACCTGGTTGGGTCCAAGAAAATGCTAATTATAAGGGACTTATTGCTTTGATATATAGACGCAGTGATATGTTAGTCTTGGCTTACATTGTACTGGCTTGGTGCGCATGTGTAGCCCAAAGGTGAATAAAAGGACAACAAAGAAGACTACAGGGCCTTCATCAGTGACGACCCCCAAAGACTTGTGTGACCACCAAACCGAGTGGTGGCGCATGCGTGGTAAAGGTGGTAATAAAGGCGGAGACAGAAAAGGGACGAACCGAAAATAGGAGGAGATGGCATTGACATATGGCATATAAGGGGTGATTTTCACTTGGCAAGCTTGTATGTGAAGTGGCAAGGGTCATTGAACCCTGCACTCTGTACCCCATGGTATGTCTTGCTTATGCGCTATTATTGGAACCATATTATCCCTTATTTTAATCGAATTATATTGTATCCAATTTTATATTTTTCATTTTAATTATTCAATTAAAATTGTTACTACTTTTAATATTGTTTGGGTTTTTTTTTAATGATGGGATAATTGGGCAAACATAACACAATCAAAAGGTAAAGCCATGTCTGGAATCTGGACCCCACTGGCTGGGAGACTTCTTTCTTTGGTCAGAAGTTGGACCCTCCACCACCTGGGATACTCCTTGTGTAGGATGCATCCTAAGAAAAACTAAATCACAATAGAGTATAGAATTGTGATGTAAAAATTGGGAAGAGAAAATGCTGATGAGTAAAAATTTGGAATAGAAACTGCTGAGAAAGCTTATGAGTACCCCTATAAATACCTGTAAGCCACAACTATCGGTGTGCAGCTGGAGGGAAAACTTCCCCCACTGTACCCAGCGCTGTATTGTGCATACTTTACCAAAATAATTAATAATTTGATTGCTGCTTGAATATTGGCCTAGTCAAGCTTCTTATTTATAACAGTGGAAAGTCAGAGAACCTGAGATTTTACCCCTAGAAAGACAGAACATTTTCTGTCTTTCCCCTAACATTTACCTCAGGTTTTGTCACAACATTATCTCTATGTGACCTCTAGAAATTACTCATACTTTACCTCAAAAGTAATTTTTTCCCCTAGAGATCACCTCAAATCTTCCGGCTCAAATATCCACTACTCAACTGATCACCTCCGATTTCGTTATTCTCACAAACCAGTGATTGCCTGAACTTTAAAGCCCAAATGTTCACTCTGTGCCCTACAGGTGGCACCAGGTAATTCCAGCATTCCTGTGCTAGGAAGTTCTGTCCCTCTAGGCTACTGCAGCTTCACCCCCGGCAAAGTGGAACACTCCGTGGCGCTGTGCCAAGGCTGCCGCATGCTCCTCGGCGTGTATGGGCGCAGGGCAGCCCCGGGGCAGCTCCCCCCGGGTTTCTGGAAGGCCGCCCAGCGCCCGGCCCCGCGGGGCGGCCCCAGCGGGTTCGAGTTGCCGCCCGCGGCTGAGGGGAGCGGCGGGGCGGGGCGGGGCCGCCCGCGCCTGGGCGGGAAACGCTCCCCGCGGCTGAGAGGAGCGGGCGGCGGCGGCGCAGCGGGGACCGGCCTGGCCCTGCCGTGTCCCTCTGGGCGAGCCCACGGCCCCTCAGCGGCCCTGGCGTCCCTTCAGCCAGCGGCATGTGCGCTCAGCCACACGCGGCGTGCCGTGTCCCCCTCAAGTGACGCTCCCGTTCCCTCAGTGACACCGCCGTACCCTGAGGGACACAACAGACACTCGCCTCCCCTCAGGGACTCTTGCTGGCCTCAGTGGCATGCAGGGCATCTGCCTTCCCTTCAGTGACACAGAAGGCACCTGCAACCTGCTGGGGAAGCCTCAAGTCCTCAGCACTGGGACACCCACCTTTCCCTCAATGACCCTCACATCCCGTCAGCAAATCAAGAGGCACCAGCTGTCCTGTAGATGACTCAGAGCGGGTGCAGTGGGTCATGGTTGCCAGGGGCAGCCGCAGGCAGAAATCCATCAGAGCTGGGGAAAAGGCTCTGCTCTGCTTACAGGGTGGGCTGAGGGCCGGGAGAGCTCCATTTCCCCCTTGTGATGTTGGAGACAGGGCCTTTCACCCTCCTTATAGGGCTGCCCCTCACTGCAGGCAGCCAAAGGAGCATGACAGCAACAGGCCGAAGACAGCAAAGCAAAGAGCCAGCCCTGCACACAGAGGAGGTGGCCCAGTGCAAAGGCAGCGTGGCACCCTGAAGGTACCTGCCACACTCTCATGTGTCCCTGCCCTGGGAGGGCCTTTCTGTGGCCCCTCTGGGCTCAAAGCTGCTGCTCTTCTGGCTCAATGGGGCCTAAAGCCACAGAGTCGGCCTCCCCCATGGCAACACGAAGACTAAGCAAGCAGGAAGTGGAGCTCAATGCCTAAGGCTGAGGGGCCGGGGGCTCCAGTCTGGTGCAGAGGGAGGGCACACGCCAAGCCCCACAACTCCAGGCCTCACAGGCCTGAAAGGCCGGCAACAGGGTTCCACGCCTGATTCCAGGGGGTCCCTCCAACTGCTTATTGAGGAAGCGCTAGAGCAGCCTGCTGTCAGGATCAAGGCAGCTGCCAGGGGGCTGCTTGTGGCCTCTGACAGCCCATTGCTCAGGGCTTGCCAGCGTCCCAGCCCCTCAGGGGCTGCCACAGCCCGGCCAACCTTGCCAGCAGCAGCCCCGCAGCCCCACAGCAGCTCCAGAGCAGCCCCATCCAGAGGCACCTGGGAGCCCTCAGCAAGGCAGCCAGCAGCACACGGGCAGGAGGACACGGATGGCCCTTCCGGCCTGGCACAGGGCTTGTGGCCATCTCCAGGCACCACTCTGGCAGGGATCCCTGCAGCCCCAGCCCCTTCCCAGCTGCTCTGTGGGCAACACAAAGGCTTCAGCAGA
This sequence comes from Ammospiza nelsoni, assembly GCF_027579445.1. Taxonomy (NCBI): domain Eukaryota; kingdom Metazoa; phylum Chordata; class Aves; order Passeriformes; family Passerellidae; genus Ammospiza; species Ammospiza nelsoni. Next base: position 1,023,747 of record NC_080661.1, on the reverse strand, counting down.
ACCACCAAAGGCCAAGGGGCTTCTGGCCATTTTCCCTGCAGCAATGCACACCTGTGCAGCTGGCTGAGTGCAAGCACCCTTTCCCCCGCTTTACCTTTGCTGTATAGACCGTGGGATGCAAAGAAAACCTCCTGAGAGTCTGTGTATTGTAACAAACTCTATATTTACATAGGATATGTAATTGCGGAGAAGGGAAGAAAAATCTTTAAGGAAATTAAAAATTCCCAATTGGCCCAGGTTGCCCCAGCAAAGAGAGCCTCCCGGATCAGCTATCTACAGCCCTCATGCAGTGCAGCCAGCCGAGCCCTGACAGACGATGCCGAGTCTTCCATGCCTTGCGCAGCTGATCGTGCAGCCTCTGGAAGACAGAATATCGCCCATGCTGTGTTGCTCGGAGGATATGCAGTGTTTGAAATGCCAGCTTGGAAACGGCACTGCTCATGTCCTCCCTCAGGCGTTCAAGGGCTGCAAGAAAGAGGAATAGAGCCATGGTCAGGTCCCGGATCTTCGGGAAGCCGAGGAGAGCCCCCTGCAAGGGCCATCGCAGCCGGCTCTTGCCATGGCCAGGAGGGAGCAGGGAGCAAGGGGATCAGTCCAAAGCTGCCGGCCACAAATCCCCCATGTGGCCCTGAAATCTCCGTGTGCTCGGCCAATGGGAGCAGAGCCCTCGGCAGCCGGGGCAGGGCTTGCAGCTCCGCCCTGGCAGCCCCGGCTGTCAGTCCACTTCCCTCACTCACCAGTGCAGATCAGCTGCAGCTCTTGCTGCTGCCCCCTCAGGCGCCGCCCGGCCATGCCTGTGAACACAGAGCCTGTTACGGCGCCAGCAGCACAGCTCCCTCCTAGCGGCGCTGCCGGCGCTGTGGCCACACGGGCTGCTGGCCCGGCAGGGCTCAGCCCGGCCCTTGCCGCACGCTGCCGGCCCAGGGCACGGCTGCCAGAGGGCGGCAGCAGCGATGCCCAGGCCAGGTGGGGCTCCACGGCACCGAGCCCGGCTGGCGCTGCCGGGGCTGCAGGCGGGGCTGGGGCCGAGCTGCGGCGGGCCGGGCCGGGTAGAGAGCCCGGACTTGGGACTCACCCATGAACCTGATGGCCGCCTCTCGCAGGGGATCCTGTGGGCTCCGCAGGTAGCGCAGGGCCCGGCGCAGGTGCTCGGCTGCTCTGCTCCTGTCCTCTGCCAGCTGCAGAGAGCGGCAGGAGGGAAGGGTTGGCGCGGGCTCAGCCCCTGGGCCGGGCACTGCCTGCGCCCAGCCCTGGCCTCCCCTGCCCGCACAGCCCTGAGGCGCGGCCAGCAGCCGCTGGCCAAGGGCTCCCGAGGGGAGGGGGCAGAGGGCCGGCTGCTGCCCAGGGAGCTGCGGTGCCGGCCTGCAGCCCTGCCGGGCGGAGGCTCCATGGGCACCTGGCTCAGGCCCACGGGAGCCTGGAGAAGAGCCCGCGGGGCCTCTGGCTGCAGCAGCGTGCAGGGGCACAGCTGCCCAGCCCGCACACCGAGCACCGCCCTCAGGGGCCTTCTCCAGGCTGAGCCTGGGGCTTCCAGGCCCTCCTTACCAGGCTGTCTGCGAACATGCACAGCTTCTTCTTCTTCAACAGTTTTTCAAGGTCCCTCCTCTTCAGGAATTTGGCCACACAATGCAGCGTTTCCGCAGAAGCCTGGAGAACAGCAAACACGTGGAAATGCCCACATAACCCAGGGCAAAGGACCTGCATGCCAGTTCTAAAGCCTGGAGGAGGCTGCAGTCTGCAAGGCGCATGGGCAGGAGGCAGCCCAGCCCCCTCGCAGCAGTCCTCACCTCAGCAACAATCCGATTCTCATCATGGCAGTGGAAGTAGAGTGGGACCAGGCTCTGGCGCACCTGGGACTTGAAGGCCTTTCTTCCATCTTTGGTTAACAAGTCCAGCATCTCTTGGAAGACACGCATGCAGCTCAGCTGCACCTGGATATCATCCTGTATGAAAGGAAAGGCAAAAGACCTGAGCATCAGCTGCTTCAGTTCCCCCAGGGCACAGGCCTGCATTTCCACAGGGCACCAAGTGTCAGGGCAGCAGCCAGTGGCCGTGGCTGTGGGCACAGAGCCTTACATGGTCAAAGAGTGGCAGGAGCGCCTCAGCCAGCTGCAGGGCGATGGGGGTGGGTATTGGGGCACCATTATCCAGCAGCAAATATCTCAGTAGAAGAATGGTCATCCTGATCACATTGCTTTCATTTTCCTGCAGGAGCTCCACAAGACTTTCAGTCAGGCTCCACATTTTTTCAGCCTGTGTGGAACACAAGTTTGTGAAAGGCCGCCCTGCTGCCACAGGGCCCAGAGGCCAAAGGCCTGTCCCGAAGCACTGGGGCAGCTGAAGCGGGAAGCAGGAGAGCTGGGAGCAGCTGCCCCAGTGCCCGAAGCCCAGGCAAGGCCAGGCGACTTCGTTGCCCAGCCCCACGCTGCCTGTGCAGCTTCAGCCACTGCCCCCTTCTCACCATGCAGGGACTCTTGCCCAGCACTACGAGGCCTCGGAGTGCCAAGTGACGCCTCTCCCTGTCCTCGCTCTGTAGGTTCCGTGCCATGATCTCCAGAATGCTGTCACTGCATTCCCTCAAGTCCAGGCACTCGAGGACCTGAAAGGCACAGGGCAGTGACAGGGGAGCCGGCCGGCAGGAGCCCGGAGCCACACAGGGCTGGGCCCAGGCAGCAGCACAGGGCACGGGCACTGTCCTGGCAGCTGTGGCTGCGAGAGGGCAGAGACCTGGGAGGCAGCTCAGCCAGGCAGTGCTGGCCTTGAGGCTCACCTCCACAAGGAATGCCAGAACAGGGAAATCCCAGTATGGCATCTCTTCACCGAGCATGGCGAGCAGGTAAAATGCAATCCCGGAACAAAAGTGTATGGATGAATGGCAAATTAATCTGACAAAAGGAAAAAGGAAATAAGACCCTGAGCCAGTCGGGCAAATCCCTGCCAGGACTGACTCACAGAGTTCTCATCTTTCCCCACCACCCTTCCAGCAAGGGGACCTGGGCCATTTGGGAGTTGGTTGCTCATGGGCACCCTCCTCTCCCAGCCTTTTCCAGTCTGCTTGGCTGTCCCTCAGTGACAAGGCCCTCTGGCCTATGACCACGGGGACTGTGTGGGTCACACTGGGCACAGAGCACATATGTCTGAGGCAGTGGGTATAAGGGGGTCACACCTGGCCAGCAGAGCCACAGCATAGTGGCGGGTGTCAACAGAGAGCAGCATGTCCCAGCCACACCTGCGTTCCATTGCCACCACCACACCGTTGTACTGCTTTTGGCAAAGCAGGGACTTCAGGGTCTGCACTGCAAACCTGTGGGCACAGCAAAGCCCAGGTCACACTGGCAGCACTGGCTCCTTCGCAGGCCACGTGGCAGCGACAGGAGGAGTGGGATGGAGCACCTGTTGGGGCTGGTGGCAAGGCCGGGCTCTTCCTGGCATCCATTCCAGAAAGTATCGACCTCCTCTGTCATCTCTTCTGTGCTTAGGAACACTTGGAATAGCAGACGCACAAATAGGCGGGGGAAATACACCTTCAATATACATGGGACAGGGGGCTCCTGGAGGATCTTCCACATCACCACGGTTGCCTGCAAAGGACAAAGCCCCCGAGACAGCACTCAGTGCTGAGGTGTCCGTGTGGCAGGGCCCGAGCGTGGCAGGTAGAGGCCCGGAGAGACCTTGGCAGGGGGAGCACAGGGCCTGGTGGGCCTGAAGCTGCCCTGGGCCAGGTTTCAGGCCAGCGCCTGAGGCAGGGAGGTGCAGTGGGGGAAGGAGGATGGAGAGCTGCTGGAGAGGCAGCCTTGGGGCCAGCAAAGGCCAGTGTCAGAAACTCACAGCCAGGGCAAAGACACCCGTTTCGTCCCCATCGGAGGTGCACGTGCTGTGCTCTGGCCAGCTCGCCAGCACATCCAGGAGGATCAGCTGCGCCAGCTCTGCAGTCCTGGCTGAGCCCATGATGGTCTTCCACATGGCAATGGCAGCTCTGTGGGGTCAGAGCTCTGTCTCAGGGGCGTCTCAGACACAGCCCCGGGGGGAGCTGAGCTAGCTGCCAGTTTTGCCTCTGCCCACTGGTCCTGGCCAGCAGCACCCAGGCAGCCCAGCCCTGTGGGGACAGAGCCCTGAGGGGCAGGGAGGGAGCATGGCAGCAGGCTCAGGGGCTGACGTGCCAGGGCTGGGAAAGGTAGCAGCCAGAGGGCCATGGACGTCTCTCTTAGTCAGACACCTGGGGCAGGCTGTACAGGGTGATGGGCTGGGGAGGCCTGAGCCCTGTGGGCAGGTGGGCCCCATACCTGTCACAGGACGGGGCCACACGCAGGAGTGTCATCACTGCGTCATCTGGCTGTGCTTCAGTGAGATCCAGCAGGGTCTCGTCCAGCCTGTGCTCGGCAGAATCATTGGCCAGGAGCCACTGGTGGATGAACCTCACCATGGCGGGCACCTGGAAAAGGCACAGGGAGACTTGGAAAGCTGCCAGAGGGAGCAATGTTCCCAGCTTCCCCAGAGAAGTGCTTCCCTTCCCAGCGCACTGCCATGTGGCCCCAAAGGCTCACAGCAACCAGCATGCGTGGCTTAGGAGGCCAAGCAATTCCTGGGAGGATCAAACCCTGCCCACAGGCTGCTTACTTGGTTTGGATAGTAAAAATCTTCTTCTACAAGCATACACAGGAGGGCTGCACTGGTCTTGGTTTGGAAGATGGGCGAGTAGGGTCTGAGGCCAGTGCCCATGGCGATGGTCTCTTCCTCCTGCATTCTCCTCATGAATTTGCAGACGAGCTGTAGGAGAAGCGCAGGAAGCCGGGGATGTTTGCATGGAGTGCTGCACACATGGGGCTGGGCTGAGCAGGGACAGCAGGCCCAGCCCAGGTGGGGGTGGCTGCAGGTACCTGCGCTGTTCTGCGGAAGCGGCCACGGCTGGACTCCTGCTCTTGTGTGCACTCCAGGGCTGCATCTGGCAAAGAGCGAGCACAGCCAGAGCTGAGGGGCCGCGGGAGAGGCTGGAGAGCATGGCCCAGCCCTGCGCTCCCCAGGCAGGGACAGGCCCGGGATGCGCCAGGGGATGGAGCATGGTCCCTGTGGGGTGTCTGCCCGGCCCCTCTTCCGTTCTGTCCGTGGGCATGTCCCCAGGGGATGGCATGGCATGGCATGGCATGGCATGGCATGGCATGGCATGGCATGGCATGGCATGGCATGGCATGGGGTCAAGCCGGCTGCAGGCATCAGTACTGCGGCCCAGCTCTGCCACTCACCCTCCTGTGGTGGCTGGAATGGCACCACCTCCTCGGTCTCCAGGGCTGGAGCAGCTCCAGGGCCTTCTTCCTCCTCATCCTCCACCCAGGCCAGCTTGGGCACTCTCGGCGGTCTCTGCTCCATATCTCTGACTGGATTGATGGCAACTTGCAGGAGAGATGCCTTGGAAAAGCTCCAAGTCACCAAGTCCTGCACTTGTACCCGGAAGGCACCTTCAAGAGAGAAGCCTCAGGAAGGCTGCAGGACAGCAAGTCCTGCACTCACTCTCAAGGGCTCCTGCCACAAGGACAGGAGATTCCTGTCGAGAATTGTAGTTTGGCCTCAAAGGGTCCTGCAGAAGAAAAATCTCAGGGAGATCACAGGGTAGCACGTCCTGTGGCCTGGCCTCGAGCTCAGCTGCAGGAACAATGCCTCAGAAAAGCTCCGGGTGGGACGCGAACGAGCGCGCTGTGCGGGGGCTCCTCACAGCACTGTTCTGTCCCGTGCTGTCCCGTTGCGTGCTCCGAGCACTGTGGCCTGCTCTTGTCACCGCCAGCTCCTATGTCACCAGGTGTCACAAAGGGCCCTTGGACACCCGGTTCTATGTCACAGTGACCGTGCTGCAAGGGCCCTTGCACACACTGCCGCCTGTCCTGGGGCCGCCCCCAGCCCAGCCTAAGTGGCCCAGGCTGGAAGGAATGCCTGGCCCCAGGTGTCCATGGCAGCCCCACAGGATCTTTAGGAAGGGCTCAGAGCATCAGCAAACGCTGCCCTGCTCTACAGGCTCAGGGCAGCAGAAGGAGCCCCCAGGGCTGCCGACGCAGCTGCGCTGGGAAGGGCATGGGGCCTTCCAGGGAAGCTGGCACGACCTCCTTGGGACACATCCCAGCCCGTGGCCATCCTAAACCTGCGGGTGTGACTCGCACAAGGAACCTGTGGGCCCGGGCACCAATGCTGCTCTGAGGCCTGGGGCGCGGGGAGCGCTGACATCAGCAGCTGTGGTAGAGTCCCTGGCCAAGCAGAGCTGCCACCCCCCGAGCCCTGGCAGCGCTGGTGCCTGACTCCTGCCCCAAAGACCTGTGCCCCCGGGGGGCTTCTGTGCCACAGGGAGCCAAAGCCCACGTGCATTGGGGGCTGTGCTCCTTCCTGCAGGGGCTGATGGCCCGAGCACCTGGAGCAACTGCTGGAAATACTTGGTCTCTGTCAGATGATGCTGCTCCTTCCTGAAAGGATTTTTTCTCATGGAAGGCATTGGCAGTAGCACCACAACACCATCCATTTCTGAGTTTCTCAGGATAATCAGATTTCAATGGAACGCTGTGCTTTTCTGACTCTGTTTCCTGCATTCTGGAAAAAAATAATCATCCCAGCCTCTGATATTCTAGTCTCCTGTCGCTGCCTCTCTGGTGGTGGCAGCTCATGTCCAAACAAAACTGCGTCCCTGTTGAGTGTGGCAAAGGGTAGCCACAAATAGGGAGGTTCCCCAGTGAACATCAAGGCAGACACCTGGGGATGTGCAGTGGATAGGCATAACTGTGGTAGGAGAAGCTGTTCTGTGTCTCTGAGTATGGTGCTGAAGCCCAAAAACTAGGCAAGAAAACAGCCCTCCATGGTATAAGGCCTATGCAGCTGGTATTTGTTTATTCAGTGCCGGGAGTGAGGGGCATTGCTGCACCACAAACTCACTCATCCATTCTTTGAACAGTTCAAGCTTTTATGTGTGTTTTACTTCATATGCACATTATACTTTCCTCACTTCACATTGCAACATATCTTCTAATCCCGCCATGATGCAAGCCCTTGTAGCACATGCACGGTTTCTGCACAAGCTGGTCATCAGCCTCTGGTGGTCGTTTTCTATGAAGGCTCATAAGTCTTCCTCAGGCTTGAGCTCTCCACGCCTGCTTCTTCTGCATGCTCTATAGGATTGTCTGCTCAAATAGCCAGTGGTCAGCTTTTGCAGGTAGCTTGTTCTGCTAAATTTGCTGATTTCTAAAAGGTGCTTCATTCACATACCCTGTTACAAAGTAGCTACTTCCTTCTGCACAGCTTTAGTTTTTTGTGTAGCTCAAGCATTCTCTCCTTGCCTAGGCATCAAGTCCACCATTTCTTTTATCCTTTGCAAATTCTTTGGCAACTATAGTCTTGTTGTGGTCTCAAAATATTTACCTGTCTCGATCCTGTATCTCATTTTATTTTGCTTCCATTTGTGATATGTGGTGGCAGTTTGTTTACAATACCATATAAAACACTGGCTCATCATGCAGGTTCCTAAGAGTGGTATTCCAGTTCCTAAAATTCCTACAAAAAGTTGTGTAGGCCAGTTCAGATTAGGTAGCCAAGATATCAGAGTTTCCCTCAAACGTTTGCTCCAAGATGTAATGCCTTGGGTTACAGCAGGGAGTACTTTTGCCTGTTGCCCAATGGCATGGATATCCTTTGCTATTTGCCCTGATTGATCTATATCAGTGCAACAATTGGCAATAATTAGAATACAAACTCCTCCCATTTGGCTGTTACCATTTCTAACACCCTGAGGTTTTGAAAGTCTACTTCTTTTAGTGAGTCTGTTTCTGTTTGTAGTCTTTCTAAGGCATCTGCTGTTGAATTAGCAATCAGTTCTGTTTTGGCTGAGATGTTTGAAATTGCGTTTTCCGGTTGTGCAATTCCTAAAAGTGGGAGCTACGCCCTCAAAAAACTGTGAAAACTGTTGCTGTATCACACTACTAGGTTACTGGGTATTCTCTTAGTGAGCCTGTTCTTCCACAGTCCTTGAATAATACCTGTCATTTTATGAGTCTGATTTATACCTGTAACCAAGGGATAAGGGATCCCATGTACATTGGCCAGTCCAGTTACCTGCTAATTCCTTTAATGCTATTCCATTCCCTAAAAGGCACCCAGATGCATCAGGAAGAAGGCAGTTGGTGTTAATTCTCACTGACTTGTTTCCTGTATGTCTATCAAAAAGACAGTTTTTCCATGATCACTCACTGGCTGAGTGCCTCTGACCCACCCAGCTGTGTTACTGGAAAAGCTGCTGAGATTTGTTCCCGACTTGTTCAGCCCTGTGTATCTGGGACTGACTCGTTGAGAGGCTGTAACTGGAAAAGGAGCTTTCCCAAGAAGAGATCCTGCCTGTCTACACTGAACACTAGCATTGTGGAAGCTGTGGGGGTTCAAATCTGACCAATTGCTGGATGGTAGCCATGTTAAGGGAAGGTTCCATTATTGCACCTCTCCGCAAAGCCTGCAATCCCTGAGTCCTGTAAAATTAGCTATGCTTCCTATTAGTGTTACACAGGTGTTAACATCAAAGGCACTGACAGTGTAACCAATGAAAAAAACCGTCCAGGGTTTAGTTGGTGATTTCTTGAATCAAGAACATTGAAGGGGTGTAGTGATTCCAGGCAGGTCTTTCCTTTACTCAAACGCATAAAGGTAGACAGGAGTACTTGGAACAGTCCATCCCGCTTTTCCTGCAGAGGATCACCTGTAAAATTCTTAACACACACCCAGCCACCCGGATCAATTGCATGCAATTTATGATCTGGCTGCTTAGATTGATTCTCAAACACAGTACTAAACTTCTGGTGCAATTGTTTGTTTGTAGCCATTAAATAGTCATAGATATATTGACTACCATCTTGAGCCAAATTTTCATCATGAGTGACATTTAATCCATAAGGTCTGCCATAAAGCATTTCAAATGGGCTTTTACTTTGGAGCTAGGTTTTATTGAGTCTAATAAAGGCAATAGGTAGAGATTGATACCAAAATAAATGCACTTTTGCCAAATTTTAGCTATCTGTTGTTTGATCATATGATACAGTCTTTCTACTTGACCACTAGCTTGTGTTCTGTAGGGCATGTGAAGCTGCCATTGGATTCCTAATGCATTGCTGACAGCTTGCATCATTTGAGATGGCACAGGAATGAGATCCTCTGTCAGAGAATATTTCTCTAGGTGCACCAAACCTAGATATGACCTCATTCGACAATACTTTTATTAATTTTCTAGCTTTCTTTGTCCTACAAGGGAATGCTTCTGGCCACCCAGAGAAAGTATCAGGAAGTACCAACAAATATTGGAAACCTCCCTTTCTTGGGAGTTCAGCAAAGTCTATTTGCCACAAGTCTCCAGGAAAAGCTCCTCTGCTCAAAACCCCTTGTTCTAGCCTGACTGTTGGATTTGGATTATTCTTCAAACAAGTCACACATTGTGATGATCCTTCTTTAACAGTGTTCTGCAAGCTTGGGCCTGCAATTCTTACCTTTAGGTATTGGTTTCTGCTCCCCAGCCAGTCTTATCATGTTCAGATTTCACATACTGTCTCGTTTACATCTCTGGTATTATTAGTTGACCTGTTTCTAATTGTCCCTAACCATTTTCTGAACATTTTCCTTTACTTTAATTAATCCATTTATAATGAGAATGTTGGTATTTTTATGGCTGCTTAGTTGATACTGCAGTAGGTATTAGAGCTGCAACAAGAGGTTCATTTCTTTCAGAAGCAATTTGAGCTTCATAATCTGCAACTCTGTCACCTGCTTCCAGAAGGGTGTTACCTTTAGAGTGCCCTCAGCAATGCACAGTTGCCACTTGCAATGGGAGCTCCACCGCCTCGGGGAGCCTGAGGATTTCAGCTGAGTATTTGACCATCTTCTCTTGTGCAGTCAGGAGTTCTCCTTCTCTCCATATGGCTCGGTGGACATGAACAATTCCATAGGCATGTTTGGAATCAGTCCAAACATTAATTTTCCTTCCTTTTGCCACTTCTAATGCCAGAGGGAGGTTCCTGCTTGAAATGGCTTTGACTTGATTACCTCTGAGACTGTGCTCACAGTGTAGCCCGCCATTTGCACTCCCTGTCTCCCAAAACTACTGCCATCACAGCAGCAGTTCATGGCTGAACCAGTTCATGGCATCTGGGAGCGGCTGTTCCTCTGGATTTTGGTGGCTGGAGCGCACAGCTTCCATGGTCTCTAGGAAGTTGCGTACTATAGGTTCAGCTTTGGACTTTCCTTGCAGAAAAGTGGCAGGGTTAACAATATTGATCACTTGATTCCAGTATCATCAGATTCGGCCAGGACTGCTTGGTAGTTTAGGAACCTCGAGGAAGACAGCCAATGGTTCCCTTTCTGCTCTAAAACAGCTGACACTGTGTGTGACACTGAGACACTCATCTTTTGTCCTATGTAAACTTCCTTGCTTCTTCAATGTTCATGATCACTGCTTCTACTGTCCTGAGGCAGGCAGGCTAGCCCTTTCTCACAGTATCGAGTTGTCTAGAAATCAGGCCACTGCCCTTTTGTAAGGACCCAGGTGTTGTGCCAGAACCGCTAAGGATATTCTGTCTCTCACTGGGAATAACAAAAAGGGCCTGCTCTCATCAGGCAGCCCCACAGCAGGGGCCCTCATGAGTTCCCACTTCAGTTTGTCAAAAGCCCTTCTCGATTTGGGGATCCATATCACAGTATTTTTGGAGATTTTCACCAATTTGTATAAAGGTTTCATGATCAATCTGTAGCTGTATATGCACAGTTGGCACCAAGCTGTGATTCCAAGGGAAGCAGGGATTTATCTTAGGGCTTATGGTCGAGGAGTCTGGCTAACTGCTTCCTTCTGAGCAGTTCCCAAAGACCTTTATCCTCCCAAGACCCCATATCCACTTGTTGCTTGTTGTATTATGTTCTTATCTGTTGTAGTTGCATTAAGCTGTACTTTGGTTTGCTGCAGTTCCTGCCTGTTAGAGTGGTTCTGCCCCCGTTGCCTCCTCCCTCCTTTTCAATGTCAGTCTCGCTGCCTCCTCCCCTGGTTCTCTGAAAACTGCCTTGTCATCCCCTCAACCCCTCCCCTGTGTCCTGTCTGTCACTCCACAGCCCATCCCTTCCCTCCAGAAACTTCTTCCAAGGGCGTCGAGTGATAGGTTCAGTCAATGGGGCCCCTCCCCAGGTTTACCCCCATTGGTTTCCCTATATGTCTGTTTCCCTGCTGCCCACGCCCTCCTGTAATTCCATTGGCAGATGGGCGTTCCCCTCCCCTGTTCGCTCCCCCCTTTATGACACCTTGCACAGCCCAGCTCTCTGTCTGCAGTTGGCTGGATCCCGTGGGTTGCAGATATCCTTGGAGGTCTCTGATAAAGCTGGACTTTGCCCCCAACTGGAGTTCCCCCTCCTTCTCCTTGATTTGGCCCCAGCTTGGTCTGTGGCTGGTTTGAACCTCCTCTGCCTCTGGTATTTTGGCCCCTGCCTCTGCTTCATCCATGCCCACGTCTTCTCCCTGTGGCTGATCCAGAGCTGCCACTGTGGCTGCAGGGAGTTATTTTTCTTTGTTTTTTTTATCATACACCCTCTATGCTTTTTTCATTAATGCCTTTAAGTCTCTCTTTAGAGGCTCTTTCAGCTTCTGAAGTTTCTGCCTGACATCTGGGCTAGATTGCCCAAACATCAGAAAAATGAACTGCTGCTTTCCCATATCTGACCAGGGATCCAGGGCTGTGCTGTTAGCGTTCAGAAACACATAATCACGGAGTGATTATATGCGGTGCTTTTATTAAGAGCTCTGGGAATCGGGTTATATTCAACCCAAATCTGACTCCGACCATACATCCAAAATGATCATGTTTTATACTCTGTCCTTACATAACTTTCCTGTTAATTATTAAACTTATATTGTTCTATTGTATACATAAATTTAGCCCCTCTCTGAATTTCCAACATAGTTTCTCACTATTCTTCTTATGGTTATATAATAATTACATTTAATTACTAAACAATCATCACATCTAACAATTATATAATTTATCATACTGCTTATGCAGGTGCAGTTGATCTGGGAAAGCACAAAGCCTAACATTTTAGATTCTATCTTTAACTTTTTATCTAGTGGTTTAAGCAACCAGTTCTGCCCTCTGGGCAGATGTATTTGGTGGTAATGCCTTTGCCTCCACCACTGTATTGACTGTTGTTACCGCATATCCAGTGTATCTGATTCCATTTTCCACAAAGCTGCTGCCATCTGTAAACAGCTCCCACTCCGGCTGCTCTAGTGGGACGTCTTTCAGGTCTTCTCTTGCTGAATAGGTGTACGCTATTGCTTCTACATAGTTGTGTTCTAATGGGCCTTCTTCAGTTGTGGTACCTAGGAACAAAGCTGGATTCAAAAGGTTAGTTGTTTTTAATGTGACATCATCCTGCTCAGTCAGGACTACCTGGAATTTCATCATCCTGCTGGGAGATAGCCAATGGCCCCCCTTTTGTTCTAAGACAGTGGTTACCATGTGTGGTACATAGGCATCTATGTGCCTTCCCATAGTAAGTTTCCTGGCTTCTTGTATCAGGATCACAGTAGCTGCGACTGCCCGCAGACATGGGGGCCACCTGGCACTTATGTTGTCGAGTTGTTTGGAAAAGTAGCCCACCAGCCTTTTCCCGCTTCCCAGACGTTGGGTCAGGACTCCTAGTGCTAGGCGCAGCCTTTCATGTACAAACAGCTGAAAATCTTTAGACAGATCAGGTAACCCTAATGCTGGAGCAGTTGTCAGTGCTTCCTTTAATTTTAGGAAGGCTTCTTTCTGTGGTTTGCCCCAGGTGAATGGCTGTGTCTTCTGAGTTTCATACAGGGGTTTCGCAATCAGTCCATAGTCCATGATCCACAAGAGGCACCATCCTGCTATCCCGAGGAAGACTCGCAGCTCATGTAAATTCTGGGGCTCTGGAATAGCACAAATAGCTTGGATACGGTTAGTACCTAGTTTTCATTGCCCTTGTAAAATTTCACATCTCAGGTGAATCACAGTCTGTTGTGCGATTTGTGCCTTTCCTCTGGATACTTTATAGCCTCCCATCCCCAGTGAATTTAAAATCTCAATGGTTACCTTTATACAGGTTGCTCTTTCTTCTGTAGCTAGTAGTATATCATCAACATACTGCAACAATAAGTATTGGTCTCTTGGTACTTGCCCATATTCAGTCCAAATCTCCAGTTCCTTTGCCAGTTGGTTTCCGAATAGGGTCAGTGAGTTCTTTTTGTGTCCAGGTGAGCTGGGTCTTTCTTCCGTTCCCTAGGTTTTCCCACTCAAAGGCAAATAGTTTCCTACTTTCTTTGTCAAGGGGGATGCAGAAAAAGGCATCTTTTAAATCAATTACGGTAAACCATTTATATATCTCCTTTACGGATGTTAGCAATGTATAAGGATTTGTTACCACTGGATAAATATCCTTTGTTATTTTATTTATTGCTCTCAAATCCTGCACTAATCTATATTCATCATTTGGCTTCTTTCCTGGAAATATTGGTGTATTAAATTCTGATTCACATTCTTCTAAAATTTGGTATTTCAAGAATTTCTCAATAATCTTTACTATTCCTTGCCGTGCTTCTGGTTTTATGGGATATTGGTTGACTTGTACAGCCCTTGCCCCTTCTTTTAACTCTACATGCACTGGTTGTGCCAATTTAGATTTCCCTGGTATATCCGTCTCCCATACAGAGGGAATCACTGCATCTTCTACCTCTCTAGGGATAGAGGGGACAGGTTTTTCTTTGATCATTAATATCTGTCCCGTTGTTGATTCAGGTATTTTCATTATAAGTTCTCCATTTTCAAAGGTTATTACCGCATCAAGTTTTGCTAGCAAATCTCTCCCTAAAAGCGGAATTGGACACTCAGGTACATATAAGAATTCGTGTGTCATGACCTTATTTCCAAAACACAAATTTAGGGGTTGCAGGAAAGGCCGTTTTTCCTCTTTCCCTGTAGCACCGACTATTGTCGTTTCCTTGTCCCCAATTTGTCCTTCCAAATAATTCAATACAGAAAAAGTAGCTCCCGTATCTATTAGAAATCTGACCTCTTTATGCCCTAACTGTATATTTACAACAGGTTCCTTAACTTGTTCTCCCGGTTCTAGGTCTAGTCAGCTGGTATACTCCCCCAGGACCATCTCCTTGGTAGCCTGCTGGAACTGATTGCCCTGGTCAAACTGGTTATTCAAACTTGGGCAATTTCGCTTCCAATGCCCCTCCTGCTTACAATACGCACACTGATTAAGGCTTAACCCCTGGGTAACTGGTCTCCTACCCTGACCATTCCTGTTACGTCCCCTGAAATTTGGGTTCCCTCTCCCCTGTATTACTGCCAAAAGATTCTGCTGCTGCCTTTTACTAGCTTCTTTTTCCTGATTGTTATATACCTTCCTAGTGACCTCGAGTAACTTATCCAAATTCCTTAATTATTCCCCTTCTAATTTTAGCAATTTTCTACAAATGTCATCCTGTGATTGGCCCAAGAATATGAGAGCAAGCTGAACCTTTGCTTGCTCTGTATCCATTTGGAGGTCTGTATATTTCCTTGCTACCTCCTTAAGCCTCTCCAAAAAAGCAGTGGGAGATTCCTTCTTTTCCTGTCGAACCTCATATAGTTTGGACCAATTTATAGTTTTGGGCACAGCATTCTGAACTCCTATTTGGATCCACTCCTGATATTTCCATAATCTCCTCATATCGCACAATAAATTAGGGTCCCAATTTGGATCCTCAATTGGGAAATTCAGATCTAAATTCCCTGTTACCAGCCCATTTCTAATATCTTCTCTTGCCCTCTCTTTGGCTGCCTTAAGTACCATTTCTTTTTCAGTAGAATCCATCAGAGTATCTAATATCACTTGTATGTCATCCCAGTCAGGATTTTGCATTTTCATAACCATTTTAACTACACGTGCCACTTTATCACGATTTTCTCTGTAAGTTCCGGCTGACTGTTTCCAAATTACTAAGTCTGCCGGGGAAAAAGGCACTTTTACAAATACTGGCCCTTCCACTCCGACACCTTGTCACAAGGGGGCAATCACAGTCTGTTTTTGTTTGCTTATGCCATCTCTATGCACAACTGGAGCAAGCTTTGCCCGACCCCGGGTTCTATGAGCTATTGGGGTCACTGATTCATTACCATCGCTATCTTTTTCACTCACATACCTCTTTTCCCCTTTCTATCACAGTTAGGTTTTGCTCATCTTCCGAGGAAGAGGGATAGGGTGACGATGGGAGAGGAGGATAAAGAGGGAAAGGTGTACTAGATGAGACAGGTTCAGGGGTAGGTGGGTGAGGAGCAGGTAGTGGGATAGGGACAGATGAAACGGGTGGGATAGGGTTAGGTTCTCTTGTTCCTATTGGCGCTACTTGTAAATCAATATCTGTATAATTTTCCCTACTCAAGCTTTCTCTTAACGCCAAGTGTTCTAAACAACATTCCTCACAAACCCCACACTTTGCAGATGTTTTAACCATTAATAATCCACATTCATTCTGCCATTCTGGCTTTCCCCGTAAGTAGAAAAACAGATCAACATATGGGACTTCATCCCATTTTCCTTCTTGTTTACAAAACGACATTAACTGCGAAATAATGTTATATTGCAGAGTACCGTATTTTGGCCATTTTTCACCATTCTCCAAGGCATATTCTGGCCACCATGAATTACAATAATCAATCAACTTAGTTTTACGTAATCCTTCCCCAAAGTTACCTTGTTTCCAATGTGCTAATAAGCACCCCAAAGGAGAATTTTGCGGGATAGTGGTGTTACTGCCCAAAATCCCTTTAAGTTTCTCAATTTCAAAAATACCACAAATGCCGAACCTGCAACACTTTCGCGATTGTCTTACGGAAGGGCGCCTAGGCTTACACCAACAGGAATTCCTTTAGCCCAACCAAGCGTAGCTTTCGCTGCGTCTTATTGGCAGGCATCCAAACCAAAGTAAAAAGCACCTTACCTTTCTCCCTGCGATGTTTGTGAGCGGCGGAAGCGTTCGCGGCCGATGGGCTCCCTGAGAATCCCTCGGTGCCGGCTGGAGCGTGATCGAGTCGCGATCTCGCTCAGCAGCACACACAAGGGTCCCATCTTCGGGTCACCAAAATGTTAGCGTTCAAAAACACATAATCACGGAGCGATTATATGCGGTGCTTTTTATTAAGAGCTCTGGGAATCGGGGTATATTCAATCCAAATCTGACTCCGACCATACATCCAAAATGATCATGTTTTATACTCTGTCCTTACATAACTTTCCTGTTAATTATTAAACTTATATTGTTCTATTGTATACATAAATTTAGCCCCTCTCTGAATTTCCAACATAGTTTCTCACTATTCTTCTTATGGTTATATAATAATTACATTTAATTACTAAACAATCATCACATCTAACAATTATATAATATATCATACTGCTTATGCAGGTGCAGTTGATCTGGGAAAGCACAAAGCCTAACATTTTAGATTCTATCTTTAACTTTTTCCAGGGTTCCACTATCAAGTACATTATATGAACATTTCACAATGTGCTATTTCATGTAATTATCTGAGTTATTCTCATAATTGTCACTTAGTTACACAAATAAAGGCATTAGCTACTTCTGCAATAATTAATGTTGTAATACACGTCACATTGTCTCTATCTTGATATTTTATGAGTGTCTAAACTATAATATATTTATCATGCTATAAATATATATTCTACACGGGGATTAGGTTAAAAAGGCTGACAAACTGTGGTCTATCAAAAACAGTTAAAAAGTGATTACAAACTGTATCATATCAAAATAATTTGCAATAACCAATATAGTAGTGAAAGCCAATGACTACACTGTCATTCACAACAGGGGGAAGGTGTACTGAGGAGTTTATTTGACTTCTCCTTATCCTGCTCTGATTTTGTCAGCAATAAATTCAACTCATATCTCTAATTCCGAGGCAGTTTTTCCCATGACAGGATTTGATGAGTGATCTCTCCTGGACCTTGTCTCAACCCAGGAACACTTGGTTCAATTTTCTCTCCCATCCAGGTGTGGAGGGCAGTGAGAGAGCAGCTGTGGTGGGTGCCGGGCATCCGGCCACTGTCCATGCACGGCAAGGCAGGGAGGAGGAGGAGGGTCCAGGTAAGGCTGTTGAGCAGATTGGTGTGGGATTTGCAGTAATGCTGGAGCTCTCTCAGTCCCTTGGGCACAGGGACAAAATTATGTATTGCTGCATTTCCAGACTGGTTTCCCCACAGCTGCCCCTGCAGGGTGGGTTTCTAGCCTGCCCTGCTCTGAATACCATTAAAGGCCCTCGCAGAGCCACTGCTTGGGCTCCCATCACGGTTTCTACTTCTTGCAGAGCTGAGGAAACCACAGACAGGCCTTTTTCCTGCAAAGAATTCTTACATCTGCAGCAGCTCTAGAGCTGCCAGAATCAAAGCCAAGGGGGCAGGGGGACCCTCAGGTGCTGGTTGCCACCTGGGGCTGGCCAGAGCAGGGCTGGGCAATGGCCATCCCTGTGCAGTGGGGCTGGGCCATGGCTGGGCCCCATCCTTGGATGGCCACTGGCTTCAAGGAGCAGGAGTTTGGGAGCTCCTTCCTGGCCAGGGCTCTATTCCTCAGCTGCTCTTGTCAGCTCTGATCCTGCAGGGGATGAGCAAGAATGGAGAAGTCTGGAGCCCCCCGGAGCTGCCATGCTCCAGGACAGGACCCTCTTGTCCAGCATGTGTCCCCTCTGGGACCGGATCCCCCCAGGACAGGAGACCCCTGGATGTGCTCCCCAGGAAAGACCCTTCCCCCACCACCATGTGACACTCAGCACAAATGGCCTCTTCCTTCTGCTGCAGGAAAATGAAAATGTTGGGGAGGCACAGCCAGATACCCTGACCCCTCACAGCCTCCCCAACCCTCCCTGCAAACCCCTCAGTCTTGCTTGCCCCACCCTGGGATTCCCCCAACCCATTCTCTGCTCAGGGCCTGCTCACCAAGCCACATACTCAGGGGGTTGTGAAATTGAGGGATAAAATTATGGAAATGGAAATGAAGAGAGGGCAGAGTCACTGGGCATGTGGGGACACCGACCCAGTGTCCCTCGGAATCTGTCTGAGGCAACCCCCAGGCCTCCGGCACCTTGTGGGGGATGAGCTGGCTCTGGGTCACCCCAAAATCTGAAGCACCCCATAAAGTAGCTGAGACCCACAGGCTCACCCAGCCACTGCCCATCCCTGGCACCCCCATTCCCCTGGAAAACCATGGGACCCCCATCCCTTATGTCCCACCCTCTCTGCAACCCCCATCTCAGTACTGACATTGCCCAGGATCTCCATGGTCAAGCGTCCCATTCCCGAGGAACCCCCTCCTGTTAATTCCAACCCCTGAATTCTCCCTTCCCCCAGGACCTTGGTTCTCTCCAGGACCATGGCCTAAACCATGACAGACCCCCATTCCCAGGGACACCATTCCCCTGGGATCCCTCATTCCCCTGGACACACAGCCCTGGCTCCTCAAACCCTCTGAGCCCCCCAGTCCTGCAAACCCCATGTCCCACCATGTCACCCCCAGCCTTGTCCCCATCCTGTCCCCACCCTACCCACAGGCTGTCCCCAGCTTGTGGCCACCCCGCCCCCACCAAGGGCTACCTACAGGTGGGGACAAAACGTGACCTCGCTTCCTTCCACTCGATTCAAAGAGAAGCCAGCCAGGGGAGCGGTGGCCACAGCAATGAGTGACAGCCAGTGCACATGGCTGGGGACACCGGGATGGCCAGGAAGGTGGCGCTGCTCCTGTGGGGTGAGTGCCCCAGGCACGGGCCTGACACCCCGGGGATGGGGAGGGCAGGGGGCACAGGGGGGCTGCAGGGTCCCCTGAGGCCCCCAATGCCAGCAGAGCCAGAGCATGAGGTGACCAGAGCCATGGGGTGGCCGAGGGGATGGGAACAAGGGACAGGAATGTTGGGACAAAAATGTTGGGGCAAGGATTTGCAGAGGCATCATGGGCCTGGTGGGGGTGACCTGTGCCAGCATGGGGTGACCATGGCGTCCCCAGTTCAGGGGTGTCCACAGTGTGACCCAGTGTCCTGCCTGAGCAAGGAGTGCCTGCAGTGTCTCTGTCCCCAAGGGGTCTATGTCACACTGTGAAGGTTCGAATGATTTTTGGGTGCAAAAATAACCAACGCAAGGCACAGGGGTTTTGCAGTAACAAATCAACAAGGTGCAATTTATTGATTATAACCACAGCTAAATATGCGTTTGGTTAAGGGATCCGGGGAAGAGAAGGGTAAGACAAGGAAAAAGGGAGGAAAGGAGGTCAGGGAATGGGGTATAGGTACCAAAACGTGATGTCTTCGGGGTCCCACTGCTGAAACTCGCTGGTACACGTCTTGGGGAGATCTGAAAGGACAGTCGGACCGAACCCCAATATATATACTGTTCTTGGTTGGGGGAAGGGTGGCTGAAATTAGGTTTCCATGGAGGGGAGAAGTCCATTGTTTTCATGGCCGAATGCTCACAGGTACGTTAAGTTTTCCCCCTCCCTGAGTTGGGAGGGAGTGCAGTCCCAGTCTCTGGAAGGAGGTTGCCAGGGGGGTGCCATGGGGGTGCCATGGGGGTGACAATAGGGTGCCAGAGGGGTTCTTGGTTCCTTGATGAGGGGATTCTCATCTCAGTTGGTCTGTCACGGTGGTTGAAGACAGGCAAGAGGGGTTTTCTCATGGAGCGGGGGGGGAGCCACCCCAGAGCTCAGTCCAGCCAGCTCAGGAGTTTGGAAGAAAGTCCAGTTCAATTGTCCAGAAAAGGGCAGCATGCCCCCTTCGAGTACAGCATGGTGTGTTCTGCAAGCATCACTTGTGAACACACTAGATAAGCAGGAGACTTTCTTTCCCAACCGGCTCAGCAGTTTTAACCCTTCGGTAGTCTTTTCTCATGACAATTGTGAGGCAAAAAATGAAGGATTTTCGGATGGACTTCTACACACACAAGGGCACTTTGGGGACAGCCCCCATCCCCCATACCCCATGTGGTGCTTTCCCCAATGGTGCCACCCCCATCCAGCCCTGTCCCTTCTCCCTTCTAGCCCAGACCCTCGGCCTCACTGGTGAGTCCTCGGGGGATGCCATGGCCCCACCCTGCTGTCCCCAGCCCCACGCTGACCCTGGCAGGCTGGTGTCCCCCTGTCACCCACAGGTGCCCAGACCACCCAGCTCCTGGTGGAGCCTCCCTGGAGGCCAGCAGTGCTGTGGGACCAGGTGACACTGACCTGCCAGGGCTCGGGGACCTCCGGTGCCACCACCTGGTACAAGGACAGGCAGTGCTGGTGGCAGGAGGGACAGCACTGCCTCAGTGTCACCGAGAGAGGAATCTACATGTGTGACAGACTGAGAACCGGGCTCAGCCTCCCTGTGACAGTCTTAGATGATGAGGGGGATCTTTAAAGATCAGCATGGCTCCTGAGAGGACAGGGTGGGCTCCGCTCCATGAGTGGCCTCACATCCCTCGTGTGGCAAGGGCCTGTGACCTGCACACAGGGACATCCCAGTGCACCCCAGAGCACCCCAGAGCACCTGGATGTCCCCAGTGCTATTGGCACCCACCTCAGCCCGGTCTCATCAGTGAGATGTGACCTTCCTGTCCCACAGACCCACTGGTGCTGCAGGTGCCAGCACAGGCACTGCTGGAGGGGGACACCTTGACACTACACTGCCAGTGCCGGCAGGACAACCATTCACCAGGGTGCAGTTTTACCGAGAAGAGAAGGATCTCGGGAGGTCCCTAAAGGGAACCACGCTGTCCCTTTCACCTCTGCAGCTGCACCACAGTGGCCGCTACAGATGTGAGGGCTTGGTGGGGTCCTGGCAGTCACAGCTAGCAGCACCAGTGACAGTGAAAGTGCACAGTGAGCACCCCTGTGGCTGAAACTCCAATATCTTGACAATCCCAAAGCCACTTCCCAGCAGACTCAGAGTCACAGTCCTCACCTCCCCTCACCTTCCCAGAGCTCTTCATGGTGCTGGTGCTGGAGGGTCCCCCCGAGCTCACTGTAGGTTCCCCCCTGACTCTGAGCTGCCTCAGCACCCCCAGCCCCCTGCATCCCCGAGCCCCTCTCCTGCATGTGTTCTACCAGGACAGGCAGGTGGTGGGGGACCCACAGGGTCCCCGCAGCTGCTAGTGCCCACCATGGGGATGTCCCAACTGGGGAATTATGTCTGTGAGGTGCAGTGTTGGGGCGGGGGCCGTGTGGAAGAGCAGCACCCGGCTCCGTGTCACGGTGCACATTGAGGGAGGGGATGGGCACGGGGAGCCTCCACAGATGCCTCAGGTCCCCCACCCTGCCTGGAACCCCCCAGCCCTCCCTGACGCCTGCTCTGGGCCACCCAACCTTTCCCAGATCACTCCCTGGTTCCCAATATCCTTTCTCAGGTCCCTCCTTGGGACCTCCAGCCCCTACATGGGTACTCCCATCCTTCTCTGACACCTTTGCCGTCTCCTGCAATCCTTGCTGCAGGTCCCTCCCAAGGTCCCCCTATTCCTGGCTTGTGTTTCCCTCCATCCCTCATTGGGTGCCTGTGGGAACTCAGCACATTCCTGATGTGCAGAGTTACCAAGACAACCCTTGGGGGGCTCAGAGGTCCTGGAACGTTGCCAGAAGTGTTTGGTGGTTAGACTTTCATCCTGCACAGGAAACAACACCTGTATGAGGATGGGAGGATCACACGGGGATAAATGCTGAAGGAATAGATTAATTATAATGTGAAAACACAAGTTTTAGAATCCCCGTACAGGGGGGTTCTAGGAGACAAAATGGAGGAATTAGGGCGTGTCCTGTCCTTCTTCTTCTTCTTCTTCTTGTCATCTATCTTCGGTGGTGATAGTGGCACTTTGAGATTGGTTCTTACTGAATGTGCACTTGTCAATAAGGGTGAAAGGTATTGGGGAGAAAAAGCAAATATCTGACGCGTAGTTTTTAGTATGAAAATAAGCGACCGCCCCAAGGGCAGTCAGTGTGCTCATGGCTGGCTTGCTGTGCGGACCTCTGTTGGGCTGGGAGAAAATATTGTAGACAAGAATTAATAAACAACACTGAAGAACAGAAAAAATTCAAGACTCATTTCGTCCTTTGGAGCGCGGGCAGCCCCAAGGCCATCCCGAGCCTTTCCAGGCCATTAGAACAGCTGAGAACAGGGCAGGTCCCCTCACCCCTCCCTGGGTCCCGTCACCTCTCTCTGCAGTCTCCACACATTCCCCAGGTGACACCACCCCCTCCCTGGGTCCCTGTACCCTTCCTGGTGTTGCTCATCTCCCTCTCCAGGTGTTCCCTCCCTGACCCCCTTATCATCCCTCGATGTTCCTTTCTAACCCTCCCTCCCCCAATCTCTGCACATCCTCTCCTTCACTAGAGTTCTCCTGCCCCTCCCTGACACCCCCCGGGTCTCTCACTGTCCCCTGGTATCCCCCTCTCCCACAGGGGTCCCGCCCACAGGGGTGTCCCTGTCAGCACAGCCCCCAAGGGTACAGATGGCACTGGGGGACCGACTAATGCTAAGCTGTGCGGTGGCCATGGGGACGGGTCCCCTGTCCTTCTCCTGGCACCGGGAGGGCTCAGGGGCACTGTCGGGCACCGGCCCCTGCCTGGTGTTGCACCACGTTGGGGACAATGACAGCGGCCAGTACCGGTGCTGGGAAAGCGATGGGGACAGCGTGGCCGAGAGTGTCCTCCTGAATGTCACCGTCCTCTGTGAGCGGACCCTTGATCTAGGCATGACCCCACCCATGGCACCCCCATCCACCTCGCCATGTGCCAGCCGCGTCTCTGTCCCTGCAGTGCCCGTGGCCAATGCCACCATCATGCTCGGTCCCCGGTTACACCAGGAGGGCACAGGTGACAACGTGACCCTGCATTGCTCAGCCCCTGTCACCTTCACCTGGCTGCACAATGGGCAGGAGGTCGCCCAGGGTCCCGTCCTGGAGCTCAGGGCCATCAATGTGGGACATTCGGGCACCTCTCAGTGCGTGGCCACCAACCAGCTGGGACAGGACGGGCACCGCGTGTTCCGGGCACTGAGCCCAGAGCTGTCCCTGGAGGTGGCACCTGGCTCACCCTGGGTCACAGGTGGGGTGACATAGGTGGGGTCACCAGGGAGTGCAGGACCCCTGGGGATGGGTGACCCTGATGTGACCCCCTCTGTTTCTTGCAGTGGCCTCAGGGGTCGGTGGGGCCCTTTTGTTCCTGCTCCTGCGTGTCATTGTGACCTGGCACCTGTGGCACATTGTGGGTGGGTGACAATGGGGGGATCCTCTACAGGGAGCTGTAGAGGCCCACAGAATTGGAGAAACCATAGGGAAATACCCACAGCACCACAATTGTGACTTTGGCTAGGGGTCCTGTAGGGTTTTGGGAGGTGCTGGATGGTCCTGCAGGGATGTTGGGGATTCTTTCCAAGGCCCTGGGGTATTTTGGGGGAGTCTCTGTCCCTCCTGGGATTTGGGTTCTTGAGTGTGAGTTGTTTGGGGACCCTGGGGAGGCTCATGGATTCTGGCGAGCTTCAGGGATACTTGGAGGTCTTGAAGGGGTTCAGGAATCCTGAGAGTGGTCAGGGCCCTGGGACCCCACAGTCAGTCCTCCCCTGCTTCCATTGCAGCCGCCAGGAAGAAGCAGGAAAGGTGAGTAGGGGGCTCAAACCACACTCTCCCCTTTTACCTCAACCCCCAAGACCTCCCATCCCCTTCCCCACAACCCCTTTGTTCCCTCAGGGCCCCTCCGGATCTCCCGGCCCCCCCAGAGGAGGGGGAGCTGCTGTACACCCATGTTGTGGTCACCAAGAGGGCAGGGGGTGAGTACGGGGGACACACACACAGAGGGACACGTCACCCACAAGTGTCACCCCACCCAGATCCCACAGCCCGTGTCTCTCGCAGCGTCCTCCTGTGCCACCACCGTCCAGGATCCCCAGGTGACCTACGCGGAGCTGCGGGGACCCCGGGGGTGACTGCAGGAACCCGGTGACATCTACGGGAATGTGCTGTGACACTGGGGGGCACTGGGGGTACCCACCCATGGACACCCACTTGTGTGTGTGCTGCCACTAAAACTGCCCCTCTGCCTCCCTGTGGGGGCACAAAGATCCCAAAGGGCTGAGAGAAGAACAATTTCCTGAAACAGCAATGAGAGAGAATAAAACCAACATCAACAGCAACAAGGTTCAGAGTCCAAAGGGTCACACAAGGAAAGATTTCCAGGGAAAGCGCCCAAAAAGGAACAAACCCTGAACACTCCCCCCAGCACGTTACCACCACCAGAGGAACCTGGCAGGGACCTGGACCTTCCTTGCTCTGATGGCCAAAGAAGCCTTCAGGAGGCTCTGGATTCTCTTGTCCCCTGTCACAAACCCCTCCTCTGTCATGTTCCCCACACGAGGATGTCACAAAGGTCCTGTGTGGGTTCCAGAGCCTGCCCTTTTTCCAGGGCAGTTGGGTTCAGGCCATGGGCTACGGTGGGGTGTCAGAGACAGGAAGTTTCATGTCTGGAGACATTTTGGAACACCTGTGTGTGGCAGGGGTGGGTCAGGCCTTGCTTTTGGTGAGACAGGGCCCCATCTGTCCATCAGTCTGTCAGCCGTGGCACACCGGGGACAGTGTGACGCTTTGACAAAGCCAGCTCCTGAGTGGTCGGGGGACCAGAAGTGCCATCTGAGGAGAGGGCCCTTGGTGTCCCAACTGGCTTAAAAGGCAGAGCATGAGGTGGCCAAATCCCTGACCCTGTCTCTTCTTGGGGTGTCTGTCGCATCCCTGCTGGAACCCAGGAGGTGGTAACTCATTTAAATGAGGAATATCTGCCGAGGAAAGTGAGAATGTTCCTGGAATGGAAAGAAGACCCATCTCTAAACTTCTTTTAATTTCCAAGATTATGGGGATACCAGGTCAAAGTGTTGGAGAATGAATAACAGCTTTTTACTGGGAAATTTATAAACCAGAACAGAACAAACAACAGAAACCCAGAACTTTCCCTCCCGCTCAGGGCTGTTGGTTTTTGCGGCAGTTATAACCGCGGCCAGCAGGGGGCGCTGCAGGGAGCACTCCCGGCCAGCAGGGGGCGCTCCGGTCCAGCTCCATCCCCTCAGGGGCCATGGCGGCCTCGGACGGGAGGGAGGAGGGGAAATCGCTCCTTTTGCAAACTCACGGGCACCAATCGCTCCCGGCACCACCACCGGCAGCGGGCAGAAGCCACCAAGGCAGCAGGTTGGATCCCAGGTCCCACTGGCAGCTTAGCAGTGTCCCAGGGCCAGGCACACGCCCTGCGCAACACCAGCGACCGCTCTCCATGATCCCGAATGGAAGGAAGGCAGCGCCTGACCCCAGGCAGGTCTTGGGTCCATAGCAGCCCCTCTGGTGGCTTTACACCGCAATTCCTGCCAACCCTCAGCCTTTCACTCAGGTGGGGAGGGTAGTGTGATAAATAGGTATGATTCATGCTGATAAAAATTGGAACAGTAATTGATATCGATACAGTAGGGATGGAGCAGCTTTGGGGACACCTGGAATCCAAACAGAGTTACTCCCCAGAGCCCCACCATGGCCGGGGGCAGAGCCCCTGCTTGGTATTTCCACACTTTTCCTTCTTATCTGGCAGACACCTCCCAAACCCAAACATTCTTTCCATGAGGTTCCAGAAGGCTGCAGGCTTTCTTCAAGAAGGAAGGTCCAGGTCAGGATGTTGAGCAGAATGTTGCGGGTTGTGCGGTAGTTTTGTGGTTCTCTCTGTCCCTTACAAAGAGGAACAAATGATCAATTGCTACATTTTCGGGCTGGTTCCCTCACAGCTGGCCCTGCCGGGTGGGTTTCCAGCCAGCCCTACTCTGAAAAACCATCAAAGGCCCTTGCAGAGCCAGTGCCTGGGCTCCCCTTGGGGTTTGTGCTTCTTGCCGGGCTGAGCAAATCAGAGGCAGACATTTTTCCTCCACAGAATTCTCACCTCTGCAGCAGCTCCACAGACACAGAGCCCCTCACAATCTGGGGTGATACCCAGGCTGCCAGCCCCTTGTGGGGTCTGTGCTGGGCCCTGGGTCACCCAAATATCTGAGGCACCCAGGGAAAAAGCTGGAACCTGTGGGCCCATCCAGCCGCTGCCCATCCCTGGCACCTCCATTCCCCTGGAATTCAAATCATGGGTACCCCATTTCTTATGTCTCCCCCTCTCTGGAACCTGTATCCCAGTGCTCACATTCCCCAGGATCTCCATGGCCCAGGACCCCTCATTCCCAAGGAACCCTCTCCAGTTCATTCCATCCCTAACATTCCCTTCCCACAGGACCATGATTTTCACAGGACTCCCATTCCCACAGGATCCCCCATTCCCCCAGCATCCCCATCCCATGACCCCAAATGCCTGGAACTCATGTTCCTCTGGCACTCCCATCCCTGAATCCCCTCAGTGGGGACCCCCATTCCCAGTGACTTCCCCTCCTCAGCACCCTCATTCCCACGGGCCCCATCCCTGGGATCCCCCATTCCCCTGGACACCCATCCCCACATCCCCAAACCCCCTGAGCCCCTCACTTCTGGGAACCTCATGTCCCACTGTGTCCCACCCAGCCTTGTCCCCACCATGCCCACAGCCTGTTCCCAGCTTGTGGCCACGCTGCCTCCACCAGGTGCCACCTACGCATGAGGATGAGACCTGACCTCGCTTCCTTTCCTTTCTTTTGCCAAAGAGCCACCACCCAGGGGACAGCCACCCCTGGCAGTGAGTGACAGCCAGTCCACATGGCTGGGGACACCGGGATGGCCGGAAAGGTGGCGCTGCTCCTGTGGGGTGTGTGCCCTGGGCATGGGCCTGACATCCCGGGGATGGGGAGAGGAGGGGGAAAAGGAGGCTGTGGGGTTCCCTGAGGTCCCCAAAGCCAGCAGGGCATGGAGCCAAGTGTGACCAGAGTTGTGGGGTAGCTTTTGGGACATAAACAGGAGACAGGTATGAGGGGACAGGGGGATGAAGATGGGGGGGAAAAAGGATGTGGCAGAAGGAACCTTGGGGCTGGGGCAGCTGTGGGGACCAGGACAGGAACACAGGAATCCAGGGACAGGGACAAGGGGACAAACACCATGTGGATGGGCCATGGGGACAGGTGCCATCGGAAATGGACCATGGGCACAAGGCCATGGGGATGGGGCTGTGGGGCTGGCAGGGGTGACCTGTGCCAGTACAGCGTCTCCATGCCTGAGCAAGGATTGGCTGTTGTGTCCCTGTCCTCAAGACATCTGTGCCACACCATTGCCCCCAGTGAGACCTTTCGGGAACAGCCCCACACTCCATGCCCCCGTGCTACTGTTCCTGCAGTGGCACCCTCACCCAACCTTGTCCCTTCTCCCTTCCAGCCCAGACCCTTGGCCTCGCTGGTGAGTCCTCAGGGGATGCCATGGCCCCACCCCGCTGTCCCCAGCTCCCTGGTGGCCCTGGTAGGCTGGTGTCCCCGGTCACCCACCGGTGCCCTGACCACCCAGATCCTGGTGGAGCCCTCCTGGACACCACTGGTGCTGTGGGACCAGGTGACACTGACCTGCCAGGGCTCGGGGACCTCCGGTGCCACCACCTGGTACAAGGACAGGCGGCGCTTGTGGCAGGAGAGACAGGAACGCTTCACTGTCAGCGAGAGTGGCACCTACTGGTGTGACAGACCCGGCACCGGACGCAGCCCCCTCGTGATAGTCTTACAACGTAAGGGGGGTTTGGGTGCCAATGTAAGCCTGGCACCCACAGGGACTCTGAGGGCTCTGGGTGGGCTCCCCTCCATGGGTCACTTCCTGTGTGACCAGAGCCTGTCCCCTGCTCTGGGGACATCCCAGAGGATTCCAGAGTGGAGGAAACCGTGTGGTAACTGGGGACCCCTGGTGCCCTGGGTGTGACACAATGGGGGGGTCCTGGTGCCATCAGGTGTGACAGGTCCCCTCTGTCCCCCAGCCTGGCTGGTGCTGCAGGTGCCGGGGCGTGTGCTGCTGGAGGGGACACGGTGACACTGCACTACCGGGGCTCCTGGAATAGAACAATCACCTCAGCATCCTTCTACCAAAAGGGGAAGGAACTGGGGAGGCTCCGCTATGGCACCGAGCTGTCCCTGCCCCCTCTGCAGCTGAACCACAGCGGCAGCTACAGCTGCGAGGGCCGGATGAAATTCGGCACATCAGAGAAGTTGTTGCAATCAGCGCCAGTGACAGTGATAGTGCACGGTGAGCACTCCACAGCCCCCACCCCGACACCCTCACAGCCCCTCCCCAGGGATTCAGGCTCACAAATCCCCCTCCCCTCTCCTTCCCAGAGCTCTTCTCGGTGCCAGTGCTGAAGGGTTCCCCCGAGCTCACCGTGGGGTCCCCCCTGACAGTCAGCTGCCTCAGGACCCCCAGCCCCCTGCGGCCCTGAGCCCCCCTCCTGCGCGTGTTCTGCTGGGAAGGCAGGTAGTGGGGGGCCTGCAGGGGTCCCCGCAGCTGCTGGTGATTGCCGTGGGGGTCTCCCACTCAGGGAATTACAGCTGTGAGGTGCAATCCGAGGGTGGGGCCGTGTGGAAGAGCAGTGCCCAGCTCCGTGTTACGGTGCACAGTGAGTGTGGGGATGGGCACGGGGAACCCCCACAGATGCCTCAGGTCCCCTACACTACCTGGCACCCCGCAGCTCTCCCTGACACCTGCTCTGGGGTACCCAACCTTTCCCGGATCCCTTACTGGCTCCCAATATCCTTTCTCGGGGCCCTCCCAGGGACTCCCAGCCCCTACATGGGTACTCCCATCCTTCCTTGACACCTTTTCCATGTCTCGCCATCCCTGCTGCAGGTCCCTCCCCAGGTCTCCTCGTTCCTGGCTCGTGTTTCTCTCCATCCCTCATCGGGTCCCTCACCGAACACTGGGTCTCTTCACCTCTCTCTGAGGTCTCCACACATTCCCCAGGTGACACCACCCCCTCCCTGGGTCCCTGTACCCTTCCTGGTGTTCATCATTTCTCTGGTGTTCTCTCCCTGACCCCCCCATTATCCCTCGATGTTCCTTTCTAACCCTCCCTCCCCCAATCTCTGCACACCCTCTCCTTCACTAGAGTTCCCCTGCCCCTCCCTGACACCGCCTGGGTCTCTCACTGTCCCATGGTGTCCCCCTCTCCCACAGGTGTCCCGCCCACAGCACAGCCCCCCAGGGTACAGGTGGCACTGGGGGATTGACTAATGCTGAGCTGTGCGGTGGCCATGGGGACAGGTCCCCTGTCCTTCTCCTGGCACCGGGAGGGCTCAGGGGCACCGCTGGGCACCAGCCCCCACCTGGAGCTGTGCCACATTGGGGACAATGACAGCGGCCAGTACCGGTCAGTGATGGGGACAGTGTGGCTGAGAGTGACCTCCTGAATGTCACTGTCCTGAGTGAGTGGGACCCTTGGGCTGGGGATGACCCTACCCATGACATCCCCATCCCACCTTGCCCAGTGCCAGCCTTGTTTCTGTCCCCGCAGTGCCCATGGCCAATGCCACCATCACCCCTGGTCCCCTGGCACACCAGGTGCATGCATGTGACCCCATGACCCTGCGCTGCAAAGTGCAGGTGGGCCCAGTCCCTGTCACCTTCACCTGGCTGCACAATGGGCAGGAGGTGGCCCAGGGATCCCTCCTGGAGCTCAGGGACATCCATGTGGGACATTCGGGCAGATACCAGTGCATGGCCACCAACCAGCTGGGACAGGACGGGCACCATGTGTTCCGGGCACTCAGCCCTGAGCTGGCCCTGGAGGTGACACCTGGCTCACCCTGGGTCACAGCTGGGGCCACACAGGGTTGCTGGGAAGTTCAGGATGCCTGTAGTTCAGGGTGACCCCAATATGTCCCCCTCTGTCCCCAGCAGTGGCTGTGAATGTCGGCAGGACCCTCCTGTTCCTGCTCCTGCTCCTGGCTGTCATTGGGGGCTGTCACTGGTGGCACCACCGGGGTGAGTGACAATGGGGGGGGATGGGGGTCCTGGAGTGAGGGGAATCCCCCAGAGTGGGGGCAGAGATCAGCAGCACCCAGGGCACCTGAGCTGGGGGACACTGAGCCCTCAGTGACCTCAGCTGGGGATCCTGGGGGAGTTTGGGGGGAATTTGGAAAGTCTTGGATGGGCTCCAGGGCTGTCCCCAGTTGGGCTTTGAGGAACCATGTGGTGCCTTTTGAGCTCCTGGAGGGTTTGGGGAGCTGCTGGAGGACTGTGCAGGGATGTTTGGGAATATTTTTGGGGTCCTGGGCAAGTTTTGGTGTGCCCGTCCCTGCCGGGCTTGGGGTTCTTGGGGCTCATGGGGTCAGGGACACTGGGGTGTTTGGGGACCCTGCTGTGGTGCAGAAGTTCTGGGGAGTTCAGGGGTGCTCAGAGTGTCCTGGGGAATCTTGGATCCATTGGGAATCGGGGCTGCAGTGGGGATTTGGGGATCCCATGGGTGGTTGGAGCTGCTGTGGTCCCAGGAAGGTTCAGGGCTCCTGGAGTCCCCTCGGTCACCCCCTCCCCTTTCCCTTGCAGCCACTAGGAAGCCCCAGGACAGGTGAGTGGGGGGCTGAGGCTGGGACTCCCCTTTCCCCCTCCTCAGACACCACCCAGACCCCCCTTATCGCCACAGAATCCCCTGCAGAGGAGGGGGCAGTGCTGGACTCCCACATTGTGGGCACCGAGTGGGCAGAGGGTGAGTACGGGGAGTGACAGGGACATATCACCCACGGGTGTCACCCCACCCAGTTCCCCACAACCAGTGTCCCTCACAGGGCCCCCCTGTGCCTCATCCCCCAGGTGACCTGCTCGGAGGTGCTGGGATCCCACGGATGACAGTGGGACCCTAGTGACATCTGCGAGTACATGCTGTGACACTGGGGACACTGGGGACACTGAGGTCCCTATCCAAGGGCACCCCCTGTGTGTCCCCCCCACCCCAGCTCCCATGGGTGCCCACTGTGCCCAGGGGGTGGCCACAAGTGGGGGCTCCCATGTGAGGCTGCCCAGAGCTCCCCGTTCCAGTGCTCCCCGTGCTCCCAGTACCCCCAGGGGCTCCCCATTCCCTCCCCCAGTGCCAGGGGGCACAGGACCCTTGTCCCTCTTACAGGACCTAAACTCAGCTTTTTGATTAAACCAGGAGAAATGGTTTTTGTTTCTTCAGCTCTGCCCTGTTCAGCTCAGGAAAAAAAAGGGTCTCAGTCAGGTTGTTGAACCAATCCTTCTCAGTTCGCAAAGTTCAGAATCCAAAGGGTCACAAAAGGAAAGATTTCCAGGGAAAGCCACCAAAAGGGAACAAGCCCTGGACATTTCCCCCAGGACATTTCCTCCGCCAGAGGAACCTGGCAGAGCCCTGGACCTTCCTTGCTCTGATGGCCAAAGCAGCCTTCAGGAGGCTCTGGATTCTCTTGTCCCCTGTTCCAAACCCTTCCTCTGCCGTGTTCCCCACACGAGGATGTCACAAAGGTCCTGTGGGGGTTCCAGAGTCTCCCCTTTTTCCAGGGCAGTCAGGATCCGGCCATGGCACAGGGTGGGGCTGAGTTTCCAGTCAGTTCCAGCAGCTCTGGACACCTCTCCAGGTCAAGGCAAGCTGTGTCCTGCCCTCTGCCACAGGAATGGTGACAAAGACTTTGGCAATGTCCATGGGGACACCACTTGTTTGCCTCAGACTCCAGCTTGTCCTGGAGGTCCTGCACAGCCTCTCCCAGTGGTGCTGGCACTTGGTTCCAGCCCCTACAGTCCCTGTCTGTGTCCACTCTCCACTGGATTCACGCTCTGACCATGAGGGTCTCTTGTAAGGGGCATTCCCTGGAAATTGTTCCTTTTCTGACCCTTTGGATTCTGAATTCTGTTACTGTTGGTTTTGTTCTCTTCTTGCTGTCCCTGTGCCCCATACTCACTTCCTGCCCTCTTGGTGATCACATCTTTGGTGTCCAGCACCTCCCCTCCTCCAAAGTGGTTTGGGGGGGGGCTGTGGGGAAAAGGGGGTGTCGAAAGGAATCTATAGAGGGAGAAAAAAGGGTCCTGGCTGGAGTGTCTCACTCGCTTCTCCTGGGGCTTCCTGGCAGCTGCAAGGGAAAGGCTGGAGAAGGTGACAATGGAGTCCCCAGAGCCCTTGAACCCCTGGGGGTCCTCAGGACCTCCAAACCTCCCTGGGACTCCTGAACCCCCACTGGACCTTTGAATGTCCCCAGCACTCCTGAGCACCCTGAAGCCCCACAGAACCCCTGAATCATCCTGGTACCACCAACCCCCCTTTTACTGCTGAACCGCCAGAAACCCAAGCTTCCCCATACAGGGAGGGGCACCCCGTAAACTGTCCCAGGATTCCCAAAGCCCTCTCAAAATCTCTGCACGACCCTCCAATACCTCCCGAGCCCAACCAGGAGCTCCGAGTCCCATCATAATATTCCTCAAGACCCTCCTGGAATGATACAGGAGCACCTGAAGATCCTCTGGAATCCCCAGCCAAAGTCACTTGTTGCTGTCCCTTTGTCTGCCCCCTACCTGGGGACCTCCCTTTGACCAGAGGATCCCCATCCATATCCATTGTCACCCATCCATATCCATTGTCACCCACCCAGGCAGTGACACCTGTGCCAGCCCCCAGGGACACCCACGAGGAGGACCAGGAATGGAAGTGACCCAATGACCCCTGTTGCCACTGCTGGGGACAGAGAGGGACATCAGGGTCACCCAGAATCTCGGGGCTGCTGCAGCCCACAAGGGGTCCTGTGTGACCCCACCTGTATCCCTGCGACCATGCAGTGTCACCTCCAGTGCCAGCTCTGAGGACACGCAGTGCCCACACAGCTGGTTGATGTCCATGCACTGGTAGGTGCCCCAATGTCCCACAGCCACAGCCCTGAGCTCCAGAAAGGGACCCTGGGCCACCTTCTAGCCATTCCACAGCCAGGTGAAGGTGACAGGGGCTGTTGTCCTTGTCCCTGCATCCCTGTGTCCCTGTCCCTCTGCCCACAGCTGCCCCAGCCCCAGGATGCCTCTCTCCACATTCCTGTCCCTACAGTTCCATACCCGCTGTCCTGTCCCCACGGCCACCCCATGGCCCCGGTCACCACCTGCACTGACTCTGGTGCTATTGGGCACTTCAGGGGACCCTGAAGCACCCCTGTGCCCCCTCCCCACAAGTCTCTGCCTCACCAGGGCCCATCCCCTGGGGTGTCAGGCCCGTGCCCAGGGCACTCACCCTACAGGAGCAGCATCACCTTCCCGGCCATCCCGGTGTCCCCAGCCATGTGGACTGGCTGTCACTTGCTGCTGTGGCCACCGCTCCCCTGGCTGGCAGCTCTAAGGGTGAAGGAGAAAGAAGGGAGGTCACGTCTCATCCTCACGTGTTCATGGGTCCGGTTGGAGGCAGTGTGGCCACAAGCTGGGGACAGGCTGTGGGCAGGATGGAGACAGTCTGGAAACAAAACTGGGTGGCAAAAGGTGGGAGATGGAGTTCTCAGGAGTGGAGGGTTGAGGGGATCTCAGGGATGGGTGCCCAGGGGAATGGGGGTCCTGAGGAGGGGAAGTCACCAGAGATTGGGGTGCAAGGGGAATGGGGGTCTCCAGGGCTGGGGGGACTCAGATATGAGAGTCCCAGAAGAACCTGGTCTCCAGACTCATGGGAGGAACGTGCTGGTGGAATTGGGGGTCCTGGGAATTTCAAGGTAGCGTGGGAAGGGGGATTTTTGGGGATGGAATGAATGGGGGAGCCAATATTGCTGGATGAAATGTGCATGGGCTTGCTGCTGGACCAAAGGCAGCAGCTGTGGTGGTCTCACACCAGAGACACCCTCGGCTAGCTGGGTATTGCAGCTGGTGCTTGGGACAAGTCCAGGAAAGCAGGAACTCAGTTTTACCTCTGGTGGAAAGGCTTTAGGCGATGGTGAAGGAAAAAGGAGATGGGTCCTGCTGGAGGGTTTTCATGCAGAGCTTTATTTCTACGTCACAGACCTCTGAATGTTTCAACAGCTCCAACAGAACCCAGAACCCTGTGGTCGCCCCTGTCTTTTAAGCCCGGGAGAGGGGGAGGGAAGGGGTAGGTATGCCACCAAGGAGGTAGGAGGGGGGAAGTCTCAGGAGAAAAGTGACACCTGGATAGCCCAATGTCCCCAGGGCTGAGGGGCATCTTTTGAAGTTTGCCAATCAGACAATGCTCTAGCTGGAATGTTAAGATTGACAGACAGCACTTAGCAAGGGGGCAAGGGGGAGGGGAAGGAAGAGGTTGTTGGCACACCTGAGGGAGGAACTGGGATAGCTAAAACAGGAACTGCAACAGGAGAGGGTTCCTTGGGAATGGGGTTCCTGGGCCAAGGAAATCCTGAGGAATGTGAGTACTGGGATGGGACTTCCAGGGACAGGGCGCTGAAGGAATGGGGGTGCTATGGTTGGCTTCCCTGGGGAATGGGGGTGCCAGAGATAAGCAGTGGCTGGGTGGACCTGTGGTTCACGGCTCCTTCCCTGGGTGCCTCAGATTTTGGGGTGACCCAGGACCCATCACAGCCCCCTCTCTGGATCTGTGCTCCTCAGCCCCCAAGGACTTTTCCCTCTCTTTTTTTCCATTTCCATCATTTTACCCCTCAATTTCACAACCTCCCAGTTTGTGTCTTGATGATCCTGAGGGACATCTGAGAAGGGAAAGGGTTGGGGGAAGCCCAGGGTGGGGGAAGCAGGGGTGAGGGGTCTGCAGGGAGGGCTGAGGAGGCTGTGGGGGATGGGGGTGTACGGCTGTGCCTCCCCAAAATTTTCACTTTCTCCTGCACAGAAGGAAGAGGCCATTTGTGCTGAGTGTCACAGGGGTGGGGGGAAGGGGGGAGTGGGCTCTCTCATGGTGGGGCACATCCAGGGGTCTCTTGTCCTGGGGGGATCCGGTCCCAGGGGGGACACATGCTGGACAAGAGGGTCCTGTCCTGGAGCATGGCAGCTCCGGGGGGCTCCAGACTTCTCCATTCTTGCTCGTCCCCTGCAGGATCTGAGCCAGCGAGAGCTGCTGGGGAATAGAGCCCTGGCCAGGAAGGAGCTCCCAAACTCCTGCTCCTTGAAGCCAGTGGCCATCCAAGGATGGGGCCCAGCCATGGCCCAGCCCCACTGCACAGGGATGGCCATTGCCCAGCTCTGCTCTGGCCAGCCCCAGGTGGCAGCCAGCACCTGAGGGTCCCCCTGCCCCCTTGGCTTTGATTCTGGCAGCTTTAGAGCTGCTGCAGAGGTGAGAATTCTGTGGGTGGAAAAAGGCCTGCCTGTGGTTTTCTCAGCCCTGCAAGAAGCACAAACCCCAAAGGGAGTCCAAGCAGTGGCTCTGCGAGGGCCTTTAATGGTATTCAGAGCAGGGCAGGCTAGAAACCCACCCTGCAGGGGCAGCTGTGGGGAAACCAGTCTGGAAATGCAGCAATACATAATTTTGTCCCTGTGCCCAAGGGACTGAGAGAGCTCCAGCATTACTGCAAATCCCACAGCAATCTGCTCAACAGCCTTACCTGGACCCTCCTCCTCCTCCCTGTCTTGCCATGCATGGACAGTGGCCGGATGCCCGGCACCCACCACAGCTGCTCTCTCACTGCCCTCCGCACCTGGATGGGAGAGAAAATTGAGCAAAGGGTTCCTGGGTTGAGACAAGGTCCAGGAGAGATCACTCATCAAATCCTGTCACTGGTAAAACTGCCTCGGAATTAGAGATATGAATTGAATTTATTGCTGTCAAAATCAGAGCAGATAAGAAGTCTAATAAACCCTTCCATACACCTTCTCCCCATTATGAATAACTATGTAGTCATTGGCTTTCAGTATATTGGTTTCCCCCAATTTTTTTGACATGATACAGTTTGTAATCACTTTTTAACTGCTTTTGATACACTACTATTTTTCACCTTTTTACCCTAATCCCTGTGTAGAATATATATTTCAGTGTGATTATTATGTTATAGTTTAGGCTCTCACAAAAGATCAAGATAGAGACAATGTGCTGTGTGTTATAACATTAACTGTTGCAGAAGTAGCTAATGCCTTTATTTGTGTAACTAAGTGACAATGATGAGAATAACTCAGATAATTTTGTGAAATAGCTAATGTTGATTTAATGTACTGGTGGGGTGTCTGATCTGTATGAGAAGAACACATTGAGAAATAGCAAGTAAAGAAACATCAAAATGAACCTCCATTCCCATGGCACCTCAATCTTCAGTGATTTCCCCATCTTCAGGACCCCCATTCCCAGGGACCCCCTCCCTGGGATCCCCCATTCCCCTGGACACCCATCCTCAGGTCCCTAAACCTCCTGAGCTCCCCACTCATGAGAACCCCATTTCCCACCATGTGCCATACAGTCTTGTCCCCAGCCTGTGCCCAGCTTGTGGCCACCCTGCCCCCACCAAGGGGACGGACAGACCTCGCTTCTTTCTCCTTCATCCGAAGAGCCGCCAGCCAGGGCAGCGGTGGCCACAGCAGCGAGTGACAGCCAGTCCACATGGCTTGGGACACTGGGATGGCCGGGAAGGTGGCGCTGCTCCTGTGGGGTGTCACAGACATTTTTTCATAGAAATCCTTTCTTTGGGATTTTTTCATCTTCTGGGAAGCTGAGGCCCCAGAAAGAGAATGTAAACAATAATTATCAGCTGCTGTGAAATGCAAAAGGTGCACCTGAGATTGGCTCATGTTCCATGTGTACAATTAAGGGCCAATCACAGGGCAAGCTCTCTGGAACAGAGTCACAGAGAACTCTCTTGTTTTTGGATTCTATTCTATTCTTAGCTTAGCAGCTTCTGCAACTTTTCTCTCTATTCCTTTTAGTATAGTCATAATGTATTATATTTCATATGTCAATAAATCCAGCCTTCTGATTATGAACCAAGATTCTCTTCCATCTCTCTCACCCTGAGAAACCCTCATCAAGTCGCTGCAATAGTAGGGTGAGTGCCCCAGGCACAGGCCTGACACCCCGGGGATGGGAAGGGCAGGGGGCACAGGGGGGCTGCAGGGTCCCCTGAGGTCCCCAATGCCAGCAGAGCCATGTTACCCACAGTGGACCTTGGTGGGACTGGGGATGTAGGGTGGCTTTGGTGACAGGAACAGGGGGGCAGGAATTTGGGGATGGGGATGTGGGGACAGGAATGTGGGGACTGGCACCTTTGGGCTGAAGTAGCTCTGGGCATAGGGACAAGGGAACTGGGATGAATGGACAGAAGGGGACAAGAATGGTGAGGATGTGGCCATGGGGATGGGCTAATGGGGATGGGATCATGAGCTGGTGGGGGTGACCTGGACCAGCATCTCTTCCCCGAGATGTCCACGGTGTCCCCATATTGTGCCTCAGCCCAGGGTGGCCTCAGTGTCCCTGTTCCCAAGGTGTCTGTGCAACAGGGATGTGGTGCACGGGTGGCTGTGACACAGACATGTCCCCCTGCCTTGCCAAATCTTTTCGGGACCACCCAGACACATTTTCCCACAAGAACTGCTGTCCCCACAGGGACAGTTTGGGGACAGTCCCCACACCCCTTGCCCCTGTGCTGTTTTCCCTGCAGGGCCACCCCCACCCAGCTCTGTCCTTCCTTCCAGCCCAGACCCTCAGCCTCACTGGTGAGTCCTCGGGGGATGCCATGGCCCCACCCCGCTGTCCCCAGCCCCACACTGGCCCTGGCAGGCTGGTGTCCTCTGTCACCCACAGGTGCCCAGACCACCCAGCTCCTGGTGGAGCCTCCCTGGAGGCCAGCAGTGCTGTGGGACCGGGTGACATTGACCTGCCAGGGCTCGGGGACCGCCTGTGCCACCACCCGGTACAAGAACAGACGGCGCTGGGGGCAGGAGGGACCTGACCGCCTCACTGTCACTGAGATTGGCACGTACAAATGTGACAGACCCGGCACCAGGCGTAGCCCTGCTGTGAGAGTCTTAGATGGTGAGGGGGCTTCAGGTGTCTCCTGGCTGGCCCCTGCAGGGACCCCAAGGGCTCTGGGTGGGCTCAGCTCCATGGATTACCTCCTGTGTGGCCAGAGCCTGTCCCCTGCTCTGGGGACATCCCAGAGAATCCAGTCTGGGGGAACCCTTTGTTGGAATTGGGGACCCCTGGTGCACCTAATGAGGGGGTCCCGGTGCCATCAGGTATGACAGGACTCCTCTGTCCCCTAGACTGGCTGGCGCTGCAGGTGCCAGCAGGGACACTGCTGGAGGGGGACACGGTGACACTGCGCTGACAGGGCTGGCGGAACAACACGGTCATCTTGGTGTCATTTTACCATGAGGGGAAGAAACTGGAGGGGCTCCACAATGGCACCGAGCTGTCCCTGTCCCCACGGCAGCAGCACCACAGCGGCAACTACCACTGTGAGGGCCGGGTGAGCAATGTGGCGTCAAAGTGGAGCGTGTAGAAGAGGGTTACAGTGACAGTACACAGTGAGTGCAACAATGAGGACAGGGAAGCCCACTAAACAGGCACACAGACACCACCCTGATTTTCCTTTCTCCCTGGCAATCCTTGGTGTAAGTCCAAAATTCCATACATTATTGTTTCAGGGGGACTCAACAATCTCAGATCCCCAAATACAAATTGAATGTGTCTTCAGAGCACACCAACCTACTAAAATGATAACAACCCAACAGAGAGTTATTACACAACTAATCAGGAAAGCTAGAAAACATCAGTGCTCCCTTTCAGGAAGAGACCTTGTGAATATATACTTACTTCTCACTCCAGAGCACCTCAATTGCTTACTTGAAAAATCTGAACCACTGCAATACGCCTCAGACAGTCTTTAAACAGGCAAAGATCAGCCACCAATTCTACCATCAAACCATTTCTGTGCTGCACAGGATGTTCAAAATTACCCGAGACCCGGCAAGATACATTGTAGCCACCGGCCCAAATTGTCAGGAACACGGCCTTGCTTCTGTCAGAGCTGCAGTCAATCCAAGAGCACTAGAGAGTCTCCACATCTG
The DNA here is from genome assembly GCF_027579445.1 of Ammospiza nelsoni. Taxonomy (NCBI): domain Eukaryota; kingdom Metazoa; phylum Chordata; class Aves; order Passeriformes; family Passerellidae; genus Ammospiza; species Ammospiza nelsoni. Next base: position 984,828 of record NC_080661.1, on the reverse strand, counting down.
GCAATCAGACATCACACACTAAGCCCCTTTCGGCAGACTAAAATACATCCACGTCTCAATCAAAATATTTTCCAGTGAGATTTTTGCCTCTGCCCATGATGGTGAAAAATCAAAACATGCTATAAAACATTACTTTTTAGTTTTTTCCACCTTAGCACTTCCACAGGAAATTAAAACTGATACTGCTCCTGCATATACCTCACACTGATTCCAACAAGTTTCTGACCACTGGGGTATAAAACATGTCACAGGCATGCCACACTCCGCCACAGGACAGTCCATAGCCGAGAGGGCCCAATGTTCCATCAAAAGGATCCTTGATCAACTGAGAGGGGTACTCCAGATATTATCTTCCATTGAGAGACTGGCCAAGGCCTTTTATGTATTCAACTTTTTGACCAACTCATTTATGGAGACAACTCCCCAAGTCATCAGGCAGTTTACTAATTCAGCTGCAGCCCAATTAAAAGAACAGCCACCTGTGTTGACCAAAGACCCTGAATCTAAACAAATTATGGGCACCTACCCATTAAATACTTGGGGAAGAGAAGATGCCCTTGTCTTTACAGCAACACTCCTAGGATCGATCCCAGCGAAATACATAAAAACTCTTTCTGGGAACAGTGAGGCAAACACCAGAGCCACCACCAGAAGAACAGAATGGAAGCCTAAGAGAGACAGCAGCAGCCTGGAAAAGAAGAAGGAGAAGGACAGAAGAAGATCTCCTAAGCAGCGTTGACCACACACACATGGACCAAGATAGTTCAGACACCACTAACCAGGTTCTATGTCTTAACATTTGTAAAAATTATATTTTAGCATTGATACATGATTCTTCTAATAAGCTGTGTTCACACCCTTGGCTTACAGAAGAGAAAGTTTAGTGGGAACAAAACTTAAGTTTCATCTTCTAATCTCTTTATCTGTTTGCTTTTAGGCAACCCAAGCCTCAAGATACTAAATTAGCTAAAGTCAGAGGATGCTGCCGTTGGTTGCCGCTGCAGCAGGAATCTGGATGCTCCTCACTGAGCCGCATGCCTTCAGCTGGGTGCTTCCACAGACAAGCCACAATTTCTTGTCCATGGCCATGGCAGTCAGGCATTTGAAGGCAGGTGTTTTTACTACCTGTTGTCACATAGGGAGTCAGTATACCAGGGCATCCAGCTGCTGAAAGATCAAGGAAACAAGATCCAGATGGAAGGCAACAACGACTGGTTCACTGGAATTTTAAAACACAGCGGGATGAAAGGCTGGTTTACATCTTTAGTTAAGACTGTTTTGTGGAGACTGTTTATTGTATTCATTGTGTTGGTTATTTTATCCTATTTTACTAAATTCCTGCAAAAATCTAGGGCAGAAGACCTCTTTATAGACAACAAAGAGGCGGGAGTTGTGAGGGCCCAGGGGCCTACCATTGGGACTGTAATACCTCAGGGCAAAGTGACCAAGGAAAAAGAGAGACACCGCTCTGAACGCAATGGTGCCACCCATGGGCATTTGCAGGCTCATGGTGATGCAGCACGTTTTGCTGGCATCACCCAGTTCAGCTGCTGTATTTTCCTTATATCTACACCCCCTAGAAGGTTCTCCCCTCTATTCTACCATTTTGGTCCTTGCTCACTGCAATGCTACCCTGATTTTTCCCCTCATTTTCCATCTGTGTGCCCAGCCCCATTTTGTCTCCCTTCCTGGACCCTCTTCAGGGCAATCCACAGTGTTTGGAGTTCCACACAAAGATCCCGCACTCACCTCGTTCACCAGCAGTTTAAGCAAGTGTGCTCCCAGCTCTGGGAGTCCAGGTCCCTCACAGAGGCTGGCTGTGGGCAGGCTGGAACATAGGAACTGAGTGCAACAGGGAACCTAGCCTTGAAGACAACGCATGAATCACTTTGCCCACACAAACCAATGCCTTGCAAGTCCTTCCATTTTCTTTATTCTTTCAGTTCTCATGCCACATTCTGCATTGTCTGTGACTGGGTACATGGCTTCTCTATCTCCTGTCTTCAGGTCAGGCCACATGTGAGACCCTGCAGGAACAGCCAGACCCACAGGAAAGTGGGAGAGGACCCTTGGTCAGAAATTGTAGTGACAGGACAAGGAGGAATGGGATCAAACTGAAAGAGTTGGAAGAGATTTCATGATGGGAAGAAGTTCTTTACTCTCAGAGTGATTGTCCCTGACACAGGGACCAGTGCACAGAGGCTGTGGATGCCCCATCCCCAGCAACATCCAAGGCCAGGTGGGACAGGGGCTGCAGCAACCTGCTCTGCTGGGAGCTTGCTCAGCTTGGAACCAGATCATCTTGAGGGTCCCTTCCAAGCCAAACCATTCAAGGATTTGATCATTCTGCCATCCCCATCTCCCACTGCACAGCAGCCCTGAAACTTCAGTGACATCACAGCTCCCAGAGGGTTCCAGGTGGAATGTCCAGGACCTGGAAACGAGCACAGCAGACACTTCACCGGCTGCCAAGGGTCACTCGCTGCTCACCCTGCGCTCTGACCCTCAGCGCTGAGCTGCTGCTGCTGTCTGGGCTTTTCCTGCCGCCGGCTCTGGAGCGCCGATCCCAGCAGGATGTGCTCCTCTGTGCCAATGGAGGTACAGTGCCATGCCAGGCAGGGGGCACCCGGCTTGGGCAGGCTGCAGCCATGTGGGAATGGATGGTGTGGGACAGGAAGCCCACAGGGAGATTGTGCTGTCCCTTGCAGACTGAAAGAGACATTGTGGAGGAGATGAATGTGGACCAGGGGCTGGATGAGGAAGAAATGATGGAGGTGGACTCCTCCTCTACTTCCATGTCCTCCACTGTGGAGGACATGGAAGTAGATGAGGAGGAGACCATCGAGGAGATGGAAGTGGATGAGAACGATGAGGAGGAGCCCATGGTCCTTGGATGAAGATGGTGCCCCACAGGTAAGACAGGCAGATGCTTCCCACGCCCTGCCCACACACACACTGGGTCCCCTGATGCCAGGCTGGGGCTGGCCTGGATGGCCCCGCTCAGGGACACAGTGCCCGCAGGGGGCCTGGATTGTGCTGCCACAAGCACCAGCCCCGGCCTGCCCTGCCCTTGCCTGGGGCCATGTCAGCCCTGCCAGCCCTGGCCCAGCCCCTGGGGCCCAGCTGCCAGCCCTGCTGGGCCCAGTGCTGCCAGCTGAGTCCAGCTCTGCTGCTTCCTTTCTTACAGGGTTCATGCACATGATGGCACAGATGCCACGCCGTTGTAAATACGTTTGAAAGTTTTGAAGATTTCTGTTAATACGTTTGAAAGTTTAGAAGATTTCTGTAAATACGTTCACTACGTTTGAAATTTCCTGTAAATACGTTTTGAAGATTGTTAGACCCTCAGATCCCATGTAAATACATTCTGTATATTACTGTTGATGTTGTTATAACGATTGTTATAACGAAACATGATCTGTAAATCTTAGATTTGCCAATCTTCGGCAAATAAATCCTGTTTCTTTTTAAAACCTGACTTCTCTTGGCCATTCCTTTGGGCAAAGGCAGCCTTTGCACACTTGTGGTTTGCATTTGTTCCACGTTCCCAGGGCTGGAGGTCCCTGCAGGTGCTGGCACGGCCACCCCGGGGCTGGAGGTCCCTGTGCACAGGGGCTCCCACTGACACCACTCCTGGCACTGGGCACTGCTGCTCTTCCTGGGGCACAGCGCTGTCCCCAAGAGCTCAGCTCTCACCAGCTCTCACACAGGGGGCTCTCACAGCACTGGCCCCTGCAGCCATGCCACCAAAGCAGGCAGCAAACCTTCAGCCACCCTTCCTGCTGCAGACACAGGCACTCCTGGGCCCAGAGCCGCCAGCAGGCCACAGCCATGCAAAATCCACCTGCACGCTCTCAAGGCCACCACAGCCTTGGCAACTGGGCCACCTGCATCTGGGCTGCTGCAGGGGCTGATCTTTAAGCCTTGGTGCCTCCATAGGCCCTGGGCTCTGCTTCCCAGCCTGCTCTGCACTGCCCTCAGCCCGCTTTGTTCCAGAGACAGAAGCCAAGCCAGGGCATCCTCACCCTGCCCGCATTCCTGCTGCTGCCAGCGGCCACTGGCCCCTGGGCCCCACTCGGGTGACAGCTGCAGGGACAGGGCAGCCTGTGCTGGGCAGGGGCCACGGGGCTTTGCGCCCTGGGGCTGCTGCTGTTGCTGGGGGCCATGGGCCCAACAGGTCCCCGAGCTCAGCCCCTGCCCGGGCAGCTGCCCTCAAAGCCCCACACTCCCCAAGCATCCCCATCACACCTGCCAGGGGAATACCACGGGATTCAGGAAAGAAATTCCCCATAGTGACTACGCCACAGGGTCCAATGGGAAAGCCAGCACCAGCTGGGGTTTACAGCACCTTGACAATGGTGGCTGCAGGGCAGGTGAGATCACCAGGGCCTCTGGCAGCGGCTGCTCTGCACGTGAGCCTCTGCGGCTGCTCCCAGTGGGACACAGCACCGGGCTCAGGCCAGCCCTCAGCCCCTCACAGCTGATCCCAAGAACAGGTTCAGAATGCATTTCCTGACCACTTCCTGTAGATATTTCAAAGGACCACATGTCACTCAAGGAAGTCACCTTGCACATTTAGTTTTGGTGTCATGGCATGAGAAGCCATGAAGATGCCTCTGAATGTGCACTCAGGGCACTTTCACTGCCATCCCAAAGGGAACACAAAGGACAGGCCTCTGCTTTCAGCACTGCTGAGCTCCTCACTACAATGATATCTCAGTAGGACGCAAGGTTGTGGAGGCCCAGGGACCTATTACAGGAGTTATAATACCGCACGACAAAAATGACAAATTACAATAAAGTGAGGCAGCCCTTTGAATGCAATGTTTTATCAGTTTTACCAGGGTTTACTGAATGCAGCTTTGGTACCCTGCTGGAGCAACAGGGCTGGTTCAGCTGGTGAAGCCCAGGGGATATTTTGAAACATCTGCATGCAGCACCACCAGAGCAGTGAATGGGGGGACAGCCACCTGCAGTGCAGGATCCTTGGGTGATATTTTATTCCTGTGGGTGGGCCACCCTTTACATCAGGGGCAGCTCTGGGTAACAAATTATCCAAAGCTGAGAGGAACATATATGTTGGAGTTAGGGTAGGGAGGTTCTCCTTTCAGAGTAGAAGACTTTTACTAAGGGAAGTTGGAAGTCATTTTTTCATTGGCTGTTTACAGAGTTCCCAGATATTTCTGTGTATTCTTTTTGTCTTATAGCATTCTGAGACTGAGTCAGAGAAAGTCTCTATTTTTAGAAAACTCAGGGAGTGATAAGAGTCGCCAAATTTTTTCCCAATTTTTCATATGATTTATGGAGTTTTCTCAAGGGTTCAAAGTTCTTATATTCAATCCAGTCTTTGAGTTCTTCCCCCGCATTCCTGAACCCACTGACACCATTAGGATGAGAGACAGAAACTGCTGTAAAGCACAGACAAGCCACCTGCTGTCTGCCAACTCCCCTCCTTCTCTACCCCCTGCCCAGGTGTGTACTGATCACACAGGCCTGGATTCTACCCTAACCCATTCTCCAGTACCTCTCCTCCCTTGATCCCCCTCAGATAGCCCACAAAATGGAGTCCCTCCTCTGGAGGGGGTTGTCAATGTCAAACTCCCTCCCACCCTCAGCTCTCTCATCGGGTCCTTCCCCTGTGTTGGGTCCTACCCTTTCGTCAGGTACAATCCCTGCATTGGGATCCAGCACTTCCTTGCCTACTCCCGCTGCCCTACCCCCTCCAACTCAGCCCCTTGCGGATCCCACACTGTCGGAGCCGGAAGTGTGAGGGGCGGTAACCGAAGGCCGCCATCTTGGCTACCAAAGGCCCACAACACCGGGCCTGGCCAGGCACCCCAAGGCCCCGCTCCTCCGCCAAAGAACAAGTTTCCTCTTCTGGAGAGGAGAGGGAAGGTTCATCCCACCTTCAGCATGAGCCTGAGGATTTTTGGCAGAGGATGGAGAAGCTGGCAGCTGAAGAGGGGGACTGGGAATTGGTAGCTAAAATACAAGCAGCACTGGTTCAGTACCAGAGTGGGGCTAAGCCCCAAAGGGAAGCTGTCCCACATGGGGAGATGAAAGACCATTATAAAGCAGCAAAAGACCATGGGCGGGGCTCACTGTATATTAATAACTTCTTAAATGGAGTCATTGCTGCACATGTAATGGGGTTCACGATCTGTGCCATTTTATGCACATCCTACTCTCTCCACTGAATTTGTTCTGTGAGAAGGAATGGGGAAAAATCTAATACAACAACTATTAAAAGACTATGCTAGGGAAGACAGGCGGGCACACCTAACACTAGTCCATCTAGTCAGGGAGGAAGATTTCATTAAACCTGCGAATCACGCAAGACACCTTCCTGAGATGTGTTAGAAGAGATAAAAGTGCTGCAAAGACAGCTCTCAAGCAGACACCCAATGGAACAACACCTGCTCTAGATTTCACAGACATTCTACAGGGACCTGGGCAATCCTTTCTGAAATGTATTGACCACCTTCCACAAGCAATAGAGAAACAAGTTGAACATCCAAAAGCCAGGAAGGTACTCCTTACTAAACTTGCTGAAATAAATGCTAGCAACAACTGTAAAGACATTTTACCTTCTCTACCACTCAACCCAAAGCCTACCATTGCACAAATGGTCGAGGCATGCACGCTTAGGGCATCCCTACACTGTCACGCCAGCCAAGCTAAGGCTACCAGTCAGGGTGTAGTAGAGGTGCTAGTAGCCTCACAAGTTATTCCCTGACATACGCATGAAAAAGGACCTGGCTTTAAGTGTAGGGAGATGGGGCATTTTCAACAGAATTGTAAAAATACAGGCTATTACCAGGGATCGTCCAGCTGTCACAGCCACTGTCCTCACTGCCCCCCTCGTCCATACACTTTCAAACACCAGCAAAACCGGTGGCCTGCGGGAAACCCCACACAGACACAGAAAGGCCCCGCATGATGACACCAAACGCGAGGCCGTTCCGTCCCACTCTCCCCAACACCGTGGAGAATCAGCACAGCGACCTTCTCAGATCCAGCGGGACAGCTCGATCACTGCGGAAAACTCGACAGAAGACAGCTCTGCCCTGGAACCCAAAGGCAGCTGGTAAGAGCCTTTTCAATGCCAATCCACGATATTTATGTTCACCATATTCCCACAGGCAAATACAGGCCTGAAGAACGGCCCAGAGACATTTTGATTTTTACCAACACCAGGGAAGGGATGGAGACACTCACTCTACTACCTGAGGTACTCGCCTTGACGTCTTTGCAGGAGATAACTGTCCAGGCTCTATGCTTAGACCCTCCACTTTTCATTCCAAAAGGAACACTTACAGTTAGAGCCGACCTCCTACGGGACATGATCCCCACACCAGCTGATCCAATGGTGATGTGGGCACAGACAACAGGCAGAAACAGACCCGTTCTAAAGTGTGCTTTGTCGTGTAAAGGGAGAAAGAGATGTCTTTCAGGACTATTAGATACAAGAGCTGATGTCACCATAATTTCCTGCTCTGATAGGCTAAAACAATGGCCCCTGGTCCCAGCTGCTGGGGTAATTATTAGCAACCAGGGAGCCACTACCAGCTTCTGGAGTCACAGTAACATCTACAGGGAATGTCCTGAGGGCGCAGTTTCTGCAGTAAGATCTTTTGTCACCCGGGCACCAATAACAATTTGAGGAAAAGACCTCTTGTCCCAAAGGGGGACAGGGCTAGAGATCCTATCAACACCTCAGGATTTCTAGACGGGGCCACTGAGCAGCGTGCCACCCTTCAGTCAACCTGGAAGACCAACGACCCCATATGGGTAGATCAGTGGCCCCTCCCAGGCAGAAAGTTAAAGGCCCTGCAGTCCCTCATGCAGGAGCAGCTGTCTGTTGGCCACATTGTACCATCTACTAGCCCCTGCAATGCACCTTTCATTATCATATGAAAGCCTGGCAAGGACAAGAGGCGGCTCCTGCATGACGTCAGGAAAATCAATGAGGTCATCAAGGACAGGGGGTTCCCTCCAGTCCAGCCTGCGCTCAGCCTCCACGTTACCTCGAGATTGCCGATGGTGCACCATGCCGTAGTTGAGGGTAGCAGTTTTTGGAGTCCTCCTATTTTTCGGATATCTTCTTTGCCATTTAGGCTGTGATTGATGGAGCCTGAGCATAGAAAGAGCATTGCTTTGAAGATTGCATGGGTTGAGATGTGAAGGAAGGCTACTTCAGGGAGGTTTAGTCCAATTGTACCTATGATTACACTGTTATTGGCAGATGGTTGATATAGATATTAATGACTACTTTTTGACACCCCCATGCAACCCAATGACACCCTCCTGGGTTGTCTTTTCCGTCACTAAATCGACAAGCACCTTTACAGAGGTACCAGTGGACTGTATTGCCTCAATGAATGAAGAGGAGACCAAATATTTGTCAATGGTTTGATGTCCAAATTCGCTTGCCCTAATGCTAATCGCTTTTCGTTATATGGACCACTAAATGAACATCCTAATGCTATCATTTTTCATTACGTGGACGACACAGTCGTTTGTGCAGAAGCTCAAATCATTTTGGATGTTGCAGTACAAGATGTCATCACTGTGGTACAGCAGAAAGGTTTTAAGATTGCAGCAGATAAAGTTCAAAGGACAGCCCCCTGGAAGTATCTCGGCCTAAAAACTGCAGAGAGAACCATCACACCACAAACACTGCACATCAAGGACAACCCAAAGACTCTGCCAGAACTCCACACACTCTGTGGAAGCATCAGTTGGGTACATTCACTGCTGGGAATCACCACAGAAGATCTCATGCCACTGTTCCTGCTCCTTAAAGGCAGTGAAGGACTCGATTCCCGTGATCACTGACATCACAGGCAGAAGCAGCTGTACAAAAGGCATCCTGGGTGATTCAAACTAAACAGGCACACAGATACCACACTACTTTTCCTTTCTCCCTGGCAATGCTTGGTGTAAGTCCAATATTCCATGCATTATTGTTTCAGGGGGACTCAACTATCTCAGATCCCCTCATAGAAATTGAATGCGTTTTCAGATGACACCAACTTACTAAAATGATAACCCAACAGAAAGGTATTACACAATTAATCAGGAAAGCTAGAGAGCATCTGTGCTCCCTTGCAGGAACAGACCTTGTGAATATATACTTACTTCTCACTCAAGATGACCTCAATTGCCTACTTCAAACATCTGAACCACTGCAATATGCCTTAGATTTTTTTTACACAGGCTAGGATCAGCCACCAATTCTACCATCAAAACATTCCTGCGCTGCTCAGGATGTTCAAAAACACCCGAGACCCGGCAAGATCCATTGCAGCCACCTGCCCAAATTGTCAGGAACATGGCCTTGCTTCTGTCAGAGCTGCAGTCAATCCAAGAGGACTAGAGAGTCTTCACATCTGGCAATCAGACATCACACACTAAGCCCCTTTCGCCAGACTAAAATACATCCAGGTCTCATTTGATGCCTTTTCCAGTGCGGTTTTCACCTCTGCCCATGCTGGTGAAAAATAAGAAGATGCTATAAAACATTACTTTTTCATTTTTTACACCTTAGCAGTTCTACAGGAAATTAAATTTGATAATGCTCTTGCTTATACCTTGCACTGATTCCAACAAGTTTCTGTCCACTGGGGTATAAAACATGTCACAGGCATTCCACACTCCGCCACTGGAAAGTGCATAGCCGAGAGGGCACACTCATCCACCAAAAGGATCCTTGATCAACTGAGAGGGGTAATCCAGATATTATCTTCCACTGACTGACTGGCCAAGGCCTTTAATGTATTCAACTTTTTGAACAATTCATTTATGGAGACAACTCTCCCAGTCATCAGGAATTTTACTAATTCAATTGCAGTCCAATTAAAAGAACAGCCACCTGTGTTGACCAAAGACCCCGAATCTAAACAAATTATGGGCTCTTTTCCATTAATTACGTGGGAAAGAAAAGATGCCCTTGTCTCTACAGCAACATTCCTAAGATGGATCCCAGCAAAATACATAAAAACTCTTTCTGGAAACAGTGAGGCAAACACCAGAGCCACCATCAGAAGAACAGAATGGAAGCCTAAGAGAGAGAGTAGCAGCCTGGAAAAGAAGAAGGAGAAGGACAGAAGAAGATCTCCTAAGCAGCGTTGACCACACTCACCAAGACCAAGATAGCTCAGACACCACTAACCAGGATCTATGTCTTAACATTTGTAAAAATTATATTTTAGCATTGATACATGATTCTTCTAATAAGCTGTGTTCACACCCTTGGCTTACGGGAGAGAAAGTTTAGTGGTAACACAAGTTTCATATTCTAATCTCTTTATCTGTTTACTTTTAGGACACCCAAGCCTCCAGATACTAAATAAGCTAAAGTCAGAGGATGCTGCCGTTTGTAGCCGCTGCAGCAGAGAACTGGATGCTCCTCACTGAGCCGCATGCCTTCAGCTGGGCGCCACCACAGACAAGCCACAATTTCTTGTCCATGGCCATGCCTGTCAGGCATTTGAAGGCATGTGCTTTTTATACCTGCTGTCACATAGGGAGTCAGTATAACAGGGCATCCAGCTCCTAAAAGATCAAGGAAAAAAGATTCAGATGGAAAGCAACAACGACTGGTTCACTGGACTTTCCAAACACAGGGGTTTGCGAGGCTGGCTTTCATCTTTAGTTAAGACTGTTGTGTGGGCTTTGTTTTTTGTATTCATTGTGTTGCTTATATTATCCTGTTTTGCTAAATGCCTCCAAAACTCTATGGCAGAAGCCTTCTTTATAGACAACAAAAACCACTGGAACTGTAATACCTCAGGGCAAAGTGACCAAGGTAGAAGAGAGAAACCGCTCTGAATGCAATGGTGTCGCCCATGGGCATTTGCAGGCTCATGGTGATGCAGCACGTTTTGCTGGTATCACGCAGTTCAACTGCTGCATTTTCCTTATATGTACTCCCTCGGAATGTTCCAGCTCTCTTGTATCCATTTGGTCCTGGCTTCCTGTAATGATCCTGCACTGTTCACCCCCATATTGTGTGCGCAGCCCCATTTTGTCTCCATTCCTGGACCCTCTTCAGCACAACCCACATTATTTGGATTTCCACACAATGATCCCTCTCTTGCCTCATCCATCAGCCATCCAAGCAAGCCGGCACCCTGCTCTGAGAGTCCAGGTCCGTCACACAGTTTGCTGTGGGCAGGCTGCAACACAGGAACTCAGAGCACCAGGGACCGGGCCTCTAATAAAAGGCATGAGTCCCACAGCCCACGCAAGCCAAAGACTTCCATGTCTTTTCTTTTTCCTTATTCTCTCAGTTCTCAAGCCACATTCCGCATTTTTTCTGACTGGGAACTTGGCTTCTCTCTCTCCTGTCTGCAGGTCCAGCCACACGTGTAACCCTGAAGGAACAGCCTGAAACACAGGGAAGTGGGAGAGCACACTTTCTCAGGAACTGTAGTGACAGGACACGGAGGAATTGGTTCAAACTGCAAGAGGTGGAAGAGATTTCATGATGGGAAGAAGTTCTTTACTCTCAGAGTGATTGTCCCTGACACAGGGACCAGTGCACAGAGGCTGTGGATGCCCCATCCCCAGCAACATCCAAGGCTAGGTAGGACAAGGGCTGCAGCAACCTGGTGTGATGGGAGGTTGCTCAGCTTGGAATCAGATAATATTTAGGGTCCCATCCAAGCCAAACCATTCAAGGATTTGATCATTCTGCCATCCCCATCTCCCACTGCACAGCAGCCCTGAAACTTCAGTGACATCACAGCTCCCAGAGGGTTCCAGGTGGAACGTCCAGGACCTGGAAACGAGCACAGCAGACACTTCACCGGCTGCCAAGGGTCAGTTGCTGCTCACCCTGCGCTCTGACCCTCAGCGCTGAGGTGCTGCTGCTGCCTGAGCTTTTCCTGCCGCCTGCTCTGGAGCGCCGATCCCAGCAGGATGTGCTCTGCTGTGCCAATGGAGGTACAGTGCCATGCCATGCAGGGGTCACCCAGCTTGGGCAGGCTGCAGCCATGTGGGAATGGATGGTGTGGGACAGGAATCCAACTGGGACATTGTGCTGACCCTTGCAGGCTGCCAGAGACACTGTGGAGGAGATGGATGTGGACCAGGGGCTGGATGATGAAGAAATGATGGAGGTGGACTCCTCCTCTACTTCCATGTCCTCCCCTGTTGAGGACATGGAAGTAGATGAGGAGGACAACATCGAAGAGATGGAGGTGGATGAGGAGGATAACATGGAAGATATGGAAGTTGACGAGAAGGATGAGGAGGAGCCCATGGTCCTTGGATGAAGATGGAGCCCCACAGGTAAGACAGGCAGATGCTTCCCACGCCCTGCCCGCACACACACTGGGTCCCCTGACGCCAGGCGGGGGCTGGGCTGATGGCCCCGCTCAGGGACACGGTGCCCGCAGGGGGCCTGGATTGTGCTGCCACAAGCACCAGCCCAGGCCTGCCCTGCGCTTGCCTGGGGCCACGTCAGCCCTGCCAGCCCTGGCCCAGCCCCGGGGCCCAGCTCCCAGCCCTGCTGGGCCCAGTGCTGCCAGCTGAGTCCAGCTCTGCTGCTTCCTTTCTTCCAGGATTCATGCTCAAGAAGGCACAGATCCGATACCTTTGTAAATACGTTTCAAAGTTTAGAAGTTCCTGTAAATATGTTGACTACGTTAGAAGATTTCTGTAAATACGTTTTGAAGATTGTTAGCCCATCGGATCCCATGTAAATATGTTCTGTACATTGTTGTTTTTGTTGTTATAACGATTGTTATAATGACACTCGTTCTGAAAATCCTAGATTTGCCGATCTTTGGCAAATAAATACTGTTTCTTTTTAAAACCTGACTTCTCTTGGCCATTCCTTTGGGCACGGGCAGCCTTTGCACACTTGTGGGTTCCACTAGTTCCGCGTTCCCAGGGATGGAGGTCTCTGGGGTTGCTGGCACGGCCACCCTGGGGCTCGGGGTCCCTGTGCACAGGGGCTCCCACTGACACCACTCCTGGCACAGGGCACTGCTGCTCTTCCTGGCCTGGGGCACAGCGCTGTCCCCAAGAGCTCAGCTCTCACCAGCTCTCACACAGGGGGCTCTCGCAGCACTGGCCCCTGCAGCCATGCCACCAACACAGGCAGCAAACGTTCAGCCACCCTTCCTGCTGCAGCCACAGGGACTCCTGGGCCCAGAGCCGCCAGCAGGCCACAGCCATGCAAAATCCACCTGCACACTCTCAAGGCCACCACAGCCTTGGCAACTGGGCCACCTGCATCTGGGCTGCTGCAGGGGCTGATCTTTAAGCCTTGGTGCCTCCAAAGGCCCTGGGCTCTGCTTCCCAGCCTGCTCTGCACTGCCCTGAGCCTGCATTGTTCCAGAGACAAAAGCCAGGCCAGGGCACCCTCACTCTGCCCGCATTCCTGCTGCTGCCAGCGGCCACTGGCCCCTGGGTCCCACTCGGGTGACAGCTGCAGGGACAGGGCAGCCTGTGCTGGGCAGAGGGCCACGGGGCTTTGGGCCCTGGGGCTGCTGCTGCTGCTGCTGCTGCTGTTGCTGGGGGCCATGGGCACAACAGGGCCCCGAGCTCAGCCCCTGCCCGGGCAGCTGCCCCCAAAGCCCCACACTCCCAAAGCATCCCCATCACACCTGCCAGGGGAATACCACGGGCTTCAGGAAAGAAATTCCCCATAGTGACAACGCCACGGGGTCCAATGGGAAAGCCAGCACCAGCTGGGGTTTACAGCACCTTGACAATGGTGGCTGCAGGGCAGGTGAGATCTCCAGGGCCTCTGGCAGGGCCTGCTCTGCACGTGAGCCTGTGTGGTTGCTCCCAGTGGGACACAGCACCGGGCTCAGGCCAGCCCTCAGCCCCTCACAGCTGATCCCAAGGAGCAGGCTCAGAAAGCATTTCCAGACCACTTCCTGTAGATATTTCAAAGGACTACATGTCATTCAAGGAAGCCACCTGGCACATTTAGTTTTGGTGTCATGGCATGAGAAGCCATGAAGGTGCCTCTGATTGTGCACTAAGGGCACTTCCACTGGCATCCCAAAGGGATCACAATGGACAGGCATCAGCTTTCAGCACTGCTGAGCTTCTCACCTAGCAATGAAATCTCAGGAAGAGGCAGGAATTATGTGCTGAAAAGATTCTGGACTCCAATAAATGGCCTAAATTCCACAGGCTATCTAACCGAATGACCTGCATGTTTCTTTTTCCTCTTTCTCTCATCCCTCATGTCACTGTCCCCAAAACCTACCATTGCACAAATGGCCGAAGCATCAAGCATTTGGATATCCTTACACCATGATGCCAGCCTAGCTAAGGCAACATTAGTTTGAGCAGAAGCTCAAATCATTTTGCATGTTGCAGTACAAATGTCATCACCGCGGTACGGGAGAAAGGTTTTTAGATTGCAGCAGATAAATTCCAAAAGACAGACTCCTGGAAGTAGCTCGGCCTAAAAAGCGCAGAGAGAACCATCACACTCCAAACACATCAAATCAAGGACAACCCAAAGACTTTGCCAGAACTCCACAGGCTGTGTGGAAACTGTTTTGATGTCGTGGCCTGAGAAGCCATGAAGTGCTCTGAAAGTGCACTCAGGGCACTTCCACTGCCATCCCAAATGGAACACAAAGGACAGGCCTCTGCTTTCAGCACTGCTGAGCTCCTCACCCAGCAATGAAGTCTCTGGAAGATGTAGGAATTGAGTGTACCAGGGAACCTGGCCTCTAATAAAAGGCATGAATCCCACAGCCCACCCGACCCAAAGCCTTGTATATCTGTACCTTTTTCTTCTTCTCTCTTCTCTCATGTCACCTTCTCTGTCCGGGAGTTTGGCTTCTCTCTCTCCTGTCTGCAGGTTCAGCGGCATGTGTGACTCTGCAGGAACAGCCTGACCTGCAAGCAAAGGTCACGTTATTTCAGAGCACTGCACTGCTCCAGCTTGGGGAGAAACTGGGAACTGGAGACATGTGCTCCTCCTTGGGAGCAGCTCCTCCCCATCCCATACAGTGAGGAGTGGGATATCTACCACTGACCTCCTCCCATGCAGCAGCACCCCTGAAGTGCTGCTTTTCCCTCCCAGAATTGCCACCCTGAGCCACCCAAGGTGTCCCTCCGCTGCCAGGCTGGCTCTGATCCACAGTGGAGGTGGAACCCTGAGCCCAGCAGACACTGATTCCTTCCCTTCTAGCCCAGGTCCTAGCCGAGCACTAAAACTCCACACCAGGAGTGGATTTGGAGGCTACATGGAGAAAGGGGAACTGTGTCTGATTAGGGCAGACAGAATAAAATGCAGCTGCCAAAGGGAAATCAAAGCATCCCGCAGAGTACAGCCAGGTATGCTGCACATCAAGGCTGTGCTGGTGTAGAAATACTGTATTAAAAGGAATTTATGATCACTACTATCTGCCAACAAAAATACACAGAATACATTAAGCTTCCGTTTTAAATGCAGAAAAGATGGGAAATTCAGAGTGGTTTTCACCACAAACACATCTCAATGGCCAGCCCAGCACTGGGGTCAAGGGGAGGCAATATTTTGTTGCTATCTCTTGATGGCATTTCTTCTTCTCCTAATGCAGGAATTCTGCCTTCCCAGGACAGCAAGGATGCAGGTGAACAGCCACAGAGCTGCTCAGAGATGGACAGACAGAACAAAGCTTCTCATCTTCCCCCTTCTGAGGAGGATTTCTTGTTCAACCTTTCCTTTCTCTTCCTTTTACCTAAAAAGATACCTGGGATAGAGTAACAGCTTGCAGGAGACAGGGAGCATCTCCTACCAAAGGGAAGTGAAGGCAAGGGTAATTATTTAGTAGAATAAATGCATGTACTCACAGACAAAAAGCTCTGGTCTTGGCAACAACTGGATTGATCCCTCCCTGTTCAAGACCAAAGAGACATTTCCCTGATCAAAGGACCTGGTCCCTCCTGTGTAAGACTGGGATGTTTGTCACAATTCAGACAGAAACATTTCAAAGCCTGTAGTCATCCAATAGGTATAAATGCTTTTAAAAAATGCAGGAAAATCCATCTTGGAGGATTTCCTATTAAAACAAGGTTTGTATTTCTGGTAGACTCTCTTTCTCTCCATCAGTCCTGTCCACTGGAAGCTGCACTGGTTGCATATGTGAGACGACAGGTGTGATTATCTCCCCATTTTAGGGGAGGATAGGCTACATGTGCCTCCTCCGCACTTGGAATGCTTTCCATGGACAGATCCCAATCTTCTCCTGCTCCTTAAATTTGTGATACACAGGACCTTTAATCTCTGTCTATCTATGGGAGCATCCTCCCACACTGAGAAATCGGGCTCTGCAGGAATTTGGTGCCCTCACCAATGTGTGCCCCTTGCTGGTGGCGGAGTGCTGGTCAGAAAGGAGTTTGTAGGATCTCCATGAAAAGGCCAACATCATATCTCCTGTCCCTGGCTCGGGCAACACCAGGACAGGGCTCTGTCAGCAAGGAAAACACAGCCAATGCTAACCTGCTCTAGTGGGAGACGTCCCTGCCCACGGCAGGGAGGTGGAACAAGGTGAGCTGTGAGGTCCCTTCCAGGCCAGGCTCTGAAGGATGAAATGCCATCGCGGGCTGAACGGGAGGCGGGAGGACGATCCCCTCCTCCGCAGACACAGCCAGGGCCCGGCTGCCTCCCCCCAAAGCCCAAAGCGTTCCTGACCGTGCCACCAGTGCTGGGCAGGCCAGGTCACAGCCCCAGCAGTGGCTGTGGCAGCTCTGGGCTGTCACACAGCCGGGAATGGCCCCTGACAGGGAGCACAGCACAGCTCCAGCTGCATCCAGCCACAGCAGCCTGCCAGGGAGGGGAAGGAGGTGGATGGAATCCCATCGAGGGAATCACCCAAAGGGAAAGCACAGGAGCAGGCTCCAGAAGGGTGGGGGACTGGGGGGCCCAGCCCTCCTGTTTCTGTTCTCAGTGTGAGAAATGCTACTCACTGCCAAACAATTTAAAAGGTTTATTAAAATCCTATCAAAAATAAAACAGAAGACTGAATAGAGACAATATGACAGTGCTGGGAGCAGAGGATTTTCCCCACCATGTGCTCACCCACACCAGGGAGGTTTCATCTTTCAATCCTTTAGCCCCCCCAAAGTTCTGTCCATCGACTCCTCCTTCCCTGCCCAGGGGTGGAGATCCCTTCCTGACACCGTGAGTGGGGCTCAGGTGCTGCCACAGGAACAAGTGACCGTCCCAAATGTCCCAAACCCAGGGCATCCCTGATAACACAAGGGGGTAAAACACAACTATAAAACTTCTGTTAACATTTCCCTTTTAAATGTGAGAGTCAACCGTGGCATTACTCATCTGTCTAATCAGCAAGCAGAAAACAAAACCAAACCCAGGCCTGGTGCTCATGAGCTGCACCCCCAGCACAGCCAAATCCCCGAGGCTGCATCAGCCAAGGCACAAACCCTTCCTGCTCCTCCTTTGCACACTAAATGGGATTTAACCAGGAGCATCCGAACCCCAGAGCAAAACTCACAGCCCTGATGTGTTTAAGCAGCTCTTGGTGCTCCAGAGATTTCCCCTCCCCACCCAGCACAGCGACCCAGGCTCGTGGCACAACAGGACAAATGTGCTGCTTTAGTAAATAAACCATGAAAAACATCTCTGTTTTCAACAAAAAGATTGACACTGACACATAAAAATGTTACAGCTGCTCAAGGAAGGTCTTCTGTCTTCTTTAGTTTGGGGTATTTTGAAGTCAAAAGTGTGTTGGAGGGTAGGTTGGCTTGAATAATGTGATTAGAATTGCTGATTTAGATGAGTAAGTTGGAAATCTTGAATTTTAATCATGTTTCAGTATGTAGCTTCTAGACATTTCCCTTAAAAATAGTTGATTCTCTTTGATTCCTATAATTTGATACTATTCAACAACTGGGAGCACACACTGGAGCAATACATGTGTAAGCAATTACACAGCTTCACATGCTGCTAAAACAGAACCATTCGGTTAATAGCTTTTTCCCAAGAGAAATTAATTTCTTACTTATTGTTTGCATTAAGTTGCATTTGAGAAATGAAACTCAATTGAAAAAAAAAAAAACATGTTTTCATTTAAGCAATTTCGTAACATTTTTTCTCCTTGACACCTCAGACAAATAAAATATGTGTATCCACGGGTAGGCACTGCATAGATGTGTTACTGAATTGTCCCTCTTCCCTGAGAGCTGCAAATCCTACAGCTGCCAGACCTCATCCCTTGCTCCTCATAAAGGGAAAGAAGAGTTTCCATTCTAGTTAATTTTCCAGCTCTAAATCAACTACCCAGTGAGCAGAAATAGGTGTGAAATCCCCTCCACAAACCTGCAAGAAGGGTTCCAGCTGTGGAGGGGGAAGCAGCAAATTCCTGCTTCCACAATTGGTTTGGAACCCTTACCAATTAAAAAATATCCCACTCTTGGGATTTTTTTAACCACAACTAAAATAAATTAAAATCAATCAAAAAAAAGAACACAGAATCACAGAATGGTTTGGGTGGAAAGGAACCTTAAAGCTCATCCAGTGCCACCCCCTGCCATGGCAGGGACACCTCCCACTGTCCCAATGTCCAGCCTGGCCTTGGGCACTGCCAGGGATCCAGGGGCAGCCCCAGCTGCTCTGGGCACCCTGTGCCAGGGCCTGCCCACCCTCACAGGGAACAATTCCTCCCCAGTATCCAGTCTGAACCTGCTCTCAGTTGGAATAGGTGTTATTGCATTGCCTTGGGATGATGGATCAGGAGAAAGCCCCAGGGTGTGAGCAGAGCTCCCAATGCCGCTGCTGGGGACGTGCCACCCACCTGCTCCTCAGTCACTCAGCTGCCTCACAGCCAAAAAGACAGTGTCCAACAGGAAAAGTACTCCCAGAGGATGAAACCCTTGTCACTGCACAAATGACAAGGCCTTCATTGGGAATAAATGTCAAAGCAGAGCGACAGCGTTTATTTTCCAAACAGGAGACACTGATCCTGTGGCGACACTGCAGGGATGGTGTTATTCCTGCTCCTGATTTAATCCCTTTATCAGCTGCAGAAGCACCAGGACAGGCTTTGGTCTCCCATGCCAGCTCTGACGGACATTGCTGTCCCCACAAGCTGTCCCCACCCCTGGGTGCTGCCTTTGCAGCCCAAAGCACCTGGAGGTCACTCTGAGCACTGGCACTCCTTCATTTGGATGCACTCTGTCCATAAAGATGCTTAAAGAGACACCGAGGAAGACTTTAATTTATAGCCCCATTCTTTTAATCTTGGTCAGCCTGATTATTTCAGACATCTGTTTATATCTCCTTATAATATATTGGCTGGAGCAGCAGCACCAGGCAGCAGCTCCCTCGCAGGGGCTCTGATGACATTTATAAACCAAAGCGATTTCTCTCGTGTGCTTTATGTTGTCAGCTAAACCTGTCCACTTAAATTATTGCCTTGTAACCAAATCACAACTATCTGTTACTCTGCTCTGTGCACGTTTCCCAGGCTCCATACCAATATCAAGCTTTGCAGAGGCTAAAAACAAGATTATAAATTAATAAACAAATGGAAAACAGGACATGCTTCCACCAGGCTCACAACTGAGGGAGGATCAGGCACGTTGTGCACCACATTAGTAAAAGCAGAGGGCTGATGATGGAATATGCAGCACGCAGTGATAACCAAAGAACCCCATCTCTCTTCTTCTAGAGCAACCAAATGACCAGCTGTGTTTCCTCACTAAAGGAGAAAGGTCTCATCCTGGGCTCCTTTCCAGCACATCATTCCACATTCCACAGGTGGGTTTGTGTTCCAGCATGGGGACAGGGCTGAGCCCCAACTCACTGCACAGCTACAGGCTGGCAAGTTGTACATCACACACTGACCTGCAAACCTCCCACCAAGGTTGTGCAGTAACTCACTGCACTCCTGAGAGTGGCTTCCCATCCCATCCCATCCCATCCCATCCCATCCCATCCCATCCCATCCCATCCCATCCCATCCCATCCCATCCCATCCCACCCCACCCCATCCCATCCCATCCCATCCCATCCCATCCCATCCCATCCCATCCCATCCCATCCCATCCCCACCCCTTGAACAAAGCTGCCAGCCACTGACTGCCCATCAAGAGGAGCCCAAGAGGGACAGGAGACTCTCCCCCTTCAGCACCACCCTGCCCCCTTGGCACAGGAATGTCCCCTGGGAAGGCTGAAGCAAGCAGAACAAAGGTGATCCAGCTCACTAAGGCAGATCCCTGGCTCGTCCCCAAGTGAGCATCCTTGTTTGCCATTGTAAGAGAATTCAAAAATCTATCAAGGGTTTGAAAACAAGCCCCAGTTATGAGTCAGTAAGTGGCTCTGCAGCTCTCAAAAATTACCTTGGTGTGTGAGCAAGCCTCAGATAACATCTACCTTCCTTTACTCTTTGTTTCTCTCCACGCAGGGAGTGAGGGAAAAGGGACTTTCTTTCTAGTACAGGCAAAAAAGGAATTTGGAATCCAAATGTGAATATTTCAGCAAAACACACCGGCAGTGCTGCAGTACGGAAATAATCACACTGCCAGAGCATCCATAATAAGTTATCTGATGGCACCACACCTTCCCCCTAATAAAATAATGATTAAAAACCACCAGGAAACAAATCCCAGCGAGCAGCAGAGCTCCCCACAGCTGCGTCCCCAGCTCCAGGAGCCACCAGTGCCAGGGCTGGGGACCCAGCTGAGGCTGGGGCATCCCGTGCTGGTGGCACATGGGGACACTGTGCCTGATCCAGCTGTGCCTGGGTGGATGGGATGTCCCACACCAGCGTGCTCAGAGGAAAACAGAGGAGCCAGACCCAGTCTGGAGGGCTCAGCTCACACCCTGACCCAAGACTCTGGTTAGAGCTGCTGAGCAAGGAAGCAGCAAAGCCTGCCTTCGTTTTTCTTTCCTTTCTTTCCTACAAAGGCAAGTCTACCACTCTCCAGATTGTTTGTTACTTCAAAACAGAACATTTTTACACATGCAAAAGGAAGACATGTAACAGGCACAGGTAAGGATGAGATGGATTACTGATGGGAAGAAGAGGCCCAGAACCTGAATCTCATTTTATTTCTTTCTGTCCCTTCTTCACTCAGCCTTTTCCATTAGTTCACTGTCTGGCTTTTACTGCTCCTCCCAGTTAAGCGCCACTGGAAAATGTCATTAATATGCTCTATGTCACCTCCTCCTGATAGCTGGTGGGGAGGTTTCACAGCACCAGGCCTGGAAGCTCCCCCAGCAGCTGCCCCAGCACCCCCAGCATTCCCCACCTCAGGCAGGGAGGAAGCTCAGACACCTGTGTGCACATCCCAAGTACAAACTCCTGTGACAAACTCCTCTTCCTGGGGAAGAAATGCTTTACAAATGCACTCTCTGGGCAGCTCCTCCTCCCACGGTACTGCTGGGGAGCCAGAGGTGCCTGCTGAGTGCAGCATCTCCTCAGAGCAGCACCAGCCTGGGCACTGCCTCTCCACTGCTCAGGTAACCAGGGACAGCAGGGGCTCTGCAGGGGATGGGATGCAGGAGGAACCCCTGGGGTGATGCACCATGCCCAGTGCCACGGTGCCACCTCTCCCAGGCGCTGCCCAGCTAAGGCTGGAGGAGCTGGGCTGCCTCTGCCTGTGAGTGACCAGCCCTGGTGCTGCCGGCCTGGTTTCATCGCTGTTCTGTCTGATCATTGCCCAGAGGGCTGACAAGGACAGAGATGTCCTTCTCTTCCTGGGATTGCAGAGGAAACACTCAGAGAGGATTTCTGTCCTTACAGCATTAGCAAACAATTGGCACTGCTGCTTCCTTCTGCCTCCCAGGGCACCCCGATGGAGCAACACAGGGGTTTGGATGGTGGATGCTCCTGCCTATTTCCCAATAAGCATCTCCTTGGAAAAGCTGCTTGGGTAAACATTCAGGGAGAGCAGCCAAGTCCACACACCACACTCACCATGGCCAGTTCGGCCACGAGAGGCAGAAGGGCCTTTTGCATGACAAATTCCAGCAAAGGTTTATTCCAGCACGCCAAAGGGGAATCAGAGACAAAAGAGCTGGCCATGTGGTGTGCACAGGGTTAATTAGGGGTCAGTGGCCAATGGTCCAAAGGCACTGGGGTGGCACAAAGGGCAGGGCAAAGAGCACTGCCCTACAGGGAGGACACAGAGCCAGGCACCAGGGATACCACAACCAATGAGGGAACAGGGAAAGGAGAAACTACCAGAGTTTGGGACATATGGGGAAAGGAACTGGGGTGGTTCATAGTGTTGTGCAAGGCTCCATGGGGAAGTTTTCTCTTGCAGCCTAGGTGGAGACTCTATAGCATATTCTTCCAGGGCAAGGCCCTGGGGATTGCCCTGAGGGATTCAAAGGATTCCACACCCAGACACACAGGGAGCAGGCAGGGCCTGATCCCCCAGCCACAGATCTTGCAGAGGCTCTTCCAGAAAGGCCTGAATGGGATGAATTGTTGAGAGACTAAATGAAGACTTCAAAGCACCTGAATAAAACCAAGGAAGTCTCATGTAAGAACTTCAGTTGGCTAGTTTATCTGACAAACCTTTCTGTGACATTCCAAGCTATGTTAATAAACATCCTGGAAATCAACCTGTCAGATGGTGATGTCTAAGTATGACATCTTCTCCAACATCTGATTTTGTTCTGTGCTGCATTGGAGCAGGGACAGAAGCCATCTGAAATGCTTTCAAGCTTGCCAAGGGTGAATCTGTCCCCTGTTCAACATCCAGCACAGCTGCTGGCAGCAAAGGCATTCCTGAGAAAGCCCCAAAGCCACCCTGGTTCTGGTACATCCCAACAGCAGGTGTGCTCCTGCCCAGGCTCCTCACAGGTCCCAAAGCAGCAGCACTGCTTTCTGCTTGAACCCCACTTGAACAGGGGCAGGGAACGAATTATGGAACAGTTTGGTTGGAAGGGACCTTAAAGATCATCCAGTTCCAGCCCTCCTGCCACAGTGATGCCACTCCAAAAGGGCTGATCCCATTGCAGTTTCTCATTTAGCACGAGACAAGTGACCCACTGGTGCTTGCTGTGCTGCTGCTCTCCTGTGGCTGATGCCGCAGAGCTCAGTGGTGGACTCAGGGTGTTAAGGGCTGCTCACACCAGGATTACAGGGAGACAACCTCCACAGTAACCCCTGGGAGAACTTTCTTGCACCCAGTGATTTTTAATGCCAACCTTGATGCAGTAACCACATCTTTAAGCACCATCCATCAGGCCTTCAGCTCAAACACTTGTTTGGCTGAAAAGGGTTTTAGAGCCACTCTTTTGTCACAGTGCTGAGAGGTCTTCTCTGTAATTTGTTCCCCTCAGCAAATAGAATGAAAACATTTATAAAGTGATGCCAGAATCCAATCCCTCCTCCCGTGATTCAATCCACAGCTAGCAGAGAACAAAGCCTCACAAGGAAGGGGCTCTCCACTAAGTAACCCTTGATAAGAGATGTGAAAGCACCATTCCATTTGGACACTGGGCTGGACAGCGCTCACAACTGGCCTTTTTCCCTGAGCCAGGATGCGGAGAGTTTAGTTCAAGCATGGCTTGAGGAAAAAGGCCATGAAGCCATACAGTTGAGAGAGCAGTAAAAGGTAGTTGTGAAGCAGTTCCAAAAGCAGTTCCCAGGCTGATTTCTATAAACAATTAGACTTTCTCAGGCATCACTTTATAAACAATAAGGTTCTCAGCCAGTCTTCCCATAATAAGCAAAACACCCTCTCTGGAAAAGATGGCACCCTGGGAACAGATATGGAAGTTTTGGGAACCTTTCATATCACAGTGGGAACACTGGTTTTGATTTGTGTAAACAATTATCGGTATTGTAAAACAAAAGGAGTGGTTAGAGTTTTCTCTGTTAGCCTATCGTGAACCTGGATTTTGGAATATGCATGAAGTTAATTAGCACTGTTATTTAAAGTGACTGATCGATCAATAAATCAGAGTTCGATGCATTAAAGGATGGTCGTTTCCCCTTCACTTCAAAAAATGGTGACACCCGGACGTGATAGCGAACACCACGAGGATCGCGAACACCACAGGGATTGCGAACACCACAGGAAATGAGGACTGGTTCGGGTTCCAAAGCAGCTGGAATGGCAAATAAGCGCGAAGAAAAAAGCGGAGGAAAACCCTCCGAGACGCGCCGTGCCCTTGGTGAGCGTACAGACGGGCCTGGCTGATACATGCGGCTGACGCATTGAGGAGCTGCAAAGTGCGCACTTATATAGGTATGGAAAGGCAAGCCGCATATGAATTTTTTATTACTTTCTTGCTAAAAAGGCAAATTAAGGGAATAGACTTACAGAAAGAATTACCGGGTGTTTTGGCTTATGGTCTGGAAAGGGGAATCTTTGTAAATCCCCACACGGTTCACGAATTGTCAAATGGCATAAATTTGGTGATATATTATGGCAGGCTACGTTAGACGATGATAAAACTGCTAAAAAGTGGGGTAAATTATGGCGGGTCGTTAATACCGAACTGTTGCAATTTCAGGCTGACAAAAGGGCTGCCCACCAGGCTACTGCCACTCATGATCGTAACAAAGAGTACGATGAAGACAGGGAGTTTGATAAGGAGTCGGGAACTCCTCTCGGCCCCGCTACGAGGACGGTTTTATTACCAGCCTCACCACCTCCCTCGGCGAGTCAGGCTGCGAGCCCGACTGTGAGCCAGGCTGTGAGTCAGGCTGTGAGTCAGGCTGCGAGCCAGGCTGTGAGTCAGGCTGCAAGCCAGGCTGCGAGCCAGGCTACAAGCCAGGCTGCGAGCCAAGCTGCAAGCCAGGCTACAAGCCAGGCTCCACAGAGCGCTGTATTACCTACTTCGCCGCCTCCCTTAACGAGCCAGCCCCCCTTAACGAGCCACGCTCTGCAGGGTGCTTTATTGCCCGCTTTGCCGCAGGCTACACGGAGCACCTCTGAGTCTCCTGTATCTGCTGTATCACAGCAGCCAGGGCCACAAATGCATACTCTGTTCCCAAAAAGCAATCAGTCGATCCCTGGGGCGGATGACCTAGCGGCGACGATTGCGAGGGATAGACGAGATGCGTGGGCTGCCCTGGCCAAAGATGCCATGGAAAAGGGAGATCAAGAGCTGATAAGCAAGGCTAGCGAGCTGGCTTGTCCGGTTGTTTTCACCCCTCAGGCCAGGGGGGGCATACAGGAGACAATCACTGCTCTTGACTGGAAAATGTTATCTCAATTACGAGCTACTGTTAGTCAGTTTGGCTTTAAAAGCGAACCAGCCAAACAAATGCTCGACTATATTTTTGACACCAGCATCCTTCTCGTTAATGATTGTCGTGGCATTGTTAAATTAATCTTTATCCAACATCAACAATTGCTGTTTAATGCTCATTGGCAAGCGCTCATTAGCGAGTGTGTGGCAGTACAAAGACAGCAGGGTGACCCCCTCCATGGCGTCACTGTTAATGAGCTTATGGGTCTGGGACCTTTCTTTCGTACTGAGGCACAAGCCTTAATAGGCCAGGAGAAGTGCCGGGAGGCAATGAGGTTAGTCAGACTCGCAATGGAAAGGGTAAAGGAACCAGAAGGGATACCTGTATATATAGGAATCAAGCAAGGCAGAGAGGAATCATTTGGCTCTTTTATTGATAAGGCTGCTGCAGCAACTGAAAGAGCTGAGGTGCCAAAATATCTTAGGGGGGTATTACTCAAGGAATTTGCTCTCCAAAATTGTAATTCTACTACTAGGAGAGTACTTAACACCGTAGGTACCAATTGGCTGATAGAAGAGGCATTAGACAGGATGGCCCTCATACCTACGGGACAGCAGGCTTTTGTTGTAGATGTGATCAAACAGTCAGGAATAGGTTTGCAAGAACAGGCAAAATCCTCTCAGAGTCAGGTATTAGCCGCTCTTGCACCTCTCCAAGCGTCAGCTGCATTTGCAACACCAAATAATTGGGGCCAAAAATGCCGCTCGGACAACCAGACACCAACAGAAGTCATCGCTGCAGCATTGGCACCCTCTCCGGTCTCCAACCCGACACCACAGAGAGCCGCCGCGGGGGTAGTGGGACCGCCGCAGAGGGAATGACCCGCAGCGTGGAGCGGGGGGGGGGCCCGTCCGCTCCGGCACAAGCGGCGACCAGAGTGCTTTTCCAGCACCAGAACTTGTCTCTCCGCCCCGCAGCTGGCAAAGACCCTCAGTTTTGGACCTAACAGCCTAATGGATGTGACCCTTTGTCAACAAGGGAGGGGATCCCTGCTGAAATTGAGAAACCAGTGATGGTAAACAAGTGAAGTTAAAGGAACTTTTGTTCTTCCTGGCAGAGACTGTGAAACAGGAATCAGCGTAAATGAATGTGGGAGTCAAATTTCAGCCGATTTGGCTCGGCATTGGTTATGCTGTCAGAATCACCTGCATTGACATAGACTTTAATATCAGAAGCCCGGATGGCTCAGTCGGTGGAACATCAGACTCTAAAATTATATTTTGAAAAATTTAAAAATGTTAAGATGTGTTGGACTGATTGTATGAGTGAGATGTTGTGAGTGTGCTTTTTGATATAGAAATGCTATAGCAAACACGTGAAGGAAGTTATTTTGGCTTAATATTTTGGAATCAGGCCTGTAAGTAAGTTATAGTAAATGCTATATATTATTCCTATAGTAAGTTTATCTGTTGTTAAGTGGTTTAAGTTAAATTATCTATTGAGTGCCATTAAATGCTAAATACTATTAAGGTTAAGTTTGTTAAATTTATTTTCTGTTAAGTTCGAGGTCTGTTAAGTTTAAATTGTATTTAGGTTTAAGTTATGTAGGATTTGAAGCCAGTTAAGTTCTGTTGATTTGAAAATAAGTCTGCTAAGTTAAGTATTTTAAGTGCTTCAAGTGCATACTACTTTCTCACCACTCCAAATCAACAAAGGACTGAGAATCACCCAGCTGATGCCATTTGAGCCAAATGACTAAAGGATTACAGACTGTAAAACTGAATTTGAACTTTTCTGGGAAACCCAAGAAAAGGGTGGATGTGAAAATCTCAAGGACCGTCTGGAGAAGAAGCTGCTCCTGATCCTGCGACCACTACTGCTACAACCGAAGGGACACTCGAAAGCGATCGACAGGCCCATAACATGCCGTTGCCAGACGACCAGGGAACTGATTGACATTATTGAATCATTATCATCTTTCCATATAAGAGGACCGGCAAAAGAGAACTGCCTTGAATGTCACAGCCCAAATTGTGCTGCTTGGGTTGCACTGTGTTGTGGGGGTTGTGATAAGACCTTTTGGGTGGATCAGTTGTCACTTTTTCATTTATGGTGTAACACCTGTAATTATAGACATACCTGGGAACATAATTGGGAGTGGGCACTGCGGAATGAAAAAGGGCTAAACACTGCCTCAGCTTTAGATCTTTATGAATCGTATGAGCAGAAAATCTTGGTTTATTATCGGTGGGAGGTACAGTGTATTTTGAAAAGGGTTAAAGCTCAAAGTACATCATATATAGCCTCTGTAAGGTGTAGAAAACTGGTGCCTTTAACATAACATTCTGTTGTAGGGCCTATAAAAGGAGATCCCAATCAGGCATTAGATAACTGCATTAGAAGGTTGCAAAGGTGTGGTCTTCAAGTACCGGGAACAGTAAGGTTAAAAACTGATAAGAAAAAGAAGGTCAAAGTAAAAACAGCAAAATGAGGTTTACTTTTGTTATATTGCTAGGTGTAATAGTAGCTGAAGAATTAAAGGTAACACATTTTAATCAACCTAGAGATAATGTATGAATAACACTTGCTAGACAGATTAATCAGTCGTCGCTTTGTCTCAGCATTTCCAGTATGGTCTCCTCAAGAATTCTGCAGTCTTATTAATAATCGTGCCTTATGTATGCACAATATGGTAAATATTAAATTGCCTGGACAAAAAAGGTATACTGCCAGTCAGAGTGACGGCTACCGCCAATGTCTGCTAATTCAATCACTTAATACTCCTTTGCTTTCTCCACCTGAGGAGTTGGAGCTTTTTGGAAGCGCAAATGCTAGCATGACCAGCACTTCCAACGGTGGATGGTTCAGCTTTGATTACTCTAATTCTCAAAAGATGAATCAGCATAAATAAACATGGGCAACTCTGGATTCATCTCTAAGCCCAGACATAGTGTCCAAACAGCTTTATAATCAATGTAAAGGCTCTAGTATCATGACACCTAAGAAATTACCTACAGGAATATTTCTAATTGGTGGAGATAGAGCCTGCAATACCTGCCCAGCCTCAGGGTGGACCTTGTTATTTAGGCAAGTTATCACTATTCCACCCTAATATATCTGTGTTAATGCAATTAAGCCATAAGACAAGCAGGCAAAGGCGCAGCTTACATAACTTAGACTGTAGTCAAATAGGAGATCCGTTGTTCTGGAGTAGATTTAAACAAGTGATGGTTTCAGCTCTCCTCCCATGGGGTGCTGCAAGCAAAGCAATGACTCTAGCAAAACAAATAGGGTGTTGGGCTAAGGGTGAATTGAATAAGACATCACAGATATTAGATATGTTAACTGCAGATGTACAGAGTGTTAATTACACTGCTTTACAAAATAGAGCTGCCATAGATTTCTTACTGCTAGCACAAGGCCATGGGTGTGAAGAGTTTGAAGGGATGTGTTGCATGAACTTATCTGATCATTCTGTATCTATTCATGCTAAGTTGAAAGAGCTACGGCTAGGGCTTAACAGCCTTAAGGAAGAAGAAGGATTGGGTATTGATGAGTGGCTTAAAAGGTTAGGATTGGGACCATGGCTAAGAAACCTTGTAAAATATGCTATAGGGATATTACGTGTACTCTTATTGCTTTTACTTATCTTACCTTGTTTCTGTAGCTGTATCCAAAAGATGGTTAGTAGGATGATAGAGAAAATGTGGCAAACTAACCTCCTTTCTTTTAAAGAAAAAGACGGGGGAAATGTCGGGAGTTTAGTTCAGGAATGGCTTGAGGAAAAGGGCCATGAAGCCATGCAATTGAGAGAAAAGTAACACGTAGCTGTGAAGCAGTTCCAAAGCAGTTCCCAGCCTGACTTCTATAAACAATTAGCCTCTCTCAGGCATCACTGTATAAAAAATAAGGTTCTCAGGCAGTCGTCCCATAACAAGTGAAACACCCTCTCTTGGAAAAGATGGCACCCTGGGAACAAATATGGAAGTTTTGGGAACTCATACCACAGTGGGAACAATGGTTTTGTTTTGTGTAAACAATTATCGGTATTGTAAAACAAAAGGAGTGGTTAGAGTTTTCTCTGTTAGCCTATCGTGAACCTGGATTTTGGAATATGCATGAAGTTAATTAACACTTTTATTTAAAGTGACTGATCAATCAATAAATCGGAGTTCGATGCATTATAGGATGGTCGTCTCCCCCTCACTTCAACACCAACTCCCCCAGTCATCAGGCAGTTTACTAATTCAGCTGCAGCCCAATTAAAAGAACAGCCACCTGTGTTGATCAAAGACCCTGAATCTAAACAAATTTATGGGCCCTTTCCCATTAAATACTTGGGGAAGAGAAGATGCCCTTGTCTTTACAGCAACACTCCTAGGATCGATCCCAGCAAAATACATAAAAACTCTTTCTGGGAACAGTGAGGCAAACACCAGAGCCACCACCAGAAGAACAGAATGGAAGCCTAAGAGAGACAGCAGCAGCCTGGAAAAGAACAAGGAGAAGGACAGAAGAAGATCTCCTAAGCAGCGTTGACCACACACACCAAGACCAAGATAGCTCAGACACCACTAACCAGGATCTATGTCTTAACATTTGTAAAAATTATATTTTAGCATTGATACATGATTCTTCTAATAAGCTGTGTTCACACCCTTGGCTTACGGGACAGAAAGTTTAGTGGCACCTGAACTTAAATTTCATCTTCTAGTCTCTTTATCTGTTTAATTTCCGGCCACCAAAGCCTCCAGATACTAAATTAGCAAAGTCAGAGGATGCTGCCGTTGGTTGCCACTGCAGCAGGAATCTGGATGCTCCTCACTGAGCCACATGCCTTCAGCTGGGCGCTTCCACAGACAAGCCACAATCTCTTGTCCATGGCCATGGCAGTCAGGCATTTGAAGGCATGTGTTTTTTCTACCTGCTGTCACATAGGGAGTCAGTATACCAGGGCATCCAGCTCCTAAAAGATCAAGGAGACAAGATCCAGATGGAAGGCAACTACGACTGGTTCACTGGACTTTCCAAACAAAGGGGGGATGAAAGGCTGGCTTTCATCTTTAGTTAAGACTCTTGTGTGGACTTTGTTTATTGTATTCATTGTGTTGGTTGTTTCGTCCTATTTTGCTAAATGCCTCCAAAACTCTAGGGGCAGAAGCCTTCTTTATAGACAACAAAAAGGGGGGAGTCATGAGGGCCCCAGGGCCTACCACTGGAACTGTAATACCTCAGGGCAAAGTGACCAAGGAAAAAGAGAGACACCGCTCTGAATGCAATGGTGCCACCCATGGGCATTTGCAGGCTCCAGGTGATACAGCTCATATGTTTCGTAACACCGAGTTGGACTGCTGTGTTTTCCTTATATGTACACCCCCTGGAAGGTTCTCCCCTCTCTTCTACAGTTTTGGTCCTGGCTCACTGCAATGCTGCCCTGATTTTTCTCCCATTTTCCATCTGTGTGCCCAGCCCCAATTTGTCACCTTCCTAGACCCTCTTCAGGGCAATCCACACAAAGATCCCTCACTCGCCTCGTTCACCAGCAGTTTAAGCACGTGTGCTCCCAGCTCTGGGAGTGCAGGTCCCTCACAGAGGCTGGCTGTGGGCAGGCTGGAACACAGAAACTGAGTGCACGAGGGAACCTGGCCTCTAATACAAGGCATGAATCCCGTTGCCCAACCCAACCAATGCCTTGCATTTTTCTACATTTTGCGCCTTCTCTCAACTCACATGTCATTTTCCCTATTTTCTCTTACTGGGAACTTGGCTTTCCTGACCTGTCTGCAGGTCCAGCCACACGTGTGACCCTGCAGGAACAGCTTGACCCAGGGAAGTAGGAGAGGACTCTTGGTCAGGAACTGTAGTGACAGGACAAGGGGGAATGGGATCAAACTGCAAGAGGTAGAGGAGATTTGATGATGGGAAGAAGTGCTTTACTCTCAGAGTGATTGTCCCTGACACAGGGACCAGTGCACAGAGGCTGTGGATGCCCCATCCCCAGCAACATTCAAGGCCAGGTGGGACAGGGGCCGCAGCAACCTGCTCTGCTGGGAGCTTGCTCAGCTTGGAGCCACATCATCTTGAGGGTCCCATCCAAGCAAAACCATTCAAGGATTTGATCATTCTGCCATCCCCATCTCCCACTGCGCAGTGGCCCTGAAACTTCAGTGACATCACAACTCACAGAGGGTTCCAGGTGGAACGTCCAGGACCTGGAAATGAGCACAGCAGACACTTCACCGGCTGCCAAGGGTCACTTGCCGCTCACTCTGCGCTCTGACCCTCAGCGTGGAGGTGCTGCTGCTTCCTGGGCTTTCCCTGCCGCCTGCTCTGGAGTGCCAATCCCAGCAGGATGTGCTCTTCTGTGCCAATGGAGGTACAGTGCCATGCCAGGCAGGGGGCACCCGGCTTGGGCAGGCTGCAGCCATGTGGGAATGGATGGTGTGGGACAGGAAGCCCATTGGGAGATTGTGCTGCCCCTTGCAGATTGACAGAGACACTGTGGAGGCGATCGAAGTGGACCAGGGGCTGGATGATGAAGAAATGATGGAGGTGGACTCCTCCTCTACTTCCATGTCCTCCACTGTGGAGGACATGGAAGTAGACGAGGAGGACACCACCGAGCAGATGGACGTAGATGAGGAGGATGACACCGAGGACATGGACATTGACGAGGAGAATGAGGAGGAGCCCATGGTCCTTGGATGATGATGGAGCCTCACAGGTAAGACAGGCAGATGCTTCCCATGCCCTGCCCACACACACACTGGGCCTGCTGGGCCCAGTGCTGGCAGCTGAGTCCAGCTCTGCTGTTTCCTTTCTTCCAGGGCTCATTCACATGATGGCCCAGATGCCACGCGTTTGTAAATATGTTTGAAAGTTTTGAAGATTTCTCTAAATATGTTGACTGCATTAGAAGTTTTCTGTAAATATGTTTTGAACATTGTTAGCCCCTCGGATCTCATGTAAATATGTTCTCTACATAGTTGTTGTTAAAGTTATAACGATTGTCATAGCAAAAAATGTTCTGTATATCCTAGATTTGCCGATCTTCAGCAAATAAATCCTGTTTCTTTTTAAAACCTGACTTCTCTTGGCCATTCCTTTGGGCAAAGGCAGCCTTTGCACACTTGTGGGTTCCACTGGTTCCACGTTCCCAGGGCTGGAGGTCCCTGGGGGTGCTGGCACAGCCACCCTGGGGCTGGGGGTCCCTGTGCACAGGGGCTCCCACTGACACCACTCCTGCCACTGGGCACTGCTGCTCTTCCTGGCCTGGGGCACAGCGCTGTCCCCAAGAGCTCAGCTCTCACCAGCTCTCACACAGGGGGCTCTCACAGCACTGGCCCCTGCAGCCATGCCACCAAAGCAGGCAGCAAACCTTCAGCCACCCTTCCTGCTGCAGACACAGGCACTCCTGGGCCCAGAGCCGCCAGCAGGCCACAGCCCTGCAAAATCCACCAGCACACCCTCAAGGCCACCACAGCCTTGGCAACTGGGCCAGCTACATCTGGGCTGCTGCAGGGCCTGATCTTTAGGCCTTGCAGCCTCCACAGGCCCTGGGCTCGGCTTCCCAGCCTGCTCTGCACTGCCCTGAGCCCACATTGTTCCAGAGACAAAAGCCAGGTCAAGGCATCCTCACCCTGCCCGCATTCCTGCTGCTGCCAGCAGCCACTGGCCCCTGGGCCCCACTCGGGTGACAGCTGCAGGGACAGGGCAGCCTGTGCTGGGCAGGGGGCACGGGGCTTTGGGCCCTGGGGCTGCTGCTGCTGCTGCTGCTGTTGCTGGGGGCCATGGGCCTAACAGGTCCCCAAGCTCAGCCCCTGCCCGGGCAGCTGCCCCCAAAGCCCCACTCTCCCCGAGCATCCCCATCACAGCTGCCAGGGGGAAATCCCATGGGCTTCAGGAAAGAAATTCCCCATAGTTGTGGGATCTCAGCACCTCAGGATGGAGGTGCAGAGTGTCCGAGACCACCCTTGGGGGGCTCGGGAGTCCTGGAATGCTGCCAGAAGTGTCTGGTGGCAGGGCTTTGATCCTACACAGGAGACGAGACCTGTATGAGGACTGGGAGGAATTCACTGGGTGTATGGTGAAGGGATAAGTTAGTTAAAGTGTAAAACACAGGGTTTAGGATTTTGGTACAGGGGGGTCTAAAGAAGTAAGATGGAGGAATTGGGGCGTGTCCTGTCCTTCTTCTTCTTCTTCTTGGCCTCCATCTTCTGTGGTGGTGGTGGCACTTTGGGATTGGTTATTACTAAAAGTGCACCGGTTAATAAGGGTAGAAGGTATTGGGGAGAAATGATAAATATTGTACACGTAACTTAGGGTATAAAGATAAGTGACCGCCCCGGGGGCTCGCAGTGTGCCCATGGCTGACTTGCTGTGCAGACCTCTGTCGGGCTGAAAGAAAATCTTTTAGATAAAAAACTAATAAACACCAAGACCGAGACAAGATCAGAAGTCTCTCCTCGTCCTTTGAAGCGCCGGGCTCTTCAAGGCCATCCCTGGGCCTTTCCAGGCCACCTAAACAGCACAGAAAACCTTTCACATAGTGACTAAACCAAAGGGTACAAGGGGAAAGTCAGCACCAGCTGATGTTTACAGCACCTTGACAATGGTGGCTGCAGGGCAGGTGAGATCTCCAGGGCCACTGGCAGGGTTTGCTCTGCACGTGAGCCTGTGCGGCTGCTCCCAGGGGGACACAGCACCGGGATGAGGCCAGCACTCAGCCCCTTACAGCTGATCCCAAGGACTAGGCTCAGAAAGCATTTCCAGACCACTTCCTGTAGATATTTCAAAGGACTACATGTCATTCAAGGAAGTCACCTTCCACATTTAGTTTTGGTGTCGTGGCATGAGAAGCCCTGAAGGTGCCTCTGAATGTACACTCAGGGCACTTTCACTGCCATCCCAAAGGGAACACAAAGGACAGGTCTCTCCTTTCAGCACTGCTGAGCTCCTCAATGAAGTCAGCAATGAAGTCTCAGGAAGCAGTAGTTTTTTGGAGGTCCAGGGGCCTACCACTGCAACTCTAATACCTCATTAGTACTATGACGAACGTAAGTAAGTTGCGGCACCCCTCTAAATCCATGATCTTGCCCATTGGCTTTTGTAGGGTCATGGGGATTCAGGTAATTTTCATGAGATCATGAAGTTTTTTCTTTCCTTATATGTACTCCCCTAGGTGTTCTCCCCTTTCTTATCCTCTATTGGTCCTAAGTTACTGCATACAAGGTCCTTTTTTCCTGCATAAAAAACCTTTTGTGCCCAGCCCCATTTTCTCTCCCTCCCTGGACCCTCTCCAGCACAAACCACACTGTTTGGAGTTCCACACGAATGCTCCTCTCTTGCCTCATCCATCATCCATTCAAGCAAGCCTGCTCCCAGCTCTGGGAGTGCACGTCCCTCACAGAGGCTGGCTGTGAACATGCCACAACAAGGGGCGCCCAAACAGGGACCTTCTTAGAGAATTCCTGAGAGCGATTCCAGTGACGATTCCACTGTTCCACAGTCACGGGACAGAAGACACCTTGGGTCAGCCTCCGCCCTGGAGTGAGGGCTGAGTTTTATCAGGGCTTGCTGAAGGCAGCGTTGGCACCCTCCAGTAGCAAGAGGGCCGACTCGGTGGACAAAGCCCACAAAACACCTGCATCCCGAGCCACCAGAGCAGTGAGCTGGGGACAGCCACCAGCAGTGCAGGATCTTTGGGTGATATTTTAGTCCTGTGGGTGGGCCACCCTTTACATCAGGGACAGCTCTGGGTAACAAATTGTCCAAAGACGAGAGGAACATATATGTTCGAGTCAGGGAGGTTCTCCTTTCAGAATGGAAGACTTTTACTAAGGACAGTTTGAAGTCATTTGTTCATTGGCTGTTTATGGAGCTCCCAGACATTTCTGTTGATTCAGTTCGTCATGTAGCATTTTGGGACTGAGCTAGGGAAAGACTCTATTTTTAGAAAACTCAGGGAGTGATAAGAGTTGCAACATCTTCCACAATTTTTCACATGTTTTATGGAGTTTTCTCAAGGGTTCAAAGTTCTTATATTCAATCCAGTCTTTGCGTTCTGCCCACAGCATTCCTGAACCCACTGACACCATTAGGATGAGAGACAGAAACTGCTGTAAAGCACAGACAAGCCAGCTGCTGTCTGACATCTCCCCTCCTTCTCTACCCCCTGCCCACATCTGTACGGATCACACAGGCCTGGATGCTACCCTAACCAATTCTCCAGTACCTCTCCTCACTGGTTCCCCCTCAGATAGCCCACAAAATGGAGTCTTTCCTCTGGAGGGGGTCGTCAATGTCAAACTCCCTCCCACCCCCAGCTCTCTCATCAAATCCTCCCCCCGTGTTGGGTCCTACCCCTGCATCAGGAACCACCCCTGCATTGGGATCCAGCGCTTCCTTGCCTACTCCCGCTGGCCTACCCCCTCCAATTCAGCCCCTTGCGGATCCCACACTGTCGGAGCCGGAAGTGTGAGGGGCAGTAACCGGAAGGCCGCCATCTTGGCTACCAGAGGCCCACAACACCGGGCCTGGCCAGTCACCCCAAGACCCCGCTCCTCTGCTAGAGACCAAGTTCTGTCTTCTGGAGAGGAGAGGGAAGGTTCATCCCACCTTCATCATGAGCCTGAGGATTCTTGGACAAGGATGTGGAAGCTGGCGGCAGAAGAGGGGGACTGGGACTAGCTAAACTACAAGAAGCACCGGTGCAGTAGCAGAGGGGGACTAAGCCTCAATTGGAAGCTCTCATACATAGCAGATGAAAGACCTTAATAAAGCAGCACAAGACCATGGGAGGGGCTTGCCCTATATTAATTATTTGTTAAATAACATCTATCCAATACATGTGTTGTTGCCCCACAATTTGCGCCATTTTATGCACATCCTACTTTCTCCCACTGAAATTATTCTGTGGGAAGGAATGGGGAAAAAACTACTACAACAACTATTAAAAGACTATGCAAGAGAAGACAGGCGGGCATACTTAACACTAGACCATCTAGCCAGTGAGGAAGATTTCACTAAACCTAATTCAATAGACCTTCCCTGAGCTCTGTTAGAAGAAACCTGCAGGGACCTGGGAAATCCCTTCTAAAATTTATTGATCCCCTTACACAAGCAATAGAGACGAAACTTGAACATCCAAAAGCCAGGAATGTACTGTTTACTAAACTTGTTGAAACAAATGCTAACAACACCTTTAAAGACATTTTACCTTCTCTACCCCTCAACAGAAAGCCTACCATTGCACAAATGGTCGAGGCATGCACCATTAGGGCATCCTTATACTGTGATGCTAGCCGAGATAATGCTTGCTGTCACGGTGTAGTAGAGGTTCTAGTAGCCTCCCAGCTTATTCCCTGGCACACACATGAAAAAGGACATTGCTTTAAAAGTGGAGAGATGAGGCATTCTCAATAGAATTGTAAAAATACAGGCTATTACGAGGGACCTTCTAGGTGTCACAGCCACTATCCCCACTGCCCCCCTCGTCCGCATGCTTTACAACATCAGCAAAACCGGTGGCCTGCGGGAAACCCCACACAGACACAGAAAGGCCCCGCACAATGACACCAAACCCGAGGCCGTTCCGCCCTACTCTCCCCAACATCGTGGAGAACCAGCACAGCGACCTTCTCAGATCCAGCGGGACAGCTCGATCGCTGCAGAAAATTGGACAGAAGACAGCTCGGCCCTGGAACCTAAAGGCAGCTAGTAGAAGCCTTTTCAATTCCCATCCACGATATTTATGTTCACCATATTCCAAAAGGTAAATACAGGTCTGAGGAACATCCCAGAGACATGTTGATTTAAATTAACACTGGGGAAGGGATGGAGACACTCACTCTACTACCTGAGGTACTCGCCTTGACGTCTTTGCAGGAGATAACTGTCCATGCTCTATGCTTAGACTTTCCCCTTTTCATTGCAAAAGGAACAGTTACAGCCAGTGCCTACCTCCTACTGGACATGATCACCACACCAGCTGATCCAATAGTGATGTGACCACAGACAACAGGCAGAAACAGACCCATTCTAACGTGTGCTTTGTCATGTAAAGGGAGAAAGAGATGTCTTTCACGAGTATTAGATACAGGAGCTGACATCACCATAATTTCCCTCTCTGATTGGCAAAAAGAGTGGCCCCTGGTTCCAGCTGCTGGGGTAATTTTAGCCATTGGGAGAGCCACTACCATCTTCTGGAATCAAGGTACCATCTGCATGGAAGGTCCTGAGGGCACAGTTGCTACAGTAAGATCATTCGTCGCCCGGGCACCAATAACAATTTGAGAAGACCTCTTGTCCCAAAGGGGGACAGGGCTAGAGATCCTATCAATACCTAAAGATTTCTAGATGGGGCCACTGAGTAGCGTGCCACCCTTCAGTCAACCTGCAAGTTCAACGACCCCATATGGGTGGATCAGTGGCCCCTCCCAGGCAGAAAGGTAAAGGTCCTGCAGTCCCACGTGCAGGAGCAGCAGTCTATGGGCCACATTGTACCATCTACTACCCCCTGCAATGCGCCTGTCATTACCATATGCAAAAGACACGAGGTGGCTGCTGCAAGACCTCAGGAAAATCAATGAGGTCATTGAGGACATGGGTGCCCTCCAGTCCAGCCTGCCCTCAGCCTCCATGATACCCCGACACTGGTAGATACTTGTCATACATCTAAATGACTGGTTTTTGACTTCTCCTTGCACCCCAATGAAAGCCCCTTGTTTGCTTTTTCCGTCCCCAAATCGACAAGCACCTTAACAGAGGTGCCAGTGGACTGTATTGCCTCAAGGGAATGAAGAAGAATCCAACTACATGTCAATGCCTTGCAGCCCCAATTCTTTCACAAAGCCGGACAAGATGTCCTAATGCTATAATTTTTCATTACATGGACCATATATTACTTTGTGCAGAAGCTCTGATCATTTTGGACGTTGCAGTACAGGATGTCATCACTGTGGTACAGCAGAAAGGTTTTGAGATTGCAAGAGATAAAGTCCAAAAGACAGCCCCCTGGAAGTATCTCGGCCTAAAATGCACAGAGAGAACCATCACAGGCTAAACACTGCACATCAAGGACAACCCAAAGACTCTGCATGAATTTCACCAGCTCTGTGGAAGCATCAGTTGGGTACGCTCACTGCTGGGAATCACCACAGAAGGTCTCGTGCCACTGCTCCTGCTCCGTAAAGGCAGAGAAGGACTCGATTCCCGGCAGTCACTGACACCGGAGGCAGAAGCAGCTGTACAAAACGTCTCCTGGGTGATTCAAACCAAACAGGACCACAGATACCACCCTAATTTTCCTTTCTCCCTGGCAATCCTTGGTGTAAGTCCAAAGTTCCAAACATTACTGTTTCAGTGGGACTCAACTATCTCAGATCCCCAAATACAAATTGAATGTGTCTTCAGAGCACACCAACCTACTAAAATGATAACAACCCAACAGAAAGTTACTACACAACTAACCAGGAAAAATAGAAAACATCAGTGCTCCCTTGCAGGAACAGACCTTGTGAATATATACTTCTTTCTCACTCAGGAGCACCTCAATTGCCTACTTCAAACATCTGAACCGCTGCAACATGCCTTAGATAGTTTTTGAACAGGCTGGGATCAGCTACCAATTCTACCATCAAAACATTCCTACGCTGCTCAGGATGTTCAATATTACCTGAGACCCGTCAAGATCCCTTGTTGCCACCTGCTCAAATTGTCAGGAACATGACCTTGCTTCTCTCAGAGCTGCAGTCAATCCAAGAGCACTAGAGAGTCTCCACATCTGGCAATCAGACATCACACACTAAGCCCCTTTCGCCAGACTAAATTACATCCTCGTCTCAATCGACACTTTATCCACTGTGATTTTTGCCTCTGCCCATGCTGGTGAAAAATCAAAAGATGATGCTATAAAACATTACTTTTTCGTTTTTTCCACCTTAGCAGTTCTACAGGAAATTAAATTTGATAATGCTCCTGCATATATCTCACACTGATTCCAGCAAGTTTCTGACCACTGGGGAATAAAACATGTCACAGGCATACCACACTCCACCACAGGACAGTCCTTAGCTGAGAGGGCCAACTGATCCACCAAAAGGATCCTTGATAATCTGAGAGGGGTAGTCCAGATATTATCTTCACCTGACAGACTGGCCAAGGCCTTTTATGTACTCAACTCTTAGAACAACCCATTTATGGAGACAACTCCACCAGTCATCAGGCATTTTACTAATTCAACTGCAGCCCAATTTAAAGAACAGCAACCTGTGTTGAGCAAAGACCCCGAATCTAAACAAATTATGGGCCCTTTTCCATTAATTACTTGGGAAAGAAAAGATGCCCTTGTCTCTACAGCAACATTCCTAAGATGAATCCCAGCAAAATACATAAAAACTGTTTCTGGGAACAGTGAGGCAAACACCAGAGCCACCATCAGAAGAACAGAATGAAAGCCTAAGAGAGACAGTAGCAGCCTGGAAAAGAACAAGGAGAAGGACAGAAGAAGATCTCCTAAGCAGCGTTGACCACACACACCAAGACCAAGATAGTTCAGACACCACTAACCAAGATCTATGTCTTAACATTTGTAAAAGCTATATTTTAGCATTGATACATGATTCTTCTAATAAGCTGTGTTCACACCGTTGGCTTACAGAAGAGAAAGTTTAGTGGGAACAAAACTTAAGTTACACCTTCTAATCTCTTTATCTGTTTACTTTTAGTACACCCAAGCCTCCAGATAATAAATCAGACTAAGTCAGAGGGTGCTGCCGTTTGTAGCCGCTGCAGCAGGAATCTGGATGCTCCTCACTGAGCCGCATGCCTTCAGCTGGGCACTTCCACAGACAAGCCACAATGTCTTGTCCATGGCCATGCCTGTCAGACATTTGAAGGCAGGTGTTTTTTCAACCTGTTGTCACATAGGGAGTCAGTATATCAGGGCATCCAGTTGCTAAAAGATCAAGAAAGCAAGATGCAGATGGAAGGCAACTACGACTGGTTCACTGGACTTTGCAAACACAGGGCTTTGCGAGGCTGGCTTTCATCTTTAGGTAAGACTGTTGTGTGGACTTTGTTTTTTGTATTCATTGTGTTGGTTATATTATCCTTTTTTGCTAAATACCTCCAAAAGTCTATGGCATAAGCCTTCTTTCTAGATAACAAAAAGGGGGAGATGTGAAGGCCCAGGGGCCTACCATTGGAACTGTAATACCTCTGGGCAAAGTGACCAAGGAAAAAGAGAGACACCGCTCTGAATGCAATGGTGTCGCCCATGGGCATTTGCAGGCTCATGGTGATGCAGCACGTTTTGCTGGCATCACCCAGTTCAACGGCTGCATTCTCCTTATATGTTCTCCCTCTGAATGTTCCAATTGTCTTGTATCAATTTGGTCCTGGCTTACTGTAATGATCCTGCACTGTTCACCCCCATATTGTGTGCCCAGCCCCATTTTGTCTCCATTCCTGGACCCTCTTCAGCGCAATCCACAGTGTTTGGATTTCCACACAATGATCCCTCTCTTGCCTCATACATCAGCCATCCAAGCAAGCCAGCTCCCAGCTCTGGGAGTGCAGGTCCCTCACAGAGGTTGCTGTGGCCAGGCTGCAACACAGGAACTCAGTGCACCAGAGACCGGGCCTCTAATAAAAGGCATGAGTCCCCCAGCCCACGCAAGCCAAAGACTTCCATGTCTTTTCTTTTTCCTTATTCTCTCAGTTCTCAAGCCATATTCCACATTTTTTCTGACTGGGAACTTGGCTTGTCTCTTTCCTGTCTGCAGGTCAAGTCACACGTGTAACCCTGCAGGAACAACCTCAAACACAGGGAAGTGGGAGAGCACACTTTCTCAGGAACTGTAGTGACAGGACACGGAGGAATGGGATCACACTGCAAGAGCTGGAAGAGATTTGAGGATGGGAAGAAGTTCTTTACTCTCAGGGTGCTTGTCCCTGACAGAGACCAGTGCAGAGGGGTTGTGGATGCCCCATCTCCAGCCACATCCAAGGCCAGGTGGGACAGGGGCCGCATCCACATGGTGTGCTAGGAGCATGCTCAGCTTGGAACCAGATCATCTTGAGGGTCCCTTCCAAGCAAAACCATTCAAGGATTGGATCATTCT
This sequence comes from Ammospiza nelsoni, assembly GCF_027579445.1. Lineage (NCBI taxonomy): Eukaryota > Metazoa > Chordata > Aves > Passeriformes > Passerellidae > Ammospiza > Ammospiza nelsoni. The sequence continues at coordinate 943,562 of NC_080661.1, read as the reverse complement.
GCCATCCCCATCTCCCACTGCACAGCACCCCTGAATCTTCAGTGACATAACAGCTCCCAGAGGGTTCCAGGTGGAACGTCCAGGACCTGGAAACGAGCACAGCAGACACTGCAACGGCTGCCAAGGGTCACTCGCTGCTCAGTCTGCACTCTGACCCTCAGCGCTGAGCTGCTGCTGCTGCCTGAGCTTTTCCTGACGCCTGCTCTGGAGCGCCAATCCCAGCACAATGTGCTCTGTTCTGCCCATGGAGGTACAGTGCCATGCCAGGCAGGGGGCACCCGGCTTGGGCAGGCTTTAGCCATGTGGCAATGGATGGTGTGGGACAGGAAGCCCACTGGGAGATTGTGCTGCCCCTTGCAGACTGACAGAGACATTGTGGAGGCGATGGATGTGGACCAGGGGCTGGAAGAGGATGACATGATGGAGGTGGACTCCTCCTCTACTTCCATGTCCTCCCCTGTTGAGGACATGGAAATAGACGAGGAGGAGACCATGGAGGAGATGGAGGTGGATGATGAGGACAACATCGAGGACATGGAAGTAGATGAGAACGATGAGGAGGAGCCCATGGTCCTTGGATGAAGATGGTGCCCCACAGGTAAGACAGGCAGATGCTTCCCACGCCCTGCCCACACACACACTGGGTCCCCTGACGCCAGGCTGGGGCTGGCCTGGATGGCCCCGCTCAGGGACACGGTGCCCGCAGGGGGCCTGGATTGTGCTGCCACAAGCACCAGCCCCGGCCTGCCCTGCGCTTGCCTGGGGCCACGTCAGCCCTGCCAGCCCTGGCCCAGCCCCTGGGGCCCAGCTCCCAGCCCATCTGGGCCCAGTGCTGGCAGCTGACTCCAGCTCTGCTGCTTCCTTTCTTACAGGAGTCATTCACATGATGGCACTCCTCCGATGCCGTTGTAAATATGTTTGAAAGTTTAGAAGTTTCCTGTAAATACGTTTTCTAGGTTAGAAGTTCTCTGTAAATACGTTTTGAAGATTGTTACCCCATCAGATCCCATGTAAATATGTTCTGTACGTTGTTGTTGTTGTTGTTATAACGATTGTTATAATGACACATGTTCTGTAAATCCTAGATTTGCCGATTTCGGCAAATAAATACTGTTTCTTTTTAAAACCTGACTTCTCTTGGCCATTCCTTTGGGCATGGGCAGCCTTTGCACATTTGTGGGTTCCACTTGTTCTGTTTTCCTGGGGCTGGAGGTCCCTGGGGGTGCTGGCACAGCCACCCTGGGGCTGGGGGTCCCTGTGCACAGGGGCTCCCACTGACACCACTCCTGCCACTGGGCACTGCTGCTCTTCCTGGCCTGGGGCACAGTGCTGTACCCAAGAGCTCAGCTCTCAAAAGCTCTCACACAGGGGTCTCTCACAGCACTGGCCCCTGCAGCCATGCCACCAAAGCAGGCAGCAAACCTTCAGCCACCCTTCCTGCTGCAGACACAGGCACTCCTGGGCCCAGAGCTGCCAGCAGGCCACAGCCCTGCAAAATCCACCAGCACACTCTCAAGGCCACCACAGCCTTGGCAACTGGGCCAGCTACATCTGGGCTGCTGCAGGGGCTGATCTTTAGGCCTTGCAGCCTCCACAGGCCCTGGGCTCTGCTTCCCAGCCTGCTCTGCACTGCCCTCAGCCCGCATTGTTCCAGAGACAAAAGCCAGGTCAAGGCATCCTCACCCTGCCCGCATTCCTGCTGCTGCCAGCGGCCACTGGCCCCTGGGCCCCACTCGGGGGACAGCTGCAGGGACAGGGCAGCCTGTGCTGGCCAGGGGCCACGGGGCTTTGGGCCCTGGGGCTGCTGCTGCTGCTGCTGCTGTTGCTGGGGGCCATGGGCCCAACAGGGCCCCGAGCTCAGCCCCTGCCCGGGCAGCTGCCCCCAAAGCCCCACACTCCCAAAGCATCCCCATCACACCTGCCAGGGGGAAATCCCATGGGCTTCCGGAAAGAAATTCCCCATAGTGACTAAACCAAGGGGTCCAAGGGGAAAGACAGCACCAGCTTGGGTTAACAGCACCTTGACAATGGTGGCTGCAGGGCAGGTGAGATCTCCAGGGCCTCTGGCAGTGCCTGCTCTGCACGTGAGCCTGTGCGGCTGCTCCCAGTGGGACACAGCACTGGGCTCAGGCCAGCCCTGAGCCCCTCACAGTTGATACAAAAGAACAGGCTCAGAAAGCAGTTTCAGGTCACTTCCTGTAGATATTTCAAAGGTCTAAATGTCATTCAAAAACCCAAACTCTTGATTTATTTTTGGTGTTGTGGCATGAGAAGCCATGAATGTGCCTCTGAATGTGCACTCAGGGCACTTCCACTTCCATCCCAAAGGGATCACAAAGGACAGGCCTCAGCTTTCAGCACTGCTGAGCTCCTCACCCAGCAATGAAGTCTGAGGCAGAGGCAATGTTCTGCAGGCCCGGGGGGCTACCACTGTAATAGTAATACCTGATGACAATGATATAGAATTAAAGTAAGTTGAATAACCCCTCTGAATGCAATGACCTTGCTCAATGTCTTTTGCGGGATCGTGCAGATTCAGCACATTTTCTTGGTATCATGAACTTCCTTCTTTCCTTAAATATACTCCCCTAGGATGTTCTCCCCTCTCTTAACCACTATTAGTCCTGAATTACTGCATACAAGGTCCTTTTTCCCCCCCTGAAAATCCTTGTGTGCCCACCCCCACTTTGTCTTCCTCCCTGGACCCGCTCCAGCGCAATCCACAGTATTTGCTGTTCCACACATAGATCCCTCTCTTGCCTCATCCATCATGCATTCCAGCAAGCCTGCTCCTAGCTCTGGGAGCGCACGTCTCTCACAGTGTCTGGTTGTGGACACGCCACAAGGGCTGCCCAAACAGTGACCTTCTTTGAGAATTCCTGAGAGCCACTCCGGTAAGGATCCGGCTCTTCTACTGTCACGGGACAGAAGACGCCTCGGGTCAGCCACCGCCCTGGAGTGAGACCTGAGTTTTATCAGGATTTGCTGAAGGCAGCATCAGCACCCTCCAGCAGCAACAGGGCTAGCTCAGCTGCTGAAGCCCAGGGGACATTTTGAACCCTCTGCATCCAGAGCCACCAGAGCAGTGAGTTGGAGGACAGCCGCCAGCCGTGCAGGATCCTTGGGAGATATTTCAGTCCTGTGGGTGGGCCACCCTTTACATCAGGGGCAGCTCTGGGTAACAAATTATCCAATCCTTAGAGGGATATATATCTTCCAGTTAGGGAGGCTCTCCTTTCAGAGTGGAAGACTTTTACTAAAGGAAGTTGGAAGCCTTTTGTTCATTGGCTTTTTAAGGAGTTCACAGACATGTCTGTTGATTCAGTTTGTCATGTAGCATTTTGGGACTCAATTAGGGAAAGACTCTATCTTTTGTAAACTCAGGGAGTGATAAGAGTCGCAACATTTTACCGAATTTTTCATATGATTTATGGAGTTTTCTCAAGGGTACAAAGTTCTAATATTCAACCCAGACTTTCTGTTCTGCCCCTGGCATTCCTGAACCCACTGACACCAAGATAAGGATGAGAGACGGAAACTGCTGTAAAGCACAGACAAGCCACCTGCTGTCTGACATCTCCCCTCTTTCTCTACCCCCTGCCCTGGTCTGTACAGATCACACAGGCCTGGATTCTAGCCTAACCCATTCTCCAGTACCTCTCCTCCCTGGATCCCCCTCAGATAGCTCACAAAATGTAGTCCCTCTTATGGAGGGGGTTGTCAACATCAAACACCCTCCCACCCCCAGCTGTTTTATCGGGTCGTGGCCCTATGTTGGGTCCCAGCTCTGTATCAGGAACCACCCGTGCATTGGGATCCAGCGCTTCCTTGCCTACTCCCGCTGCCCTACCCCCTCCAACTCAGCCCCGTTGCGGATCCCACACTGTCGGAGCCGGAAGTGTGAGGGGCGGTAACCGGAAGGCCGCCATCTTGGCTACCAGAGGCCCACAACACCGGGCCTGGCCAGTCACCCCAAGGCCCCGCTCCTCCGCCAAAGAACAAGTTCCCTCTTCTGGAGAGGAGAGGGAAGGGTCATCCCACCTTCAGCATGAGCCTGAGGATTCTTGGCAGAGAATGGAGAAGCTCGCAGCTGAGAGGGGAACTGGGAATTGGTAGCTAAAATACAAGCAGCACCGGTGCAGTACCGGAGTGGGGCTAACCCCTGATGGGAAGCTGTCACACATGGGAGATGAAAGATCTTTGTAAAGCAGCGAAACACCATGGGAGGGGGTCACCGTATTTTAATATTTTTTTAAATGGCGTCTTTTCTGCACATGTTATGGTGCCTCACGATCTGCTCCATTTTATGCACATCCGACTCTCTCCCACTGAAATTTTTCTGTGGGAAGGAATAGGGAAAAAACTAATACAACATCCATAAAAGGCTATGCTAGAGAAGACAGGTGGACACACATAACATTAGTCCATCTAGCCAGTGAGGAAGATTTCACTAAACCTCATTCAATAGACCTTCCCTGAGCTCTGTTAGAAGCGATAAAAGTGCTGCAAAGACAGCTCTCATGAAGACACCCAATGGAGAAACACCTACTCGAGATTTCACAGACATTCTCCAGGGATCTGGGCAATCCTTTCTAAAATTTATTGACCACCTTCCACAAGCAATAGAGAAACAAGTTGAACATCCAAAAGCCAGGAAGGTACTCCTTACTAAACTTACTGAAACAAATGCTAATAACACCTGTAAAGACATTTTACCTTCTCTGCCACTCAACCCAAAGCCTACCATTGCACAAATGGTCGAAGCATGCACACTTAGGGCATCCTTACACCCTGATTCCAGCCTACATAAGGCTACCAGTTGGTGTAGTAGAGGTGCTAGTAGCCTCCCAGGTTATTCCCTGAAATACACACGAAAAGGGACCTGGCTTTAAATCTGGGGAAATGGGGAGATGAGGCATTTTTGACAGAATTGTAAAAATACAGGCTGTTAGCAGGGACCTTCTAGGTGTCACAGCCACTGCCCTCACTGCCCCCCTCGTCCACATGCTTTCCAACACCAGCAAAATTGGTGGCCTGCGGGAAACCCCACACAGACACAGAAAGGCCCCGCGCAATGACACCGAATGCGAGGCCGTTCTGTCCTACTCTCCCCAACATCGTGGAGAACCAGCACAGCGACCTTCTCAGATCCAGTGGGACAGCTCGATCGCTGCACAAAACTCGACAGAAGACAGCTCTGCCCTGGAACCTAAAGGCAGCTGGTAAGCGCCTTTTCAATTCCAATCCATGATATTTATGTTCACCATATTCCCACAGGCAAATACAGGCCTAAGGATGGCCCAAAGACATTTTGATTTAAACCATAACCGGGAAAGGGGTGCAGACACTCACTCTACTACCTGAGGTACTCGCCTTGACACAGGAGATAACTGTCCAGGCTCTATGCTTAGTCCCTTTTCATTCCAAAAGGAACAGTTATAGCCAGAGCCATCCTCCTACTTGACATGATCACCACACCAGCTGATCCAATGGTGATGTGGGCACAGACAACAGGCAGAAATAGACCCATTCCAAAGTGTGCCTTGTCATGTAAAGGGAGAAAGAGATGTCTTTCAGGACTATTAGATACAAGAGCTGATGTCACCGTAATTTCCTGCTCTGATTGGCTAAAAAACGGCCCCTGGTTCCAGCTGCTGGGGTAATTTTTAGCTACCAGGGGAGCCACTACCAGCTTCTGGAGTCACAGTATCATCTGCATGGAAGGTCACAGTTGCTACAGTAAGATCATTCGTCGCCCGGGCACCAATAACAATTTGAGGAAAAGACCTCTTGTCCCAAAGGGGGACAAGGCTAGAAATCCTATCAACACCTCAGGATTTCTAGACGGGGCCACTGAGCAGCGCGCCACCCTTCAGTCAACCTGGAAGACCAACGACCCCATATGGGTGGATCAGAGGCCCCTCCCAGGCAGAAAGTTAAAGGCCCTGCAGTCCCACGTGCAGGAGCAGCTGTCTGTGGGCCACATTGTACCATCTACTAGCCCCTGCAATGCACCTGTCATTATCATATGATAGCCTGGCAAAGACAAGAGGCGGCTCCTGCAGGACGTCAGGAAAATCAACGAGGTCATCGAGGACATGGGTGCCCTTCTGTCCGGCCTGCCCTCAGCCTCCATGTTACCTCGAGATTGCCAATGGTGCACCATGCCGTAGTTGTGGGTAGCATCTTTTGGAGTCCTCCAATGTTTTGGATATCTTGTTCGACATTTAGGCTGTGATTGGTGGAGCCTGAGCATAGGAAGAGCATTGCTTTGAAGATTGTACGGGTTGAGATGTGAAGGAAGGCTAGTTCAGGGAGGTTTCGTCCAATTGTAATTTTATTTCACAGTTATTGGCAGAGGGTTGTTATAGATCTTAATGACTACTTTTTTGATGTCCCCACCATTCCAAATGACATCCCCTGGTTTGCCTTGTCCGCACCTGAACCACCAAACACCTTTACAGAGGTACCAGTGGACTGCATTGCCTCCAACAAAGAAGAGTAGCTCAAATATTTGTCAATGGCTTTGAGCCCAAATTCTCTCACCCAGGTGGAAAAGACATCCTAATGCTATCAGTTTTCATTACATGGACGATACAGTCATTTGTGCAGATGCTCAAATCATATTGGACGTTGCAGTACAAGATGTCATCGCTGTGGTACAGCAGAAGGGTTTTGAGATTGCAGCAGATAAAGCTCAAAAGACAGCCCCCTGGAAGTACCTTGGGCCAAAGAGCACAGAGAGAACCATCACAGGCTAAACACTGCACATTAAGGACAACCCAAAGACTCTGCAAGAACTCGAAATGCTCTGTGGAACAATCAGTTGGGTACGTTCACTCCTGGCAATCACCACAGAAGATCTCATGCCACTGTTCCTGCTCCTTAAAGGCAGAGAAGGACTTGATTCCCGTGATCACTGACACCAGAGGCAGAAGCAGCTGTACAAAAGGTCTCCTGGGTGATTCAAACTAAACAGGCACACAGATACCACACTACTTTTCCTTTCTCCCTGGCAATCCTTGGTGTAAGTCCAAAATTCCATACATTGTTGTTTCAGTGGGACTATACTATCTCAGATCCTGATAATAATTGAATGCGTTTTCAGAGCACACCAACCTACTAAAACGATAACAACCCAACAGAAAGTTATTGTAGAACTATTGCAGGAAACCTAGAGAGCGTCTGTGCTCCCTTGCAGGAATAGACCTTGTGAATATTTACTTACTTCACACTCAAGAGCACCTCAATTGCCTACTTCAAACATCTGAACCGCTGCAATACGCCTTAGATAATTTTTACACAGACAGGATCAGCCATCAATTCTACCACCAAAATATTCCTGCGCTGCTCAGGATGTTCAAAATTACCCCATACCCAGCAAGATCCATTGTAGCCACCTGCCCAAATTGTCAGGAACATGGCCTTGTTTCTGTCACAGCAGGAGTCAGTCCAAGAGGACTAGAGAGTCTCCACATCTGGCAATCAGACATCACACACTGAGCTCCTTTGGACAGACTAAAATACACCCCATTCTCAATCGATGCCTTTACCAGTGCGTTTTTTGGCTCTGTCCATGCTGCAGAAAACACAGAAGATGCTATAAAACATTACTTTTTTGTTTTTTCCACCTTAGCAATTCCACAGGAAATTTAAACTGATAATGCTCTTGCTTATACCTTGCATTGATTCCAACAAGGGGCTTTCTGACCACTGGGGTATAAAACATGTCACTGGCGTACCACACTCCACCACAGGACAGTCCATGGCTGAGAGGGCCCACTGATCCATCAAAAGGATCCTTGATCAACTGAGAGGGGTAATCCAGATATTATCTCCCATTGAAACACTGGCCAAGGCCTTTTCCGTACTCAACTTTTTGAACAACTCATTTATGGAGCCAACTCCCCCAGTCATTAGGCATTTTACTAAATCAGCTGCAGCCCAATTAAAAGACCAGCCACCTGTGTTGACAAAAACCCTGAATCTAAACAAATTATCGGCACCTTCCCATTGATTACTTGGGGAAGAGAAGATGCCCTTGTATCTACAGCAACACTCCTAAGATCGATCCCAGCAAAATACAAAAAAACTGTTTCTGGGAACTGCGAGGCAAACACCACAGCCACCATCAGAAGAACAGAATGAAAGACTAAGAGAGACAGCAGCAGCCTGGGAAAGAAGAAAAAGAAGGACAGAAGAAGATCTCCTAAGCAGCGTTGACCACACACACCAAGACCAAAATAGCTCAGACCTCATTAACCAGGATATATGACTTAACATTTGTCAAAATTATATTTTAGCATTGATATATATGGCTCTTCTAATGAGATGTGTTCACACCCTTGCCTTATAGAAGAGAAAGTTTAGTGGGATCACAACTCAAGTTACACCTTCTAATCTCTTAATCTGTTTACTTTTAGTACACCCAAGCCTCCAGATACTAAATTACCAAAGTCAGAGGATGCTGCCGTTGGTTGCTACTGAACAGCAATCTGGATGCTCCTCACTGAGCCACATGCCTTCAGCTGGGTGCTTCCACAGACAAGCCACAAATTCTTGTCCATGTACAAGCCTGTCAGGCATTTGAAGGCATGTGTTTTTTCTACCTGCTGTCGCATAGGGAGTCAGTATACCAGGGCATCCAGCTGCTGAAAGATCAAGGAAACAAGATGCAGATGGTAGGCAACAATGACTGGTTCACTGGACTTTGCAACCACTGGGGGATGAAAGGCTGGCTTACATCTTTGCTTAAGACTGTTGTGTGGGTGTTGTTTATCATATTCACTGTGTTGGATACTTTATCCTTTTTTGCTAAATGCCTGCAAAACTCTATGACAGAAGCCTTCTCTATAGACAACAAAAAGGGGGCAGTAGTGAGGGCCCAGGGGCCTACCACTGGAACTGTAATACCTCTGGGCAAAGTGACCAAGGTAAAAGAGAGACACCGCTCTGAATGCAATGGTGTCGCCCATGGGCATTTGCAGGCTCGTGGCATTTTATTGGTATCACCCGGTTCAACTGCTGTATTTTCCTCATATGTATTCCCCCTAGAAGGTCCTAGCCTCTCCTGTACCGTTTCAGTCCTGGCTCTTTCCATTGCTCCCTGGCTTTTCCCCCCAATTTTCCCTCTGTGTGCCAAGCCCAATTTTGTCTCTGTTCCTGGACGCTCTTCAGTGCAATCCACTGATGCGTTTGCAGTTCCACACAAAGATCCCTCTCTCATCTCGTTCACCAGCAGTTAAACCAAGCATGCTCCCAGCTCTGCGTGTGCAGGTCACACACAGAGGCTGGCTGTGGACAGGCTGAAACAGAGAACCTGAGTGCACCAGGGAACCTGGCCTCTAATAAAAGGCACGAATCCCGCAACCTACCAAAGAAAAGACTTGCATGTCTCTACTTTTTCCTTATGCTCTCAGTCCTCATGCCGCTTTCCCCATCATTTCTGACAGGGAACATGGATTCTCTCTCTCCTGTCTGCAGGTCCAGGCACACATATGACCCTGCAGGAACAGCCTGACCCAAAGGGAAGGGGCAGAACACACTTTATCAGGAACTTTAGTGACAGAACAAGGAGGAATGGGATCAAACTGCAAGAGGTAGAAGAGATTTGATAATGGGAAGAAGTTCTTTACTCCCAGGGTGCTTGTCAATGAAACAGGGACCAGTGCAGAAAGGCTGTGGATGCCCCATCCTCAGCAACATCCAAGGCCAGGTGGGACAGGGGCTGCAGCAACCTGCTCTGCTGGGAGCTTGCTCAGCTAGGAACCAGATCATCTTGAGGGTCCCTTCCAAGCAAAACCATTCAAGGATTGGATCATTCTGCCATCCCCATCTCCCACTGCACAGCACCCCTGAATCTTCAGTGACATCACATCTTCCAGAGGGTTCCAGGTGGAACGTCCAGGACCTGGAAACGAGCACAGCAGAGACGGCACCGGCTGCCAAGGGTCAGTTGCTGCTCACCCTGCGCTCTGACCCTCAGTGCTGCGGTGCTGCTGCTGCCTGGGCTTTTCCTGACGCCTGCTCTGGAGTGCCAATCCCGGCAGAATGTGCTCTGCTGTGCCAATGGAGGTACAGTGCCATGCCATGCAGGGGTCACCCGGCTTGGGCAGGCTGCAGCCATGTGGGAATGGATGGTGTGGGAAAGAAAGCCCACTGGGAGATTGCGCTGCCCCTTGCAGACTGACAGAGACATTGTGGAGGTGATGGATGTGGACCAGGGGCTGGAAGAGGATGACATGATGGAGGTGGACTCCTCCTCTACTTCCATGTCCTCCCCTGTTGAGGACATGGAATTAGACGAGGAGGAGACCATGGAGGAGATGGAGGTGGATGATGAGGACAACATCGAGGACATGGAAGTAGATGAGAACGATGAGGAGGAGCCCATGGTCCTTGGATGAAGATGGTGCCCCACAGGTAAGACAGGCAGATGCTTCCCACGCCCTGCCCACACACACACTGGGTCCCCTGACGCCAGGCTGGGGCTGGCCTGGATGGCCCCGCTCAGGGACACGGTGCCCGCAGGGGGCATGGATTGTGCTGCCACAAGCACCAGCCCCGGCCTGCCCTGCGCTTGCCTGGGGCCACGTCAGCCCTGCCAGCCCTGGCCCAGCCCCTGGGGCCCAGCTGCCAGCCCTGCTGGGCCCAGTGCTGGCAGCTGACTCCAGCTCTGCTGCTTCCTTTCTTACAGGACTCATTCACATGATGGCACTGCTCCGATGCCGTTGTAAATATGTTTGAAAGTTTAGAAGTTTCCTGTAAATACGTTTTCTACGTTAGAAGTTCTCTGTAAATACGTTTTGAAGATTGTTACCCCATCAGATCCCATGTAAATATGTTCTGTACGTTTTTGTTGTTGTTGTTATAACGATTGTTATAATGACACATGTTCTGTAAATCCTAGATTTGCCGATCTTCGGCAAATAAATCCTGTTTCTTTTTAAAACCTGACTTCTCTTGGCCATTCCTTTGGGCATGGGCAGCCTTTGCACATTTGTGGGTTCCACTTGTTCTGTTTTCCCGGGCCTGCAGGTCCCTGGGGGTGCTGGCACAGCCACCCTGGGGCTGGGGGTCCCTGTGCACAGGGGCTCCCACTGACACCACTCCTGCCACTGGGCACTGCTGCTCTTCCTGGCCTGGGCCACAGCGCTGTCCCCAAGAGCTCAGCTCTCACCAGCTCTCACACAGGAGGCTCTCACAGCACTGGCCCCTACAGCCATACCACCAAAGCAGGCAGCAACCCTTCAGCCACCCTTCCTGCTGCAGCCACAGGCACTCCTGGGCCCAGAACCGCCAGCAGGCCACAGCCATGCAAAATCCACCTGCACACTCTCAAGGCCACCACAGCCTTGGCAACTGGGCCAGCTACATCTGGGCTGCTGCAGGGACTGATCTTTAAGCCTTGCAGCCTCCACAGGCCCTGGGCTCTGCTTCCCAGCCTGCTCTGCACTGCCCTTAGCCCGCTTTGTTCCAGAGAGAATAGCGAAGCCAGGGCATCCTAACGCTGCCCGCATTCCTGCTGCTGCCAGCGGCCACAGGGCCCTGGGCCCCACTCGGGTGACAGCTGCAGGGACAGGGCAGCCTGTGCTGGCCAGGGGCCATGGGGCTGTGGGCCCTGGGGCTGCTGCTGCTGCTGCTGCTGGGGGCCATGGGCCCAACAGGGCCCCGAGCTCAGGCCCTGCCCGGCCAGCTGCCCCCAAGGCCCCACACACTCAAAGTATCCCCAGCACAGCTGCCTGGGTGAAATACCACGGGCTACAGGAAAGAAATTCCCAATAATGACTAAACTAAGGGGTCCAAGGGAAAAGACAGCACCAGCTGATGTTTACAGCACCTTTACAATGGTGGCTGCAGGGCAGGTGAGATCTCCAGGGCCTCTGGCAGTGCCTGCTCTGCACGTGAGCCTGTGCGGCTGCTCCCAGGGGGACACAGCACCGGGCTCAGGCCAGCTCTCAGCCCCTCATGGCTGATCCCACGGAGCAGGCTCAGAAAGCATTTCCAGACCACTTCCTGTAGATATTTCAAAGGACTACATGTCATTCAAGGAAATCACCTTGCACATTTAGTTTTGGTGCTGTGGCATGAGAAGCCGTGAAGGTGCATCTGAATGTGCACTCAGGGCACTTCCACTGCCATCCCAATGGCAACACAAAGAACAGGCCTCAGCTTTCAGCACTGTTGAGCTCCTTACTATCAGTGATATCTCAGGAGGACTCATAGTTGTGCAGGCCCATGGGCGTATTTTCTGGAACTATGCTACCTCACGACAAAAATGACAAATTAAAGAAAAGTGAGGCAGCCCTCAAAATACAATGTTTTATCAGTTGTATCAAGGCTTCCTAAATGCTGTGTCGGCACCCTCTAGCAGTATGAGGGATGAGGGCTGGCTCAGCTGCTGAAGCTCAGGGGATATTTTGGCACCTCTGCATCCAGCACCACCATGCAATCAATGGGGAGACAGCTGCCTGCAGTGCAGGATCCTTGGGTGATTTTCCAGTCCTCTGGGTGGGCCACCCTTTACATCAGGGGCAGCTATGGGTAACAAATTTTCCAAAGCTGAGAGGGATACATAATTTCGAGTTAGGGAGGTTGTCCTTTTAGAGGGGAAGACTTTTGCTGAGGGAAGTTGGAAGTCATTTGTTCATTGGCTCTTTAAAGAGTTCCCAGTCATTTTTGTGTATTCTGTTCATCTTTTATCATTCAGGGACAGAGTTAGGGAAAGTCTCTATTTTTAGAAAACTCAGGGAGTGAGAAGAGTTGCAAAATTTTTTCCACTTTTTCATATGATTTATAGAGTTTTCTCAAGGGTACAAAGTTCTAATATTCAACCCAGACTTTCTGTTCTGCCCCTGGCATTCCTGAACCCACTGATACCAAGATAAGGATGAGAGACGGAAACTGCTGTAAAGCACAGACAAGCCACCTGCTATCTGCCATCGCCCCTCCTTCTCTACCCCCTGCCCTGGTCTGTACGGATCACACAGGCCTGGATTCTACATTAACCCCTTCTCCAGTACCTCTCCTCCCTGGATGCCCCTCAGTTAGCTCACAAAATGGAGTCCCTCCTCTGGAGGGGGTTGTCAACGTCCAACACCCTCCCACCCCCAGCTGTTTTATCGGGTCATGGCCCTATGTTGGGTCCCAGCTCTGCGTCAGGAACCACCCGTGCATTGGGATCCAGCGCTTCCTTGCCTACTCCCGCTGCCCTACCCCCTCCAACTCAGCCCCTTACGGATCCCACGCTGTCGGAGCCGGAAGTGTGAGGGGCGGTAACCGGAAGGCCGCCATCTTGGCTACCAGAGGCCCACAACACCGGGCCTGGCCAGTCGCCCCAAGGCCCCGCTCCTCTGCCAAAGAACAAGTTCCCTCTTCTGGAGAGGAGAGGGAAGGGTCATCCCACCTTCAGCATGAGCCTGAGGATTCTTGGTAGAGGATGGAGAAGCTCGCGGCTGAGAGGGGAACTGCGAATTGGTAGCTAAAATACAAGCAGCACCGGTGCAGTACCAGAGGGGGGCTAACCTCTGATGGGAAGCTGTCACACAAGGCAGATGAAAGACCTTCATAAAGCAGCAAAAGACCATGGGAGGGGCTCACAGTATTTTAATAATTTCTTAAATGGCCTCTTTGCTGCACATGTAATGGGGCTCACAATCTGCGCCATTTCATGCACATCCTACTCTCTCCACTGAATTTGTTCTGTGAGAAGGAATGGGGAAAAATCTAATACAACAACTATTAAAAGACTATGCTAGAGAAGACAGGCGGGTACACCTAACACTAGTCCATCTAGCCCGGGAGGAAAATTTCATTAAACCTGAGAATCACGCAAGACACCTTCCCTGAACTGTGTTAGAAGTGATAAAAGTGCTGAAAGACAGCTCTCATGCAGACACCCAATGGAGGAACACCTACTCTAGATCTCACAGACAATCTGCAGGGACCTGGGCATAATTTATAAAATTTAATGATCACCTTACACAAGTAATAGAGAAGCAAGGTGAACATACAAAAGTCAGGAAGTTACTACTTCCTATCCTTGCTGAAAAAAATCTTAACAACACCTGAAAACACATATTACCCTTTCTACCCCTCAACCCAAAGCCTACCATTGCACAAATGGTCAAGGCATGCACACTTAGGGCAACCATACACCGTGATGCCAGCCTACATAAGGCTACCAGTCAGGGTGTAGAAGAGGTGCTAGTAGCCTCCCAAGCTATTCCCTGACATACACACGAAAAAGGACCTGGCTTTAAATCTGGGGAAATGGGAGATGAGGCATTTTTGACAGAATCGTAAAAATACAGGCTGTTAGCAGGGACCTTCTAGGTGTCACAGCCACTGTCCTCACTGCCCCCCTCATCCCCACGCTTTCCAACACCAGCAAAACCGGTGGCCTGCGGGAAACCCCACACAGACACAGAAAGGCCCCGCGCAATGACACCAAATGCGAGGCCGTTCTGCCCTACTCTCCCCAACATCGTGGAGAACCAGCACAGCGACCTTCTCAGATCCAGTGGGACAGCTCGATCGCTGCACAAAACTCGACAGAAGACAGCTCTGTCCTGGAACCTAAAGGCAGCTGGTAAGCGCCTTTTCAATTCCAATCCATGATATTTATGTTCACCATATTCCAAAAGGCAGGCCTGACGGACAGCCCAGAGACATTTTGATTTTAACCAACATCAGGGAAGGGATGGAGACACTCACTATACTACCTGAGGTACTCAACTTGACCTCTTTGCAGGAGATAACTGTCCAGGCTCTATGCTTAGTCCCTTTTCATTCCAAAAGGAACAGTTAGAGCCAGAGCCTACCTCCCACAGGATATGATCCCCACACCAGCTGATCCCATGGTGATGTGGGCACAGACAACAGGCACAAATAGACCCATTCTAAAGTGTGCTTTGTCATGTAAAGGGAGAAAGAGATGTCTTTCACGACTATTAGAAACAGGCGTTGACACCACCATAATTTCCCTTTTTGACTGGCAAAAGAATGGCCCCTTGTTCCAGCTGCTGGAGTGATTATTGGCATCGGGAGAGCCACTACCAGCTTCTGGAGTCACAGTATCATCTGCATGGAAGGTCCTGAGGGCACAGTTGCTACAGTAAGATCATTCATCACCCAGGCACCAATAACAATTTGTGAAAAGGTCTCTTTTCCCCATGGGGGACAAGGCTAGAGATCCTATCAACACCTCAAGATTTCTAGATGGGGCAACCGAGCAGTGCGCCACACTTCAGTCAACCTGGAAGACCAACGACCCCATAGGGGTGGATCAGTGGCCCCTCCCAGGCAGAAAGTTAAAGGCCCTGCAGTCCCACATGCAGGAGCAGCTGCCTGTGGGCCACATTGTACCATCTACTAGCCCCTGCAATGTGCCTGTCATTATCTTATGAAAGCCTGGCAAAGACAAGAGGCGGCTCCTGCAGGACCTCTGGAAAATCAACGAGGTCACTGAGGACACGGGTGCCCTCCAGTCCAGCCATCCCTCAGGCTCCAAGTTACATCGAGTTTGGGAGATGGTTTTTATACATCTAAATGACTGCTCTTTTGACTTCTCCTTGCACCCCAATGAAAGCCTCTTGTTTGCCTTTTCCGGCCCCAAATGGACATGCACTGTTACAGAGGTACCCATGGACTGCATTGCCTCAAAGAATGTAGAAGACCCCAACTACATGTCAATGCCTTGCAGACCAAATTCGTTCACAAAGCTGGAAAAGATGTCCTACTGCTATCATTTTTCATTACATGGACCATATATTAGTCTGTGCAGAAGCTGAAATCATTTTGCACGTTGCAATACAAGAGGTCATCACGGCGGTACAGCAGAAAGGTTTTGTGATTGCAACAGATAAAGTCCAAAAGACAGACCCCTGGAAGTATCTCGGCTTAAAATGCACAGAGAGAACCATCACAGGCTAAACACTGCACATCAAGGACAACTCAAAGACTCTGCATGAATTCCACCAGCTCTGTGGAAGTATGAGTTGGGTACGCTCACTGCTGGGAATCACCACAGAAGATCTCATGCCACTGTTCCTGCTCCTTAAAGGCAGAGAAGGACTCGATTCCCGTGATCACTGACACCAGAGGCAAAAGCAGCTGTACAAAAGGTATCCTGGGTGATTCAAACTAAACACGCACACAGACACCACCCTGATTTTCCTTTCTCCCTGGCAATGCTTGGTGTAAGTCCAAAATTCCATTCAGTATTGTTTCAGGGGGACTCAACTATCTCAGATCCCCAAATACAAATTGAATGTGTCTTCAGAGCACACCAACCTACTAAAATGATAACAATCCAACAGAAAGGTATTACACAATTAATCAGGAAAGCTAGAAAAAATCAGTGCTCCCTTGCAGGAAGAGACCTTGTGAATATATACTTACTTCTCACTCCAGAGCATCTCAATTGCCTACTTGAAACATCTGAACCACTGCAATACGCCTCAGACAGTCTTTAAACAGGCAAAGATCAGCTACCAATTCTACCATCAAACCATTTCTGTGCTGCACAGGATGTTCAAAATTACCACAGGCACCGGTACTCCTGGGCCCAGAGCCGCCAGCACGCCACAGCCATGCAAAATCCACCTGAACACTCTCAAGGCCACCACAGCCTTGGCAACTGGGCCACCTGCATCTGGGCTGCTGCAGGGACTGATCTTTAAGCCTTGGCGCCTCCAAAGGACCTGGGCTCTGCTTCCCAGCCTGCTCTGCACTGCCCTGAGCCCACATTCTTCCAGAGACAAAAGCCAAGCCAGGGCATCCACACCCTGCCCGCATTCCTGCTGCTGCCAGCGGCCACTGGACCCTGGGCCCCACTCGGCTGACAGCTGCAGGGACAGGGCAGGCTCTGCTGGGCAGGGGCCACGGGGCTTTGGGCCCTGGGGCTTCTGCTGCTGCTGCTGTTGCTGGGGGCCATGGGCCCAAAAGGGCCCCGAGCTCAGCCCCTGCCCGGGCAGCTGCCCCCAAAGCCCCACACTCCCCAAGCATCCCCATCACACTTGCCAGGGGGAAATACCACGGGCTTCAGGAAAGAAATTCCCCATAGTGACTATACCACGGGGTCCAAGGGGAAAGTCAGCACCAGCTGATGTTTACAGCACCTTGACAATTGTGGCTGCAGGGCAGGTGAGGTCTCCAGGGCCTCTGGCAGGGCCTTCTCTGCACGTGAGCCTGTGGGGCTGCTCCCAGTGGGACACAGCACCGGGCTCAGGCCAGCCCTCAGCCCCTCACAGCTGATCCCAAGGAGCAGGCTCAGAAAGCATTTCCAGACCACTTCCTGTAGATATTTCAAAGGACCACATGTCACTCAAGGAAGTCACCTTGCACATTTAGTTTTGGTGTCGTGGCATGAGAAGCCATGAAGGTGCCTCTCAATGTGCACTCAGGGCACTTCCACTGCCATCATATAGGGATCACAATGGACAGGCTTCTGCTTGCAGCACTGCTGAGCTCCTCACCCAGCAATGAAATCTCAAATAACAGGCATAAATCCCTCAGGCCACTAAACTCAATGACTTGCATGTCTGTACTTTTTTTGGTCCTTCTCTCATCCCTCATGTCACTTTCCCCAAAACCTGCCATTTCACAAATGGACAATGCATGCGCCATTAGGGCATCCGTACACCATGATGCCAGCCTAGATAAGGCTACCAGTCAGGGTGTAGTAGAGGTGCTAATACCCTGTAAGTTTCTCACCCACAAACATATGAAAAAGGACCTTCCTTTATATGTGGAGAGATGGGGCATTTTTAACAGAATTGTAAAAATAAAGGCTATTACTGGAGACCTTCTAGGCGTCACAACCACTGTCCTCACTGCCCTCCTCGTCCATACGCTATCCAACACCAGCAAAACCGGTGGCCTGCAGGAAAAGCCACACAGACACAGAAAGGCCCTGCGGGATGACACCAAATGCGAGGCCGTTCCGCCCTACTCTCCCCAATATTGTGGAGAACCAGCACAGCGACCTTCTCAGATCCATCAGGACAGCTCGATCGCTGCAGAAAACAGAAGACAGCTCTGCCCTGGAACCTAAAGGCAGCTAGTAGGGGCCTTTTCAATTCCAATCCATTAAATTTAGGTTCACCATATTCCAAAAGGCAAATACGGGCCTGAAGGATGGCCCAGAGGAATTTTGATTTTAACCAACACCAGGGAAGGGATGGAGACACTCACTACATTACCTGAGGCGCTCGCCTTGACATCTTTGCAGGAGATAACTGTCCAGGCTCTCTACTTAGACCCTCCCCTTTTCATTCCAAAAGGAACAGTTAGAGCCCGAGCCTACCTCCTACTGGACATGATCACCACACTAACTGATCCAATGGTGATTTGGGCACAGACAACAGGCAGAAATAGACCCGTTCTAAAGTGTGCTTTGTCATGTAAAGGGAGAAAATATGTCTTTCAGGAGTATTAGATACAGGAGCTGACATCACCATAATTTCCTGCTCTAATTGGCTAAAACAATGGCCCCTGGTTCCAGCTACGGGGGTAATTATTAGCTACCAGGGGAGCCACTACCAGCTTCTGGAGTCACAGAACATCTGCATGGAAGGTCCTGAGGGCACAGTTGCTACAGTAAGATCATTCATCACCCGGGCAACAATAACACTTAGGGGAAGAGACCTCTTGTCCCAAAGGGGGTCAAGGCTAGAGATCCTATCAACATCTCAGGATTTCTAGACAGGGCAACCGAGCAGCGCACCACACTTCAGTCAACCTGGAAGACCAACGACCCCATAGGGGTGGATCAGTGGCCCCTCCCAGGCAGAAAGTTAAAGGCCCTGCAGTCCCACGTGCAGCAGCAGCTGTCTGTGGGCCACATTGTACCATCTACTAGCCCCTGCAATGCACCTGTCATTATCATATGAAAGCCTGGCAAGGACAAGAGGCGGCTCCTGCAGGACCTCAGAAAAATCAACGAGGTCAGTGAGGACACGGGTGCCCTCCTGCCCAGCCTGCCCTCAGCCTCCATCATACCCCGAGACTGGCAGATGCTTGTTATACGTCTAAATGACTGCTTTTTTGGACTTCTCCTTGCAACCCAATGAAAGCCCCTTGTTTGCCTTTTCCGTCCCCAAATTGACAAGCACCTTTACATAGGTACCAGTGGACCGTATTGCCTCAAAGAAATGATGAAGAACCCAGCTACTTGTCAATGCCTTGCAGCCCAAATTCTCTCGCCCAGCCGGAAAAGATATCCTAATGCTATCATTTTTGAGTACATGGACCATATATTAGTTTGTGCAGAAGCTCACATCGTTTTGGACTTTGCAGTACATGATGTCATCACTGCAGTACAGCAGAAAGGTTTTGAGCCCCCTTGATGTAGCTCGGCCTAAAAAGCACACAGGGAACCATCACACCTCAAGCACTGTGTCAAAGTGGTCGCAAGGGTTGTAGGATGAAGAGAGAGGAGAATGTTGAATCCATGTTCAGAAGGCTTGATTTATTATTTTATTCTATTTATACCACATTATTATTATACTAAAAAGAATATAAGGAGAAGTTCTCAGAAGGCTAGCTAAGCTAGAATAGAAAAAGAATCAATAACAAAGGAGCTTTCCCCGACTCCATCCCAGAGAGGGCTCGGTCCTTGATTGGCCATTTATTGTACACATCCAACATGGGCCAATCACAGCTGCACCTGTTGCATTTCACAGCAGCAGATAACCATTGTTTACGTCCTTTTTATGGGGCCTCAGCTTCCCAGAAGGGAAAATCCTAAAGAAAGGATTTTTATGAAAAGATGTCGGTGACAGCACTGCACATCAAAGACAACCCAAAGATTCTGCGGAGACTCCACCAGCTCTGTGGAAGCATCAGTTGGGTACGTTCACTGCTGGGAATCTCCACAGAAGATCTTGTCCCACTGTTCCTGCTCCTTAAAGGCAGAGAAGGACTCGACTGTGACCACTGATACCGGAGGCAGAAGCAGCTCTACAAAAGGTCTCCTGGGTGATTCAAACTAAACAGGCACACAGATACCACCCTAATTTTCCTTTCTCCCTGGCAATCCTTGGTGTAAGTCCAAAATTCCATGCATTACTGTTTCAGTGGGACTCAACTTTCTCAGATCCCCTCATAGAAATTGAATGCGTTTTCAGAGCACAACGACCTACTAAAACGATAACAATCCCACAGAAAGTTATTCCAGAACTAATCAGGAAAGCTAGAGAACATCTGTGCTCCCTTGCAGGAACAGACCTTCTGAATATATACTTACTTCTCACTCCAGAGCACCTCAATTGCCTACTTCAAACATCTGAAACACTGCAATACGCCTCAAATCAAATTTACACATACTAGGATCAGCCACCAATTCTACCATCAAAACATTCCTGCGCTGCTCAGGATGTTCAAAATTAACCAAGACCCAGCAAGAGCCATTGTAGCCACCTGCCCAAATTGTCAGGAACACGGCCTTGCTTCTGCCAGAGCTGGAGCCAATCCAAGAGCACTAGAGAGTCTCCACATCTGGCAATCAGACATCACACACTAAGCCCATTTGGGCAGACTAAAATACATCCACGTCTCATTCGACACCTTTTCCTGTGTAGTTTTTGCCTCTGCCCATGCTGGTGAAAAATCAGAAGATGCTATAAAACATTACTTTTTCGTTTTTTCCACCTTAGCACTTCCACAGGAAATTAAAACTGATAATGCTCTTGCTTATACATTGCACTGATTCCAACAAGCTTCTGACCACTGGGGTATAAAAAATGTCACAGGCATACCACACTCCGCCACAGGACAGTCCATAGCCGAGAGGGCCCACTGAGCCATCAAAAGGATCCTTGATCAACTGAGAGGGGTAATACAGATATTATCTTCCATTGACAGACTGGCCAAGGCCTTTTATGTACTCAACTTTTTGAACAACTCATTTATGGAGACAACTCCCCCCGTCATCAGTCAGTTTACTAATTCAACCACAGCCCAATTAAAAGAACAGCCACCTGTGTTGCTCAAAGAACCTGAATCTAAACAATTTATGGGCACCTACCCATTAATTACTTGGGAAAGAGAAGACGCCCTTGTCTCTACCGCAACACTCCTAAGATCGATCCCAGCAAAATACATAAAAACTCTTTCTGGGAACAATGAGGCAAACACCAGAGCCACCATCAGAAGAATGGAATGGAAGCCTAAGAGAGACAGCAGCAGCCTGGTAAAGAAGGAGAAGGGCAGAAGATCTCCTAAGCAACATTGACCACACACACCAAGACCAAGATAGCTCAGACACAACTAACCAGGATATATGAATTAACATTTGTAAAAGCTATATTTAGCATTGATATGTGATTCTTCTAATGAGCTGTGTTCACACCCTTAGCTTACAGAAGAGAAAAGTTTAGTGGGACCTGAACTTAATGTTTCATCTTCTACTCACTTTATCTGTTTACTTTTAGGACACCCAAGCCTCCAGATAATAAATTAGCTGAAGTCAGAGGATGCTGCCATTGGTTGCTACTGAACAGGAATCTGGATGCTCCTCACTGAGCAGGATGCCTTCAGCTGGGCGCTTCCACAGACAAGCCAAAATTTCATGGCCATGGCCATGCCTGTCAGGCACTTGAAGGCATGTGTTTTTTCATCCTGCTGTCACATAGGGAGTCAGTATACCAGGGCATCCAGCTGCTAAAAGATCAAGGAAACAAGATCCAGATGGAAGGCAACAACGACTGGTTCACTGGATTATCAAATATTGGGGGATGAAAGGCTGGCTTTCATCTTTAAGACGGTTTTGTGGACTTGGTTTATTGTATTCATTGTGTTAGTTAATTTATCAATTTTTGCCAAATGCCTGCAAAACTCTATGGCAGAAGCCCTCTTTATAGACAACAAAAAGGGGGGAGCTGTGGGGGCCCAGGGGCCTACCATTGGAACTGTAATACCTCAGGGCAAAGTGACCAAGGTAAAAGAGAGACATCGCTCTGAATGCAATGGTGTCGCCCATGGGCATTTGCTGGCTCATGGTGATGCAGACCGTTTGTTGGTATCACCCAGTTCAACTGCTGTATTTTTCTTATATGTACTCACTCAAGAATGTTCTCCCCTCTCTTGTACCATTTTGGACCTGCCTTACTGCAATGCTACCCCGATTTCCACCCCCCCATTTTCCCGCTGTGTGCGCAGCCCCATTTTGGCTCCCTTCCTGGACCCTCTTCAGTGTAATCCACTGAAGTGTTTGCAGTTCCACACAAAGATCACTCTCTCACCTCGTTCACCAGCAGTTTAAGCAAGCATGCTCCCAGCTCTGGGAGTGCAGGTCGCTCAAAGAGGCTGGCTGTGGGCAGGCTGAAACACAGAAACTGAGTGCACAAGGGAACCTGGCCTCGAATAAAAGGCATGAATCCCGCAGCACACCCAACGCAAAGCCTTGCATGTTTCTTCTTTATCCTTCTTCTCTCAGTCCTCAGGCCACTTTCCCCACTTTCTCTGACTGGTACTTGGCTTCTCTCTCTCCTCTCTGCAGGTTCAGCTACACGTGTGACCCTGCAGGAAGAGCCTGACACAGGGAAGTGGGAGAGGACTTATGGTCAGAAACTGTAGTGACAGGACGCGGAGGAACGCGATCAAACTGTAAGAGGTAGAAGAGATTAAATGAAGGGAAGAAGTTCTTTACTCTCAGAGTGATTGTCCCTGACACAGGGACCAGTGCACAGAGGCTGTGGATGCCCCATCCCCAGCAACATCCAAGGCCAGGTGGGACAGGGGCCGCAGCAACCTGCTCTGCTGGGACCTTGCTCAGCTTGGAACGACATCATCTTGAGGCTCCCTTCCAAGCCAAACCATTCAAGGATTTGATCATTCTGCCATCCCCATCTCCAACTGCGCAGCGGCCCTGAAATGTCAGTGACATCACAGCTACCAGAGGGTTCCAGGTGGAACGTCCAGGACCTGGAAACGAGCACAGCAGACACTTCACCGGCTGCCAAGGGTCACTCGCTGCTCAGTCTGCGCTCTGACCCTCAGCGCTGAGGTGCTGCTGCTGCCTGGGCTTTCGCTGCTGCCTGATCTGGAGCGCCAATACCAGCAGGATGTGCTCTGCTGTGCCCATGGAGGTACAATGCCATGCCAGGCCAGGCAGGGGGCACCCGGCTTGGACAGGCTTTAGCCATGTGGGAATGGATGGTGTGGGACAGGAAGCCCACTGGGAGATTGTGCTGCCCCTTGCAGATTGACAGAGACATTGTGGAGGTGATGGAAGTGGACCAGGGGCTGCATGAGGAAGAGATGATGGAGGTGGACTCCTCTTCTACTTCCATGTCCAACCCAGTGGAGGACATGGAATTAGATGAGGAGGAGACCATCGAGGAGATGGACATAGAGGAGGAGGATGACACCGAGGAGATGGAAGTTGACCAGAAGGATGAGGAGGAGCCCATGGTCCTTGGATGAAGGAGCAGCTTCACAAGTAAGCCAGGCAGATGCTTCCCATGCCCTGCCCACACACACACTGGGTCCCCCGATGCAAGGCTGGGGCTGGGCTGGATGGCCCCGCTCAGGGACACGGTGCCCGCAGGGGGCCTGGATTGTGCTGCCACAAGCACCAGCCCCGGCCTGCCCTGCGCTTGCCTGGGGCCACGCCAGCCCTGCCAGCCCCGGCCCAGCCCCTGGGGCCCAGCTGCCAGCCCTGCTGGGCCCAGTGCTGCCAGCTGAGTCCAGCTCTGCTGTTTCCTTTCTTCCAGGGTTCATGCAGATGATGGCACAGATGCACCGCCATTGTAAATACGTTTGAAAGTTTTGAATATTTCTGTAAATAAGTTTGAAAGTTTAGAAGATGCCTGTAAATATGTTCACTACATTTGAAGATTCCTGTAAATACGTTTTGAAGATTGTTAGCCCATCAGATCCCATGTAAATACGTTCTGTATATTACTGTTGATGTTGTTTAACGATTGTTAAAACATGTTCTGTATATCCTAAATTTGCCAATCTTCGGCAAATAAATCCTGTTTCTTTTGAAAACCTGACTTCTCTTGGCCATTCCTTTAGGCAAAGGCAGCCTTTGCACACTTGTGGGTTCCACTTGTTCCGCCTTCCCAGGGCTGGAGGTCCCTGCAGGAGCTGGCACGGCCAGCCTGGGGCTGGGAGTCCCTGTGCACAGGGACTCCCACTGACACCACTCCTGGCACTGGGCACTGCTGCTCTTCCTGGCCTGGGGCGCTGCGCTGTCCCCAAGAGCTCAGCTCTCACCAGCTCTCACACAGGGGGCTCTCACAGCACTGGCCTCTGCAGCCATGCCACCAAAGCAGGCAGCAAACCTTCAGCCACCCTTCCTGCTGCAGCCACAGGCAATCCTGGGCCCAGAGCCGCCAGCAGGCCACAGCCATGCAAAATCCACCTGCACACTCTCAAGGCCACCACAGCCTTGGCAACTGGGCCACCTGCATCTGGGCTGCTGCAGGGGCTGATCTTTAAGCCTTGGTGCCTCCAAAGGACCTGGGCTCTGCTTCCCAGCCTGCTCTGCACTGCCCTGAGCCCGCATTGTTCCAGAGACAAAAGCCAAGCCAGGGCATCCTCACCCTGCCCGCATTCCTGCTGCTGCCAGCGGCCACTGGCCCCTGGGCCCCACTCGGGTGACAGCTGCAGGGACAGGGCAGCCTGTGCTGGGCAGGGGCCACGGGGCTTTGGGCCCTGGGGCTGCCGCTGCCGCTGCTGCTCTTGCTGGGGGCCATGGGCCCAACAGGGCCCCGAGCTCAGCCCCTGCCCGGGCAGCTGCCCCCAAAGCCCCACACTCCCCGAGCATCCCCATCACACCTGCCAGGGGGAAATACCACGGGCTTCAGGAAAGAAATTCCCCATAGTGACTATACCATGGGGTCCAAGGGGAAAGTCAGCACCAGCTGATGTTTACAGCACCTTGACAATGGTGGCTGCAGGGCAGGTGAGATCTCCAGGGCCTCTGGCAGTGCCTGCTCTGCACGTGAGCCTGTGCGGCTGCTCCCAGTGGGACACAGCACCGGGCTCAGGCCAGCCCTCAGCCCCTCACAGCTGATCCCAAGGAGCAGGCTCAGAAAGCATTTCCAGACCACTTCCTGTAGATATTTCAAAGGACCACATGTCACTCAAGGAAGTCACCTTGCACATTTAGTTTTGGTGTCGTGGCATGAGAAGCCATCAAGTTGCCACTGTATGTGCACTCAGGGCACTTCCACTGCCATCATATAGGGATCACAATGGACAGGCTTCTGCTTGCAGCACTGCTGAGCTCCTCACCCAGCAATGAAATCTCAAATAACAGGCATAAATCCCTCAGGCCACTAAACTCAATGACTTGCATGTCTGTACTTTTTTTGGTCCTTCTCTGATGATGTCACTTTCCCCAAAACCTGCCATTTCACAAATGGTCAATGCATGCGCCATTAGGGCATCCGTACACCATGATGCCAGCCTAGATAAGGCTACCAGTCAGGGTGTAGTAGAGGTGCTAATACCCTGTAAGTTTCTCACCCACAAACATATGAAAAAGGACCTTCCTTTATATGTGGAGAGATGGGGCATTTTTAACAGAATTGTAAAAATAAAGGCTATTACTGGAGACCTTCTAGGCGTCACAACCACTGTCCTCACTGCCCTCCTCGTCCATACGCTTTCCAACACCAGCAAAACCGGTGGCCTGCAGGAAAAGCCACACAGACACAGAAAGGCCCTGCGGGATGATACCAAATGCGAGGCCGTTCCGCCCTACTCTCCCCAATATTGTGGAGAACCAGCACAGCGACCTTCTCAGATCCATCAGGACAGCTCAATCGCTGCAGAAAACAGAAGACAGCTCTGCCCTGGAACCTAAAGGCAGCTAGTAGGGGCCTTTTCAATTCCAATCCATTAAATTTAGGTTCACCATATTCCAAAAGGCAAATACGGGCCTGAAGGACGACCCAGAGGAATTTTGATTTTAACCAACACCAGGGAAGGGATGGAGACACTCACTACATTACCTGAGGTGCTCGCCTTGACATCTTAGCAGGAGATAACTGTCCAGGCTCTATGCTTAGACCCTCCCCTTTTCATTCCAAAAGGAACAGTTAGAGCCCGAGCCTGCCTCCTACTGGACATGATCACCACACACACCGATCCAATGGTGATTTGGGCACAGACAACAGGCAGAAATAGACCCGTTCTAAAGTGTGCTTTGTCATGTAAAGGGAGAAAGAGATGTCTTTCACGACTATTAGAAACAGGCGTTGACATCACCATAATTTCCTGCTCTGATTGGCTAAAACAATGGCCCCTGGTTCCAGCTACGGGGGTAATTATTAGCTACCAGGGGAGCCACTACCAGCTTCTGGAGTCACAGAACATCTGCATGGAAGGTCCTGAGGGCACAGTTGCTACAGTAAGATCATTCATCACCCGGGCAACAATAACACTTAGGGGAAGAGACCTCTTGTCCCAAAGGGGGTCAAGGCTAGAGATCCTATCAACATCTCAGGATTTCTAGACAGGGCAACCGAGCAGCGCACCACACTTCAGTCAACCTGGAAGACCAACGACCCCATAGGGGTGGATCAGTGGCCCCTCCCAGGCAGAAAGTTAAAGGCCCTGCAGTCCCACGTGCAGCAGCAGCTGTCTGTGGGCCACATTGTACCATCTACTAGCCCCTGCAATGCACCTGTCATTATCATATGAAAGCCTGGCAAGGACAAGAGGCGGCTCCTGCAGGACCTCAGAAAAATCAACGAGGTCATTGAGGACACGGGTGCCCTCCTGCCCAGCCTGCCCTCAGCCTCCATCATACCCCGAGACTGGCAGATGCTTGTTATACGTCTAAATGACTGCTTTTTTGGACTTCTCCTTGCAACCCAATGAAAGCCCCTTGTTTGCCTTTTCCGTCCCCAAATTGACAAGCACCTTTACATAGGTACCAGTGGACCGTATTGCCTCAAAGAAATAATGAAGAACCCAGCTACTTGTCAATGCCTTGCAGCCCAAATTCTCTCGCCCAGCCGGAAAAGATATCCTAATGCTATCATTTTTGAGTACATGGACCATATATTAGTTTGTGCAGAAGCTCACATCGTTTTGGACTTTGCAGTACATGATGTCATCACTGCAGTACAGCAGAAAGGTTTTGAGCCCCCTTGATGTAGCTCGGCCTAAAAAGCACACAGGGAACCATCACACCTCAAGCACTGTGTCAAAGTGGTCGCAAGGGTTGTAGGATGAAGAGAGAGGAGAATGTTGAATCCATGTTCAGAAGGCTTGATTTATTATTTTATTCTATTTATACCACATTATTATTATACTAAAAAGAATATAAGGAGAAGTTCTCAGAAGGCTAGCTAAGCTAGAATAGAAAAAGAATCAATAACAAAGGAGCTTTCCCCGACTCCATCCCAGAGAGGGCTCGGTCCTTGATTGGCCATTTATTGTACACATCCAACATGGGCCAATCACAGCTGCACCTGTTGCATTTCACAGCAGCAGATAACCATTGTTTACGTCCTTTTTATGGGGCCTCAGCTTCCCAGAAGGGAAAATCCTAAAGAAAGGATTTTTATGAAAAGATGTCGGTGACAGCACTGCACATCAAAGACAACCCAAAGATTCTGCGGAGACTCCACCAGCCCTGTGGAAGCATCAGTTGGGTACGTTCACTGCTGGGAATCTCCACAGAAGATCCTGTCCCACTGTTCCTGCTCCTTAAAGGCAGAGAAGGACTCGACTGTGACCACTGATACCGGAGGCAGAAGCAGCTCTACAAAAGGTCTCCTGGGTGATTCAAACTAAACAGGCACACAGATACCACCCTAATTTTCCTTTCTCCCTGGCAATCCTTGGTGTAAGTCCAAAATTCCATGCATTACTGTTTCAGTGGGACTCAACTTTCTCAGATCCCCTCATAGAAATTGAATGCGTTTTCAGAGCACAACGACCTACTAAAACGATAACAATCCCACAGAAAGTTATTCCAGAACTAATCAGGAAAGCTAGAGAACATCTGTGCTCCCTTGCAGGAACAGACCTTCTGAATATATACTTACTTCTCACTCCAGAGCACCTCAATTGCCTACTTCAAACATCTGAAACACTGCAATACGCCTCAAATCAAATTTACACATACTAGGATCAGCCACCAATTCTACCATCAAAACATTCCTGCGCTGCTCAGGATGTTCAAAATTAACCAAGACCCAGCAAGAGCCATTGTAGCCACCTGCCCAAATTGTCAGGAACACGGCCTTGCTTCTGCCAGAGCTGGAGCCAATCCAAGAGCACTAGAGAGTCTCCACATCTGGCAATCAGACATCACACACTAAGCCCATTTGGGCAGACTAAAATACATCCACGTCTCATTCGACACCTTTTCCTGTGTAGTTTTTGCCTCTGCCCATGCTGGTGAAAAATCAGAAGATGCTATAAAACATTACTTTTTCGTTTTTTCCACCTTAGCACTTCCACAGGAAATTAAAACTGATAATGCTCTTGCTTATACATTGCACTGATTCCAACAAGCTTCTGACCACTGGGGTATAAAAAATGTCACAGGCATACCACACTCCGCCACAGGACAGTCCATAGCCGAGAGGGCCCACTGAGCCATCAAAAGGATCCTTGATCAACTGAGAGGGGTAATACAGATATTATCTTCCATTGACAGACTGGCCAAGGCCTTTTATGTACTCAACTTTTTGAACAACTCATTTATGGAGACAACTCCCCCCGTCATCAGTCAGTTTACTAATTCAACCGCAGCCCAATTAAAAGAACAGCCACCTGTGTTGCTCAAAGAACCTGAATCTAAACAATTTATGGGCACCTACCCATTAATTACTTGGGAAAGAGAAGACGCCCTTGTCTCTACCGCAACACTCCTAAGATCGATCCCAGAAAAATACATAAAAACTCTTTCTGGGAACAATGAGGCAAACACCAGAGCCACCATCAGAAGAACAGAATGGAAGCCTAAGAGAGACAGCAGCAGCCTGGGAAAGAAGGAGAAGGACAGAAGAAGATCTCCTAAGCAACGTTGACCACACACACCACGACCAAGATAGCTCAGACACAACTAACCAGGATATATGAATTAACATTTGTAAAAGCTATATTTTAGCATTGATATGTGATTCTTCTAATGAGCTGTGTTCACACCCTTAGCTTACAGAAGAGAAAAGTTTAGTGGGACCTGAACTTATGTTTCATCTTCTACTCACTTTATCTGTTTACTTTTAGGACACCCAAGCCTCCAGATAATAAATTAGCTGAAGTCAGAGGATGCTGCCATTGGTTGCTACTGAACAGGAATCTGGATGCTCCTCACTGAGCAGGATGCCTTCAGCTGGGCGCTTCCACAGACAAGCCAAAATTTCATGGCCATGGCCATGCCTGTCAGGCACTTGAAGGCATGTGTTTTTCTATACCTGCTGTCACATAGGGGGTCAGTATACCAGGGCATCCAGCTGCTAAAAGATCAAGGAAACAAGATCCAGATGGAAGGCAACAACGACTGGTTCACTGGATTATCAAATATTGGGGGATGAAAGGCTGGCTTTCATCTTTAAGACGGTTTTGTGGACTTGGTTTATTGTATTCATTGTGTTGGTTAATTTATCCATTTTTGCCAAATGCCTGCAAAACTCTATGGCAGAAGCCCTCTTTATAGACAACAAAAAGGGGGGAGCTGTGGGGGCCCAGGGGCCTACCATTGGAACTGTAATACCTCAGGGCAAAGTGACCAAGGTAAAAGAGAGACATCGCTCTGAATGCAATGGTGTCGCCCATGGGCATTTGCTGGCTCATGGTGATGCAGCACGTTTTGTTGGTATCACCCAGTTCAACTGCTGTATTTTTCTTATATGTACTCACTCAAGAATGTTCTCCCCTCTCTTGTACCATTTTGGACCTGCCTTACTGCAATGCTACCCCGATTTCCACCCCCCCATTTTCCTGCTCTGTGCGTAGCCCCATTTTTGCTCCCTTCCTGGACCCTCTTCAGTGTAATCCACTGAAGTGTTTGCAGTTCCACACAAAGATCCCTCTCTCACCTCGTTCACCAGCAGTTTAAGCAAGCATGCTCCCAGCTCTGGGAGTGCAGGTCGCTCAAAGAGGCTGGCTGTGGGCAGGCTGAAACACAGAAACTGAGTGCACAAGGGAACCTGGCCTCGAATAAAAGGCATGAATCCCGCAGCACACCCAACGCAAAGCCTTGCATGTTTCTTCTTTATCCTTCTTCTCTCAGTCCTCAGGCCACTTTCCTCACTTTCTCTGACTGGTACTTGGCTTCTCTCTCTCCTCTCTGCAGGTTCAGCTACACGTGTGAGCCTGCAGGAAGAGCCTGACACAGGGAAGTGGGAGAGGACTTATGGTCAGAAACTGTAGTGACAGGACGCGGAGGAACGCGATCAAACTGTAAGAGGTAGAAGAGATTAAATGATGGGAAGAAGTTCTTTACTCTCAGAGTGATTGTCCCTGACACAGGGACCAGTGCACAGAGGCTGTGGATGCCCCATCCCCAGCAACATCCAAGGCCAGGTGGGACAGGGGCCGCAGCAACCTGCTCTGCTGGGACCTTGCTCAGCTTGGAACGACATCATCTTGAGGCTCCCTTCCAAGCCAAACCATTCAAGGATTTGATCATTCTGCCATCCCCATCTCCCACTGCGCAGCGGCCCTGAAATGTCAGTGACATCACAGCTACCAGAGGGTTCCAGGTGGAACGTCCAGGACCTGGAAACGAGCACAGCAGACACTTCACCGGCTTCCAAGGGTCACTTGCTGCTCAGTCTGCGCTCTGACCCTCAGCGCTGAGGTGCTGCTGCTGCCTGGGCTTTCGCTGCTGCCTGATCTGGAGCGCCAATACCAGCAGGATGTGCTCTGCTGTGCCCATGGAGGTACAATGCCATGCCCCGCCAGGCAGGGGGCACCCGGCTTGGGCAGGCTTTAGCCATGTGGGAATGGATGGTGTGGGACAGGAAGCCCACTGGGAGATTGTGCTGCCCCTTGCAGATTGACAGAGATATTGTGGAGGCGATGGAAGTGGACCAGGGGCTGCATGAGGAAGAGATGATGGAGGTGGACTCCTCTTCTACTTCCATGTCCAACCCAGTGGAGGACATGGAAGTAGATGAGGAGGAAACCATCGAGGAGATGGACGTAGAGGAGGAGGATGACACCGAGGAGATGGAAGTTGACCAGAAGGATGAGGAGGAGCCCATGGTCCTTGGATGAAGGAGCAGCTTCACAAGTAAGACAGGCAGATGCTTCCCACGCCCTGCCCACACACACACTGGGTCCCCCGATGCAAGGCTGGGGCTGGGCTGGATGGCCCCGCTCAGGGACACGGTGCCCGCAGGGGGCCTGGATTGTGCTGCCACAAGCACCAGCCCCGGCCTGCCCTGCGCTTGCCTGGGGCCACGCCAGCCCTGCCAGCCCCGGCCCAGCCCCTGGGGCCCAGCTGCCAGCCTTGCTGGGCCCAGTGCTGGCAGCTGACTCCAGCTCTGCTGCTTCCTTTCTTCCAGGGTTCATGCACATGATGGCACCAATCCGATAACTTTGTAAACTCGTTCGAAGTTTAGAACTTCCTTGTAAATATGGTTACTATGTTGGAAGTTTTTTGTAAATATGTTTTGAAGATTGTTAGCCCCTCAGATCCCATGTAAATATGTTCTGTACATTGTTGTTCTTGTTGTTTATGTTTTGAAGATTGTTAACCCATATGATCCCCTGTAAATATATTCTGTACATTGTTGTTGTTATTGTTGTTATAACAATTCCTTTAATGACACATGTTCTGAAAATCCTATATTTGCCAATCTTCTGCAAATAAATCCTGTTTCTTTTAAAAACCTGACTTCTCTTGGCCATTCCTTTGGGCAAAGACAGCCTATGCACACTTGTGGGTTCCACTTGTTCCGCCTTCACAGGGCTGGAGGTCCCTGGGGGTGCTGGCACAGCCACCCCGGGGCTGGGGGTCCCTGTGCACAGGGCTCCCACTGACACCA
Organism: Ammospiza nelsoni; assembly: GCF_027579445.1. Classification (NCBI taxonomy): domain Eukaryota; kingdom Metazoa; phylum Chordata; class Aves; order Passeriformes; family Passerellidae; genus Ammospiza; species Ammospiza nelsoni. The sequence goes on along the minus strand of NC_080661.1, from coordinate 911,589 downwards.
CTCCTGGCCCTGGGCACTGCTGCTCTTCCTGGCCTGGGGCACAGCGCTGTCCCCAAGAGCTCAGCTCTCACCAGCTCCCACACAGGGGCCTCTCACAGCACTGGCCCCTGCAGCCATGCCACCAATGCAGGCAGCAAACCTTCAGCCACCCTTCCTGCTGCAGCCACAGGCACTCCTGGGCCCAGAGCCGCCAGCAGGCCACAGCCATGCAAAATCCACCTGCATGCACATGAAACCCCAAAACAGATAGCCTTCAAGAAATAATGAGTTAAATCATAGAATGTGAGGCATTTGAAGAAAGCATAGCATTAGGAAACACATAAAGCAATAAATCAGCTAAAGCATAAAACACAATGACAGAAAAGAGAGATAGGAGTAGGGAACTGATGGGCTAAGCATGTTCAGAGCCAACAATGTCAAACTGACCCTAAGAACTTTGCCAAGCCATAGAGACCAAGCCAAGTACACCGGGAATTGACCAAATTAGGAAAGAAGTTCAAAAGTTTAAAGAGGAAGACCCATCAGGAGACCCCAGCCCATGATGAAGGCAACCCGAACGACCACCAAGATGATCCTCAAGAGAGGTGTCCCTGCCCATGCTCCGCCTACAACACGCCCCCTATGAATATTCACGATTATGCATATGATCTGATGTAATCCTATATTCAAAACTGTATAAAAGCCTGCTTTTGTTACGGGAGACTCAGAAATCCATTTTGTGATTTCTCCGACGCGTCGCAATAAAATACCTCCTGCTTATCTGACTTAGGCTGAGTCTCTTAAGCAGTTATTCTTTGCCTTTTGGGGCAAAATTCGGCATCATGTTCTGGCACCCCAGATGGGACCAGACAGGAGATCCGGGCCTTGAGAGGTCCTCCCGGGCCGAGTCCGGGGTCGGGATTCTCTGGGCGCCCCTGACGAATTTTTTGTCAGAAGAGACTTCCCCCCCGGACCGGCGCTTTCGGTGGACAAAGGGTTCCCTGCATCTCCTGCTGCAATTAAGAGGTATTTGAATTGTTTATTGGTTTTGGGATAAAGCGCTTTGTTGGGAAACGTGGGTCAGACGTGACCGCCCGAAGGGAAAGCTGGGGGACGCCCCAGTAAAGAATCCCAGCTGGGTTAGAGGCATGGTAATAGAAACGCAGGTTAAAGTCCTGCTACTGGGTGAGAGTCCCGGTAATAGAAACGCAGGTTAAAGTCCTGCTACTGGGTTAGAGTCCTGGTAATAGAAACGCAGGTTAAAGTCCTGCCACACTGGGTTAGAGTCCCGGTAATAGAAACACAGGGGTAGAAAAAAAACAAAAAAAAACAAAACAAAAAAACAAAAAAACAAAACAAAAAAAAAAAACAAAGAAGAGGGAGAACGCAGGTTAAAGTCCTGCTGAAAGGAGTATTTGTTTATCTTGGTATCTTTGGTTCGTTTATACTGTATGGGAAACTGTCTCAACATTGTGTTTGATGTTATAATACTGCGAATTAAGGGTTAAGAACTGAGACTGCTATCTGAGAGGTTTGTCGGCCGGTGATCTTCTTGTGTCTGTTCTATGTGTCTGTTGCAAAATTTTACAGGAAACGCCTTGTCACTCTCTTTGTAATCTTTTAGAAGAGAATCAGTTGATAGACATCCAGAAGAAAATTGTCACCCCTTGCAATTGCTATATTGTCTATGACTGCAATTGTATGAATCTGGCAAACCGGTGTCTCATGGTCTGTAAGCGACCTCTCGTGACCAAACCTGGTAAAACAGTCTGTTCTGATATAGACCATAAGGTAGGAACTATTTTATAAAGGTGTGTGGGTATGGCTGAGAGTGAATGAGACGCAGCATCGCTGCGACGCGAGAAGCCAGGACAAAGCGACTGAAAATTGTGTGTGAAGTGTTAAACTGACACAGGGAATAACTATGGGAGGTCAACAGAGTACGAAGTGATGTATGCTGACATGTTCTTTACCCTAAGAAATAAACAGGAGTGGCAAAGAGAGTGCGGGGTAAACGTAGCACCTCAGGACCCCCTGGTACTCGCCCTGGAAAAGGATAAGAAAGGTTCGAAGCCTAAAGAACGTTGCTGTGATGCATGTAGTAGAAATGAGAAAAAGCAGAAAGCAGATGCCAGAATTTTGGTGGCAGCAGTTCAAGAATTGCAGACAGTTTTGAATACAGAAAATTTGCAGGGAAAGACAAACAGTGGATGACAGGATCTATTCTTAGGAACACAAGACCTGTGCATTTTTCCCGCAGCAAAAAAAAAAAAAAAAAAAAAAAAAAAACACTTTAAAAATTCTTGCCCCACTTTGAAGGGTGTGGGACCTACCTGTTTTTATTGTCATAAAAAGGGGCACCTGCAAAAAATTGCAGAAAGAAACAGAAGAAACAGCAAGATGAGAAAACTTCTCAGGAGAATCAGAAAGGGCAAGAGTTTTGTTTAACGAAGAGGATCGAATTACACCTAGAAGAGCCCTTGATAATAAAACTAAGAGTAGGTCCTCAGAGTGAAGAATTTGTATTTTTAGTAAATACAGGAGTTTCTCGGTCAACAGTGATGAAATTACCCCAGGGATGTGAGATCAGTTGTGAACAAATCTCAGTAATCGGAGTTACAGGAGAAGCTTTCCCTGTTCCTGTAATAAAAGGAGTAAAAGTTGAAACGAATGACAAATTTGGAGTAAATGATTTATTGTTGATACCAGAGGCCGAGGAAGATATGTTAGGCAGAGATCTAATAATAGCCCTAAATTTACAGATAAAACCCTGTGAAGGAAAACTTGAAATTCATTCTTTACCTGAAGAAGACAATCTAGAAATTAATGACATGGGTTGGCATCCAGGTGAGGTAGAAAAAGGTTTAGAGTGAAGGAGTCTGGTCCCTTTAGTCCCTCCTGGTCGGGGCAAGCCTGTGGATTTTAAAAAGGCAAGAAGGGACTATTTATACAGACTCCAAATATGTTTTTAGTGTAGTACATACTTTTAAAGAAGTTTGGAAGGAAAGGGGACTTAAGGATAATAGAGTCAGAAAAATAATTTGGCTGATAAAAAAAGCAGAAGAGCGACCTCAAGAAAAGGAGATACTAAAATCATGACCTTACAAAAATAAAAATAGAAATCCAGCAGGAGACTCTTTCCCTCCTGCTAGTAAAATTGGTAGCTATAAGGAAATTAGGAGCAACATTTAAGGAGGAAAAGTGAGTTTTTCTTGATGATAGAATTATGATGCCAAAACCAGTGGCACATTAGATCTTAGATAACTTGTATAGACGGACATACTGGGATAACAAGAGCCTTTTGTGATCACCTTTTAAAATTTTTTGGTGTATGGGGATATTTGAAATTAAAAGGCAAATTACCCAGGGGTGTCTCACCTGTTAAAAGGTAAATAAGAAGGTGTTTAAAAGCCCTCCCTCTGGAGGATGCAAAACAGCCTAGCGGCTATTTCAAAAGATCCAGGTTAATTCTGTAGACTTGCTTAAAGTAGGTCGGTGGAAATATCTGTTAATTATAGTAGATCAATTAACTCAGTGGGTTAAAGCACAGTTCAAACAGTACTTTTGGTTAATGCGGGAGCAACTTTTTCGGTTTTAAATCAGGAATTGGTACAATTCGTGGGAGCAACAGGCCAACCAGAAAAGCCTTACTTTTTAAAACCCATTAAATACAGTATTGGGAAACAAATGGGAATTCATCAGTTCTTATATTTACCAAATTCACCAAAGCCCTTATTGGGAAGAGACCTATTGGAGAACTTGGGAGCCATAATAAAATTCAACAAAGACAAATTAGAATTTCAAGTAAATGAGGAACGACTGATTACAGCTAGTTCTAAGCCTAACAATCAGCTGTGTAGAACCTTAACCTGAGAATCACAATTTCGAGCAAATCCTGAGCAAGACTCACCCGTTAGTCTGGGCTACTGCTCGAGCGGGAGATAAAACAGCTGTTGATTTAGCAGTAACCTGGAACTCGCTCTTTGAAGCTTTAAAGGAATGGAGAATAGAGAGAGAAACGGAGTAAGATGCGGACGAAGAGTCGGGGCTGATACCAGACGGGGGGGGGGGGGGGCTGAGGTAGAAGGGGGCTCTGATGGGGAACTTGGTGAAGAAAGTTCAGATGCCAAGGGAGTTACCTGGCATGCTACCAGAGCTTCTGGGAAAGCTGCCAAAACTTCCAGGAAAGCTGCCGAAGCTTCTGGGAAAGCTGCCAAGGCCTTGGAGAAAGCTCCTTATCAGCCTCTTCTTCTTACTTCTCGCTCCTTTAGCTAACAGGCCCGCTGCTAGCCCCTTCCACAATTCCCCCTGAAATCAAAACAAGCAGCACTGATTGGGGCAAGACCAGTGGTAAGAAAACAATACCCTCTGAGGACAGAAGAAAGGAAGGGGATTGAGCCCATAATCAAAAGGTTTTTGGAACTGAGGTCATTGATAGAATGCGAATCAGATTTTAATACACCGATCCTGCCAGTAAAGAAACCTAATGGAGCTTATAGACTAGTTCAGGATCTGAGAGCAGTAAACGAAATAACCAAGACATTACATCCGATAGTCGCTAATCCATACACGCTTTTAACTAGACTGAAGGACAACTTGGCCTGGTTCACCGTATTAGATTTGAAAGACGCATTCTTCTGCCTTCCCTTAGCTCCCGAGAGTCAAAAGATTTTTGCCTTAGAACAGTGAGAAAGGCCGCTGGGAGATGGCACTCTTCTGCAGTGTATGTAGACGACCTCCTAATAGCAACAGTGACAGAAGAAGAATGCATTGAATGGACTATTTCCTTGTTAAATTTCCTGGGTTTAGGTGGATATCGAGTCTCTCAACAGAAAGCACAGCTGGTGCAAAAGAAATGGTGTACCTGGGATACGAAGTCTCCAGAGGACAGCGATCCCTGGGAACAGCTAGGAAAGAGGCCATCTGCCAGATGTCTAAACCAGAGACGGTGAGAGATCTGCGCGCCTTTCTGGGGATGACAGGTTGGTGTCGGCTATGGATCTACCAGTATGGAATACTCGCTAAACCACTGTATGATTTGTTGAAGGAAACTAAGGACATTCTAGTTTGGACTCCCGAGGCAGAAGGGGCCTTCAGGAAGTTGAAGCTGGAGCTAATGAGAGCACCGGCCTTAGGTCTCCCAGATGTATTAAAACCATTCTGGCTGTTCTCCCATGAACGACAAGGGATGGCCCTAGGAGTCCTGGCACAGCAGCTGGGACCACACAAAAGAGCTGTGGCCTACTTCTCCAAGCGATTGGATGAAGTAAGTAAAGGATGGCCACGCTGTCTGAGGGCAGTGGCCGCAGTAATAACTAACATAGGGGAGGCCAGGAAGCTCACGTTGGGCCAAAAGGTGACTGTGTTAGTATCTCACACTGTGTCGGCTGTGCTGGAACAGAAAGGCAACCATTGGTTGTTGCCTTCCAGATTCCTAAAATACCAGGCCATCCTGGCTGAATCAGATGACGTAACCATTCAGGTAACTAACATTGTGAACCCAGCTTCATTTCTAGAAGGGAGAGCCCCAGCAGAACCCATCGAACACGACTGCCTGGAAACAATTGAAGCCGTCTACTCCAGTCGCCCAGATCTCAAAGAAGAGCTGCTCGAAGATGCGGACAACTGGTTCTCGGATGGCAGCAGTTTCGTGAAGCGAGGAGTAAGAATGGCTGGCTATGCAGTCACTACTACAGAAAGGGTAATTGAGTCGAACCCCTTGCCTGCAGGGACTTCAGCCCAAAAGGCAGAACTGATAGCTCTGACTCGAGCCCTGGAATTGGCGGAAAACATGCAAATTAATATATGGACAGACTCTAAATATGCTTTTTCCGTTGTACACGCTCATGGGGCCATCTGGAAAGAAAGAGGACTGTTGACGACACAAGGAAAAACAGTCAAACACGCAGAGGAGGTTCAGCGATTGCTAGAGGCGGTGCAACTCCCAGCACAAGTGGCCATAATGCATTGTAAGGGACATCTGAAAGGTAACTCTATTCCAGAAATAGGGAACAGGAAGGCAGATACAGAAGCTAAATGGCTGCCACAAGAACTAGGGAAGTGGAAATAGTGGACCTAATAAATAGTTGGGGTCAATTGGAAACAAGACAGTTAGTAGTACCAGGAAATGTGATGTGGCAGTTTGTAAAAGCAGAACATGAGAAGGCCCACTGGGATCTAGATCCGCTTTACCAATATTTGCAAACCAAGATAGCAGGACCAAAATTATTTACTACTGTAAAACACGTTACGTCCCAGTGCGAGCGGTGTCTGAAAAACAACCCGAATACGAGAACCAAGGTACACCAAGGGGCCATAAATCGAGGTAAATTCCCAGGTGAAGTATGGCAAATTGATTTTTCTGAACTCCCAAGAAAAAGGGGGGTTTCGGTATTTGTTGGTATTAACTGATACATTTTCTGGGTGGCCTGAAGCATTCCCTTGTAGGACAAATAAGGAAAGAGAGGTAACTAAAGTACTGTTGAATGAAATTATTCCACGGTGTGGGGTACCGAAGAGCATTTCTTCGGATAGGGGTACACATTTCTGTGCAAAAGTAGTGAGAGCAATAAGTAAAGCATTACAAATCAAATAGCAATTACACACGCCTTACCGTCCACAGGCCAGTGAGCAAGTAGAAAAGATGAATCATCTTATCAAACAGCAAATTGCCAAAATTTTGCTCTGCTGAGGTTGAGAGTCAAACCGAGATCAAGAGAAAGGTTAAGCCCATTTGAAATTTTGTATGGTAGACCTTATGCTATGCAAGTTGTAAATGGGGACACCATAGACCAAATCGGTAATCAATACATTTACGATTATGTAATTACGGTGGAGAAACAGTTTGATAAAAATGCTACTGTGATGATAGAGCACCAACCCAAACAACCTGATTGCAAATTGCATCAGTTTAATCCCGGTGATTGGGTATGTTAAGAATCTTTTAAGAGAACCCCTACAAGAGAAGTGGGAGGAAGCTTTCCAAGTGCTGCTGACTACCTTCACTGCGGTTCAGATCAAAGAGCAAACCACGTAGATCCACTCCACGAGTCAAGAAAGCTCCAGAGAACAAACAAGAGGAGCAGACATTATAATTCTGACTCCACCTCAAACCTTTACAACTCTGATCATTGAGTTCTCGAGGGACTCTCTAGATACCTGCTAAATGGGTGAAGCCTTACGTATCTGAGATGTCGGGTAGTGGAATAGAATAACAGCAAGAGATGAAGGACGACGACTGCTGAGAAAGCTTTTCTTTAATGTACAGCAAGACCTCCAGCGTCTCGCGCAATATAGTGAACCAGCTGCCAGAGCCCTGACGAACCCACCACAAGATTAGATAAACAGGGTTCTTACCACGCAATTTGATAAATCCAAACCACTGAATAGTACAACCTGTTGTGCTTGTAGTAATTTGTTTTGCTGTGCTTGAGTTGCTCTAAAGTGTGCTAGGTGTGGGTATACTTACTGGTATGATCAGGCACTTGTGTGGCAAATTTGGTGTTAGAGGTGTCATGGCCAATGAGCAAGAGAACATAGCTAGATTAGAGCGTTAAGTAAATTTACAAGTTTGCCAGGAAGAGAGGGACTTAATTTGTATGAGAGTGCAGAACAGATAATTACTGCTTTTGTGAGGTGGCGTTTGATTCACGAACTAAAAGGACTAGAAATAAAGAGAAATTCTCACATTGTGGCTGCCCGGTGTAGACAACAAGTCCCACTGACCCAAACATCTGTGGTAGGGCCCTTTGAGGGAGATCCTGACCAAGCATTGGGTCAGTGCATCGAGAACCTTCAGAGACTGAAGGTAGGAAAGTGGGGAACAGCAAAACTCAAAAGAAAGAAGGAAAAAAAAAAGTGAAAGCTACACGAGATGCATTTCATTGCTGCAGTTGTATTATAGCTAGTGAGCTAAACAAATGAGATGTTAGGCCAAAGATGGGCCAAATAAAACGACAGAAGTTTTAGGCTTATTAATTACAGGTGTGCAAAGTGTTAATCATGCCGAATAGAGCAGCTATAGACTTTCGCTTTAGCGCCAGGCCATGATTGTGAAGAGTTTGAAAAATGTGTTGCATGAGAATGTGTTGCATGAGTCTCTCTGATCATTCTGTTTTGATTCACAGCAAGATGGGCTATGGTACGAGCATGTCAACGCCCTATAAGATTAAAATTTGACGAAAGAATTCGTAAGTTATAAGAAAAAGGGGGGAATGAAACCCCAAAACAGATAGCCTTCAAGAAATAATGAGTTAAATCATAGAATGTGAGGCATTTGAAGAAAGCATAGCATTAGGAAACACATAAAGCAATAAATCAGCTAAAGCATAAAACACAATGACAGAAAAGAGAGATAGGAGTAGGGAACTGATGGGCTAAGCATGTTCAGAGCCAACAATGTCAAACTGACCCTAAGAACTTTGCCAAGCCATAGAGACCAAGCCAAGTACACCGGGAATTGACCAAATTAGGAAAGAAGTTCAAAAGTTTAAAGAGGAAGACCCATCAGGAGACCCCAGCCCATGATGAAGGCAACCCGAACGACCACCAAGATGGTCCTCAAGAGAGGTGTCCCTGCCCATGCTCCGCCTACAACACGCCCCCTATGAATATTCACGATTATGCATATGATCTGATGTAATCCTATATTCAAAACTGTATAAAAGCCTGCTTTTGTTACGGGAGACTCAGAAATCCATTTTGTGATTTCTCCGACGCGTTGCAATAAAATACCTCCTGCTTATCTGACTTAGGCTGAGTCTCTTAAGCAGTTATTCTTTGCCTTTTGGGGCAAAATTCGGCATCACACAGAAGGCCGCCACAGCCTTGGCAACTGGGCCAGCTACATCTGGGCTGCTGCAGGGGCTGATCTTTAAGCCTTGGTGCCTCCAAAGGACCTGGGCTCTGCTTCCCAGCCTGCTCTGCACTGCCCTGAGCCCGCATTGTTCCAGAGACAAAAGCCAAGCCAGGGCATCCTCACCCTGCCCGCATTCCTGCTGCTGCCAGCGGCCACTGGCCCCTGGGCCCCACTCGGGTGACAGCTGCAGGGACAGGGCAGCCTGTGCTGGGCAGGGGCCACGGGGCTTTGGGCCCTGGTGCTGCTGCTGCTGCTGCTGCTGTTGCTGGGGGCCATGGGCCCAACAGGGCCCCGAGCTCAGCCCCTGCCCGGGCAGCTGCCCCCAAAGCCCCACACTCCCCGAGCATCCCCATCACACCTGCCAGGGGGAAAGACCACGGGCTTCAGGAAAGAAATTCCCCATAGTGACTATACCATAGGGTCCAAGGGGAAAGTCAGCACCAGCTGATGTTTACAGCACCTTGACAATGGTGGCTGCAGGGCAGGTGAGATCTCCAGGGCCTCTGGCAGGGCCTTCTCTGCACGTGAGCCTGTGCGGCTGCTCCCAGTGGGACACAGCACCGGGCTCAGGCCAGCCCTCAGCCCCTCACAGCTGATCCAAAGGAACAGGCTCAGAAAGCATTTCCAGACCACTTCCTGTAGATATTTCAAAGGACCACATGTCACTCAAGGAAGTCACCTTGCACATTTAGTTTTGGTGTCGTGGCATGAGAAGCTATGAAGTTGCCTCTGATTGTGCACTCAGGGCACTTCCACTGCCATCCCTAAGGGATCACAAAGGACAGGCCTCAGCTTTCAGCACTGCTGAGCTCCTCACCCAGCAATGAAATCTCAGGAAGAGGTAGTAAATATGTGCTCCAGAGATTCTGGATTCCAATAAATGGCATGAATTCCACAGGCTATCTGACCCAATGACCTGCATGTCTCTCTTTCCTCTTTCTCTCATCCCTCATGTCACTTTCCTCAAAACCTACCATTGCACAAATGGCCGAAGCATCAACCATTAGGATATCCTTATACCATGATGCCAGCCTAGCTAAGGCAACATTAGGTTGAGCAGAAGCTCAAGTCATTTTGCATGTTGCAGTACAAGATGTCATCACCGCAGTACGGGAGAAAGGTTTTTAGATTGCAGCAGATAAATTCCAAAAGACAGACTCCTGGAAGTAGCTCGGCCTAAAAAGCGCAGGGAGAACCGTCACACTCCAAACACAGCAAATCAAGGACAACCCAAAGACTTTGCCAGAACTCCACAGGCTGTGTGGAAGCTGTTTTGATGTTGTGGCATGAGAAGCCATGAAGTGCTTTGAAAGTGTACTCAGGGCACTTCCACTGCCATCCCAAATGGAACACAAAGGACAGGCCTCTGCTTTCAGCACTGCTGAGCTCCTCACCCAGCAATGAAGTCTCTGGAAGATGCAGGAATTGAGTGTACCAGGGAACCTGGCCTCTAATAAAAGGCATGAATCCTACAGACCACCCAACCCAAAGCCTTGTATATCTGTACCTTTTTCTTCTTCTCTCTTCTCTCGTGTCACCTTCCCCATATTCTCTGTCCGGGAGTTTGGCTTCTCTCTCTCCTGTCCGCAGGTTCAGCGGCACGTGTGACTCTGCAGGAACAGCCTGACCTGCAAGCAAAGGTCACGTTATTTTAGAGCACTGCACTGCTCCAGCTTGGGGAGGAACTGGGAACTGAAGACATGTTCTCTTCCTTGGGAGCAGCTCCTCCCCATCCCATACAGCGAGGAGTGGGATATCTACCACTGACCTCCTCCCATGCAGCAGCACCCCTGAAGTGCTGATTTTCCCTCCCAGAATTGTCACCCTGAGCCACCCAAGGTGTCCCTCCGCTGCCAGGCTGGCTCTGATCCACAGTGGAGGTGGAACCCTGAGCCCAGCAGACACTGATTCCTTCCCTTCTAGCCCAAGTCTTAGCAGAGCACTAAAACTCCACACCAGGAGTGGATTTGGAGGCTATATGGAGACAGGGGAATTGTGTCTGATTGGGGCAGACAGAATAAAATGCAGCTGCCAAAGGGAAATCAAAGCATCCCGCAGAGTACAGCCAGGTACGCTGCACATCAAGGCTGCGCTGGTGTAGAAATACTGTATTAAAAGGAATTTATGATCACTACTATTATTTTGTTCTGCCAACAAAAATACACAGAATACATTAAGCTTCAGTTTTAAATGCAGAAAAGATAGGAAATTCAGAGTGGTTTTCACCACAAACACATCTCAATGGCCAGCCCAGCACTGGGGTCAAGGGAGGCAATATTTTGTTGCTACCTCTTGATGGCATTTCTTCTTCTCCTAATGCAGGAATTCTGCCTGCCCAGGACAGCAAGGATGCAGGTGAACAGCCACAGACGTGCTCACAGATGGACAGACAGACCAAAGCTGCTCATCTTCCCCCTTCTGAGAAGGATTTCTTATTCAGCCTTTCCTTTCTCTCTTCCTTTTACCTAAAAAGATAGCTGGGATAGAGTAACAGCTTGCAGGAGACAGGGAGCATCTCCTACCAAAGGGAAGTGAAGGCAAGGGTAATTATGTAGTAGAATAAATGCATGTATTCACAGACAAAAAACTCTGGTCTTGGGAATAACTGGATTGATCCCTCCCTGTTCAAGACCAAAGAGACATTTCCCTGATCAAAGGACCTGGTCCCTCCTGTGTAAGACTGGGATGTTTGTCACAGTTCAGACAGAAACATTTCAAAGCCTGTAGTCATCCAATACGTATAAATGCTTTTAAAATGCAGGAAAATCCATGTTGGAGGATTTTCTATTAAAACAAGGTTTGTATTTCTAGTAGACTCTCTTTCTCTCCATCAGTTCTCTCCACTGGAAGCTGCATTGGTTGCATATGTGAGAGGACAGGTGTGATTATCTCCCCGTTTTAGGGGAGAATGGGCTATATGTGCCTCCTCCACACTTGGAATTCTTTCCATGGACAGATCCCAACCTTCTCCTGCTCCTTAAATTTGTGATACACAGGACCTTTAATCTCTGTCTATCTATTGGAGCATCCTCCCACACTGAGAAATCGGGCTCTGCAGGAATTTGGTGCCCTCACCAATGTGTGCCCCTTGCTGGTGGTGGAGTGCTGGTCAGAAAGGAGTTTGTAGGATCTCCATGAAAAGGCCAACACCACATCTCCTGTCCCTGGCTCGGGCAATACCAGGACAGGGCTCTGCCAGCAAGGAAAACACAGCCAATGCTAACCTGCTCTAGTGGGAGACGTCCCTGCCCACGGCAGGGAGGTGGAACAAGGTAAGCTGTGAGGTCCCTTCCAGGCCAGGCTCTGAAGGATGAAATGCCATCGCGGGCTGAACGGGAGGCGGGAGGACGATCCCCTCCTCTGCAGACACAGCCAGGGCCCGGCTGGCTGCCTCCCCCCAAAGCCCAAAGCGTTCCTGACCGTGCCACCAGTGCTGGGCAGGCCAGGTCACAGCCCCAGCAGTGGCTGTGGCAGCTCTGGGCTGTCACACAGCCGGGAATGGCCCCTGACAGGGAGCACAGCACAGCTCCAGCTGCATCCAGCCACAGCAGCCTGCCAGGGAGGGGAAGGATGTGGATGGAATCCCATCGAGGGAATCACCCAAAGGGAAAGCACAGGAGCAGGCTCCAGAAGAGTGGGGGGCTGGAGGGCCCAGCCCTCCTGTTTCTGTTCTCAGTGTGAGAAATGCTACTCACTGCCAAACAATTTAAAAGGTTTATTAAAACCTTATCAGAAATACAACAGCAGACGGAATAGAGAAAAGATTACAGCGCTGGGAGCAGAGGATTTCCCCACCATGTGCTCACCCACATCAGGGAGGTTTCATCTTTTAACCCTTTAGCCCCCCCAAAGTTCTGTCCATCGACTCCTCCTTCCCTGCCCAGGGGTGGAGATCCCTTCCTCACACCGTGAGTGGGGCTCAGGTGCTGCCACAGGAACGAGTGACCCTCCCAAATGTCCCAAACCCAGGGCATCCCTGATAACAACACAAGGGGGTAAAACATAACTATAAAACTTCTCTGAACATTTTCTTTTTAATTGTGAGAGTCAACCATGGCATTACTCATCTGTCTAATCAGCAAGCAGAAAACAAAACCAAACCCAGGCCTGGTGCTCATGAGCTGCACCCCCAGCACAGCCAAATCCCCGAGGCTGCATCAGCCAAGGCACAAACCCTTCCTGCTCCTCCTTTGCACACTAAATGGGATTTAACCAGGACCATCCAAACCCCAGAGCAAAACTCACAGCCCTGATGTGTTTAGGCAGCTCTTGGTGCTCCAGAGATTTCCCCTCCCCACCCAGCACAGCGACCCAGGTTCATGGCACAGCAGGACAAATGTGCTGCTTTAATAAATAAACCATGAAAAACATCTCTGTTTTCAACAGAAAGATTAACACTGACACATAAAATGTTACAGGAAGGTCAAGGAAGGTCTTCTGTCTTATTTAGTTTGGGGTATTTTGAAGTCAAAAGTGTGTTTGATGGTGGGTTGGCTTGAATAATGTGATTAAAATTGCTGATTTAGACAAGTAAGATGGAAATACTGAATTTTAATCATGTTTCAGTATGTAGCTTCTAGACATTTCCCTTAAAAATTGTTGATTCTTTTTGATTCCTATAATTTGATACTATTCAACAACTGGGAGCACACACTGGAGCAATACATGTGTAAGCAATTACACAGCTTCACATGCTGCTAAAACAGAACCATTCTGTTAATACCTTTTTCCCGAGAGAAAATTTTTTACTTATTGTTTGCATTAAGTTGCATTTGGGAAATGAAACTCAATTTAAAAAATACAAAACCACGCTTTCATTTAAGCCATTTCGTAACATTTTTTCTCCTTGACACCTCAGACAAATAAAATATGTGTATCCACAGGTAGGCACTGCATAGATGTGTTACTGAATTGTCCCTCTTCCCTGAGAGCTGCAAATCCTACAGCTGCCAGACCTCATCCCTTGCTCCTCATAAAGGGAAAGAAGAGTTTCCATTCTAGTTAATTTCCCAGCTCTAAATCAACTACCCAGTGAGCAGAAATATCTGTGAAATCCCCTCCACAAACCTGCCAGAAGGGTTCCAGCTGTGGAGGGGGAAGCAGCAAATTCCTGCTTCCACAATTGGTTTGGAACCCTTACCAATTAAAAAATATCCCACTCTTGGGATTTTTTTAACCACAACTGAAATAAATTAAAATCAATTAAAAATAAGATCACAGACTCACAGAATGGCTTGGGTGGAAAGGAACCTTAAAGCCCACCCAGTGCCACCCCTGCCATGGCAGGGACACCTCCCACTGTCCCAATGTCCAGCCTGGCCTTGGGCACTGCCAGGGATCCAGGGGCAGCCACAGCTGCTCTGGGCACCCTGTGCCAGGGCCTGCCCACCCTCACAGAGAACAATTCCTCCCTAATACCCAATCTGAACCTGCTCTCAGTTGGAATAGGTGTTATTGCATTGCCTTGGGATGATGGATCAGGAGAAAGCCCCAGGATGGGAGCAGAGCTCCCAATGCCGCTGCTGGGGACGTGCCACCCACCTGCCCCTCAGTCACTCAGCTGCCTCACAGCCAAAAAGACAGTGTCCAACAGGAAAAGTACTCCCAGAGGATGAAACCCTTGTCACTGCACAAATGACAAGGCCTTCATTGGGAATAAATGTCAAAGCAGAGCGACAGCGTTTATTTTCCAAGCAGGAGACACTGATCCTGTGGCGACGCTGCAGGGATGGTGTTATTCCTACTCCTGATTTAATCCCTTTATCAGCTGCAGAAGCACCAGGACAGGCTTTGGTCTCCCATGCCAGCTCTGACGGACACTGCTGTCCCCACAAGCTGTCCCCACCCCTGGGTGCTGCCTCTGCAGCCCAAAGCACCTGGAGGTCCCTCTGAGCACTGGCACTCCTTCATTTGGATGCACTCTGTCCATAAAGATGCTTAAAGAGACGCCGAGGAAGACTTTAATTTATAGCCCCATTCTTTTAATCTTGGTCAGCCAGATTTTTTCAGACATCTGTTTATATCTCCTTATAATATATTGGCTGGAGCAGCAGCACCAGGCAGCAGCTCCCTCGCAGGGGCTCTGATGACATTTATAAACCAAAGCGATTTCTCTCGTGTGCTTTATGTTATCAGCTAAACCTGTCCACTTAAATTATTGCCTTGTAACGAAACCACAACTATCTGTTACTCTGCTCTGTGCACATTTCCCAGGCTCTATACCAATATCAAGCTTTGCAGAGGCTAAAACCAAGATGATAAATTAATAAACAAATGGAAAACAGGACATGCTTTCACCAGGCTCACAACTGAGGGAGGATCAGGCACATTGTGCACCACATTAGTAAAAGCAGAGGGCTGCTGGTGGAATATGCAGCACGCAGTGATAACCAAAGAACCCCATCTCTCTTCTTCTAGAGCAACCAAATGACCAGTTGTGTTCCCTCACTAAAGGAGAAAGGTCTCATCCTGGGCTCCTTTCCAGCACATCATTCCACATTCCACAGGTGGGTTTGTGTTCCAGCATGGGGACAGGGCTGAGCCCCAACTCACTGCACAGCTACAGGGTGGCAAGTTGTACATCACACACTGACCTGCAAACTTCCCACCAAGGTTGTGCAGTAACTCACTGCACTCCTGGCAGTGGCTTCCCCATCCCATCCCATCCCATCCCATCCCATCCCATCCCATCCCATCCCATCCCATCCCATCCCACCCCACCCCACCCCATCCCATCCCATCCCATCCCATCCCATCGCCACCCCTTGAACAAAGCTGCCAGCCACTGACTGCCCATCAAGAGGAGCCCAAGAGGGACAGGAGACTCTCCCCCTGCAGCACCACCCTGCCCCCTTGGCACAGGAATGTCCCCTGGGAAGGCCGAAGATGCAGAACAAAGGTGATCCAGCTCACTAAGGCAGATCCCTGGCTTGTCCCCAAGTGAGCATCCTTGTTTGCCATTGTAAAAGAATTCAAAAATCTATCAAGGGTTTGAAAACAAGCCCCAGTTATGAGTCAGTAAGTGGCTCTGCAACTCTCAAAAATTACCTTGGTGTGTGAGCAAGCCTCAGATAACATCTACTTTCCTTTACTCTGTGTTTCTTACCACACAGGGAGTGAGGGAAAAGGGACTTTCTTTCTAGTACAGGCAACAAAGGAATTTGGAATCAATATGTGAATGTTTCACCAAAACACACCAGCAGTGCTGCAGTACTGAAATAATCACACTGCCAGAGCATCCATAGTAAGTTATCTGAGGGCGCCACACCTTCTCCCTTAATAAAATATTTATAAAAACTACCAGGAGACAAATCCCAGCAAGCAGCAGAGCTCCCCACAGCTGCGTCCCCAGCTCCAGGAGCCACCAGTGCCAGGGCTGGGGACCCGGCTGAGGCTGGGGCATCCCGTGCTGGTGGCACATGGGGACACTGTGCCTGACTCCAGCTGTGCCTGGGTGGATGGGATGTCCCACACCAGCGTGCTCAGAGGAAAACAGAGGAGCCAGACCCAGTCTGGGGGCTCAGCTCACACCCTGACCCAAGACTCTGGTTAGAGCTGCTGAGCAAGGAAGCAGCAAAGCCTGCCTCCGTTTTTCTTTCCTTTCTTTCCTACAAAGGCAAGTCTACCACTCTCCAGATTGTTTGTTACTTCAAAACAAAACATTTTTACACGCAAAAGGAAGACATGTAACAGGCACAGGTAAGGATGAGATGAATTACTGATGGGAAGAAGAGGCCCAGAGCCTGAATCTCATTTTATTTCTTTCTGTCCCTTCTTCACTAAGCATTAGTTCACTGTCTGGCATTTACTGCTCCTCCCAATTAAGCGCCACTAGAAAATGTCATTAATATGCTCTATGCCACCTCCTCCTGATAGCTGGTGGGGAGGTTTCACAGCACCAGGCCTGGAAGCTCCCCCAGCAGCTGCCCCAGCACCCCCAGCATTCCCCACCTCAGGCAGGGAGGAAGCTCAGACACCTGTGTGCACATCCCAAGTACAAACTCCTGTGACAAACTCCTCTTCCTGGGGAAGAAATGCTTCACAAATGCACTCCCTGGGCAGCTCCTCCTCCCACGGTACTGCCGGGGAGCCAGAGCTGCCTGCTGAGTGCAGCATCTCCTCAGAGCAGCACCAGCCTGGGCACTGCCTCTCCACTGCTCAGGTAACCAGGGACAGCAGAGGCTCTGCAGGGGATGGGATGCAGGAGGAACCCCTGGGGTGATGCACCATGCCCAGTGCCATGGTGCCACCTCTCCCTAGCCCTGCCCAGCTTGGGCTGGAGGAGCTGGGCTGCCTCTGCCTGCGAGCAACCAGTCCTGGTGCTGCCAGCCTGGTTTCATCACTGTTCTGTCTGATCATTGCCCAGAGGGCTGACAAGGACAGAGATGTCCTTCTCTTCCTGGGATTGCAGAGGAAACCCTCAGAGAGGATTTCTGTCCTTACAGCATTAGCAAACAATTGGCACTGCTGCTTCCTTCTGCCTCCCAGGGCACCCCGATGGAGCAACACAGGGGTTTGGATGGTGGATGCTGCTGCCTATTTCCCAATAAGCATCTCCTTGGAAAAGCTGCTTGGGTAAACATTCAGGGAGAGCAGCCAAGTCCACACACCACACTCACCATGGCCAGTTCGGCCACGAGAGGCAGAAGGGCCTTTTGCATGACAAATTCCAGCAAAGGCTTATTCCAGCACGCCAAAGGGGAATCAGAGACAAAAGAGCTGGCCATGTGGTGTGCACAGGGTTAATTAGGGGTCAGTGGCCAAGGGTCCAAAGGCACTGGGGTGGCACAAAGGGCAGGGCAAAGAGCACTGCCCTACAGGGAAGACACAGAGCCAGGCACTAGGGATACCACAACCAATGAGGCAACAGGGAAAGGAGAAACTACCAGAGTTTGGGACATATGGGGAAAGGAACTGGGGTGGTTCATAGTGTTGTGCAAGGCTCCACGGGGAAATTTTCCCTTTCAGCCTAGGTGGAGACTCTATAGCATATTCTTCCAGGGCAAGGCCCTGGGGATTGCCCTGAGGGATTCAAAGGATTCCACACCCAGACACACAGGGAGCAGGCAGGGCCTGATCCCCCAGCCACAGACCTTGCAGAGGCTCTTCCAGAAAGGCCTGAATGGGATGAATTGTTGAGAGACTAAATGAAGACTTCAAAGCACCTGAATAAAACCAAGGAAGTCTCATGTAAGAACTTCAGTTGGCTAGTTTATCTGACAAACCTTTCTGTGACATTCCAAGCTATGTTAATAAACATCCTGGAAATCAACCTGTCAGATGGTGATGTCTAAGTATGACATCTTCTCCAACATCTGATTTTGTTCTGTGCTGCACTGGAGCAGGGACAGAAGCCATCTGAAATGCTTTCAATCTTGCCAAGGGTGAATCTGCCCCTGTTCAACATCCAGCACAGCTGCTGGCAGCAAAGGCATTCCTGAGAAAGCCCCAAAGCCACCCTGTTCTGGTACATCCCAACAGCAGGTGTGCTCCTGCCCAGGCTCCTCACAGGTCCCAAAGCAGCAGCACTGCTTTCTGCTTGAACCCCACTTGAACAGGGGCAGGGAACTAACTATGGAACAGTTTGGTTGGAAGGGACCTTAAAGATCATCCAGTTCCAGCCCTCCTGCCACAGTGATGCCGCCCCAAAAGGGCTGATCCCGTTGCAGTTTCTCATTTAGCACGAGACAAGTGACCCACTGGTGCTTGCTGTGCTGCTGCTCTCCCATGGCTGATGCCACAGAGCTCACTGGTGGACTCAGGGTGTTAAAGCTGCTCACACCAGGATTACAGGGAGACAACCTCCACAGTAACCCCTGGGAGAACTTTCTTGCACCCAGTGATTTTTAATGCCAACCTTGCTGCAGTAACCACATCTTTAAGCACCATCCATCAGGCCTTCAGCTCAAACACTTGTTTGGCTGAAAAGGGTTTTAGAGCCACTCTTTTGTCACAGTGCTGAGAGGTCTTCTCTGTAATTTGTTCCCCTCAGCAAATAGAATGAAAACATTTTTAAAATGATGCCAGAATCCAATCCCTCCTCCCCTGATTCAATCCACAGCTAGCAGAGAACAAAGCCTCACAAGGAAGGGGCTCTCCACTAAGTAACCCTTGATAAGAGATGTGAAAGCACCATTCCATTTGGACACTGGGCTGGACAGCGCTCACAACTGGCCTTTTTCCCTGAGCCAGGATGTGGAGAGTTTAGTTCAAGCATGGCTTGAGGAAAAAGGCCATGAAGCCATACAATTGAGAGAGCAGTAAAAGGTAGTTGCGAAGCAGTTCCAAAAGCAGTTCCCAGGCTGATTTCTATAAACAATTAGACTTTCTCAGGCATCACTTTATAAACAATAAAGTTCTCAGGCAGTCTTCCCATAATAAGCAAAACACCCTCTCTGGGAAAAGATGGCACCCTGGGAACAGATGTGGAAGTTTTGGGAACCTCTCATATCACAGTGGGAACACTGGTTTTGATTTGTGTAAACAATTATCGGTATTGTAAAACAAAAGGAGTGGTTAGAGTTTTCTCTGTTAGCCTGTCATGAAACGTGGATTTTGAAATATGCATGAAGTTCGTTAACACTGTTATTTAAAGTGACTGATCGATCAATAATCCTCAGTTCGATGCATTAAAGGATGGTCGTTCTCCCTTCATCTCAACATGAGACCTAGGGGTGGATCTAACCATGGACAGTATTTCTCAGGCTATCCATGACTGTGAGACGTGTGCTGCCATCAAGCAGGCCAAGCGAGTGAAGCCCCTGTGGTATGGTGGGCGGTTGTCCAAGTAAAAGTATGGGGAGGCCTGGCAGATTGACTACATCACACTGCCCCAGACACGCCAGGGCAAGCGCTACGTGCTGACCATGGTGGAGGCCACCACTGGATGGTTGGAAACCTACCCTGTGTCTCATGCTACGGCCCAGAACACCATCCTGGGCCTTGAAAAGGAAGTTCTGTGGAGACATGGTACCCCTGAGAGGACTGAATCAGACCACAGGACCCATTTCAAGAACAGCCTTATCAACACCTGGGCTAGGGAACAAGGCATTGAGCGGGTGTACCATATCCCCTACCATGCACCAGCTGCAGGAAAAGTAGAGAGGTACAATGGGCTGTTGAAAACCACATTGAAAGCATTAGGTGGGGGATCTTTCAAGAACTGGGAGCAGCATCTGGCAAAAGCCACCTGGGTAGTTAACACCCAAGGCTCTACTAACCGAGTGGGCCCTGCCCAATCTGAGCCTTTGCAGAGAGTAGATGGAGACAAAGTCCCAGTGGTACATGTCAGAGGTTTATTAGAGAAGACAGTTTGGATTAATCCTGCCTCAAATACAGACAAACCCATTCGTGGGGTTGCTTTTGCTCAGGGACCAGGTTGCACATGGTGGATAATGCAAAAAGATGGAAGAACACGATGTGTACCTCAGGGAGATCTGATTGTTGGATAAAACCTGTGTAAATATTACTGTTTGCTGAATGTTATTACCATTGTCCGTGTATAGCTGTATAATGGATGTATCATGTATGTACTTGTAGAGCTAGAATTTATATTAGTTTTAGTAGTAAGCAGAAGATATGGGGATAAGAGGTGGAATGTCCTGGGTTGACTATATGATGCTTTTATCCCCAATCGTCTCATTCTGTTCACGTTGAATAATAAGTTTTGTACCTTTAAGAGTGTTCCAGAGAGTGAAGGAGGGGAGAGAAGAAGCGCGCAGTTTGTTTTCAGACACTGCACTTCACATCCACATTCCTGCTCCTGGACTGTGTTGTCTGCGGATGGACAGACAGCAGGACAGAGCTCTTCCTTTGCTTTTTAGTTAGTGTTAGCTAGCTGAGGCAAAGAAGTTCCCTGTACTGTTTTTTTTCCTTTTTTTTTGGACCTCTTGAAACTGCTCTGGACTGAACACCCAGGAGAGCACCGGCAGCTGCACCTGTGGCCCACCAGGCCGGGCCTGGCCTGTGACAATTCCAGCACCGGAGGGACTGATCGGAGACTGAGTGAGATGAGTCTCTGATCTACAACCTGGGGTTTTCTCAGTTTGTCATCTCTTTTAGAGTGGCAAGGGGTCTTATTGTTTGATATTGTGTTGGTTTTATTGTTTAATAAACCGCTTTTTCTACCTTTCTCCAAGGAGGTATTTTTTCCCTCCCGGACCAGTTGGGGGGAAGGGCCGATTTGGTCTGCTTTTCCCACCAGAGACCTTTGGGGTATTTTCCCCCAAATTTGATCTAAACCTGGACACCAGCCCCATCCTCTGCCCTCCTCCTCTTCCTTGTCCGCCCCCTCCTCCTGTGCCCGCCGCCGGCCCCGCTGCTCACCGGGCCGCCGTCCGAGAGCCGCGTGGCCAGGAAGACGCTGCCGAAGCCGCTGCGCCCCAGCAGCGAGCCCAGCCTGTCCCGCTCCTTCAGGCCTTGCTGCGCCTTCCCTGACGGCGGGACGCGGCTGTCAGCACTCGGCCCGGGGCCAGCAACGGCCCCGAGCGCTCCTCAAGCGCCCCGGGCTGGCCATGCCCAGGCGTTCGCTCCTGGGAACGGGACAGCGGCGGCTCGGGGCCGGCAGCTGCGCTGCCGAGCGGCGGAGCTCGCGCCGGGCAAGCTGCACTGGAGGCGGCGGGAGCGGCTGCGCCGCGTGTGTCCTCTGCGAGCCCCGGCAGGAGCCAGGAACTGGGCCGGCAATGGGGCCGGGGCTGGGCTCGGGCCAGGCGGAGCCAAAGGGTGGCGATGCCACCCCAGCCCCAGGCACTGATGCCCGCCCAGCAGCGCCACCTCTAGCACGGCCAGAGCCGGCCGGAGGCGAGACTGTGGCGGGACGCCCGGGGCCGGGCACGGGGCAGCCCCGCCCGGGGCTGCGGGTGGGCCGGGGGCATGGCCCAGCCGGGCATGGGGAGAGAGAGACTGGGAGAGGAGGAGACACCAGGAAAGGGAGACCGAGACAGGTGCGGGACTGAGGGAGAGGGAGGGCAGAAGCGAGAGGGAGTCACCAAAGTTGCTGCTTTCGCTGCCGCTGCTGCCACTGCAACTGAAGCACCTGGGCCGTTTGTCCCCGTGTCCGTTTGTCCGTTGTCCTCTCGCCCCCGGGCCGAGCCCCACGCTCCCCGGGGGCAGCCCCTGAGCCTGTCTAAACACGGTAACTTTGCCGTGTTCAGCCAAGACCCAGAGTCTGGACTCTGGGCAGTGGCACAGAAATCCCCTTGGTCGCTGCATTGTCCCTACTGAGGGTCAAACACTATTGGAGCCCATTTCCTGAATGCAGAATTTGTACCTGACCCATGCACTGCATTTACCTCTCCAGGATTACTTTCCAAGAAAAAAAAAAAAAAGCAGGGGAAGGCAAACTGTGTATAGCTCATGGAATTTTAGTGTCTAAAACATGCCAAGTCATGGATCTTAGAGGTGAAATCCATTTGGAATTCATGGGATGGAGAAGCAGTGCAAAGGGGAGCATGAAAATAAATAGAGTAAAACATCTCAGATTGTTTCTTTCTGTTTTCATTTCATTTCCTAAAAGCTGTTTCAGTACTTCCAGAATCTTGTCCACAGTCCCGTTTGTTCTTTCCAACAACCTTTCCTGGAGAACGAGGTGCAGCTTCTGTCACAAGATGTGCCACCAACTGCAGCTTCTCATGGCTTTCCACACCATGCGTGCAGCACGACTCTTGCAGCAAAGCAGGACAAATGTTTGAAGAACTTTACAGCTTGTTCTTTCTTTTCCTTGTGGGCTGGGCACTTGTGCCATTGGTAAGGTTTTCATTGTTCCTGTTCTACACTAAGAAAACATGACTGGCTACCAGGAATTGTTAGGGAATGCAAGCCTGACTGAATGCAGAGAATGAATCTCCAGAGCCTGCAGCCAGAAATAGAGAGCAGTGGGATAATCATTCCAACACCCCCATGGACATTTTGAAAATGATCTAGAAGATGAAAATGGGCTGACAGAGAGAATTTGTTTCAGTGTTCAGTTCAGATGTTGCTACATCTCATGCATTGATATAAATCAAGAGTACAATCTGTTCATGAAGGGCACCAGAACAAGCTGGACCTCTCAGGAGATGACTGAAAGAATGTGAAAAGGAGAAATGCAGGGAATGACTTAGTGAGCTTTGCCTGTACAAAGGGTCATTTTTCCTAATAATTTCCAATCCATTCCCTCTGCTTTTGTCCTTCTTAACAAGGCCATTTTCATCCCAGATTCTGCATGAAATGGGAAAGCTGAGATTGTGGAAGTTCCTGAAAGATGCCCTGTTCCTCTGCAGGGACACTGAGGCTGAGGCAGGAGCCTGAGCCCTCTCTGGGGCCGCCACCCCCGAGCTGGAATTTGTGCTGTGCTGGGAGAGGAGGAGGAGGGGGAGAGCGCTGGTGCTGTGTGGCAGGAGCAGGAGGTTTGGGCCGCAGGACATTCCGTCTGTGCTGCTGCCCCGCAATGGGCGGCCGTGCCCAGGGCTCTGGGCCTGGGCCCACATGTGCTGAGCTCCTGACACTGCAGGAGCTCCCTGGACTGGGCTCAGCTTCCCACTGGGCCTGGGCAGCAGGCTGGGCTCCAGCTGGGATCAGCAGCAGCTGGAAATACCTCTGCATATCTCCATTTGCTGCTGCTGCTGCTCGGGAGAAACAATGGATGGAGTCAAGAGGTTCTGCGTTCTCTTTCTCCTGGTGGATTTTTTCATTTGATTTGATTCTCAAGAGGCAATTTCTGTGATGGCCTCTGTCAGTTGATTCTATTTCAGCAGCAGCAACAGGGCTGTGTTTGAGCACTGCAAATGTCACCTGTGTGGCTGCTTTATTCTCCCTGACTGTGCTCAGGGATTTGTGAGAATTTCAAGATCTGCTAAGCATGATGCCTGGGACCAAAAGCTTGAGTTCACCTATTGCCAGCCAGGGGCTATGTACAAATCACCAACAGGATGGGACTGCTGAGGAACGTGTCTGGAGCTGTTTATTTTCCAGCATCAGTCTCATTACATGGGTATGACAATGGGAAGATGCCAGCAGCTCGTGTCCTCGGCAGCAGACAAAGAACTCAATGTTACAACTTACTTTAAAAGTTTTTTGACCAATCACACAATGAAAAAGCATATTGACAGTAGTTCTGTGCAACCGCTATAAGCACAGGTTCCTTTGGTTAAAACAATGCTTGCTTGTTTTGAATACAATACCTGCTTGTGAGCCTTTAATCCCAATGCACAGAGCTCCATTATTAAGCTTAGAACTTCCTAATATCCCTGGGCTTAGGGATTTATTCTAGACAAGCGTTAATACACCAACCATTGTTCTATTTGTCCTTACTTTCTACTTCTAATATAACTTTTCTGCTGACAAATCTCATGGCTACCGCTTAGCTCTAATCACAGTTCTGTTGGATCTGAGGCCTGCCTTTTGCAACTTTCCCAAAACCCTCTAATTTTATGGATTCCCACATTCACCATTACAAAACTGATCAAAAAAGGCAATTGCAGTTCTACAGATAAATTTAAAGTGGCAAGCAGAAGAGTGGCAAGAGCAGCCAGGATCTCCAATTCCCAAGGCAAAGGCAGCAGCAGCCTCCTGCTGTCAGCTCAGGGTGAGTGAAACAGTGCTGAAAACAGTGCTGGAACCCAATCCTTTCTTTCACTGAGGGTTTGCCGAGGGCAGCACAGGCGAGCCCTGAGCAGTCAGGGCTGTGTGTGGGTGATGGCTGCTCTAATCCAGAATTGAACTGGAAAAAGCCCTTGGGAGCCGAGGCAGGAGCAGGTGGGAAGGGGCCGGCGCTGCTGCTGCTCCTGGCCGGGAGCCCCGGCTGGGCCGGGCCGGCGCCCCCTGCGCTGCAGCTGCTGCTGCTGCCAGAGCCGGGCGGGACTCGGGGACAGGGAACGGACACGGGGGGACAGCAAAGGCCTGGCGGCTGCAGGGATGGTGGCGCTGGGACCAGCACCAGCACAGAGCTTCAGCCTGCAGTTAACCCTGAGGGAAACGCTGGGGAAAGGCTCCATTTCAGCCTTGCTTTACTCGTGGCTGTGAAGGGTCCAAAATAAAAGGAGAACAAGCTGGGCCCGACCCCTTCTCCTTTGGGAGGAGCCCCAGGCCTGGGGCTGTGAGGGGCCATGATGGAACTGTGAGGGGTTGTAAGCGGCTATGAGGAAATTTGACTGGCCATGGGGTTCTCTGAGAAGCCACGAAAGGCTGTTGGGGACCTTGAGGGGGAGAAGGCTCTCTGAGAGGCTGGGGGAGGCCAGGCACCTCATGGAACAAAGGATTCATTATGACACTGTGGAGACAAGGAGACTGTTGTTTGCAGTATGGAAACTTATGGAGTCAAAAGTCCATAGTGACATTCTGGGGCCTCATGGAACCATGGAGACCATTATGACACTTCAGGACCCTCTGGAACCAAGGGGCCATCGTGACACTGCAGGGCCTTGTTTAACCAAGGGGTCATTGTAGCACGGCAGGGCCTCATGGAATCAAGGGGATCACACTGGGGCTCCATGAGACTAAAGGCACTTTCTGATTCTGTGGAACAAAAGAGGCCATTGTGATACTACGAGGCTTGGTGGAACCAGGAACTCATGTAACAGTGAGGAGCCCAATGGAATCAAGGGGCCATTCCGTACTTCAGGACTTCGTGGAGCCAAGGTGCCCGTGTGACACTGCAGGACCTCATGGAATCCTGGAGACCATTATGGCACTTTGAGGCCTTGTTGAGTCTATGGGCTCTGCAGGGCCTTGTGGAACCAAGGAACTCTTTATGACAGTGCAGAGCCTCACAATGAGACCATTCTGGCACTCTGAGTCCCCATGGCACCAAGAGGCCATTGTGCCAAAGCCATGCTCTGAGGAACCATGGGTCCATTGTGATTCTGGAGAGCCAAATAGAACCAAGGAGCCGTTGTGCCATTGTGCTATTCCATGGAACGAAATAAATAATTTTGACTGCAAGGCTTCATGGAAGCAAGGGGTCATTGTGCCACTGCAGAGCCAAGGCGACCATTGTGGTATTGCTGGGCCTTGTGGAAACAAAGATCTGTTGTGATACTGTGGGGCCTCCAAGGGGCAATTGTGGTGCTGCAGGACCCCAGGGATCCAAGAACATGGAAAGTTCTGGTTGGTTTGGCCTGACTGGTCCAGCTGACCTTGGAATGTTGAGGGTTGCTTCTCATCTAGCCCTGGAGTTCTGTGCTTTCCTTCCTGTGGGAAAGAGCTCTCCTTCTCCAGGGGTTCATGACCAAAATTGGGATTCTACCTCCATATTTGATTGTATCCAAAGATTGTCCCACATGAAACCTGCCAGAATAGACAGCTCTGGATGGTCTTGGCATCTTGGGGGCCACCTCTCATCTGCCTTCAAAATGCTGAGCGGCCAAGCTCTTCTTTCCATGCAAAAAAAATCTTTCAAGTCCAGATGTCCATAGCCAAAATTGGGAATCCACCTCAAAAATTCTTTATATCCAAGGACAGATCCCAGACAAAAGCTGCCAGGACTGTCTAGGTTCCCTTGGCTTCCTGAGGGCCAGCTCTCATCTGCCTTTGAAACACTGGGGCTCTGTACTTTCCTTCCAATGGAAAAGAACTGTCCTCCTTTTGCCCAGAAGCCCATTGACAAAACTGGGATTTGGCCTCCCAAACTCTGTCTACCCAAGGATTACTCCCAGACAAATATTCCCAAGGGAAACAGGTCTGGCTGGCCTTGGCCTCCTTGGGGCTGCCTCTAATCAGCCTTTGAAACACTGGGGCTCTGCCCTTTCATTCGTGTGGAGAAGAACTGTCATTCTGGTGCAGGCACCCATGGCTGAAATGGAATTCCACCTCCAAAACTCCCCAAATATCCAAAGGCTCATTTCAGACAAAAGCTGCAAGGACGGACAGGTCTGGCTGGCCTTGGCCTCTGGTGACTGCCTCTAATCTGCCTTCAAAACCCTGGGGCTCTGTGGGATCCTTCCTGTAGAAAAGAACCGTCCTTCTTGTCCAGGCACCCATGGCCTCAAGCACATGAGCACTGTACAGGGACAGAGGAGCTCTGTGCTCAGTGGGGTGGAGACTGAGGACAGCAGAGGAGAGCCCTGGGAGGGACTGAAGGGTGGTTTCAGAGATGGTGGATCCTTTTGACATAATAGAAAAAAGATAGAAAAAGAAAGAATTAATAAAAATGGCAGCTGGGGAGGTCCAGACTGGACAGCTGGAGAACAAAATTTCCCTCCTAGGGCAGGGCTCTGGTCCAACACCAGAAGGAGTCTGGGTCAGTCCAAAGCTTTGTGTGGGCAGGCAGAGGCAGGCAGGAGGCAGAGCTGTCAGCAAAGGAAGGGGCCAGCCAGGTGGGGCAGCCGGGGGATGAGTTTTACAACATGGCTTATGTGGTCTAAGACCTGTTCCACATTGCCAAAAGATGGCTACATCCTTGGGGATATTTAGTTGACCAACACCCCTGTCAATCACTGTAACATAAGGTGACCAGGAGAGATTGACATCAGACCTCTGTCATTAGTTTGGTTCCACTGAAGGACAGAAATTTATTCATTATTGTCTTCATTTTGAAAGTAAGAGCAGTGATACTGGAGTCTTCTGTAGCAGGGGACATGGTATACCATATGGAACATGTGGACCATGGTAAAAGATGTTAAATAAATAAATAAATAAAATACATTAAATTAAAAAATATATTTATAAATACATAAATACAAACATTCCCAGATGTTCCAGGAGAGCCTCAGCCTCATGATCTGGGAAGAAAACTTATCACCATGAGTCAGCAGAGTGGCTCTCCATATGGCTTTGCAGAATGGCTGGTATTACTGCCTAGTGTAACAGGGTTAATATTGGGGTGCAAGGAAGCAGCATTTTGAATTTCACTAGGCTTAATATGGAATGTTAGGGGAAGAACCAAAGAAGGAAAAGGGAGGGATCAAGGTGGTTTGGAGAGAAATAGACCTAGGAAAATAAAGGAATAATACAGTAAGTGGGGTCAGTCATGCTGACAGATGCTGACAAATGCTGATCAGTGGGCTTGTAAGGCCCTGCCTTGCACCTGGTCCCCGCACTGTTTCACAGTACCCTGTTTCCTCATTGGACTCTATGTGTATTTTCTGACTGCTCTGCAGAGCCACTGGGATCTGGTGAAGTCAGATGAGAAACCTTTTTGCACTCTTGTCTGTGTGTATGAACATGTCTGTATGAGGTAGCTGAAAAGTTGAGTGTCCAAAGGCCAGATAAGCGGTGATCCATATGGTGTTGATAAAGGTACCCTTTGTTTTGCGGAGAAAAGAAGAAACCTCACAACTTTGTAAAAGTTGTAAAGCCTGCTATGCTTTCATTACGACGCGCGCCGGACGGAAGTCCCTCAAAAAGGCAAGCGTACCTCTGAAGACCTCGGGTCTTCTTTTATCCCCCTTCCAAATGCATATGCATACAGTTTCACAATAAGTTCATACATATTCATTCCGCGTGACATTTAGCACCAGTTCTTCTTTATCAAAGGAATTTCTAAGTCGGGGGCAAATCGACCTTGTGGTCTTTTCTGTTTTTCTTTCTCTGTCTCCTTGCTGTCTTGGCATGCGAGTTTTTCCTTCAGCTTTGGCCTCACAGACTTTTCACCTCTCTTAGACACTTCACCTAATTCAGAATGGATCTTTACTCTGTCTCACAATGGCAGAGCAGGACACCTTGGAACAGAGGTTGGTCACCTGGGGAAGCCATGAGGGGAAACATAAGAATCACCTTGAAAAGAAAGCCAGTTGTCTTCAACAGAAGTCCCAGGAAATGACAACATATCCCACTGTGTCCAGAGGAACATACAAGTACAGGAAGAGCAGGAGAGCACAAGCACAGCAAAGCACTTACTCTAGAACGAATTTCTGGCTTCAGACCTGCTTACTGCAGGCATAAAAAAAAATTTCATTCAGTGTTCTACTTAACCCTTCTAAAATGTCCAGAGCTTTGATTTTAGGCCCTTTAACTAGAAAATAAATAAAGAGCTGCTTTCAAATCATGAAGGAAAAAGTCATAAAGATAAAAGAGTCAAGTGCTCCTGTTCAAAAAAGCAACACCAGCAGCTGAAGCACTCAGCCAGGAAACAGAAAACACAGGCTCAGGTCTACAGAATAATTTGCAGCATTGAATTATAGCTTGGGCAGAGACTGGGACTCTGGCAAATAACGTCATTAGTGTCTCAGTTTCTGCATTTACACATTGCATTATAAAGGCACCACACTCAAAGATGAGTGTCAGATACCCGACCTGCCAGTCAATACAACTGCATGTACCCACAGATCCTACAGACAGCTGACAGACTTTAGAAATGTCAGGTCTAAAACCAAAAATGAAGGCAGACCCTGAGCATACATGGAGATGAACAAGCACATACCTACTCTACACACTGTGTATGAAGTATGGGGAACAATCCAGAACAATGTTCTCACCTGCTGGTAACTGCCAAGCAAACCTCACCAAGTCTACAAAGCAGGACCTCTGAATGGGACCCAGCCAGGTGTTGGATGGTGAAGAGTCCCTTCTCCTTCAGCTCCCTGAAAGGCAGAAGATTGATTTTTCTCTCCACCAAGGCAGCACCCTCTGAAATGACCAGGCTGGCAGCTCACTTGGACAATGGGAGGTGCTTTTCAAGGAGCGCTTAATGAAATCGTGGAACGCGTTGCCCCAGGATGCTGTGGCTGTCAAAAGCACACACAAAACCAAGAGGCAAAGAGAGGGCTTTCAGAGTGGCCATTTGAGAAGACAGCCTTTCTGAAATCTCTGGCACATGAGGCCCCTCTGTCACTGCTTCCTAGAAGCTGTGAGACTGGGCCATGCTGCTGTTTGTTGTCACCTCTCTGTACCTGTCCCTGAGACACAGTGCCACCAGGCTGCTATTGGGGCATTTTCCTTCTTTGCCAGCCCCAGCAGGCATTCAGCAGGGAGAGTCTGCACTGCCACTCTGGAGCTGAGTTTCCACTCTGTGATCTCGGCCTCTCTGTCACCCCCTCCCTTCCCCTCACACATTCCCCAAAAAAGCAGCAGGATGTCTGCTGGGACCACCTCAGCCTGCAGGAAGGCCAAGTGGGTCCCAGCCTCTCCTGACCCACGGCACAGCTTTCTTTCATCCCAGCATGGAAATATAAAAAATGTGTTATCACATCACACAGAGGTCCAGGAGTTTTTTATTTTGGCTGCAAGTCTCCACAGGGCATTGGGGAAGAGGAGAAAAAGAGTGTTTTGCAGCAAGCAACCTGGCTGCTCAGGCAGGATGGTAGGAAAAGTGTCTGGAAGCTGCTTTTTAGGACTTTGGTTGTTCTGCTGAAGCTTCTGACAGAGCTGATGGGCAGATCCCAGAGCTGTGGAGAGTTCCTGGGAAATTGGTCCTTGGATATGTCTACGAATGCTCTCCCAGCCATGAACTGCCATCTGTGTCCTGTCCATATGTTACTGCCTTGACTGTTGAGTGTCTGAGGTGCCTCTCTAGACTGCTATGGACCTCCTTCACCAAGGAATGGATTGTGATACAACATCCCTTTCTGCTTCTATTTGGGCACTGACAGAGCCTGGACCACTCTGGCTCGAGCTTGGGCTCTGGCCATGCAAGATTGCAAATGAGAGCAGCTCATGGTCCTCAGCTCTTCCCTGCAGCTGGGACAGACAGACATGGCCATAGGGACAGAATGGAGCTGCCCCATCTGCCAGGTCACTAAGAAGGATGTGAATTCTTCTCTGCCCTGTCACCACCAGTTCTGCCTGGGCTGCATCCTGCAGTGGGCAAAGAGAAATCCAGCGTGCCCACTCTGCAGAAGAAGGATAGAAGCTGTCAGGCTTTCTGAGTAGGATGAACAGGACTACATACAATGTGCCATCAGCTCCCCCAAACAATTGCTAGAGTCCAGCAGGGAGAGAGCCTGGCCACCTTGCTGAAAGCAGCCCCCAGACCCTGTGATGGCTGCTCCATCTTCCCCACAGGGAACACTGTCCCCAGCTGAGCAGGGGCTGCAGGACCAGAGCCTGTGCATGGCCTCCTGCCCAAGGTATGGGCTGAATTTTTCAAATAACAATGTCATCTACTGGACTCAAGGTGGCCGTGGCTGCACCAGAAGCTGGAGGGAATATGCCAGCACCAGAGATGGCTGGTTAAGGAATTCATAGAGCAGCATCCTGCACACCCTCTCTGCCTGTGGTCAAGTTGCCAAAATCTTGGTGCCAGTACTGCAGCTTCTCCTCTGGAGCAGTCTGAATTGCTGCTAGCATAGTCCAGGGTAAAGAAGCAAAAAGGACCTTTGCATGATCTCCACAGATGTTTTATTCAGCTGTGCAGGGAGATGTTCAGGTCCCAGCACCCACACACAGAGGGTCTCACTTTGTCTCCACAGGGGCCCGGGGGCTGACCCTGATCTCGGGGCAGTACAAAGATAAGGGGGCCAATCAGGGAATAGGGAAGGTGTGGCTCAGGAACGCAGGAACAGACACAGGAACAGGGGAAGGAGCCAATGGGGTCTAACAGCTTTTTGAGGGAAGCTTCTTGTGTCTCCATGGACCATGGAATGCCAACCCAGGGTGTCCACAATTCCCCGTGTTTTATATTAATAGGAAAGCTTCTCTGAAGGATTGACTGAATCAACACAAAATGACAAAAACAATCAAAAGCACACATAAGACAATTGTTCAAAAGGCAAACAATTCTGAGTTCCCAATGTGCCAACAGATTTCTTGGAGTGTCTTAGATCTGGCAGGAGGGATGCAGGGTTTTCTTAGCACAGTTTATCAGGAAACTGAGTCACACACACTGAACCTCTGGTCCATGGCCTCCTCACTGCCATCGTGCAGCAAGGAGGCCCAGAGGCTGCTGTGCTCTGGGCCTGTCAGGGATGAACACAGCGGCTCTGTGGCCAGTGCCAGCTCCAGCTCCAGCAGCTCACAAGAGGAGACTCCTTCCAGAAGCTCTGCTGGCTCCAGTGTGGCAGACCAGCAGAGCCCACTGGAAGCCCCCCTCCATTGCAGCCACCCCCAGCTGCGCCCATCATCGCTGCAGAGCAGGAGCTGCCCCAGAGGAGCCGCGGCAGGAGCTCATGGCAGTGGCAGGTCCCTGTGCCCAGGGCAGAGCCACAGAACCTCTGCTCCTGCCTGGGACAGGGGCTGCTCACCCTGGTGTCCCACCAAGAGGAGGGATCCTGGGCCCCAAACTCTGCCCAGCCCTGCAAAAGGCCACCCTGCCAGCAGTGCCAGCAAGGTTCCTGCAGCCATTCAGCCAAATCAGAGGAAACAAATGTCTCTGTAGCTGACACAGCCTCTGCACACAGCTTTCTCTCCCTTCTCCTGGTGCCTTTCCCTGACTCCAGCAAGAGCTGCAGGAAATGCTGTGTAAGCCATGATGATGGAAGAGCTACTGATAAAAACACTGGGGTGATGCTTTCAGAAGAGTCATGAATGGAAGACTGACCAACCTTCCAGCCAATGGTATGGCAAAAGTTTCCATTCTTTAAATAATAGACTGCAATAAATTAGTAAAAAGAAAGATACGGAAACAAATTAAATCTCCCACAGCTGCTGGCTTTCCTCAGGCCCCATGGTCTATGTATTATAGCTAGACTCACTTCATTTAGGCAGAATATTAACTGCCCTGACTTGTTGGAGACTGACCACAAGGTCTCATCTGTGGTGAGCAGTCACTAAAATTAGCTCAGCAGAGACATCTTCAGCTGTCCAAGTGTAGCAGAAATACAGATTCTCTGCTTCATGACTGTGTGGCAGCAGCTGCTGGTGTGGATTTGTCAGCGTTGCTTCATGGATTACCCCTGGGAAGGAATTGTGTGCACAGGCACAGTATGATGGCTTCAATCTCCTCTAATTGCTCCAATCGGATGATGGCCAGAACTTTTAGGCAAAAAGCATCATGACAGAATAATTTACAATACTCTCCAAACTACTCCTGTGGTTTTGATTTTCTTACTGATTAGGTTCAGTGTCTGGCCTCAAGAAATCAGTCCAGAAAGAACAGGCAAACCTCAGCTTACAATTCAGAGTGCAAGTCTTTAATCTGCTGGTTTTGCAGCATGTACAAACAACTTTTCAACATATTTGCAAAAAAATCTCTTAGTTCTTGCTATACCTATCCAGAACCTGAGTCTCTGCTCATTTTATTTTGATTTGAGATCCAAGCATGATATTTTCCTGGACAGGGAAGTAAGAACCAGCTGCAAATACAGACTACAAGTGTGAAGCTGTACCGCAGGAACTGAGCTGTAGCTTGGAATTAAAGGCAAGAAGTTATGCCATGGTAAATGTGAACATTTAGTGCTGACATAGGAGCCTTCTGCAATGCTCCAACAACCCATGGTTCGCATTGCTACAAACTCTCTTTCTGATGTTACAAAGAGTGTCGAAGAGCTGGCTGTAAGTAAAAAAACCAGCCAGAATGATAATTTTTGTTAATATGGCGAACAATGACTATCTAGTAATTCAGAGCTCATAGAAGTGAGTATTCAGATTTCCACTTAGTATGTGCAGGCAGTTTTAATTTGAAATCAACAGGTTTATCCAAATCAAGTTATCCATAGGGATTAATTTGCTCTATGATCTAACTAAAAATGCCTCATTTTCTGATAAGTTTAGTAGAAATTTGCAAAGTCAACAGTCCACAGATTTGAATTTCTTGTTTAGTGTCTATTCTGCATGAAAGCTTTTACAGACTAATCAGTTTGGATGCAATTAAAATGCCAGTACATTTCATCTGGCCATCTTGGTATTAGAACAAAACCATATGACTGCACAGCCTTTTAAAAAATATTTTCAAATAAATTTTCAAATCAACAGTCTGAGTAGGACTCAGAATAAAAACTCTACCAAACTTCAACTCCATTGGAAGATTCCCTTGTCACCCTGTGAATCAACTCTACATTCAGAAGATTAACAGTCCCCATTATGGTGGTTTTGGTATGGTTAGGAACTGGGGAAGGGTCTTCTTCCTTCTCAGCTCCATGCTGCAGTGCCTTTGGGATGTGGCCTGCTGGCCGTTGTTTGTGCAGCCCTGGTGTTTCTCCATGAGGCAGAAAGTGCAATTGCATTTCCAGCCCAAAGCCCATGAGGAGTGGGGCGTGCAGAGCTGTGCCAGACCCAGGCCAGCAGCTGTGCCCCAGAGGGTTTTGGTTCCTGCCCAGTGCAGCTGGTGCATCTCTGCCGTGAGTGCCTCCCCTTGCCAGGTGACCATGGACAGCAGGTGCAGGGTTCTGCATGGGGCATGGAACAGGGTGGGGGTGTCTGCTGGCAACAGAGTGCAGCGGAGAGCAAACAGCCCAGGATGGTCCTGGAGTGTGTGACAGAGAACTCCTGACACAGCTGGGGACTGAGCCAGTGAGGGAAGGCACTGCTGGGCCTGCTGTTTGTGAGGAGAGAAGGGCTGCTGGGTGACAGGAGGGCTGGAGGCAGCCTTGGGCTCAGGGATCACAAAATGCTCGTGTTTGATTCCCAGAGAAGGAACGAGAGACGTTGGGGAAGTGTTGACCTGCAACAAATTGTGAATTTGTTAAGCTTTACCAGGCAGTGCTTAGTCGTACCTTCCCTCACAGCAGTGGTTAATGTGTGCAAGTGGATGTCTTAGCCTTGAGAATAAAGACAGTGGGCCTACTGAGGGGGTAGCTGCAATGCATTCAAGGAGAAGAAGGCTCTTAACCATGGAAGGAGAATTTGAGGAATGGGATGTTCACCACATGGCCAGCAGAGACCCTCAAGAGACCCCTACTCTAAATGTCAGTAATTTTGGGGAAGTGATTTAAACATGTCAAATACTTTGTGAGAATGTTTAGCCTGCGAGTTTGAGCAAAGTAATGAATAAAAGTAATTAAAGTAATGTCTTAATTCCATGGATACTGACATGTGGGTGTGCATGTTTCAGGGCAGTGATTCCTCACACACCCAGCACTGAAATAAAGTAATGCCTCTTTTCTCACACTGAGCTGGAAGTGTGGATCGGCCCTGCTTGTTAACTTTCATTTTGGTCATTTCTATTGAAGCATAAAGAATGGTTGAAATGAAATCTTTTCCAGCTGTTTCCCTTTGGTTTACCTGTTTGAGGGTTAAAATTGTGTGCTGCAGGTGTCCTGGGTGTGTGCAGAGCAGTGCAGCCCCAGAAACCCCTTGGCTTGCCCACAGGTTGTCATGCCTTGCTGTCAGGTGTGCCCAGCTGTGGCAGGAGAAGGAGCCCGCAGTGCAGTGGGCACCGTGCCCTGCCCAGCCGGGGCTCTCTGGCACAGAGCAGCAGCAGCGCCAGCGCCGTTCAACCCGCTCCTGCCTTGGCTTCGCCTGGCACACAGAAGCCTCTGGAAATCAGCACCGCCAGCGGCGTTCCCAGCTGGGAGCAGCTGCTGCTGGCGGGCAGATGCTGCCAGTTCGACTGCTGCCAAAGGGGAAGAGAGGCAGAGATGTACACGCACCGGAGCCCTGGGCATGTCCAATAAAGGTGCAAATATGTGGGGAGATTTGTTAGGAAGGATTTCAGCTGTGATGCCAACAGTGGCTTCTCTCCTGGTTCTGTGTGTTCTGGACAAGTAATGCAATGGTTGGGTCTGACAATTAAGAAGCAGATGTTATGTGGATGTTCAAATGAGTAGTGATTATATTGTAATATATCCTCCCATAGTCCTCTTTCCCGTCCCCTTGTAATAGCCTGGGTAGTCAGGGCATTTGGGGAGGGCTGGCTTGTGACCAGCAGGCAGGGTGTGACAACACCTGACCTCCAGTCAGGATGCAGGAAAGTAATCTCCACCAATGGACAGCAGAGAAAGAGTTGACTGACAAAACTTTTGGAGGGGCTGAGGGTATAAAAGGCAGAGCATCCTTTTTGTAGATGAGCACGTGGCTGCTAGTCACAGAGACTCCCAATGATGCGAGTCTTCCTTAGTCAGTCCTTTGCTAAGGTTTACTAAACCTTTAAAATTTTAAAAGTGAGAGTCATTTCTCGCATGTGCAATGCTGTGGGCCGTTGTCTTGGTCTGGTTTCCTTTGCTTGTGTCCCATCTGAGTGCTCAGTTGGGGTACAGGCTGTAGGTATTTGGGGCACTCCTGGAGTTCCTGTAGGATCCCCTGAACAACAGGGTTTGGCCCATGAGGGGAATTTTTGTTGCTGTTTGACAGATGAGAACTTCCCAGGCTCTTTTGTGTTTTCTGTAGGGAAGGTTGGTTATTGCTTTGCATAAACTCACAGACCAACACAGAGCTGTCCCTTTGTGATGTCAGGGCATGGTTGCCCCGTCGTCATAGTGGCATCAGAAGGTTGCCTTGGTGCACGGAAGGCCTGAGTGTCAGAGCAGCCCTAGGCCTTGCTCACATCAGGAGAACTTTCCTGGCTGGCGCCTTTGTCAGTGGGTAGCTGCCCATTGACAAGAGCCTTGTTTTTCCTAGTTTAGGAAAAACTCATACAACACTGTTACAATGTTTCATCATCTGGCTAAAGCAGCATTTGCTGCCTATGGCATTTCTTTTTCTGTGTATTACATTACACATTTTGCACGTAAGTAGAGGTTTCCATTCTACTTAGGTTAGGGTGTATCCTAACCTGGCTTTTGTATGTCTTCCTCCTCTTTCTTGGTGGCTGAGTTTCTGATTTTGAAAGAGAAAGAGCATTAGGATGCCAGTGGTTTGGTAAAGCTCCTGTCAAGAGGTCCAGCTAAAAGGGGGTGTCTGTAGCCACAGGGGCAGCATTTGCAGGGGAACCTGCAGGGCTTCTGTTCCCTGCACGGGAGAGTCTGTGGCAGCAGAGTCTGTCATTTCCTCAGGTTGCTGGGAGAAGCAAGACACCTTTGAAAATGTAGACTGGCAGAGCTTCTTGGAAGGCCTTCTAAAAACTCTTCAGTTTTTCCCAGAATTCAGAGAAAGCTTATTTTCTTTTTAAATTTTGTCATGAAAGGATTTGACTGTCTCAATTAATAACCTTTTACTGTGTGCCAAAATAGTTATTCCCTTTGAAAGAAAATGCAAACTCTAAAGCAGTGAGTGTCTGCTCCTGAACCCTAGAAGTGCTGCTGTGCTCTTCCACAATAGAACTGTCACAGCTGAGGGGAATTTTGGGAAGCTTTTCTGGGCAACTGTTTCCTGCAAGTTAATGAGAATTAGTGCATGTAACTGATTGGGGAAAAAAAGAGTACCTGAAGGAGAGGATTTCAGAAGCTGTTTTATGCGTTTGGTAGAACAGGAGCATTGAGTGTTGAAGAGCAATTTGCATTTTCTTGCTCATATTTGTATTCATTAACTAGCTAAACAGGCTGAAGTGTAGGCACAACCATGAATATTTTCCTGATCTCTTGCTGGCTGTGTGAATGAAATGTGTCTCCTGGAGGGATGTTGTGAAACGGGAAATCATCTCTGTTTGGGTTGACTTGTTCTGTGGGATTCAGCAGCCCAGGCAGTTTTCTCACACCATCTGGTTCATTTTCCCTTCCCACTACAGGTCACCTGAAGTGTGTATTCAGCAGCGCTGAAGATCCTGAGGTGAGTGAGAAAGGAACATTTCATGTTCCTGGTGTTTAAGAATTGTAGAGGAAGATGTGAGCTTGGCCAGTAGCAGTAGACTGAAGAGGGCCAGCTAGGAAGGCCGAAAGAAAAACCATATTCATGCCTGAAACAAAAGTAACAAAGGCAGCGATAGATATTTTTTAATTTCCTTCTCAGAGTTTGAAGAACTAAAAACCTAGTTTTGAAAAGAGAATGATGCTTGCAGACAGCAGATAGGGAAAATTTAATTAAGAGCAATTTTATGTACAGTTGAATTAGATCATTTTAATTTAAACAGAGCTACTTAGAATCCTATTCCTATCAAACTTTATGATATCCACTTGGAACATGAGGTGGTAGAACAGGAAGGCCATCTTGCAATGGTGCCTGCTGTATCTGAAGTGCAATGGGCACCTTTGTGGCTGGGGAGCTGCGTGGGCCCAAAGGACGCAGGGCCGGCGGCCGTGAGCAGCTGGAGATGAGGCAACGTGGGGCCAGGGGGCCCAGAAGGCCAAGGGCACGGTGGCTGTGCCAGCAGCAGTGGGGCAGCAGGAGCAGGGCAGGGAGTGTGGCCCTGTGCTGGGCAGCGCTGCGGCCACAGCTGGAGTGCTGTGTGCAGCTGTGGGCCCTGGGAAGCAGAAAGTCATGGAGGGGCTGCAGCGTGGGCACAGAGGGACAGGGGAGCTGGGCAAGGGGTGCAGCACAAGGCCAGGGAGGAGGTGCTGAGGCAGCTTTAGCTGGACAACGGGGGCTCATGAGGGACCTTCAGGCAGACTTCCATAGATCCCTGCCTTGGATCCATAGAGCCAATGCTCAGCACGAGGGCTGTTTCCCTGCCAAACATCCCTTCACTGCATCCAAGTGCTTTAGACACTGGAGTAGGTAACACTTTCATATTTTGTTTGTTTATTTGTTTGTTTGTTTGCTAGAAGGAGAAGCCTTGTTGTCCTGGTTTAGGGCGAATTTGGTAGAGAACCTCCAAAGGGACCCCTCCATAAAGCAAACCCACACGGCCCCTCCCCCCAACTGGTTTGGGAAAAATTCCTCGGAGAGAAGTGGAAAGAACCTGCTTATTTAACAGGCACAGCACCCCCCAGCACACAAAATGAACAATACCGGATGACACCGCTCTGAGAAAGATGACAAAATCAGAAAGTTTCTTTCAGGGGTGGTTGCTCTGTTCTCAGTCCCTCCGGCGCTGGGGCAGCTGCTGCAGCCAAACGGTGCAAACCCTCGGTGTTTCCAGGTCCCAGTCTGGAGCAGGTTCGAGATGGTCGAAGAAAAAGGAGAGGAGAAACAGTCCAGGAAGGAATTTGGACCGTTTAGCTAGAACTAGCTAATAAGCAGGAGCAAAAGCAAGCAAAAGCGAGAGCAGAGAGACAGCAAGCAAAGCAGAAAAGCCAAAGGCAAAAAGCAAAAACAGCCCTATGTACTGCCTGTCTCTGTGTCCCTGATAAGAGAAACCCAAACAAAACTTTCACTCTTCAGAGAAAGTCTTAAAGGCACAGAACAGATGAATGGGGATACAAGCATCATAACGTCACCCCAGGACATTCCACCTCTTATCCCCATATCATCAACATACTACAACACATCATGCATTATTCATACAAAATTTCCATCTGTTCCCCCAAAATTTACAATCAATACCCATCATGCCGTCATCACATCCCCACACTGGATGACTGAATCCAGGCCCTAGATTACAGAGCTGCAGGATTCCCCCCTTTCACTTTACTCACTTAAAGTTCCATCTATCACTTGCTCAGACCTTCGACACTTACACATTTCCTTTTATGTCATGTCTGTATGGTTTAATGTACAGACAATGGCAGTAACATCCAATGAACAGTGATTTTGCATATCATTCTTACCCCACAATCAGATCTCCCTGAGGCACATATCGTGTTGTTCCATCTCTTTGCATTATCCACCACGTGCAACCTGGTCCCTGAGTAAAGACAACCCCACAAATGGGTTTGTCTCTACTCGAGGCAGAATTGATCCACACAGTTTTCCCTAACAAACCTCTGATATATACCACTGGGACTTTGTCTCCTTCTATTACATTCGGGGACTCAGACTGGGCAGGACCTGCTTGGTTAGTGGAACCTCGGGTGTTAACTAACCAGGTGGCCTTTGCGAAATGCTGGTCCCAATTTTTGAAAGATCCCCCACCCAAAGCTTTCACCTGGGTTTTTAGTAGTCCATTGTACCTCTCCACTTTGCCTGCAGCTGGTGCATGGTAGGGGATATAGTACACCCACTCAATGCCATGTTCCCTAGCCCAGGTGTTGATAAGGCTGTTCTTGAAATGGTCCTGTTGTCAGACTCAATT
Source organism: Ammospiza nelsoni (assembly GCF_027579445.1). Taxonomy (NCBI): domain Eukaryota; kingdom Metazoa; phylum Chordata; class Aves; order Passeriformes; family Passerellidae; genus Ammospiza; species Ammospiza nelsoni. Next base: position 871,981 of record NC_080661.1, on the reverse strand, counting down.
CTCTCAGGGGTGCCATGTCTCCACAGAACTTGCTTTTCAAGGCCCAGGATGGTGTTCTGGGCTGTAGCATGAGACACAGAGTAGGTTTCCAACCATCCAGTGGTGGCTTCCACCATGGTCAGCACGTAGCACTTGCCCTGGCGTGTCTGGGGCAGTGTGATGGAGTCAATCTGCCAGGCCTCCCCATACTTGTACTTGGACCACCGCCCACCGTACCAGAGGGGGTTCACTTGCTTGTCCTGATTGATGGCAGCACACGTCTCACAGTCATGGATGACTTGAGAAATACTGTCCATGGTTAAATCCACCCCTCTGGCTCATGCCCACTTATAGGTGGCATCTCTGCCCTGATGGCCTGAGGCATCATGGGCCCATCAAGCTAGGAATAACTCTCCCTTATGTTCCTAATCTAGGTCTATTTTGGACACCCCTATCTTTGCAACTTGGTTACCTGCTCATTGTTTTGGTGCTCCTCATTGGCCCTACTCTTGGGTACATGGGCATCTACATGGCGGACTTTCACAGGTAGCCTCCCTAACCTGGTAGCAATGTCTTTCCACTCTTCAACAGCCTAAATTGGTTTTCCTCTACGTTGCCAGTTAGCCTTTTTCCACCTCTCCAGCCATCCCCACAGAGCATTGGCTACCATCCATGAATCAGTGTAGAGGTAGAGCTTTGGCCACTTTTCTCTCTCAGCAATGTCTAGGGCCAGCTGAACAGCTTTGAGTTCAGCAAGTTGGCTTGATCCACCTTCTCCTTCAGTGGCCTCTGCCATCTGTCGTGTGGGGCTCCATACGGCTGCTTTCCACTTCCGGTTCATCCCTACGATGAGACAGGAACCGTCAGTGAAAAGAGCGTAGAGTGTTTGCTCTGGTGGCAGTTGGTTATAGGGAGGAGCCTCTTCAGCCCGTGTCACTGGTTCTTGTTCCTCTTCATCTGTGACACCAAAATTCTCACCTTCGGGCCAATTTGTAATTACCTCCAAAATCCCAGGGCGATTCAGTTTACCTATACGGGCGCGCTGAGTGATGAGAACAATCCACTTGCTCCATGTAGCACTGGTGGCATGGTGAGTGGAAGGAACCTTGCCTTTGAACATCCACCCCAGCACCGGTAGTCAGGGTGCCAGGAGGAGTTGTGCTTCAGTGCCTATTACCTCCGAGGCAGCCTGGACTCCTTCATAGGCAGCCAGGATTTCCTTCTCTGTTGGAGTGTAGTTGGCTTCAGAGCCTCTGTAGCTTCAACTCCAAAATCCCCGTGGTTGACCCCATGTCTCCCCAGGCACCTTCTTCCAAAGGCTGCAGGACAAGCCAAGGTTCCCGGCTGCAGAGTAGAGCATGTTCTTTACCTCTGATCCTGTCCTGACCGGACCAAGGGCTATTGCATGAGCAATCTCCTGCTTGATCTGGAAAAAGGCTTGTTGCTGCTCAGGGCCCCAGTGGAAATTGTTCTTCTTAAGGGTGAGCAGGTAAAGAGGGCTCATGATTTGACTGTACTCAGGAATATGCATCCTCCAAAAACCTATTGCACCCAAGAAAGCTTGTGTCTCTTTCTTATTGGTGGGTGGAGACATTGCTGTGATCTTGTTGATGACATTGGTGGGAATCTGACGCTGTCCATCTTGCCACTTCACTCCTAGGAACTGAATCTCATGAGCTGGTCCCTTTACTTTGCTCTATTTAATGGTGAAACCAGTTTCCAGGAGGATCTGGATGATTTCCTTCCCTTTCTCAAACACTTCCGCAGCTGTGTTCCCCCACACAATGATGTCACCAATATACTGCAGATGTTCTGGAGCCTCTCCTCTTTCTAGTGCAGTCTGGATCAGTCCATGGCAGATGGTGGGGCTGTGCTTCCCCACCTGGGGCAGTCGGTTCCAGGTCTACTGCACTCCCCTCCATGTGAAAGCAAACTGAGGCCTGCATTCTGCTGCCAGAGGAATGGAGAAAAAGGCATTGACAATGTCTATAGTGGCATACCACTTTGCTGCCTTGGACTCCAGCTCGTACTGGAGCTCTAATATGTCTGGCACGGCAGCACTCAGTGGTGGAGTCGCTTCATTCAATGCATGGTAGTCCACTGTCAATCTCCATTCTCCTTCAGATTTTTGCACAGGCCAAATGAGGCTGTTGAAGGGTGATGGGTCTTGCTGACCACCCCTTGTCTCTCCAGCTCTCGGATCATCTTATGGATGGGGATCACAGCATCTCGAGTGGTTCTATACTGTCGTCGATGCACTGTTGAGGTGGCAATTGGTACTCGTTGCTCTTCTCCTGTCAGGCATTCTACTGCAGATAACCTCAGATAACCCAGGCAAGGTGTTCAATTGCTGGATGCCCTCTGTCTCTAGAGCAGCTATTCCAAATGCCCATCTGAGTCCTTTTGGGTCTTTGAAATACCCACTTCGAAGGTAGTCTATGCCAAATAAACATGGGGCCTCTGGGCCAGTCACAATAGAATGCTTCTTCAACTCATTTCCCGTTAGGCTCACATCAGCTTCCACCAAAGTGAAATCCTGGGATCCCCCTGTCACACCAGCAATAGAAACAGACTCTGTCCCCACATGTCTTGATGGGATTAATGTACATTGCGCACCAGTATCGACCAAAGCTTTGTACTCCTGTGGCTCTGATGTGCCTGGCCATCGAATCCACACAGACCAGAAAACACGGTTTTCCCCAGCCTCTACCTGGCTAGAGGCAGGGCCCCTCTAAGCCTGGTTATCCTTCTTTCCCTGGGCATATATTTTGGATGTTCCTTCAAGGGGATCAGACATGTCATCATCATCATACCTGGCCATTCGGTTACGGGCAACTGGAGCTGCTTTCCTCCTGGTGGCTTCCCTCAGTTCACGCACCCATCGTGCCAGAACAGCAGTAGGTTTCCTATCCCACCTTCTCATGTTTTCCCCACAATCACGCAGGTAGAACCACAGCTCAGCTCGTGGGGTGTACCTTCTCTCACCATCTGGGAAATGTCTGCCTTGAATACCAGAACCTCCGATCTGTACTGCTGAAATTTGGAGGTCTTCTTTAATCTCCTCTCTAAGCTTCTTATGATTCTCCTCTAGCTTATCCTCTAAGTTCTGCAGACATGTTTCTACCGCTGCGATTCTGGCATGTGTCGGGCCATGTACAGCATCTGCATATGCTCGGAGCTTCCTTGCCATGTCAAGCACAGTCTCATCCCTCTCATGCCTCTTCATGATGGCTAAGGCAGAAGCATATTCATATATCATATAATCCCGGGCCATTTTCTTACAGTCACTAAATTTCCCAAATTTTCTTTTTTTTCTCCCCCAATTGCAATTCCTTTGATGGTGTCTCCATTCCAGCGTGTTTGTAGCTCCTTCTTTTCTGTTTTGGCCTTCAGTGGGGATCAATTTTGGCAAGCTTTGCTGCATGTGCCTGCACTTGCTGGTGTATGGCCTGCCTGCATTTTGATGACTTTGACTTTGGCAAAGATTTTTTCTTGTTTTTTTTTTTTTTTTGTTTTAAGTATTCATTCCATGTCCCTCATATCTTCCCCTCCGAGTTTTGTCTTCGTACTTGACCTTTTCCCCTGCTTTTGCAACATCTGAGAGCTTAGTTTTGGCATGGTTTGGTCCTTTGCAGTGCGGCTGATTTCCTCAAACCCTATTTTTTGAAGACACTAAAATTCCTGATTTTCTGCTTTTTTCAATTGCATTTCATTGGAACCTATCTCCTTTCCAGAGTGTTTGTAAGCCTTTCTTTTGGGATTGGCAAGATTCCTTTTCCCTTCCCGAAAGGCAATTTTATTTCCTTTCGGGTAGGGAAAAGGAATCTTGCAATTTCAATGGGGACCAATAGAGGAATCTTTGCTGCATGTCCCTGCCCTTGATGGCATGCCATGCCTTTTGATGGCTTTGACTTTGGGAAGGATTTTTTTCTTTTTTTGGTTGTTTTCTGAAGTGTCCGTGCCTTGTCCCTCATATCTTGCCCCCTAAGTTGTGTCTTCGTCCTTGACTTTTTCCCCTGCTTTTGCAACATCTGTGAGCTTAGTTTTGGCATGTTTTGGTCCTTTGCAATGCAGCTGATTTCCTCACAGCCTATTTTTTGAAGACACTAAAATTTCCGATTTTCTGCTTTTTTCAATTGCATTTCATTTGAACCTGTCTCCTGGGACAAAAGGGTTTTAAAGTTTTTTTCATTCACAATCCTTAGAGGTTTTCTGTTTTTTAGCATAAAGTATATCTCTGGTCTCTGGGATAGTTTAAAAGCTGTTCTTTCTCTTCCCAAACTATATTATCTTGGAATTGGCATCATGCTGCCATGGCCACGGTTTCTGTGTGCCTGGGTGCTGTGTGTTTGAGGGGCTGGGAGCTGAGGGGGCTGCAGGAGCTGTGGTGCTGATGATGCTCCCTTGTGCTTTACCCTTCTGTCTTGTGCCTTACTCCTCATTATCCGTAGTGAACATGCTCTCCGTGCCTTGGTTAGGATGTGCTTGATTAAAATAACCTGTCAGAGATGAGATGGAGACTAATTAAAGCTCATTGCCTGGTGTGGGTACAGGGGCTTTTGCTTATATGCCCCAAACAAATTTCTGGCACCTGCTTTTGGAGCTCCTTGCCTGGTTCTCCAATAAAACTTGTTTGCTTTGGGGAGGACAATTGCCAACAGATCTAAATTCATGTAGGAAATTGCTTTGCAGTAGGAACTGTTCTATCAACAGAGAAAATATTTCCTCTGTGCATCTCTGCGCTCGACCAGGGCCAGAGGCTGTGCACAGGGGAAGCAGATCTATTTATATTGGAGTGATGAGGAGTGCTTGGAGAGAATGTTTTACTCTTCTTGTCTTTTCTGGCTGAGCATCCCTTGGTTAAAAATATTACAGCGGCATAAAGCCCTGGAAATCAAGCACTGGTTTGAAGATGCTGCTACAAAGGGCACGAGCTGCTTGGACCTACTTTTGTGCCAACAGCTCCATCATCAGCACAGGGCAGCATGGACAAAGATTTTATTCCTGGCAAATCCATGCCATGGAGATGGACTTTGCCTCTTGAAGCCCATGTTCACACTGTGCAGCTTGGGTCAGCTGTGCAAACAAAGAAAAGGCAGCGTTTTAGGGAGGGGAAATCCCTGCCAATGCTAAATCAGTGCTGCTTTATTGCCTCCCTAAAGCTGATGTGCTGCTGGCTCCAGACAAAGGCCATCCACCATTTTGGAGTTATGGAGAACCTGTTTTGTTGGGCTCCTGCTGCTGTCAAGGAGTCAAGTTCATCCCAAGGACACAGATATACAATCAATAACCTGTTTACCAAAACAAAATGTTCTCGGCTGGCTGTCTTGCAGTCACTGGTTATTAAGGTGATTTATTTGTATGAAGTGTTCAGGCTTTTAAAAGCATTGCAGGTTAATAATAGAATCAGGGAGTAGTTTGGGTTGGAAGGGACCTTTAAAGGTCATCTAGTCCAACCCCCCTGCAATGAGCAAGGACATCATCAACCAGATCAGATTGCTCAGAACTCAACCATCCCACCTGACCTTGAATGCTCCCAGGGATGGGGCATCTACCACCTCTCTGGGTAACCTGTGGTAGGGTCTCACCATCCTCATTGTAAAGAAACTTCTTTCTTATATCTAATTTAAATCCACCCTACTTCTGTTTAAAGCCATTCCCCCTTGTCCTGCCACAACAGGACCTCCTGTCCTGAGAAATGTCCAGAACTGATTACATCAAATGGGCTGAAATTGCTTCTGGCAAGGTCAGTGTGCCTGGTCAGGCTATTTGTAGGATAACACTCACCCACAAAGCTGGGATGTCCTTCTGCTTCCCCCCAAAACCTTCCAGGCCTTATTGAGCCAGGCTGGCTTAGGCAGGTGATGGTGCTCACCTTGTCGGACACCTCAGGGAACCAGGCAAGAGCTACAGGGCAAATGTCCCCATTGGTAAAGGGGTGAATTGTGGCAAAGAAAGTGCTTTTGAACAGTGATAATTTTCCTGGATCCAGGGGCTGGTGACACATCCTGCCCGCCTGAAAGCTGCAGTGAAGGCAAAGGGGTTCAGGAAGTGATTTAAGGAAAATGGGAGTCCATAAACGGCCTGTTTTTGTCAGGGAAAGCACATATCAATAACTGCCCCGTCTGGCTCTGCAGGGGAGCAATCCACACAAACCGTGCAGCAATTTCCTCAGACCAGCTGTGATGGGGAATAAAAGCTGCAGCCCTGGGAGCTGGTGGGTGGCTGGCTGGAGCTGTTTGCTCCCTGCCAGCCAGGAAAGAGGTTGGGAGGCTCCTGCAATGGGTTACCCCCATTCCCAGCACTTCTTGGAGACCCTGGCACTTTTACCACACCTTCCCCAGCCCCACCAGTCGTGGAGGGCAAGTGGCATTGCAAGAGGCTGCCTGGCTGCCAGCAGGAGCTGTGCTGGCAGATGTGTTAATGAAGGGAGCTCGGGTAGAGTACTGGTGACAGTGGGAGCAAGGACACGGTGCCAGTCTTGCTGCAATCAATACATAACTGTGAGAATCTGAGTGCAGAGGGAATGCTGCTTTGAACACCCTCATTTCCTCTCCCACTCCCCCCTGGTCTGGGTTCGAGCAGCCTTGCTCCAGAGTGAAATTAAAATCTGCTTCCATTCCAGGATGCTTTTACTCTCCAGCATTTATTCCTGCTTTTCTCCAGGGCTGGAAGTGAGGGTGTACTTTGGTTGGTTTGCTGCCCTGAACCAGCTCAGTCTGCTGAAAGCAGAGCCCTTTGGAAGATGGAGGTTTCTGGAAATGGACTCTCCCCTTTTCCAGTGCTGCTCGTCACCTTTGTGGGGTGTGAGGGGCTCAGGGCAGTGGCTGGGGCTTCCCTTGTGTCAGTGCTGCCACGAGGAGTGGGCAAAAACTGTCCCATGGCTCTGACTGTGCCAGAGGTGCGCTGCCTCATCCTCCTGAACTCTGGAAGCAGGAGAAGCTAATCTGCTGTATCAATCTATGGGTTGATTAGTCCTCTGGACTTGGAGCTTTTGTGCTTCCCTATCTCAGAGTTCTTCCATCTGCCCACGTGAGTGACAGCTTTTGTGTAATTTGCCTGTGGGACCTGTGAGGAAAAAGCCTTGGATGTGATGGGACCTGGTGCTGCAGTACTCTGGGGTACAGCTGATTGCTTCCTTTTGGAGTTCTCTTGGCCATGGATTTATTAACAGGGCTCTGTTTCCTGCTGGTTGCCTTTATCAGATGTGCACAGAGTGTGTGCAAGGGGGTTCCTCAGCACAGCTGAAGATTAGGACATAAGGAGGGATCCTAGTTTGAAAGGATGAGAACAAAATCAAAATAAAAGGATATTTTTTGCCCAAAGTTAGCGTGAGTCAGCATGTAGGAATCAGCTCTTCCCTGGATCCCTGTTCTTCCTGTGCTGCTGGCAGATGAGGGTGTCCTGCAGGGCTGTGATCCATCAGCATTCCTGGCAGGAATATACATTATTTAGTTGCCATTAAGCTGGTTGTAACACAGCTGCTAAGAGCCCTTGGTATCTGCCATGTCCAAGTGAGAGGAGATGTCACTTTGACTTTTTTAATGCCATCTGAACTTTCACTTGTGAAAAGTCACCCTTTCTGTCATTGCTTGACCTGCTTGGAAAAGCTGTGAGTCTTTACAAACATCAGCACTGCAACAGGGCTATAATGCATCCTTGGAAAAACAGCCAGGAGCCCTTCAGGGATCTCACCGGGGAGCAGGCTCTGTGCAATATATTCCAATATCTCTAAGCAACAGCTTAATGTGTTGCCTTGTCTGCTTAAGTAGCAGAGCTCCTCTGGCCTAAAAGCCTCGTCACCAGAGGGTTATGGAGTGCAAATTGCTGCTGAATGAATTTGCTGCTTTGTTCACTCTGGTTTCCCCTCCCTTTTGTGTGTGTTATGACAGTGAAATGACTCATCTTCACCTTAATATCATGTTTTGGAGAAATGGTCTAATATTTTGTACAATGCTCAATGTAAAAAACCCCAAACCAACAAAACAGATGAAATCTGTTTCCTGGAACTATGTTTTCCAGTGCAATTACACAGAACCAGCTTCTTTCTCCACACTCTTTTGGGCAACAGACATTGTGGAGTACAAAGTTAATATCATCAACTATTGTAAGGAAAAGAGGGAAAAGCAGAAGGAAAAGAAGCAAAAGCAGGTTTGAGCTTAGTGAAACTTGATTCTGGCTTTGGGCTGCAATAATTTATTACAGCTCTCTTTTACAATTAATGCCAGCCTGACCTACTTAAATAGAACATCATCATTCTTGTGGCCATGTGTGTGGTCATGAAAATTCAGTGCTAAGAGCGTGAGCTGTGTTGGTTATGTCAGGGGAGAAAAATGTAAGTTGGGTAACTCAGGTGAATTGAGCAGGAAATGGTGTGCTATAAAACTCATAAAAATAATTTAAAATGCAAAAGATAAAAGGAAAAGGGAAGGGATTACTGCAAGATGGGATTTATGGCTGGTGCTCTCTGCTTATCTGCACCCCATGGTCATGGCCATAGTGGGCATGTTAGGGACTGCATTTAGTGTGGGTCCCAGAAATAGCCAAAAGAGCAGTGACAGTTAGGAACACCTGGCTCTCCTCTCTTTAAAATCTAATTTCAGCCCCAAATTTAATTCCCTGGGGATTTAAGCTGTGAGGTCTTTGTGTGCTGGGTAAATAAAGCCCCCATCAGAAATCATATTAATGCAAATTATAGATGACCACACCAAAAAGAAGTTTTGGATGCTTGTGGAGGAGAAGCAGAAAAAGCAAAGAAATAAAGATACTTCTGGGTTTTCCACAGGGAATAATTTCTGAAGTGCAGAACTCCCCAGGCCATGCAGGGCCTCCTGCCAAGGGGAATGATTTCAGACAAGTGCTGACTGTGTGGGAGAGGGTGTTTTGTGTTGGAGGGCTGAGTTATCACGGAAGTTTTTCACTTCTAATACTTGGTAATATCAGTGTCATTTTGTCAGTAAGGAGCACACTCGGTGTCTGAGACATCTCTATCTCCACCTGCTTCACAACTCCACTTGAAGGCAGATGTAAATTATTTCCTTGTAAATGATGTGTTTTCAACAAATTCTGCAAACCCTTACTGAGGCTCTGTCGCAGTCGAGGCGGTCACGACATAAAGCAGAGACCACAAGCACACTCAGTCTTAGTCTCAGTTGTCAACCCTTAGCACTGTTAGCAACTGTTAGCAACCGTTGACAACACTTTATTAGTGAAAATGGCCGATACACTTTCCAGTTTTTTCCCCTCCAGTTGCAGAAGGCTCCCATCTTTCCTCTCTCGATCTCCTTGGTTCAGCTTCTTCCTCTTACTTCTCACTCCTTTAGCCAACAGGCCTGCTGCTAGCCCCTCCCACAATTCCCCCTTTTTTGTTTTTGAACTGTAAATACAGCTGCTATGGATTTTTGCAGGGCCCTTTGCAAAAATCCAAGCAGAGAGGGGAAACATAAAATCTCAATCACAACCATCAACAAAATTCCCATTCTTAATGCAATCGTTCCTTTTCTTCATCCATCTTTAAGTACTCCTGCATTGCTTAGCATAGTGCCCAGATTTAGCACAATGATTGCATACATCGCTGCTTGCACTTGGCCTAAATGTTGTTTTCCGGACAGTACACTGTGACTTTACATGCCCCTGTTGTCCACAATTATAACACTTTGCTGAAGGTCTTAGCACTGCAGCAAGAGCTGCCATTTTATGCTCAACTGAACCAACTTTCGAGCAAGCAGTAACCATTTCAGACAAGGTGGGTTCCCCAGGCAAAGTGTCAATAATCTTTCTGCAATCTGGGTTTGCATTTTCTTTAGCCAACTGTATGCACAATTTGTCTCGCAAAGTTTCATCATCTAGCTGTTTCTCAATAGCAGCAGCAAGTTTTTCAGCAAACTGCAAAAATGGTTCTCTCATCTCTTGTTGTATAGTGATATATTTCTGTTTTGGAGCTGCCATTTCCATTGTTTTAGTTAAAGCACCCATGCCAATTTGCTGAGCTTGTGCCAAAATCGAAGGATCCCACCTTGCCTGTAAATCTGGATTAGCAAAAGGCCCAGTGCCCAGTAGGGCATCAACACCCACAGCATGACGAGGGTCGTGTTGAGGCAACTGCATATTTGTTAAAGCGGTGCGTTCAGCCACTCGCCTCCAAGTTTCTTGAAATACACCATATTGTACTAGTTGGAATAGAATTGTAGCAAGATGAGTGATGTCATAAGGTGCAAGCAAATCTGCATTAATTACATGTATTAACTGCATTACCTCTAAGGAATTAATACCATACTGAGCTACTTTCGATTGGAGGTCTTGCACAACCCTCCAGGCAAAGACGTGATGACTGTCGTTCTGTCCTGTTCCAGGAACTGCTTTGAAAACTGGAAAAGCCATAGGGTTATCACAAGCAACATTTGCATTGGCACTGCTCTCCTGAGGTACTCTTGGAGCACCTAACCTTTCTATTATGTCCCAATTATTTTCTTCAACTGCTTTCCTCCTAACAAATTCCCAGAACTCCTGAGGGTGTCGAGGAAGCACAGTGACTTGACATGGAGGCAAAGTCCATGGGGCAGTAAGGCTAGAACTCTTAGGAGATGAAGGGACCAGAGCTCCTTGTCCCAAGTCAGGTGTTACTGCGGGCGACTCATCAGTTGATTCGCTGTTGCTGTCACTGTCAGGTAAAGGAGGATACAGCCTTGCAGGTTGTTCAAGCCGCTCAGAGGGAAGCGGGGGGGCGGATGGCTGGGTTTCTCTCTCTGCTAGAGACATTTCAGCTAACTGGCGTAGCGGTGTAGTATATACAGGCACCATCGCGAGCTGCTGCACAGGTGTGAGATAAGGAGGCTTAGGGGCCTGGTAAGAAGAGGCTAGGGCAGGTTGTCCAGAAGTTTTGGCAGCTTTCCCAGAAGCCTTGGCAACCAGCCCAGAAGCTCTGGTAGCCTTCCCGGAAGCTTTGGCAGCCTTCCCATCAGAGCCCCCTTCTACCTCAGAGGCCCTCCCGTCAGGTTCTGTTATCAGGCCCGACTCTTCATCCACATCTTGCTCCGTTTCTCTCTCTATTTTCCATTCCTTTAAAGCCTCAAAGAGCGAGTTCCAAGTAACTGCTAGATCAACAACTGTTTTATCTCCCGCTTGAATGACTTGCCAAAGTCTGTCCCCGACCTTTTTCCATGCCTTAACGCTAAATGCTGTGTCGGGATCAGTGCCAAAATTCTGTGATTTAGCCCACAGCATTATATTACGAAGTGCATAGTCTGACGTATTAATTCCCTTATTTCTAACAAAACTTTCCATGTAGACAGAACATTTTCTTCCTCTGTAGATAAATTTTGTCCCATTATTACTAGTTGGTGGCTCACCTACTTCCAGGTGTCTTGATTTGAGAGAATCAGGTCCGGACCTCCCTGTGGCTTCCACTTGCCGCTCTCAGCTGCACCAACGCCGCCTCCCCCACTACGTCCCAGTGGGTCACGTATGCCAATTGCTAGGACCCTGTATGGGCCCCCACTGACTATTTTCTTATCACGTCGGCGGTCACCAAAATGTCGCAGTCGAGGCGGTCACGACATAAAGCAGAGACCACAAGCACACTCAGTCTTAGTCTCAGTTGTCAACCGTTAGCACTGTTAGCAACCGTTGGCAACAGTTGGCAACACTTTATTAGTGAAAATGGCCGATACACTTTCCAGTTTTTTCCCCTCCAGTTGCAGAAGGCTCCCATCTTTCCTCTCTCGATCTCCTTGGTTCAGCTTCTTCCTCTTACTTCTCGCTCCTTTAGCCAACAGGCCCGCTGCTAGCCCCTTCCACAAGGCTCCTTGCCATGAAGTTGATTTTCTATTTATTTTTTCCTATTTTTTTTTTTAATAAGAAGAATTGCTTTCTTGCAGATGTTAGGTAAATTTTTCCCTTCCTGGGATGTCAGGAGGTGCACATCCTGTACAGAAACACTCCCCAACTGCATCAATAACCTTTTTGTACTGCTCAGTGAGTCCTAGAAAACTGCAGAGCGGTTTTGTGTCTCTGCAGGTTACTTGGCAATCAATTCTCCATCTCTGATAAATCCTAATTTAAAGGGAGGATGTGACAAACTCCCTCCTCTGCAATCAGGAGTTGGCAGTGCCCATTCTTCTGCAAATTTATGGGTTCAGCAGAATAATATCATAGGAACAGAGGTGTTATGCAGCATTCTTGCTTGGTTTGCTCCTCATTTCATGGGGCAGACAGCAGCATTCTACAGCTCTAAATAGGGCAGGGAAATTTCTGGACTGGGAAGAAAAGCATCCTTGAGAGAGGCAGAATATGATGCTGTTACCCATGGCTGGTGTTCCCCCTCTGTTATCAAATTTCCCTCCCTTGCTGCCCTGGGGCACCTGAGAATGGGTGGTGTAGTGATGTTGTCCATATTGAAATCAGTCAAAGAGTTTGTGGACTTCTTTCCAGCATGAAAACAAACCCTGTTCTGCTGGTTGTATGAGGGAAAAATTATTTCAGGCAGAGAGAGGCAAGAAAAAGGTGAGAGACCAGTGAATTTTTTTCCATGTGGCTGCAGGGAGGGAGAACAATTGTGGTGTGGAGATGCATTGTTAATGTAAAAGCCACAAAAGCAACCCAAACAGGGAGTGAGCATCACTGGAACTGCACCTCTGTCAGTAAGGGATGGATCCCTCCTGCTCTGTCTCCTGCCTGGGGCACCTGTGTGAGGCTGGTTGTCCCTGTCATTTACCTTTTGATTGCACAACCGTTTCTTAGAAAACAGTTGGCTCTTCAGACTCTCCTGGGCATTCAAGTGAGTCCAGGAGATGTGGGGGTGAGCTGATAAGTGGGTTTGGATGATCTTGGCTGTTAGGTGTTGCTATGTTTCCTGATGCTGGTCTCCAAAGCAATCCCTGGCACGCTGCTTTTGTGGAAGGCAGAACAGCTCAAGAGAAAAATGCACTTGAAATTACCTGTTCTGGGGAAATGCAATGAATTTTCTGCTAGGAACTGCATGTAAGCAAAGATGGAGCCTGAATTAGGGATCTTTCCTTGTGGGGGTCCCTTACACTGACACAAAGCTCTCTGTGCCTCTCAAGAGGGTTGTCACCATACAGAAACATGTCACTTCAGGGCAGGGAGGGGGATTTGACATCACAAAACATCGAGGGAAAAGCATCGAGGCAAATTCTCCTTTTCTGGTCAGGAAAACCAGAGTGTGTGCCTGCTGTGTTCCACGAGTAGGAAATCAATTGCTGAGGGATTTCTGCGGGGAGATTTGTGCTTTATGAAATTCCTGCCAGGGGCAGAGGACTGGGGAGCTGGAAACGATAGCGCTGTCTTCCTCCCCTCTGCTGCTTTAATTGTTTGTAGTGATTTAATAAGCAGCACTATTCTTCCCTGCAGCAAACACAGACAGGTGGCATTTTATTACCTTTATTAGGGCCCCTGTTTGGAATTTCTTTGCTGTATTTCCTTCTTTGCGGGCTTGGCCCAAAACTTGGAGAGATCAGTGTAAGAACTGGACTTTGTGCTGTCAACATTCTGAGTGTTGAGCCAGCACCAAATCCATGCAATTTTATGGGAAGGAAATAATAAGGACAAATGACATGATTTAAACAAGGAAATGCTCTTGGCTTTGGCATTTTATGTGCACACCAGGAGAGAAAGAGCAAAGCAGGTACAAACTCCCAGTACTTGCAGAAGAATAAATGGAAATAACTTCCCGTTTAGGCTGGGAATCAGGAGAAAATTTATACTCATCAGAAGGGTGTTGAAGAGGAGCAGCTGCCTAGTGACAGCAGACAGGTGGAGAAGTGAAACCCCAAATTAAAGGCTTTTAATGTGGAGTTTTTTGGATGTTGGGGTCTTTACAAGCAGATCATGTGAGTCCCATGGGCAGTGCAGGTGGATTCCCAGGGGAGCATCCCTGTCCCATGCCTGGGATCTGCTGTCCTGGTCCCACAGAGTGATTTGGGTTGTACCTGATGGCTCAGCGGAGCTTGGGGAAATGCCTCAATGTTGGTTGGATTTGAATAGCATTTGGGTCAAATTGAGTTTCTCCTCTGAGGGATGGAGTCTTGACCTCTCACAGGTTTCGCTTGAGTATTTCTTTAATCTGTCCCCCACCCCAAAACCCCCAGCAGATCCCCTGCTCCTGCCACTCTGTCTCCCACAGCTGTGATCCTCAGAGCTTTTCCCTTACACTAAAAGAACTGGAAATTGGCTGGGTTTTGTTGCCTCTTGGCAACAAAATTGTCTCCTATTGTGCAGCTCAGGGGGAAAGAAACCTCTTCCTCCCTTCAGTCTGCTGCCACAAAGTGTTTTGTTCCTCTTTGTGAAGAACCAGGAAGAAACATTTCTTTTTAAGATGAGGGAGCCCAATTCAATTCCCTTATCATTCTGAGCAAAATAACCCAGTTATTTATGTTGAAAGTCACTCCAAAATTTTGAAGAGATCTTTTTAGAAAATATTTCTCTTGGTGACTGATTATGAGTGGGTATGGGAAGAAACTCTTTGCATTGAACCACTCAAAGCAGTAATTTCTTCCCAAAGAGTAGATGTAATTACATTTTTTGGGTGAAAAGAAATAAGTAGTAGTGGACCAAAGGAGCTTCAAGCTGATCTCTATTTGCTGCCAATGACTGAATTAAATGCACAGGGTTCCTATCCGCTCTGCCAGACAAAACGTTGTATTTGGGTTATTGGGGGTTTTGTCAGAAATCTTTGTAGCATGAATAGTTCATGGACTTATCTCTGCTGGCTTCAGCCATTCCTGCTGTCCATCATATCTTGCTATTATAAGGCAGCTCTTTTCATTATGCTGTCTTTTAACTCAGATATCTGAGCCTTTTTCTACTTCTAGTCTCACTTTTCAGTAGGACAAACATTTTCTTATCTGTGAGTGTATTCAGTGGTGGCCACACAAGTGAAGGCAAGGAGCTGGCAAGTGATAATTTATGAAACTTTCTATAATGGGAAAAAACTCAGCATTCAATTTCCATCTCCTTAGAAATCTCTATTTCTTTTCTTGTCTCTTGTGCTCGTTGTGGCTGAGTTTAGTGCTTGGAAATGCAATTAGATGGATTCCAATCCTTTTGAGAGAGAATAATCTTGTATACAAAGCCAAATAAATTTAACTTTTCAATATTAGAGCAGTTTGACATTGTCATGGTTTGGGCCTGGCAGAGCCAGAGCCCCCATGAGTATACCTTCTCCCTGGTGTCTGCTGTGAGATGTGACCAGGAATAAGCAAAGCAGGCTCCAGCTTAAACATAAAGAAAACTTTATTAGCTAAACTACAAGAAAAGAAAGAAGGGAAAAAACTATAAGAGAAAAAAATTGAAAACCTTACAAAAAACACTTTCCTCCTCCCCACCACCAAAATTTCCCAATCCGATACATTCCCCCCAAATTCACCAACTGCCCAGTCTGGCACCACCCTTTTGGATATTCAAACTTCAGTCCATGAAGAGGAGAGGAGTCTTTCTTGCACCATAGGCTTCCCCTGGAAACACGCTGAAACTCATGTGCTTCCCTGTCACTCAGCACCGCCCGGAAAGTCCTTTTGCCGCTTGTGACATCTTCCTTCCATGCCCAGTGCTCTCACCACTGGCATGGACCAGAGCTGCTTTTAGGCTTGTCTTTTAAGGATGCCTTGTCTCACTCCAAAAAGGCACAGCCTCTGCTTTGGGACATCTGTCCCCCCCATTTTTATCCAACCCCCTGGGGCCGAGGGGTCCCCACACTGAACCCTCCTGGTTCTGAGGCATGGCCTCCCCCTAAATGCAGTCTCTGTGTCACAGGAATAAAACTGGTTCAGTCTATGGCTACACAAGAGAAGTCCAGCCAAAAGGCCACTCCAATCATCTCTCTCTCCACTCAGCAAGCCTTCTCCACGTCCTTTGGGCCAGGTCCTTGTCTCATCTCATCTCTTATCTCCCATCTTATTCAGCTCCGAGGAGGATCAGCCTTTTTGCAAGCTCCCAATCATGAAAGAAAGGGGTTAAAAATTTCAGTCTGTCTGTCCCAGAACTCCGGCACTCCCACACTTGCTGCTGCTCCGGCCGGGCACCTCCTCCCTCGCTGCATTCCCCCACTTTCTCCTCCTGGGCCGGCTGCTATCACATTCGTCTTCGCCGGCTCTCCTCTCTCTCTCTCCTGGGGGAGAATGGCTCCCCGATGTCTCTTGGGGCTCCTCCACCCCTCCATCCTCCAGGGCCTCCTCACCTCCCATCTCTGTCCAGGCCCAGGCCTACCACATGGCTGCCCCTCTCCCACCCAGCAGCGGAGGCTGGACGGGGGGAAGGGAGATCCGACCTCCGTCCCTCGAAGTCCCAAGAGAGCCTCCCAGGGCTGAAGCTCTGCTTTTAACCGCTGTGTGTTCTCAGAGGTGTGTCCAAAACCCACTGGCTACACCAGGTGCCAATATCAAAATCCAAGCACCCATTGGTTTGACCACAGCATCCCAGAATTCCCACTTCTTCCTGGTCAAACCACCACAGACATCCAGGTTGGGGACCTGGCAGTGGTTAGTGCCGGGCCAGCCTCAGAACACAGAGTTTGATTTAGGTGAAATTTCATTCATTGGAGACAAAGTAAAATTGCCTCTTATTTGCTCAGCACTAAAAATCCATCTGAAGCTGATTGCCAAGACTTGCTGCTGAATGATGGGATTAACTCCTGCAATGGCCCCATGAAATGAGAGACGGGGAGAGGAATATTAAAAAAAGGCATTTCCAACCATATGCAGGCCCTCATGTCCTGCTGTTTTGATGGTTTTAGAGGCACTAACCTGGGCAGTGAAATGCACCTCAGGCAGCAATTGCTTCTCTGGTGCCTGATTTTGATGGTTTTAGTGGCACTAACCTGGGCAGTGAAATGCACCTCAGGCAGCAATTGCTTCTCTGGTGTCTGCAAGTGCCTTTATCTCCCTTCATGCTCCTCAGAACTGAAGTCCTGCACAGACCGAGTGAATCTGAGGCTTTGGGAAGGCCCAGTGGGGACAGATTTTGGTGAGACTTGAGTCAGGAGATGGAAGCAGCAGCTGAAGATGCTGTAATCTTCATCCTTGGGCTCTCCTGCAGGCTGATGCAGTGTGAAGGAGGCAGGGATTCCACAAAGCAGCTTCTGTAGCTCCTGGGGGAAAAAAAAACAAATGGAAAGTTCTTTAATTTGTTAGAGTTTCAGGCTGTGCTGCACCTCAGGGCCAGGCTCTGCCCCTCTCTGCTCCAGCTGGTGCTTCCCTCTGTGGTTTTTATTTGCAAACCACGTCTCTGACCAGCTTCCACTTTGCTTTAAAAATTCAGCACCACGTTTGTGGCTGAACGGGTTCCAGAGCTGGGGAGAAGGGTTTGAGATGCAATTTGCATCACAGAGTTGTTACAGCAGGGAAATTGTCCCATCCCTCCTGTGCCTGGAGCTGCTAATCTTGTTCTGAACATTGAAAAACTCTTCAGCTTCTCTCATTATACCTAAATTTGATTACTGCTTTGATTTCACACCTCTTTCACACAGGCTTTTCCTCTCTCCTTGGCTGGAATTCTCTGAAAAGATTAATTTTATCAAGCCTTGGGACAGTTCCCGTCATCTATCTCTGCTCCTAATGCTGCTTTTAATTATCTTGGGAACCTGAGCAAGAGGGAAACTGGGAGGAGTTTAGTGAGAAGAAAAGGAAGGCACAGAGGCCAAAGTGTAAATGCAGATTCTGGGTCACCAGAGTCTGGAGTGTTGAGGGGGTCTGGGCCGTGCAAACTGATGTTTTTCTCTGTGAATGGCTGATTCCTTCTGTATCTCCTCCTGAAATTCCTGTGCACCAGGGCTGGTGCTGGAACTGCAGCCACACAAACTCCCCATGGAGCTGTGTGGGACACAGTGGAAATCATTTATTTGCTGCTTTTGATGAAAAGTTGTGACATGAACCTCAGTGTCAGGGAGGTGACACGTTAATGCTGCTGCTGTCAGACAGTGCCCACACACTGTGTCTGGAGACAGCTCAGGAGAAGATGAAGAAAAACCAGGATTAAATCCCATGTGCCACTGAACTCTATCAGAGATAAACTGCTTGGAGCGAAATCTGTGAAGTGACTGGGGGGAGCTGGATGAAAGGGACAGCTCTGAGAAGTGTGTGGTACGTCAGTGATGTCCTAACACTCATCTTTGCACAGAGATGAAAAAGTATCAGTTTGCATGGCCTGAATGTCTGGGTGTGGAAACTGTGTGTTGCACAAGCTGTGCTGAGCTCATCTGGCTCTGAAATATCATCTCTGCACCTTAGCCAGGAACAGCAGCAGAGTTCTGAACAGATTAATAAAAATCAGTCATAACCCAGAAGCAAACCTTGGCAATACACATCTGTGGCAGGTGAGGAGACCAAAAGCTTTCATTATTGTTCAATAAAAAAATCCTCTCTCTTGGCATTAAAATGCTTTAGTTTCAGCTCTGCCCCAGACTTTCAATGTCAAGTGTTTCTCTGGGTGTTGGGGATAGGTTCTCCCCCATAGCTCTCTTGGTTGGTGCTAATTAAAGATGTTCTTAATTAGCAGTTGGTGCTAATTAAAGATGTTCTGTCAGGTTCAGATGTTTTGGTGCCTGACCAGGGAGTGCAGAACAGGGATTACAAGTGCTGACATTTACTGTACTAGAAAGTCCAAGGGATAAATTTGTGCCAATTAACACCTTTAACTAGGAGGATCAATTCCTGTTGTGCTTGCACCAGAGTCTGGGCACAGACGGGGTTTCCAAGGGAAATCTTGGTCCATGTAGGGCTGGGGCTCCCTCCAGGCTGGTCCAGCCCCTCAGGGTGCTCAGGAACAGGGGTTCCCCACAGCCCAGGGCACCCTCCTTAGCCCTGGGCTCCCAAGGGCAGAGCCATGGCTGAGGCTCTGCAGGAGCAGGCGGGCTCAGCCCTGCTCCAACATGGGATCCCATGGGACAGGGCACGCTGGGATTTGCCCCTGCAGCTACCAGGTGTGTCCAGAGAAACTGCAGGGAGGGGGTGACCTCTGTCAGTGGGACCCCTCTGTGCACAGGTGCCCCCACTCCTGGGGTGGCTGTGCCAGCTCCCCCAGGGACCTCCAGCCCTGAGAACCTGGAGCAAGCGGAAACCACAACTTTGCAAATGCTGCCTGTGCCCAATGCAAATGGTAAGAGAACGGGGGTGTGAAAAAAAATTGTTTATTACAGAATTGTTTATCAACAACAATACAGAACAATTTTAGAATGTAAGAACATTTGCAACAACAACAACAATCCATAGAACGTATATACATAAGAACCTATCTAGCTAAACTATATTAAATCTATTTGTAGAAGACAAAAATTTCTTAAAGTCTCAAGTCCTAAATCCTATTCTAAATACAAAAAACTGTAGAACAATGTAGAACTGTAGAACTATGTACAAAAGGGTGCCGGCGCTGTCTGGAATGTTCATCAGGGGTAGAAGAAAAGCAGGTGTCATGGTCACTGCATCAGGCACAGAGGGCTCTTCCATGTGTCCCCAGGTTGGCACATGTGGGCAAAGCAGGACTCTGCTACCAGAGCTGGGCTTGGCTGGGTCTGGAACGGAGCTTGAGTGGCCCAAAGAGAGGACAGGGCAGGCAGCGTGTGGCCACCAGACTCCAGTTTGCGAGGTACCACGTCCCTGAGCAGGGACCAGCCTAGCTCCAGTCTGGCAGCAGGGGACCCACTCTGCCTGTGGGGATCACATGCCTGTCCTGCTGCTGGCATTGGTCTTCATCCCAAAATCATGTCCTCTTCCTCGTCTTTTACATCAACGTCCATGTCCTCAATGTGTTCTTCTACTTCCACTTCCATGTCCTCCTCTTCCTCATAAACATCCACCTCCATCTCTTCATCATAAACATCCACCTCCATCTCTTCATCCATATCCGTATCCACCTCCATCTCTTCAGTCTCTTCCTCCATTTCCACATCCTCTACTGTAGGACTCGGGACATCCACCTCCATCTCTTCCACTGTGTCCATGACAGCCTGCAGAGGTGGCAAAACCTCAGAGTGGGGTCCCTGTCCCACACCATCCCCACAGAGCTGCAGCCCACTTGGGCAGCTGGAGGTGTCCACCTCCATGGAAAGGCACCATACCTCCCTCAGCTGACAAATGAGACAAAGGATAAACATGAGCATCCTGAAGCGATGGATGACAAAATCCAGGCACTAGGGAGCTCTCAGCACTGATGGGAGTAGCAGCGGGCGGGTGACAAGAAGGGCGGCAAGAACAGTCACGAGGGTGAGCAGGAGCGCACCGCACGGTAGGCTGACACAAGGGCCAGTGGTTGAGTTGTGCTCTGTGCTGGGTGGTGGCAGTTCCAGTTGGAACGTGGGAAGTGACATCACACAGATCCCAAGATTCCAGGGTCAACAGAATGGGTCACTGGGGATCCCTGAATGGTTGGGCTTGAAACGGACCCTGAAGATCATCTTGTTCCAAGCTGAGCAATCTTCCCCCACACCTTGGGGGAGCCCTGTTCCCAAGGATGGGGCATGCACAGCCTCTGTGCCCAACCTGGGCCAGTGTCTCACTGTCCTCAGTGTAAAACAGCAGCTTCCTTAGATCCAGCTCCAATCAATCGGCAGTTGAAAGCCATCCCCCTTGTCCTGTCACCACAGGCCCTGTTGAACACTCTGTCCCCTTCTTTCCTGTGGGACCCTCCCAGTCCTGCACAGCCACAGTGGGGCCTCCCAGTGTCTCCTCTTTTCAGGCTGAGCATCCCCAGTGCCACTTGGACAGCAGTCAGTCAGATCAGGGGATGTCAAGGCTGAAGGGTAGCAAATAGCATCAGGAACTGAGAGATGGAAGCTTTAGACCCAGATTTGCCTCTAAATGTACAAAATTAATAACAGTGGAGGGAAAGATGGTGGAACACTTGTTCTAACTGGTGAATTTCATTTTTTTCTTCTTTTCTGTCATGCTGATGGTTTTTCTGTTTGAAAGGAAGCTTGGCACAATGTCCACTGTCTTCTCCATTTGTGAAACACCAAGCAGAGTCTGGGCAGGCTGATGATGCAGAGCAAAACCTGCAAATATACTGGTGATCCTGAGTCTAGGGATGCAGCTAAACCCAGCCAAAAGTAATTTCTGGAAAGTCAAGCCTGGTTTACATTTTCTTGAGTTTGACTATGCCAACTTAACCAGTCATTTATAAAAAAGCAAATTAAAAGCTCAAACCAAAACAGACAAAAACCCAAATAAACAAACCCACGCAAACCAACCAAACAAATAAAAATCCCAAATAAAACCAAAGGGAATGAGGAGTTAGTGTTAGTTGTGAGGATATCACAGCAGGCAAATGGCTGCTTCCCACAGGATCACCATAAAAAGCCACATAAAACAGCTGCTCCAAAATATACCCAACAGGAGAAAAATAATAAGTGATAGATGGCAACTTTGGGGGCAGCTCCACATTAAGGTGAAGGATGAGCAGTGGTTCAGATCAGCATTCCCCACCCTCCAGGCTGCTGTTTGCTCCTGATGAAAGACCCTTGCAGGCCTGTGGCCCCTCTCAGTGCAGTGTAAATCATCCCCACAGCTCTCAGCTGAGCATTTCCAGAGCAAGATCCAGGCACAATCCTGAGCATCTGTGGAAGGTCCTGAGCATCTTCATGCTTAGAACCACAAAACAGCTCAGGCTCTCCCTGGACTGGGTTTTCAGGGGAGGTTTCCATATGCCTGTGAGATCTGTTCATCCCTCAACACATCTGACTTGATGTACAATGATGCATTTTTGTTCCTTCCTTGTTCCTGTGTGCCAGTGAGGAACCATCCATGTGAATGGAGGATGTTGTGCACAGGAACATTTATTCCTGGATTGCTATTTTGCTTTACTGTTGCTCAGCTGAACACGGTCCTTTTCTAAGAGGGACTTACAAGAAATGTGTAGGAATTTTGGCTCTGAGAGAAGCAGAAAGCACATTTTCTACACCCCATTCCCAGCAGATGCAGTTTCCCTGGCAGAACAGTGATTGCCATTCATCTTCCTGGGAAGATTGTGAAGACATTCAGAGATCACAGGTTCAGCTGGCCTTTGGCTTTGTGTCCCTCATTTCACATGGCCAGTTTCAAGGGCCATTGAAAGAGGCTCATGTTTGCCTTGCTACCCAGAAGTGCTGTAGTTATTTCCAGGAGAAAACAAAAAATTGATTGTCCTCTGGTGTGGTAGAAATCCCACCACAATTGTGACTCTGTGAGCAAAGACAGCCTGTGCTTTTTGGGGCTGTAACAGCTGAGAGTGTGGCACAGCAGTTTTTATATTGTTTTTAGAGTGCTGAAAACATTGTTCCCAAAACAATCTTTCTCTCCTGTCTTCTATCATAAACTGTGGAACAGAGAAAATGGAAAGGAGCAGAGGTTTGTATAAATTGGCTGGGGTTTTTAAAGTCTTAAGATAGTGTCAGCTTGATGCATGATACTTTAGAAATTGGATTAGTAGCACCTATTTCATCCCACCAGAGAGGTGGGATTGAAGACTTCCAACAACAGAAACACAAGATGTGCAAGAGCTCAGTTTTCCACCCCTCACACAAGTGTCTTGCTGTATTATTTTAAGCAGCTCAGCCAGATATATTAAAATATTGCTCCAAACAACAACAGAATGAAAATGTTCCACCAAATGGGGAAAAATAAGAAAAGTAGGTGGCAGCCCTTTCTGAAGAGCTTGTGTTGATTTTGCAAAGTTGGATGCAAACAAGGTTTGCCATATTTCTTTCCTAGAAAAATGTAGATATTTAATAGAAATCTGTGTCTGAGGCTGCTAAATTGGGTATGATTTTAGATCTGGGTGGAGCAGAACAGGTTCCAGAGAAGCTGTGCTTGTGTCCCCCTTGGAAGTGTTCAAGGCCAGGTTGGATGGGGCTTGGAGCAACCTGGTCTAGGGGAAGTGTCCTGAGTATGGTGAGTCCATGGAAAGAAACTTTTGGTTTTCCTGAGATGCTGCCCTTGCAAGGGGAGCTCACAAATACCCCATAGTTTGAAATGCTCTGAGCAGAACCCAGCTGTGCTTTCCCACAGGTGATGAGGGATTTTCACTTGTATTTTATGGGGGATTTTCAGAGGGCAGTGCAAGACTATCTGAGTGTATTTGACAGGCAGAGAGGGCCAGTGTGGCAGCAGCTTAATGCAATGGAGCTTTTCCTTCTGTGATCCTGTATAACCTGAGGCACTCTGGGGCTCGTGGACCTGGCAGCTGGGCAAGTTAATCATTGTAACAAGGGAAAAATTACCCTGCTCCACTCTCCTTAGCATGGCTGTGATGAGCATTAAGTAAACCAGCGAGCCCTTGCCAAGGTGGGAGCTTGTTCTTAGCCAGAGAGGAGGGAGAAAATATTGCTTGGAGTAAATAAAGCAACTCTGCTTCCCCAGGAAGAGGAAAAGAAGTAATTAAATATGTGAGTGCTGCATGGAATAATTTGCACAAGAATATATCTTGTCTGCTATGCAGGAATGTTCCCAATCAACTATGCTTCTCCTGACCTTTATTTTTCTGTATTTCTACCACATGATATAAGAGACTCTTGATTTAAAAAAACCAAAGCACCTTGTGTGGAGGCATTTTTTCCTTTCTTCAGAGTGCCTCTTTCTTTTGGTCCCTCCAGAGCTCTCACTTCATTTCTGCTGTTCCTTGGAGCACAGACTTACCTCTTTCCTGATTCCCTGGGTTTGTTTTGCCTCTGGGTGTCATGAACACTATAAATTGTGGGGTTTTCCTCTCCATCTTAAATCTGTCTCTTCAAGTGGTTTACCTTCGTTTACCTGTTCGAGTGATGGATTTTTCTCACCTTTTATTACTTAGTGCTTTTTCTTCATTCTCTAAACCCAACTTCTCCCTTGCCCTGTGGCTGTTAGATGCCATTATAGGAGCATTCATTCTTTCTCTGCTGCTTGTCTGAGCTTTCACAGGGAGCTGAGAGCTCTTTGGGGTTAAACTTGACTAACTTCAGTGCCTTCCTTGATGCTGCCTGTGTACTTGGTGTCATGGTTTGACACTGGCACAATGCCAGTGCCCCCATGAAAATTCCCTCTCCCTGGCATCTGCTGTGAGGTGGTACCTGGAAACAAGCAAAGCAGGCTCCTGCTTAAGGAAAAAGGAAAAAAAAAACTTTATTAACTAAACTACAAAAAACTAAACTACACACAAAAGAAAAAAAGAAAAAAGACAAGGAAAATGAAAACCTCACAAAAACACTCTCCTCCTCCTCCCCCCTAAATTCCCAATACAATACGTCTTCCAAAATCACCAATTCTGGGTCCAGCACCACCCTTTAGAATGCTCAACTTCCAGTTCCTCAAGAGGAGAGGGAGTCCTTCCGTGTGTTGTGGTGGCCTTTTCCGTCCTTGTTCCGGTGCTCTCACCACCGAACAAGAACCAGGACTGCTTCCAGGGTTGTCTTTTTAAGGATGCTTTGTCCAGTTCCAGAAAAGCACAGTCTTTCACCTTTGGGACATCTGTCCCCCCCATATTTTATATACCCCCTGGGGCTGAGGGGTACCCACACTGAATCTTCTTTGGCTCTGGGACATTTCTCCCCCTGGACTCAGTCTCTGTATCAGACGGAAACATGGCTCTGCCCATGGCTACAAAAAAGAGTCCAGCATAAAATGCCACTCCATCTTCTCCCTTCTTTCAACATCTCTCACTCTCTCTCTCTCTGATCCAGACCTTCATCACTCATCTAGGAAGGGTTAATGTTCTGTGAAGTTTTCATTGTCCAAGAAGGGTAAAAACTCCTCCAAGCGGCTGGACTCCTGGCTGCACACCGCCCCCCATCTCCTCAGCCGGGCTGCCTGCTGCCAGCCCATGTTTACTAAATTTCAAGGTAACGGCCACAAACACAGGCTGCACCCTCTCTCTGTCTGTCTCCAAGGGGCGGGGGGGGGGGGGGGGAACAGGCTGCACATTGCTTCCTGGCATTTCTTTACTTCTTCCTTCCACCCTTGGGGGGGCCAGGCCTACCTCTCCCGGGCCGGGCTGCATGGATTTTCCCCTCCCCCCGCCCAGCCAGCAACTGGGCTGGGGGAGAGACCCAACTCCTTCCTGCCAGAAATCCAAAGAGAGCTCTGAAGGACAAGAGCCCTGCTTTTAACTCCTTGGGTTTGTGGTCTCATGAGGCGGATCCAAAGCCCCACTGGTCAAACCAGGTGCTCATCTTAAAATCCGAACACCCATTGGTGACCACAGCAAAAACAACATATCCCAGATGTCCCATTTCCAGTCAAACCACAACACTTGGACACTTTAAGGGAATAAAGTCTCAGTGTAGAGATTACCGCTGTGAAATAATGGCTCTTTTGAAGAAGACAAGAATGCTGCTGTCAATCTTTTCAAGGATAAACTGAGCACCTTCTTTTTTGGGAGAACCAGGCTCAGCTCAGCACAGAGGTGGCTGATGCAGGTACCCAGGTTTGGAGGGAAGGGTGCAGCTCCTGGGGGTGTGTTTGTGGGAGGCTGTAAGGTTTGTGTGGGGTTCTTGGAGCAGTGGGAACACCCCACTGGGAGATGCACATCAGGAAATGGGTGCACAAAGGCCCTGAAGTGTGACCAGCTTTGGTGAAGGTTTCCATAGAAAAAAATATTTTTACTGAGATTTTGGACATTTTGAAGCTCCTTCTCATATCCTTTGCCTGATGAACATTCCCCCTCTGCAAGAGCATGGGGAATCCTGAGTTCACACTCTGAAAACCCCTTATAATTATATTTTTTTCTATTTTTCAATGTTGTCATCCCAGCAGGAGTTAGAGAAAGAGAATATATGTGCCCTGCCTGTCTTTGACTTTGTGACAGGAACAATGCCGTGGGGAAGCTGGTCAGAGGAGCATCACTGCTCTGTCCTTAATTTTCCTGCACAGTTGAGGATGATTTAAGAACCAAGGCACAGCCAAGACCTTTCCTCCTCCTGTGCTCATCAAGCAATCAGTACCTCATCATACCTCAGCTTCAAACACCTCGTTTGATTCTGGCTGACCTTGACTGCCCTCCCTGGATGGGAAGATAATAAGGTGGAAGTGTGAAAGATTTGGATTTTAGGGGTGAGTTGTGAAATAGTGTCTGGTGCAGGCTGGTTCTGTGGAAACATTGTGTGCTGTGCCATGGAGGATGAGAGTAAATGGATTAAACAGGAGATAAAAAGGGCAAGGCACCTGGTTAGCTGCTGTTGAAGAAAATGTTGGAAAAAATACATGTAAGAAATATGTCAGAGATGGTCTTTAACTGCACTGCAGGATCAGAGCTCCTTTAGTAATTGGCCATGTAGTGAATACTAGAAATTATTTAAAAAGTTCCTAAGTGACTGAGGGCTTTTAGCGAATGGTTGGGGGAAACAAAGAACTTTTATTATAATTTAAGCATCATCCTCTTTCTGAGATAACAGCTGCTTTGAATAAACTGAAATATCTTCTCCATTAGCTCCGGCAGGAACTGGATAAAGCTCTCATTCAGGTAAACTTTAATCCAACATATGTCTGTAGAATAATAAATTTAATGAAAGTCATCAAACGTATTGTATGAGTAAGGATTGTGCTTAGGGCAAGAAGAAAGAGTAATTAGGAGTGGACAAAACATGAATTATAGTGGGGAAATGATAATTTATGGTGGTTTAGGGGGAATATTTAACTAAGCTGAGATAAAAGTCTACCTTTGTTGCAGGCTAAGCTTTAAAACAGAATTCTACTACAGCAAATTTGGGCTCCAGACAGACCTTTGGATATGAGTTTACCTCTGGTTTGAGAAAGCTCAGGGCCTGAGCAGCATTTTATGGCTTTGCTCTTGACCCTTGGGCTATAAATGCTCCTGTAAAATTAATGCCAAAGTTATAGCTTCTACAAATTTCTAAGAGTTCCAATGGAGAAAGGTCCACCTGGACTTTGGAGACAGTTTCTCAGAGCAGAACATTTCAGGTGCCATTAAACTGCATTCAAATGCCCTTTTATTGGGGCATAAATTTCACAGCCTGGTCTATCAGCCTGACACGTTCTTTGAGAAGAGACAAACTTTACAAGCCACTTTAAAAATAATTTCACTGCCAGGTTTGCAGCTCTGAGAACATTAATAGACTGCAATGGCTTTTCACCCTGCAGTAGCCACTAAGTAATTGTGTATAAAGTATAGTTGTCTGTAGGCAGACTAATGAAACCAGATGTTAACAACCTAATGAGAATTTTTACCAGCCCTCTGCTCCACAGACACATCCCTTTTCTGTCCCTGATTTTCCTGCACCCAGTGCTTCCCAGAGAAGTTTAGTGTTGCTTGATAGTCAGGTAAAAACTGCTTTATTTTGTAGGAGTGGTGATGCTTCAACTGGGCTGCTGTCATGCTGGGGTCACATCACAAAGTCCAGTTTCTGCAGGAGCTGGGGAGCATGGAGAGCTCTGATAGCACAGCATGGCAAAGCTGGAGTGGAGGATTCTGGTTTAGTGTGCCCCTGGTTTAGTGGCAGACAGCATTAGTGATTGATAAATCTTTAGTTCAAAGATAAGGTGTTGCTGTTTTGGCTCTAATCTTAGGTTGCTTTCAACACAGTTTTCCCTGGCACTTAAGATACTTTTCTCTTGCTTTCAGTACTCTGTCATTCCAGATGACCTTTAAAGGTCCCTTCCAACCCAAACCATTCCATAATTCTTTGGATACATGATGAATAGCAACATATATTTTACCCTTATTATGGATGATATTACATCATGTCTGGCCTTTTGGGGCTCTTTCTTCTCCAGGTCCTTGTGACTACACTCACTCCTATATGCTTTTAATTTTTTTTGTTGCTTACCTGTTGCAGAATGAGGCCTTTGTCGGGGATGAGCCATTTGTTGGTTAGGGGAGACTTGGACACTCAATATGAGTGATAAGCAAGTTCTGTTTATTGAAGAGAGCATCAGATACTTATACAGCAAGTAATAAGCTTATGAATATTCTGTAAGCCAAGTGATCTATAGGTTAAACTGTACCATCAACTCTTTCTCATTCCTTTGGGCCTACATTCCCTATTTCTCACATCTCTCTGTCTACTTGTTATCGTACCCAGCTAGGCCTAAGGACACGCTAACTTGCAGGTGCAAAACTCAAACTAGCTGTGTTCGGTACTTTCCCAGCTCCTGGTTGGCTAACAAGCGAATGTCTACGTGACGTCTGTCATGTAGCCATTTCTCCACAGGAGCCTGCCTTTATGCAGGCACAGGGAGAGTGAGTGTTGAACCAAATCAACTTCCAACACACTGGGCCAACCCCCAAAGAGTCCAGTTTGTTCTGCTGCTTCCTTCACGAACACTCGTTGCCTGCCAGTTTGCATTATTTCCATTTCTACTCAAGACTAAGGAATTTGGAATTTTAGACTGCCATCAGTCTGGGAGCACCCATAACCTGCCTTGGGCTATTGAAAACAAAGAGTTGGCTTCACTGAATCTCTGGTGTGTTTCCATCTGTAAGTTAGGAAATGTTTCCCTAAGCCTCGGTATCAGTGATCCTGGTTCTAACTTGTGTTTTCAACAGGGAATTTCCTGGTTTATACTCTAAAGATTGATGGGGTTTCTCTGTGTCTTTGTAGGGGATGGAAAACCAGAAGGCTGAAGGCCCATCTGTAAAGGAGCCGGTGAAGGAGAAGAACGATGGCTCAAAGGAGCCCCAGGCCACATTGTCTGCTGGCAAACGGTACTGAGCACTTTTGTCAGATGTGACAAAGCACATGACAGGCTTTACATGCCTCTTCCTCAGGAAAAACTGTCTGGCAGAGATGACCAATGCCACAGATTGTTTCCTTTCCCTACAAATGCTCTAGGATAAAAAATGTCTACTTGTGCATTGTGCTGAACACAACTTCTCTGGAGGGATTTCCACAAAAATGGAGAGACAAACAGACACCCATTGGTGGCAGCTCAGATGATCCAGTGCAGTGGCAAGGGCAGTGTTGTGGAGGCTGGGAGAGAGCCAAGTGTCTGCTGCCTGACTTGGGACAAGTAAATTCAAACAGGGCTTTTTTTCACCTGAGTGGAGTCTTTTTCAGATGGGTGTTTTGAAGAGAAATCTCAGTCTGGAAGCAAGATGCCATTACACAAAGATGCAGTTCTCATCCGTGTGGTTTGGTCTGGCTGAATCATGGTTTTCTTACCTTCAAACAGCACCAAGTTTGAGTAGCAAGGAGCAAGGCAATTACTGAACAACTTCAGTAAACAGGTGTCTGAATGTGAACATTTGTCTTGATATTCCTGTCCTTCATGTAATTTGCTTGATGGACAGCATGTTTGGTTTATTTCCCCCTGTGCTGCAATCAGCATTTAAGACAGGAATTGCTCTTTGCTGTCTCTTCATGGCAGCTGCAGAGCTGCTTGTACCTGTTCTCCTCTGATAGCAGAGGGGATTTATTTAGCTCTGTCCTGCTCAGCAGTGGCAGGAAAGTGACCACATGCCTCAGTAGCACAGCTGGCATCTTCCTGTGCTCATGGAAGAGACAGGTTGATCAGGAGAATTGTTCCCAGTGGGGTTGTTAAGCTGTGAATCTGGTCTCTAGGGAAGCAAATGAAATGTGAGCGTAGTTCTGGGATGTCTGGCTTCTGTTTTTATCTCCCTTACTGATTTTCTGAATCCTTCAAATATGACCCTGTTTATCTGTTCAGATGCATCTGAGCTACTTTTCCAGATTGTCATGCCTGGTTATAGAGACACTTCTCCAGAGTGATGAGTTTCCTTATTCTAAGACACACACGTCCCATATGAGGAGGCATTTAAACTTGGCAGTAGTGTCTCTCTTTCTCCACAAAGCAAAGTGACCTGTGTGCCCTGGCAGCCATCTGAAGATAGATCAGATGCATCTCATCCTTGGTTTTCCTGAGTGAGCAGTGGTGAGAATGTCACTGGCAGATTGTCTCCCATAATGATTGTCATGAGGTCTACACTGTTCTTCAGAGCCTCATGATTTTCCAGCTTGAAATCACAAAATTGGGAAAGCTGCTCAAGATGTTTTGCTCACAATTAATTGAAGATATTGTCTGTGGCTGCAGCTCTCTCCACAGAGAGCAGCTGGCACAATTTTGCCAGGCATTGTCCTGAGAAAGGCTGTGAGAAGATCAGAGAAAAGAATGAGAAACAATTCTTATCTTCACTTGCTGCGCCTGTTGTTGTGAACACATGGAATGTGTTATGGAGATTTGTTTACCAAAGGGTGATTTCTTAACTGGACACTGGTGATGGTGTTTTGAATTCGATTGACCAATCTGGTCTGTCTGTATCAGACTGTCTGTAAGAGCGATGAGTTTCTGTATAGTATAGTATAGTATAGTATAGTACAGTATAATAAATTGATTGATCAGCCTTCTGGAATCATGGAGTCAATGCTAATTATTTCCACTATGGGGATGCCATGCTATGATAATTATCACCACCACGTCCTCATTTGGTTTTATTTTCCAGGGTGAAATCTCCCTCTGATGGACACCTCCTACCCCGTGCAAAAGCCCAGGTCACGTCACCTCCAGCTGTGGAAGAAACGGAGCTTCTCCATCTCCTGGAAGCCAAGGGGTTTCAGACAAGGATGGAAGGAGTGGAACTCCTCCAAGACCTGTGCAAAAACAGCCCCCAGCTCATCTCGACTAACATTGTCCAAATATGCAGGGTATCTTCACTGCTCCTTTCCTTTAGCTCCTTTCCTAAACCTGTAGCAGCAAAGTTAATTCAGTGTGTCTTGGCACTCTGTCCTGGCTGTTTGGGACACGCTGGTCCCTCTCACCCAGACAAATGTAATTCAGGTCCAGGCTTCAGGACAAGTTATTTCAGTCCAGCTGTATTTGTCTGGCAGGTGCCTATTGATGCTGTTCATCAGATGATGGCAGAATTTTCTGCTGCTGTAACTGCTGCTCTCTCCTACTCCCAGCTGGGTGAAGGGAATCCAGCCCCTGAAAGCATGGCAATTGTTCTCTAGACCAAAAATGGGTTTGCACAGGGAAGAGAAGTATCAGGCTGGGTTGGTTTAAACTCAGCTGTTTTATTTAGGAATACTTCTATATACTCCACCTTGTCTTACACAGGCACAGCTCTGGCTACTCATTTCCACCCTTGTTCCTATTCCTCTTGGTAAAGACAGTGCTCACCCTTCTTGGGGGTCTTTTTTTCTCTTTGGAAAAGGAGGAAAATAGCTAAGGACTCATCTCTGCCTTCTCCTCCCAGTAGCTGCTTTTTCCCTTTTTCCAGGGAAAGGTGCCTGATAATGAGGCTGTCAAGGGACTGAACCTGCTCTAATGAGAGCTGTACAGCACATTACATTTCAGAAGTCCACCTGTTACTTAGAGAAATTGTCTGGATCCTGGAAGAGTTGATCAGGGCCCTGCTCTTCTCCAGACACTGGCTCTGAGGCAAACAAAAGAAAACTTAGATCTCCTCCAGCCATAGTTTTGGCAAAATCATAATTGCCCTCAGTACTTGAGGCAACTGTATAGAAAACCAGGCATTGTAAACATCTCCTTCCATTCAAAGCAAAGGTAGTTTTTAGCATTAATAAATGGAATTGATTTAATGATTTATAGATGGAGAGAAATACCATAGGAACTATTCAGTCCCCAGCCAAACCTCTTAAAAACAGAAGAAAATCTTTCAACCAGCATGAGGTTGTGCCACCATTCCAGTGAGTGGCCCACAGGAAAACAGTGAAATTGTCCAAGCAAGTGCTGACCTGACAGAAAGGATCACTTTCATCTTTGACATTGCTGACTGCTACAGCCGCTCTTCAAACAGGGGCATTTGAATCCAGCTTTCACGTTGCTTGTTCTCTTCACAGATTTTTGAATATTTTGTCCTGAGAATATCTGACAGCCACAAGAAAGTGAAGCAGAGGGTGCTGGATGTGCTGGCTGAAATCACAGGAGCCCTGAAAGATGCCTTGAACCCAGTGATCATTGGTTTGGTGGAAGGAATAACAAAGAACCTGAACTCAAAGGATCCCAGGGTTCGTGGGGCAGCTGTGAAAGCACTGGGAGAATCCATTGCTCATTTGGGTAAGGCTGAGCCCTGGCAGGGACTCTCCTCAGCTTCGTCTCTGTCTGTCCTGCACAAGAGAGCGCTGAGTGCCTTGACAGCTGCTCTTGTCTGTGGAACACTGCAGCTGACACCCACCAGAGGCTGTGCAGGTGCAGTCCTTATGCACCATCCCCAACTGGCTGGAATGGGATCAGCATTTCCCAACAGTCCCAGGAGCCCTTGGCTCTGTGCTGCTTGTCTGAAGAGCAAGTCCTGGGCTACAGCTCTGCTACAGTTCAGGGGCAAAGGGGGTTTGGAGTTTGCTTGGGCCCCATCTGACTTCCCAAATGAACAGCTTTGCTGTTGGCATGAAGGGACACTGACCCATCAGAGCTTCTGCAGGGCAGCCACCTGCAAGGCTCTACATTAGAGGCATTAGCTGCCTATTTTCCACTTCTCTTCTTTGTCTTCTGTTTTCAGAGGGGAACTGATGATTCACCAAGTCAATTTCTTTAGAACAAACAGGTATAAACCCAGCTGTCAATGATGCCTTGTTCCACATGTTGTTTTGCATGGGGCAAGATGGCCACAGCAATTAACTACATAGGCAAGGGTGCTGTAAATTCCTTTGCCACACAAATTTATGTCATCTCTGAGAATGCTGCACTGGGGAAATATGCCTGAAAAAAGGAGTGTTGAAGAGGCAGGTCTTCAAGGGGAGCTTCCACTTTCTCCTCCCTAGCTGCTCTGTGATCTCAGGAACTGTCTGACTCAGTGCCTTTCTGTGTCCCCAGTATGGGGCTCTTCCTTTGTGCTCTGGGATGCAAAACCTTTTCACTGCTTCCATGTGACTGAACTCTTGAGGTCCCTGATGTGAAATGTTGTAACACAGCTCCTGCTACAGCAGACAACTTTGGATTTACAACTGTGAGAGGAGAGCTTTTCTTTTGGAATTTAAAACCCTGCCAAGTAGGCTGGAAGTAAAGAAGAAAAGGATTCAAAAATCCACAGAAATGTACTTTATTTTATAAAATGGGGTTGGCCCTGCCCTTTCTCCTATGTCCTGAGAAAAGTGAGCAGAAACGTGTGTTTCCCTTGTAGATAAAGTGTCACTGCTGAAAGAGTTCAGCTACCAATGGAATCACCTGAGTGGCCAAGCCCTGCTGGATGTCACCGAGCGTATCACAGGTTTGGCCTCCCCTTCTGAGCCCAGAGCTCTTCCCAGGGAGCATTTACAGGGAATGCCTGTGAGCAGACAGCAGAGCAGCTCCTCCAAACCAGGAGGTGCTGAGCGTGTCCCTGCTGCCCCATGGCCAAGGCAGGTGGGTTTGGCAGGTTTTCCCTGGCTGCTGCAGAGCTGGGCAGCACCTGCGATGGGGGCGGCGCTCGGCCTGGGGCTGAGCTCTCACTGGGGCATCTCAGAACCACCTCCAGCAAAGGGAGGGCTAAAAATGCCCCAGCTGGCTCCTCTCTGGGGAAGCACAGGGACATCTGTGATCTTTGAGGGGAAATGGTGGCCAATGCTGTTTCAGGGCATCAGTTTGTTTTGTCCTCACAGAATTCTTGTTTTTCTCTTGGAAAGTTTTGAGGCTGAACCGTGCAGAGCCTGGGAGTCACAGCTTAGGCCAGAACTCAACAGAGGTACCAGAGGCACGGGTTTAGTGCAAGGCAGCCTCTGGGGCACAGGGACAGAAGCAGAGTGCTGAGGCTCCCTGCCTGTGCTGTCACAGTGGCCTTGGACTGAGCCTTTCAGGGTGTGCAAACAGTGTCTGCCCGTGTCAGCGCTGCCCAAAATGCTACAAATGCAGCTGATAATTGATTCCTCAGCGGAGCTTGCTATGTCAGCAATAGACAAGGAATGGAAAAAGGATAATCTCAATATATAATAGAGAAGATGATTTATAGCCTTGCTTTAACTGGGCTAAATCCACTGCTAAATATGCCAACATCTTTGAATGCAAGTTTTAATAACTTTGTGTCTTCATTAGGAATCTCAAAAGCGCATGTTCTGAGATTGGGAATGTCAAAGCCCTTTAAAGAGCATTTGAATAAAGTAGATCTCCAGCAACAGAGAATTTAGTTTAGCAGTTCTTTTGATCTATTTTTCAAATAAAGGAATAAACCATAAATTAGGACTACTTTAGAAAAAGCAGATATTCTCTCTGAGATTTAGTAGGAACAGACAGCTGTTCCTCACATTCAGCAGTCACCGATGTCTTTAATTGCATTTAAACTGAAATGAATTCCCATTTTAAAATGGGTACCATAACCCTTTCCTACTTAGCAGAATTGGTTTTGGGTACTTGCAGGAGCTCTTTCAATGTTGATGACTGCTGGTGGATTAACAGCATAGAGAAAATGAAGTCTCTTCCACCACAGAATATTAAATGGCTGCTAGATAACATTTTGTCTGATCAGAAAATAAGAATGGTCTCCAGAGCATTTCAGGTTTTCATATCTTAGCCAAATCTGCCTGTTGCAAGGAGCCTATTGGTAGTAAACTTTTGTCTATGTTTGATACAGTTCAGTTAAGAAAATGGGCAGAGAGATTTCAGAGACAATGTGAGAAAACACTCGTGTTTTGGTTACATTTCAGTCCCCTGTGTAGCATTTTTCTTTCTCTGTGCCCCTATTTGAGTGGACATTATAAGAAAAAATGCCATTAAGATTGAGAGGGGAAATGGCATTAAAATGTGGAGATGCTCAAATACCACAGGAATGGGGTCTGGGTAATTCTCTAAGACGCCCTGAGGTTTGAAGCAGCTCTTTGTAGGAAGCCCAAAAAGCATTCTGCCAAAGACACCAGCTGGCCACTGATGTTTCTCATCCAGCTGTCAGGCAGCAGCCATCTCTGGTGGGCTGGAGTTTTGAGGTGTGTTCTAATCCTGCCCTTTGCTGTGTGCCACTGAGCACAGGGAAGAGCCAGATTAGACATTTGGCACTTGGCATCAAAGTTACAAAAATGGAATCATCCCTTTTATTAGAAATCTCTCAATTTCCTCTCTATGGTGCATTTCCAAATCTTCAGTGCGGGTTTAGACAACTTCTTAATGGAAATAAAAGGCAATTGGACATTTCATTCATTGTTCATGCAGTGAAATAATTTAGTAAAGGTAGGAAGTCTGCCACAGGGACAAGGGCTCTGGTTGGAGCAATTAGTGCTGAGGGGTTGGTGGTTCTGTTTCCAGGATGCTCAGCTGCTTTGCCCGTTTCTGGACCAAGGGGCTCTGGGTGCTGTTTTGCTGCTCTTGGCCAGAGAGGCTGGCAAGAAGCAGAAGCAGAGGCAGATCCTTGTTGCAGTGAGGCTGGTGGGTAAGGAGCTGTGTCTCTGTCCCGGCAGTGCTTGTGCAGGGGGTTCATGCCAGGAGCCCTGAAGTCGCCCAGCGCGACGCCCTGCCCGTGCTCTGGTCCTGCCTGGAGAACAAGGCGCTGCCTGTGCGGAGCGCCAACGTCCGCACCGTGGCCACCAAGCTGGCCTCTGCCCTCTGCAAGGTGATGGGCACCCAGCTGAAGGAATGTGCTGCCAGCGAGCCTCCAAATGTGCGGGAAAACCTCTCCAAAATGCTGGGCTGGTGAAGGCGAGATGTTCTCCAGGAAGCTGAGGAAGCACTGAGTTGGACACCTCTGGATTTGCCTTTTGAGCTGTGCCAAAAATGACAGAATCCTAAGGAAGGGTGTGCATCTGCCCCCACTCTCTTCATCACATTTCCTAGTCATGGCATGGGGGGCCTGAAGCAACTCCAGATTAATGACAAGGTGAAGGCAATCATGGCTCAGCCTCACACAGAGGTGAGGGGGGAGCTGGACCAATCTCTGCTGGCAGGAAGGGTCTTGTGGCAGCCCAGAGAGGCTGTGCACATTGCCAGGGAACAGCTGTGCCCTGCACGTGCCCCTGCAATGAGCTGTGCTGCTGCCAGTGCCCCTGGAGCTGTGGGGCTGCTGAGCTGTGGGGCAGGCAGAGGAGCAGGAGGGTGCATGTGCAGCTGAGCCATTCCTGGAGAGCACAGGGCTCTGGGCTCCCTGCTGTCCCAGGGCAGCCCAGAGGCCAGGCTGGGCCTGTGCCAGCTCTGGGCAAGTGGCTCAGGGTTTTGCCCCGGCCTGGCTCAGTGTCTGCCAGCAGGAGCATGTTTCCCTGTGCAGCTGTTTAGACATCTCCAGGAAATGTGTCCCAGGAATTATGTAGCTTCAGATGCTTTAGGTTTACATGGTGGCCTCTGCTAAACTTTGCCTCTCTGTTAAACTTTGTGTCTCCATTTTGCAGATCTGGCTGGTTACAGTCCTACCGAGAAGTTTTCTCCGGACACTTCCCATGTTCCCTCACCCACAAAGTCCTCGCCTCCCCTCCAGAAGAGCTCTCTTTCCTCCCAGCTCAGGAAGAAGCTGCCGCCTGTGTGAAGAGTGTTTGAAGAATAGCATTGATGTGTTAGGCTTGATAGTTACAGCTGTACATACGTTCTGATCTTTAGATGTAGTTTTGAATTAATGTCTTTTGATTTTGTCTTTAAGTTTTGATGACATATTTTTAATCGTATATATTTTATTTTGATGATGAAAAACAAAAATAAATAAATAACATTTAAATAAACCAGGAGGAGAATGTGAGACCATGACCTGCTAGCCTAGAGATTATGGGACTGCAGCTCATTCAGTGTGCCAGTGTCTCACCACATCCTTTCCTCATTGGGCCTCTCCTCTTCCTCTTTGGCCATGTTTTCTATGTGTCATTTGTGCTGCTGTTTTCAACTTGTCATTGTAACAGGGCCACACCTTGACATGTTTGGGGGACAATGGATCCAAAAGATCCTGTATAGTCAAAGGTTTTCTACCTAGGTGTGTTCTGTGCTCACCAAAGGCCTGAGCAAAGAAATCAAGAGAAGTGTGCCCAAATCCCAAAGCTTTGCTCCTTTGCAATCTCCCACAGATCTGGCTCACAGGTGTCTTCAATCACAATTCCATAGGTAAGAAGAAGTCATGGATTTCACTGGGAAATGATGCACTGCTTTGGCAAAGTCACCTGTATGTATATTTACCCAGGACAGCACTCCAGCTGTGTTGTTTGCACCTTGTTTGCAGAAGGATGAGTGCCCTGGGAGGCCAATAACAAGGGACAAGGGCTCCTCAAATCTACACTGCAGCCTGGGCGCCATTCAGCCCAGAGCTAGGAGATCATTTGTTTCCATGGACCAGTGCTTGCCAGTGGAATGAATTCCTGCACAGCTGGAAGAAGCAATTCTGGATTCAGCTCCAGCTGTTGGTGGGCTGCATGATCATTGACAATGCTGCCCTTCCAGAAATTATTCTGCAGTTTCCTTTCATAGTCATTTGAAGCTTTTAAACTTCACATTTCAATTTGCTTTGCCTTAGGGAAAAACACTTCTGGACCCAGTGCAAACTGTCACCTTTTGGCAGCCAAGTCCTCAAGGTTGC
Organism: Ammospiza nelsoni; assembly: GCF_027579445.1. Taxonomy (NCBI): domain Eukaryota; kingdom Metazoa; phylum Chordata; class Aves; order Passeriformes; family Passerellidae; genus Ammospiza; species Ammospiza nelsoni. Next base: position 834,667 of record NC_080661.1, on the reverse strand, counting down.
CAGCTTCTGATGTTACAGAATGTCACCTGGCTGAATGAGTTTGCTTAGCTCTGGGTCTAGTCCTGGCCTAGTAAAACAGTTGGTAGCTCTATACCTTCCTTTCTTTTCCTCCCTCTTTTTCCTTATTTTTCCCTTTCCCCCCAGTTCCTCCTCAATGCATTTTGTTGTGGTTATTCAATAAAGGTACATTTGTTTTGGTTATAGCAGCAACTCCCTGTACCGTGTCGGTGTTTTTTGCACTCTGAGATCAACCCACAAACTACCACAAAACACGTTCGTAAGGACAGATCGTGACACTTATATACATACTATAGAAACCTTCTATCAAACCTTAAAAATTCTCTACAAATTAATTTCCAACATTACTGGGCCTGGCACTGCCCAGATCTGGTGTTTGCTGCCACCACCAGTGCCCAGATCTGGAAATTCCCTTGTTCTGGCAGAGCCAAGTCCAGCAATTTTCTGGTAAAGAAAGCCAAAATCTGGCAATTGCTGCTGCCAGCACCGGCAATGCCAAGATCTGGTGTTTGCTGCCACTGCCCGTACCCCAGTCTGGACATTTCTTATTCCAACACAGCCAAGTGCAGCAATTTTTTGGAAAAAGAAGACAGAAGGCAGCAATTTCCTGGTGCCAAGACTGTCACCACCCAGACCTGGTGTTTGATGGCACTGCCCATGCCCAGATCTGGATATTCCCCTGTGCCAGCACAGCCCAAGTGCAGCAATTTGCTGGCAAAGAAAGCAAAACCAGGCAAATACCTGGTGCCTACACTACTCCGATCTTGTGTTTGCTGACACCGTCAGTGCCCAGATCCGGAATTTTTCAGATGCCTGCACAGCATAATTCCAGCAATTTCCTGGCACAGAAAGTTAATATTTGGCAATTTCTCAGTGCCAGCACAACCCAAATGCAGCAATTTTCTGGCAAAGAAAGCCGGAACCCAGCAGATTCCCAGTGCTGCCACCAGCACCACCCAGATGTGGTGTTTACTGCGCAAGTGCCCAGATCTGGAAATTTCCCAGTGCTGGGAAATTGCCCAAGTGCAGCAATTTGCTGGCACAGAAAGCCAAAACCCGGCAACTTTCTGCTACTGGGTCTGGCACCGACCACATCTTGTGTTTGCTGCCCCAGTACCCAGATTTGGAAAATACCTGGTGCTGGCACAGCCCAAGTCCAGTGATTTGCTGGCACAGAAAGCCAAAATTTTGATATTTGCAGGTTCTGGCTCCAGCATCATCCAGCTCTGGTGTTTGCTGGGACCGCCAGTGCCCAGATTTGGAAATTTCCCGATGCCTTCACAGCCCAGGTCCAGCAATTTGGTTTTAGCTAGCTTAGGCAGAGAAGTTCCTCAGACTGTGGCTTTCCTTTTTCTTGGAATTGTTTAAACCTGCTCTGGAATGAAAACCCAGACAAACACCGGCAGCAGCTCACACCTGTGGCCCACCGAGCTCTGGGACACTGCATTCCAGAACCAGAGGGACTTAGAAGAGACCAAGTGAGCCAACTACAACCCACAAAAAGGACTTTCTGAATTTGCCATCTCTTCAGCACTGTCAGAGGTTTTATTTAATATTATTCATTTTTCATGCTTGTGATTACTTTACTTGTGAAATAAAGTGGGGATTTTTCACTTTTCTCAAGGGAAGTCTTTTCCTGAACTAGTAGGGGGAGGGGCCGCTTGAACTTGCTTTCTAGACAGACCCCTTTTGGAGGTTTCCTCCCAAAATTTGCCCTAAACCAGCACAAACAGTCACAATGAAAATTTCACCAGTGGTGGAATTTCCTGGTGGAAAGTCTTGTGACAGGAGCTTGACCTTGCTCTCCATGAGAGATTCTTGGGAAGAGCAGACAGGAGAAGATTCCTGGAAAACTGAAACAGCTTTCCAGAAGGGAAATGAAAATGAAAGAAACAATCCAAGATGTTTCCCTCTATTTATTTCTATGCTCCCCTTTTCCATGTTGCATCCCAGTAATTCCAGGTGCACCTCACCTCTGAGATCATTGACTTAGTGATTTTTAGATGGTCTAAAATCCCATGAGCCACACACAGTTTTCCTTCCCCTGTTTTTACTGGAAAGCAACACTAGAGATGTGAATGCAGTGCTTGGGTCAGGTAGGAATCCCACCCCAAGGGAAGGTGGCCCGACAGTGTTTGACCCTCAGCAAGGACAATGCACAGCAGCAGGCGAGGGGATCGCTGTGCCAGTGTGCAGGAGTCAGGGCTCTGCATCCGGGCTCAAGGCTGCAAAGTTCCCGTGTTTGGGCAGACGGAGGGGCTGTCCCCGGGGCGCGCGGGGCTCGAACGTGGGGCTCGTGGGGCGAGCGGGGAACGGACACGGGGACGAACGGCCCCGGTGCTTCAGTTGCAGCAGCAGCAGCGGCAGCAGCAGCGGCAGCAGCAGCGGCGAGAGCAGCAAAGGAGACAGTTTAAAACACGCTTTTTCCTAGTTTTCTTCCTCTTTCTCTTTGTCCCTTTCTTTCTCTCTCTCTCCCTTTCCCGCTGTCGGGCACCCTTCTCCCGGGGTCCCTAGCCCGGCGTCCCTCTCCTCTCCCCGCCTCCCTCTCCCCTGCCGGGCCGGGCCATGCCCCCGGCCCGCCCCCGGCCCCGGGCGGGGCTGCCCCGTGCCCGGCCCCGGCCGTCCCGCCGCGGTCTCGCCTCCGCCTGGCTCTGGCCGTACTGGCGGTGGCGCTGCTGGGCGGGCATCAGTGCCTGGTGCGGGGGCGGCATCGCCGCCCTTTGCCTCCGCCTGGCCCGAGCCCGGCCCCGGGCCCGAGGCAGGGTCCAGTCCCGACCCCGGCCCCGGCCCCGGCCCCGGCCCGTGCTCCTCCCGGGGCCCGCGGAGCACACACACGGCGCGGCCGCTCCCGCCGCCTCCGCTGCGGCTTCCCCGGCCCGAGCTCCGGCGCTCGGCAGCGCGGCCGCCGGCCCCGAGCCTCCCGTGCCGCGTTCCCGGGAGCGAACACCCGGGCATGGCCGGCCCGGGGCGGGTGAGGGGCGCTCGGGGGCCGTTGCTGGCCCCGAGCCGAGCGCTGACCGCCGCGTCCCGCCCGCAGGGGAGGCGCAGGAGGCCCTGCAGGAGCGGCACCGGCTGCGTTCGGTGCTGGGGCGCTAGAGAGCCTCGAGAGTGCCCAAGCTGACCACTGTGGAGGAGGAGGAGGAGGAGGAAGAAGGCCCTGGAGCTCTCCAGCACAGGAGAATGAAGAGGCGGTGCCGTTCCATCCACCGCAGGAGGGTGAGTGGCAGAGCTGGGCTGCAGGACTGGAGCCTGCAGCCAACTTGGCCCCATGCCATCCCATCCCATCCCATCCCCTGGGAAAATGCCCATGGACAGGATGGAAGAGGGGCTGGGCAGACACCCCGCAGGGACCGTGCTCCATCCCCTGGGGCGTCCCGGGGCTCTCCCTGCCTGAGGAGTGCAGGGCTGGGCTGTGTTCTCTGGCGTCTCCCGCAGCCCCTCAGCTCTGGCTGCGCTCGCTCTTTGCCAGATGCAGCCCTGGAGCGCACACGGAAGCAGGAGCGCAGACGTGGCCGCTTCTGCAGCACAGCGCAGGTACCTGCAGCCACCCCCACCTGGGCTGGGCCTGCTGTCCCTGCTCAGCCCAGCACCGTGTGTGCAGCACTCCATGCAACATCCCCGGCTTCTTGCCCTTCTCCTACAGCTCGTTTGCAACTTCATCAGGAGCATTTGGCAGGAAGAGACCAGCACCATGGGCACTGGTCTCAGAGCTCGCTCAGAGCTCCTCAATCATGAGACCAGTGCCGCCCTGCTGGATTTGCTCCTGGAGAAGGGTGTTGCCAGGCCAGAACAAGTAAGCAGCCTGGGGCCAGGCTTCAATTCCCCCATGAGTCCCATGCGTTCCCCAGCCACGCCTGGTGGTCCCTGGGAGCCTTTGAGGCCATGGCAGTGCGCTGGGAAGGGAAGGACTTCTCTGGGGACCCTGGGGACATTGTTCCCACTAGCAGCTTTCCATGTCTCCCCGTGCCTTCTCCAGGTGCCCGCCATGGTGAGGTACATTCACCGCTGGCTCATGGCCAATGATTCTGCCGAGCACAGGCTGGACAAGGCCCTGCTGGATCTCACCGCAGCACACCCGGGTGACGCAGTCGTGACGCTCCTGCGTGTGGCCCCGTCCTGTGACAGGTATGGGGCCCACCTGCCCAGAAGGCTCAGGCCTTCCCAGCCCATCAGCCTGTACCACCTGTCCCAGGTGTCTGAGTTCCAGGGCCCTCTGGCTGCTCTCTTTCCCAGCCCTGGCACGTCAGCCCCCGAGCCTGCTGCCATGCTGCCCCTAAGGGCCCTGTCCCCACAGGGCTGGGCTGCCTGGCTGCTGCTGGCCAGGGCCAGTGGGCAGAGGCAGAGCCTGTGGTCAGCCGGGCCCCTGGGGATGCCCAGGCCACGGTGCTGTGTCTGAGACCGCCCCTGAGACAGAGCTCTAACCCTACAGAGCTGCTTTGACCATGTGGAAGACCATCATGTGCTCGCCCAGGACTGCAGAGCGAGTGCAGCTGATACTCCTGGATGTGCTGGGGAGCTGGCCAGAGCACAGCATGTGCACCTCTGATAGAGACAAAACGGGTGTCTTTGGCTTGGCTGTGAGTTTCTGACACTGGCCTTTGCTGGCCCCAAGGCTCCCTCTCCAGCAGCTCTCCTTCCTCCTTCCCCCACTGCATCTCCCTGCCTCAGGCGCTGGCCTGAAACCTGACCCAGGGGCAGCTTCAGGCCCACCAGGCCCTGTGCTCCCCGTGCCAAGGTCTCTCGGGGCCTCTCCCTGCTAAGCTTGGGCCCCACCACACGGACACCTCAGCACTGAGTGCTGTCTCGGGGGGCTTTGTCCCTTGCAGGCAACCGTGGTGATGTGGAAGATCCTTCAGGAGGCCCCTGTCCCAAGAATAGTGGCTCCGCATTTCCCCCACCTGTTTGTGCATCTGCTCTTCCAAGTGTTCTTCAGCACAGAAGAGATGCCAGAGGGGGTTGATACCTTCTGGAAGAAATGCCAGGAAGAGCACGGCCTTGCCACCAGCCCCAACAGGTGCTCCATGCCACTCCTCCTGTCCCTGCCACATGGCCTGCGAAGGAGCCAGTGCTCCCAGTGTGACTTGGGCTTTGCTGTGCACACAGGTTTGCAGTGCAGACCCTGCAGTCCCTGCTCTGCCTTCTCCAGTGTGAGCAGGTGGTGGTGTCAATGGAAGGCAAGCGTGGCTGGGACACGCTGCTCTGTGTCGATACCCATCACTCTGCCGTGGCTCTGCTGGCCGGGTGAGACACCCCCTTCTCCTCATTGCTCCTGGCATTTGTGCCCTGTGCCCGGGCTGTCCCACACAGTCCCCGTGGCTGTGGGCCAAAGGGATGAGCGACAGCCAAGCAGACTGGAAAAGGCTGGGAAAGGGGGTGCCCAGGAGCGGCCACACCTCAAAGGGCCCAGGTCCCCTGGCAGTGGGTGGTGGGGAAGGACAAGAACCATGTGAGTCAGTGCTGGGAGAGGCTTCCCCCCCCCCCCCCCCCCGTCTCAAGGTCTTAGTGACACTTTCCACCTTCCAGGGAGATGTGCCATGCATCCAGGCCCTTGTGTAAAAGGATCTTATGCTGCCTCCTTGAGATGCTCAGCAAAGAGATGCCATACTGGGATTTCCCTGCCCTGGCATTCCTTGTGGAGGTGAGCCTCAAGGCCAGCATGACCTGGCTGAGCTGCCTCCCAGCTCTTTGCCCTCTTGTTGCCGCAGCCGCCTGGGATGGTGCCCGTGCTCTGTGCTGCTGCCTGGGCCCAGCCCCGTGCGGCTCCAGGCTCCTGCCGGCCGGCTCCCCCGTCACTGCCCTGTGTCTTGCTGGTCCTCGAGTGCCTGGACTTGAGGGAATGCAGGGACAGCATCATGGATCTTGTCTTGTCATGGCACCTGCAGAGAGACCGCGCAGACATTGGCAGCCAGCTGCTCAGGGCCCTTCTCCCGCTCAGGGACCATTCCCCGCTGGTGAGAAGGGGGCAGTGGCTGAAGCCGTGCAGGCAGCGTGGGGCTGGGCAACGCAGTCGATTGGCCTTGCCTGGCCTTCGGGCACTGTGGCAGTTGCTCCCAGCTCTCCTGCCTCCCACTTCAGCTGCCCCAGTGCTTCAGGACAGGCCTTTGGCCTCTGGGCCCTGCGGCAGCAGGGTGGCCTTTCACAAAGTCGTGTTCCACACAGGCCGAAAGAATGTGGAGCCTGACCGAAAGGCTCGTGGAGCTCCTGCGGCTCAGGATGACCACCATGCTACTGGGCTATCTGTTCCTGGATAACGGTGCCCGCATACCCAGTCCCATTGCCCTGCATTTGGCTAAGGTGTTCCTGCCACTCTTTGACCACGTAAGGCTCTGTGCCCCCAGCCACGGCCACTGGCTGCTCTCCGGACACTTGGTGCCCCGTGCAGATGCAGGCCTGTGCCAATGTGGGCCAGAACCAGCTGATGCTGAGCTCTTGCTGCCTTCCTGTTCTACAGGGTGATAGCCAGGTGCAGCAGTTCTCCATGATTGTCTTTCACACCTTGATTTCTGCTGTAGAAGAAGAAGGAAAAAAGCCCCTGATGACACAAGTGTGGCAGAGCCTGCTCCCACTGCTCTTCCACTGCCATGATGAGAATCTGCATGTGGCACAGGTGAGGACTCGTGGGCTGCTGCTGTCCCCCTGGCAGGGGGCTCGGCTGCTTCCTGCCCTGCACCTGCTGGACCGCAGCCTCCTCCAGGCTGCGGCTCCTGTGCCCTGAGCTCTGGGGCCATGTCCGCATCTCTGCTGCTCTCCAGACTTCTCGGGAAACGCTGCTTTGTGCAGTCAAGTTCCTGAAAAGGAAAGATCTTGAAAAAACTGTGAAGAAAGAGAAACTCTCCAAGTTCACTGAGCTCCTGGTAAGGAGGGCCGGCATGCCCCAGCCTCACCCTGGAGAAGGCCCTGAGGGCGGTGCTCAGTGTGCGGGGCTGGCAGCTGTGCCCCTGCCCGCTGCTGCAGCCAGAGGCCCCGCGGGCTCTTCTCCAGGCTCCCGTGGGCCCGAACCGGGTGCCCATGGAGCCCCGGCCCGGCGGGGCTGCGGGGCAGGCCGGCACCACGGCTCCCCGGGCAGCAGGCGGCCCTCTGCCCCCTCCCCTCGGGAGCCCTTGGCCAGTGGCCTCAGGGCTGTGCGGGCAGGAGAGGCCGGGGCTGGGCGCAGGCAGCGCCCGGCCCAGGGGCTGAGCCCGCGCCAACCCTTCCCTCCTGCCGCTCTCTGCAGCTGGCAGAGGACAGGAGCCGAGCGGCCGAGCACCTGCGCCGGGCCCTGCGCTACGTTGAGAGCCCACAGGAGCCCCTGCGAGAGGCGGCCATCAGGTTCATGGGTGAGTCCCGAGCCCGGGCTCCCTCCCCGGTTTGCCGCAGCTCGGCCCCAGCCCCGCCTGCTGCCCCGGCAGCGCCAGCCGTGCCCTGGGGTGCCGTGGAGCCCCGCCTGGCCTGGGCATTGCTGCTGCCGCCCTCTGGAAAACGTGCCCTGGGCCGGCAGCGTGCGGCAAGGGCCGGGCTGAGCCCTGCCGGGCCAGCAGCCCGTGTGGCCGCAGCGCCGGCAGTGCCACTGGCAGGGAGCTGTGCCGCTGGGGCCGTGACAGGCTCTGTGTTCACAGGCATGGCCGGGCGGCACCTGAGGGGGCAGCAGCAAGAGCTGCAGCTGATCTGCACTGGTGAGTGAGGGCAGCGGGCTGGCAGCGGGGGCTGCCGAGGGGAGCTGCAAGCCCTGCCCCGGCTGCAGAGGGCTCTGCTCCAGTGGGCAGAGCACACGGAGCTTTCAGGGCCCCGTGGGCCATTGGTGGCCAGCAGCTTCGGGCTGATGCCCTTGCTCCCTGCTCCCTCCTGGCCATGGCAAGAGCCGGCTGGGATGGCCCTTGCAGGGGGCTCTCCTCAGCTCCCCGCAGATCTGGCTCTGACCGTGCCTCTGTTCCTCTCTCTTGCAGCCCTGGAACGCCTGACGGAGGACAGGAGCAGTGCCGTGTCGCAGCTGGCACTTGAAACACTGCATGTCCTGGGGGAAATACAGCGTGGGCGATATTCCACCATCCAGAGGCTGCAAGATCAGCTGCACAGGGCATGGAGGACCCGGCCTCATCTGTCGGGGCTCGGCTGGCTGTGCTGCCGGAAGACTTAGGAGAAGAGCTGATCCTGGAGGCTGTCTTTGCTGGGGCAACCTGAGCCAGGGGTAATTTTCCTTTTCTTTAATATTTTTCTGTTCTTCTTTTCATTGTTTTATCTATATTGAAAATAAATAAATTATAGGGTATATATAATTATATATATTATCATAGATTATAGATTACTGTAAATAATTATAGAATGTATTATGATACACAGACTGCCAGGAGCTTTTCTTTGCTGCCCAGGGTCTGCAGGGCAAGAGGCAGGAAAGGGTGAAAAGGGTGCTTGTGCTCAGCAGCACAGCAGGCTGAGGGGTCCTGGGGCCCTGAAAGGGGGAAAAGGGTGCTTGTGCTCAGCCAGCTGCCCAGGCGTGCAGCGGCCCAGGGGAAATAGCCAGAAGCCCCTTGGCCTGTGGTGGTTCTGCTGAAGCCTTTGTGCTGCCCACCGAGCAGCTGGGCAGGGGCCAGAGCTGCGGGGATCCCTGCCAGAGCGGTGCCTGGAGATGGCCACAAGCCCTGTGCCAGGCAGGAAGCGCCAGCCGTGTCCTCCTGCCCGTGTGCTGCTGGCTGCCTTGCTGAGGGCTCCCAGGTGCCTCTGGATGGGGCTGCTCTGGAGCGGCTGTGGGGCTGCGGCGCTGCTGCCGGGCAGCTTGGCCGGGCTGGGGCAGCCCCTGAGGGGCTGGGGTGCTGGCAAGCCCTGAGCAATGGGCTGTCAGAGGCCACAAGCAGCCCCCCGGCAGCCGCCTTGTTCCTGCCAGAGTTGACTTGCAAGAGGGATCCCGGGCACTGTGGAACCAACAGCATCAGTGTTGTTGGAAACCCAAATGCAGGGAAATCTCAGACCTTTGGTCTTGTCAGCAAAGCTTAGAATTAAGCACAGGATTTGATCTGAGACCTTGGAAAGGGCTTCCAAACTTAGGTGCTAGAAGCGAGAATGCAGATTTCTAGTTTCTAGCAGAGACACGGGGAGGAATGTTGAAGTGGAGGAAAGTTCAGAGTCTTAGAGTCCAAGATCTAGAAAAAATAAAAGTAGTTACAATGGAAAACAAGAACCTTAGGATGCAGTGCTGTAGGTTTGTGTGTCATAGCATGATTGGCTAAGGAAGCTTACACTGTAGCAGGAGTCTCTAAGACGAAATATTGAAGGGTTGGCTCCAAACCACAAATATCTTTGTTGGCCGTGTCTTCTTGGCCAAGAAATCCTTCAAAGCTCTTGTAACTACAAGTCTTGCGGCCCTGTGAGCCATGCGGTGGAGATGTGAGCCAAACTCACCCTTCCTGTCTGTGTAGAAGTGAAGAAAATGCAATGGCATAATGTAAAAAACTGAGAGGTGTGCTCTCTAGCTCGTTCCAAACTCCTTCAACTCCTGCAGAGTGGGATTTAGCTACAAAGAGATGACAAGGGGCCTTAGTGCTACCTCTTTGACTCCAGAGCAGTTGCTTTAGAATCTTTCACATAAGCCTGTGTAGTCATGTGCCAGAAATGGATCATTTGAAGAAACTTTCCCAAGTGACTTGCATGGAGGTTTGTTTGAAGGGTATTTGAGGAGAAAGCCTCCCAGCTAGGGTCTGGGCGTTGGCCTAGCTGTGTCCCCTGCTGATTGTGAAGTGTGCCATCAGCTACAGGGCTTTCTGGGCTAAAAATGTCATCAAGTCACTTGGACTTGCTCTTTATTGCCTCTAAAAGCTGGACCCAATTTTGGGGCAAATTTGGAGACCGCATCTATGGGTGGATGGAGCACCTAGGATTTTCCCAATTGCTGGGAATGGTTCTCCAGGTCCCTGGAGTATCCATCCCATCTGGTTTTGCTTGTCGTGGTTCCCTGACAGCTGGGGCCCTGGGCAGAGCCCTGAGAGCCTGGTCTGCCCCCAGGGAAGGAGAAGAAGCCCCTGGAGAAGCTGTACCGGGTGGGGATGCTGCTGCTGCTGCTGCTGCTGCTGCTGGAGACAGCGAGGATGACATCAAGGATGACAAGCTCTTCCTCAGCCTGGCCAAGGGAGGCTGAAGGTGATGCACTTTGATTCTGGCACCTTCTTCAAAGCCAAAGTCCACAGGGAATTTGCAGATGAGTCCCCAGCCAGGGAAATTCTGCCAGATTTGGGCATGGCCCAGCCTGGCTGGGAACCAAAGTCTCCCCCTTTGCTGGGGCAGATGCAACTCATTCTTCAGTTGCTGCTCAGCTGCTTTTGGCAGGGCTGGGGCATGGGCTGGGGTGGGTACGAAATGGGAGTGGGCTCCTGGCCCTGCCAGCAGCCCCCAGCACCCACCGTGCCCCGGGCTGGGGCTGGGGCAGCCAGCCCGACACAAACAAACCCCCATGGTGGGAGCAGAGGTGGGGCTCCAGAACCCGTGCTGGGGCTGCTTTGCTGTGCAGGCAAGGAAGGGCTTGGGCTGCTCCACTGCCGTTGTTTGCTTTGGGGTCACCCTGATTTTGGGGGGCAGTGCAGGGGGGAAGACAGAAAGTGTGGGCTTCCCACAGCCATGGCTGGGTTTTTCCCTGGCATGCAGGGGTTGGGCCTTCCTCAAGGCCCTTACAGAGGTAAGAGTTTTTACCGTTTTACTTGTTTTCCCTTTTTGCATCTCATCTCTTTTCAATAATGTGTTGTTTGTTTTAGCAGAGGAAATGTTCCAGGTGATCCAGTGTGGATGGGGAAGTGCTGGGGAGCAGCTGTGGCGTGGATGGGCCATGCCCTTGGAGAAGGCTGAGGCCATGGTTTGGGAGCAGCTTTTCTTGCAGCCGTGGCTGGCGTGAGGTGGGTCCCTGTGTGCTTGGCAGGGTGGGATCAGAGCTTTTGGGAGCTGGCAGCGAGCACAGGAGCATCCTGCTCTGGGCAGCTGCTGAGGGCTGGATGTGCCCTGGCTGGCTGCAGGCTGAGCACATGTCCTACCCTCCTGCTCTGCTGCCAAAGGCAACAGCGATGGGCAGCTCTGGGCACAGCCAGCATGGCCTGGGCACCGCAGGCCTTGGCACAAGGGCACAGGAGTCCTCAGCTGACGGGCGGTTTCTGCTTTCTCTCCTTGCAGCCGGGCTCTGCGGGTGCTGAGGCTGCTCTGGGCTCTGCCAGGGCTCTGCTGGGCTCAGCCCTGGGCCCAGCTGGGCTGGCTCTGCCCTCACATTGCTCTGACAGCTCTGCATCAGATGAGCCCTTTGCGAGCACAGCGCCTGAGCTTTCTGCTTTGGCAGGTGAGTGAGACTCTGCTGCAGGCCCAGAGATTGCAGCTGGGGACACACATCCAACTAGCAAGGACCCAAACTCTCCACAGTCCCGGCTGAACGCCTGGATCTGCACAGGGTGTTCTGTCTGTCCTATTCTTCCTTCTTGATTGGCTGGAATTGTGCAATTGCACTTTCTTCCTCCTCTAGAAGTGCCACGAGTGGGCCAAAGCTGGCAAGTGGGCCGTGCTCCTGAGGCAGTGCAGTCTGGAGCTGGTGGATGGAGAATTGCCCTTCTGCACTGCCAAACCAGAGCAAAAAGCTGTCAGTGGGACTTTGTGTCTCTAAGAGATCCCTGACAGTTTCAAAGGCAATGTGCAGCTCATTCCCAGGCTGAGAAAGAAGGTAATCTTCTAAAGGATTTGGGCTTTGACAGAGTTTCCATTCCCAGTCCTGCTTGCAGCTGGAAGGGCACAAAGCAATTTCCTCTTGCTTCAACCACAATTTCAAATACAAATTTCAAATGTTTGGAAACAAAGCCCAAAATCTTTTAAAAGGCTGCTGAGGTCAGTAAGATGGATGCACGCCATCGGCACATTTACAATGTAAATAACTGAGTTCTCTTTTTAAAAATATCATTTACCTCTTAATGCAAAGAATTTAACTTTGCCTTTATGTTTTGTTTTTTCACTAACATCATGTTTTTTCACTAACACCTGGATTTTATTCCTATCTTTTAAAATTTACCTAATTTTTTCCGTTTTCCTTTTTTCTCCTTTCAATAGAAAACATGTCCTATAAAAGGAATGTCCTTTGTTCCTGATTCCCATGTGGAGCAGCTCCCTTCCTGCTGGCTGAGCTGCTCAGGCAGAGCCCAGCAGCTCCTGGCCCTGCACGGCTGAGGCTTTTCCCCGTTGCTGGGCACAGACTGATGGAGCAGCACTGCTGAACACGGGCACACAGAGGCACCAGCAGCAGCTGCCTTTGGCCACCTGAGGCTCCAGGGCCCAAACTCTGAGCAGCCAGGGCTGGAAGAGACTGGCAGGATCTGATCCCTGACTCTGGGCAGACAGGGCTGCACAAATGACCCCACAGCAGCAGCAGCAGCAGCAGATGGAGCTGACTTTGAGCACAGCCCCTGCCCCTCTTCCCTCCCATGTGCAGCGGTGTCACAGCAGCCTGAGGCACCTGGGAGCCCCCAGTGCCAGCAGGGACTGGAGATGGCAGCCCTGGGCTCCTGGAGGCTGTGCAAGGAACGGAGCTGGGCACTCCCTGTGCATGGGGAGCTTCCAGATGGAAAAGGCTGCTGTGCCCAGGCAGCTCCAAGGGCACAGAAAGGAGGCTCTGGAGCACTGGATCTGTGCCAGTGCCACAGTCCTGGGCAGCAGCCAGCGAGCCCTGTGGGAACAGAGGGCACAGCAAGAGGGACAGAACCAGGCAAGGGCAGAGACTGGAGAGAGCCAGGCCTGGGAGCAGGAACAGCTGCTCCATTGCACCCTTGGAGAAAGCTCTTGGCTGGTTCAAAGCGCTGAAAGGCGTGAAGGGCAGAGAGAGGCCACAGCAAACAATGCTCCTGTTTGCACAGCCTCCCCTCTCCGTGTCCCAGAAGGAATTGCATGGACTGTGTTCTTCTCTCCGAGTCATCGCGTTCAGCATGAGCAGCTCAGCACAAGGAGCTGAAGGAGCTGAAGCCTCAGGCCACAGGAGCTGGGCAAGAGGGAGCTTTTGGAGCAAAGTAATGCTGCTAAAATAGACCCAGCTGAATGCAGTGGATAGAATCATGGAATCACAGAATCCTTTCTGTTGGAAAAGCCCTCTGAGCTCACCCAGTGCAGCCGCTTACCCATCAGTGCCAAGCCCAGCACTAAAGCACGTCCCTGAAGTGCCAAGGCCTGGACACCAGCCCTGAGTGAGGCCTGGACAGCAGGCCCTGAGCCAAAGGTGGCCTCTGGATGAACCTTCCAAGCAAAGATTGTCTTTGTATCTGCTCCCTGATGAAATATGCGTGGTCATTAACCCTGTGATATATGTAGCCACTCCTCAGTGAAACATGTATTGACCTTTGTGTATTTAGAAGCCAGACAAGGCCATGAAATCTGACATCTGGCCTTGTTTGGGGCTGAAGGATCAAACTCAGCTCCCTTGGTTCCTCCTTAAGCCCTGGCCAGGCTTTGGGAGGGACCCAAGAGAAGGATGAAAGCAGATGTTGCCACACTAGCAGTGCTGTCAGTTTGTTCATTCAGCACTGTCAGAGCTGGGCCCTCTCCCAGCGGGGTTGGAGCCTCACCTGGGGCTGGAGGCACCTGCAGGAATTCCCAGTGCCAGGAGTGGCTCTGCAGCCTTGGCTGTGACAGCTTCCCCAGCTGCTGTGTGGGTCTGGGGGATGGTAAAGGCTGAGGGAAAATGCTGCTGGATCTTTCTTAATCACTGCAGGCAATCTTTAGTGGGGATGGTTGGGTACATTGGTGAGCTGCTCCTTTTGTGATTCTTTGCTGCTCTGAACTGCAGGAAATGACACTGATTCCTTCAGTTGGAGTCTGTGTCTTTGGTGCTGACCCTGCCCACTGGTAAAACAAAACTGGCACAGTCTGTCCAGATGCCAACAAAATGTCACTTGTTCAGTGTCAATGTGAGGAATCAGTCCCATCAGAAATTGCCAGCTGGGAAGCCTTTCCCTGGAGTTCCCTGGCTCTGGAGTGGGCTGAGGTCGGAGCCCCATGGGAGCAGTGGGGCAGTTGGGTAAAAGAAGCTGCACCCCTGGATGGCTTCAAATGCATCCAAAAATTGCACAGGGAAAAGGAAAAGACCTTGTGGGTTTGGGCAGACAAAGATGAATTTGATCAGAGTACATAGGAAACAGCACCTTCAGAAGGAACAATGATTGTTGGAATGCTCCCACATGGAGCAACAGAAGAAGGTTTTAATCTTGAGCTCAGATGCACTTGTGCAAATGAAATATCAATATAATAACTATATACATATTTATAGGATAATAAGACCTTCATATTTATAGATTTATGTAGATATGTCTATAATTATATTTTCATATCAATATGTACATATATAATAATAATGTGAAATAGTGCTGAAAATACTAATTTGGTATCTTTGGCTTCTCAGGGATGTAACACTAAATACCCTACAGAACAGGATTGGCCAGGACCCTAATGTCAGTGGTCAACTTTGTGAGATTGTATACAATGAAAAAAGGAGGAAGGGAGGAAACTGGCCATTTTTGCAGGGTTTGCTGATACTGTGATGCAGAGTGCTTTGTCTGTTCCTGTGAAAAATATAGTGATTAAGCCTGCAGGGTTTTTCATGTACCAGACAATGCACAAGTTGCAGGATTGGTTGAAAGGGTGAAGGGGTTGTTAAAAGAGCAGTTGAAAAAATGAGGAGATGGGAACCTTTGTCCATGGAGAACCCATCTCCCAGATGTGCTCCGTGCCCTTCACAATGGCCCACTGGGGAAATGGAAACCCCCTGGCTGTGCACAGCTGCCCCCAATTTGCAAATCCAACCCTGGGCAGTGAGACTTGGGCTGCCTGGGAAATTGTTCTGGCTGTGATGGCCCCTGGCAGGGCCAGCCCAGAGGCTGCAGGGCTGGGCCTTCATGCATTGGAATTCATTAGTATAAATTCAAAGCAAATGAGAGCTGTCAATTCTGAAACAGGAATTCAGATTCCTCCAGGAAACTTTGCTTTGGTAACTGCTCCCTTTGAGCTTGGCCTTGCAAAGTGTTCCTGTCATGGCAGGAGGAATTGATACAGAATATTCAGGAGAAATTACAGTAATTCTTTTAAACAGTAGTGACCAGGATTGGATTATTCAACCCCGTGACAGGGTAGCACAATTATTGATCTTGCAATTTTAAGAACGATTGTGAAAACAGGAGATCCACCTCCAGTCACCACCATTTGTGGAGATAAAGGGTTTGGGGGCAGCAGCCCTAATAATGGAGCCAGAGTGTGGGTCCCGAGGCCAAAAGGCCCTCCCGAGGCAGCTGAAGGAGCAGCTCCTAGGAAAGACAACTCTGAGTCCTGAACCCTGGGCAGGAACAATGGGAATGTGTCCCTGCAGCCAAGGATTCTGTGTGAGAACAAGTAGATCTGCCAGGATACTGTTTTACACATCCTGCCAGACCAGATCTCCCTGTTTGCCCCAAGGGCCCCTTTGGAAAATGCTCTGATCCACGGGGCTTCATGTGAAGGCTGCTGTGACACTGAAGGACTTGCACAGGAATTCCATCCAGGAGCCTGGGTGCCCCTCAGGGACTGGGACCCGGCCCCTTCCAGCCAGAGGGGAAAGGGCCCCCCAAGCCTTGTGAGCCACAGACAGCATGGTAAAGCTGAACAGCAAAGGGCCTCGGGGCATTATTCTGGAATTAAAAAGGTACCAGCTCCATGCACAACAGATTTCTTGTTCCTAATTGGAATGAGATTGAGAAAAAAGAATGAAGAACGGTGTCACTAAAGTACTACTGATGTCTGTAAGGTGTACCTTGATAGTCAGCCAGAATCTTCGTCTGCCACAAACACCTCTAGTGTTTCACCAAGGGATTGGTCATCTAAATGTTATGATGGCTTATGGATTGCTGAGCTTCTTTTGTAATTCTTTGCTAATGATGATATGCTTTGCTGAGCTTATCCTTTTGTAAATCTTTGCAGCTGTGCATGATATAAATGACACAATTCCTTAAGCTGGTGTCTGTGTCTTTGATAGTGACCCTGCCCACTGGTGAAACAGGGCCCCCTCTTGGTCATGTTCCCTGGGAAGGCAAAAGCCCTCCCTCCAAAATTCCCCCCTTCCTCCTTGTTCCCCCCTTCATACCCTGAGCATGATGTGCTCTGCTCTGGGCTATGCCCGGGCTCAGTTGGGGTCCCCTGTCCTGGCTGTGTCCCCTGCCCAGCTCCCCCGCAGCCCCAGCCCCTCCCCAGCGTGGCTGGACGAGGGGCAGGACAGGCCTTGGCTGTGCTGCAGCTCAGCAAGAACAAAACCATCTCTGCGTGCCCAGCCCTGTGCTCAGCACCCGGCCCAGCAGGGTCTCAGTGCCAGGGGCTGTGCCCTCAGTCCCTGCCGGGGGTTTCCATGGCAACTGCCAGGCCAGGTGACCCAGGTGTCCCCCCAGTGCCGGTTGCCATGGAAACAGTGCCCAGCCCTGCCCCTTTCTGTCTGGCTGACCTGGCCTTTGGCCCTGGCAGTGCTGTTGGCTGCTGGTTCCTGGTGCCAGAGCGGCCAGCGTGGCACAGGGCAGGTGGCCATGGCACAGCCCCCAGCAAGGGATCCCCTCTGGCTCTGGGCACTGACACCAGCCTTGAGCAAGGGCCCAGGGCAGCTTTCCAGATCAGCAATAAAGAGATTTACCTGACCTAGTCCCAATCCTGAGCCCTGGGGACATCCCTGGATGTGACTCCATTCCTCAGCTGCTCTGAGTCCCAGGGCTTGGATGGGAGAAATATTGGGGTCGGGGTAGGGACAACATCTGAGTGATTTTCAGCCATGAAAGGTCTTGATTTTCATATCTGTTCAAACTGCATTAGGGGGTGCTGGAGGTCGATATCAATTGGACATTGCTGATCTGAACCTATGAACAGGAAAACAAAACTGAACAGGACAAAGCAATTCTCTCCTCATTGTTTCCAATATAGTAGATTCACATTGAATACAGTTGTGAAAGCTGTGTAGTTAACCACAGAAGGATTAAGGACTTGAAATGTTCCCAAGGACTTGTCTTATTTGGGTGTTTAGAACAAATGCTTATGAGCTTTTCTCACTGAATTCCTGAACTGAAGAGCCCAAGAAAGAAGTGGCCTGTGGAGTAATAAAATTCATCAGCAACCTTCAAGTGGCTGAGGATCCATCGCCATCAGAGCAGCAATGAACAGAAATGGGCACAGCTTCATGGCTGCCCCAGCTTTGGCATGGGCCCTGGGCCTGGATCAGGAACTGCTCTTGAGGGCCCCAGGGCCGGGGCTCTTGTGCTGCCCTGGGCAGATGGGATGGCAGCAGGGGCTGCAGAGCTCTGAGCACCTCAGCCCGAGGGGAGCAGGGCAGCCAGGGAGCCTCCTTTGGCCTTGGCCAAGCACCTTCCCCCATGGCTGGGGCTGAGTCCTGTGGCAGCTGCAGCTGCTGCTGTGCCCTTGCCAGGGGCTGAGGCTGTGGGACAGTGCCTAGAGCAGCCTGGTCTGAGCAGAGCTGTGGGGCCAGAGCCAGCTGGGCTGGGCTGGGGAGTGGCCCTTGGTGATGCCCAGAGATCAGGGCAGCTGGCAGAGCTTGCAGGGAGCTGGGCTGGGCTCAGAGAGCCTGGCCCAGAAACCATCAGTGTCCATCTCAGCCTGGCTGAGCGTGCAGGGGCAGGACTCAGGCCAGGCCTCGTGGGGCAGGGCCAGCGCCTGTGCAAGGCATTGCAAACAGGCAAGTGCCCCACAGAGGAGGCTGCTCTGTGCCCTTGGAGGCATGGACAGGGCAGGGAGGGGGCCCAGGACATTTGTCAGCGCCAGCCTCTGTGCCCAGCCCTTGGCAGCCCTGGCTGCTGAGCCCAGCTTTGGCCTGGGCTGAGTTTGGCTGTGGCCCAGCTCCATCTTCCTGCGGGGCTCAGGGCCTTTTCCCAGCCATGGCCAGCCTTGTCCAGCCTCTTTGCTGGCCCAGAGGCCGGCAGAGCCCGGGGCAGGGCTGTCTGTGCAGCCCCACAGGTGCCACGGGCTCTGCAGGAGCTGGCAGAGGCTGCCCAGCAGGGAGGCCATGGGGCACAGAGCCCCAAGGCTGCTGTGGGCACCACGGCATAGGGGCCGGTCCCAGCCGCAATGTTCCTGGCCTGGGCTGGGCCTGCACAGGGGCTGGGCCACCATGGCTGGGCCGGCACAGGGCCACAAAGGGGCCACGCAGCCGCTGCCGGGGCTGACAACAATGCCAGGCACACACAAGCAATTGCTGAACATGGCCTGTGCTGGCCAGGCCTGACTGTGCCAAAAGCAGAGCTCAGCTGTCCTTGGGGGCTGCAGGGATATTCCAGAGCCCAAAGAGCCTCCATGGCTGTGCTGGAGACCAGGGCTGCAGGAGGGAAATGCAGGGATGCTGAGGGATGGGACAGGATGGAATTCCAGCTGACTCATCAGCTTGCAAGGGGCCAATCTTAGCTTGGCACCTCAGGGTGCTGTGGCCCTAAAGTAGAACTGCCTGGATGAACAGAACATCAGAACAATTGATGTCTGCCTGGAAAGGAGCACAGGTTTTATTACCTGTTGTGTCCTCTGAGTTGGATGTACTGCAGAAATACCAACAAGACATTCTCAGGAGCTCAAAACAACCAAACAGCCTTTACTGAGAAATTTAGAAAATCATTGAAATTTTGGCGAAAGATTTAATATGACAGTCAATCAACAACAAACACTTCTCAAAACATTAACTTTACCCATTCAACTTCAGAAATCCAAGCCTTTTCAATTTTAAGTTAATCAAAATTTGCAAGGGGAAAGAAATAGAAGTAGACACAGAAAGAGAGAAAGAAAAATAAGATATAGAGAAGCACAAACACCCGGATTCCAGTGTTGTTCAGATGGAAATTCCAAGAGGATGTAGGGTCAAGATGTGTGCTTGCCTTGTGGTCAGCCTTCAATACCCCTTGGTCTTCCTGGGCCCTTCCCCCAGCTGGGCCTTGGGGTCATTTGGTCCCTCAGGAGCTCGGCTGGGGGCTGCAAAGGAGGCTGTGGAGCATTGCCTGTGCTGTGCCAGGGACTGGCAGCCACTGCTGGGCTGGGATAGAGGCTCTGGAGGGATTGGGGTTCCAGGGCAGGGCAGGGCTGGGTTTACAGGGCAAGGCTGGACCTGCCTCTTCCTCCCAACACATGAAATGATTCAAGCCAACAATCTCCTCCAGTTTGTCACAATAGGCAGTGTTGGAGATGGAACCCAAATTTGGCCATGGGCACTTGGCCAAGAAGGACAGTTCCTTTCCATAGGAAGGAGAGCACAGAGCCTTCCCCAGGCTTTTGGGGACAGATGAGAGGTGACCCTTGTGAAACCACTGCCAGACAGATTTGTCCAGGCAATATTGCTGTGGGAACAATCCCTGGATATAAGGAAATTTGGAGGTGAAATCCCAGTTCTGGCCATGGGCGCCTGGAGGAGAAGGACAGTTCTTTCCCATAGGAAGGAAAGCACAGAGCCCCAGTGTTTCAGCAGCAGATGAGAAGAGACCCTCAACATGCCCGGGTCAGCTGCACCGGTCAGGTGGCCCACGGGAGACCAAACCAGCCAGACCTGTTCTGTGTTCCCTTGGTTTTGTGGGGCCCTGAGGTGTCATAAGGGTGTCTTGGTTCCATGGGGTCCCACAGTGTCACAATGGCCCCCAGGTTCCTGAAGGTCCCGCAGTGTCTCAATGGTTCCAAGGATTCCATGAGGCCTTGTCATAATGGTCTCCGTGGTTCCACAGGCCCCACAATGTCACGTCACTCCTCTGTTCCGTGAGCCCTGCACTGTCACAATGGACCTTTGGACTATGGGCGTTTGTGGTGTCACAATGGTCTCCTTTGGCTCCACAGCGTCGCAATGGACCATTGATGACAGGAGGCCACTCTGTGTCACTCTGGAGCTTTGGTTCCATGCAGCCCTGCCATGTCACAATGGTCCTGCTTGGTTTCTTAGTGCACAATGGACCACTGAGGACAGAAGGCCTCGCAATGTCACTAAGGCCCCTTGGTTCCATGCAGCCCTGCAGTGTCACAAAGGCCTCTTGGTTCCATGAGGCCCCACAGTGTCACAATGGTCCCTTGGTCTCACAAGGCCCCACAGTGTCACAATGATCTCCTTGGTTCCATGGTGCCCCATAGTGTCACAATGGTCTCCATGATTCCATGAGTCCCCTCAGTGTCACAATGGCTGCCTGGTTCCATGAGGCTGTGAAGTGAGTTAATGGTCTTTCCATGGTTCCATGAGGCCTTGCAATGGCACACTGGACCTTTGGTTCCATGGAATCTCACAGTGTCACAATGGCCCCTTGGTTCCATGACACCCCCAAGTGCCATAATGGTCTCCAGGGTTCCATGAGGCCCAGCAATGTCACAAGGGCCCCTTGGTTTGATGGGGCCTCTCAGTGTCACAAGGACCCCTACATTCCATGGAGTCACACAGCATCAGTACAGTTCCCCTGGTTCCATGAGGCCCAGCAATGTCACAGTGCTCTCCATGATTCCATGAGGCCCCACAGTGTGACAATCGTCCCTTGGTCTCACAGGGCGCACAGTGTCACAATGCTCCCTTGGTCTCACAGGGCCCCACAGTGTGACAATGGTCCCTTAGTCTCACAGGGCCCCACAGTGTCACAATGGTCCCTTGGTCTCACAGGGTGCACAGTGTCACAATGGTCCCTTGGTCTCACAGGGCCCACAGTGTCACAATGCTCCCTTGGTTCCATGGGCCCTGTGCTGCTACATTCCCCCCTCCCCTTCTCAGGCCGCCCTGCCAGCTGAGAAATGCTCCCTGGGCCTCGGCCTTGGCCAACAGCCCCTGGGCTCAGCTCCTCTGCAGCTCATCACAAACACTCTCTGCTCCAGGAACTGCTGCTGCCTAACCAGCTCCTGGTTCCTTTAGGAGCAGCCCTGGGAACTGTTTGTGTTCCCTGAGCGGCACAACATCCCTGTTCTCACACTGCCAAAGAAAGCTGCTGATGCCAAGTGCAGCCAGGATGAACCATTGCTGGGACTGAAGCCCCTCTCTTGGGGCCCTGCAAACAGTGCTCCAAAAGGAGCCCTTGGAGCTCTCCTGGGCCAGCGACTCCCTCTGAGTGGGGCCTCTCCCAGCCGGGAACTCTCCTGTTTGCTGCACTTGGGGATCTCGAACAACGACAGAGCCTGGGCCGATCCCCCCGCTCCTCCAGGCTCAACCCTTTGCCCTTTGCTGGGGAGATGCCAAAGGATCCACAGTGAGCATTTCCTGCCCTCAGGGGAATTTCTTACAGGTGCCTTGCACTGACTCTTTGTGTCTTTGTGCACACAGGAGTGCCTATGCTGAGGAAATGTGGCAGAAATGCTGCACTCTGAGGGGCTTGAGTGCCTTGGATAGCTGAGTCAGTCAGGCCTGCAAGGAAGGGTGAGTCACAAGCTGTAAATGATGTTAAATGCTCCTAAGGGTTGTTCTTTTACTAAGTAATGAAGTTTAGTATAAGTTATAAGATAAGTTGAATATTGTTAAGAGTTATTCCACTGTGAAATCATTAAGTCCTAGGTTCTAAGTAAGGTTAACTACTGTCAAGTGCTGTTCTTTTGCTAAATGCTGAAGTCTAAGGTATCAAACAAGGTCTGTTAAGTTTGAGCTCGGCTTAGCTTTTTGGCTGCATTCCTTTTATCCTTGCCCACACTGTCCTTTAGTCACACACACATGCACGCACACACACGGAGAGTTCATGGTTCATTTCTGGTTTTATTGCCTGGATTCTGTTTGGTTTTGTAGGTGCTTTGTTTCCTTGGTGTGCCTGAAGTGCCCAGTCAGGAACAGAGTGACTCTTGCCAAGGAACTTTGTGCTGCTGTCCCTTAATATTAAATCTGGTTTTGGCTGATCCCTTGCCAGGGGTTTTTCAGCGCTCTCAAGGCCTCGTTGGTAACAGGGTGAAGGAGCCCTGGCCCAGGCTCTGGCCCTGGGGGACACGGGGACGCTGCTGGGGGGGTCCCTGTCCCCATGTGCCACCCCCAGGGCCCCGTCCCCTTGTCAGGCTCTGGGGTCGATCTCATGGAACATCCTCTGGGGGAGGCTGCGGGGCTGGGGGCGGGGGGACCCGGGGGACAGGGGACCCCTCTGTGCACGAGCAGCGTTGGACTGCTCTGGGGGGAGCTGTGAGGGGGGCCGGGGCAGAGTGACCTCCCCAGTGCCCTCACACAGCCCCCGTGATGTCACACAGCTCCTGAGATTTCACACAGCCCCTGAGATGTCACACTGCCCCTGTGATGTCATACTGCCCCTGTGATGCCACACAGCATCCTTGTGAGGTCACACAGCCCCTGTGATGTCACAGGCTACCAGTGATGTCACACAGCCTCCTATGATGTCACACAACCACTCTGTTATGTCACACAGATTCCATATGATGCCATTCAGCTGATATGTGATGTCACAGAGCAGATTTGTGATGTCACAGCCTTGTCTGTGATGTCACAGCCTTCTTTGTGGCATCACACAGCTGCCCTATGATACCATACTCTATGTCACAACCCCGGTTGTGATGTCAAAGAACCACCTTCTAGGATGTCACAGCTGGCTCTGTGATGTCACTCCCCCCTCAGTGTTGTCACACAGCCCACTCTGTGCTGTCACACAGCCCCTTGCTGACATCCCAGCTGCTCTGTGCCTCTGTGACACAGCCCCCTCGGGGACATCCCACAGCCCCTGCCAGTGCTGAGCCCCTGTGAGCTCTGTCTGTGCCCTGCTGGTGTCCCTGAGGGGCCCTGGCAGCGTCCCAGCCCTGCTGGGCTGTGCACAGGAGCTGCTCCTGGCCAGAGCTGTCTCTCTGCAGCGCTGCCCTTGCCAGGAGCTGCCTCTGGGCCAGGAGCCCAGCCCAGCTCAGCAGCACAGACACAGCACAGGGACTTAATGACCCTCTGGGGCTTTGGTGCACTTTGTATTATACCCAGTCCCTCAGAGTGGGCTAAAAGAACTTCTCAAGAGCTCAAAGTGAGATTGAATCACTGAAGTTTCTTGTACTTTAAATAGATGCCTGTGAGGGACAGGACTGAGAAAGTGTCCCCAGGTTCCAGGGAGAGCAGAACACTGGAGGCAGTGATGACAGCTGCGGACAAGCAAGGAAAAGATATCTCTGTGCTGAGCACCCCTGGATGTGTTTGAGGAATTCAAAGGGCCAAGGCCTGAGCCCCAGCCCCTGGCCAGGCAGATCCTGTCCCGCCCTCCTTGCTCAGGGCTCTTCCTGGGATGGGCACTGGCATGTGGGCATGTGCAATGCCAGGGACAGGAGCATGGGGCGGCCCTGTTTTGCGGAGAAAAGAAGAAACCTCACAACTTTATAAAAGTTGTAAAGCCCGGTATGTTTATTTACGACACGCGCCGGACGCAAGTTCCCCAACAAGGCATGCGTACCTCTGAAGACCTCAGGTCGTCTTTTATCCCCCCTCCCAAATGCATATGCATACAGTTTCACAGTAAGTTCATACATATTCATTCCCTGTGACATTTAGCACCAGTTCTTCTTTATCAAAGGAATTTCTAAGTCGGGGGCAAATTGACCTTGTGGTCTTTTCTGTTTTTCTTTCTCTGTCTCCTTGCTGTCTCGGCATGCAAGTTCTTCCTTCAGCTTTGGCCTACAGACTTTTCACCTCTCTTAGACACTTCACCTAATTCAGAATGGATCTTTACTCTGTCTCATTCCCCCCTTTCCTAGGAAATAAGTAAATTCTTTTACTTAATGAAAACCTTCACAACAGTAAGTGTCTTTTAGTGCTTCACCATGCACGTTTGACAAAGATGTTAGTACAGCTATTCGTTGTAGCATACAGCAGCACAAGCAGTTCTCAAGCATACCCCCTTTTCCAGTATATACGAGCACAGTTTTCTGGTCAGTGACTGGATGGACTTTGAAGGGACAAATACTCTGTTCAGTGTCCAAACACACATCCTGAGCATTAATAGTATTGCTTTCACAAATGAATCCTATCTGTTCTCTAGCAGTGCAGGATTCTAAGTTTACTGTCTGCCACTTCCCATTCATCTTTCGTGCCCACACTCCATGTTCTGAAGGATAGAGTATTGTTTTTTCTTGGTTTGATCCTAGAGCAACGATGGGATGGATAACATAAACAGTGGCATTATGTATGGTAAGCACAAAGGCAGTTGCCACATTAGAAACAGGATCATAGGTGAAATTCACCATAGTCTGCCAGGATTGAAACTTCCTTTCAATATCAATTGCATTATCCCACACAATTTCTTGAATTTTAGCTGGAAATTTACCTTCACCCCTTTCCCATATGATCAGAGCTGCTGTTGCTTGTATCCATAACTGTGCTTGTATACAACTGAAAGCTAAAGACACATTATCTTGTACTATACTAAGTGTTTCTACTATCAACTTGTGGTCTTGGTCTCCGGCCTTTTCATACTTCCTTACTTTGGCAGTACTTTTGAAATCTGTCACTGGCTAGTTCCTAATGCCAATAGAGATTACTATAAAGGCTGCTTCAATTTTGTTAGGCTACCTGCTGCAGTGGCCAGTTTATTCACCAGTATTTCTGAATCAATTCCATTTAAAACTCCTAATCTTGTCCCTAATATGCCAGTTAGATGTTTGTTATGGGGAACAGGAACTGCTTTCTGTTTATGACCATCCCTCCCTGCCAGAGGGATGTGCTGGCTCACACTGCAAATTCAGACACACTTCACAAGTGTATCTGACAGAGGTTTAGGTCATATTTGAGGCAGATGTTTGTTCTGAAATGTAGAGACCTCAGGAATCTCCTTCCCCCTCCAGAGCACCTGATTTAATGAAGGGGAAGTCTAAGAGAAGAGCTTAAATTCATTGCAGTGCTTCAGAAGAAACTGGGATCAGGTTTCTGCTACTTGAAACACTCAGCACAAAAGTGATGCTCAAAATCTTACAGCCTGCTGCTGAGCTCCGAGGGGGAGTCTCTCTCTACCTCTTTTAAGCAGAATCCAACTGCCTCAGACTGGGACAATCACTGATCCAAATCTCAGTAGGAAAAGGGATAGCTATAAATAAAGAAAATCACCTTCCTTGCTTGGGTTAATTTACCACCTGCAGTTCAGCACCCTTTACCAGTCATTGCCTGAGTGTTCAGCCAACTGGCTTGGAAAATGACCTAAGGAAACTGATTTCTTGGTGTTCCTGGTTTTAGGCACCAGGAGAGCTGGCTCCTTCCTTTCTTGTTCTGTTCCTGAGATATGTCTGTTTTAGTCTGAACTAGTATGGGGTGTATAAGGCCCTGCTGTGGTAAAAAGTGCAGTGTCCAGCCCTCAAAGGGAGTTTTTAGGAAGGAGGAGCAGGCTGGTTGGATTTTTGAGATGTTAATTTGCATTATCAGCTCCACACATTTGAGAGACCATTCTGGATTGAATAATAGCTGTTGTTCAGTCACATCTACTTTGAATTCAAATGAAAGTCTGATATTAATTCGAGCTCAAAGGCAGGTCACTTCTACAGGCTGTATCAAGGTGAAATTACACCAACAGTCTGATTCACTTAGGTTATCACAGACTTCCTGGTGTTCATGTACACCAGGGGAGGTTCAGACACTAATTGCATCTGGTCTCTCAAAAGCTACCCTATTGATGACCTGGCACCCTACTTTGATTTCTTCTCCTCTGATTCCTTGAAGAGTCCACAGTTCCTGTTCTTGCCATTCTTGCTCCTCACATATCTGATTCTCGTGGATTACTACAGTAGATATGTTTAAATCTTTTATCTCAGAAGGTTTTCCTATGGATCCAGTATACTGATTAAATGCCAGGGACCAAGGCCATTTAGCATTACTTTGAACAGAGGTACTCTCAAGTTCTGAAACTTCAGTTATGATTACACACAATACAATTCTACAAACTAAAATATGAGCTACTCCCAACCGCAATATACTCATTTTGCCCGAGTAAGTTTTAATCTCAGTTCATTGTCTCCTGGCGTCACTCCTTAAGGGGTTTCTGGGCCTTCTTCACCCGAGAGTGATGGATCCAGGCATTCTGCTCCTTGATTTTGATTGCAGTGAAGGTGGTGAGAAGTACTTGCAGTGGTCTCTCCCACTGTGGTTCTGAAGTCTTCTCTGTAAGAGACTTAACATATACATCATCCCCAGGCTATCTAACTCCCTGCTCCGAGTTCCAACCACATGTTTCTCAATTACTCTGAGCTGTTTGCTTAATGCCACCATGTAGGTGGACATTCTGGACATTCCCTTTGTATACTATATGGTCTTCTGTAAGGCATTCCAAAAGGACTCAGCATTCCTTTAGCTCAAGGTTTAGTTTGAATTTGCAATAGTGCTAGTGGAAGAGCTTGGGCTAGGGTAGATTAACTTCTTGCCCCAGTCTTATGATTTGCTGCTTAATCAAATGATTCATTCTCTTCACCTGGCCGCTTGATTGGGGGTGGTATGGGGTGTGAAGTTCCTGATCTATGCCCAGATGGCTACTAATCTGTTGCACTATTTTGGAAATGAAATGTGATTCTTTATCTGAGGATATCGTGGCTGGAACTCTGAAGCGTGGTATTATTCCTTATAAAAATAATCTGGTCACCTCTTGAGCTTTGACAGTTCTGGTGGGGAATGTTTCTGGCCACCCTGAAAATGTATCTATCAATACCAGTAAATACTGATACCCCCCTTTCCTTGGGAGTTCTGAAAAGTTAATTTGCCACTGCTGTACAGGCCCATGGCCTCTCCCAGTCTGACCGAGTTTTGGCCGGGGGTATTTTGGGGTTAGTCTGGAGGCAAGGATCACACTGTCGGCTCACCTGAGTGATAGTGGCATATAAATTCCTGACAACGATACAACGATTGTTTCAATCAGATTTGTGTAATGCACTCTGTATCACTCGCAGCCTTGGTCATTTTGGAAAAGGAGCCACACTCTATAAAAGGCTTCTAAGTAGTTAGGCCCTAGTGTGTTTTCTAGTGCCCTTCCTTCACTAGTAACCACGAAAATGGGAAGGGATTCCTAGCTCTCTTTCAATGGTAGCCCACCCCTTGGGCTGCAACGTGCACACAACAACGTGCAGTTGTACGTCTCTTTTGGTTAGTATTATTGTATTATGGCTTACCTTCGAGGAAAACTTGTACCTCACCCTTTGCTGCTTTCTTTGCCTCTCCATCCGCCAGCTCATTTCTTTCCTCCAATTTTAAGCTCACTCTCTAGTGTGCCTTAATATGCCTTTTCAGGTAGCTGAACTGCTTCCAGCAGCTGGATTGTCTCTTCTTTCCCTGTGAGGTCAGCAGTCCCCTCTCTTTCCAGATGGCTCCATGTGCATGTATGACTCCAAATGCATTCCTTGGGTCTGTGTAGATGGTTATTCTCCTCCCTTTTGCCTTTCCAGGGCACGGGTCAGGGCAATTATCTCAGCTTTCTGTGCAGAGGTCCCTGTTGGTAAGGGTCCAGACTCGATTACCTCTCTGCAGGTAGTCACTGTGAACTTTGCAATGTCGCTTTCCTGTCAGTGAACCAGGTCTCTGCATCATCTGGAGGCATGTCCCTTAAGCCTGGGCGGCAGGAGTAGGTAGCTTCGGTGGTCTCTAGGCAACTATGGTGTCCACTGAGAAAAGAAGCTGAGTTGACAATATTAGTCACCACTATCTCTACATCGTCTTGCTCTACCATGATGGCCTGGCATTTCAGAAACCTCTGTGGTGAGAGCCAGTGGCCACCCTTTACTTCCAGTGCTGCGGACACCGTGTGGGACACTAGCACAGTCATTTTTGCCCCAGGGTAAACTTGCATGCCTCTTGAATAT
This sequence comes from Ammospiza nelsoni, assembly GCF_027579445.1. Lineage (NCBI taxonomy): Eukaryota > Metazoa > Chordata > Aves > Passeriformes > Passerellidae > Ammospiza > Ammospiza nelsoni. Next base: position 806,938 of record NC_080661.1, on the reverse strand, counting down.
TCAGCACAACTGCTGCTACAGCTCTGAGGCAACCTGGCCATCCTTTGGCTGTTGCATCTAGTTGCTTAGAGAAGTAAGCAACTGCCCTTCAGTAAGGGTCCAAGTCCTGAGCCAGTATTCCCTGGGCAATTCCTTGCGTGAAAAAATAGAAAGAATGGTTTACTTACATCTGGAAGTTTCAAAGCTGGAGCCGACATGAGGGCACTCTCTGTAGCTGGCGAAAGGCCCGTGTGGTGTCTTTTGTCCACTGGAGATCTCAGTTTCCATTGGCAATAAGAGCATAGAGGGGTCTGGCGAACAGTCCATAATTATAAACCCACAGCTAGCACTACCCTGCCATGCCTAAGAAGGTTCGGAGCTCCTTCGTTGTCTGGGGTTTCAGGGTTTGGCATATGGCTTCCCCGCCTTAAAGTCTGCTGCTCAGCACTCACTTCTTACCCCAGGTAGATTACCTTCTGTTTCACTACCTGTGCCTTTTCTTTGAGACTCTGCGTCCTTGGAGTCCTAGGAAATTCAAAAGGCTTACCGTCCAGGCTTCTCCTGCTTCCCTCATCCGAGTGGCTACTAGAAGATCGTCCACATACTGCAACAGCCTCCTTTCCTCTTGTGGAGCTTCCTGGGACTCTGGGTCTTTGCAAGCTGTTCTCCAGTCGGAGTGGGGAATCTTGAAGCCTTCAGGCACATGGACTATGTGAGCTTGAGTTTGAATGCAAAAATTTCCTGGCTGGCTTCGTGGATAGGGAGGCAAAAGAAGGCATCTCTTAGGCCTAAAACAGTGAACCAGGTTAGCTCAGGTGTTAAACAAGTTAGTAAGGTATATGGATTTACTACCACAGGGTATAAATTCTGTGTTATCTTATTGACAGCCCTTAATCCAGTACTATCAGTTATTGGGCTGATTCCTTCCTTATCTTCCTTTTGAGGGTACTACTCAGTTCTCACTAGTTGTGTTCTTTCCTTAAACTTGATGCTCATGGGGGAGCATCTTTCACTCTCCCTGGTACAGCAGAGGCCCATACCCTTGAAAACATTTATTTACTTATTCTAATATCTCCTTACTAATGTCTCTCTTAATTTCAGTGTCTGTTAATGTTAAGCCAAACATCTTTATATCATTTGCCTCCAGAGTAACCTTTCTCATTTGAGAATGTTTAGCAAATTGAGCGAATTGTACAAAAGCTTTTAGGTACACACAGTACACATGTTACTTTAAAGGTTTGCACAAGTATGCCTTCTCAGACTGGCCAGTTGTTCACTCCCCACACTACAACATAAACATTCTCCACAGGTACTAAAGTTTTATTTAAAACTGAATATATGGCCCTTGTGTCGACAAAAATTCTTCCCTTTTGGGGAGGTCATCTTTACCCTTCCTCCCTTACCTCGGGAGGAGCCTTTAGCAAATCATATGTACTCATTTTGTGAACTGTGATTGCTTTGCATTTCAGCATGATAATCCTTGCTTGGTTTCATACGTTGCTATCTCATGCTGCATGCTGAACAACATGTTTGATTTGCTTTCTCTTTGCCTTGTTTTCCCTTTTCAAGGAATCTGGGTGATTTCTTAAAACACAAAGACATTTCAGCATACAAAACTCTATCCCATTTATCCTCCTACTTTAAAACAGTACTAACAGCAATGAAGTATTATAAATCTTTTTATTTTCTGAGCTGCTCCTACTGGCAGCCTTCTCCCAGTGAGCCCCTCCCAAAAGGGGCTAATTTAGGAACCTCTTTGCTCTGGTCAATTCTCATTATTTATTTCTCCTTGCCCTGTCTTGCTTCCACTCAAACCTTTTTACAGACCTTCACAGTAGTTTCTCAACTTTCCTCCTATACACACAGCTCCAGGTGGCAGGTATCAGATGTGGTTCCCACACACAAGTTCTAAGACCTTAGGTTCTGAATCCGCTTGACCAGAAACTTCTAATTTACATGTGCCCTGACACTTATTAGAACAGCAAAACCAGTGTTTCTCATAAACACTGCACTGCAATAATAACTGCACATCCAGCTTTTGCTCACAGGCCATTCCCGTGTTCCCTGGGGAGACGGGGTAGCCAGAGCTGTCACTGTGCCCAGGGGACAGCCACTGTCACCTCACACAGCATGCTAATCAAAAACGTGATATAGACACTATATTCTGATCAAACAAAATATCAGTCTTTTCTAGTTCTCTTCTTGCACAATCTAATTAAGCCCTGTGTCTACTTACACTTGTTTTACTGCTTTGCAAAAAGGCTGTGCTAGTCACAGCTGAAACTCTGACATGCCCACAGACACAAACACTCGCACCCGCACCCCCCCCCCCCTTTATCTCAAATTCGCTGGAGCCAAGGCTTGAATTGCTGTGAGGGGGGGGGAATTCTTGGAATTCCTTTAACTCTATTGTAATTAAGCATAAATCACGGTACTATAGTTCTCCTATGTAAAATGCCACTCTTGTTGCAACAAAATCTTATTATCTCCACAAACACTACTATACAATCTGAGAATCAAATTACCACAATGCAGCGGAAGAAAATCACCACACAAAACCACTGGGAAAGGGCATATCTCTCAAAGTGCTCACTTTTCTCAACACAACATAGCATACCATAATTCAGCATTTACTCACATCAATTTTCTTGGACACAATCAAAATAACATCATACAGTCTGCAGATCAAAATCAAACATCCAAGGCAAAGGAACTCTCTGAGCTCATACTCATACTCACAGTTAAAATGTACCAGATCTACACAAATCACTACATTTAAACACGATAAGTACCATCACTGACATTCTTCCACTCGCTTCTCTGCGGGGCACTTCTGTCCCTGCCCCCGCAGCCTGCTGCAGCCGGCGCCTCAGGCCTCACTCGGCTGCTTCAAACACGGGTAGTACTGACCCCCCCCGCACTGTAGATTTATTCTCTTTTATACACCATACACTTATACACTTGCACGATTAAAAACACAGTGCACCGACCACACACAATGCACACATTAACTATACAGCAACACAGTGTCCAGACATCACACACACACACAAACAAAACACACACGGGCTCAACACTTCTGCTCTATCAGAACTATGAACCCCCAACACACATACACGGGTTCACCCGGCTCACCCCCAGAGCCACTAGCAGTCTGCTCTATCAGAACGATGAACCCCGTCTCTAATACAGCTGCTCTATCAGCTGAACCCGGACGTCTCCGGGTGGTTTACTCTCTTGCTCTCCTTTCCCTCCCCCAGGGGCCCCTCAGTACATACCGTATCTTCCTCCGCAGGCCAGCAGGTCCTTGTCTGTCCTCGCAGGTGGCAAGTTGAGACGAGCGGAGCCCCACCAGGAAAAAATCCTAGGGCGCGCCTTGGAGGTCCGTCTATCCCCCCTGCCCCTGCGGGGACAGAGAACTCCTACCTGGCTCGCCATAATGTTTTGCGGAGAAAAGAAGAAACCTCACAACTTTATAAAAGTTGTAAAGCCCGGTATGTTTATTTACGACACGCGCCGGACGCAAGTTCCCCAACAAGGCATGCGTACCTCTGAAGACCTCAGGTCGTCTTTTATCCCCCCTCCCAAATGCATATGCATACAGTTTCACAGTAAGTTCATACATATTCATTCCCTGTGACATTTAGCACCAGTTCTTCTTTATCAAAGGAATTTCTAAGTCGGGGGCAAATTGACCTTGTGGTCTTTTCTGTTTTTCTTTCTCTGTCTCCTTGCTGTCTCGGCATGCAAGTTCTTCCTTCAGCTTTGGCCTACAGACTTTTCACCTCTCTTAGACACTTCACCTAATTCAGAATGGATCTTTACTCTGTCTCAGCCCCTGCCAGGGTGCTGAGCAGGGACGAGGAGGCAATGAGGCCCCAGGCCTTCAAGGGTCACTTTTCCCCTCGTGGCCTCAGGCCCAGGGCCAGCAGCCATGGCCAAAGTGCTGCCCATGTTGGCTCTGGCAGGGCTGTCTTGCAGCTGCTGCCCATCCCTGTGCCCTGTGCAGCCCAGGCTGTTCCACGGTGTCCCTGCCCTGCGCCTCTGTCCCTGCAGGCTGTCGGCATCCCCCAGCTGCCCCACCTGGCTGGGCCCTTCCTTTGCTGACAGCTCTGCCTCCTGCCTGCCCCTGCCTGCCCACACAGAGCCTGGGGCTGCTCCAGGCTCCTGCTGGGGACGTGCTGCACCACAGCCCTGCCCTGGCAGGGAAATTCCTTTCTGCTGCTGCCCAGGCTGGGCCTCCCCAGCTGCCCTTGTGCGGGGTGCGGAGGTTCAGGGATGTCACGCCACAACCAATATGATCCAGTGAAGCCAAATTTATTATCCCTAAAAAGACTATATTTATAATAAATCTCTACTGTCCACGTGTCTCTAGCTAATACATGATTGGTTAATCCTAGCTGTTTACACATCTAAATTAGAATGCTGATTGGATCACCTAATTTTTCACGCGTCTTGCTGTCGTCTTCTGGCCCACTCATGGTTCAATTTTTTCCTTCTTTCCCAAGCTTGCTTTCAAACTTGCTGAGTCCTGATGACTCTTCTTGTATTTTTCTCAAGGATATACCAACCCCATTTCTGAATATGTCCATTATCCATTGTTTGTGAATGTGTCCATTGTCCATTAGTACAAGCAGGTTGGATTGTGCATCGGCTGAATATGGCCCTTGTCTAGCAAGAACTCCTCAATCTGCAAAAAACTCTCAACAGTTCCCCGGTTTTGTTTTTGCACAAGCCAGACTGATTTAAAAGCACGCTCAATTATTTTCTGCACAGCAAGGCACTATAAGCAGAATTGAAAAAAGAAGACAAAGTATCATAATGCCAAAGCGTACTAAATCCTTGAGCCAGCCTGTTATTCCCCAGGATTTTAGCCACTCATCAAAAGAATTCTCAACCACTGTGAGCTTTTTCATATTCTCCTTAAGCAAAGACGTTTTCTTGTCAATAGATCCAGAGTGGTCAGAGAGATTCATGCAACACATCCCTTCAAAATCTTCACGCTCATCTCCTTGTGCTAGCAACAAAAAATCTATAGCAGCCCTATCCTGTAACACAGTGTGGCATATGCTACCTACATCAGTGGTAAACTCATTCTGGATTGCAGATGTAATGTTAGTTTGTTTTCCTGTCCAACAAGCCAATCGTTTGAATTATGTAAGGGCCTTTGATGAAGCTAATTCTGGTGTAAAAAGTGATGCCAGGATAACCGAAGGCCAATTCCACAATTCTACATTATCCTTGCAGTCTGAGCCTAATAGATGCTCACTACATTTTGCACCTTGGAATTTGTGCCTGATGTCAAGCATCTGTTGATTGCTAGGGGCAAACAGTGTCAATTTCCCAAACTAGCATGGTCCTCCTAATCCTTTCTGAGGAATTGCAGGCCAAGCTTTATCTCCACAAAAGAGAAACGAAAGTAGAAAAAAGTTATTGCAGAAGCTATTGTAGAAGGGACTTTTCTCTCCAATGATGTGGACGCTTTTCCTGTAGTAACTAATGCTGCCAGTAGAGTTTGAAAACCTTTCAACTGGAAGATTTTAGAAAAGTTGAGAGCTGCATTTTCACAATTTGGTTGAAAATCCCAACTTGCCCAGTCACTTCTGCGGTATATTTTTCCATCTAACACATTAATTCCAGCTGATGTGCATACCCTAATAAGACTTAGAATGCCACCCTATCAGCAGGTGATGTTTCATAAAAGCTGGGAGGAAAAGTGTGCTCAAGAAGCAGCAAGACCTAGAGTGCAGGGTGATCCTCTGTATGGTTTAACAGCACAACAGTTACTTGGCAAAGGGCCCTGGGCTACTGCCACTGCCCAGGCTAGGAGCATTGATCAAGTCTTACAGATGAGCCAACAACTAGCATGTAATGCATTTCTTGCACTTCCAGATAAGTTACACACTATGTCTTTTACACAGATTTGTCAAAGAAAGAATGAAGACTGATAAATTTGTAGACAAATTGCATGAAGCTATCTATAATCATTCTGATTTAAATTCAGACACAAAGATACAATTGGATGGACTTTGGGATCATTTCTCCATTCTAAATGGCTTTCCCTTCAGTCACAAGAGCCTTCCATCTCTTCCAAAAATTGCCTGCTGAAACTCTTCTGCTCCCATCCAAATCAGTTCACTACTCCAGCATAACCCTTGAAGCATGGACAGATGACTCTTCAACTAATTATAGTAGAAAAGAAGGGTATTTATTGCAGCCCTGGTCACCTGTGAACTAGTTTCCAAAAACATGTGACCAGGAGTTGCAGACTCCTGCTCTCTATTTCTACAGAAAAGGTTTTACATTAGGTTTCTAAGGACCCATAATACATAATTATTACCTGCCTGCTTCACATTTTTATCAGCTGAATATCGAATACAGCTGCGCAATTGTATTCCCTTAACTGGATTGGTGGGATTTTGAAATGAGGGAGTGGTTATATGGGAGGAAGAAAGCAGTCTTCCTCATGGTGAACTCTCCTCCCATGGCCAGTTGGCAAGACCTTTTGACCTGGCCTCTCCTAACTGTTCAATTATTCTTAAGGCAAGGTCTTTCTATGGTCTCAGCTTCTTCACAATTGCTTCCTCTATCCCTGTCACTCCTACCTTTATGTTCCTAATATATTTGGTACTCTTTAACTAAGGCACATGATTTCTGCTAGCTGTATTACTAACTCAGCTTATTACCTCATTTTAAAATCTTAACTAAAATATGCAATCTTCTACTATCCCAATTCTATGCCCAGCTGGGCCCTCAACTCATCCTCACTTTTCAATTATCCTCGTTACACTTTCAGCTAACCCCTTGACTCACCTCAGGCACATCCCCGACTGCCTCTCTCCCAGCAGCTCAGAGCTGCATTGCACAGCGCTTGCTGTGCACCACAGAGCACAAAGCAGGCTGGCCTGGTGGGCCTGAATATTTCTGCCAAACACTCTGCATCTCACACCTTTGCTGTGGCTCAGTGCAGAACTGCAGGGTTGCAGGCGCTTCCTCCCAGAGCTGCGTGAGGCGCTGGCTCCTGCAGATGGGCCCTGCCAAGCTGTCCCTGCCTCACGCTGGCCTCGCTTCCCTGGCACAAGGGGGGGAGCCTGAAGGAGCTGCCCTGTGCTCCAGCCTGCCGAGCAGCCTGGCTCCCTGCTCCGGTGCCCAGAGTGCTGTACACACTGCTGGCCTTTGCCAGGATTTGCAGGGCAGCCGGCAGAAGAGGAGGAATCCTCAGCAAGCCCAGCGGCCCGCGGCTGCCCTTGGCCTTTCTCTGCTCCTGGGCACACTCCAGACGGCCATGGCCTCCAGGCCGGGCTGTGCCCAGCACGGCTGCGCTTCCCCTCGGCAGCAGCCAGCTGCCACCTGGGCTCTGAGAGCGGAGGATTCGCCCGCTCCCAGCAAGAGGCACCCAGGGCCCGGCTGCTGCCTCTTGCAGCTCCAAGGGCCTCCTTGCAGCCTGTCTCTGCCGGGGCTCAGGCTGCTCCGGCCTCTGCTGGGGCTCTGCTGGGGCTCCAGCCCGGGCAAGGCCGGGCCCGCTCTCACCTCACAGGCGCTGACAGCTCTGCGCCACAGGAGACCTTCCCGAGCACCCTCTCTGATCTTTCTGCTTTCTCACTTGAGCAAGGCTCTCCTCCAGCCAAAGAGATTATTGCATTTAGGGATACAAATCCAAGTGGCAGGAACCCCATTGCTCTCCAGTCACAGCTGAAGGCCTGCATCTGCACAGGGTGTTTGGGCTGCCTCATTCTTCCTTTGGTTTTGCCTTCAAATGCCATTGCCCTTTCTGCCTCAACTAGAAATACCACAGCTGTGCCATAACCAGCCAGTGGGTCATATTCCAAAGGCAGTGTGGTCTGGAGAGGATGAATGAAGAGGAGCCCTCCTCACTTATGAAACCATACAAAAAAAGCCATATGTGTGACTTAGTACCAATAAAAAACAATTGGTAATTCAGAAGGAAATGTTGAATTTTCTGAAGGGGTCAGAAGGAGGAGAATCTTCCAAGTGGGTTGATGTTTCAGAAACTTTATTAATTACAAATCTAATCTATAATTCTATGCTACAAATCTCTTTAGCAACCCTACTCTACAATCCTACTCTAAATTGGTAACAGAGATAACATCTTGACATGATTGCTATGTTCTCGTCTCCTAGGCTTAGGGTTAGGGTTAGGTTTAGGTTTAGGCTTAGGTTTAGGCTTAGGCTTAGGCTTAGGCTTAGACTTAGGTTCAGGTTTGGGTTTAAGTTTAGGCTTTGGCTTAGGCTTAGGGTTGGGGTTAGGGAAAGGGTAAGGGATAGAGATAGGGATAGGGTTAGAGTTTGGGTTAGCATTTAAGGTTAGGGTTAGGTTTTAGGTTTAGAATTTAGGGGTAGGGTTATTCGTCTTCTTCACTGAGTTGATGACTTGTGCCAGGATGAATGGTGGCTTGGCTGAAGTTACAAATGGATGCTGTCCACCGGAAAAAAAAATACAACAAAGAACAGTGAACCATTACTTTCCAAGCTCATTGCTTCAGGGACTCAATCAGGATACATCAAGTTCCTGGAAAGACCCAGAAAGAGGAGCAATGGGACCATCTGCTCCCCCATCATCCTCAATGTGCAAGACCTTGCCATCACAGGCAAACCTGGCCCAGAATCCCACTCATCTGTTTATTGTGATGTCTTCATCATGCTGGGATTTTTGCCCTGCCAGTGCTCTAGAAATGGCACTTTCTGTCCCTGGGTTTTCTTCCTTTCAGGAAACTCCAATGACTCACATAGGCCCCTGCCTTTGAAAGACAGGCACTGTGCTGATTCCCACAGGGACAGAAAGCAGTGTCTGCCTTTCCATGCCCTGCCCCTCGTGTGCTGGATGGCACCTTCCTTCCCAGCAGGGCCAGCCCAGTGGCACTGGGCCCTGCAGTTCCCTCTCTGCCACACAACCTGGCAGTAACCCTGGCACAGTTCCCGTCTGCTTGAGCATGCCAGGCAGCAGATGGGGCTGGGACAAGTCCCTCCCAGCTGTCCCTGTTTGCATGGCAGAAACCTCTGAGGGTGGGCTGGGGGGCACAAACCAGGGCCCCTCAGAGGCTCACAGTGAGCCCCCCACAGCCCCTCCTGCCCACAGCCAAATCTCTGACCCCTAGGCTGGGACTGGCTTCCTTGGGTTCCTCCACCACCATTTCATGTCTCTGTACCCTGCATTGCTCTACTTCAATTCTTTTGCCATTAGATAAAACTGAACACTCCACCAAATCACAAAAGAGGGCAACAGACACAGTCAGAGGACAGAGCACCTCTCCTCACAGGAAATGCAGAGGGAGCTGGAGTTATTCAGTTTTGTGAAGGACAGGCCCCGGGGAGACTTTCCAAGACTTCAGAGTGGCTTTGAAGAAAGTGTGGGACATCTTTTTTAACAGGGTCAGTTACAATAGGATATGGACAAATATTTTTAAACACTAAGGGCATCTAATCAGACTAGGTCTAAGGAAGAACTTGTGTACTCGGAGCATGGTGCCACCCTGGCACAGCTTGCCCAAAGAGCTTGTAGAAGCCCCATCCCTGCAACCATTCCGGCTCCAGTGGCAAAGGGCTCTGAGCAACCCAATCTCTTTAAAGATGTCCCTGCTCATTGCAGGACACTTGCACCAGAGGACATTTACAGGGCCCTGCCAGCCCAGCCCAGTCTAGGATTCCTCACCATTTTCATTTGAAGAGCAGCAAGAGTGGAGGTGAGGAGGAAGGGGGCTCATCTGCTGCCTTGGGCTTGAGTGGAGGAGGAGCCCATCCCTCAGAGCCTGTTTCACCTGCAGCCCCTTCACATTTTACCTGCAGGAGCTCCTTGGCAGACCAGCGCTGCTCCTCGTCTGTCTGCAGGCAGCAGCTCAGGAAGTCACGCAGCAAAGCCGAGAGGAGCTTGGGCTGCCGCAGCTGTGGAGTCCCTACTGTGGCTATCAGGTATGTAGCCTGGAGAGAAAGGAGACACCAGGCTCTACCTCCTGCTTTCACATCTCTAAGGCTCTCCCAGATCCCTTTGTTTAACCTCTGTTCTTCAGTGGCAGTTTCTGCCCTGGCACAGACCCAGAGATGACTTTGCTTTACCAACCAAAAACCCAAACCCCGATGAAGCCACAGCTTTTCCACCATCCTGCAGATCTTGCCTTGGCAGCTGATTTCATTGCCTTACCTAGTTAGTGGGAACTATATCAGCAAAAGGACATTTACTTCTCTGAGGATTCATGCCAGCTTGAGAGGGCTTTTGGAAGAGGGACTTTGCTATGCTAACTAATTTCAAGGGTTAGTACATGAAAGGCATCTCTGCAGTGCTTGTTGGTCTTTTAAGCGCACGTGCCCTAGAACAAAACTCATCAAGCTTTTTGTGCTGTTCTTGAAAACAATGGGAATTGGAAGAAAAGAAAGGAAATCCATCATTTAATACCCAGGTAGGGAAACAAACATTTACAATCTCCTCTTCAACACAGACACATTAAGATGCCTGCACAAATGTATTGGGATGAAAATGCCTGCTTGGGCACACAGGAGCCACCTGCAGCTCTGTCTCTCAGCAGTCTGAAAATTTCAGCTTCCCATTTTTGCAGCAAAAGAAAAATTGTCTAGGTCAGAAGAAGGAGAGGTTCCATCCCTATGGACACCCTCTAGTCATTTGGCTGCTCAAGTCAATGCATTAATGGCAGGCCCATGCCAGAAAGTGCCAGGAAACAAACAGGAGGTTTTGGCAGGCTCTCCACATCACCAGGCTCTGGCTTGGTGATGTGCAGAATGTTGCTTGGGCTAGGAGAGAAACACGGTCACTGAGTGTTTCAGCAGCACTGCACAAGAAGCAGAAGAGACTCTGTGGCCTTTACACCCTCATGCCCATGTTTCCCAGTGAGAAGAAACTGCACACAGGATTAGATTCCTCTCTAAAGACCACGGTTTTAGAAACTTTGTTGGGTTTGGGTTTCCTTCCTTCATTTCTGGAAAGATAACAACACTTTTCAGATGCTTTTTTCCTGTTATTAAGGCCATCTACACAGACAAAAGAACTGGAACCACTAACCCAAAGGAAAGTGTTGAGTGAGAATGGAGTTTGTTTGGAGTTTGTTTGCATGTGGTAAGGCTTGAGTTCCCCCACTGATGCAACCAAAAGTCCAGCAGATGCTGATGTGTTGCAGGGACATTTGTAGGAGGGGACCTTGGTGGAAGTAGTTCCAGCAGATGGCAATGGGATTTTGTCCAGTGGCACACAGGACATGGGAGAGGTGAGAAAGACAGTGGGATCAGTGAGTATTTGCTCCTTACCGTGCCAGAACTTTCGCTCAGGTAAGGAGGTTCTTGTTCTATCATTTCAATTCCCACAATTCCAAAAGACCATATGTCCACTTTGGGGCCATATGGTTGACCTGTCACCACTTCAGGCGCCATCCACCAAGGAGTCCCGGTTACGGAGCACCGTCTGCTCTGCTCAGGGGTGAGCTGAGTAGTGAGGCCAAAATCAGCTGAGGAGAAAACAAAATACTGGTTTTATCTGAATTCTGTGCAATTAGGAAAGCAAGCAAAAGAATTCCCCAGCAGAAGTTTGAAATTGCTCTGTTGAATCTCCTGGCATTGGCGACTTTAAAAATCCTCCCATGTTTTACACTGCCTCTAGCAGTGGCTTTTGTTCTTTGGAAACTTTAGACTTGTAACTCCCTCCCTCTGGAAGGGACCCACACAGAGCAAGGCCACTCTTGACTGCTTGTGGCTCCTTCTACCTCTGTGCACGTTGCAACTGTGCCCTCAGCTTGCAGCAGGGGTCCCTGCACTGCCACCAGCACCATTTTTGGGGAGCTGGCAGTCACGCCAAGCAGCCCCACACCCACATCCCTGGAATGCTGCACCTGACCAAGAATATACTGACCCAGCTTGACAGAACCGTCGGTTCTGAGAAGGATGTTGTCACTCTTCACGTCTCGATGGATCACATCGTTTGAATGAAGAAAATCCAGTCCTTGCAGGCACTGAGCGAGAAAACAGAAACAGAAGGGCAAAAATGAGTGATGTGATTTCATCACACAAGAAGGGAAACAAAGAATCTAAAAGATTCCCTCTCCAGGGGAATGGGGAGTAATGGCAGAACAGTAATGGCCACTGAGAGGAAGAGCTTGCTGCTCCAACACTTGCAGAGCAGGACCTTTCTGAGGAAAGGCACGTCAGCTTTTGAAAGAGCAACAGCACCTGCTGTTGTAGGCTGTCCCCTGCCAACCAGCCAGGATGACTCCTGCTGCAGCGCATGTGCTCAGAAGGAAAGAGCATTCTGGCTGCACTCCTATCCTTTTTAGCTGAGCACTGAGAGAAACGAGTCTCTCTCTTCTTTCTTTGCTGTTTGTTTCAAATCCTGCCACCAGCACCTTTGCTTTTACAGGCAAGGAATGCAGTGAAGACAGACTCCAGGCAAACATTTTGAGAGGCAAGGTGGAGAACAGCAAATACAAATACAAGAGACAGAGCGAGAATACAACAGCAGGAGATAAGAGTACTGGCACTGAGTACAGGGAGTGCAGGGGCACTGGCAGGCCTTTCACTTGAGATGCTTTTACTTGCCCATAGCATAGCAGCAACACAGAAACAAAGCTTGGCACAGGAAACCTCTCCTGTTCTGAGCCCCTGTTTCCCAGACAATCCTGCCCAAGCCCTTGGAAACACAGCTGGGGTTGCTGACCTCCCGACTGATGGCTGCCATCTCATCTTCAGACAGGCAGGTCTGGCTGACGATGTCGCTCAGGACACCTCCATCCATGTACTCTATAACCAGCAAGAGTTCCTCGCCCAGAAGGTAGCTGAAAGAAGGAAACAAGGGGGTAGAGATGGACATACATGGCTATGTTGATTTTTTTGCTTCCAGGTTTCTTATTTCCAGCTGCCTTTGTGACAAGGACAGAATCAAAGGAATAGACATTCCCTCTTGGCTGTGCATTATTTGCAATCTGTGCAGTCTCATAGAGAAAGACACATCTGTGAAAAAGGAGATGTCTTAGATGGGCAGCAAATGAAAAGTGCAGTTTAGAAACAGCCCAGATAAAAAGCATGTCAGCATGGTGTTTCTGGAAATAAGCACCTAGTCTTCCTGGCATGCATAGCAATGGCAGGGAGGGACAACAATCCAAGGGAAATCCACTTTAGGATGGTTCATCTGCACTTAAGAAACTTTAAAAAATCAATCCCAAATAAATGTGGAGGCAGTGAACTTTGAGGCTATTGAGTTAGGAAGATACAGCTGACCCAGGTTTTGAATAATTTTAGAGTAATTATCAAACTAGGTGTGCCAGGGAAGACTTATGCAGACAAGATGCACACTCTTCTCATCCATTGGAGATGAGTAGAGAAATATGAATAAATAAAAATTAACAGCTTTACTTGCTGCCACTGACCAAAGTGGGTTTTGAACCTCTCATGTTTGCAATATGTAAACACACATCCATGGGATAAGACCATGACCTCTCACCTGTCTAAATAATTCACAACATTGGGACTCCTATACCTCTTCATGATCATTATTTCATTAAAGGTTAGCTCCTTCCTCCTCACTCCTTGAAGATTTATTTTTTTTATTGCCACCTAAAATGACATTGAAAATCAGTAACTTGAGAGGTTGGTGGCACGAGACCACAAGGCACGTGGAGCGGGTGATTTTGCAATGACACAGCTGAGCTGTGCCAAACTGCCTTGTGATTAGGCACTGCAGTAATCAGAAACTGACATTCCAACAGCCCATTTCTCTGCTCCCTTGGGAGCCAGTTACAGGACATGTGGGGCCACTGGCATTTTGCCTTGACCACTTGGTAACAGCGGTGTCTCAGTTATCACCCACAAACCTCTGACCGCACTCTCTGCTGCTTTGTTTGGGACTCAGAAGAAGGAATCCATGCCTTAATACTCTGTGGGTACATCTTGTGATATGGGCAGGGCTTAGGGCTTTCAGGGACGCCTTGCAGATCTCTCCCTATGTGCAGTTCCCAAGTGCAGCACTGCAGGTGGCTAAGGAACTACCAGTAACTTTCAGATGGATTTGCTGGCAGCCAGAAATGAGAATTCATTTCTGAATTCATTTCTTCAGGACTCTGAAGCTGTAGCCCCAAAGAGCACTGAGGTGCTCGAAGGCACCACCTTTGTTTTAGCAATGGAGAGCGAGTGAGCGCGTCCTTCTCTGAAAGGAACCGCTGCCCTCCGTGCCTTCCTTCTGGCAGCTGAGGAGGACAAAGTCCCAAATGTGTTCTGTGGGCTGGCACCAGTCTGTGCTTCTTGTGCCTTTTCAGCACAGCTCTGCCCAAAGCTCCAGCCACAGCTCACACCAGAGGGGAAAGCCCTCGAGTGCAGCAGAGCCTGCAGGGGCTGTTGACATTTACCTCTCCTCCTGTGGCACTGTCGAGTGCTCTGTAAACATCTCCAAACCCCCTAGAAACAAAACAGAAGCAGAGACAGGAGAAGAAGCTGTTTAGATCTTGCAGTGAAAGCCAGCCCACACAGGAGATCTCTGCTGGAAGTGTCAAAACCTGCAGGATGCAGGAGGGCTCTGCCAGAAGGGAGATGATGCATTTTCCTCTCAAGTGCATGGGCACTGGGCCTGTTCCTGAAGCACTGGGGTTCAATTTCTAAAGGGAGTTTAGTCTTTCCTCTTGGGTTTGACTGTCTAAACAGTGTGGTTCCTATCCTGACCACAGAGTGTTTCCCTCTTCAAACCAGGGGAAAGAATTTTTCCTGGGAACTGTTATCTCACAGCTTTGATAGGGCGTAGGTTGCTCCTTCAGGCAAGCAAGTTTCTTTTCTTTTCATTAGTGTGCCAGTATGATTTTGAGACATACAAAAAGTGCTAAAGAAATTAACACAGAGCTGTCCCACACTTGAGAGACAAGGAGACCTTCCAGGTCCTGTTCCTTGATGCAGGCAAGACCTCGGTAGCAAGGCATCTCTGACAATGCCTTCTGAGCCCACTCAGAAATTCTGAGCAGCATTGAGAGATGGGACAATCTATCCCCAGTGTGTGATCATCTTTGCAGCTGGCCTGACTTCACGCTGGGTAGACATTCCACCCCAAAAACACCTGGCCCACGGTTGTGCAGGAGTAACTGCTGTTGGACTCACCCGCTGCCAATATAATTCAGATGCTTGTATTTCATCAGGGGATTTTCAGTGGTGTTCACCATTCTCCCTGAGGGAAACAAAATGCAAGATGCTGACTTTAAGGCAGAGATCCCAGCTTCCAGGAGATACAAAAGGCAGCCCCAGCGCCTGGAGCTCTGAGCCCTTTGTGGTCGGCTGGGTAATAACAACCACAACCAGGCAGACAGCCCTGCAGCACAGGTGGCCAGCACAGAGACGGATTTGTACAGTCCTTTGAAGAGTTCTCTTGACAGGAAACAAAGCACAGGGACATACAATCCCAGGACGGGAGGACATCTTCCCCACCTTTCAGCAGTTTGCCAAAGGAATGCCTTCCCATTTGTAAACCAGAGCAGCTCCAGCTGTAACCGATCCTGACGGGGCTTTCAGCATCAGGACCCTGACCTGTGTTTTAGCAGGCTGAGCTCAAAGATGCCCCTCTCCCAGCTAAGGAAGGCTCCAGCCTCTGCAGTCCCTCCAGCCCTCAGGGACAGGGCAGCGACCACAACAAGGCTGGCAAAGCCCAAGCATGAGCACTGACAGGCACTGATGGGAAGAAGCCAGAGTGAGCCTGAGCCCCAGACAAGCTGTTGCCCCCATTCAGGACAAAACAGGATGGGCTTTGAGATCAGCCACACCAAGGCACAAATCAGTGCCCTTTTTGTCCCAACAGGTGATGGCAGACACAGAATCCACTGGGCTCTGGTCTCAGCCCCACCAGGTCTCTTATCTGAGAGCACAGCACTGGCAGCTGTTACGGGCAAGAAGCAGATTCATTGGGTTGTGCTGCAGAATCACAAAGGGCTTGATGCGTTTTCCTAGAGACTGATCTGAGCAGGGCCTGGGCCAATGGGTAGGATTCTAACAGTCATGGGAAAGAGTGGGAATCAGGTATGGAAAAGTGCCATGGATCTGAGGGATATACCATGACTGGGCTGGAGGCTCTCTCCTGAGAAATGCCTGCAGTACAGTTTTATCTGATCAGGCCACTTGGATGTGTCTCCTGGACACATCTTGATAAGCATAAAACTAGAAGATTAAATAAAGGTTGTTATCAAAGTCTCTATTTTTTCTTTGGGGGCACATGGAAAATACCTTGTGCTCTCTATTTGTCCTGTAACCTGATGTTCTTTCAAAGTAGTTCTTATTGACAAAAAGATAGCATTCTCTTCTTGACAAAAATATAGCATTCTCATGAAAATAAACTGCAGATGTAGTAGTGGTAACAGGAACAGTCATAAAAATGACATCAGTAAAACGTGGGGTAGAAGGGCTCCTTCAGGATGGAGAAAAACACAACAAAAAACCCCCACCAAAAATGAACAACACAAAAGCAATCCCACCCCACCCCTCCAAAAAAAAAAAAACCCCAACCAAAAGGACAAAACTCCAAAGTCAGTCTATTTCTGTGAAGTTTTTTTGCTGTGATGACTGGTTGGAAGTCAGGAGTCTAAGGAGAATTTAGGAAGCTAAAAATTCTGTTCAGTTTGGCCACTGGCACACAGGACTTGCCTGGATCATTTGCTAGGTCACAGCCTTCTGCTGATCCAAGAACAATCCCTGCTTCAGCCTTTAGCAGAGAGGGAAGCTCAGGCAAACCCAAGCCAGTCCCAGGTGCCCTCAGAGGCAGCAGGAACACCCAGAGCTCTCTCGCTGCCTCGGAGCACAGCACTGCCTCTGGGGAGTCCTAAATGGCCCTGTGACACCGAGCTCAGGAGGAGCATTTGGTACAGCTCTGCTGACACCTGCACACAACACACTGTCCCTCAGATAAGAAACACCCCAGGCGTACCCAGCAGCTCCAGGTACTCCTCCTCAGTCTCCTGTTCCCGGGATGTGCCCGAGCTTGAGTTCCCAGGTTTCACAGAAGGGCTTCCTCGAGGTGATGCTGCTGCGGCAGCAGGTTCAGAGCCCATGACGTGCTGGACCTGGAGCATTTCTGGTGGGCACTGCTCCTGTGCCTCACTCCTAACTTGGGGTCCTTCATTGCCACACATTCCCTGCAAGTCTTCGCAGGCTGCCCGGTGAGATGTCAACACTTGCACCTCAAGTCAAACAGAACAAAGCAGTCAGACACTACAGCTTGTCCCTGTCGGCCAGGAGTCATCGACTGTGAGGAAAGGCAAAGAACAGATTGACAGGGGATACAACAGCTTGTTTCAATCCTCCATCCTGGGTCACCAAGTTCTACTGTAAAAGCACCTCAAGAAAAAAGGGGAGCAGGAACAGGCCAGCAGGAATCAATTTGGATGACTGCTGGCCAAAAGGCCAAAGGACAAGTTTCACTGTCCAGGGCAGCAGTTGAGATTCAGCACACCAGGAAATGTCCTTCAGAGTGACTGTGATACACACACTACAGCAGCATGGCACTCAGAGGCATGGCCCCACTCCCTGCTGCTCTGCACTGGAAAGGCAAGAAGGGCAGAAACCACCAGATTGGTGACTGCAGTGGCTGCATCTCTCTTTCACTCACTTGGTTTTGCAGAGACTGACGGAAGCGATTAAGTTTCTCTCTGATGATTTTCATTTCTTCCTCCAGCTGCTTATGCCTTGCCTTGATCATACTGTGAGCTGTCTGAAGCTCTGCATCCAGCTGTTCCTTCATGTTCTCTAACAAACAAAAGAGAGGACATTTCATGAGTGGAGTGGCTGCCACTCTTTCATTCACCTGGTTTTGTTGATCGCCCCTCTGCTGGTGGAGATTCTCCTCTTGAATTCTTTCCATGTCTTCCTTGTTCTTTCTCTTCACTGCCATGATGTCACTCTGAGCTTCAGGCAGCTCTGCTTGTGGCTCTGCCTTGATGTTCTGTACACACAAAAGCAGAGCAAGGGACTGAGAGCTGCCATCAGGCTCAGCTTTTTTCCTCTTGCAGCCTCCAAATCACATTTATTCAGCCCCTTCTTTCTGCTTCCCTCCCCACATCTGCCTCCATTGCAAACCTCCTGTCCCAGGGCTGATCTCTGCAGATTGCAAGGCTCTGTGCCTCCATTGCCTGTGGAACTCTTGGCCTCCTCAGTCCCAAGAGCTCTGGTTTATGCCCCTCTCCCTGCCCTTCCCTCTGTGCCCTGGCCAGTCAGGCTTACCTGGCCATTCTCCTGTGGCTCTTCCACCTGCTGCCTGAGCTGCTCTTCCTGCCCTCGGGCAGGGAACAGCTCTCCCTGAGTCTGGCATGGCAGCTCAGATGAGGCAGTGTGCTCCTGCTCTTTCTCTAGAAGCACCTGCACAGAAAGCAAGAGAAGATGGGTTTCAACTTCCCATACGCCCTTTGTGGGCCAAGACTCACAGACTGCTGGGCTCACACGTTCCCAAAGCACTGTGCTGCTGCTCTCCTGGGTTGTTCTCTGCCCGAGGGGAGGCACAGATTCCAAAGTGACCCTGGCCCTACAACCAGGGGCCATCTGGGACTGAAGCTCCAGGAGCCTCTCAGGCAGCTGACAGGGAAGGGGTGGCATTTCTCAAGGGTCTGGTGAGGGCCTCCCTCTGCTTCTGCCGTGTCCTGTTTGTCTTTCAGTAGTGACTGACACCCCGCCCTGTCCCACAGCTCCATCCTGGCTCTGCAGGGGCTTCCTGGGTGAGCTCACTCCTTGTGAGAGACAATTCTGGAGTTCACCTTCTCTTCAGGCCTGCACCAGCATTCCTCCTTCCTGACATCCACACTCTTGTTAGAAAACCGGGTCATTCAGGAGATAAGGATGCATGCAAAGATCTCTGATGGAAGTCAGAGAACCTCTATGGCCACCTCAGTATATGGAGGAGGACCAAGGTGTTTCTTCTCCCTCTTTTGTCAATGGAGAATTCTGACCAGCAGTAACAGAGTTTCTCATAAGGCCCCATTAACAAATGCACTTACACAGCCCTGGGGATGCCAGTGAAGGAAACCATGTGTCATGTATGGCATGGCATGTATGACCAGAGTCACCAAAGACCACCTAAACATGGAATTGTTCCACCTCTCTAAGAGAGGCAGAAGTTTAAAGAATTAACTGGAGACTCCAGGGCACAAGAGGCTGGAGGAGGAAAACAGCACTGAGGGGACAAATCACCATCTCTGGAGGGGGAAACATCTCTGCCTACTCAGAATCGGTCAAGGGAACATGTCTGTAATCCTCTCCAGAAAGGGATGGTTTAGGTCACCTTTGCGCCTCCAATTGCCTTGGACCAGAGCCAGGAAGATTCAATTATGTAAATGCTACATAGTTAGTTAGTTAGTTAGTTAGTTAGTTAGTTAGTTAGTTAGTTAGCTAGTTAGCTGGATAGATGGACAGATAGATAGATAGATAGATAGACAGACAGACAGATAGATAGATAGATAGATAGATAGATAGATAGATAGATAGATAGATAGATAGACAGATCTTATTACTGAAATCTCCCTTTACTGTCCTTTCTGTCGCTACACACATCAGCACTTGGCAGCAGTGCCCCAACCAGCAGCCATCCTGAACTTGCTCTCCTGTTGCTTCAGTAACCCACACTGTTGGGGAATCTGGAGGATGTAGGTCCTTATGGAATGCAATCAGACCCAGAGCATTGCACTGGGAACGGCTCTCTTTGGGCATCTGTGCTCGGGCAAGTTCTTCGCTTGGACTCGCCCACACTGATGGTGCTGAAGTGGCTGGAATGAGAAATGCAGCCCAGCCCCTCCCAGCTCCTCTAATCTCTGAGCACCAGCTGGAATGCAAGGGCTTTGATTTCCTACTCAGTTCCCAAACACAACACACACTGATTCCCTGGGCAGCCAAAAGACACGGGATCCATTAACCTGAAAGTTTCTGCCATGGCTGGAAAAAGGCCAGGAAAGATTGAGAAAAAGCTCCCCGGAGAAGGAGAAATTACACAAGGCTTCTCCTTCTAGCAAACAAACAAATAAACAAACAAAATGTGAAAGTGTTACCCACACCAGTGTCTAAAGCACTTGGATGCAGTGAAGGGATGTTTGGCAGGGAAACAGCCCTCGTGCTGAGCATTGGCTCTATGGATCCAAGGCAGGGATCTATGGAAGTCTGCCTGAAGGTCCCTCATGAGCCCCCATTGTCCAGGCTAAAGCTCCCTCAGCACCTCCTCCCTGGCCTTGTGCTGCACCCCTTGCCCAGCTCCCCTGTCCCTCTGTGCACACGCTGCAGCCCCTCCATGACTTTCTGCTTCCCAGGGCCCACAGCTGCACACAGCACTCCAGCTGTGGCCGCAGCGCTGCCCAGCACAGGGCCACGCTCCCTGCCCTGCTCCTGCTGCCCCACTGCTGCTGGCACAGCCACCGTGCCCTTGGCCTTCTTGGCCCCCTGGCCCCACGCTGCCTCATCTTCAGCTGCTCACGGCCGCCAGCCCTGCGTCCTTTGGGCCCACGCAGCTCCCCAACCACAAAGGTGCCCATTGCACTTCAGATACTGCAGGCACCATTGCATAATGGCCTTCCTGTTCTACCACCTCATGTTCCAAGTGGATATCATAAAGTTTGATAGGAATAGGATTCTAAGTCCCTCTGTTTAAATTAAAATGATCTAATTCAACTGTACAGGAAATTGCTCTTAATTAAATTTTCCCTATCTGCTGTCTGCAAGCATCGTTCTCTTTTCAAAACTAGGTTTTTAGTTCTTCAAACTCTGAGAAGGAAATTTAAAAATATCTATCGCTGGTCGGGAGTTTAGTTCAGGCATGGCTTGAGGAAAAAGGCCACGAAGCCATGCAGCTGAGAGAAAAGTAACAGGTAGCTGTGAAGCAGTTTCAAAGCAGTTTCCAGCCTGACTTCTATAAACAATTAGTCTCTCTCAGGCATCCTTGTATAAACAATAAAGTTCTCAGGCAGTCTTCCCATAACAAAGGTAACATCCTCTCTGGGAAAAGATGGCACCCTGGGAACAGTTATGGAAGTTTTGAGAACCGTTCGTATCACAGTGAGAACACTGATTTTGTTTGATGTAAACAATCAATGGTATTGTAAAACAAAAGGAGTGGTTAGAGTTTTCTCTGTTAGCCTATCATAAAGCTGTATTTTGGAATATGCATGAAGTTAATTAACACTGTTATTTAAAGTGACTGATCGATCAATAAATTCGGAGTTCGATGCATTATAGAATGGTCGTTCTCCCCCTCACTTCAACAATCGCTGCCTTTGCTACTTTTGTTTCAGGCATGAATATGGTTTTTCTTTCGGCCTTCCTAGCTGGCCCTCTTCAGTCTACTGCTACTGGCCAAGATCACATCTTCCTCTACAATTCTTAAACACCAGGAACATGAAATGTTCCTTTCTCACTCACCTCAGGATCTTCAGCACTGCTGAATACACGCTTCAGGTGACCTGTAGTGGGCAGGGAAAATGAACCAGATGGTGTCAGAAAACTGCCTGGGCTGCTGAATCCAACAGAAAAGTCAACCCAAACAGAGATGATTTCCCATTTTGTAACATCCCTCCAGGAGGTACATTTCATTCACACAGCCAGCAAGGGATCAGGACAGTATTCTTACTTTTGCCTTCAACCTGTTCAACACTTCAACCTGTTTAGCCAGTAAATGAATACAAACATGACCAAGAAAATCCAAATTGTTCTTTAACACTCAATGCTCCTGTTCTAGAAAACACATAAAACAGCTTTTTAAATCCACTCCTTCAGGTCTTTTTTTTGTTGTTTTTGTGTTGGTTTTTGTTTTTTTGTTTTTTTTTTTAATCAGTTGCATGCTCTAATTCTCTTTAATTTGCTGGAAATGCTTGCCCAGAAATGCTTCCCCAAAATCCCCCTGAGCTGTGGCAGACACTCACTGCTTTAGAGTTTGCATTTCCTTGCAAAGAGAATCACTAGTTAAGCACTTGATAAAGGATCAATTAGACAGTTAAATCCTTTCATGACAAAATTTAAAAAGAAATAAGCTTTCCCTGAATTCTGGGAACAACTGCAGTGATTTTAAAAGGCATTCCAAGAAGGTCTGCCAGTCTGCATTTTCAAAGGTGTCTTGCTTGTCCCAGCAAACTGAGGAAATGACAGACTCTGCTGCCACAGACTCTCCCGTGCAGGGAACGGAAGCCCTGCAGGTTCCCCTGCAAATGCTGCCCCTGTGGCTACAGACACCCCCTTTTAGCTGAACGTCATGACGGGAGCTTTACCAAAGCAGTGGCATCCTAATGCTCTTTCTGTTTCAAAATCAGAAACTCAGTCACTAAGAAAGAGCAGGAAGACATACAAAAGCCAGGTTAATTTACACCCTAACAAAGCAGAAGGGAAACCTCTACTTACGTGCAAAGTGCGTTATATAATAAATAGAAAAGGAAACGCCATAAGCAGCAAAAGCTGCTTTGGCAAGGTGGTGAATCATGCTATTAGTGTTGTGCAAGTTTGCCCCAACACTAAAAGAACAAGCCTCTTGTCAGTGAGCAGCTTCCCACTGACAAACACTCAGACCAGGAGGGGACTCCTGCTCTCAGCAGGCCTTGGGCTTCTCTGACACTCAGGCCTTCCGTGCACCAAGGCAACCTTCTGATGCCACTATGACAACGGGGCAACCATGCCCTGACATCACAAAGGGACAGCTCTGTGTTGGTCTGTGAGTTTATGCAAAGCAATAACCAACCTTCCCTACAGCAAACACAAAAGAGCCTGGGAAGTTCTTCTCTGTCACAAAGCAGCAAAAATTCCCCTCATGGGCCAAACCCTGTTGTTCAGGGATCCAAGAGGAACTCCAGGAGTGCCCCAAGCACCTACAGCCTGTACCCCAACTGAGCACTCAGATGGGACCCAAGCAAAGGAAACCAGAACAAGACAATGGGCCACAGCATTGCATATGTGAGAAATGGCTCACACTTTTAAAATTTTAAAGGTTTAGTAAACCTTAACAAAGGACTGAATAAGAAAAATTATGGCAATGGGAGTCCCTGTGACTAGCAGCCATCTGGTCATTTACAAAAACGACGCTCTGCCTTTTATACCCTTATCACCTCCAAAAGTTTTGTCAGTCAACTCTTTCTCTGCTGTCCATTGGTGGAGATTACTTTCTTGCATCCTGACTGGAGGTCAGGTGTTGTTACACCCTGCCTGCTGGTCACAAGCCAGCCCTCCCCAAATGCCCTGACTACCCAGGCTGTTACAAGGGGGACGGGAAAGAGGACTATGGGAGGATGTATTACAATACCATCACTATACATTTGAACATTCACATAACATCTACTTCTTTATTGTCAGAGCCAACCATTGCATTACTCGTCTAGAACACACAGAGCCAGGAGAGAAGCCACTGTTGGCATCACAGCTGAAATGCTTCCTAACAAATCTCCCCACATATTTGCACCTTTATTGGACATGTCCAGGGCTCTGGTGCGTGTACATCTCTGCCTCTCTTCCCCTTTGGCAGCAGTCGAACTGGCAGCATCTGCCCGCCAGCAGCAGCTGCTCCAAGCTGGGAACGCCGCTGGCGGTGCTGATTTCCAGAGGCTTCTGTGTGCCAGGGGAAGCCAAGGCAGGAGTGGGTTGAACGGCGCTGGCACTGCTGCTGCTCTGTGCCAGAGAGCCCCGGCTGGGCAGGGCACGGTGCCCACTGCGCTGCGGGCTCCTTCTCCTGCCACAGCTGGGTACACCTGGCAGCAAGGCATGACAACCTGTGGGCCAGCCAAGGGGTTTCTGGGGCTGCACTGCTCTGCACACACCCAGCACACCTGCAGCACAGAATTTTAACCCTCAAACTGGTAAACCAGAGGGAAACAGGTGGAAAATATTTCATTTCAACCATTCTTTATGCTTCAATAGTAATGACCAAAATGAAAGCTACCAAGCAGGGCCCAATCCACACTGCCAGCTCAGTGTGAGAAAAAAGGCATTACTTTATTTCAGTGCTGGGTGCGTGGGAATCACTTCCCTGAAACATGCACACCCACATGTTAGTATCCATGGAACTAAGACATTACTTTCATTACTTTTATTCATTACTTTGCTGAAACTCACAGGCTAAACATCTCACAAAGTATTTGACATGTTTAAATCACTTCCCCAAAATTACTGACATTTAGAGTAGGGGTCTCTTAAGGGTCTCTGGTAGTCATGTGGTGAATATACTGTTCCTCAAATTCTCCTTCCATGGTTAAGAGCCTTCTTCTCCTTGAATGCATTGCAGCTACCTCCTCAGTAGGCCCACTGTCTTTATTCTCAAGGCTAAGACATCCACTTGCACACATTAACCACTGGTGTGAGGGAAGGTACAACTAAGCACTGCCTGTTAAAGCTTAACAAATTCACAATTTGTTGCACGTCAACACTTCCCCAACATCTCTCGTTCCTTCTCTGGGAATCAAACACGAGCATTTTATGATCACTGAGCCCAAGGCCGCCTCCAGCCCTCCTGTCACCCAGCAGCCCTTCTCTCCTCACAAACAGCAGGCCCAGCAGTGCCTTCCCTCACTGGCTCAGTCCCCAGCTGTGTCAGGAGTTCTGTCACACACTGCAGGACCATCCTGGACTGTTTGCTCTCTGCTGCACTCTGTTGCCAGCAGACATCCCCACCCTGTTCCATGCCCCATGCAGAACCCTGCACCTGCTGTCCATGGGCACCTGGAAGGGGAGGCACTCACGGCAGAGATGCACCAGCTGCACTGGGCAGGAACCAAAACCCTCTGGGGCACAGCTGCTGGGCTGGGTCTGGCACAGCTCTGCACGCCCCACTCCTCATGGGCTTTGGGCTGGAAATGCAATTGCACTTTCTGCCTCATGGAGAAATACCAGGGCTGCACAAACAACGGCCAGCAGGCCACATCCCAAAGGCACTGCAGCATGGAGTTGAGAAGGAAGAAGACCCTTCCCCAATTCCTAACCACACCAAAACCACCATAATGGGGACTTTTAATCTTCTAAATGTAGAGTTGATTCACAGGGTGACAAGAGAATCTTCCAATGGAGTTGAAGTTTGGTAGAGTTTTTATTCTGAGTCCTACTCAGACAGTTGATTTGAAAATTTATTTCAAAATATTTTTTAAAAGGCTGTGCAGTCGTATGGTTTTGTTCTCATACCAAAATGGCCAGATGAAATGTACTGGCATTTTAATTGCATCCAAACTGATTAGTCTGTAAAAGCTTCCCTGCAGAACAGCCACTAAACAAGAAATGAAAATCTGTTGACTGTTGACTTTGCAAATTTCTACTAAACTTATCAGACAATGAGGCATTTTTAGATAGATCATAGAGCAAATTAATTTTTATGAACTTGATTTGGATAAACCTGTTGATTTCAAATTAAAACTGCCAGCACATACTAAGTGGAAATCTGAATACTCAGTTCTATGAGCTCTGAATTATTAGAAAGTCATTGTCTGCCATATTAACGAAAATTATCATTCTGCCTATTTTTTTTACTTACAGCCAGCTCTTCAACACTCTTTGTAACATCAGAAAGAGAGTTTGTAGCAATGTGAACCATGGGTTGGTGGAGCATTGCAGAAGGCTCCTATGCCAGCACTAAATGTTCACATTTACCATGGCATCCCTTCTTGCCTTTAATTCCAAGCTACAGCTCAGTTCCTGCAGTACAGATTCACACCTGTAGTCTGTATCTGCAGCTGGTTCTTACTTCCCTGTCCAGGAAAAAAATCATGCTTGGATCTCAAATCAAAATAAAATGAGGAGAGAGTCAGGTTCTGTATAGGTATAGCAAAAACTAAGAGATTTTTTTGCAAATATGTTGAAAAGCAGTTTGTACATGCTGCAAAAATGGCAGATTAAAGACTTGCACTCTAACTTGCAAGCTGAGCTTTGCCTGTTCTTTCTGGACTGATTTCTTGAGGCCAGACACTGAACCTAATCGGTAAGAAAATCAAAACCACAGGAGTAGTTTGGAGAATATTGTAAATTATTCTGTCATGATGCTTTTTGCCTGAAAGTTCTGGCCATCATCCAATTGGAGTAATTAGAGGAGATTAAAGCCATCACACTGTGCCTGTGCACACAATTCCTTCCCAGGGGTAATCCATGAAGCAACGCTGACAAATCCACACCAGCAGCTGCTGCCACACAGCCATGAAGGAGAGAATATGTATTTCTGCTACACTTGGACAGCTGAAGATGCCTCTGCTGAGCTAATTTTAGTGACTGTCCACCACAGATGAGACCTTGTGGTCAGTCTCCAACAAGTCAGGGCAGTTAATATTCTGCCTAAATGAAGTGAGCCTAGCAATACATAGACCATGGGGCCTGAGGAAAGCCAGCAGCTTTGGGAGATTTAACTTGTTTCCGTATCTTTCTTTTTACTAATTTATTGCAGTCAATTATTTAAAGAATGGAAAAATTTCGGCACACCATTGGCTGGAAGGTTAGTCAGTCTTCCATTCATGACTCCCCTGAAAGCATCACCCCACTGTTTTTATCAGTAGCTCTTCCATCATCATGGCTCACACAGCATTTCCTGCAGCTCTTCCTGGAGTCAGGGCAAGGCACCAGGAGAAGGGGGAGAAAGCTGTGTGCAGAGACTGTGTCAGCTGAAGAGACATTTGTTTCCTCTGATTTGACTGAACAGCTGCAGGAACCTTGCTGGCACTGCTGGCGGGGTGGCCTTTTGCAGGGCTGGGCAGAGTTTGGGGCACAGGATCCCTCCTCTCGATGGGACACCAGGGTGAGCAGCCCCTGTCCCAGGAAGGAGCAGAGGTTCTGTGGCTCTGCCCTGGGCACAGGGACCTGCCACTGCCACGAGCTCCTGCCGCGGCTCCTCTGGGGCAGCTCCTGCTCTGCAGTGATGATGGGCGCAGCTGGAGGTGGCTGCAATGGAGGGGGGCTTCCAGTGGGCTCTGCTGGTCTGCCACACTGAGCCAGCAGAGCTTCTGGAAGGAGTCTCCTCTTGTGAGCTGCTGGAGCTGGCACTGGCCACAGAGCCGCTGTGCTCATCCCTGACAGGACCAGAGCACATTAGCCTGTGGGCCTCCTTGCTGCACCATGGCAGTGAGGAGGCCATGGACCAGAGGTTCAGTATGTGTGAATCAGTTTCCTGATAAACTGTGCTAAGAAAACCCTGCATCCCTCCTGCCAGATCTAAGACACTCCAAGTAAGCTGTTGGCATATTGGGAACTCAGAATTGTTTGCATTTTGAACAATTGTCTTATGAGTGCTTTTGATTGTTTTTGTCATTTTGTGTTGATTCAGCTGATCCTTCAGAGAAGCTTTCCTAATAATATAAAACACAGGGAACTGTGGAGACCCTGGGTTGGCATTCCCTTGTCTAGGGAGACACAAGAAGCTCCCCTCAAAAAGCTGTTAGACCCCATTGGCTCCTTCCCCTGTTCCTCTGTCTGTTCCTGCGTTCCTGAGCCACACCTTCCCTATTCCCTGATTGGCCCCCTTATCTTTGTACTGCCCCGAGATCAGGGTCAGCCCCCAGGCCCCTGTGGAGACAAAGTGAGACCCTCTGTGTGTGGGTGCTGGGACCTGAACATCTCCCTGCACAGCTGAATAAAACATCTGTGGAGATCATGCAAAGGTCCTTTTTGCTTCTTTACCCTGGACTATGCTAGCAGCAATTCAGACTGCCACAGAGGAGAAGCTGCAGTACTGGCACCAAGATTTTGGCAACTTGACCATAGGCACAGAGGGCATGCAGGATGCTGCTCTGTGAATTCCTTAACCAGCCATCTCTGGTGCTGGCATATTCCCTCCAGCTTCTGCTGCAGCCAGGGCCACCTTTGGGCCAGCAGATGACATTGTTATTTGAAAAATTCGGCCCACACCTTGGGCAGGAGGCCATCCACAGGCTCTGGTCCTGCAGCCCCTGCTCAGCTGGGGACAGTGCTCCCTGTGGGGAAGATGGAGCAGCCATCACAGGGTCTTGGGGGCTGCTTTCAGCAAGGTGGCCAGGCTCTCTCCCTGCTGGACTCTAGCAATTGTTTGGGGGAGCTGATGGCACATTGTATGTAGTCCTGTTCATTCTACTCAGAAAACCTGACAGATTCTATCATTCTTCTGCAGAGTGGGCACGCTGGATTTCTCTTTTCCCACTGCCGGATGCAGCCCAGGCAGAATTGGTGGTGACAGGGCAGAGAAAAATTCACATCCTTCTTAGTGCCCTGGCAGATGGGGCAGCTCCATTCTGTCCCCATGGCCATGTCTGTCTGTCCCAGCAGCAGGGAAGAGCTGAGGACCTTGAGCTGCTCTCATCAGCAGTCTTGCTTGGCCAGAGCCCAAGCTCAAGCCAGAGTGGTCCAGGCTCTGTCAATGCCCAAATAGAAGCAGAAAGGGATGTTGTATCACAATCCATTCCTTGGTGAAGGAGGTCCATGGCAGCCTCAAGAGGCACCTAAGACACTCAACAGTCCAGGCAGTAACATATGGACAGGACACAGATGGCAGTTCATGGCTGGGAGAGCATTTGTAAACATATCCAAGGACAAATTTCCCAGGAACTCTGTTGCCTTCTATATCAAGGCAGGCGACCTGGTTCTGAGGTACAGCTCGATGGCCCACTCTCCAGGGCCGTTCGGGCCAATGACATACGCAGACACCAATGTGGTGGACGGTCAAAAGGCGTTTATTACTTCTTTTCATGGGGTCTTATAGTCTTGGGGGTCTCTACGTCAAAAAAGGAGTTTGTCCTTCTTACCTATGGTTAGTAGGGAATGGAAAAGTACTGGGTAAGGAGTGGAAAGTTACTGGCTTCAGTGGGGCAACATTCCTACTTTTAGTGGGGCCACATTCCTATGTTAATTTCTTATCTATGAGTAACAGAGGGTCTTATCTGCGGCGAACAGAGGGTCCTGGCTTTCCGTGACATCGCGACAATCTTCCGCAGCGCCTCTTCCCTAGCTACCACAGAACTCTCCACAGCTCTGGGATCTGCCCATCAGCTCTGTCAGAAGCTTCAGCAGAACAACCAAAGTCCTAAAAAGCAGCTCCCAGACAGTTTTCCTACCATCCTGCCTGAGTAGCCGGGTTGCTTGCTGCAAAACACTCTTCTTCTCCTCTTCCCCATTGCCCTGTGGACACTTGCTGCCAAAATAAAAAGCTCCTGGCCCTCTGTGTGATGTGATCCTACAGTTTTTATATTTCCATGCTGGGATGAAAGAAAGCTGTTCTGTGAGTCAGGAGAGGCCAGGACCCACTTGGCCTTCCTGCAGGCTGAGGTGGTCCCAGCAGACATCCTGCTGCATTTTTGGGGAATGTGTGACGGGGAGTGGAGAGGGTGACAGAGAGGCCGAGATCATAGAGTGGAAACTCAGCTCCAGAGAGCCAGTGCAGCCTCTCCCTGCTGAGTGCCTGCTGGGGCTGGCAAAGAAAGAAAATGCCCCAATAACAGCCCGGTGGCACTGTGTCTCAGGGACAGGTACAGGGAGGTGACAACAAACAGCAGCATGGCCCGGTCTCATAGCTCCTAGAAAGCAGTGACAGAGGGGCCTGACCTCATGTGCCAGAGATTTCAGAAAGGCTGTCCTCTTAAATGGCCACTCTGAAACCCCTCTCTTTGCCTCTTGCGTTTGTGAATGCTTTTGACAGCCACAGCATCCTGGGGCAACGCGTTCCACGATTTCATTAAGCACTCCTTGAAAAGCACCTCCCATTGTTCATCTGAGCTGCCAGCCTGGTCATTTCAGAGGGTGCTGCCTTGGTGGAGAGAAAAATCAATCTTCTGCCTTTCAGGGAGCTGAACGAGAAGGGACTCTTCACCATCCAACACCTGGCTGGGTCCCATTCAGAGGTCCTGCTTTGCAGACTTGGTGAGGTTTGCTTGGCAGTTACCAGTGAGCTGAGAACATTGTTCTGAATTGTCCCCTATACTTCATACACGGTGTGTAGAGTAGGTATGTGCTTGTTCATCTCTATGTGTGCTCACGGTCTGCCTTCATTTCTGGTTTTAGACCTGAGATTTCTAATGTCTGTCAGCTGTCTGTAGGATCTGTGGGTACATGCAGCTGTATTTACTGGCAGGTCAGGTATCTGACACTCATCTTTGAGTGTGGTACCTTTATAATGCAATGTGCAAATGCAGAAACTGAGACACTAATGACGTTATTTGCCAGAGTCCCAGTCTCTACCCAAGCTGTAATTCAACACTGCAAATTATTCTGTAGACCTGAGCCTGTGTTTTCTGTTTCCTGGCTGAGTGCTTCAGCTGCTGGTGTTGTTTTTTGGAACAGGAGCACCTGACTCTTTTACCTTTATGACTTTTGCCTTCATGATTTGAAAGCAGCTCTTGCTTTAATTTTCTAGTAAAAGGGCCTAAAATCAAAGCTGTGGACATTTTAGAAGGGTTAAGTAGAACACTAAATGAAATTTTTATTTTAGCCCTGCAGTGAGCAGGTCTGAAGCCAGAAATTGGTGCCAGAATAAGTGCCTTTCTGTGCTTGTGCTCTCCTGCTCTTCCTGTACTTTTATGTTTCTCTGGACACAGTGGGATGTGTTGTCTTTTCCTGGGACTTCTGTTGAAGGCAACTGGTTTTCTTTCCAAGGTGATTCTTATGTTTCCCCTCATGGCTTCCCCAGGTGACCAACCTCCGTTCCAAGGTGTCCTGCTCTGCCATTGTCACTCTGGGAGAACTCTCTGTGACCTTGAAGAAGGACATGGACTCTGAGGTGGATGAGGGTGCTCAGGTCCTTCTCCAGATGGTGTCCAGCTCCCCAGAATTTGTTCAGAAAGCAGCCAGTCAGACCCTGGGGATCCTGGTGGAGAATGTGACTCCTGCACGAGCAATGACTGCTCTCATGGACATGGGAGTCAAGTAGGTTCTTCTTCTTTTAGTGATATTCTTCACCTTTGTGTGTGGGGGAGGGAGAAGGGATGAGACAGAGAATGGGAATGGTGGGAGGGAAGGGTCCTGTATCCTGCATCTTCTGGGAACTCAATGACTTGATTCTCCAACCAACCTCACTTCTGTCCTCTCATCACCTATTTCTGCCTTCCTGCAGCCCCATCAGTTCTTCGAATCACAGAAGTGTAGAATATGGGGAGCTGGAAGGGGCCCATCAGGACCATTGAGTCCAGCTCCTGGCCTTGCCCAGAACAGCCCAAGGGTCACACCAAGTGCCTGAGATTGTTGTCCAAATGCTCCTTCAGCCCTGTCAGGCTTGGTGCTGTGACCACTGCCCTGGGGAGCCTGTTCCAGTGCCCAGCCACCCTCTGGGTGAAAAACCCTTTTTCCTGATGTCCAAACTAAAGCTCCTCTGACTCAGCTTCCTGCTGCTTCCTGGAGTTCTCCCAGTCTGTCAGATTTTCCTAGATGTGGTGACTGATGGGGAAGGGAAAGTGCCTGCAAAGGCCAAGGATAGAGCCTTGTGCTTTTGTGGGCAGAGGGACAATTTCAATTGCAGCTGTGAGCAGTGTTTGGTATTTCACAGTGCTAACCACAGAGGCCCTGGGAAAACCATGTCTCCTCATGATGCCACTAACTTGGGAAATGAGGAGGGTCCTTGCTGGGGCGTGGAGCACATGGGGGACAATCTGCTGGGTGTGGCACAGCCTGCACAGCAGGGGCAGCTCCTGCCAAAGGACTCTTGTATGAGTGTCCTGGCCTTAGAGCTCTACTTTCTATGCAAACTGATGTTTCATGTTAGCCTTGAGATGATGAATCACTCTACAGGCACCTTCACAGACTGACAGCCATGGGACAGTTGAAGCAAATGCTGCCTTAAATGTTGGTGCTGGGCCTGATAGTTCCCAAGAGACTCTCTAGAACAGGACAGCCTGGCTAAACTGCCTGCCACCCTTTCCTCAGCTTTGCAATAGGGCAAAACATTCAGATGGATCCATTGCCAAGCCCCACAGAAGAAACAGGCTGCATTGCTGGATATTCTGCAACTTCACAGCCTACAACGTGTTTTCCCTGCATTTGTTGTTTTCCAAGGTTCTGCAGATTTAGGGATAAATGGGTGGAAAGAGCCTCAGTCCTGCTGTAGCTCTGTGTACTGGGTGCCCTCTGATGGATCAGCATCTATTATCCTTAATTTCTAAATTATTCATATGTCATCTATTTCTGTAATCTTTCTCTGAGTAAATACTGTGAAAGAAACTGAGTATCAGACAGTGCAGGGAGACTGAATTCTCCCTCTTCCGTGCAGGCAGGCCTAGTGTGCAATGCTACCTTTGTGTTTAGCTGAGGACAGAGCCTTGTGCAGGTGTCTGAAGGTGCAGGGAGAGCCCAGGCTCCTTCCCCCAGCAAGGGCAGGGAGCAGCTCTGGCCAAGGCCGGCGCTGCCGCTGCTCCTTGTCCCTGTGCCCAGGGTTTGCTCTCTCCTCCCCAGCAGCCGCCCCGCCCCGGTGCGCGAGTGTGCGGCCCAACTCCTCCTGTCCCTGGTGGAGAGAATTGGAGTCACCCAGCTCGCAGGCACCCCCAGGGCTGAGAGGCTGCCACACGTGGCAGGGAAGCTTGCTCAGGACTGCCACAAGGACACAAGGTAATGATCTTCATTTCACCTCCCAAAACAGGAAAACCGTTTTGTGTCTGGCTGTGAAGGTGAAACCACACAAGAGTGGAAACTAAAGGGAATATGAAGTTACCTCACGGTGTGAATAAGGGTCATAGAATCATGGAATATGCTGAGTTGGAAGGGCCCATCAGGGTCATCGAGTCCATCTCCTGGCCATGTGCAGTGACCCCAAGAGTCACTCCATGTGCTTGAGAGCATTGTCCAAACTCTTCTTGAGCTCTGTCAGCCTTGGCACTGTGACCACTGCTCTGGGCTGCCTGGGCAAATGGCTGTGCTGGGAAACCTGAGGTAGGCCAGCAAAAAAAGGAGCATTGCCACCTTTTTCCGGTGGCTTGAAGGATTCTTTACTGAGATCAAAAGAGCTCAGATCACCCAGTCCAACAGTTTTTTTGGGCCTTAGGTGCACAACACAAAGCCAAAGTGTTGGCTAATGTTCGTCGCTGAAGGATCCCAAACATCCATTTCTCATTAACTTCAGACTTTCCTAGAAATATTTCAGGGGTCTTTAGCCAGCATATTCAGTCTTTCTAAACTTGTTCTGAAGATTTCTAGAACGCTGTTATCTGTGGCTCGGTGAGCTCCACATTTTTTCTTGAAGAAAACTGTGGTTTCCTAGTGGCAGAATCAACCCAAACCACCAAAATTCCCTTCCTTTGGTGATTAAATTCCCATTAATAGCTGCCAAGAACACCAGAGCAACTAGCTGTCCCTGTGCATACCCATAGTATAGAACAATCAATAGGATGCATGAGGTGTTTTGTCCTGGCTTCCCCGCCAGGTAAAGAAAGGCAAATTATTGTGCAATGGCAGCAAGACACTGCTAACAGGCTCTGACAACAAAGCAGATGTGTTTTGCTTGCTCCCTGGGATGCTTTGATGCCACAGAAGCACACCCCCAGTTTCAGAGGGAAATGGTATTTTTCTGTTGCCCCATATTCTCCTCTTGCCTTTTGTGTTCAGCTGACAGCACTGTGCAGTGTCAAGTGAGGTAAATCTCCCTCTTTGCTGAGTAGGCAATGCCTTCTCATGCAGGGATTGCACCTGATGAGTTTAAGGTGTCAGCCTCTTCTGTTAACACTCTTCCTGTGTTTGCTCACTTTTCTTTCCCTTCCTTCCTGCCTTCATTCCTTCCTTCCTTAGGCATTATGGCCAGGAGATGGTGAAGATGTTGCTCAATCATCAACAATTTAAAATGCTTTTGGAACAATCTCTTTCCACCTGTGACCTGGAAGATATTCTGACAAGAATTAAGAAGAAAGTAAGTGCTTGGCAGGAGAAATGTCTCCTTTGTGCAAGTATTGCCACTGCTAATATGAGATCAAACATACCCAATCTATCTTTAGCTCATTCCTCTTCTGCTGAATCATTTTGCTCCTGGGAATGAGCTGTTAATCCTCAGCCTGTTCATCTGCAGACCACAAAGGAACTGATATTATTAGGGAAGAAGAGGGGTTTTGAATATTTTCAATATCGGTCACAAAGAGGAAAGGGAAAGAGGAGAAAATGGGTTTACATTTAAGCATAAGCCCCCACCATGCTCTCCCTACCCTGCCCCCTCTAAAGCAATTAAGTGAGAATTGTGCTTCTGAAGGTAACAGGGTCTTTGCAAAGGACACTGGAAGTAGTAGTGCCAAGAAAATTTCCAAATTTACAAAAGATGTCCAAGTCAATCCTAGTTACTACAATGACTGTCTGTGTTTTGGGAATACTGCCCTGCTGTCCAGCCATGTGGGGCTGGAAGAAGCTTGGTGAATTCAGCAGCATCCAGTGGAAAATCCTTTGTTTGTTTGAGGGAGGCAATTTTATTTTTTCTATTGACATTATAGAAGGGAGCCTGCCTTTGTGCAGGCACAGGGAGAGTTAATGTTGAACCAAATCGACTTCCAACACAATGGGCCAACCCCCAAAGAGTCCAATTTTTTCTGTTGATTCCTTTACAAACACTTGTTGCCTACCAGTTTGCATTATTCCCATTTATGCTCAAGACCAAGGAATTTGAGATTTTAGACTGCTGCTGAGTCTGGTAGCACCCGTAACCTGCCTTGGGCTATTGAAAACACAGAGCTGGCATCACTGAATCTCTGGTCTGTTTCCATCTGTAAGTTAGGAAATATTTCCCTAAGCCTCGGTAGCAGTGATCCTGGTTTTAACTTGTGTTTTCAACAGGGAATTTCCTGGTTTATACTCTAAAGATTGATGGGGTTTCTCTGTGTCTTTGTAGGGGATGGAAAACCAGAAGGCTCAAGGCCCATCTGTCAAGGAGCCGGTGAAGGAGAGGAACGATGGCTCAAAGGAGCCCCAGGCCACATTGTCTGCTGGCAAACGGTACTGAGCACTTTTGTCAGATGTGACAAAGCACATGGCAAGCTTTGCATGCCTCTTCCTCAGGACAAACTTTCTGGCAGAGATGACCAATGCCACAGATTGTTTCCTTTCCCTACAAATGCTCTAGGATAAAAAATGTCTACTTGTGCATTGTGCTGAACACAACTTCTCTGGAGGGATTTCCACAAAAATGGAGAGACAAACAGACACCCATTGGTGGCAGCTCAGACGATCCAGTGCAGTGGCAAGGGCAGTGCTGTGGAGGCTGGGAGAGGGCCAAGTGTCTGCTGCCTGACTTGGGACAAGTAAATTCAAACAGGGCTTTTCTTTCATCTGAGTGGAGTCCTTTTCAGATGGGTGTTTTGAAGAGAAATCTCAGTCTGGAAGCAAGATGCCATTCCACAAAGACGCAGTTCTCATCCATGTGGTTTGGCCTGGTTGATTCATGGGACATCTGTAAGAAAACCATCAAACAATACCTAGTTTGAGTAGTAAGTAGCAAGAATATTCCTGAACAACTTCTGTGGAGAGTTTTGTTAACAGTTGGTTAGCTGAGAAAGGCCATGTTGACATAATGCCGCTGGTTAAGCTGAAAAGGGAAGTCAGCAGTCAGTGACCAATGACAGGCAAGGACATGATGCCCTTGCCGCAACATGAGGATAGGGAAGAGAGATTCTTGCTGAAAATATACAGAAAGTATCAAAAGAATAACCGCAAGAATGCAGAAGTAGGCGTAGTTGCTGATATGTAACTAACCAATCCTGAGCTCAGCTTTTGCAATATGTATGAAGCTTATTATGAACTGTATTTAACCCGCTGTATCTATCAATAAATCGGACCTGTGATGAACCAACTGGTGTCTGGGTCTCCTTCCATTGACAAAGTTCAGTCAACAGGCGTCTGAATATGGACTTTTTGTCTTGATATTCCTGTCCTTCATGGAATCTGCTTGATGGACAGCATGTTTGGTTTATTTCCCCCTGTGCTGCAATCAGCATTTAAGACAGGAATTTGCTCCTTGCTGTCTCTTCATGGCAGCTGCAGAGCTGCTTGTACCTGTTCTCCTCTGATAGCAGAGGGGATTTATTTAGCTCTGTCCTGCTCAGCAGTGGCAGGAAAGTGACCACGTGCCTCAGTAGCACAGCTGGCATCTTCCTGTGCTCATGGAAGAGACAGGTTGATCAGGAGAATTGTTCCCAGTGGGTTTGTTACACTGTGGATCTAGTCTCTAGGGAGGCAAATGAAATGTGGGCATAGTTCTGGGATGTCTGGCTTCTGTTTTTATCTCTCTTACTGATTTTCTGAATCCTTCAAATATGGCCCTGTTTATCTGTTCAGATGCATCTGAGCTACTTTTCCAGATTGTCATGCCTGGTTGTAGAGACACTTCTCCAGAGTGATGAGTTTCCTTATTCTAAGACACACACGTCCCAGATGAGGAGGCATTTAAACTTGGCAGTAGTGTCTCTCTTTCTCCACAAAGCAAAGTGACCTGTGTGCCCTGGCAGCCATCTGAAGATAGATCAGATGCATCTCATCCTTGGCTTTCCTGAGTGAGCACTGGTGAGAATGTCACTGGCAGATTGTCTCCTGTAATGATTGTCATGAGGTCCATGTTGTTCTTCAGACCCTCATGACTTTCCAGCTTGAAATCACAAAATTGGGAAAGCTGCTCAAGATGTTTTGCTCACAATTAACTGCAGGTATTGTCTGTGGCTGCAGCTGTCTCCATAGAGAGCAGCAGACACAACTTTGCCAGGCATTTTCCTGGGGAAGGCTGTGAGAAGATCGGAGAAAAGAATGAGAAACAATTCCTATCTTCACTTGCTGCACCTGTTGTTGTGAACACGTGGAATGTGTTATGGAGATTTGTTTACCAAAGAGTGATTTCTTAATTGGCCACTAGTGATGGTGTTTAGATTCAATTGCCCAATCTGGTCTGTCTGTATCAGACTGTCTGTAAGGGCGATGAGTTTCAGTATAGTATAGTATAGTATAGTATAGTATAGTATAGTATAGTATAGTATCATAAAGTGATTGATCAGCCTTCTGGAATCATGGAGTCAGTGCTAATTATTTCCACTATGAGGATGCCATGCTATTATAATTTTCACCACCAGGTCCTCATTTGGTTTTATTTTCCAGGGTGAAATCTCCCTCTGATGGACACCTCCTACCCCATGCAAAAGCCCAGGTCACGTCACCTCCAGCTGTGGAAGAAACAGAGCTGCTCCAGAAGCTTTACCATCTCTTGGAAGCCAAGGGGTTTCAGACAAGGATGGAAGGAGTGCAAGTCCTCCTAGACCTGTGCAAAACCAGCCCCCAGCTCATCTCCACTAACATTGCCCACGTATGTAGGGTATCTTCGCTGCTCCTTTCCTTTAGCTCCTTTCCTCAGCCTGTAGCAGCAAAGTTAATTCAGTGTGTCTTGGCACTCTGTCCTGGCTGTTTGGGACACGCTGGTCCCTCTTACCCAGACAAATGTAATTCAGGTCCAGGCTTCAGGACAAGTTATTTCAGTCCAGCTGTATTTATCTGGCAGGTGCCTATTGCTGCTGTTCATCGGATGATGGCAGAATTTTCTGCTGGTGTAACTGCTGCTCTCTCCTACTCCCAGCTGGGTGAAGTGAAGGGAATCCAGCCCCTGAAAGCATGGCAATTGTTCTCTAGACCAAAAATGGGTTTGCACAGGGAAGAGAAGTATCAGGCTGGGTTGGTTTAAACCCAGTTGTTTTATTTAAGAATACTTCTATATACTCCATCTTGTCTTACACAGGCACAGCTCTGGCTACTCATTTCCATCCTTGTTCCTATTCCTCTTGGTAAAGACAGTGCTCACCCTTCTTGGGAGTCTTTTTTCTCTTTGGAAAAGGAGGAAAACAGCTAAGGACTCACCTCTGCCTTCTCCTCCCAGTAGCTGCTTTTTCCCTTTTTCCAGGAAAAGGTGCCTGATAATGAGGCTGTCAAGGGACTGAACCTGCTCTAATGAGAGCTGTACAATACAGTACAGTACAGTTCAGAGGTCCACCTGTTACTTAGAGAAATGATCTGGATCCTGGAAGAGTTGATCAGAGCCCTGCACTTCTCCAGACACTGGCTCTGAGACAAACAAAAGAAAACTTAGATCTCCTCCAGCCATAGTTTTGGCAAAATCATAATTGCTCTCAGTCCTTGAGGCAACTGTATCGAAAACCAGGCATTGTAAACATCTGCTTGCATTCAAAGCAAAGGTACTCTGTCGTAGGAAGGAGACCAGGATACCAGATGGTTCATCACAGGTCCAGTTTATTGAAGAAAGCATCAAACACTTGTACAGCAAATAATAAGCTTATGAATATTCTGTAAGCCAAGCAATCTATTGGTTAAACTATACCATGAACTCTTCCTCATTCCTTAGGGGTTACATCTCTCTTTTCTCATGTCTCTTTCACTATTTGTTATCCTACTACAGCTAGTCTCAAGGACACACTATCCTTGCAGGTGTAGGACTTGGAATTAGCCACGGTTTTGTACTTTTCCAGTCTTTAGTCACCTAAATTTCCTAACACTTCCCCTGTTTTTATTTTTTTAGAAGAAATGAAGTTCTATGGGCTAACTGTGTCACACTCTTTGCAACACAAGAATAGGCAATTCTAACAACTAAACAGTATTCTCAGCTAGCAAGGTTTCTCTCTTACAAAAAATCCAATCTAGGAAAACAAACTGAAAAGGCTATCACTATTTATAGGATATGCTATACTACAGATACAAAAAGGATTTTATGTGTTACAAGGCTCAAACAAAACTTAGGTGTGCTAATACAACCTACAAAAATAAGCTAAAGGAGTAACATGTGCCCAGGTTTCACCTGCGTCGTTTGCTTTCTATTCTCAAACAGTTTGCTTTCTATTCTTAGACAGCAGATATACTTCAAATAGGAATGGCTCTACTTATAAATGCTTCTGATTGTCCCTTTTAACTAAAGTTTCTCTGATGTTCACAACAGCACTTTACACACAAGTCATAAAATAAACGCCTATCATAAAAGTATAAATCTATCTAACATCACTTAAACTTAATAGCACCTAGACTTAAAATACTTAAACTTAAAATATTTAAACTTAACAAAACTTAACAAACTTTAAATTCTACATAACTTAAACCTAATATAATTTAAACTCAACAGAATCTAGCTTTACTTAAACTTAATAACACTTAAACTTAACAGGAGATAAACTTAACAAAACTAAACCTTAACAGTATTTAACATTTAATGGCACTTAATAGATAATTTAACTTAAACTACTTAGTAACAAATAAAACTTACTATAGAAATAAAATATAGCATTTACTATAGTTTACTTACAGGCCTGATTCTAAAATACTAAACTAAAACAAGTTTCTTCACGTATTTGCTGCAGGATTTTTATATTTGAAGGCACTTAAACATAAGGAGTTTATTCAAGGTTTACCTGTGGAGAAATTCTTTTGAATTCAGTGCTTGCTTTTACATTTATCACATCTAAACAAAGCTTAAAAAATACAAAACCCACACTCATTACATCTTACTTATACAGTCTTTTTAACGCATCTTTAACATTTTTAAACTTTTTAAAATACAATTTCAGAGTTTGATCTTCCACCGATTAAAGTCTATGCTTCTGATGTTTAAAGTCTCTGTTAATACAGGTGATTTTAAGACAGCATAACGGATGCTGAGCCAAATCGGCCGAAATTTGACCCACGCATTTACTATGCTGATTCCTTTCACAGTCTCTGCTAGGAAAAACAAAAGGTCCTTTTAACTTAGGTGAAAAACACTGGCGCAATGGTCCTTGGTGTCGCTTGTTTATTATCACTGGTCTCTTAATTGCAGTAGGGGTCTTTTCTTTTGTTGAATAACGTCACATTTATTACGGCTGTCTAAAACTGAAGCTTCGGAGCGGGCGAACACCCCACGCTGGGCTCCTTGTTTCACAAGACTCGCCGGCAGGCTGACTCACTGCGTGCGCTGCACCCGTGGCCACGCGGGTCGCTCCCCCCGCGGCAGCCCGGCTCACCCCGCCGCTGCCGCCGCTACCGCTGCTGCGCCCCTGCCGAGTTCGGAGTGGCCCAGCCCCGCAGGCGCCCCGAGCCGCGGCTGCTGCTTTGCGTTCAGAGACATGCTGAAGCAGTGTATTGAGTAACACCTGCCATGGCTTGCTCAGTTTCTTTGCTTTCTTATAATCTTCTAACACTGCTTCTCACAGTATATCCCCAACTTTTCTCCATTCCGAAAGTTCATGTGGGTTAAGGAAAGTCCCCTTTACTCCTTGCCTTTCTAAATACGCGGCAAATAAATTATATGCTGCTTGCCTTTTCATACCTCTTTCGTGAGCGCTCTTGCAGCTTTCCAGGCTCCGGCAGCACGTAAATGGCTTGAGTCACCAATGTGAACCCCAAGGGTGCTTCAAAATTCTGGCACCGTCCCGGCTGCAAACAGGACCCAGCTCCAACTTTCCCGACCGTAGTGTGCTCTCCCCCTTTTTCTTTTAGTTCGAGACGATGGGTCAGCATTCGGGGTCAACCATTTGTCGTAGGAAGGAGACCAGGACACCAGATGGTTCATCACAGGTCCAGTTTATTGAAGAAAGCATCAAACACTTATACAGCAAATAATAAACTTATGAATATTCTGTAAGCCAAGCAATCTATGTGTTAAACTATACCATGAACTCTTCCTCATTCCTTAGGGGTTACATCTCTCTTTTCTCATGTCTCTTTCACTATTTGTTATCCTACTACAGCTAGGCCCAAGGACACACTATCTTTGCAGGTGTAGGACTTGGAATTAGCCACGGTTTTGTACTTTTCCAGTCTTTAGTCACCTAAATTTCCTAACAGTACTTTTTAGCATTAATTACTTTGATTAGCATTAATAGTACTTTAGCATTAATAAATGGAATTGATTTAATGATTTATAGATGGAGAGAAATACCATAGGAACTATTCAGTCCCCAGCCAAACCTCTTCAAAAGAAGAAAATCCTTCAACCAGCAAGAGGTTGCACTACCATTCCAGTGAGTGGCTCACAGGAAAACAGTGACATTGTGCAAGCGAGTGCTGCCCTGACAGAAAGGATCACTTTCATCTTTGACATTGCTGACTGCTACAGCCACTCTTCAAACAGGGGCATTTGAATCCAGCTTTCACATTGCTTGTTCTCTTCACAGATTTTGGATTATTTTGTCCTGAGAATATCTGACAGCCACAAGAAAGTGAAGCAGAGGGCACTGGACCTGCTGGCTGAAATCACAGGAGCTCTGAAAGATGCCTTGAACCCAGTGATCATTGGTTTGGTGGAAGGAATAACAAAGAACCTGAACTCAAAGGATGCCAGGGTTCATGGGGCAGCTGTGAAAGCACTGGGAGAATCCATTGCTCATTTGGGTAAGGCTGAGCCCTGGCAGGGACTCTCCTCAGCTTCGTCTCTGTCTCTCCTGCACAAGAGAGCGCTGAGTGCCTTGGCAGCTGCTCTTGTCTGTGGAACCCTGCAGCTGACACCCACCAGAGGCTGTGCAGGTGCAGTCCTTATGCACCATCCCCAACAGGCTGGAATGGGATCAGCATTTCCCAACAGTCCCAGGAGCCCTTGGCTCTGTGCTGCTTGTCTGAAGGGCAAGTCCTGGACTGCAGCTCTGCTACAGTTCAGAGGCAAAGGGGGTTTGGAGTTTGCTTGGGCCCCATCTGACTTCCCAAATGAACAGCTTTGCTGTTGGCATGAAGGGCCACTGACCCATCAGAGCTTCTGCAGGGCAGCCACCTGCAAGGCTCTACATTAGAGGCATTAGCTGCCTATTTTCCACTTTTCTTCTTTGTCTTCTGTTTTCAAAGGAGAACTGATGATT
Source organism: Ammospiza nelsoni (assembly GCF_027579445.1). Classification (NCBI taxonomy): domain Eukaryota; kingdom Metazoa; phylum Chordata; class Aves; order Passeriformes; family Passerellidae; genus Ammospiza; species Ammospiza nelsoni. The sequence goes on along the minus strand of NC_080661.1, from coordinate 765,290 downwards.
CACCAAGTTCATTTCTTTAGAACAAACAGGTATAAACCCAGCTGTCAATGATGCCTTGTTCCACATGTTGTTTTGCATGGGGCAAGATGGCCACAGCAATTAACTACATAGGCAAAGGCTGCTGTAAATTCCTTTGCCACACAAATTTATGTCATCTCTGAGAATGCTGCACTGGGGAAATATGCCTGAAAAAAGGAGTGTTGAAGAGGCAGGTCTTCAAGGGGAGTTTCCACTTTCTCCTCCCCAGCTGCTCTGTGAACTCAGGAATTGCCTGACTCAGTGCCTTTCTGTGACCCAAGTATGGGGCTCTTCCTTTGTGCTCTGGGATGCAAAACCTTTTAACTGCTTCCATGTGACTGAACTCCTGAGGTCCCTGTTGTGAAATGTTTTAACACAGCTCCTGCTACAGCAGAAAAGTTTTGATTTACAACTTTGCTGGCCCCAAGGCTCCCTCTCCAGCAGCTCTCCATCCTCCTTCCCCCACTGCATCTCCCTGCCTCAGGCGCTGGCCTGAAACCTGGCCCAGGGGCAGCTTCAGGCCCACCAGGCCCTGTGCTCCCCGTGCCAAGGTCTCTCGGGGCCTCTCCCTGCTAAGCTTGGGCCCCACCACACGGACACCTCAGCACTGAGTGCTGTCTCGGGGGGCTTTGTCCCTTGCAGGCAACCGTGGTGATGTGGAAGATCCTTCAGGAGGCCCCTGTCCCAAGAATAGTGGCTCCGCATTTCCCCCACCTGTTTGTGCATCTGCTCTTCCAAGTGTTCTTCAGCACAGAAGAGATGCCAGAGGAGGTGGATACCTTCTGGAAGCAATGCCAGGAAGAGCACGGCCTTGCCACCAGCCCCAACAGGTGCTCCATCCCACTCCTCCTGTCCCTGCCACATGGCCTGCGAAGGAGCCAGTGCTCCCAGTGTGACTTGGGCTTTGCTGTGCACACAGGTTTGCAGTGCAGACCCTGAAGTCCCTGCTCTGCCTTCTCCAGTGTGAGCAGGTGGTGGTGTCAATGGAAGGCAAGCGTGGCTGGGACACGCTGCTCTGCGTCGATACCCATCACTCTGCCGTGGCTCTGCTGGCCGGGTGAGACACCCCCTTCTCCTCATTGCTCCTGGCATTTGTGCCCTGTGCCCGGGCTGTCCCACACAGTCCCCGTGGCTGTGGGCCAAAGGGATGAGCGACAGCCAAGCAGACTGGAAAAGGCTGGGAAAGGGGGTGCCCAGGAGCGGCCACACCTCAAAGGGCCCAGGTCCCCTGGCAGTGGGTGGTGGGGAAGGACAAGAACCATGTGAGTCAGTGCTGGGAGAGGCTTCCCCCCCCCACCCCCCGGCTCAAGGTCTTAGTGACACTTTCCACCTTCCAGGGAGATGTGCCATGCATCCAGGCCCTTGTGTAAAAGGATCTTATGCTGCCTCCTTGAGATGCTCAGCAAAGAGATGCCATACTGGGATTTCCCTGCCCTGGCATTCCTTGTGGAGGTGAGCCTCAAGGCCAGCATGACCTGGCTGAGCTGCCTCCCAGCTCTTTGCCCTCTTGTTGCCGCAGCCGCCTGGGATGGTGCCCGTGCTCTGTGCTGCTGCCTGGGCCCAGCCCCGTGCGGCTCCAGGCTCCTGCCGGCCGGCTCCCCCGTCACTGCCCTGTGTCTTGCAGGTCCTCGAGTGCCTGGACTTGAGGGAATGCAGGGACAGCATCATGGATCTTGTCTTGTCATGGCACCTGCAGAGAGACCGCGCAGACATTGGCAGCCAGCTGCTCAGGGCCCTTCTCCCGCTCAGGGACCATTCCCCGCTGGTGAGAAGGGGGCAGTGGCTGAAGCCGTGCAGGCAGCGTGGGGCTGGGCAACGCAGTCAATTGGCCTTGCCTGGCCTTCGGGCGCTGTGGCAGTTGCTCCCAGCTCTCCTGCCTCCCACTTCAGCTGCCCCAGTGCTTCAGGACAGGCCTTTGGCCTCTGGGCCCTGCGGCAGCAGGGTGGCCTTTCACAAAGTCGTGTTCCACACAGGCCGAAAGAATGTGGAGCCTGACCGAAAGGCTCGTGGAGCTCCTGCGGCTCAGGATGACCACCATGCTACTGGGCTATCTGTTCCTGGATAACGGTGCCCGCATACCCAGTCCCATTGCCCTGCATTTGGCTAAGGTGCTCCTGCCACTCTTTGACCACGTAAGGCTCTGTGCCCCCAGCCACGGCCACTGGCTGCTCTCCGGACACTTGGTGCCCCGTGCAGATGCAGGCCTGTGCCAATGTGGGCCAGAACCAGCTGATGCTGAGCTCTTGCTGCCTTCCTGTTCTACAGGGTGATAGCCAGGTGCAGCAGTTCTCCATGATTGTCTTTCACACCTTGATTTCTGCTGTAGAAGAAGAAGGAAAAAAGCCCCTGATGACACAGCTGGCAGAGGACAGGAGCCGAGCGGCCGAGCACCTGCGCCGGGCCCTGCGCTACGTTGAGAGCCCACAGGAGCCCCTGCGAGAGGCGGCCGTCAGGTTCATGGGTGAGTCCCGAGCCCGGGCTGCCCCTCCCCTCCCCGGCCCGCCGCAGCTCGGCCCCAGCCCCGCCTGCTGCCCCGGCAGCGCCAGCCGTGCCCTGGGGTGCCGTGGAGCCCCGCCTGGCCTGGGCATTGCTGCTGCCGCCCTCTGGAAAACGTGCCCTGGGCCGGCAGCGTGCGGCAAGGGCCGGGCTGAGCCCTGCCGGGCCAGCAGCCCGTGTGGCCACAGCGCCGGCAGCGCCGCTGGCAGGGAGCTGTGCCGCTGGGGCCGTGACAGGCTCTGTGTTCACAGGCATGGCCGGGCGGCACCTGAGGGGGCAGCAGCAAGAGCTGCAGCTGATCTGCACTGGTGAGTGAGGGCAGCGGGCTGGCAGCGGGGGCTGCCGAGGGGAGCTGCAAGCCCTGCCCCGGCTGCAGAGGGCTCTGCTCCAGTGGGCAGAGCACACGGAGCTTTCAGGGCCCCGTGGGCCATTGGTGGCCAGCAGCTTCGGGCTGATGCCCTTGCTCCCTGCTCCCTCCTGGCCATGGCAAGAGCCGGCTGGGATGGCCCTTGCAGGGGGCTCTCCTCAGCTCCCCGCAGATCTGGCTCTGACCGTGCCTCTGCTCCTCTCTCTTGCAGCCCTGGAACGCCTGACGGAGGACAGGAGCAGTGCCGTGTCGCAGCTGGCACTTGAAACACTGCATGTCCTGGGGGAAATACAGCGTGGGCGATATTCCACCATCCAGAGGCTGCAAGATCAGCTGCACAGGGCATGGAGGACCCGGCCTCGTCTGTCGGGGCTCGGCTGGCTGTGCTGCCGGAAGACTTAGGAGAAGAGCTGATCCTGGAGGCTGTCTTTGCTGGGGCAACCTGAGCCAGGGGTAATTTTCCTTTTCTTTAATATTTTTCTGTTCTTCTTTTCATTGTTTTATCTATATTGAAAATAAATAAATTATAGGGTATATATAATTATATATATTATCATAGATAATAGATTACTGTAAATAATTATAGAATGTATTATGATACACAGACTGCCAGGAGCTTTTCTTTGCTGCCCAGGGTCTGCAGGGCAAGAGGCAGGAAAGGGTGAAAAGGGTGCTTGTGCTCAGCAGCACAGCAGGCTGAGGGGTCCTGGGGCCCTGAAAGGGGGAAAAGGGTGCTTGTGCTCAGCCAGCTGCCCAGGCGTGCAGCGGCCCAGGGGAAATAGCCAGAAGCCCCTTGGCCTGTGGTGGTTCTGCTGAAGCCTTTGTGCTGCCCACCGAGCGGCTGGGCAGGGGCCAGAGCTGCGGGGATCCCTGCCAGAGCAGTGCCTGGAGATGGCCACAAGCCCTGTGCCAGGCAGGAAGCGCCAGCCGTTTCCTCCTGCCCGTGTGCTGCTGGCTGCCTTGCTGAGGGCTCCCAGGTGCCTCTGGATGGGGCTGCTCTGGAGCGGCTGTGGGGCTGCGGCGCTGCTGCCGGGCAGCTTGGCCGGGCTGGGGCAGAGCCTGAGGGGCTGGGGCGCTGGCAAGCCCTGGGCAATGGGCTGTCAGAGGCCACAAGCAGCCCCCCGGCAGCCTCCTTGTTCCTGCCAGAGTTGACTTGCAAGAGGGATCCTGGGCACTCTGGAACCAACAGCATCAGTGTTGTTGGAAACCCAAATGCAGGGAAATCTCAGACCTTTGGTCTTGTCAGCAAAGCTTAGAATTAAGCACAGGATTTGATCTGAGACCTTGGAAAGGGCTTCCAAACTTAGGTGCTAGAAGCAAGAATGAGGATTTCTAGTTTCTAGCAGAGACAAGGGGAGGAGAGTTGAAGTGGAGGAAAGTTCAGAGTTTTAGAGTTCAAGATCTAGAAAAAATCAAAGTTGTTACAATGGTAAACAAGAAGCTTAGGATGCAGTGCTGTAGGTTTGTGTGTCATAACATGATATTGGCTAAGGAAGCTTACACTGTAGCATGAGTCCATAAGATGAAATACTGAAGGCTTGGCTCCAAAACAAATATCCTTGTTGGCCGTGTCTTCTTGGCCAAGAAATCCTTCAAAGCTCTTGTAACTACAAGTCTTGCACCCTTGTGAGCCATGCGGTGGAGATGTAAGCCAAACTCACCCTTCCTGTCAATGTAGAAGAGAAGAAAAAGCAATGGCATCATCTAAAAAACTCAGAGGTCCACTCTCTAGCTTGTTCCAAAGTCCTTCAACTCCCCCAAAGTGGAATTTAGCTACAAAGAGATGACAAGGACTCTTAGTGCTGGCTCCTTGACTCCAGAGACGCTGCTTTAGAATCCTTCCCATAACCCTGTGTAGTTATGTGCCAGAAATGGATCATTTGAAGAAACTTTCCCAACTGACTTGCATGGAGGTTTGTCTGAAGGGTATTTGAGGAGAAAGGCTCCCAGCAGAGGTCTGGGCATTGGCCTAGCTGTGTCCCCTGCTGATTGTGAAGTGTGCCATCAGCTGCAGGGCTTTCTGGGCTAAAACTATCATCAAGTTACTTGGAGTTGCTCTTTTTGGCCTCTAAAAGCTGGACCCAATTTCAGGGCAATTTTGGAGACCTCATCTATGGGTGGATGGAGCACCTAGGATTTTCCCAATTGCTGGGAATGGTTCTACAGGTCCCTGGAGTATCCAGGGCCGTGGTAAGTTCCAGCTGCACACATGCCTTGGCAATGAGAAGCAAAGGAACCCAGCCCTTTTTGTGCTGCCTGTGTCACTGCACCGGGCTCATGGGATGGGAACACGCAGCCCTTGTGCTGGAGCTGAGCTGCTCTGCCCAGCGCTGGTGGCCGCCATCCCAGCTGGTTTTGCTTGTCCTGGTTCCCTGACAGCTGGGGCCCTGGGCAGAGCCCTGAGAGCCTGGTCTGCCCCCAAGGAAGGAGAAGGAGCCCCTGGAGAAGCTGTACCGGGTGGGGATGCTGCTGCTGCTGCTGCTGCTGCTGGAGACAGTGAGGGTGACATCAAGGATGACAAGCTCTTCCTCAGCCTGGCCACGGGAGGCTGAAGGTGATGCACTTTGATTCTGGCACCTTCTTCAAAGCCAAACTCCACAGGGAATTTGCAGATGAGTCTCCACCTGGGGAAACTCTGCCAGATTTGGGCATTGCCCAGCGTGGCGGGGAACCAAAGGCTCCCCCTTTGCTGGGGCAGATGCAACTCATTCTTCAGTCGCTGCCCAGCTGCTTTTGGCAGGGCTGGGGCATGGGCTGGGGTGGGTACGAAATGGGAGTGGGCTCCTGGCCCTGCCAACAGCCCCCAGCACCCACCGTGCCCCGGGCTGGGGCTGGGGCTGGGGCAGCCAGCCTGACACAAACAAACCCCCATGGTGGGAGCAGAGGTGGGACTCCAGAACCTGTGCACAGCTGCTTTGCTGTGCAGGCAAGGAAGGGCTTGGGCTGCTCCACTGCCCTTGTTTGCTTTGGGGTCACCCTGATTTTGGGGGCCAGTGCAGGGGGGAAGACAGAAAGTGTGGGCTTCCCTTAGCCATGGCTGGGTTTTTCCCTGGCACGCAGGGGTTGGGCCTTCCTCAAGGCCCTGACAGAGATAAGAGTTTTTACCATTTGTCTTGTTTTCCCTTTTTGCATCTAACCTCTTTTCAATAATGTGTTGTTTGTTTTTCCAGAGGAAGCGTTCCAGATGGTCCAGTGTGGATGGGGAAGTGCTGGGGAGCAGCTGTGGCGTGGATGGGCCGTGCCCTTGGAGAAGGCTGAGGCCATGGTTTGGGAGCAGCTTTTCTTGCAGCCGTGGGTGGCGTGAGGTGGGTCCCTGTGTGCTTGGCAGGGTGGGATCAGAGCTTTTGGGAGCTGGCAGCGAGCACAGGAGCATCCTGCTCTGGGCAGCTGCTGAGGGCTGGATGTGCCCTGGCTGGCTGCAGGCTGGGCACATGTGCTGCCCTCCTGCTCTGTGCCAAAGGCAGCAGGGATGGGCAGCTCTGGGCACAGCTCTGGGCACAGCCAGCATGGCCTGGTAACCGCAGGCCTTGGCACAAGGGCACAGGAGCCCTCAGCTGACGGGCGGTTTCTGCTTTCTCTCCTTGCAGCCGGGCTCTGTGGGTGCTGAGGCTGCTCTGGGCTCTGCCAGGGCTCTGCTGGGCTCAGCCCTGGGCCCAGCTGGGCTGGCTCTGCCCTCACATTGCTCTGACAGCTCTGCATCAGACGAGCCCGTTGTGAGCACAGCGCCTGAGCTTTCTGCTTTGGCAGGTGAGTGAGACTCTGCTGCAGGCCCAGAGATTGCAGCTGGGGACACACATCCAATTGGCAAGGACCCAAACTCTCCACAGTCCAGCTGAATGCCTGGATCTGTACAGGGTGTTTTGTCTGTCCCATTCTTCCTTCTTGATTGGCTGGAATTGTGCAACTGCACTTTCTTCCTCCTCTGGCAGTGCCACGAGTGGGCCAAAGCTGGCGAGTGGGCCGTGCTCCTGAGGCAGTGCAGTCTGGAGCTGGTGGATGGAGAATTGCCCTTCTGCACTTCCAAACCAGAGCAAAAAGCCGTAAGTGGGACTTTGTGTCTCTAAGAAACTCCTGGCAGTTTCAAAGGGAATGTGCAGCTCATTCCCAGGCTGAGAAGGAATGTCATCGTCTAAAGGATTTGGGTTTTGACAGAGTTTCCATTTCCAGTCCTGCTTGGAGCTGGAAGGGCACAAAGCAATTTCCTCTTGCTTTGACCACAATTTAAAATCAAAACATTGGAAACAATCACCAAAAACTTTTTAAAAAGACTGCTGAGTTTAGTAAGAAGGATCCATGCCATCAGCACATTTACAAAGAAAATTACTGAGTTCTGTTTCAAAAGATCATTTGCCTCTTAATTCAAAGTTAGAGAAGATTTTTAACTGCACACTTGGGTTTTGTTTTTATCTTTCACATTTTATATAGTTTTTTCTTACCTTTTCCTTTTTTTTCCTTTCAATAGAAAACATGTGCTATAAAATGAGTGTCGTTTGCTCCTTGTTCCCGTGTGGAGCAGCTCCCTTCCTGCTGGCTGAGCTGCTCAGGCAGAGCCCGGCAGCTCCTGGCCCTGCAGGGCTGAGGCTTTTCCCCGTTGCTGGGCACAGACTGATGGAGCAGCACTGCTGAACACGGGCACAAAGAGGCACCAGCAGCAGCTGCCTTTGGCCACCTGAGGCTCCCAGGCCCAAACTCTGAGCAGCCAGGGCTGGAAGAGACTGGCAGGATCTGATCCCTGACTCTGGGCCAGGGCTGCACAAATGACCCCACAGCAGCAGCAGCAGCAGCAGCAGATGGAGCTGACTTTGAGCACAGCCCCTGCCCCTCTTCCCTCCCGTGTGCAGCGGTGTCACAGCAGCCTGAGGCACCTGGGAGCCCCCAGTGCCAGCAGGGACTGGAGATGGCAGCCCTGGGCTCCTGGAGGCTGTGCAAGGAACAGAGCTGGGCATTCCCTGTGCATGGGGAGCTTCCAGATGGAAAAGGCTGCTGTGCCCAGGCAGCTCCAAGGGCACAGAAAGGAGGCTCTGGAGCACTGGATCTGTGCCAGTGCCACAGTCCTGGGCAGCAGCCAGCGAGCCCTGGGGAAACAGAGGGCACAGCAAGAGGGACAGAACCAGGCAAGGGCAGAAACTGGAGAGAGCCAGGCCCGGGAGCAGGAACAGCTGCTCCATTGCAGTTGGAGAAAGCTCTTGGCTGGTTCAAAGCACTGAAAGGTGTGAAGGGCAGAGAGGAGGCCACAGCAAACAATGCTCCTGTTTGCACAGCCTCCCCTCTCCGTGTCCCAGAAGGAATTGCATGGACTGTGTTCTTCTCTCCGAGTCATCGCGTTCAGCATGAGCAGCTCAGCACCAGGAGCTGAAGGAGCTGAAGCCTCAGGCCACAGGAGCTGGACAAGGGGGAACTTCTGGAGCAAAGTAATGCTGCTAAAATAGCCTCAGCTGGATGATGTGGATAGAATCATGGAATCACAGAATCCTTTCTGTTGGAAAAGCCTTCTGAGCTCACCCAGTGCAGCCGCTCACCCATCAGTGCCAAGCCGAGCACTAAACCACGTCCCTGAAGTGCCAAGGCCTGGACACCAGCCCTGAGTGAGGCCTGGACAGCAGGCCCTGAGCCAAAGGTGGCCTCTGGATGAACCTTCCAAGCAAAGGTTATCTTTGTATCTGCTCCCTGATGAAATATGCATGGTCATTAACCCTGTGATATATGTAGCCACTCCTCAGTGAAACATGTATTGACCTTTGTGTATTTAGAAGCCAGAAAAGGCCATGAAATCTGACATCTGGCCTTGTTTGGGGCTGTAGGGTCAAAGTCAGCTCCCTTGGTTCCTCCTTAAGCCCTGGCCAGGCTTTGGGAGGGACCCAAGAGAAGGATGAAAGCAGATGTTGCCACACTAGCAGTGCTGTCAGTTTGTTCATTCAGCACTGTCAGAGCTGGGCCCTCTCCTAGCGGGGTTGGAGCCTCACCTGTGGCTGGAGGCACCTGCAGGAATTCCCAGTGCCCAGGAGTGGCTTTGCAGCCTTGGCTGTGACAGCTTCCCCAGCTGCTGTGTGGGTCTGGGGGATGGTAAAGGCTGAGGGAAAATGCTGCTGCATCTTTCTTAATCACTGCAGGCAATCTTTGGTGGGGATGGTTGGGTGCATTGCTGAGCTGCTCCTTTTGTGATTCTTTGCTGCTCTGAACTGCAGGAAATGACACTGATTCCTTCAGTTGGAGTCTGTGTCTTTGGTGCTGACCCTGCCCACTGGTAAAACAAAACTGGCACAGTCTGGCCAGATGTCAACAAAATGTCACTTGTTCAGTGTAAATGTGAGGAATCAGTGCCATCAGAAATTGCCAGCTGGGAAGCCCTTCCCTGGAGTTCCCTGGCTCTGGAGTGGGCTGAGGTCGGAGCCCCATGGGAGCAGTGGGGCAGTTGGGTAAAAGAAGCTGCACCCCTGGATGGCTTCAAATGCATCCAAAAATTGCACAGGGAAAAGGAAAAGACCTTGTGGGTTTGGGCAGACAAAGATGAATTTGATCAGAGTACATAGGAAACAGCACCTTCGGAAGGAACAATGATTGTTGGAATGCTCCCACATGGAGCAACAGAAGAAGGTTTTAATCTTGAGCTCAGATGCACTTGTGCAAATGAAATATCAATATAATAACTATATACATATTTATAGGATAATAAGACCTTCATATTTATAGATTTATATAGATATGTCTATAATTATATTTTCATATCAATATGTACATATATAATAATAATGTGAAATAGTGCTGAAAATACTAATTTGGTATCTTTGGCTGCTCAGGGATGTAACACTAAATACCCTACAGAACAGGATTGGCCAGGACCCTAATGTCAGTGGTCAACTTTGTGAGATTGTATACAATGAAAAAAGGAGGAAGGGAGGAAACTGGCCATTTTTGCAGGGTTTGCTGATACTGTGATGCAGAGTGCTTTGTCTGTTCCTGTGAAAAATATAGTGATTAAGCCTGCAGGGTTTTTCATGTACCAGGCAATGCACAAGTTGCAGGATTGGTTGAAAGGGTGAAGGGGTTGTTAAAAGAGCAGTTGGAAAGATGAGGAGATGGGAACCTTTGCCCATGGAGAACCCATCTCCCAGATGTGCTCCATGCCCTTTACAATGGCCCACTGGGGAAATGGAAGCCCCCTGGCAGTGCACGGCTGCCCCCAATTTGCAAATCCAACCCTGGGCAGTGAGACTTGGGCTGCCTGGGAAATTGTTCTGGTTGTGATAGCCACTGGCAGGGCCAGCCCAGAGGCTGCAGGGCTGGGTCTTCATGCATTGGAATTCATTATGATAAATTCAAAGCAAATGAGAGCTGTCAATTCTGAAACAGGAATTCAGATTCCTCCAGGAAACTTTGCTTTGGTAACTGCTCCCTTGGAGCTTGGCCTTGCAAAGTGTTCCTGTCATGACAGGAGGAATTGATACAGAATATTCAGGAGAAATTACAGTAATTCTTTTAAACAGTAGTGACCAGGATTGGATTATTCAACCCTGTGACAGGGTAGCACAATTATTGATCTTGCAATTTTAAGAACGATTGTGAAAAAAGGAGATTCAGCTCCAGTCACCACCATTTGGGGAGATAAAGGGTTTGGATCCAGCAGCCCTAATAATGGAGCCAGAGTGTGGGTCCCAAGGCCAAAAGGCCCTCTTGAGGCAGCTGAAGGAACAGCTGCTAGGAAAGACAACTCTGAGTCCTGAAACCTGGGCAGGAACAATGGGAATGTGTCCCTGCAGCCAAGGATTCTGTGTGAGAACAAGTAGATCTGCCAGGATATGGTTTTACACATCCTGCCAGGCCAGATCTCCCTGTTTGCCCCAAGGGCCCCTTTGGAACATGCTCTGATCCACGGGGCTCCGAGTGAAGGCTGCTGTGACCCTGAGGGACTTGCACAGGAATTCCATCCAGGAGCCTGGGTGCCCCTCAGGGACTGGGACCCGGCCCCTTCCAGCCAGAGGGGAAAGGGCCCCCCAAGCCTTGGTAGCCACAGACAGCATGGTAAAGCTGAACAGCAAAGGGCCTGGGGGCATTATTCTGGAATTAAAAAGGTACCAGCTCCATGCACAACAGATTTCTTGTTCCTAATTGGAATGAGATTGAGAAAAAAGAATGAAGAACGGTGTCACTAAAGTACTACTGATGTCTGTAAGGTGTACCTTGATAGTCAGCCAGAATCTTCGTCTGCCACAAACACCTCTAGTGTTTCACCAAGGGATTGGTCATCTAAATGTAATGATGGCTTATGGATTGCTGAGCTTCTTTTGTAATTCTTTGCTAATGATGATATGCTTTGCTGAGCTTATCCTTTTGTAAATCTTTGCAGCTGTGCATGATATAAATGACACAATTCCTTAAGCTGGTGTCTGTGTCTTTGGTAGTGACCCTGCCCACTGGTGAAACAGGGCCCCCTCTTGGTCATGTTCCCTGGGAAGGCAAAAGCCCTCCCTCCAAAATTCCCCCCTTCCTCCTTGTTCCCCCCTTCATACCCTGAGCATGATGTGCTCTGCTCTGGGCTATGCCCGGGCTCAGTTGGGCTCCCCTGTCCTGGCTGTGTCCCTGCCCAGCTCCCCCGCAGCCCCAGCCCCTCCCCAGCGTGGCTGGACGAGGGGCAGGACAGGCCTTGGCTGTGCTGCAGCTCAGCAAGAACAAAACCATCTCTGCGTGCCCAGCCCTGTGCTCAGCACCCGGCCCAGCAGTGTCTCAGTGCCAGGGGCTGTGCCCTCAGTCCCTGCCGGGGGTTTCCATGGCAACTGCCAGGCCAGGTGACCCAGGTGTCCCCCCAGTGCCGGTTGCCATGGAAACAGTGCCCAGCCCTGCCCCTTTCTGTCTGGCTGACCTGGCCTTTGGCCCTGGCAGTGCCGGTGGCTGCTGGTTCCTGGTGCCTGAGCGGCCAGCGTGGCACAGGGCAGGTGGCCATGGCACAGCCCCCAGCAAGGGATCCCCTCTGGCTCTGGGCACTGACACCAGCCCTGAGCAAGGGCCCAGGGCAGCTTTCCAGATCAGCAATAAAGAGATTTACCTGACCTAGTCCCAATCCTGAGCCCTGGGGACATCCCTGGATGTGACTCCATTCCTCAGCTGCTCTGAGTCCCAGGGCTTGGATGGGAGAAATATTGGGGTCGGGGTAGGGACAACATCTGAGTGATTTTCAGCCATGAAAGGTCTTGATTTTCATATCTGTTCAAACTGCATTAGGGGGTGCTGGGGGTCGATATCAATTGGACATTGCTGATCTGAACCTATGAACAGGAAAACAAAACTGAACAGGACAAAACAATTCTCTCTTCATTGTTTTCAATATAGTAGATTCACATTGAATACAGTTGTGAAAGCTGTGTAGTTAACCACAGAAGGATTAAGGACTTGAAATGTTCCCAAGGACTTGTCTTATTTTGGTGTTTAGAACAAATGCTTATGAGCTTTTCTCACTGAATTCCTGAACTGAAGAGCCCAAGAAAGAAGTGGCCTGTGGATTAATAAAATTCATCAGCAACCTTCAAGTGGCTGAGGATCCATCGCCATCAGAGCAGCAATGAACAGAAATGGGCACAGCTTCATGGCTGCCCCAGCTTTGGCATGGGCCCTGGGCCTGGATCAGGAACTGCTCTTGAGGGCCCCAGGGCCGGGGCTCTTGTGCTGCCCTGGGCAGATGGGATGGCAGCAGGGGCTGCAGAGCTCTGAGCACCACAGCCCAAGGGGAGCAGGGCAGCCAGGGAGCCTCCTTTGGCCTTGGCCCAGCACCTTCCCCCATGGCTGGGGCTGAGTCCTGTGGCAGCTGCAGCTGCTGCTGTGCCCTTGCCAGGGGCTGAGGCCGTGGGGCAGTGCCCAGAGCAGCCTGGCCTCAGCAGAGCTGTGGGGCCAGAGCCAGCTGGGCTGGGCTGGGGAGTGGCCCTTGGTGATGCCCAGAGATCAGGGCAGCTGGCAGAGCTTGCAGGGAGCTGGGCTGGGCTCAGAGAGCCTGGCCCAGAAACCATCAGTGTCCATCTCAGCCTGGCTGAGCGTGCAGGGGCAGGACTCAGGCCAGGCCTCGTGGGGCAGGGCCAGCGCCTGTGCAAGGCATTGCAAACAGGCAAGTGCCCCACAGAGGAGGCTGCTCTGTGCCCTTGGAGGCATGGACAGGGCAGGGAGGGGGCCCAGGACATTTGTCAGCGCCAGCCTCTGTGCCCAGCCCTTGGCAGCCCTGGCTGCTGAGCCCAGCTTTGGCCTGGGCTGAGTTTGGCTGTGGCCCAGCTCCATCTTCCTGCGGGGCTCAGGGCCTGTTCCCAGCCATGGCCAGCCTTGTCCAGCCTCTTTGCTGGCCCAGAGGCTGGCAGAGCCCGGGGCAGGGCTGTCTGTGCAGCCCCACAGGTGCCACGGGCTCTGCAGGAGCTGGCAGAGGCTGCCCAGCAGGGAGGCCATGGGGCACAGAGCCCCAAGGCTGCTGTGGGCACCACGGCACAGGGGCCGGTCCCAGCCGCAATGTTCCTGGCCTGGGCTGGGCCTGCACAGTGGCTGGGCCACCATGGCTGGGCCAGCACAGGGCCACAAAGGGGCCACGCAGCTGCTGCCGGGGCTGACAGCAAGGCCAGGCACACACAAGCAATTGCTGAACATGGCCTGTGCTGGCCAGGCCTGACTGTGCCAAAGGCAGAGCTCAGCTGTCCTTGGGGGCTGTAGGGATATTCCAGAGCCCAAAGAGCCTCCATGGCTGTGCTGGAGACCAGGGCTGCAGGAGGGAAATGCAGGGATGCTGAGGGATGGGACGGGATGGAATTCCAGCCGACTCATCAGCTTGCAAGGGGCCAATCTTAGCTTGGCACCTCAGGGTGCTGTGGCCCTAAAGTAGAACTGCCTGGATGAACAGAACATCAGAACAATTGATGTCTGCCTGGAAAGGAGCACAGGTTTTATTACCTGTTGTGTCCTCTGAGTTGGATGTACTGCAGAAATACCAACAAGACATTCTCAGGAGCTCAAAACAACCAAACAGCCTTTACTGAGAAATTTAGAAAATCATTGAAATTTTGGCGAAAGATTTAATATGACAGTCAATCAACAACAAACACTTCTCAAAACATTAACTTTACCCATTCAACTTCAGAAATCCAAGCCTTTTCAATTTTAAGTTAATCAAAATTTGCAAGGGGAAAGAAATAGAAGTAGACACAGAAAGAGAGAAAGAAAAATAAGATATAGAGAAGCACAAACACCCGGATTCCAGTGTTGTTCAGATGGAAATTCCAAGAGGATGTAGGGTCAAGATGTGTGCTTGCCTTGTGGTCAGCCTTCAATACCCCTTGGTCTTCCTGGGCCCTTCCCCCAGCTGGGCCTTGGGGTCATTTGGTCCCTCAGGAGCTCGGCTGGGGGCTGCAAAGGAGGCTGTGGAGCATTGCCTGTGCTGTGCCAGGGACTGGCAGCCACTGCTGGGCTGGGATAGAGGCTCTGGAGGGATTGGGGTTCCAGGGCAGGGCAGGGCTGGGTTTACAGGGCAAGGCTGGACCTGCCTCTTCCTCCCAACACATGAAATGATTCAAGCCAACAATCTCCTCCAGTTTGTCACAATAGGCAGTGTTGGAGATGGAACCCAAATTTGGCCATGGGCACTTGGCCAAGAAGGACAGTTCCTTTCCATAGGAAGGAGAGCACAGAGCCTTCCCCAGGCTTTTGGGGACAGATGAGAGGTGACCCTTGTGAAACCACTGCCAGACAGATTTGTCCAGGCAATATTGCTGTGGGAACAATCCCTGGATATAAGGAAATTTGGAGGTGAAATCCCAGTTCTGGCCATGGGCGCCTGGAGGAGAAGGACAGTTCTTTCCCATAGGAAGGAAAGCACAGAGCCCCAGTGTTTCAGCAGCAGATGAGAAGAGACCCTCAACATGCCCGGGTCAGCTGCACCGGTCAGGTGGCCCACAGGAGACCAAACCAGCCAGACCTGTTCTGTGTTCCCTTGGTTTTGTGGGGCCCTGAGGTGTCATAAGGGTGTCTTGGTTCCATGGGGTCCCACAGTGTCACAATGGCCCCCAGGTTCCTGAAGGTCCCGCAGTGTCTCAATGGTTCCAAGGATTCCATGAGGCCTTGTCACAATGGTCTCCGTGGTTCCACAGGCCCCACAATGTCATGTCACTCCTCTGTTCCCTGAGCCCTGCACTGTCACAATGGACCTTTGGACCATGGGCGTTTGTGGTGTCACAATGGTCTCCTTTGGCTCCACAGCGTCGCAATGGACCATTGATGACAGGAGGCCACTCTGTGTCACTCTGGAGCTTTGGTTCCATGCAGCCCTGCCATGTCACAATGGTCCTGCTTGGTTTCTTAGTGCACAATGGACCACTGAGGACAGAAGGCCTCGCAATGTCACAGAGGCCCCTTGGTTCCATGCAGCCCTGCAGTGTCACAAAGGCCTCTTGGTTCCATGGTGCCCCACAGTGTCACAATGGTCCCTTGGTCTCACAAGGCCCCACAGTGTCACAATGGTCTCCTTGGTTCCATGGTGCCCCACAGTGTCACAATGGTCTCCATGATTCCATGAGTCCCCTCAGTGTCACAATGGCTGCCTGGTTCCATGAGGCTGTGAAGTGAGTTAATGGTCTTTCCATGGTTCCATGAGGCCTTGCAATGGCACACTGGACCTTTGGTTCCATGGAATCTCACAGTGTCACAATGGCCCCTTGGTTCCATGACACCCCCAAGTGCCATAATGGTCTCCAGGTTTCCATGAGGCCCAGAAATGTCACAAGGGCCCCTTGGTTTGATGGGGCCTCTCAGTGTCACAAGGACCCCTACATTCCATGGAGTCACACAGCATCAGTACAGTTCCCCTGGTTCCATGAGGCGCAGCAATGTCACAGTGCTCTCCATGATTCCATGAAGCCCCACAGTGTGACAATCGTCCCTTGGTCTCACAGGGCGCACAGTGTCACAATGCTCCCTTGGTCTCACAGGGCCCCACAGTGTGACAATGGTCCCTTAGTCTCACAGGGCCCCACAGTGTCACAATGGTCCCTTGGTCTCACAGGGCCCACAGTGTCACAATGCTCCCTTGGTTCCATGGGCCCTGTGCTGCTACATTCCCCCCTCCCCTTCTCAGGCCGCCCTGCCAGCTGAGAAATGCTCCTTGGGCCTCAGCCTTGGCCAACAGCCCCTGGGCTCAGCTCCTCTGCAGCTCATCACAAACACTGTCTGCTCCAGGAACTGCTGCTGCCCAACCAGCTCCAGGTTCCTTTAGGAGCAGCCCTGGGACCTGTTTGCGTTCCCTGAGCGGCACAACATCCCTGTTCTCACACTGCCAAAGAAAGCTGCTGATGCCAAGTGCAGCCAGGATGAACCATTGCTGGGACTGAAGCCCCTCTCTTGGGGCCCTGCAAACAGTGCTCCAAAAGGAGCCCTTGGAGCTCTCCTGGGCCAGCCACTCCCTCTGAGTGGGGCCTCTCCCAGCCGGGAACTCTCCTGTTTGCTGCACTTGGGGATCTCGAACAACGACAGAGCCTGGGCCGATCCCCCCGCTCCTCCAGGCTCAACCCTTTGCCCTTTGCTGGGGAGATGCCAAAGGATCCACAGTGAGCATTTCCTGCCCTCAGGGGAATTTCTTACAGGTGCCTTGCACTGACTCTTTGTGTCTTTGTGCACACAGGAGTGCCTATGCTGAGGAAATGTGGCAGAAATGCTGCACTCTGAGGGGCTTGAGTGCCTTGGATAGCTGAGTCAGTCAGGCCTGCAAGGAAGGGTGAGTCACAAGCTGTAAACGATGTTAAATGCTCCTAAGGGTTGTTCTTTTACTAAGTAATGAAGTTTAGTATAAGTTATAAGTTGAATATTGTTAAGAGTTATTCCACTGTGAAATCATTAAGTCCTAGGTTCTAAGTAAGGTTAAATACTGTCAAGTGCTGTTCTTTTGCTAAATGCTGAAGTCTAAGGTATCAATCAAGGTCTGTTAAGTTTGAGCTCGGCTTAGCTTTTTGGCTGCATTCCTTTTATCCTTGCCCACACTGTCCTTTAGTCACACACACATGCACGCACACACACGGAGAGTTCATGGTTCATTTCTGGTTTTATTGCCTGGATTCTGTTTGGTTTTGTAGGTGCTTTGTTTCCTTGGTGTGCCTGAAGTGCCCAGTCAGGAACAGAGTGACTCTTGCCAAGGAACTTTGTGCTGCTGTCCCTTAATATTAAATCTGGTTTTGGCTGATCCCTTGCCAGGGGTTTTTCAGCGCTCTCAAGGCCTCGTTGGTAACAGGGTGAAGGAGCCCTGGCCCAGGCTCTGGCCCTGGGGGACACGGGGACGCTGCTGGGGGGGTCCCTGTCCCCATGTGCTACCCCCAGGGCCCCGTCCCCGTGTCAGGCTCTGGGGTCGATCTCATGGAACATCCTCTGGGGGAGGCTGCGGGGCTGGGGGCGGGGGGACCCGGGGGTACAGGGGACCCCTCTGTGCACGAGCAGCGTTGGACTGCTCTGGGGGGAACTGTGAGGGGGGCCAGGGCAGAGTGACCTCCCCAGTGCCCTCACACAGCCCCCATGATGTCACACAGCTCCTGAGATTTCACACAGCCCCTGAGATGTCACACTGCCCCTGTGATGTCATACTGCCCCTGTGATGCCACACAGCATCCTTGTGAGGTCACACAGCCCCTGTGATGTCACAGGCTACCAGTGATGTCACACAGCCTCCTATGATGTCACACAACCACTCTGTTATGTCACACAGATTCCATATGATGCCATTCAGCTGATATGTGATGTCACAGAGCAGATTTGTGATGTCACAGCCTTGTCTGTGATGTCACAGCCTTCTTTGTGGCATCACACAGCTGCCCTATGATACCATATTCTATGTCACAACCCAGGTTGTGATGTCAAAGAACCACCTTCTAGGATGTCACAGCTGGCTCTGTGATGTCACTCCCCCCTCAGTGTTGTCACACAGCCCACTCTGTGCTGTCACACAGCCCCTTGCTGACACCCCAGCTGCTCTGTGCCTCTGTGACACAGCCCCCTCGGGGACATGCCACAGCCCCTGCCAGTGCTGAGCCCCTGTGAGCTCTGTCTGTGCCGTGCTGGTGTCCCTGAGGGGCCCTGGCATCATCCCAGCCCTGCTGGGCTGTGCACAAGAGCTGCTCCTGGCCAGAGCTGTCTCTCTGCAGCGCTGCCCTTGCCAGGAGCTGCCTCTGGGCCAGGAGCCCGGCCCAGCTCAGCAGCACAGACACAGCACAGGGACTTAATGACCCTCTGGGGCTTTGGTGCACTTTGTATTATACCCAGTCCCTCAGAGTGGGCTAAAAGAACTTCTCAAGAGCTCAAAGTGAGATTGAATCACTGAAGTTTCTTGTACTTTAAATAGATGCCTGTGAGGGACAGGACTGAGAAAGTGTCCCCAGGTTCCAGGGAGAGCAGAACACTGGAGGCAGTGATGACAGCTGCGGACAAACAAGGAAAAGATATCTCTGTGCTGAGCACCCCTGGATGTGTTTGAGGAATTCAAAGGGCCAAGGCCTGAGCCCCAGCCCCTGGCCAGGCAGATCCTGTCCCGCCCTCCTTGCTCAGGGCTCTTCCTGGGATGGGCACTGGCATGTGGGCATGTGCAATGCCAGGGACAGGAGCATGGGGCGGCCCCTGCCAGGCTGCTGAGCAGGGACGAGGAGGCAATGAGGCCCCAGGCCTGCAAGGGTCACTTGTCCCCTCGTGGCCTCAGGCCCAGGCCCAGCAGCCATGGCCAAAGTGCTGCCCATGTTGGCTCTGGCAGGGCTGTCTCGCAGCTGCTGCCCATCCCTGTGCCCTGTGCAGCCCAGGCTGTTCCACGGTGTCCCTGCCCTGCGCCTCTGTCCCTGCAGGCTGTCGGCATTCCCCGGCTGCCCCACCTGGCTGAGCCCTTCCTTTGCTGACAGCTCTGCCTCCTGCCTGCCTCTGCCTGCCCACACAGAGCCTGGGGCTGCTCCAGGCTCCTGCTGGGGACGTGCTGCACCACAGCCCTGCCCTGCCAGGGAAATTCCTTTCTGCTGCTGCCCAGGCTGGGCTTCCCCAGCTGCCCTTGTGCGGGGTGCGGAGGTTCAGGGATATCACACCACAACCAATATGATCCAGTGAAGCCAAATTTATTATCCCTAAAAAGACTATATTTATAATAAATCTCTACTGTCCACGTGTCTCTAGCTAATACATGATTGGTTAATCCTAGCTGTTTACACATCTAAATTAGAATGCTGATTGGATCACCTAATTTTTCACGCGTCTTGCTGTCGTCTTCTGGCCCACTCATGGTTCAATTTTTTCCTTCTTTCCCAAGCTTGCTTTCAAACTTGCTGAGTCCTGATGACTCTTCTTGTATTTTTCTCAAGGATATACCAACCCCATTTCTGAATATGTCCATTATCCATTGTTTGTGAATGTGTCCATTGTCCATTAGTACAAGCAGGTTGGATTGTGCATCGGCTGAATATGGCCCTTGTCTAGCAAGAACTCCTCAATCTGCAAAAAACTCTCAACAGTTCCCCGGTTTTGTTTTTGCACAAGCCAGACTGATTTAAAAGCACGCTCAATTATTTTCTGCACAGCAAGGCACTACAAGCAGAATTGAAAAAAGAAGACAAAGTATCATAATGCCAAAGCGTACTAAATCCTTGAGCCAGCCTGTTATTCCCCAGGATTTTAGCCACTCATCAAAAGAATTCTCAACCACTGTGAGCTTTTTCATATTCTCCTTAAGCAAAGACGTTTTCTTGTCAATAGATCCAGAGTGGTCAGAGAGATTCATGCAACACATCCCTTCAAAATCTTCACACCCATCTCCTTGTGCTAGCAACAAAAAATCTATAGCAGCCCAACCCTGTAACACAGTGTGGCGTATGCTACCTACATCAGTGGTAAACTCATTCTGGATTGCAGATGTAATGTTAGTTTGTTTTCCTGTCCAACAAGCCAATTGTTTGAATTATGTAAGGGCCTTTGATGAAGCTAATTCTGGTGTAAAAAGTGATGCCAGGATAACCGAAGGCCAATTCCACAATTCTACATTATCCTTGCAGTCTGAGCCTAATAGATGCTCACTACATTTTGCACCTTGGAATTTGTGCCTGATGTCAAGCATCTGTTGAATGCTAGGGGCAAACAGTGTCAATTTCCCAAACTAGCATGGTCCTCCTAATCCTTTCTGAGGAATTGCAGGCCAAGCTTTATCTCCACAAAAGAGAAACGAAAGTAGAAAAAAGTTATTGCAGAAGCTATTGTAGAAGGGACTTTTCTCTCCAATGATGTGGACGCTTTTCCTGTAGTAACTAATGCTGCCAGTAGAGTTTGAAAACCTTTCAACTGGAAGATTTTAGAAAAGTTGAGAGCTGCATTTTCACAATTTGGTTGAAAATCCCAACTTGCCCAGTCACTTCTGCGGTATATTTATCCATCTAACGCATTAATTCCAGCTGATGTGCATACCCTAATAAGACTTAGAATGCCACCCTATCAGCAGGTGATGTTTCATAAAAGCTGGGAGGAAAAGTGTGCTCAAGAAGCAGCAAGACCTGGAGTGCAGGGTGATCCTCTGTATGGTTTAACAGCACAACAGTTGCTTGGCAAAGGGCCCTGGGCTACTGTCACTGCCCAGGCTAGGAGCATTGATCAAGTCTTACAGATGAGCCAACAACTAGCATGTAATGCATTTCTTGCACTTCCAGATAAGTTACACACTATGTCTTTTACACAGATTTGTCAAAGAAAGAATGAAGACTGATAAATTTGTAGACAAATTGCATGAAGCTATCTATAATAATTCTGATTTAAATTCAGACACAAAGATACAATTGGATGGACTTTGGGATAATTTCTCCATTCCAAATGGCTTTCCCTTCAGTCACAAGAGCCTTCCATCTCTTCCAAAAATTGCCTGCTGAAACTCTTCTGCTCCCATCCAAATCAGTTCACTACTCCAGCATAACCCTTGAAGCATGGACAGATGACTCTTCAACTAATTATAGTAGAAAAGAAGGGTATTTATTGCAGCCCTGGTCACCTGTGAACTAATTTCCAAAAACATGTGACCAGGAGTTGCAGACTCCTGTTCTCTATTTCTACAGAAAAGGTTTTACATTAGGTTTCTAAGGACCCATAATACATAATTATTACCTGCCTGCTTCGCATTTTTATCAGCTGAATATCGAATACAGCTGCGCAATTGTATTCCCTTAACTGGATCGGTGGGATTTTGAAATGAGGGAGTGGTTATATGGGAGGAAGAAAGCAGTCTTCCTCATGGTGAACTCTCCTCCCATGGCCAGTTGGCAAGACCTTTTGACCTGGCCTCTCCTAACTGTTCAATTATTCTTAAGGCAAGGTCTTTCTATGGTCTCAGCTTCTTCACAATTGCTTCCTCTATCCCTGTCACTCCTACCTTTATGTTCCTAATATATTTGGTACTCTTTAATTAAGGCACATGATTTCTGCTAGCTGTATTACTAACTCAGCTTCTTACCTCATTTTAAAATCTTAACTAAAACATGCAATCTTCTACTATCCCAATTCTATGCCCAGCTGGGCCCTCGACTCATCCTCACTTTTCAATTATCCTCATTACACTTTCAGCTAACCCCTTGACTCACCTCAGGCACATCCCCAATGCCCTCTCTCCCAGCAGCTCAGAGCTGCATTGCACAGCGCTTGCTGTGCACCACAGAGCACAAAGCAGGCTGGCCTGGTGGGCCTGAATATTTCTGCCAAACACTCTGCATCTCACACCTTTGCTCTGGCTCAGTGCAGAACTGCAGGGTTGCAGGCGCTTCCTCCCAGAGCTGCGTGAGGCGCTGGCTCCTGCAGATGGGCCCTGCCAAGCTGTCCCTGCCTCACGCTGGCCTCGCTTCCCTGGCACAAGGGGGGGAGCCTGAAGGAGCTGCCCTGTGCTCCAGCCTGCCGAGCAGCCCGGCTCCCTGCCCCGGTGCCCAGAGTGCTGTACACACTGCTGGCCTTTGCCAGGAGTTGCAGGGCAGCCGGCAGAAGAGGAGGAATCCTCAGCCAGCCCAGCGGCCCGCGGCTGCCCTTGGCCTTTCTCTGCTCCTGGGCACACTCCAGACGGCCATGGCCTCCAGGCCGGGCTGTGCCCAGCACGGCTGCGCTTCCCCTCGGCAGCAGCCAGCTGCCACCTGGGCTCTGAGAGCGGAGGATTCGCCCGCTCCCAGGAAGAGGCAGCCAGGGCACGGCTGCTGCCTCTTGCAGCTCCAAGGGCCTCCTTCCAGCCTGCCTCTGCCGGGGCTCAGGCTGCTCCGGCCTCTGCCGGGGCTCTGCTGGGGCTCCAGCCCGGGCAAGGCCGGGCCCGCTCTCACCTCACAGGCGCTGACAGCTCTGCACCACAGGAGACCTTCCCGAGCACCCTCTCTGATCTTTCTGCTTTCTCACTTGAGCAAGGCTCTCCTCCAGCCAAAGAGATTATTGCATTTAGGGATACAAATCCAAGTGGCAGGAACCCCATTGCTCTCCAGTCACAGCTGAAGGCCTGCATCTGCACAGGGTGTTTGGGCTGCCTCATTCTTCCTTTGATTTTGCCTTCAAATGCCATTGCCCTTTCTGCCTCAACTAGAAATACCACAGCTGTGCCATAACCAGCCAGTGGGTCATATTCCAAAGGCAGTGTGGTCTGGAGAGGATGAATGAAGAGGAGCCCTCCTCACTTATGAAACCATACAAAAAAAGCCATATGTGTGACTTAGTACCAATAAAAAACAATTGGTAATTCAGAAGGAAATGTTGAATTTTCTGAAGGGGTCAGAAGGAGGAGAATCTTCCAAGTGAGTTGATGTTTCAGAAACTTTATTAATTACAACTCTAATCTATAATTCTATGCTACAAATCTCTTTAGCAACCCTACTCTACAATCCTACTCTAAATTGGTAACAGAGATAACATCTTGACATGATTGCTATGTTCTCGTCTCCTAGGGTTAGGGTTAGGGTTAGGTTTAGGTTTAGGTTTAGGTTTAGGCTTAGGCTTAGGCTTAGGCTTAGACTTAGGTTCAGGTTTGGGTTTAAGTTTAGGCTTTGGCTTAGGCTTAGGGTTGGGGTTAGGGAAAGGGTAAGGGAAAGGGTAAGGGATAGAGATAGGGATAGGGTTAGAGTTTGGGTTAGCATTTAAGGTTAGGGTTAGGTTTTAGGTTTAGAATTTAGGGGTAGGGTTATTCGTCTTCTTCACTGAGTTGATGACTTGTGCCAGGATGAATGGTGGCTTGGCTGAAGTTACAAATGGATGCTGTCCACCGGAAAAAAAATTACAACAAAGAACAGTGAACCATTACTTTACAAGCTCATTGCTTCAGGGACTCAATCAGGATACATCAAGTTCCTGGAAAGACCCAGAAAGAGGAGCAATGGGACCATCTGCTCCCCCATCATCCCCAATGTGCAAGACCTTGCCATCACAGGCAAACCTGGCCCAGAATCCCACTCATCTGTTTATTGTGATGTCTTCATCATGCTGGGATTTTTGCCCTGCCAGTGCTCTAGAAATGGCACTTTCTGTCCCTGGGTTTTCTTCCTTTCAGGAAACTCCAATGACTCACATAGGCCCCTGCCTTTGAATGACAGGCACTGTGCTGATTCCCACAGGGACAGAAAGCAGTGTCTGCCTGTCCATGCCCTGCCCCTCGTGTGCTGGATGGCACCTTCCTTCCCAGCAGGGCCAGCCCAGTGGCACTGGGCCCTGCAGTTCCCTCTCTGCCACACAACCTGGCAGTAACCCTGGCACAGTTCCCGTCTGCTTGAGCGTGCCAGGCAGCAGATGGGGCTGGGACAAGTCCCTCCCAGCTGTCCCTGTTTGCATGGCAGAAACCTCTGAGGGTGGGCTGGGGGGCACAAACCAGGGCCCCTCAGAGGCTCACAGTGAGCCCCCCACGGCCCCTCCTGCCACAGCCAAATCTCTGACCCCTAGGCTGGGACTGGCTTCCTTGGGTTCCTCCACCACCATTTCATGTCTCTGTACCCTGCATTGC
Organism: Ammospiza nelsoni; assembly: GCF_027579445.1. Taxonomy (NCBI): domain Eukaryota; kingdom Metazoa; phylum Chordata; class Aves; order Passeriformes; family Passerellidae; genus Ammospiza; species Ammospiza nelsoni. The sequence continues at coordinate 741,450 of NC_080661.1, read as the reverse complement.
TCTACTTCAATTCTTTTGCCATTAGATAAAACTGAACACTCCACCAAATCACAAAAGAGGGCAACAGACACAGTCAGAGGACAGAGCACCTCTCCTCACAGGAAATGCAGAGGGAGCTGGAGTTATTCAGTTTTGTGAAGGACAGGCCCCGGGGAGACTTTCCAAGACTTCAGAGTGGCTTTGAAGAAAGTGTGGGACATCTTTTTTAACAGGGTCAGTTACAATAGGATATGGACAAATATTTTTAAACACTAAGGGCATCTAATCAGACTAGGTCTAAGGAAGAACTTGTGTACTCAGAGCATGGTGCCACCCTGGCACAGCTTGCCCAAAGAGCTTGTAGGTGCCCCATCCCTGCAACCATTCCGGCTCCGGTGGCAAAGGGCTCTGAGCAACCTGATCTCTTTAAAGATGTCCCTGCTCATTGCAGGACACTTGCACCACAGGACATTTACAGGGCCCTGCCAGCCCAGCCCAGTCTAGGATTCCTCACCATTTTCATTTGAAGAGCAGCAAGAGTGGAGGTGAGGAGGAAGGGGGCTCATCTGCTGCCTTGGGCTTGAGTGGAGGAGGAGCCCATCCCTCAGAGCCTGTTTCACCTGCAGCCCCTTCACATTTTACCTGCAGGAGCTCCTTGGCAGACCAGCGCTGCTCCTCGTCTGTCTGCAGGCAGCAGCTCAGGAAGTCACGCAGCAAAGCCGAGAGGAGCTTGGGCTGCCGCAGCTGTGGAGTCCCTACGGTGGCTATCAGGTATGTAGCCTGGAGAAAAAGGAGACAACAGGCTCCACCTCCTGCTTTCACATCTCTAAGGCTCTCCCAGATCCCTTTGTTTAACCTCTGTTCTTCAGTGGCAGTTTCTGCCCTGGCACAGACCCAGAGATGACTTTCCTTTACCAACCAAAAACCCAAACCCCAATGCAGCCACAGCTTTTCCACCATCCTGCAGATCTTGCCTTGGCAGCTGATTTCATTGCCTGACCTAGTTAGTGGGAACTACATCAGCAAAAGGACATTTGCTTCTCTGAGGATTCATGCCAGCTTGAGATGGTTTTTGGAAGAGGGACTTTGCTATACTAGCTAATTTGAAGGGTTAGTACATGAAAGGCATCTCTGCAGTGCTTGTTGGTCCTTTAAGCGCACGTGCCCTAGAACAAAACTCATCAAGCTTTTTGTGCTGTTCTTGAAAACAATGGGAATTGGAAGAAAAGAAAGGAAATCCATCATTTAATACCCAGGTAGGGAAACAAACATTTACAATCTCCTCTTCAACACAGACACATTAAGATGCCTGCACAAATGTATTGGGATGAAAATGCCTGCTTGGGCACACAGGAGCCACTTGCAGCTCTGTCTCTCAGCAGTCTGAAAATTTCAGCTTCCCATTTTTGCAGCAAAAGAAAAATTGTCTAGGTCAGAAGAAGGAGAGGTTCCATCCCTATGGACACCCTCTTAGTCATTTGGCTGCTCAAGTCAATGCATTAATGGTAGGCCCATGCCAGAAAGTGCCAGGAAACAAACAGGAGGTTTTGGCAGGCTCTCCACATCACCAGGCTCTGGCTTGGTGACGTGCAGAATGTTGCTTGGGCTAGGAGAGAAACATGGTCACTGAGTGTTTCAGCAGCACTGCACAAGAAGCAGAAGAGACTCTGTGGCCTTTATACCCTCATGCCCATGTTTTCCAGTGAGAAGAAACTGCGCACAGGGTTAGGTTCCTCTCTAAAGACCATGGTTTTAGAAACTTTGTTGGGTTTGGGTTTCCTTCCTTCATTTCTGGAAAGATAACAACACTTTTCAGATGCTTTTTTCCTGTTATTAAGGCCATCTACACAGACAAAAGAACTGGAACCACTAACCCAAAGGAAAGTGTTGAGTGAGAATGGAGTTTGTTTGGAGTTTGTTTGCATGTGGTAAGGCTTGAGTTCCCCCACTGATGCAACCAAAAGTCCAGCAGATGCTGATGTGTTGCAGGGACATTTGTAGGAGGGGACCTTGGTGGAAGTAGTTCCAGCAGATGGCAATGGGATTTTGTCCAGTGGCACACAGGACATGGGAGAGGTGAGAAAGACAGTGGGATCAGTGAGTATTTGCTCCTTACCGTGCCAGAACTTTCGCTCAGGTAAGGAGGTTCTTGTTCTATCATTTCAATTCCCACAATTCCAAAAGACCATATGTCCACTTTGGGGCCATATGGTTGACCTGTCACCACTTCAGGCGCCATCCACCAAGGAGTCCCGGTTACCGAGCACCGTCTGCTCTGCTCAGGGGTGAGCTGAGTAGCGAGGCCAAAATCAGCTGAGGAGAAAACAAAATACTGGTTTTATCTGAATTCTGTGCAATTAGGAAAGCAAGTAAAAGAATTCCCCAGCAGAAGTTTGAAATTGCTCTGTTGAATCTCCTGGCATTGGTGACTTTAAAAATCCTCCCATGTTTTACACTGCCTCTAGCAGTGGCTTTTGTTCTTTGGAAACTTTAGACTTGTAACTCCCTCATTCTGGAAGGGACCCACACAGAGCAAGGCCACTCTTGACTGCTTGTGGCTCCTTCTACCTCTGTGCACGTTGCAACTGTGCCCTCAGCTCGCAGCAGGGGTCCCTGCACTGCCACCAGCACCATTTTGGGGAGCTGGCAGTCACGCCAAGCAGCCCCACACGCACATCCCTGGAACGCTGCACCTGACCAAGAATATACTGACCCAGTTTGATAGAACCGTCGGTTCTGAGAAGGATGTTGTCACTCTTCACGTCTCGATGGATCACATCGTTTGAATGAAGAAAATCCAGTCCTTGCAGGCACTGAGCGAGAAAACAGAAACAGAAGGGCAAAAATGAGTGATGTGATTTCATCACACAAGAAAGGAAACAAAGAATCTAAAAGATTCCCTCTCCAGGGGAATGGGGAGTAATGGCAGAACAGTAATGGCCACTGAGAGGAAGAGCTTGCTGCTCCAACACTTGCAGAGCAGGACCTTTCTGAGGAAAGGCACGTCAGCTTTTGAAAGAGCAACAGCACTTGCTGTTGTAGGCTGTCCCCTGCCAACCAGCCAGGATGACTCCTGCTGCAGCGCATGTGCTCAGAAGCAAAGAGCATTCTGGCTGCACTCCTATCCTTTTTAGCTGAGCACTGAGAGAAACGAGTCTCTCTCTTCTTTCTTTGCTGTTTGTTTCAAATCCTGCCACCAGCACCTTTGCTTTTACAGGCAAGGAATGCAGTGAAGACAGACTCCAGGCAAACATTTAGAGAGGCAAGGTGGAGAACAGCAAATACAAATACAAGAGACAGAGCGAGAATACAACAGCAGGAGATAAGAGTACTGGCACTGAGTACAGGGAGTGCAGGGGCACTGGCAGGCCTTTCACTTGAGATGCTTTTACTTGCCCATAGCATACCAGCAACACAGAAACAAAGCTCGGCACAGGAAACCTCCCCTGTTCTGAGCCCCTGTTTCCCAGACAATCCTGCCCAAGCCCTTGGAAACAGAGCTGGGATTGCTGACCTCCCGACTGATGGCTGCCATCTCATCTTCAGACAGGCAGGTCTGGCTGACGATGTCGCTCAGGACACCTCCATCCATGTACTCTATAACCAGCAAGAGTTCCTCGCCCAGAAGGTAGCTGAAAGAAGGGAACAAGGGGGTAGAGATGGACATACATGGCTATGTTGATTTTTTGCTTCCAGGTTTCTTATTTCCAGATGCCTTTGTGACAAGGACAGTATCAAAGGAATAGACATTCCCTCTTGGCTGTGCATTGTTTGCAATCTGAGCAGTCTCAAGGAGAAAGACACATCTGTGAAAAAGGAGATGTCTTAGATGGGCAGCAAATGAAAAGTGCAGTTTAGAAACAGCCCAGATAAAAAACATGTCAGACATGGTGTTTCTGGAAATAAGCACCTAGTCTTCCTGGCATGCATAGCAATGGCAAAGAGGGGCAACAATCCAAGGGAAATCCACTTTAGGATGGTTCATCTGCACTTAAGAAACTTTGAAAAATCAATCCCAAATAAATGTGGAGGCAGTGAACTTTGAGGCTATTGAGTTAGGAAGATACAGCTGATCCAGGTTTTGAATAATTTTGGAGTAATTATCAAAGTAGGTGTGCCAGGGAAGACTCATGCAGACAAGATGCACTCTCTTCTCATCCATTGGAGATGAGTAGAGAAATATGAATAAATAAAACTTAACAGCTTTACTTGCTGCCACTGACCAAAGTGGGTTTTGAACCTCTCATGTTTGCTTTATGTAAACACATATCCATGGGATAAGACCATGACCTCTCACCAGTCTAAATAATTCACAACATTGGGACTCCTATACCTCTTCATGATCATTATTTCATTAAAGGTTAGCTCCTTCCTCCTCACTCCTTGAAGATTTATTTTTTTTATTGCCACCTAAAATGACATTGAAAATCAGTAACTTGAGAGGTTGGTGGCACGAGACCACAAGGCACGTGGAGCGAGTGATTTTGCAATGACACAGCTGAGCTGTGCCAAACTGCCTTGTGATTAGGCACTGCAGTAATCAGGAACTGACATTCCAACAGCCCATTTCTCTGCTCCCTTGGGAGCCAGTTACAGGAACGTGGGGCCACTGACATTTTGCCTTGACCACTTGGTAACAGCGGTGTCTCAGTTATCACCCACAAACCTCTGATCGCACTCTCTGCTGCTTTGTTTGGGACTCAGAAGAATGAATCCATGCCTTAATACTCTGTGGGTACATCTTGTGATATGGGCAGGGCTTAGGGCTTTCAGGGACGCCTTGCAGATCTCTCCCTATGTGCAGTTCCCAAGTGCAGCACTGCAGGTGGCTAAGGAACTACCAGTAACGTTCAGATGGATTTGCTGGCAGCCAGAAATGAGAATTCAGGACTCTGAAGCTGCAGCCCCAAAGAACAGTGAGGTGCTCGCAGGCACCACCTTTGTTTTAGCAATGGAGAGCGAGTGAGCGCGTCCTTCTCTGAAAGGAACCGCTGCCCTCCGTGCCTTCCTTCTGGCAGCTGAGGAGGACAGAGTCCCAAATGTGTTCTGTGGGCTGGCACCAGTCTGTGCTTCTTGTGCCTTTTCAGCACAGCTCTGCCCAAAGCTCCAGCCACAGCTCACACCAGAGGGGAAAGCCCTCGAGTGCAGCAGAGCCTGCAGGGGCTGTTGACATTTACCTCTCCTCCTGTGGCACTGTCGAGTGCTCTGTAAACATCTCCAAAAGTCCTAGAAACAAAACAGAAGCAGAGAAAGGAGAAGCTGTTTAGATCTTGCAGTGAAAGCCAGCCCACACAGGAGATGTCTGCTGGAAGTGTCAAAACCTGCAGGATGCAGGAGGGCTCTGCCAGAAGGGAGATGATGCATTTTCCTCTCAAGTGCATGGGCACTGGGCCTGTTCCTGAAGCACTGGGGTTCAATTTCTAAAGGGAGTTTAGTCTTTCCTCTTGAGTTTCACTGTCTAAATGGCGTGGTTCCTATCCTGACCACAGAGTGTTTCCCTCTTCAAACCAGGGGAAAGAATTGTTCCGGGGAACTGTTATCTCACAGCTTTGATAGGGCATAGGTTGCTCTTTCAGGCAAGCAAGTTTCTTCTCTTTTCATTAGTGTGCCAGTATAATTTTGAGACATACACAAAATGCTAAAGATATTAACACAGAGCTCTCCCACACTTGAGAGGCAAGGAGACCTTCCAGGTCCTGTTCCTTGATGCAGGCAAGACCTCGGTAGCAAGGCATCTCTGACAATGCCTTCTGAGCCCACTCACAAATTCTGAGCAGCATTGAGAGATGGGACAATCTATCCCCAGTGTGTGATCATCTTTGCAGCTGGCCTGACTTCACGCTGGATAGACATTCCACCTCAAAAACACCTGGCCCACGGTTGTGCAGGAGTAACTGCTGTTGGACTCACCCGCTGCCAATATAATTCAGATGCGTGTATTTCATCAGGGGATTTTCAGTGGTGTTCACCATTCTCCCTGAGGGAAACAAAATGCAAGATGCTGACTTTAAAGCAGAGATCCCAGCTTCCAGGATATACAAAAGGCAGCCCCAGCGCATGAGCTCTGAGCCCTTTGTGGTCGGCTGGGTAACAACAACCACAACCAGGCAGACAGCCCTGCAGCACAGGTGGCCAGCACAGAGACTGATTTGTACAGTCCTTTGAAGAGTTCTCTTGACAGGAAACAAAGCACAGGGACATACAATCCCAGGAGAGGAGGACATCTTCCCCACCTTTCAGCAGTTTGCCAAAGGAATGCCTTCCCATTTGTAAACCAGAGCAGCTCCAGCTGTAACCGATCCTGACGGGGCTTTCAGCATCAGGACCCTGACCTGTTTGTGAGCAGGCTGAACTCAAAGATGCCCCTCTCCCAGCTAAGGAAGGCTCCAGCCTCTGCAGTCCCTCCAGCCCTCAGGGACAGGGCAGCGACCACAACAAGGCTGGCAAAGCCCAAGCATGAGCACTGACAGGCACTGATGGGAAGAAGCCAGAGTGAGCCTGAGCCCCAGACAAGCTGTTGCCCCCATTCAGGACACAACAGGATGGGCTTTGAGATCAGCCACACCCAGGCACAGATCAGTGCCCTTTTTGTCCCAACAGGTGATGGCAGACACAGAATCCACTGGGCTCTGGTCTCAGCCCCACCAGGTCTCTTATCTGAGAGCACAGCACTGGCAGCTCTCTCGGGCAAGAAGCAGATTCATTGGGTTGTGCTGCAGAATCACAAAGGGCTTGATGTGTTTTCCTAGAGACTGATCTGGGCAGGGCCTGGGCCAATGGGTAGGATTCTAACAGTCATGGGAAAGAGTGGGAATCAGGTATGGAAAAGTGCCATGGATCTGAGGGATATACCATGGCTGGGCTGGAGGCTCTGTCCTGAGAAATGCCTGCAGTACAGTTTTATCTGATCACGCCACTTGGATGTGTCTCCTGGACATATCTTGATAAGCATAAAACTAGAAGATTAAATAAAGTTTGTTATCAAAGTCTCTGTTTTTTCTTTAGGGGCACATGGAAAATACCTTGTACTCTCTATTTGTCCTGTAACCTGATATTCTTTCAAAGTAGTTCTTATTGACAAAAAGATAGCATTCTCTTCTTGACAAAAATATAGCATTCTCATGAAAATAAACTGCAGATGTAGTAGTGGTAACAGTAACAGTCATAAAAATGACATCAGTAAAACGTGGGGTAGAAGGGCTCCTTCAGGATGGAGAAAAACACAACAAAAAACCCCCACCAAAAATGAACAACAGAAAAGCAATCCCACCCCACCCCCCCAAAAAAAAAAATCCCCAACCAAAAAGACAAAACTCCAAAGTCAGTCCATTTCTGTGAAGTTTTTTGCTGTGATACTGGTTGGAAGTCAGGAGTCTAAGGAGAATTTAGGAAGCTAAAAATTCTTTTCAGTTTGGCCACTAGCACACAGGACTTGCCTAGATCATTTGCTAGGTCACAGCCTTCTGCTGATCCAAGAAGAATCCCTGCTTCAGCCTTTAGCAGAGAGGGAAGCTCAGGCAAACTCAAGCCAGTCCCAGGTGCCCTCAGAGGCAGCAGGAACACCCAGAGCTCTCTCGCTGCCTCGGAGCACAGCACTGCCTCTGGGGAGTCCTAAATGGCCCTGTGACACCAAGCTCAGGAGGAGCATTTGGTACAGCCCTGCTGACACCTGCACACAACACACTGTCCCTCAGATAAGAAACACCCCAGACGTACCCAGCAGCTCCAGGTACTCCTCCTCAATCTCCTGTTCCCGGGATGTGCCCCAGCCTGAGTTCCCAGGTTTCACAGAAGGGCTTCCTCAAGGTGATGCTGCTGCGGCAGCAGGTTCAGAGCCCATGATGTGCTGGACCTGGAGCATTTCTGGTGGGCACTGTTCCTGTGCCTCACTCCTAACTTGGGGTCCTTCATTGCCACACATTCCCTGCAAGTCTTCGCAGGCTGCCCGGTGAGATGTCAACACTTGCACCTCAAGTCAAACAGAACAAAGCAGTCAGACACTACAGCTTGTCCCTGTCAGCCAGGAGTCATCGACTGTGAGGAAAGGCAAAGAACAGATTGACAGGGGATACAACAGCTTGTTTCAATCCTCCATCTGGGTCACCAAGTTCCACTGTAAAAACACCTCAAGAAAACAGAAGAGCAGGAACAGGCCAGCAGGAATCAATTTGGATGACTGCTGGCCAAAAGGCCAAAGGACAAGTTTCACTGTCCAGGGCAGCAGTTGAGATTCAGCACGCTAGGAAATGTCCTTCAGAGTGACTGTGATACACACACTACAGCAGCATGGCACTCAGAGGCATGGCCCCACTCCCTGCTGCTCTGCACTGGAAAGGCAAGAAGGGCAGAAACCACCAGATTGGTGACTGCAGTGGCTGCATCCCTCTTTCACTCACTTGGTTTTGCAGAGACTGACGGAAGCGATTAAGTTTCTCTCTGATGATTTTCATTTCTTCCTCCAGCTGCTTATGCCTTGCCTTGATCTTACTGTGAGCTGTCTGAAGCTCTGCATCCAGCTGTTCCTTCATGTTCTCTAATAAACAAAAGAGAGGACATTTCATGAGTGGAGTGGCTGCCACTCTTTCATTCACCTGGTTTTGTTGATCGCCCCTCTGCTGATGGAGATTCTCCTCTTGAATTCTTCCCATGTCTTCCTTGTTCTTTCTCTTCACTGCCATGATGTCACTCTGAGCTTTGGGCAGCTCTGCTTGTGGCTCTGCCTTGATGTTCTGTACACACAAATGCAGAGCAAGGGACTGAGAGCTGCCATCAGGCTCAGCTTTTTTCCTCTTGCAGCCTCCAAATCACATTTATTCAGTCCTTTCTTTCTGCTTCCCTCCCCACATCCGCCTCCATTGCAAACCTCCTGTCCCAGGGCTGATCTCTGCAGATTGCAAGGCTCTGTGCCTCCATTGCCTGTGGCACTCCTGGCCTCCTTAGTCCCAAGAGCTCTGGTTTATGCCCCTCTCCCTGCCCTTCCCTCTGTGCCCTGGCCAGTCAGGCTTACCTGGCCATTCTCCTGTGGTTCTTCCACCTGCTGCCTGAGCTGCTCTTCCTGCTCTCGGGCTGGGAACAGCTCTCCCTGAGTCTGGCATGGCAGCTCAGATGAGGCAGTGTGCTCCTGCTCTTTCTCTAGAAGCACCTGCACAGAAAGCAAGAGAAGATGGGTTTCAACTTCCCATACGCCCTTTGTGGGCCAAGACTCACAGGCTGCTGGGCTCACACGTTCCCAAAGCACTGTGCTGCTGCTCTGCTGGGTCGTTCTCTGCCCGAGGGGAGGCACAGATTCCAAAGTGACCCTGGCCCTACAATCAGGGGCCATCTGGGACTGAAGCTCCAGCAGCCTCTCAGGCAGCTGACAGGGAAGGGGTGGCATTTCTCAAGGGTCTGGTGAGGGCCTCCCTCTGCTTCTGCCATGTCTTGTTTGTCTTTCAGTAGTGACTGACTCCCCGCCCTTCCCACAGCTCCATCCTGGCTCTGCAGGGGCTTCCTGGGTGAGCTCACTCCTTGTGAGAGACACTTCTGGAGTTCACCTTCTCTTCAGGCCTGCACCAGCATTCCTCCTTCCTGACATCCACACTCTTGTTAGAAAACCGGGTCATTCAGGAGATAAGGATGCATGCAAAGATCTCTGATGGAAGTCAGAGAACCTCTATGGCCACCTCAGTATATGGAGGAGGACCAAGGTGTTTCTTCTCCCTCTTTTGTCAACAGAGAATTCTGACCAGCAGTAAACGAGTTTCTCATAAGGCCCCATTAACGAATGCACTTACACAGCCCTGGGGATGCCAGTGAAGGAAACCATGTGTCATGTATGGCATGGCATGTATGACCAGAGTCACCAGACCCCAGCTACAGCATGGGATAGTTCCACTCCCTTAAGACATGCAAAAATTTAAAGGACAAATGAAGGCTTCAGGTCAGAAAAGGCTGGAGTAGGAAAACATGAGGGGAAAAAACAACCATCTCTGGAGGGGGAAACATCTCTGCCTGCTCAGGATCAGTCAATGGAACTTTTCTCTACTTCTCTCCTGAAGGAATGCCTTTAGGTGAGCTTTGCATCTTCCACTGCTTTGGAGCGGAGCCAGAAAGATTAAAATAGATAGATAGACAGATCTCACTTTTATCATCTCTCTTTACTGTGCTGTAGTATTTACATTCTTTGAATGGAGAGAGATATAATTCTCTCTCCTAGGTTTTTTTTAAGGGAAGGTAGTGAGAAACTCATAGAAGGAGAGAAAACAATTATTATCTCTACTTACTGTTCTTGTTTTTTAGTACATGAAGAATGTGTTATAGTGATTGTTTACTGAAAGTGATTTGTTAATTGGATTTTAGTGATAGTTGTTTAGACTGATTAGATAATTAGATAAAAGGCTGTGTGGAGACAGTCACGAGTTTTTCTTTCATACGTTTTTAGTATAATATCTCTTTCGTATAGTTTTAATATAGTACCAGTGCAATATAACATAGCTTAATAAAGCATTTGTTTAAACTTCTAAATCATAGAGTGAAAGCACATTTTTCGCCACATGGGGGTCACCCTGAATCAATCCTGTCCGTTCTGTTGCTACACACATCAGCACTCGGCAGCAGTGCCCCAACCAGCAGCCATCCTGAACTTGCTCTCCTGTTGCTTCAGTAACCCACACTCTTGGGGAATCTGGAGCATGTAGGTCCTTATGGAATGCAATCAGACCCAGAGCATTGCACTGGGAACGGCTCTCTTTGTGCATCTGTGCTCGGGCAAGTTCTTCTCTTGGACTCTCCCACACTGATGGTGCTAAAGTGGCTGGAATCAGAAATGCAGCCCAGCTCCTCTAATCTCTGAGCACCAGCTGGAATGCAAGGGCATTGATTTCCTACTCAGTTCCCAAACACAACACACACTGATTCCCTGGGCAGCCAAAAGACACGGGAGCCGTTAACTTGAAAAGGATGGGCAAGCCCTACTGGCTGGTCTGGCACCAGAACAGCTTGTTCTGCACCAACATCCCTGCCCCAAACTATGTGTTCTTGTGCAAAAATACTGCATTGTCCAGAACTTCCCCCTTGAAAACTAAAATTCTATCAGAATTTCTGCCAGTGCTGTAAAAGGGTAGGAAAGACTGAGAAAAAAGCTCCCTTGCTCCCTGGAGAAGGAGAAATTGCACAAGGCTTCTCCTTCTAGCAAACAAACAAATCAACAAAATATGAAAGTGTTACCCACACTAGTGTCTAAAGCACTTGGATGCAGTGAAGGGATGTTTGGCAGGGAAACAGCCCTCGTGCTGAGCATTGGCTCTATGGATCCAAGGCAGGGATCTATGGAAGTCTGCCTGAAGGTCCCTCATGAGCCCCCATTGTCCAGGCTAAAGCTCCCTCAGCACCTCCTCCCTGGCCTTGTGCTGCACCCCTTGCCCAGCTCCCCTGTCCCTCTGTGCACACGCTGCAGCCCCTCCATGACTTTCTGCTTCCCAGGGCCCACAGCTGCACACAGCACTCCAGCTGTGGCCGCAGCGCTGCCCAGCACAGGGCCACGCTCCCTGCCCTGCTCCTGCTGCCCCACTGCTGCTGGCACAGCCACCGTGCCCTTGGCCTTCTTGGCCCCCTGGCCCCACGCTGCCTCATCTCCAGCTGCTCACGGCCGCCAGCCCTGCGTCCTTTGGGCCCACGCAGCTCCCCAGCCACAAAGGTGCCCATTGCACTTCAGATACTGCAGGCACCATTGCAAGATGGCCTTCCTGTTCTACCACCTCATGTTCCAAATGGATATCATAAAGTTTGATAAGAATAGAATTGTAAGGCACTCTGACTCAATCAAAATGGTCTAATTCAACTGTACAGGAAATTGGTCCTAAGTAAATATTCCACCCTATCTGCCGTCAGCAAGCAAGGTAATCTCTGCAAAACTGGATTTGTAGTTCTTCAAAGGTCTGAGATGGAAATTTAAAAATATCCACCTATGCCTTTTTTATTTTTGTTGCAGGCATGAAAATGGATTTTCTTTCAGCCTTCCTAGCTGGCACTCTACACTCTATTGCTACTGGCCAAGCTCTCAACTTCCTCTACAATTCTTAAACACCAGGAACATGAAATGTTCCTTTCTCACTCACCTCAGGGTCAGCACCTCTGAATACACATTTCAGGTGACCTGTAGTGGGCAGGGAAAATGAACCAGATGGTGTGAGAAAACTGCTTGGCCTGCTGAATCCAACAGCACAAGTCAACCCAAATAGAGAAGATTTCCCATTTTGTAACATCCCTCCAGGAGACACATTTCATTCACACAGCCAGCAAGGGATCAGGACAATATTCTTGCTTGTGCCTACACTTCAACCTATTTTGCCAGTAAATGAATACAAATATGACCAAGAAAATGCAAATTGTTCTTTAACACTCAATGCTCCTGCTCTAGAAAGCACATAAAACGGCTTTTTAAATCCACTCTTTCAGGTCTTTTTTTTGGTTTTATTTTTGTTTCTTTTTTTTTTTTTTTTTTTTTTTTTTAATCAGTTGCATGCACTAATTCTCTTTAATTTGCTGGAAATACTTGCCCAGAAATGCTTCCCCAAAATCCCCCTGAGCTGTGGCAGACACTCACTGCTTTGGAGTTTGCATTTCCTTGCAAAGAGAATCACTAGTTAAGCACTTGGTAAAGGGTCAAATTAGACAGTTAAATTCTTTCATGACAAAATTGAGAAAGAAAGAAGCTTTCCCTGAATTCTGGGAACAACTGCAGGGATTTTAAAAGGCATTCCAAGAAGGTCTGCCGGTCAACATTTTTAAAGGTGTCTTGCTTGTCCCAGCAAACTGAGGAAATGACAGACTCTGCTGCCACAGACTCTCCTGTGGAGGGAATGGAAGCCCTGCAGGTTCCCCTGCAAATGCTGCCCCTGTGGCTACAGACACCCCCTTTTAGCTGAACGGCTTGACAGGAGCTTTACAGAAGCAGTGGAATCTCAATGCTCTTTCTCTTTCAAAATCAGAAACTCAGTCACTAAGAAAGAGCAGGAAGACATACAGAAGCCAGGTTACTTTACACCCTAACCTAAGCAGAAGGGAAACCTCTACTTACGTGCAAAGTGCGTTATATAATAAATAGAAAAGGAAACGCCATAAGCAGCAAAAGCTGCTTTGGCAAGGTGGTGAATCATGCTATTAGTGTTGTGCAAGTTTGCCCCAACACTAAAAGAACAAGCCTCTTGTCAGTGGGCAGCTTCCCACTGACAAACACTCAGACCAGGAGGGGACTCCTGCTCTCAGCAGGCCTTGGGCTGCTCTGACACTCAGGCCTTCCGTGCACCAAGGCAACCTTCTGATGCCACTATGACAACATGGCAACCATGCCCTGACATCACAAATGAACAGCTCTGTGTTGGTCTTGGAGTTTATGCAAAGCAATAACCAACCTTCCCTACAGTAAACACAAAAGAGCCTGGGAAGTTCTTCTCTGTCACAAAGCAGCAAAAATTCCCCTCATGGGCCAAACCCTGTTGTTCAGGGATCCAAGAGGAACTCCAGGAGTGCCCCAAGCACCTACAGCCTGTACTCCAGCTGAGCACTCAGATGGGACCCAAGCAAAGGAAACCAGACCAAGACAATGGGCCGCAGCATTGCATATGTGAGAAATGGCTCTCACTTTTAAAATTTTAAAGGTTTAGTAAACCTTAACAAAGGACTGAATAAGAAATTTATGGCAATGGGAGTCCCTGTGACTAGCAGCCACCTGGTCATTTACAAAAAGGACGCTCTGCCTTTTATACCCTTATCACCTCCAAAAGTTTTGTCAGTCAACTCTTTCTCTGCTGTCCATTGGTGGAGATTACTTTCTTGCATCCTGACTGGAGGTCAGGTGTTGTTACACCCTGCCTGCTGGTCACAAGCCAGCCCTCCCCAAATGCCCTGACTACCCAGGCTGTTACAAGGGGGACGGGAAAGAGGACTATGGGAGGATGTATTACAATACCATCACTATACATTTGAACATTCACATAACATCTACTTCTTTATTGTCAGAGCCAACCTGTCGCAGACATTTCTCCACAGAAATCCTTTCTTTCAGATTTCTGCGTCTTCGGGAGGCCAGAGGCCCCCGAAGAGAAGGTAAACAATTATTATCAGCTGCTGGGGAATGCAACAGGAACACCTTGATTGGCTGATTTTCTATGTTTATAATTAAGAGCCAATCACCAGTGCAAGCTAGGGGACTGAGTCCTTGAGCACAACTTTGTTGTGGGTTCTTTTCTATCTCTTTTTAGCTTAGCTAGCAGCTCTGCAAACCTCTCTCTATATTCTTATTAGTATAACTATAATGTATTCTATCATATATTAATAAATCAAGCCTTCTGATTCAAGAAACAAGATTCACCGTCTCTCTCACCAGCAGCGACCCACTCAGGTCGCTGTAATACCAACCATTGCATTACTTGTCCAGAACACACAGAGCCAGGAGAGAAGCCACTGTTGGCATCACAGCTGAAATGCTTCCTAACAAATCTCCCCACATATTTGCACCTTTATTGGACATGCCCAGGGCTCCGGTGCGTGTACATCTCTGCCTCTCTTCCCCTTTGGCAGCAGTCGAACTGGCAGCATCTGCCCGCCAGCAGCAGCTGCTCCAAGCTGGGAACGCCGCTGGCGGTGCTGATTTCCAGAGGCTTCTGTGTGCCAGGGGAAGCCAAGGCAGGAGCGGGTTGAACGGCGCTGGCGCTGCTGCTGCTCTGTGCCAGAGAGCCCCGGCTGGGCAGGGCACGGTGCCCACTGCGCTGCGGGCTCCTTCTCCTGCCACAGCTGGGCACACCTGGGAACAAGGCATGACAACCTGTGGGCAAGCCAAGGGGTTTCTGGGGCTGCACTGCTCTGCACACACCCAGCACACCTGCAGCACAGAATTTTAACCCTCAAACTGGTAAACCAGAGGGAAACAGCTGGAAAAGATTTCATTTCAACCATTCTTTATGCTTCAATAGTAATGACCAAAATGAAAGCTACCAAGCAGGGCCCAATCCACACTGCCAGCTCAGTGTGAGAAAAGAGGCATTACTTTATTTCAGTGCTGGGTGTGTGAGGAATCACTTCCCTGAAACATGCACACCCACGTGTTAGTATCCATGGAACTAAGACATTACTTTCATTACTTTTATTCATTACTTTGCTGAAACTCACAGGCTAAACATTCTCACAAAGTATTTGACGTGTTTAAATCACTTCCCCAAAATTACTGACATTTAGAGTAGGGGTCTCTTGAGGGTCTCTGGTGGTCATGTGGTGAACATCCCATTCCTCAAATTCTCCTTCCATGGTTAAGAGCCTTCTTCTCCTTGAATGCATTGCAGCTACCCCCTCAGTAGGCCCACTGTCTTTATTCTCAAGGCTAAGACATCCACTTGCACACATTAACCACTGGTGTGAGGGAAGGTACGACTAAGCACTGCCTGTTAAAGCCTAACAAATTCACAATTTGTTGCACGTCAACACTTCCCCAATATCTCTCCTTCCTTCTCTGGGAATCAAACACAAGCATTTTGTGATCCCTGAGCCCAAGGCCGCCTCCAGCCCTCCTGTCACCCAGCAGCCCTTCTCTCCTCACAAACAGCAGGCCCAGCAGTGCCTTCCCTCACTGGCTCAGTCCCCAGCTGTGTCAGGAGTTCTCTGTCACACACTCCAGGACCATCCTGGACTGTTTGCTCTCCGCTGCACTCTGCTGCCAGCAGACACCCCCACCCTGTTCCATGCCCCATGCAGAACCCTGCACCTGCTGTCCATGGTCACCTGGCAAGGGGAGGCACTCACGGCAGAGATGCACCAGCTGCACTGGGCAGGAACCAAAACCCTCTGGGGCACAGCTGCTGGCCTGGGTCTGGCACAGCTCTGCACGCCCCACTCCTCACGGGCTTTGGGCTGCAAATGCAATTGCACTTTCTGCCTCATGGAGAAACAGCAGGGCTGCACAAACAACGGCCAGCAGGCCACATCCCAAAGGCACTGCAGCATGGAGTTGAGAAGGAAGAAGACCCTTCCCCAATTCCTAACCATACCAAAACCACCTTAATGGGGACTGTTCATCTTCTGAATGTAGAGTTGATTCACAGGGTGACAAGGGAATCTTCCAATGGAGTTGAAGTTTGGTAGAGTTTTTATTCTGAGTCCTACTCAGACTGCTGATTTGAAAATTTATTTGAAAATATTTTTTAAAAGGCTGTGCAGTCATATGGTTTTGTTCTAATACCAAAATGGCTAGATAAAATGTACTGGCATTTTAATTGCATCCAAACTGATTAGTCTGTAAAAGCTTTCCTGCAGAATAGCCACTAAATAAGAAATGAAAATCTGTGGACTGTTGACTTTGCAAATTTCTACTAAACGTATCAGACAATGAGGCATTTTTAGGTAGATCATAGAGCAAATTAATCCCTATGGATAACTTGATTTGGATAAACCTGTTGATTTCAAATTAAAACTGCCAGCACATACTAAGTGGAAATCTGAATACTCACTTCTATGAGCTCTGAATTACTAGATAGTCATTGTTCGCCATATTAACAAAAATTATCATTCTGGCTGTTTTTTTTTACTTACAGCCAGCTCTTCAACACTCTTTGTAACATCAGAAAGAGAGTTTGTAGCAATGTGAACCATGGGTTGGTGGAGCATTGCAGAAGGCTCCTATGCCAGCACTAAATGTTCCCATTTACCATGGCATCCCTTCTTGCCTTTAATTCCAAGCTACAGCTCAGTTCCTGCAGTACAGATTCACACCTGTAGTGTGTATTTGCAGCTGGTTCTTACTTCCCTGTCCAGGAAAAAATCATGCTTGGATCTCAAATCAAAATAAAATGAGCAGAGAGTCAGGTTATGGATAGGTATAGCAAGAACTAAGAGATTTTTTTGCAAATATGTTGAAAAGTTGTATGTACATGCTGCAAAAATGGCAGATTAAAGACTTGCACTCTAACTTGCAAGCTGAGCTTTGCCTGTTCTTTCTGGACTGATTTCTTGAGGCCAGACACTGAACCTAATCAGTAAGAAAATCAAAACCACAGGAGTAGTTTGGAGAGTATTGTAAATTATTCTGTCATGATGCTTTTTGCCTGAAAGTTCTGGCCATCATCCAATTGGAGTAATTAGAGGAGATTGAAGCC
Organism: Ammospiza nelsoni; assembly: GCF_027579445.1. Classification (NCBI taxonomy): domain Eukaryota; kingdom Metazoa; phylum Chordata; class Aves; order Passeriformes; family Passerellidae; genus Ammospiza; species Ammospiza nelsoni. Next base: position 724,348 of record NC_080661.1, on the reverse strand, counting down.
ATCACACTGTGCCTGTGCACACAATTCCTTCCCAGGAGTAATCCATGAAGCAACGCTGACAAATCCACACCAGCAGCTGCTGCCACACAGCCATGAAGGAGAGAATATGTATTTCTGCTATACTTGGACAGCTGAAGATGCCTCTGCTGAGCTAATTTTAGTGTCTGCCCACCACAGATGAGAGCTTGTGGTCAGTCTCCAACAAGTCAGGGCAGTTCATATTCTGCCTAAATGAAGTGAGTCTAGCAATACATAGACCATGGGGCCTGAGGAAAGCCAGCAGCTGTGGGAGATTTAATTTGTTTCCGTATCTTTCTTTTTACTAATTTTTTGCAGTCAATTATTTCAAGAATGGAAACTTTTGGCATACCATTGGCTGGAAGGTTGGTCAATCTTCCATTCATGACTCCTCTGAAAGCATCACCCCACTGTTTTTATCAGTAGCTCTTCCATCATCATGGCTCACACAGCATTTCCTGCAGCTCTTGCTGGAGTCAGGGAAAGGCACCAGGAGAAGGGGGAGAAAGCTGTGTGCAGAGACTGTGTCAGCTGAAGAGACATTTGTTTCCTCTGATTTGACTGAATGGCTGCAGGAACCTTGCTGGCACTGCTGGCAGGGTGGCCTTTTGCAGGGCTGGGCAGAGTTTGGGGCCCAGGATCCCTCCTCTTGGTGGGACACCAGGGTGAGCAGCCCCTGTCTCAGGCAGGAGCAGAGGTTCTGTGGCTCTGCCCTGGGCACAGGGACCTGCCACTGCCATGAGCTCCTGCCACAGCTCCTCTGGGGCAGCTCCTGCTCTGCAGCGATGATGGGCGCAGCTGGGGGTGGCTGCAATGGAGGGGGGCTTCCAGTGGGCTCTGCTGGTCTGCCACACTGAGCCAGCAGAGCTTCTAGAAGGAGTCTCCTCTTGTGAGCTGCTGGAGCTGGAGCTGGCACTGGCCACAGAGCCGCTGTGCTCATCCCTGACAGGACCAGAGCACAGCAGCCTCTGGGCCTCCTTGCTGCACGATGGCACTGAGGAGGCCATGGACCAGAGGTTCAGTATGCGTGACTCAGCTTCCTGATAAACTGTGCTAAGAAAACCCTGCATCCCTCCTGCCAGATCTAAGACACTCCAAGAAATCTGTTGGCACATTGGGAACTCAGAATTGTTTGCCTTTTGAACAATTGTCTTATGTGTGCTTTTGATTGTTTTTGTCATTTTGTGTTGATTCAGTCAATCCTTCAGAGGTTTCCTAATAATATAAAACACGGGGAATTGTGGAGACCCTGGGTTGGCATTCCCTGGTCCATGGAGACACAAGAAGCTTCCCTCAAAAAGCTGTTAGACCCCATTGGCTCCTTCCCCTGTTCCTGTGTCTGTTCCTGTGCTCCTGAGCCACACATTCCCTATTCCCTGATTGCCCCCCTTATCTTTGTACTGCCCCGAGATCAGGGTCAGCCCCCAGGCCCCTGTGGAGACAGAGTGAGACCCTCTGTGTGTGGGTGCTGGGAGCTGAACATCTCCCTGCACAGCTGAATAAAACATCTGTGGAGATCATGCCAAGGTCCTTTTTGCTTCTTTACCCTGGACTGTGCTAGCAGCAATTCAGACTGCTCCAGAGGAGAAGCTGCAGTACTGGCACCAAGATTTTGGCAACTTGACCATAGGCACAGAGGGCGTGCAGGATGCTGCTCTATGGATTCCTTAACCAGCCATCCCTGGTGCTGGCATATTCCCTCCAGCTTCTGGTGCAGCCAGGACCACCTTTGGTCCAGCAGATGACATTGTTATTTGAAAAATTCGGCCCACACCTTGGGCAGGAGGCCATCCACAGGCTCTGGTCCTGCAGCCCCCTGCTCAGCTGGGGACAGTGCTCCCTGTGGGGAAGATGGAGCAGCCATCACAGGGTCTGGGGGCTGCTTTCAGCAAGGTGGCCAGGCTCTCTCCCTGCTGGACTCTAGCAATTGTTTGGGGGAGCTGATGGCACATTGTATGTAGTCCTGTTCATCCTACTCAGAAAGCCTGACAGCTTCTATCCTTCTTCTGCAGAGTGGGCACAATGGATTTCTCTTTGCCCACTGCAGGATGCAGCCCAGGCAGAACTGGTGGTGACAGGGCAGAGAAGAATTCACATCCTTCTTAGTGACCTGGCAGATGGGGCAGCTCCATTCTGTCCCCATGGCCATGTCTGTCTGTCACAGCAGCAGGGAAGAGCTGAGGACCATGAGCTGCTCTCATTTGCAATCTTGCATGGCCAGAGCCCAAGCTCGAGCCAGAGTGGTCCAGGCTCTGTCAGTGCCCAAACATAAGCAGGAAGGGATGTTGTATCACAATGCATTCCTTGGTGAAGGAGGTCCATAGCAGTCTCAAGAGGCACCTCAGACACTCAACAGTCAAGGCAGTAACATATGGACAGGACACAGATGGCAGTTCATGGCTGGGAGAGCATTCGTAGACATATCCAAGGACCAATTTCCCAGGAACTCTCCACAGCTCTGGGATCTGCCCATCAGCTCTGTCAGAAGCTTCAGCAGAACAACCAAAGTCCTAAAAAGCAGCTTCCAGACACTTTTCCTACCATCCTGCCTGAGCAGCCAGGTTGCTTGCTGCAAAACACTCTTTTTCTCCTCTTCCCCAATGCCCTGTGGAGACTTGCAGCCAAAATAAAAAACTCCTGAACCTCTGTGTGATGTGATAACACATTTTTTATATTTCCATGCTGGGATGAAAGAAAGCTGTGCCGTGGGTCAGGAGAGGCCGGGACCCACTTGGCCTTCCTGCAGGCTGAGTGGGTCCCAGCAGACATCCTGCTGCTTTTTTTGGGGAATGTGTGAGGGGAAGGGAGGGGGTGACAGAGAGGCCGAGATCACAGAGTGGAAACTCAGCTCCAGAGTGGCAGTGCAGAGTCTCCCTGCTGAGTGCCTGCTGGGGCTGGCAAAGAAGGAAAATGCCCCAATAACAGCCCGGTGGCACTGTGTCTCAGGGACAGGTACAGGGAGGTGACAACAAACAGCAGCATGGCCCGGTCTCACAGCTCCTAGGAAGCAGTGACAGAGGGGCTCATGTGCCAGAGATTTCAGAAAGGCTGTCTTCTCAAATAGCCACTCTGAAAGCCCTCTCTTTGCCTCTTGGTTTTGTGTGTGCTTTTGACAGCCACAGCATCCTGGGGCAACGCGTTCCACGATTTCATTAAGCACTCCTTGAAAAGCACCTCCCATTGTTCATCTGAGCTGCCAGCCTGGTCATTTCAGAGGGTGCTGCCTTGGTGGAGAGAAAAATCAATCTTCTGCCTTTCAGGGAGCTGAAGGAGAAGGGACTCTTCACCATCCAACACCTGGCTGGGTCCCATTCAGAGGTCCTGCTTTGTAGACTTGGTGAGGTTTGCTTGGCAGTTACCAGCGAGGTGAGAACATTGTTCTGAGTTGTCCCCCATACTTCATACACGGTGTGTAGAGTAGGTATGTGCTTGTTCATCTCCATGTGTGCTCAGGGTCTGCCTTCATTTCTGGTTTTAGACCTGAGATTTCTAATGTCTGTCAGCTGTCTGTAGGATCTGTGGGTACATGCAGTTGTATTGACTGGCAGGTCGGGTATCTGACACTCATCTTTGAGTGTGGAGCCTTTATAATGCAATGTGTAAATGCAGAAACTGAGACACTAATGACGTTATTTGCCAGAGTCCCAGTCTCTGCCCAAGCTATAATTCAACGCTGCAAATTATTCTGTAGACCTGAGCCTGTGTTTTCTGTTTCCTGGCTGAGTGCTTCAGCTGCTTGTGTTGCTTTTTTGAACAGGAGCACCTGACTCTTTTATCTTTATGACTTTTGCCTTCATGATTTGAAAGCAGCTCTTTATTTATTTTCTAGTTAAAGGGCCTAAAATCAAAACTCTGGACATTTTAGAAGGGTTAAGTAGAACACTTAATGAAATTTTTTTTTATGCCTGCAGTAAGCAGGTCTGAAGCCAGAAATTGGTTCTAGAGTAAGTGCTTTGCTGTGCTTGTGCTCTCCTGCTCTTCCTGTACTTGTATGTTCCTCTGGACACAGTGGGATGTGTTGTCATTTCCTGGGACTTCTGTTGAAGACAACTGGTTCTCTTTTCAAGGTGATTCTTATGTTTCCCCTCATGGCTTCCCCAGGTGACCAACCTCTGTTCCAAGGTGTCCTGCTCTGCCATTGTGAGACAGAGTAAAGATCCATTCTGAATTAGGTGAAGTGTCTAAGAGAGGTGAAAAGTCTGTGAGGCCAAAGCTGAAGGAAAAACTCGCATGCCGAGACAGCAAGGAGACAGAGAAAGAAAAACAGAAAAGACCACAAGGTCGATTTGCCCCCGACTTAGAAATTCCTTTGATAAAGAAGAACTGGTGCTAAATGTCACACGGAATGAATATGTATGAACTTATTGTGAAACTGTATGCATATGCATTTGGAAGGGGGATAAAAGAAGACCCGAGGTCTTCAGAGGCACGCATGCCTTGTTGGGGGACTTGCGTCCGGCGCGTGTTGTAAATAAACATACCGGGCTTTACAACTTTTACAAAGTTGTGAGGTTTCTTCTTTTCTCCGCAAAACATTATGGCGAGCCAAGCCGGGAGTTCTCTGTCCCCGCAGGGGCAGGGGGGATAGACGGACCTCCAAGGCGCGCCCTAGGATTTTTTCCTGGTGGGGCTCCGCTCGTCTCAACTTGCCACCTGCGAGGACAGACAAGGACCTGCTGGCCTGCGGAGAAAGATACGGTATGTACTGAGGGGCCCCGGGGGAGGGAAAGGAGAGCAAGGGAGTAAACCACCCAGAGACGTCTGGGTTCAGCTGATAGAGCAGCTGTATTAGAGACGGGGTTCATCGTTCTGATAGAGCAGACCGCAAGCGGTTCTGGGGGTGAGCCGGGTGAACCCGTGTATGTGTGTTGGGGGTTCATAGTTCTGATAGAGCAGAAGTGTTGAGCCCGTGTGTGTTTTGTTTGCATGTGTGTGTGATGTCCGGACACTGTGTTGCTGTATGGTTAATGTGTGCATTGTGTGGTCGGTGCACTGTGTTTCTAATCGTGCAAGTGTATAAGTGTATGGTGTATAAAACAGAATAAATCTACAGTGCGGGGGGGTCAGTACTACCCGTGTTTGAAGCAGCCGAGTGAGGCCTGAGGCGCCGGCTGCAGCAGGCTGCGGGGGCAGGGACAGAAGTGCCCCGCAGAGAAACGAGTGGAAGAATGTCAGTGATGGTACTTATCGTGTTTAAATGTAGTGATTTGTGTAGATCTGGTACATTTTAACTGTGAATATGAGTATGAGCTCAGAGAGTTCCTTTGCCTTGGATGTTTGATTTTGATTGTGTCCAAGAAAATTGATGTGAGTAAATGCTGAATTATGGTATGCTATGTTGTGTTGAGAAAAGCGAGCACTTTGAGAGATATGCCCTTTCCCAGTGGTTTTGTGTGGTGATTTTCTTCCGCTGCATTGTGGTAATTTGATTCTCAGATTGTATAGTAGTGTTTGTGGAGATTTTAAGATTTTGTTGCAACAAGAGTGGTATTTTACATAGGAGAACTATAGTACAGGGATTTATGCTTAATTACGATAGAGTTAAAGGAATTCCAAGAATTCCCCCTCCTCACAGCAATTCAAGCCTTGGCTCTAGCGAATTTGAGATAAAGGGGGGGTGCGGGTGCGAGTGTTTGTGTCTGTGGGCATATCAGAGTTTCGGCTGTGACTAGCACAGCCTTTTTGCAAAGCAGTAAAACAAGTGTAAGTAGACACAGGGCTTAATTAGATTGTGCAAGAAGAGAACTAGAAAAGACTGATATTTTGTTTGATCAGAATATAGCGTCTATATCACGTTTTTGATTAGCATGCTGTGTGAGGTGACAGTGGCTGTCCCCTGGGCACAGGGACAGCTCTGGCTGCCCCGTCTCCCCAGGGAACACGGGAATGGCCTGTGAGCAAAAGCTGGATGTGCAGTTATTATTGCAGTGCGGTGTTTATGAGAAACACTGGTTTTGCTGTTCTAATAAGTGTCAGGGCACATGTAAATTAGAAGTTTCTGGTCAAGCGGATTCAGAACCTAAGGTCTTAGAACTTGTGTGTGGGAACCACATCTGATACCTGCCACCTGGAGCTGTGTGTATAGGAGGAAAGTTGAGAAACTACTGTGAAGGTCTGTAAAAAGGTTTGAGTGGAAGCGAGACAGGGCAAGGAGAAATAAATAATGAGAACTGACCAGAGCAAAGAGGTTCCTAAATTAGCCCCTTTTGGGAGGGGCTCACTGGGAGAAGGCTGCCTGTAAGAGCAGCTCAGAAAATAAAAAGATTTACAATACTTCATTGCTGTTAGTACTGTTTTAAAATAGGAGGATAAATGGGATAGAGTTTTTGTATGCTGAAATGTCTTTTTGTTTTAAGAAATCACCCAGAATGGCAAAGAGACTGTAAGATCAGACCGCCCTCTGGTCTTGGCCCTTGAAAAAGGAAAACAAGGCAAAGAGAAAGCAAATCAAACATGTTGTTCAGCATGCAGCATAAGACAGCAACATATGAAATCAGGCAAGGATTATCATGCTGAAATGCAAAGCAATCACAGTTCACAAAATGAGTACATATGATTTGCTAAAGGCTCCTCCCAAGGTAAGGGAGGAAGGGTAAAGATGACCTCCCCAAAAGGGAAGAATTTTTGTTGACTCAACGGTCATATATTCAGTTTTAATAAAGCTTTAGTACCTGTGGAGAATGCTTATGTTGTAGTGTGGGAATGAACAACAACTGGCCAGTCTGAGAAGGCATACTTGTGCAAACCTTTAAAGTAACATGTGTACTATGTGTACCTAAAAGCTTTTGTACAATTTGCTCAATTTGCTAAACATTCTCAAATGAGAAAGGTTACTCTGGAGGCAAATGATATAAAGAGGTTAGGCTTAACATTAACAGACACTGAAATTTCAAGACATTAGTAAGGAGATATTAGAATAAGTAAATAAATGTTTTCAAGGGTATGGGCCTCTGCTGTACCAGGGAGAGTGAAAGATGCTCCCCCATGAGCATCAAGCTTAAGGAAAGAACACAACTAGTGAGAACTGAGTAGTACCCTCAAAAGGAAGATAAGGAAGGAATCAGCCCAATAACTGATAGAACTGGATTAAGGGCTGTGATTAAGATGACACAGAATTTATACCCTGTGGTAGCAAATCCATATACCTTACTAACTTGTTTAACACCTGAGCTAACCTGGTTCACTGTTTTAGGCCTAAGAGATGCCTTCTTTTGCCTCCCTATCCACGAAGCCAGCCAGAAAATTTTTGCATTCAAACACAGCTCAAATACTCCGTGTGCCTGAAGGCTTCAAGATTCCCCACTCTGATTGGAGAACAGCTTGCAAAGACCCAGAGTCCCGGGAAGCTCACAAGAGGAAAGGAGGCTGTTGCAGTACATGGACGATCTTCTAGTAGCCACTCGGATGAGGGAAGCAGGAGAAGCCTGGACGGTAAGCCTTTTGAATTTCCTAGGACTCCAAGGACGCAGAGTCTCAAAGAAAAGGCACAGGTAGTGAAACAGAAGGTAATCTACCTGGGGTAAGAAGTGAGTGCTGAGCAGCAGACTTTAAGGCAGGGAAGCCATATGCCAAACCCTGAAACCCCAGACAATGAAGGAACTCTGAACCTTCTTAGGCATGGTAGGGTGGTGCCAGCTGTGGGTTTATAATTATGGACTGTTCGCCAGACCCCTCTATGCTCTTATTGCCAATGGAAACAGAGATCTCCAGTGGACAAAAGACGCCACACGGGCCTTTCGCCAGCTAGAGAGTGCCCTCATGTCAGCTCCAGCTTTGAAACTTCCAGATGTAAGTAAACCATTCTTTCTATTTTTCCACGCAAGGAATTGCCCAGGGAATATTGGCTCAGGACTTGGGCCCATACTGAAGGGCAGTTGCTTACTTCTCTAAGTAACTAGATGCAACAGCCAAAGGATGGCTAGGTTGCCTCAGAGCTGTAGCAGCAGTTGTGCTGAATATTCAAGAGGCACGCAAGTTTACCCTGGGACAAAAATTACTGTGCTAGTGTCCCACACAGTGTCCGCAGCACTGGAAGTAAAGGGTGGCCACTGGCTCTCACCGCAGAGGTTTCTGAAATGCCAGGCCATCATGGTAGAGCAAGACGATGTAGAGATAGTGGTGACTAATATTGTCAACCCAGCTTCTTTTCTCAGTGGAATCAAGGAGAAGCAGTACACCATAGTTGCCTAGAGATCACTGAAGCTACCTACTCCAGCCGCCCAGAATTAAGGGACACTCCTCCGGACGATGCAGAGACCTGGTTCACTGACAGGAAAGCGACATTGCAAAGTTCACAGTGACTGCCTGCAGAGAGGTAATAGAGTCTGGACCCTTACCAACAGGTACCTCTGCGCAGAAGGCTGAGATAATTGCCCTGACCTGTGTCCTGGAAAGGGCAAAAGGGAGGAGAATAACCATCTACACAGACCCAAGGAATGCATTTGGAGTCATACATGCACATGGAGCCATCTGGAAAGAGAGGGGACTGCTGACCTCACAGGGAAAGAAGAGACAATCCAGCTGCTGGAAGCAGTTCAGCTACCTGAAAAGGCATATTAAGGCACACTAGAGAGTGAGCTTAAAAATGGAGGAAAGAAATGAGCTGGCGGATGGAGAGGCAAAGAAAGCAGCAAAGGGTGAGGTACAGATTTTCCTCGAAGGTAAGCCATAATACAATAACACTAATCAAAGGAGACGTACAACTGCAAGGGGTGGGCTACCATTGAAAGAGAGCTAGCAATCTCTTCCCATTTTCGTGGTTACTACTGAAGGAAGGGCACTAGAAAACACACTAGGGCCTAACTATGTAAAAGCCTTTTATAGAGTGTGGCTCCTTTCTCAAAATGACCAAGGCTGCGAGTGATACAGAGTGCATTGAAATGAAGTGTTGACTTTGAAGTAGTAATTTCCACAGGCTTTCTAGAACACACATCTGATTGAAAGAATTGTTGTATCGTTGTCAGGAATTTATATGCCACTATCACTCAGGTGAGCCGACAGTGTGATCCTTGCCTCCAGACTAACCCCAAAATACCCCCTGGCCAAAACTCGGTCAGACTGGGAGAGGCCATGGGCCTGTACAGCAGTGGCAAATTAACTTTTCAGAACTCCCAAGGAAAGGGGAGTATCAGTATTTACTGGTATTAATAGAAACATTTTCAGGGTGGCCAAAAACATTCCACACCAGAACTGTCAAAACTCAAGAGGTGACCAGATTATTTTTACAAGAAATAATACCATGCTTCAGAGTTCCAGCCACGATATCCTCAGATAAAGAATCACATTTCATTTCCAAAATAGTGCAACAGATTAGTAGCCATCTGGGCATAGATTAGGAACTTCACACCCCATACCACCCCCAATCAAGCGACCAGGTGGAGAGAATGAGAAAGACTGGGGCAAGAAGTTAATCTACCCTAGCCCAAGCTCTTCCACTGGCACTATTGCAAATTCAAACTAAACCTTGAGCTAAAGGAATGCTGAGTCCTTTTGGAATGCCTTATAGAAGACCATATAGAATACAAAGGGAATGTCCAGAATGTCCACCTACACGGTGGCATTAAGCAAACAGCTCAGAGTAATTGAGAAACATGTGGCTGGAACTCGGAGCAGGGAGTTAGATAGCCTGGGGATGATGTATATGTTAAGTCTCTTACAGAGAAGACTTCGGAACCACAGTGGGAGAGACCACTGCGAGTACTTCTCACCACCTTCACTGCAATCAAAATCAATCAGCAGGACGCCTGGATTCATCACTCTTGGGTGAAGAAGGCCCAGAAACCCCTTGAGGAGTGACGCCAGGAGACAATGAACTGAGATTAAAACTTACTCGGGCAAAACGAGTACATTGCGGTCGGGAGTAGCTCATATTTTAGTTTGTAGAATTGTTTTGTGTGTAATCATAACTGAAGTTTTAGAACTTGAGAGTACCTCTATTCAAAGCAATGCTGAATGGCGTTGGTCCCTAGCATTTATTCAGTATACTGGATCCATAGGAAAACCTTCTGAGATAAAAGATTTAAACGTATCTACTGTAGTTATCCATGAGAATCAGGTATGTGAGGAGCAAGAATGGCAGGAACAGGAACTGTGGACACTTCAAGGAATCTGAGGAGAAGAAATCAAAGTAGGGTGCCAGGTCATCAATAGGGTAGCTTATGAGAGACCAGATGTAATTAGTGTCTGAACCTCCCCTGGTGTATATGAACACCAGGAAGTCTGTGATAACCTAAGTGAATCAGACTGTTGGTGTAATTTCACCTTGATACAGCCTGTAGAAGTGACCTGCCTTTGAGCTCGAATTAATATCAGACTTTCATTTGAATTCAAAGTGGATGTGAATGAACAACAGGTATTATTCAATCCAGTATGGTCTCTCAAATGTGTGGAGTTGATAATGCAAATTAACATCTCAAAAATCCAACCAGCCTGCTCCTCCTTCCTAAAAACTTCCTTTGAGGGCTGGACAACATGGTTACAAAAACAGGCATATCTCAGGAGCAGAACAAGAAAGGAAGGAGCCAGCTCTCCTGGTGCCTAAAACCAGGAACACCAAGAAATCAGTTTCCTTAGGTCATTTTCCAAGCTGGTTGGCTGAACACTCAGGCAATGGCTGGTAAAGGGTGCTGAACTGCAGGTGGTAAATTAACCCAAGCAAGGAAGGTGATTTTCTTTACTTATAGCTATCCCTTTTCCTACTGAGATCTGGATCAGTGATTGTCCCAGTCTGAGGCAGTTGGATTCTGCTTAAAAGAGGTACAGAGACCACCCCCCCCCTCAGAGCTCAGCAGCAGGCTGTAGGATTTTGAGCATCACTTTTGTGCTGAGTGTTTCAAGTAGCAGAAACCTGATCCCAGTTTCTTCTGAGGCACTGCAATGAATTTAGGCTCTTCTCTCAGACTTCCCCTTCATTATTTACTTGAGGCTTGGACCTGAAACTAGGGGCAAGGTGGGTGAAGTTTTGTAGACCAGGAGAGACATTCCTGCTTGCCACACATCTGGGAAATCAGGTGCTTTGGAGGAGGAAGGAGATGTTAGATTCCCTGAGGTCTCTACATTTCAGAACAAACATCTGCCTCAAATATGACCTAAACCTCTGTCAGATACACTTGTGAAGTGTGTCTGAATTTGCAGTGTGAGCCCAGCACATCCCTCTGGCAGGGAGGGATGGTCATGGACAGAAAGCAGTTCCTGTTCCCCATACCAAACATCTAACTGGCATATTAGGGACAGGCTTAGGAGTTTTAAATGGAATTGATTCAGAAATACTGGTGAATAAACTGGCCACTGCAGCAGGTAGCCTAACAAAATTGAAGCAGCCTTTATAGTAATCTCTATTGGCATTAGGAACTTGCTAGTGACAGATTTCAAAAGTACTGCCAAAGTAAGGAAGTATGAAAAGGCCGGGGACCAAGACCACAAGTTGATAGTAGAAGCACTTAGTATAGTTCAAGATAATGTGTCTTTAGCTTTCAGTTGTATACAAGCACAGTTATGGATACAAGCAACAGCAGCTCTGATCATACGGGAAGGGGGTGAAGGTAATTTTCCAGCTGAAATTCGGAAGATTGTGTGGGATAATGCAACAGATTTTGAAAGGAAGTTTCAATCCTGGTGGACTATGGTGAATTTCACCTATGATCCTGTTTCTAATGTGGCAACTGCCTTTGTGCTTACCATACGTAATGCCACTGTTTATGTTATCCATCCCATCGTTGCTCTAGGATTAAACCATGAAAAAACAATACTCTATCCTTCAGAACATAGAGTGTGCCACAAAAGATGAATGGAAAGTGGCAGACAGTAAACTTGGAATCCTGCATTGCTAGAGAACAGATGGGATTCATTTGTGAAAGCAATACTATTAATGTTCAGGATGTGTGTTTGGACACTGAACAGAGTATTTGTCACTTTGAAATTCATCCAGTCACTGACCAGAAAACTGTGCTTGTATATACTGGAAAAGGGTGTATGCTTGAGAACTGCTTGTGCTGCTGTACAAATTGATAGCAATGATGTTATTCTGTCTAGTAGAAACCATTCTAATCTCTGATTTGTAATTTTGTTAAGATTATTGGGTGTGGTTTTTGGTATTTGGTACCAGTAACATCCCACCAGCTGATTTAAGCCAATTACACAATGTATCACAGACTACCACCTACCTCTAGTGGGATGAACCTTACATTGGTAAAACAATTAATTAAGCACCAAGACCTATTGGAAGGCTTGAAAGGAATCCAAGGAAGCGGAAAGAAAACCTTAATTACTGTCCAACATGTTACAAAGGAGATAACCAGAGTTCTACAAAGAATAAAACAAAATATGGATCATCACTGGTGAGATGTGATCTTTGGGTGGTCACCAACTGCAAATGGAATCTTTAATAAGTTGTGCCACCCCATTGTAGTTTTACTAATATTAGTTGGGATAAGCTTAGGAATATCTATTATATTGTTAATTTGGAACTGGAGAGAGAATGCTACAATGAATAGCTGTACTAACATCTTTGTCAAATGTACATGGTGAAGCACTAAAAGACACTTACTGTCGTGAAGGTTTTCATTAAGTAAAAGAATTTACTTATTTCCTAAGAAAGGGGGGAATGAGACAGAGTAAAGATCCATCCTGAATTAGGTGAAGTGTCTAAGAAAGGTGAAAAGTCTGTGAGGCCAAAGCTGAAGGAAAAACTCACATGCCGAGACAGCAAGGACACAGAGAAAGAAAAACAGAAAAGACCACAAGGTCGATTTGCCCCCGACTTAGAAATTCCTTTGATAAGAAGAACTGGTGCTAAATGTCACGCGGAATGAATATGTATGAACTTATTGTGAAACTGTATGCATATGCATTTGGAAGGGGGATAAAAGAAGACCCGAGGTCTTCAGAGGTACGCTTGCCTTTTTGAGGGACTTCCGTCCGGCGCGCGTCGTAATGAAAGCATAGCAGGCTTTACAACTTTTACAAAGTTGTGAAGTTTCTTCTTTTCTCCGCAAAACAAAGGGTACCTTTATCAACACCATATGGATCACCGCTTATCTGGCCTTTGGACACTCAACTTTTCATCTACCTCATACAGACATGTTCATACACACAGACAAGAGTGCAAAAAGGTTTCTCATCTGACTTCACCAGATCCCAATGGCTCTGCAGAGCAGTCAGAAAATACGCATAGAGTCCAATGAGGAAACAGGGTACTGTGAAACAGTGCAGGGACCAGGTGCAAGGCAGGGCCTTACAAGCCCACTGATCAGCATTTGTCAGCATCTGTCAGCATGACTGATCCCACTTACTGTATTATTCCTTTATTTTCCTAGGTCTATTTCTCTCCAAACCACCTTGATCCCTCCCTTTTCCTTCTTTGGTTCTTCCCCTAACATTCCATATTAAGCCTAGTGAAATTCAAAATGCTGCTTCCTTGCACCCCAATATTAACCCTGTAACACTAGGCAGTAATACCAGCCATTCTGCAAAGCCATATGGAGAGCCACTCTGCTGACTCATGGTGATAAGTTTTCTTCCCAGATCATGATGCTGAGGCTCTCCTGGAACATCTGGGAATGTTTGTATTTATGTATTTATAAATATATTTTTTAATTTAATGTATTTTATTTATTTATTTATTTAACATCTTTTACCATGGTCCACATGTTCCATATGGTATACCATGTCCCCTGCTACAGAAGACTCCAGTATCACTGCTCTTACTTTCAAAATGAAGACAATAATGAATAAATTTCTGTCCTTCAGTGGAACCAAACTAATGACAGAGGTCTGATGTCAATCTCTCCTGGTCACCTTATGTTACAGTGATTGGCAGGGGTGTTGGTCAACTAAATATCCCCAAGGATGTAGCCATCTTTTGGCAATGTGGAACAGGTCTTAGACCACATAAGCCATGTTGTAAAACTCATCCCCCGGCTGCCCCACCTGGCTGGCCCCGTCCTTTGCTGACAGCTCTGCCTCCTGCCTGCCTCTGCCTGCCCACACAAAGCTTTGGACTGACCCAGACTCCTTCTGGTGTTGGACCAGAGCCCTGCCCTGGGAGGGAAATTTTGTTCTCCAGCTGTCCAGTCTGGACCTCCCCAGCTGCCATTTGTATTAATTCTTTCTTTTTCTATCTTTTTTCTATTATGTCAAAAGGATCCACCATCTCTGAAACCACCCTTCAGTCCCTCCCAGGGCTCTCCTCTGCTGTCCTCAGTCTCCACCCCACTGAGCACAGAGCTCCTCTGTCCCTGTACAGTGCTCATGTGCTTGAGGCCATGGGTGCCTGGACAAGAAGGACGGTTCTTTTCTACAGGAAGGATCCCACAGAGCCCCAGGGTTTTGAAGGCAGATTAGAGGCAGTCACCAGAGGCCAAGGCCAGCCAGACCTGTCCGTCCTTGCAGCTTTTGTCTGAAATGAGCCTTTGGATATTTGGGGAGTTTTGGAGGTGGAATTCCATTTCAGCCATGGGTGCCTGCACCAGAATGACAGTTCTTCTCCACACGAATGAAAGGGCAGAGCCCCAGTGTTTCAAAGGCTGATTAGAGGCAGCCCCAAGGAGGCCAAGGCCAGCCAGACCTGTTTCCCTTGGGAATATTTGTCTGGGAGTAATCCTTGGGTAGACAGAGTTTGGAAGGCCAAATCCCAGTTTTGTCAATGGGCTTCTGGACAAAAGGAGGACAGTTCTTTTCCATTGGAAGGAAAGTACAGAGCCCCAGTGTTTCAAAGGCAGATGAGAGCTGGCCCTCAGGAAGCCAAGGGAACCTAGACAGTCCTGGCAGCTTTTGTCTGGGAGCTGTCCTTGGATATAAAGAATTTTTGAGATGGATTCCCAATTTTGGCTATGGACATCTGGACTTGAAAGATTTTTTTTTGCATGGAAAGAAGAGCTTGGCCGCTCAGCATTTTGAAGGCAGATGAGAGGTGGCCCCCAAGATGCCAAGGCCATCCAGAGCTGTCTATTCTGGCAGGTTTCATGTGGGACAATCTTTGGATACAATCAAATATGGAGGTAGAATCCCAATTTTGGTCATGAACCCCTGGAGAAGGAGAGCTCTTTCCCACAGGAAGGAAAGCACAGAACTCCAGGGCTAGATGAGAAGCAACCCTCAACATTCCAAGGTCAGCTGGACCAGTCAGGCCAAACCAACCAGAACTTTCCATGTTCTTGGATCCCTGGGGCCCTGCAGCATCACAATTGCCCCTTGGAGGCCCCACAGTATCACAACAGATCTTTGTTTCCACAAGGCCCAGCAATACCACAATGGTCACCTTGGCTCTGCAGTGGCACAATGATCCCTTGCTTCCATGAAGCCTTGCAGTCAAAATTATTTATTTCGTTCCATGGAATAGCACAATGGCACAACGGCTCCTTGGTTCTATTTGGCTCTCCAGAATCACAATGGACCCATGGTTCCCCAGAGCATGGCTTTGGCACAATGGCCTCTTGGTGCCATGGGGACTCAGAGTGCCAGAATGGTCTCATTGTGAGGCTCTGCACTGTCATAAAGAGTTCCTTGGTTCCACAAGGCCCTGCAGAGCCCATAGACTCAACAAGGCCTCAAAGTGCCATAATGGTCTCCAGGATTCCATGAGGTCCTGCAGTGTCACACGGGCACCTTGGCTCCACGAAGTCCTGAAGTACGGAATGGCCCCTTGATTCCATTGGGCTCCTCATTGTTACATGAGTTCCTGGTTCCACCAAGCCTCGTAGTATCACAATGGTCTCTTTTGTTCCACAGAGTCAGAAAGTGCCTTTAGTCTCATGGAGCCCCAGTGTGATCCCCTTGATTCCATGAGGCCCTGCCGTGCTACAATGACCCCTTGGTTAAACAAGGCCCTGCAGTGTCACGATGGCCCCTTGGTTCCAGAGGGTCCTGAAGTGTCATAATGGTCTCCATGGTTCCATGAGGCCCCAGAATGTCACTATGGACTTTTGACTCCATAAGTTTCCATACTGCAAACAACAGTCTCCTTGTCTCCACAGTGTCATAATGAATCCTTTGTTCCATGAGGTGCCTGGCCTCCCCCAGCCTCTCAGAGAGCCTTCTCCCCCTCAAGGTCCCCAACAGCCTTTCATGGCTTCTCAGAGAACCCCATGGCCAGTCAAATTTCCTCATAGCCGCTTACAACCCCTCACAGTTCCATCATGGCCCCTCACAGCCCCAGGCCTGGGGCTCCTCCCAAAGGAGAAGGGGTCGGGCCCAGCTTGTTCTCCTTTTATTTTGGATCCTTCACAGCCACGAGTAAAGCAAGGCTGAAATGGAGCCTTTCCCCAGCGTTTCCCTCAGGGTTAACTGCAGGCTGAAGCTCTGTGCTGGTGCTGGTCCCAGCGCCACCATCCCTGCAGCCGTCAGGCCTTTGCTGTCCCCCCGTGTCCGTTCCCTGTCCCCGAGTCCCGCCCGGCTCTGGCAGCAGCAGCAGCCGCAGCGCAGGGGGCGCCGGCCCGGCCCAGCCAGGGCTCCCGGCCAGGAGCAGCAGCAGCGCCGGCCCCTTCCCGCCTGCTCCTGCCTCGGCTCCCAAGGGCTTTTTCCAGTTCAATTCTGGATTAGAGCAGCCATCACCCACACACAGCCCTGACTGCTCAGGGCTCGCCTGTGCTGCCCTCGGCAAACCCTCAGTGAAAGAAAGGATTGGGTTCCAGCACTGTTTTCAGCACTGTTTCACTCACCCTGAGCTGACAGCAGGAGGCTGCTGTTGCCTTTGCCTTGGGAATTGGAGATCCTGGCTGCTCTTGCCACTCTTCTGCTTGCCACTTTAAATTTATCTGTAGAACTGCAATTGCCTTTTTTGATCAGTTTTGTAATGGTGAATGTGGGAATCCATAAAATTAGAGGGTTTTGGGAAAGTTGCAAAAGGCAGGCCTCAGATCCAGCAGAACTGTGATTAGAGCTAAGCGGTAGCCATGAGATTTGTCAGCAGAAAAGTTATATTAGAAGTAGAAAGTAAGGACAAATAGAACAATGGTTGGTGTATTAACGCTTGTCTAGAATAAATCCCTAAGCCCAGGGATATTAGGAAGTTCTAAGCTTAATAATGGAGCTCTGTGCATTGGGATTAAAGGCTCACAAGCAGGTATTGTATTCAAAACAAGCAAGCATTGTTTTAACCAAAGGAACCTGTGCTTATAGTGGTTGCACAGAACTACTGTCAATATGCTTTTTCATTGTGTGATTGGTCAAAAAACTTTTAAAGTAAGTTGTAACATTGAGTTCTTTGTCTGCTGCCGAGGACACGAGCTGCTGGCATCTTCCCATTGTCATACCCATGTAATGAGACTGATGCTGGAAAATAAACAGCTCCAGACACGTTCCTCAGCAGTCCCATCCTGTTGGTGATTTGTACATAGCCCCTGGCTGGCAATAGGTGAACTCAAGCTTTTGATCCCAGGCATCATGCTTAGCAGATCTTGAAATTCTCACAAATCCCTGAGCACAGAGTCAGGGAGAATAAAGCAGCCACACAGGTGACATTTGCAGTGCTCAAACACAGCCCTGTTGCTGCTGCTGAAATAGAATCAACTGACAGAGGCCATCACAGAAATTGCCTCTTGAGAATCAAATCAAATGAAAAAATCCACCAGGAGAAAGAGAACGCAGAACCTCTTGACTCCATCCATTGTTTCTCCCGAGCAGCAGCAGCAGCAAATGGAGATATGCAGAGGTATTTCCAGCTGCTGCTGATCCCAGCTGGAGCCCAGCCTGCTGCCCAGGCCCAGTGGGAAGCTGAGCCCAGTCCAGGGAGCTCCTGCAGTGTCAGGAGCTCAGCACACGCGGGCCCAGGCCCAGAGCCCTGGGCACGGCCGCCCATTGCGGGGCAGCGGCGCAGACGGAATGTCCTGCGGCCCAAACCTCCTGCTCCTGCCACACAGCACCAGCGCTCTCCCCCTCCTCCTCCTCTCCCAGCACAGCACAAATTCCAGCTCGGCGGTGGCGGCCCCAGAGAGGGCTCAGGCTCCTGCCTCAGCCTCAGTGTCCCTGCAGAGGAACAGGGCATCTTTTAGGAACTTCCACAATCTCAGCTTTCCCATTTCATGCAGAATCTGGGATGAAAATGGCCTTGTTAAGAAGGACAAAAGCAGAGGGAATGGATTGGAAATTATTAGGAAAAATGACCCTTTGTACAGGCAAAGCTCACTAAGTCATTCCCTGCATTTCTCCTTTTCACATTCTTTCAGTCATCTCCTGAGAGGTCCAGCTTGTTCTGGTGCCCTTCATGAACAGATTGTACTCTTGATTTATATCAATGCATGAGATGTAGCAACATCTGAACTGAACACTGAAACAAATTCTCTCTGTCAGACCATTTTCATCTTCTAGATCATTTTCAAAATGTCCATGGGGGTGTTGGAATGATTATCCCACTGCTCTCTATTTCTGGCTGCAGGCTCTGGAGATTCATTCTCTGCATTCAGTCAGGCTTGCATTCCCTAACAATTCCTGGTAGCCAGTCATGTTTTCTTAGTGTAGAACAGGAACAATGAAAACCTTACCAATGGCACAAGTGCCCAGCCCACAAGGAAAAGAAAGAACAAGCTGTAAAGTTCTTCAAACATTTGTCCTGCTTTGCTGCAAGAGTCGTGCTGCACGCATGGTGTGGAAAGCCATGAGAAGCTGCAGTTGGTGGCACATCTTGTGACAGAAGCTGCACCTCGTTCTCCAGGAAAGGTTGTTGGAAAGAGCAAACGGGACTGTGGACAAGATTCTGGAAGTACTGAAACAGCTTTTAGGAAATGAAATGAAAACAGAAAGAAACAATCTGAGATGTTTTACTCTATCTATTTTCATGCTCCCCTTTGCACTGCTTCTCCATCCCATGAATTCCAAATGGATTTCACCTCTAAGATCCATGACTTGGCATGTTTTAGACACTAAAATTCCATGAGCTATACACAGTTTGCCTTCCCCTGCTTTTTTTTTTTTTTCTTGGAAAGTAATCCTGGAGAGGTAAATGCAGTGCATGGGTCAGGTACAAATTCTGCATTCAGGAAATGGGCTCCAATAGTGTTTGACCCTCAGTAGGGACAATGCAGCGACCAAGGGGATTTCTGTGCCACTGCCCAGAGTCCAGACTCTGGGTCTTGGCTGAACACGGCAAAGTTACCGTGTTTAGACAGGCTCAGGGGCTGCCCCCGGGGAGCGTGGGGCTCGGCCCGGGGGCGAGAGGACAACGGACAAACGGACACGGGGACAAACGGCCCAGGTGCTTCAGTTGCAGTGGCAGCAGCGGCAGCGAAAGCAGCAACTTTGGTGACTCCCTCTCGCTTCTGCCCTCCCTCTCCCTCAGTCCCGCACCTGTCTCGGTCTCCCTTTCCTGGTGTCTCCTCCTCTCCCAGTCTCTCTCTCCCCATGCCCGGCCGGGCCATGCCCCCGGCCCACCCGCAGCCCCGGGCGGGGCTGCCCCGTGCCCGGCCCCGGGCGTCCCGCCACAGTCTCGCCTCCGCCCGGCTCTGGCCGTGCTAGAGGTGGCGCTGCTGGGCGGGCATCAGTGCCTGGGGCTGGGGTGGCATCGCCACCCTTTGGCTCCGCCTGGCCCGAGCCCGGCCCCGGCCCCATTGCCGGCCCCGTTCCTGGCTCCTGCCAGGGCTCGCAGAGGACACACGCGGTGCAGGCGCTCCCGCGGCCTCCAGTGCAGCTTGCCCGGTGCGAGCTCCGCCGCTCAGCAGCGCAGCTGCCGGCCCCGAGCCGCCGCTGTCCCGTTCCCAGGAGCGAACGCCTGGGCATGGCCAGCCCGGGGCGCTTGAGGAGCGCTCGGGGCCGTTGCTGGCCCCGGGCCGAGTGCTGACAGCCGCGTCCCGCCGTCAGGGAAGGCGCAGCAAGGCCTGAAGGAGCGGGACCGGCTGGGCTCGCTGCTGGGGCGCAGCGGCTTCGGCAGAGTCTTCCTGGCCACGCGGCTCTCGGACGGCGGCCCGGTGAGCAGCGGGGCCGGCGGCGGGCACAGGAGGAGGGGGCGGACAAGGAAGAGGAGGAGGGCAGAGGATGGGGCTGGTGTCCAGGTTTAGATCAAATTTGGGGGAAAATACCCCAAAGGTCTCTGGTGGGAAAAGCAGACCAAATCGGTCCTTCCCCCCCACTGGTCCGGGAGAGAAAAAATACCTCCTTGGAGAAAGGTAGAAAAAGCGGTTTATTAAACAATAAAACCAACACAATATCAAACAATAAGACCCCTTGCCACTCTAAAAGAGATGACAAACTGAGAAAACCCCGGGTTGTAGATCAGAGACTCATCTCACTCAGTCTCTGATCAGTCCCTCCGGTGCTGGAATTGTCACAGGCCAGGCCCGGCCTGGTGGGCCACAGCTGCAGCTGCCGGTGCTCTCCTGGGTGTTCAGTCCAGAGCAGTTTCAAGAGGTCCAAAAAAAAAAGGAAAAAAAAACAATACAGGGAACTTCTTTGCCTCAGCTAGCTAACACTAACTAAAAAGCAAAGGAAGAGCTCTGTCCTGCTGTCTGTCCATCCGCAGACAACACAGTCCAGGAGCAGGAATGTGGATGTGAAGTGCAGTGTCTGAAAACAAACTGCGCGCTTCTTCTCTCCCCTCCTTCACTCTCTGGAACACTCTTAAAGGTACAAAACTTATTATTCAACATGAACAGAATGAGACGATTGGGGATAAAAGCATCATATAGTCAACCCAGGACATTCCACCTCTTATCCCCATATCTTCTGCTTACTACTAAAACTAATATAAATTCTAGCTCTACAAGTGCATACATGATACATCCATTATACAGCTATACACGGACAATGGTAATAACATTCAGCAAACAGTAATATTTACACAGGTTTTATCCAACAATCAGATCTCCCTGAGGTACACATCGTGTTCTTCCATCTTTTTGCATTATCCACCATGTGCAACCTGGTCCCTGAGCAAAAGCAACCCCACGAATGGGTTTGTCTGTATTTGAGGCAGGATTAATCCAAACTGTCTTCTCTAATAAACCTCTGACATGTACCACTGGGACTTTGTCTCCATCTGCTCTCTGCAAAGGCTCAGATTGGGCAGGGCCCACTTGGTTAGTAGAATCTCGGGTGTTAACTACCCAGGTGGCTTTTGCCAGATGCTGCTCCCAGTTCTTGAAAGATCCCCCACCTAATGCTTTCAATGTGGTTTTCAACAGTCCGTTGTACCTCTCCACTTTTCCTGCAGCTGGTGCATGGTAGGGAATATGGTACACCCGCTCAATGCCATGTTCCCTAGCCCAGGTGTTGATAAGGCTGTTCTTGAAATGGGTCCTGTGGTCTGATTCAGTCCTCTCAGGGGTACCATGTCTCCACAGAACTTCCTTTTCAAGGCCCAGGATGGTGTTCTGGGCTGTAGCATGAGACACAGAGTAGGTTTCCAACCATCCAGTGGTGGCCTCCACCATGGTCAGCACGTAGCGCTTGCCCTGGCGTGTCTGGGGCAGTGTGATGTAGTAAATCTGCCAGGCCTCCCCATACTTGTACTTGGACCACCGCCCACCGTACCACAGGGGCTTCACTCGCTTGGCCTGCTTGATGGCAGCACACATCTCACAGTCATGGATAGCCTGAGAAATACTGTCCATGGTTAGATCCACCCCTAGGTCTCATGTTGAGATGAAGGGAGAACGACCATCCTTTAATGCATCGAATTGAGGTTTATTGATCGATCAGTCACTTTAAATAACAGTGTTAACGAACTTCATGCATATTCCAAAATCCACGTTTCACGATAGGCTAACAGAGAAAACTCTAACCACTCCTTTTGTTTTACAATACCGATAATTGTTTACACAAAACAAAACCAGTGTTCCCACTGTGATATGAGAGGTTCCCAAAACTTCCACATCTGTTCCCAGGGTGCCATCTTTTCCCAGAGAGGGTGTTTTGCTTATTATGGGAAGACTGCCTGAGAACCTTATTGTTTATAAAGTGATGCCTGAGAAAGTCTAATTGTTTATAGAAATCAGGCTGGGAACTGCTTTTGGAACTGCTTCGCAACTACCTTTTACTGCTCTCTCAATTGTATGGCTTCATGGCCTTTTTCCTCAAGCCATGCTTGAACTAAACTCTCCTCATCCTGGCTCAGGGAAAAAGGCCAGTTGTGAGCGCTGTCCAGCCCAGTGTCCAAATGGAATGGTGCTTTCACATCTCTTATCAAGGGTTACTTAGTGGACAGCCCCTTCCTTGTGAGGCTTTGTTCTCTGCTAGCTGTGGATTGAATCACGGGAGGAGGGATTGGATTCTGGCATCATTTTAAAAATGTTTTCATTCTATTTGCTGAGGGGAACAAATTACAGAGAAGACCTCTCAACACTGTGACAAAAGAGTGGCTCTAAAACCCTTTTCAGCCAAACAAGTGTTTGAGCTGAAGGCCTGATGGATGGTGCTTAAAGATGTGGTTACTGCAGCAAGGTTGGCATTAAAAATCACTGGGTGCAAGAAAGTTCTCCCAGGGGTTACTGTGGAGGTTGTCTCCCTGTAATCCTGGGGTGAGCAGCCTTAACACCCTGAGTCCACCAGTGAGCTCTGTGGCATCAGCCATGGGAGAGCAGCAGCACAGCAAGCACCAGTGGGTCACTTGTCTCTTGCTAAATGAGAAACTGCAATGGGATCAGCCCTTTTGGGGTGGCATCACTGTGGCAGGAGGGCTGGAACTGGATGATCTTTAAGGTCCCTTCTAACCAAACCGTTCCATAATTCGTTCCCTGCCCCTGTTCAAGTGGGGTTCAAGCAGAAAGCAGTGCTGCTGCTTTGGGACCTGTGAGGAGCCTGGGCAGGAGCACACCTGCTGTTGGGATGTACCAGAACAGGGTGGCTTTGGGGCTTTCCCAGGAATGCCTTTGCTGCCAGCAGCTGTGCTGGATGTTGGACAGGGGCAGATTCACCCTTGGCAAGATTGAAAGCATTTCAGATGGCTGCTGTCCCTGCTCCAGTGCAGCACAGAACAAAATCAGATGTTGGAGAATATGTCATACTTAGACATCACCATCTGACAGGTTGATTTCCAGGATGTTTATTAACATAGCTTGGAATGTCACAGAAAGGTTTGTCAGATAAACTAGCCAACTGAAGTTCTTACATGAGACTTCCTTGGTTTTATTCAGGTGCTTTGAACTCTTCATTTAGTCTCTCAACAATTCATCCTATTCAGGCCTTTCTGGAAGAGCCTCTGCAAGGTCTGTGGCTGGGGGATCAGGCCCTGCCTGCTCCCTGTGTGTCTGGGTGTGGAATCCTTTGAATCCCTCAGGGCAATCCCCAGGGCCTTGCCCTGGAAGAATATGCTATAGAGTCTCCACCTAGGCTGAAAGGGAAAATTTCCCCATGGAGCCTTGCACAACATTATGAACCACCTCAGTTCCTTTCCCCATATGTCCCAAACTCTGGTAGTTTCTCCTTTCCCTGTTCCCTCATTGGTTGTGGTATCCCTTGTGCCTGGCTCTGTGTCTTCCCTGTAGGGCAGTGCTCTTTGCCCTGCCCTTTGTGCCACCCCAGTGCCTTTGGACCCTTGGCCACTGACCCCTAATTAACCCTGTGCACACCACATGGCCAGCTCTTTTGTCTCTGATTCCCCTTTGGCGTGCTGGAATAAGCCTTTGCTGGAATTTGTCATACAAAAGGCCCTTCTGCCTCTCGTGGCTGAACTGGCCATGGTGAGTGTGGTGTGTGGACTTGGCTGCTCTCCCTGAATGTTTGGAAAAGCAGCTTTTCCAAGGAGATGCTTATTGGGAAATAGGCAGGAGCATCCACCATCCAAACCCCTGTGTTGCTCCATCGGGGTGCCCTGGGAGGCAGAAGGAAGCAGCAGTGCCAATTGTTTGCTCATGCTGTAAGGACAGAAATCCTCTCTTAGGGTTTCCTTTGCAATCCCAGGAAGAGAAGGGCATCTCTGTCCTTGTCAGCCCTCTGGGCAATGATCAGACAGAACAGTGATGAAACCAGGCTGGCAGCACCAGGGCTGGTTGCTCGCAGGCAGAGGCAGCCCAGCTCCTCCAGCCCGAGCTGGGCAGCGCCTGGGAGAGGTGGCACCGTGGCACTGGGCATGGTGCATCACCCCAGGGGTTCCTCCTGCATCCCATCCCCTGCAGAGCCTCTGCTGTCCCTGGTTACCTGAGCAATGGGGAGGCAGTGCACAGGCTGGTGCTGCTCTGAGGAGATGCTTTACTCAGCAGGCAGCTCTGGCTCCCCGGCAGTACCGTGGGAGGAGGAGCTGCCCGGGGAGTGCATTTGTAAAGCATTTCTTCCCCAGGAAGAGGAGTTTGTCACAGGAGTTTGTACTTGGGATGTGCACACAGGTGTCTGAGCTTCCTCCTTGCCTGAGGTGGGGAATGCTGGGGGTGCTGGGGCAGCTGCTGGGGGAGCTTCCAGGCCTGGTGCTGTGAAACCTCCCCACCGGCTATCAGGAGGAAGTGGCATAGAGCATATTAATGACATTTTCTAGTGGCGCTTAATTGGGAGGAGCAGTAAATGCCAGACAGTGAACTAATGCTGAGTGAAGAAGGGACAGAAAGAAATAAAATGAGATTCAGGCTCTGGGCCTCTTCTTCCCATCAGTAATCCATCTCATCCTTACCTGTGCCTGTTACATGTCTTCCTTTTGCGTGTAAAAATGTTTTGTTTTGAAGTAACAAACAATCTGGAGAGTGGTAGACTTGCCTTTGTAGGAAAGAAAGGAAAGAAAAACGGAGGCAGGCTTTGCTGCTTCGTTGCTCAGCAGCTCTAACCAGAGTCTGGGGTCAGGGTGTGAGCTGAGCCCCCAGACTGGGTCTGGCTCCTCTGTTTTCCTCTGAGCACGCTGGTTTGGAACATCCCATCCACCCAGGCACAGCTGGAGTCAGGCACAGTGTCCCCATGTGCCACCAGCACGGGATGCCCCAGCCTCAGCCGGGTCCCCAGCCCTGGCACTGGTGGCTCCTGGAGCTGGGGACGCAGCTGTGGCGAGCTCTGCTGCTCACTAGGATTTGTCTCCTGGTAGTTTTTATAAATATTTTATTAAGGGAGAAGGTGTGGCGCCCTCAGATAACTTACTATGGATGCTCTGGCAGTGTGATTATTTCAGTACTGCAGCACTGCCGGTGTGGTTTGCTGAAACATTCACATATTGATTCCAAATTCCTTTGTTGCCTGTACTAGAAAGAAAGTCCCTTTTCCCTCACTCCCTGTGTGGTGAGAAACACAGAGTAAAGGAAAGTAGATGTTATCTGAGGCTTGCTCACACACCAAGGTAATTTTTGAGAGCTGCAGAGCCACTTACTGACTCATAACTGGGGCTTGTTTTCAAACCCTTGATAGATTTTTGAATTCTCTTACAATGGCAAACACGGATGCTCACTTGGGAACAAGCCAGGAATCTGCCTCAGTGAGCTGGATCACCTTTGTTCTGCTTGCTCCAGCCTTCCCAGGGGACATTCCTGTGCCAAGGGGGACAGGGTGGTGCTGCAGGGGGAGAGTCTCCTGTCCCTCTTGGGCTCCTCTTGATGGGCAGTCAGTGGCTGGCAGCTTTGTTCAGGGGGTGGCGATGGGATGGGATGGGATGGGATGGGATGGGATGGGATGGGATGGGATGGGATGGGGAAGCCACTGCCAGGAGTGCAGTGAGTTACTGCAAAACCTTGGTGGGAGGTTTGCAGGTCAGTGTGTGATGTACAACTTGCCAGCCTGTAGCTGTGCAGTGAGTTGGGGCTCAGCCCTGTCCCCATGCTGGAACACAAACCCACCTGTGGAATGTGGAATGATGTGCTGGAAAGGAGCCCAGGATGAGATCTTTCTCCTTTAGTGAGGGAACACAACTGGTCATTTGGTTACTCTAGAAGAAGAGAGATGGGGTTCTTTGGTTATCACTGCGTGCTGCATATTCCACCAGCAGCCCTCTGCTTTTACTAATGCGGTGCACAACGTGCCTGATCCTCCCTCAGTTGTGAGCCTGGTGGAAGCATGTCCTGTTTTCCATTTGTTTATTAATTTATCATCTTGGTTTTAGCCTCTGCAAAGCTTGATATTGGTATAGAGCCTGGGAAACGTGCACAGAGCAGAGTAACAGATAGTTGTGGTTTCGTTACAAGGCAATAATTTAAGTGGACAGGTTTAGCTGATAACATAAAGCACACGAGAGAAATCGCTTTGGTTTATAAATGTCATCAGAGCCCCTGCGAGGGAGTTGCTGCCTGGTGCTGCTGCTCCAGCCAATATATTATAAGGAGATATAAACAGATGTCTGAAAAATCTGGCTGACCAAGATTAAAAGAATGGTGCTATAAATTAAAGTCTTCCTCGGCGTCTCTTTAAGCATCTTTATGGACAGAGTGCATCCAAATGAAGGAGTGCCAGTGCTCAGAGTGACCTCCAGGTGCTTTGGGCTGCAGAGACAGCACCCAGGGGTGGGACAGCTTGTGGGGACAGCAGTGTCCGTCAGAGCTGGCATGGGAGACCAAAGCCTGTCCTGGTGCTTCTGCAGCTGATAAAGGGATTAAATCAGGAGCAGGAATAACACCATCCCTGCAGTGTCGCCACAGGATCAGTGTCTCCTGCTTGGAAAATAAACGCTGTCGCTCTGCTTTGACATTTATTCCCAATAAAGACCTTGTCATTTGTGCAGTGACAAGGGTTTCATCCTCTGGGAGTACTTTTCCTGTTGGACACTGTCTTTTTGGCTGTGAGGCAGCTGAGTGACTGAGGAGCAGGTGGGTGGCACGTCCCCAGCAGCGGCATTGGGAGCTCTGCTCACACCCTGGGGCTTTCTCCTGATCCATCATCCCAAGGCAATGCAATAACACCTATTCCAACTGAGAGCAGGTTCAGATTGGGTATTAGGGAGGAATTGTTCCCTGTGAGGGCGGGCAGGCCCTGGAACAGGGTGCCCAGAGCAGCTGTGGCTGCCCCTGGGTCCCTGGCAGTGCCCAAGGCCAGGCTGGACATTGGGACAGTGGGATGTGTCCCTGCCATGGCAGGGGGTGGCACTGGATGAGCTTTAAGGTTCCTTTCCACCCAAGCCATTCTGTGAGTCTGTGATCTTATTTTTAATTGATTTTAATTTATTTCAGTTGTGGTTAAAAAAATCCCAAGAGTGGGATATTTTTTAATTGGTAAGGGTTCCAAACCAATTGTGGAAGCAGGAATTTGCTGCTTCCCTCTCCACAGCTGGAACCCTTCTTGCAGGTTTGTGGAGGGGATTTCACAGCTATTTCTACTCACTGGGTAGTTGATTTAGAGCTGGGAAATTAACTAGAATGGAAACTCTTCTTTCCCTTTATGAGGAGCAAGGGATGAGGTCTGGCAGCTGTAGGATTTGCAGCTCTCAGGGAAGAGGGACGATTCAGTAACACATCTATGCAGTGCCTACCTGTGGATACACATATTTTATTTGTCTGAGGTGTCAAGGAGAAAAAATGTTATGAAATGGCTTAAATGAAAGCGTGGTTTTGTATTTTTTAAATTGAGTTTCAATTCCCAAATGCAACTTAATGCAAACAATAAGTAAAAATTTTCTCTCGGGAAAAAGGTATTAACAGAATGGTTCTGTTTTAGCAGCATGTGAAGCTGTGTAATTGCTTACACATGTATTGCTCCAGTGTGTGCTCCCAGTTGTTGAATAGTATCAAATTATAGGAATCAAAAAGAATCAACTATTTTTAAGGGAAATGTCTAGAAGCTACATACTGAAACATGATTAAAATTTAGTATTTCCATCTTACTTGTCTAAATCAGCAATTTTAATCACATTATTCAAGCCAACCCACCCTACAACACACTTTTGACTTCAAAATACCCCAAACTAAAGAAGACAGAAGACCTTCCTTGACCTTCCTGTAACATTTTTATGTGTCAGTGTCAATCTTTTTGTTGAAAACAGAGATGTTTTTCATGGTTTAGTTATTAAAGCAGCGCATTTGTCCTGCTGTGCCATGAACCTGGGTCGCTGTGCTGGGTGGGGAGGGGAAATCTCTGGAGCACCAAGAGCTGCCTAAACACATCAGGGCTGTGAGTTTTGCTCTGGGGTTCGGATGCTCCTGGTTAAATCCCATTTAGTGTGCAAAGGAGGAGCAGGAAGGGTTTGTGCCTTGGCTGATGCAGCCTCGGGGATTTGGCTGTGCTGGGGGTGCAGCTCATGAGCACCAGGCCTGGGTTTGGTTTTGTTTTCTGCTTGCTGATTAGACAGATGAGTAATGCCATGGTTGACTCTCACAATTAAAAAGAAAATGTTCAGAGAAGTTTTATAGTTATGCTTTACCCCCTTGTGTTGTTATCAGGGATGCCCTGGGTTTGGGACATTTGGGAGGGTCACTCGTTCCTGTGGCTGCACCTGAGCCCCACTCAATGTGTCAGGAAGGGATCTCCACCCCTGGGCAAGGAAGGAGGAGTCGATGGACAGAACTTTGGGGGGGGCTAAAGGGTTAAAAGGTGAAACCTCCCTGGTGTGGGTGAGCACATGGTGGGGAAATCCTCTGCTCCCAGCGCTGTAATCTTTTCTCTATTCCGTCTGCTGTTGTATTTCTGATAAGGTTTTAATAAACCTTTTAAATTTTTTGGAAGTGAGTAGCATTTCTCACACTGAGAACAGAAACAGGAGGGCTGGGCCCCCCAGCACCCCACCCTTCTGGAGCCTGCTCCTGTGCTTTCCCTTTGGGTGATTCCCTCGATGGGATTCCATCCACCTCCTTCCCCTCCCTGGCAGGCTGCTGTGGCCGGATGCAGCTGGAGCTGTGCTGTGCTCCCTGTCAGGGGCTGTTCCCGGCTGTGTGACAGCCCAGAGCTGCCACAGCCACTGCTGGGGCTGTGACCTGGCCTGCCCAGCACTGGTGGCACGGTCAGGAACGCTTTGGGCTTTGGGGGGAGGCAGCCGGGCCCAGGCTGTGTCTGCGGAGGAGGGGATCGTCCTCCCGCCTCCCGTTCAGCCCGCGATGGCATTTCATCCTTCAGAGCCTGGCCTGGAAGGGACCTCACAGCTCACCTTGTTCCACCTCCCTGCCGTGGGCAGGGACGTCTCCCACTAGAGCAGGTTAGCATTGGCTGTGTTTTCCTTGCTGGCAGAGCCCTGTCCTGGTGTTGCCCGAGCCAGGGACAGGAGATGTGATGTTGGCCTTTTCATGGAGATCCTACAAACTCCTTTCTGACCAGCACTCCGCCACCAGCAAGGGGCACACATTGGTGAGGGCACTAAATTCCTGCAGAGCCCGATTTCTCAGCGTGGGAGGATGCTCCAATAGATAGACAGAGATTAAAGGTCCTGTGTATCACAAATTTAAGGAGCAGTAGGAGGTTGGGATCTGTCCATGGAAAGCATTCCAAGTGTGGAGGAGGCACATGTAGCCCATCCTCCCCTAAAATGGGGAGATAATCACACCTGTCCTCTCACATATGCAACCAATGCAGCTTCCAGTGGAGAGGACTGATGGAGAGAAATAGAGTCTACCAGAAATACAAACCTTGTTTTAATAGAAAATCCTCCAACATGGATTTTCCTGCATTTTAAAAGCATTTATACGTATTGGATGACTACAGGCTTTGAAATGTTTCTGTCTGAACTGTGACAAACATCCCAGTCTTACACAGGAAGGACCAGGTCCTTTGATCAGGGAAATGTCTCTTTGGTCTTGAACAGGGAGGGATCAATCCAGTTATTCCCAAGACCAGAGTTTTTTGTCTGTGAATACATGCATTTATTCTACTAAATAATTACCCTTGCCTTCACTTCCCTTTGGTAGGAGATGCTCCCTGTCTCCTGCAAGCTGTTACTCTATCCCAGCTATCTTTTTAGGTAAAAGGAAGAGAGAAAGGAAAGGCTGAATAAGAAATCCTCCTCAGAAGGGGGAAGATGAGCAGCTTTGGTCTGTCTGTCCATCTGTGAGCAGCTCTGTGGCTGTTCACCTGCATCCTTGCTGTCCTGGGCAGGCAGAATTCCTGCATTAGGAGAAGAAGAAATGCCATCAAGAGGTAGCAACAAAATATTGCCTCCCTTGACCCCAGTGCTGGGCTGGCCATTGAGATGTGTTTGTGGTGAAAACCACTCTGAATTTCCTATCTTTTCTGCATTTAAAACTGAAGCTTTATGTATTCTGTGGATTTTTGTTGGCAGAACAAAATAATAGTAGTGATCATAAATTCCTTTTAATACAGTATTTCTACACCAGCGCAGCCTTGATGTGCAGCGTACCTGGCTGTACTCTGCGGGATGCTTTGATTTCCCTTTGGCAGCTGCATTTTATTCTGTCTGCCCCAGTCAGACACAATTCCCCTGTCTCCATGTAGCCTCCAAATCCACTCCTGGTGTGGAGTTTTAGTGCTCTGCTAGGACCTGGGCTAGAAGGGAAGGAATCAGTGTCTGCTGGGCTCAGGGTTCCACCTCCACTGTGGATCAGAGCCAGCCTGGCAGCGGAGGGACACCTTGGGTGGCTCAGGGTGGCAATTCTGGGAGGGAAAATCAGCACTTCAGGGGTGCTGCTGCATGGGAGGAAGTCAGTGGTAGATATCCCACTCCTCGCTGTATGGGATGGGGAGGAGCTGCTCCCAAGGAAGAGCACATGTCTTCAGTTCCCAATTCCTCCTCAAGCTGGAGCAGTGCAGTGCTCTGAAATAACGTGATCTTTGCTTGCAGGTCAGGCTGTTCCTGCAGAGTCACACGTGCCGCTGAACCTGCAGACAGGAGAGAGAGAAGCCAAACTCCCGGACAGAGAATATGGGGAAGGTGACACGAGAGAAGAGAGAAGAAGAAAAAGGTACAGATATACAAGGCTTTGGGTTGGGTGGGCTGTGGGATTCATGCCTTTTATTAGAGGCCAGGTTCCCTGGTACACTCAATTCCTGCATCTTCCAGAGACTTCATTGCTGGGTGAGGAGCTCAGCAGTGCTGAAAGCAGAGGCCTGTCCTTTGTGTTCCATTTGGGATGGCAGTGGAAGTGCCCTGAGTACACTTTCAAAGCACTTCATGGCTTCTCATGCCACGACATCAAAACAGCTTCCACACAGCCTGTGGAGTTCCGGCAAAGTGTTTGGGTTGTCCTTGATTTGCTGTGTTTGGAGTGTGATGGTTCTCCCTGCGCTTTTTAGGCCGAGCTACTTCCAGGAGTCTGTCTTTTGGAATTTATCTGCTGCAATCTAAAAACCTTTCTCCCGTACTGCGGTGATGACATCTTGTACTGCAACATGCAAAATGACTTGAGCTTCTGCTCAACCTAATGTTGCCTTAGCTAGGCTGGCATCATGGTATAAGGATATCCTAATGGTTGATGCTTCAGCCATTTGTGCAATGGTAGTTTTTGAGGAAAGTGACATGAGGGATGAGAGAGGAAAAAGAGACATGCAGGTCATTGGGTCAGATAGCCTGTGGAATTCATGCCATTTATTGGAATCCAGAATCTCTGGAGCACATATTTACTACCTCTACCTGAGATTTCATTGCTGGGTGAGGAGCTCAGCAGTGCTGAAAGCTGAGGCCTGTCCTTTGTGATCCCTTAGGGATGGCAGTGGAAGTGCCCTGAGTGCACAATGAGAGGCAATTTCATAGCTTCTCATGCCATGACACCAAACCTAAATGTGCAAGGTGGCTTTCTAGAATGACATTTACTCCTTTGAAATATCTGCAGGCAGTTGTCTGAAACTGCTTTCTGAGCCTGCTCCTTGGGATCATCTGTGAGGGGCTGAGGGCTGGCCTGAGCCCGGTGCTGTGTCCCACTGGGAGCAGCCGCACAGGCTCACGTGCAGAGCAGGCACTGCCAGAGGCCCTGGAGATCTCACCTGCCCTGCAGCCACCATTGTCAGGGTGCTGTAAACATCAGCTGGTGCTGACTTTCCCCTTGGACCCTTTGGTTTAGTCACTATGGGGAATTTCTTTCCTGAAGCCCGTGGGATTTCCCCCTGGCAGGTGTGATGGGGATGCTCGGGGAGTGTGGGGCTTTGGGGGCAGCTGCCCGGGCAGGGGCTGAGCTCGGGGCCCTGTTGGGCCCATGGCCCCCAGCAGCAGCAGCAGCAGCAGCAGCAGCAGCCCCGGGGCCCAAAGCCCCGTGGCCTCTGCCCAGCACAGGCTGCCCTGTCCCTGCAGCTGTCACCCGAGTGGGGCCCAGGGGCCAGTGGCCGCTGGCAGCAGCAGGAATGCGGGCAGGGTGAGGGTGCCCTGGCCTGGCTTTTGTCTCTGGAACAAAGCGGGCTCAGGGCAGTGCAGAGCAGGCTGGGAAGCAGAGCCCAGGTCCTTTGGAGGCACCAAGGCTTAAAGATAAGCCCCTGCAGCAGCCCAGATGCAGGTGGCCCAGTTGCCAAGGCTTTGGTGGCCTTCTGTGCATGCAGGTGGATTTTGCATGGCTGTGGCCTGCTGGCGGCTCTGGGCCCAGGAGTGCCTGTGGCTGCAGCAGGAAGGGTGGCTGAAGGTTTGCTGCCTGCGTTGGTGGCATGGCTGCAGGGGCCAGTGCTTTGAGAGCCCCCTGTGTGAGAGCTGGTGAGAGCTGAGCTCTTGGGGACAGCGCTGCTCCCCAGGCCAGGAAGAGCAGCAGTGCCCAGTGCCAGGAGTGGTGTCAGTGGGAGTCCCTGTGCACAGGGACCCCTTGCCCCAGGCTGGCCGTGCCAGCACCTGCAGGGACCTCCAGCCATGGGAAGGCGTAACAAGTGGAACCCAAGAGGGTGCAAAGGCTGCCTTTGCCTAAAGGAATGGCCAACAGAAGTCAGGTTTTCAAAAGAAACAGGATTTATTTGCTGAAGATAGGCAAATCTAGGATATACAGAACATGTTTTGTTATAACAATCGTTATAACAACATCAACAGTAATATACAGAATGTATTTACATGGGATCTGATGGGCTAACAATCTTCAAAACGTATTTACAGGAATCTTCAAATGTAGTGAACATATTTACAGACATCTTCTAAACTTTCAAACGTATTTACAGAAATATTCAAAACTTTCAAACGTATTTACAATCGCGTGGCATCTGTGCCATCATGTGCATGAACCCTGGAAGAAAGGAAACAGCAGAGCTGGACTCAGCTGCCAGCACTGGGCCCGGCAGGGCTGGCAGCTGGGCCCCAGGGGCTGGGCCGGGGCTGGCAGGGCTGGCGTGGCCCCAGGCAAGCGCAGGGCAGGCCGGGGCTGGTGCTTGTGGCAGCACAATCCAGGCCCCCTGCGGGCACCGTGTCCCTGAGCGGGGCCATCCAGGCCAGCCCCAGCCTGGCGTCAGGGGACCCAGCGTGTGTGTGGGCAGGGCGTGGGAAGCATCTGCCTGTCTTACTTGTGAAGCTGCTCCTTCATCCAAGGACCATGGGCTCCTCCTCATCCTTCTTGTCAACTTCCATCTCCTCGGTGTCATCCTCCTCCTCTATGTCCATCTCCTCGATGGTCTCCTCCTCATCTACTTCCATGTCCTCCACTGGGTTGGACATGGAAGTAGAAGAGGAGTCCACCTCCATCATCTCTTCTTCATCCAGCCCCTGGTCCACTTCCATCGCCTCCACAATATCTCTGTCAATCTGCAAGGGGCAGCACAATCTCCCAGTGGGCTTCCTGTCCCACACCATCCATTCCCACAAGGCTGCAGCCTGCCCAAGCCGCGAGCCCCCTGCCTGGCATGGCATTGTACCTCCATGGGCACAGCAGAGCACATCCTGCTGGTATTGGCGCTCCAGATCAGGCAGCAGCGAAAGCCCAGGCAGCAGCAGCACCTCAGCGCTGAGGGTCAGAGCACAGACTGAGCAGCGAGTGACCCTTGGCAGCCGGTGAAGTGTCTGCTGTGCTCGTTTCCAGGTCCTGGACGTTCCACCTGGAACCCTCTGGGAGCTGTGATGTCACTGACGTTTCAGGGCCGCTGCGCAGTGGGAGATGGGGATGGCAGAATGATCAAATCCTTGAATGGTTTGGCTTGGAAGGGAGCCTCAAGATGATGTGGTTCCAAGCTGAGCAAGCTCCCAGCAGAGCAGGTTGCTGCGGCCCCTGTCCCACCTGGCCTTGGATGTTGCTGGGGATGGGGCATCCACAGCCTCTGTGCACTGGTCCCTGTGTCAGGGACAATCACTCTGAGAATAAAGAACTTCTTCCCATCATTTAATCTCTTCTACCTCTTACAGTTTGATCGCGTTCCTCCGCGTCCTGTCACTACAGTTTCTGACCATAAGTCCTCTCCCACTTCCCTGTGTCAGGCTCTTCCTGCAGGGTCACACGTGTAGCTGAACCTGCAGAGAGGAGAGAGAGAAGCCAAGTACCAGTCAGAGAAAGTGGGGAAAGTGGCCTGAGGACTGAGAGAAGAAGGATAAAGAAGAAACATGCAAGGCTTTGCGTTGGGTGTGCTGCGGGATTCATGCCTTTTATTCGAGGCCAGGTTCCCTCGTGCACTCAGTTTCTGTGTTTCAGCCTGCCCACAGCCAGCCTCTTTGAGCGACCTGCACTCCCAGAGCTGGGAGCATGCTTGCTTAAACTGCTGGTTACCGAGGTGAGAGAGGGATCTTTGTGTGGAACTGCAAACACTTCAGTGGATTACACTGAAGAGGGTCCAGGAAGGGAGCCAAAATGGGGCTGCGCACACAGCGGGCAAATGGGGGGGTGGAAATCGGGGTAGCATTGCAGTAAGGCAGGTCCAAAATGGTACAAGAGAGGGGAGAACATTCTTGAGTGAGTACATATAAGAAAAATACAGCAGTTGAACTGGGTGATACCAACAAAACGGTCTGCATCACCATGAGCCAGCAAATGCCCATGGGCGACACCATTGCATTCAGAGCGATGTCTCTCTTTTACCTTGGTCACTTTGCCCTGAGGTATTACAGTTCCAATGGTAGGCCCCTGGGCCCCCACAACTCCCCCCTTTTTGTTGTCTATAAAGAGGGCTTCTGCCATAGAGTTTTGCAGGCATTTGGCAAAAATGGATAAATTAACCAACACAATGAATACAATAAACCAAGTCCACAAAGCCGTCTTAAAGATGAAAGCCAGCCTTTCATCCCCCAATATTTGATAATCCAGTGAACCAGTCGTTGTTGCCTTCCATCTGGATCTTGTTTCCTTGATCTTTTAGCAGCTGGATGCCCTGGTATACTGACTCCCTATGTGACAGCAGGTTGAAAAAACACATGCCTTCAAGTGCCTGACAGGCATGGCCATGGCCATGAAATTTTGGCTTGTCTGTGGAAGCGCCCAGCTGAAGGCATCCTGCTCAGTGAGGAGCATCCAGATTCCTGTTCAGTAGCAACCAATGGCAGCATCCTCTGACTTTAGCTAATTTATTATCTGGAGGCTTGGGTGTCCTAAAAGTAAACAGATAAAGTGAGTAGAAGATGAAACATAAGTTCAGGTCCCACTAAACTTTTCTCTTCTGTAAGCTAAGGGTGTGAACACAGCTCATTAGAAGAATCACATATCAATGCTAAAATATAGCTTTTACAAATGTTAATTCATATATCGTGGTTAGTTGTGTCTGAGCTATCTTGGTCTTGGTGTGTGTGGTCAATGCTGCTTAGGAGATCTTCTGTCCTTCTCCTTCTTTCCCAGGCTGCTGCTGTCTCTCTTAGGCTTCCATTCTGTTCTTCTGATGGTGGCTCTGGTGTTTGCCTCATTGTTCCCAGAAAGAGTTTTTATGTATTTTCTGGGATCGATCTTAGGAGTGTTGCTGTAGAGAAAAGGGCATCTTCTCTTTCCCAAGTAATTAATGGGTAGGTGCCCATAAATTGTTTAGATTCAGGTTCTTTGAGCAACACAGGTGGCTGTTCTTTTAATTGGGCTGCGGTTGAATTAGTAAACTGACTGAAGACGGGGGGAGTTGTCTCCATAAATGAGTTGTTCAAAAAGTTGAGTACATAAAAGGCCTTGGCCAGTCTGTCAGTGGAAGATAATATCTGTATTATCCCTCTCAGTTGATCAAGGATCCTTTTGATGGCTCAGTGGGCCCTCTCGGCTATGGACTGTCCTGTGGCGGAGTGTGGTATGCCTGTGACATGTTTTATACACCAGTGGTCAGAAGCTTGTTGGAATCAGTGCAATGTATAAGCAAGAGCATTATCAGTTTTAATTTCCTGTGGAAGTGCTAAGGTGGAAAAAACGAAAAAGTAATGTTTTATAGCATCTTCTGATTTTTCAACAGCATGGGCAGAGGCAAAAACTACACAGGAAAAGGTGTCGAATGAGACGTGGATGTATTTTAGTCTGCCCAAATGGGCTTAGTGTGTGATGTCTGACTGCCAGATGTGGAGACTCTCTAGTGCTCTTGGATTAGCTCCAGCTCTGGCAGAAGCAAGGCCGTGTTCCTGACAATTTGGGCAGGTGGCTACAATGGCTCTTGCTGGGTCTTGGTTAATTTTGAACATCCTGAGCAGCGCAGGAATGTTTTGATGGTAGAACAGGTGGCTGATCCTAGTATGTGTAAATTTGATTTGAGGCGTATTGCAGTGTTTCCGATGTTTGAAGTAGGCAATTGAGGTGCTCTGGAGTGAGAAGTAAGTATATATTCAGAAGGTCTGTTCCTGCAAGGGAGCACAGATGTTCTCTAGCTTTCCTGATTAGTTCTGGAATAACTTTCTGTGGGGTTGTTATCGTTTTAGTAGGTCGGTGTGCTCTGAAAACGCATTCAATTTCTATGAGGGGATCTGAGAAAGTTGAGTCCCACTGAAACAGTAATGCATGGAATTTTGGACTTACACCAAGGATTGCCAGGGAGAAAGGAAAATTAGGGTGGTATCTGTGTGCCTGTTTAGTTTGAATCACCCAGGAGACCTTTTGTAGAGCTGCTTCTGCCTCCGGTATCAGTGGTCACAGTTGAGTCCTTCTCTGCCTTTAAGGAGCAGGAACAGTGGGACAAGATCTTCTGTGGAGATTCCCAGCAGTGAACGTACCCAACTGATGCTTCCACAGAGCTGGTGGAGTCTCCGCAGAATCTTTGGGTTGTCTTTGATGTGCAGTGCTGTCACCGACATCTTTTCATAAAAATCCTTTCTTTTGGATTTTCCCTTCTGGGAAGCTGAGGCCCCATAAAAAGGACGTAAACAATGGTTATCTGCTGCTGTGAAATGCAACAGGTGCAGCTGTGATTGGCCCATGTTGGATGTGTACAATAAATGGCCAATCAAGGACCGAGCCCTCTCTGGGATGGAGTCGGGGAAAGCTCCTTTGTTATTGATTCTTTTTCTATTCTAGCTTAGCTAGCCTTCTGAGAACTTCTCCTTATATTCTTTTTAGTATAATAATAATGTGGTATAAATAGAATAAAATAATAAATCAAGCCTTCTGAACATGGATTCAACATTCTCCTCTCTCTTCATCCTACAACCCTTGCGACCACTTTGACACAGTGCTTGAGGTGTGATGGTTCTCTGTGTGCTTTTTAGGCCGAGCTACATCAAGGGGGCTGTCTTTTGGACTTTATCTGTTGCTCTCTCAAAACCTTTCTGCTGTACTGCAGTGATGACATCATGTACTGCAAAGTCCAAAACGATGTGAGCTTCTGCACAAACTAATATATGGTCCATGTACTCAAAAATGATAGCATTAGGATATCTTTTCCGGCTGGGCGAGAGAATTTGGGCTGCAAGGCATTGACGAGCAGCTGGGTTCTTCATCATTTCTTTGAGGCAATACGGTCCACTGGTACCTATGTAAAGGTGCTTGTCAATTTGGGGACGGAAAAGGCAAACAAGGGGCTTTCATTGGGTTGCAAGGAGAAGTCAAAAAAGCAGTCATTTAGACGTATAACAAGCATCTGCCAGTCTCGGGGTATGATGGAGGCTGAGGGCAGGCTGGGCAGGAGGGCACTCGTGTCCTCAATGACCTCGTTGATTTTCCTGAGGTCCTGCAGGAGCCGCCTCTTGTCCTTGCCAGGCTTTCATAAGATAATGACAGGTGCATTGCAGGGGCTAGTAGATGGTACAATGTGGCCCACAGACAGCTGCTGCTGCACGTGGGACTGCAGGGCCTTTAACTTTCTGCCTGGGAGGGGCCACTGATCCACCCCTATGGGGTCGTTGGTCTTCCAGGTTGACTGAAGTGTGGTGCGCTGCTCGGTTGCCCTGTCTAGAAATCCTGAGATGTTGATAGGATTTCTAGCCTTGACCCCTTTTGGGACAAGAGGTCTCTTCCCCTAAGTGTTATTGTTGCCCGGGCGACGAATGATCTTACTGTAGCAACTGTGCCCTCAGGACCTTCCATGCAGATGTTCTGTGACTCCAGAAGCTAGTAGTGGCTCCCCTGGTAGCTAATAATTACCCCAGCAGCTGGAACCAGGGGTCATTGTTTTAGCCAATTAGAGCGGGAAATTATGGTGATGTCAGCTCCTGTATCTAATACTCCTGAAAGACATATTTTCTCCCTTTACATGACAAAGCACACTTTAGAACGGGTCTATTTCTGCCTGTTGTCTGTGCCCAAATCACCATTGGATCAGTTAGTGTGGTGATCATGTCCAGTAGGAGGTAGGCTCGGGCTCTAACTGTTCCTTTTGGAATGAAAAGGGGAGGGTCTAAGCATAGAGCCTGGACAGTTATCTCCTGCAAAGATGTCAAGGCGAGCACCTCAGGTAATGTAGTGAGTGTCTCCATCCCTTCCCTGGTGTTGGTTAAAATCAAAATTCCTCTGGGCCGTCCTTCAGGCCCGTATTTGCCTTTTGGAATATGGTGAACCTAAATTTAATGGATTGGAATTGAAAAGGCCCCTACTAGCTGCCTTTAGGTTCCAGGGCAGAGCTGTCTTCTGTTTTCTGCAGCGATCGAGCTGTCCTGATGGATCTGAGAAGGTCGCTGTGCTGGTTCTCCACAATATTGGGGAGAGTAGGGCGGAACGGCCTCGCATTTGGTGTCATCCCGCAGGGCCTTTCTGTGTCTGTGTGGCTTTTCCTGCAGGCCACCGGTTTTGCTGGTGTTGGAAAGCGTATGGACGAGGAGGGCAGTGAGGACAGTGGTTGTGACGCCTAGAAGGTCTCCAGTAATAGCCTTTATTTTTACAATTCTGTTAAAAATGCCCCATCTCTCCACATATAAAGGAAGGTCCTTTTTCATATGTTTGTGGGTGAGAAACTTACAGGGTATTAGCACCTCTACTACACCCTGACTGGTAGCCTTATCTAGGCTGGCATCATGGTGTACGGATGCCCTAATGGCGCATGCATTGACCATTTGTGAAATGGCAGGTTTTGGGGAAAGTGACATGAGGGATGAGAGAAGGACAAAAAAAGTACAGACATGCAAGTCATTGAGTTTAGTGGCCTGAGGGATTTATGCCTGTTATTTGAGATTTCATTGCTGGGTGAGGAGCTCAGCAGTGCTGCAAGCAGAAGCCTGTCCATTGTGATCCCTATATGATGGCAGTGGAAGTGCCCTGAGTGCACATACAGTGGCAACTTGATGGCTTCTCATGCCACGACACCAAAACAAAATGTGCAAGGTGACTTCCTTGAGTGACATGTGGTCCTTTGAAATATCTACAGGAAGTGGTCTGGAAATGCTTTCTGAGCCTGCTCCTTGGGATCAGCTGTGAGGGGCTGAGGGCTGGCCTGAGCCCGGTGCTGTGTCCCACTGGGAGCAGCCGCACAGGCTCACGTGCAGAGCAGGCCCTGCCAGAGGCGCTGGAGATCTCACCTGCCCTGCAGCCACCATTGTCAAGGTGCTGTAAACATCAGCTGGTGCTGACTTTCCCCTTGGATCCCATGGTATAGTCACTATGGGGAATTTCTTTCCTGAAGCCCATGGTATTTCCCCGTGGCAGGTGTGATGGGGATGCTCGGGGAGTGTGGGGCTTTGGGGGCAGCTGCCCGGGCAGGGGCTGAGTTCGGGGCCCTGTTGGGCCCATGGCCCCCCGCCACAGCAACAACAGCAGCAGCAGCCCCGGGGCCCAAAGCCCTGTGGCCTCTGCCCAGCACAGGCTGCAGAGCCCAGGTCCTTTGGAGGCACCAAGGCTTAAAGATCAGCCCCTGCAGCAGCCCAGATGCAGGTGGCCCAGTTGCCAAGGCTTTGGTGGCCTTCTGTGCATGCAGGTGGATTTTGCATGGCTGTGGCCTGCTGGCAGCTCTGGGCCCAGGAGTGCCTGTGGCTGCAGCAGGAAGGGTGGCTGAAGGTTTGCTGCCTGCTTTGGTTGCATGGCTGCAGGGGCCAGTGCTGTGAGAGCCCCGTGTGAGAGCTGGTGAGAGCTGAGCTCTTGGGGACAGCGCTGCGCCCCAGGCCAGGAAGAGCAGCAGTGCCCAGTGCCAGGAGTGGTGTCAGTGGGAGTCCCTGTGCACAGGGACCCCCATCCCCAGGCTGGCCGTGCCAGCTCCTGCAGGGACCTCCAGCCCTGGGAAGGCGTAACAAGTGGAACCCAAGAGGGTGCAAAGGCTGCCTTTGCCTAAAGGAATGGCCAACAGAAGTCAGGTTTTCAAAAGAAACAGGATTTATTTGCCGAAGATAGGCAAATCTAGGATATACAGAACATGTTTTGTTATAACAATCGTTATAACAACATCAACAGTAATATACAGAATGTATTTACATGGGATCTGATGGGCTAACAATCTTCAAAACGTATTTACAGGAATCTTCAAATGTAGTGAACATATTTACAGACATCTTCTAAACTTTCAAACGTATTTACAGAAATATTCAAAACTTTCAAACGTATTTACAATCGCGTGGCATCTGTGCCATCATGTGCATGAACCCTGGAAGAAAGGAAACAGCAGAGCTGGACTCAGCTGCCAGCACTGGGCCCGGCAGGGCTGGCAGCTGGGCCCCAGGGGCTGGGCCGGGGCTGGCAGGGCTGGCGTGGCCCCAGGCAAGCGCAGGGCAGGCCGGGGCTGGTGCTTGTGGCAGCACAATCCAGGCCCCCTGCGGGCACCGTGTCCCTGAGCGGGGCCATCCAGGCCAGCCCCAGCCTGGCGTCAGGGGACCCAGCGTGTGTGTGGGCAGGGCATGGGAAGCATCTGCCTGTCTTACTTGTGAAGCTGCTCCTTCATCCAAGGACCATGGGCTCCTCCTCATCCTTCTGGTCAACTTCCATCTCCTCGGTGTCATCCTCCTCCTCTATGTCCATCTCCTCGATGGTCTCCTCCTCATCTACTTCCATGTCCTCCACTGGGTTGGACATGGAAGTAGAAGAGGAGTCCACCTCCATCATCTCTTCTTCATCCAGCCCCTGGTCCACTTCCATCGCCTCCACAATATCTCTGTCAATCTGCAAGGGGCAGCACAATCTCCCAGTGGGCTTCCTGTCCCACACCATCCATTCCCACAAGGCTGCAGCCTGCCCAAGCCGCGAGCCCCCTGCCTGGCATGGCATTGTACCTCCATGGGCACAGCAGAGCACATCCTGCTGGTATTGGCGCTCCAGATCAGGCAGCAGCGAAAGCCCAGGCAGCAGCAGCACCTCAGCGCTGAGGGTCAGAGCACAGACTGAGCAGCGAGTGACCCTTGGCAGCCGGTGAAGTGTCTGCTGTGCTCGTTTCCAGGTCCTGGACGTTCCACCTGGAACCCTCTGGGAGCTGTGATGTCACTGACGTTTCAGGGCCGCTGCGCAGTGGGAGATGGGGATGGCAGAATGATCAAATCCTTGAATGGTTTGGCTTGGAAGGGAGCCTCAAGATGATGTGGTTCCAAGCTGAGCAAGCTCCCAGCAGAGCAGGTTGCTGCGGCCCCTGTCCCACCTGGCCTTGGATGTTGCTGGGGATGGGGCATCCACAGCCTCTGTGCACTGGTCCCTGTGTCAGGGACAATCACTCTGAGAATAAAGAACTTCTTCCCATCATTTAATCTCTTCTACCTCTTACAGTTTGATCGCGTTCCTCCGCGTCCTGTCACTACAGTTTCTGACCATAAGTCCTCTCCCACTTCCCTGTGTCAGGCTCTTCCTGCAGGGTCACACGTGTAGCTGAACCTGCAGAGAGGAGAGAGAGAAGCCAAGTACCAGTCAGAGAAAGTGGGGAAAGTGGCCTGAGGACTGAGAGAAGAAGGATAAAGAAGAAACATGCAAGGCTTTGCGTTGGGTGTGCTGCGGGATTCATGCCTTTTATTCGAGGCCAGGTTCCCTCGTGCACTCAGTTTCTGTGTTTCAGCCTGCCCACAGCCAGCCTCTTTGAGCGACCTGCACTCCCAGAGCTGGGAGCATGCTTGCTTAAACTGCTGGTTACCGAGGTGAGAGAGGGATCTTTGTGTGGAACTGCAAACACTTCAGTGGATTACACTGAAGAGGGTCCAGGAAGGGAGCCAAAATGGGGCTGCGCACACAGCGGGCAAATGGGGGGGTGGAAATCGGGGTAGCATTGCAGTAAGGCAGGTCCAAAATGGT
The DNA here is from genome assembly GCF_027579445.1 of Ammospiza nelsoni. Lineage (NCBI taxonomy): Eukaryota > Metazoa > Chordata > Aves > Passeriformes > Passerellidae > Ammospiza > Ammospiza nelsoni. Next base: position 682,172 of record NC_080661.1, on the reverse strand, counting down.
ACAAGAGAGGGGAGAACATTCTTGAGTGAGTACATATAAGAAAAATACAGCAGTTGAACTGGGTGATACCAACAAAACGGTCTGCATCACCATGAGCCAGCAAATGCCCATGGGCGACACCATTGCATTCAGAGCGATGTCTCTCTTTTACCTTGGTCACTTTGCCCTGAGGTATTACAGTTCCAATGGTAGGCCCCTGGGCCCCCACAACTCCCCCCTTTTTGTTGTCTATAAAGAGGGCTTCTGCCATAGAGTTTTGCAGGCATTTGGCAAAAATGGATAAATTAACCAACACAATGAATACAATAAACCAAGTCCACAAAGCCGTCTTAAAGATGAAAGCCAGCCTTTCATCCCCCAATATTTGATAATCCAGTGAACCAGTCGTTGTTGCCTTCCATCTGGATCTTGTTTCCTTGATCTTTTAGCAGCTGGATGCCCTGGTATACTGACTCCCTATGTGACAGCAGGTTGAAAAAACACATGCCTTCAAGTGCCTGACAGGCATGGCCATGGCCATGAAATTTTGGCTTGTCTGTGGAAGCGCCCAGCTGAAGGCATCCTGCTCAGTGAGGAGCATCCAGATTCCTGTTCAGTAGCAACCAATGGCAGCATCCTCTGACTTTAGCTAATTTATTATCTGGAGGCTTGGGTGTCCTAAAAGTAAACAGATAAAGTGAGTAGAAGATGAAACATAAGTTCAGGTCCCACTAAACTTTTCTCTTCTGTAAGCTAAGGGTGTGAACACAGCTCATTAGAAGAATCACATATCAATGCTAAAATATAGCTTTTACAAATGTTAATTCATATATCGTGGTTAGTTGTGTCTGAGCTATCTTGGTCTTGGTGTGTGTGGTCAATGCTGCTTAGGAGATCTTCTGTCCTTCTCCTTCTTTCCCAGGCTGCTGCTGTCTCTCTTAGGCTTCCATTCTGTTCTTCTGATGGTGGCTCTGGTGTTTGCCTCATTGTTCCCAGAAAGAGTTTTTATGTATTTTCTGGGATCGATCTTAGGAGTGTTGCTGTAGAGAAAAGGGCATCTTCTCTTTCCCAAGTAATTAATGGGTAGGTGCCCATAAATTGTTTAGATTCAGGTTCTTTGAGCAACACAGGTGGCTGTTCTTTTAATTGGGCTGCGGTTGAATTAGTAAACTGACTGAAGACGGGGGGAGTTGTCTCCATAAATGAGTTGTTCAAAAAGTTGAGTACATAAAAGGCCTTGGCCAGTCTGTCAGTGGAAGATAATATCTGTATTATCCCTCTCAGTTGATCAAGGATCCTTTTGATGGCTCAGTGGGCCCTCTCGGCTATGGACTGTCCTGTGGCGGAGTGTGGTATGCCTGTGACATGTTTTATACACCAGTGGTCAGAAGCTTGTTGGAATCAGTGCAATGTATAAGCAAGAGCATTATCAGTTTTAATTTCCTGTGGAAGTGCTAAGGTGGAAAAAACGAAAAAGTAATGTTTTATAGCATCTTCTGATTTTTCAACAGCATGGGCAGAGGCAAAAACTACACAGGAAAAGGTGTCGAATGAGACGTGGATGTATTTTAGTCTGCCCAAATGGGCTTAGTGTGTGATGTCTGACTGCCAGATGTGGAGACTCTCTAGTGCTCTTGGATTAGCTCCAGCTCTGGCAGAAGCAAGGCCGTGTTCCTGACAATTTGGGCAGGTGGCTACAATGGCTCTTGCTGGGTCTTGGTTAATTTTGAACATCCTGAGCAGCGCAGGAATGTTTTGATGGTAGAACAGGTGGCTGATCCTAGTATGTGTAAATTTGATTTGAGGCGTATTGCAGTGTTTCCGATGTTTGAAGTAGGCAATTGAGGTGCTCTGGAGTGAGAAGTAAGTATATATTCAGAAGGTCTGTTCCTGCAAGGGAGCACAGATGTTCTCTAGCTTTCCTGATTAGTTCTGGAATAACTTTCTGTGGGGTTGTTATCGTTTTAGTAGGTCGGTGTGCTCTGAAAACGCATTCAATTTCTATGAGGGGATCTGAGAAAGTTGAGTCCCACTGAAACAGTAATGCATGGAATTTTGGACTTACACCAAGGATTGCCAGGGAGAAAGGAAAATTAGGGTGGTATCTGTGTGCCTGTTTAGTTTGAATGACCCAGGATACCTTTTGTACAGTTGCTTAAGCCTCCGGTGTCAGTGATCACAGGAATCGAGTCCTTCACTGCCTTTAAGGAGCAGCCAGAACAGTGGCATGAGATCTTCTGTGGTGATTCCCAGCAGTGAGCGTACCCAACTGATGCTTCCACAGAGCTGGTGGAATTCATGCAGAGTCTTTGGGTTGTCCTTGATGTGCAGTGTTTGTGGTGTGATGGTTCTCTCTGCAGTTTTTAGGCCGAGACACTTCCAAGGGGCTGTCCTTTGAACTTAATCTGCTGCAATCTTAAAACCTTTCTCCTGTACCACAGTGAAGACATCTTGTACTGCAACATCCAAAATTATTTGAGCTTCTGCACAATGACTGTGATGTCCATGTAATGAAAAATGATAGCATTAGGATGTTCGTTTAATGGTCCATATAACGAAAAGCGATTAGCATTAGGGCGAGAGAATTTGGACATCAAGCCATTGACAAATATTTGGTGTCCTCCTCATTCCTTGAGGCAATACAGTCCACTGGTACCTCTGTAAAGGTGCTTGTCGATTTAGTGACGGAAAAGGCAACCCCAGGAGGTGTCATTGGGTTGCATGAGGGTGTCAAAAAAGTAGTCATTAATATCTATACCACCCATCTGCCAATAACAGTGTAATCATAGTTACAATTGGACTAAACCTCCCTGAGCTAGCCTTCCTTCACATCTCAACCTATGCAATCTTAAAAGCAATGCTCTTTCTATGCTCAGGCTCCATCAATCACAGCCTAAGTGGCAAAGAAGATATCCGAAAAATAGGAGGACTCCAAAAACTGCTACCCACAACTACGGCATGGTGCACCATCAGCAATCTCGAGGTATGATGGAGGCTGAGGGCAGGCTGGACTGGAGGGAACCCATGTCCTCAATGACCTCATTGATTTTCATGAGGTCCTGCAGGAGCCGCCTCTTGTCCTTGCCAGGCTTTCATATGACAGGTGCACTGCAGGGGCTAGTAGATGGTACAATGTGGCCAACAGACAGCTGGTCCTGCATGAGGGACTGCAGGGCCTTTAACTTTCTGCCTGGGAGGGGCCACTGATCCACCCATATGGGGTCGTTGGTCTTCCAGGTTGACTGAAGTGTGGCGCGCTGCTCAGTGGCCCCGTCTAGAAATCCTGAGGTGTTGATAGGATCGCCGGCCCTGTCCCCCTTTGGGACAAGAGGTCTTTTCCTCAAATTGTTATTGGTGCCTGGGTGACAAAAGATCTTATTGTAGAAACTGTGCCCTCAAGATCTTCCATGCAGATGATACTGTGACTCTATAGGCTGGTAGTGGCTGCCCTGGTAGCTAATATTTACCTCAGCAGCTGGAACCAGGGGCCATTCCTTTAGCAAATCAGAGCAGGAAATTATGGTCGTGTCAAGTCCTGTATCTAATAATCCTGAAAGACATCTCTTTCTCGCTTTAAATGACCAAGCACACTTTAGAACGGGTCTATTTCTGCATGTTGTCTGTGCCCACATCACCACTGGATCAACTAGTGTGGTGATCATGTCCCGTAGGAGGTAGGCTCTGACTGTAACTGTTCGTTTTGGAATGAAAAGGGCAGGGTCTAAGCATAGAGCCTGGACAGTTATCTCCTGCAAAGACGTCAAGGCGAGTACCTCAGGTAGTATAGTGAGTGTCTCCATCCCTTCCCCGGTGTTGGTTTAAATCAAAATGTTTTTGGGCCATCCTTCAGGCCTGTATTTGCCTGTGGGAATATGGTGAACAGAAATATCGTGGATGGGAATTGAAAAGGCTCTTACCAGCTGCCTTTGGGTTCCAGGGCAGAGCTGTCTTCTGTCAAGTTTTCTGCAGCGATCGAGCTGTCCCGCTGGATCTGAGAAGGTCGCTGTGCTGGTTCTCCATGGTGTTGGGGAGAGTGGGGCAGAACGGCCACGCATTTGGTGTCATTGTGCAGGGCCTTTCTGTGTCTGTGTAGGGTTTCCCACAGGCCACCGGTTTTGCTGGTGTTGGAAAGCGTGTGGACGAGGGGGGCAGTGAGGAGAGTGGTTGTGACAGCTAGAAGGTCCCCGGTAATAGGCTTTATTTTTACAATTGTGTTGAAAATGCCCCATCTCCCTACACTTTTAGCAAGATCTTTTTTCATGTGTATGTCAGGGAATAACTTGGGAGGCTACTAGCACCTCTACTACACCCTGACTGGTAGCCTTAGCTTGGCTGGCGTGACAGTGTAGGGATGACCTAAGTGTGCATGCCTCGACCATTTGTGCAATGGTAAGCTTTGGGTTAAGGGGTAGCGAAGGAAAAATGTCTTTACAGGTGTTATTAGCAATTGTTTCAGCAAGTTTAGTAAGGAGTACCTTCCTGGCTTTTGAATGTTCAGCTTGTTTCTCTGTTGCTTGTGGAATGTGGTCAATAAATTTTAGAAAGATTAGAAAGGATTGCCCAGTCCCTGCAGAATGTCTGTGAAATCTAGAGTAGGTGTTTCTCCATTGGGTGTCTGCATGAGAGCTGTCTTTGCAGTACTTTTATCTCTTCTAACAGAGCTCAGGGAAGGTCTATTGAATGAGGTTTTGTGAAATCTACCTCACTGGCTAGATGGACTAGTGTTAGGTGTGTCCACCTGTCTTCCCTAGTATAGTCTTTTAATAATTGTTTTACTAGTTTTTTCCCCATTTCTTCCCACAGAATAATTTCAGTGGGAGAAAGTAGGATGTGCATAAAATGGAGCAGATTGTGAGGCACCATAACATGTGCAGTGAAGATGGCATTTAACAAATTATTAACGTACGGTGAGCCCCTCCCATGGTGTTTCGCTGCTTTACAGAGGTCTTTCATCTCCCCGTGTGTTACAGCTTCCCATCAGGTGTTAGCCCCCCTCTGGTACTGCACCGGTGCTGCTTGTATTTTAGCTACCAATTCCCAGTCCCCCTCTTCAGCTGCCAGCTTTTCCATCCTCTGCTAAGAATCCTCAGGCTCATGCTGAAGGTGGGATGAACCTTCCCTCTCCTCTCCAGAAGAGGGAACTTGTTCTTTGGCAGAGGAGCGGGGCCTTGGGGTGACTGGCCAGGCCCGGTGTTCTGGGCCTCTGGTAGCCAAGATGGCGGCCTTCCAGTTACCGCCCCTCACACTTCCAGCTCTGACGGTGTGGGATCCGCAAGGGGCTGAATTGGAGGGGGTAGGGCAGCGGGAGTAGGCAAGGAAGTGCTGGATCCCAATGCAGGGGTGGTTCCTGATGCAGGGGTAGGACCCAAACAAGGGGAAGACCCAATGAGAGAGCTGGGGGTGGGAGGGAGTTTGACATTGACAACCCCCTCCAGAGGAGGGACTCCATTTTGTGACCTATCTGAGGGGGATCCAGTGAGGAGAGGTACTGGAGAATGGGTTAGGGTAGAATCCAGGCCGGTGTGACCTGGGCAGGAGGTAGAGAAGGAGGGGAGGTGGCAGATAGCAGGTGTCTTGTCTGTGCTTTTCAGCAGTTTCCGTCTCCCATCCTATTGGTGTCAGACGGTTCAGGAATGCTGTGGGCAGAACGCAAAGACTGGATTGAATATAAGAACTTTGAACCTTTGAGAAAACTCCATAAATGATATGAAAAATTGGGTAAAATATTGCACCTCTTATCACTCCCTGAGTTTTCTAAAAATAGAGACTTTTCCTAACTCAGTCCCAGAATGCTATAAAACGAACAGAATATACAGAAATGTCTGGGAACTCTGTAAACAGCCAATGAACAAATGACTTCCAACTTCCCTTAGTAAAAGTCTTCCACTCTGAAAGGAGAGACTACCTAACTGGAACATATATGTCCCTCTCAGCTTTGGATAATTTGTTACTCAGAGCTGCCCCTGATGTAAAGGGTGGCCCACCCACAGGACTAAAAAATCACCCAAGGATCCTGCACAGCAGGTGGCTGTCCCCCAGCTCACTGCTCTGGTGGTGCTGGATGCAGATGTTTCAAAATGTCCCCTGAGCTTCAGCAGCTGAGCCGCCCTGTTGCTGTTGCAGGGTGCCAACGCTGCATTCAGTAAGCCCTGATAAAACTGATAAAAAATTGGATTGAAAGGGCTGCTTCACTTTATTGTAATTTGTCATTTTTTTCGTGCGGTATTATAATTCCTGTAATAGGTCCCTGGGCGTCCACAACCTTGCGTTCTCCTGAGATATCATTGCAGTGAGGAGCTCAGCAGTGCTGAAAGCAGAGGCCTGTCCTTTGTGTTCCCTTTGGGATGCCAGTGGAAGTGCCCTGAGTGCACATACAGTGGCAACTTGATGGCTTCTCATGCCACGACACCAAAACAAAATGTGCAAGGTGGCTTCTTTAAATTACATTTAGTTTTTGAAATATCTAGAGGAAGTGGTCTGGAAATGCTTTCTGAGCCTGCTCCTTAGGATCTTCTGTGAGGGGCTGAGGGCTGGCCTGAGCCCGGTGCTGTGTCCCACTGGGAGCAGCCGCACAGGCTCACGTGCAGAGCAGGCCCTGCCAGAGGCGCTGGAGATCTCACCTGCCCTGCAGCCACCATTGTCAAGGTGCTGTAAACATCAGCTGGTGCTGACTTTCCCCTTGGACCCCTTGGTTTAGTCACTATGGGGAATTTCTTTCCTGAAGCCTGTGGGATTTCCCCGTGGCAGGTGTGATGGGGATGCTCGGGGAGTGTGGGGCTTTGGGGGCAGCTGCCCGGGCAGGGGCTGAGTTCGGGGCCCTGTTGGGCCCATGGCCCCCAGCAGCAGCAGCAGTCCCAGCAGCAGCCCCAGGGCGCAAAGCCCCCGGCTCCCTGCCCAGCACAGGCTGCCCTGTCCCTGCAGCTGTCACCCGAGTGGGGCCCAGGGGCCAGTGGCCGCTGGCAGCAGCAGGAATGCGGGCAGGGTGAGGATGCCCTGGCTTGGCTTTTGTCTCTGGAACAATGCGAGCTCAGGGCAGTGCAGAGCAGGCCGGGAAGCAGAGCCCAGGGCCTATGGAGGCACCAAGGCTTAAAGATCAGCCCCTGCAGCAGCCCAGATGCAGGTGGCCCAATTGCCAAGGCTGTGGTGGCCTTGAGAGCGTGCAGGTGGATTTTGCATGGCTGTGGCCTGCTGGCGGCTCTGGGCCCAGGAGTGCCTGTGGCTGCAGCAGGAAGGGTGGCTGAAGGTTTGCTGCCTGCGGTGGTGGCATGGCTGTAGGGGCCAGTGCTGTGAGAGCCCCCTGTGTGAGAGCTGGTGAGAGCTGAGCTCTTGGGGACAGCGCTGTGCCCCAGGCCAGGAAGAGCAGCAGTGCCCAGTGGCAGGAGTGGTGTCAGTGGGAGCCCCTGTGCACAGGGACCCCCAGCCCCAGGGTGGCTGTGCCAGCACCTGCAGGGACCTCCAGCCCCGGGAAAACAGAACAAGTGGAACCCACAAATGTGCAAAGGCTGCCTTTGCCCAAAGGAATGGCCAAGAGAAGTCAGGTTTTAAAAAGAAACAGGATTTATTTGCTGAAGATCAGCAAATCTCAGATTTACAGAAGAAGTTTCGTTGTGACAATCATTATTACAACAACATGAATAATGTACAGAACATATTTACAGAACATGGGATCTGATGGGCTGACAATCTTCAAAACGTATTTAAAGAAAACTTTGGACGTAGTGAACATATTTACAGGGAACTTGGAATGTACTGAACGTATTTACAAGGAACTTCTAAACTTCCAAACGTATTTACAAAGGCATCGGATCGGTGCCATCATGTGCATGAGTCCTGTAAGAAAGGAAGCAGCAGAGCTGGACTCAGCTGGCAGCACTGGGCCCAGCAGGGCTGGCAGCTGGGCCCCAGGGGCTGGGCCGGGGCTGGCAGGGCTGGCGTGGCCCCAGGCAAGCGCAGGGCAGGCCGGGGCTGGTGCTTGTGGCAGCACAATCCAGGCCCCCTGCGGGCACCGTGTCCCTGAGCGGGGCCATCCAGGCCAGCCCCAGCCCGGCGTCAGGGGACCCAGTGTGTGTGTGGGCAGGGCATGGGAAGCATCTGCCTGTCTTACCATGGGCTCCTCCTCATTGTTCTCATCCACTTCCATATCTTCCATGTCATCCTCCACGTCCACCTCCATCTCTTCAATGGTCTCCTCCTCGTCTACTTGCATGTCCTCAACAGGGGAGGACATGGAAGTAGAGGAGGAGTCCACCTCCATCATTTCTTCCTCATCCAGCCCATGGTCCACTTCCATGTCCTCCACAGTGTCTCTGTCAGTCTGCAAGGGGCAGCACAATCTCCCAGTGGGCTTCCTGTCCCACACCATCCATTCCCACATGGCTGCAGCCTGCCCAAGCCGGGTGCCCCCTGCCTGGCATGGCACTGTACCTCCATTGGCAAAGCAGAGCACATCCTGCTAGGATTGGCGCTCCAGATCAGGCAGCAGCGAAAGCCCGGGTAGCAGCAGCACCTCAGCGCTGAGGGTCAGAGCGCAGAGTGAGCAGCAACTGACCCTTGGCAGCCGGTGAAGTGTCTGCTGTGCTCGTTTCCAGGTCCTGGACGTTCCACCTGGAACCCTCTGAACCCAATGGGAGCTGTGATGTCACTGATGTTTCAGGGCCGCTGCGCAGTTGGAGATGTTGATGGCAGAATGATCAAATCCTTGAATGGTTTGGCTTGGAAGGGAGCCTCAAGATGATGTGGTTCCAAGCTGAGCAAGCTCCCAGCAGAGCAGGTTGCTGCGGCCCCTGTCCCACCTGGCCTTGGATGTTGCTGGGCATGGGGCATCCACAGCCTCTGTGCACTGGTCCCTGTGTCAGGGACAAGCACCCTGAGAGTAAAGAACTTCTTCCCATCTTCAAATCTCTTTCATCTCTTGCGGTTTGATCCCATTCTCCCGTGCCCTTTCACTATATTTCCTGACCAAGAGTCCTGTCCCACTTCCCTTTGGGTCAGGATCTCCCTGCAGGGTCACACTTTTGGCTGAACCTGCAGACAGGAGAGAGAGATCTAAATTCCCAGTCAGAGAAAATGGGGAAAGTGACACAAGAGATGAGAGAATGCGGAAATAAAAGATACATTCACGGCATTGGTTTGTGTGGCCTGTGGCATTCATTCCTTTTATTAGAGGCCAGGCTCCCTGTTGCACTCAGTTCCTGTGTTTTAGCTTGCCCACAGCCAGCCTCTCTGAGCGACCTGCATTCCCAGAGCTGGGAGCACGCTTGCTTAAACTGCTGGTGAACAAGGCGAATGAGCGATCTTTGTGTGGAAGTGCAAACACTGTGGATGGCCCTGAAGAGGGTCCAGGAAGGGAGACAAAATGGGGCTGGGCACACAGTTGGAAAATGGGGGGGGAAAAGCAGGGGTGCAATGCAGTAAGCCTCGACCAAAATGGTACAAGAGAGGGAAGAACATTCTTGGGGGAGTACATATAAGGAAAATGCAGCAGTTGAACTGGTTGATATCAACAAAACGTGCTGCATCACCATGAGCCTGCAAATGCTCATGGGCGACACCACTGCATTCAGAGCGGTGTCTCTCTTTTACCTTGGTCACTTTGCCCTGAGGTATTACAGTTCCAGTGGTAGGCCCCTGGGCCCTCACAACTCCCCCTTTTTTTTGCCTATAAAGAAGGCTTCTGCCATAGAGTTTTGCAGGCATTTAGCAAAAAAGGATAATATAACCTGCACAATGATTACAATAAACAAAGTCCACAAAACAGTCTTAACTAAAGATGAAAACCAGCCTTTCATCACCCAGTGTTTGAAAGTTCCAGTGAGCCAGTCGTTGTTGCCTTCTACCTGGATCTTCTTTCCTTGATCTTTCAGCAGCTGGATGCCCTGGTACACTGACTCCCTATGTGACAGCAGGTTGAAAAAACACATGCCTTCAAATGCCTGACCGCCATGGCCATGGAGAAGAAATTGTGGCTTGTCTGTGGAAGCAGCCAGCTGAAGGCATGCGGCTCAGTGAGGAGCATCCAGTTCTCTGCTGCAGCGGCTACAAACGGCAGCATCCTCTGACTTGTGCTAATTTCGTATCTGGACGCTTGGTTGGGCTAAAAGTAAACAGATAAAGAGATGAGAAGATGAAACTGAAGTTGCGTTCCCACTAAACTTTCTCTTCTATAAGCTAAGGGCGTGAACACAGCTTATTAGAAGAATCATGTATCAATGCTAAAATATAATTTTTACAAATGTTAAGACATAGATCCTGGTTAGTGGTGTCTGAGCTATCTTGGTCTTGGTGTGTGTGGTCAACGCTGCTTAGGAGATCTTCTTCTGTCCTTGTTCTTCTTTCCCAGGCTACTGCTGTCTCTCTTAAGCTTTCATTCTGTTCTTCTGATGGTGGCTCTGGTGTTTGCCTCGCAGTTCCCAGAAACAGTTTTTATGTATTTTGCTGGGATCCATCTTAGGAGTGTTGCTGTGAAGACAAGGGCATCTCCTCTTTCCCAAGTAATTAATGGAAAAGGGCCCATAATTTGTTCAGATTCAGGGTCTTTGCTCAACACAGGTGGCTTTTCTTTTAATTGGGCTGCAGTTGAATTAGTAAACTGCCTGATGACTGGGGGAGTTGGCTCCATGAATGAGTTGTTCAAAAAGTTGAGTACATAAAAGGCCTTGGCCAGTCTGTCAATGGAAGATAATATCTGGATTACCCCTATCAGTTGATCAAGGATCCTTTTGATGGATCAGTGTGCCGTCTCGGCTATGGACTGTCCTGTGGCGGAGTGTGGTATGCCTGTGACATGTTTTATACCCCAGTGGTCAGAAACTTGTTGGAATCAGTGTGAGGTATAAGCAGGAGCATTATCAGTTTTAATTTTCTGTGGAATTGCTAAGGTGGAGAAATTAAAAATTAATGTTTTATAACATCTTTGATTATTCACCAGCATGGGCAGAGGCAAAAATCCCAGTGGAAAAGGTTTTGATTGAGAAGTGTATGCACTTTAGTCTGCCAAAAAGGGCTTAGTTTGTGATTTCTGATTGCCAGATGTGGAGACTCTCTAGTCCTCTTGGATTGACTCCAGCTCTGAGAGAAGCAAGGCCATGTTCCTGACAATTTGGGCAGGTGGCAACAAGGGATCTTGCCAGGTCTGGGGTAATTTTGAACATCCTGAGCAGCGCAGGAATGTTTTGATGGTAGAATTGGTGGCTGATCCCAGCCTGTTCAAAAACTATCTAAGCCATATTGCAGTGGTTCAGATGTTTGAAGTAGGCAATTGAGGTCCTCTTGAGTGAGAAGTAAGTAAATATTCACAAGGTCTGTTCCTGATAGGGAGTACAGACACTTTCTAGCTTTCCTGATTAGTTGTGCAATAACTTTCTGTTGGGTTATTATCATTTCAGTAGGTTGGTGTGCTCTGAAAACCCAATGAATTATTATCAGGGCACCTGAGATAGTATAGTCCCACTGAAACAATAATGTATGGAATTTTGGACTTACACCAAGGATTGCCAGGGAGAAAGGAAAATTAGGGTATCTGTGTGCCTGTTTAGTTTGAATGACCCAGGATACCTTTTGTACAGCTGCTTCTGCCTCCAGTGTCAGTGATCACGGGAATCAAGTCCTTCTCTGCCTTTAAGGAGCAGGAACAGTGGCACGAGATCTTCTGTGGAGATTCCCAGCAGTGAATGTACCCAACTGATGCTTCCACAGAGCGTTTGGAGTTCTTGCAGAGTCTTTGGGTTGTCCTTGATGTGCAGTGTTTAGCCTGTGATGGTTCTCTCTGTGCTTTTTAGGCCGAGGAACTTCCAGGGGGCTGTCTTTTGGACTATCTGCTGCAATCTCAAAACCTTTCTCCTGTACCACAGTGATGACATCTTGTACTGCAACATCCAAAATGATTTGAGCTTCTGCACAAACTAATGTATCACCCATGTAATAAAAGGCTGCAAGCCATTGACAAATAGTTGGGCTCTGCTTTATTCTTTGAGGCAATACAGTCCACTGGTACCTCTGTAACAGTGCTGTCGATTTGGGGACGGAAAAGGCAAACAAGGGGCTTTCATTGGGGTGCAAGGAGAAGTCAAAAAAGCAGTCATTTAGATCTGTAACAACCATCTTCCAAACTCGAAGTAACATGGAGGCTGAGGGCAGGCTGGGCAGGAGGGCACCCATGTCCTCGATGACCTCGTTGATTTTCCTGAGGTCCTGCAGGAGCCGCCTCTTGTGTTTGCCAGGCTTTCATATGATAATGACTGGTGCATTGCAGAGGCTAGTAGATGGTACAATGTGGCCCACAGGCAGCTGCTCCGGCAGGAGGGACTGCAGGGCCATTAAGTTTCTGCCTGGGAAGGGCCACTGATCCACCCATATGGGGTCGTTGGTCTTCCAGGTTGAGCAAAGTGTGGCGGGCTGCTCAGTTGCGCCATCTAGAAATCCTGAGGTGAGAATAGGATCTTTCGTGGTTTGAGAGGAAATAAGTTTTCTGGGATGCTGTCGTCACACCAATAGGTTTTCAGATTTTAATATTGGCACCTGGTTTGGCCACTGGGGACATTGGACACGCTTCTGAGAACACAGGGGTTCAAAACCAGAGCACGCCCCGGGGGTTTCTGGTGGGAAAGAGTTGGGATCTCACCCCTGTCCCAGCTGCTGGCTGGGCAGGGGGAGGGTAAAAGCCATGCGGCCGGGAGAGGTAGGCCCGTCCCCGAGTCTGGAGGGGTTAAAGAGAGAGAAGCACCAGGAGGCATTGGGCAGACCCCCCCAGGAGACAGAGAGAGAGAGAGAGCCTGGACCGCCTTGAAATTTAATATCATGTCCTGGCAGAACAGCCCGGCTTGTGGACAAAGGGGGGTGCAGCGAGGAGGTGTCCGGCCGCTTGTGGGAGTCTCTGGGCAGGCAGAGCCGGAGTGTTTAACCCCTTTTTTGTACAATAAAAACTTTACAGAACATTACCCTTCCCTAGAAGAGGGATAGAGTGGAAGATTAAGAAGGAAATGGGCAAGTGTGATGAAGGTCTGGGCAAGTGAAAGATGTTGGGAGAGAAGAATCTTAGGTGAGAAGAGATGATGAAGTGGCCTTAGCTGGACTCTTCTTGTTATAGCCATGGACAGAACCATGTTTCCTGTGACACAGAGACTGCATCCAGGGGGAGACAATGGCTAAGAACCAAGAGGGTTCAGTGTTGGTACCCCTTGGCCCCAGGAGGTGAAATTTGGGGGAGACAGGTGTCCCAAAAGTGAGACTGTGCTCTTTTTGGAACGGGACAAAGCATCCTTAAAAGATGACCCTAGAAGCAGCTCTGGTCCATGTGCAGTGGTGAGAGCACTGGAGATGGAAGGAAGAGGTCATGATGACAGATGTTCTCTGGGCGGTGCCACGAGTGACATGGGAACACACGAGGTTTCAATGGTGTTTGCTGGGGAAGCCTATGGCACAAGAAGGACTCCACTCCTCTTGATGAACTGAGTATTGATTATCTCAAGGGGGGTGCTGGACCAAGAGTTGGTGATTTGGGGATAGATGTACTGGAGATTTGGTGGGGGGAGGAGGAAAAGTTTTTGGCAGGTCTTCATTTTCCCTCTGTGTTTCTTTTTACTTGTAGTTTAGTTAATAAAGTTTTCTTTATTTCTAAATGGAACCCTCCTTTCCTTATTACTGGTCACATCTAACAGCAGAAACAAGGGAGTGTGTATTTTCATGGGGGCACTGGCATTGTGCCAGCATCAAACCATGACAGATCTCTAGCCTTCTCCTCCATTGGGACAAGAGGTCCCTTCCCCAAAGTGTTATTGGTGCCCAGGAGACAAATGATTTTACTGTAGCAACTGTGCCCTCAGGACCTTCCATGCAGATGGTACCTTGACTCCAGAAGCTGGTAGTGGCTCCCTTGGTAGCTAATAATTACCCCAGCAGCTGGAACCAGAGGCCCTTCTTTTAGCCAATCAGAGCAGGAAATTATGATGATGTCAGCTCCGGTATTTAATAGTCGCAAGAGACATCTATTTCTCCCCCTACATAACAAAGCACAATTTAGAATGGGTCTATTTGGGCCCATAATCTGTGCCCACATCACCATTGGATCAGTTGGTGTGGGGATCATGTCCCGTGGGAGGTAGGCTCTGGCTGTAACATTTCCTTTTGGAATGAAAAGGGGAGGGAATAAGCATAGAGCCTGGACAGTTATCTCCTGCAAAGACGTCAAGGCAAGTACCTCAGGTAGTATAGTGAGTGTCTCCATCCCTTCCCTGGTGTTGGTTAAAATCAAAATGTCTCTGGGATGTTCCTCAGGCCTGTATTTGCCTGTGGGAATATGGTGAACAGAAATATCTGGATTGGTATTGAAAAGGCGCTTACCAGCTGCCTTTAGGTTCCAGGACAGAGCTGTCTTCTGTCGAGTTTTGTGCAGCGATTGAGCTGTCCCGCTGGATCTGAGAAGGTCGCTGTGCTGGTTCTCCACGATGTTGGGGAGAGTAGGGCAGAACAGCCTCACATTTGGTGTCATTGCACAGGGCCATTCTTTGTCTTTGTGGGGTTTCCCGCAGGCCACCGGTTTTGCTGGTGCTGGAAAGCATGTGGACGAGGGAGCAGTGAGGACAGTGCCTGTGAGTGTTAGAAGGTCCCTGGTGATAGCCTTTATTTGTACAAATCTATTGAAAATGCCCCATCTCCCCACATATAATGCACAGTTCTTTTTCATGTTTGTTGTTGAAAAACTTGGGAGGCTACTAGCACCTCTACTACACCCTGACTGTTAGCATTATATAGGCTGGCATCACAGTGTAAGGATGCCCTAATGGGGCATCCCTTGACCATTTGTCCAATGGTAGGTTTTGGGGAAAGTGACATGAAGGATGAGAGAAGGACAAAAAAATGTACAGACATGCAAGGCATTGGTTTGAGTGGCCTGAGGGATTTATACCTTTTATTAGAGGCCAGGTCCCCTGGTGCACTCAGTTCCTGCATTTACCTCAAACTTCCTTGCTGGGTAAGGAGCTCAGCAGTGCTGAAAGCTGAGGCCTGTCATTTGTTTTCCCCATGGGATGGCAGTGGAAGTGCCCTGAGTGCACGTTCAGAGGCACCTTCATGGCTTCTCATGCCACGACACCAAAACTAAATTGGTATTTTGGGTTTTTTGAATGACATTTAATCCTTTGAAATATATGCAGTCAGTGGTCTGAAACTGCTTTCTGAGCCTGCTCCGTGGGATCAGCTGTGAGGGGCTGAGGGCTGGCCTGAGCCCGGTGCTGTGTCCCATTGGGAGCAGCAGCACAGGCTCACGTGCAGAGCAGGCCCTGCCAGAGGCCCTGGAGATCTCACCTGCCCTGAAGCCACCATTGTAAAGTTGCTGTTAACCTCAGCCTGTGCTGACTTTCCCCTTGGACCCCTTGGTTTAGTCACTATGGGGAATTTCTTTCCTGAAGCCCTTGTGATTTTCCCCCTGGCAGCTGTGATGGGGATGCTCGAGGAGTGTGGGGCTTTGGGGGCAGCTGCCCGGGCAGGGGCTGAGCTCGGGGCCCTGTTGGGCCCATGGCCCCCAGCAGCAGCAGCAGCCCCAGGGCCCAAAGCCCCGTGCTCCCTGCCCAGCACAGGCTGCCCTGTCCCTGCAGCTGTCACCCGAGTGGGGCCCAGGCGCCAGTGGCCGGTGGCAGCAGCAGGAATGCGGGCAGGGTGAGGATGCCCTGGCTTGGCTTTTGTCTCTGGAACAAAGCGGGCTCAGGGCAGTGCAGAGCAGGCTGGGAAGCAGAGCCCAGGGCCTTTGGAGGCACCAAGGCTTAAAGATCAGCCCCTGCAGCAGCCCAGATGCAGGTGGCCCAGTTGCCAAGGCTGTGGTGGCCTTGAGAGCGTGCAGGTGGATTTTGCATGGCTGTGGCCTGCTGGCGGCTCTGGGCCCAGGAGTGCCTGTGTCTGCAGCAGGAAGGGTGGCTGAAGGTTTGCTGGCTGCTTTGGTGGCATGGGTGCAAGGGCCAGTGCTGTGAGAGGCCCCTGTGTGAGAGCTGGTGAGAGCTGAGCTCTTGGGGACAGCGCTGTGCCCCAGGCCAGGAAGAGCAGGAGTGCCCAGTGCCAGGAGTGGTGTCAGTGGGAGCCCTGTGCACAGGGACCCCCGGCCCCGGGGTGGTCGTGCCAGCACCCCCAGGGACCTCCAGCCCTGGGAACGCGGAACAAGTGGAACCCACAAGTGTGCAAAGGGTGCCTGTGCCCACAGGAATGGCCAAGAGGAGTCAGGTTTTAAAAAGAAACAGTATTTATTTGCCGAAGATCAGCAAATCTAGGATTTACAGAACATGTGTCATTATAAAAATCGTTATAACAACAACAACAACAATGTACAGAAGATATTTACATGGCATCCGATGGGCTGACAATCTTCAAAACGTATTTACAGAAAACTTTGAACGTAGTGAACATATTTACAGGGAACTTGGAACGTAGTGAACGTATTTACAAGGAACTTCTAAACTTCCAAATGTATTTACAAAGGCATCGGATCGGTGCCATCATGTGCATGAGTCCTGTAAGAAAGGAAGCAGCAGAGCTGGACTCAGCTGGCAGCACTGGGCCCAGCAGGGCTGGCAGCTGGGCCCCAGGGGCTGGGCCGGGGCTGGCAGGGCTGGCGTGGCCCCAGGCAAGCGCAGGGCAGGCCGGGGCTGGTGCTTGTGGCAGCACAATCCAGGCCCCCTGCGGGCACCGTGTCCCTGAGCGGGGCCATCCAGGCCAGCCCCAGCCTGGCGTCAGGGGACCCAGTGTGTGTGTGGGCAGGGCGTGGGAAGCATCTGCCTGTCTTACCTGTGGGGCACCATCTTCATCCAAGGACCATGGGCTCCTCCTCATCGTTCTCATCCACTTCCATATCTTCCATGTCATCCTCCATGTCCACCTCCATCTCTTCAATGGTCTCCTCCTCGTCTACTTCCATGTCCTCAACAGGGGAGGACATGGAAGTAGAGGAGGAGTCCACCTCCATCATTTCTTCCTCTTCCAGCCCATGGTCCACTTCCATGTCCTCCACAATATCTCTGTCAGACTGCAAGGGGCAGCACAATCTCCCAGTGGGCTTCCTGTCCCACACCATCCATTCCCACATGGCTAAAGCCTGCCCAAGCCGGGTGCCCCCTGCCTGGCATGGCACTGTACCTCCATTGGCAAAGCAGAGCACATCCTGCTAGGATTGGCGCTCCAGATCAGGCAGCAGCGAAAGCCCGGGTAGCAGCAGCACCTCAGCGCTGAGGGTCAGAGCGCAGAGTGAGCAGCAAGTGACCCTTGGCAGCCGGTGAAGTGTCTGCTGTGCTCGTTTCCAGGTCCTGGACGTTCCACCTGGAACCCTCTGGGAGCTGTGATGTCACTGAAGATACAGGGGTGCTGTGCTGTGGGAGATGGGGATGGCAGAATGATCAAATCCTTGAATGGTTTGGCTTGGAAAGGATCCTTAAGATGATCTGGTTCCAAGCTGAGCAAGCTCCCAGCAGAGCAGGTTGCTGCGGCCCCTGTCCCACCTGGCCTTGGATGTTGCTGGGGATGGGGCATCCACAGCCTCTCTGCCCTGGTCCCTGTGTCAGGGACAAGAACCCTGAGAGTAAAGAACTTCTTCCCATCATCAAATCTCTTCCACCTCTTGCAGTTGGATCCCATTCCTCCTTGTCTCATCACTAAAGTTCCTGACCAAGGGTCCTCTCCCACTTCTCTGTTGTCCCTTCCCTCACTGGAAAGGTGCTGAGGTCTCCTGTGACTCTCCGTACAATGTTCCTAAGCTGAAATCTGCAAGTTGTAGCTTGTAGGCCCTCTGCAGTTATATAGTGGCACTGGGGTGGTTCCTTAATTGCAACACGAAATTCTGAGGTGTCAATTCATCAGCTGTTTTTATTTTGGTGGGATCTCAGAATTTGGGTCAGCAGAGCCCTATATTGTCATGGGGAGGTGTCTGTGAGCCTGATACAGAATCCAGCACTCAGACTAATCTTTTCTTGAGTATGGTAGGTTTTTTCATTACTTTCCTCCTGCCCTTAGCCATTTGTAGAATATCACAGTGAAAACAGAATTGAGGCCGTTTTTCACTCATTACATGTTCTTGTTTGTTTTGTTTCTTCTGCAAGGCTGGGCAAGGTTCATCTTGATGTAAATTCATTCACATCTGAGGAGCTTAAAAAGGCCTTGGCTAAAATGAAGGAAAGTGAGAAGGCAGAAAGGAAGGTGAGTTTCCCATTTCTAAAGCAATGCACATTGCAGGGATCTGAAAGCACCCTGTTACACTCTGCTGAAACACAATGGTTAAAATGATTGCTTGGAAAACACTGTGCAAACTAATTTTGTGGTGAATATGGACCTGAAATACCTTTATTAACCTGTTAGTGATATTGTTCCCTGACTTTTCTGTACGACTAGAAGATTCTGTGAGTGGTTTGGGTTGGATAGGACCTTAAAGCTGATCCAGTCCCACCCCTGCCATGGGCAGGGACACCTTCCACTATCTCAGGTTGCTCCAAGCCCCATTCAAGCTGGCCTTCGACATTTCCAGGGATCCAGGGGCAGCCACAGCTGCTCTGAACAATGTAATTTATCTGTTTCACTGCAGCTCAATTCACAAAAATGTCTGCAGACCCCAAAGGGAACTGGATTGCAGCTGACAGTATTTACAGATGTTATTTCCCTTTACTCTCCTTGCTTTGGGTTTCCAACCTTGTGCTCTGGATAGCAAAACCCAAGTGGCCATGGTGAAGCAGGGGCTGACGTTTCCTTACACAAGCTCCAAGTTGTCCATTTAGTTACAAAACAACCCACAGCCCTAAGTAAATAGGTGGGAAGATGTGTGACTCATCAGGTACATCAGAGCCTCTTTCCCTTCTCCCCCTCAGCAGTATTTCTTTAACCCTCGCTCCTCCTGCTGCCTTGGTCTTGGCTCACTCAAACAAAAACTGAAAGAGGAGTCAAGGCTCTAAAGTTCTGGTGTCACAGAAGGGCTTTTTCTTCCCTTATGTGGCAGCACGGCATGATTTCATTTGCTGGAGATTATTTCCATAGCAGCATTGCTGATTGATTGCAGGGCTGCTGAAAAGGGCTGCTGGAAATGAGGATCATTGAAATGCAAAAATTAGTGATACTCTATTAGGTGAAAATAAGCCATATTTTAAAACCCCCTGTTAGAATAGCTTTTGTCCCAGCAACTGGGCTAAAAGCAACTACATCTAATGGACCTAAAGTATTCCATTTGCAGTCACTCCTGCAGAGAGAAATCCATCCCTGAAGGCTCAGTGTCAGAGGAAATGGAGTTACACCGAGCCTCTCTGTGCTCCGGCAGAGGCAGCTCGGGGAGGGATGGGTTGGGTGTGGTACCTCTGTTAATTTATCATTCCATTGACACAGCTTTCACCTCCATTGCTCACTTGGTTTTCCTCCAGCCCTCTCTGATTCCTCATGGGGAGCAGGACAGTGCAAACCCTCCAGCTGAGGCTCACTCCGCATACAAACACATCTTGGCATTTGTGACAAATGCCTTCCAAAAGGGGCTTTCTGCCTTTCTCCTGTCCTTGGGGCAGCCCAGCTCCAGCATGGCCTCTCTGCTGCTTCTGTCCCCTGCAGCAGCAGGCTCTGTCCCCAGTGCCACCAGTGCTGATGTTCCTGCACCTCTGGAGCTCTCTGAAATCTCTGACAGAGCCTTTCCTCCTCACCGCATGTTTTGTATCAGCTCTCTGTTCAGGGCAGCCCTTGGAGTGCTGTTACTGTGAGGGAGATGAGCTCAGGACAGGCTGTGTGCTGGCCAAGCCCCATGGCACAGCACGTCAGCTGCCCCCAGCTTATCACTGCTCCTTCTGCCTCCCTTTCTGACAGCTTCTATCCTCACACCTCTCCCTAGGAGATAGACCCTTCCAGGAATTTGCTCAATGCTTGGAAAGGCAAAAGCATCTTTGTCTGTGTCTGAGAACTCGTTGGAGTCACTGGCCACTTTGGGCTGGATGGGACCTCTGGAGCTCTCCAGCCTCATGTCCAGTTCCAGAGAGGTTCAGCTGTAAGATCAGGGACGTGCCTCAGGGCTTTTTGCAGCCAGGTTTTGAGAAGATTCACTTGCAGGCAAGCAGAGAACCACAGTACTGCTGCCTGTGGGCTTGATGTTGAATTGGATGGAAATGGGACGTAGAAATAGTGCACAAATGCTGTAGAGATGTAGAAGTGATGCACAGAGCTCTACTGTTCACTCATATTGTGGGTATATCACAGCTAACTGGGTTCCTGGGCTTCTCAGAAGGACCCTGCCCCTGCACCTCTGATGTAGAGCAATAAATCCATTGGCACAGACAGCCAGGTTCCCTTTGTGAATTTTGGGGCTGGCATTCCTTTCTGTGTCTGTCTTGTCTCTCTTCATCTCCTATCTTGTTATCTCACATCTGGTTTTTCCTCCTTTTGTTTCCAAGGCCCGAGAGGAAGAGGTGAGGAAGAAGTTCCGACCCATAGAGCAGCTGAAGGAGGAGTTTGAAAAGCTGAACATGAAGATAGAAACAGATTATGAAATGATGGTCAAATTAATCAGCAAATTCAACAGCTCTGCCTCCATGCTGGATGAGAAAGTCACGGCGCTTTATGATCTCGAATAATATGTTCACCAGGTAACAAGAATGCCTCAGTAACTACCATGTAAAATCTAGGGGATACGGTGTCATAAACGGGGCTTTATTTTTCTTATCAGTATCAGGTAATACAAATTGCTTAATTACCATAATCCTGGGACAATAACAGACAGCAGAGGACTAGTGCAGGCTTGTTTTATATCCAGGTTGGAATTAATCATCGCTTGTGCCAGGAGCCAGCAGTATCCTGGTGGTTGCCTGATTTGTTGTCTGTTCTCAGGCTGGTTTTCTTATCCTCTCTTTTTCCTTTTTTATCTCCTTAATGTTAAAAAATGGGGTTTTAGCTGCCATTTTTGGGTAAGTAGAGTGGTGGTTGCTCAGAAAATAATTATTTTCGCTCTGCTTCCATGGAAAGCTGCTGTGGTTGATGGTAGGTGCCTTTATATCAGTTCACAGAGAACGTCTTTGTACCAGGAAAGGTGACAGCCACCCAAAACCCCCTATTTTGTCTTGGTGTGAGTAAGCAGTGGCAAGCAGAGCCTTGCTGTGCTAATTAGCTCTTTGTGAGGGTGAACATATTTCCTGGCATCTCGCTTCCTCGGGTTTGTGTACACACTTTTCCCCCCTTGTCGCAGACATTTCTTCACAGAAATCCTTTCTTTTGGATTTCTGCGTCTTCTGGAGGCCAGAGGCCTCAGAAGAGAATGTAAACAATTATTATCAGATGCTGTGGAATGCAACAGGGGTTTCTTGATTGGCTCATGCTTCTTGTTTATAATTAAGGGCCAATCACAAAGTGCGAGCCAGGGACTGAGTCCTTGGGCACAACTTTGTTATAGATTTCTTTTCTAGCTATTCTTAGCCTAGCCTAGCAGCTCTGCAAACCTCTCTCTTTATTCCTATTAGTATAGTCATAATGTATTATATATAATATTGTGGAGAGATTTATTAATAATTGGTTAGCTGAGAAAGGCCACGCTGAAATAATGCCGCTGGTTAAGCTGAAAGAGAAAAGCCAGCAGTCAGCAAGCTAAAAGGAAAGGTCAGCAGTGACCTTGCTGCAACATGAGGAGAGGGAGTAGAGATATTCCTGAATATATCCTGAGAATATGTGAAAAGTATCAAAAGTAGAACTATGAGGAATGCAGAAGTAGGCGTAGGTGCTGATATGTAACTAACCAATCCTGAGCTCAACTTTTGCAATATGTATGAAGCTCATTATGAACTGTATTTACCCTGCCGTATTGATCAATAAAATGGGGCCTGTGATGATCAAATGGATGTCTGGGTCTCCTTCCGTCGACATAATATATCAATAAATTCAGCCTTCTGATCAAGGAACAAGATTCACTGTCTCTCTCTCACCAGCAGCGACCCACTCAGGCGCAGTAATACCCCCTCCCTCTGATCTCTCTTGCTCTGCTTTCAGCTCACACATTCCTACCTCCCCTTGGATGCAGCTGCAGGCACAGAGCTCTGCTCCCCTGGGCTTGGTGCCTGCCTTGGTGCCACCCCTGGGAGGGTGTCTGGGCATCCAGCCTCTGCTCTGCCGTGTGGGAAGGGACTTGGCTTCTCCCTCCCCAGTGACTGGGGAGAGTCTGGAGTGCACTGGGAGAGTTTCCAATGGCACTTTGTCATTTCAGAGGGTGAATAGGACAACTCTTGGGAGGTGCCAGTACAAGCCCTTTCACTGGAACAGCACTTGTTGAACCAAATGTGGTATTTGGAGGCAGGTAGCTGAAGTGTTGCTGCTGTGAGAGAGAGAGTCCATGTGCCAGCTGATACAAGTGTTATTTCCAGGGCTCTTTGTCTTGAATTTCCACTCTGAATTGTCATTGTGGGCATGCAGAGGCTTCCTTGCTGTTTGTTCTCCCTGCTTTTGTGTCACTGATGGCATCTGTGTGACTCAGAGAATAACTGTGAGCAATGGGCACCCAAAGAGCTTCATATTTGTACTCAGGGCTAATCTTGCCTGATTAAGGGTGCCAGAGCATCAGGCCATTGTGCTAAAAAGCAACCCCCAAATTCCCTGGCATGCCTTGAATTCCAGCATAGCGATCTGGACTATTCCAGCAAAAAATCCCTGCAGCACAGGATGGGGCAAACAATTTCAGAATGGCAGAGGAGCAGGGACTGGAGCATCAAAGGGAAGCACATGCAGCATCAAAGGGGTCAGAGAGGGGGAATGGCAGGAGGCTGGCAGGAGCACAAGGGCTCCTTTGTGCGCCGATCACAGCTCTGCTCTGTGCCCGCGCTGCCGGGGCAGATGGCTGGGCAGCACCTTCTCGTCAGGCAGGAAGCTGATAAGAAATATGACTTGTCTCTAAGCCAGCATGGCTTTTCCTCCTCTTTCTTCTTTCAGTCAGTTGAATGCGTCCAGAGCAGTATCTCTGCTTGGGACTGACTTTAGCAGCAGTGGCTTAATGTAATTACTGAAGAGCAGCCAAAGGATGCTGGTGCTGCATAACTCTGGAAGGGCTGAACTGCCAGGACTCCTCTGCAACGAGTCACAGCCCTGCTGTGGGAGCAGGGGATCCTTGCAGGTGTGGGTGGCCAAGGACTTGTGTAGGGCCACTTTGCAAGTCCCACCTTCCCCAGCCTCCATCAGAGCAGTACCATGCCGTGCCGTGGCTTTTCAGAACTGTTCAGCTCCCGGCCATCCTGCTGCTGTCTCCGGGACACGGGATGCCCTGTGGAGTGGAAAATGCCATGCCCTGGAGGGCGTGCAAGCAAAGGCTGCTCCCTGCTCTGTGCCATGGTCACCCTGGGGCAGTGGGTGTGGGGCAGCTCGTGCCTCAGAGCGTGCCGTGGGAGCCATGGCTGGTGCTCTCTCCTGCCTTTGAAGAGTCAGCCCAAGGGCTCTGCCTTTGCTCAGCTTTTGGTTGCCAGCTATTTTGGTTTGCTTCTCCTCAGCCACAATTCAGCTTGGCATGTTCGGGAGCCCGTCTTGGAGAAGGAGTAGGAAGGTTTGACTGGCTGGGTTATCTGTAATGCATAAAACCCAAATGCAAATGTGAAGAAGGCAGAGCGTAACTCATAAACAGCATTCACGGTGCTTGCACAGCAGTGTGTGGAGCCAAGACCCGTTCTCAGGCATTGCAGGCTCTTTCTCTCAATTATTTACTCTGCTTATCTTCCCCTCTCCTCTGCTCTGACATGCTACACCATCTCTCTCTGCTAATTTCCTCTCCATCGTGTGCAGTTGACATGCTGCTTTCCCTCGCTCTTGTTTTCTAACATTTTCTCTCACCTTCCCTCCCTATTTTCTTTCTCCTCCAATTCAAACCTGCTCCCTGAATAACTGCTGTCATATTTGCTCTTCTCCCATCCCTCCCCTCACCTGCTTTGCCTGTGTACTTTACTCAAGAGCTCTTTTGATCTTTGGTTTTTCTTCTGTGCTGATTTCAGTGGACTGAAGTGAGGTAGAAGCTGCTGCCTTGCAGCATACACTGCTCCTCAGAGAGGTTAATACCTTCAAGTTGTTACGTTTGGGGATTTTGTTAGTTTTAGAACTGGAGCTCTCACAACTCTGTTAAAAAAGATAAACACATCTTCAGAATAAGCTTTACAGCACGACAGCACAATTTACATTCTGCTGCTGTGGTGTCTCACTGACGCTGGGGCAGCACAAAGGACTCTGGTGCTGCTGAGGTTACAGCAGGGGATGGTTTTACGACTCCAGCTGCTGGATGCAAATTCCTGCCTGTCCATATATTCCCTCTCATGCAGAAGTCAATGTCTGATTCCAGCACTAAACCAGTTTTTACAGAGGCTGAGTAATAAAAAGACCCACTGGCAGCTGAAATTGGGTTGCTGCATAGATTTCTTTGTAGATAAAGATGGGTCTGCAGAAAAGTGAGAGCTCTGGCAGGCCTGGTTTTTAGGGACAGTTAAAAGAACAGCATCTGAAAGGATACAAAAGCTGCTGCAAATCCTGAATCAGCCCCAGCAGACCTGCAGAGAGCAGCTTTGCAGAGGGACAGGTGGGTATTGTCCCACTGGGGAGCAGAGATGAGCTGGAGCTCCCCAGGTCCTGCTTTGGTTGGTAACGACAGACCTGTAGGACACAAAGCTTCTTCTTCTCCTGGGTACCTGAAATATCTGACTTAAGGCCAATTTTGATGAAGGTACATGGTTGAGATAAATGTAACACTGAGCATGAAGTCATTGACTAGAAGAGGGTCCCACATGCCCTGCATGGCTTGTGGTCCCGTTCCACCTCATCAGGGGGTCGGCTTGCCCTGCTGATAACTCATTTTTATATTCTGTTTCCATCAGCCAACGATTGCTGTTGTGTCCCTGTCTTTCAGAGAGGTATGTTGAATTTCTAAACCTGATTTTTCTGTGCAGGCAGTTCTGAGCATTCATCAGATCCTCTTTTAAACTGAAAAAAAAATCATTGAATACCAAAATGCATTGATTTGACTTTGGATTGAATTTTGTACTTGAAGTAGTTTGTGCTGTTTCTCTAAATTTTGTCTGTGAGCACTCAGAGCCTTTTCTGATCTCCTCTCCAAGAGCAGATGCCCGCTGGGACTGTGCCTGGCTAGCCCCTGATCCACTTAGAGCCAGAGGCTGATGAATTCCCACTAATGTGCAAACTTTTCCCTACTGGCAGTTAATCCATTATTGTTTGCTTAGAAAAGTCATTGTGGGGCTGCTCCCTGGGGAAGCTCCTGGATGACCCCTCCAAGCTGGGACTGGCTTTTTCCTTCCTTGTCCATGGGAAGTTGTTGATGGAACTCATGGAGAACTCCCAGAACTGCCCATGCTACTCACTCCCATGCCCCCTTTGCACCCCTTTACACCGGTGCTGACAGGCTCCTAAACATCCCTGACTCCTGGTGCTATAATTACAGCATCAATTAATTAACTTCATTTGCAAAACATGCAATTCCCTGGATCCCTAGTAAAGGCTTGCTCAGGGGAGAGCAAAGAGCTGGAGTTTTTTAACATCAGCAGATATATTGAGTTTTTGACACCACCTGAATTGCCAAAATACATGTCAAGAGCAGTTTTGATAGCTGTAATCAAAGTATTTGAGTTTCCAGTGATGCCTTCTGAGTGTGACAATGTCCTCCCACAAGGACACTGTGCCTGGGCAGCTGTGACATCTCTGCTCGTGGGCAGGGCTGTGCTAAGCTCAGCCACAGCCATTCCCTTGGAATTTTTAATTCCTTGTAAAACTCCCTGCTGGTCAGAGCAGGAGGGAAGGGATGCTGTGGGTGTGAAGGGAGGTGTTCTCCAGGGGCTGGGGCTTTGTGCTGATGGAAGCTGCTCTCTCCCAGGTGGACAATGCCAAGGATTTCCTGTCCATGGGTGGGCTCCGGCTGGTGATCGAGGGGCTGAACAGCAGCGAGGCCTCGCTGAAGGAACACGCTGCCTTTGTCCTGGGAGCTGCCCTGTCCAGGTGAGACCTGCCCTCACCTGGGCTCTGTGCCTCTCTCCACCTCCCTTGGTTTATTTCTGATAGCAGAGACCAAAAGCTGTGTTGTGACACACCACAAAACTGCCTTGTCCCCTTCCTCACCCTTGCAACATCTGTTTCCCCTTCTCCTCAGTGTGTCCTTATCTTGCTCATTGGACACATCCAGAAGTAATGTGGTGTCAAATCTATGATTGTTTCTTGGTTTCCCTGGGCTCCCTGTTTCTGCAAAGTCCAAGGAAGGAATAATTCTCCTTCTGTCCCACTGACAGCTCTCTCTGGGGGAAGATGTAACAGAGGGTACAGTTACAAGCACCCCAGTGAGCACCTTTGTCCTTCCTCATCCTTGCTCCTGGGCTGCCTCAGGATGGCAAGGTGCTGATTTGAGCAGCTCCCGTGGTCTTTAGAGAGAGATTTGGGCCCCATGAACATGTGCCTCTGACATCAAAGGCGTTTTGATTAAATGTGGGGTCAGGAATAAGGGTCAGCAGCCAGAATCCAGAGGAGACTGACCTGCAGAATGTTTGAGGTTCAGGGGAAGGAGCCTGCTCTTCCTTATGCTCTTCCTGTGTAGTGCTGGCTGCAGGAGGTGTCCTGTGGGCTCCATGGGTTTTCCTGGTGCCCCTTTTTTGATTTATGGGTTTTGGGGCTTTGCAGGGGATGTGTTGCTCATTCAGAGGTGCAGAGGCTTTAGAAATGCATTGGATGGACTCAAATTCAGGATCAGAAGTACAGAGTGAAAATTGAAGGTCAGGACTGTTTTATCTGCATATTTCTACACCTAAAAATATAGTCAACTTCTCCAGCATCATAAATTATTTATGGCCTAGTCTAACACATGGTGCATGCACAGACCTGCATTTACTTGGCAACCTCATATGCAATGCAGTTGGCCCTCAGCGTGTGTGGAGTGATGGGCCTCGTGGACAGGAGCAGGTACCCAGATTTATACCAGAGAAGGATCCAGCTTCTAGTCTGAAACAGAGCCTGATTTAGGGATGACAGGAAGATACATGAGAAACAAAACCTGCTCTTCATATTCTGGTGTATCTTTGTCTCTGAAACAATACCAGAGTGGTTTGCTCAGGTTCTTTATGTAGACTCTTTCTGCATACTGAGAAGATCATGCAGAGGATCTGGAAACATTTGCAGGTAACTTATGAAATGACAGGGGCTGCTAAAGAGCTTCTTTCCAGATGCACCTGCCATGACATGGCCAGGACTCCAAAAATTCATTGTCTCATGGTACCTGACAGTGTAGCACTGGCCACGAGAGTCTCACTTTTGTGTAGTGTTTCTTACTCAAGTGCAAAAATCTTCTTTGGAGAGAGCCTCTCATCTGATATGACAACATTAAACTGCTGCTTTGCAAACTTGTGGAACTTTTTTCTTTGAAGGACATTCTGGCAGATGGTAATTTGGAGTGGTTTGGATGATACATGGTCTGAGAGCTCTGCTCCAAAATGTGAGGGATATTATGCCTTGGTTTGAGTTTGCTTTTTCTCCCCTTGCTGTGCTTAAGCTTTCTCAGTAGACACCTACATGCCAACTTGTCTGCTGTGTGCTCACTTGTTTAATTCGTTTGTTCATACATTTTATCAGCTTACTCCATGCTCTAGTCAAACTGTTGGGGGCATTTCAGGTACTTCACACAGCATTTTGTGTTTTTCTGAGGGCTTGTTTTTTATTTTCTTCCCTCATGGTTGTTCCTGAGACTCTTAGAGAGGTGGTAGGGCTTTCCAGTAAATTCCCAGAGGTGTCACAGCTCGCTGGGCTGCAGGGACACGATCTGCTCGGTGCTTGTGTGCCTGGGGCTGGTGTCAGATCCTCTGCTGGATGCTGAGCCTGGGAAGAGGCAATGGTCTGCTGCTCACCAAATGGGTCTGTGGCCACCTCCCAGGTCTCTTCAGCCAGGCTGGCTCAGGCCAATGGTTTCAAGCCAGGCAAACATTCCCAGAGGGAAATCTGGGCATGATGAGAGCAGCTCCAGAGCCTGGCACAGGAGGTCAGTAACTCCTGGCACAGCTCAGTCTGGAAGAGGGAGTTTGGCCTTGTCTGTAGACAAGTGTTTAACACAGGAGGAAATCACTGGACACAGAGTGATTCCAGACATGCCTGGGACACATCCAGAACTTTTCAGCTCTCAGAAATACCCAGATCTTCTCCAGATTTGCACTGTCCTTAACTCTGCTCAGGTAGTCAAGCAGGTAAGGGATGGAACAAAAGCTGCAGCCCCCAGGTCCTGCCTGCACATGGCCCTGCCAGGACCTGGCTCAGAGCTCTGGCTGTGCTTAAAGCCCATTGGAACAAAAAGGTTTTCCAGGGGATCAGCATCTTTAGCCAACAGGCCAGGGGGCTGGCCAAGACTTGGATCAGCAAAGGCAGCAGGAGGAGAAGGCACAACAGAGCCAGCTCAGGATTTCCCCTTCCTGATATTATCGCTCCTATTTATTGGCTAAAGCAGACTTGAAAAGCAGCCATAGCACAGCATGACTGGGACCTCGGGGCACAGGGTCCCAGGTCCAGCTGCCAGGGTCTGACCTCCTGGCATCCATCTGCCTCTGGAAGCCTCTGCCATAGGAGAGGCAGATATCTTCACTTGACAGGGAGGAAATCAAGGTTTCATCTCATGTTTCTCTTATATGTCCTTCACTTCGGGCATTTGGGTTTTGATTGCTGAGTCTGTGACCAAATCGAACATCATTCCATCTGGTGGAGTTCTCTGAGCAGTGCCCTTATTGCAAGTCTAAAACCTCATCACACTCTTACTGTTTTTAAGCCTTTAACAAAATGTTTTTCCATTCAGCGGATTGCAAAAGTAAATTTCATTTGAACAATCCTCAAGTGCTCTGATTGCAAATAAAAGTTAAATGCACTAACAAAAATAATTGCTAGGCATGTGGGGTTGTACATTTAGGTATCCATAATTCACTAACAGTATATGCCAATACACAGCATTATCTGGATTTCCAGTGATTGCATTAGCATAAAAGCATGTTAGAATTTATCCTGTGGTACTAACATTTAAATATATATAAGTATGAAATATTAAGATCCAGCATTTTAGAGGCAAGTGAAACTACTGCCTGTAAAATGTTCCTGCATATTTTGAAGGTACACTCCTGTATCTTCACATGAAAATCAGCATTCGCACCATTGGGTCCAAACATTACAAAAATGTCAATGTTTTATGCAAAGAGGAGCTATATTAAGCTAAAAAAGATTGCTGATGAGAGAAGTGTCTTCTGATGTCCTCTGAGCTATTTACAGGCAGCATCTCCCTTTGTTCATGGCACAGCCAGGCCTCTGTGCAATCTGTATCTCCATGTTTCACAAGAGTGGAAATGTTAGCCAGAAAGGATTATGTGTGCGATTAAAACCTCCATTTTTGAAAATTTTACCGACAGGAAACGTTTTTCCACACCAATAATTTGAACATTTTAGTATTTTGTAATAAAAGGATTTTTGTAATCCGTTTAGAAGGGGAAAAATAATTTATGTTGAATGATTTCTTGAAGCTTTATCCCAAACGCTCCCTGTGTACTTAGGGATGACTTGGAGGTGAGGATGGAGAGAAGTTGAGCTGTAGGACCTTCAAGGCAAAGGGAAGCAGTTTGTATTTCATGGGGACAAGGCAGAAGGCTCAGAAGGTGAGATTTTGGCCTGACCAGAGTGGGGAACTGGGAGGGCAGCCACTTGTGCAGCTGCAGTGAGAGACTCGTGGCATTTTGGCCAGACCTTCCAAAGCCCACCCTGTGGGGTGGCCAGGGACAAGAATGTCCCACTGATGGTCCAAGCTGACATCTACCATGTGTCCTAGAAGGGCACAGGACAGTCCCAGCACAGCCTCTGCCCACAAGCCCAGCACTGCTGGGCTCTCACTGCTCCCTTTTGGCCCTGAGCGCTAAAATAATGTCACAGGGCTTGGTAAAGGCTTGGGAGTAAACTCATCACTGGTGAGAATTGAAGCGTGATCCTGTAGCCACACACAAGAGTTTTCCATGGATTGTCTTAGCTGTTTCCCAGAGATTAAACCCCTTAAAGGATGATCATGTGCATCCTGAATACCCCATTTACTATTATTTGTATCACCAACTGTGAGGCTCGTTCAGAGCTTGCCCCACTCTGGTAAAGCCAAGAGAGGCACAAAACATGTGTTTACTTCTCAAGAGAAACCTCAGAGAAGCTCCTAGAGTGATGGGCTCTGATTCCTGCTGTTGTGCCGGGGTGTCCAACAGAGCTCAGCATCATGGGGTCCACCTGGTTTTGCTTCTGCTTTTCCATTGTTTTTTCTGAGGGAAGAGGGATGTGGCAATGCTGTCTCCTTGCTCCGTCCATCAGTCCCCTGGTGGTGCCCATTTTCCCAGAGCACAAGACTTCCCTGCTCTGTTGGAGAAGCAGCAGCCCCTCCAGGATGCCTCTGACAAGAGGAAAGAGCTTCCACCACATTTAAGGGGTTTGAGTTAGGTCCAGCTGTGCACTGAAACTGGTTGATGTTTGCTTAAATAACACAGAGGCCCAAGCAATAAACCCAGGAAAAGTAAAATTAAAGACCTTGCTTCAATGCTGTGTTGTAACGGCATAAGAATTTCTGTGCAGAGAAATAAATCTGGTTAGCTTAACAAGCACTGTCCCTACCCATTTACTTCCAATCCATCTTCATCCCTTCCTCCTCCAGCTTTTCCTCTTACATCCTGCAGTATTTGCCCATCTCTTTATTCACTTTCCCTGATTTTTTCAGTGGCCCTGTTTGCCCACACCATGTGTTTAATCTCCCAGTTGCAGTAATTACAGCTCCACTCTTTGACTGCTTATAATTTCTTGCTTTGTAGATTGTCTCCTCTATTTTCATTCGAACTCCTGACTTGTGTGAAGTTATCAGCCTCACTGCACTTAATTTCAAATTAATTTGATTGGGTCACCTCAATTTTTTTTCTGTAATGATAATGAACTCAACCTATTTAGCCTTTTCCCATTATGAATAACCTTAACAAAAACTGCAGTGCAGTATAAATGGGTGTTTCATCATTGTGGTTAATTACACAGAAGAATAAATCCCTAAACATTTTTCAGCCTCTGAAATCTAACAAGGAAGTGTAATTAACAATTAGAGAGTAAACTGCCATCCTTGTGCTCTCAGGAAGACAAGGAGGGAAAAGTCTAGAATCCAAGGTTTGCTCCTGGGTTTTTAGGGAGAAATATTTGGGGCAATGCTGATGGCTGGGAGTGGCAGGGCTGGGGGCAGGCCCTTGTCTTGTGCCAGGTGTGTTTTCCCAGGTGCCTGTGGCTGCTGGAGAGGGGATGGACACCTTGGCCTCAGCTGAGGGACTGGGCTTAGGCTGAGGACATTGTCCTTTATGTAAAACAGGGGAATTCTGCAGTGAGTTCTCTGCCTTGGGCTGGTGCTGTGAGAGGACACAGAGGTCAAGCAGTGGGGATGAAATGTGTGTTTGGCCTCACACCCCATGTGGGCAGTGAGCTCCCACACACTCCCCCAGCACTGGGCTCCACTGGCTTCTCCCCCTTACCCGGGGTCAGGCAGGTGGCCTTGTCCTCCTGAGTCCTTCACACAGCACTGGGTGCTCCCAGAGCCTGCAGGGTCTCCTCAGTCCACAGCTGCTGGTGCTCTGAGAGCTGTGGGAGGTGTCCTGCCCTGCAAACACAGTGCCACAGAACAGCCAGTGCTGCCCGGGGCTGTGACAGGCATGGGGAGCACCAGGAAGCTGCTCCAGCAGAGCTTCAGCAGGGAGGGAAAGACTCACCACAGCCAGCTCATGCATTTTATAAAACATGTTGTTTCTGTCTCATCGTGTTTAGTAAATGCTCTCTGCTGAAGCCTTTGAGTTATTGTGGTGGTTTCCATTTAAAATACATGTTCAGGCTGGTTACCTAATCACTTTCTGCCAAAAAAGACAGCCCAAACTTGCTGTTTCCCAGTGCAGACATGGTTCTGTAGCTGAACACAACATGTATTCCTCTGTCTCTTCAGCCACTATTCATTCATCCTTCTTGTTCTCTACAATTCCCTGGCAGGAGGGTGGAGCCAGGCAGGGGTCAGTCTCTTCCCTCAAGTAACAAGCAGTAGGACATGAGAAAACAGCCTCAGGTTCTGCCAGGGGAGGTTTAGATTCAGGAAATTTTTTTTCACTGAAAGGGTTGTGAAGTACTGGAGCAGCCCTGGAGGGGTTGAAAAGCTGCACAGATTTGGCACTTAGGGACACAGCTTAGCAGTGAACACAGTGATGTGAGATTAATGGTTGGCCTTGATGATCTTGGATGTCTTTTCCAGCCTAAATGATTTTGTGATCCTATGTTTTCTGTTTATCCTTTTTACTACAGCCTGTACACTCTGCTAATGCCTTCACAGGCTTCAGAGATTTTCCTCCCTAACCACCTACGTTATTTTCCTGACCTGCTGTGACTTTCCCAGGTCTTGGCATGTTCTCTGCATCCCCTCCAAGCAATACGTGTAGAGCACTCACCAAGAGGAGGCAGCTGCATTTGCTCTTTGCTATGGAAGGGTGCAGATCCCATCTCTGCCTCTGTAGGTCCTGCTGCCTGCACCTCAGCCCTTTCTGATGGTGGCTTTGTTGGATTTCATTGCCAACTGGCATAACTGGGCTGTCAGAGGGATGTTGGGGGGCTGCCGATTCCTCTTGTAGCCTCTCTTCTGGATTTAGCCATATTTTCTTTCCCATTCCTCTCCTTGTGCTGAGGGAGAGGGCAGCAGATCTTTCACAGGAGGCAAAATAACACAAACCAGCAACTGCAGGCTCCCATGGCATCCAAGAACAGCCCTGGGCTGTCCTGACTGAAGAGGGATCAAGTTCTTTTCCAGGCTGGCATCTTCCAGCCTATCTGTTCTCTTAATACACTGCTTTAATAAGTTTTCTCTCATCTTGTCCTTTCTGCTGCATTTAATGAGTTTCCAAGGTACTGCAGCCAGTTCCAGAAGGCTGCCATCAAAGGATCTTGGCTTCCATCAGAATCCTTGTGCCCCTCAGCGCTCTGCACTTCTCACATGTCTCTTATGAATTCAACGCAGAGCACATCGTATAATTTCTTGCCATCATCCTTTCCAGACTGTCTCTCCTTTTTTCCTGAATGCCTTGAACACAGGGCATGAGAGAGAGGAAGGGCTCTTCCTGCAGTGAGGTGGTGTTAGCTGGAGCCCCGGCAAAATGTGGGTCATGCTAAACATCCTGTCACTGCTGCTCCCCACAGTCATGACTCCCTCAGTTATTCCCTCCTGGGGCTCACCATAACTGTTCCCTTGTGTTAATCATCCTGAAGCTGGCTTTGGGCATCCCAGCCTCAGCTGTCACCATGTGGGACAACACCTCCATGTGGGTGAGGAGGGTGCTGCCAGACTGACAGCCAGGGGACAATGGGCACAGCCCTGCAGTGGCAGTTCCAAGGGACAGATCATTAATCCGTAGCTGCATCTGCTGAGATCAATAATTAGGGCTGTTGTTTTGTAAAACCCCCCAGATCCACATGGGAATTGCCTTATTGAAGTGGACATGCAGGCCTGGCTGGCTGGAAAGGCCCCGTGGGGGGATTGCAGAGGAAGGAACACAAAACCCAGGAGCCAACAGTGTGCTGACATGTAAATGAGGTTTCCTGAAGCCTTTAGCAGTTTAAACCTGCCATACACGATGAACCACAAGGGTTCTTGGATTTTATCTATTTCTGTCACTGCAACAGGGAGGGTTGGAGAGGGTTCCTGGGTGCTGGGCCATGCCTGGATGCTGCTGCCAGCATCCCTCTGCTCAGGGCTGCACATGGGAGCCTGTGTGAGCTCCTATGCATGTTCCTCCTCTGCTTCTGGAAGCAGGTTGTGTTATATTTCCATACATACTTTGTCATAAAAGCCCCTAAATATGATTTTTGTTTGTTTGCGTATCTTGCAATGAGAAGGAACTCACCTTAGTTGTTTTCCAAATTAATACCCCGCTGGTTTTACTTAACAAGGTGTTTTTTCCAAGCTGAGAACAGTAACGACTCTGAGATTTCTTTTTAAAAAATGCATTTTCTTCTCAGGTACTTCATATTGAAATCTGTCTTAATTTCAGTTCAGCTAGTGTGTGAAAACACACGGTGTGGCATTATTAGTCCCTGAAGGAATAAAGATAGATGGAGCCCAAAATGGAATTGGCTTTCTGATTAATTGAAACCTTCAAGAGTGCAGTGGAATCAGGGCTTGGTCCTGCCCTGGCAGCACCTGGGGATCAATTCAACAGGCATGAAGAGCTCAGGGGGAGACACACAGCTGCCACCTGGCAGAGCCAGCCCCGAGCTGTCCCCTCCTGGTGGGACCTGTGGCTGGAGGAGGGCAGGGTGGCCCAGGTGTGTGCTGGGGGCAGGGAGGGATGGTGGTGTGTCGGGGTCCTTGTGTGGATGATGTGCTTGGGTAATGAGCTGCTGTTCCTGCCTCGAGCCTCCCGTGGCTGGGCACGATGGCTCCCGTGTCCAGGGAGCTCAGCAGGCAGCAGGGGAGTGTTGTGAGGCACACTCCAAAAAACTCAGCAATGTGGAGCAATGGGGATTTGAGCTCTGCTCTGGGTTCCTGCTCCATGTGTGACCTGCACAGTTTCCTCAGGTTTCCCATCCTTTCCTGTGAGAGGGAAAGGAATAATGAAGAAACACCACGTGGTGTTATGTGTGGTGGCTTTAGCATTAGTGGATATTTCTGAGGTTTGTAGCCACTGACATTTACAGCATTTTCTGCTGGATAGGAGGAGAAAAAGGTGCTGCAGAAAGGAGAGTTCTCCTCTGGGAGAGAACTTTGGGAGAATGTTTTGGGAGCCAGGCCTCCCTGGCTTTACTGCTCATGGTGGTGCTTTCATGGTCAGCAGGTCCTGAGCTGGGGAGATGCAGCAAGTGAAGGCAAAGTTGCTTTGCAAAGGCAAATTCTGGAGCTATGTCTGCACTTCTTTTTGGAAATGGCATGAAGGGGATGGTCAAGGGCAGTGGTGGCAGCCCCAGGGGGTTCCCAGTTTCCCACCTGGTGCTCACTGCTGGTCTGGCTTCTGTGCACAGGCTGTGCTGCCATGGCCCACGTGCCAAAGAGAGGCCTGTGGGTGCCTCCCCTTGAGGCAGCCAAATGGGGCTGAGTGTTGGCAATAATTTAAGGAAGGATTTGGTGTGGGAAGTTGAAATTGGCTGTGGAGATGATGGTTTAAAGTGTGGAAATGGCTGGGGGCCCACAGCTATGTGTGCTCAGCAGGTGTGTGTGCACTGAACTGGTCTTGCTGGGCAAACTGGATAACAAATAGCATCCATGGGGCCATCAGCTGGGAACAAGGTACAGAGGGCATCTCCCAAATGCAGCCAGGACAGTGTTTTAACAGGCACCAGCACCCCTTCCTGTGATGCAGTAGCAGCCCTCCCAGTTAAGAAGGTGATTAGGACCTTGCTAATTGTCCTGATGAGTGGAAATGAGCTGGAAATGAGCTGATCCTGCAGATCTGTGGGGAGCTGAGCCAACTCCTGGGACATCATACCCAGCACCTCACCAAACATGCAGTGTTTGCTCACTCCAACAAGTGCAGTTTGATTTTTGTTACCCCTGAGCCCCCTAGGCTGGCAGCAGGTTTGCTGAGGTAGGTTTTGTACAGGAAGGAAGGCTCTGTAGCTGAGCTCTCTCTGCAGGAGCTGGCCAGAAGTTGTGGAGAAACACTATGAGGCTTCTGTGGATTTTCTTTTCTTTCCCTGGGGACTCTGGGGATTGCAGATCGGCGAATTGTGGATTAGCGGATCAGGAATTAGAAATGCCTTTTTCATTCTTATGTTACACACTGATGAACTGACAAATTTAATTTCTTTAAATCCAGCTATTTCAGCTGGAATTGGCAAAGTTGTCTTCTGTCTCTTCTAGTACCCTGAGAATGGCTGAATCCTGATCTCCCTGGGGTCACATCATCCACATTCACTTCTTTGTCTTTAGCCTGTAGCTGTTCCAGAAGTGCAGAGCGCTCTCCAGGAAGGGCCCATCCCTCATGTGTGGTTGCAGTGTCCAGGAGCTGCCAGGGGCTGTGGCTCTCTGCAGCCACGTCTGCCTGTGCCAGTGCAAGGAGGGGAGCTCAGCCCCAGGGAGGGAGAGGGGCTGGCACCAGTCTGGGGGCTCCAGCTTGGCTGTCTGAGCCCACTGGTAGCAGCTCAGGTGTCTCTACCAGGCAGACACCGTGTCCAACCCCATGGCTCTACTGAGTGCCTCCATGGCACAGCACAGAGTGTTTGTCCAGCTCCAGGTGTGAGGTGTGCTTGGCTTACATCTGGAGTCAGACTATCCTGAGCTGAAGGGACCCACCAGGATCACCCCATCCAGCCCCTGTCCCTGCCCAGACCCCCCAGCAGTGCCCCCTGTGCATCCCTGGTGCCCAAAGGCTCCTGGAGCTCTGGCAGCCTCAGGGCCGTGCCCATTCCCTGGGCAGCCTGGGCAGTGCCAGCACCCTCTGGGGCAGAACCTTTCCCTGGTGTCCATCCCAAAGCTCCCCTGCAGCCATTCCCTCCTTCCCTGAGCTCTTCCCTGGGCTCCTTGTGCAGCTGAACCAGCCAAGTGCCCTCAGCCTTCCTCGGGTGGCACCTGCAGAGCCTTCCCCAGCCCGGCCTCTCCTTTGGGCATCTGGAACAGCTTTGGGGCTCTGATGTTGTGGCACCCAAAACTGTCTCAGAACTCAAGGTGAGGCCACTCCAGTGCAGAATAGAGCAGGACAATCCCTTCCCTTGCCTGTGTGGCAATGCTGGGCTTGATGCCTCCAAAAAAGATGAAAGATCTAATAGGTTTTGTTTGCCCTTGGGCTCATTCCTGTGAAGGAAGCTGAGATCTTCCCCTGCTCTTTTGCATCCGTCTGTGGGGAGAGTCCTGTTCCTTGGGCAGCCCCTCCACTGTCACAGGCTGGGGTTTGGCTGCTGCTGGTGGCTGTGCAGGCTGCAGTGGGCTCCATGAGCCTCTCCAGGCCTGAGGCAGCACCTCCCTACCCAAGCCCTGTGCCAGGGACAGCAGAGAGCACAAAAAGGCATTTCTGTTGCTCAAAGCCTAACGGCCTGCACTGTGGGACCCCGTCAGCGGGGGAAGAGCAGATCCATCATTACCCAGAGCTTTCAATGAGCACTAAACAAAACGGCCCTGGCTCTCCAGAGCAGGCTTTATTCCTGCATTCTGTGATGCTGAAAGTGGGTCTGCAAGTGGCCACCTCACCATGAGCCCCAGCAGAGCCATGGGCCGGCGGCAGAGCCACTCCCGCTGTGGGCAGGAGCACAGCCCGGCCATCCCTCACTGCCCCACTGACGGACGGCTCTGGGGCTGTGCCGATAATATCTTGATTAACAATTAGCATGATGGAACCGGGAAATACATCTTGTTCCTCGCCCCAAGCCGACAGGTGAGGATGGATATATGTTGCCTGGTTGATTGCTGTGCCTTGTTAGAGCCTATTTAGAGTTGATTGAAAAGCAGAGGCTTTGTGTGAGGACAGACCTTTAATCTCCTGGCAGAGCCAAGTGCGTTTCCCATCAGGAAGCGTTCCTTCTCTGCTGCTTATCTCTAACCCCCGCTTTAAACCTGAGCCTGGCAGAGACCAAAAGAAAGGCAGGATCAAAACAAAAATAATTGGGATCGCTGGCTTCCGTGTGCAGTCTGAACCTGTTATTCCTACTTATCAGCTAGTTATTCCAATATAACTCTTGCAAGAGACAATTCAGCAGTTGCAGCATCTCCTTGATGAAAAGCACTCCAATAAAATAACCATGGCAACAGTTGCTGAGGGCTGGCATGGTGAGGGACGGAGATGTGCTCTCCAAAGGACTCTGGGCCCAACTGCCCTGACAAATAGCCCTGCTGAGCACCAGGAGGTGATGTATGGACAGCTCTGTTGTCCTGGTGGGGTCCCAGATGTGCTGGGTATGCAGGCTGCCCCAGTGCACCCAGTTACAAGTCACAATTTGTTAACCATGAGTGTCTTCCCCTCCACATGGAAGGGGAGCTTGTAACCTGAAAGCTGAGGGGGAATCATGAGGATGCTCAATCAGAAAGGAAGGGCCAAGGAGGGGAGCTCAGGGAGGGACACAACCTGTGATCCCAAAGCCAAAGAGGATTTCCCAGGGTTTGGATGCTCTGGGAAAGGCTGTGTCTCTCTGCTGTTGGTGCCAGAGACTGGTATCGATAATAAACACTTGGCATGTCTAATTTCAGAGCAACTTCTTTTTAAACACATGCTGAGACTGTGTTTGATGCTCTACAGGAGGGGTGACAGAGGCCATGTGGTGTTGCACGTGGGGAAGTTTGGGCATTTGCCTTGAAGAGTTGGCCCTTGGTGCATGGACGAGCCAGCAGAGCCTGGACTGAGCCTGGAGAGTTTGTGCCAAGGGTCCTTCACCCCTGGCTCATCTCCCCACCATCCCACCCAGGGGTCCTCTAGGGATCACTGTTAGGACCACCCATGTCCTACTGCTCCCCAAATGCTCTGGTCATAATCTTGGCTGGGGAGCAGCTTATCTTATGGGATGAAGGCCTCTCAAGTAGCTTTGTGGGCATGGTGGTGTTTTTGTTAGGCACTATCCTCTTATTGTTTTCTTCCTTAACGGGACATTTATAAGCCTGAAAAGTAAAAGAAAGAACATTCACCAGAAGAACAGAGAAGCCTGCTGAAAAGCAGCATTTGTACAGATTTCTAGAAAAGGGCAGTAAATACTCCACCTCTGCTTCATAATAATAATAGACAGACTAAGTATCTCTAAAAATATAAAATAACATGGGCCTATTTGGAATAGTCAACATCCTTATCAGCCTGCTGCCATCTCTGCAAACAAGTTTCGCTAGAGATTCTGGGCATGATTTTCAATGGCTCAGAGCAGCTGTAGCTTCTTTGACTTCAGAGAAAAGTCTGAGTGCTTGGCACAGTGGCAAACCAAGCCTCTTCCTTTCTGCTTCAAATTGGGGCTTGATTCTAAGTGAGATGAATTTTCTCCTCCTGATAATTCTGTGCATCTGAAGTGATTACAGCTCCACGTGAGTGCTCTTTTAGGAGATTTCAATGCAGCATTTTCTTCCATCTTAAAAAGGTTCCTTCAAGCCTTATGATGCTGGAGAAGGGGGGCAAAAATAAATCCTGGTGGAAGCCGTTACACCTTCCTATGCAGATAAGAGATTAAAATTTGTATTTTTATAAAACACTCAGGAGGCTAAATCAGAAAAGTTCTGTTGAGGCTAGTGGGTTTTGGCTGGTGGGAACGTGCTGCTAAATTCTTATCTGCTGATGGGGAGGCAGAGCAGGGAGTGGTATTATTTGGAGTTCTTAGAGAGTGAGCTTTAATGTTGGCTTAACTCCACTAAAAATAGACGCCACCCTCTTTTCCTAATAGGAGGCATTTGTCACACTTGATTCATTTCCTCTCCCAAACTGAGCTCCTTCATGAATATTCATCTCAACTCCCCAGGAATCTGCCTGTCCTCACAAGTTGTACTCGCGGCGACCGTGCTGTAACAATGCGAGTCAGGCTTCCAGGGCTCCCGAGTACCTGGCCCGATGCAGCAAAACGCGCTGGTATCAACAGCTCCCATTGATTCCTGCTCCTCTCGGAGCTGTGATTGCTCGTTTTCCCTCTTGATGAGACCCTTAACGAGGCTCCCGTTCCTGTTGTCATAGCAGCACCGCATCGCCCGGTGTAGCAAAGTCTCCGTGGCTGCTAATTGTGTGATGGGAGGATCAGTTTGGCAGTTTTTCTAGTGGGGATTAGGCCAAAAGGTCCCTTCTGAACTGTGATGAATGCGGCTTCCTTCAGAAGAAACTGCAACTTGGTAGTTAGAGGGGATTTCTGACGAGGGAAGCTTTCCACAGCAGAGAGGGAGAGCAGTCCTCACAAAGCTCTTCCATTCGTGCTCTGCCACTGCTTAAAGCAGGAGGAAGCCAACCAGAAATGCCAAAGGAGGATGTAAAACAGCTGATTCCCTAGTAAGGAAGTCTGTCAGTGCCTCAGACCTTCTAATCTTTTCCAGAGCATGTGGAAGGTGCCTGCTACTGTCATTTGCTGCTGGAGTGGGAAAAATCTACTCGTGCTGGGAGCAGGGATCAGCTCTGCTGCCATTGCTCAGCACCACCAAGGAGATTTTCAGCCATGTGCTAGAAGAGTTGCTCTGAAGAGTTGCTAGAAGAGAAGGAGTTGCTCTGGCGTTGTGGGTGAGAAATGTGCATAGCAAAAGGAATGATCTCATCACACCTTTGCCC
The DNA here is from genome assembly GCF_027579445.1 of Ammospiza nelsoni. Classification (NCBI taxonomy): domain Eukaryota; kingdom Metazoa; phylum Chordata; class Aves; order Passeriformes; family Passerellidae; genus Ammospiza; species Ammospiza nelsoni. Next base: position 642,003 of record NC_080661.1, on the reverse strand, counting down.
CTGCAAGTCCAGGAGCGCTGCATGGCAGCCACGGTTGGTTAAAGAGGGCACAAGAGACAGAGGGATGTTTGCTGCTTGACCCTGAGGAGTGATTTATCAGCCAGGATGCTCTTGTTAACTGGCAGGGCCTGTGCAAGGCTCAGCATCCCTGTCCTGTGTGGAACAGCAGCACGGGGTTTGCTGTGGCTGTGCCTTCCCCAGGGATGGTGGCTCATCTGTGGGCTCGCTGCTGGCTCAGCAGGAGGCAGGAAGGGCTGCAAAGCATTCACTGCTCCCACGTGCCAGGGGAAGGGGATCAGCTGTGCCTGTTCCCAGGGCCCTGCTCTTGGAATGCAGAGGGCAGATTTGTCCCCTGTGCCTCTCACTGGGTTTATTCCACAGTGCTGAAATATAGCCAGTGTAATCCATGACCTAAATGTGGGCATGAATAGTGTTTTTAGAGAATGAAAAGAGAAAAAATAAATCCTCACCCACCCACCTCAATCTCTCTCCCCAAATTAAAAACTCCCCTGGCCAAGCCTTGCAAATGAGTTTTTGTTGTTTGTGCAGTGAGGAGCCAGATTTTTAAAGTCTGGCTTTCAATTTTACAGCCTTTTATTACAGGCATGAATAATTGCTGGCATGGTGCTACCTACCACTGCTGTTGTTTGCTCTTAAGGTTGGGCCAATTACATATGTAAGCCCTTGATTTACAAGCAAAAGCAGAACTAAAGTAGCTTTGTGGCCTACATTTCAAGAATGAGTGATGTGTCCATGGTCAGCTGTGGGTTCCCAAATTTGTGCTGTGAACCACAGAGGTCCATGACCATAAATGTGTGGCCCAGATTGTCCAAGGCATCCTGTGGCACGGGCTGTCACAGCACAGCGTGAAGGACATAAACAGGGAGCAGCGAGTGAGGCCCGGGAACCTGCCCAGATTCATCCCATGGCAGGAATGCTGAAAGATTGTGCTGCATTTGGGGAATTCACAGTGAACACACAGAAAAGAAAGGGAACTGGAACTGAACATAATGGTTCTGCAAGATGGACTTGAACCAAGCCTGTCCAAGTCCTGCTTCCCAACATGAGAACTGGTCTGTCTCCAGCTCCTCTGGGCACTCAGCCCTCTTGGGAGAGGAGAATCACAGAATCCCAGAATGGTTTGGGTTGGAAGGGACCTTAAAGCCAATCCCATTCTCCACCCCCTGCCATGGACAGGGACACCTTCCACTGTCCCAGGCAGCTCCAAGCCCCAGTGTCCAACCTGGCCTGGGAAACTGCCAGGGATCCAGGGGCAGACACAGCTGCTCTGGGAACCTTGTGCAAGGCTCTTATTTTCTTCCCAATATCCCATCTAACCCTGCCCCCATCAGTGTGAAGCCATTCCCCCTCATCCTGTCACTCCAGGCCTTAGTCCAAAGTCCCTCTCCAGCTCTGCTGGAGCCTTCTAGGCAGTGGAAGGGGCTCTGAGGTTTCCTCAGAGCATTCCATTCTCCCCTCCACCTCTTTCAGCCTGTCTCCAGAGTGGAGGTGAATCCATGGAATAGCTGCTATCCACTGTGGAACTTGAAAATGGCTGATTGAGATCAAGCAGAGGATTTTTCTTTCTTCTGCACAACAGGCAGAGAATGGAAAGGAGGTAGGTCAGTGTGATGGCTGTTCTCCATGGGGTGATGGTTTCCAGACATCACCCACAAATGCTGCGACCTGGACTCTGCACTGCCCAGCATAGGGAAGGTGTCACCGTGCTGTGCTGGTGCCATTGGGTGCCACCAGCCATGGGGTGAGGTGGGAGCTGGCTATCCAGCCAGGGACAGGGAATCTTCCAGCAGGCAAATCATTCCAGCTAAGGCAGGAGTCAAAGGCAGCCCCATCTCCCATTAGATAAATCATCTTTTCTGCTTGCTGCTGCTGACCTTGAATTTCTCAGATGCTTTTCAGAACAGATGCAGCCCCCTTTAGAGTGACCCTAAAGCTCTAGGCAGTGGATTTTCCTCTCTGGGTTAGCCAGGGAAAGTCCCATGGAAAAACAGACATGGGGTCTCTAGGGACATGCAGACCACAGGTCAGGACATGTTACTGAGGAAGCCCAGGCAGCTCTTATGGGCTGGAAGTCTTAATTGTAGCTGTCTGATGTTAACAGAGATGAATCTGACACTTGGAAATGTTTGGGGGAATATTACTGCTTCCTGAGGGAGTCGCTGCTGGTGAAAGAGAGACGAGAATCTTGTTTCTTGATCAGAAGGCTGGATTTATTGATCTATGATATATAATACATTATAACTATACTAAATAGAATAAAGAGAGAGAAGTTGCAGAGCTGCTAGCTAAGAATAGAAAGAAAGAATCTAAAACAAAGTTGTGTCCAGGGACTCAGTCCCCTAGCTTGCACTGGTGATTGGCCCTTAATTATAAACATAGAAAATGAGCCAATCAAGGTGCATCCCATTGCATTTCACAGCAGCTGATAACAATTGTTTACATTCTCTTCTGAGGCCTCTGCCCTCCAGAAGATGCAGAAATCTGAAAGAAAGGATTTCTGTGAAAAAATGTCTGCGACAGGGGAATGTTTTCTTAATTTGTATTTAGGAAATGTAAAGGTATATAGTGAATGTTTAAAAACTAACAGCAACAGTAATAACAGTAATTATAGGTTGGGACAATTTTCTTTTATCTTTTAATTGAAGTTGCTAGAAAAAAATGACTGCTGTGCTGATACTTGGCAGGGACACTGATGTGAGTACCCACTTGTTTCTGAAAAATGCTGTGGGATTTTTAATGACCATCAGCAGCACAACCTTGATTGTTAAATGTCATCCTAAATGTAGCAGTTACAGCCTCCTCTTCCATGGCATGTGGGTGGGTGAGTAGGGATGAATCAGAAAGCAGAAAGAATTGCTGGTGCTTTCTGTGGCTCCCAAGTTCTCCTCGAGGGCTTCCAACCTAGGAACTGGCTGGAATTATCCATGGGTTGTGTTGCAGTCCCTGGTCCCATGGCATCTCCTGCTGTTGCTCTCCCCTCTATTAATCCATGATTAAGTCGCTTGATGTAGAATGAGTTCATCAGGTTTCTTCAGGAGCTGGTATTCCACAGGATATCCTCTCTGTTTATCAAAACAAGGTAAATGAGAAAGATGTTTCCTAGCTTTTGCAGATGCAGTTTTCCATTCTCCCTCTGGCTGGAAACACTCCCCAGGCTTCACTTTCAGAGCTGAAATCTGTGCTTGGCATGTGCAAGATGGTGATTTGCTTTTGTAAATGGAGCAAAGTCTTGGGTTTGAGTCATGACTCAGTGAAACAAATCTACTTTTATCGACTAAAACGATTCTAATAGCACCATTAAACCCGCTGGGACTGGGAAGAGCCAGAGTGACACGGCAGTGGGGTGGATCCAGCATCTTCCCTGGCCTGCCAAGGCTCAGGAGCGATGAGTGGATGGGTGTTTAAGGAGCATCCCTCCCTCCCTCCCGCCGTGGTACCCGGGGCACGGCCATAGCCGGGCGGGTGGGAGCGCAGGGAGGCTCTGATGGAGCTGCTCTGCCCGCCCAGCGACGGGAGGAGCTGCGAGCAGATGGCAGGGTTAAAATAGGACAGAGCTGCGCTGAGCTGCTGCTGCAAGGGAGAGGAGTGAAATGCCTGTTCTCACACTTCACTTTGTGTCTCGGGAAGAGCTGCAGAGTGCCTGCGCTCCGCTGGCATTCCCAGCAGGAACACGCCAGGCAAAGGCTTCCTCGGGTTTTTGATATTGTCTGATATTACTCAGACACTGCGACCCCATTGGTGACCCTGACATGATCACAACAGCTGCTGCTGATAGAGTGGAGAGATGGATGGGGCGGCAAAGAGGAGCTGCCCACAGCCTTTGAGCTGTGAAGGGCAGCCTCCAGCACTGCAGGGCAACCAGGAAGAGTTTCCTTCAGCCTTTGAGCTGCAAAGAGTGGCATAAAGAGCTGTGATTGGCCTGGACCCTCTTTTTTTTCCTTCTTATTAGTTTTCTTTTTGTAAGTGTGTCATGGTTTAGGCCTGGCACAGAGCCAGTGCCCCCATGAGAATACCCTCTCCCTGGTGTCTGCTGTGAGATGTGACCAGGAATAAGCAAAGCAGGATCCAGCTTAGAAATAAAGAAAACTTTATTAACTAAACTACAAGAAAAGAAGAAAAAACTATAAGGGAAAAAAAATTGAAAACCTTACAAAAAGCACTTTCCTCCTCCTCCCCACCAAAATTTCCCAATGCAATACATTCCCCCAAATCACCAACTCTCAGTCTGGCACCACCCTTTAGAATACTCAATCTTCAGTTCATGAAGAGGAGAGGAGTCCTTCTTGTACCATAGGCTTCCCTTGGAAACACGTTGAAACCTCGTGTGTTTCCATGTCACTCAGCACCGCCGGGAAAGTCCTTTGCCATCGTGACATCTTTCCTTCCATGCCCAGTGCTCTCACCACTGTGCATGGAGCAGACCTTGTTCTAGGGTTGTCTTTCAAGGCTGCCTTGTCTCACTCTAAAAAGGCACAGTCTCTCCTTCGGGACATCTGTTCCCCCCATTTTGTCACCCCCTGGGGCCAAGGGGTACTCACACTGAACCCTCCCGGTTCTGAGGCACTGCCTCCCCCTAAATGCAGTCTCTGTGTCACAGGAAAAAACTGGTTCAGTCTATGGCCACACAAGAAAAGTCCAGCCAAAAGGCCACTCCGTCATCTCTCTCCCACTCAAGAGTCTTCTCCACTTCCCTGGGGCCTATTCCTTGTTATCTCATCTCATCTCATCTCTTATCTCTCTTCTTATTCAGCTCCAGGAGGATCAGCATTTTGCAAGGTCTCAATCATGCAGGAAAAGGGTTAAAATTTTCAGTCTCTGCCTGTCTCAGAGATCCCGAACTCCCACGCTGCCCTTGCACTCCCCTCCCCTTCTCCTCCTGGACCAGCGCCGCTATTGAATTCAGACACTGTCTCTCTCTCTCTCTCTTTCTCTCTTTCTCTTCCCTGAGGGGGGGCTGCCTGATGTCTCTTGGTCTCTTCCACCCTTCCATCCTTGGGCTGGGCCTACCTCATGGCTGCATGGCTTTTCCCCTCCCCCCACCCAGCCGGCAGCTGGGACAGGGGGAGAGATCCAAAGCCTTTCCCGACAGATGTCCCAAGAAGCTCCCGGGGCGTGCAGCTCTGGGTTTTAACCCCTGTGTTTTTTCTCACAGGCGGTCCTACAATCTGAGCATCCATTGGCCTGATGGTAGTGACCACAGCATCCCAGAAATCCCATTTCCGGTCCAACCACCATAAAGTGGAAGACACCACTAGCATGGGAGCAGGGGCTTTGAAACTGGTGGATCCCTTCTGCAGGTATGGACTCCTATTTTAAAGAAAATATTTGAAAAATATGATGACTGGTCTTTATTAGTCCTAAGTCCGTGGTGTGAGAGCCACGGACTGGACATGTTGGAAGCAGCTGCCCTAGTTTTAAAAACTTGGAAGTAGGCTTGTAGAAGAATTCTTGGCAGAACAAGGGCATGCTATACTCCTACAGGAATTGGATGACCCTGGCCTGCAGATTGCAGAGTTACTTTGAAGACCATGTACCATCCTCGGCACAAGATAGACCATGTCCTGTCCTTGAATAGATACAAGGAAGAATAAGCATTGTGCAAGGACGAAGCCGGATGCCAAACAACTGCTAATTTAGCTCACCTTAGCTAAAACGCGTACAGTGTGGCAACCTATCCACAAGTAACATGTATGTGTGAATACAGCCACTTAACCAATAAGCATTAAGCAGTGGTGGTGTGAGACAAGTGTATAGAAGCATAAATATGACAAAATTGCTAAATAAAGGAAGAGGACATGTAGCCACATTGGTGTGATTGTCATTACTCAGCTGACTCTCCGTGGGACCCTCTTCATACTGGCTTCATGAACAGGGACCCTCTGAGATGCTTGAATGCGGTTTGCCTAAATGTGGAAGACTCTGAAGCATCAGGAAGGAACCTGATTTGGGATCCAGAGAGTCGGAGGCAGGAGAGACCTGGTGGGCAAACACAGAGACCAGAGTCCGGAGCTTAAGTGGCCGAACAAGCCCCTGCCAAGGTAAGACTGCAATGGAATTAGATGCGGCAATTAGATTTTTCACAAGTATCCTCTCTAAGAGAGGCGAGGACATAAAAGAAACAGAAATAGAAGCCCTAGTGAAATGGGCATGAAAAAGAAAACAATTTCTTGAACCTTCCCTGCTATTTAGTACAACTGAGTGGAAAGAGGTAGGAAACAATCTTTGGGATAGCACAATAGAAGGAGGAAAAGATGGAAAAGAAGCAAAAGAGTTAGGAGCCACCTGTAAATCTATTATTAACAGTTTAGAAACTATGAAAGCTAAGAAAAACATGGCTGCTGCAGCCACTGAAACTTTAGGAGGCGATGTTAGTGAACGGCAACGAGAGATAAAAAACCCAACATCTCCTAAACCATCACGTCTTGCTACCTTCTTTGGAGTCAAAAATACTCAACCTCTGAATGGAATTACCACTCCTGTTTGCTCTACTTTGCAAGAAATGATAGGTAGTGTATCACAAAAAGAAGAAGTTTCCCCACAGGAACTTTTTACAGGTGACCAAAACCAAAAAGAAGTACTTGATCGCCCTCTTGCAGGAGAAAAGCAGAACAATAAATCACTCAGAGCGATTAGTGGTGTGAGACCAAAAAGAGAAGTTACAGCTTGCAGGCAAGATAAAAAGAAAAAAGAATATTTTTCTCCATATTGTTCTCGTTCTTCGTGTCATTCACCGTGCTGCTCCCCTTTGTATCCCCCCTTGCCTGAAACATCGTCAGATGAATTCAAGGAAAAAGAAGAAAGAAATCAAACTCGTGAATCAAAATACCCTAAACTTAATGATCCACTTCAAGAAATACTAAAGAAAATAGCAGAATTATCCTCCTGGCAAGAACAATTAGAAAAACAAACAGAAAACGTGAAAAAATCAGAAGTTTTACCTACACCCCTTTCCACTTCAGTGCCTATCACTCCTATTGCTCTACAAGTCCCTGGGTGGCTTGTGTCACCTCCACAGGCTCCCAAGCCAGAAAAAGATCCAATACAGCAATGCTGGTCAAGAGTTATTCATGATGCAATCTTAGATGGAGAATCGTGTGGAGAGCTTTGTGGACAGTTGGTTAGCTGAGAAAGGTCATGTCAACATAATGCCGCTGGTTAAGCCTGAAGGGGACAAGTATTGGAGTCAGCAGTCAGCGTCCAATAACAGGCAAGGACATTGTGCCCTTGGTGCAACAGCAGGATAGGGGAGAGCATCTTTGGCAGAAATACGAAGAAAAGTTTCAATAAAATATCCACAAGAATGCAGAAGTAGGTGTAGTTGCCTGATAAGTAACTAACCAATAGTGAGCTCACCTTTGCAATATGTATGAGATTCATTAACATTGACATAAAGATGTGTACCTATCAATAAAGTCTGAGATTTGCTGATCACTCATATTGCATGTCGCATTTCTTCCGCTGATCCCAACAACATGGTGACCCCAACGACGTGGTACTGGTAATGGCGACCACGGGGGATCGGTGAAGGGGTTCGGGTCCTGTTGCAGCAAGGACGGCAAAAAAGCACCGCTGAAAACAGGGGTGGTGCTGCGCCCTGGGTGACTTCAAAGGAGAGCCCAGCTGATACATGCTGCTGAGACCTTGTGGGCCTGCAACAGTGCTGATGTTTTTAAAATGGAAAGGCAAGCAGCATATGATTTATTTACTTGCTTTTTAAAAAAGCTACAGGTTAAGGGCATAGATTTGCAGAAAGAGCTTCATGGGTTATTAGCTTATGGGTATGCACAGGGATTATTCCAAAATCCTCATACAGTCCATGAATTAAGTGAGTGGAGAAAGTTTGGAGATAAGCTGTGGGAGGTGGTTTTAGATGATGATAAAACTGCAAAGGAGTTAGGAAAGTTGTGGCGAGTGGTGCATAATGAGTTAGAACAATATCAGGTAGAAAAGAAGGCTGCACAGCAAGCTACTGCTGCTCATAGTAAGAATAAAAGTTATGGAGATTGGTCAGATTTGCCCATTACCCCCTGCCACATCCACAGTTATCTTGCCACCAACATCGGCTCCTGCTGCAAGCAGCAACTCACCCCCCATAACAGCACCATCCGCACCACCTGTGCCCTGGCCAGACCCTCCCTCTCCCCCTCCTAGCAATGAGCCGATCCCTGGGGCAGAGAGTGACTAGCGGGGGCCATTGCACAAGAACGGAGGAAGGCTTGGGAAGCGGTAGCAAAAGAGATCATGGATTTGGGGGATTGGGAGGCTATGGCAGCAGCTATGGAAGTGGCTTGCCCGGTGGTGTATACTGCTCTGGACAGGGGTGGATTACAGGCAGCAATTACTGCTCTAGATTGGAAACTGTTGTTGCAGTTACAGTCCACAGTTAGTCAATTTGGGGTGACCGGTGAGCCCACAAAGCAAATGCTTGGCTATATTTGGGGGACCCAGGTGTTATTGCCAGCTGATTGTAGAGGAATAGTGAAGCTTATTTTTACTCAACATCAGCAGCTTCTGTTTAATGCACATTGGCAAGCACTCTGCCAGGAGTGCATAGCAGTAGTTCAGCAACCTGGTGACCCTTTACATGGGGTAACCTTAGATGAATTATTGGGTATAGGGGTTTTTGCTTGAACAGAAGCACAAGCGTTAATCGGTCCTGATAAATGTTGAGAGGCTATGTGACTGGTGAGACTGGCTATAGACAGGATAAAAGAACGAGGTAGGGTTCCCTCATACATGGGTATAAAACAAGGAAGGGATGAATTGTTTGGATCTTTTATCGATAAGGCGGCCAATGCTATCGAGTGAGCTGGAGTAGCAGATTTTATGAAAGGGGCCTTACTCAAGCAGTGCGCAATTCAAAATAGCAACCAGGCTACGAAAAATGTGTTAAATACCCTAGGAGCTAATTGGACTATAGAAGAAGCTTTAGAATGCATGGGAAATGTGCCCATAGGGAGTCAGGCAATGTTAGTAGAAGCTATTAAAGAGCTAGGGACAGGATTGAAGGAGCAGGCAGCAGCATCGCAGAGCCAAGTCCTTGCTGCCCTTGTGCCCCTACAGGCAGCAGCAACAAATAGTCCACGATCTCCATCTACTGGCCAATTTAAATTTTACCGGTGCAGAGGTATGGGACATACCCAGCGAGCCTGCCAAGCAGCTGGGATCTGGTGTCACAGGTGTCGCTCGGATACCCACAATACCGGAGCCTGCCGACGCCGCTCGGGAACCGGGAGGCCCAGCGCGCCCAACAGCCGCGGCGCCCAGACACAAGTAGCAGCTGTCAACACCTCAGCCCAGCCCCTCTTCAACCAGCCACCACCGGGAGCCTCGGGCTGGACATGGCAGCCTCAGTAGTGGTAACATTGATGACCACCCAAAAGGAAAAGGTCCCGACTGCAATAAAGGGACCAATCATCATTGATGGACAGCCTATGGGAGCTTTGCTTCTGGGGCGATCATCAGCTACCATGATGAGATTATTTGTTTTAACTGGGGTAATAGACGCTGATTTTACTGGGGAAATTTGTGTTATGGTACATACTCCTTTTCCACCGATACAAATTGAGAAAGGACAGAGGATAGCTCAGTTAGTTCCATTGGAACAAATGACTAAAATATTACCCCCTCATCAATCACAGTCCAGGGGGGAACAGGGCTTTGGCTCCACTGGAGGACTTACTCTGTTAACAATGAACTTAAATGATTGGCCTAAACGTGCTGTATTGATAGAGTATCAGGGTGACAGGTAAACCTTGGAAGGTTTATTAGATACTGGCGCAGACTCCAGCATTATCAGCCCGGATTGCTGGCCCCACAACTGGATGTTATAGCCAACCACAGTAGCAGTTACTGGGGTTGGAGGTTTAACCCTTGCAAGGAAATCACCCATGTTATCAGTAACTATCAATGGAAAAATTTTACAGATTGTTTTCTCTGTTGTGCCTTTGCCCCCTACTGTGCAGTGCCTCATTGGTCGGGGCATTTTGGCTCAAATGGGGGTTGTGCTGACAAATGAGTACCCTTTGGGCTAATGGCCATTGCGTGGACTTTCCCAATCCCATTCATTTGGACCACGGACACACCAGTGTGGGTTAAGCAATGGCCATTAAAAAGGGAAAGTCTGGAACAAGCACATGTACTAGTACAAGAACAATATGACCAGAGTCATCTACAGTTGTTAGTAAGCCCATGGAATACCCCAATTTTTGTTATTAAAAAGAAGTCAGGAAAGTATCATTTGCTACAAGATTTACGGGCTGTAAATGAACAAATGGGGCCTATGGGAGCATTACAACCAAGTTTGCCTAACCCAGCCATGTAGCCAAAGCACTGGCCACTGTTAATTGTGGATCTGAAGGACTGCTTTTTTACTATTGCTCTTCACCCTCGAGACACTCGGAGGTTTGCATTTACCTTACCGGCTTTAAACAGGGAAGAATCAGACAAGAGATTTGAATGGCTTACTCTTTCACAGAGTAAGCGCAACAGCGCCCCCTTGTGTCAGCTGTATGTTGACAATGCTTTACAACCTTTGCGACAGGCCTGGGCCAAAACAACCATTTATCATTACATGGATGATCTTTTATTTGCGCAGCTGCAACCTTTTACAGGCCAACAAATTCAAGAAGTACATAAGGCCCTGGAACTACATGGCTTAGTTGTAGCTCCTGAAAAAATTCAATTATCTGCACCCTGGAAATATTTGGGATGGACACTTACTGATCAGGTTGTTACCCCCCAGAAATTGCAATTGAATATTAAAATACATACATTGCATGATGCTCAAAAGTTACTTGGTCATCTGCAATGGCTGCGCCCTATTGTGGGCATCCGAAATGAGTTGTTAGATGAACTTCGACCTTTACTAAAAGGGACTGACCCAGCACAACCTGTCCATATAACCTCTGAGCAGGTTAAAGCACTTCAGCAGATATTGGACTGTGTGACACAGGGCAGTGTCTGGAGACGAGATCTTAACCTCCCCATACAGCTGACAGTTTGATGTGGAACTAAATTTTTACTGGGTGCACTTATTCAGCAAGACAGTAAAACGGGGGAGGCGTGGGCCTTAGAATGGATATCTCCTCCACTTCAACAGCATAAAACCCTTCTTCAAAAAATTGAAATTTTGGCTGTCCTGCTAAAGAAGGATTGTGAACAGGATTACAGATTACGGGAAAGGAGCCTGATCAGATATGGATATCAATGAAGAAAGATACATTGACCTGGTACCTGATAAACAGTATGGAATTACAAGAGGCCCTGCTGGGAGCTGGAAGCGTGATTGCCACTGATGATATTCCCAATATACCATTGAACTGGGTAGGGCAGTGGGGTTGGATTCAATGCCCAAAAGGATCACAGAAGCCCCTGTCAGATGCTATAACAGCCTACATGGATGGAGGAAGAAAATCAAGAACTGCTGCAGTGACCTGGCAGGAAAAGGGACAATGGCACCATCAGATTCTCCAGGCTTCCGAGTTGAATACTTTACAAACAATGGAGCTATTGGCTGTTCTATGGGCCATGATGCTTTTTTCGGGGCCCCTCAACATAATGACAGATTCTTTGTATGTTGCAGGAGTGTGTGAGCGGATAGAGGATGCCTTTATAAAAGAGGTTCAAAACAGGAGGTTACATGACCTGTTTATTCAGTTACAGAGGGCAATTAAGCTGAGAAAACATCCCTTTTCTGTTATCCATATCAGAAGTCACAAATGGGATATTGGTCTGGGAGAGGGTAATGCATGTGCAGATAAGTTAGTCTCAATTACACAAGTGACTCCAATTCCCAGGCAAACTATGGCCAGAGAGGCACATTCCATGTTTCACCAAAATGCCAAGGGCCTCCATAGAGAATTTCAGATATCTATGGACAAGGCACGGGCAAAAGTCAAAGCCTGTCCCATATGTAGTCATCATAATGGGGGCTGCGGGTTAGGTCTGGGGGTTAACCCAAGAGGGTTGAATACAAATGAGACCTGGCAAATGGATGTCACACATGTTGCTGAGTTTGGTAGGATGAAGTATGTGCATGTTACTACAGACACCTATAGTCATTTTATATGGGCCACAGCACAGACTGGTGAGAAAGCCGGACAAGTGGAGAGGCATCTCAGCAGCTGCTTTGCTGTAATGGGAGTGCGACTGTGTATTAAGACAGATAATTAAGACAGGGCCTGCCTGCTGCAGAAAAAGAATAAAGCAGTAAATGCAAATGTAGGGGATAGAACATGTGACAGGCATTCCTAATTCCCTGACAGGGCAAGCAATCGTAGAAAGAGCTAATGGTACCTTGAAAAGATATCTAGGTAAATACAAGGATATTAGAGAGCCGCAAGAAAGACTGTTAAGGTGTTTATTTGTTTTAAATCACTTGTGTGTTTTTGGGGAAAGCAAGGTTCCTGCTGTAATTCGCCACTATGTACAGGAGAAAGAAAGTGTAAAGCAAGACATATGGGTAAAATACAGAGATCCCAAAACAGGACAATGGCAAGGTCCTGCTAAGGTGTTATATTGGGGCCGAGGATATCTTTGTGTCTCTACCCCTACAGGATCCTTATGGGTACCTGCTGAATGGACCCACGCAGCTGTGTTAGATGGAACCACCAGAACTCCATCAGCTGAGCACAGAAGACTGTCAGTGAATAGAGACGAAGCTGTTGATCATCCTTCGACCAATACTTCTTAAACTGAAAGGACAGTGTATTTTGGCTATCAACTGAGTGATTGATTGTTGTAAATCCCTAGATTATATATTAAGCCTGCTTCAAGCGCTTTCTACATTGTAATTTAGAGGGCTTAAGAACCTAGCTTGTATTGATTGTCATAATAGACAGCTGCATGGATATTGTTGTTTTGTGGGGGTTGTCAGCAAACTAAGTGGGTACATCAGACTAAATTACCTGACTTGTGGTGCAGGATCTGTGGATTTTATTGGCAGTTGGGCTCCTGGCAAGCAGAACTTCAGGCCTTTACAGAATTACCTGGCTACCAAGGGTTACAGTTGTGTGAATCACCAGAACAGAAAATTATTGCATGGTTTAGGTGGGAAACTCAGCATTTAGTTAAACGTGCTTTGGGACAGTCCAAGTCGCATATTTTACAGACTAAGTGTGGTAAGGGTATTCCCCTTTCACAAACAAGTATAATAGGTCCAATTTCTGCAGATCAAGATCCCAACCAAGTGTGGGACAATTGTCTGAGAGACTTAAAGAGGTTAAATCTGGGCAGATCAAGGAGAAAGAAGAGGAAAGGAAAGAAGAGACATTCTTAACAACTTGTGGGAAACATGTTTATCTCCCAAATGTCTGGATGGTTCAAAGCAGCACCTGGGGAAACCAGGGTGATGTGGCACATTTATGCTTTACATTGCTAATCCTCACCCTCTTAGCAGACAGTGCAGATGCTGCCGGAGAAATGAAAACTCATCATGCATGGGCCCCACCTCAGCCTAAGACTAACATTTGGGTCGCCCTGGCAAACTTAACTAACCAGGAGGCTATTTGCCTGTCATTATCTTCTCACGGTAATCCATTTACGACTTGCTTGGTAGGACTACCAGCAGATCCCTGGCCATGTCCCTCAGGTGTACCCACCTGCAAAACTGACAATCCTAAGACAAGTGTAGATAATTGGGACCAATGGGTTTCTCACTTCCCCGTAGCACCACAGGAACCCCAAGAATTGGAGCTATTACATTCAGTGATGGCAGATGCATGTATTAATTTCAACCATAGAAGCCAGCTTTCAGCAAAAAAACATTCCACTATTGTAACTTCCAGCATGGCTGTGTATCGTAATGCAACAGCTTGGTGCAATTATACCACAGGGAAAGTGTCAATCTCATCAAATGACCCTATTCAACTGCCAGCAGGTTACTTCCTAATCTGTGGGGACCGTGCTTGGCCTGGTGTCCCATCGATGCAGCACAGGGGGCCATGTACAATTGGACGGCTGTCTCTGCTTACTCCCAATACGTCCATGATATTAAACATGAGCTGCCGCCATCGTCGACATAACAGAATGATCCATGCATTTACTGCTGACTGTAGGGACGATGTAAAATTTTGGTTCCCAGGGGCCATAATTGCAGCATCCTTTCTGACTCCAGGGGTGGCAGCCGCAGGTGCCCATGGTACCCTAAATAAGTTGGGATGCTGGCTTGCAAAGCAAACCAATGCCACCTCTTTGGCACTTGCTAGCCTTTTGCTTGATGTTAATTCTATTCGTCACGCAACGCTTCAAAATAGAGCTGCGATTGACTTTCTTTTACTTGCACAAGGCCATGGCTGTGAAGAATTTGAAGGCATGTGTTGCATGAATCTTTCTGACCATTCGCAGTCCATCTATGCCCAGCTCGCTGAATTGCAAAGGTTAACTGGAAACTTACAGGTAGAATCAGGTTTCGGTATTGATGGATGGCTCTCATTGCTAGGCCTGGGATCATGGCTACGTTCTGTTGTTAAAGTTGGCATTATAGTGGGAATTATAGCTCTGTTAGTAGTGTTATTTTTGCCGTGTTTTTGCATGTGCTTACAGAACATGGTTCAAAGGATGATATCTGCTGCATTTAATCAGACTATGCTTATTCAACAGAAAAACGGGGGAAGTGTGGAGAGCTTTGTGGACAGTTGGTTAGCTGAGAAAGGTCACGTCGACATAATGCCGCTTGTTAAGCTTGAAAGGGACAAGCATAGAAGCCAGTAGTCAGCGTCCAATAACAGGCAAGGATATGGTGCCCTTGGTGCAACAGTAGAATAGGGGAGAGCATCTTTGGCAGAAATACGAAGCAAAGTTTCAATAAAATATCCACAAGAAGGCAGAAGTAGGCATAGTTGCCTGATAAGTAACTAACCAATAGTGAGCTCGCTTTTGCAATATGTATGAGATTCATTAACACTGATATAAAGATGTGTACCTATCAATAAAGTTTGAGATTTGCTGATCACTCATATTGCGTGCTGCATTTCTCCTGCCGGTCCCAACAGCTTACAATAGGACACAGCTGGTCCACTGTACCTTGTAAGGCTCCACTAGCAATTTGTCCCTGCACACGTGCTCTGGCTACCTTGATCACCAACTCTTTTGCTGGTTTGGTTAGCTCTGTCAACATGAAATCAGTATCACCTCATTCTGGCTCTTGACTCTTGACTATGAACTCCAATCTTTTTGCTACTTTGCTAGAGTTTTCTCTATCCATTTTAACTTTTTCCCACCAACTCTTGAGGTCACTAATAGAAAAGCAGATGTTCACCCACATGGCTTCTCCTGGGGGACTCAAGACTTGCCTTAACGGGGTGACTAAAGGCAAAGCTTTCTTGGTTTTATTCCTTGGGCTGCTTGTCACTGGGGCTCTCTGAAATTGTCCCCTCACCTGGATTATTCATTTCATCCTCACTGCCATTTGGCTTTCATTCAGGGGCCAGAGTGGTTGCCTGAGGTGGAGTGTACCCGACCTGGCCTGGGCTAACTCGGCTCTAAGTCTTGGACACCTAGAACACAATCTTCCTGGTGCATTGGAGCCAATTTCAAACGTCTCTGCCTTATGCTGAATGCTGAATGACATCTCTTTCTTTTTTGCCTCTTATCTCTTTCCAAAGTTAGGACTAAAAGTCCTGTGAGGCCAAATCAAAGCCACATTTTTTCTGACACTCAGGTTTATTCTTCAGGGTAAAAAGGATGTCTGCATATATCACTGGATCTCATTTTTCTTCTTGTTTTAAAAATAACATCAACTGGAACAGTGTATTGTAAAGTTCCATTAGGGGGTGACTTCTCACCACTTTCTAATTGATACCAAGCCTACTATCGGGTAAGAGTATTTCATCAGATTACCTTTCCTTAAAAAATTACCCTCCGGGATTCCTGCCAAATCTTTCTCATCTGCTAAATTACATTCTAGTGGACTCTTTTTATACCATCTTTACTTCTTGTGTTATTCATTCTTCATGCTATCTTAATTTCCCAACTTATCAGGATGTATTAGTACTTCTCTTTTCCTTCTCTTTATCCCCTGTAGACTACACTTAACACACATGGGCTGACTCTGAATGACCCAGCAACAATATTTTTTTTATAGTCTTAACAAGCAATGAAAACCAAAGGATTGCATGTGTGGAAAATTGGTATGATTCGTGCTGTAAAATTGAAACCACAATCAATATTGATACAGCAATTAATAATTGCAAATAATAAAACATTTAAAAGTTGTAATGCCAAAAAAGAAAGAGATAGGAGGGGTTCCACCCCCCTCCCTGCAGATGTTGAAGGACAGGAGGAAAAAGCAAGGGATAACAGTTACTAAAAATTAACAAAAAGAAGGGACAATCTGGTTGGGTCCCAGGAAAATGCTAGCTGTAAGAGATTTATAACTTTGATTCTTAAATGCAGTAATATGTCAGTTTTGGCTTTCATTGTACTGGCTAGATGTGCATGTGTAACCCAAAGGTGAATTAAAGGACATCGATGAAGAATAGAGGCCTTCATCAGTGGCGACCCCCAAAGACTTGTGTGACCACCAGAACAAGTGGTGGCGCATGCACGGTAAAGGTGGTGATGAGGGCGGAGGTAGAAGTGTGATGAATCGAAAATGGGAGGAGATGACATTGACACATGGCATATAAGGGGGGAATTTTCACTTGGCAAGCTCCTACGTGAGGTGGCAAGGGTCCAAGAGCCCTGCACTCCGTACCCCGCGGTTATCTTTTGCTTATGCGCTATTATTGGAACCGAATTATCCCTTATTTTTAATCAAATTATATTCTTAATATTTCAAGTGTATCCAATTTTATATATTTTCTAAACTTTTCAATTCAAATTGCTGCTACCTCTAATATTGTTTGGTTTTTTGATGATGGGATAATTGGGCAAACATAACAATATGGAAAAACAGGCCTGGGAGCCTCCCTTATGGCTGCTTACCACACAGCTCATCTGTGGGACGGGCGCTTCACCTTTTATACCTCTGGGGGTTGCATCAGCCAACCCTGGCCCCTCCCAAAGTCTGTCAGTCAACGCTTCTTTGCCATTTATTGGTGGAGATTGCTTTCCTGCAACTTGATTGGTGCGTCAGGTGTTGCCATGCTGTGCCCTCCAGTAGCAAGGAGCTTTTTCATTCTCAGCTGCCCTGTAGGAGGGGCGCACGTACACGCCTTCCTTTTACCTGTGCTAAATAACCCAGGCTGCCCGGTGGCGACAATACAGAGGATGGGGAAAGGGGACTGTGAGGAGAACAGAGGGCATCTAAACAATAAACTACAATAACATACCTTTACATCAAGAAATCTTCTTGAAATATTCACACAGCATTCATTCCTTAATTGTTAGGGCCAATCATCTCATTATTCATCTATAACAAATTTTATTTTTATTTTTGCATCTTCCTACTGTTATTCCTACTCCCATATCTTTACCTGAGAGCCCCTTAATTCCAAAATTTTAATAATTCAGACGGAAGGGGTTTATAGTTTCCATTTCCAGAGAAGTTCCTTCCTTCTTTAACAGACACCTGTCTTTCAAACCAAGACAGAGCCCCAAAAATCCCACAAAGATCTGCGCAACAACATGGCCAGGTCCCTCCTTCCTGAGCCAAACAGGGCAGAGCTGAACAAACAAAAACCATTTCTCCTGGTTTAACGAAAAAGCTGTGTTTTGGGTCCCATAAGAGGGACAGTGATGCTGTGCCCCCTGGTACTGGGGGAGGGAATGGGGAGCTCCTGGGGGTACTGGGAGCACTGGAATGGGGAGCTCTGGGCAGCCCCACATGGGACCCCACACTTGTGGTCATCCCCCCATGGCACGGTGGGCATCCACGGGAGCTGGGGGGCGGACACACAGTGGGAGGTGCCCTCAGGCAGGGATCCCCAGTGCCCCCTGTGCCCCCAGTGTCACAGCATGTTCTCGTAGATGTCACTGGAGTCCTGCTGTTGCCCATGGGGTCCTGGCAGCTCTGCATTGGTCACCTGGGGGGTTGTGGCACAGGGGGGCACTGCAAGAGACACCGGGTGGGGGAAGCTGGATGGGAGGTGACACCCCTAGGGTGACATGTCCCTGTCCCCCCACCTGTACTCACCCCCTGCCTTCTTGTTTCGCACGACCTGGCTGTACAGCACCTCCCCTGCCTCTGGAGGGGCCGAGGGCCCTGGGGGCCCCCTGCAAGGATAAGGGGGTGTCTGTGGGGGGTGTGGGGGGTTGTAATGAACATAAAATGGGGGTTCAGGCCTGGACCCCCCACTCACCTTTCCTGCTGTTTCCTGAGGGCTGCAAAGGAAAGTAGGGAGTGGTGACTGTGCAGTCCTCAGGGTCCCTGAACACCCTTGAGACCTCTGACTGCCCCCAAGAGCCTCATGCATCCCTGAAGCTCCTAATGAGCCTTGAATCACCCACTGAATCCACTGAGCCCCCAAACTCCTCCAAACCCCTGACAGAACCCCAAATGTCCCTGCACGACCCTGCAGGACCTCCCCAAATCCCCCAGGACCTCCAGGTGAGATCTCTGGGGATTCAGCTTCACCTAAGTCAGGAGCTGTTGTTGCCACCATCTGGACCCTGAACTCTTTGGGGGCTGCACCCCAATCCCTGGGACTCCCATTCCCCTTCATTGTCACTCACCTGGGTGGTGCCACCAGTGCCAGTCTCTGATGACAGCCAAGAGCTGAACCAGGAACAGGAGGGACCCACAGACCCCTGCGACCACTGCTGGGGACAGAGAGGGACACATTGGGGTCACCCAGAACCCCGGGGGTCCTGAACTCCCCCTGTGACCCTGTGTCACTCTACCTGTGCCCTGTCCCTGTGTTGTCACCTCCAGGGCCAGCTCAGGGCTGAGTGCCTGGTGCCCATTCTGTTGGTTGGTGACCATGCCCTGGTAGGTGCCCGAATGTCCCACATCGACAGCCTTGAGCTCCAGGAGGGGACCCTGGGCCACCTCCTGCCCATTGTGCAGCCAGGTGAAGGTGACAGGGGCTGAGCCCACCTGCACCGATCAGCACAGGGTCACATTGTCTCCTGAGTGCACCAGGTGTGACAGGGGGCTGAGGGTGATGGTGGCATTGGCCAGGGGCACTGTGGGGACACAGACAGGGCTGGCACCTGGTGAGGTGGATGGGGGTGCCATGGGTGGGGTCACCCCCAGTCTGAGGGTCCTGCTCACAAAGGACAGTGACATTCAGGGGGACACTCTCAGCCATGCTGTCCCCGCACTGGCAGTGGCCGCTGCCATTGTCCCCAGTGTGGTGCAGCTCCAGGTGGGACCAGTGCCAAGTGGTGCCCCTGAGCCCTCCCTGGCACCAGGAAATGGACAGGTGACCTGTCCCTGTGGCCACCGTGCAGCTCAGAACTAGGCTGCACTGACAGAGACACCCACGAGGGCAGAACCCCTGCGGGAGGGGGTGACACCAGGGGACACTGAGGGACTTGGGGGGAGGTCAGGGAGGGGCAGGGAGAGCCCAGTGAGGGAGAGGAGAGGAGGTGCAGAGCTGCGGAGGTGGGGGGGCTTGGATAGGTACCCCAAGGAAGGATGGGGGGTTTAATGAGGGGACACATGGAGCGGGAGATGGGAGGACCCCAGTGAGGGTATGGAGACCCAGAGAGGGTATGGTGGGACTTTGGGACTGCGGGGAAACAGCAGAGAGGGGTGGGGTTGACACAGAGATGGGTGAAGGGACCCAGTGAGGGATGGGGGGAATGGGGCAATAATGGAGGTACCCAGGCAGGGCACCCGAGGATGCTGTGAGGGCTCCCTGTGCCCATCCCCACACTCACTGCGCACCGTGACACGGAGCCGGGCGCTGCTCTTCCGCACGGACCCCCCCTTGGAGTGCACCTGGCAGCTGTAATTCCCTGAGTGGGAGACCCCCACAGTGGGCATCAGCAGCTGCGGGGAACCCTGTGGGCCCCCCACCACCTGCCCGTCCCGGTAGAACAGGTGCAGGAGGGGGCTCGGGGCCGCATGGGGCTGGGGGTGCTGAGGCAGCTGAGAGTCAGGGGGGACCCCTCGGTGGGCTCAGAGTGAACTTCCAGCACCGGCACTGTAACAACCTCTGGAAAGGAGAGGGGAGGGAGATTTGTGAGCCCGAGTCACTAGGGAGGGGCTGTGAGGGGTTTGGAGTGACAGTTGTGGAGTGCTCACCATGCACTGTCACTGTCACTGATTCCGACTTCTCCCATCCTCGTGATACCGTGGATTTCACCCAGCCCCTGCAGCTGTAGCGGCCGCTGTGTTGCAGCTGCAGAGGGGACAGGGACAGCTCAGTCCCATCACGGAGTTCCTGCAGTTTCTTCTCCTCGTGGTAGAAGGACACTGAGCTGACCGGGTTGTCTCGCCAGCGCCGGCAGTGCAGTGTCACCGTGTCCCCCTCCAGCAGCGCCTGTGCCGGCACCTGCAGCACCAATGGGGCTGTGGGACACGGGGGTCCTGTTACACTGCGGGGACCTGGCGGGTCCCAATGCCATCGCAACCCCCATATTGGCTCATACACAGCACACCAGGGACCCCAAATCCACAAACAGGGTCTGCCAGCACTGGGATGCTCTGGGAAGCCCCCAGAGTAGGGGACAGGCTCTGGTCAAACAGGAGGTGACCAATGGAGCAGAGCCCAGAGCCCCGGGGTCAATGCTGGTGCCAGGATAGGGACACCCAAACCCCCCTCACCATCTAAGACTGTCACAGGAGGGCTGAGCCCAGTGCCGGGTCTCTCACACGTGTAGTTGCCTTTCTCAGGGACAGTGAGGCGGTTGTGTCTCTCCTGCCTCCAGTGCTGCCCATCCTTGTACCATGTGGTGACACCAGTGTTCCCCGAGCCCTGGCAGGTCAGTGTCACCCGGTTCCACAGCTACGCCGGCCTGCAGGGGGGCTCCCCCAGGAGCTGGGTGGTCCGGGCACCTGTGGGTGACAGGGGACACCAGCCTGCCAGGGCCAGTGTGGGGCTGGGGACAGCGGGGTTGGGCCATGGCAAACAATGAGGACTCACCAGCGAGGCCAAGGGTCTGGGCTGGAAGGGAGAAGGGACAGGGCTCAGTGAGTGTGGCACCATGGGGACACTTGTGCACAGGGGAATGGGTCATAGGGGCTGCCCCTGAACTGTCCCCCTGAGGGAATTGGTGTGGCACAGATGTCTCGATGGGGACACTGTGCTAGCACAGGTCTCCCCTGCCAGCCCCATGGCCTCTGTCTCCATGGCCCATCCACATTGTGCTTGTCTTCTTCTCCCTGTGTCCCTGCGTCCCTGCATCCCTGTGTCCCTGTCCCCACAGCTGCCCCAGCCCCAGGATGCCTCTCCCAACATTCCTGTCCCTCCAGCCCTGTTCACCCTCTCCTGTCCCCACGGCCACCCCATGACCCCGGTCACTTCATGCTCTGGCTCTGCTGGCATTGGGAACCTCAGGGAACCCTGCAGCTCCCCTGTGCCCCCTCCCCACCAGTCTCTGCCTCACCAGGGCCCATCCCCGGGGTACTACCAGTGCGGCCCATGCCCGGGGCACTCACCCCACAGGAGCAGCGCCACCTTCCCGGCCATCCCGGTGTCCCCAGCCATGTGCACTGGCTGTCACTCGCTGCTGTGGCCACCGCTCCCCTGGCTGGCGGCTCTTCGGATGAAGGGGAAGGAAGCGAGGTCACATCTTGTCCTCACGTGTAGGTGGCCCTTGGTGGGGGCAGGCTGGGGACAGGATGGGGGCAGGGTGGGGCCCCTGAGGGACATGGGGGTGATGGTGGGACATGGTGGGGATATGGTGGGGCCAGAATTTGGAGTCTGTGGTGGTGTAGGGAGACAGGGATGGGTGTCCAGAGGAATGGGGTGCCCAGGGATGGGGGTCCCATGGGAATGGGGATCCCAGTGGATGGATGGACTCAAACTTGGGGATGAGGGTGCCAGAACAATGTGGACTCCAGGGATTTGTGATCATGGGATGGGGGCCAAGGGATGGGGGTGGCAGGGGAAAGGGGAACCCTGTGAGAATGGGGGGTCCTGGGGGAATCAATGTCCCCAAGGGAATGGGGCTCCCAGGCACTGGAATTACCAGGATGAGGTTCTTTGGGGCAAGAGATCGTGAGGAACTGCAGTCTAGGGAAGGGGTCTTAGGGAAGGAGGGACAAAAAGAAATCAGATTCCCATGATTGGGGTCCCAAATGAATGTGGGTGTCAGGGATGGGCAGTGGCTGCGGGGGCATGGGGGTCACAGCTCCTTCCCTGGGCGCCTCAGATTTTGAGGTGACCCGTGGCCAGCTGCTGCCCTCTTGGCATGTTCATTTCCTGAGCAGGTATCACATGGGGGTCCAGGGTAGCTCTGCTTCTGTGCCCTCCCCTGCCCTTGATTTTTTCTTTCTTTATTTCTGTTTTCTTCCCTTTATCCTCACTTTTATGCCATATCTCCTCATCCCCAGTTCCTCGCTCAGCAATCCCAGGAATCACCTGAGCAGGGAACGCATTGGAGGCAGCCAGGGGAGGGGGATAATGGGGAGCAACGAGTGCAGTGAAGGGTGAGGAGGCTGTGGGGGATGGAGGTGTTGGGCTGCGCCCCCTCAACACTTTCATTTTCTTTTTCCTGGACAAAAAGGAAGAGGCCGTTTGTGCTGAGAGTCAGATGGGTAAGGGAAGCAGTGTCTGTCCTGGGAGGGCACATCCAGGAGGATCCTGCCCTGTGAGGTCCCTGTTCTGGGGGTGATCTGGGGGGACCAGTCCAGGGAGTGACACATCCTGGCATGGGGTGTCCTGGGGGTGGCAATTCCAGAAATGTCCCTGCACATTCCTGGCTGGGTGCCTGTCCCAGGGGTGGCACATCCTGGGGACCCCTGTCAATGCAAGGGTGGGGCCCAGCCATGGCCCAGCCCCACTGCACAGGGACGGCCATTGCCCAGCCCTGCTCTGCCCAGCCCCAGGGGGCAGCCAGCACCTGAGGGTCCCCCCTACCCCCTTGGCTTTGATTCTGGCAGCTTTAGAGCTGCTGCAGAGGTGAGAATTCTGTGAGGGGAAAAAGGCCTGGCTGTGGTTTGCTCAGCCCTGCCAGAAGCACAAAATCCCAGAGAGAGCCCAAGCAGTGGCTCTGTGAGGGCCTTTGATGGTTTTCAGAGCAGGGCTGGCTGGAAAAACCCCTGCAGGAGCAGCTGCGAGGGAACCAGTCCAGAAATGCAGCAATTGATTATTTTGTCTCTCTCCCCAAGGAACTGAAAGAGACGCAGCACTACTGCAAAAATGACAACAATCTGCTCAACAACCTGACCTGGACCCTCCTTCTTGAACAAAACCTGCAGCTATTTGGAACTTCCCAGAAAGAATGTTTGGGTTCTGGATGTGCACACCAGAGGAGAGGGAAAAGTGTGGAAATATTGAGCAGGAGCTGCACACGAGGGGCTGGGGAACAGGGGTGTCACAGCAGGAGCAGGGAGTGTCCAGGCAGGGGAATTCAGGACAGGCTGGAGTGGATTTACCAGGGAATCAGACCCTGAGGCGCACACTGAGGGCATTTCCACAGATTCCTGTGCACTGTCCCAAGGATGGACAGAGCTTCCTCCCTTCCTTCAAGGGAAGTCAATCAAGTTTCAGGGTGGGAATGAGCAAAATGGGGAGAATTCCTAAAGATGGCACAAGAAAAGGCTTCCTTCAGGGCTGGGTTGCTACCCAGCAGGCAGGGATCAGTCCCATGGAGCTGTTGGACACTCAGGGAGATTCCCCACTCTGTGTTATCCACAAGGAAATGCTGCTGGGAAATGCACCAATGGGCTCCTACAGGGAACCAAAAAGACTCATTTCATTGTGAGTTTTTTGTGTTTTTACTGTGAGCGACTTGTTGGGTGAGAAACTTTTAAAAGAATGCTATAAACCTGAGCATTTTATTCCTTGTCGGTTTGATTTTTGCTGAGTATGTTCTATATTAGGGGAAAAATTGTGTGGGAAAGATTTTTGCTTTTATTATTAAGATGTGTAAATTTTTCTGAACCAATAGGGCATCAGGTGTTGCCTGGGATGGCTGAGTCAGGAAACTGGGGGACCTGACCCAGGGATGAGTTGGGCAGAGCCCCAGCGCATCCCAAGACAGCCCTGGGTTGTCCCAGGTTGGGGGCTGTACTGGGCTCTGAGCCACCCCACAATCTGAGGAAGCCAGGGAAGGATCTGTGACCTCCGTGCCCACTCAGCCATTCCCCATCCCTGACATCCCCATTCTCCTGGGAACCCCAAACATGAGACCAACATTGCCTTGGTCTCTCTGCCCCAGGGACCCCCATCCCAGGACTGCCAGTTCCCAGCACCACCATTGCCTTGATCCCATCCCATGGGCTGCTTCTTTCCCCGAGAACCCCTATTCCCCAGGGTCCCCTTTTTCCCCCTGCACCCCCAACCCTGACACCCACATGCCATGACCCCAAATGCCTGGGGACCATGTTCCCACAGCACCCCCATCCCTGAATGCCCCCAGGCATGCAGACCCCGATTCCCCTGGATCCCCATTCTCCTGGACACCCATCATTGGATCCCCACATCCCCTGGGCCCCCAGTCCTGTCAAAACCATCTGCCACCATGGTCCCAGACTATCCCAGACTTCTGTTCACCCTGCCCCCACCAAGGGCCACCTACACGTGGGGACAGATGTGACCTCGCTTCCTTCCCCTTCATCCAAAGAGCCGCCAGCCAGGGGAGCGGTGGCCACAGCAGCGAGTGACAGCCAGTGCACATGGCTGGGGACACCGGGATGGCCGGGAAGGTGGCGCTGCTCCTGTGGGGTGAGTGCCCTGGGCACGGGCCTGACACCCCAGGGATGGGGAGGGAAGGGGGCACAGGGGGACTGTGGGGTCCCCTGAGGTCCCCAATGCCAAGAGAGCCAGTCCATGTTACCCACAGTGGACCTTGGTGGGACCGGGGATGTAGGGTGGCTTTGGGGACAGGAAGAGGGGGCAGGAATTTGGGGATGGGGATGTGGGGACAGGAATGTGGGGACTGGCACCTTTGGGCTCAGGTAGTTCTGGGGATAGGGACAAGGGAACTGGGATGCAGGGGCAGAAGGGGACAAGAACGGTGAGGATGTGGCCATGGGGATGGGATCATGGGGATGGGATCATGAGCTGATGGGGGTGACCTGGGCCAGCATGGGATGTGTCCGTGGTGTCCTCATGCTCAGGGTATCCACAGTGTCCCCATGTTCTGCCTCAGCCCAGCGTGGCCTCGGTGTCCCTCTTCCCAAGGCATCCATGTCACACAGATATGGTGCACAGATGGCTGTGACAGACATGTCCCCCTGCCAGGACAAATCTTTTGGGGACGACTCAGACACACTTTCCCACAAGAACTGCTGTCCCCTATGGAGACAGTTTGTTGACAGCCACCACACCCCTTGCTCCTGTGCTGCTGTCCCTGCCATGCCACCCCCACACAGCCCTGTCCCTTCTCTCTTGCAGCCCAGACCCTCAGCCTTGCTGGTGAGTCCTCAGGGGATGCCATGACCCCACCCCGCTGTCCCCAGCCCTATGGTGGCCCTGGCAGGCTGGTGTGCCCTGTCACCCACAGGTGCCCAGACCACCCAGCTCCCTGTGGAGCCCCCCTGGAGGCTGGCGGTGCTCTGGGACCAGGTGACACTGACCTGCCAGGGCTCAGGGACCACCGGTGGCACCATCTGGTACAGGAATGGGCAGCGCTGGGGACAGGAGAGACAGGACCACTTCACTGTCACGTACCTGTGTGACAGAACCGGCAGTGGGTGCAGCTCCCCCGTGACAGTCTCAAATGGTATGGGGGGATCTTAAATGATCAGGGTGGCCCCTGACAGGTCTTTGTGGGCTTCACTCCGTGGGTGTCCTCACACCCCCTGTGTGGGGAGAGTCTGTGCCCAGGACATCTGGATATCCCAGTCCACCCCAGTGCACCCAGATGTCCCTGGTGCCATGGGGACCTACATTGGACTTGTCTCAACCCCTCAGTGGGATGGGATCCTCCTGTCCCACAGATCATCTGGTGCTGCAGGTGCCAGCACAGGCACTGCTGGACAGGGACACGGTGACGCTGCGCTGCTGGGAGCAGTGGAATAACACGGTCACCGAGGTGAGATTTTACCAGAACGAGAAGGATCTGAGGGGGCCCGTCAATGTGATTGAACTATCCCTGTCCCCCCTGCAGCTGAACCACACCAGCAGCTATGGGGGATTGGTGAGGTCCTTAATGTCACGGTCAGCAGCAGTGACAGTGACAGTGCTCGGTGAGCACCCCCACGTCTGGAACTCCAATCTCCTGACACCCCCAAAACCACTTCCCAGTGCACTCAGAGTCACAGTCCTCACCTCCCCTCTCCTTCCCTGAGCTCTTCTCGGTGCAGGTGCTGGAGGGTCCCCCCAAGCCCACCGTGGGGTCCCCCCTGACTCTCAGCTGCCTCAGCACCCCCAGCCCCCTGCGGCCCCGAGCCCCCTCCTGCACGTGTTCTACAGGGGTCCCCGCAGCTGCTGGTGCCCGCCGTGGGGGTCTCCCACTCAGGGAATTACAGCTGCCAGGTGTGCTCCAAGTGGGGGGCCGTGCAGAGAGCAGCGCCCGGCTTTGCGTCACGGTGCCCTGTGAGTGCGGGGATGGGCACAGGGAGCCCCCACAGCCTGCTTGGGTGCCCCTGCCTGGGCACATCCATGTCCTCCTAACACCTTTCTTGTGTCCTTCCATCACTCCCCTTGTCCCCTTGCCCCTCCCTGTGTTGACCCCATCCCCAACATCCCCCATCACACCCATCCCCCCATCCCTATCGCCCCACACCAGCTGCCAGCTCCTCCCTGTGGCCTCAGCCCTGTCTGTGTCCCCACAGTGCCCGTGGCTCATGTCACCATCACCTCTGGTCCCCTGTAACACCAGGTGCGTGCAGGTGACAACGTTACCCTGCGCTGCTTGGTGCAGGTGGGCTCAGCCCCTGTCACCTTCTCCAGGCTGCACAATGGGCAGGAGGTGGCACGGGGTCCCCTCTGGAGCTCAGGAATATCGATGTGCGACGTTGGGGCACCTACCAGTGCATGGCCACCAACCAGCTGGGACAGGACGGGCACCGCGTTTTCCGGGCACTCAGCCCTGAGCTGGCCCTGGAGGTGACACCTGGCTCACCCTGGGTCACAGGCGGGGTCACACAGGGTTGCTGGGGGGTTCAGGTCCCCCATGGCTCAGGGTGACCCCGGTGTGTCCCCCTCCGTCCCCAGCAGTGCCTGTGAATGTCGGAAGGACCCTCCTGTTCCTGCTCCTTCTCCTGGCTGTCATTGGTGGCACTGCAGGGCTGGGTGACATTGGGGTGGGATGGGGACTCTGCAAGGACGGGAAGCCCCCAGAGTGGGGGCAGAGATCAGCAGCACTCAGGGCCCTTGAGCTGGGGGACACTGAGCCTGCAGTGACCTTGGCTGGGGGTCCTGGGGGATTTGGGGGGAATTTGGAATGTCTTGCTTGGGCTCCACGGGCTTCCCTGGGTGGGCTTTGAGCAACATTGCGGTGCATTGGGAGTTCCTGGAAGGTTTGGGGAGGTCCTGGAGGGCTGTACAATGATGTTGGAGGATCTTTTTGGATCCTGGGGGAGTTTGGGGGTGGCCCTTCCTGCCAGTCTTGGGGTTCTGGGGACTCAGAGGGTTGGGGGCACCAGGGGGGTTGGGGGCACTGTGGGGATGCAGAAGTTCTGGAGGTCTCAGGAGTGCTGAGTGTCTGGGGAGAATCAGGGATTTGGTGGGAGTCGGGGCTGCAGTGGGGATTTGGAGGTTGCGTGGGTGGTTGAAACTCTGAGGTCCCAGGAAGGTTCAGGGGTCCTGGTGTCCCGTCGGTCACCCTCTCCCCTTTCCCTTGCAGAAACCAGGAATCTCCAGGACAGGTGAGTGGGGGGCTGGGGCTTTCCCCCTCCCAGACTACTGAGACCCCCCTCTTATCCCCACAGGATCCCCCCTGGAGGAGGGGACTGTGCTCAACACCCACGCCATGGGCACCGAGTGGGCAGTGGGAGAATTCGGGGGGGACAAGGACACATCACCCACGGGTGTCACTCCCACCCAGGTCCCCACAACCGGTGTCACTCTCAGGGTCCCCACGGGTGTCCCCCAGCCCCGCCCTACCTTGGGATCCACAAGTCACCAACGTGGAGCTGTCAGGACCCTACGAGGGACAGTGGGACCCCCGTGACTACGAGAGCCTGCTCTGACACTGGGAGCACTGGGGGCACTGGGGCCACTGGGGGTCCCTGCCCCAGGGCACCCCCCTGTGTCTCCCCCCGGATCCTGTGCTCCCGTGCCCGGGGGGTGTTTGTTGAACAGATCCTTGTGGGATTTGCATGATTTTTGGGGCTCCCTCAGTCCCTTGGGGACAGGAACAAAATGATCAATTGCTGCATTTCCAAACTGGTTCCCTCTCAGCTGCCCCGAAGCGGGGAAAGAGCTGCCGCTCCCTGTTTGTTCCCTCTCAGTGACACCGGCCAAAGGCTTGGCACCTGTGGCAGTGCCACCCCATTACCTCGGGCACCGATCCGGCAGCTGCCGAGCCCCTCGGGCCCACCCCAGCTCAGCCCATCCCTGCCCGGTGCCCAAACCCCGCACCCGGCGCTCCTCGAGCGGCGTCTGAGCCCCAGAGCTGCTGCAGAGCCCCGGCCGGGGGCACCAGGAGGGCGGAGGGGACCGGGGACCCTGGGGAGGAGCCCCCGGTGCTGCGGGAGCGGAGTCCCGGCCTCGGGTCACTGTCGCCGGTCGCGGCTGCCATCGCACAGCGAGAGCCGGGACTGTCCCGGGCCGCGGGGACCGACGGTTGTCGGTGTGTCCCGAGGGGGGATTTTGGGGTCTCACCCCGTCCTTTCCAGGACCCCCCGATCCCCCATCCCCCCCCAGCTCCGGGGCTGTTGGGGACGTTGGGGACAGCGCCGCTCGCGCCAGGGGCCGTTGGGGACATCTCGCGACAGCCGCTGCCGCTGCCCACGGCCGGGCCTGGCGACAATCGCGACATCCGTATCGACCAATGGTGACACGCGACAGCCACCCCTGCCCGGGATTCGCCTCCCTCCATCCCGGGGACACCCCGGGGTCCCGGGTCCCCAACCCCAGCGGGTCCCGTGTCCCCCAAAACGCTCCTGGGGACACCTCGGTCCCCCCTGACCCCCCGGTCCCTCCCGTCCCCCCCGGGCTCGGCGGAGGCTCCGCAGGAGCTCCGGGGCTCGGACCCCTCCTGGGGAGCGCCGGGTGCGGGGTCGGGCACCGAGGGGGCACCGGGAGGGGAACCGGGCAGGGCTGGGGAGGGGGGATCTGGGCACCGGAGGAATTTTAGGTCGATTTGGGGAGATTTTAGGGTGATTTGGGGGGTTTGGAGGGCATTTTGAGGTGATTTGGGATTATTTTGGGGACTATTTGGGGGATTTTTGGAGGGTGGGGAAATTAGGAGGGGTTTTGGGGTGATTTTAAGGGATTTTGGGGGTGATTCAGAGGTGATTTTAGAGAAGTCTGGTGAAATTTGGGGTAATTTTGGGCAGATTTTTGAGAGTTTGGGGTGATTTGTGGGATTTAGAGGATATTTCGATATTTTGTGCAGAATTTGGAGGATATTGGGGTGATTTAGAATATTTTGGGGGCTTTAGGGATGATTTGGGGGAATTTTGGGGCAATTTGGGCGTAAGGATTTTGAGGAGTTTGGGGATATTTGGGGTTGATTTTGGGTTGATTTTGGTGGATTTTCTAGGTATTTTT
Organism: Ammospiza nelsoni; assembly: GCF_027579445.1. Lineage (NCBI taxonomy): Eukaryota > Metazoa > Chordata > Aves > Passeriformes > Passerellidae > Ammospiza > Ammospiza nelsoni. The sequence continues at coordinate 612,322 of NC_080661.1, read as the reverse complement.
ATGGTATTTGGGGGCCATTTTTATGGGAGTTTTTAATGGGATTTTGGGAGAATTTGGGGGGCATTTGGGAGTCTCACCCCATCCTTTCCTGCAGCCCAAGGGCTGCTCCAGCCCCATCGTGCTGCTCCATGATGTCACCAATGTCACTGTCACCATCAGGGACCTGACCCAGGAGCTCATGCGAGGCTCCCAAAATTTAACATTTTTCCCCCAACATCTGCAATTTTTCTCCCCCAAAATCTGCTATCCCCCCCCCCCCCAAATCCATTAAATTTTGCCCCAAAATTCGTGATTCTTTGACTGAAGATTCAGGATATTTCCCCCCAAAATTCAGGATTTTTTTCCCCTAAATTCAGGATTTTTTCATTGAAAAGTCATGGGTTTTTTCCTTCAAAATTAAGGATATTAAACCAAAAAAAAAAAAAAAATCAAAAAAAAACCCAAAAAAACCCAGGATTTTTTTGCTTAAAATCTGGGGGTTTTACCCTCCAAAATCTGGAATATTTTCTCTGAAATTCAGGGTATTTTTCCCCAAAATTTGAAAATTTTCCCCCTAAAATCTGGGATATTTTTCCCCTGATCCTGGTCCATGTCCCCAAGAATTCCCAGGGATCGACCCCCAGCCTTGCTCATTATCAGCACCAAGGAATTCCAACATATCCAGGAGGAGGCTCAGCCTCCACGGCAGCTCACGTATCGGCTGCGGATCCTCAAATCCCACCAGGACGTGGCTTTTGTGAGCATCTCCTGATTCCCTGAGCCCCAATTTCCCAAACCCAAATTTCCTGTTCCAAATTTCCCGATCTCAAATTTCCCAATCCCACTTTTCCTGAGCCTGATTTTCCCGATCCTGCTATTCCTGGTCCCGAATTTCCTGAGCCCGATTTTCCCTATCCCAAATTTCCCAATCTCGATCTTCCCAATCCCAAATTTTCTGATCCAGCTTTTCCTGACCCCGCTTTCCCTGACTCCACTTCCCCTGATCCCACTTTTCTGATCCCAATTTTCTCAATCCCACTTTTCCCAATCCCACTTATCCTGATTTTCTGCATCCTGTTGTTCCTGATCCTGATTTTACTGATCCAGGGAATGTCCCGGGATTTCCCCGGGAATGTTGCCAGGAATGGCTCTGGGAATGTCCCCGGGAATGCCTCGGGATGTCCCAGGGATGTCCTCAAAATCTCCATGGGCTGTCCCGGGGATATCCCTGGGAATGACCCCCAGGAAGATGCTGGGAATGCCCTGGGCTGTCCCTGCGATGTCCCCGGGCTGTATTATTATTGTTTGTGATTCTCCTTGTGTTACAGGAATCATTGAGAGAACTCAGCACTCATTCCTGAAGGAAGGCTCTAACAAAGTTCTTTTTCTGTTATTAATCTCTCTGTACAGCTTTTCACTTCACAGGTCTCAGCAATACAACCTTCTGCACTTTAGATCACACACCCCTCTGCCTGGACCTGCACTGGAAGGTGATGTGAAGGCGGATGCCCTCGCCATGACAGTCACTATACCACAAAAGTCAGGGCAGGCCAAACTTTCTCATGATGTCTACCATCAAAATGCCCGAGCACTGGGAAAACAATTCCATCTGACTTTGCCCCAAGCACGGGATGTAGTAGTGAATCCTTGCTCACAGTGTCAGCAGACTCTTTCTTTGCCACCAATGTTAGGTACAAACTCACAAGGGTTGAAACCTAATGACATGTGGCAAACAGATGTAACACACTTTTCGAGCTTTGGGACGTTTAAATATGTCCTTGTTTCTCCTGATACCTTTTCTGGATTCACAGTAGCAACAGTACACTAGGGTGAGAAATCCACGGGAATTTGAGGGGAATTTCAGAGGGGAACTGAAAGATTCTAAATGCCTGGAATGCTTTCATTCCTTGGGAATATTGGAGGGGAACTGCAGGATTCCAAATTCCCAACATCCGGAATGCCAGTATTCCATGGGAGTTCCATGGGGAATTTGAGAAGGGAGCTGAAGCATTCGAAATTCCTGATGCCCAGAATGCAGTTATTCCGTAGTTTTGGTGGGAATCTGGGGGGAGAACTGGAGCATTCTAAATTCCCAACACCCAGAATGCTCTTATTCATTGGGAATTTGGGAGGGGAACTGAAGGATTCCAAATTCCCTATGCCCCGAATGCCATTATTTCATGGGAATTTGGGATGAGACCTGCAGGATTCAAAATTCCCAATGTCCAGAAGGCAATTATTCCATAGTTTGGGGGGAATTTTGGATGGGAACTGGAGGATTTGAAATTTCCAATGCCTGGAATGCAATTATTTCATGGGAATTTGGGAAGGGAACTGAAGGATTGAAACTTCCTGATGCCCAGAATGCCGTTTTTCCATGTGAATTTGGGAGGGGAGCTGGAGGATTTGGAATTCCTGGTGCCCAGAATGCAGTCATTCCATTCCACAGTTTTGGTAGGAATATGACATTGGAGGTGGAGGATTCAAATTTTCTGACACCCAGAATACTGTTAATCCATGGGAATTGGGGAGGGGAATGGGAGAATTTGAAATTCCTGACACCCAGAATGCTGTTATTCCGGGAATTTGGTGGGCATTTAGGAGAGGAGTTGGAGGATTTGAAATTCCCAACAGTTTGAATGCCATTATTCCATGGGCATTTCGGAGGGCAGCTGGAGCATCCAAAAATTCCAATGCCTGGAATGCCATTGTTCCATAGTTTTGGGGGGAATTTTTGAGGAGAACTGCAGGGTTTGATGCCTGGAATGCCATTATTCCATGGGAATCTGGAGGGAGAGCTGGAGCATTCAAAATTCCTCATGGCCGGAAAGCCATTATTCCATGGGAATTGGGGGGAGCAGCTGGAGCATTCAAAATTCCCAATGCCTGGAATGCCGTTATTCCATGAGAATTTGGAAGGTAAATGGCAAGATTGAAAATTCCTGATGTCTGTGCCTCTCATGTGCCTTTGCAGCTGCCAGAAGGTGCAGTTTTGATCTGTGCTGATCATGCTTGTGCCAAACATGGGCACCAGTGCTTGTGCATTTTGATGGAAAAAAGCATGACTCAGTTTTGCTTGTTCAAAATGTTTGGCAAAGTGTTTGAAAAACCATTGTAAGTTTGTCGGCTCTCACGTTTCCTTCTGCCATGAATCCTGGAAGCGAGGAATGAGCCCTGATATGAGAGACAAAATATTGGTTAGTTCTGAGTGTCAAAATTGTAGAAAGACATGAAAGCCAACAATATCATTTGTAACATCCTTTAAAACAGATTCTTCTATTCTTTTAACAATACTAGCAACACAAGATAAATCTGTAATTAAATTCAAAAGTTCTGTAAAGAGCTGAAACGCTCTAAACTACTGCAGCCAGTTCAACAATCTGAGGAGAGCCCTCTATTGTAGGGACATCTGACTCCCATGTTTTGGTTGTTTGATTTTGCCATACTATTACTGATTTCTGTGTTTTCCCTGCTCCATCAGTGAGGAGAGTTATAGCACTTAAAGGCTCTTCACTTAGCATGGGTTTTTCTCTAAAACTTAATTTAGCTTGTAACAATTTGTGGCCTGGGTAATGAATAGAACAAACACCTGAATAATTTAGCAATGCAATTTGCAAGTCTAAATTTTGCAAAGCCCAATCAACCCTTTTCACAGGTAAATAAATAATTACAAAATCTTGGCCTGCCATAGTTAGCAATCTCGTTCTGGCTCTAACTATGATTTCAGTTGTCATCTCCATGGTTGTAAAAATTGATTTTTGGAGACCTATAAGGAAGAAAAACCCACTGTGTGATTAACAAAGGATCTTTTTCACAAGTGTTCCATTGAAAAACGAGACCATAAAGTTGCATTTTTTCTCCTAACTGCAAGAAATGCAGTGTCTATTCTACAAGATTCCTTCACTTTTATTTCTAGCTTTACAAGAAAAAAGTAAGATGTGGGAGTCAACCCAACTAAGACATAGGGTCAGCTGACTTCACACCAAACAAACCAAGCCTGATCTTCAAGGTCTGGGAAACATTCATCTAAATCAGGGAAAGCCTCAGATCGCCTCCCAAGAGCTTTGGAGTAGTTATGTTAATTAGTCCAAGTCCCACTCCCCTCCTGGTAACATATGTTCCATATATTGTATGGTTTCTAGAGTGTTAATCTCCAAGACTATATACTGTTATTTCTGCCTTGTTTCTGGCCCTTGGAGCTTCTCCCTATGTTGTGTTCTGTTCCTGAGCATAGTTCCCATTTTTATTTCCCATTAAAAGTCATTTCCTTGTTGGGCACTCCATGGTTCCCCCTCCTTCTCTCCTATTTTGCACCACGTTCACCCTGAAGTCAGGGGACCCAAAGATTTGTCACAGCCACCCTCACTGCGACAGCCAGTGCCCAGAGCGCTGTCAGGCAGTGCCGGGATCCCGGCTGTGCTTCTGCTCCCCACAAGTGAGGAATGGCAGCCCCAGGCTCAGCCCCAGGCAGAAAGCCAAGCAAGGGAGAGCTGAGGGAGGGCACCCTTCCAGTCTCTCTGGGGCATGGCTGCAAAACAGCCCCTGCTGCTTCTTCCCCCGCCTGTGTTTGGGCTGTGCTGGTGGCAGAGCCAGCCAAGTTGTGCTCTGTGTTCCAAAGCCTGTTGGGAGCGGGCATGAAAAGCGCTGTGTGCACAGCACAGAGTCCTTAAAGGTGCTGGCAAGAGCGTCCTGCAGGAACAGGGCTCTGGTCCCTGGCCAGGAAAAGCCTGGTTTTGGTGCTGTGAGCGCAGGCAGGAGCTGAGGCAGGTGAAGAGGCAGCAGGCAGCTTGTGTTTGTAGAGGGCCTGGGGCTGCACGTCTGAACCTGCCCCTGGAAACTCACTTGGGGGAAGAGGAGCTAGAGGTGGAGTGCTTGTCCTGAAAGGACCTGAAGTCATTCAGCCTTGCCAGCGTTTCTTAAGGGTGTGTTGGTGTTCCCCAGGAAAGCTGCGCATTTGGGGAAACACCTTTGGAGGAAAGGGGCTTGCTTCTCAAGGAAAGCGCTTGCCAGGGAGCTCCCAGTGAGGCAGGTGCGAGTGTCCCCCTTTGGCTCTCTGTGCTCCTTTCAGTCCTTGAGGCCCATTGCACTTGGCAGAGGGGCAGGGAGAAGGCAATGAAGAGCAGGTTTGGCATCTGCCTGGACCTGTGGAAATCAACCCAAGCACCTGCAGCAGGTAGTGTTACCCTCTTTGGACAGAGATGTGAGCAGGAGCATCTCTGTCCAGCCATGAACCCCAAAGCTCTCTGTGAGAGCTGTGAATTAAAAGGCCTTTACACACACACCTTTCACATCTTTACTCTCTGCTGTGTTTCAACTCCTGGCAATATGCATTTGCCTCCTGCTTGGTGGGAGCTGCTGTGGCCCAGGGCCATCACAGAGCTGGGATGTGTGGGATAGGCAGTGTGGAGAGTCTTGGCTGATCTTGGTGTGTCCCTGCCCTCAGAAAAGGCCTCCCAAAATGTCCTGCTCATAGGGTCTCCCTGTGCATCTTGCAGAGAACAAGGCAGGCATTTCTGGCAGCTGGGCATCAACCAGCCTTAAAATGGGGACGTGTGGGGGAGTGAGCCCAGCTGACACACCCTGAGAGCAGCCCAGTGCTCCTTGTTCCTCTCTGATGACCCGTGAGCATTTGTCGGCTTTCGGGATGGCCCTGGCTGTGTCAGGGCTGCTCCGTGGACACGAGACAGCCAGTCCTGTCCTGCTGGGTCCCAGCAGTGCCGGGCAGCAGCCCTGCATCCACGTCAGGGTGCTGGCCAAGAGAGGCCCCGGAAGCTGGGGCGGCTGATTTGAAGCTTTTACAGGTACACACGGGATGGCCAGCAGTGTTACCTCAGGATACAGCAGTCCTGAGGGGCATCTCATCAGTCCTGAGCTGCCTGATGCCACCCACTCCTTGTGGCACCAGTTGCTTTCCTGTGGGATGTTCTACCTCCCCCAAGAGTGAAGAGGGAGCTGGAGAAAGAGCTTGCCAGGCTGCTCTGGATCCTTTCCCGGCAGCCCTGGTTGAGTGGAGAAGTCCCAGCTGAGCGCAGATGTGCCCATGGAGCAGCCGTGCACAGGAAGGCTCGCTGGCAAGGATGATCCAGGAACTACAGGCCTGGCAGCCTGGCTTTGCTCCAAGCCAGAGAAGGCCTTGGAGCAGATCCTCCTGAGTGCCATCCCACGGCACATGCAGGGAACCAGGGGCTCTGCTGGAGGCTGGGAAAGCTCTACGGAGGGACGGGCACAGCTGGGGCTCCTGGTGGGGAGTTGAGGGCTTCTGTGGGGGCGTTTAGGGGTGGTTGTTGGGGGGCGTGTTGGGGAAAGAGTTGTCTGGAAGGTGAGAGGTCTGGCCTGGAATTTGAGTCAGTTTGGAGGCAGCATCTGTGCTTTAGCACAGCTTTGGTTATGGAGGGCAGAAAGAATATCTGTGACCATTTGTTTTACTGGTGCTGTTTCTCCTGCAGGGAACAAGAAGGGAGAGTTGTACTTTATTGGCCACTTAGATATCTGTACTGGGGGAGGATTAGCCCTTTTGCCATCTACTCATTTGTTCTAGTTACTCTCGTAACACTGAGTGGTCTTTCATTCCTTGACAGTTTTTAGTCCTTAAGAGAATTAGGAGATTATAATCCCTTCTTCAAAATCCATTTGCAAATCAAAGAATGGCCTTCTTTTTGGCTCCGTGTAGTGTTATGTTTTGTAAAGTGACTTCCAGTGGATGATGTTAAGGCAAATGAGTTGCTGCTTTGAGATGGGAATAAACATCCAAACCATTCCCATTCTCTGGCCATGGCTATTAATTGGAGAAGTTTGCAAATTTTGGAACTACTTGAGTTGAGCAATGGGAAGTAAAGCTTTCCTGAAGTGAGGATTCTTAAATGCCCTGAGCCCACAGAGCAGGGCAGCATTTGCTGATGTTTCTAGCAGTTCCAAGAGATCCTGTGGGGCTGCCTTAGACACCTGGGCCCAGGGATTCCTTCCAGCCTGGGCCACTTTGGCTGGGCTGGGGGCGGCCCCAGGGCAGGTGGCAGTTGTGCAACGGCCCTGGGTGGCAAGCTGCAGCACAGTCACCGTTGCATGGAATGGAACCCGGTGTCCAAGGGACCTTTGTGACACGTGGGAAATAGAAGCTTGCCCGGGTGCTCAGAACAGCCAACGGGACACAACAGGACAGAGCAGTGCTGTGAGGAGCCCCCACACAGCACACTCGTTTCTGTCTCTCCCGGTGCTTTTCCGCAGCGTTATTCCTGCAGCTGAGCTCGAGGCCAGACTGCGGGACTCTGTGACTCAGAGCTTTTCCGAGGCATCTGCCATTCCTGTGGCCAGTGCCATCGACCGTGGGATTTGGCCACTTGAATCACTTAGGAGGAGCCTCCTGTCATTGTGGCAGGAGCCCTCAAGACCAGAGTGCAGGGCTTCCTGTCCTGCAGCCTTCCTGAGGCTTCCCTGTTGCAGGTGCCTTGAGGGCACAACTGCAATTGTTGACTTGACGATATCCTGAGGCATCTCTTTTTAAGGCGCCCTCAAGAACAGACTCTGACATGGCAGCCAGATTCCCCGGCATGTTGAAAGTGTTCAGGGGGAAAAAAAAAGAGAAGCCCTGGAGCTGCCGCAGCACAACAGCCTGAAGATCCAGAGCAGATCCAGACACTGCAGGATGGTGAGTAGCAGAGCTGGGCCACAGGACTGATGGGTACAGCCAGCTTGGCCCCATCCCATCCCATCCCATCCCATCCCATCCCATCCCATCCCATCCCATCCCATCCCATCCCATCCCATCCCATCCCCTGGGGAAATGCCCATGGACAGGATGAAACAGGGGCAGGACAGACACCCCGACAGGACAGACAATGGCCGTGCTCTATCCCCTGGGTCATGCTGGGGCTCTCCCTGCCTGCGAGCGCAGGGCTGGGCTGTCTTCTCCAGGCTCTCCCGCAGCCCCTCAGCTCTGGCTGTGCTCACTCTTTGCCAGACGCAGCCCTGGACAAGACACAAGAGCAGAAGTCCAGCCGTGGCTGCTTGCACCAAACCCTGAAGGTACCTGCAGCCACCCCCACCTGGGCTGGGCCTGCTGTCCCTGCTCAGCCCAGCACCACGCTTGGAGCATGCCACGGAGCATCCCTGGCTTCCCTGCCCTTTATTGTCCTGCAGGTGTTCCAGAAATTCCTGCGCATCCGACGACGTAGAAAGAGCGGCACGACAGCAGCTGAGGGCACAGCCCAGCCTGACTCAGGGCTGACCGAGCTCCAGGCAGAGCCTGATGTCAGCCCAGATTCGGCTGAGCGCTCACAAAACTCTGAGGCTGCAATGAATGAGGACAGGGCAAAAGCAGACAAGGCAGTGACTGAGGATGTGGCCGTCATAAACACCAACACTGCAGAGACTGAGGACATCTCAAATACTCTCACCAGGCCCACTCTCACTGGGATTCATGCTCCCACTAAGGATTTTTTCCAGGAGAGTGCTGTTCCTTCTCAGCAGCAGGTAAGCAGCCTGGGGCCAGGCCTGGAGGATTGCCAGGATTGTGTGTCCCCTCAAGGCATGGTCACTGGGCCCCCTCAGCCTTTGAGGCCAGCACAGTGTGGCAGGAAGGGAAGCACTTCTTGGGGGAAGCTGAGGAAGTTGCTCCCTAGGAGAGCACTCAAAATCTACCCCATGCCTCCTCCAGGTGCCAGCCATCGTAAGAAACATCCACCAGACTCTACTGTCCCAGGGCACTGTGGATGCCAGGCTGCAAAGGGACATTGTGAGGCTGGCTGAAGCACAGCCTGCTGACGTGGTGCTCACCCTCCTGCGCTGTGCCCCAACATGTGACAGGTACGGGGCCCACGTGCCTGGAGAGCTCAGGGCTCACCAGCCTTTAGGGCCCATGGCCCTGCACAGCCTGTGCTATGGGCTCTGACAGACAGGCACAGAGGTCCAGGACCCTCGGGCCCTTCTGTTTCCCAAGCCTGCTGCCAATGCTCCCCCCCTGCCCCTCAGGGCACTGGGGCTCTTTCACCTGCACTCCCACAGCTGCACAGGGCAAGGTACTGTTACTGAGATGCCCCTGACACAGAGCTCTGATCCCACAGAGCTGCTGCAATCATATGGAGAACCATTGGCTCGTCACAACCAACAATGGAGAGAGTGCGTCCAACACTGCTCCGTGTAATGGAGGATTGGCCACTGCACAGCGAATGCACCTCTGATGGGGACGACAGGGATGTTTTTGCCCTGGCTGTGAGTTTCTGGGCCCATGCTCACCCCCAGGTCGCCTCTCCAGTAGCTCTCAGTCCTTTCGGTGCCAGAGTCACTGGGCTGAAACCTGGTCTAGGGGCAGGCTCAGGGGGCACCAAGCCTGCTGCCCCTCCTGCATCTGCCCTTGGGCCCTGCCCCATGGATGCCTTGGCACTGAGCGCTGTCTTGGGCTGCTTCTTTTGCAGGCAGATCTGGTGCTCTGGGTGACTGTCCAGGTGCCTGAGTGCAAAAAGGCCATGATCCCTTATTCTGAGCAACTGTTTGTGGCACTGCTCTTTCATATTGTCATCATAACACAGCAGATGCCACCAGAGGAAGTTGATACCTTCTGGAGAGCATGCCAGGAGGAACACCGCCTTCCCATCAAGCTTAACACGTCCCAGTCCTCCTGTCCTTTCCATGCCCTTGTGGCCAGTGCCAGCGCTCCCAGTGTGACCAGGTCTTTGCTCTGCACACAGGTTTGCAGTGCAGGTCATGAAGGTTCTGCTCTACATGCTGCAGTGTGACCACGTGGTGATGTCTATGGAGCGCAAGTGTGGCTGGGACACGCTGCTGTGTGCTGACACCCAGCACTATGCCATGGATCTGCTGGCCATGTGAGACCCCCTTCTCCCCACTGCCCCCGGCATTTGTGCCCTGTGCTCCACACAGTCCCTGTGGTCATGGGCCACGGAGCCTCGTCACTGAGGGACGGCCAAGGAGCCTGAAAAAGGCTGGGAGAGGAGAGTGCCCAGAAGGGGCCACTTCCCAGAACACCCACATCAACTCCAGGGATGTGGGGGAAAGACCAGACCTCTCTGAGTCAGTCCTGGGAGAGGTTTGTCCCCCACCTCAGGGTCTCCTTTTTTCCCCCTGCCAGGGAGATGCGTTATGACTTGACACCCCTGTGTTCCCATGTCGCATATTGCCTTCTCCTGCTGCTCAGCAGTGAAAAGCCAAGGTGGGATCTGCCCTTGCTGGCATTCCTTGTGGAGGTGAGCCTGGCAGCCAGCGCTGCCTTGCTGATCTGCCTCCCAGCTCTGTGCCCTCTCACAGCCACAGCTGCCTGGGACGGTGCCCACGCCCTGTGCTGCTGCCTGGGCCCGGCCCTGTGCGCTTCTGGGCTCCTGCTGGACGGTCCCCTGTCACTGCCCTGTGCCTTTCAGGTCCTTGAGTGCCTGGACTTGAGGGAATGTGCTCACACTCTTGTGAAGATCATGTCAAGTTGCCTGCAGATGGAGTGCAGGGAGCGGCGTCGCCTGGCACTCAGAGGCCTCGTGGTGCTCAGCAAGGATCCCGCCATGGTGAGAAGGGGGCTGTGGCTGAAGCTGCGCTGAGGAAAGCAGCCCCTTGGGCGTGCAGGGCTTCAGGAGCTGAGGCAGCTGCTCTCAGCTCTCCTGCCTCACCTGCCACAGTTCTTGGCGTCAGGCCTTTGTGGGCCCTGCAGCAGCAGGGTGGGCTTGCAGTGCCAGGGCAGTGTTGGCGGTGCAGCCCTCCATGGCTTTGCAGCACAGCCTTGTGTTCCACACAGGCCAGCAGAATGTGCAGTCTGTCTCCGAGCCTTCTGGAGCTGCTGGGTGATGCCGATGGAGAGGTGGTCAGCATGTCCATCCATGTGTTCACAAATGTGCTCCAGGCAGACATCCTGGTATCCAGCACCACTGCCCCAAAACTGGCTGAGGCACTGCTGCTGCTCTTTGACCATGTAAGGCTCTGTGTCCCCACTTGCAGGCACTGGCTACTGCCCAGAAACTTTGCCTAGGTGAGCCTGGAGTAATTGTTCTAAAGGCCTCATCCTCTTCCATTCCTCCAGGACAACAGCTATGTACAAGTGCTCTCCCTTCAGCTCTTCTTCAGGGTGATGGACTTGGTAGTGGATGAGGGAAAAAAGCTCCTTGCAAAGATTCTGAGCCAAAGCCTCCTTCCACTCTTCTTCCACTGCCATGATGAGAACCAGTGTGTGGCAAAGGTGAGGTTTTGTGTGATGCTGGTGGATCTCGGGGAGGGGGCTCGGCTGCCTCCTGCCCTGGCACCTCATGGACTGCAGCCTCCTGCAGGACTTGGCACAGGGATGTGGGTCCTGTGCCTTGGCCCGTGGGGCCATCTCTGGGTCTCTGCTGCCCTCCAGGCCTCTTGGGAAACGCTGCTTCGTGTGGCAAGGTTCCTGAAGAGGAGGAAGCTCAAGCAGCTGGTGAAGAAGGGGCAGCTGTCAGAGTTCACCGAGGTCCTGGTAAGGAGGGCCTGGAAGGCCCAGGCTCAGCCTGGAGAAGGTCCCTGAGGGCGGTGCTCAGTGTGCGTGGCTGGCAGTTGTGCCCACTGCTGCAGCCAGAGGCCGCGCGGACTCTTCTCCAGGCTCCCGTGGGCCTGAGTCGGGTGCCCATAGAGCCCCGGCCCGGCGGGGCTGCGGGCCGGCACCGCGGCTCCCCGGGCAGCAGCCGGCCCTCTGCCCTCTCCCTTCGGGAGCCCTTGGCCAGCGGCTGCTGGCCGCGCCTCAGAACTGTGTGGGCAGGCCAGGCCGGCGATGGGCGCAGGCAGCGCCCGGCCCAGGAGCTGAGCCCGCGCCAACCCTTCCCTCCTGTTGCTCTCTCCAGCTGGCAGAGGACAGGAGCCGAGCGGCCGAGCACCTGCGCCGGGCACTGCTCTACCTGGAGAGCCCACAGGAGCCCCTGCGAGCGGCGGCCGTCAGGATCCTGGGTGAGTCCTGAGCCCGGGCTGCCCCTCCCCTCCCCGGCTCGCCGCAGCTCGGCCCCAGCCCCGCCTGCTGCCCCGGCAGCGCCAGCCCGGCCCGGCGCCGTGGAGCCCCGCCTGGCCTGGGCATTGCTGCTGCCGCCCTCTGGCAGCCGTGCCCTGGGGCAGCAGCGAGCGGCAAGGGCCCGGGCTGAGCCCTGCCGGGCCAGCAGCCCGTGTGGCCACAGTGCCGGCAGCGCCGCTGGCAGGGAGCTGTGCCGCTGGGGCCGTGACAGGCTCTGTGTTCACAGGCATGGCCGGGATGGTCACGATGGGCTGGAAGGAAGAGCTCCAGCTCCTCAATGAGGGTGAGTGCGGGCAGCGGGCTGACAGCGGGGGCTGCCACTGGGGGAACTGCAAGTCGTGCCCTGGCTGCGACAGGCTTCTTTCCCTGTGTGGACAAGCACAGAGAGATCTCAGGGACAGGACCTGTGTGGGGGACATTTGTGGCCAGCACCTTCTGGCTGATCCCATTGTCTCCTGCTGCCTCCTGTCCATGGCAAGATGTGGGGGGTATGGCCCTGGCAGGAAGGCCTCCTTGGCTACCTGCAGATCCAGGCTCTGACTGTGCCCCTGCTCATCTCTCTTCCAGCCCTTCAAGGCCTGAGAAGAGATGACAGCCCTTCCCAAATGAACATAGTCGTTCAGCAGAGAATCATTGAGAGATCTGCAGAATTACGTTTATCTGGTGGCTCAGAAGAACCATTGCTCCTAAAAGTCCTAAAAACACCATGGAAGAGGAGAGCAACTTGAGAGGCCAGAAGAGACAGAAGAGACCAGCTGGAACTTGAGGCACAGCTGATGATTGGCACAGCTGAGCCTATGGGAAGCTCCAATAGCTCCTGCCTTCTCCCTGCCTGTTGACAAGTCCGTGCCTCCCCCCAGCCCTCAGACCCTGCCCGTGCCCTTTCTTCCCTCCCCACTCCTCCCTTTGCTTCGCCTTCCATTAATAAACAGTTTGGCTTCTTCACTTTGCCTGCATCCCTGTGGAGCTGAAGCACATCCGGGGCCCTGGGACACACTGGCCCCTGCTGCCATTCTCTCCCACAGACCCAGAGGAACGAGGACAGGTCAGGCTGGAAAGGTCCCTGTGCTGAAGGCGCAGCTCCACAGCACTGTGCAGTTCCACAGTCTTGTTGAGCGCACTAAAGGCCAGCAGAGGGACAAGGAGCCTGTGTGTCAGGACCAAAGTCGTGTCTAAGGCCCTGCCATATTTGGTCCACTGTTGTGCATGTCAACAAGATCATGAAGAGCAGACAATGAAGGAAACTTTATGGTTTAACTGGTGGGAATTTGACTGTAACTGGAAAAACTCCAGCCCAGAAGAGGAGATGTCAGGCCTGGTTATGGGCTGGAGGGATGAAAAGGACAAAATGCCCATCCTTTTGATGCAGGGGATGCCCTGAATGTGGGTGGCCAGCCTGCTCCTCCCCCTGGAGCACCATGCTGAGATACCCTGAGAGCAGCCCAGTGCTCCTTGCTCCTCTCTGCTGACCCATGAGCATTTGTCTGCTTTCGGGATGGCCCTGGCTGTGTCAGGGCTGCTCCGTGGACACGAGACAGCTGGTCCTGACCCACTGGGTCCCAGCAGTGCCTGGCAGCAGCCCTGCATCCACATCAGGATGCTGGCCAAGAGAGGCCCCGGAAGCTGGGGCGGCTGATTTGAAGCTTTTGCAGATACACACAGGGGACTGCCAGCAGTGTTCCCTAAGGACACAGCAGTCCTGAGGGGTCTCCCTAATTCAAAGAAATCAGCAGACAAATGCATTGCCTTGTAAAAGCCCTTTTATTGAGCTAGCAGGAGGGCAGGGGGTCTGCACTCAACTAAAATGCTTCTCTGCCACATGCAAATTTCAGTGGGTTATATAGGAATTATCTCAAAATTACAATCCATCTTTTCTCTTCTGAGGTGATTTTAATAGGCAACAGGTTAGAAATATATATTCTGTCAGATTCCTGTACTTGAATCTAATGTCCAGTGCTGGTCAGGAGCAGTCTCCATGCCCTAGAGGAGTCAGTAGTCAATGTCCAATGACAGGCAAGGACATTGTTCCCTTGGTGCAACAGCAGGATAGGGGAGAACATCTTTGGCAGAAATATGAAGAAAAGTTTCAATAAAATATCCACAAGAATGCAGAAGTAGGCGTACTTGGCTAACCAATAGTGAGCTCGCCTTTGCAATATGTATGAGCCTCATTAACACCAACATAAAGATGTGTACCTATCAATAAAGTTTGAGATTTGCTGATCACTCATATTGCGTGCTGCATTTCTCCCGCAACAACATGGTGACCCCAACGACGTGATATCAGTAACGGCGACCACGGGGGATCGGTGAAGGAGTTCGGGTCCTGTCGCAGCAAGGACAGTGAAAAAGCACCGCTGAAAACGGGGGAGGTGCCGCTCCCTGAGTGACTTCAAAGGAATGCCCGGCCAATACGTGCTGCCTCGACCTTGTGGGGCTGCAACAGCGCTGATGTTTAAAATGGAAAGGCAAGCAGCATATGATTTATTTACTTGCTTTTTAAAAAAGCAACAGGTTAAGGGCATAGATTTGCAGAAAGAGCTTCATGGGTTATTAACTTATGGGTATGCACAGGGATTTTTTCAAAATCCTCATACAGTCCATAAATTAAGTGAGTGGCAAAAGTTTGGAGATAAGCTGTAGGAGGTGGTTTTAGATGATGATAAAACTGCAAAGAAGTTAAGGAAAGTTATGGCGAGTGGTGCATAATGAGTTAGTACAATATCAGGTAGAAAAGAAGGCTGCACAGCAAGCTACTGCTGCTCATAGTAAGAATAAAAGTTATGGAGATTGGTCAGATTTGCCCATTACCCCCTGCCACATCCATAGTTATCTTGCCACCAACATCGGCTCCTGCTTCAAGCAGCAACTCACCCCCCATAACAGCACCATCCGCACCGCCTGTGCCCTGGCCAGACCCTCCACTCCCTCTCCTAGCAATGAGCCGATCCCTGGGGCAGAGAGTGACTAGCGGGGGCCATTGCACAAGAGCGGAGGAAGGCATGGGCAGCGGTTGCAAAAGAGATCATGGATTCAGGGGATAGTGAGGCTATGGCAGCAGCTATGGAAGTGGCTTGCCCCGTGGTGTATACTGCTCTGGACGGGGGTGGATTACAGGCAGCAATTACTGCCCTAGATTGGAAACTGTTGTCACAGTTACGGACCACAGTTAGTCAGTTTGGGATGACCCCTGAGCCCACAAAGCAAATGCTTGGCTATATTTGGGGGACCCAGGTGTTATTGCCAGCTGATTGTAGAGGAATAGCAACTCTTATTTTTACTCAACATCAACAGCTTCTGTTTAATGCACATTGGCAAGCACTCTGCCAGGAGTGCATAGCAGTGGTATGGCAACCAGGTGACCCTTTACAAGGGATAACCTTAGATGAATTATTTGGCACAGGGGCTTTTGCTCAAACAGAAGCACAAGCGTGAATCGGTCCTGATAAATGCCGAGAGGCTATGCGACTGGTGAGGCTAGCTATAGACAGGATAAAAGAACGAGGCAGGGTTCCCTCATACATGGCTATAAAGCAAGGAAGGGGTGAATCGTTTGGATCTTCTGTAGATAAGGTGGCCGCTGCTATCGAGCAATCTGGAGTGGCAGATTTCATGAAAGGGGCCCTATTGAAGCAGTGTTCGCTTCAAAATAGCAACCAGGCTACGAAAAGTGTGTTAAATAGCCTAGGAGCTAATTGGACTATAGAAGAAGCTTTAGAACGCATGGGAAATGTGCCCGTAGGGACTCAGGCGATGTTAGTAGAAGCTATTAAAGAGCTAGGGACAGGACTGAAGGAGCAGGCAGCAGCATCGCAGAGTCAAGTCCTTGCCACCCTTGCGCCCCTACAAGTAGCAGCAACAAGTAGTCCACGATCTTCATCTACTGGCCAATTTAAATGTTACCGGTGCGGAGGTATGGGACATACCCAGCGAGCCTGCCAAGCAGCTGGGATCTGGTGTCACAGGTGTCGCTCGGATACCCACAATACCGGAGCCTGCCGACGCCGCTCGGGAACCGGGAGGCCCAGCGTGAACAGCCACCGCACCCAGACACAAGTAGCAGCTGTCAACACCTCAGCCCAACCCCCCTTCAACCAGCCACCACCGGGAGCCTCGGGCTGGACATGGCAGCCTCAGTAGCGGTAACATTGATGACCACCCAAAAGGAAAAGGTCCCGACTGGAATAAAGGGACCAATCATCATTGATGGACAGCCTATGGGAGCTTGTCTTCTGGGGCACTCACCAGCCACCATGATGGGATTATTTGTTTTAACTGAGGTAATAGACGCTGATTTTACTGGGGAAATTTTGTTGTGGTACATACTCCTTTTCCACCGATACGGATCAAAAAAGGACAGAGGATAGCTCAATTAGTTCCATTGGAACAAATGACTAAAACATTACCCCCTCATCAATCACAGTCCAGGGGGGAACAGGGCTTTGGCTCCACTGGAGGACTTACTCTGTTAACAATGAATTTAAACAATCAGCCAAAACGTGCTGTATTGATAGAGTATCACGGTGACAGGCAAACCTTGGAAGGTTTATTAGATACTGGTGCAGACTCCAGCATTATCAGCCCGGATTGCTGGCCCCATAACTGGCCATTACAGCCAACCACAGTAGCAGTTACCGGGGTTGGAGGCTTAATGCTTGGAAGAAAATCACCCATGTTATCAGAAATTATCAACGGAAAAATTTTACGGAGTAATTTCTCAGTCATGCCTTTGCCTCCTACTGTGCAGTGCCTCATTGGTCGGGACATTTTGGCTCAAATGGGGGTAGTGCTGACAAATGAGTACCCTTTGGGCTAATGGCCATTGCATGGACTTTCCCAATCCCACTCATTTGGAACACGGACACACCAGTGTGGGTTTAGCAATGGCCATTAAAAAGGCAAAGTCTGGAACAAGCACATGTACTAGTACAGGAACAATATGAGCAGGGTCATTTACAGTTGTCAGTAAGCCCCTGGAATACCCCTATTTTTGTTATTAAAAAGAAGTCGGGAAAGTATTGTTTACTACAAGATTTACAGGCTGTAAATGAACAAATGGAGCCTATGGGCGCCTTACAAACAGGTTTGCCTAACCCAGTCATGTTGCCACAGGACCGGCCACTGTTAATTGTGGATCTTAAGGACTGCTTTTTTACTATTGCTCTTCACCCTTGAGACACTCGGAGGTTTGCATTTACCTTATCAGCTTCAAATAGGGAAGAAGAATCAGACAAGAGATTTGAATGGCTTACTCTTTCACAGAGTAAGCGCAACAGCGCCCCCTTGTGTCAGCTGTATGTTGACAATGCTTTACAACCTTTGCGACAGGCCTGGGCCAAAACAACCATTTATCATTACATGGATGATCTTTTATTTGCGCAGCCGCAACCTTTCACAGGTCAACAAATTCAAGAAATACATAAGGCCCTGGAACTACATGGCTTGGTTGTAGCTCCTGAAAAAATCCAATTATCTGCACCCTGGAATTATTTGGGATGGACACTTACTGATCAGGTTGTTACCCCCCAGAAATTGCAATTGAATATTAAAATACATACATTGCATGATGCTCAAAAGTTACTTGGTGATCTGCAATGGCTGCGCCCTATTGTGGGCATCCCAAATGAGTTGTTAGATGAACTTCGACCTTTACTAAAAGGGACTGACCCAGCACAAACTGTCCATATAACCTCTGAGTAGGTTAAGACCCTTCAGCAGATATTGGACTGTGTGACACAGGGCAGTGCCCGGAGACGAGATCTTAACCTCCCCATACAGCTGACAGTTTGATGTGGAACTAAATTTTTACTGGGTTCATTTATTCAGAAAAACAGAAAAACGGGGGAGGTGTGGGCCTTAGAATGGCTATGTCCTCCACTTCAACAGCATAACACCCTTCTTCAAAAAATCAAAATTTTTGCTGCCCTGCTAAAGTAGGGATGTGAACGGGCATAACAGATTACGGGAAAGGAGCCTGATCAGATATGGATACCAATGAAGAAAGATACGTTGACATGGTACCTGATAAACAGTATGGAATTACAAGAGGCCCTGCTGGGAGCTGGAAGCGTGATTGCCACTGGTGATATTCTCAATACACCATTGAACTGGGTAGGGCAGTGGGGTTGGATTCAATGCCCAAAAAGATCACAGAAGCCTCTGTCAGATGCTATAAGAGCCTACACGGATGCAGGAAGAAAATCAAGAACTGCTGCAGTGACCTGGCAGGAAAAGGGACAATGGCACCATCAGATTCTCCAGGCTTCCGAGTTGGATACTTTACAAACAATGGAGCTATTGGCTGTTTTATGGGCCATGATGCATTTTTTGGGGCTCCTCAACATAGTGACAGATTCTTTGTATGTTGCAGGAGTGTGTGAGCAAATAGAGGATGCCTCTATAAAAGAGGTTCAAAACAGGAGGTTACATGAGCTGTTTATTCAATTACAGAGGGTGATTAAGCTGAGAAAAATCCCTTTTCTGTTATCCATATCAGAAGTCACAAATGGGATATTGGTCTAGGAGAGGGTAATGCATGAGCAGATAAGCTAATCTCAATCACACAAATGACTCCAATTCCCAGACAGACTATGGCCAGAGAGTCACATTCCATGTTTCACCAAAATGCAAAAGGTCCCCATAGAGAATTTCAGATATCTATGAACGAGGCATGGGCAATAGTCAAAACCTGTCCCATATGTAGTCATCATAATGGGGGCTGCAGGTTAGGTCTGGGAGTTAACACAAGAGGGTTGAGTACAAATGAGACCTGGCAAATGGATGTCACACATTGGCCCCCACCAACACGAAAGGACACAAGCACACACCACTTTCAGGTGAAAGGATAAAAGGGAAGTTTTATTCTCTGACTCCACTATTTATAGTTTTACAAGGGTGACAGTGGATTGGAAGGTGACAGTGACACCTCTGCAATGCCACAGGTCAAACCAACAGTCCATCAAATCTCTCCTCCTCCAAAAAGGAATGAAAAAACAATGAGTTGTTTACAGTAAGTGTGTGAGAAAGTTTACTACAAGAATGTCAGCATCAGAAGGCTTAGAAAATCCTAGAAAACCAGGGCAACAACACATGTTGGTGAGTTTGATAGGATGAAGTATGTGGGGGTTGGGGGTTGCAATGCCCCAGTGGCGAGGGGGAGGTGACTCCCCGGAGTTCTTCCTCTGATCCCCAGTCCAGAGGGGGTTGAGGTGCTGCTGAGGGGCAGGAAGCAGGAACACTGGCTTTTGCATTGCAGAGGCAGGGGAACCAGCGGAAAGTGACCATTGCTTGCTTGCTGTGGGGACAAAACATCCCTAGATCTGAGATGACGATTCTTGGGAAATCTTCTCTTCCACAGGTGCTGGTCTCTTCTGGTAGTCAAGGGAGGAGGAAGCGTTTGGTCACTTGTGCTGCCCAGGCATTGGCAGCAGGGTGCTGGGTTGTGAGAACAGAGGCTGCTTGGTGGGCCCGGTCTGGGCTGTTTGGCTCGGTTCCCTGGGCCAGGGCCACCGCCCAGCCGGCTGTTGGGTTTGGGGGCTTTGCTTCTCCCATCAGGATCTGGGTCGATGTTCTGTGGGCCAGGTCTGGGGTTCCTGATCCTTCCATGTGGGCCAGGGAACCCCAGGGCCTCTCAGGCTCCTCTGCTGCTGCTGCTACTCTTTCCGGGGGAAAAAAATAAAATTAAATAAAAAGAGTGGAAAGAGCTAGTAGCAGCTCAAAAGCATTGAAGGGCCAAAGATAAGCCTTAGCCCAAGTGGTTCAATAAAGGGCTGTGGCCAAGACATTCTAGAAATTTTCTCAAAACTGTATGATAACTGCCAATGGATTTTTGATAATCATTGATGATTTTTATTAAGCAGTTCTTTGTTTCAGGATTCTGCAAGCCTGTTTCAGGACCAAAAGAGACTTCCAGAGATGTCAAAGAGGAACATCTTCAGTCCATGGACTTTCTCCTGAAACTCAGCTGTCTAGACTTGGAGCAATGACTTTTCTTTGCATTGTTTTGCATTTTCTTATATTGTAAGATTGCTTTAGTGATATGATAGAATTTTATGTTCTACAGGTGAAAATTTCCCTGATCATTCCACATCAGCACTTGACTGAGGTTTTGATTGGCAACAAGTGTTTGTTCTTTCCTCTGCATGGGTAAAGCAGACAAAATTACAAACACTTTTCTTTTTAATGTAACTAAAATAAAAAAAGGTGACATGTCGCAGACATCTTTTATGAAAAATCCTTTCCTTAGGATTTTTCCTCCTGACAAGCTGAGAGGCCTCAGTAACAAAATGCAAACAATGGTTATTTGCTGCTGTGGAATGCAACAGGTGCATGTTTGATTGGCCCACCTTGGACATTTGTAATTAATGGCCAATCATAGCCCAGCTTGCTTGGACAGAGAGGCAGGCCACAAACCTTTGTTATACTTTCTTTGCTATTCCATTCTTAGCCAGCCTTCTGATGAAACCTTCTCTTCTGTTTTTTAGTATAGTTTTAATGTAATATATATAATAAAAAACCAAATCAAGCCTGAGTCAGATCCTCGTCTCTTCCCCAGTCCAAAAACTCCTGTGAACACCATCACAGAGGAACATTGACACCCTGCAGGGTACCATGGATCCAAGGGGCCACTGTGACACTGTGGGGCCTTGTGGAACCAAGAACATCTTTGTGGATCTGTTGGGCTGCATGGTCACAAGGGGCCTGTGTGAAGCAGCAGGGCTTTGTCAAACCAAGAGGCCATTGCTGCATTTCAGGGCCTCATGGAGCCAAAGGGCCGTTGTGATCCTGCAAGGCACCGTGGATCCATAGAGACCATTGTGGCATTGCAAGGCCCCATGGAATCAGGGAGACCATTGTGACCCTGCCTCGGGGAAGGAAGGGTCCATTGTGACACTAAGGCAACTTGTGGAACCAAGGGAGTCATTGTTGCACCACTGGGCCCCAATGGAACCAAGGGGCCATTGGACATAGCAAGCCTTCATGGAACAAATAGATCATTATGACACTGTGGGGCCTTGTGGAACCATGGAGACCATTAAGATCCTTAAGGACTTGTGTAATCAAGGGGACATTATGACACCTGAGGGCATCATGGAAGCAAGAGAATCATTGTGGCACTGCAAGGCCTCATGGAAGCAAGGTGCCATTGTGACACTGCAGGGCCCTGTGGAACCAAGGGAACACAAAATAGGTGTGGCTGCCTTGGTCTCCCAGGAGTCACCTGACAGGTCTGGCTGATCTTGGAATGTGGAAGGCCACTCCCATCTGCCCCTGAAACACTGGGGCTCTGGGCTTTCCTTTGTATGGAAAAGAACAGTCTACCTTTTCCAGGCATCCATGGCAAAAATTAGGATTCCACCTCCAAATTTCTGTGTATTAAAGGATTGCTGCCAGACAAAAGCTGTCAGGACAGACAAGTCTGGCTGGTCTTTGACTCCTGAGTGCCAGCACTCACCTGTTTTCCAAACACTGGAAAGGGCTCTGTGCTTTTCTTTTTATGGAAAAAAATAATCCCTCTTCTCCAGGCAGAAATGTTTTAAATTAGGACTCTGCATTCATAATTTCAAATATCCAAGGGCTGGTCCAAGCAAACATGCCAGGAAAGACAGGTCAGGCTTGCCTTGGCCTCTGGTGGCAGCTGTTCATCAGCTCCGGAAACATGGGGCTCCATGGTTTTCTTCCTATGGAGACCAATGTGACACTTGGGAGCCTTGTGAAATGAAGGGGCCATTGTGACACTGCAGAGCACCATGGATCCAAGGCACCATTGTGACACTGTGGAGCCTCATGGAACCCAGGACACCATTGTGGCTCTGTTTGGCCACATGGTCCCAAGGGACCAGAGCAAAGCAGCAATATGGGAGTCAGCCCAGCTGTAACTCATAGTCAGATTTTACCCAGAAGAACTGGGCATGAGGTTTCAAGCCATTGGAATAATTTGTTTAACTTAGGGGGAGTTTGAGAGTTCCTCCATAAGCCTTTAGTGTTGTTATGATAAGTTGTCCAAGTTCTTCTCCCCTACTGGTTACTTGTTTCCCCTATAGGGTTATTGTTCTAGCTTTCCATCCGCAAGTGTCTATATTGTTCCTTTGCCTTTGTCTCAGGTCTTTGAATCCTACCTCTCATACTGTGCTCGACTTTTCTATGTTTATTGTTTTCCCTCTGTTACTAAACTTCTTTATGGGCAAGTCCATTGATCCTGCTTGTAGGAGCATTGGGGGCTAGGATGGTTGGGATGGACAGAGACAAGAGATGTCTGAAGCCAGGTCTTGGAACTTGTGGTTTATTGCAAAGGGTGTGGGTGCAGGGGCCTTGTTTGGAACTGCCAGCCACAGCTTGGAGCAGGCCCGAAAGAGGAGCTTGAAAGAGGCACCCAAAATGGATGCCTGAAAGAGGAGGGGAGTTCCCTTTACAATACAATAAATCTTCCTCTGTTCTGCATATTCTAATTTTCACTAACCAATCTAGCACAAGATACAAATCTTATAGCATTTATATAAAGCCTATAAGAATCATTACATTAACATACTGTGTTACATTTTAAACCCTAAAAACTACTCTTTGGACCCCTTCTGCCAAGCTAGTAGGGTCTGCTCTGACCGTTGGACTTGTCTGCAAGCAGAGGTTCTTGTTTCATCAAAAGAGGATTACCTTCAGCCAGCCATTGTTTTCCATTTGTTCAGTAACTAAGACTTGGTGTCTCAAAGCTTGCTTTCATTTCAATCTCACTTATAGTTTCCATATTCTCAAAATATTTTGCCAGGCAATCATATTTATGAGGCTTTCCTGTTTCATCTTTCCCACCATCTGCTCCTTTTCATTTTCACCACCCTTGCCCTGAAGCTGGGGAACCAGAAAGGTTTGTCACAGCCACCCTCATTGCGACAATTGGGGCCTGAACAGGGACTCTGACATTCAGTCATGTCAGATGGGTTAGCTGATGGATAGGCCAGTGCTCCCCGGGATTTTGGATTGTACCAGGCTGGCAGATTCATCATTGCTTCAAGGGACCTCAGCCAGGATCCACAGGGACAACGACAGTTTCACCTGTGTAGGATTGCAGATGGGTTTGGGGAAGCACAGGACAATTATTGCCTATTTTGCCACTGTGTTTTTACAATACGCTTCCACATCCCATAACTGATTTGGGGTATTCCAGTGGCTGTTCCACCTAAGGAGGAGAAAAAAAAAATGGGCAGCCAGAGGTCCAAAGTAAAAAGGTATGTATATTGATGCTTTAAGTTAATTCTCACTGATCATGACCAAATGTCTTCAAAGAACAAATTAAAATCAATCATGAAGTGGATCATTAAAAATTTTCCAGATACCCCTGACCCTGACCGTCCTCCCTCCATCTTGGCTCCTCCACTTACTGCTACCACAACTATCTCTTCTGCCCTGAATTAAGCTCCAGACTCCACCCCACGACTGCGGGTCACGCCCTGCCTTTCAATCATTCCATCTCCATCCTGGGCCATGCCTCCAGAAGGCCAGCCTGGAATCTAGGCCAGTCTGGCATCCTAGATAAAGTCCCTTCCTCCCCAACACCTGACAAAATGGCAGTGCCCTTTGCCTCACCCTCCGTCAACAATACACCCCATAATCAAAGATATTAAGCCCAACTGTCACACTATTTCTAATCCAAATGTTTCTGCTCCAAGTTATTCTTCCTCCCCAGAAGACAGTTTGGATTCCCCAGAGCCACCTCACCCCTCAACCCCAGAAGATCCCTTGGAAAGGATGCAAAAAGAAAGAGTTAAGGAAGGAGACTGCAAATAGTCTCAAAATTGCACCTGTTAAGAAGGAAAGGGGCATAATCCCACGTATAGGCTACTGGTTTGCTGGGAAATCAAGGAGCTGTGTAGGGCAGCTAAAGACCATAGGAAGGATTTACCTTGTTTTAATGGCCTAATGAGGGCCATGTTTACAGCACACGTCTTAACCCCCTATGATTTAAATGTATTATGACCATGTTGTAGTTGACTACAGAATACACCCTGTGCGAAGGGGGATGGAAGTGTTTACTAAATCAATTAATAGCAGACTATGCTAATAATGAGGCAAGGGCAGAACTGACCATCAACCATCTAGCTGGAGAAGGACAACACAGCCTGCCAGCTAATCAAGCAGCAGGTATCCCCAGAGAAGTATTGGATGATATGAAAGAGATGGCTTTGAAAGCTTTAATCCAGGTATCGGTTGGTAGCACCCCCAATTTGGACTACCTTGGGTGGCAGCAGCTAAAGCTTTAGGACAATTAGACCATCTTGGGTGCCTGTTAAGTAAACAAACCAATGCTACCTCCCTCACATTGAGTGGCCTGCTCTCAGACATAGAGACCAACAGACAGGCCACCTTGCAGAACAGCGATAGAGTTTTTACTCTGGGCACATGGGCATGGCTGTGTAGACTCTGAGGCATGTGTTGCATGAACCTCTCCAGTCACAGCGAGTCAATCCACAAGAGCATTCAGGTACTGAAGGAAGGGTTCAAGAAGCTTCAAGTGGAACACAAAGACTGGGTCAATAAACTCTTCCAATCCAAAGGACTAAAGGGTTGGATGAGGTCTAACTAAAACCAGACTATTAATTCTCTTAGTGGTGGTTGTTGTATTGTTAATTGTCCCATATTTGTTTGGATGGTTTTAGAAAGTCTTACAAAATTCTTTCAGTTCCATCTTTGTTGCAAAACAGAAAGGGGCAAGATACCCAACACAGGCTCCTCATGGACTCCTTAGAGGAGAGAACTGGAGGCCAGGATGGCACAAAAACCTCTCAGAGGCTCAGTGTGGAAAGGAAAATCCTTAAATTATCTAAAAGAATACTTAAATCCATAAAATACCTTAAAATCCTTGAGTATCTCAAGGAACTAATGAGCCCCACTGAGTGTCAGTACAAAGCTCTCCAGGGACTCATTAAAGAAGATAATTGGCACCATTATTGCACAAAAATCTAATAGAGTCTTTATCAAAACAGAAACACCAATGTTGGAGAATTTTGCTCAGAAATGGCTTATAGAGTTTTGTTCAGACATGCCATAATCATATACAGCTGATGGAAAAGTAAAAGGCAGCTGTGAGGAGCAAATTCTCACAGCATGTTTCTGTAAACAACAAAGTTCTCAGGCACATTTTTATAAACAGCAGGGTTCTCAGGCTGTTTTTCTCTGTCCTTGGCTGTTTTGGGAAAGTAAAAGTGACAGGGATGCCTTGAGAACCATTCATACCAGGGTGAGAAAGCAAATCTTGGTTTCAATAACAAACTACAGGTATTGAAAACAAAAGGAGGGATTAGTGTTTAATCTGTAGCCTATGATGAGCTCGGGTTTTGCAATATGTATGAGCTTAATTAACACTGTTATAAAATGTGTCTGGTGGATCAATAAATTGGAGTTCGATGCTGATCAGAGGATGGGTCGTCTCCCTTCGCTTTCTACAAATGGTGACACCCGATCGTGATACGGCAATGCACAACAAAGGAGCGAAGAAACAGGTCAGGTCCTAGCAGTGGGACGGCAGTAAACGCAACAAAAGGGATAAAAAAGAAGCTGATATGCGTCATGCCTTGAGTGTAATACAGGCGAGCCCGACTGATACATGCTGCACGGGCCTTGAAGAGGCTGCAATCAGTGCTGACGATTTTAGGTATGGAAAGGCAAGCAGCATATTATTGGAATATGAATCCCAATATTACCAGTTAGATTGTGCCTGGGCCAGTCTGACCCTTGCTGCTGGGCCAAAGGCAGCAACTGCGGTGTATCACCCCAGAGATACCTTGGCTTGCTGGAGATTGCAGCTGGGCACTGAACAAGTCCAGGCTTGTTAGGAACTCCGTTTGCCTCAGGAGAAAGATTTCAGGCGATGGTGAAGAGAAAAAGGAGAGGATTCTGCTGGAGGGTTTAATGTCCAGAGGTTTATTCCATGGTTACAGAGGTCTGAACGTGGGCAACTGCTCCAACAGAATCCCGGCCGCATGGTCTGATTCACCTTTTTAAGCTCAGGGACAGGGGGAGGGGAGGTACAGGTGAGCCACCAACCAGGTGAGAGGGGCAAGGTCTCAGGGGAAGATGACACCCAGACAGGCCAATGACCCCTGGGCCTGAGGGGCATCCTTTGAACTTGACCAACCACACGACGCCTTGCTGGAATGTTAAGACTGATTGACAGGACTCACTCAGCATGGGGGCAAGGGGGAAGGGAGAGAGGTATAGGCACACCTGGGGAAGTGACCTGGAAGTCTAAAATGGGACATTACAGCACACCACAACAGCATATTTACAAAAAAGGCAGGTTAAGGGGGTAGATTTGCAAAAGGATTTACAATGACTTTGGACTTACGCCTATGCTAGGGGAGTTTTTATTAACCCCCATAGGGTTTACGAGTTAACGGAGCGGCGTGAATTCAGTGATTTATTATGGGAGGCTACTTTAGAGAGTGATAAAACTGCCAAGAAGTTAAGTAAGCTATGGCGGGTAGTGCACAATAGACTGCTTCAGCATGTCTCTGAGTGCAAGGCAGCAGCCGCAGCTCGGGGCATCTGCCGGGCTGTGCCGCTCCGAACTCGGCGTGGGCGCTGCGCCATGGAGAGCAGCCGCAGCGAGCGACCACCTGAAATGCTGCGCTGCAGTGGTGGGAGCCAAGCCGCCGCAGGGGGAGCAACCCACGCTGCTGCGGGGGGAGCCACGGGTGCAGTGCACACAGTGAGTCAGCCTGCCGGCGAGTTTTGCAAAACAAAGAGCCCAGTGCGGGGATGTTCGCCCGCTCTGACACACGCGCCGCGGGACCAGAGCGCTTTTCCAGCGCCGGTGTTTCTCCCTCCGTCCTGCGTCTGGCAAAAATCTTCGGTTTTAGACCTAACTGCCGTAATAAATGTGATTCTTGTCAACAAAAAGAAAAGATCCCTACTGCAATTAAGAGACCAGTGATGGTGAACGAGCGACACCAGAGACCATTGCTGTTGGGACGTCTCTCACCTGGGTTGGAGGGACTTTTTGTTCTTCCTAGCAGAGACTGTGAAACAGAAATCAGCAGTGAATGCGTGGGTCAAATTTCGGCCGATTTGGCTCAGCATTTGTTATGCTGTCTTAAAATCACCTGTATTAACAGAGACTTTAGATATCAGAAGCCCAAATAACTCAGTCGGTAGAACATCAGACTCCAAAACTGTATTTTGAAAAATTTAAAAATGTTAAAGATGTTGGAGTGATTGTATGAGTGAGATGTTATGAGTGTGCTTTTTGGTATAAATGCTGCAGCAAACACGTGAAAAAAGTTGTTTTAGCTTAGTATTTTAGAATCAGGCCTGTAAGTAAGTTATAGTAAATGCTATATTCTATTTTTATAGTAAGTTTAATTTGTTATTAAGTAGCTTAAGTTAAATTATCTATAAGGTGTTATTAAGTTTAGGTGAAGTTAGATTCTGTTAAGATTAAATTATATTTGGTTTAAGTTATGTAGAATTTAAAGTCAGTTAAGTTCTGTTAAAGTTAAGTTTGGGTGATGTTGAGTTCTGTTAAGTTTAAATATTTTAAGTGCTTTAAGTTTGGGTGCTGTTGGGTTTGAGTGATGTTAGATGGATTTATGCTAAATGTTTATTTTATGATCTGCATTTATTGGGACTATTTGTTTTGCCTGGCATCATTGATGTGGACCATATGGTGATGGCATATACCCCTTTTTCTCCCACTTCAAATCAATCCATTTGAGCCAAATGACTAAGGGATTACAGACTGTAAAAGGACAAGACAGGGGGAAATGGCTTTGAATTCATCGGAGGACTTACCTTACTGACTTTGAACTTTTCTGAGAAACCCAAGAAAAGGGTGGACATGGAATTTCAAGGACAGAAGAATAATTTTCAAGCTTGTTGGACACTGGGGTTGATTCCAGCATTATTAGCCCTAGCTGTTCACCTCCTCTCCCGGTTCCCATGAATGACAAAAACTAACAGACTTCTTTTCTTAGTCCAATTACCACCTACCTTGCAATGCCTGATAAGGGAGGACATTATGGTTCAGTTGGGGGTGGTTTTAACCCTTTGGGGTAAAAACCATTGCTCAGACTGTGGCTGGGGAACCTTATAGAGATACTGAGTGTGCTTTTAAATGCTTTTGCTTGTTTTGCCTTGTGTTTTTGATTGTGTTCAAGATATGGTCAGTAGAATAATAGAAAAACCCTAGCAGACTAACCTCCATAAAAATAAAAAGGGGAAATTTGTTGGAGAATTTTGCTCAGAAATGGCTTATAGAGTTTTGTTCAGACATGCCATAATCATATACAGCTGATGGAAAAGTAAAAGGCAGCTGTGAGGAGCAAATTCTCATAGCCTGTTTCTGTAAACAACAAAGTTCTCAGGCACATTTTTATAAACAGCAGGGTTCTCAGGCTGTTTTTTCATAACAGGTAAACATTCCGTCCTTGGCTGTTTTGGGAAAGTAAAAGTGACAGACAGGGATGCCTTGAGAAACATTCATATCAGGGTGAGAAAGCAAATCTTGGTTTCAATAACAAACTACAGGTATTGAAAACAAAAGGAGGGATTAGTGTTTAATCTGTAGCCTATGATGAGCTCGGGTTTTGCAATATGTATGAGCTTAATTAACACTGTTATAAAATGTGCCTGGTGGATCAATAAATGGGTCATCTCCCTTCGCTTTCTACACACCAAGTACCAAAAATAACTGAAGTACCTTGAAGCATTTATGAGCCCCACTAAGTGTTGTTACTGACAAAGCCTCTCTAAGGACTAATTGCAACACATAATTGGAGGCCATGACTGCACAAAGCTCTCAGAGACCCCAAGGCAAAAGCCAAACCCAAAGTCCTTTGAAAAACCTGCAGTCCCTGCAGGGAGCATGAAGGAGCCCCCAGGGCCATTCCTGACCAAGGCTCCCCAGGGACTCCTTCCAGCAGATCCTTGAGGCCACTGGGATGTGGGCTAGGGAGGGATGCTGAGGGCAGGACAAGGGGCTGACAGTGCCCAGCCTGGCTGGGGCTGTGCCAGGAGGCCCCAGGGCCTCAGGACAAGGTGTGTCCTCACAGCCCTTGGTGGCACAGACCCTGCTGGGACCCAGGGCACCAAGACTTGGATTCTCTTTGTCCCCACCTGTCATCAGTGCCTGCAGTTCTCTGCTCTGCCTGGGGCCTGGGGACACTTTCTCAGTGGTGTCCCTCAGTGGTGTCCCTCAGTGGTGTCCCTCAGTGGGACCCATTAAAAGTCCAAGAAAGTTTGGAGTGTGATTCTGACTTGGAGTTCTGGAGAGGTTTCTTCAGCTCCCTCTCAGGGACTGATGTTCAGGGCCTCAGCACAAAGCCCCAGAGGGTCATTAAAGTCCTTGTGCTGTGTCTGTGCTGCTGAGCTGGGCTGGGCTTCTGGCACAGAGGCAGCTCCCGGCAGCCAAGCAAAGCTTCAAAAGCACATTTCTCTTGATGAGCAGCTCTTCTGCCAGCCCAGCAGGGCTGGGGCACTGCCTGCAGCCACCCCGGGCACAGCACAGAGGCACAGAGAGCTTCAATCAGTCAGGGCTGGGAAGGTGCTGAGAAGTGCCTGGGGCAGAATCACTGCCAGCCCTTGGCACAGGAACCTCTGCCTGCAGGACAATGCAGCTGCAGCTCCTGGAGTGATCTCCTAAAGCTGGAACATCCCAATGCCTACAGACCCTGTGAGTACATTCTCTGATTGTCTCTTGGGCAGATCAGCCAGGGGTGCCCAGGGCTGTCCTGCAGAGCAGGGTCCTGCAGCCCAGGGCGCTGTGCTGGGGCAGGGACTCTGCTGCCTGCCAGGGACAGCTCTCAGCCAGCCCTGGCAGCTGCTTCCAGCACTGGGGGACAAGATCTGGGTGGGAGGAGACAGCTGGTAAGGCTTAGAAGTGTTCTCGTTGTGTGGTGAGGATGCTGCATTGTTCAGGACTGCTCCCAGAATGGCATTTAACTGCAGAACATTTCCAAGTAGATCATACAGGGAGCAGAGCTAGGCAGGGGTTTCATAAATGGGAAAATCCTGTTTTTTTATTCTACTGCTCTGTTTTGCCTGAATGGGAAATTGCATATAGATATTCATCTCTCAGTTCAGGTGAAGAATAAATAAAAAAAAACCTATAGACCTGAATAAACCAGGCAGTGACAGAAATCAGCACAGGGCCCCTCAGAGGGCGGCATCTTTGTTGCTTTTCCAGCCTCTTCAGGGTTGCTCTGACTTTGACATCAGAGCCTGCAGAGCCAGAGCACTGTCCCTGGGCAGTGCCAGAACTGGGAGGGGTCTGCAGGGCAGAGCTGAGCCCCCAGGGCTGGGCTGAGCTCTGGCAGCACTGGCAGGGCCCAGCCCTGGGCACAGGGAAGCAGCTGCTGGCAGGACAGTTCCAGGCAGCAGAGGCCTGGGCAGGCAGTGGGGGGAAAGTGCCCTCAAGCTTTGCTGGGATATTTGAGGTCCAAACCCAGCTATTCCATGATTACTTTTCTTACAGATCTCCATGCCAAGACATTGCAAATGTCCAACAGCAGCTCCATCAGTCACTTCCTCCGGCTGGCACTGGCAGACACGCGGCAGCTGCAGCTCCTGCACTTCTGCCTCTTGCTGGGCATCTCCCTGGCTGCCCTCGTGGGCAACGGCCTCATCATCAGTGCCGTAGCCTGCGGCCACCACCTGCACACGCCCATGTTCTTCTTCCTGCTCAACCTGGCCCTCAGCGACCTGGGCATGATCTGCACCACTGTCCTCAAAGCCATGCACAATTCCCTCTGGGACACCAGGAACATCTCCTACAAAGGATGTGTTGCACAGCTCTTTTTCTTGCTCTTCTTTATTGTAGCAGAGCTTTCCCTTCTGACCATCATGTGCTACGACCGCTACGTGTCCATCTGCAAACCCCTGCACTACGGGACCCTCCTGGGCAGCAGAGCTTGTGCCCACATGGCAGCAGCTGCCTGGGCCAGTGCCTTTCTCTATTCACTGCTGCACACAGCCAATACATTTTCCCTGCCCCTGTGCCATGGCAATGCCCTGGACCAGTTCTTTTGTGAAATCCCTCAGATTCTCAAGCTCTCCTGCTCCAATTCCTACCTCAGGGAACTTGGGCTTCTTGCTGTAAGTGTCTTTGTAGCCTCAAGCTGCTTTGTGTTCATTGTTTTCTCCTATGTGCAGATCTTCAGGGCTGTGCTGAGGATCCCCTCTGAGCAGGGACGGCACAAAGCCTTTTCCACCTGCCTCCCTCACCTGGCTGTTGTCTCCCTGTTTCTCAGCACTGGCTTTTTTGCCTACCTGAAGCCCCCCTCCATCTCCTCCCCATCCCTTGATCTGGCCCTGTCAGTTCTTTACTCAGTGGTGCCTCCAGCCCCGAACCCCCTCATCTACAGCCTGAGGAACCAAGAGCTCAAGGCTGCAGTGTGGAGACTGATGATTGGATGGTATCAGAAACATTAAACTGCTGGCCAATTTCTGCAAATCACTTGAAATCAATGTAATCTTTCATTGTTCTTGTTGGGTATGGTGGTTGGTTTATTATTCTCATTCTTTTTATTTTGTTTTAGTATTGTCCAAATGAAATGCTACTGGTTTTGCCATTTCTCATTTCGTTTCTCTCCACGTTTGCTGTGGCCCAGACTGTGTCAATGAGGAGCTGGGTTCTCAGTGGCTCTAAAGGAGCTAAAGGATCTCCAAGCAAAGTTTTAACCAGAGTTCCCCCTCTTGTTGCCCTCTCTGAAGCTGCAGCAGCAATGTCTGCAGACAGAGCTGGGGGCAGATCAGTGCTGGCCCAGCAGCTGTGCCCAGCAGCAGCAGCACTTGGTGTTGCCAATGCTGCTGCCATGGCCCTGCCCTGCTGCCCTGGTGGCCCTGGTGTTGCTGCAGGGCCTGAGTGCTCTCGGGGCCGGGCACAGCCCTGGGGGTGGCAGTGCCGGGGCTGCAGCAGGGACAGGCCATGGGCACTGTTGGGGCAGCGCTGATGCCTCAGGCCAGGGCCTGGGGGCTCCAGGCTCCTTGCCCAGGCTCACTCAAGAACATGGCCAGGCCAATGCTCAGCACAGAAAAGCCCCGTGAGCAGCGCCAGGCTGGCCATGGGCAGGCTGGGGGCAAACAGCATGGCTGGGGCTCTGCAAGGGCCCTGGGGGAGACAGGAAGGAGCAGCAGAGCAGGGGCTGATCCATCCCCAGTGCGCTGCACAGCCCAGGGCAGCGTCCCAGAGCGTCCTCATGGAGCTGCCAACCACATCCCCCCTCTGCAGCCCTGGCCTCTCCCCCAGCTCACACAGGTGCCCCATCCTTGCAGGCACAGACACGGCAGCACTGGCTCAGCAGCCCCTGTTTGCATTGCACAGAGCAGGGGGAGCACCCCCATGCTGCTGCTGTGGGGACATGAACCTGAGGGAGCACAAATGCCTTCAGCCCCTGGGGCCAGCAAGGGCTGGGGGACACCAGGGAAACCACTCAGCTTTGTCCTGGCCTCTGCAGTCAGCCAGAAAGTTTGTTCCCATCAGCTGGGAGT
Source organism: Ammospiza nelsoni (assembly GCF_027579445.1). Taxonomy (NCBI): domain Eukaryota; kingdom Metazoa; phylum Chordata; class Aves; order Passeriformes; family Passerellidae; genus Ammospiza; species Ammospiza nelsoni. The sequence goes on along the minus strand of NC_080661.1, from coordinate 579,915 downwards.
TTCCTGTGCCCCTGCAGACGCTGTTGGTCAGAGCCAGGGCTGCCTGACAGCCAACCCCAGACTGCCCTGAGCATTTTCTGAGCTTCACCTTTGTTTTCCTTCCTCTTTCCTGATACAGATTTCTTCCAATTGCCCATTGCTGTTCCCTCCCCTGCAAACAGCCCTTCCCTATTTGCCCTTTCCTCTCTGGCCCCACTCCCCATTGCAGTTCCTGACTTGGCACCATGGGAACATTCCTTGCACAGCAGCATCATCCTACAAGTGCTGCAGGAATTGTCTGGAGGCTCCTGCAGTGCCTGGTGCTGCTCCCTTGCCAGAGGCACCCCAGGCCAGGGGGGCACATCTGGGCTGCTGTGTCTGGCTCTGGGGCTCTCTGTTCTGGGCAGTGAGGAGGAGCTGCAGAGGCTCTGCAGGACTGACAGGATGGGCTTTGGGGCTGGCCGGAGAAGCTGAGGGACCTGGGCTGATGGAGCTTCTGAAGAGGAGGCCCAGGGCTCCTCCTGCAACTGCTCTAAGGGTGGCTTCAGAGAATCCCAGAATCAGCGAGGTTGGAACAGGCCATGGAGATCATCCAGTCCAACCTGTGCCCTGACACTGCCTTGTGTCCCCTGGGCCTCCTCTCCTCCAGGATAAACAACCCCAGCTCCCTCAGCTGTGCTCCAGACCCCTCCCAGCATTGTGTCCCTTCTGTGGACACGCTCCAGCCCCTCCATGTCCTTCCTGAATTGGGGGGCCCAGAACTGCAAACAGCACTCGAGGTGCTGCCCAAGCAGTGCCGATCACAGGGGCAGAATCCCTGCCCTGCTCCTGCTGGCCACACCATTCCTGATCCAGGCCAAGAGCCATTGGCCTGCTTGCCCACCTGGGCACACTGCTGCCTCATGCCCAGCCTGCTGTCCACCAGTCACTGCAGGTCCCTTTCTGCCTGGCTGCTGTCCAGCCACTCTGTCCCCAGCCTGTAGTGCTGCAGGGGTTGTTGTGGCCAAAGTGCAGGACCCAGCACTTGGACTTGTTAAACCTCACCTTGTTGGGTTTGGCCCCTGCATCCTTCCTGTCCAGGAGCCGTGCTCCCAGCATGAGCCCAGTTGTCGGCCCTGTGTGCTTCCAGTTTACTTGTCACTCCCAGGATGATCCTGCTCACTTCCCCTCACTCCTGGCAGGATCCCTCTTCTTCCCAGTATGAGCCCAGGCACTCCCAGCCATTCCTCATTATGATGCAATTTATACCCAACGCGGTCCCATTTGCTCCCAGTTGCTCCCACTTTCATCCAGTGTGTTCCCCATTCTCCCAGTTGCCCCTAGTATAGTCCCAGAAACTCCCAGTATGATCCCAGTCTCTCCCAGCAGGGCCCTAGTCACTCACACTTGCCCCCAGTTCCCCCAGTATGATCCCAGTCACCCCCAGCACATTCCCAGTGGCTCCCAGTGTTGTCCCAGTCACCACCTGCATGGTCTCAGGCACTCCCAGTATATCCCAGTTGCCCTGAACATTCTCGTTGTCATTGCCAGGCACTTCCAGTTACCTCAGAGTGGTTCAGCTGCCCCCAGTTTCATCCCAGTCACTTCCAGGACATCCCAGTTGTCACCAGCATGCATCCTGTCATTCCCAGTTCCTCCCAGTTCCTCCCAGTGTGTGCGCAGGCAGCTCCCAGCACGGGCCTGGTAGCTCCCAGTAACCCCAGTCAGGGTCTATTGACACCCACTATAATCCCAGTAGGATCCCAGTCACTCCCAGTATGATGCCAGTGGCCCCCAGTGGGATCCCAGTTGCTCCCTGTCAATGCCAGCAGGACCCCAGTAGCCTCCAGTGTGATCCTCATGACTCCCAGTCTCTCCCAGTATATCCCAGTCACACTCAGCATGCTCCCAGTCACTGCCACTTCCTCCCAGTGGCTTTCAGCATCATTCCAGTTGCCCACAGCCCCTCCCAGTCAATCCCAGTATGATTCCAGTCACCCTCATTGAGATCCCAGTCTCAGCCAACATGGACTCAGCTGCTCCCACTGTGATCCCAGTATGATCCCAGCTGCTGCCAGAATAGTCCCAGTTGTTCCCAGTTCCTCCCAGTATGATCCCAGTTGTCCCTCGAATAGTCTCAGTCCCTCTCAGCATGGTCCCACTCACTGCCAGTTGCCCCCAGCATGGTCCCAGCTGTTTGCAGTGTGGTTCCAGTCCACCCGGTATGGTCACAGACACTCCCAGTATATCCCAGTGTGCCCAGTAATGTTCTGGTTAACACAGAATTATCCCTGTCTTTCCCAGTCCCTCCCAGTTTCTTCCAGTATGATTTCAGTTTCTGGCAGTTTCCTGAAGTAAGGTCCTAGTTGCTCCAAATATAATCCCAGTTATAGTCTCAGTCCCCTCAGCATGGTTTCAGTACCTTCCAGATGATCCCAGTTGCTCCCACTGTGCCACATTTTCCTCCCAGCATGGGCCCAGTAGCTCCCAGTAACCCCCAGTCAGGATCCATTCGCATCTGCTGTAATCCCAGTGGCTCCCAGGATGATCCCAGTTGCACCCAGTCACTCCCAGTATGGTTACAACCACCCCCAGTATGATCCCAGTCACTCCCAGATCCTCCCAGTATGATTCCAGTCATGCCCAGAGTGACTCCCTGTCACTCCCAGTGTGGGCCCAGTTGCTCCCAGTCACCTCCAGCATGGTTCCAGTCACAGCCAGCACCTTTCCAGTCACTCCCAGTTTGGTTCCAGTATGAACCCAGCCATTCTCAGATACTCCCAGTACTATTCCTGTCAATCCCAGTATGATGGCAGTCAGTTCCAGTATCACCCCAGCATGGGCACAGCTGCTCCCATTATCATCCAGTGTAGTTCCAGTTGCTCCCATTTACCCCAGTGTGGTTTTAGTCTCTCCCAGTGTATCCCAGTTGTCCCCACTATGTTCCCAGTCAGTCCCAGTTGTTCTCAGTTGCTACCAGCCTGATCCCAGTTGCTCACAGCCACTCCCAGTCACCCTCAGTGCAGTCCCAGTTGCTCCAAGTAAGATCCAGTATGATCCCAGTCAATCCCAGCATGGGCCCAGCCTCTTCCACTGTGATCCCACTAGGACACCAGTTGCCCCCAGCATGGTTCCAGTTGCTGTTCCTGTTCCTCCCAGTGTGATCCTATTTGCCCCCAGTATGGTCACAGTCACTCCCCATATGATCCCAGTTCCTCCCAGCATGGTGCAAATCATGCCCAGTTGTCCCCAGTGTAGACCCAGTCACTCCCACTCACTCCCAGTTTCTCCCAGTTTGTGGTCCCAGTTCTCCCCAGCACAGTCCCCATTGTTCCCACTGTGTTCCCAGTCATCCCCAGTGTGGTTACAGACATTCCCAGTATACACCAGTTGCCCTCAGCATGTCCGTGGTCATTCCCAGACACTCCCAGTGATCCCAGTAAGGTGCTTGTTACTCCAGTATGATCCCAGTCACACCCAGTATATCCCAGTTGCCTCCACCATGCATCCAGTCATTCTCAGTTCCTCCAGTTTGCTTGTAGCATGATCCCAGTTTCTCTCAGTTGCTCCCAGTAACCCAAAGTGTGATCTCGGTTCCTCCCTTTCAACACCAATATGAGCCCAGTTAGCTCCAGTAGGATCCTTGTCACATGCCAGCAGTCACAGTGTGGTCCCAGTATAATCCCAGTAACTTCCAATCACTCCCAGTATGGTCCCAGTTGCCTCCAGCTAGATCAACCCAGTCAGTCCCAGTATGATGCCGTTTGTTCCCAGCGTGTTCTTCCCAGTTGCTCCCAGTCCCCCCCAGTATGGAGGATGATGTGCAGGGTATGTTCCTAGTCACTCTCAGACTCTCCCAGTATTAGTCCAGTCCCTCCCAGTAGGATCCAGAGATGACCCCAGTGTGCTCCCAGTCCCTGCCAGTATGAACCAGTTGTGCTCCACATGGTTCCAGTTGCTCCCTTTCACCCTCACTTTTGTTCAAGTCACTCCCAGTCTCTCCCAGTGTACCCCAGTTCCTTCCAGCATAGTCCAGGTCACTCCCAGTTCCTTCCAGCATGATCCCAGTTGCTCCCAACCACTCCCAGTCAGCCTCAGTGTAGTCGCACTCCCTGCCAGTGAGTCCAATCCCGGTCATCACTAGCATGATCCCAGTTCATCTCAGTATGAGTCCAGTTGCTTCCAAACACCCCCAGCATGCACACAGTCACTCCCAGTTCCTCCCAGTTGCTCCTTGCATGATCCCAGATGCTCACAGCTGCTCCTGGTCACCCTCAGCATAATCCCACTCATTCCCAGTATATCCCAGAATGATCCCAGTCTCTCTCAGTGTGATTATAGTCTCCCCAGGCATGGGCCCAGCTGCTCCCAGTATGATCTCAGTACAAACCAGTCCCTCCCAGTGATTCCACTCCCCACCCGTCTCTGTGTTTCCCCCTCCTGGATCTCCCAAGAGGAGCCCCAAAGGCTGGCAGTCCCATGCAGGGTTCCCAGCAAGGCCCAGTTTGGATGTGCAGCCCCCAGTTTGCCCAGTTTGCCTCTCCTTTTGCCCAGGCTGGGTTCCCCCCGCCCAGGGTTGTGAGGGTTTTTGTGTGTTGGCAGAGCTGCATGTTATGGAGAGAATTTAGGTGGGTCTTGGGGAAGATGGAAAGGGATTTTGTGATTTTTGGGGACATTTGGGGACATGTTGCAGGGAGTGTTTGGGGATGTCCTAGCCAGGAGCTGTGGGGTGGTTTGAGGGGTGCAGGAGTGGCTGTGGGGGTGGGAGGGGGTTTTTGGGTGGTCGTGATCCCCCAGAACCCCAAAGCTGCCACCAGACCCCACCCCACAAGATACTGACAGGGGTCAGGGGCTCCATGTTGGGGTTCATCCTCCTGGTGCTGCAGGAGAAGGTGAGGGGGGTTCCCAGGGACTGTGTGTGTCCCCCCCAGAGCGTGTGTGATCCCCTCATCCCAGTGTCACCCCCTTGTCCCTCCCCACAGGGCTCCTGCCCCAGCTCCTGCTCCCCCAGCGGGAATTTGGGGAGGGGGCAGAGGGGGTGAGCAGCCCCTGCCAGAGGATGACCTCGGCCCAGCCCCTTTGTTCAGCACCAGGCTGGGCTCAGGGCTGGAGGACAAAGAGGCCGATGGGAAGCAGATCCTGCAGCTGAGACAGTGCTTGGGGTCAGGGCAAGGTCCCACCCTGCACATCTGGCTCAGGTGTGACCCTGCCCCAGCAAGAGAGCGGGACATTCCCATCCCCACGGATCAGGGCTGGGAGCAGCACTTGGAGCACAGACATGGAAATACTGGGAGTGACTGGGAGCACACTGAGGGCTGCTGGGAACAACTGAGAATGATGGGTGCATACTGGGGGCAACTGGGGTGACTGGGAATGAATGAGGTCATCCTGGGGGCAACTGGAATCATACTGGGGCTACTGGAGTGATTGGGAAGGAGCATGCTGGGGGCAACTGGGATATACTGGTAGTGTCTGGAACGATACTGGACAGGACAACACTGGGAACAGCTGGGACCATGTTGAGGGGGAAACTGGGAGCAACTGGGAGTGACTGTGTCTATACTGGGGGGACTGAGATCTTACTGGCAGTGACTGGGACTATACTGGGGCAAGTGGGTGCAACTGGGATCATACTGGGAGGAATTTGGGAGCAACTGGAACCATGGTGGAGGCAACTGGGACAATACAGATGGGCACTAGAATCCCACTGGGAGTGAGTAGGAGCATGCTGAGGGCAGTTTACACCGTGTTGGGAACTCCTGGATACACTGGGATACACTGGGAGCAACTGGAACCATACTGAGACTGACTGGAATCATGCTGGAATCAACTGGGAGGAAGTGGGAGTGACTGGGAGCATGCTGGGGACAACTGGGATATACTGGGAGTGATTGGGAGTCACTGGGATCATACTGGGACTGACTGGAACCCCGGCAATGGCCTGGGCTGGGTGATGTGGTGCCTCAGGGAGCGCAGGGAGCACGGTGACACTGCGGAGCCTGATGGAACCAAGGGGACATGGTGACACTCGGGGCCTGCCCTGGCCGTGGGGTGTTTTGGGAGCCCTGGGGTGCCCAGGGCAGCAGAGCAGAGCCCCTGGCTCAGGGGCAGCAACTCCCCGGGACACCCTCGGCGGGCGGGCAGCAGGAGATGCCCAGGGAGAAGAGAAAGCCAAGGCCCAGCGACCCAAGGGCAGCACCAGCTGAGGGATGGGGCAGGAGGGAGAGACCAATGCTGGGATGGGGATGAGGCTGCCCAGCACTGAGCCAAGGTTGTGTGACATCACAGGGGCCGTGTGACATCATAAGGGCCCTGTGACATCACAGGGGGCTTTGTGACAGGTCACAGATGGCTGTGTGACATCAGTGATTGGGGAGTGACATCACAGGGTGTGTGTGACATCACAGGGAGCTGAGTGACATCACAGGGGCTGTGTGAGGTCACTGGTGAGGTCACTCTTCCCTGGCCCCCCTCACAGTTCCCCCCAGAGCAGTCCAACCCTGCTCGTGCACAGCGGGGTCCCCTGTACCCCTGGGTCCCCCCGGGTCCCCCCGGCCCCACAGCCTCCCCCAGAGGATGTTCCACGAGATCGACCCCAGAGCCTGACACGGGGATGGGGGGACAGGGCCCTGGGGGTGGCACAGGGGGACAGGGACCCCCCGGCAGCGTCCCCGTGTCCCCCAGGGCCAGAGCCTGGGCCAGGGCTCCATCACCCTGTTACAAACAAGGGCTTGAGAGCGCTGAAGAAATCCCCAGCAAGGGAGCAGCAAAAACCAGACTGAATATTAAGGGACAGCAGCACAAAGTTCCTTGGCAAGAGTCACTCTGCTCCTGACTGGACACTTCAGGCACACCGAGGAAACAAAGCAACAGCAAAACCAAACAAAATCCAGGCAATCAAACCAGAAATCAACCAAGAACTGTCCCTCTGTGTGTGTGTGTGTGTGTGTTTGTGTGTGTGTGTGTGTGTGTGTGTGTGACACAAGGACAGTGAGGGCGAGGATGAAAGGAATATGGCCCAAAAGCTTAACAGAGCTCAAACTTAACAGGACTTAACTTATACCTTAACCTTAACTGATACCTTCAATTTCACAATTTAGCAAAAACCAGCATTTAGCAGGATTTAATCTTAGTTATAACCTATGACTTTGCAATTTAACAGAGGATTCACATTTAACACTATTTAACTCAGCTTTTAACTTATATTAAACATAACAACTTGGGAAAACAACAACTCTTAGCAGTGATTAACTTCACTTAGACCTTGTGACTTAACCTTACCTACAGGCAATGTAGGTAAGGTTAAGTCATCCTGGCGCCGCCCTTGGCATCAACAGCTTTCTTTGCCAGTGTGAGAACAGGAATGTTGTGCCACTGAGGGAACAGAAACACGTCCCAGGGCTGCTGCTAAAGGAACCAGGAGCTGGTTGGGCAGCAGCAGTGCCTGGAGCAGACAGTGTTTGTGATGAGCTGCAGAGGAGCTGAGCCCAGGGGCTGTTGGCCAAGGCCGAGGCCCAAGGAGCATTTCTCAGCTGGCAGGGTGGCCTGAGAAGGGGAGGGGGGAATGCAGCAGCACAGGGCCATGGAACCAAGGGACCATTGTTACACTGAGGAGGCCATGCTGACGCTGTGTGGCTCCATGGAATGTAGGGATCATTGTGACACTAAGAAGCCCCATCAAACCAAGGGTTCATTGTGGCACTGTGGGGCCTCATGGAACTGTGGAGACCATTATGACACTTTGGGGTGTCATGGGACAAAGGGGCCATTGTGACACTGCGAGACCGCATGGAGCCATAAGTCCACTGTGATATTGCAAGGCCTCATGAAAGCATGGAGAGACCATTAGGACACAGCCTTATGGAACCAAGGGGCCATTGTGACACTCTGGGGCACAATGGAATAAGCAAAGCATTGTGACACTATGTGGCCTCATGGAACCAGTGAGACTATTGTGACCTTGGGGATCCTCACAGAATCAAAAGCACCGTTGAGATTCTCTGGGGCCTTGGGAAACCAAGGGGGACCATTGTGACACTGCAGGGCTGCATGGAACCAAAGCTCCAGGGTGACACAGAGGGGCCTCCTGTCATCAATGGTCCATTGTGACACTGTGGAACCAAAGGAGACCATTGTGACACTGCAAACCCCCAGGGCCCAAAGGTCCATTGTGACATTGCAGGGCTCATGGAACAGAGGAGTCACGAGACATTTTGGGGCCTGGGGAACCATAGAGACCATTGTGACACTGCAGGGCCTCATGGAAATGTTGAGACCATTGTGAAACCATGGGGCCATATGGAACCTAGGGGACATTGTGACACTGTGGGACAACATTGAAGCAAGGGTCTATTGTGACACTGCAGGTCTTGTAATCAAGGGGCCATTGTGGCCCTGTGGGGCCCCATAGAACCAAGGGGCCATTGTGACACTTCAGGGCCCCATAAATGCAAGGGAACACAAAACAGATCTGGCTAGTTTGGCCTCCCAGGAGCCACCTGACTGGTCAGGCTGACTTTGGTATGTTGAGGATCACTTCTCGTCTGCTACTGAAACAACGGGGCTCGGTCCTTTCCTTCCTATGGAAAATAACTACCTTTCTCAGCCAGGTGCCCATGGCTAGAATCAGAATTTCCCCTCCAAAATTCCCTGTTGTGAGAGACTGGAGGAGATTGTTGGCTGGAAACATTTCATGTGTGGGGGAGGAAGGGGCAGGTCCAGCCTTGCCCTGCCCTGGAACCCCAGCATTGCCCTGCCCTGGAACCCCAGCATTGCCCTGCCCTGGAACCCCAATCCCCCCCAGAGCCTCTATCCCAGCCCAGCAGTGTCTGCCAGTTCCTGGCACAGGACAGGCAATGCTCCAAAACCACCTCTGCAGCCCCCAGCCCAGCTCCTGAGGGACCAAATGAGCCCAAGTCCCACCTGGGGGAAGGGCCCAGGAGGACCAACGGGTATTGAAGGCTCACCACAAGGCAAGCATGCATCTTGACCCTACCTCCTCTTGGAATTTCCATCTGAACAGTGCTGAAATGCAGGAGTTGGTAGCTCTGTGTGTGCACCTCTCTGTATCTTTTTTGTCTTTCTCTCTTTCTGTGTCTGCTTCTGTTTCTGTGCTCATGTAATTTTTGATTAACATTAAATGGAACTGGCTTAGAGTTTGTAAAGTTGAATGGGCCAAGTCAGTGCTTTGAGAAGTGTTTTTTGTAGATTGAATGTCTGTCATAGTTTGACATGAGAAGAATTTTTAAAAGTAATACAGAACTTTTTGTGTAACTGACAATCTGTTAAACCACTAAGATACTGAACACGCCTCTGTGAAACACATATGTTAAAGATGAAAAAACCCAGGAACCTCCTCTTTCTTTTCCAGTCAACAAAGAAGCAGCTGCCCTGGCCCCCATCTCAACCAAACCAAACAAAATGAAACCAAACCAAACCAAACCAAACCAAACCAAACTAAACCAAACCAAACCAAACCAAACCAAAGCAAACCAAGCAACCCTACCGTGGGCTGAGCCCCCTCCCCAGGCTGCCCCCCTCCCCATGAGCCCCATTCTAACCAAACCAAACCCCAACAACTCCCAAACAGGAAAACAAAAGAGACTACAAAACCTCAACCAGAACAAAGCTAGACACATCTATTAAAATCATACTGTCAAGTTCCCTCCCCCCAACACAACTCAAACTAAAAAACCCTACAACCTACAACCCACACAACATAACCCTACAGCTAAAATTAAACACAAAAAACCCAGAAACCAATCATAAAACCAATCCTAACACAACCCAACCACAATTTCCACCACAAGTTACCAGTGGGTCAAGTATTAACCCTTTCAGTACTGCAATCCTCCCTTAAGTAAAAGAAAAAACTGAATATAAGCACATAAAAAACAACAGGAAACCATCAAAATCAGTAAAGAAGAAATTAAATCCCAAATAAAAAGAGAAGAAAAAAACCTTTATCTTAAAACTAAAATCCTCTTATAAACTACAAAGAAAAACCTCTTTTTCTTGATAACACATAAAACTATAAAAAAATTAAGTATTCAAAATGTTATGTTTGCCCAATTATCCCATCATTAAAAAAAAATCAAACAATATTTGAGGTAGCAGCAATTTTAATTGAATAGTTTTGAAAATATATAAAATCAGATACACTTGAAATATTGACAATATAATTTGAATAAAAATATGGGATAATTTGGTTCCAATAATAGAGCATAAGAAAAAGTTCATTGCGGGGTATGGAGTGCAGGGTTCTGGGACCCTTGCCACCTCACGTACAAGCTTGCCAAGTGAAGATTCCCCCCTTATATGTCATGTGTTAATCTCTTCCCGTTTTTGATTCATCACACTTCTACCTCCGCCCTCATCACCACCTTTACCGCACATGTGGGAACTCAGCACATCACTCCTGATGTCCAGAGTTGCCAAGATAACCCTTGGGGGGCTTGGAAATCCTGGAATGTTGCCAGAAGTGCTTGGTGGTTGGATTTTGACCCTGCACGGGATGTGCCACCACCTGTATGCGGACAAGAGAATCACTTGGGGATAAGAGGTGTAAGAATTAATTATTCACAGGGTGAAAATACAGGTTTTAGGATTTTGGTACAGGGGGGTTGTAGGAGACAAGATGGAGGAATTAGGGCGTGTCTTGTCCTTCTTTCTTCTTCTTGTCATCCATCTTTGGTGTTGATGTTGGCACTTTGGGATTGGTTCATGTCAAATGTGCACTTGTTAGCATGGGTAAAAGGTATTTGAAGGTAAAGGTAAATATATTGTACGTAGTTTTTAGTATAAAAATAGATGACCGCCCAGTGGGAGGTCAGTGTGCCCATGGCTGCCTTGCTGGTCAGACCTCTGTCAGGCTGAGAGAAAACTTTGTAGATAAGAGATATTAAACAATATTGAAGACCGAAAAATCTGAAGAGTGCTTTCGTCCTTTAAGGCACAGGCTGTGCCAAGACCATCCTATGCGTGACAGGGCAGAGACTAAAGGCCAGACGGGTCACCACCACTCGTTCTGGTGATCGCACAAGTCTTTGGGGGTTGTTTTTGATGAAGGCCTCTCATCTTCTTCAATGTCCTTCAACTCACCCTTGGGTTACACATGCGCAACAAGCTAGTATAATGTTAGCCAAGACTAACACAATATTATATTTAAGCATCAGAGCAATAAATCTCTTATAACTGGCATTTTCCTGGGACCGAACCAGATTTTCCCTTCTTTCTGTTAATTTTTAGTAACTGTTATCCCTTGCTTTTACCTGTCCTTGAACACCTGTGAGAAAGGGGGGGGTGGGACCCCTCCTCTCTCTTTCTTTCTTGGTATTACACCCTTTCATTGGTTTATTATTTCCAAATATTATTACTGCATCAATATCGATTACTGTTTCAATTTTGTCAGCATGAATCATACCTATTTACCACACAAATTAATATCAAACAAAAACTTCCATATTAAAAAAAAAAATGCTAAAATAAGTATAAATTCATAAGAAGTTTAAACAAGAAAAAAAAAGTAATCCACTATCCCTAAGAGATCTCTATTCCCAGAGATAAAAATAATTTTAAAAGTAAATAATAAAAACTTTTACTTTTAAACAATAAAATCTTTTACCTTTAAACAATTAATCTTTAAAACAATACCCCACAAGTCGACATGGCCCATCAACAAGCTGTAAAAAAGCTTGTAGCAATAAAAACAACTTCACAGTAACAAAGATTCCCAGGAACTGTTATCCATGAAAAAATTAGGAACCACAAAAAACCTATTTTTATCTCTTGTAAAAAAAGCTTGACAAGAAAAAACTTCCTCCCTTTATAAACTTAAACAAGACTATTCTAGAAACAGTAAACTAAATAGAATTTTTAAATTTACTTTCTTTACATTGTCAATGAAAATAAAAAGTTATAAAGAAAAAAAAAGTGTTCAAAAAGGGTTTATTTTAATTCTTACTACTTTTTTATTTTTCAATTTACTTTTAATAAAAATTTCTTTATACCCTTTAAAAATGTTAGGCTTACTTTACCTTTCCCGTAATTATTACAGCGACCTGTGTCGGTCGCTGCTGGTGAGAGAGAGACGGTGAATCTTGTATCTTGATCAGAAGGCTTGATTTATTAATATATGATATAATACATTATAGTTATACTAAAAAGAATATAGAGAGAGGTTTGCAGAGCTGCTAGCTAAGCTAACAAGAGATAGAAAAGAACCCACAACAAAGTTGTGGCTAAGGACTCAGTCCCCTGGCTTGAACTGATGATTGGCTCTTAATTATAAACATAGAAAATGAGCCAATCAAGGTGAATCCTATTGCATTCCACAGCAGCTGATAACAATTGTTTACCTTGTCTTCAGAGGCCTCTGGCCTCCCAAAGACGCAGAAATGTGAAAGAAAGGATTTCTGTGGAGAAATGTCTGCGACATCTCACCTTTCTAAATTGTATAAAAATAAAAGAAAAATGCTGATGTGGAATGAACAGGAAATTCCTTCACCTATAAAATATAGAATACTAACAATTCACTAAAACAATCCTACAATATAAGAAAATTGCAAGAAACAATGCAAAGAGAATTCAAGTCCATGCAGCTGAGTTTCAGGAACAGTCCAAGAGCTGAAGTTGGTTCCCTTGGAATATCTGAGAGTCCTTAGAGTCCTTTTTGTCCTGAAACAGCCTGCTGCAAAAGGAATCCCATCAATAGGTATCAAAAAACCATTTAAAGTCATAACACAATTTTAAACAATATGTACAATTTTGAAATGTCCTTTCTGCTGGCCTTTCAGTGCTTCAGCGCTTCAGAGCTGCTGCCCAGTATTTTCAATCTTTTTTATTTAATTTTTTTTTTTTTTTTTTTTTTTTTTTGATCGAAAAGCAAAAGAGCAGCACCCGAGCAGAGCAATGCCAGAGAAGGAAAAGCCCTGGGGGCCCTGGCCCATGCTGGACCAGCAACCCCAAAACTGGCTCACACAGGGGGACCCGGACTGGTAGGACAAACCAGAACCCCTAGAAACACAAGGAGGCCAAATGATGGCCCTGGCCCAGGAACCTCCTGAGCCCAGCATCCCAGGCCAAACTCATGAGGAAGGCTGTGCATTCCCGCAGGCCTGAACCTTGCTGCCAGCACAATGGCAGCACGGGTAGTGAGACGCTTCCTTTCCCCTAAACCACTGAGGCATGCCAGCAGCAGGGAAATGGAAGCTGCCCCGAGAATCTTCATCTCGGGTCTGGGAATGTTTGTTTCCCACAGCATCACGGCACCACCCCCACTGGGCTGGGGACCAAAGGCAAAACTTTTGGGAGCCCCCTCCCCCTCGCCGCTAGGGCACAAGAGGGGCGGCGGCCTCCATGGGACAATCCCCGAAAAACCACCCCCCAAACCGCCGAGCTTGAAAGCCGGCAGCCGGACTGCCACAACAGTGAGCTGGCGGGCAGCCCCAGCCCCACTGAAGGAGAGACCAGCCTCCGGGGCCGCTTCCTGGGGCGGGCCCGGGGCTGGCGGGCTGGCCATGGGGGGCGCCGGGCCGGGGTGGGGGCCCGCGGAGCTGTGGGTGACGCTGGGGCTGGCCTGGAACGCGGCAGTGACTCTGGCCGTGGAGGAGCCAGCCGAGGAGGGAATGACACTGAGCGTGGGATCAGCCGCGGGCTGCTCCGACAGTCCCGCAGGTCCAGCGGCGTTTTCTGCTGCTGACTCTGGGGTCCGCTGCGGAGGCGCAGTCGCAGTCGCCGTCGCAGTGCAAACAGACAGCAGCGGAGCTGGGAGAGACAGCGGAGCGTCGCTGTTGCTTAGCAACAGGTCAATCGTCAAAAGTGCTGCCTCTTCTGCCTTCTCCGACACAGGCTCTGGCGGGGGCAGGGAGGTCGGTGAAACCGCGGGCGGGACCTCGTGGAGAGGCGGAGACGGGATCTCCTGGAGTGACAGCTCTAGCAGGGGCATGGAGGAAGCCTCGGAGACCGGTGCCGCCCCCATATCTGAAGGCGGAGTCTGAGAGGCCGGCGCTGGCTTGAGCGGCCGCTCCCATCCCCCTGGAGATGTTGAAGTGAGGGGGAGAACGACCATCCTATAATGCATCGAACTCCGAATTTATTGATCGATCAGTCACCTTAAATAATAGTGTTAACGAACTTCATGCATATTCCAAAATACAGCTTTATGATAGGCTAACAGAGAAAACTCTAACCACTCCTTTTGTTTTACAATACCGTTGATTGTTTACATCAAACAAAATCAGTGTTCTCACTGTGATACGAACGGTTCTCAAAACTTTCATAACTGTTCCCAGGGTGCCATCTTTTCCCAGAGAGGATGTTACCTTTGTTATGGGAAGACTGCCTGAGAACTTTACTGTTTATGCAAGGATGCCTGAGAGAGACTAATTGTTTATAGAAGTCAGGCTGGGAACTGCTTTGAAGCTGCTTCACAGCTACCTGCTACTTTTCTCTCAGCTGCATGGCTTCGTGGCCTTTTTCTTTAAGCCATGCTTGAACTAAACTCCCGACACGGAGAGAGAGAAGGGGGGGGAGGAGAACACTCCATCTGAGCATGCTCCGGAGAAAGAGTAAAAAAAACTTCTTTGCGCCGCGAAGTTTTGCCCCCCCCCCGCCGCGAAGCAGGGGGGGGGAAAAAACCCAAAGTCATCACCCACCGGGTCTTCTGCCAAAGGCGGTGGAAACGGAGCCTGGCCATAACAATTAGAGATCCACTGAAAACAAGCTGCTCTGCGCTTCAGGACTGGGAAAAGCTTTATAAATGCTGGGTAGATGGAAGGCAACACGCGTCCCTTGTTCCAGACGAACTGGAAAATGGAGTCCATGCACTCCCAGACAAAAGCATCTAAAGCATACAGAACTTCAGTAAAGAACCCAAAAAGCTTTGCCCATCTAAAGAACCCATAGATATCTGTTTCTGACAAAAAGCAACCATCTTCTCTGCACCAATATTTCCAGAGGGCTATGAGGTTTTCCTCTGAAGGAGGGAATTGAGTCTCTTCTGGCAAGGCATGTGTTTGCCATACGAACAGCCACAAGCTACGAAGGGCTGGTTCATCAGGGATAGAAAAGTGAACAGTACCTTTTGAAAGAGTCCAGCTTGCTCTGGCCAGCTCCACAGGTCTGCTGCTCTTTTCCATCATCTTTCCTGATGGTTTTCCAGAAGAAAGGTTCTCTTTGTGGTCAGCCTTGGCTGTGAACTCTGTCCAAATCAGGATCTTCAGTTCTTCAGCTCCTGGCTTGAATCCACTTTCTGAGGTCACTTCAAACCAACCATCAAATGTCACAGATACAGGATTTTTACCCAGTGCAGCAATTTTGCTCCTCTGGTCTTATCAGATTAATTTTTGCTCTTACACGAGGGGTCACCAGATATTACAGCGACCTGTGTCGGTCGCTGCTGGTGAGAGAGAGACGGTGAATATTGTATCTTGATCAGAAGGCTGAATTTATTAATATATGATATAATACATTATAGTTATACTAAAAAGAATATAGAGAGAGGTTTGCAGAGCTGCTAGCTAAGCTAACAAGAGATAGAAAAGAACCCACAACAAAGTTGTGGCTAAGGACTCAGTCCCCTGGCTTGAACTGATGATTGGCTCTTAATTATAAACATAGAAAATGAGCCAATCAAGGTGAATCCTATTGCATTCCACAGCAGCTGATAACAATTGTTTACCTTGTCTTCAGAGGCCTCTGGCCTCCCAAAGACGCAGAAATGTGAAAGAAAGGATTTCTGTGGAGAAATGTCTGCGACACGTAATCCTATCTCACAACAAAATAAATAGATAAATAATTAACTGACATTAAAACACATCACACTCATCAATACATTAATTAAGAAATCTCAAGACTAGAAAAATCTTAAATTAACAAACCAAAACCACTACAATGTCATAATAAACAGTTTGCCAAAGTTGCTCTGATTTTCTAAAGTTCCCAGTAAAGGCTGTTTTGTTGTTTTGAGCCCCTGAGATTCTCTTGTTGGTATCTCTCCAGTGAGTCCAACTCAGGGTAAAGAAACAATTGTAATTCCTTTTAAATGTCTCATTGAGAGTGTTGTCCGGGGAATGAGAGTCAGGGCTTGTCTGTCCTGCTTGGCACAGCCCAGGAAGGGCTTTCCCAGCCACATTCCACACTCCATTTCCCAGCTGGAGCCGCTGGTGCCTCTGAGTTGTGCTGCCCCAGTCCCAGGGACGCTCTCCTTGTCTGCCCATTCCCCCACGGTCTCTGGGCAGGGATGGCCTCAGTGGCCCTCAGGGGGCTGCTGACATCCTCAGCAACTTGGAGGCTGCTGCTGAATTTTCCTGCTCCAGAGGCTTGTTCAGCCTTCAGCTCTTCAGTGCAGGAATTCAGTGTCCCAGGGCTCATTAACATTAAGAACACCTTAACAAGCCAAGCCTCTGGGAATAATTGAATTTTAAGTTTCAAGTCTTTTGTGGTTATGTAGATCTCAGTAGTGTATTCAAAGTGAATACATGATATTTAAAAAGACAACGAGAAGTGGTATTTTTAGATCCTATTTAGTTTTATTTTCCTGTTAATTTATTGAAATGTGTAATCTCCAACTGGCTGATCTCCCCTCTTTCCCCTTCCACCCATTGGCTTTTGTCTCCCCGCAGACCCCCTGTGAAGAGCCTGGCTCTGTGTTCTCCATCCCCTCCTGGCTGGCACTGCCAGGCTGGCATGAGGAGCCCCTCAGCCTTCCCTGCTCCAGGCTGGACAAGCCCAGCTCCCTCAGCCTCTGCTCACAGCCCAAGGGCTCCAGCCCCACCTTGGAGGCCCTTCCCAGACCCTGCTCCAGCTGCCAGACATCTTTCCTGCCCTGGGCAACCCAACCCAGGCCACAGTGACCTGGATAATCCATGTCCTTGATGTCCTGGTCACACAGCCCTGGCCCCTTGTCCCTATGTCAGGCTCTGGGGTGGATCCTGTGGAACATCCTTTGGTGGAAGCTGTGGCTCCAGGTGGGCCGGGGGGATCCCGGGGGACAGGGACCCTGCTGGGCATGGACAGCATTGGACTTGTTGGGAGAAATTGTGAGGGGGATCTGGGGCAGAGTGACCAACCCAGTGACCTGACAGAGCCCTACTGGGATATCACACAGCCCCTCTGTGACATTACAGCCTGCTCTGTGATGTCACAGCCTTTTCTGTGATGTCACAGACCCCTCTCTGATGTCACAGAGCTGCTCCCTGATGTCATACCAGAGTCTGTGATGTCAGTTTCTGGACTGTGATGTCAGACTTCTGCCCAGTGATGTCGCAACCTTCTCTGTGATGTCACAGACCATTCTCTAATGTCACACAGCCCCTCTGGGATGTCACAGTCTGCTCTGTGATGTCACAGCCCACTCTGTGACCTCATGTTACCAGATGATAAATTGTCTCCACCAGCTGAGCTGACACCTGGACCTTGTTCTCCACAACCCCAGGCCTGTGGAAACCACACAATGCCCATTGTGTGAGAAGGGGAACTGGGAGTTCAGCAGCCTCAGTGTCCTGCCAGCTCAGCCAGGCCCACTGGAACATCGGGGTCCACGACCACCAAGCACCACCAGAGAGACCCCCAGGAGAAAAGAGGAGGAGAAATACATTAATGATTTTTGGAAAATGATTATCAGATGTATATTTAGTCTGGGACAATTAATGAATATGTATGCAAAATACAGAATATAAACAGAAGCTTTCCTGTACTCAGCCTGCAGGGCTTTGGGAGGAGCTGTCCCCCGTGCATCCCCCTGAATAAATAATGATGCTTTTTAATGCTGCATTGGTGCTAAGGAGTTCTCTCTTTTACTGAATTTTTGGTAACACTCCCACTGCCAAGGAAAGCTCGGTCTGCTGCTGTTCACAAACAGAGAAGGGCTGGTGGGAGATGTGGGGCTCGGAGGCTGCCTGGGGCACAGTGACCATGAAATAATCAAGTTTTCAATGTTCTGTGAAAGAAGGAGGGGCAGCAACAAAACTTCTACACTGGAATTAGGAAGGACAGACTTTGGCTTATTTAGGATGCAGATTTGGGGAGTAATGAATCAGGCACTGATTATTTTTAAGGAAAACATCCCTTAAAACAAAGGGGTCCAGGAAGGATGGACACATTTCAAGAAAGTAATAGTAAGGAGATTACAATTGCCAGCCTGTCCCAGTGTGGCAAAAGATGAGCTAGTGAGGGAAATGACTGGCCTGGCTGGCCGTGGAGATTTTGTAGGGAACTCAAGGGTAACAAGAGGTGCATTAACTTTGGGCAGAAGGTCAAGCAGCTTAGGAAATGTTTAAGGATGTTGTAAAGTCATGCAGAAAAAAAGTTAGGAGGTGAAAGTTCAATTAGAGTTTAACCTGACACCTTCTGTGAAAAAAAAAATAGACCATGTTTCCACAATTAAATTAATAGCAAAACATGGGATGAGGAGAACCTCTACTCTTTATTGGATGCAGTGGGGAATATAGTAACTAAAGATAAGGAGAAGGCAGAGCTACTTAACATCTTGTTTGTCTCAATTTTCAATATTAGGACAGGCTGTCCTCAGGACAAGTGCTCTGCTGAGCTGGTAAATGGGCACAGGGAACAGAACAGCCCCTGTAATCCAGGAGGACGCAGTTGGTGACCTGCTGAGCCTCTCAGATGCTCACATGTGTCTCTGGGATCAGATGGGATCCATCCCAGGGGGATGAGGGAGCTGTGGATGAGCTTCCCAGGCTGCTCTCCGTCATTTACCATCAGTGCTGGCTCAGCAGGGAGGTCCCAGAGGACTGGAGGTGCCAATGAGAGCCCAAGGGCTGGAAGGAGGATCTGGGGAACTCCAGGCCTTTCAGCCTGACCTGGGTGCCCGGCAAGGTTATGGAACAGATCACCCTGAGTGCCATCACAGGACACCCACAGGATGGCCGAGGGATCAGAGCCAGCCAGCACAGATTTCAATATCTGCATTGATGATCTGCATGAGGGGACTGAGTCCAGCATCAGCAAATTTGCAGATGACACCAAGCTGAGTGTGAGTGTGGATCTGCTGGAGGGTAGGAGGGCTGTGCACAGGGCCCTGGACAGGCTGGATCCAGGGCCCAAATCCAACAAGGTGAGGTTGAACAAGTCTAAGTGCCGGGTCCTGCATGTTAGCCACAACAACCCCTGCAGCTCTGCATGCTGGGACAGAGGGGCAGCACAGCAGCCAGGCAGAAAGGGACCTGGGGGCACTGATGGACAGCAGGCTGGACATGAGACAGCAGTGTACCCAGGTGGCCAAGGAGGCCAACAGCTCCTGGTCATTGTCAGGAATGGTGTGGCCAGCAGGAGCAGGGCAGGGATTCTTCCCCTGTCCTCAGCACTGCTTGGGAGCACCTTGAGTGTTGTTTGCAGTTCTGGGGCCCTCAATTTAGGAAGGCCATGGAGGGGCTGGAACGTGTCCAGAGAAAGGCAACAAGGCTGGGGAGGGGTCTGGAGCACAAGTGCTGTGAGGAGCAGCTGAGGGAGCTGGGGTTGTTTATCCTGGAGACGAGGAGGCTCAGGAGAGACAAGGCAGTGTCAGGGCACAGGTTGGACTTGATCTCCTAAGCCTTTTCCAACCTTGCTGATTCTGGTTTCTCTGAAGCCACACTTGGAGCAGTTGCAGGATGAGCCCTGGGCCTCCTCTTCAGAAGCTCCAGCAGCCCAGGTCCCTCAGCTTCTCCTGCCAGCTCCAAAGCCCATCCTGTCAGTCCTGCAGAGCCTCTGCAGCTCCTCCTCACCGCCCGGAACAGGGAGCCCCAGAGCCAGACACAGCAGCCCAGATGTGCCCCCCTGGCCTGGGGTGCCGCTGGCAAGGGAGCAGCACCAGGCACTGCAGGAGCCTGCAGACAATTCCTGCAGCACTTGCAGGATGATCCTGCTGCCCAGGGACGCTCCCATGGTGCCAAGTCAGGAACTGCAACGGGGAGTGGGGCCAGAGAGGAAAGGGCAAACAGAGATAGCCTGTTTGCAGGGGAGGGAACAGCAATGGGCAATTGGAAGAAATCTGTATCAGGAAAGAGGAAAGAAAGTAAAGGTGAAGTCAGGGAAATCCTGAGGGCGGTTTGGGGGTGGCTGCCAGGCAGCCCTGGCTCTGAGCAACAGCGTCTGCAGTGGGACAGGAAACTCCCAGCTGATGGGAACAAACTTTCTGGCTGACTGCAGAGGCCAGGACAAACCTGAGTGGTTTCCCTGGCATCCCCCAGCCCTTGCTGGCCCCAGGGGCGGATGGCATTTGTGCTCCCTCAGGTTCATGTCCCCACACCAACAGCATGGGGGTGCTCCCCCTGCTCTGTTCAATGCAAACAGGGGCTGCTGAGCCAGTGCTGCCGTGTCTGTGCCTGCAAGGATGGGGCACCTTTGTGAGCTGGGGGAATGGCCAGGGCTGCAGAGGGGTGATGTGGTTGGCAGCTCCATGAGGACACTCTGGGATGCTGCCCTGGGCTGTGCAGCGCACTGGGGATGGATCAGCCCCTGCTCTGCTTCTCCTTCCCATCTCCCCCAGGGCCCTTGCAGAGCCCCAGCCATGCTGTTTGCCCCCAGCCTGCCCATGGCCAGCCTGGGGCTGCTCACGGGGCTTTTCTGTGCTGAGCATTGGCCTGGCTGTGTTCTTGAGAGAGCCTGGGCAAGGAGCCTGGAGCACCCAGGCTCTTGCCTGAGGCGTCTGTGCTGCCCCAGCAGTGCCCATGGCCTGTCCCTGCTGCAGCCCCGGCACTGCCACCCCCAGGGCTGTGCCCGGCCCCGAGAGCACTCAGGCCCTACAGCAACACCAGGGCCACCAGGGCAGCGGGGCAGGGCCACGGCAGCAGCACTGGCAACACCAAGTGCTGCTGCTGCTGCTGGGCACAGCTGCTGGGCCAGCACTGATCTGCCCCCAGCTCTGCACACAGACATTGCTGCTGCAGCTCCAGAGAAGGCAACAAAAGGGCATCTCTGCAGAAAACTCTGCTGGGAGATCATTTATTTCCACTGAGAGTGCAGCCCCTCATTGACACAGTCTGTGGCCACAGGGAAGATGGAGAGAAACAAAATGAGAAATGGCACAAGCAATGACATTTTTGTTTTTTAAATATGTAAAACTAAAACAAGGGAAAACAATCCCCACAACCAAACCAAGAAGAAGTATGAAAGATTACTTTTATTACAACTTATTTGCAAAAATTGTCCAGCAATTTACTGTCCCTGAAAGCATGCAGTCATCAATCTCCAAACTGCAGCCTTGAGCTCCTGGTTCCTCAGGCTGTAGATGAGGGGGTTCAGGGCTGGAGGCACCACCGAGTACAGAACTGACAGAACCAGATCGAGGGATGGGGAGGACATGGATGGGGGCTTCAGATAGGAAAATATGATAGTGCTGGAGAACAGGGAGAGCACGGCCAGGTGAGGGAGGCAGGTGGAAAAGGCTTTGTGCCGTCCCTGCTCAGAGGGGATCCTCAGCACAGCCTTGAAGATCTGCACATAGGAAAATACAATGAACACAGAACATCCCAGTCCTAAGGAGATGGAAAACACTAGAAATCCAAGTTCTCTGAGGTACAAATTGGAGCAGGAGAGCTTGAAGATCTGTGGAATTTCACAGAAGAACTGGCCTAGGGCATTACCATAGCACAGGGGCAGGGAAAATGTACTGGCTGTGTGCATGACAGCATTGAGAAAGCCACTGGTCCAGGCAGCTGCTGCCATGTGGGCACAAGCTCTGCTGCCCAGGAGGGTCCCGTAGTGCAGGGGTTTGCAGATGGACACGTAGCGGTCGTAGCACATGACAGTCAGGAGAGAAAACTCTGTTCCAATGAAGAACACAAAGAAAAAGAGCTGTGCAACACATCCTGAGTAGGAGATGTTCCTGGTGTCCCAGAGGGAATTGTGCATGGCTTTGGGGACAGTGGTGCAGATGAAGCCCAGGTCAGTGAGAGCCAGGTTGAGCAAGAAGAAGAACATGGGCGTGTGCAGGTGGTGGCTGCAGGCTACGGTGCTGATGATGAGGCCGTTGCCCAGGAGGGCAGCCAGGGAGATGCCCAGCAAGAGGCAGAAGTGCAGGAGCTGCAGCTGCCGTGTGTCTGCCAATGCCAGCAGGAGGAAATGCCTGATAGAGCTGCTGTTGGACATTTGCTGTGCCTTGACATGGGGATCTGTAAAAAATGTAATAATGGATTAGCTGGATTTGGAGAGGACTTTAAATATCCCAGCACAGCCGGGGGGCACTTTACTTTCCCCCCACTGCCTGCCCAGGGTTCTGCTGCCTGGAGATGTCCCTGCCCGCAGCTGCTTCTCTGTGCCCAGGGTTGGGCCCTGCCAGTGCTGCCAGAGCCCAGGCCAGCCCTGGGGCCTTAACTCTGCCCTGCAGACCCCTCCCATCTCAGGCACTTCCCAGGGGCAGCTGTGGCTCTGCAGAGCCATCAGAGCAACTCTGAAGGGGCTTGAAAACTGTCATTGATGCTGCCTCTGAGTTGTCCTGTGCTAATGTCTCTAACTGCCTGATTTCGAATTATTTCAGAAAAAAAATTCTCACCCTGAACTGAGAGATACATATTGATGTGCAATTTCCCACTCAGAAAACCCAGAGCAGTAGATTAATAAAGCAGGATTTCCCCTTGCATGCAGTCCCTGACTCAGTGTGCTCCCTGTATAATCTACTTTAAAATGTTCTGCAGTTAAATGCCATACTGGGAGCAGTCCTGATCAATGCAGCATCCTCCCCACACTAGGAGAACACTTCCAATCCTTACCAGCTGTCTCCTCCCACCCAGATCTTGTCCCCCAGTGCTGGAAGCAGCTGCCAGGGCTGGCTGAGAGCTGTCCCTGGCAGGCAGCAGAGTCCCTGCCCCAGCACAGCGCCCTGGGCTGCAGGACCCTGCTCTGCAGGACAGCCCTGGGCACCCCTGGCTGCTCTGCACAAGAGACAATCAGAGAATGTACTCACAGGGTCTGTAGGCATTGGGATGTTCCAGCTTTAGGAGATGGCTCCAGGAACTGCAGCGGCATTGTCCTGCAGCCAGAGGTTTCTGTGCCAAGGACTGGCAGTGATTCTGCCCCAGGCATTTCTCAGCACCTTCCCAGCCCTGACTGATTGAAGCTCTCTGTGCCTCTGTGCTGTGCCTGGGGTGGCTGCAGGCAGTGCCCCAGCCCTGCTGGGCTGGCAGAAGAGCTGCTCATCAAGAGAAATGTGCTTTTGAAGCTCTTCTTGGTTACTAGGAGCTACCACTGTGCCAGGCTCAGCTCAGCAGCACAGACACAGCACAAGGACTTTAATGACCCTCTGGGGCTTTGTGCTGAGGCCCTGAACATCAGTCCCTGAGAGGGAGCTGAAGAAACCTCTCCAGAACTCCAAGTCAGAATCACACTCCAAACTTTCTTGGACTTTTAATGGGTTCCACTGAGGGACACGACTGAGAAAGTGTTCCCAGGCCCCAGGCAGAGCAGAGAACTGGAGGCACTGATGATAGGTGAGGACAAAGAGAAGTCAATTCTTGGTGCCCTGGGGCACAGCAGGTTCTGTGCCACCAAGGGCTGTGAGGAGACACCTTGTCCTGAGGCCCTGGGGCCTCCTGGCACAGCCCCAGCCAGGCTAGGCACTGTCAGCCCCTTGTCCTGCCCTCAGCATCCCCCCCTAGCCCACATCCCAGTGGCCTCAAGGATCTGCTGGAAGGAGTCCCTGGGGAGCCTTGCTCAGAAATGGCCCTGGGGGCTTCTTAATGATCCCATGGACTGCAGGTTTTTCAAAAGACTTTGGGTTTTGCTTTTGCCTTGGAGTCTCTGAGAGGTTTGTGCAATCATGGCCTCCAATTCTCTGCTGAAATTAGTCCCTGGAGAGGCTTTGTCAGTAACACCACTCAGTGGGGTTCATTAATGCTTCAAGGTACTTCAGTTATTTTAAGGTATTTGGTGTTTCCCTTTTGATCCAGACTCTGTGAGAGGTTTCTGCAATCATGGCCCCAATTATCTGATTTAATGAGTCCCTTGAGAGCATTGTACTGACACTCAGTGGGGCTCATTATTGTTTTGAGATACTCAAGGTCTTTAAGATACTTTATGGATTTAAGAATACTTTAAGGTACTTTTAAGGATTTTCCTTCCCACACTGAGCCTCTGAGAGGTTTTTGTGCCATCCTGGCCTTCAGTTCCCCCCTCCATGGAGTCCATGATGAGCCTGTGTTGGGTATCTTTCTCTGTTCTGCTTTACAACAAAGATGGAACTGAAAGAATTTTGTAAGATTTCCAAAAGCATCCAAACATGGGACAATTAACAATACAACAATCACTAAGAGAACGAATAGTCCTGTTTTAGCTCAAAATCATCCAACCCTTTAGTCCCTTGGATTGGAAGAGCTTATTGACCAAGTCTTTGTTTTCCACTTGAAGCTTCTTGAACCCTTCCTTCAGTAGTTGAATGCTCTTGTGGATTGACTCGCTTTGGCTGGAAAAGTTCTTACAACACAGCTCTGAGTCTACACAGCCATGCTCATGTACCCAGAGTAAAATCTCTATCGCTGTTCTGCAAGGTGGCATGTCTGATGGTCTCTATGTCTGAGAGCAGGCCACTCAGTGTGAGGGAGGTAGCATTGGTTTGCTTACTTAACAGGCACCCAAGATGGTCTTAATTGTCCTAAAGCTTTAGCTGCAGCCACCCAAGGTAGTACACATTGGGGATGCTACACTCCGATAACTGGATTAAAGCTTGCAAAGCCATCTCTTTGATATCATCCAATACTTCTCTGGCGATACCTACTGCTTGATCATCTGGTAGGCTCTGTTGTCCTTCTCCACCTAGATGGTTGATTGTCAATTCCGCCCTTGCCTCATTATTAGCATAGTCTGCTATTAATTTATTTAGTAAACACTTCCATCCCCCTTCCCACAGGATGTATTCTGTAGGTGACAGCAACATGGTCATAATACATTTTAAATCATAGGGGGTTAAGACATGTGCTGTAAACATGGTCCTCATTAGGCCATTAAAAGACGGTAAGTCTCTTCTATGTTCTTTAGCTGGCCTACACAGCTCCTTGATTTCCCCATAAACCAATGGCTGATACCTGGGATTCTGCCTCCTTCTTTCATAACATATGGAGGAATTTCGAGACTATATGCCAGTCTTCTTACTTTCCCAGGGATCTTCCAGGGTTGAGGGGCAAGGTGGCTCTGAGGAATCCAAACTGTCTTCTGGGGAGGAAGAATAACTTAGAGGAGAAACATTTGGATTAGATATAGTGTGACAGTTGGGCTTAGTACCTTGAGCATGGGGTTATATTGTTGCCGGAGGGTGATGCAAAGGGCACTGCCATTTTGTCAGGTGTTGGGAAGGAAGGGCCTTGTTCTAGGATGGCGGAATTCTGGTGTGGCCTTCTAGAAGCACGGCCCAAGGTGAAGGTGGAATGATTGAAAGTGGGGGCGTGACCCACATTCATGGGGGTGGAGTCTGGAGGTTCATTTAGGACGGAAGAGAAGGTTGTGGTAGCAGGAAGTGGAGGAGCCAAGATGGAGGGAGGACAGTCAAGTTCAGGGGCATCTGGAAAATTTTTAGTGATCCACTTCACGATTGAATTTAATTTGTTCTTTGAAGATATTTAGTCATGATCAGTGAGAATTAACTTAAAGCATCGATCTACACACCTTTCTACTTTGGACGTCCGGCTGCCCATTTTTCTCTTTCTCCACCTTAGGTGGAACAGCCACTGGAACACCCCAAATCAGTTATGGGATGTGGATGTGTATTGTAAAAACAGAGTGGCAAAATGGGCAATAATTGTCCTGCATTTCCCCAAACCCATCTGCAATCCTACGCAGGTGAAACTGTCGTTGTCCCTTGTGGATCCTGGCCAAGGTCCCTGAAAGCATCGATGAATCTGCCCGCCCGGCACAATCCAAAATCCCAGGGAGCACTGACCTATCCATCAGGTAACCCCAGCTGACATGATTCAATGTCAGGGTCCCTGTTTGGATGCCAAAAGACGCAATGAGGGTGGCTGTGACAAACCTTTCTGATTCCCC
The DNA here is from genome assembly GCF_027579445.1 of Ammospiza nelsoni. NCBI lineage: Eukaryota > Metazoa > Chordata > Aves > Passeriformes > Passerellidae > Ammospiza > Ammospiza nelsoni. Next base: position 553,986 of record NC_080661.1, on the reverse strand, counting down.
AACTTCAGGGCAAGGGGGGTGAAAATGAAAAGAAGCAGATGCTGGGGAAGATGAAACAGGAAAGCCTTATAAATATGATTGCCTGGCAAAAGATTTTGAGAATATGGAAACTATAAGTGAGATTGAAATGAAAGCAAGCTTTGAGATACCAAGCCTTAGTTACTGAACAACTGGAAAACCATGGTATGACTGGCTCAAACGTAATCTTCTTTTGATGAAACAAGACCCTCTGCTTGCAGACAGGTCCAAGGGTCAGAGCAGACCCTACTAGCTTGAAAGAAGTAGTCCAAAGAGTAGTTTTTAGGGTTTAAAATGTAACACAGTATGGCAATGTAAAGTTTCTTACAGGCTGTATGTAAATGCTGTAAGATTTGTATCTTGTACTAGATTGATTAGTGAAAATTAGAATATGCGGCACAGAAGATGATTTATTGTATTGTAACGGGAACTCCCCTCCTCTTTTGGGCATCCATTTTGGGCGCCTCTTTCAAGCTCCTCTTTCAGGCAAGCTCCGAGCAGTGGCTGGCAGCTCTTGACAAGGCCCCTGCACCCACACCTGTTGGTATCTCTAGCTGGTTAGAGTGACCATGAGAAAAGTTCAAAGGTTTCTTTTCCCAGCCCAGCGCTTGAAGAAGGAGTCTTCAAGAAGGGCTCTTCATTTCTCCATCTTAAGGTCGTTTATTTTATATTATCTATAAAAAATTTTCTCCTGCCCTGCTTAGGTCAGCTCAGCAAGACTGTCCAAGGCATTCTGCCTGCCCTCGGGATGGTGTTATGTCTTTATACTAAAAACTACGTGTACAATGTTTACAATTACTTTCCAAAACCTATCACCTATGTTAGACAGTGAGCTTCTGCTCTAAACCAATCTGTAAGTGCCAACATCACAGCAGAAAATGGAGGCCAAGAAGAAGAAGGAGAAAGGCTGGATACACCCAGTTCCCTCCATCTTGCCTCCTGAACCCTGAGACAGAGTAGAGATCCATTCGGAATTAGGTGAAGTGTCTAAGAGAGGTGAAAAGTCTGTGACGCCAAAGCTGAAGGAAAAGTCAGATGCTGGAAGCAGCAAGACGACAGAGAAAGAAAAACAGAAATGACCACAAGGTCAAATTGCCCCCGACCTAAGAATTCCTTTGATAAAGGAGAACTGGTGATAAATGTCACGCCGAATGAATTTGTATGAACTTATTGTGAAAATCTATGTATATGCATTTGGAAGGGGGATAAAAGGAGACCTGAAGTCTTCAGTGGTATGCATGTCTTTTGGGGAGGCTTGCGTCCAGCGTGCGTCGTAATAAAGGCATACCGGGCTTTACAACTTTTATAAAGTTGTGAGGTTTCTTCTTTTCTCCGCAAAACATTATGGCGAGCCAGCCAGAGTTCTCTGTCCCCGCAGGGGCAGGGGGGATAGACGGACCTCCAAGGCGCACCCTAGAATTTTTTTTCCTGGTGGGGCTCCGCTTGTCTCGCTTGCCACCTGCAGAGACAGACAACGACCTGCTGGCCTGCGGAGGAAGATATGGTATGTACTGAGGGGCCCCCGGGGGAGGGAAAGGAGAGCAAGGGAGTAAACCACCCAGAGACATCTGTGTATAGCTGATGGAGCAGCTGTATTAGAGATGGGGTTTATCGTTCTGATAGAGCGGAACTGCTAGTGGCTCTGGGGTGAGCCGGGTGAACCCATGTATGTGTGTATTGGGGGGTTCATTGATCTGATAGAGCAGAACTGCTGAGCCCGTGTGTGTTTTGTTTGTGTGTGTGTGATATCCGGACACTGTGTCGCTGTATGGTCAATGTATTGTGTGGCCAGTGCACTGTGTTTCTAATCGTGCAAGTGTATAAGTGTATGGTGTATAAAAGAGAATAAATCTACAGTGCGGGGGAGGGTGAGTACTACCCGTGTTTGAAGCAGCCGAGTGAGGCCTGAGACACTGGCTGCAGCAGGCTGCGGGGGCGGGGAGAGAAGTGCTCCGCAGAGAAGCGAGTGGGGGAACATCAGTGATGATATTTATTGTGTTTAAATGTAGTGATTTGTGTAGATTTGGTACATTTTAACCGTGAGTATGAGCTCAGAGGGTTCCTTTGCCTTGGATGTTTGGACTTGATCTCTAGACTGTGTGCTGTTATTTTGATTGTGTCCAGGAAAAACTGATGTGAGTAAATGCTGAATTATGGTATGCTGTGTTGTGATGAGAAAAGTGAGCACTTTGAGAGGTATGCCTTTTCCCAGTGATTTTGTGTGGTGAATTTCTTCCGCTGCATTGTGGTAATTTGATTCTCAGATTGTATAGTGGTGTTTGTGGAGATTTTAAGATTTTGTTGCAACAAGAGTAGCATTTTACGCAGGAGAACTATAGTATGGTGATTTATGCTTAACTACGATAAAGCGAGTTAAAGGAATTCCAAGAATTCTCCCCCTCACAGCAATTCAAGCCTTGGCTCTAGTGAATTTGAGATAAAGGGTGGGGGGGGGTGCATGTGTCTGTGTCTGTGGGCATATCAGAGTTTCAGCTGTGACTAGCACAGCCTTTTTGCAAGGCAGTAAAACAAGTGTAAGTAGACACAGTGCTTAATTAGATTGTGCAAGAAGACAACTAGAAAAGACTGATATTTTGTAAAACAGAGTTTATATAGAAGAGATGAATGAGATGAATTAGTTAATGAGACTTATGAGATTTATGAGACTTCAGCTGGTACTGCAGTAAGTCTGGACTGGAAACAACCTGTAGGGATTTAAAGTTCTCTGTAACAAACAGAATAGCCTGCCTTTGCAGGCAATTTCAGGGAGCCTTTGGTGCATCAAGAGGCTAGCATGCTGTGTGAGGTGACAGTGGCTGTCCCCTGGGCACAGGGACAGCTCTGGCTGCCCTGTCTCCCCAGGGAACACGGGAATGGCCTGTGGGCAAAAGCTGGATGTGCAGGTATTATTGCAGTGCGGTGTTTATGAGAAACACTGGTATTGCTGTTTTGCTGTTCTAATAAGTGTCAGGGCACATGCCCCGAGTGTAAATTAGAGGGTTCTGGTCAAGCAGATTCAGAACCTAAGGTCTTAGAGCTTGTGTGTGGGAATCACATCTGATCCCTGCCACCTGGAGCTGTGTGTATAGGAGGAAAACTAAGAAACTACTGTGAAGATCTGTAAAAAGGTTTGAGTGGAAGCGAGATAGGGCAAGGAGAAATAAATAATGAGAACTGACCAGAGCAAAGAAGTTCGTAAATTAGCCCCTTTTAGGAGGGGCTCACTGGGAGGAGGTTGCCTGTAAGAGCAGCTCAGAAAATAAAAAGATTTATAATACTTCATTGCTGTTAGTACTGTTTTATAATAGGAAGATAAATGGGATAGAGTTTTTGTATGCTGAAATGTTTTTTTGTTTTAAGAAATCACCCAGAATGGCAAAGAGACTGTAAGATCAGACCGCCCTCTGGTGTTGGCCCTTGAAAAAGAAAACAAGGCAAAGAGAAAGCAAATCAAACATGTTGTTTAGCATGCAGCATAAGATAGCAATGTATGAAATCAAGCAAAGATTATCATGCTGAAATGCAAAGCAATCACAGTTTGCAAAATGAGTACATGTGATTTGTTAAAGGCTCCTTCCAAGGTAAGGGAGGAAGGGTAAAGATGACCTCCCCAAAAGGGAAGAATTTCTGTCGACACAAGGGTCATATATTCAGTTTTAAATAAAGCTTTAGTACCTGTGGAGAATGTTTATGTTGTAGTGTGGGGAACAACTGAACAACTGGCCAGTCTGAGAAGGCATATTTGTGCAAACCTTTAAAGTAACACGTGGACTATGTGTACCTAAAAGCTTTTGTACAGTTCACTCAATTTGCTAAACATTCTCAAATGAGAAAAGTTACTCTGGAGGCAAATGATATAAAGAGGTTAGGCTTAACATTAACAGACACTGAAATTAAAGACATTAGTAAGGAGATATTAAAATAAGTAAATAAGTGTTTTCAAGGGTATGGGCCTCTGCTGTAGCAGGGAGAATGAAAGATGCCCCCCCCATAGTAATCAAGCTTAAGGAAAGAACACAACCAGTGAGAGTTGAGTAGCACGCTCAAAATGAAGATAAGGAAGGAATCAGCCCAATAATTGATAGTACTGGATTAAGGACTAATAAGATAACACAGAATTTGTACCCTGTGGTAGCAAATCCATATACTTTACTAACTTGTTGTGGTGGTTTGACCAGGAAGAAGTGGGAATTCTGGGATGTTGTGGTCAAACAAATGGGTGCTTGGATTTTGATATTGGCACCTGGTGTAGCCAGTGGGTTTTGGACACACCTCTGAGAACACACAGGGGTTAAAAGCAGAGCTTCGGCCCTGGGAGGCTCTCTTGGGACTTAAGAGGCACGGAGGTCGGATCTCCCTTCTCCCGTCCAGCCGCTGCTGCTGGGCGGGGGAGGGGCAGCCATGTGGTAGGCCTGGGCCTGGACAGAGATGGGGGTTGAGGAGGCCCTTGAGGATGGAAGGGTGGAGGAGCCCCAAGAGACATCGGGCAGCCATCCCCCCCCCGCCTTGGAGACCGACAGAGAGAGAGAGAGTGCAGCCTGTGTTTGTGTGCCATTACCTTGAAATTCAGGAAACATGTGCTGGCAGCAGGCAGCCCGGCTGAGGAGATGGAGGGGTGCAGCCAGGAGTCCAGCCGCCTGGAGGAGTTTTTAACCCTTTTTGGACAATGAAAACCTTACACAACATTAACCCTTCCTAGATGAGTGATGAAGGTCTGGACCAGAGAGAGAGAGAGAGTGAGAGATGTTGGAAAGATGGAGAAGATGGAGTGGCATTTTATGCTGGACTCTTTTGTGTAGTCATGGACAGAGCCATGTTTCCGTGTGATACAGAGACTGAGTCCAGGGGGAGAAATGTCCCAGAGCCAAAGAAGATTCAGTGTGGGTACCCCTCGGCCCCAGGGGGTATATAAAATATGGGGGGGACAGATGTCCCAAAGGTGAGATACTGTGCTTTTCTGGAACTGGACAAAGCATCCTTAAAAAGACAACCCAGGAAGCAGTCCTGATCCCTGTTTGGTGGTGAGAGCACCCCAACAAGGACGGAAAAGGCCACCACGACACATGGAAGGACTCCCTCTCCTCTTGAGGAACTGAAAGTTGAGCATTCTAAAGGGTGGTGCTGGACCCAGAACTGGTGATTTTGGATGATGTATTGTATTGGGAATTTAGGGGGGAGGAGGAGGAGAGTGTTTTTGTGAGGTTTTCATTTTCCTTGTGTTTTCTTTTTCTTTTGTGTGTAGTTTAGTAATTGTTTGTGTAGTTTAGTTAATAAACTTTTCTTTATGTTTACGCTGGAGCCTGCTTTGCTTATTCCTGGTCACATCTCACAGCAGACACCAGGGAGAAGGTATACTCATGGGGGCTCTGGCTTTGCCAGGCCTAAACCATGACACTTGTCTAACACCTGAGCTAACCTGGTTCCCTGTTTTAGGCCAAAGAGATGCCTTCTTTTGCCTCCCTATCCACAAAGCCAGCCAGAAAATTTTTGCATTCAAACTCAAGCTCACGTAGTCCATGTGCCTGAAGGCTTCAAAATTCCCCACTCCGATTGGAGAACAGCTTGCAAAGACCCAGAGTCCCGGGAAGCTCCACAAGAGGAAAGGAGGCTGTTGCAGTACGTGGATGATCTTCTAGTAGCCACTCAGACGAGGGAAGCAAGAGAAGCCTGCACGGTAAGCCTTTTGAATTTTCTAGGACTCCAAGGACGCAGAGTCTCAAAGAAGGCGGCACAGGTAGTGAAACAGAAGGTAATCTAAGAAGGTAATCTACCTGGGGTAAGAAGTGAGTGCTGAACAGCAGACTTTAAGGCAGGGAAGCCCTATGCCAAACCCTGAAACCCCAGACAACGAAAGAACTCCTAACCTTCTTAGGCATGGCAGGGTAGTGCCAGCTGTGGGTTTATAATTACAGACTGTTCGCCAGACACCTCTATGCTCTTATTGCCAATGGAAACAGAAATCTGCAGTGGACAAGAGATGCCACACGGGCCTTTCACCAGCTAGAGAGTGCCCTCATGTCGGCTCCAGCTTTGAAACTTCCAGATGTAAGTAAACCATTCTTTCTGTTTTCCCACGCAAGGAATTGCCATGGGAATATTGGCTCAGGACTTGGGTCCATACCAGAGGGTAGTTGCTTACTTCTCTAAGCAACTAGATGCAACAGCCAAAGGATGGCCAGGTTGCCTCAGAGGTGTAGCAGCAGTTGTGCTGAATATTCAAGAGGCATGCAAGTTTACCCTGGGACAAAAATGACTGTGCTAGTGTCCCACACAGTGTCCGCAGCACTGGAAGTAAAGGGTGGCCACTGGCTCTCACCACAGAGGTTTCTGAAATACCAAGCCATCATGGTAGAGCAAGATGATATAGATAGAGATAGTGGTGACTAATATTGTCAACGCAGCTTCCTTTCTCAGCGGAAATCAAGGAGAAGCAGTACACCAAGATTGCCTAGAAACCATTGCAGCTACCTACTCCAGCCGCCCAGACTTAAAGGACACTCCTTTGGACGATGCACAGGCCTGGTTCACTGACAGGAGTAGCTACATTGCCAGTGGAAAGCGACATTGCAAAGTACACAGTGACTACTTGCAGAGAGGTAAGAGTCTGGACACTTACCAACAGGTACCTCTGCACAGAAGGCTGAGATAAATGCATTGACCCATGCCTTAGAAACAGCAAAAGGCATTCAGAGTTGAGCATGCACATGGAGCCATCTGGAAGGAGAGGGGACTGCTGACCTCACAGGGAAAGAAGAGACAATCCAACTGCAGGAAGCAGTTCAGCAACCTGAAAAAGCATATTAATGCACACCAGAGAGTGAGCTTAAAATTGGAGGAAAGAAATGAGCTGGCGGATAGAGAGGCAAAGAAAGCAGCAAAGGGTGAGGTACAGATTTTCCAGGAAGGTAAGCCATAATATAATAATACTAATCAAAAGAGACGTACAACTGCAAGGGGTGGGCTACCATTGAAAGAGAGCTAGCAATCTCTTCCCATTTTTGTGGTTACTAGTGAAAGAGGGGCACCAGAAAACACACTAGGGCCTAACTACTTAAAAGCCTTTTATAGAGTGTGGCTCCTTTCTAAAAATGACCAAGACTGCGAGTGATACAGAGTGCATTGAAATGAAGTGTTGACTTTGAAGCAGTAATTTCCACCGGCTTTCTAGAACACACATCTGATTGAAACAATCGTTGTATCGTTGTCAGGAATTTATATGCCACTATCACTCAGGTAAGCCGACAATGTGATCCTTGCCTTCAGACTAACCCCAAAATATCCCCCCAGCCAAAACTCAGTCAGACTGGGAGAGGCCATGGGCCTGTACAGCAGTGGCAAATTAACTTTTCAGAACTCCCAAGGAAAGGGGGGTATCATTATTTACTAGTATGAATGGATACGTTTTCAGGGTGGCCAGAAACATACCCCACCAGAACTGTCAAAGCTCAAGAGGTGACCAGATTATTTTTACAAGAAATAATACCACGCTTCAGAGTTCCAGCCACGATATCCTCAGATAAAGAATCACATTTCCTTTCCAAAATAGTGCAACAGATTAGTAGCCATCTGGGCATAGATTAGGAACTTCACACCCCATACCACCCCCAATCAAGCGGCCAAGGGGAGAGAATGAATCATTTGATTAGGCAGCAAATCATAAGACTGGGGCAAGAAGTTAATCTACCCTAGCCCAAGTTCTTCCACTAGCACTATTGCAAATTCAAACTAAACCTTGAGCTAAAGGAATGCTGAGTCCTTTTGGAATGCCTTATAGAAGACCATATAGAATACAAAGGGAATGTCCAGAATGTCCACCTACATGGTGGCATTAAGCAAACAGCTCAGAGTAATTGAGAAACATGTGGCTGGAACTCGGAGCAGGGAGTTAGATAGCCTGAAGATGATGTATATTTTAAGTCTCTTACAGAGAAGACTTCGGAACTACAGTGGGAGAGACCACTTCAAGTACTTCTCACCACCTTCACTGCAATCAAAATCAAGGAGCAGAATGCCTGGATCCATCACTCTCAGGTGAAGAAGGCCTAGAAGCCCCTTCAGGAGTGATGCCAGGAGAAAATGAACTGAGATTAAAACTTACTCGGGCAAAATGAGTATATTGCGGTCGGGAGTAGTTCATACTTTAGTTTACAGAATTGTTTTGTGTGTAATTATGACTGAAGTTTTAGAACTAGAGAGTACCTCTACCCAAAGCAATGCTGAATGGCCTTGGTCCCTGGCATTTAATCAGTATACTGGATCCATGGGAAAACCTTCTGAGATAAAAGATTTAAACATATCTACTGTAGTAATCCATGAGAATCAGGTATATCAGGAGCAAGAATGGCAGGAACAGGAACTGTGGACACTTCAAGGAATCAGAGGAGAAGAAATCAAAGTAGGGTGCCAGGTCATCAATAGGGTAGCTTAGGAGAGACCAGATGTAATTAGTGTCTGAATCTCCCCTGGTGTATATGAACACCAGGAAGTCTGTGATAACCTAATCAGTTTCCTTAGGTCATTTTCCAAGCTAGTTGGCTGAACACCCCGGCAATGGCTGGTAAAGGGTGCTGAACTGCAGGTGGTGAATTAACCCAAGCAAGGAAGGTGATTTCCTTTATTTATAGCTATCCCTTTTCCTACTGAGATTTGGATCAGTGATTGTCCCTTCTGAGGCGGTTGGATTCTGCTTAAAAGAGGTAGAGAGAGAGACCCCTCCCTCAGAGCTCAGCAGCAGGCTGTAGGATTTTGAGCATCACTTTTGTGCTGAGTGTTTCAAGTAGCAGAAACCTGATCCCAGTTTCTTCTGAGGCACTGAAATGGATTTCCCCTTCATTATTTACTTGAGGCTTGGACCTGAAATCTTTCTACCCAAATCCCATATGTTCCAGCCAGTTTTATTCTCATCTGTTTGACAAATACTGTTATCTTCTGCCCTGAACACAGTCCACAGCTTGATCTTAGCTAGGGGCAAGGTGGGTGAGGTTTTGTAGACCAGCAGAGACATTCCTGCTTGCCACACATCTGGGAAATCAGGTGCTTTGGATGGGGGAAGGAGAGGTTAGATTCCCTGAGGTCTCTACATTTCAGAACAAACATCTGCCTCAAGTATGACCTAAACCTCTGTCAGATACACTTGTGAAGTGTGTCTGAATTTGCAGTGTGAGCCCAGCACATCCCTCTGGCAGGGAGGGATGGTCATGGACAGAAAGCAGTTCCTGTTCCCCATAACAAACATCTAACTGGCATATTAGGGACAAGATTAGGAGTTTTAAATGGAATTGATTCAGAAATACTGATGAATAAACTGGTCACTGCAGCAGGTAGCCTAACGAAATTGAAGCAGCCTTTATAGTAATCTCTATTGGCATTAGGAACTAGCCAGTGACAGATTTCAAAAGTACTGCCAAAGTAAGGAAGTATGAAAAAGTTGGGGACCAAGACCACAAGTTGATAGTAGAAGCACTTAGTACAGTTCAAGATAATGTGTCTTAGCTTTCAGTTGTATACAAGCACAGTTATAGATGCAAGCAACAGCAGCTCTGATCATATGGGAAAGGGGTGAAGGTAATTTTCCAGCTGAAATTGTGTGGGATAATGCAATTGATATTGAAAGGAAGTTTCAATCCTGGCGGACTGTGGTGAATTTCACCTATGATCCTGTTTCTAATGTGGCCACTGCCTTTGTGCTTACCATATGTAATGCCCCTGTTTATGTTATCCATCCCATCATTGCCCTACTCTATCCTTCAGAATATAGAGTGTGGGCACGAAAGATGAATGAAAAGTGGCAGACAGTAAACTTAGAATCCTGCTTTATTAGAGAACAGATGGGATTCATTTGTGAAAGCAATACTGTTAATGCCCAAGATGTGTGTTTGGACACTGAACAGTGTATTTGCCACTTTGAAATTCATCCAGTCACTACTGACCAGAAAACTGTGCTTGTATATACTGGAAAAGGTTGTAGGCTTGAGAATTGCTTGTGCTGCTGTACAAATTGATAGCAATGATGTTATTCTGTCTAGTAGAAACCATTCTAATCTCTGTATTTGTAATTTTGTTAAGATTATTGGGTGTGATTTTTTGTATTTGGTACCAGTAACATCCCACCAGCTGATTAAAGCCAATTACACACTGTATCAGACTACCACTTACCCCTATTGAGATGAACCTTACATTAGTGAAACAATTAATTAAGCACCAAGACCTATTGGAAGGCTTCAAAGAAATCCAAGAAAGCGGAAAGAAAACCTTAATTACTGTCCAACATGATACAAAGGAGATAACCAGAGTTCTACAAAGAATAAAACAAAGTATGGATCATCACTGGTGTGATGTGATCTTTGGGTGGTCACCAACTGCAAATGGAATCTTTAATAAGTTGTGCCACCCCATTGTAGTTTTACTAATATTAGTTGGGATAAGCTTAGGATTATCTATTATATTGTTAATTTGGAACTGGAGAATGCTACAACGAATAGCTGTACTAACATCTTTGTCAAACGTACATGGTGAAGCACTAAAGGCACTTATTGTTGTGAAGGTTTTCATTAAGTAAAAGAATTTACTTATTTTCTAGGAAAGGGGGGAATGAGACAGAGTAAAGATCCATTCTGAATTAGGTGAAGTGTCTAAGAAAGGTGAAAAGTCTGTGAGGCCAAAGCTGAAGGAAAAGCTCACATGCCGAGACAGCAAGGAGACAGAGAAAAAAAAACAGAAAAGACCATGAGGTCAATTTGCCCCGGCCTAGAAATTCCTTTGATAAAGAAGAACTGGTGCTAAATGTCACACGAAATGAATATGTATGAACCTATTGGGAAACTGTATGCATATGCATTTGGAAGGGGGATAAAAGGAGACCTAAAGTCTTCAGGGGTACGCTTGCCTTTTTGGGGAGGCTTGCGTCCGGCACGCGTCATAATAAAAGCATACCGGGCTTTACAACTTTTATGAAGTTGTGAGGTTTCTTCTTTTCTCCGCAAAACACCTGCACAGCATAATTCCAGCAATATGCTGGCACTGAAAGTTCACATTTGGCAATTTCCTGGTGGTGGCACATTCCCCACCCAGATCTCGTGTGCGCTTGCACTGCCAGTGCCCACATCTGGCAATTTCCCTCTTCTGGCACCACCCATGTCCAGCAATTGCTGGCCAAGAAAGCTAAAACCTGGCAATTTCCCCTTGCCAGCACTGCAAAATCTGGAGTTTGCTGGCAGCAGGATCCCAAGAAAGAAGGAAGGAAAGAAGGAAATAAAAGAGGAAGGCATCCAGATCCAATCCTTCCTGGAGCCTGAAATGGGCTGTTTGCTGGCACTGCCAGTGCCCAGATCTAGAAATTTCCCTATTTTGTCACAGCCCAAGTGCAGCAATTTGCTGGCACTGAAATCCAAAACCTGTGGCAGCTTCCTGCTACTGGGTCTGGCACCACCCACATCTTGTGAATCATGTAACCAGATTTGGAAATTTCCCGGTGCCAGCAGAGCTCAAATCTGGCAGATTTCTGTTGCCGGCAATGACACCACCCAGATCAGGTGTTTGCTGGCAGCACCAGTGCCCAGATCTGAAAACTTCCTGGTGCTGGCACAGCCCAAGTCCAGGGATTTGCTGGCACAGAAAGCCAAAATTTGGAAATCTGCAGGTTCTGGCACCAGCACCATCCAGATCTGGTGTTTTCTGGGATCGCCAGTACCCAGATTTGGAAATTTCCCGATGCCTTCACAGCCCAGGTCTAGCAATGTGGTTTTAGCTAGCTTAGGAAGAGAAGTTCCTTGGACTGTGACTTTCCTTTTTCTTGGAACTGTTTAAACCTGCTCTGGACTGAAAACCCAGACAAACACCGGCAGCAGCTCACACCTGTGGCCCCCCGAGCTCTGGGACGCTGCATTCCAGCACCAGAGGGACTTAGAAGAGACCGAGTGAGCCAACTACAACCCACAAAAAGGACTTTCTGAATTTGCCATCTCTTCAGCACTGTCAGAGGTTTTATTTAATGTTGTTCATTTTTCATGCTTGTGAATACTTTACTTGTTAAATAAACTGGGCTTTTTTTCACTTTTCTCCAGGAAAGTCTTTTCCTGAACTAGTAGGGGGAGGGACTGCTTGAACTTCTTTCTAGATGGACCCCTTTTGGATATTTCCTCCCAAAATTTGCCCTAAACCAGCACAAACAGTCATCATGAAAATTTCACCAGTGACATAATTTCCTGGTGGCAAATCTTGTGACAGAAGCTTGACCTTGTTCTCCATGAGAGATTCTTGGGAAGAGCAGACAGGAGAAAATTCCTGGAAAACTGAAACAGCATTCCAGAAGGGAAATGAAAATGAAGGACACAATCCAAGATGTTTTCCTCTGTTAATTTCTATGCTCCCCTTTTCCATGTTGCACTACCTCTCCATCCAGTAATTCCAGATGCACCTCACCTCTAAGATTGGTGACTTAGGGATTTTTAGACACTCTAAAATACCATGAGCCACACACAGTTTTCCTTCCCCTGTTTTTACTGGAAAGCAACACTGGAGATGTAAGTGCAGTGCTTGGGTCAGGTAGGAATCCTACCCCAAGGGAAGGTGCCCCGACAGTGTTTGACCCTCAGCAAGGACAATGCACAGCAGTGAGCGAGGGGATCGCTGTGCCAGAGTGCAGGAGTCAGGGCTCTGCATCCGGGCTCAAGGCTGCAAAGTTCCCGTGTTTGGGCAGACGGAGGGGCTGTCCCCGGGGCGCGCGGGGCTCGAACGTGGGGCGAGTGGGGCGAGTGGGGAACGGACACGGGGACGAACGGCCCCGGTGCCTCAGTTGCAGCGGCGGCAGCGGCGGCAGCAACAGCGGCGGCAGCAAAAGCGGATATTCTCCAACACTCTTTCTCTTTCTTTCTCTCTCTCTCCCTTTCCCGCGGTCGGGCACCTTTCTCTCGGGGTCCCTTGCCCGGCGTCCCTCTCCTCTCCCCGCCTCCCTTTCCCCTGCGGGGCTGGGCCATGCCCCCGGCCCGCCCCCGGCCCCGGGCGGGGCTGCCCCGTACCCGGCCCCGGCCGTCCCGCCGCAGTCTCGCCTCCGCCCGGCTCTGGCCGTACTGGCGGTGGCGCTGCTGGGCGGGCATCAGTGCCTGGTGCGGGGGCGGCATCGCCGTCCTTCGGCTCTGCCTGGCCCGAACCCGGCCCCGGACGCGACGCAAGGTCCAGTCCCGACCCCGGCCCCGGCCTCGGCCCCGGCTCCTCCCGGGGCCAGCGGAGCACACACACGGCACGGCCGCTCCCGCCGCCTCCTCTGCGGTTTCCCCGGCCCGAGCTCCGCTTTTCGGCAGCGCGGCCGCCGGCCCCGAGCCTCCCGTGCCGCATTCCGAAGAGCGAACGCCGGGGCATGGCCGGCCCGGGGCGGGTGAGGGGCGCTCGGGGGCCGTTGCTGGCCCCGGGCCGAGCGCTGACAGCCGCGTCCCGCCCGCAGGGAAGACGCAGCAGGGCCTGAAGGAGCAGTACAGGCTGGGTTCGCTGCCGGGCGCGGCGGCTTCGGCAGCGTCTTCGCAGCCACGCGGCTCTCGGACGGCGCCCCGGTGAGCGGCGGACAAGGAGGAGGGGGCGGAGGAGGAGGAGGAGAAGGGCAGAGGATGGGGCTGGGCAGGGCAGGCGGCGAGCTGAGCCCGCTGCTCCCCTTGACTTGCAGGTGGCCATCAAAAGGGTGCCACGGAACCGCGTCCAGCACTGGGGCGAGCTGGTGAGTGAGCGGGGCCAGCAGCCGGGGCTGCCGGCCGGGGATGAGCCGAGGCCCGGCACGGTGGGAGCCGCCAGGACACCCCGAGGGAGAGCGGGCGTGGGGCCAGCCCAGGGCGCAGAGCATCCCGGGCTGGCTGAGGGCTTCACGAGCCCCGGCATGGCATCAGCCCCACTGACGGCGTCGTGCTCCTCCCGCAGCCCGACGGCACCAGCGCACCCCTGGAGATTGTGCTGCTAGCCAAGGTGTCCACTGGCTTCCCTGGTGTGGTCCAGCTGCTGGAGTGGCTTGAGCTCCCCAAGGACATCTTGATGGTGCTGGAGCGGCCAAAGCGGTGTCAGGACCTGCATCGTTTCATTCGGGCACGGCGGTTCCTGCCCGAGGAGGAGGCGTGGGAGCTGTTCCGCCAGGTGCTGGAGGCCGTGCGGCACTGCACCAGCTGCGGGGTCCTGCACAGGGACATCAAACCAGGGAACATCCTGGTTGACCTGGACACTGGGCAGGCCAAACTAATTGACTTTGGCTGTGGCACCTACCTGCAGGACACAGTCTACACTCACTTTGCAGGTGAGCCCACGCAGGGGTCCTGGGCCCAGCATCTCATGACCCAACATCTCCCAGCCCAAGCTGGCTGTGGCAGCAGGGATTCTCTCTTTTGCAGCCCTTCATGGCACTGAGTCTTCAGCTGAGTTTCTTTTGAAACTCAGGGCTGAGTGGGTAGCCATCTTCCAGCCCTGCAGGCAGCCTTTGCCCCCCACTCTGCCCAGAACTGGTGCTGGGGCAGCCAGCCCAACAAAAACACCCGTGGGTGGGGGTAGCAGAGAGGGGGGACCGGAACCTGTGCCCAGCCGGTTTGGTGTGCAGGTGAGAAAGGGCTTGGACTGCTCCACTCACCTGGTCTGTTGGGGTTCATAATGTTTTTTGGGGCAATGCAGGCAGGGAGGATGAGAGCATGGTTTTTCCCAGCACTGGGTGGGTTCTTCCTTGTTATGGTCAGGCCTTGCCAGGGCTTCCACTGCCCCCTTGAAACACTAGAAGTTTCTTTTCCAACCCCACTTCTGTACACAAGTCCCAGGTTTTGATGAGAGGGCAATGCTCACCCTGTGTGCCACTGAGGCAGCCCCCACATGCCCAGGGATGCTGGGGCCAGGCTCTGGGAGCAGCAGCATCCCCCTGATGAACTCCATCTGTATTCCATAGGAACACTGTTGTACAGCCCCCCGGAATGGAACGACTTTGGCTGGTACTATGGCAAGCCAGCTACCATCTGGTCCCTGGGCATCCTGCTGCACCAGATGGTCTGCGGGGAGCACCCTTTCAGGAGGGGCCAGAACATCAGCTGGGACCATCAGCTCTCACTGCCACAACGGCTCTCTCAAGGTGGATCCTCATCTCTGGGCATGGGGGGAATTCCAGTGCTGGGAGACAGCAGTGGGCTCGTGAGCATCCTGCACTGGCAGCTGCTGAGGAGGTGGCACATGTCCTGCTCTCCTCCAAAACAGGGAGTTGATGGGAAAGTTCAGGTCGAGCTTTGAGCACATCCAGCATGGCCTGGGCATTGGAATGGTGGGGCAAAGCCAATAGGAGCCTTCTCCAACTAACTGGTGGTTTCTGGTTTCTCTGCCCAGAGTACAAAGATCTGATCAGGCAGTGTTTATCCATGCTGGACTTGGAAAGGCCCTCATTAGAAGACCTGTTCTGTCATCCTTGGATGCAGGATATTCATCTGCCCTAGAAGAAGGGAGAGAGCCACAGGCACACTTTGATCCAGGGCCCTGGAAAGTTCCAGCTCCACATATGCCTTGGCAGTCAGAAGCAAAGGAACCCAGCCCTTTTTGTGCTGCCTGTGTCACTGCACCGGGCTCATGGGATGGGAACACGCAGCCCTTGTGCTGGAGCTGAGCTGCTCTGCCCAGCGCTGGCAGCAGCCATCCCAGCTGGTTTTGCTTGTCCTGGTTCCCTGACAGCTTGGGCCCTGGGCAGAGCCCTGAGAGCCTGGTCTGCCCCCAGGGAAGGAGAAGGAGCCCCTGGAGAAGCTGTACCGGGTGGGGCTGCTGCTGCTGGAGAGAGTGAGGATGACACCAAGGATGACAAGCTCTTCCTCAGCCTGGCCAGCTGAAGATGATGGAGTTTGATTCTGGCACCTTCTTCAAAGCCAGGCTCCACAGTGAATTTGCAGATGAGTCCGCATGCAGGGGGATGCTCTCCAGTTTGGGCATTGCCCAGCCTGGCTGGGAACCAAAGGCTCCCCCTTTGCTGGGGCAGATGCAACTCATTCTTCAGTGGCTACCCAGCTGCTTTTGGCAGGGCAGGGGGGATTGGCTGGGGTGGGTACGAAATGGGAGTGGGCTCCTGGCCCTGCCAACAGCCCCCAGCACCCACCATGCCCCAAGCTGGGGCTGGGGCAGCCAGCCTGACACAAACAAACCCCCATGGTGGGAGCAGAGATGGGACTCCAGAACCTGTGCACAGCTGCTTTGCTGTACAGGAAAGGAAGGGCTTGGGCTGCTCCACTGCCCTTGTTTGCTTTGGAGTCACCGTGATTTTGGAGGGCAGTGCAGGGGGGAAGAGAGAAAGTGTGGGCTTCCCTCACCCATGGATGGGTTTTTCCCTAGCATGTGGGGGTTTGGCCTTCCTCAAGGCCCTGACAGAGATAAGAGTTTTTACTGTTTTTCTTGTTTTCTCTTTTTGTCTCTAATCTCTTTTCAATAATGTGTTGTTTGTTTTTCCAGAGGAAGCGTTCCAGGTGGTTCAGTGTGGATGGGGAAGTGCTGGGGAGCAGCTGTGGCATGGATGGGCCGTGCCCTTGGAGAAGGCTGAGGCCATGGTTTGGGAGCAGCTTTTCTTGCAGCCGTGGCTGGTGTGAGGTGGGTCCCTGTGTGCTTGGCAGGGTGGGATCAGAGCTTTTGGGAGCTGGCAGCGAGCACAGGAGCATCCTGCTCTGAGCAGCTGCTGAGGGGTGGATGTGCCCTGGCTGGCTGCAGGCTGGGCACATGTGCTGCCCTCCTGCTCTGCTGCCAAAGGCAGCAGGGATGGGCAGCTCTGGGCACAGCTCTGGGCACAGCCAGCATGGCCTGGGCACCGCAGGCCTGGGCACAAGGGCACAGGAGCCCTCAGCTGACGGGAACATTCTGCTTTCTCTCCTTGCAGCTGGGCTCTGCGGGTGCTGAGGCTGCTCTGGGCTCTGCCAGGGCTCTGCTGGGCTCAGCCCTGGGCCCAGCTGGGTGGGCTCTGCCCTCACATTGCTCCGACAGCTCTGCATCAGACGAGCCCGTTGCGAGCACAGCGCCTGAGCTTTCTGCTTTGGCAGGTGAGTGAGACTCTGCTGCAGGCCCAGAGATTGCAGCTGGGGACCCACATGCAACTGGCAAGGACCCAAACTCTCCACAGTCCCAGCTGAACACCTGGATCTGTACAGGGTGTTTTGTGTGTCCCATTCTTCCTTCTTGATTGGCTGGAATTGTGCAATTGCACTTTCTTCCTCCTCTGGCAGTGCCACGAGTGGGCCAAAGCTGGCGAGTGGGCCATGCTTCTGAAGCAGTGCAGTCTGGAGCTGGTGGATGGAGAATTGCCCTTCTGCACTTCCAAACCAGAGCAAAAAGCTGTAAGTGAGACTTTGTGTCTCTAAGAAATCCCTGACAGTTTCAAAAGGAATGTGCAGCTCATTTGCAGGGTGAGAAGGAAGGTCATCTTCTAAAGGATTTGGGCTTTGACAGTGTTTCCATTCCCAGCCCTGCTTGGAGGTGGAAGGGCACAAAGCAATTTCCTCTTGCTTTGACCACAAATTCAAATACCAATATTGGAAACAAAGCCCAAAATATTTTAAGAGGATTTTGAGGTCACAAAGATGGATGCATGCCATCAGCGCATTTACAATGTAAATAACTGAGTTGTCTTTTTAAAAAGATCGTTTACCTCTTAATGCAAAGAATGTAACTTGGCATTTATGTTTTGTTTGTTTTCATTAATTCTATGGGTTTTTTTCACTAACACTTGGATTTTATTCTTATCTTTTACAATTTATCAAATTTTTTTCCTTTTTCCTTTTCTTTCCTTTCAATAGAAAACCTGTCCTATCAAAGGAATGTCCTTTGCTCCTGATTCCCGTGTGGAGCAGCTCCCTTCCTGCTGGCTGAGCTACTCAGGCACAACCCGGCAGCTCCTGGCCCTGCAGGTCTGAGGCTTTTCCCCATTGCTGGGCACAGACTGATGGAGCAGCACTGCTGAACACGGGCACACAGAGGGACCAAGAGCAGCTGCCTTTGGCCACCTGAGGCTCCAAGGCCCAAACTCAGAGCAGCCAGGGCTGGAAGAGACTGGCAGGATCTGATCCCTGACTCTGGGCCGGGGCTGCACAAATGACCCCACAGCAGCAGCAGCAGCAGCAGCAGCAGATGGAGCTGACTTTGAGCACAGCCCCTGCCCCTCTTCCCTCCTGTGTGCAGCGGTGTCACAGCAGCCTGAGGCACCTGGGAGCCCCCAGTGCCAGCAGGGACTGGAGGCTGTGCAAGGAACGGAGCTGGGGAGCTTCCAGATGGAAAAGGCTGCTGTGCCCAGGCAGTGCAAGGGCACAGAAAGGAGGCTCTGGAACACTGGATCTGTGCCAGTGCCACAGTCCTGGGCAGCAGCCAGCGAGCCCTGGGGGAACAGAGGGCACAGCAAGAGGGACAGAACCAGGCAAGGGCAGAGACTGGAGAGAGCCAGGCCCGGGAGCAGGAGCAGCTGCTCCATTGCACTCTTGGAGAAAGCTCTTGGCTGGTTCAAGGCGCTGAAAGGTGTGAAGGGCAGAGGAGGAGGCCACAGCAAACAATGCTCCTGTTTGCACAGCCTCCCCTCTCCGTGTCCCAGAAGGAATAGCATGGACTGTGTTCTTCTCTCCGAGTCATCGCGTTCAGCATGAGCAGCTCAGCACCAGGAGCTGAAGGAGCTGAAGCCTCAGGCCACAAGAGCTGGGCAAGAGGGAACTTTTGGAGCAAAGTAATGCTGCTAGAATAGCCCCAGCTGGATGCAGTGGATAGAATCATGGAATCACAGAATCCTTTCTGTTGGAAAAGCCCTCTGAGCTCACCCAGTGCAGCCGCTCACCCAGCAGTGCCAAGCCCAGCACTAAACCACGTCCCTGAAGTGCCAAGGCCTGGACACCAGCCCTGAGTGAGGCCTGGACAGCAGGCCCTGAGCCAAAGGTGGCCTCTGGATGAACCTTCCAACCAAAGGTTATCTTTGTATCTGCTCCCTGATGAAATATGCATGGTCATTAGCACTGTGATAGATGTAGCCACTCCTCAGTGAAACATGTATTGACCTTTGTGTATTTAGAAGCCAGACAAGGCCATGAAATCTTAATCTGGCCTTGTTCGGGGCTGTATAGTCAAAGTCACCTCCCTTGGTTCCTCCTTGAGCCCTGGCCAGGCTTTGGGAGGGACCCAAGAGGAGGATGAAAGCAGATGTTGCCACACTAGCAGTGCTGTCAGTTTGTTCATTCAGCACTGTCAGAGCTGGGCCCTCTCCCAGCGGGGTTGGAGCCTCACCTGGGGCTGGAGGCACCTGCAGGAATTCCCAGTGCCAGGAGTGGCTCTGCAGCCCTTGGCTGTGACAGCTTCCCCAGCTGCTGTGTGGGTCTGGGGGATGGTAAAGGCTGAGGGTAAATGCTGCTGGATCTTTGTTAATCACTGCTGCAATCTTTGGTGGGGATGGTTGGGTGCATTGCTGAGCTGCTCCTTTTGTGATTCTTTGCTGCTCTGAGCTGCAGGAAATGACACTGATTCCTTCAGCTGGAGTTTGTGGTGCTGACCCTGCCCACTGGTAAAACAAAACTGGCACAGTCTAGCCAGATCCCAACAAAATGTCACTTGTTCAGTGTAAATGTGAGGAATCAGTGCCATCAGAAATTCCCAGCTGGGAAGCCCTTCCCTGGAGTTCCCTGGCTCTGGAGTGTACTGAGGTTGGATCCCCTTGTGAGCAGTGGGGCAGTCGGGTAAAAGAAACTGCACCCCTGGATGGCTTCAAATGCACCCAAAAATTGCAAATGGAAAAGGAAAAGACCTTGTGGGTTTAGGCAGACAAAGATGAATTTGTTAAGAGTACATTGGAAACAGCACCTTCAGAAGGAACAATGATTGTTGGAATGCTCCCACATGGAGCAACAGAAGAAGGTTCTAATATGGAGCTCAGATGCATTTGTGCAAGTGAAATATTAATATAATAAATAACTATATATATATATATTTATAGGATAATAAGACCTTAATATATATATTTATCTTTTATATATGTCCATATCAATCTATATCTATATTTCTCTATCACTGTCTACATATAAAATTATCATAATGTGAAGTAGTGCTGACAATGCTAATTTGGTAGCTTTGGCTGCTCAGGGATGTAACACTGAGTACCCTACAGAACAGGATTGGCCAGGACCTTAATGTCAGTGGCCAGCTTTGTGAGATTGTATACAATGAAAAAGGAGGAAGGGAGAAAACTGGCTATTTTTACAGGGTTTGCTGATACTGTGAATCAGAGTGCTTTGTCTCTTCCTGTGAAAAATACAGTGATTAGGCCTGCAGGGTTTTTCATGTACCAGACTATGCACAAGCTGCAGGACTGGTTGAACAGGTTGTTAAAAGAGCAGTGTAAAAAATGAGGAGATGGAACCTTGGCCCATGGAGAACCCATCTCCCAGATGTGCTCCATGCCCTTCACAATGGCCCACTGGGGAAATGGAAACGCCCTGGCTGTGCACGGCTGCCCCCAATTTGCAAATCCAACCCTGGGCAGTGAGACTTGGGCTGCCTGGGAAATTGTTCTGGCTGTGATGGCCCCTGGCAGGGCCAGCCCAGAGGCTGCAGGGCTGGGCCTTCACGCATTGGAATTAATGAGGAGAAATTCAAAGCAAATGAGAGCTATCAATACCAAAACAAGAATTCAGATTCCTCCAGGACACTTTGCTTTGGTAACTGCTCCTTTCGAGCTTGGCCTTGCAAAGTGTTCCTGTCATGGCAGGAGGAATTGATGCAGAATATCCAGGAGAAATTACAGTAATTCTGTTAAACTATAGTGACCAGGATTGGATTATTCAACCCCATGACAGGGTAGCACAATTACTGATCTTGCAATTTTAAGAACGATTTTGCAAAAAGGAGATCCACCTCCAGTCACCACCATTTGTGGAGATAAAGGGTTTGAATCCAGCAGTCCTAATAATGGAGCCAGAGTGTGGGTCCGGAGGCCAAATGGCCCTTCCAAGGCAGATGAAGGAGCAGCTCCTGGGAAAGACAACTCTGAGTCCTGAACCCTGGGCAGGAACAATGGGAATGTGTCCCTGCAGCCAAGGATTCTGTGTGAGAACAAGTAGATCTGACAGGAGATTGTTTTACACATCCTGCCAGACCAAATCTCCCTGTTTGCCCCAAGGGCCCCTGTGGAAAATGCTCCGATCCACGGGGCTCCATGTGAAGGCTGCTGTGACCCTGAGGGACTTGCACAGGAATTCCATCCAGGAGCCTGGGTGCCCCTCAGGGACTGGGACCCGGCCCCTTCCAGCCAGAGGGGAAAGGGCCCCCCAAGCCTTGTTAGCCACAGACAGCATGGTAATGCTGAACAGCAAAGGGCCTGGGGGCATTATTCTGGAATTAAAAAGGCGCCAGCTCCATGGACAACAGAATTCTTGTTCCTAACTCAAATGAGATTGAGAAAAAAACAATGAAGAACGGTGTCACTAAAGTACTGCTGATGTCTGTAAGGTATACCTTGATTGTTAGCCAGAATCTTTGTCTGCCACAAACACCTCTGGTGTTTCACCAAAGGATTGGTCATCAAAATGTAATGATGGCTTATGATGAATTGCTGAGCTTCTTTTGTAATTCTTTGCTAATGATAATGTGCTTTGCTGAGCTTATCCTTTTGTAAATCTTTGCAGCTGTGCATGATATAAATGACACAATTCCTTAAGTTGATGTCTGTGTCTTTGGTAGTGACCCCGGGCCCTGGTGAAACAGGGCCCCCTCTTGCCCAAGTTTTCCCTGGGAAGGCAAAAGCCCTCCCTCCAAAATTCCCCCCTTCCTCCTTGTTCCCCCCTTCATACCCTGTGCATGATGTGCTCTGGTCTGGGCTATGCCCGGGCTCAGTTGGGCTCCCCTGTCCTGGCTGTGTCCCCTGCCCAGCTCCCCCGCAGCCCCAGCCCCTCCCCAGCGTGGCTGGACGAGGGGCAGGACAGGCCTTGGCTGTGCTGCAGCTCAGCAAGAACAAAACCATCTCTGCGTGCTCAGCCCTGTGCTCAGCACCCGGCCCAGCAGTGTCTCAGTGCCAGGGGCTGTGCCCTCAGTCCCTGCCGGGGGTTTCCATGGCAACTGCCAGGCCAGGTGACCCAGGTGTCCCCCCAGTGCCGGTTGCCATGGAAACAGTGCCCAGCCCTGCCCCTTTCTGTCTGGCTGACCTGGCCTTTGGCCCTGGCAGTGCCGGTGGCTGCTGGTTCCTGGTGCCAGAGCGGCCAGCGCGGCACAGGGCAGGTGGCCATGGCACAGCTCCCAGCAAGGGATCCCCTCTGGCTCTGGGCACTGACACCAGCCCTGAGCAAGGGCCCAGGGCAGCTTTCCATGGCCACCAACCATCACAACAGCTCCGGGCATTGGTTGCCATGGCACCAAACCAAGGACCGGTCCCCGTGGCCGTTGCCATGGCACCTGGTGGCACCAACGAGTGTCACTGCAATTGTACCTGGAACAGCCCTGGCACCGCTTTGTCCTCAGGGTTGCCATGGCAGCAACAGCTCTGCAGGCAATTGGCTATGGAACCTGGCTGCAGAAATGGCTCCTTGGGCTGGTTTCCAAGGAAACCTGAACTGATGGGGTTGCCATGGCACCCAAACCCAGCAGTGGGGTCCTTGCAGTGTCCATGGCAACAGTCCCTTGCAATGGCACCACCGCATGTTGGGATGATGATCCACCCTCAGAGCTGGCCCAGGGCAGGTCTGGAGTGCTCCTGGTGGCAGCTTGGGCTTGGCACACACTTGAGGAGGATGTCTTTTTGCAGTGGGGAAACTCAGGAGTTTTAGATTGCTTCAAAAATCAAAGAAGGAAAATCCCTCTTTGGCTGTGTGCAGCCACTTCTCCAAGCAAAGCAGGTCCCGGGTGAGTGAGGAGAGAGACGATGGGCTTGGGGAATATGGAGCAAGGTTGTCCACACTGGCTCAGAGCTCAAGGCACCACTTCTCTGAGCAGGCCAGGGCTCCTTAGGAGAGTCCCTGGATCAATATCAGTCACTGAATGCTGCAATCACCTCTTGTGTAATAAGAACAGCAATAAAAAGACACCCTTTAAAATAGGACTACATATTTCCTGGAAGCTCTTTGAACTAGTTCTCCATAACTGTCAAAGGAAAACCTCCTAATGAACTACACTGGAGCAGAGGGAAATCAAGGCAGAGCCAGGGTTTGTCAGGACTTGCTTGATCCTCATGAGCCTCACTGTGCATTTGGAGTGAGCCCTTGAACCTCAGGGCCTGGGAGGAGATTGCACAAACCTTGCCAGGAATCAAAGGCAGAGGAAACACCCCAAGTGTCTCCAGGCATTCATGGCTCCCTCTGAGGTCCCTCTCCAACACAGGCTCCTCATGGACTCCTTGGAGGAGAGAATTTGTGGCCAGGATGGCACAAAAACCTCTCAGAGAGTGTGGAAAGAAAAATCTAAAGTACCTTCAACACCTTGAGTGTCTCAAAGCATTAATGAGCCCCATTTTGTGTCAGTACAAAGCTCTCCAGGGACTAATTAACGCAGATAATTGGGGCCATGATTGGACAAATATCTCCCAGAGTCTATCCCAAGGGAAACACCAAGTACCTTAAAAGAACTGAAGTACCTTGAAGCATTTATGAGCCCCACTGAGTGGTGTTACTGACAAAGCCTCTCTAAGGACTAATTGCAACACATAATTGGAGGCCATGACTGCACAAAGCTCTCAGAGACCCCAAGGCAAAAGCAAAACCCAAAGTCCTTTGAAAAACCTGCAGTCCCTGGGAGCATTCAGGAGCCCCCAGGACCATTCCTGAGCAAGGCTCCCCAGGGACTCCTTCCAGCAGATCCTTGACGGCACTGGGATGTGGCCTAGGGGGGAATGCTGAGGGCAGGACAAGGGGCTGACAGTGTCCAGCCTGGCTGGGGCTGTGCCAGGAGGCCCCCATGCCTCAGGACAAGGTGTCTCCTCACAGCCCTTGGTGGCACAGACCCTGCTGTGCCCCAGGCCACCAAGAACTGGCTTCTCATTGTCCCCAGCTGCCATCAGTGCCTGCAGCTCTCTGCTCTTCCTGGGGCCTGGGGACACTTTCTCTGTTGTGTCCCTAACAGGGATCTCTTCAAAGTACAAGAAACTTCAGTGTTTCAATAGAACTGAGTTCTTGAGGGTTCTTGAAGGTTCTGTGACATCCCAGACCTGGCTGTGACATCACAGACCTGGCTGTGACATCACAGAGCAGGGTGTGAGGCCATAGAGCAGTGTCAGCCATCATAGAGGGTGGCTCTGAGGCATCAGAGAGTGGGTTGTGACATCACCTGGTGGCTGTGTAACATCATAGAGCAGGCTGTGACATCACAGACCTGATTGTGACATCACAGGGTGACTTTGTGACATCAGTCTTCTGCGACGTCAGAGCACTGCTGTATGAAATCACAGGGTGACATGCAGTTGGCTCTGTGACATCACAGGGTCAGTGTGATATCACAGGGTCAGTGTGACATCACAGGGGCTGTGTGACATCACAGGATGCTGTGTGACATCACAGGGGCTATGTGAGGTCACTGGTGAGGTTACTCTGCCCCGGCCCCCCTCACAGTTCCCCCCAGAGCAGTCCAACCCTGCTTGTGCACAGCGGGGTCCCCCGTACCCCCGGGTCCCCCCACTCCCGGCCCCGCAGCCTCCCCCAGAGGATGTTCCACGAGATCGACCCCAGAGCCTGACACGGGGATGGGGGGCCGGGGCCCTGGGGGTGGCACAGGGGGACAGGGACCCCCCGGCAGCGTCCCCGTGTCCCCCAGGGCCAGAGCCTGGGCCAGGGCTCCTTCACCATCATGAATGAGGGCTTGAGAGCACTGAAAAAATCCCCAGTAAGGGATCAGCCAAAACCAGATTTAATATAAAGGGACAGCAGCGCAAAGTTCCTTGGCAAGAGTCACTCTTCTCCTGATTGGGCACTTCAGGCACACCAAGGAAACAAAGCAACAACAACACCAAACAGAATCCAGGCAATCAAACCAGAAATTACCCGAGAACTGTCCCTGTGTGTGTGTGTGTGACACAAGGACAGCAAGGGCAAGGATAAAAGGAACATGGCCTGAAAGCTTAACAGAGCTCAAACTTAACAGGACTTTACTAATACATTAACCTTAACTGATACTTTCAACCTCACAGTTTAGCAAAAAGCAGAGTATAACAGCATGTAACCTAACTTAAACCTATGACTTCGCATATTAACAGAGGAATAACACTTAACAATACTGAACTTAACATATAACTTATACTAAAGGTAACCGCTTAGCAAAAGAAAACCTCTCAGCAGCATTTAACTTCATTTAGGCCTTGTGATTTAACCTTCCCTACAGGCCTGACTGACTCAGCTATCCCAGGCACTCCAACCCCTCAGAGAGCAGCATTTCTGCCACATTTCCCCAGCACAGGCAGTCCTGTCTGCACACAAAGTGTCAGTGCAAGGCACCTGTGAGCAATTCCCCTGAGGGCAGGCAATGCTCCTTGTGGATCCTTTGGCATCTCCCCAGCGGGTGAAGAGTTGAGCCTGGAGGAGTGGGGGGATCGGCCCAGGCTCTGTGGTTGTTGGGGATCCCTGAGTGCAGCAAACAGGAGAGTTCCCAGCTGGGAGAGGCCTCACTCAGAGGGAGTCGCTGGCCCAGGAGAGCTCCAAGGGCTCCTTTTGGAGCGCTGTTTGCAGGGCCCCAAGAGAGGGGCTTCAGTCCCAGCAATGGCTCATCCTGGCCACACTTGGCACCAACAGCTTTCTTTGGCAGGGTGAGAACAGGGATGTTGTGCCACTGAGGGAACATAAACACGTCCCAGGGCTGCTGCTAAAGGAACCAGGAGCTGGTTGGGCAGCAGCAGTGCCTGTAGCAGACAGTGTTTGTGATGAGCTGCAGAGGAGCTGAGCCCAGGGGCTGTTGGCCAAGGCCCAGGCCCAAGGAGCATTTCTCAGCTGGCAGGGCAGCCTGAGAAGGGGAGGGGGGAATGCAGCAGCACAGGACCCATGGAACCAAGGGACAATTGTGACACTGTGGGGCCCTGTGAGACCAAGGGATCATTGTGACACTGTGGGGGCCTGTGAGACCAAAGGACGACTGTGACACTGTGGGACCTTGTGAGACCAAGGGACCACTGTGACACTGTGGGACCTCATGCAATGATGGAGACCACTGTGACATTGCTGAGCCTCATGGAACCAAGGGGACTGTCCTGACACTGTGTGACTCCATGAAATGTAGGGTTCATTGTGACACTGAGAGGCGCCATCAAACCAAGGGTCCATTGTGACACTGCCGGGAGTCCTCAAACTGTGGAGACCATTATGACACTTTGGGGTGTCATGGAACCACGGGGCCATTGTGACACTGCAAGACTCCATGGAGCCAAGGGTCCAAACTGTGACATTGCAGGGCCTCATGGAACTGTGGAGAGACCATTAGGACACTTCACAGCCTCATGGAATGAAGGAGACCATTGTGACACTGAGGGGCACCATGGAATCATGGAGACCATTGTGACACTACAAGGCCCCATGGAATAACCAAAGCATTGTGTCACTGTGAGGCCTCATGGAACCAGTGAGACCACTGGGACCCTGGAGGTCTCCACAGAACCAAGAGGACCTCGTGAAACCAAGAGGCCTTTGTGACATTGCAGGGCTGCCTGGAACCAAAGGTCCAGTGTGACATTGCAGGCCCTCATGTCATCAATGGTCCATTGTGACACTGTGGAGCCAAAGGAGACCATTGTGACACGGCAAACCCTCAGGGTCCTAAGGTCCATTGTGACATTGCAGACCTCATGGAACAGAGGAGTCACGTGACATTGTGGGGCCTGGGGAACCATGGAGAGCACTGTGACACTGCAAGGCCTCATGGAATCAGTGGGACCATTGTGACACTGCAAGGGCTCATGGAATCAGTGGGACCATTGTGAGACTTCAGGGCCTTTTGGAGCCGAGGGGACATTGTGACACTGCTGGGCCCCATGGAAACAAGACACCAATATGTCACTGATATTTTTTCATAAAAATCCTTTCTTTGGGATTTTTCCTCTTCTGGGAAGCTGAGGCCCCAGAAGAAGAATGTAAACAATTGTTATCTGCTGCTGTGGAATGTAGCAGGTGCACCTATGATTGGCCCATGTTCCATGTTTGCAATTAAGGGCCAATCAGGACCAAGCTCTCTGGGACAGGTTCACAGAGAGCTCTCTTGTTTATTGCTATTCCTATTCTTTTCTTAGCTTAGCAGCTTCTGAACTTTTCTCTCTATTCCTTTCAGTGTAGTCATAATGTATTATATATAATGAATTAATAAATCCAGCCTTCAGATCATGAAGCCAAGATTCTCGTCTATCTCTTCACCCTGAGGAACCCTTGCAAAGCCATGTAACACCATTATGGCACTGTGGGGCCTCATGGATCCAAGGCACCATTGTGACACTATGGGGCCCCACAAAACCAGGGGAAGATGGAACAGATCTTGCTGGTTTGGCCTCCCAGGGGCCACCTGACTGGTCCAGCTGACCTTGGAACATTAAGACTCTCTTGTCATCTGCTTCTGAAACACTGGTACTCCGTGCTTTCCTTCCCAATGGAAAAGAACTGTTCTTTTCCGCCAGGCACCCATGGCCAGAATTGGGATTTCACCTCCAAATTTCCCTATATCCAGAGATTGTTCCAGTAGGAATATTGCCAGGACAAGTCTAGCTGCCAGTGGTTTCATGAGGGTCACTTCCCATCTGTCCCCAAAATACTGGGGAAGGCTCCATGCTTTCCTTCCTGTGGAAAGAACTTTCCTGCTTCTCCAGGTGCCCATGGCCAAGACTGGCCTTCCACCTCCAAAATTCCTTCAGTTCAAAAATGCTCCCAGACAAAATCTGCCCTTATTGACAAGTCTGCCAGGCCTTGGCCTTGTGAGGCTCTCCGCTGCCTTCCAAACACTGGAGCCCTGTGTTTTCCATTCTGTGGAATAGAACTGTCCTTCTCCTCCAGGCACCCATGGACAGAATTGGGATTTCACCTCCAACATTCCCTGTTGTGAGAGACTGGAGGAGATTGTTTGCTCAAAACATTTTTGCACAGGGGAGGAAGGGGCAGGTCCAGCCTTGCCCTGCCCTGGAACTCCAATGCTGCTGTGCCCTGGAACCCCAATCCCCCCTGAGCCTCTCTCCCAGCCCAGAAGTGTCTGCCAGTCCCTGGCACAGCACAGGCAATGCTCCACAGCCACCTCTGCAGCCCCAGCCCAGCTCCTGAGGGACCAAATGAGCCCAAGTCCCACCTGGGGGAAGGGCCCAGGGAGACCAAGCTGACCACAAGGCAAGCACACATCTTGACCCTACCTCCACTTGGAATTTACATCTGAACACTCCTGGAATCCAGGACTTGGTAGCTGTGGGGGTGCTTCTGTATATGTTTTTTGTTTTTCTCTTTCTGTGTATATTTCTTCCATTTCTCTTCTCCTGCAAATCTTGAGTAACTTAAAACTGCACAGGCTTAGAGTTTGTGAAGGTGAATGGTCCAATTTAAAGCTTTGATAAGTGGGTTTGTTTTTTTTTCCACTGAATGTCATATTAAACCATTTGCCAAGTTTCCATAATTTTCTAATATAACTAGTAAAAGCTGTCTTGTTCTTTTGAGCTCCTGATGATCTCTTGTCAGAATTTCTGCACTGCGTCCAACTCAGAGGAAACAAACAATTGCAATTCCTTTTAAATCTCTCATTGAGAAAGTTTTTTACTAGATAGGAGTCAGGGCTTGTGTGTCCTGCTTGGCACAGCCCAGGCAGGGCTTTCCCAGCCACATTCCACACTCCATTTCCCAGCTGGAGCCGCTGCTGCCTCTGAGTTGTGCTGCCCCAGCCCCAGGGACGCTCTCCTTGTCTGCCCATTCCCCCACGGTCTCTGGGCAGGGATGGTCTCAGTGGGGGCTGCTGACATCCTCAGCACCTTGGAGGCTGCTGCTGAATTTTCCTGCTCCAGAGGCTTGTTCAGCCTTCAGCTCTTCAGTTCAGGAATTCAGTGTCCCAGGGCTCAATAACACTCCAACACCTTACAAGCCAAGCCTCTGCGAAATAATTTTATTTCAGTTTCCAAATAATTTGTAGTTACGTAGATCCCAGTAGTGTATTCAAAGTGAATACATGATATTTTAAAAGACAGTGAGAAAACATTTTTTTAGGTCCAATTTAGTTTTGTTTTCCTGTTAATTCATTGATATATGCAATCTCCAATTGACATTGAATCCAAGTACCTCCTCAGGCAGTTTGTATAGAGATGAAAATCAAGACCCTTCATGGCTGACAATCAATCAGACTCTGTCCCTACCCCCACCCCACCATTTCCCCCATCCAAGCCCTGGCACTCAGAGCGGCCTTGTGCAAATCTGAGCTCCCTCCAGCCCAGGCGGCACCTGCAGCTTTCAGCTCCTTGGCTCCAGCTCCCACCTGCTTTCCTTGGAGAAGGAGCTGCCCAAGACACAGAGGGATGTTCATTTCTTGTCAGCCAAAAAAGCCAAGGGAAAGCACAGCTCCATCAATGCAAAAGTCATTACTCTGTGGGATATTGAATCCACTTTCCACAGCAGACAGTCTCAGAGCAATGGAAAACCTTCTGAACCCAGCACAGATCCCAAGGTCCCCCCAAACCCTCCCTGCCCCGATTCTGCCCAGATTTGCTCTTTGCACACATGAGTCACACGCTGAAGCCAGGAGCTCCCTCCATGCCCAGAGGGAGGAAAAGAGAGAAAGGGGATGAAGATCTCTCCTGTGCAGAGCCAAGGTCCACGTGCAGCCCCTGCAGTGGGAACCACAACTCATCAGGTTTGTGTCCTTTGGGCTCAGGGCCTGGTGACACTCAGAGGCACAGAAAGGTTTCTTGCCAACAAACACACGTTGAACGCAGTCTCACTTCCACAGCCACTGGAGCTGACCGGCTGGCTAGCCGCTCCTGGAGTGACCGGTGGAGACTATGAATCCCACCACTCCCAGGTTCTCGGCAAGAACCCCTGAGTAGTGACTCCGTCTGCCGTGTGGTGATGCAGGTGAGAGCAGGACTGCGAAGAACTGAGGTAATGGAATGAAGGAGTGGACAAGTGTGTGGATGCCAAGGCGCCTTTTTAGCCCGGGTGGGACCAGTGACGGTGTCAGGTAAAAACTGTTAGGGAGGCACTTAAAAAGGGGATGGGGGCAACAGAAGAGACACGAGGGGCCAATGAGCAAAACCCAGGAGAGCAGCGAGGGACACAACTGAACCAATAGGAAGGGCCCAGAGGAGAGAAAAGGCTGAAGGGAAAAATCATATTCTAGGTGAGGGATGATTGACATAGAAGATTCTCGACATGAGAGGTGACAGTTACAATGATTGACAGGCAACAGGTGGGAGAAACAAACCATTAGGAGGGAGAACATGGAGGGAACCGAGGGTCAAATCAAATTATTAACTTATAAAAAAGAACCAACTTTACAATAAACCCATATAAAACACACACAATGCTACAGTCGAACATTTGAACAGTTTAATATTCCTCACAGCTCTTTCCTCAGCTCTCTGTGATGTACCAGCAGCATCTGAAATGTCCCCCATCCCCAAGGGATTTCTGTACATAACAGTTTTAGGCAAAGACATAGGAAAAATTAAGTGATAGATATAAACACAATTAAGATGTTGACTAACATGATATTTATTTGAACTTCAGAAATATGGGGCAACTCTCTGCAACTAAAAGCATGAAACCAGTCATTTGACAGGCACTTGAAAGACCAGAGAGCATCTGGAGGAGGAAATCAAAAACCAACAAGGTGGGCATCAATCCAGCTGCTCTAGTGAAGGGGCATCCTTAGACATGGCCATCTAACCAGGAAAGCTGGAAACACATGAAGGAAGATTGAGAGGAAGTAATACACTGGATATTGGTGACACAAGTCCACAGGAAGATCAGTACTTGTTCTTCTGCCATCATTACACTTCCAGGAAGTTCCTGTTCCTGGTGGGAAAAATTTGTCATGGCTTAAAAGTACTCAAATGACCCAGGTAACAAAGATCCATTTGTATATTAGGAAACTAACAGGTATTAAAACCTGTGCCACTTTCCAGACAGACATCAGCTGTGTGCCCATGAACAGGCAGTGCCACTTGTGCCCTGAGGTGCCCAGCTGGAACTGGATCTCTCTGAGAGCACCTGAGGGAGAGCAGAGCACCTTGCAGGCTGCAGGTCCCTGACAGCCCCGCAGGGCTCCTGTCCCATCAACATCTGCTCTGCTCCAGTCTGAAAGAGGGCCCAGAATGGTGCTAGGATTGCCAGAGAGCTGAGGTGTGTGCTGGAATTCAATGCCCTCCCCATCCCGCAGCAGCCCTGCATTTCCCTCCTGCAGCCTTGGTCTCCAGCACAGCCATGGAGGCTCTTTGGGCTCTGGACTGTTCCTGCAGCCCCCAAGGGCAGCTGAGCTCTGCCTTTGGCACAGTCAGGCCTGGCCAGTGCAGGCCATGCTCAGCAATTCCCTCTGTGTGCCTGGCCTTGCTGTCAGCCCCGGCAGCGGCTGTGTGGCCCCTTTGTGTCCCTGTGCTGGCCCAGCCATGGTGGCCCAGCCCCTGTGCAGGCCCAGCCCAGGCCAGGAGCATTGCGGCTGGGAACGGCCCCTGTGCCGTGGTGCCCACAGCAGCCTTGGGGCTCTGTGCCCCATGGCCTCCCTGCTGGGCAGCCTCTGCCAGCTCCTGCAGAGCCCGTGGCACCTGTGAGGCTGCACAGACCGCCCTGCCCCGGGCTCTGCCGACCTCTGGGCCAGCAGAGAGGCAGCCAGGGCTGGCCATGGCCGGGAACAGGCCCTGAGCCCCACAGGAGGATGGAGCTGGGCCACAGCCAAACTCAGCCTAGGCCAAAGCTGGGCTCAGCAGCCAGGGCTGCCAAGGGCTGGGCACAGAGGCTGGTGCTGGCAAATGTCCTGGGCCCCCTCTCTGCTCTGTCCATGCCACCAAGGGCGCAGAGCAGCCTCCTCTCTGGGCCACTTGCCTGTTTGCAATGCCTTGCACAGGCGCTGGCCCTGCCCCGCAAGGCCTGGCCTGAGTCCTGCCCCTGCACGCTCAGCCAGGCTGAGATGGACACTGACGGTTTCTGGGCCAGGCTCTCTGAGCCCAGCCCAGCTCTCTGCAAGCTCTGCCAGCTGCCCTGAGCTCTGGGCAGCACCAAGGGCCTCTCCCCAGTCCATCCCAGCTGGCTCTGGCCCCACAGCTCTGCTCAGGCCAGGCTGCTCTGGGCACTGCCCCACAGCCTCAGCCCCTGGCAAGGGCACAGCACAGCTGCAGCTGCCACAGGACTCAGCCCCAGCCATGGGGGAAGGTGCTTGCCCGAGGCCAAAGGAGGCTCCCTGCTCCCCTCGGGCTGAGGTGCTGAGAGCTCTGCAGCCCCTGCTGCCATCCCATCTGCCCAGGGCAGCACAAGAGCCATGGCCTTGGAGCCCTCAAGAGCTGCTCCTGCTCCAGGCCCAGGGCCCATGCCAAAGCTGTGACAGCCAAAAAGCTGTGCCCATTTCTGTTCATTGCTGCTCTGTTGGCGATGGGTTCTCAGCCACTTGGAGGTTGATGATGAATTTTATTTCTCCAGAGGCCTCTTTTTTCTTGAGGTCTTCCGTTCAGAAATTCAGTGTAAAAGGTTAATAAATATTTGTTCCAAACACACCTGAACAAGAAAAACCCTTGGGAATAATCTAAGTTTTCAAGTGTTCTTTGGGTAATTAGACAGATTTCAGAAGTCTATTTAAAGTGAATATACTGTATTTAAAACAATGCAGAGAGAATTGTTTTTTCCTGTTTTCTTATTTTGTTCATAGATTGATAACAGCTATGTCCAATTGATATTGAACCCCAGCACCTCTTCATGCAGTCTGAGCAGATATGAAAATCCAGACCCTTCATGGCTGACAATCAATCACACTTTGTCTCTATCTCCTCCCCACCCTTTCCCTCATCCAACCCCTGGCACTCAGAGCAGCTGAGGAATGGAGTCACATCCAGGGGTGTCCCAAGGGCTCAGAACTGGGGCTAGGTCTGTTCAATCTCTTTATTGCTGATCTGGATGAGGCCATCGAGAGTACCCTCAGTCAGTTCCCAGGTGAGCCCAAGCTGGGTGGGAGTGTGGCTGTGCTGGAGGGCAGGAAGCTCTGCAGATAGATCTGGACAGGATGGAGCCATGGGCCCAGGACAATTGGATGAGGTTCACCACAGCCAAGGGCCGGGTCCTACCCTGCGCTTACAACCACCCCAAATCCCTGGCCCTACCCTGTCCCTGATCCCCACATCCTGTCCTGTTTTCTTCACCCCTGCATTGCCAGGGACTTTGTGGGATAAGGGAGCTCTGCTCTGGCTATGGAGGGAGGTCCAAGTTCCACCACTGGAGTGGGAACCACAACTCACCATGTTTGTGTCTTTTGGGGGGTGTGGAACTGGTGTCACTCAGAGGCACAGAAAATTTCTCTTCATGGCAAACAGGCCCCAGTTGAACAGGACACCATTTCATAACAATCACAATCCTCCCTCAGATATGTGCAACGTCCCAGCAGCATCTGATGAGTCCACCATTCACAGGTGATTTCCATACTAAAATTAATTTCAAACAAAAGAACAATTAAGTTATTGTATCAGGATGCTTGTCCTGGAGTGGGTGCAAAACAGCTCCAACAATTCCTGATTTGCAAAGCTGTCAGTGGTGGATGGATATGGGAGGTCAGGCTGCTCTTGGTGTTGAGGAAATGCTGAAAGCAGCCTGACTCATTTCATCTCCTCATGCCCTGGCTGATGTCTCCTCTTTCCCCTTCCACCCATTGGCTTTTGTCTCCCATTAGCCCCCCTGTGAAGAGCCTGGCTCTGTGTTCTCCATCCCCTCCTCGCTGGCACAGCCAGGCTGGGATGAGGAGCCCCTCAGCCTTCCCTGCTCCGGGATGGACAAGCCCAGCTCCCTCAGCCTCTGTTCACAGCCCAAGGGCTCCAGCCCCACCTTGGAGGCCCTTCCCAGACCCTGCTCCAGCTGCCAGACATCTTTCCTGCCATGGGCAACCCAATCCAGGCCACAGTGACCTGGATAATCCATGTCCTTGATGTCCTGGTCACACAGCCCTAACCCCTTGTCCCCATGTCAGGCTCTGGGGTGGATCCTGTGGAACATCCTTTGGTGGACTCTGTGGCTCCAGGTGGGCTGGGGGGATCCCGGGGGACAGGGACCCTGCGGGGCATGAACAGCATTGGACTTGTTGGGAGAAACTGTGAGGGGGAGCTGGGGCAGAGTGACCAACCCGGTGACCTCACACAGCCCTGCCAGGATGTCACACAGCCCCTCTGGGATGTCACAGCCTGCTCTGTGATATCACAGCCCATTCTCCAATGTCACACAGCTGATCTCTGATGGTTGGTCACAGCTGGTCACAGCCAACTCTGTGATGTCACAGTCTGCTCTGTGA
Organism: Ammospiza nelsoni; assembly: GCF_027579445.1. NCBI lineage: Eukaryota > Metazoa > Chordata > Aves > Passeriformes > Passerellidae > Ammospiza > Ammospiza nelsoni. The sequence continues at coordinate 519,582 of NC_080661.1, read as the reverse complement.
TGTCAGACATCTGCCCTCTGATGTCACAGCTGGCTCTGTGATGTCACAGGGGCAGTATATGATGTCATAGCTGCTCAAACACCTCACATAACCCACTCTGTGATGTCATAGCCTCATCTGTGACCTCATGTTACCAGATGATAAATTGTCTCCACCAGCTGAGCTGACACCTGGAGCTTGTTCTCCAAAACCCCAGGCTTATGGAAGCCACACAATGCCCATTGTGTGAGAAGGGGAACTGGAAGTTCAGCAGCCTCAGTGTCCTGCCAGCTCAGCCAGGCCCTCTGGAACATTGGGGTCCATGACTACCAGGGACCACCAGAGAGACCCCAAGACAGAACAACACATGGGTGAAGGGGAGGGGAAATAGGTGAATGATTTTAGGGAAACCATTATCATATTTATGTTTAGTCTGGGACAATCAATGAATATGTGCGCAATATACAGAATATAAAGAGAAACTTTCCTTTACTCAGCCTGCAGGGCTTTGGGAGGAGCTGTCCCCTGTGCATCCCCCTGAATAAATAATGCTGCTTTTTAATGCTGCATTGGTGTAAAGGAGTTCTCTATTTTACTGAATTTTTGGTAACACTCCCACTGCCAAGGCAAGTTCTGTCTGCTGCTGTTCACAAACAGAGAAGGGCTGGTGGCAGATGTGGGGCTTGGAGGTTGCCTGGGGCACAGTGACCATGAAATAATTAAGTTTTCAATGTTCTGGAAAAGAAGCGGGGGCAGCAACAAAACTTCTACAATGGAATTAGGAAGAGCAGACTTTGGCCTGTTTAGGATGATGATTTTGGGAGTACCAAATCAGGTCCTGATTTTTTTTAAGGAAAACATCCCTTAAAAACAAAGAGGTCCAGGAAGGATGGACACACTTCAAGGAAGTAATCTTAAGGGGGAAGGAGCAGCCTGTCTCAATGTGGCAAAAGATGAGCTAGTGCGGAAAATTACTGGCCTGGCTGGCCATGGAGATTTTGTGAGAACTCAAGGGTAACAAGAGGAGCATCAACTTTGGAGAGAAGGTCAAGCAGCTTAGGAAATGTTTAAGGATGTTGTGAAGTCGTGCAGAAAAAAAGTCAAGAGGTGAAAGCTCAATTAGAGTTTAACCTGACCACTTCTGTGAAAAAAATAGACAATGTTTCCACAATTAAATTAACAGCAAAACATGGGGTAACGAAAACCTCTACTCTTTATTGGATGCAGTGGGGAATAGAGTAACTAAAGATAAGGAGAAGGCAGAGCTACTTAACATCTCGTTTCTCTCAATTTTCGATATTAGGGCAGGCTGTCCTCAGGACAAGTGCTCTGCTGAGCTGGTAGATGGGCACAGGGAGCAGAACAGCCCCTGGAATCCAGGAGGAAGGAGCTGGTGACCTGCTTAGCCACTCAGATGTTCACAGCTGTGTGGGATCAGATGGGATCCGTCCCAGGGGGATGAGGGAGCTGGTGGATGAGCTCCCCAAGCTGCTCTCCATCATTTACCATCAGTGCTGGCTGAGCAGGGAGGTCCCAGAGCACTGGAGGTGCCAGTGTGAGCCCATCCCCAAGAAGGGCTGGAAGGAGGAGCTGGGGAACTCCAGGCCTGTCAGCCTGACCTGGGTGCCCAGCAAGGTTATGGAACAGATCACCTTGAGTGCGAGTGCCATCACAGGGCACCCACAGGATGGCCGAGGGGTCAGAGCCAGCCAGCGTGGATTCCAATGTCTGCATGGAATGGTCTGGATGAGAGGATTGTGTCCAATATCAGCAAATCTGCAGATGACACCAAACTGGGTGTGAGTTTGGATCTGATAGAGGATGGAAGTAGGAGGGCTCTGCACAGGGCCCTGGACAGGCTGGATCCAGGGCCCAAATCCAACAAGGTGAGGTTTAACAAGTCCAAGTGCCAGGTCCTGCAATTTGGCCACAACAACCCCTGCAGCGCTACAGGCTGGGGACAGGCTGAGAGCAGCCAGGCAGAAAAGGACCTGCAGGGACTGATGGACAGCAGGCTGGACATGAGCCAGCAGTGTGCCCAGGTGGGCAAGAAGGCCAATGGCTCCTGGCCTGGATCAGGAATGGTGTGGCGAGCAGGAGCAGGGCAGGGATTCTTTCCCTGTGCTGGGCACTGGTTGGGCAGCACCTCGAGTGCTGTGTCTAGTTCTGGGTCCCCTGGGGTGGGGAATTAGAAGAAATTTGTATCAGGAAGAGTAAAGAAAGCCAAGGTGAAGCAAGGGAAATGCTCAGGGCATTTTGGGAGTGGCTGCCAGGAAGCCCTGGCTCTGAGCAACAGCGTCTGCAGTGGGACAGGAAACTCCCACCTGATGGGAGCAAACTTTCTGGCTGACTGCAGAGGCCAGGACAAACCTGGGTGGTTTCCCTGCTGTCCCCCAGCCCTTGCTGGCCCCAGGGGCTGATCGCATTTGTGCTCCCTCAGGTTCATGTCCCCACACCAACAGCATGGTTGTGCTCCCCCTGCTCTGTGCAATGCAAACAGGGGCTGCTGAGCCAGTGCTGCCGTGTCTGTGCCTGCAAGGATGGGGCACTTGTGTGAGCTGGGGGAGAGGCCAGGGCTGCAGAGGGGGCATGTTGTTGGCAGCTCCATGAGGACGCTCTGGGATGCTGCATTGGGCTGTGCAGCGCACTGGGGATGGATCAGTCCCTACTCTGCTGCTCCTTCCCGTCTGCCCCAGGGCCCTTGCAGAGCCCCAGCTGTTGCTGTCCTCAGCTGCCATGGCAACCCTCAGGACAAAGAGGTGCCAGGGCTGTTCCAGGTACAATTGCAGTGACACTCGTTGGTGCCACCAGGTGCCATGGCAACGTCCACGGGGACTGGTCCTTGGTTTGGTGCCATGGCAACCAATGCCCGGAGCCGTTGTGATGGTTGGTGGCCATGGAAAGCTGCCCTGGGCCCTTGCTCAGGGCTGGTGTCAGTGCCCAGAGCCAGAGGGGATCCCTTGCTGGGGGCTGTGCCATGGCCACCTTCCCTGTGCCACGCTGGCCGCTCAAGCACCAGGAACCAGCAGCCAGCGGCACTGCCAGGGCCAAAGGCCAGGTCAGCCAGACAGAAAGGGGCAGGGCTGGGCACTGTTTCCATGGCAACCGGCACTGGGGGGACACCTGGGTCACCTGGCCTGGCAGTTGCCATGGAAACCCCCGGCAGGGACTGAGGGCACAGCCCCTGGCACTGAGACACTGCTGGGCCGGGTGCTGAGCACAGGGCTGGGCACGCAGAGATGGTTTTGTTCTTGCTGAGCTGCAGCACAGCCAAGGCCTGTCCTGCCCCTCGTCCAGCCACGCTGGGGAGGGGCTGGGGCTGCGGGGGAGCTGGACAGGGACACAGCCAGGACAGGGGACCCCAACTGAGCCCGGGCATAGCCCAGACCAGAGCACATCATGCTCAGGGTATGAAGGGGGGAATTTTAGAGTGAAGGCTTTTGCCTTCCCAGGGAACACTTAGGCAAGAGGGGGCCCTTCTCACCCGTGGGCAGGGTCACTAGCAAAGACACAGACACCAACTTAAGGAATTGTGTCATTTATATCATGCACAGCTGCAGAGATTTACAAAAGGATGAGCTCAGCAAAGCACATCATCATTAGCAAAGAATTACAAAAGAAGCTCAGCAATAAGCCATCATTACATTTTGATGACCAATCCCTTGGTGAAACACTAGAGGTGTTTGCGGCAGACAAAGATTCTGGCTGACTATCAAGGTACACCTTACAGACATCAGTAGTACTTTAGTGACACCGTTCTTCATTCTTTTTTCTCAATCCCATTCAAATTAGGAACAAGAATTCTGTTGTCCATGGAGCTGGCACCTTTTTAATTCCAGAATAATGCCCCCAGGCCCTTTGCTGTTCAGCTTTACCATGCTGTCTGTGGCTAACAAGGCTTGGGGGGCCCTTTCCCCTCTGGCTGGAAGGGGCCGGGTCCCAGTCCCTGAGGGGCACCCAGGCTCCTGGATGGAATTCCTGTGCAAGTCCCTCAGTGTCACAGCAGCCTTCACATGAAGCCCCGTGGATCAGAGCATTTTCCAAAGGGGCCCTTGGGGCAAACAGGGAGATCTGGTCTGGCAGGATGTGTAAAACAATATCCTGGCAGATCTACTTGTTCTCACACAGAATCCTTGGCTGCAGGGACACATTCCCATTGTTCCTGCCCAGGGTTCAGGACTCAGAGTTGTCTTTCCTAGCAGCTTTTCCTTCAGCTGCCTCGGGAGGGCCTTTTGGCCTCTGGACCCACACTCTGGCTCCATTATTAGGGCTGCTGCCCCCAAACCCTTTATCTCCACAAATGGTGGTGACTGGAGGTGGATCTCCTGTTTTCACAATCGTTCTTAAAATTGCAAAATCAGTAATTGTGCTACCCTGTCATGGGGTTGAACAATCCAATCTTGTTTGTTATTGTTTACAGAATTACTGTAATTTCTCCTTGATATTCTGCATCATTTCCTCCTGCCATGACAGGAACACTTTGCAAGGCCAAGCTCCAAGGGAGCAGTTACCAAATCGAAGTGTCCTGGAGGAATCTGAATTCCTGTTTCAGGATTGATAGCTCTCATTTGCTTTGAATTTATACTAATGAATTCCAGTGCATGAAGGCCCAGCCCTGCAGCCTCTGGGCTGGCCCTGCCAGGGGCCATCACAGCCAGAACAATTTCCCAGGCAGCCCAAGTCTCACTGCCCATGGCTGGATTTGCAAACTGGGGGCAGCCGTGCACAGCCAGGGGGTTTCCATTTCCCCAGTGGGCCATTGTGAAGGGCATGGAGCACATCTGGGAGATGGGTTCTCCATGGGCAAAGGTTCCCATCTCCTCATTTTTCCCACTGCTCTTTTAACAACCCCTTCACCCTTTTAACCAATCCTGCAGCTTGTGCATAATTTGGTACGTGAAAAACCCTGCAGGCAAAATCACTGTATTTTTCACAGGAACAGACAAAGCACTCTGCATCACAGTATCAGCAAACCCTGCAAAAATAGCCAATTTCCTCCCTTTCCCCCTTTTTCATTGTATACAATCTCAAAAAGTTGACCACTGACATTAGGGCCCTGGCGAATGCTGTTCTGTAGAGTATGTAGTGTTACATCCCTGAGCAGCCAAAGCTACCAAATTAGTATTGTCAGCACTATTTCACATTATTATATAATTTTATACATAGATAGTGATATAGAAATATAGATAGATACAGACATAAATAAATATATATAAATAGATATATTGAAGTCTTATTATACTATAAATACATATATAATTATTATGTATAGAGATATTTCACTTGCACAAATGCATCTGAGCTCAAGACTAAAACCTTCTTCTCTTGCTCCATGTGGGAGCATTCCAACCATAATTGTTTCTTCTGATGGTGCTGTTTCCTATGTACTCTTTCCTTTTCCATGTGCAATTACTGGATGCATTTGAAGCCATCCAGGGGTGCAGCTTCTTTTACCCGACTGCCCCACTACTCCCACAGGGCTCCAACCTCAGACCACTCCAAAGCCAGGGAACTCCAGGGAAGGGCTTCCCAGCTGGGTATTTCTGATGGGACTGATTCCTCACATTTACACTGAACAAGTGACATTTTATTGGGATCTGGCCAGACTGCGCCAGTTTTGTTTTACCAGTGGCCAAAGTCAGCACCAAAGACACAGACTACAACTGAAGGAATCAGCGTCATTTCCTGCAGCTCAGAGCAGCAAAGAATCACAAAAGGAGCAGCTCAGCAATGCACCCAACCATCCCCACCAAAGATTGCAGCAGAGGTTAACAAAGATCCAGCAGCATTTACCCTCAGCCTTTACCATCCCCCAGACCCACAGAGCAGCTGGGGAAGCTGTCACAGCCAAGGGCTGCAGAGCCACTCCTGGGCACTGGGAATTCCTGCAGGTGCCTCCAGCCCCAGGTGAGGCTCCAACCCCGCTGGGAGAGGGCCCAGCTCTGACAGTGCTGAATGAACAAACTGACAGCACTGCTAGTGTGGCAACATCTGCTTTCATCCTCCTCTTGGGTCCCTCCCAAAGCCTGGCCAGGGCTCAAGGAGGAACCAAGGGAGGTGACTTTGACCATACAGTCCCAAACAAGGCCAGATTAAGATTTCATGGCCTTGTCTGGCTTCTAAATACACAAAGGTCAATACATGTTTCACTAAGGAGTGGCTACATCTATCACAGCGCTAATGACCATGCATATTTCATCAGGGAGCAGATACAAAGATAACCTTTGGTTGGAAGGTTCATCCAGAGGCCACCTTTGGCTCAGGGCCTGCTGTCCAGGCCTCACTCAGGGCTGGTGTCCAGGCCTTGGCACTTCAGGGACGTGATTTAGTGCTGGGCTTGGCACTGCTGGGTGAGCGGCTGCACTGGGTGAGCTCAGAGGGCTTTTCCAACAGAAAGGATTCTGTGATTCCATGATTCTATCCACTGCATTCAGCTGGGTCTATTTTAGCAGCATTACTTTGCTCCAAAAGCTCCCTCTTGCCCAGCTCCTGTGGCCTGAGGCTTCAGCTCCTTCAGCTCCTGGTGCTGAGCTGCTCATGCTGAACGCGATGACTCGGAGAGAAGAACACAGTCCATGCTATTCCTTCTGGGACACGGAGAGGGGAGGCTGTGCAAACAGGAGCATTGTTTGCTGTGGCCTCTCTCTGCCCTTCACGCCTTTCAGCACTTTGAACCAGCCAAGAGCTTTCTCCAAGGGTGCAATGGAGCAGCTGTTCCTGCTCCCGGGCCTGGCTCTCTCCAGTCTCTGCCCTTGCCTGGTTCTGTCCCTCTTGCTGTGCCCTCTGTTCCCCCAGGGCTCGCTGGCTGCTGCCCAGGACTGTGGCACTGGCACAGATCCAGTGCTCCAGAGCCTCCTTTCTGTGCCCTTGCAGCTGCCTGGGCACAGCAGCCTTTTCCATCTGGAAGCTCCCAAGGACAGGGAGTGCCCAGCTCTGTCCTTTGCACAGCCTCCAGGAGCCCAGGGCTGCCATCTCCAGTCCCTGCTGGCACTGGGGGCTCCCAGGTGCCTCAGGCTGCTGTGACACCGCTGCACATGGGAGGGAAGAGGGGCAGAGGCTGTGCTGACAGTCAGCTCCATGTGCTGCTGCTGCTGCTGCTGCTGTGGAGTCATTTGTGCAGCCCTGGCCCAGAGTCAGGGATCAGATCCTGCCAGTCTCTTCCAGCCCTGGCTGCTCTGAGTTTGGGCCTTGGAGCCTCAGGTGGCCAAAGGCAGCTGCTGCTGGTGCCTCTGTGTGTGCCCGAGTTCAGCAGTGCTGCTCCATCAGTCTGTGCCAAGCAACGGGGAAAAGCCTCAGCCGTGCAGGGCCAGGAGCTGCCGGGCTCTGCCTGAGCAGCTCAGTCAGCAGGAAGGGAGCTGCTCCACACGGGAACCAGGAGCAAAGAACATTCCTTTTGTAGGACATGTTTTCTATTTAGAGGGGAAAAAAAGGAAAAAGGAAAAAAATAGGTAAATTGTAAAAGATAAGAATAAAATCCAAGTGTTAGTGAAAAAACCAAAACATAAATGCAAAGATACATTCTTTGCATTAAGAGGTAAATGATCTTTTTCAACAGAGAACTCAGTCCTTTACATTGTAAATGTGCTGATGGCATGGATCCATCTTACTGACCTCAGCAGCCTCTTAAAAGATTTTGGGCTTTGTTCCCAACACTGGTATTTGAAATTGTGCTCGAAGCAAGAGGAAATTGCTTTGTGCCCTTCCAGCTCCAAGCAGGACTGGGAATGGAAACTCTGTCAAAGCCCAAATCCTTTAGAAGATGATCTTCCTTCTCACCCTGCGAATGAGCTGCACATTCCCTTTGAAACTGCCAGGAGTTTCTTAGAGTCACAAAGTCCCACTTACAGCTTTTTGCTCTGGTTTGGAAGTGCAGAAGGGCAATTCTCCATCCACCTGCTCCAGACTGCACTGCCTCAGGAGCACGGCCCACTCGCCAGCTTTGGCCCACTCGTGGCACTGCTAGAGGAGGAAGAAAGTGCAATTGCACAATTCCAGCCAATCAAGAAGGAAGAATGGGACACACAAAACACCCTGTACAGATCCAGGCGTTCAGCTGGGACTGTGGAGAGTTTGGGTCCTTGCCAATTGGATGTGTGTCCCCAGCTGCAATCTCTGGGCCTGCAGCAGAGTCTCACTCACCTGCCAAAGCACAAAGCTCAGGCGCTGTGCTCACAACGGGCTCGTCTGATGCAGAGCTGTCAGAGCAATGTGAGGGCAGAGCCAGCCCAGCTGGGCCCAGGGCTGAGCCCAGCAGAGCCCTGGCAGAGCCCAGAGCAGCCTCAGCACCCGCAGAGCCCAGCTGCAAGGAGAGAAAGCAGAATGTGCCCGTCAGCTGAGGGCTCCTGTGCCCTTTTGCCAAGGCCTGCGGTGCCCAGGCCATGCTGGCTGTGCCCAGAGCTGTGCCCAGAGCTGCCCATCCCTGCTGCCTTTGGCAGCAGAGCAGGAGGGCAGCACATGTGCTCAGCCTGCAGCCAGCCAGGGCACATCCAGCCCTCAGCAGCTGCCCAGAGCAGGATGCTCCTGTGCTCGCTGCCAGCTCCCAAAAGCTCTGATCCCACCCTGCCAAGCACACAGGGACCCACCTCACACCAGCCACGGCTGCAAGAAAAGCTGCTCCTAAACCATGGCCTCAGCCTTCTCCAAGGGCATGGCCCATCCAGCCATAGCTGCTCCCCAGCACTTCCCCATCCACACTGGACCACCTCGAATGCTTCCTCTGGAATAACAAACAACACAATATTGAGAAGAGTTTAGAGACAAAAAGGGAAAAAAAGAAAAACGGTAATAACTCTTATCTCTGTCAGGCCATTGAGGAAGGCCCAACCCCTGCGTGCCAGGGAAAAACCCAGCCATGGCTGAGGGAAGCCCACACTTTCTGTCTTCCCCCCTGCACTGCCCCCCAAAATCACGGTGACCCCGAAGCAAACAAGGGCAGTGGAGCAGCCCAGCCCTTCCTTGCCTACAGAGCAAAGCAGCTGTGCACAGGTTCTGGAGCCCCACCTCTGCTCCCACCATGGGGTTTGTTTGTGTCGGGCTGGCTGCCCCAGCCCCAGCCCGGGGCATGGTGGGTGCTGGGGGCTGTTGGCAGGGCCAGGAGCCCACTCCCATTTCGTACCCACCCCAGCCCATGCCCCAGCCCTGCCAAAAGCAGCAGGGCAGCCACTGAAGAATGAGTTGCATCTGCCCCAGCAAAGGGGGAGCCTTTGGTTCCCCGCCATGCTGGGCAATGCCCAAATCTGGCAGAATTTCCCTGGGTCGGGACTCACCTGCAAATTCCCTGTGGAGTTTGGCTTTGAAGAAGGTGCCAGAATCAAAGTCCATCACCTTCAGCCTCCCGTGGCCAGGCTGAGGAAGAGCTTGTCATTACTGATGTCACCCTTGCTGTCTCCAGCAGCAGCAGCAGCAGCAGCAGCAGCATCCCCACCCGGTACAGCTTCTCCAGGGGCTCCTTCTCCTTCCCTGGGGGCAGACCAGGCTCTCAGCTTTCAGGGAACCAGGACAAGCAAAACCAGCTGGGATGGCGGCCACCAGTGCTGGGCAGAGCAGCTCAGCTCCAGCACAAGGGCTGCGTGTTCCTATCCCATGAGCCCGGTGCAGTGACACAGGCAGCACAAAAAGCTCTGGGTTCCTTTGCTTCTGACTGCCAAGGCATATGTGGAGTAGGAACTTACCAGGGCTCTGGATCAAAGTGTGCCTGTGGCTCTCTCCCTTCTTCTATGGCAGAGGAATATCCCACACCCAAGGATCACAGAACAGGTCTTCCAGTGTGGGTCTGTCCAAGGAGTTCACGAATAAACACCACCTGATCAGGTCTTTGCACTCTGGGGAGAGAAAGCAGAAACTGAAGGTCAGCCAGAGCAGGCTCCTGTCTGCTTTGCCCTACTATTCCCATTCCCCGGCCATGCTGGATGTGCTCAGAGCTGGGCCTAAACTTTCCCATCAATTCCCTTTTCTGGAGGAGAGCAGGACATGTGCCACCTCCTCAGCAGCTGCCAGAGCGGGATGCCCACGAGCCCGCTGCTGGCTCCCAGAACTGGCATTCCCCCCGTGCCCAGAGAAGAGGATCCACCTTGAGAGAGCCGTTGTGGCAGCGGGAGCTGGCCCCAGCTGAGGTTCTGGCCCCTCCTGAAAGGGTGCTCCCCGCAGACCATCTGGTGCAGCAGGATGCCCAGGGACCAGACCGTTGCTGCCTCGCATGGTACCAGCCAAAGTCGTTCCATTCCGGGGGGCTGTACGACAGTGTTCCTATGGAATACAGATGGAGTTCATCAGGGGGATGCTGCTGCTCCCAGAGCCTGGCCCCAGCATCCCTGCGCCTGCAGGGGCTGCATCAGGGGCACACAGGGTGACCACTGCCCTCTCGCCAGCACCTGGGACTTGTGCACAAAGTTAGGGTTGGAAAAGAAGCCTCTGGTGCTGGAAGAGGGGAGCCCTGGCTAAGCCCGACCATGACATGCAAAGGAAAAACCCACTCCATGCTGGGGAAAAAACCTGCCCATATCCTCCCTGCCTGCATTGCCCCAAAAATATTATGAAGCCAAGGGAAACAGGGCGAGTGGAGCAGTCCAAGCCCTTCCTCTCGTCTGCACACCAAAGTGGCTGGGGCACATGTTCCGCCCTCCCTCTCTGCTACCCCACCCACGGGGGTTTTGGTCGGGCTGGCTGCCCCAGCCCTGTCCCAGTCCTGGGCAGAGTAGCTGGCAAAGGCTGCCAGCAGGGCTGGAAGATGGCTGCCCACCCAGCCCGGCTCTAAAGTAACTCAGCTGAAGATTCAGTGCCCTGACTGGCAGCAAAAGGGAGAATCCCTGCTGCCACAGCCAGCTTGGGCTGGGAGATGTTGGGCCATGAGATGTCAGCAGCAGGAGCACAGCCCTGGGTAGGCTCACCTGCAAAGTGAGTGTAGACTGTGTCCTGCAGGTAGGTGCCACAGCCAAAGTCAATCAGTTTGGCCTGCCCGGTGTCCAGGTCAACCAGGATGTTCTCTGGCTTGATGTCCCTGTGCAGGACCCCGCAGCTGGTGCAGTGCCGCACGGCCTCCAGCACCTGGTGGAACAGCCCCCGCGCCTCCTCCTCGGGCAGGAACCGCCGTGCCCGAATGAAACGCTGCAGGTCCTGACACTGCTCTGGCCGCTCCAGCACCATCACGATGCAGTTGGGGAGCTCGAGCCACTCCAGCAGCTGGACCACACCAGGGAAGCCAGTGGACACCTTGGCTAGCAGCACGACCTCCAGGGGTGCGCTGGTGCCGTCGGGCTGCGGAAGGAGCACGACGCCGTCAGTGGGGCCGATGCCGTGCCAGGCCTGGGGAAGCCCTCAGCCAGCCCGGGATGCTCTGCGCCCTGCGCTGGCCCCACGCCCGCTCTCCCTCGGGGCGTCCTGGCGGCTCCCACCGTGCCGGGCCCCGGCTCATCCCCGGCCGGCAGCCCCGGCTGCTGGCCCCGCTCACTCACCAGCTCGCCCCAGTGCCGGACGCGGTTCCGTGGCACCCTTTTGATGGCCACCTGCAAGCCAAGGGCAGCAGCGGGGTGAGCTCGCTGCCCGCACTGCGAGCCATATCCTCCGCCCTCCTCCTCCTCCATCCCCTCCTCCTGCGCCCGCCGCCGGCCCCGCCGCTCACCGGGGCGCCGTCCGAGAGCCGCGTGGCCGCGAAGACTCTTCCGAAGCCGCCGCGCCCCAGCAGCGATCCCAGCCGGTACCGCTCCTGCAGGGCCTCCTGCGCCGTCCCTGCGGGCGGGACGCGGCGGTCAGCGCTCGGCCCGGGGCCAGCAACGGCCCCCGAGCGCCCCTCACCCGCCCCGGGCCGGCCATGCCCCGGCGTTCGCTCCCGGGAACGCGGCACGGGAGGCTCGGGGCCGGCGGCCGCGTTGCCGAGCGACGGAGCTCGGGCCGGGGAAACCGCAGCGGAAGCGGCCGGGGCCGGGACCGGGGTCGGGACCGGACCCTGCGTCGGGTCCGGGGCCGGGCTCGGGCCAGGCGGAGCCGAAGGGCGGCGATGCCGCCCCAGCCCCAGGCACTGATGCCCGCCCAGCAGCGCCACCGCCAGCACGGCCAGAGCCGGGCGGAGGCGAGACCGCGGCGGGACGGCCGGGGCCGGGCACGGGGCAGCCCCGCCCGGGGCCGGGGGCGGGCCGGGGGCATGGCCCGGCCCTGCAGGGGAGAGGGAGGAGGGGAGAGGAGAGGGACGCCGGGCAAGGGACCCTGAGAGAAGGGTGCCCGACAGCGGGAAAGGGAGAGAAAGAGAAAGAAGAAGAGAAAGAAAAAGAGAAATAGAAAGAGTGTTTAAAACTATCTGTTTGCTGCTGCTGCTGTCGCCGCTGTTGCTGCCGCCGCTGCCGCCGCTGCAACTGAAGCACCGGGGCCGTTCGTCCCCGTGTCCGTTCCCCGCTCGCCCCACGAGCCCCACGTTCGAGCCCCGCGCGCCCCGGGGACAGCCCCTCCGTCTGCCCAAACACGGGAACTTTGCAGCCTTGAGCCCGGATGCAGAGCCCTGACTCCTGCACTCTGGCACAGCGATCCCCCCGCTCGCTGCTGTGCATTGTCCTTGCTGAGGGTCAAACACTGTCGGGGCACCTTCCCTTGCGGTAGGATTCCTACCTGACCCAAGCACTGCACTCACATCTCTAGTGTTGCTTTCCAGTAAAAACAGGGGAAGGAAAACTGTGTGTGGCTCATGGTATTTTAGTGTCTAAAAATCACTACGTCATCGATCTTAGAGATGAGATGCATCTGGAATTACTGGGATGCAACATGAAAAAGGGGAGCATAGAAATAGGTAAGGGAAAACATCTTAGATTGTTTCTTTCATTTTCATTTTACTTCTGGAAAGCTCTTTCAGTTTTCCAGGAATCTTCTCCTGTCTGTTCTCCCCAAGAACCTCTCATGGAGAACGAGGTCAAGTTTCTGTTGCAAGATTTTCCATCAGGGAATTATGCCACATGTGAAGTTTTCATTGTGACTGTTCTGGTTTAGGGCAAATTTTGGGAGGAAATCTCCAAAAGGGGTCCATCTAGAAAGCAAGTTCAAGCGTCCCCTCCCCGACTAGTTCAGGAAAAGACTTCCCTTGAGAAAAGTGAAAAACCCCAGTTTGTTTAACAAGTAAAGTATTCACAAGCATGAAAAATGAATAATATTAAATAAAACCTCTGACAGTGCTGAAGAGATGGCACATTCAGAAAGTCCTTTTTGTGGGTTGTAGTTGGCTCCCTCGGTCTCTTCTAAGTCCCTCTGGTTCTGGAATGCAGCATCCCAGATCTCAGGGGGCCACAGGTGTGAGCTGCTGCCAGTGTTTTCCTGGGTTTTCAGTCCAGAGCAGGTTTAAACAATTCCAAGAAAAAGGAAAGTCACAGTCCAAGGAACTTCCCTGCTCCAGCTAGCTAAAAAAGAATTGCTAGACATGGGCTGTGAAGGCATCAGGAAGTTTCCAAGTCTGAGCACTGGCGGTCTCAGCTAACACCAGAGCTGGATGGTGCTGGAGCCAGAACCTGCAGATTTCCAAATTTTGGCTTTCTGTGCCAGCAAATCCCTGGATTTGGGCTGTGCCAGCACTAGGAAGTTTTCAGATCTGGGCACTGGCACTGCCAGCAAACACCAGATCTAGGTGATGTCGTTGCCAGTGATAGAAATCTGCTGGATTTGTGCTCTGCTGGCACTGAGAAATTTCCAAATCTGTGTTCTGGTTACATGAAACACAAGATGTGGGTGGAGCCAGACCCAGTAGCAGGAAGCTGCCATGGGTTTTGGATTTCTGTGCCAGCAAATTGCTGCACTTGGGCTGTGCCAGAATAGCGAAATTTCCGGATCTGGGCACTGGCAGTGGCAGCAAACAGCCCATTTCAGGCTCCAGGCTCCAGGAAGGACTGGGTCTGAATGCCTTCCTCTTTGTCTTCCTTCTTTCCTTCCTTATTTCTTGGGATCCTGCTGCCAGCAAACTCCAGATTGTGCAGTGCTGGCAAGGGGAAATTGACAGGTTTTAGCTTACTTTGCCAGCAAATTCTGGACATGGATGGTGCCAGAAGAGGGAAATTGCCAGATGTGGGCACTGGCAGTGCCAGCGCACACCAAATCTGGGTGGGGAATGTGCCAGCACCAGGAAATTGCCAAATGCTAACTTTCAGTGCCAGCATATTGCTGGAATTATGCTGTGCACGAACCTGAAAAATTCTGGATCTGGGCACTTGTGGTGTCAGCAAACACAAAACTGGGTTGCTGTAGGTACCAGGTATTTGCAAGGTTTTGGCTTTCTTTGCCAGAAATTACTAGACTTGGGCTGTGCTGGCACCGGGAAATTCCCGCATCTGGGCACTGGTGGTGCCAGCAAACACCAGATCTTGGCATTGCCAATGACGGTAGCAGGGAATTGCCACATTTTGGCTTTCTTTACCAGAAAATGGCTGGACTTGGCTCTGCCAGAACAGGGAAATATCCAGATGCGAGCACTGGCAGTGGCAGCAAACACCAGGTCTGGGTGCCTGTATTTGCATCAGGAGATTGCCAGATTTTGGCTTTCTGTGCCAGCAAATTGCTGGACTTGGGCTGTGCCAGGACTGGGAAATTTCAAGATCGGGGTGCTTGTGCAGCAAACACCAGATCTGGGTGGTGCTGGTGGCAGCACTGGGAAGCTGCTGGGATCTGGCTTTCTTTGCCAGAAAACTGCTGCATTTAGGTTTTGCTGGCACTGAGAAATTTCCTGATGCTAATTTTCTGAGCCAGCAAACTGCTGGAATTAGGCTGTGCAGGCATCTGAAACATTCCCGATCTGGGTACTGGTGGTGTCAGCAAACCCGAGATCGGGTTGTCGTAGGTACCAGGTCTTTGCTTGGTTTTGGATTTCTTTGCCAGCAAATTGCTGGACTTGGGCTGTACCAGAATAGGGAAATATCAAGATCTGGGAACTGGCAGTGCCAGCAAACACCACATTTCAGGAAGGATTTGATCTGGACCCGTTCCCTCCCTGCCTCCCTCCTTTAGCAAGGTGCCAGAGTGGCTGGACAGCAGCCAGGCAGAAAGGGACCTGCAGGGACTGATGGACAGCAGGCTGGACATGAGCCAGCAGTGTGCCCAGGTGGCCAAGGAGGCCAATGGCTCCTGGCCTGCATCAGGAATGGTGTGGCCAGCAGGAGCAGGGCAGGGATTCTTTCCCTGTGCTCAGCACTGCTTGGGCAGCACCTCGAGTGCTGTTTGCAGTTCTGGGCCCCCAATTTAGGACATGGAGGGGCTGGAGCGTGTCCAGAGAAGGGTAGCAAGGCTGGGGACGGGTCTGGAGCACAAGTCCTGTGAGGAGCAGCTGAGGGAGCTGGGGTTGTTTATCCTGGAGGAGAGGAGGCCCAGGGGAGACAAGGCGGTTTCAGGGCACAGGGTAGACTTGATGATCTCCAAGATCTTTTCCAACCTTGCTAATTCTGGGATTCTCTGAAAGAATACTTGGAGCAGTTGCAGGAGGAGCTCTAGGCCTCCTCTTCAGCAGCTCCAGCAGCCCAGGTCCCTCAGATTCTCCTGCCAGCCCCAAAGCCCATCCTGTCAGTCCTGCAGAGCCTCTGCAGCTCCTCCTCACTGCCCAGAACAGGGAGCCCCAGAGCCAGACACAGCAGCCCAGATGTGCCCCCCTGGCCTGGGGTGCCGCTGGCAAGGGAGCAGCACCAGGCACTGCAGGAGCCTGCAGACAATTGATCTGAAGGCCAAAGCTCCTTAGCTCCTTCTGAAAGAGCAGGAACAGTTCCTCATTGCAGTGTGGTGGAATGCTGGGCACCACAGCTCCAGGTGAGGACTGGACACAAGTTTGCTCCCACTGAGTGCTGTGATGGGTTCTGCAGGAGCTCTGGGCTCCTGTGCTTGCCAGGCACGATGAGGAGAGAAGGAGCCAAGTGCACTGATGTGGGAAATTGATTTGTAGAAAGTTTTTAGAGCCTAATAGAAGGCCCACAAAGTATGAATCTGTATATAAATCTTGAGACAAGAAATGCTAACTTTAAAATTTCCATGGAATAGGACAGATATTGTTGAGAGAGAAATGGAGCTGGAAAAAAGTTTCAAAAGATGGCCTTGCAAATAAGATTTTGGAAAAACAGAGCTATGAAAGATGCATTGTAGTGGGACCCACAAAGAGTAGTTTTAAATAATTGGCTTTAAGGCATCTACAACATGGCATGGCAAAAGGCTGATAGACCAAGAAACGCTTTAATGTATTATAATTAGGACGTAATTGGCTTCTGATTGTGATGGCGCGTATTATAACATCTGTATTGTCTCACCCTTCTCATGAGACTGAAAATGGAATAAAAGTTTTTAAAACACCTCTCAGTTGCCCCATCTCTAGGTCAAGAAAAGAGTATTATCCAACACACTGACACACCTTTGCCTCAAGCATAGCCCAGCCTGGACCAAACACACTGCAAGGTTTCCCCTGTGGCCCATGTGTCGAAACATCAGGTCTGCTGTTTGACAGCTCAGGTTGGTTTGGTGTCAAGGAGTTTCTCTCAGAAATACTGGGTTTGTCTTCCTCTGTGCCTTCCCCTCAGCAGCCTTGGGGATGCTCCTGTGTGAAGCCATCTGTCTCACGCAGTTTGAGACAACTTCAAACAGGATATTGTGCAAGAAGTCGTCTCCTCTAAAGGGTTCCAACAACCCCTTTCCAGCAATAGGGAATTATTACTGATATATGAAAGTGGAAAACCCCCAACAGTTTATTATCAAACAGAATCCCCCCATGACACGCGTTCCAAGAAGGCGCCGGGGTCTCTCTCGGAAGAACAGGAGCTGTCACGGAGCAGTTCCAGCAGCTGATGGAAGCTCGGGGACTCATCCGGTGTCGGCTTTCTCCCACGGCAGAGCTCCATGGGGCGGGCAGGGCAGTGAAGCAGCTGGGCTGGAGCCCCTCGCTGCCTTGTCTCCCCGGCGTGGCTCAGCCCACAGACTCTCGGGCTGGGAGCGGGGCCGCTCCGCTCCTGCCGGCACCGTGTCCCTGGGCTTGGACAAACAGTTTCCTGCCAGGAGAGCCCTGCACACTGCTCCACAGATCTTTCATAAAGGCCCAAACCAACTCCAAACGCTCTGTCTGCAGCAGCTTTGCACAAAGGGCTGCAGCAATCCGGGACAGCTGCAAGTGAGTGTCGGAAGGCTCTTGTCTTGTTCCTGTCAGCAGAATTCTTGATGATCTGATGCAATTTTATTCAGATGTAACATGAGAGCTGGTTTTTTTTTTGTTAAAATATTTCATGATGAGTAACAAGCCTTGGATGCATGAGGTACAGGACTGACATGCCAAAGCATGAGCATATCCTCCAAAGTGGCCAGTTTAATTGCCCATTTTATTACTCTTGTATTTACTCCACACTAATAAGGAAAACCAAGGTTTGCTTGGAGGCAAAACAGGCATGGGATACACTACGGTCCCTCGCAGGCTCAGCAGGGCTGGCAGTGGCACAGCAGGCCGTCTGCTACATTGTGAACCACTACAGAGCTGCATCCCAATCTGGTTTAAGTAGCATGGTATTATTAAGACCTCCTTTTCTGCATGAGACATAAAAAAGAGATCCCAAATGATCTTCATGCAAGCATGCAGTAAAGAACTGCTCCTGCTATCCTAACAAAGCGTTTGCTCTGGCAATTACACTCTTCACATTCATCTTTTGATGCAGACACTTCAGGTTTTCCCCCACATTCCTGCAAGGCTGGCAGTCGCTGTTTCCCAGTTCCTGTTCTTCCCTAGAGATGGTGCAGTGGCTGCTTTGAAACAAAAAGCCCTGAGATCGGGACAGCTTGAAGGAGCATGAAATGCTAATTAAGTGCTCATATTGGTAATACCTAGGCCTGCACTGTCCAGTCCTCTGCAGCAGCAGCAGCAGGACCATGCATCATTCCTGTTGGTGGATGTTCATGTTTCTGATGTGCAAGAGCAATGACTTTGAGGAGGGACAAAAATGCCCCTATTCAAACAGTGGGTGTGCAAGGAGATGTGAAGTTTCACAGCCTTTTCCAGGATATTTTAGAAAGATCTAAGAGAATATTGTGGCATGGAGTAGGTCCCTAATTTTGTCTCCAGAGGAATCCCCAAAGGGCACATTGACTCTGCTGCTGATGGCAACCCCAGAAGCTCATGGACCAATTTTCCCTGCAATGTGCCACCCTGCCTGGGCTTTACTAGGCTAGGATAGACCCAGAGCTAAGCAAACACATGCTGCCAGGTGACATTGTGTGACATCAGAAGCTGGCAACCGTGAGGACTTTGCTGTCGAAAGGTTTAAGTTTGCACCGGGCCCAGAAGTGTTTTTCCCTAAGGTAAATCACATTGAAATGTGAAGTTTAAAAGCTTCAAATGACTATGAAAGGAAACTGCAGAATAATTTCTGGAAGGGCAGCATTGTCAATGATCATGCAGCCCACCAACAGCTGGAGCTGAATCCAGAATTGCTTCTTCCAGCTATGTAGGAATTCATTCCACTGGCAAGCACTGGTCCCTGGGAACAAATGATCCCCTAGCTCTGGGCTGAATGGCAGCCAGGATGCAGTGCAGATTTGAGGAACCCTTGCCACTTGTTATTGGCCTCCCAGGGCACTCATCCTTCTGCAAACAAGGTGCAAACAACACAGCTGCACTGCTGTCCCAGGTAAATATACATACAGGTGACTTTGCCAAAGCAGTGCATCTTTTCCCAGTGAAATCCATGACCTCTTCTTACCTATGGAATTGTGATTGAAGACACCTGTGAGCCAGATCTGTGGGAGATTGCAAAGGAGCAAAGCTTTGGGATTTGGGCACACTTCTCTTGGTTTCTTTGCTCAGGCCTTTAGTGAGCACAGAACACACCTAGGTAGGAAACCTTTGACTAGACAGGATCTTTTGGATCCATTGTCCCCCAAACATGTCAAGGTGTGGCCCTGTTACAATGACAAGTTTAAAACGGCAGCACAAATGACACAATGAAAACATGGCCAAAGAGGAAGAGGAGAGGCCCAATGAGGAAAGGATGTGGTGAGGCACTGGCACACTGAGTGAGCTGCACTCCCATAATCTCTAGGCTAGCAGGTCCTGGTCTCACATTCTCCTCTTGGTTTATTTAAATGTTACTTATTTTTTACTTTTTTTTCATCATCAAAATAAAATATATACAATTAAAAGTGTGTCATCAAATTTTAAAGATACAATCAAAACACAGTAATTCAATCTACATCTAAAGATCAGAACATATGTACAGCTGTAACTATGAAGCCTAATGCATCAATCCTATTCTTCAAACACTCTCCATACAGGCGGCAGCTTCTTCCTGAGCTTGGAGGAAAGAGAGCTCTTCTGGACGGGAGGCGAGGACTTTGTGGGTGAGGGAACATCAGAAGTGTCCAGAGAAAACTTTTCGGTAGGACTGTAACCAGTCAGATCTGCAAAATGGAGACACAAAGTTTAAAAGAGAGGCAAAGTTTAGCAGAGGCCACCATGCAAACCTAAAGCATCTGAAGCTCTGTATTTCATGGGACACATTTCCTGGAAATGTCCAAACAGCTGCACAGGGAAACATGCTCCTGCTGGCAGACACTGAGGCAGGCCAGGGCAAACCCTGAGCCACTTGC
Source organism: Ammospiza nelsoni (assembly GCF_027579445.1). Lineage (NCBI taxonomy): Eukaryota > Metazoa > Chordata > Aves > Passeriformes > Passerellidae > Ammospiza > Ammospiza nelsoni. The sequence continues at coordinate 500,043 of NC_080661.1, read as the reverse complement.
CCAGAGCTGGCACAGGCACAGCCAGGCCTCTGGGCTGCCCTGGGACAGCAGGGAGTCCAGAGCCCTGTGCTCCCCAGGAATGGCTCAGCTGCACATGCACCCTCCTGCTCCTCTGCCTGCCACACAGCTCAGCAGCCCCACAGCTCCAGGGGCACTGGCAGCAGCACAGCTCATTGCAGGGGCACATGCAGGGCACAGCTGTTCCCTGGCAATGTGCACAGCCTCTCTGGGCTGCCACAAGACCCTTCCTGCCAGCAGAGATTGGCCCAGCTCCCCCCTCACCTCTGTGTGAGGCTGAGCCATGACTGCCCTTCATCTTGTCCTCCATCTGGAGCTGCTTCAGGCTCCCCATGCCATGACTAGGAAGGGCAATGGAGAGAGCGGGGCCAGATGCACACCCTTCCTTAGGATTCTGTCATTTTTGGCACAGCTCAAAAGGCAAATCCAGAGGTTTCCAACTCAGCGCTTCCTCAGCTTTCTGGAGAACATCTCGCCTTTACCAGCCCGGCATTCTGGAGAGGTTTTCCCGCACATGTGGAGGCTTGCTGGCAGCACATTTCTTCAGCTGGGTGCCCATCACCTTGCAGAGGGCAGAGGCCAGCTTGGTGGCCACGGTGCGGACGTTGGCGCTCCGCACAGGCAGCGCCTTGTTCTCCAAGCAGGACCAGAGCACGGGCAGGGCGTCGCGCTGGGCGACTTCAGGGCTCCTGGCATGAACCCCCTGCACAAGCACTGCCGGGACAGAGACACAGCTCCTTACCCACCAGCCTCACTGCAACAAGGATCTGCCTCTGCTTCTGCTTCTTGCCAGCCTCTCTGGCCAAGAGCAGCAAAACAGCACCCAGCGCCCCTTGGTCCAGAAACGGGCAAAGCAGCTGATCATCCTGGAAACAGAACCACCCACCCCTCAGCACTAATTGCTCCAACCAGAGCCTTGTCCCTGCGGCAGACTTCCTACATTTACTAAATTATTTCACAATTTCTTTCTGCGTGATCAATGAATTAAATGTCCAATTGCCTTTTATTTCCATTAAGAAGTTGTCTAAACCCACACTGAATATTTGGAAATACACCATAAAGAGGAAATTGAGAGATTTCTAATAAAAGAAATTATTCCATTTTTGTAACTTTGATGTCAAGTGCCAAATGTCTAATCTGGCTCTTCCCTGTGCTCAGTGGCACGCAGCAAAGGGCAGGGTTAGAACACACCTCAAAACTCCAGCCCACCAGAGATGGCTGCTGCCTGACAGCTGGATGAGAAACATCAGTGACCAGCTGGGGTCTTTGGCAGAATGCTTTTGGGGCTTCCAGCAAAGACCTGGTTCAAACCTCAGGGTGTCTTAGATAATTACTCAGACCCCATTACCATGGCATTTGGGCATCTCCACATTTTAATGGCACTTCCCCTCCCAATGTTAATGGCATTTTTCTTATAATGTCCACTCAAATAGGGGCACAGAGAAAGAAAAATGTTACACAGGGGACTGAAATGTAACCAAAACATGAGTGTTTTCTCATATTGTCTCTGAAATCTCTCTGCCCATTTTCTGAACTGAACTATATCAAACACAGACAAATATTTACTACCAACAGGCTTCTTGCATGGCAGATTTGGCTGAGAGAACAAAAAACTGAAATGCTCTGTAGACCATTCTTGTTTTCTGATCAGACAAAATGTTTTCTGATCAGACAAAATCTAGCAGCCATTTAATATTCTGTGGTGGAAGAGACTTCATTTTCTCTATGCTGTTAATCCATCAGCAGTCATAAAAATTGAAACAGCTCCTGCAAGTACCCAAAACCAATTCTGCTAAGCAGGAAAGGGTTATGGTGCCCATTTTAAACTGGGAATTCATTTGAGTTTAAATGTAATTAAAGACATCAGTGACTACTGAACATGAAGAACAGCTGTCTGTTCCTACTAAATCTCAGAGGGAACATCTGCTTTTTCTAAAGTAGTCCTAATTTATGGCTAATTCCTTTATTTGAAAAAGAGATCAAAAGAACTGCTAAACTAAATTCCCTATTGCTGGAGATCTACTTTATTCAAATGCTCTTTAAAAGGCCTTTGACATTCCGAATTGCTGAACATGCCTTTTTGAGATTCCTAATGAAGACACAAAGTGTATTAAACCTTTCATTCAAAGATGTTGGCATAATAAGCAGTGGATTTAGCCCAGTTAAAGCAAGGCTATCAATCGTCTTCTCTGCTATATATTGAGATTATCCTTTTTCCATTCCTTGGCTATTGCTGGCATAGCAAGCTCCGCTGAGGAATCAATTATCAGCTGCATTTGTAGCATTTTGGGCAGCGCTGACACGGGCAGACACTGTTTGCACACCCTGAAAGGCTCAGTCCAAGGCCCCTCTGGCAGCACAGGCAGGGAGCCTCAGCACTCTGCTTCTGTCCCTGTGCCCCAGAGGCTGCCTTGCACTAAACCCGTGCCTCTGGTACCTCTGTTGAGCTCTGGCCTAAGCTGTGACCCCCAGGCCCTGCACGGTTCAGCCTCAAAACTTTCCAAGAGAAAAACAAGAATTCTGTGAGGACAAAACATCTGATGCCCTGAAACAGCATTTGCCACCATTTCCCCTCAAAGATCACAGATGTCGCTGAGCTCCCCAGAGAGGAGCCAGCTGGGGCATTTTTAGCCCTCCCTTTGCTGGAGGTGGTTCTGAGATGCCCCAGTGAGAGCTCAGCCCCAGGCCGAGCGCCGCCCCCATCTCAGGTGCTGCCCAGCTCTGCAGCAGCCAGGGAAAACCTGCCAAACCCACCTGCCTTGGCCATGGGGCAGCAGGGACACGCTCAGCACCTCCTGGTTTGGAGGAGCTGCTCTGCTGTCTGCTCACAGGCATTCCCTGTAAATGCTCCCTGGGAAGAGCTCTGGGCTCAGAAGGGGAGGCCAAACCTGTGATACGCTCGGTGACATCCAGCAGGGCTTGGCCACTCAGGTGATTCCATTGGTAGCTGAACTCTTTCAGCAGGGACACTTTATCTACAAGGGAAACACACGTTTCTGCTCACTTTTCTCAGGTCATAGGAGAAAGGGCAGGGGGGAGGGAAAGGGCAACCCCATTTTATAAAATAAAGGACATTTCTGTAGATTTTTGAATCCTTTTCTTCTTTCCTTCCAGCCTGCTTGGCAGGGTTTTAAATTCCAAAAGAAAAGCTGTCCTCTCACAGTTGTAAATCCAAACTTGTCTGCTGTAGCAGGAGCTGTGTTAAAACATTTCACAACAGGGACCTCAGGAGTTCAGTCACATGGAAGCAGCGAAAAGGTTTTGCATCCCAGAGCACAAAGGAAGAGCCCCATACTTGGGTCACAGAAAGGCACTGAGTCAGGCAGTTCCTGAGTTCACAGAGCAGCTGGGGAGGAGAAAGTGGAAGCTCCCCTTGAAGACCTGCCTCTTCAACACTCCTTTTTTCAGGCATATTTCCCCAGTGCAGCATTCTCAGAGCTGACATAAATCTGTGTGGCAAAGGAACTTAGAGCAGCCCTTGCCTATGTATTTAATTGCTGTGGCCATCTTGCCCCATGCAAAACAACATGTGGAACAAGGCATCATTGACAGCTGGGTTTATACCTGTTTCTTTTAAAGAAATGAACTTGGTGAATCACAAGTTCCCCTTTGAACATAGAAGACAAAGAAGAAAAGTGGAAAATAGGCAGCTAATGCCTCTAATGTAGAGCCTTGCAGGTGGCTGCCCTGCAGAAGCTCTGATGGGTCAGTGTCCCTTCATGCCAACAGCAAAGCTGTTCATTTGGGAAGTCAGATGGGGCCCAAGCAAACTCCAAACCCCCTTTGCCTCTGAACTGTAGCAGAGCTGTAGCCCAGGACTTGCTCTTCAGACAAGCAGCACAGAGCCAAGGGCTCCTGGGACTGTTGGGAAATGCTGATCCCATTCCAGCCTGTTGGGGATGGTGCATAAGGACTGCACAGCCTCTGGTGGGTGTCAGCTGCAGTGTTCCACACACAAGAGCAGCTGTCAAGGCACTCAGCGCTCTCCTGTGCAGGAGAGACAGAGACGAAGCTGAGGAGAGTCCCTGCCAGGGCTCAGCCTTACCCAAATGAGCAATGGATTCTCCCAGTGCTTTCACAGCTGCCCCACGAACCCTGGCATCCTTTGAGTTCAGGTTCTTTGTTATTCATTCCACCAAACCAATGATCACCGGGTTCAAGGCATCTTTCAAGGCTCCTGTGATTTCAGCCAGCACGTCCAGCACCCTCTGCTTCACTTTCTTGTGGCTGTCAGATATTCTCAGGACAAAATATTCAAAAATCTGTGAAGAGAACAAGCAACGTGAAAGCTGGATTTAAATGTCCTCGTTTGAAGAGTGGGTGTAGCAGTCAGCAATGTCAAAGATGAAAGTGATCCTTTCTGTCAGGTCAGCACTCGCTTGCACAATTTCACTGTTTTTCCGTGGGCCACTCACTGGAATGGTGGCGCAACCTCATGCTGGTTGAAAGATTTTCTTCTGTTTTTAGGAGGTTTGGCTGGGGACTGAATAGTTCCTATGGTATTCTCTCCATCTATAAACCATTAAAACAATTCCATTTATTAATGTTAAAGAGTACCTTTGCTTTGAATGGAAGCAGATGCTTAAAATGCCTGGTTTTCTATACAGTTGTCTCAAGTACTGAGGGCAATTATGATTTTGCCAAAACTATGGCTGGAGGAGATCTAAGTTTTCTTTTGTTTGTCTCAGAGGCAGCGTCTGGAGAAGTGCGGGGCTCTGATACACTCTTCCAGGATCCAGAAAATTTCTCTAAGTAACAGGTGGACTTCTGAAATGTAATGTGCTGTACAGCTCTCATTAGAGCAGGTTCAGTCCCTTGACAGCCACATTATCAGGCACCTTTCCCTGGAAAAAGGGAAAAAGCAGCTACTGGGAGGAGAAGGCAGAGATGAGTCCTTAGCTGTTTTCCTCCTTTTCCAAAGAGAAAAAAAGATCCACCAAGAAGGGTGAGCACTGTCTTTACCAAGAGGAATAGGAACAAGGGTGGAAATGAGTAGCCAGAGCTGTGCCTGTGTAAGACAAGATGGAGTATATAGAAGTATCCTTAAATAAAACAACTGGGTTTAAACCAACCCAGCCTGATACTTCTCTTCCCTGTGCAAACCCATTTTTGGTCTAGAGAACAATTGCCATGCTTTCAGGGGCTGGATTCCCTTCACTTCGCCCAACTGGGAGTAGGAGAGAGCAGCAGTTACAGCAGCAGAAAATTCTGCCATCATCTGATGAACAGCATCAATAGGCACCTGTCAGACAAATACAGCTGGACTGAAATAACTTGTCCTGAAGCCTGGACCTGAATTACTTTTGTCTGGGTAAGAGGGACCAGCGTGTCACAAACAGCCAGGACAGAGTGCCAAGACACACTGAATTAACTTTGCTGCTACAGGCTGAGGAAAGGAGCTAAAGGAAAGGAGCAGCAAAGATACCCTACATACTTGGGCAATGTTAGTGGAGATTAGCTGGGGGCTGGTTTTGCACAGGTCTAGGAGGAGTTCGACTCCTTCCATCCGTGCCTGAAACCCCTTGGCTTCCAGGAGATGGTAAAGCTTCTGGAGCAGCTCTGTTTCTTCCACAGCTGGAGGTGATGCGACCTGGGCTTTTGCACGGGGTAGGAGGTGTCCATCAGAGGGAGATTTCAGCCTGAAAAATAAAACCAAATGAGGACCTGGTGGTGATAATTATCATAGCATGGCATCCCCATAGTGGAAATAATTAGCATTGACTCCATGATTCCAGAAGGCTGATCAATCAATTTATTATACTGTACTATACTATACTATACTATACTATACTGTACTATACTATACTATACTATACTGAAACTCATCGCCCTTACAGACAGTCTGATACAGACAGACCCGATTGGGCAATTGAATCCAAAACACCATCACCAGTGTCCAATTAAGAAATTACCCTTTGGTAAACAAATCTCCATAACACATTCCACGTGTTCACAACAACAGGTGCAGCAAGTGAGGATAAGAATTGTTTCTCATTCTTTTCTCTGATCTTCTCACAGCCTTCCCCAGGACAATGCCTGGGAAAATTGTGCCTGCTGCTCTCTATGGAGACAGCTGCAGCCACAGACAATACCTTCAGTTAATTTTGAGCAAAACATCTTGAGCAGCTTTCCTAATTATGTGATTTCAAGCTGCAAAGTCATGGGGCTCTGAAGAACAACATGGACCTCATGACAATCATTACAGGAGACAATCTGCCAGTGACATTCTCACCATTGCTCACTCAGGAAAACCAAGGATGAGATGCATCTGATCTATCTTCAGATGGCTGCCAGGGCACACAGGTCACTTTGCTTTGTGCAGAAAGAGAGACACTACTGCCAAGTTTAAATGCCTCCTCATATGGGACGTGTGTGTCTTAGAAAAACGGAACTCATCACTCTGGAGAAGTGTCTCTATCACCAGGCATGACAATCTGGAAAAGTAGCTCAGATGCATCTGAACAGATGAACAGGGCCATATTTGAAGGATTCAGAAAATCAGTAACAGAGATAAAAACAGAAGCCAGACATCCCAGAACTATGCTCACATTTCATTTGCTTCCCTGGAGACCAGATGCACAGCTTAACAACCCCACTGGGAACAATTCTCCTGATCAACCTGTCTCTTCCATGAGCACAGGAAGATGCCAGCTGTACTACTGAGGCATGTGGTCACTTTCCTGCCACTGCTGAGCAGGACAGAGCTAAATAAATCCCCTCTGCTATCAGAGGAGAACAGGTACAAGCAGCTCTGCAGCTGCCATGAAGAGACAGCAAGGAGCAAATTCCTGTTTTAAATGCTGATTGCAGCACAGGGGGAAATAAACCAAACATGCTGTCCATCAAGCAGATTACATGAAGGACAGGAATATCAAGGCAAAAAGTCCAGATTGAGACACCTGTTGACTGAAGTTGTTCAGGAATTGCCTTGCTCCTTACTACGCAAACTTGGCACTGTTTGAGGGTAAGGAAACCATGATTCCACCAGGCCAAACCACACAGATGAGAACTGCATCTTTGTGGAACGGCATCTTGCTTCCAGACTGAGATTTCTCATCAAAACACCCATCTGAAAACGACTCCACTCAGATGAAAAAAAAAAGCCCTGTTTGAATTTACTTGTCCCAAGTCATGCAGCAGAAACTTGGCTCTCTCCCAGCCTCCACAACACTGCCCTTGCCACTGCACTGGATCGTCTGAGCTGCCACCAGTGGGTGTCTGTTTGTCTCTCCATTTTTGTGGAAACCCCTCCAGAGAAGTTGTGTTCAGCACAATGCACAAGTAGACATTTTTTATCCTAGAGCATTTGTAGGGAAAGGAAACAATCTGTGGCACTGGTCATCTCTGCCAGACAGTTTTTCCTGAAGAAGAGGCATGCAAAGCTTGTCATGTGCTTTGTCACATCTGACAAAAGTGCTCAGTACCGTTTGCCAGCAGACAATGTGGCCTGGGGCTCCTTTGAGCCATCGTTCCTCTCCTTCACCGGCTCCTTGACAGATGGGCTTCAGCCTTCTGGTTTTCCATCCCCTACAAAGACACAGAGAAACCCCATCAATCTTTAGAATATAAAACAGGAAATTCCCCGTTGAAAACACAATTTAGAACCAGGATCACTGCTACCAAGGCTTAGGGAAACATTTCCTAACTTACAAATGGAAACAGACCAGAGATTCAGTGATGCCAACCCTTTTTTTTCAAGAGCCCAAGGCAGGTTATGGGTGCTGCCACACTGATCAGCAGTCTAAAATCCCAAATTCCTTAGTCTTGAGCATAAATGGGAATAATGCAAACTGGCAGGCAACGAGTGTTTGTGAAGGAAGCAGCAGAACAAATCGGACTCTTTGGGGGTTGGCCCATTGTCTTGGAAGTTGATTTGGTTCAACACTCACTCTCCCTGTGCCTGCACAAAGGCAGACTCCCTTCTGTATTGTCAATAAAAAATATAAAATCCTCCCATCAAACAAACAAAGGATTTTCCACTGGATGCTGCTGAATTCACCAAGCTTCTTCCAGCTCCACAGGGCTTGACACCAGGGCAGTATTCCCAAAAGACAGAAAGTAATTGTAGTAACTAGGATTGACCTGGACATCTTTTGTAAATTTGGGAATTTTCTTGGCACTACTACTTGCAGTGTCCTCTGCAAAGACTCTGTTACCTTCAGAAGCACAATTCTCACTTAAATGCTTTACAGGGGGCAGAGTAGGGAGAGCATGGTGGGGGCTTATGCTTAAATGTATACCCATTTTCTCCTCTTTCCCTTTCATCTTTGTGACTGATTTTGAAAATATTCAAAACCCCACTTTTCCCCTAATAATTTCAGTTTCTTTGTGGTCTGCAGATGAACAGGCTGAGGATTAACAGCTCATTCCCAGGAGCAAAATGATTCAGCAGAAGAGGAATGAGCTAAAGATAGATTGGGTATGTTTGATCTCATATTAACAGTGGCAATACTTGCACAAAGGAGACATTTCTCCTGCCAAGCACTTACTTTTTCTTAATTCTTGTCAGGATACCTTCCAGGTCACAGGGGAGAAAGAGATTGTTCCAAAAGCATTTTAAATTGTTGATGACTGAGCAACATCTTCAGCATCTCCTGTCCATAATGCCTAAGGAAGGAAGGAATGAAAGAAGGAAAAAAACAAAAGAAAAGTGAACAAACAAAGGAAGAGTGTTAACAGAAGAGGCTGATACCTTAAACTCATCAGGTGCAATCCCTGCATAAGAAGGCATTGCCTACTCAGCAAAGAGGGAGATTTACCTCACTTGACACTGCACAGTGCTGTCAGCTGAACACAAAAGGCAAGAGGAGAATGTGGGGCAACAGAAAAATACCATTTCACTCTGAAACTGGGGGTGTGCTTCTGTGGCATCAAAGGATCCCAGGAAACAAGCAAAACACATCTGCTTTGTGGTCAGAGCCTATTAGCAGTGTCTTGCTGGCATTGCACAATAATTTGCCTTTCTTTAACTGGCAGGGAAGCCAGGACAAAACACCTCATGCATCCTATTGATTGTTCTATACTATGGGTATGCAGAGGGGCAGCTAGATGCTCTGGTGTTCTTGGCAGCTATTCATGGGAATTTAATCACCAAAGGAAGGGAATTTTGGTGGTTTGGGTTGATTTTGCCACTAGGAAACCACAGTTTTCTTCAAGAAAAAATGTGGAGCTCACTGAGCCACAGATAACAGCGTTCTAGAAATCTTCAGAACAAGTTTAGAAAGACTGAATATGTTGGCTAAAGACCCCTGAAATATTTCTAGGCAAGTCTGAAGTTAATGAGAAATGAATGTTTGGGATCCTTCAGCGATGAACATTAGCCAACATTTTGGCTTTGTGTTGTGCACCTAAGGCCAAACAAAAGTGTTGGACTGGCTGATCTGAGCTCTTTTGATCTCAGTAAAGAATCCTTCAAGCCACCGGAAAAAGGTGGCAATGCTCCTTTTTGCTGGCCAACCTCAGGTTTCCCAGCACAGCCATTTGCCCAGGCAACCCAGAGCAGTGGTCACAGTGCCAAGGCTGACAGAGCTCAAGAAGAGTTTGGACAATGCTCTCAAGCACATGGAGTGACTCTTGGGGTCACTGCACATGGCCAGGAGATGGACTCGATGACCCTGATGGGCCCTTCCAACTCAGCATATTCCATGATTCTGTGACCCTTATTCACACCGTGAGGTAACTTCATATTCTCTTTAGTTTCCACTCTTGTGTGGTTTCACCTTTACAGCCAGACACAAAATGGTTTTCCTGTTTTGGGAGGTGAAATGAAGATCATTACTTGTGTCCTTGTGGCAGTCCTGAGCAAGCTTCCCTGCCACGTGTGGCAGCCTCTCAGCCCTGGGGGTGCCTGCGAGCTGGGTGACTCCAATTCTCTCCACCAGGGACAGGAGGAGTTGGGCCGCGCACTCGCGCACCGGGGCGGGGCGGCTGCTGGGGAGGAGAGAGCAAACCCTGGGCACAGGGACAAGGAGCAGCGGCAGCGCCGGCCTTGGCCAGAGCTGCTCCCTGCCCTTGCTGGGGGAAGGAGCCCGGGCTCTCCCTGCGCCTTCAGACACCTGCACAAGGCTCTGTCCTCAGCTAAACACAAAGGTAGCATTGCACACTAGGCCTGCCTGCACGGAAGAGGGAGGAATTCAGTCTCCCTGAACTGTCTGATACTCAGTTTCTTTCACAGTATTTACTAGGAGAAAGATTAAAGAAATAGATGACAGATGAATAATTTAGAAATTAAGAACAATTGATGCTGACCCATCAGAGGGCACCCAGTACACAGAGCTACAGCAGGGCTGAGGCTCTTTCCACCCATTTATCCCCAAATCTGCAGACCTTTGGAAAACAACAAATGCAGGGAAAACACGTGGTGGGCTGTGAAGTTGCAGAATATCCAGCAATGCAACCTGTTTCTTCTGTGGGGCTTGGCAATGGATTCATCTGAATGTTTTACTCTATTGCAAAGCTGAGGAAAGGGTGGCAGGCAGTTTAGCCAGGCTGCCCTGTTCTAGAGAGTGTCTCTTGGGAACTATCAGGCCCAGCACCAACATTTAAGGCAGCATTTGCTCCAACTGTCCCATGGCTGTCAGCCTGTGGAGGTGCCTGTAAAGTGATTCATCATCTCAAGGCTAACATGAAACATCAGTTTGCATAGAAAGTAGAGCTCTAAGCCAGGACAGTCATACAAGACTCCTTTGGCAGGAGCTGCACCTGCTGTGCAGGCTGTGCCACACCCAGCAGACTGTCCCCCATGTGTTCCACGCCCCAGCAAGGACCCTCCTCATTTCCCAAGTTAGTGGCATCATGAGGAGACATGGTTTTCCCAGGGCCTCTGTGGTTAGCACTGTGAAATACCAAACACTGCTCACAGCTGCAATTGCAATTGCCCCTCTGCCCACAAAAGCACAAGGCTCTATCCTTGGCCTTTGCAGGCACTTTCACTTCCCCACTGATCACCACATCTAGGAAAATCTGACAGACTGGGAGAACTCCAGGGAGCAGCAGGAAGCTGAGTCAGAGGAGCTTTAGTCTGGACATCAGGAAAAAGTGTTTTTCACCCAGAGGGTGGCTGGGCACTGGAACAGGCTCCCCAGGGCAGTGGTCACAGCACCAAGCCTGACAGGGCTGAAGGAGCATTTGGACAGCAATCTCAGGCACTTGGTGTGACCCTTGGGCTGTTCTGGGCAAGGCCAGGAGCTGGACTCCATGGTCCTGATGGGCCCCTTCCAGCTCCCCATATTCTACACTTCTGTGATTCTGAGAACTGATGGGCTGCAGGAGGGCAGAGATAGGTGATAAGAGGACAGAAGTGAGGTTGGTTGGAGAATCAAGTCACTGAGTTCATAGAAGATGCAGGATACAGGATGCTTCCCTCCCACCATTCCCATTCTCTGTCTCATCCCTTCTCCCTCCCACACACACAAAGGTGAAGAATATCACTAAAAGAAGAAGAACCTACTTGACTCCCATGTCCAGGAGAGCAGTCATTGCTCGTGCAGGAGTCACATTCTCCACCAGGATCCCCAGGGTCTGACTGGCTGCTTTCTGAACAAATTCTAGGGAGCTGGACACCATCTGGAGAAGGACCCGAGCAACCTCATCCACCTCAGAGTCCCTGTCCTTCTTCAGGGTCACAGAGAGCTCTCTCAGAGTGACAATGGCAGAGCAGGACACCTTGGAACGGAGGTTGGTCACCTGGGAAGCCATGAGGGGAAACATAAGAATCACCTTGGAAAGAAAACCAGTTGCCTTCAACAGAAGTCCCAGGAAAAGACAACACATCCCACTGTGTCCAGAGAAACATAAAAGTACAGGAAGAGCAGGAGAGCACAAGCACAGAAAGGCACTTACTCTGGCACCAATTTCTGGCTTCAGACCTGCTCACTGCCGGGCTAAAATAAAAATTTCATTAAGTGTTCTACTTAACCCTTCTAAAATGTCCACAGCTTTGATTTTAGGCCCTTTTACTAGAAAATTAAAGCAAGAGCTGCTTTCAAATCATGAAGGCAAAAGTCATAAAGGTAAAAGAGTCAGGTGCTCCTGTTCCAAAAAGCAACACCAGCAGCTGAAGCACTCAGCCAGGAAACAGAAAACACAGGCTCAGGTCTACAGAATAATTTGCAGTGTTGAATTACAGCTTGGGTAGAAACTGGGACTCTGGCAAATAACATCATTAGTGTCTCAGTTTCTGCATTTACACATTGCATTATAAAGGTACCACACTCAAAGATGAGTGTCAGATACCCGACCTGCCAGTAAATACAACTGCATGTACCCACAGATCCTACAGATAGCTGACAGACATTAGAAATATCAGGTCTAAAACCAGAAATGAAGGCAGACCCTGAGCACACATAGAGATGAACAAGCACATACCTACTCTACACACCGTGTATGAAGTATAGGGGACAATTCAGAACAATGTTCTCACCTCGCTGGTAACTGCCAAGCAAACCTCACCAAGTCTACAAAGCAGGAGCTCTGAATGGGACCCAGCCAGGTGTTGGATGGTGAAGAGTCCCTTCTCCTTCAGCTCCCTGAAAGGCAGAAGATTGATTTTTCTCTCCACCAAGGCAGCACCCTCTGAAATGACCAGGCTGGCAGCTCAGATGAACAATGGGAGGTGCTTTTCAAGGAGTGCTTAATGAAATCGTGGAACGCGTTGCCCCAGGATGCTGTGGCTGTCAAAAGCATTCACAAACCCAAGAGGCAAAGAGAGGGGTTTTAGAGTGGCCATTTAAGAGGACAGCCTTTCTGAAATCTCTGGCACATGAGGTCAGGCCCCTCTGTCACTGCTTCCTAGGAGCTGTGAGACCGGGCCATGCTGCTGTTTGTTGTCACCTCCCTGTACCTGTCCCTGAAACACAGTGCCACTGGGCTGTTATTGGGGCATTTTCCTTCTTTGTCAGCCCCAGCAGGCATTCAGCAAGGAGAGTCTGCACTGCCACTCTGGAGCTGAGTTTCCACTCTATGATATCGACCTCTCTGTCACCCCCTCCCTTCCCCTCACATATTCCCCAAAAAAGCAGCAGGATGTCTGCTGGGACCACCTCAGCCTGCAGGAAGGCCAAGTGCACAGCTTTCTTTCATCCCAGCATGGAAATATAAAAACTGTATTATCACATCAAACAGAGGGCCAGGAGCTTTTTATTTTGCCCGCAAGTGTCCACAGGGCTTTGGGGAAGAGGAGAAAAAGAGTGTTTTGCAGCAAGCAACCCGGCTACTCAGGCAGGATGGTAGGAAAAGTGTCTGGAAGCTGCTTTTTAGGACTTTGATTGTTCTGCTGAAGCTTCTGACAGAGCTGATGGGCAGATCCCAGAGCTGTGGAGAGTTCTGTGGTAGCTAGGGAAGAGGCGCTGCGGAAGATAGTCGCGATGTCACGGAAAGCCAGGACCCTCTGTTCCCTGTAGATAAGACCCTCTGTTACTCATAGATAAGAAATTAACATAGGAATGTGGCCCCACTAACAGTAGGAATGTTGCCCCACTGAAGCCAGTAACTTTCCACTCCTTACCCAGTACTTTTCCATTCCCTACTAACCATAGGTAAGAAGGACAAACCCCTTTTTTGACGTAGAGACCCCCAAGACTGTAAGACCCCATGAGAAGAAGTAATAAACACCTTTTGACCGTCCACCACATTGGTGTCTGCGTATGTCATTGGCCCGAACGGCCCTGGAGAGTGGGCTGTCGAGCTGTACCTCAGAACCAGGTCGCCTGCCTTGATATAGAAGGCAACAGAGTTCCTGGGAAATTTGTCCTTGGATATGTCTACAAATGCTCTCCCAGCCATGAACTGCCATCTGTGTCCTGCCCATAGTTACTGCCTGGACTGTTGAGTATCTGAGGTGCCTCTTGAGACTGCTATGGAGCTCCTTCACCAAGGAATGGATTGGGATACAACATCCCTTTCTGCTTCTAGTTGGGCATTGACAGAACCTGGACCACTCTGGCTGGAGCTTGGGCTCTGGCCAAGCAAGATTGCCAATGAGAGCAGCTCATGGTCCTCAGCTCTTGCCTCTTACTGTGACAGACAGACATGGCCATGGGGACAGAATGGAGCTGCCCCATCTGCCAGGTCACTAAGAAGGATGTGAATTTTTCTCTGCCCAATTCTGCCTGGGCTGCATCCTGCAGTGGGAAAAGAGAAATCCAGCATGCCAACTCTGCAGAAGAATGATAGAAGCTGTCAGGCTTTCTGAGTAGGATGAACAGGATTACATACAATGTGCCATCAGCTCCCCCAAACAATTGCTAGAGTCCAGCAGGGAGAGAGCCTGGCCACCTTGCTGAAAGCAGCCCCCAGACCCTGTGATGGCTGCTCCATCTTCCCCACAGGGAGCACTGTCCCCAGCTGAGCAGGGGGCTGCAGGACCAGAGCCTGTGCATGGCCTCCTGCCCAAGGTGTGGGCCGAATTTTTCAAATAACAATGTCATCTGCTGGACCAAAGGTGGCCCTGGCTGCAGCAGAAGCTGGAGGGAATATGCCAGCACCAGAGATGGCTGGTTAAGGAATCCATAGAGCAGCATCCTGCACACCCTCTCTGCCTGTGGTCAAGTTGCCAAAATCTTGGTGCCAGTACTGCAGCTTCTCCTCTGGAGCAGTCTGAATTGCTGCTAGCATAGTCCAGGGTAAAGAAGCAAAAAGGACCTTTGCATCATCTCCACAGATGTTTTATTCAGCTGTGCAGGGAGATGTTCAGCTCCCAGCACCCACACACAGAGGGTCTCACTTTGTCTCCACAGGGGCCTGGGGGCTGACCCTGATCTCGGGGCAGTACAAAGATGAGGGGGTCGATCAGGGAATAGGGAAGGTGTGGCTCAGGAACACAGGAACAGACACAGGAACAGGGGAAGGAGCCAATGGGGTCTAACAGCTTTTTGAGGGAAGCTTCTTGTGTCTCCCTAGAACAGGGAATGCCCCACCAGGGTCTCCACAATTCCCTATGTTTTATATTATTAGGAAAGCTTCTCTGAAGGATCAACTGCATCAACACAAAATGACAAGAACAATCAAAAGCACTCATAAGACAATTGTTCAAAATGCATACAATTCTGAGTTCCCAGTGTGCCAACAGATTTCTTGGAGTGTCTTAGATCTGGCAGGAGGGATGCAGGGTTTTCTTAGCACAGTTTATCAGGAAGCTGAGTCACACATACTGAACCTCTGGTCCATGGCCTCCTCACTGCCATGGTGCAGCAAGGAGGCCCAGAGGCTGCTGTGCTCTGGGCCTGTCAGGGATGAGCACAGCGGCTCTGTGGCCAGTGCCAGCTCCAGCTCCAGCAGCTCACAAGAGGAGGCTCCTTCCAGAAGCTCTGCTGGCTCAGTGTGGCAGACCAGCAGAGCCCACTGGAAGCCCCCCTCCATTGCAGCCACCCCCAGCTGCGCCCATCATCACTGCAGAGCAGGAGCTGCCCCAGAGGAGCCGCGGCAGGAGCTCATGGCAGTGGCAGGTCCCTGTGCCCAGGGCAGAGCCACAGAACCTCTGCTCCTGCCTGGGACAGGGGCTGCTCACCCTGGTGTCCCACCGAGAGCAGGGATCCTGGGCCCCAAACTCTGCCAGCCCTGCAAAAGGCCACCCCGCCAGCAGTGCCAGCAAGGTTCCTGCAGCCATTCAGCCAAATCAGAGGAAACAAATGTCTCTTCAGCTGACACAGCCTCTGCACACAGCTTTCTCCCCCTTCTCCTGGTGCCTTTCCCTGACTCCAGGAAGAGCTGCAGGAAATGCTGTGTGAGCCATGATGATGGAAGAGCTACTGATAAAAACAGTGGGGTGATGCTTTCAGGGGAGTCATGAATGGAAGATTGACCAACCTTCCAGCCAATGGTGTGCCGAAAGTTTCCATTCTTTAACTAATTGGCTGCAATAAATTAGTAAAAAGAAAGATATGGAAACAAATTAAATCTCCCACAGCTGCTGGCTTTCCTCAGGCTCCATGGTCTATGTATTGCTAGACTCACTTCATTTAGGCAGAATATGAACTGCCCTGACTTGCTGGCGACTGACCACAAGGTCTCATCTGTGGTGAGCAGTCACTAAAATTAGCTCAGCAGAGGCATCTTCAGCTTTCCAAGTGTAGCAGAAATACATATTCTCTGCTTCATGGCTGTGTGGCAGCAGCTGCTGGCGTGGATTTGTCAGTGTTGCTTCATGGATTACTCCTGGGAAGAAATTGTGTGCACAGGCACAGTGTGATGGCTTCAATCTCCTCTAATTACTCCAATCGGATGATGGCCAGAACTTTCAGGCAAAAAGCATCATGACAGAATAATTTACAATATTCTCCAAAGTACTTCTGTCGTTTTGATTTTCTTACTGATTAGATCCAGTGTCTGGCCTGAAGAAAACAGTTCAGAAAGAACAGGCAAACCTCAGCTTGCAAGTTAGGGTGCAAGTTTTTAATCTGCCGTTTTTGCAGCAGGTACAAACTGCTTTTCAACATGTTTGCAAAAAAATCTCTTAGTTTTTGCTATACCTATACAGAACCTGACTCTCTCCTCGTTTTATTTTGATTTGAGATCCAAGCATGATTTTTTTCCTGGACAGGGAAGTAAGAACCAGCTGCAGATACAGACTACACGTGTGAATCTGTACTGCAGGAACTGAGCTGTAGCTTGGAATTAAAGGCAAGAAGGGATGCCATGGTAAATGAGAACATTTAGTGCTGGCATAGGAGCCTTCTGCAATGCTCCACCAACCCATGGTTCACATTGCTACAAACTCTCTTTCTGATGTTACAAAGAGTGTTGAAGAGCTGGCTGTAAGTAAAAAAATTAGCCAGAATGTTAGTTTTTGTTAATATGGCGAACAATGACTATCAAATAATTCAGAGCTCATAGAAGTGAGTATTCAGATTTCCACTTAGTATGTGCTGGCAGTTTTAATTTGAAATCAACAGGTTTATCCAAATCAAGTTATCCATAGGAATTAATTTGCTCTATGGTCTAACTAAAAATGCCTCATTGTCTGATAAGTTTAGTAGAAATTTGCAAAGTCAACAGTCCACAGATTTTCATTTCTTGTTTAGTGGCTATTCTGCATGAAAGCTTTTACAGACTAATCAGTTTGGATGTAATTAAAATGCCAGTACATTTCATCTAGCCATTTTGGTATGAGAACAAAACCATATGACTGCACAGCCTTTTAAAAAAAATTTTGAAATAAATTTTCAAATCAACAGTCTGAGTAGGACTCAGAAAAAATACTCTACCAAACTTCAACTCCATTGGAAGATTCCCTTGTCACCCTGTGAATCAACTCTACATTCAGAAGATTAAAAGTCCCAATGATGGTGGTTTTGCTATGGTTAGGAATTGGGGAAGGGTCTTCTTCCTTCTCAGCTCCATGCTGCAGTGCCTTTGGGATGTGGCCTGCTGGCCGTTGTTTGTGCAGCCCTGGTATTTCTCCATGAGGCAGAAAGTGCAATTGCATTTCCAGCCCAGAGCCCGTGAGGAGTGGGGCGTGCAGAGCTGTGCCAGACCCAGCCCAGCAGCTGTGCCCCAGAGGGTTTTGGTTCCTGCCCAGGGCAGCTGGTGCATCTCTGCCGTGAGCGCCTCCCCTTCCAGGTGCCCATGGACAGCAGGTGCAGGGTTCTGCACGGGGCATGGAACAGGGTGGGGATGTCTGCTGGCAACAGAGTGCAGCGGAGAGCAAACAGCCCAGGATGGTCCTGGAGTGTGTGACAGAGAACTCCTGACACAGCTGGGGACTGAGCCAGTGAGGGAAGGCACTGCTGGGCCTGCTGTTTGTGAGGAGAGAAGGGCTGCTGGGTGACAGGAGGGCTGGAGGCGGCCTTGGGCTCAGGGATCACAAAATGATTGTGTTTGATTCCCAGAGAAGGAACGAGACATGCTGGGGAAGTTTTGACCTGCAACAAATTGTGAATTTGTTAAGCTTTAACAGGCAGTGCTTAGTCGTACCTTCCCTCACAGCAGTGGTTAATGTGTGCAAGTGGATGTCTTAGCCTTGAGAATAAAGACAGTGGGCCTACTGAGGAGGTAGCTGCAATGCATTCAAGGAGAAGAAGGCTCTTAACCATGGAAGGAGAATTTGAGGAATGGGATGTTCACCACATGGCCAGCAGAGACCCTCAAGAGACCCCTACTCTAAATGTCAGTAATTTTGGGGAAGGGATTTAAACATGTCAGATACTTTGTGAGAATGTTTAGCCTGTGAGTTTGAGCAAAGTAATGAATAAAAGTAATGAAAGTAATGTCTTAGTTCCATGGATACTAACACATGGGTGTGCATGATTCAGGGAAGTGATTCCCATGCACCCAGCAGTGAAATAAAGTAATGCCTTTTTTCTCACATTGAGCTGGCAGGGTGGATCAGGCCCTGCTTGGTAAATTTCATTTTGGTCATTCCTATTGAAGCATAAAGAATGGTTGAAATGAAATCTTTTCCAGCTGTTTCCCTTTGGTTTACCTGTTTGAGGGTTAAAATTCTGTGCTGCAGGTGTGCTGGGTGTGTGCAGAGAAGTGCAGCCTCAGACACCCCTTGGCTTGTGTTGCAGAATGAGGCCTTTGTTGGGCATGAGCCATTTGTCGGGTGCTGGGAAAACTCAGGGCTCAATATGAGTCAACAGCAAGTTCCGTTTATTGAAGATATCATCAGACACTAATACAGCAAGTAATAAGCTTATGAATATTCTGTTAGGCAAGCGATCTATTGGTTAAACTATACCGTCAACTCTTCCTCATTCCTTAAGGGCCTACATTCTCTATTTCCCACGTCTCTCTGTCTACTTGTTATCATACCCAGCTAGGCCCAAGGACACGCTATCTTGCAGGTGCAAAAACTCAAACTAGCTGTGTTCGGCACTTTCCCAGCTCCTGGTCGGCTAACAAGCGAATGTCTGCGTGACCTCTGTCATGTAGCCATTTCTCCACAGGCTTGCCCACAGGTTGTCATGCCTTGCTGCCAGGTGTGCCCAGCTGTGGCAGGAGAAGGAGCCCGCAGCGCAGTGGGCACCGTGCCCTGCCCAGCCGGGGCTCTCTGGCACAGAGCAGCAGCAGCGCCAGCGCCGTTCAACCCGCTCCTGCCTTGGCTTCCCCTGGCACACAGAAGCCTCTGGAAATCAGCACCGCCAGTGGCGTTCCCAGCTGGGAGCAGCTGCTGCTGGCGGGCAGATGCTGCCAGTTCGACTGCTGCCAAAGGGGAAGAGAGGCAGAGATGTACACGCACCGGAGCCCTGGGCATGTCCAATAAAGGTGCAAATATGTGGGGAGATTTGTTAAGAAACATTTCAGCTGTGATGCCAACAGTGGCTTCTCTCCTGGCTCTGTGTGTTCTGGACAAGTAATGCAATGGTTGGGTCTGACAATTAAGGAACAGATGTTATGTGGATGTTCAAATGAGTAGTGATGGTATTGTAATATATCCTCCCATAGTCCTCTTTCCCGTCCCCTTGTAACAGCCTTGGTAATCAGGGCATTTGGGGAAGGCTGGCTTGTGACCAGCAGGCAGGGTGTAACAACACCTGACCTCCAGTCGGGATGCAGGAAAGTAATCTCCACCAATGGACAGCAGAGAAAGAGTTGACTGGCAAAACTTTTAGAGGAGCTAAGGGTATAAAAGGCAGAGCATCGTTTTTGTAGATGAGCACATGGCTGCTAATCACAGAGACTCCCAATGCTGCAATTTTTCCTTATTCAGTCCTTTGTTAAGGTTTACTAAACGTTTACAATTTTAAAAGTGAGAGTCATTTCTCGCATGTGCAATGCTGTGGGCCATTGTCTTGTTCTGGTTTCCTTTGCTTGGGTCCCATCTGAGTGCTCAGTTGGGGTACAGGCTGTAGGTGCTTGGGGCGCCCTTGGAGTTCCTCTTGGATCCCTGAAAAACAGGGTTTGGCCCATGAAGGCAATTTGTGCTGCTTTGTGACAGAGAAGAACTTCCCAGGCTCTTTTGTGTTTTCTGTAGGGAAGGTTGATTATTGCTGTGCATAAATTCACAGACCAGCATGGAGCGTTTGCTTTGTGATGTCAGGGCATGGTTGCCACCTCGTCGTAGTGGCATCAGAAGGCTGCCTTGGTGCACGGAAGGCCTGAGTGTCAGAGCAGCCCTAGGCCTTGCTCACATCAGGAGAACTTTCCTGGCTGGCGCCTTTGTCAGTGGGTAGCTGCCCATTGACAAGAGCCTTGTTTTTCCTAGTTTAGGAAAAACTCATACAACACTGTTA
The DNA here is from genome assembly GCF_027579445.1 of Ammospiza nelsoni. Lineage (NCBI taxonomy): Eukaryota > Metazoa > Chordata > Aves > Passeriformes > Passerellidae > Ammospiza > Ammospiza nelsoni. The sequence goes on along the minus strand of NC_080661.1, from coordinate 479,854 downwards.
CAATGTTTCATCATCTGGCTAAAGCAGCATTTGCTGCCTATGGCATTTCTATTTCTGTGTATTACATTACACATTTTGCATGAAAGTAGAGATTTCCATTCTACTTAGGTTAGGGTGTATCCTAACCTGGCTTTTGTATGTCTTCCTGCTCTTTCTTGGTGGCTGAGTTTCTGATTTTGAAAGAGAAAGAGCATTAGGATGCCAGTGGTTTGCTAAAGCTCCTGTCAAGAGATCCAGCTAAAAGGGGGTGTCTGTAGCCACAGGGGCAGCATTTGCAGGGGAACCTGCAGGGCTTCCGTTCCCTGCACGGGAGAGTCTGTGGCAGCAGAGTCTGTCATTTCCTCATGTTGCTGGGAGAAGCAAGACACCTTTGAAAATGTAGACTGGCAGAGTTTCTTGGAAGGCCTTCTAAAAACTCTTCAGTTGTTCCCAGGATTCAGAGAAAGCTTATTTTCTTTTTAAATTTTGTCATGAAAGGATTTGACTGTCTAACTTAATAACGTTTTACTGTGTGCCAAAATAGTTATTCCCTTTGAAAGAAAATGCAAACTCTAAAGCAGTGAGTGTCTGCTCCTGAACCCTAGAGGTGCTGCTGTGCTCTTCCACAATAGAACTGTCACAGCTGAGGGGAATTTTGGGAAGCTTTTCTGGGCAACTATTTCCTGCAAGTTAATGAGAATTAGTGCATGTAACTGATTGGGGAAAAAAAAAAAGAGTACCTGAAGGAGAGGATTTCAGAAGCTGTTTTATGTGTTTGGTAGAACAGGAGCATTGAGTGTTGAAGAACAATTTGCATTTTCTTGATCATATTTGTATTCATTTACTAGCTAAACAGGCCAAAGTGTTGGCACAACCATGAATATTGTCCTGATCTCTTGCTGGCTGTGTGAATGAGATGTGTCTCCTGGAGGGATGTTGTGAAACAGGAAATCGTCTCTGTTTGGGTTGACTTGTTCTGTGGGATTCAGCAGCCCAGGCAGTTTTCTGACAGCATCTGGTTCATTTTCCCTTCCCACTACAGGACACCTGAAGCGTGTATTCAGCAGCGCTGAAGATCCTGAGGTGAGTGAGAAAGGAACATTTCATGTTCCTGGTGTTTAAGAATTGTAGAGGAAGATGTGAGCTTGGCCAGTAGCAGTAGACTGAAGAGGGCCAGCTAGGAAGGCCGAAAGAAAAACCATATTCATGCCTGAAACAAAAGTAATAAAGGCAGCGATAGATATTTTTAAATTTCCTTCTCAGAGTTTGAAGAACTAAAAACCTAGTTTTGAAAAGAGAACGATGCTTGCAGACAGCAGATAGGGAAAATTTAATTAAGAGCAATTTCCTGTACAGTTGAATTAGATCATTTTAATTTAAAGAGAGGGACTTAGAATCCTATTCCTATCAAACTTTATGATATCTATTTGGAACATGAGGTGGTAGAACAGGAAGGCCATCTTGCAATGGTGCCTGCAGTATCTGAAGTGCAATGGGCACCTTTGTGGCTGCAGAGCTGCGTGGGCCCAAAGGATGCAGGGCTGGCGGCCGTGAGCAGCTGGAGATGAGGCAGCGTGGGGCCAGGGGGCCAAGAAGGCCAAGGGCACGGTGGCTGTGCCAGCAGCAGTAGGGCAGCAGGAGCAGGGCAGGGAGCGTGGCCCTGTGCTGGGCAGCGCTGCGGCCACAGCTGGAGTGCTATGTGCAGCTGTGGGCCCTGGGAAGCTGAAAGTCATGGAGGGGCTGCAGCGTGGGCACAGAGGGACAGGGGAGCTGGGCAAGGGGTGCAGCACAAGGCCAGGGAGGAGGGGCTGAGGGAGCTTTAGCCTGGACAATGGGGGCTCATGAGGGACCTTCAGGCAGACTTCCATAGATCCCTGCCTTGGATCCATAGAGCCAATGCTCAGCACGAGGGCTGTTTCCCTGCCAAACATCCCTTCACTGCATCCAAGTGTTTTAGACACTTTAGTAGGTAACACTTTCATATTTTGTTTGTTTATTTGTTTGTTTGTTTGCTAGAAGGAGAAGCCTTGTTGTCCTGGTTTAGGGCGAATTTGGTAGAGAACCTCCAAAGGGACCCCTCCATAAAGCAAACCCACACGGCCCCTCCCCCCAACTGGTTTGGGAAAAATTCCTCGGAGAGAAGTGGAAAGAACCTGCTTATTGAACAGGCACAGCACCCCCCAGCACACAAAATGAACAATACCGGATTGACACCGCTCTGAGAAAGATGACAAAATCAGAAAGTTTCTTTCGGGGGTGGTTGCTCTGTTCTCAGTCCCTCCGGTGCTGGGGCAGCTGCTGCAGCCAAACGGTGCAAACCCTCGGTGTTTCCAGGTCCCAGTCCGGAGCAGGTTCGAGATGGTCGAAGAAAAAGGAGAGGAGAAACAGTCCAGGAAGGAATTTGGACCGTTTAGCTGGAACTAGCTAATAAGCAGGAGCAAAAGCAAGCAAAAGCGAGAGCAGAGAGACAGCAAGCAAAGCAGAAAAGCCAAAGGCAAAAAGCAAAAACAGCCCTATGTACTGCCTGTCCCTGTGTCCCTGATAAGAGAAACCCAAACAAAACTTTCACTCTTCAGAGACAGTCTTAAAGGCACAGAACAGATGAATGGGGATACAAGCATCATAACGTCACCCCAGGACATTCCACCTCTTATCCCCATATCATCAACATACTACAACACATCATGCATTATTCATACAAAATTTCCATCTGTTCCCCCAAAATTTACAATCAATACCCATCATGCCGTCATCACATCCCCACACTGGATGACTGAATCCAGGCCCTATATTACAGAGCTGCAGGATTCCCCCTTTTCACTTTACTCACTTAAAGTTCCATCTATCACTTGCTCAGACCTTTGACACTTACACATTTCCTTCTATGTCATGTCTGTATGGTTTAATGTACAGACAATGGCAGTAACATCCAATGAACAGTGATTTTGCATATCATTCTTACCCCACAATCAGATCTCCCTGAGGTACATATCGTGTTGTTCCATCTCTTTGCATTATCCACCACGTGCAACCTGGTCCCTGAGCAAAGACAACCCCACGAATGTGTTTGTCTGTACTCGAGGCAGAATTGATCCGCACAGTTTTCCCTAACAAACCTCTGATATGTACCACTGGGACTTTGTCTCCTTCTATTATATTCAGGGACTCAGACTGGGCAGGACCTGCTCGGTTGGTGGAACCTCGGGTGTTAACTAACCAGGTGGCCTTTGCTAAATGCTGCTCCCAATTTTTGAAAGATCCCCCACCCAAAGCTTTCACCTGGGTTTTTAGTAGTCCATTGTACCTCTCCACTTTGCCTGCAGCTGGTGCATGGTAGGGGATATGGTACACCCACTCAATGCCTTGTTCCCTAGCCCAGGTGTTGATAAGGCTGTTCTTGAAATGGTCCCGTTGTCAGACTCAGTCCTCTCAGGGGTGCCATGTCTCCACAGAACTTGCTTTTCCAGGCCCAGGATGGTGTTCCGGGCTGTAGCATGAGACACAGGGTAGGTTTCCTGTGGGATCTCAGCACCTCAGGATGGAGGTGCAGAGAGGCCGAGACCACCCTTGGGGGGCTCGGGAATCCTGGAATGTTGCCAGAAGTGTCTGGTGGCAGGATTTTGATCCTACACAGGAGATGAGACCTGTATGAGGACTGGGAGGAATTCACTGGGTGAATGGTGAAGGGATAAGTTAGTTAAAGTGTAAAACACAGGGTTTAGGATTTTGGTACAGGGGGGTCTAAAGAAGTAAGATGGAGGAATTGGGGCGTGTCCTGTTCTTCTTCTTCTTCTTCTTGGCCTCCATCTTCTGTGGTGGTGGTGGCACTTGGGGATTGGTTGTTACTAGAAGTGCACAGGTTAATAAGGGTAGAAGATATTGGGGAAAAATGATAAATATTGTACACATAACTTCAGGTATAAAGATAAGTGACCGCCCCGGGGGCTCGCAGTGTGTGCCCATGGCTGACTTGCTGTGCAGACCTCTGTCGGGCTGAAAGAAAATCTTTTAGATAAACAATTAATAAACACCAAGACCGAGACAAGATCAGAAGTCTCTCCTCGTCCTTTGAAGCGTCGGCTGTTCAAGGCCATCCCTGGGCCTTTCCAGGCCACCTAAACAGCCAGAAAACCTTACAAGTGGCGTCCCTGGACCTAAACAGCCTAAACAGCTCACAGAAAACCTTATAAGCCTAAACAGCCAAGCAAAGAGAAAAGAGAAACGCCGAAAATCTACAAGCGGCCTCCCGGATCTCTCTCCGGACATAAATCAGCCGGACATAAATCAGCAGCGAAAAGAAAAACATGAAATCTACAGTTTCCAACCATCCAGTGGTGGCCTCCACCATGGTCAGCACGTAGCGCTTGCCCTGGCGTGTCTGGGGCAGTGTGATGCAGTCAATCTGCCAGGCCTCCCCATACTTGTACTTGGACCACCGCCCACCATACCACAGGGGCTTCACTTGCTTGTCCTGCTTGATGGCAGCACACCTCTCACAGTCATGCATGACGTGAGAAATACTGTCCATGGTTAGATCCACCCCTCGGTCTCATGCCCACTTATAGGTGGCATCTCTGCCCTGATGGCCTGAGGCATCATGGGCCCATCTAGCTAGGAATAACTCTCCCTTATGTTCCCAGTCTAGGTCTATTTTGGACACCCCTATCTTTGCAGCTTGGTCTACCTGCTCATTGATTTGGTGCTCCTCATTAGCCCTACTCTTGGGTACATGGGCATCTACATGGCGGACTTTCACAGGTAGGCTCCCTACCCGGGTAGCAATGTCTTTCCACTCTTCAGCAGCCCAAATTGGTTTTCCTCTACGTTGCCAGTTAGCCTTTTTCAAGCTCTCCAGCCATCCCCACAGAGCACTGGCTACCATCCATGAATCAGTGTAGAGGTAGAGCTTTGGCCACTTCTCTATCTCCGCAATGTCTAGGGCCAGTTGAACAGCTTTGAGTTCAGCAAGTTGGCTTGATCCACCTTCTCCTTCAGTGGCCTCTGCCATCTGTCGTGTGGGGCTCCATACGGCTGCTTTCCACTTCCGGTTCATCTCTACGATGAGACAGGAACCGTCAGTGAAAAGAGCGTAGCGTGTTTCCTCTGGGGGCAGTTGGTTATAGGGAGGAGCCTCTTCAGCCCGTGTCACTGGTTCTTGTTCCTCTTCATCTGTGACACCAAAATTCTCACCTTCAGGCCAATTTGTAATTACCTCCAAAATCCCAGGGCGATTCAGTTTACCTATACGGGCACGCTGAGTGATGAGAGCAATCCACTTGCTCCATGTAGCACTGGTGGCATGGTGAGTGGAAGGAACCTTGCCTTTGAACATCCACCCCAGCACCGGTAGTCGGGGTGCCAGGAGGAGTTCTGCTTCAGTGCCTGTTACCTCTGAGGCAGCCTGGACTCCTTCATAGGCAGCCAAGATTTCTTTCTCTGTTGGAGTGTAGTTGGCTTCAGACCCTCTGTAGCTTTGACTCCAAAATCCCAGTGGTCGACCCCGTGTCTCCCCAGGCACCTTCTTCCAAAGGCTGCAGGACAAGCCATGGTTCCCAGCTGCAGAGTAGAGCATGTTCTTTACCTCTGGTCCTGTCCTGACCGGGCCAAGGGATACTGCATGAGCAATCTCCCGCTTGATCTGGACAAAGGCTTGTTGCTGCTCAGGGCCCCAGTGGAAATTGTTCTTCTTGCGGGTGACCAGGTAAAGAGGGCTCACGATCTGACTGTACTCAGGAATATGCATCCTCTAAAAACCTATTGCACCCAAGAAAGCTTGTGTCTCTTTCTTATTGGTGGGTGGAGACATTCCTGTGATCTTGTTGATGACATCTGTGGGAATCTGACGCTGTCCATCTTGCCACTTCACTCCCAGGAACTGAATCTCATGAGCTGGTCCCTTTACTTTGCTCTATTTAATGGTGAAACCAGTTTCCAGGAGGATCTGGATGATTTCCTTCCCTTTCTCAAACACTTCCGCAGCCGTGTTCCCCCACACAATGATGTCATCAATATACTGCAGATGTTCTGGAGCCTCTCCCCTTTCTAGTGCAGTCTGGATCAGTCCATGGCAGATGGTGGGGCTGTGCTTCCCCACCTGGGGCAGTCGGTTCCATGTGTACTGCACTCCCCTCCATGTGAAAGCAAACTGAGGCCTGCATTCTGCTGCCAGAGGAATGGAGAAAAATGCATTGGCAATGTCTATAGTGGCATACCACTTTGCTGCCTTGGACTCAAGCTCGTACTGGAGCTCTAATATGTCAGGTACGGCAGCACTCAGTGGTGGAGTCACTTCATTCAATGCACGGTAGTCCACAGTCAATCTCCATTCTCCTTCAGATTTTCGCACAGGCCAAATGGGGCTGTTGAAGGGTGAGTGGGTCTTGCTGACCACCCCTTGGCTCTCCAGCTCTCGGATCATCTTATGGATGGGGATAACAGCATCTCGAGTGGTTCTATACTGTCGTCGATGCACTGTTGAGGTGGCAATTGGTACTCGTTGCTCTTCTCCAGTCAGGCATCCTACTGCAGATAACCTCAGATAACCCAGGCAAGGTGTTCAATTGCTGGATGCCCTCTGTCTCTAGAGCAGCTATTCCAAATGCCCATCTGAGTCCTTTTGGGTCTTTGAAATACCCACTTCAAAGGTAGTCTATGCCCAAAATACATGGGGCCTCTGGGCCAGTCACAATAGAATGCTTCTTCCACTCATTTCCCGTTAGGCTCACATCAGCTTCCACCAAAGTGAAATCCTGGGATCCCCCTGTCACACCAGCAATAGAAACAGACTCTGTCCCCACATGTCTTGATGGGATTAATGTGCATTGTGCACCAGTATCAACCAAAGCTTTGTACTCTTGTGGCTCTGATGTGCCAGGCCAACGAATCCACACAGACCAGAAAACATGGTTTTCCTCAGCCTCTACCTGGCTAGAGAGAGGGCCCCTCTAAGCCTGGTTATCCTTCTTTCCCTGGGTATATATTTTGGATGTTCCTTCGAGGGGATCAGACATGTCATCATCATCATACCTGGTGGTTTGGCTACAGGCAACTGGAGCTGCTTTCCTCCTGGTGGCTTCCTTAAGTTCACGCACCCGTTGTGCCAGAACAGCAGTAGGTTTCCTATCCCACCTTCTCATGTTTTCCCCACAATCACACAGGTAGAACCACAGCTCAGCTCGGGGGTGTACCTTCTCTCACCATCTGGGAAATGTCTGCCTTGAATACCAGAACCTCCGATCTGTACTGCTGAAATTTGGAGAAGGTCTTCTTTAATCTCCTCTCTAAGCTTCTTATGGTTCTCCTCTAGCTTATCCTCTAAGTTCTGCAGACGTGTTTCTACCGCTGTGATTCTGGCATGTGTCGGACCATGTACAGCATCTGCATATGCTCGGAGCTTCCTTGCCATGTCAAGCACAGTCTCACCCCTCTCATCCTTCTTCATGATGGGTAAGGCAGAAGCATATTCATGTGGCCCAAGTCGTACAAGTTTTCGCCACATCACAGACGTGCATGGTACTAAGTGTGGGTTCCTAGTTGTTACATCATCTGAGAAGATAATCTCTGCCACTGCCATTTCTCTCAGGCGTTGGATCCCTTGCTCTATGGTCTTCCACTGAGTTTGTTGCATATAGAGATCATCTGCACACAGGTATCTTCGTGCAACACTGTCCAAGACCCGTGCCCAGAGGCTGTGTGGATTAGCCCCCCTCATCATTTCTTGGTCGATGACAGGATCCTGTGACAGGGATCCCAAATGCCTGGCTTCAGTGCCATCCAGAATTGTAGCCTCACCTGCAGCATCCCAGAGATGGACCAGCCAACTAATTATGGATTCATCAGGTTGTCGGGTGTTATCCTTCCTTAGGCCACGAAGGTCCTTCAGGGTAAAGGACTCAATATTTTCATCTGATCTTACAACTGCTGCTTTGACTCCTGATTTTATGTTAGGAGGCATTGAGGTTCCTTCTCCTCCATCATCATCATCATCATCATCATCATCATCCACTGGTTGATTGGTCTTGTCGGTGCATTTCCCAGTTCTAGTACTGGTAGCAACAGCCATGGATTTAGCTGCTGGCTTAGTCTCACTATCTGGTTTGGCTGCTGGCTTTGAGCCTGGAGTGTTAGCTGCAGCCTGAGTCACCGGGAGAGTTGCTGATTTATCTCTCTGCCCCCCTGCCTCTGTCTGCTGCCCGACAGTATCTAACAGAGTGAGATAAGCATACGCCAGGGCCCAGCTCACTGCAATGACCTTCGTCTCCTTAGGCTCATCCTGGTACTTCTCTTTCAGATATTTCCCCACCTCAGCTGGGTTCTGAATTTGTTCATGGGGAAAATCCCAGACTGTAGGCTTTGACTTTGGGAATGATTTTTTTCTTTTTTTATTGTTTTTTATTTTTTAAGTATCCATGCCAAGTCTCTCATATCTTCCCCTCCAAGTTTTGTCTTCCTCCTTGACCTTTTCCCCTGCTTTTGCAACATCTGTGAGCTTAGTTTTGGCATGTTTTGGTCCTTTGCATTGCAGCTGATTTCCTCACAGCCTATTTTTTGAAGACTCTAAAATTCCCGATTTTCTGCTTTTTTCAATTGCATTTCATTTGAACCTATCTCCTTTCCAGAGTGTTTGTAAGCCTTTCTTTTGGGATTCACAAGATTCCTTTTCCCTTCCCGAAAGGAAATTTCCTTTTCTTTTCGGAAGGGAAAAGGAATCTTGCGATTTCAATGGGGACCAATAGAGGAATCTTTGGTGCATGTTCCTGCCCTTGATGGCATGCCATGCCATTTGATAGCTTTGACTTTGGGAAAGATTTTTTTCTTTTTTTGGTTGTTTTCTGAAGAGTCCGTGCCATGTCCCTCATATCTTGCCCCCTAAGTTTTGTCTTCCTCCTTGACGTTTTCCCCTGCTTTTGCAACATCTGTGAGCTCAGTTTTGGCATGTTTTGGTCCTTTGCAATGTAGCTGATTTCCTCACAGCCTATTTATTGAAGACACTAAAATTCCCGATTTTCTGCTTTTTTCAATTGCATTTCATTTGAACCTATCTCCTGGGACATAAGGGTTTTAAAGTATTTTTCATTCACAATCCTTTGAGGCTTTCTGTTTTTTAGCATAAGGTATATCTCTGGTCTCTGGGATAGTTTAAAAGCTGTTCTTTCTCTTCCCAAACTATATTATCTTGGAATTGGCATCATGCTGCCATGGCCATGGTTTCTGTGTGCCTGGGTGCTGTGTGTTTGAGGGGCTGGGAGCTGAGGGGGCTGCAGGAGCTGTGGTGCTGATGATGCTTCCTTGTGCTTTACCCTTCTGTCTTGTGCCTTACTCCTCATTATCCGTAGTGAACATGCTCTCCGTGCCTTGGTTAGGATGTGCTTGATTAAAATAACCTGTCAGAGATGAGATGGAGACTAATTAAAGCTCATTGCCTGGTGTGGGTACAGGGGCTTTTGCTTATATGCCCCAAACAAATTACTGGCACCTGCTTTTGGAGCTCCTTGCCTGGTTCTCCAATAAAACTTGTTTGCTTTGGGGAGGACAATTGCCAACAGAACTAAATTCATGTAGGAAATTCTTTGCAGTAGGAATTGTTCTATCAATAGAGAAAATATTTCTTCTGTGCATCTCTGGGCTCGACCACGGCCAGAGGCTGTGCACAGGGGAAACAGATCTATTTATATTGGAGTGATGAGGAGTGCTTGGAGAGAATGTTTTACTCTTCTTGTCTTTTCTGGCTGAGCATCCCTTGGTTAAAAGTATTACAGCGGCATAAAGCCCTGGAAATCAAGCACTGGTTTGAAGATGCTGCTACAAAGGGCACGAGCTGCTTGGACCTACTTTTGTGCCAACAGCTCCATCATCAGCACAGGGCAGCATGGACAAAGATTTTATTCCTGGCAAATCCATGCCATGGAGATGGACTTTGCCTCTTGAAGCCCATGTTCACACTGTGCAGCTTGGGTCAGCTGTGCAAACAAAGAAAAGGCAGCGTTTTAGGGAGGGGAAATCCCTGCCAATGCTAAATCAGTGCTGCTTTATTGCCTCCCTAAAGCTGATGTGCTGCTGGCTCCAGACAAAGGCCATCCACCATTTTGGAGTTATGGAGAACCTGTTTTGTTGGGCTCCTGCTGCTGTCAAGGAGTCAAGTTCATCCCAAGGACATACAAGATATACAAGATATACAATCAATAACCTGTTTACCAAAACAAAATGTTCTCGGCTGGCTGTCTTGCAGTCACTGGTTATTAAGGTGATTTATTTGTATGAAGTGTTCAGGCTTTTAAAAGCATTGCAGGTTAATAATAGAATCAGGGAGTAGTTTGGGTTGGAAGGGACCTTTAAAGGTCATCTAGTCCAACCCCCCTGCAATGAGCAAGGACATCATCAACCAGATCAGATTGCTCAGAACTCAACCATCCCACCTGACCTTGAATGCTCCCAGGGATGGGGCATCTACCACCTCTCTGGGTAACCTGTGGTAGTGCCTCACCATCCTCATTGTAAAGAAACTTCTTTCTTATATCTAATTTAAATCCACCCTACTTCTGTTTAAAGCCATTCCCCCTTGTCCTGCCACAACAGGACCTCCTGTCCTGAGAAATGTCCAGAACTGATTACATCAAATGGGCTGAAATTGCTTCTGGCAAGGTCAGTGTGCCTGGTCAGGCTATTTGTAGGATAACACTCACCCACAAAGCTGGGATGTCCTTCTGCTTCCCCCCAAAACTTCCAGGCCTTATTGAGCCAGGCTGGCTTAGGCAGGTGATGGTGCTCACCTTGTCGGACACCTCAGGGAACCAGGCAAGAGCGACAGGGCAAACGTCCCCATTGGTAAAGTGGTGAATTGTGGCAAAGAAAGTGCTTTTGAACAGTGATAATTTTCCTGGATCCAGGGGCTGGTGACACATCCTGCCCGCCTGAAAGCTGCAGTGAAGGCAAAGGGGTTCAGGAAGTGATTTAAGGAAAATGGGAGTCCATAAACGGCCTGTTTTTGTCAGGGAAAGCACATATCAATAACTGCCCCGTCTGGCTCTGCAGGGGAGCAATCCACACAAACCGTGCAGCAATTTCCTCAGACCAGCTGTGATGGGGAATAAAAGCTGCAGCCCTGGGAGCTGGTGGGTGGCTGGAGCTGTTTGCTCCCTGCCAGCCAGGAAAGAGGTTGGGAGGCTCCTGCAATGGGTTACCCCCATTCCCAGCACTTCTTGGAGACCCTGGCACTTTTACCACACCCTCCCCAGCCCCACCAGTCGTGGAGGGCAAGTGGCATTGCAAGAGGCTGCCTGGCTGCCAGCAGGAGCTGTGCTGGCAGATGTGTTAATGAAGGGAGCTCGGGTAGAGTACTGGTGACAGTGGGAGCAAGGACACGGTGCCAGTCTTGCTGCAATCAATACATAACTGTGAGAATCTGAGTGCAGAGGGAATGCTGCTTTGAACACCCTCATTTCCTCTCCCACTCCCCCCTGGTCTGGATTCGAGCAGCCTTGCTCCAGAGTGAAATTAAAATCTGCTTCCATTCCAGGATGCTTTTACTCTCCAGCATTTATTCCTGCTTTTCTCCAGGGCTGGAAGTGAGGGTGTACTTTGGTTGGTTTGCTGCCCTGAACCAGCTCAGTCTGCTGAAAGCAGAGCCCTTTGGAAGATGGAGGTTTCTGGAAATGGACTCTCCCCTTTTCCAGTGCTGCTCATCACCTTTGTGGGGTGTGAGGGGCTCAGGGCAGTGGCTGGGGCTTCCCTTGTGTCAGTGCTGCCACGAGGAGTGGGCAAAAACTGTCCTATGGCTCTGACTGTGCCAGAGGTGCGCTGCCTCATCCTCCTGAACTCTGGAAGCAGGAGAAGCTAATCTGCTGCATCAATCTATGGGTTGATTAGTCCTCTGGACTTGGAGCTTTTGTGCTTCCCTACCTCAGAGTTCTTCCATCTGCCCACGTGAGTGACAGCTTTTGTGTAATTTGCCTGTGGGACCTGTGAGGAAAAAGCCTTGGATGTGATTGGACCTGGTGCTGCAGTACTCTGGGGTACAGCTGATTGCTTCCTTTTGGAGTTCTCTTGGCCATGGATTTATTAACAGGGCTCTGTTTCCTGCTGGTTGCCTTTATCAGATGTGCACAGAGTGTGTGCAAGGGGGTTCCTCAGCACAGCTGAAGATTAGGACATAAGGAGGAATCCTAGTTTGAAAGGATGAGAACAAAATCAAAATAAAAGGATATTTTTTGCCCAAAGTTAGCATGAGTCAGCATGTAGGAATCAGCTCTTCCCTGGATCCCTGTTCTTCCTGTGCTGCTGGCAGATGAGGGTGTCCTGCAGGGCTGTGATCCATCAGCATTCCTGGCAGGAATATACATTATTTAGTTGCCATTAAGCTGGTTGTAACACAGCTGCTAAGAGCCCTTGGTATCTGCCACGTCCAAGTGAGAGGAGATGTCACTTTGACTTTTTTAATGCCATCTGAACTTTCACTTGTGAAAAGTCACCCTTTCTGTCATTGCTTGACCTGCTTGGAAAAGCTGTGAGTCTTTACAAACATCAGCACTGCAACAGGGCTATAATGCATCCTTGGAAAAACAGCCAGGAGCCCTTCAGGGATCTCACCGGGGAGCAGGCTCTGTGCAATATATTCCAATATCTCTAAGCAACAGCTTAATGTGTTGCCTTGTCTGCTTAAGTAGCAGAGCTCCTCTGGCCTAAAAGCCTCATCACCAGAGGGTTATGGAGTGCAAATTGCTGCTGAATGAATTTGCTGCTTTGTTCACTCTGGTTTCCCCTCCCTTTTGTGTGTGTTATGACAGTGAAATGACTCATCTTCACCTTAATATCATGTTTTGGAGAAATGGTCTAATATTTTGTACAATGCTCAATGTAAAAACCCCAAACCAACAAAACAGATGAAATCTGTTTCCTGGAACTATGTTTTCCAGTGCAATTACACAGAGCCAGCTCCTTTCTCCACACTCTTTTGGGCAACAGACATTGTGGAGTACAAAGTTAATATCATCAACTATTGTAAGGAAAAGAGGGAAAAGCAGAAGGAAAAGAAGCAAAAGCAGGTTTGAGCTTAGTGAAACTTGATTCTGGCTTTGGGCTGCAATAATTTATTACAGCTCTCTTTTACAATTAATGCCAGCCTGACCTACTTAAATAGAACATCATAATTCTTGTGGCCATGTGTGTGGTCATGAAAATTCAGTGCTAAGAGCGTGAGCTGTGTTGGTTATGTCAGTGGAGAAAAATGTAAGTTGGGTAACTCAGGTGAATGAGCAGGAAATGGTGTGCTATAAAACTCATAAAAATAATTTAAAGATAAAAGGAAAATGGAAGGGATTACTGCAAGATGGGATTTATGGCTGGTGCTCTCTGCTTATCTGCACCCCGTGGTCATGGCCATAGTGGGCATGTTAGGGACTGCATTTAGTGTGGGTCCCAGAAATAGCCAAAAGAGCAGTGACAGTCAGGAACACCTGGCTCTCCTCTCTTTAAAATCTAATTTCAGCCCCAAATTTAATTCCCTGGGGATTTAAGCTGTGAGGTCTTTGTGTGCTGGGTAAATAAAGCCCCCATCAGAAATCATATTAATGCAAATTATAGATGACCACACCAAAAAGAAGTTTTGGATGCTTGTGGAGGAGAAGCAGAAAAAGCAAAGAAATAAAGATACTTCTGGGTTTTCCACAGGGAATAATGTCTGAAGTGCAGAACTCCCCAGGCCATGCAGGACCTCCTGCCAAGGGGAATGATTTCAGACAAGTGCTGACTGTGTGGGAAAGGGTGTTTTGTGTTGGAGGGCTGAGTTATCACGGAAGTTTTCCACTTCTACTACTTGGTAATATCAGTGTCATTTTGTCAGTAAGGAGCACACTCAGTGTCTGAGACATCTCCATCTCCACCTGCTTCACAACTCCACTTGAAGGCAGATGAAAATTATTTCCTTGTAAATGACGTGTTTTCAACAAATTCTGCAAACCCTTACTGAGGCTCTGTCGCAGTCAAGGCGGTCACGACATAAAGCAGAGACCACAAGCACACTCAGTCTTAATCTCAGTTGTCAACCCTTAGCACCGTTTGCAACTGTTAGCAACACTTTATTAGTGAAAATGGCCGATACACTTTCCAGTTTTTTCCCCTCCAGTCGCAGAAGGCTCCCATCTTTCCTCTCTCGATCTCCTTGGTTCAGCTTCTTCCTCTTACTTCTCGCTCCTTTAGCCAACAGGCCTGCTGCTAGCCCCTCCCACAATTCCCCCTTTTTTGTTTTTGAACTGTAAATACAGCTGCTATGGATTTTTGCAGGGCCCTTTGCAAAAATCCAAGCAGAGAGGGGAAACATAAAATCACAATCACAACCATCAACAAAATTCCCATTCTTAATGCAATCGTTCCTGTTCTTCATCCATCTTTAAGTACTCCTGCATTGCTTAGCATAGTGCCCAGATTTAGCACAACGATTGCATACATCGCTGCTTGCACTTGGCCTAAATGTTGTTTTCCGGACAGTACACTGTGACTTTACGTGCCCCTGTTGTCCACAATTATAACACTTTGCTGAAGGTCTTAGCACTGCAGCAAGAGCTGCCATTTTATGCTCAACTGAACCAACTTTCGAGCAAGCAGTAACCATTTCAGACAAGGTGGGTTCCCCAGGCAAAGTGTCAATAATCTTTCTGCAATCTGGGTTTGCATTTTCTTTAGCCAACTGTATGCACAATTTGTCTCGCAAAGTTTCATCATCTACCTGTTTCTCAATAGCAGCAGCAAGTTTTTCTGCAAACTGCAAAAATGGTTCTCTCATCCCTTGTTGTATAGTGATATATTTCTGTTTTGGAGCTGCCATTTCCATTAGTTAAAGCACCCATGCCAATTTGCTGAGCTTGTGCCAAAATCGAAGGATCCCACCTTGCCTGTAAATCTGGATTAGCAAAAGGCCCAGTGCCCAGTAGGGCATCAACACCCACAGCATGACGAGGGTCGTGTTGAGGCAACTGCGTATTTGTTAAAGCGGTGCACTCAAACACTCGCCTCCAAGTTTCTTGAAATACACCATATTGTACTGGTTGGAACAGAATTGTAGCAAGATGAGTGATGTCATAAGGTGCAAGCAAATCTGCATTAATCACACATATTAATTGCATTACCTCTGAGGAATTAATACCATACTGAGCTACTTTTGATTGGAGGTCTTGCACAACCCTCCAAGCGAAGATGTGATGACTGTCGTTCTGTCCTGTTCCAGGAGCTGCTTTGAAAACTGGAAAAGCCATAGGGTTATCACAAGCAACATTTGCATTGGCACTGCTCTCCTGAGGTACTCTTGGAGCACCTAACCTTTCTATTATGTCCCAATTATTTTCTTCAACTGCTTTCCTCCTAACAAATTCCCAGAACTCCTGAGGGTGTCGAGGAAGCACAGTGACTTGACATGGAGGCAAAGTCCATGGGGCAGTAAGGCTAGAGCTCTTAGGAGATGAAGGGACCAGAGCTCCTTGTCCCAACTCAGGTGTTACTGCGGGAGACTCATCAGTTGACTCGCTGTTGCTGTCACTGTCAGGTAAAGGAGGATACAGCCTTGCAGGTTGTTCAAGCCGCTCAGAGGGAAGCGGGGGGGCGGATGGCTGGGTTTCTCTCTCTGCTAGAGACATTTCAGCTAACTGGCATAGCGGTGTAGTATATACAGGCACCATCGCGAGCTGCTGCACAGGTGTGAGATAAGGAGGCTTAGGGGCCTGATAAGAAGAGGCTAGGGCAGGTTGTCCAGAAGTTTTGGCAGCTTTCCCAGAAGCCTTGGCAACCAGCCCAGAAGCTCTGGTAGCCTTCCCGGAATCTTTGGCAGCCTTCCCATCAGAGCCCCCTTCTACCTCAGAGGCCCTCCCGTCAGGTTCTCTTATCAGGCCCGACTCTTTGTCCACATCTTGCTCCGTTTCTCTCTCTATTTTCCATTCCTTTAAAGCCTCAAAGAGCGAGTTCCAAGTAACTGCTAGATCAACAACTGTTTTATCTCCCGCTCGAATGACTTGCCAAAGTCTGTCCCCGACCTTTTTCCATGCCTTAACGCTAAATGCTGTGTCGGGATCAGTGCCAAAATTCTGTGATTTAGCCCACAGCATTATATTACGAAGTGCATAGTCTGACGTATTAATTCCCTTATTTCTAACAAAACTTTCCATGTAGACAGAACATTTTCTTCCTCTGTAGATAAATTTTGTCCCATTATTACTAGTTGGTGGCTCACCTACTTCCAGGTGTCTTGATTTGAGAGAATCAGGTCCGGACCTCCCTGTGGCTTCTACTTGCCGCTCTCAGCTGCACCAACGCCGCTTCCCCCACTACGTCCCAGTGGGTCACGTATGCCAATTGCTAGGACCCTGTATGGGCCCCCACTGACTATTTTCTTATCACGTCGGCGGTCACCAAAATGTCGCAGTCAAGGCGGTCACGACATAAAGCAGAGACCACAAGCACTCTCAGTCTTAGTCTCAGTTGTCAACTGTTAGCACTGTTAGCAACCGTTGGCAACAGTTGGCAACACTTCATTAGTGAAAATGGCCAATACACTTTCCAGTTTTTTCCCCTCCAGTCGCAGAAGGCTCCCATCTTTCCTCTCTCGATCTCCTTGGTTCAGCTTCTTCCTCTTACTTCTCGCTCCTTTAGCCAACAGGCCCGCTGCTAGCCCCTTCCACAAGGCTCCTTGCCATGAAGTTGATTTTCTATTTATTTTTTCCTATTTTTTTTTTAATAAGAAGAATTGCTTTCTTGCAGATGTTAGGTAAATTTTTCCCTTCCTGGGATGTCAGGAGGTGCACATCCTGTACAGAAACACTCCCCAACTGCATCAATAACCTTTTTGTACTGCTCAGTGAGTCCTAGAAAACTGCAGAGCGGTTTTGTGTCTCTGCAGGTTACTTGGCAATCAATTCTCCATCTCTGATAAATCCTAATTTAAAGGGAGGATGTGACAAACTCCCTCCTCTGCAATCAGGAGTTGGCAGTGCCCATTCTTCTGCAAATTTATGGGTTCAGCAGAATAATATCATAGGAACAGAGGTGTTATGCAGCATTCCTGCTTGGTTTGCTCCTCATTTCATGGGGCAGACAGCAGCATTCTACAGCTCTAAAAAGGGCAGGGAATTTTCTGGACTGGGAAGAAAAGCATCCTTGAGAGAGGCAGAATATGATGCTGTTACCCATGGCTGGTGTTCCCCCTCTGTTATCAAATTTCCCTCCCTTGCTGCCCTGGGGCACCTGAGAATGGGTGGTGTAGTGATGTTGTCCATATTGAAATCAGTCAAAGAGTTTGTGGACTTCTTTCCAGCATGAAAACAAACCCTGTTCTGCTGGTTGTATGAGGGAAAAATTATTTCAGGCAGAGAGAGGCAAGAAAAAGGTGAGAGACCAGTGAATTTTTTTCCATGTGGCTGCAGGGAGGGAGAACAATTGTGGTGTGGAGATGCATTGTTAATGTAAAAGCCACAAAAGCAACCCAAACAGGGAGTGAGCATCACTGGAACTGCACCTCTGTCAGTAAGGGATGGATCCCTCCTGCTCTTTCTCCTGCCTGGGGCACCTGTGTGGGGCTGGTTGTCCCTGTCATTTACCTTTTGATTGCACAACCATTTCTTAGAAAACAGTTGGCTCTTCAGACTCTCCTGGGCATTCAAGTGAGTCCAGGAGATGTGGGGGTGAGCTGACAAGTGGGTTTGGATGATCTTGGCTGTTAGGTGTTGCTATGTTTCCTGATGCTGGTCTCCAAAGCAATCCCTGGCACGCTGCTTTTGTGGAAGGCAGAACAGCTCAAGAGAAAAATGCACTTGAAATTACCTGTTCTGGGGAAATGCAATGAATTTTCTGCTAGGAACTGCATGTAAGCAAAGATGGAGCCTGAATTAGGGATCTTTCCTTGTGGGGGTCCCTTACACTGACACAAAGCTCTCTGTGCCTCTCAAGAGGGTTGTCACCATACAGAAACATGTCACTTCAGGGCAGGGAGGGGGATTTGACATCACAAAACATCGAGGGAAAAGCATCGAGGCAAATTCTCCTTTTCTGGTCAGGAAAACCAGAGTGTGTGCCTGCTGTGTTCCACGAGTAGGAAATCAATTGCTGAGGGATTTCTGCTGGGAGATTTGTGCTTTATGAAATTCCTGCCAGTGGCAGAGGGGTGGGGAGATGGAAACGATAGCGCTGTCTTCCTCCCCTCTGCTGCTTTAATTGTTTGTAATGATTTAATAAGCAGCACTATTCTTCCCCGCAGCAAACACAGACAGGTGGCATTTTATTACCTTTATTAGGGTCCCTGTTTGGAATTTCTTTGCTGTATTTACTTCTTTGCAGGCTTGGCCCAAAACTTGGAGAGGTCACTGTAAGAACTGGACTTTTTGCTGTCAATATTCTGAGTGTTGAGCCAGCACCAAATCCATGCAATTTTATGGGAAAGAAATAATAAGGACAAATGACATGATTTAAGCAAGGAAATGCTCTTGCCTTTGGCATTTTATGTGCACACCAGGAGAGAAAGAGCAAAGCAGGTACAAGCTCCCAGTACTTGCAGAAGAATAAATGGAAATAACTTCCCGTTTAGGCTGGGAATCAGGAGAAAATTTATACTCATCAGAAGGGTGTTGAAGAGGAGCAGCTGCCTAGTGACAGCAGACAGGTGGAGAAGTGAAACCCCAAATTAAAGGCTTTTAATGTGGAGTTTTTGGATGCTGGGGTCTTTAGAAGCAGATTTTGTGAGTCCCACGGGCAATGGAGGTCACTTCCCAGGGGAGCATCCCTGTCCCATGCCTGGGATCTGCGGCTCTGGTCCCACAGAGTGATTTGGGTTGTACCTGATGGCTCAGCAGAGCTTGGGGAAATGCCTCAATGTTGGTTGGATTTGAATGGCATTGGGGTCAAATTGAGTTTCTCCTCTGAGGGATGGAGTCTTGACCTCTCACAGGTTTCGCTTGAGTATTTCTTTAATCTATCCCCCACCCCAAAACCCCCCAGCAGATCCCCTTCTCCTGCCACTCTGTATCTCCCACAGCTGTGATCCTCAGAGCTTTTCCCTTACACTAAAAGACCTGGAAATCGGCTGGGTTTTGTTGCCTCTTGGCAACAAAATTGTCTCCTATTATGCAGCTCAGGGGGAAAGAAACCTCTTCCTCCCTTCAGTCTGCTGCAACAAAGTGTTTTGTTCCTCTTTGTGAAGAACCAGGAAGAAACACTTCTTTTTAAGATGAGGGAGCCCAATTCAATTCCCTTATCATTCTGAGCAAAATAACCCAGTTATTTATGTTGAAAGTCACTCCAAAATTTTGAAGAGATCTTTTTAGAAAATATTTCTCTTGGTGACTGATTATGAGTGGGTATGGGAAGAAACTCTTTGCATTGAACCACTCAAAGCAGTAATTTCTTCCCAAAGAGTAGATGTAATTCCATTTTTTGGGTGAAAAAAAATAAGTAGTAGTGGACCAAAGGAGCTTCAAGCTGATCTCTATTTGCTGCCAATGACTGAATTAAATGCACAGGGTTCCTATCAGCTCTGCCAGACAAAACGTTGTATTTGGGTTATTGGGGGTTTTGTCAGAAATCTTTGTAGCATGAATAGTTCATGGACTTATCTCTGCTGGCTTCAGCCATTCCTGGTGTCCATCATATCTTGCTATTATAAGGCAGCTCTTTTCATTATGCTGTCTTTTAATTCAGATATCTGAGCCTTTTTCTACTTCTAGTCTCACTTTTCAGTAGGACAAACATTTTCTTATCTGTGAGTGTATTCAGTGGTGGCCACACAAGTGAAGGCAAGGAGCTGGCAGGTGATAATTTATGAAACTTTCTATAATGGGAAAAAACTCAGCATTCAATTTCCATCTCCTTAGAAATCTCTATTTCTTTTCTTGTCTCTTGTGCTCGTTGTGGCTGGTCTGAGTTTAGTGCTTGGAAATGCAATTATATGGATTCAAATTATTTTGAGAGAGAATAATCTTGTATACAAAGCCAAATAAATTTAACTTTTCAATATTAGAGCAGTTTGATATTGTCATGGTTTGGGCCTGGCAGAGCCAGAGGCCCCATGAGTATACCTTCTCCCTGTTGTCTGCTGTGAGATGTGACCAGGAATAAGCAAAGCAGGCTCCAGCTTAAACATAAAGAAAACTTTATTACCTAAAGTACAAGAAAAGAAAGAAGGAAAAAAACTATAAGAGAAAAAAATTGAAAACCTTACAAAAAACACTTTCCTCCTCCCCACCAGCAAAATTTCCCAATCCGATACATTCCCCCCAAATTCACCAACTGCCCAGTCTGGCACCACCCTTTTGGATATTCAAACTTCAGTCCATGAAGAGGAGAGGAGTCTTTCTTGCACCATAGGCTTCCCCTGGAAACACGCTGAAACTCATGTGCTTCCCTGTCACTCAGCACCGCCCGGAAAGTCCTTTTGCCGCTTGTGACATCTTCCTTCCATGCCCAGTGCTCTCACCACTGTGCATGGACCAGAGCTGCTTTTAGGGTTGTCTTTTAAGGATGCCTTGTCTCACTCCAAAAAGGCACAGCCTCTGCTTTGGGACATCTGTCCCCCCCATTTTTATTCAACCCCCTGGGGCCGAGGGGTCCCCACACTGAACCCTCCTGGTTCTGAGGCACGGCCTCCCCCTAAGTGCAGTCTCTGTGTCACAGGAATAAAACTGGTTCAGTCTATGGCTACACAAGAGAAGTCCAGCCAAAAGGCCACTCCAATCATCTCTCTCTCCACTCAGCCAGCCTTCTCCACGTCCTTTGGGCCAGGTCCTTGTCTCATCTCATCTCTTATCTCCCGTCTTATTCAGCTCCGAGGAGGATCAGCCTTTTTGCAAGCTCCCAATCATGAAAGAAAGGGGTTAAAAATTTCAGTCTGTCTGTCCCAGAACTCCGGCACTCTCACACTTGCTGCTGCTCCGGCCGGGCACCTCCTCCCTCGCTGCATTCCCCCCCCCCCTTTCTCCTCCTGGGCCGGCTGCTATCACATTCGTCTTCGCCGGCTCTCCTCTCTCTCTCTCCTGGGGGGGGAATGGCTCCCCGATGTCTCTTGGGGCTCCTCCACCCTTCCATCCTCCAGGGCCTCCTCACCTCCCATCTCTGTCCAGGCCCAGGCCTACCACATGGCTGCCCCTCTCCCACCCAGCAGCGGCGGCTGGACGGGGGAGGGAGATCCGACCTCCGTCCCTCGAAGTCCCAAGAGAGCCCCCCAGGGCCGAAGCTCTGCTTTTAACCCCTGGGCGTTCTCAGAGGTGTGTCCAAAACCCACTGGCTACACCAGGTACCAATATCAAAATCCAAGCACCCATTGGTTTGACCACAGCATCCCAGAATTCCCACTTCTTCCTGGTCAAACCACCACAGACATCCAGGTTGGGGACCTGGCAGTGGTTAGTGCCTGGCCAGCCTCAGAACACAGAGTTTGATTTAGGTGAAATTTCATTCATTGGAGACAAAGTGAAATTGCCTCTTATTTGCTCAGCACTAAAAATCCATCTGAAGCTGATTGCCAAGACTTGCTGCTGAATGATGGGATTAACTCCTGCAATGGCCCCATGAAATGAGAGACGGGGAGAGGAATATTAAAAAAAGGCATTTCCAACCATGTGCAGGCCCTCATGTCCTGCTGTTGGCTTGGTGCTGTCAAAGGGGCTGATTTTGATGGTTTTAGAGGCACTAACCTGGGCAGTGAAATGCACCTCAGGCAGCAATTGCTTCTCTGGTGTCTGCAAGTGCCTTTATCTCCCTTCATGCTCCTCAGAACTGAAGTCCTGCACAGACCGAGTGAATCTGAGGCTTTGGGAAGGCCCAGTGGGGACAGATTTTGGTGAAATTTGAGTCAGGAGATGGAAGCAGCAGCTGAAGGGGCTGTAATCTTAATCCTTGGGCTCTCCTGCAGGCTGATGCAGTGTGAAGGAGGCAGGGATTCCACAAAGCAGCTTCTGTAGCTCCTGGGGGAAAAAGAAACAAGTGGTAAGTTCTTTAATTTGTTAGAGTTTCAGGCTGTGCTGCACCTCAGGGCCAGACTCTGCCCCTCTCTGCTCCAGCTGGTGCTTCCCATCTGTCCTCTGTGGTTTTTATTTGCAAACCACCTCCCTGACCAACTTCCACTTTGCTTTAAAAAATTCAGCACCATGTTTGTGGCTGAACAGGTCCCAGAGCTGGGGAGAATGGTTTGAGATGCAATTTGCATCACAGAGTTGTTACAGCAGGGAAATTGTCCCATCCCTCCTGTGCCTGGAGCTGCTAATCTTGTTCTGAACATTGAAAACCTCTTCAGCTTCTCTCATTATACTTTAATTTGATTACTGCTTTGATTTCACACCTCTTTCACGCAGGCTTTTCCTCTCTCCTTGGCTGGAATTCTCTGAAAAGATAAATTTTATGAAGCCTTGGGACAGTTCCCGTCATCTATCTCTGCTCCTAATGCTGCTTGTAATTATCTTGGGAACCTGAGCATGAGGGAAACTGGGAAGAGTTTAGTGAGAAGAAAAGGAAGGCACAGAGGCCAAAGTGTAAATGCAGATTCTGGGTCACCAGAGTCTGGAGTGTTGAGGGGGTCTGGGCCGTGCAAACTGATGTTTTTCTCTGTGAATGGCTAATTCCTTCTGTATCTCCTCCTGAAATTCCTGTGCACCAGGGCTGGTGCTGGAACTGCAGGCACACAAACTCCCCATGGAGCTGTGTGGGACACAGTGGGAATCATTTATTTGCTGTTTTTGATGAAAAGTTGTGACATGAACTTCAGTGTCAGGGAGATGATAAATTAATGCTGCGGCTGTCAGACAGTGCCCACACATTGTGTCTGGAGACAGCTGAGGAGAAGATGAATTAAAACCAGGATTAAATCCCATGTGCCACTGAACTCTATCAGAGAAAAACTGCTTGGAGTGAAGTCTGTGAAGTGACTGGGGAGACCTGGATGAAAGGGACAGCTCTGAGAAGTGTGTGGTACGGCAGTGATGTCCTAACACTCATCTTTGCACAGAGATGAAAAAGTATCAGTTTCCATGGCCTGAATGTCTGGGTGTGGAAACTGTGTGTTGCACAAGCTGTGCTGAGCTCATCTGGCTCTGAAATATCATCTCTGCACCTTAGCCAGGAACAGCAGCAGAGTTCTGAACAGATTAATAAAAATCAGTCATAACCCAGAAGCAAACCTTGGCAATACACATCTGTGGCAGGTGAGGAGACCAAAAGCTTTCATTATTGTTCAATAAAAAAATCCTCTCTCTTGGCATTAAAATGCTTTAGTTTCAGCTCTGCCCCAGACTATCAATGTCAAATGTTTCTCTGGGTGTTGGGGATAGGTTCTCCCCCATAGCTCTCTGCAGGTTGGTGCTAATTAAAGATGTTCTGTCAGGTTCAGATGCTTTGGTGCCTGACCAGGGAGTGCAGAACAGGGATTACAAGTGCTGACATTTACTGTACTAGAAAGTCCAAGGGATAAATTTGTGCCAATTAACACCTTTAACTAGGAGGATCAATTCCTGTTGTGCTTGTACCAGAGTCTGGGCACAGACGGGGTTTCCAAGGGAAATCTTAGTCCATGTAGGGCTGGGGCTCCCTCCAGGCTGGTCCAGCCCCTCAGGGTGCTCAGGAACAGGGGTTCCCCACAGCCCAGGGCACCCTCCTTAGCCCTGGGCTCCCAAGGGCAGAGCCATGGCTGAGGCTCTGCAGGAGCAGGCAGGCTCAGCCCTGCTCCAACATGGGATCCCATGGGACAGGGCACGCTGGGATTTGCCCCTGCAGCTACCAGGTGTGTCCAGAGAAACTGCAGGGAGGGGGTGACCTCTGTCAGTGGGACCCCTCTGTGCACAGGTGCCCCCACTCCTGGGGTGGCTGTGCCAGCTCCCCCAGGGACCTCCAGCCCTGAGAACCTGGAGCAAGTGGAAACCACAACTTTGCAAATGCTGCCTGTGCCCAATGCAAATGGTAAGAGAACAGGGGTGTGAAAAAAAAAATTGTTTATTACAGAAGAACATCAACAACAATACAGAACACTTTAACAATGTAAGAACATTTGTAACAACAACAATCCGTAGAACGTATATACATAAGAACCTATCTAGCTAAAATATATGAAAGGCATTTGTAGAAGATAAAAAAATTCTAAAAGTCTTAAGTCCTAAATCCTATTCCTAAAGACAAAAAAATGTAGAACATATGTACAAAAGTGTGGCATCTCTGTCTGGAATGTTCATCAGTGCTGGAAGAAAAGCAGGTGCCATGGTCACTGCAGTCAGGCCCAGAGGGCTCTTCCATGGGTCCCCAGGTTGGCACATATGGACAAAGCAGGACTCTGCTACCAGAGCTGAGCCTGGCTGGCTGTGGGATGGAGCTTGAGTGGCCCAAAGTGAGCACAGGACAGGCGGTGTGTGGCCACCAGACTCCAGTTCGCGAGGTGCCGTGTCTCTGTACAGGGACCAGCCTAGCTCCAGTCTGGCAGCAGGGGACCCACTCTGCCTGTGGGGATCACATCCTATCCTGCTGCTGGCATTGGTCTTCATCCCAAAATCATCTCCTCTTCCTCGTCTTTTATATCAATGTCCATGTCCTCAATGTATTCTTCCATTTCCACTTCCATCTCCTCCTCTTCCTCATAAACATCCACTTACATTTCCTCTTCCACATCCACATCCATCTCTTCTTCCGTATCCATATCCACCTCCATCTCTTCCTCTTCAGTCTCTTCTTCCTCCATTTCCACGTCCTCCACTGTAGGAGTCTGGACATCCACCTCCATCTCTTCCTCTCTGTCCATGACAGCCTGCAGAGGTGGCAAAACCTCAGAGTGGGGTCCCTGTCCCACACCATCCCCACAGAGCTGCAGCCCACTCGGGCGGCTGGAGGTGTCCACCTCCATGGAAAGGCACCATACCTCCCTCAGCTGACAAATGAGACAAAGGATAAACGTGAGCATCCTGAAGTGATGGATGACAAAATCCAGGCACTAGGGAGCTCTCAGCACTGATGGGAGTAGCAGTGGGCAGGTGACAAGAAGGGTGGCAAGAACGGTGATGAGGGTGAGCAGGAGCGCACCGCACGGTAGGCTGACACAAGGGCCAGTGGTTGAGTTGTACTCTTTGCTGGGGGGTGGCAGTTCCAGTTGGAACGTGGGAAGTGACATCACAGAGATCCCAAGATTCCAGGGTCAACAGAAGTGGTCACTGGGGATCCCTGAATGGTTGGGCTTGAAACAGACCCTGAAGATCATCTTGTTCCAAGCTGAGCAATCTTCCCCCACACCTTGGGGGAGCCCTGTTCCCAAGGATGGGGCATGCACAGCCTCTGTGCCCAGCCTGGGCCAGTGCCTCACTGTCCTCAGTGTAAAACAGCAGCTTCCTTAGATCCAGCTCCAATCAATCGGCAGCTGAAAGCCATCCCCCTTGCCCTGTCACCACAGGCCCTGTTGAACACTCTGTCCCCTTCTTTCCTGTGGGACCCTCCCAGTCCTGCACAGCCACAGTGGGGCCTCCCAATGTCTCCTCTTTTCAGGCTGAGCATCCCCAGTGCCACTTGGACAGCAGTCAGTCAGATCAGGGGATGTCAAAGCTGAAGGGTAGCAAATAGCATCAGGAACTGAGAGATGGAAGTTTTAGACACAGATTTGCCTCTAAATGTACAAAATTAATAACAGTGGAGGGAAAGATGGTGGGACACTTGTTCTAACTGGTGAATTTCATTTTTTTCTTCTTTTCTGTCATGCTGATGGTTTTTCTGTTTGAAAGGACGCTTGGCACAATGTCCACTGTCTTCTCCATTTGTGAAACACCAAGCAGAGTCTGGGCGGGCTGATGATGCAGAGCAAAACCTGCAAATATACTGGTGATCCTGAGTCTAGGGATGCAGCTAAACCCAGACAAAAGTAATTTCTGGAAAGTCAAGCCTGGTTTACATTTTCTTGAGTTTGACTATGCCAAATTAACCAGTCATTTATAAAAAAAGCAAATAAAATGCTCAAACAAAAACAAACAAAAACCCAAATAAACAAACCCATGCAAACCAACCAAACAAATAAAAATCCCAAATAAAACCAAAGGGAATGAGGAGTTAGTGTTAGTTGTGAGGATATCACAGCAGGCAAATGGCTGCTTCCCACAGGATCACCATAAAAAGCCACATAAAACAGCTGCTCCAAAATATACCCAACAGGAGAAAAATAAAAAGTGATAGATGGCAACTTTGGGGGCAGCTCCACATTAAGGTGAAGGATGAGCAGTGGTTCAGATCAGCATTCCCCACCCTCCAGGCTGCTGTTTGCTCCTGATAAAAGACCCTTGCAGGCCTGTGTCCCCTCTCAGTGCAGTGTAAATCATCCCCACAGCTCTCAGCTGAGCCACTGGCATTTCCAGAGCAAGATCCAGGCACAATCCTGAGCATCTGTGGAAGGTCCTGAGCATCTTCATGCTTAGAACCACAAAACAGCTCAGGCTCTCCCTGGACTGGGTTTTCAGGGGAGGTTTCCATATGCCTGTGAGATCTGTTCATCCCTCAACACATCTGACATAATGTACAATGATGCA
The DNA here is from genome assembly GCF_027579445.1 of Ammospiza nelsoni. Lineage (NCBI taxonomy): Eukaryota > Metazoa > Chordata > Aves > Passeriformes > Passerellidae > Ammospiza > Ammospiza nelsoni. Next base: position 453,371 of record NC_080661.1, on the reverse strand, counting down.
TTTTTGTTCCTTCCTTGCTCCTGTGTGCCAGTGAGGAACCATCCATGTGAATGGAGGATGTTGTGCACAGGAACATTTATTCCTGGATTGCCATTTTACTTCACTGTCGCTCAGCTGAACACGGTCCTTTTCTAAGAGGGACTTACAAGAAATGTGTAGGAATTTTGGCTCTGAGAGAAGCAGAAAGCACATTTTCTACACCCCATTCCCAGCAGATGCAGTTTCCCTGGCAGAACAGTGATTGCCATTCATCTTCCTGGGAAGATTGTGAAGACATTCAGAGATCACAGGTTCAGCTGGCTTTTGGCTTTGTGTCCCTCATTTCACATGGCCAGTTTCAAGGGCCATTGAAAGAGGCTCATGTTTGCCTTGCTACCCAGAAGTGCTGTAGTTATTTCCAGGAGAAAACAAAAAATTGATTGTCGTCTGGTGTGGTAGAAATCCCACCACAATTGTGACTCTGTGAGCAAAGACAGCCTGTGCTTTTTGGGGCTGTAACAGCTGAGAGTGTGGCACAGCAGTTTTTATATTGTTTTTAGAGTGCTGAAAACATTGTTCCCAAAACAATCTTTCTCTCCTGTCTTCTATCATAAACTGTGGAACAGAGAAAATGGAAAGGAGCAGAGGTTTGTATAAATTGGTGGGGTTTTTAAAGTCTTAAAATAGTGTCAGCTTGATGCATGATACTTTAGCTATTGGATTAGTAGCACCTATTTCATCCCACCAGAGAGGTGGGATTGAAGACTTCCAACAACAGAAACACTAGATGTGCAAGAGCTCAGTTTTCCACCCCTCACACAAGTATCTTGCTGTACTATTTTAAGCAGCTCAGCCAGACATATTAAAATATTGCTCCAAACAACAACAGAATGAAAATGTTCCACCAAATGGGGAAAAATAAGAAAAGTAGGTGGCAGCCCTTTCTGAAGAGCTTGTGTTGATTTTGCAAAGTTAGATGCAAACAAGGTTTGCCATATTTCTTTCCTAGAAAAATGTAGATATTTAATAGAAATCTGTGTCTGAGGCTGCTAAATTGGGTATGATTTTAGATCTGGGAGGAGCAAAACAGGTTCCAGAGAAGCTGTGCTTGTGTCCCCCTTGGAAGTGTTCAAGGCCAGGTTGGATGGGGTTGGAGCAATCTGGTCTACGGGAAGTGTCCTGAGAAACTTTTGGTTTTCCTGAGATGCTGCCCTTGCAAGGGGAGCTCACAAATACCCCACATAGTTTGAAATGCTCTGAGCAGAACCCAGCTGTGCTTTCTCACAGGTGATGAGGGATTTTCACTTGTATTATATGGGGGATTTTCAGAGGGCAGTGCAAGAGTATCAGAGTGTATTTGACAGGCAGAGAGGGCCAGTGTGGCAGCAGCTTAATGCAATGGAGCTTTTCCTTCTGTGATCCTGTATAACCCGAGGCACTCTGGGGCTCTTGGACCCGGCAGCTGGGCAAGTTAATCATTGTAACAAGGGAAAAATTAACCTGCTCCACTCTCCTCAGCATGGCTGTGATGAGCATTAAGTAAACCAGCGAGCCCTTGCCAAGGTGGGAGCTTGTTCTTAGCCAGGGAGGAGGGAGAAAATATTGCTTGGAGTAAATAAAGCAACTCTGCTTCCCCAGGAAGAGGAAAAGAAGTAATTAAATATGTGAGTGCTGCATGGAATAATTTGCACAAGGATATATCTTGTCTGCTATGCAGGAATGTTCCCAATCAACCATGCTTCTCCTGACCTTTATTTTTCTGTATTTCTACCACATCATATAAGAGACTCTTGATTTAAAAAAACCAAAACAAACACCTTGTGTGGAGGCATTTTTTCCTTTCTTCAGAGTGCCTCTTTCTTTTGGTCCCTCCAGAGCTCTCACTTCATTTCTGCTGTTCCTTGGAGCACAGGCTTACTTCTTTCCTGATTCCCTGGGTTTGTTTTGCCTCTGGGTGTCATGAACACTATATATTTTGGGGTTTTTCTCTCCATCTTAAATCTGTCTCTTCAAGTGGTTTACCTTCGTTTACCTGTTCGAGTGATGGATTTTTCTCACCTTTTATTACTTAGTGCTTTTTCTTCATTCTCTAAACCCAACTTCTCCCTTGCCCTGTGGCTGTTAGATGCCATTACAGGAGCATTCATTCTTTCTCTGCTGCTTGTCTGAGCTTTCACAGGGAGCTGAGAGCTCTTTGGGGTTAAACTTGACTCACTTCAGTGCCTTCCTTGATGCTGCCTGTGTACTTGGTGTCATGGTTTGACACTGGCACAATGCCAGTGCCCCCATGAAAATTCCCTCTCCCTGGCATCTGCTGTGAGGTGGTACCTGGAAACAAGCAAAGCAGGCTCCTGCTTAAGGAAAAAGGAAAAAAAAACTTTATTAACTAAACTACAAAAAACTAAACTACACACAAAAGAAAAAAAGAAAAAAGACAAGGAAAATGAAAACCTCACAAAAACACTCTCCTCCTCCTCCCCCCTAAATTCCCAATACAATACATCTTCCAAAATCACCAATTCTGGGTCCAGCACCACCCTTTAGAATGCTCAACTTCCAGTTCCTCAAGAGGAGAGGGAGTCCTTCCGTGTGTTGTGGTGGCCTTTTCCGTCCTTGTTCTGGTGCTCTCACCACCGAACAAGAACCAGGGCTGCTTCCAGGGTTGTCTTTTTAAGGATGCTTTGTCCAGTTCCAGAAAAGCACAGTCTTTCACCTTTGGGACATCTGTCCCCCCCATATTTTATATACCCCCTGGGGCCGAGGGGTACCCACACTGAATCTTCTTTGGCTCTGGGACATTTCTCCCCCTGGACTCAGTCTCTGTATCAGACGGAAACATGGCTCTGCCCATGGCTACACAAAAGAGTCCAGCGTAAAATGCCACTCCCTCTTCTCCATTTTCCCAACATCTCTCACTCTCTCTCTCTCTGATCCAGACCTTCATCACTCATCTAGGAAGGGTTAATGTTCTGTGAAGTTTTCACTGTCCAAGAAGGGTAAAAACTCCTCCAAGCGTCTGGACTCCTGGCTGCACACCACCCCCCATCTCCTCAGCCGGGCTGCCTGCTGCCAGCCCATGTTTACTAAATTTCAAGGTAACGGCCACAAACACAGGCTGCACCCTCTCTCTGTCTGTCTCCAAGGGGGGGGGGGGGGGGGGGGGGGGGAACAGGCTGCCCATTGCTTCCCAGCATTTCTTTACTTCTTCCTTCCACCCTTGGGGGGGCCAGGCCGGGCTGCATGGCTTTTCCCCTCCCCCCGCCCAGCCAGCAACTGGGCTGGGGGAGAGACCCAACTCCTTCCCGCCAGAAATCCAAAGAGAGCTTTGAAGGAAAAGAGCCCTGCTTTTAACTCCTTGGGTTTGTGGTCTCAAGAGGCGGATCCAAAGCCCCACTGGTCAAACCAGGTGCTCATCTTAAAATCCGAACACCCATTGGTGACCACAGCAAAAACAACATATCCCAGATGTCCCATTTCCAGTCAAACCACAACACTTGGACACTTTAAGGGAATAAAGTCTCAGTGTAGAGATTACAGCTGTGAAATAATGGCTCTTTTGAAGAAGACAAGAATGCTGCTGTCAATCTTTTCAAGGATAAACTGAGCACCTTCTTTTGGGGAGAACCAGGCTCAGCTCAGGACAGAGGTGGCTGTTGCAGGTTCCCAGGTTTGGAGGGAAGGGTGCAGCTCCTGGGGGTGTGTTTGTGGGAGGCTGTAAGGTTTATGTGGGGTTCTTGGAGCAGTGGGACCACCCCACTGAGAGATGCACATCAGGAAATGGGTGCACAAAGGCCCTGAAGTGTGACCAGCTTTGGTGAAGGTTTCCATAGAAAAAAATATTTTTACTGAGATTTTGGACATTTTGAAGCTCCTTCTCATATCCTTTGCCTGATGAACATTCCCCCTCTGCAAGAGCATGGGGAATCCTGAGTTCACACTCTGAAAACCCCTTATAATTATATTTTTTTCTATTTTTCAATGTTGTCATCCCAGCAGGAGTTAGAGAAAGAGAATATATGTGCCCTGCCTGTCTTTGACTTCGTGACAGGAACAATGCCGTGGGGAAGCTGGTCAGAGGAGCATCACTGCTCTGTCCTTAATTTTCCTGCACAGCTGAGGATGATTTAAGAACCAAGGCACAGCCAAGACCTTTCCTCCTCCTGTGCTCATCAAGCAATCAGTGCCTCATCATACCTCAGCTTCAAACACTCGTTTGCATCTGGCTGACCTTGACTGCCCTCCCTGGATGGGAAGAAAATAAGGTGGAAGTGTGAAAGATTTGGATTTTAGGGGTGAGTTGTGAAATAGTGTCTGGTGCAGGCTGGTTCTGTGGAAACATTGTGTGCTGTGCCATGGAGGATGAGAGTAAATGGAATAAACAGGAGATAAAAAGGGCAAGGCACCTGGTTAGCTGCTGTTGAAGAAAATGTTGGAAAAAAAATACATGTAAGAAATATGTCAGAGATGGTCATTAACTGCACTGCAGGGTCAGAGCTCCTTTAGTAATTGGCCATGTAGCGAATACTAGAAATTATTAAAAAAGTTCCTAAGTGACTGAGGGCTTTTAGTGAATGGTTGGGGGAAACAAAGAACTTTTATTATAATTTAAGCATCATCCTCTTTCTGAGATAACAGCTGCTTTGAATAAACTGAAATATCTTCTCCATTAGCTCCGGCAGGAACTGGATAAAGCTCTCATTCAGGTAAACTTTAACATATGTCTGTAGAATAATAAATTTAATGAGAGTCATCAAACGTATTGTATGAGTAAGGATTGTGCTTAGGGCAAGAAGAAAGAGTAATTAGGAGTGGACAAAACATGAATTATAGTGGGGAAATGATAATTTATGGTGGTTTAGGGGGAATATTTAACTAAGCTGAGATAAAAGTCTACCTTTGTTGCAGGCTAAGCTTTATAACAGAATTCTACTATAGCAAATTTGGGCTCCAGACAGACCTTTGGATATGAGTTTACCTCTGGTTTGAGAAAGCTCAGGGCTTGAGCAGCATTTTATGGCTTTGCTCTTGACCCTTGGGCTATAAATGCTCCTGTAAAATTAATGCCAAAGTTATAGCTTCTACAAATTTCTAAGAGTTCCAATGGAGAAAGGTCCACCTGGACGTTGGGGACAGTTTCTCAGAGCAGAACATTTCAGATGCCATTAAACTGCATTCAAATGCCCTCTTATTGGGGCATAAATTTCACAGCCTGGTCTATCAGCCTGACACGTTCTTTGAGAAGAGACAAACTTTACAAGCCACTTTAAAAATAATTTCACTGCCAGGTTTGCAGCTCTGAGAACATTAATAAACTGAAATGGCTTTTCACCCTGCAGTAGCCACTAAGTAATTATAATTGTCTGTAGGCAGAGTAATGAAACCAGATGTTAACAACCTAATGAGAATTTTTACCAGCCCTCTGCTCCACAGACACATCCCTTTTCTGTCCCTGATTTTCCTGCACCCAGTGCTTCCCAGAGAAGTTTAGTGTTGCTTGTTAGTCAGGTAAAAACTGCTTTATTTTGTAGGAGTGGTGATGCTTCAGCTGGGCTGCTGCCATGCTGGGGTCACATCACAAAGCCCAGTTTCTGCAGGAGCTGGGGAGCATGGAGAGCTCTGATAGCACAGCATGGCAAAGCTGGAGTGGAGGATTCTGGTTTAGTGTGCCCCTGGTTTAGTGGCAGACAGCATTAGTGATTGATAAATCTTTAGTTCAAAGATAAGGTGTTGCTGTTTTGGCTCTAATGTTAGGTTGCTTTCAACACAGTTTTTCCTGGCACTTAAGATACTTTTCTCTTGCTTTCAGTACTCTGTCATTCCAGATGACCTTTAAAGGTCCCTTCCCACCCAAACCATTCCATAATTCTTTGGATACATGATGAATAGCAACATATATTTTACCCTTATTATGGATGATATTACATCATGTCTGGCCTTTTGGGGCTCTTTCTTCTCCAGGTCCTTGTGACTACACTCATTCCTATATGCTTTTAATTTTTTCTGTTGCTTACCTGTTGCAGAATGAGGCCTTTGTCGGGGATGAGCCATTTGTTGGTTAGGGGAGACTTGGACACTCAATATGAGTGATAAGCAAGTTCCGTTTATTGAAGAGAGCATCAGATACTTATACAGCAAGTAATAAGCTTATGAATATTCTGTAAGCCAAGCGATCTATTGGTTAAACTGTACCATCAACTCTTTCTCATTCCTTTGGGCCTACATTCCCTATTTTTCACGTCTCTCTGTCTACTTGTTATCATACCCATCTAGGCCCAAGGACACGCTAACTTGCAGGTGCAAAACTCAAACTAGCTGTGTTCGGTACTTTCCCAGCTCCTGGTCGGCTAACAAGCGAATGTCTACGTGACCTCTGTCATGTAGCCATTTCTCCACAGGATACTGCCTTTATGCAGGCACAGGGAGAGTGAGTGTTGAACCAAATCAACTTCCAACACACTGGGCCAACCCCCAAAGAGTCCAGTTTGTTCTGCTGCTTCCTTCACGAACACTCGTTGCCTGCCAGTTTGCATTATTTCCATTTCTACTCAAGACTAAGGAATTTGGGATTTTAGACTGCTATCAGTCTGGGAGCACCCATAACCTGCCTTGGGCTATTGAAAACAAAGAGTTGGCATCACTGAATCTCTGGTGTGTTTCCATCTGTAAGTTAGGAAATGTTTCCCTAAGCCTCGGTATCAGTGATCCTGGTTCTAAATTGTGTTTTCAACAGGGAATTTCCTGTTTTATACTCTAAAGATTGATGGGGTTTCTCTGTGTCTTTGTAGGGGATGGAAAACCAGAGGGCTGAAAGCCCATCTGTCAAGGAGCCGGTGAAGGAGAGGAACGATGGCTCAGAGGAGCCCCAGGCCACATTGTCTGCTGGCAAACGGTACTGAGCACTTTTGTCAGATGTGACAAAGCACATGGCAAGCTTTACATGCCTCTTCCTCAGGAAAAACTGTCTGGCAGAGATGACCAATGCCACAGATTATTTCCTTTCCCTACAAATGCTCTAGGATATAAAATGTCTACTTGTGCATTGTGCTGAACACAACTTCTCTGGAGGGGTTTCCACAAAAATGGAGAGACAAACAGACACCCATTGGTGGCAGCTCAGATGATCCAGTGCAGTGGCAAGGGCAGTGTTGTGGAGGCTGTGAGAGGGCCAAGTGTCTGCTGCGTACTTGGGACAAGTAAATTCAAACAGAGCTTTTTTTTCACCTGAGTGGAGTCTTTTTCAGATGGGTGTTTTGAAGAGAAATCTCAGTCTGGAAGCAAGATGCCATTCCACAAAGATGCAGTTCTCATCCGTGTTGTTTGGCCTGGCTGAATCATGGTTTTATTACGTTAAAACAGCACCAAGTTTGAGTAGTAAGGAGCAAGGCAATTCCTGAACAACTTCAGTCAACACGTGTCTGAATGTGAACTTTTTGTCTTGATATTCCTGTCCTTCATGTAATTTGCTTGATGGACATTATGTTTGGTTTATTTCCCCCTGTGCTGCAATCAGCATTTAAGACAGGAGTTGCTCCTTGCTGTCTCTTCATGGCAGTTGCAGAGTTGCTTGTACCTGTTCTCCTCTGATAGCAGAGGGGATTTATTTAGCTCTGTCCTGCTCAGCAGTGGCAGGAAAGTGACCACATGCCTCAGTAGCACAGCTGGCATCTTCCTGTGCTCATGGAAGAGACAGGTTGATCAGGAGAATTGTTCCCAGTGGGGTTGTTAAGCTGTGAATCTGGTCTCTAGGGAAGCAAATGAAATGTGAGCGTAGTTCTAGGATGTCTGGCTTCTGTTTTTATCTCCCTTACTGATTTTCTGAATCCTTCAAATATGACCCTGTTTATCTGTTCAGATGCATCTGAGCTACTTTTCCAGATTGTCATGCCTGGTGATAGAGACACTTCTCCAGAGTGATGAGTTTCCTTATTCTAAGACACACACGTCCCATATGAGGAGGCATTTAAACTTGGCAGTAGTGTCTCTCTTTCTCCACAAAGCAAAGTGACCTGTGTGCCCTGGCAGCCATCTGAAGATAGATCAGATGCATCTCATCCTTGGCTTTCCTGAGTGAGCAGTGGTGAGAATGTCACTGGCAGATTGTCTCCCATAATGATTGTCATGAGGTCCACACTGTTCTTCAGAGCCTCATGATTTTCCAGCTTGAAATCACAAAATTGGGAATGCTGCTCAAGATGTTTTGCTCACAATTAATTGAAGGTATTGTCTGTGGCTGCAGCTCTCTCCACAGAGAGTAGCAGGCACAATTTTGCCAGGCATTGTCCTGAGAAAGGCTGTGAGAAGACCAGAGAAAAGAATGAGAAACAATTCTTATCTTCACTTGCTGCGCCTGTTGTTGTGAACACATGGAATGTGTTATGGAGATTTGTTTACCAAAGGGTGATTTCTTAATTGGACACTGGTGATGGTGCTTTGAATTCAATTGACCAATCTGGTCTGTCTGTATCAGACTGTCTGTAAGAGCGATGAGTTTCTGTATAGTGTAGTATAGTATAGTATAGTATAGTATAGTATAGTATAGTACAGTATAATAAATTGATTGATCAGACTTCTGGAATCATGGAGTCAATGCTAATTATTTCCACTATGGGGATGCCATGCTATGATAATTATCACCACCAGGTCCTCATTTGGTTTTATTTTCCAGGGTGAAATCTCCCTCTGATGGACACCTCCTACCCCGTGCAAAAGCCCAGGTCACGTCACCTCCAGCTGTGGAAGAAACGGAGCTGCTCCAGAAGCTTCACCATCTCCTGGAAGCCAAGGGGTTTCAGGCACGGATGGAAGGAGAGGAACTCCTCCAAGACCTGTGCAAAAACAGGCCCCAGCTCATCTCGACTAACATTGCCCAAGTATGTAGGGTATCTTCGCTGCTCCTTTCCTTTAGCTCCTTTCCTCAGCCTGTAGCAGCAAAGTTAATTCAGTGTGTCTTGGCACTCTGTCCTGGCTGTTTGGGACACACTGTTCCCTCTCACCCAGACAAATGTAATTCAGGTCCAGGCTTCAGGACAAGTTATTTCAGTCCAGCTGTATTTGTCTGGCAGGTGCCTATTGATGCTGTTCATCTGATAATGGCAGAATTTTCTGCTGCTGTAACTGCTGCTCTCTCCTACTCCCAGTTGGGTTAAGTGAAGGGAATCTAGCCCCTGAAAGCATGGCAATTGTTCTCTAGACCAAAAATGGGTTTGCACAGGGAAGAGAAGTATCAGGCTGGGTTGGTTTAAACCCAGTTGTTTTATTTAGGAATACTTCTATATACTCCATCTTGTCTTACACAGGCACAGCTCTGGCTACTCATTTCCATCCTTGTTCCTATTCCTCTTGGTAAAGACAGTGCTCTGCCTTCTTGGGGGTCTGTTTTTCTCTTTGGAAAAGGAGGAAAACAGCTAAGGACTCATCTCTGCCTTCTCCTCCCAGTAGCTGCTTTTCCCCTTTTTCCAGGGAAAGGTGCCTGATAATGAGGCTGTCAAGGGACTGAACCTGCTCTAATGAGAGCAGTACAGCACATTACATTTCAGAAGTCCACCTGTTACTTAGAGAAATGATCTGGATCCTGGAAGAGTTGATCAGGGCCCTGCTCTTCTCCAGACACTGCCTCTGAGACAAACAAAAGAAAACTTAGATCTCCTCCAGCCATAGTTTTGGCAAAATCATAATTGCCCTCAGTACTTGAGGCAACTGTATAGAAAACCAGGCATTGTAAACATCTCCTTCCATTCAAAGCAAAGGTAGTCTTTAGCATTAATAAATGGAATTGATTTAATGATTTATAGATGGAGAGAAATACCATAGGAACTATTCAGTCCCCAGCGAAACCTCTTAAAAACAGAAGCAAATCTTTCAACCAGCATGAGGCTGTGCCACCATTCCAGTGAGTGGCCCACATGAAAACAGTGAAATTGTGCAAGCGAGTGCTGCCCTGACAGAAAGGATCACTTTCATCTTTGACATTGCTGACTGATACAGCCGCTCTTCAAACAGGGGCATTTGAATCCAGCTTTCACGTTGCTTGTTCTCTTCACAGATTTTTGAATATTTTGTCATGAGAATATCTGACAGCCATAAGAAAGTGAAGCAGAGGGTGCTGGATGTGCTGGCTGAAATCACAGGGGCCCTGAAAGATGCCTTGAACCCGGTGATCATTGGTTTGGTGGAAGGAATAACAAAGAACCTGAACTCAAAGGATCCCAGGGTTCGTGGGGCAGCTGTGAAAGCACTGGGAGAATCCATTGCTCATTTGGGTAAGGCTGAGCCCTGGCAGGGACTCTCCTCAGCTTCGTCTCTGTCTCTCCTGCACAGGAGAGCGCTGAGTGCCTTGACAGCTGCTCTTGTCTGTGGAACCCTCCAGCTGACACCCACCAGAGGCTGTGCAGGTGCAGTCCTTATGCACCATCCCCAACAGGCTGGAATGGGATCAGCATTTCCCAACAGTCCCAGGAGCCCTTGGCTCTGTGCTGCTTGTCTGAAGAGCAAGTCCTGGGCTGCAGCTCTGCTACAGTTCAGGGGCAAAGGGGGTTTGGAGTTTGCTTGGGCCCCATCTGACTTCCCAAATGAACAGCTTTGCTGTTGGCATGAAGGGACACTCACCCATCAGAGCTTCTGCAGAGCAGCCACCTGGGAGGCTCTACATTAGAGGCATTAGCTGCCTATTTTCCACTTTTCTTCTTTGTCTTCTGTTTTCAGAGGGGAACCTATGATTCACCAAGTCCATTTCTTTAGAACAAACAGGTATAAACCCAGCTGTCAACGATGCCTTGTTCCAAATGTTGTTTTGCATGGGGCAAGATGGCCACAGCAATTAACTACATAGGCAAGGGCTGCTCTAAATTCCTTTGCCACACAGATTTATGTCATCTCTGAGAATGCTGCACTGGGGAAATATGCCTGAAAAAAGGAGTGTTGAAGAGGCAGGTCTTCAAGGGGAGCTTCCACTTTCTCCTCCCCAGCTGCTCTGTGAAGTCAGGAACTGCCTGACTCAGTGCCTTTCTGTGTCCCAAGTATGGGGCTCTTCCTTTGTGCTCTGGGATGCAAAACCTTTCCACTGCTTCCATGTGACTGAACTCTTGAGGTCCCTGATGTGAAATGTTTTAACACAGCTCCTGCTACAGCAGACAACTTTGGATTTACAACTGTGAGAGGAGAGCTTTTCTTTTGGAATTTAAAACCCGGCCAAGTAGGCTGGAAGGAAAGAAGAAAAGGATTCAAAACCCAGCAGAAATGTACTTTATTTTATAAAATGGGGTTGGCCCTGCCCTTTCTCCTATGACCTTAGAAAAGTGAGCAGAAATGTGTGTTTCCCTTGTAGATAAAGTGTCCCTGCTGAAAGAGTTCAGCTACCAATGGAATCACCTGAGTGGCCAAGCCCTGCTGGATGTCACCGAGCGTATCACAGGTTTGGCCTCCCCTTCTGAGCCCAGAGCTCTTCCCAGGGAGCATTTACAGGGAATGCCTGTGAGCAGACAGCAGAGCAGCTCCTCCAAACCAGGAGGTGCTGAGCGTGTCCCTGCTGCCCCATGGCCAAGGCAGGTGGGTTTGGCAGGTTTTCCCTGGCTGCTGCAGAGCTGGGCAGCACCTGAGATGGGGGCGGCGCTCGGCCTGGGGCTGAGCTCTCACTGGGGCATCTCAGAACCACCTCCAGCAAAGGGAGGGCTAAAAATGCCCCAGCTGGCTCCTCTCTGGGGAGCTCAGGGACATCTGTGATCTTTGAGGGGAAATGGTGGCCAATGCTGTTTCAGGGCATCAGTTTGTTTTGTCCTCACAGAATTCTTGTTTTTCTCTTGGAAAGTTTTGAGGCTGAACCGTGCAGAGCCTGGGGGTCACAGCTTAGGCCAGAACTCAACAGAGGTACCAGAGGCACGGGTTTAGTGCAAGGCAGCCTCTGGGGCACAGGGACAGAAGCAGAGTGCTGAGGCTCCCTGCCTGTGCTGCCAGATGGGCCTTGGACTGAGCCTTTCAGGGTGTGCAAACAGTGTCTGCCCGTGTCAGCGCTGCCCAAAATGCTACAAATGCAGCTGATAATTGATTCCTCAGCGGAGCTTGCTATGCCAGCAATAGCCAAGGAATGGAAAAAGGATAATCTCAATATATAATAGAGGAGATGACTGATAGCCTTGCTTTAACTGGGCTAAATCCACTGCTAAATATGCCAACATCTTTGAATTCAAGGTTTAATAACTTTGTGTCTTCATTAGGAATCTCAAAAGGGCATGTTCAGCAATTGGGAATGTCAAAGGCCCTTTAAAGAGCATTTGAATAAAGTAGATCTCCAGCAACAGGGAATTTAGTTTAGCAGTTCTTTTGATCTCTTTTTCAAATAAAGGAATAAACCATAAAGTAGGACTACTTTAGAAAAAGCAGATATTCTCTCTGAGATTTAGTAGGAACAGACAGCTGTTCCTCACATTCAGTAGTCACCGATGTCTTTAATTGCATTTAAACTGAAATTAATTCCCATTTTAAAATGGGTACCATAACCCTTTCCTGCTTAGCAGAATTGGTTTTGGTTACTTCCAGGAGCTCTTTCAATGTTGATGTCTGCTGGTGGATTAACAGCATAGAGCAAATGAAGTCTCTTCCACCACAGAATATTAAATGGCTGCTAGATAACATTTTGTCTGATCAGAAAATAAGAATGGTCTCCAGAGCATTTCAGGTTTTCATATCTTAGCCAAATCTGCCTGTTGCAAGGAGCCTGTTGGTAGTAAGCTTTTGTCTATGTTTGATACAGTTCAGTTAAGAAAATGGGCAGAGAGATTTCAGAGACAATGTGAGAAAACACTCGTGTTTTGGTTACCTTTCAGTCCCCTGTGTAGCATTTCTCTTTCTCTATGCCCCTATTTGAGTGGACATTATAAGAAAAAATGCCATTAAGATTGAGAGGGGAAATGGCATTAAAATGTGGAGATGCTCAAATACTACAGGAATGGGGTCTGGGTAATTGTCTAAGACACCCTGAGGTTTGAAGCAGCTCTTTGTAGGAAGCCCCAAAAGCATTCTGCCAAAGACCCCAGCTGGTCACTGATGTTTCTCATCCAGCTGTCAGGCAGCAGCCATCTCTGGTGGGCTGGAGTTTTGAGGTGTGTTCTAATCCTGCCCTTTGCTGTGTGCCACTGAGCACAGGGAAGAGCCAGATTAGACATTTGGCACTTGACATCAAAGTTACAAAAATGGAATCATCCCTTTTATTAGAAATCTCTCCATTTCCTCTCTATGGTGCATTTCCAAATCTTCAGTGCGGATTTAGACAACTTCTTAATGGAAATCAGAGGCAATTGGACATTTCATTCATTGTTCATGCAGAGATTGTGAAATAATTTAGTAAAGGTAGGAAGTCTGCCACAGGGACAAGGCTCTGGTTGGAGCAATTAGTGCTGAGGGGTGGGTGGTTCTGTTCCCAGGATGATCAGCTGCTTTGCCCGTTTCTGGACCAAGGGGCTCTGGGTGCTGTTTTGCTGCTCTTGGCCAGAGAGGCTGGCAAGAAGCAGAAGCAGAGGCAGATCCTTGTTGCAGTGAGGCTGGTGGGTAAGGAGCTGTGTCTCTGTCCCAGCAGTGCTTGTGCAGGGGGTTCATGCCAGGAGCCCTGAAGTCGCCCAGCGCGATGCCCTGCCCGTGCTCTGGCCCTGCCTGGGGAACAAGGCGCTGCCTGTGCGGAGCGCCAGCGTCCGCACCGTGGCCACCAAGCTGGCCTCTGCCCTCTGCAAGGTGATGGGCATCCAGCTGAAGAAATGTGCTGCCAGCAAGCCTCCACATGTGCCGGAAAACCTCTCCAAAATGCTGGGCTGGTGAAGGCGAGATGTTCTCCAGAAAGCTGAGGAAGCACTGAGTTGGAAACCTCTGGATTTGCCTTTTGAGCTGTGCCAAAAATGACAGAATCCTAAGGAAGGGTGTGCATCTGCCCCCACTCTCTTCATCACATTTCCTAGTCATGGCATGGGGGGGCTGAAGCAACTCCAGATTAATGACAAGGTGAAGGCAATCATGGCTCAGCCTCACACAGAGGTGAGGGGGGAGCTGGGCCAATCTCTGCTGGCAAGAAGGGTCTTGTGGCAGCCCAGAGAGGCTGTGCACATTGCCAGGGAACAGCTGTGCCCTGCATGTGCCCCTGCAATGAGCTGTGCTGCTGCCAGTGCCCCTGGAGCTGTGGGGCTGCTGAGCTGTGGGGCAGGCAGAGGAGCAGGAGGGTGCATGTGCAGCTGAGCCATTCCTGGAGAGCACAGGGCTCTGGGCTCCCTGCTGTCCCAGGGCAGCCCAGAGGCCAGGCTGGGCCTGTGCCAGCTCTGGGCAAGTGGCTCAGGGTTTGCCCTGGCCTGCCTCAGTGTCTGCCAGCAGGAGCATGTTTCCCTGTGCAGCTGTTTACACATCTCCAGGAAATGTGTCCCATGAAATACAGAGCTTCAGATGCTTTAGGTTTACATGGTGGCCTCTGTTAAAGTTTGCCTCTCTGTTAAACTTTTTGTCTCCATTGTGCAGATCTGGCTGGTTACAGTCCTACCGAGAAGTTTTCTCCGGACACTTCTGATGTTCCGTCACCCACAAAGTCCTCGCCTCCCCTCCAGAAGAGCTCTCTTTCCTCCCAGCTCAGGAAGAAGCTGCCGCCTGTGTCAAGAGTGTTTGAAGAATAGGATTGATGCATTAGGCTTGATAGTTACAGCTGTACATATGTTCTGATCTTTAGATGTAGATTGAATTAATGTCTTTTGATTTTGTCTTTAAGTTTTGATGACATATTTTTAATCATATATATTTTTATTTTGATGATGAAAAACGAAAATAAATAAATAACATTTAAATAAACCAGGAGGAGAATGTGAGACCATGACCTGCTAGCCTAGAGATTATGGGAGTGCAGCTCATTCAGTGTGCCAGTGTCTCACCACATCCTTTCCTCATTGGGCCTCTCCTCTTCCTCTTTGGCCATTTTTTCATTGTGTCATTTGTGCTGCCGTTTTAAACTTGTCATTGTAACAGGGCCACACATTGACATGTTTGGGGGACAATGGATCCAAAAGATCCTGTCTAGTCAAAGGTTTCCTACCTAGGTGTGTTCTGTGCTCACTAAAGGCCTGAGCAAAGAAACCAAGAGAAGTGTGCCCAAATCCCAAAGCTTTGCTCCTTTGCAATCTCCCACAGATCTGGCTCACAGGTGTCTTCAATCACAATTCCATAGGTAAGAAGAGGTCATGGATTTCACTGGGAAAAGATGCACTGCTTTGGCAAAGTCACCTGTATGTATATTTACCCGGGACAGCAGTGCAGCTGTGTTGTTTGCACCTTGTTTGCAGAAGGATGAGTGCCCTGGGAGGCCAATAACAAGTGGCAAGGGTTCCTCAAATCTGCACTGCATCCTGGCTGCCATTCAGCCCAGAGCTAGGGGATCATTTGTTCCCAGGGACCAGTGCTTGCCAGTGGAATGAATTCCTACACAGCTGGAAGAAGCAAATCTGGATTTAGCTCCAGCTGTTGGTGGGCTGCATGATCATTGACAATGCTGCCCTTCCAGAAATTATTCTGCAGTTTCCTTTCATAGTAATTTGAAGCTTTTAAACTTCACATTTCAATGTGATTTACCTTAGGGAAAAACACTTCTGGGCCCGGTGCAAACTTAAACCTTTCGACAGCAAAGTCCTCATGGTTGCCAGCTTCTGATGTCACACAATGTCACCTGGCAGCATGTGTTTGCTTAGCTCTGGGTCTATCCTAGCCTAGTAAAGCCCAGGCAGGGTGGCACATTGCAGGGAAAATTGGTCCATGAGCTTCTGGGGTTGCCATCAGCAGCAGAGTCAATGTGCCCTTTGGGGATTCCTCTGGAGACAAAATTAGGGACCTACTCCATGCCACAATATTCTCTTAGATCTTTCTAAAATATCCTGGAAAAGGCTGTGAAACTTCACATCTCCTTGCACACCCACTGTTTGAATAGGGGCATTTTTGTCCCTCCTCAAAGTCATTGCTCTTGCACATCAGAAACATGAACATCCACCAACAGGAATGATGCATGGTCCTGCTGCTGCTGCTGCAGAGGACTGGACAGTGCAGGCCTGGGTATTACCAATATGAGCACTTAATTAGCATTTCATGCTCCTTCAAGCTGTCCCGATCTCAGGGCTTTTTGTTTCAAAGCAGCCACTGCACCATCTCTAGGGAAGAACAGGAAATGGGAAACAGCGACTGCCAGCCTTGCAGGGGTGTGGGGGAAAACCTGAGGTGTCTGCATCAAAAGATGAATGGGAAGAGTGTAATTGCCAGAGCAAACGCTTTGTTAGGATAGCAGGAGCAGTTCTTTACTTGCATGAAGATCATTTGGGATCTCTTTTTTATGTCTCATGCAGAAAAGGAGGTCTTAATAATACCATGCTACTTAAACCAGATTGGGATGCAGCTCTGTAGTGGTTCACAATGTAGCAGACTGCCTGCTGTGTCACTGCCAGCCCTGCTGAGCCTGCGAGGGACTGTAGTGTATCCTATGCCTGTTTTGCCTCCAAGCAAAGCTTGGTTTTCCTTATTAGTGTGGAGTAAATACAAGAGTAATAAAATGGGCAATTAAACTGGCCACTTTGGAGGATATGCTCATGCTTTGGCATGTCAGTCCTGTACCTCATGCATCCAAGGCTTGTTACTCATCATGAAATATTTTAACAAAAAAAAAAAACCAGCTCTCATGTTACATCTGAATAAAATTGCATCAGATCATCAAGAATTCTGCTGTCAGGAACAAGACAAGAGCCTTCCGACACTCACTTGCAGCTGTCCCGGATTGCTGCAGCCCTTTGTGCAAAGCTGCTGCAGACAGAGTGTTTGGAGTTGGTTTGGGCTTGTATGAAAGATCTGTGGAGCGGTGTGCAGGGCTCTCCTGGCAGGAAACTGTTTGTCCAAGCCCAGGGACACGGTGCCGGCAGCAGCGGAGCGGCCCCGCTCCCAGCCCGAGAGTCTGTGAGCTGAGCCACGCCAGGGAGACAAGGCAGCGAGGGGCTCCAGCCCAGCTGCTTCACTGCCCTGCCCGCCCCATGGAGCTCTGCCGTGGGAGAAAGCCGACACTGGATGAGTCCCCGAGCTTCCATCAGCTGCTGGAACTGCTCCGTGACAGCTCCTGTTCTTCCGAGAGAGACCCCAGCGCCTTCTTGGAACGCGTGTCATGGGGGGATTCTGTTTGTCAATAAACTGCTGTGGGTTTGCCAATTCCATCCATTAGTAATAATTTCCTATTGCTGGAAAGGGGTTGTTGGAACACTTTAGAGGAGACAACTTCTTGCACAATATCCTGTTTGAAGTTGTCTCAACTGTGTGAGACAGATGGCTTCACACAGGAGCATCCCCAAGGCTGCTGAGGGGAAGGCACAGAGGAAGACAAACCCAGTATTTCTGAGGGAACTCCTTGACACCAACCCAACCTCAGCTGTCAAACAGCAGATCTGATGTTTCAAGACATGGGCCACAGGGGAAACCTTTCAGTGTGTTTGGTCCAGGCTGGGCTATGCTCGAGGCAAAGGTGTGTCAGTGTGTTGGATAATACTCTTTTCTTGACCTAGAGATGGGACACGGAGAGGTGTTTTAAAAACTTTTATTCCATTTTCAGTCTCATGAGAAGGGTGAGACAATACAGATGTTATAATGCAAGCCATCACAATCAGATGCCAACTATTTCCTAATTATAATACATTATAATTAGGTTTTTTGGTCTATCAGCCTTTTGCCATGCCACGTTGTGAATGCCTTAAAACCAATTATTTAAAACTGCCCATCGTGGGTCCCACTACAATGCATCTTTCATAGCTCTGTTTTTCCAAAATCTTATTTGCAAGGCCATCTTTTGGAACTTTTTTCCAGCTTCATTTCTCTCTCAACAATATCTGTCCTATTCCATGGAAAATTTTAAGTTAGCATTCCTTGTCTCAAGGTTTATATACAGATTCATACTCTGTGGGCCTTCTATTAGGCCCTAAAAACTTTCTACAAATCCATTTCCCACATCAGTGCACTTGGCTCCTTCTCTCCTCATTGTGCCTGGCAAGCACAGGAGCCCAGAGCTCCTGCAGAACCCATCACAGCACTCAGTGGGAGCAAACTTGTGTCCAGTCCTCACCTGGAGCAGTGGTGCCCAGCATTCCACCACACTGGAATGAGGAACTGTTCCTGCTCTTTCAGAAGGAGCTAAGGAGCTTTGGCCTTCAGATCAATTGTCTGCAGGCTCCTGCAGTGCCTGGTGCTGCTCCCTTGCCAGCGGCACCCCAGGCCAGGGGGGCACATCTGGGCTGCTGTGTCTGGCTCTGGGGCTCCCTGTTCTGGGCAGTGAGGAGGAGCTGCAGAGGCTCTGCAGGACTGACAGGATGGGCTTTGGGGCTGGCAGGAGAAGCTGAGGGACCTGGGCTGCTGGAGCTGCTGAAGAGGAGGCCCAGGGCTCCTCCTGCAACTGCTCCAAGGGTTCTTTCAAAGAATCCCAGAATCAGCAAGGGTGGAACAGGCCATGGAGATCATCATGTCCAGCCTGTGCCCTGACACTGCCTTGTCTCCCCTGAGCTTCCCCCAGGATAAACAACCCCAGCAGCTCCCTCAGCTGCTCCTCACAGGACTTGTGCTCCAGACCCCTCCCCAGCCTTGTTGCCCTTCTCTGGACACGCTCCAGCCCCTCCATGTCCTTCCTAAATTGGGGGCTCCAGAACTGCAAACAGCACTCAGTGTGCTGCCCAAGCAGTGCTGAGCACAAGGGAAGAATCCCGGCCCTGCTCCTGCTGACCACACCATTCCTAATCCAGGCCAGGAGCCACTGGCCTCCTTGGCCACCTGGGCACACTGCTGGCTCATGTCCAGCCTGCTGTCCATCAGTCCCTGCAGGTCCCTTCCTTTCTGGCTGCTCTCCAGCCACTCTGGCACCTTGTTGAAGGAGGGAGGCAGGGAGGGAATGGGTCCAGATCCAATCCTTCCTGAAATGTGGTGTTTGCTGGCACTGCCAGTGCCCACATCTTGGTATTTCCATATTCTGGCACAGCCCAAGTGCAGCAATTTTCTGGCAAAGAAAGCCAAAACCAAGCAAAGATCTGGCACCTACAGCAACCCAATCTCGTGTGTGCTGACACCGCCAGTACCCAGATCGGGAATTTTTCAGATGCCTGCACAGCCTAATTCCAGCAATTTGCTGGCACAGAAAATTAGCATCAGGAAATTTCTCAGTGCCGGCTCATCCCTCACCCAGATCTGGTGTGCGCTGGCACTGTCAGTGCCCACATCTGGAAATGTCCCTCTTCTGGCACCACCCATGTCCAGCAATTTGCTGGCAAAGGAAGCTAAAACCTGGCAATTTCCCCTTGCCAGCACCGCCCAATCTGGAGTTTGCTGGCAGCAGGACCCCAGGAAAGAAGGAAGGAAAGAAGGAAAGAAAAGAGGAAGGCATCCAGATCCAGTCCTTCCTGGAGCCTGGAGCCTGAAATGGGCTGTTTGCTGGCACTGCCAGTGCCCAGATCAGGAAATTTCCCTATTCTGGCACAGCCCAAGTGCAGCAATTTGCTGGCACAGAAATCCAAAACCTGTGGCAGCTTCCTACTACTGGCTCTGGCACCACCCACATCTTGTGTTTCATGTAACCAGAACCCAGATTTGGAAATTTCCCAGTGCCAGCAGAGCCCAAATCCGGCAGATTTCTGTCGCTGGCAATGACACCACCCACATCTGGTGTTGGCTGGCAGCGCCAGCGCCCAGATCTAAAAACTTCCTGGTGCTGGCACAGCCCAAGTCCAGTGATTTGCTGGCACAGACAGCCAAAGTTTGAAAATTTGCAGGTTCTGGCACCAGCATCATCCAGCTCTAGTGTTTGCTGGACCACCAGTGCCCAGATGTGGAAATTTCCCGGTGCCTTCACAGCCCAGCTCTAGCAATTTGGCTTTAGCTAGCTTAGGTAGAGAAGTTCCTCTTTCTGTGGAGGAACTGTGACTTTCCTTTTTCTTGGAACTGTTTACGCCTGCTCTGGACTGAAAACCCAGACAAACACCGACAGCAGCAGCTCACACCTGTGGCCCCCCGAGCTCTGGGACGCTGCATTCCAGCACCAGAGGGACTTAGAAGAGACCAAGGGAGCCAACTACAACCCACAAAAAGGACTTCCTGAATTTGCCATCTCTTCAGCACTGTCCGAGACTTTATTTAATATTATTCATTTTTCATGCTTGTGAATACTTTACTTGTTAAATAAACTGGGGTTTTTTTCACTTTTCTCAAGGGAAGTCTTTTCCTGAACTAGTAGGGGCAGGGGCCGCTTGAATTCGCTTTCTAGGTGGCTCCCTTTTGGAGGTTTCCTCCCAAAATTAGCCCTAAGCAAGCACAAACAGTCACCATGAAAACTTCACCAGTGGCATCATTTCCTGGTGGCAAATCTTGCGACAGAAGCTTGACCTTGTTCTCCATGAGAGATTCTTGGGAAGAGCAGACAGGAGAAGATTCCTGGAAAACAGAAAGAGCTTTCCAGAAGTGAAATGAAAACGAAAGAAACAATCCAAGATGTTTTCCTCTATTTATTTCTGCGCTCCCCTTTTCCATGTTGGGGCAGATGTAGGGGCGATCCCGGGGGCGCGTGGGGCTCGGACGTGGGGCTTGTGGGGCCAGCGGGGAACGGGCGCAGGCACCGACGGCCGAAATATCAGGAACTTGGGGGTAAAGATTGGGAAAAGCAACTCGGGACCCCCACAATGGCCCAATTCCCCCCCAAGATTCACCTGCCAGCCCCCAAATCCCCCACATTCACCCCAAAATCCCTCCCATCTCCCCAAATCCCATCCAGGACCCCCACGACCCCTCACGGACCCCCCCAAAACCTCACCCGGGAGCCCCAAAACCTCCCCAGTTCCCCCCAAAACGCCTCAACTACCCCCAAAATCGCCTCAGGACCCCTTCAGCCTCGGCTACCATCCCCAAATCCCCCCCAATTCCCCCCAAATCCTACCCCGGACGCCTCCACCCTGGCCCGGCTGCTCCCGCTGCTGCGCCCCCCCTCCCCCTCCCCCGCCGCCTCTGCCGCGCTTGGCTCGGCGCCGCTTATGAGAGCCCAGAAACCACCCAAATCCCCCCCAGAACCGGCCTCGGAGCCCCAAAATCCCCCCAATTGCCCCAGAGTCCCCGCAAATCCCCCCAAAATCCCCCCCGGACACCTCCGCCCCGGCCCGGCCGCTCCCGCCGCCGCTGCCCCCCCGCCCCCTTCCCGCCGCCGCCTATGCCGCGCTCGGTTCGGCCGCGCTCGATGCGAGTCCAGAAACGGCCCCGATTCATCCAAAACCGGCCTGGCAGCCCCCCGATCCCCCCAGCAGCCCCAAAATCCCCCCGATTCCCCCCAATCCCCCCCGCGGACACCCCCAACCTGAGCCGGGCCGATCCCGCCGCCACCATTGCCGCGCCCGCAAGCCCTGAGCATTTTGGCGGGAAACATCCGGGGCATTTTGGCGGGAAATTCCCGGAACTCCGGCCCGAAAAGTCGGGGCTTTTGGGCTTCAATCCCCCCCGTTCTGGGCATGCATTTGGGTGGGGATTTTGGGGGTGAAAACCCGGGAATGTTGGGCTTGAAAATCGCGACTCTGGGGGTTCCAGACCGGGACCTTTGGGTCCTGGAAGGGGAAAAAAATCGGGGAAGATTTGGGGTTCAAAATCGGATTGTTTGGGGTTGAAGCCCGGCATTTCTGGGCTTCAAAACCCGAATCTTTTAGGGATGGATCTCCGGATTTTTGGGGTAAAATCCTGCATTTGTAGGGCCTGAAAAAGGGGGGGAAATGGGACTTTTGGGTCCTTGCAGGGAGAAAATCTTGGAGTGTTTAGGGCTCCAACCGGCATTTTTGGGGTTAAAAATTGGGAATTTCTTTCTGCCTGGCTTTCAGGCTTTCTGTTTTACCTTTTCTTTCCTCGCTGAGCTGCAATGGCCACAAGTTCAGGTCAGCATCCCTCCGGGACTGTCCAAATGCCTCCAAGTGCCCCGAAAACCCACTCGGGAGCCCCAAAATGCCCCCAGCTCATCCCAGCATTCATCTCGGAGCCCCCAAAATGCCCTCGTTTCCCCCAAAACCAGCTCAGCTGCCCCCAAATCCCCTGCGGACTCCTCCGACCGGGCCCGGCTCCTCTGTCGACGGGAGCCCCGAACCAGCCCCAGCTGACCCCAAAGCCCACCCGGGAGGGAGCCCCAGGTGCCACCCGCACGCCCCAAATCCCAGCTGTGCACCCCAAACCCCACCGAGACATCACATGGTTGGATTTGGTTTTGTTCCATTTTATTGTATTTTCTCTCTCCCGCATCCGCCCGGGGCCGGCAAGGGAGAGCCCCAGGGCCGGCCCGGGCACGGGGACGGGAGAGGGCCGTGAACGGCCGGGCGGGATCGAGGAAAAGAACCGGGCACGGCCGGGCGGGATCGGGGTAAAGAACTGGACATGGCCGGGGATCCCTGGGGGGAATATCGGGGGGGAATCCGAGACACGATGGGGAAACATTGGGGAAAAATGGGGAAAATTAGGGACATGCGGCCCCAGTTAGAGTTGGGGTTAGGGTTGGGGTTGGGGTTGGGGTTAGGGTTGGGGTTAGGAGTTAGAGTTAGGGCTTAGGGTTAGGGTTAGTGCTAGGGTTAGTTTTGAATTAATGTCTTTTGATTCTGTCTTCAAGTTTTGATGACATTTTTTTTAATTATATATTTTATTTTGATGATGAAAAAAAGTAAATAAATAAACACAATTGAAAAAATCAAAAGGAGAATGTGAGACCAGGACCTGCTAGCCTAGAGATTGTGGGAGTGCAGCTCACTCCATGTGCCAGGGTCTCACCACATCCTTTCCTCATTGGGCCTCTCCTCTTCCACTTCGGCCATGTTTTCTTTGTGTCATTTGTGCTGCTCTTTGTTACTTGGCATTACAACAGGGCCACACATTGACATGTTTGGGGGACAATGGATCCAAAAGATCCTGTCTAGTCAACGGTTTTCTACCTAGGTGTGTTCTGTGCTCACCAAAGGCCTGAGCAAAGAAACCAAGAGAAGTGTGCTCAGATCCCAAAGCTTTGCTCCTTTGCAATCTCCCACAGATCTGGCTCACAGGTGTCTTCAATCACAATTCCATAGGTAAGACGAGGTCATGGATTTCACTGGGAAAAGATGCACTGCTTTGGCAAAGTCACCTGTATGTATATTTACCTGGGACAGCAGTCCAGCTGTGTTGTTTGCACCTTGTTTGCAGAAGGATGAGTGCACTGGGAGGCCAATAACAAGTGGCAAGGGTTCCTCAAATCTGCACTGCAGCCTGGCTGCCATTCAGCCCAGAGCTAGGGGATCATTTGTTCCCGTGGACCAGTGCTTGCCAGTGGAATGAATTCCTGCACAGCTTGAAGAAGCAATTCTGGATTCAGCTCCAGCTGTTGGTGGGCTGCATAATCATTGACAATGCTGCACTTCCAGAAATTATTCTGCAGTTTCCTTTCGTAGTCATTTGAAGCTTTTAAACTTCACATTTCAGTTTGCTTTGCCTTAGGGAAAAACACTTTGGGGCCCATTGCAAACTGTAACCTTTTGGCAGCAAAGTCCTCATGGTTGCCTGTCGAAAGCGAAGGAAGCCAACCCACCTTGTCGTTGATTAGCATTGACTTTGATTTATTGATCAATCATCCACTTTATATAACAGTGTTAATTAACTTCATGCATATTGCAAAATCCAAGCTCACAATAGGTTACAGAGAAAACTCTAACCCCTCCTTTTGTTTACAATACCTGTGGTTTGTCTATTGAAAACAGGATCAGTGTTCTCAGAGAGCCCAAGGACAGAATGTTTGCCTGTTATGGGAAGACTGTCTGAAAATTTTAATGTTTATAAAGTGGTGCTTGAGAGAGCCTAATCATTTATAGAATCAAGCCTGGTAAATGCTTTACAACTACCTTTTACTTTTCCCTCAACTGTATACCTTCATGGCCTCTTTCTTTAAGCCATGCTAGAACCAGACTCTCCACAGTTGCCAGCTTCTGATGTTACACGTCACCTGGCTGCATGTGTTTGCTTAGCTCTGGGTCTAGTCCCGGCCTAGCAAAGCCCAGGCAGAGTGGAACGTTGCAGAGAAAACTGGTCCATGAGCTTATGGGGTTGCCATCAGCAGCAGAGTCAATGTGCCCTTTGGGGATTCCTCTGGAGACAAAATTAGGGACCTACTCCATGCCACAATATTCTCTTAGATCTTTCTGAAATATCCTAGAAAAGGCTGTGAAACTTCACATCTCCTTGCACAGCCACTGTTTGAAGAGGGGCATTTCTGTACCTCCTCAAAGTCACTGCTCTTGCACACCCGAAACATGAACATCCACCAACAGGAATGATGCATGGTCCTGCTGCTGCTGCTGCAGAGCACTGGGCAGTGCAGGCCTGGGTATTACCAGTATGAGCACTTAATTAGCATTTCATGCTCCTTCAAGCTCTCCAGATCTCAGGGCTTTTTGTTTCAAAGCAGCCACTACACCATCTCTAGGGAAGAACAGGAAATGGGAAATAGCGACTGCCAGCCTTGCAGGGGTGTGGGGGAAAACCTGAAGTGTCTGCATCAAAAGATGAATGGGAAGAGTGTAATGGCCAAAGCAAATGCTTCGTTAGGATAGCAGGAACAGTTCTTTACTGCATGCTTGCATGAAGATCATTTGGGATCTCCTTTTTGTGTCTCATGCAGAAAAGGAGATCTTAATAATACCACGCTACCTAAACCAGATTGGGACGCAGCTCTGTAGTGGTTCACAATGAAGCAGACGGCCTGCTGTGCCACTGCCAGCCCTGGTGAGCCTGTGAGGGACCGTAGTGTATCCCATGCCTGTTTTGCCTCCAAGCTAAGCTTGGTTTTCCTTACTAGTGTGGAGTAAATACAAGAGTAATAAAATGGGCAATTAAACTGGCCACTTTGGAGGATATGCTCATGCTTTGGCATGTCAGTCCTGTACCTCATGCACCCAAGGCTTGTTACTCATCATGAAATATTTTAACACAAAAACCTCAGCTCTCATGTTACATCTGAATAAAACCGCATCAGATCATCAAGAATTCTGCTGTCAGGAACAAGACGAGCCTTCCGACACTCACTTGCAGCTGTCCTGGATTGCTGCAGCCCTTTGTGAAAAGCTGCTGCAGACAGAGTGTTTGGAGTTGCTTTGGGCCTGTATGAAAGATCTGTGGAGCAGTGTGCAGGGCTCTCCTGGCAGGAAACTGTTTGTCCAAGCCCAGGGACACGGTGCCGGCAGCAGCGGAGCGGCCCCGCTCCCAGCCCGAGAGTCTGTGAGCTGAGCCACGCCGGGGAGACAAGGCAGCGAGGGGCTCCAGCCCAGCTGCTTCACTGCCCTGCCCACCCCATGGAGCTCTGCCGTGGGAGAAAGCTGACACCGGGCGAGCCCCCGAGCTTCCATCAGCTGCTGGAACTGCTCCGTGACAGCTCCTGTTCTTCCAAGAGAGACCCCAGCGCCTTCTTGGAACGCGTGTCATGGGGGGATTCTGTTTGTCAATAAACTGCTGTGGGTTTGCCAATTCCATCCATTAGTAATAATTTCCTATTGCTGGAAAGGGATTGTTGGCACACTTTAGAGGAGACGACTTATTGCACAATATCCTGTTTGAAGTCGTCTCTAACTGTGTGAGACAGATGGCTTCACACAGGAGCATCCCCAAGGCTGCTGAGGGGAAGGCACAGAGGAAGACAAACCCAGTATTTCTGAGGGAAACTCTTTGACACAAACCCAACCTGAGTTGTCAAACAGCAGACCTCATGTTTCTAGACATGAGCCAAATGGGAAACCTTTCAGTGTGTTTGGTCCAGGCTGGGCTATGCTCGAGGCAAAGGTGTGTCAGTGTGTTGAATAATACTCTTTTCTTGACCTAGAGATGGGGCAGCTGAGAGGTGTTTGAAAATCTTTTATTCCATTTTCAGTCTCATGAGAAGGGTGAGACAATACAGATGTTATCATTCACGCCATCACAATCAGAAGCCAACTAGTTCCTAAATATTTTACATTATAAGTGTTTCTTGGTCTTTCAGCCTTTTGCCATGCCATGTTGTAGATGCGTTAAAGCCATTTATTTAAAAATACCCCTTGTGGGTCCCACTACAATGCATCTTTCATAGCTCTGTTTTTCCAAAGTCTTATTTGCAAAACCATCTTTAGAAATATTTTTCTAGCTCCATTACTCTATCAACAATATCTGTCCTATTCCATGGAAAAATTTAAGTTAGCATTCCTTGTCTCAAGATTTATATATAGATTCATACTTTGTGGGCCTTCTATTAGGCCCTAAAATCTTTCTACAAATCCATTTCCCACATCAGTGCACTTGGCTCCTTCTCTCCTCATTGTGCCTGGCAAGCACAGGAGCCCAGAGCTCCTGCAGAACCCATCCCAGCACTCAGTGGGAGCAAACTTGTGTCCAGTCCTCGCCTGGAGCTGTGGTGCCCAGCATTCCACCTCATTGAAATGAGGAACTGTTCCTTCTCTTTCAGAAGGAGCTAAGGAGCTTTGGCCTTCAGATCAATTGTCTGCAGGCTGCTGCAGTGCCTGGTGCTGCTCCCTTGCCAGCGGCACCCCAGGCCAGGGGGGCACATCTGGGCTGCTGTGTCTGGCTCTGGGGCTGCCTGTTCTGGGCAGTGAGGAGGAGCTGCAGAGGCTCTGCAGGACTGACAGGATGGGCTTTGGGGCTGGCAGGAGAAGCTGAGGGACCTGGGCTGCTGGAGCTTCTGAACAGGAGGCCCAGGGCTCATCCTGCAACTGCTCCAAGGGTGGTTTCAGAGAATCCCAGAATGAGCAAGGGTGGAACAGGCCATGGAGGTCATCAAGTCCAACCTGTGCCCTGACACTGCCTTGTCTCCTCTGGGCCTCCTCTCCTCCAGGATAAACAACCCCAGCTCCCTCAGCCACTCCTCAAAGCTCTTGTGCTCCAGATCCCCCCCCACCCCCTCGCCTTGTTGCCCTTCTCTGGACATGCTCCAGCCCCTCCATGTCCTTCCTAAATTGGGGGCTCCAGAACTGCAAACAGCACTCAAGGTGCTGCCCAAGCAGTGCTGAGCACTGGAGAAGAATCCCTTCCCTGCTCCTGCTGGCCACACCATTTCTGAGCCAGGCCAGGAGCCACTGGCCTCCTTGGCCACCTGGGCACACTGCTGGCTCATGTCCAGCCTGCTGTCCATCAGTCCCTGCAGGTTCCCTTTCTGCCTGGCTGCTGTCCAGCCCCTCTGGCACCTTGTTGAGGGAGGGAGGCAGGGAGGGAACGGATTCAGATCCAATCCTTCCTGAAATGTGGTGTTTGCTGGCACTGCCAGTTCCCAGATTTTGATATTTTCCTATTCTGACAGAGCCCAAGTCCAGCAATTTGCTGGCAAAGAAAGTCAAAACCAAGCAAAGACCTGGTACCTACAGCAACTCGATCTCGGGTTTGCTGACACCCCCAGTACCCAGATCGGGAATGTTCCAGAGGCCTGCACAGCCTAATTCCAGCAGTTTGCTGGCTCAGAAAATTAGCATCTGGGAATTTCTCAGTGCCAGCAAAACGTAAATGCAGCAATTTTCTGGCAAAGAAAGCCAGAACCCAGCAGCTTCCCAGTGCTGCCACCAGCACCATCCAGGTCTGGTGTTTGCTGTGCAGTGCCCAGATCTGGAAATTTCCCAGTCCTGGCACAGCCCAAGTCCAGGAATTTGCTGGCACAGAAAGCCAAAATCCGCCAATCTCCTGATGCCAATACAGGCACCCAGACCTGGTGTTTGCTGCTAGTGCCAATGCTCAGATCTGGATATTTCCCTGTTCTGGCAGAGCCAAATCCAGCAATTTTCTGGTCAAGAAAGCCAAAATGTGGCAATTCCCTGCTACCGTCATTGGCAATGCCAAGATCTGGTGTTTGCTGGCACCACCAGTGCCCAGATGCGGGAATTTCCCGGTGCCAACACAGCCCAAGACTTGTAATTTTCTGGCAAAGAAAGCCAAAACCTTGCAAATACCTGGTACCCACAGCAACTCAATCTTGTGTTTGCTGACACCACAAGTGCCCAGATCCAGAAGTTTTCAGGTTCCTGCACAGCATAATTCCAGCAATATGCTGGCACTGAAAGTTCACATTTGGCAATTTCCTGGTGCTGACACATTCCCCATCCAGATCTGGTGTGCGCTGGCACTGCCAGTGCCCACATCTGGCAATTTCCCGGTGCTGGTACCACCCATGTCCAGCAATTTGCTGGCAAAGGAAGCTAAAAACTGGCAATTTCCCCTTGCCAGCACCGCCCAATCTGGAGTTTGCTGGCAGCAGGATCCCAAGAAAGAAGGAAGGAAAGAAGAAAAGAGGAAGGCATCCAGATCCAGTCCTTCCTGGAGCCTGGAGCCTGAAATGGGCTGTTTGCTGGCACTGCCAATGCCTAGATCGGGAAATTTCCCAATTCTGGCACAGCCCAAGTGCAGCAATTTGCTGGCACAGAAATCCAAAACCTGTGGCAGCTTCCTGCTACTGGCTCTGGCACCGCCCCCACATCTTGCGTTTCATGTAACCAGAACCCAGATTTGGAAATTTCCCGGTGCCAGCAGAGGCCAAATCTGGCAGATTTCTGTCACTGGCAATGACACCATCCAGATCTGGTGTTCGCTGGCAGCGCCAGCGCCCTGATCTGAAAACTTCCTGGTGCTGGCACAGCCCAAGTCCATGGATTAGCTGGCACAGAAGGCCAAAATTTGTAAATCTGTAGGTTCTGGCTCCAGCACCATCCAGCTCTGGTGTTTGCTGGGACCGCCAGTGCCCAGATTTGGAAATTTCCTGATGCCTTCACAGCCCAGGTCTAGCAATTTGGTTTTAGCTAGCTTAGGAAGAGAAGTTCCTCTTTCTGTGGAGGAACTGTGACTTTCCTTTTTCTTGGAACTGTTTACACCTGCTCTGGACTGAAAACCCAGACAAACACCGGCAGCAGCTCACACCTGTGGCCCCCCGAGCTCTGGGACGCTGCATTCCAGCACCAGAGGGACTTAGAAGAGACCGAGGGAGCCAACTACAACCCACGAAAAGGACTTTCTGAATTTGCCATCTCTTCACTACTGTGAGAAGTTTGATTTAATATTATTCATTTTTCATGCTTGTGAATACTTCACTTGTTAAATAAACTTGGGTTTTTTCACTTTTCTCAAGGGAAGTCTTTTCCTGAACTATTAGGAGTAGGGGCTGCTTGAACTTGCTTTCTAGACGGACCCATTTTGGAGGTTTCCTCCCAAAATTTGCCCCAAACCAGCACAAACAGTCAAAATGAAAATTTCACCAGTGGCATAATTTCCTGGTGGCAAATCTTGTGACAGAAGCTTGACCTTGTTCTCCATGAGAGATTCTTGGGAAGAGCAGACAGGAGAAGATTCCTGGAAAATTGAAACAGCTTTCCAGAAGTGAAATGAAAATGAAAGAAACAATCCAAGGTGTTTTCCTCTGTTAATTTCTATGCTCCCCTTTTCCATGTTGCACTGCTTCTCCATCCCAGTAATTCCAGATGCAACTCATCTCTAAGATTGGTGACTTAGTGATTTTTAGACACTCTAAAATACCATGAGCCACACACAGTTTTCCTTCCCCTGTTTTTACTGGAAAGCAACACTGGAGGTGTAAGTGCAGTGCTGGGCTCAGGTAGGAATGCTACCCCAAGGGAAGGTGCCCCGACAGTGTTTGCCCCTCAGCAAGGATAATGCACAGCAGCAAGGGAGGGGATCGCTGTGCCAGAGTGCAGGAGTCAGGGCTCTGCATCCGGGCTCAAGGCTGCAAAGTTCCCGTGTTTGGGCAGACGGAGGGGCTGTCCCCGAGGCGCGCGGGGCTCGAACGTGGGGCTCGTGGGGCGAGCGGGGAACGGACACGGGGACGAACGGCCCCGGTGCTTCAGTTGCAGCGGCGGCAGCATCAGCAGCAGCAGTAGCAGCAGCGGCGGCAGCACCAAAACAGATACTTCTGAACAGTCTTTCTCCTTTGCTTTCTCTTTCTCACTTTCCTTCTGTTTCTCTCCCTTTCCCGCGGTCGGGCACCCTTCTCTCGGGGTCCGTTTCCCAGCGTCCCTCTCTCTCCTCTCCCCGCCTCCCTCTCCCCTGCAGGGCAGGGCCATGCCCCCGGCCCGCCCCCGGCCCTGGGCGGGGCTGCCCCGTGCCCGGCCCCGGCCGTCCCGCCGCGGTCTCGCCTCCGCCCGGCTCTGGCTGTACTGGCGGTGGCGCTGCTGGGCGGGCATCAGTGCCTGGTGCGGGGGCGGCATCGCCGCCCTTCGGCTCCGCCTGGCCCGAGCCCAGCCCCGGACCCAACTCAGGGTCCGGTCCCGACCCCGGTCCCGGCCCCGGCTCCTCCCGGGGCCCGCGGAGCACACACGCGGCGCGGCCGCTCCCGCCGCCTCCGCTGCGGCTTCCCCGGCCCGAGCTCCGCCCCTCGGCAGCGCGGCCGCCGGCCCCGAGCCGCCGGGGCCCGGGGCGGGTGGGGATGCTGGGCCCGGGGCGGGTGAGGGGCGCTCGGGGGCCGTTGCTGGCCCCGGGCCGAGCGCTGACAGCCGCGTCCCGCCCGCAGGGAATGCGCAGGAGGCCCTACAGGAGCGGTATCGGCTGGGATCGCTGCTGGGGCGCGGCGGCTTCGGCAGCGTCTTTGCGGCCACGCGGCTCTCGGACGGCGCCCCGGTGAGCGGCGGGGCCGGCGGCGGGCGCAGGCAGAGGGGATGAAGGAGGAGGAGGAGGATGGGTCTGGGCATGGCGGGAGGCGAGCTCACCCCGCTGCTCTCCCTCGCTCGCAGGTGGCCATCAAACGCGTGCCGCGGGATCGCATCCGGCACTGGGGCGAGCTGGTGAGTGAGCGGGGCCAGCGGCAGCAGCCGGGCCGTGCCGGGCGGCGAGGAGCCGGGGCCCGGCACGGTGGGAGCCGCCAGGAGCCTTGCGGGGAGAGCGGGCATGGGGCCAGTGCAGGGCGCAGAGCATCCCGGGCTGGCTGAGGGCTTCCCCAGGCCTGGCACGGCCTCGGCCCGAATGACGGCATTGCGCTCCTCCCGCAGCCCGACGGCACCAGCGCACCCCTGGAGATCGTGCTGCTGGCAAAGGTGTCCACTGGCTGTGGCGGTGTCATTCAGCTCCTGGAGTGGCTTGAGCTCCCCGACAGCTTCCTGCTGGTGCTGGAGCGTCCTGAGCGGTGCCAGGAGCTCTCGGGTTTCCTTGCAGAGCGGGGGTTCCTGCCGGAGGAGGAGGCGCGGGAGCTGTTCCGCCAGGTGCTGGAGGCCGTGCGGCACTGCACCAGCTGCGGGGGCCTGCACCGGGACATTAAGCCCGAGAATGTCCTGCTCAACCTGGCCAGCAGGCAGCTGAAACTGATCGACTTTGGCTGTGGCGCCTTCCTCCAAGACACAGCCTACACCCAATTTGCAGGTGAGCCCTCGCAGGGGGTGCTCCTGGGCATCTCGTGGCCCAGCCTGGGTGCAGCACTGGGGCTTCCCTCTATTGCAGCTGGGATGGGATTGATGCTAGAGCCGAGTTGTTCTGGGTGGGAGGGAGAGTGGGTTTTCTCCACTACTGGGTGGGTTTTTCCCTTGTGTGTCATGGTTGGGCCTTCCTTGGGTTTCTTCTGCCCTCTTCCAAGACCAGTGGCTTCTTTTCCATCCCCAAGTTTGTGCACAAGTCCCAGGTGCTGGCGAGAGGGCAGCGCTCACCCCGTGTGCCTCTGGGGCAGCCCCCACATGCCCAGGGATGCTGGGGCCGGGCTCTGGGAGCAGCAGCAGCCCCCTGCTGAGCTGTGTCTGTGTTCCACAGGAACCCAGTCCTACAGCCCACCAGAGTGGATCCAGCACCAACGCTACCACGGCGAGGCAGCCACGATCTGGTCCCTGGGCCTCCTGCTGTGCCACCTGGTCATGGGGAAGCACCCGTTCCGGAGGGGCCAGGAGATCATCCGGGGGCGGATCTTGTTCCCACGATGGCTCTCTCAAGGTGGATCCTCATCTCTGGGCACGGGGGGGATACCAGTGCTGGGAGACAGCAGCGGGCTCATGGGCAAACCACTCTGGCAGCTGCTGAGGAGGTTGCACATGACCTGCTCTCCTGCTCTCCTCCAAACAGAGCATCCATGGGGAAGTTTAGGCCCAGCTCTGGGCACAACCAGCATGACCTGGGCATGGGAACCGGAGGGCAACTTCTCCAACTGACTGGTGGTTTCTGGTTTCTCTCCCCAGCGTGCCAAGATGTCATTAAGAGATGTTTGTCCATGCAGCCTTCGGACAGGCCATCCTTAGAAGAGCTTTTCCGTCATCCTTGGGTGAAGGGTGTTCCTTTGCCCTAGAAGATGGGTGAGATCCATGTGCACAGTTGGATCCAGGGGCCTGGCAGGTACCAGCTCCATGCATCTCTTGGCAATCGGTGGCAAAGCAAACCAGGCTGGTTTTGTCCTGCCTGTAGCTCTGAGCAGGGGTCAGCAGAAGGGAACATGCAGCTCTTGGGCTGGAGCTGAGCTGGAGACCTGGTGTGGCAAGCACTGGTGGCCACCATCCCCCTGGTTTTGTTTGTCCTGTTCATGGATGGCTGGGGCCCTGGGCAGAGCCCTGACAGCCTGGTCTGATCCCAGGGAAGGAGAAGGAGCCCCTGGAGAAGCTGTTTCAGGTGGGGCTGCTGCTTGAGACACCAAGGACAACCTCAAAGATGACAATCTCTTCCCAGTCTGGCCAGCTGAAGATGATGGACTTGGATTCTGGCACCTTCTTCAAAGCCAGGCTCCAGGCCCAATTTGCAGGTGAGAGCACAGGCAGGGGGATGCTCCCAGATCTGGGCATGGCACGGCTGGGCACCAAAGGTTCCCACTTTGCTGGGGCAGATGCAATAAATTCTTCAGTCGGCTGCCCAGCTGCTTTTTGACTCTGGGCAGCTGCTGAGGGCTGGATGTGCCCTGGCTGGCTGCAGGCTGGGCACGTGTCCTGCCCTCCTCCTCTGCTCCCAAAGGCAGCAGGGATGGGCAGCTCTGGGCACAGCCAGCATGGCCTGGGCACCGCAGGCCTTGGCACAAGGGGACGGGAGCCCTCAGCTGACGGGCGGTTTCTGCTTTCTCTCCTTGCAGCCGGGCTCTGTGGGTGCTGAGGCTGCTCTGGGCTCTGCCAGGGCTCTGCTGGGCTCAGCCCTGGGCCCAGCTGGGCTGGCTCTGCCCTCACATTGCTCTGACAGCTCACATCAGACGAGCCCGTTGTGAGCACAGCGCCTGAGCTTTCTGCTTTGGCAGGTGAGTGAGACTCTGCTGCAGGCCCAGAGATTGCAGCTGGGGACACACATCCAATTGGCAAGGACCCAAACTCTCCACAGTCCCAGCTGAATGCCTGGATCTGTACAGGGTGTTTTTGTCTGTCCCATTCTTCCTTCTTTATTGGCTGGAATTGTAGAATTGCACTTTGTTCCTCCTCCAGAAGTGCCACGAGTGGGCCAAAGCTGGTGAGTGGGCCGTGCTCCTGAGGCAGTGCAGTGTGGAGCTGGTGGATGGAGAATTGCCCTTCTGCACTTCCACACCAGAGCAAAAAGCTGTCAGTGGGACTTTGTGTCTTTTAAAAAATCCCTGACAGTTTCAAAGGCAATGTGCAGCTCATTCCCAGGCTGAGAAGGAAGGTCATCTTCTAAAGGATTTGGGGTTTGACAGAGTTTCCATTCCCAGTCCTGCTTGGAGCTGGAAGGGCACAAAGCAATTTCCTCTTGCTTTGAGCACAATTTCAAATACCACTGTTAGAAACAAAGCCCAAAATCTTTTAAGAGACTGCTGAGGTCAGTAAGATGGATCCATGCCATCAGCACATTTACAATGGAAATGTCTGAGTTCTCTTTTTAGAAAGATCATTTACCTCTTAATGCAAAGAATGTAACTTGGCATTTATGTTTTGATTTTTTCAGTAACTGTATGTTATGTTTTTTCTCTAACACTTGGATTTTACTCTTATCTTTTACAATTTACCTATTTTTCTTTTTTCCTTTTTTTTCCTTTCAATAGAAAACCTGTCCTATCAAAGGAATGTCCGTTGCTCCTGGTTCCCGTGTGGAGCAGCTCCCTTCCTGCTGGCTGAGCTGCTCAGGCAGAGCCCGGCAGCTCCTGGCCCTGCAGGGCTGAGGCTTTTCCCCGTTGCTGGGCACAGACTGATGGAGCAGCACTGCTGAACACGGGCACACAGAGGGACCAGCAGCAGCTGCCTTTGGCCACCTGAGGCTCCAAGGCCCAAACTCTGAGCAGCCAGGGCTGGAAGAGACTGGCAGGATCTGATCCCTGACTCTGGGCAGACAGGGCTGCACAAATGACCCCACAGTAGCAGCAGCAGCAGCAGCACATGGAGCTGACTTTGAGCACAGTGTTGCCTTCTATTCCAAGGCAGGCGACCTGGTTCTGAGGTACAGCTCGACAGCCCTCTCTCTCTCTAGGGCCGTTCGGGCCAATGACACACGCAGACACCAATGTGGTGGACGGTCAAATGGCGTTTATTACTTCTTCTTCTGGGGTCTTATAGTCTTGGGGGTCTCTACGTCAAAAAGGGGTTTGTCCTTCTTACCTATGGTTAGTAGGGAATGGAAAAGTACTGGGTAAGGAGTGGAAAGTTACTGGATTCAGTGGGGCAACATTCCTACTGTTAGTGGGGCTACATTCCTATGTTAATTTCTTATCTGTGAGTAACTGAGGGTCTTATCTATGGGGAACAGAGGGTCCTGCCTTTCCGTCACATCGCGAGATCTTCCGCAGCGCCTCTCCCTGACTACCACAGCACAGCCCCTGCCCCTCTTCCCTCCCGTGTGCAGCGGTGTCACAGCAGCCTGAGGCACCTGGGAGCCCCCAGTGCCAGCAGGGACTGGAGATGGCAGCCCTGGGCTCCTGGAGGCTGTGCAAGGAACGGAGCTGGGCACTCCCTGTGCATGGGGAGCTTCCAGATGGAAAAGGCTGCTGTGCCCAGGCAGCTCCAAGGGCACAGAAAGGAGGCTCTGGAGCACTGGATCTGTGCCAGTGCCACAGTCCTGGGCAGCAGCCAGCGAGCCCTGGGGGAACAGAGGGCACAGCAAGAGGGACAGAACCAGGCAAGGGCAGAGACTGGAGAGAGCCAGGCCCGGGAGCAGGAACAGTTGCTCCATTGCACTCTTGGAGAAAGCTCTTGGCTGGTTCAAAGCGCTGAAAGGCGTGAAGGGCAGAGAGGAGGCTACAGCAAACAATGCTCCTGTTTGCACAGCCTCCCCTCTCCGTGTCCCAGAAGGAATTGCATGGACTGTGTTCTTCTCTCTGAGCCATCTCGTTCAGCATGAGCAGCTCAGCACCAGGAGCTGAAGGAGCTGAAGCCTCAGGCCACAAGAGCTGGGCAAGAGGGAGCTTTTGGAGCAAAGTAATGCTGCTAAAATAGACCCAGCTGAATGCAGTGGATAGAATAATGGAATCACAGAATCCTTTCTGTTGGAAAAGCCCTCTGAGCTCACCCAGTGCAGCCGCTCACCCAGCAATGCCAAGCCCAGCACTAAACCACGTCTGTGAAGTGCCAAGGCCTGGACACGAGCCCTGAGTGAGGCCTGGACAGCAGGCCCTGAGCCAAAGGTGGCCTCTGGATGAACCTTCCAACCAAAGGTTATCTTTGTATCTGCTCCCTGATGAAATATGCGTGGTCATTAGCACTGAGATAGATGTAGCCACTCATTAGTGAAACATGGATTGACCTTTGTGTATTTAGAAGCCAGACAAGGCCATGAAATCTGACATCTGGCCTTGTTTGGGGCTGTATGGTCAAAGTCAGCTCCCTTGGTTCCTCCTTGAGCCCTGGCCAGGCTTTGGGAGGGACCCAAGAGGATGAAAGCAGATGTTGCCACACTAGCAGTGCTGTCAGTTTGTTCATTCAGCACTGTCAGAGCTGGGCCCTCTCCCAGCGGGGTTGGAGCCTCACCTGGGGCTGGAGGCACCTGCAGGAATTCCCAGTGCCCAGGAGTGGCTCTGCAGCCTTGGCTGTGACAGCTTCCCCAGCTGCTGTGTGGGTCTGGGGGATGGTAAAGGCTGAGGGTAAATGCTGCTGGATCTTTCTTAATCACTGCAGGCAATCTTTGGTGGGGATGGTTGGGTGCATTGCTGAGCTGCTCCTTTTGTGATTCTTTGCTGCACTGGACTGCAGGAAATGACACTGATTCCTTCAATTGGTGTCTGTGTCTTTGGTGCTGACCCTGCCCACTGGTAAAACAAAACTGGCACAGTCTGGCCAGATGCCAACAAAATGTCACTTGTTCAGTGTAAATGTGAGGAATCAGTGCCATCAGAAATTGCCAGCTGGGAAGCCCTTCCCTGGAGTTCCCTGGCTCTGGAGTGGGCTGAGGTCGGAGCCCTGTGTGAGCAGTGGGGCAGTCGGGTAAAAGAAGCTGCACCCCTGGATGGCTTCAAATGCACCCAAAAATTGCACGTGGAAAAGGAAAAGACCTTGTGGGTTTGGGCAGACAAAGATGAATTTGTTGAGAGTACATAGGAAACAGCACCTTCAGAAGGAACGATGCTTGTTGGAATGCTCCCACATGGAGCAACAGAAGAAGGTTTTAATCTTGAGCTCAGATGCACTTCTGCAAGTGAAATACCAATATAGTAAATAACTATATACATATTTATAGGATAATAAGACTTTCATGTTTATATTTATAGATTTATATATATATGTTTACATCTACACATCTACATATCTATATCTATATTTCTATATAAATATGTACATATAAAATGAGAATAATGTGAAATAGTGCTGACAATACTAATTTGGTATCTTTGGCTGCTCAGGGATGTAACACTAAATACCCTACAGGACAGGATCAGCCAGGACCCTCAAGTCAGTGGTCAACTTTGGGAGATTAAATACAATGAAAAAGGGAGGAAGGGAGGGAATTGGCTATTTTTACAGGGTATGCTGATACTGTGATGCAGATTACTTTGTTCCTGTGAAAAATACAGTGAGTTTACCTGCAGGGTTTTTAATGTACCAGACTATCCACAAGCTGCAGGACTGGTTGAATGGGTGAAAGAGTTGTTAAAAGAGCAGTTGGAAAAATGAGGAGATGGGAACCTTTGCCCATGGAGAACCCATCTCCCAGATGTGCTCCATGCCCTTACAGTGGCCCACTGGGGAAATGGAAACCCCCTGGCTGTGCACGGCTGCCCCCAGTTTGCAAATCCAACCATGGGCAGTGAGACTTGGGCTGCCTGGGAAATTGTTCTGGTTGTGATGGCCCCTGGCAGGGCCAGCATAGAGGCTGCAGAGCTGGGCCTTCATGCATTGGAATTCATTAGGAGAAATTCAAAGCCAATGAGAGCTATCAATACTGAAACAGGAATTCAGATTCCTCCAGGACACTTTGCTTTGGTAACTGCTCCCTTGGAGCTTGGCCTTGCAAAGTGTTTCTGTCATGGCAGGAGGAATTGATGCAGAATATTAAGGAGAAATTACAGTAATTCTGTTAAACAATAGTGACCAGGATTGGATTATTCAACCCCATGACAGGGTAGCACAATTATTGATCTTGCAATTTTAAGAACAATTGTGAAAACAGGAGATCCAGCTCCAATCACCACCATTTGTGGAGATAAAGGGTTTGGATCCAACAGCCCTAATAATGGAGCCAGACTGTGGGTCCAGAGGCCAAACGACCCTCCCGAGGCAGCTGAAGGAGCAGCTCCTGGGAAAGACAACTCTGAGTCCTGAAACCTGGGCAGGAACAATGGGAATGTGTCCCTGCAGCCAAGGATTCTGTGTGAGAACAAGTAGATCTGCCAGGATATTGTTTTACACATCCTGCCAGAGCAAATCTCCCTGTTTGCCCCAAGGGCCCCATTGGGAAATGCTCTGATCCACGGGGCTCCCTGTGAAGGCTGCTGTGACACTGAGGGACTTGCACAGGAATTCCATCCAGGAGCCTGGGTGCCCCTCAGGGACTGGGACCCGGCCAGAGGGGAAAGGGCCCCCCAAGCCTTGTTAGCCGCAGACAGCATGGTAAAGCTGAACAGCAAAGGGCCTCGGGGCATTATTCTGGAATTAAAAAGGTGCCAGCTCCATGCACAACAGATTTCTTGTTCCTAATTGGAATGAGACTGAGAAAAAAGAATGAAGAACAGTGTCACTAAAGCACTACTGATGTCTGTAAGGTGTACCTTGATAGTCAGCCAGAATCTTTGTCTGCCACAAACACCTCTCGTGTTTCACCAAGGGTTTGGTCATCAAAATGTAATGATGGCTTATGATGGATTGCTGAGCTTCTTTTGTAATTCTTTGCTAATGATGATGTGCTTTGCTGAGCTTATCCTTTTGTAAATCTTTGCAGCTGTGCATGATATAAATGACACAATTACTTAAGCTGGTGTCTGTGTCCTTGGTAGTGACCCTGCCCACTGGAGAAACAGGGCCCCCTCTTGCCTAAGTGTTCCCTGGGAAGGCAAAAGCCTTCACTCCAAACTTCCCCCCTTCATACCCTGAGCATGATGTGCTCTGGTCTGGGCTATGCCCGGGCTCAGTTGGGCTCCCCTGTCCTGGCTGTGTCCCCTGCCCAGCTCCCCCGCAGCCCCAGCCCCTCCCCAGCGTGGCTGGACGAGGGGCAGGACAGGCCTTGGCTGTGCTGCAGCTCAGCAAGAACAAAACCATCTCTGCGTGCTCAGCCCTGTGCTCAGCACCCGGCCCAGCAGGGTCTCAGTGCCAGGGGCTGTGCCCTCTGTCCCTGCCAGGGGTTTCCATGGCAACTGCCAGGCCAGGTGACCCAGGTGTCCCCCCAGTGCCGGTTGCCATGGAAACAGTGCCCAGCCCTGCCCCTTTCTGTCTGGCTGACCTGGCCTTTGGCCCTGGCAGTGCCGCTGGCTGCTGGTTCCTGGTGCCAGAGCGGCCAGCGCGGCACAGGGCAGGTGGCCATGGCACAGCCCCCAGCAAGGGATCCCCTCTGGCTCTGGGCACTGACACCAGCCCTGAGCAAGGGCCCAGGGCAGCTTTCCATGGCCACCAACCATCACAACAGCTCCGGGCATTGGTTGCCATGGCACCAAACCAAGGACCGGGTCCCTGTGGCCATTGCCATGGCACCTGGTGACACCAACGAGTGTCACTGCAATTGTATCTGGAACAGCCCTGGCACCTCTTTGTCCTGAGGGTTGCCATGGCAGCTGAGGACAGCAACAGCTGGGGCTCTGCAAGGGCCCTGGGGCAGACAGGAAGGAGCAGCAGAGCAGGGGCTGATCCATCCCCAGTGCGCTGCACAGCCCAGGGCAGCATCCCAGGGCGTCCTCATGGAGCTGCCAACAACATCCCCCCTCTGCAGCCCTGGCCTCTCCCCCAACTCACACAGGTGCCCCATCCTTGCAGGCACAGACACGGCAGCACTGGCTAAGCAGCCCCTGTTTGCATTGCACAGAGCAGGGGGAGCACACACCCATGCGGTTGGTGTGAGGACATGAACCTGAGGGAGCACAAATGCCATCAGCCCTGGGGCCAGCAAGGGCTGGGGGACACCAGGGAAACCACTCAGCTTTGTCCTGGCCTCTGCAGTCAGCCAGAAAGTTTGTTCCCATCAGCTGGGAGTTTCCTGTCCCACTGCAGGTGCTGTTGCTCAGAGCCAGGGCTGCCTGGCAGCCACCCCCAGACTGCCCTCAGCATTTCCTTTGCTTCACCTTTGCTTTCTTTACTCTTCCTGATACAAATGTCTTTCCATTCCCCACCCCTGTTCCCTCCCCTGCAAACAGCCCATCCCTGTTTGCCCTTTCCTCTCTGGCCCCACTCCCCATTGCAGTTCCTGACTTGGCACCATAGGTATGTCTCTTGGACAGCAGGATCATCCTACAAGTGCTGCAGGAATTGTCTGCAGGCTCCTCGTGCTGCTCCCTTGCCAGAGGCACCCCAGGCCAGGGGGGCACATCTGGGCTTCTGTGTCTGGCTCTGGGGCTCCCTGTTCTGGGCAGTGAGGAGGAGCTGCAGAGGCTCTGCAGGACTAACAGGATGGGCTTTGGGACTGGCAGGAGAAGCTGAGGGACCTGGGCTGCTGGAGCTTCTGAAGAGGAGGCCCAGGGCTCCTCCTGCAACTGCTCCAAGGGTGGTTTCAGAGAATCCCAGAATGAGCAAGGGTGGAACAGGCCATGGAGATCATCAAGTCCAACCTGTGCCCTGACACTGCCTTGTCTCCCCTGGGCCTCCTCTCCTCCAGGATAAACAACCCCAGCTCCCTCAGCTGCTCCTCAAAGCTCTTGTGTTCCAAACCGCCCCCCCAGCCTTGTTGCCCTTCTCTGGACACGCTCCAGCCCCTCCATGTCCTTCCTAAATTGGGGGCCCCAGAACTGGACTCAGCACTCGAGGTGCTGCCCAAGCAGTGCTGAGCACTGGAGAAGAATCCCTGCCCTGCTCCTGCTGGCCACACCATTCCTGATCCAGGCCAGGAGCCATTGGCCTTCTTGGCCACCTGGGCACACTGCTGCCTGATT
The DNA here is from genome assembly GCF_027579445.1 of Ammospiza nelsoni. Lineage (NCBI taxonomy): Eukaryota > Metazoa > Chordata > Aves > Passeriformes > Passerellidae > Ammospiza > Ammospiza nelsoni. The sequence continues at coordinate 412,975 of NC_080661.1, read as the reverse complement.
TCCAGCTTGCTGTCCATCAGTCCCTGCAGGTCCCTCTCTGCCTGGCTGCTGTCCAGCCTATCTGTCTTCAGCCTGTAGAGCTGCAGGGGTTGTTGTGGCCACAGTCCAGGACCCGGCACTTGGACTTTTTAAACCTCACCTTGTTGCATCTGGGCCCTGGATCCAGCCTGTCTAGGGCCCTGTGCAGAGCCCTCCTACCATCCAGGAGGTAGGAGGCTCCCAGCCAACTTGATGTCACCATGGTTCCTTGAGGCCTCACAGTGCCTTAATGTCTCTTTGGTTCCATGGGACCCCTTCATGTCACAAAGTCCTTGGATCCTTGGGCCCTGCAATGTCACAATGGATCCTTTGTTCCCCCAAGGCCTTGCCTTGTCTCAGTGGGCCCTTGGTTCCATGAGATCGGGCAGTGAAACAAATCTCTCCTTGGTTCCACAGCGTCACAATGGCCTCTTAGTCCCAAGGGCCTCCACGGTGTCAAAAATGTTTCCTTCATTCCAGGAGTCCCTGAAGAGCAGCACTGGCCCTTTGGTTCCATGGTTCCAGTGTCACAATGGCCCCATCATGACACCAGGTCCTGCTCTGTCACAAAGCTCTGAATGGTTCCACAAGGCCCTGCAGGGTCACAGTGGTCTCTGTGGTTCCAGGAGGCCTCAGAGTGCCACAATGGATTCCTTGGTGTGGCAGTGTCACAATGGAGCCCTGGTGACACAAGATCCTTCAGTGTCACCAGAGACCCTTGGTTCTATGGGGTACCACAGTGTCACAATTGTTCCCTCAGTTCCCAGAGTCCTTGCAATGGAGCAATGCCTTCTTAATTCCATTGTCCTCAGGCTCTCCCAAAGTCTCCTTGGTTCCGCAGTGTCACAATGGCCCCTTGGTTCCACAAGGCCCTGCAGTTTCACACTGGCCTTTGTGGTTCCACCAGGACCCAGACTGTCACCATGGACTGACTCCTTGCTTCCATTCAGCCCCACAGTGTCACAATGGCCCCTTGGCTCTCTGCTGCCATGTCGTACACAGTGTCACCATGGTCCTCTTTGTGCCACCAGGCCCCACAGTGACACAATGACCCCTTGCTTTCCCAGGGCCCTGCACTGTCACAATCATCAGAGAATGAACCAGGCTGCAAAAGACCTTGGAGAGCATCAAGACCAACCTGGGACCCAACACCACCTCGTCACCCAGGCCATGGCATTGAGTGTAACATCCACTCTTTCCTAAACACTTCCAGGGTTGGTGACTCACCCACCTCCCTGAGCAGCCCATTCCAATGCCCAGTTGTATGGAGAATATTTCCTAATGTCCAGCCTAAATGTCTCCTGCTGCAGCTGAAGGCTGTGTCCTCTTGTCCTGTCACTGTTCCCTGGGAAAAGAGCCTGACTGCCACCTGGCTGCACCCTCCTGTCAGGGAGTTGTAGAGAGGGATGAGGTCTCTCCTGAGCCTCCTCTCCTCCAGGATAAACAACCCCAGCTCCCTCAGCCATTCCTCACAGGACTTGTGCTCCCAACCCCTCCCCAACCTTGTTGCCCTTCTCTGGACACGCTCCAGCCCCTCCATGTCCTTCCTAAATTGGTGGGCCCAGAACTGGACACAGCACTCGAGGTGCTGCCCAAGCAGCGCTGAGCACAGGAGAAGAATCCCTGCCCTGCTCCTGCTGGCCACGCCATTCCTGATCCATAGGAGTTTCAGGGGTTTTATGAGGGAAATTGTGGGGAGGGAGTGGGGATACAGTGTTATTGATTGTCAGCCATGAAGGGTCTTGGTTTTTATGGGTATTCAGACTGCTTTAGAAGAGTCTGGGGGTCAATATGAATTGGACATGTCTGATATCAATCTATAAAGAGGAAAAGAAAACCAAACCTGCATTGTTTTCAATATAGAAGATTCACTTTGAATACTCTTCTGAAATATGTCTAATTAACCACAGAAGAATTGAAAACATAGATTATTCCCAGTGGTTTTTCCTGTTTGGGTATTTGAACAAATGTTTATGAGCTTTGCTCACTGAATTCCTGAACTGAGGAGCTCCAGAAAGAAGAGGCCTCTGGAGGAGTAAAATTCATCAGTACCCTCCAAGCGGCTGAGGATCCATTCCCATCAGGGCAGCAATGAACAGAAATGGGCACAGCTTTGTGGCTGCCCCAGCTTTGGCGTGGGCCCTGGGCCTGGAGCTGGAGCAGCTTTGAGGGCCCCAGGGCCGGGGCTCTTGTGCTGCCCTGGGCAGATGGGATGGCAGCAGGGGCTGCAGAGCTCTCAGCACCTCAGCCAGAGGAGAGCAGGGCAGCCAGGGAGCCTCCTTTGGCCTTGGCCAAGCACCTTCCCCCATGGCTGGGGCTGAGTCCTGTGGCAGCTGCAGCTGTGCTGTGCCCTTGCCAGCGGCTGAGGCCGTGGGGCAGTGCCCAGAGCAGCCTGGCCTGAGCAGAGCTGTGGGGCCAGAGCCAGCTGGGCTGGGCTGGGGAGTGGCCCTTGGTGCTGCCCAGAGCTCAGAGCAGCTGGCAGAGCTTGCAGGGAGCTGGGCTGGGCTCAGAGAGCCTGGCCCAGAAACCATCAGTGTCCATCTCAGCCTGGCTGAGCGTGCAGGGCCCAAGAAGAGAGCAGCCCAGAGTCCACAAGTTCTCGGTGTGGGAGCTGAGCTTGTGAGCCCTTGAGCCCTGCCAAGTGCTGGGGCTGCATCTCCATCTCCAGAGATGTGATAGATGGGAGCAGGGACAAATAATTCCTGCTGGATCGTTTCTTGTGTTTGCTTATACAGGTGACCTGGAGTCATATATAGATGAGCTGTTTTGTTTCAGATAACTCAGGTAAAGTGATAAGAATAATATTTTTAGCTGAAAATAATACTTCACACATAATACACAATAAGAAAGAAAAGACTCATAATCAGAAGAGCATTTGAGTTTTTAAGAGCATGAGACTCATTGATGTTCCAGCAGTCAAATCTGTTCAAATACTTTCCTCAGGGCTTCCTTGAGATGAGAGGTGACCACCAGAGGCCAAGACCAGCCAGAGCTCTCTGTCCTGGCAGCTTTTGTCTGGGAGAACCCTGGCATACAGGGAATTTTCAAGGGGAGTATCAGTTTTGTCTGTGGGCACCTGGAAGGACAAATGGTTCTTTCCCATAGGAAGGAAAGCATTGGGCTCAAGTTCTCCAGGGGCTGATGAGAGGCAGCCCTCAACATTCCAAGATCAGCTGGGCCTGTCAAGTGGGCCCTGGGTGGCCAAGCTAGCCAGACCTGTTCTATGTTCCCTTGGTTTCATGGTGCTCTGCTCTATCACAGTGTTCTCCTTGCTTCTGCAGTGTCACAATGTCCCCGTGCTTCCATGAGGCCCTGCAGGGTCACAGAGGCCCTTTGGTACTGTGGTACCCCACAGTGTCACAATGGTCTCCATGATTCCATGGGGCCTTGCAATGCCACAATGCTCTCCATGGATCCATGGTGCCTTGCAGGATGACAACGGCCCTTTGGCTCCACGAGGCCCTGAAATGCAGCAATGGCCTCTTGGTTCCACAAAGCCCTGCTGCTTCACACTGGCCCCTTGGGACCATGCAGCCCAACAGAGCCACAGTGATTGCCTTGGTTCCACGAGGCCCCACAGTGTCACAATGGTCCCTTGGATCCATGAGGCCCTGAAGTGTCATCATGGTTCCACAGGAAGGAAAGCATGGAGTCCCAGTCTTCCAGGAGCTGATAAACAGCAGCCACTAGAGGCCAAGGACAGCCAGATCTGTCTGTCCTGGCAGCTTTCATCTGGGAGCAACAGAATAAATATCTTGTATCTCAGATATAAATATTTTGTATCTCAGATATACGGGATTTTGGGGGAAGAATGCCAATTTCAGCCCAGGAGCACCTGGATGAGAAGGTCAGTTCTTTCCCTCAGGAAGGAAAGGAAAGAGCCCCAGTGTTTCCAGGGCAGATTAGAGGTGACCACCAGAGGCCAAATTGAGCCATGCCTGTCTGTCCTTGCAGCTTTTGTCTGGGAGAAACCCTTGCATGTAGGGAATTTTGGAGAAGTACCAATTTTGTCCAGAGCTGTGAGCAGAGGCTGAGGGAGCTGGGCTGGTCCAGCCTGGAGCAGGGAAGGCTGAGGGGCTCCTCATCCCAGCCTGGCAGTGCCAGCGAGGAGGGGATGGAGAACACAGAGCCAGGCTCTTCACAGGGAGCTGGGGGGAGACAAAAACCAATGGATGGAAGGGGAAAGAGGGGAGATCCGCCAGGACAGGAGGAGATGAAATGAGTCAGGTTGGTTTCAGCATTTCCTCACCACCAAGAGCAGCCTGACCTCCCTTCTTCATCCACCACTGACGGCTTTGCAAATCAGGAATTGTTCAAGCTGTTCTGTCCTCACTCCAGAATGAGAATCCTGATACAAGAACTTAATTGTGTTTATATCTATCACAGAACCACGTTTGTGTGAATTAAATTTTAGTATGGAAATCACTGGTGAATTGTGGACTCACCAGACACTGCTGGGACGTTGCACATAGCTCAGGGAAGGGCGTGACTGTTATTAAATTGTGTCCTGTTCAACTGTGGTCTGTTGGCCATGAAGAGAAACTTTCTGTGCCTCTGAGTCTCACCAGTTCCTGACCCCCAAAGGAGACAAACCTGATGAGTTGTGGTTCCCACCACAATTCATAGCACCTCTCTCCATACTCAGAGCAGAGCTCCCCTGTCCCAGAAAGTTCCTGGCAATGAAGGGATGAAGGAAAGAGGATAGGCTGTGGGGATCAGGGGCAGGGCAGAGCCATGGAGAGGAATGGCTTTTGCATTTGATGGAGCTGTGCCTTCCCTTGGCTTTGTTGGCTGACAAGAAATGAACATCCCTCTGTGTCTCGGGCAGATCCTTCTCCAAGGAAAGCAGGTGAGAGTTGGAGCCAAGGAGCTGAAAGCTGCAGGTGCAGCCTGGGCTGGAGGCAGCTCAGATTTGCAGAAGGCTGCTCTGAGTACCAGGGTTTGGATGGGGGAAATGGTGGGGTGGGGGTAGGGACGGAGTCTGATTGATTGTCAGCCATGAAGGGTCTTGATTTTCATATCTATTCAAACTGCATGAGGAGGCACTGGGATTCAATGTCAATTGGAGATTGCACATATCAATAAATTACCGGGAAAGTAAAACTAAACAGGATCTAAAAAAATGTCTTCTCGCTGTCTTTTTAAATATCATGTATTCACTTTGAATACACTACTGAGATCTACCTAACCACAAAAGATTTGAACAATTAAATCAAATTATCCCCGGAGGCTTGGCTTCTCAAGTTGTTCTCAATGCTAATGAGCCCTGGGACACTGAATTCCTGCACTCAAGAGCTGAAGGCTGAACAAGCCTCTGCAGCAGGAAAATTCAGCAGCAGCCTCCAAGTTGCTGAGGATGTCAGCAGCCCCCACTGAGGCCATCCCTGCCCAGAGACCGTGGGGGAATGGGCAGACAAGGAGAGCGTCCCTGGGGCTGGGGCAGCACAACTCAGAGGCACCAGCAGCTCCAGCTGGGAAATGGAGTGTGGAATGTGGCTGGGAAAGCCCTGCCTGGGCTGGGCCAAGCAGGACAGACAAGCCCTGACTGCCATGCCCCAAAAAACTCTCCCAGGAGACATTTAGAAGGATTTATAGCTGTTTGTGTACTCTGAGTTGGATGCACTGGAGAAATACCAACAAGAGATTTTCAGGAGCTTAAAACAATAAAACAGCCTTTACTGGCAACTTTAGAAATTGAGAGCAACTTTGGCAAAAGTTCAATTGACATTCAATGAACAAAAAACACCTCCCAAAGCATTACCTTAGCCCATTAAACTTCACAATCTCTAAGCCTGTCCAATTTTAAGTTAATCAAAATCTGCAGGAAGAGGTAATTTGAAGAAGGAGAAGAAGACACAGAAAGAAAGAAAGAAATTAAAAAAGATACAGAGCAGCACACACACAGCTACCAACTCCTGGATTCCAGCACTGTTCAGATGGAAATTCCAAGAGGAGGTAGGGTCAAGATGTGTGCTTGCTTTGTGGTCAGCCTTCAATACCCCTTGGTGTTGCTGGGCCCTTCCCCCAGGTGGGACTTGGGCTCATTTGGTCCCTCAGGAGCTGGGCTGGGGCTGCAGAGGTGGCTGTGGAGCATTGCCTGTGCTGTGCCAGGGACTGGCAGCCACTGCTGGGCTGGGATGGAGGCTCTAGGGGGATTGGGGTCACAGCGCAGGGCAGGGCTGGGGTTCCAGGGCAGGGCAAGGCTGGACCTGCCCCTTCCTCCCCTACACATGGACTATTTTGAGCCAACAATCTCCTCCAGTCTCTCACAGTAGGGAAATGTTGGAGGTGAAATCCCAATTCTGGCCATGTGCACCTGGACTAGAAGAACAGTTCTTTTCCATAGGAAGGAAAGCACAGAGTCCCAGTGTTTGTAAGGCTGGTGAGAGCCTCACTAGGCCAAGGCTAGTCAGACTTACCAGTAATGGCAGATTTTGTCTGGGAGCAGTACTTGTACATAGGGAATTTTGGAGGTGGAAGCCCAATCTCAGCCATGGGCACCTGGAGAAGCAGGACAATTCTTTCCCATTGAAAGGAAAGCATGGAGCCTTCACCGGAGTTTTGTGGATAGAAAAGAGGTGATCCTTGTGAAACCATTGCCAGTCAGACATGTCCTGGCAATATTCCTTTTGGAACAATCCCTGGATATAAGGAAGTTTGGAGGTGAAATCCCAATTCTGGCCATGGGTGCCTGGAGGAGAAGGAGAGCTCTTTTCCATAGAAGGGAAAGTACGGAGCCCCAGTGTTTCAATAGCAGAAGAGCCCCTCACCATGCCAAGGTCAGCTGGATCAGTCAGGTGGACCCTGGGAGGCCAAACCAGGCAGACCTGCTCCGTGTTCCCTTGGTATTGTGGGGCCTCACAGTGTCACAGTGGTGCCTTGGATCCATGATGCCCCACAATGCCATAAGGGTGACTTGTTTCTACGGGGTCCCACAGTGTCACAGTGGCCCCCAGGTTCCAGAAGGCCCTGCAGTGTCACAATGGTCCCAAAGGTTCCATGAGCCTTGCATGTCACAATGGTCTCCATGGTTCCCCAGTCCCCAGAGTGTCACATGACTCCTATATTCCATATGCCCTGCAATGTCACAATGGACTTTTAGACCCTGGGGGTTTGCAGTGTCACAATGGTCTCCTTTGGCTCCACAGTGTCACAATGGACCGTTGATGACAGGAGTCCCCTCTGTGTCACCCTGGATCTTTGGTTCCATGCAGCCCTGCAGTGTCACAATGAATCCTTTGAACCATGAGGTTGTGAAGTGCCTTACTGGTCTCTCCATGGTTCCATGAGGCCTTGCAATGTCACAATGGACCTTTGGCTCCATGGGGTCTCACAGTGTCACAAAGGTCCTTTGGTTCCATGACACCCCAAAGCGTCACAATGGTTTCCATCATTCCATGAGGCCTCATGGTGTCAAAATGGACCCTTGGTTTGATGGGGCCTCTCAGTGTCACAATGATCCCTACATTCCATGGAGCCCCACAGCCTCAGTACTGTCCCCTTGGCTCAATGCGGCCCAGCAATGTCACAGTGGTCTCCATGATTCCAAGAGGCCCCACAGAGTCACAATGGTCCCTTGGTCTCACAGGGCCCCACAGTGTCACAATGGTCCCTTGGTTCCATGGCCCTGTGCTGCTGCATTCCCCCCTGCCCTTCCCAGGCCGCCCTGCCAGCTGAGAAATGCTCCTTGGGCCTCGGCCTTGGCCAACAGCCCCTGGGCTCAGCTCCTCTGCAGCTCATCACAAACACTGTCTGCTACAGGCACTGCTGCTGCCCAACCAGCCCCTGGTTCCTTTAGGAGCATCCCTGGGAGCTGTTTTTGTTCCCTCAGTGGCACAACATCCCTATTCTCACACTGCCAAAGAAAGCTGTTGGTGCCAAGTGTGGCCAGGATAAGCCATTGCTGGGACTGAAGCCCCTCTCTTGGGGCCCTACAAACAGCGCTCCAAAAGGAGCCCTTGGAGCTCTCCTGGCCCAGCGACTCCCCCTGAGTGGGGCCTCTCCCAGCTGGGAACTCTCCCATTTGCTGCACTCGGGGATCCGGAACAACCACAGAGCCTGGGCCGATCCCCCCACTCCTCCAGGCTCGGCCCTTTGCCCTTTGCTGGGGAGATGCCAAAGGATCCACAGTGAGCATTGCCTGCCCTCAGGGGAATTTCTCACAGGTGCCTTGCACTGACTCTTTGTGTCTGTGTGCACACAGAAGTGCCTGTGCTGGGGAAATGTGGCAGAAATGCTGCTCTCTGAGGGGTTGGAGTGTCTTGGACTGAGCTGAGTCAGTCAGATACCCAGATATCAGTAATGTTAAGTCACGATGTCTAAGCTAAGTTAAATGCTGCTAGAGTATTTATTTTGCTAAGTTTATATTTAAGCTATTAGCTAAGTTAAATATTGTTAAGTGTTACTCTATTAAATTGCTAAGTCATGTGTTATAAGTTTAGTCAAATATTGTTAAGTGCCACTCTTTTCCTAAATTGTGAAGTTGAAGGCATCAGTTAGGGTTAAGGTATAAGTTAGGTACTGTTAAATTTGAGATCCTTTGAGCTTTAGGCCATATTCCTTTTATCCTTGCCCTCACTATCCTTGTGTCATACACACACACACAGGGACAGTTCTCAGTAAATTTCTGGTTTGATTGCCTAGATTTGTTTGGTTTTGTCATTGCTTTGTTGCATTGGTGTGCCTGAAGTGTCCAGTCAGGAGCAGAGCAGCTCTTGCCAAGGAACGTTGTGGTGCTGTCTCTTAATACTAAATCTGATATTTGCTGATCCCTTGCTGGGGATTTTTTCAGTGCTCTCAAGGCCTCATTGGTAGCAGGGTGAAGGAGCCCTGTCCCAGGCTCTGGCCCTGGGGAACACGGGGACGCTGCCGGGGGGTCCCTGTCCCCCTGTGCCACCCCCAGGGCCCCGTCCCCCCGGCCCTGTGTCAGGCTCTGGGGTCAATCTCATGGAACATCCTCTGGGGGAGGCTGCGGGGCCGGGGGCGGAGGGACCCCGGGGGACAGGGGACCCCACTGTGCACGAGCAGGGTTGGACTGCTCTGGGGGGAGCTGTGAGAGGGGCCGGGGCAGAGTGACCTCCCAAGGGACCTCACACAGCACCTGTGATGTCACACAGCCTCCTATGATGTCGCAGAGCCCCTGTGATGTCACACAGCCTCCTGTGATGTCTCAGTCCACTCTGGGATATCACAGCACACCCTTGTGATGTCCCAGAGCAAGCTCTGCAGTATCACTCAGTGATGTCATACAGCGGTGCTGTGATTTCACAGAAGACTCTGTGATGTCACAGACGACTCTGTGATGTCAAAAAGTCACCAAGTGATGTCATTGTCTGTTCTGTGGTGTCACAGCCAGCTCTGTGTTGTCACAAAATCCTGTCTGTAGTGTCTTTCTGGCACTCTGTAATGTCACAGCACACGCTTTGACCTTACAGGTTTCTCTATGATGTCATACAGCCATGCCATGATGTCACAACCTGCTCTGGATGGCACAGAATCCCCTCTATGATGCTGTAGCTGCTCAATGACCTCACACAACAAACTCTGATATGTCATAGCCCAAGCTGTGACCTCACACAGCCCACTCGGTGCTGTCACACAGCCCCTGGCTGACATCCCAGCTGCTCTGTGCCTCTGTGACACAGCCCCAGAGGTGCTGCTGTGACACAGCCCCCTCGGGGACATGCCACAGCCCCTGCCAGTGCTGAGCCCCTGTGAGCTCTGTCTGTGCCCTGCTGGTGTCCCTGAGGGGCCCTGGCAGCGTCCCAGCCCTGCTGGGCTGAGCACAGGAGCTGCTCCTGGCCAGAGCTGTCTCTCTGCAGCGCTGCCCTTGCCAGGAGCTGCCTCTGGGCCAGGAGCCCGGCCCAGCTCAGCAGCACAGACACAGCACAGGGACTTCATGACCCTCTGTGGCTTTGGTGTTCTTGCATCAGACTCAGTCCCTCCGATTGTGCTCAAAAATTTCTGAAGAATTCAAAAAGTAATTGAAACACTGAAATTTCCCAAAATATAAATAGATTCATCTGAGGGACAGGACTGAGAAAGTGTCCCCAGGTTCCAGGAAGAGCAGAACACTCGTTGCAGTGATGGCAGCTGGGGACAAGCAAGGGAAAGGTGTCTCTGATGCTGAGCAAACCTGCGCCCCTGTCCCTGCAGGCTGTCAGCATCCCCCGGCTGTGCCACCTGGCTGGGCCCTTCCTTTGCTTACAGCTCTGCCTCCTGCCTGCCTCTGCCTGCCCACACAGAGCCTGGGGCTGCTCCAGGCTCCTGCTGGAGACGTGCTGCACCACAGCCCTGCCCTGGCAAGGAAATTCCTTTCTGCTGCTGCCCAGGCTGGGCCTGCCCAGCTGCCCTTGGTGCTATTATGTCTTATTCAGGCTCATTCCTACTATGAAAAAAAAGCTCCAGCCTCTCTGAAACCACCCTTCCATCCCTCCCGGGCTACTCCTATTCTACCCTCAGTCTCCACACCACTGAGCCCAGAGCCATCACCCTCTACCAGCTTGTTTTGTGATGAGGCCTCCAAAGCGCATCCTGGGAGATTTTTGTGTCTTCTCCAAGGTCTGAGAAAATGGAAAAATAGTGATCAAAGTTATTTTCTTCACAATCTTGGAATGACAGAAGAGGGGCCAATATCTTTAAATTGAATGAGTGTGGATTTATATATCTTAGAAGGAGGAAATAATTTACAAGTATAAGGGTGGCTCGAAACTGCAGCTGATTTTCCAGAGAAGTGGATTCCCCATCCCAGAAATTGTCCAAGAGCAGGAACTTTGTGCAGCCCGACCCAGTGAAACCCTCTCATCCTCAGGGACAGAATTCCTGTAGTGTGGGTTCTCTGATGTGCTGGGTGCCCTCACAACGCTTCTGGCCAGAATGTCTGCTGAGGGCAGCCATGCTGCTGCAGGGGCAGTGACCTCACAGCCATCACCACGGCAGCCCTGTCCCCTGGGCCTGGCTGTGCCCTTTCCTCTGCCCCTGCCTTGGCTCTGCTGCCATGAAGAGTTTTGTCATTAATATCTTGTCCCCAAGGTGCTGGGGCCAGTGGCTTCCCAGTCAAGCTCCTGGGGCAGAAGTGGCTTTTCAGAGCCCAGCCAGGAATGAGCCCTGAGGCAGCAGCTCTGCAGTGGTGGCCACCAGGCCGGGCTGCCAAGGGAGGCTTCTGGCCATGGCCTGCAAGCAGCTGCTGCTGCCAAGGTGCCTTTGGTGCCTCAGGCTCTCCCTGGCACAGCTCCCAGCACGGCACTCTGCCCTTGTGCCCGAGCCCTTCCCTGTGCTGGGGCTGGCCTGGGGCTTTTCCTGCAGCGGGACCTGCCCTGCTGATGGCACAGGAAAGGCAGTTCCTGCTGGAGCAGGAGGCTCTGCCTGCAATGGGCTCCAACAACTCCAGCAAGGCCCTGTTGACTTCAAAATTGCTGCCTAGAGCACTATATTCTAATAATTGTTATAGCTCCTGAACTGTGGATTAAATAACTGTGCTGGTGATCTTTCCATCTGATCATGATCAGAATAAGCCAGAGACATATTTATATAAATTAATCTGGTATTCTATCATTAATCCTATGGGACAAATTGTGTTAAAGTTGAATTCCACCTGTTCAATGTTTTACACCTTTGACAAATTCTCGGGCTGGGATTGGATTCAGCCACTCCCAGTCTCCTCTCTTTGAAGGAATTTTAGAAGTCTAGGGGCCCTACAGGGGTTTGAGGAACCATGTTGGCTGTTGGGTGTCATTTCTCCACCTCATGATTTAGCAGGAGTTTTTCCAATAAAGAAATAAAGCTTTTACCTGAAGCTCTCACTGTGCCCATGACAGGAACCCCTGTGAGTGTCTGGGACATCCCGGCTCTTTGGCAGCCTGGAGACTCCTGGGATGTCACCGTGGAGCCCCCTTGAGTGCCTGTGACAGATTGGTGCCTTTGCAGCCCACAGTCCCCCTGGGATGTCACCATGAAATTGCTGCGACTGCCTCTGACCACAGGGCTCTTTACCATCCCCAGAAAGCCATGGGAGGTCTCCATAGAGCCCCTTTCTGTGCCTGTGACATTCCAGCTCTGGAACAGCCTGGAGACTCTTGGAAAGTCCCCATGGAACCCCTCATGGGCCTGTGACAAATCTGATCCTTAGCAGGCAACCATCACCAGCCCCCTGTTGCTATGGTCAGTTTCCATGGCAACCATCACCAGCCCCCTGTTGCTATGGTCAGTTTCCATGGAAACCATCACCAGCCCCCTGTTGCTATGGTCAGTTTCCATGGCAGCTCCATGGAGACCCCATGCCAGGGGTGGTTGCCATGGACACCAGCTCAGGCCTGCAGCCAGAGCCCGTTGCCATGGCAACCATTGGCAGCCCCCATCCCCAGGCTCATGGGATCCCAGAACCACAGAATTGGCTGAGCTGGGAGGGACCCATCAGGATCCTCCAGTCCAACTGCTGGCCCTGCACAGGACACCCCAACAATGCCAGCCTGGGCCTGGCAGCGCTGTCCAAACGCTGCTGGAGCTCAGAGAGCCCTGGAGCTGGGACCCTTCCCTGGGGAGCCTGGGCAGGGCCCCAGCAGCCTCTGGGCAAAATCCTTTTCCTGACATCCAACCTGAGCCTGCCCCGACTCAGCTGCAGCCATTCCCTCCACTGCTGTCCCTGGGCACCAGAGGGAAGAGGTTCCCACAGCCCCAGCCAGGGACCCGCTCCCAAGGCTGTTGCCATGGCCACCAGGGCTGGGACCAGCTGGGATGCTCGGTTTCCATGGGCTGGGGTTCAGGAATGGTATTCCCCAATTTCCTGCTCCTGCTAAAACCGCGCTGCCCTCCCTGCCCTCCCTCCTGTTGTGGAAAGAACAAAAGGCAAAGATCCCAGGCTGGGATAAGACCAATTTATTGGGAACAGCAGCAAGATAAGGAACAAACAGGAACAGAAATAATACTGGTAACAGAAGGGATAAAATAAAGATAAAACTACAACACAACTGACTGTCTCTTCCCGGCCACAATTTTCCACTGCCTGGAAAGGACACCCTTCTCCTCAAGAGAGAGAGAGAGAGAGAGAGAAATCCCTTTCCTGCCCCTGGAAATGTCCTGAGGTGGGAGAGAATGTAATGACACGGTCATGCCCAGACCCTCATGTGGTTTTTCAGGGCCACATCACGTCCATTGGCAGGGGCAGGAAAAGGTACAAGTGTTTTCTCAGCCTGGATCATGGGAAACATAGATCACTAGGGGTCTGCTAAACAAGGGTCCTCAATGGGGATTGAAGCTAGAGCAGTGCACAAAGCTCCTCCTGCACTTGGGGCATTGGCAGAGCTTACTTTACCGGTGCTTCCTTTGGTGTCTGGTCAACTGAGAGCTCTGGGGGAAGCTCTTCCCACACTGGGGAGACTCATAGGGCCTCTCCCCAGTGTGGATGCACCGGAGCCTGATGAGGTGGGAGCTGCGCTTGAAGCCCTTCCCACAGTCAGGGCAGCAGAAGGGCCTCTGCTCTGTGTGAATCTGCTGGTGGCAGAGGAGATTGCAGCTGGTGTGAAACCTCTTCCCACACTCGGGACACTCGTAGGGCCTCTCCCCAGGGTGGATGCGCAGGTGGGTCACAAGGGTGGATCTGTAGCTGAAGCCCTTCCCACACTCCCCACACTCCTAGGGGGCTTCCCCAGTGTGGATCATCTGGTGGTGGATCAGGGTGCTGCTCTGCCTGAAGCTCTTCCCACGCTCCAAGCACTTCTGGGGCTTCTCCCCATCATGAAGCTGCTCCTGGGCCATCAGCTCCAAGCTCTGACTGAAGCTGTGTCCACCGTCCTGGCTCAGGGTTAGTGCTTCCTCCTCAGAGCACCCTGGGCTGGGTTTGGAGACCCTCTTCCTGCAGGATCTCTGGGGATTTTCGTCCCCAATGTAATTCTGCACTGTGGAGTCAATCAAAACAGCCTCTTCCATGAGGTTCTGCCAAGGAGATTTTTCTTCCATGGTCTCCATCATCACCTTTTTGTCTGGGGAAGGAATGGCTAGGAGAAGATGGGATTTTCCTCCAATCCAGAAGGAAGGGGAAGGACATCCCCCCAGTGCATCCTCGGCAGGATGGTCTTGGAGCATAGTTGTCCTGCAGCTGGGGGCCATGCTGGGCTGGGAGATGGAGCAGGAGAGAGGGGGAAAGGGGCACTGATTTCCTCCTCACCTGCCAGGGTATCCCAAGGCTCCTTCCTCTTACTCTCAGCCTCCTCCTACATCCAATCAAGGTTTGGGAATGGGAAATCCTGTTCTGGGAAGAAAACAAAGGGTGAGCACAATATCTTTTGTCCTGGGGTCTGTGCTGGGCTGGGAGATGGAGCAGGAGAGAGGGGGAAATAGGAACTGACTTCCTCCTCACCTGCCTGGGTGTCCCAGGGCTCCTTCCTCTTCCTTGCAGCCTCCTCCTCCATCCAATCAAGATTTGGGAATGGGAAATCCTGTTCTGGGAAGAAAACAAAGGGTGCACACATTGTCTTTTGTTCTGGTTTGAAGGCAAACCTGGGGGACAGTCTAAGTCAGAATTACAATTTAAGAAGAAAATTTAGATCAGGGCAATGATACAGAAACACTGCCTTAAACTGACAGAGTCAGGATATAACCTGACACCCTGTTGTTCTGGGTGGTGGCAGCAGTCCCATTAAATGGTGGCTGCAGTCCTGTAGGAGTGATCAACGTGATTCTGTCAAAGCAGTGATCCTGTAGAAGGGTCTGGTCTTCCTCTGAAGGTCCAGTGGTGGTTCTGGAGCTCTTGTCCTCTGGCAATCCAGTAGGCAAGCTGCTCCTGGTTGTAGCAAGCCTCAGCTTATATCCAGGTAGGAATGCTTGGTCCCTCCCCCTGGGCAGAGCATCCCACAATGGAATGATGGAATTTTGTCAGTCCTGCAGTGACACTCAATGGCCCATTCACAGGAGATATCTCCCCTGGAGGGCGTTATCAGGGCTGAGTCATGCAAGAGATAAAGAACACTGCCCCACCTGTTTATAGCAGTTGATGAAGATGGGGATTGAAAACATGCATTTGGTTACATCTTACATGGCAACCTGAAACAGTGGGGTAATCCCTGCTCAGGGAGTAAACACCACCCCCCTTACCCAAACTGGCTCAGATGTAAAACCCCCACCCTGGGAAGGCCACACACAGAGGGGACAATGTCACACTTGCCCTGCTCCAGGGGAGGTCTCTGTCCCTGTCACTCCTTGCTGTCCCCCCTTTTCTCTTTCTTTCCATCTCTCTACCTCACATTTACTGTTCAATAAAATCCATTTTGGATTTGGTCTTGTTAGCAGCTTCATGGGGGGCAGAGGCATCTCTCTAATAATTTTCTTAACCAGATTGTGATATTATTTTGGCACAGTGAGTTTAGGCACTGTTGTCTGACCTCAAGTGCCTTTGACAACAGCATGGTTCCCTCCACTTAGGAGGTTGTGGTTCTCTCTGGAGGAACTCTTCGAAACATGAATGCAGCTTCCTCTGAGTGACTTATGGGAGAACTGATGAAGAAAATGGCTGTTCTGGGTGGCCAGTGTAAAATAAATATTTTGTTGTCCTTCCTTGAAAAGTTTGTTAAAATCACTGGAGGAAAGGGAGCAAATGCTACCAGCGAGACTGACAAGGTTCATTCACCCCACAGTGAGGAACACAAGGCTGCTAAAAGTCCCAGAAGAAGCCCGGCTCAAGTAGCTAAATTCTCAAATAACTCCAGAATTCACAGGCTTGGGGCTTTGCCAAATATGAGAACCATTTTTCTCTTCATCCCCGTCAGCTTTGTGACAGCTACACAGAGCTTTCCCTTCCTTTTCATAATCTCTATTGGGCTGAATTTCTACTTTGCTCTTATTGGAACCTACCAGCAGCTGAACTGGAGCTGTTCAGGAACTGATCAAACTTGGAATTGCCACAAAATTGCTTCTATTTTTGGTTTATTCATGTTGGTGATTTATTTGTGTTTTCATCACATGTGACTTGTGGGAAAAACAAGTATTCATCAAAGCGATTTCTGCAGAGTCAGGTTTGATTTCTGCCAAGTTTATTTTGTCCAGTGCCCAGGGGAAATCTCCCATCCTGTCTGCAGCTGCTCCCACAGAGATGTGAGGGCTGATCCCAGAGCCCCAAGGGTCACAGTCAGGGCTTCCCTCAGGGAATGCTTGCCTGGTATTGAGGAACAGGGTGGGAGCACCTGGATCTTGGAGCACCCAGCTGCTCCCCATGTTTGGAGGTGCCTTGGAGAAGACACAAAAATCTCCCAGGATGCGCTTTGGAGGCCTCATCACAAAACCAGCTGGTAGAGGGTGATGGCTCTGGGCTCAGTGGTGTGGAGACTGAGGGTAGAATAGGAGTAGCCCGGGAGGGATGGAAGGGTGGTTTCAGAGAGGCTGGAGCTTTTTTTTCATAGTAGGAATGAGCCTGAATAAGACATAATAGCACCAAGGGCAGCTGGGCAGGCCCAGCCTGGGCAGCAGCAGAAAGGAATTTCCTTGCCAGGGCAGGGCTGTGGTGCAGCACGTCTCCAGCAGGAGCCTGGAGCAGCCCCAGGCTCTGTGTGGGCAGGCAGAGGCAGGCAGGAGGCAGAGCTGTAAGCAAAGGAAGGGCCCAGCCAGGTGGCACAGCCGGGGGATGCTGACAGCCTGCAGGGACAGGGGCGCAGGTTTGCTCAGCATCAGAGACACCTTTCCCTTGCTTGTCCCCAGCTGCCATCACTGCAACGAGTGTTCTGCTCTTCCTGGAACCTGGGGACACTTTCTCAGTCCTGTCCCTCAGATGAATCTATTTATATTTTGGGAAATTTCAGTGTTTCAATTACTTTTTGAATTCTTCAGAAATTTTTGAGCACACTCGGATGGACTGAGTCTGATGCAAAGAGCACCAAAGCCCCAGAGGGTCATTAAAGTCCCTGTGCTGTGTCTGTGCTGCTGAGCTGGGCCGGGCTCCTGGCCCAGAGGCAGCTCCTGGCAAGGGCAGCGCTGCAGAGAGACAGCTCTGGCCAGGAGCAGCTCCTTTGCACAGCCCAGCAGGGCTGGGACGCTGCCAGGGCCCCTCAGGGACACCAGCAGGGCACAGACAGAGCTCACAGGGGCTCAGCACTGGCAGGGGCTGTGGGATGTCCCAGAGGGGGCTGTGTCACAGCAGCACTCTGGGGCTGTGTCACAGAGGCACAGAGCAGCTGGGATGTCAGCAAGGGGCTGTGTGACAGCACAGAGTGGGCTATGTGAGGTCACAGGTTGGGCTATGACATCACAGAGTTTGTTGTGTGAGGTCATTGAGCAGCTACAGCATCATAGAGGGGATTCTGTGACATCACAGAGCAGGTTGTGACATCATGGCATGGCTGCATGACATCATAGAGAAACCTGTAAGGTCAAAGCGTGTGCTGTGACATTACAGAGTGCCAGTAGGACACTACAGACAGGATTTTGTGACAACACAGAGCTGGCTGTGACACCACAGAACAGACAATGACATCACTTGGTGACTTTTTGACATCACAGAGTCGTCTGTGACATCACAGAGTCTTCTGTGAAATCACAGCACCGCTGTATGACATCACTGAGTGATACTGCAGAGCTTGCTCTGGGACATCACAAGGGTGTGCTGTGATATCCCAGAGTGGACTGAGACATCACAGGAGGCTGTGTGACATCACAGGGGCAGTGTGACATCTCAGGAGCTGTGTGACATCACAGGTGCTGTGTGAGGTCCCTTGGGAGGTCACTCTGCCCCGGCCCCTCTCACAGCTCCCCCCAGAGCAGTCCAACCCTGCTCGTGCACAGCGGGGTCCCCTGTCCACCCGGGTCCCCCTGCCCCCGGCCCCGCAGCCTCCCACAGAGGATGTTCCACGAGACCGACCCCAGAGCCTGACACGGGGATGGGGGGATGGGGCCCTGGGGGTGGCACAGGGGGACAGGGACCCCCCGGCAGCGTCCCCATGTCCCCCAGGGCCAGAGCCTGGGCCAGGGCTCCTTCACCCTGCTACCAATGAGGCCTTGAGAGCACTGAAGAAATCCCCAGCAAGGGATCAGCAAATATCAGATTTAGTATTAAGAGACAGCACCACAACGTTCCTTGGCAAGAGCTGCTCTGCTCCTGACTGGACACTTCAGGCACACCAATGCAACAAAGCAATGACAAAACCAAATGAAATCTAGGCAATCAAACCAGAAATTTACTGAGAACTGTCCCTGTGTGTGTGTGTATGACACAAGGATAGTGAGGGCAAGGATAAAAGGAATATGGCCTAAAGCTCAAAGGATCTCAAATTTAACAGTACCTAACTTATACCTTAACCCTAACTGATGCCTTCAACTTCACAATTTAGCAAAAGAGTGGCACTTAACAATATTTGACCTAACTTATAACACATGACTTAGCAATTTAATAGAGTAACACTTAACAATATTTAACTTAGCTAATAGGTTAAATATACAACTTAGCAAAAGAAATACTCTAGCAGCATTTAACTTAGCTTAGACATCATGACTTAACATTACTTATATCTGGATATCTGACTGACTCAGCTCAGTCCAAGACACTCCAACCCCTCAGAGAGCAGCATTTCTGCCACATTTCCCCAGCACAGGCACTTCTGTGTGCACACAGACACAAAGAGTCAGCGCAAGGCACCTGTGAGAAATTCCCCTGAGGGCAGGCAATGCTCACTGTGGATCCTTTGGCATCTCCCCAGCAAAGGGCAAAGGGCCGAGCCTGGAGGAGTGGGGGGATCGGCCCAGGCTCTGTGGTTGTTCCGGATCCCCGAGTGCAGCAAATGGGAGAGTTCCCAGCTGGGAGAGGCCCCACTCAGGGGGAGTCGCTGGGCCAGGAGAGCTCCAAGGGCTCCTTTTGGAGCGCTGTTTGCAGGGCCCCAAGAGAGGGGCTTCAGTCCCAGCAATGGCTCATCCTGGCCGCACTTGGCACCAACAGCTTTCTTTGGCAGTGTGAGAACAGGGATGTTGTGCCACTGAGGGAACAAAAACAGGTCCAAGGGATGCTCCTAAAGGAACCAGGAGCTGGTTGGGCAGCAGCAGTGCCTGGAGCAGACAGTGTTTGTGATGAGCTGCAGAGGAGCTGAGCCCAGGGGCTGTTGGCCAAGGCTGAGGCCCAAGGAGCATTTCTCAGCTGGCAGGGTGGCCTGAGAAGGGGAGGGGGAATGCAGCAGCACAGAGCCATGGAACCAAGGGACCATTGTGACACTGTGGGGCCCTGTGAGACCAAGGGACCATTGTGACTCTGTGGGGCCTCTTGGAATCATGGAGACCACTGTGACATTGCTGGGCCGCATTGAGCCAAGGGGACAGCACTGAGGCTGTGGGGCTCCATGGAATGTAGGGATCACTGTGACACTGAGAGGCCCCATCAAACCAAGGGTCCATTTTGACACCGTGAGGCCTCATGGAATGATGGAAACCATTGTGACGCTTTGGGGTGTCATGGAACCAAAGGACCTTTGTGACACTGTGAGACCCCATGGAGCCAAAGGTCCATTGTGACATTGCAAGGCCAATGGAACCATGGAGAGACCAGTAAGGCACTTCACAACCTCATGGTTCAAAGGATTCATTGTGATACTGCAGGGCTGCATGGAACCAAAGATCCAGAGTGACACAGAGGGGACTCCTGTCATCAACGGTCCATTGTGACACTGTGGAGCCAAAGGAGACCATTGTGACACTGCAAACCCCCAGGGTCTAAAAGTCCATTGTGAAATTGCAGGGCATATGGAATATAGGAGTCATGTGACACTCTGGGGACTGGGGAACCTTGGAGACCATTGTGACATGCAAGGCTCATGGAACCTTTGGGACCATTGTGACACTGCAGGGCCTTCTGGAACCTGGGGGCCACTGTGACACTGTGGGACCCCGTAGAAACAAGTCACCCTTATGGCATTGTGGGGCATCATGGATCCAAGGCACCACTGTGACACTGTGAGGCCCCACAATACCAAGGGAACACGGAGCAGGTCTGCCTGGTTTGGCCTCCCAGGGTCCACCTGACTGATCCAGCTGACCTTGGCATGGTGAGGGGCTCTTCTGCTACTGAAACACTGGGGCTCTGTACTTTCCCTTCTATGGAAAAGAACCATCCTTCTCCTCCAGGCACCCATGGCCAGAATTGGGATTTCACCTCCAAACTTCCTTATATCCAGGGATTGTTCCAAAAGGAATATTGCCAGGACATGTCTGGCTGGCAATGGTTTAACAAGGATCACCTCTTTTCTATCCACAAAACTCCGGTGAAGGCTCCATGCTTTCCTTTCAATGGGAAAGAATTGTCCTGCTTCTCCAGGTGCCCATGGCTGAGATTGGGCTTCCACCTCCAAAATTCCCTATGTACAAGTACTGCTCCCAGACAAAATCTGCCATTACTGGTAAGTCTGACTAGCCTTGGCCTAGTGAGGCTCTCACCAGCCTTACAAACACTGGGACTCTGTGCTTTCCTTCCTATGGAAAAGAACTGTTCTTCTAGTCCAGGTGCACATGGCCAGAATTGGGATTTCACCTCCAACATTTCCCTACTGTGAGAGACTGGAGGAGATTGTTGGCTCAAAATAGTCCATGTGTAGGGGAGGAAGGGGCAGGTCCAGCCTTGCCCTGCCCTGGAACCCCAGCCCTGCCCTGCGCTGTGACCCCAATCCCCCTAGAGCCTCCATCCCAGCCCAGCAGTGGCTGCCAGTCCCTGGCACAGCACAGGCAATGCTCCACAGCCACCTCTGCAGCCCCAGCCCAGCTCCTGAGGGACCAAATGAGCCCAAGTCCCACCTGGGGGAAGGGCCCAGCAACACCAAGGGGTATTGAAGGCTGACCACAAAGCAAGCACACATCTTGACCCTATCTCTTCTTGGAATTTCCATCTGAACAGTGCTGGAATCCAGGAGTTGGTAGCTGTGTGTGTGCTGCTCTGTATCTTTTTTAACTTCTTTCTTTCTTTCTGTGTCTTCTTCTCCTTCTTCAAATTACCTCTTCCTGCAAATTTTGATTAACTTAACATTGGACAGGCTTAGAGATTGTGAAGTTTAATGGGCTAAGGTAATGCTTTGGGAGGTGTTTTTTGTTCATTGAATGTCAACTGAACTTTTCCAAAGTTGCTCTCAATTTCTAAAGTTGCCAGTAAAGGCTGTTTTATTGTTTTAAGCTCCTGAGAATCTCCTGTTGGTATTTCTCCAGTGCATCCAACTCAGAGTACACAAACAGCTATCAATCCTTCTAAAAGTCTCCTTGAGAGAGTTTTTTGGGGCATGGCAGTCAGGGCTTGTCTGTCCTGCTTGGCCCAGCCCAGGCAGGGCTTTCCATGCCACATTCCACACTCCATTTCCCAGCTGGAGCTGCTGGTGCCTCTGAGTTGTGCTGCCCCAGCCCCAGGGACGTTCTCCTTGTCTGCCCATTCCCCCACGGTCTCTGGGCAGGGATGGCCTCAGTGGGGGCTGCTGACATCCTCAGCACCTTGGAGGCTGCTGCTGAATTTTCCTGCTCCAGAGGCTTGTTCAGCCTTCAGCTCTTCAGTTCAGGAATTCAGTGTCCCAGGGCTCATTAACACTGAGAACAACTTGAGAAGCCAAGCCTCCGGGGATAATTTGATTTAATTGTTCAAATCTTTTGTGGTTAGGTAGATCTCAGTAGTGTATTCAAAGTGAATGCATGATATTTAAAAAGACAGCGAGAAGACATTTTTTTAGATCCTGTTTAGTTTTACTTTCCCGGTAATTTATTGATATGTGCAATCTCCAATTGACATTGAATCCCAGTGCCTCCTCATGCAGTTTGAATAGATATGAAAATCAAGACCCTTCATGGCTGACAATCAATCAGACTCCGTCCCTACCCCCACCCCACCATTTCCCCCATCCAAACCCTGGTACTCAGAGCAGCCTTCTGCAAATCTGAGCTGCCTCCAGCCCAGGCTGCACCTGCAGCTTTCAGCTCCTTGGCTCCAACTCTCACCTGCTTTCCTTGGAGAAGGATCTGCCCGAGACACAGAGAGATGTTCATTTCTTGTCAGCCAACAAAGCCAAGGGAAGGCACAGCTCCATCAAATGCAAAAGCCATTCCTCTCCATGGCTCTGCCCTGCCCCTGATCCCCACAGCCTATCCTCTTTCCTTCATCCCTTCATTGCCAGGAACTTTCTGGGACAGGGGAGCTCTGCTCTGAGTATGGAGAGAGGTGCTATGAATTGTGGTGGGAACCACAACTCATCAGGTTTGTCTCCTTTGGGGGTCAGGAACTGGTGAGACTCAGAGGCACAGAAAGTTTCTCTTCATGGCCAACAGACCACAGTTGAACAGGACACAATTTAATAACAGTCACGCCCTTCCCTGAGCTATGTGCAACGTCTCAGCAGTGTCTGGTGAGTCCACAATTCACCAGTGATTTCCATACTAAAATTTAATTCACACAAACGTGGTTCTGTGATAGATATAAACACAATTAAGTTCTTGTATCAGGATTCTCATTCTGGAGTGAGGACAGAACAGCTTGAACAATTCCTGATTTGCAAAGCCGTCAGTGGTGGATGAAGAAGGGAGGTCAGGCTGCTCTTGGTGGTGAGGAAATGCTGAAACCAACCTGACTCATTTCATCTCCTCCTGTCCTGGCGGATCTCCCCTCTTTCCCCTTCCATCCATTGGTTTTTGTCTCCCCCCAGCTCCCTGTGAAGAGCCTGGCTCTGTGTTCTCCATCCCCTCCTCGCTGGCACTGCCAGGCTGGGATGAGGAGCCCCTCAGCCTTCCCTGCTCCAGGCTGGACCAGCCCAGCTCCCTCAGCCTCTGCTCACAGCTCTGGACAAAATTGGTACTTCTCCAAAATTCCCTACATGCAAGGGTTTCTCCCAGACAAAAGCTGCAAGGACAGACAGGCATGGCTCAATTTGGCCTCTGGTGGTCACCTCTAATCTGCCCTGGAAACACTGGGGCTCTTTCCTTTCCTTCCTGAGGGAAAGAACTGACCTTCTCATCCAGGTGCTCCTGGGCTGAAATTGGCATTCTTCCCCCAAAATCCCGTATATCTGAGATACAAAATATTTATATCTGAGATACAAGATATTTATTCTGTTGCTCCCAGATGAAAGCTGCCAGGACAGACAGATCTGGCTGTCCTTGGCCTCTAGTGGCTGCTGTTTATCAGCTCCTGGAAGACTGGGACTCCATGCTTTCCTTCCTGTGGAACCATGATGACACTTCAGGGCCTCATGGATCCAAGGGACCATTGTGACACTGTGGGGCCTCGTGGAACCAAGGCAATCACTGTGGCTCTGTTGGGCTGCATGGTCCCAAGGGGCCAGTGTGAAGCAGCAGGGCTTTGTGGAACCAAGAGGCCATTGCTGCATTTCAGGGCCTCGTGGAGCCAAAGGGCCGTTGTCATCCTGCAAGGCACCATGGATCCATGGAGAGCATTGTGGCATTGCAAGGCCCCATGGAATCATGGAGACCATTGTGACACTGTGGGGTACCACAGTACCAAAGGGCCTCTGTGACCCTGCAGGGCCTCATGGAAGCACGGGGACATTGTGACACTGCAGAAGCAAGGAGAACACTGTGATAGAGCAGAGCACCACGAAACCAAGGGAACATAGAACAGGTCTGGCTAGCTTGGCCACCCAGGGCCCACTTGACAGGCCCAGCTGATCTTGGAATGTTGAGGGCTGCCTCTCATCAGCCCCTGGAGAACTTGAGCCCAATGCTTTCCTTCCTATGGGAAAGAACCATTTGTCCTTCCAGGTGCCCACAGACAAAACTGATACTCCCCTTGAAAATTCCCTGTATGCCAGGGTTCTCCCAGACAAAAGCTGCCAGGACAGAGAGCTCTGGCTGGTCTTGGCCTCTGGTGGTCACCTCTCATCTCAAGGAAGCCCTGAGGAAAGTATTTGAACAGATTTGACTGCTGGAACATCAATGAGTCTCATGCTCTTAAAAACTCAAATGCTCTTCTGATTATGAGTCTTTTCTTTCTTATTGTGTATTATGTGTGAAGTATTATTTTCAGCTAAAAATATTATTCTTATCACTTTACCTGAGTTATCTGAAACAAAACAGCTCATCTATATATGACTCCAGGTCACCTGTATAAGCAAACACAAGAAACGATCCAGCAGGAATTATTTGTCCCTGCTCCCATCTATCACATCTCTGGAGATGGAGATGCAGCCCCAGCACTTGGCAGGGCTCAAGGGCTCACAAGCTCAGCTCCCACACCGAGAACTTGTGGACTCTGGGCTGCTCTCTTCTTGGGCCCTGCACGCTCAGCCAGGCTGAGATGGACACTGATGGTTTCTGGGCCAGGCTCTCTGAGCCCAGCCCAGCTCCCTGCAAGCTCTGCCAGCTGCCCTGAGCTCTGGGCAGCACCAAGGGCCACTCCCCAGCCCAGCCCAGCTGGCTCTGGCCCCACAGCTCTGCTCAGGCCAGGCTGCTCTGGGCACTGCCCCACGGCCTCAGCCGCTGGCAAGGGCACAGCACAGCTGCAGCTGCCACAGGACTCAGCCCCAGCCATGGTGGAAGGTGCTTGGCCAAGGCCAAAGGAGGCTCCCTGGCTGCCCTGCTCCCCTCAGGCTGAGGTGCTGAGAGCTCTGCAGCCCCTGCTGCCATCCCATCTGCCCAGGGCAGCACAAGAGCCCCGGCCCTGGGGCCCTCAAAGCTGCTCCAGCTCCAGGCCCAGGGCCCACGCCAAAGCTGGGGCAGCCACAAAGCTGTGCCCATTTCTGTTCATTGCTGCCCTGATGGGAATGGATCCTCAGCCGCTTGGAGGGTACTGATGAATTTTACTCCTCCAGAGGCCTCTTCTTTCTGGAGCTCCTCAGTTCAGGAATTCAGTGAGCAAAGCTCATAAACATTTGTTCAAATACCCAAACAGGAAAAACCACTGGGAATAATCTATGTTTTCAATTCTTCTGTGGTTAATTAGACATATTTCAGAAGAGTATTCAAAGTGAATCTTCTATATTGAAAACAATGCAGGTTTGGTTTTCTTTTCCTCTTTATAGATTGATATCAGACATGTCCAATTCATATTGACCCCCAGACTCTTCTAAAGCAGTCTGAATACACATAAAAACCAAGACCCTTCATGGCTGACAATCAATAACACTGTATCCCCACTCCCTCCCCACAATTTCCCTCATAAAACCCCTGAAACTCCTATGGATCAGGAATGGCGTGGCCAGCAGGAGCAGGGCAGGGATTCTTCTCCTGTGCTCAGCACTGCTTGGGCAGCACCTCGAGTGCTGTGTCCAGTTCTGGGCCCACCAATTTAGGAAGGACATGGAGGGGCTGGAGCGTGTCCAGAGAAGGGCAACAAGGTTGGGGAGGGGTTGGGAGCACAAGTCCTGTGAGGAATGGCTGAGGGAGCTGGGGTTGTTTATCCTGGAGGAGAGGAGGCTCAGGAGAGACCTCATCCCTCTCTACAACTCCCTGACAGGAGGGTGCAGCCAGGTGGCAGTCAGGCTCTTTTCCCAGGGAACAGTGACAGGACAAGAGGACACAGCCTTCAGCTGCAGCAGGAGACATTTAGGCTGGACATTAGGAAATATTCTCCATACAACTGGGCATTGGAATGGGCTGCTCAGGGAGGTGGGTGAGTCACCAACCCTGGAAGTGTTTAGGAAAGAGTGGATGTTACACTCAATGCCATGGCCTGGGTGACGAGGTGGTGTTGGGTCCCAGGTTGGTCTTGATGCTCTCCAAGGTCTTTTGCAGCCTGGTTCATTCTCTGATGATTGTGACAGTGCAGGGCCCTGGGAAAGCAAGGGGTCATTGTGTCACTGTGGGGCCTGGTGGCACAAAGAGGACCATGGTGACACTGTGTACGACATGGCAGCAGAGAGCCAAGGGGCCATTGTGACACTGTGGGGCTGAATGGAAGCAAGGAGTCAGTCCATGGTGACAGTCTGGGTCCTGGTGGAACCACAAAGGCCAGTGTGAAACTGCAGGGCCTTGTGGAACCAAGGGGCCATTGTGACACTGCGGAACCAAGGAGACTTTGGGAGAGCCTGAGGACAATGGAATTAAGAAGGCATTGCTCCATTGCAAGGACTCTGGGAACTGAGGGAACAATTGTGACACTGTGGTACCCCATAGAACCAAGGGTCTCTGGTGACACTGAAGGATCTTGTGTCACCAGGGCTCCATTGTGACACTGCCACACCAAGAAATCCATTGTGGCACTCTGAGGCCTCCTGGAACCACAGAGACCACTGTGACCCTGCAGGGCCTTGTGGAACCATTCAGAGCTTTGTGACAGAGCAGGACCTGGTGTCATGATGGGGCCATTGTGACACTGGAACCATGGAACCAAAGGGCCAGTGCTGCTCTTCAGGGACTCCTGGAATGAAGGAAATATTTTTGACACCGTGGAGGCCCTTGGGACTAAGAGGCCATTGTGACGCTGTGGAACCAAGGAGAGATTTGTTTCACTGCCCGATCTCATGGAACCAAGGGCCCACTGAGACAAGGCAAGGCCTTGGGGGAACAAAGGATCCATTGTGACATTGCAGGGCCCAAGGATCCAAGGACTTTGTGACATGAAGGGGTCCCATGGAACCAAAGAGACATTAAGGCACTGTGAGGCCTCAAGGAACCATGGTGACATCAAGTTGGCTGGGAGCCTCCTACCTCCTGGATGGTAGGAGGGCTCTGCACAGGGCCCTAGACAGGCTGGATCCAGGGCCCAGATGCAACAAGGTGAGGTTTAAAAAGTCCAAGTGCCGGGTCCTGGACTGTGGCCACAACAACCCCTGCAGCTCTACAGGCTGAAGACAGATAGGCTGGACAGCAGCCAGGCAGAGAGGGACCTGCAGGGACTGATGGACAGCAAGCTGGAAATCAGGCAGCAGTGTGCCCAGGTGGCCAAGAAGGCCAATGGCTCCTGGCCTGGATCAGGAATGGTGTGGCCAGCAGGAGCAGGGCAGGGATTCTTCTCCAGTGCTCAGCACTGCTTGGGCAGCACCTCGAGTGCTGAGTCCAGTTCTGGGGCCCCCAATTTAGGAAGGACATGGAGGGGCTGGAGCGTGTCCAGAGAAGGGCAACAAGGCTGGGGGGGCGGTTTGGAACACAAGAGCTTTGAGGAGCAGCTGAGGGAGCTGGGGTTGTTTATCCTGGAGGAGAGGAGGCCCAGGGGAGACAAGGCAGTGTCAGGGCACAGGTTGGACTTGATGATCTCCATGGCCTGTTCCACCCTTGCTCATTCTGGGATTCTCTGAAACCACCCTTGGAGCAGTTGCAGGAGGAGCCCTGGGCCTCCTCTTCAGAAGCTCCAGCAGCCCAGGTCCCTCAGCTTCTCCTGCCAGTCCCAAAGCCCATCCTGTTAGTCCTGCAGAGCCTCTGCAGCTCCTCCTCACTGCCCAGAACAGGGAGCCCCAGAGCCAGACACAGAAGCCCAGATGTGCCCCCCTGGCCTGGGGTGCCTCTGGCAAGGGAGCAGCACGAGGAGCCTGCAGACAATTCCTGCAGCACTTGTAGGATGATCCTGCTGTCCAAGAGACATACCTATGGTGCCAAGTCAGGAACTGCAATGGGGAGTGGGGCCAGAGAGGAAAGGGCAAACAGGGATGGGCTGTTTGCAGGGGAGGGAACAGGGGTGGGGAATGGAAAGACATTTGTATCAGGAAGAGTAAAGAAAGCAAAGGTGAAGCAAAGGAAATGCTGAGGGCAGTCTGGGGGTGGCTGCCAGGCAGCCCTGGCTCTGAGCAACAGCACCTGCAGTGGGACAGGAAACTCCCAGCTGATGGGAACAAACTTTCTGGCTGACTGCAGAGGCCAGGACAAAGCTGAGTGGTTTCCCTGGTGTCCCCCAGCCCTTGCTGGCCCCAGGGCTGATGGCATTTGTGCTCCCTCAGGTTCATGTCCTCACACCAACAGCATGGGGGTGCTGCCCCTGCTCTGTGCAATGCAAACAGGGGCTGCTTAGCCAGTGCTGCCGTGTCTGTGTGTGCAAGGATGGGGCACCTGTGTGAGCTGGGGGAGAGGCCAGGGCTGAAGAGGGGGGATGTTGTTGGCAGCTCCATGAGGACGCTCTGGGACGCTGCCCTGGGCTGTGCAGCGCACTGGGGATGGATCAGCCCCTGCTCTGCTGCTCCTTCCTGTCTCCCCCAGGGCCCTTGCAGAGCACCAGCCATGCTGCCCTCAGCTGCCATGGCAACCCTGGGACAAAGCGGTGCCAGGGCTGTTCCAGATACAATTGCAGTGACACTCGTTGGTGTCACCAGGTGCCATGGCAATGGCCACAGGGACCCGGTCCTTGGTTTGGTGCCATGGAAACCAATGCCCGGAGCTGTTGTGATGTTGGTGGCCATGGAAAGCTGCTCTGGCTCCGTGCTCAGGGCTGGTGTTATTGCCCAGAGCCAGAGGGGATCCCTTGCTGGGAGCTGTGCCATGGCCACCTGCCCTGTGCCGAGCTGGCCGCTCTGGCACCAGGAACCAGCAGCCAGCGGCACTGCCAGGGCCAAAGGCCAGGTCAGCCAGACAGAAAGGGGCAGGGCTGGGCACTGTTTCCATGGCAACCGGCACTGGGGGGACACCTGGGTCACCTGGCCTGGCAGTTGCCATGGAAACCCCCGGCAGGGACTGAGGGCACAGCCCCTGGCACTGAGACACTGCTGGGCCGGGTGCTGAGCACAGGGCTGAGCACGCAGAGATGGTTTTGTTCTTGCTGAGCTGCAGCACAGCCAAGGCCTGTCCTGCCCCTTGTCCAGCCACGCTGGGGAGGGGCTGGGGCTGCGGGGGAGCTGGGCAGGGGACACAGCCAGGACAGGGGACCCCAACTGAGCCCGGGCATAGCCCAGACCAGAGCACATCATGCTCAGGGTATGAAGGGGGGAACAGGGAGGAAGGGGGGAATTTTGGAGTGAAGGCTTTTGCCTTCCCAGGGAACACTTAGGCAAGAGGGGGCCCTGTTTCTCCAGTGGGCAGGGTCACTACCAAGGACACAGACACCAGCTTAAGTAATTGTGTCATTTATATCATGCACAGCTGCAAAGATTTACAAAAGGATAAGCTCAGCAAAGCACATCATCATTAGCAAAGAATTACAAAAGAAGCTCAGCAATCCATCATAAGCCATCATTACATTTTGATGACTAATCCCTTGGTGAAACACTAGAGGTGTTTGTGGCAGACAAGGATTCTGGCTGACTATCAAGGTACACCTTACAGACATCAGTAGTACTTTAGTGACACCGTTCTTCATTCTTTTTTCTCAATCTCATTCCAATTAGGAACAAGAACTCTGTTGTGCATGGAGCTGACACCTTTTTAATTCCAGAATAATGCCCCCAGGCCCTTTGCTGTTCAGCTTTACCATGCTGTCTTTGGCTAACAAGGCTTGGGGGGCCCTTTCCCCTCTGGCTGGAAGGGGCCGGGTCCCAGTCCCTGAGGGGCACCCAGGCTCCTGGATGGAATTCCTGTGCAAGTCCCTCAGTGTCACAGCAGCCTTTACATGGAGCCCCGTGGATCAGAGCATTTCCTACAGGGGCCCTTGGGGCAAACAGGGAGATTTGCTCTGGCAGGATGTGTAAAACAATATCCTGTCAGATCTACTTGTTCTCACACACAATACTTGGCTGCAGGGACACATTCCCATTGTTCCTGCCCAGGTTTCAGGACTCAGAGTTGTCTTACCCAGGAGCTGCTCCTTCAGCTGCCTCGGGAGGGTCATTTGGCCTACAGACCCACACTCTGGCTCCATTATTAGGGCTGTTGGATCCAAACCCTTTATCTCCACAAATGGTGGTGATTGGAGCTGGATCTTCTGTTTTCACAATTATTCTTAAAATTGCAAGATCAATAATTGTGCTACCCTGTCATGGGGTTGAATAATCCAATCCTGGTCACTATTGTTTAACAGAATTACTGTAATTTCTCCTTAATATTCTGCAACAATTCGTCCTGCCATGACAGGAACACTTTGCAAGGCCAAGCTCCAAGGGAGCAGTTACCAAAGCAAAGTGTCCTGGAGGAATCTGAATTCCTGTTTCAGTATTGACAGCTCTCATTGGCTTTGAATTTTTCCTAATGAATTCCAATGCATGAAGGCCCAGCCCTGCAGCCTCTGGGCTGGCCCTGCCAGGGGCCATCACAGCCAGAACAATTTCCCAGGCAGCCCAAGTCTCACTGCCCATGGTTGGATTTGCAAACTGGGGGCAGCCGTGCACAGCCGGGGGGTTTCCATTTCCCCAGTGGGCCACTGTAAGGGCATGGAGCACATCTGGGAGATGGGTTCTCCATGGGCAAAGGTTCCCATCTCCTCATCTTTCCAACTGCTCTTTTAACAGCTCCTTCACCCAATCAACCAATCCTGCAGCTTGTGGATCGTCTGGTACATTAAAAACCCTGCAGGCAAACTCACTGTATTTTTCACAGGAACAAAGTAATCTGCATCAGAGTATCAGCACACCCTGTAAAAATAGCCAATTCCCTCCCTTCCTCCCTTTTTCATTGTATTTAATCTCCCAAAGTTGACCATTGACATGAGGGTCCTGGCCGATCCTTTCCTGTAGGGTATTTAGTGTTACATCCCTGAGCAGCCAAAGATACCAAATTAGTATTGTCAGCACTATTTCACATTATTCTCATTTTATATGTACATATTTATATAGAAATATAGATATAGATATGTAGATGTGTAGATGTAGACATATATATATAAAAATCTATAAATATAAACATGAAAGTCTTATTATCCTATAAATATGTATATAGTTATTTATTATATTGGTATTTCACTTGCACAAGTGCATCTGAGCTCAAGATTAAAACCTTCTTCTGTTGCTCCATGTGGGAGCATTCCAACAATAATTGTTCCTTCTGAAGGTGCTGTTTCCAATGTACTCTCAACAAATTCATCTTTGTCTGCCCACACCCACAAGGTATTTCCTTTTCCACGTGCAATTTTTGAATGCATTTGAAGCCATCCAGGGGTGAAGCTTCTTTTACCCGACTGCCCCACTGCTCACAAGGGGCTCCGACCTCAGCCCACTCCAGAGCCAGGGAACTCCAGGGAAGGGCTTCCCAGCTGGGAATTTCTGATGGGACTGATTCCTCACATTTACATTTAAAAAGTGACATTTTGTTGGGATCTGGCCAGACTGTGCCAGTTTTGTTTTACCAGTGGGCAAAGTCAGCACCAAAGACACAGACACCAACTGAAAAAATCAGTGTCATTTCCTGCAGTTCAGAGCAGCAAAGAATCACAAAAGGAGCAGCTCAGCAATGCACCCAACCATCCCCACCAAAGATTGCCTGCAGTGATTAAGAAAGATCCAGCAGCATTTACCCTCAGCCTTTACCATCCCCCAGACCCACACAGCAGCTGGGGAAGCTGTCACAGCCAAGGCTGCAGAGCCACTCCTGGGCACTGGGAATTCCTGCAGGTGCCTCCAGCCCCAGGTGAGGCTCCAACCCCGCTGGGAGAGGGCCCAGCTCTGACAGTGCTGAATGAACAAACTGACAGCACTGCTAGTGTGGCAACATCTGCTTTCATCCTCCTCTTGGGTCCCTGCCAAAGCCTGGCCAGGGCTCAAGGAGGAACCATGGGAGCTGACTTTGACCATACAGCCCCAAACAAGGCCAGATGTCAGATTTCATGGCCTTGTCTGGCTTCTAAATACACAAAGGTCAATCCATGTTTCACTAAGGAGCGGCTACATCTATCACAGTGCTAATGACCATGCATATTTCATCAGGGAGCAGATACAAAGATAACCTTTGGTTGGAAGGTTCATCCAGAGGCCACCTTTGGCTCAGGGCCTGCTGTCCAGGCCTCACTCAGGGCTCGTGTCCAGGCCTTGGCACTTCAGGGACGTGGTTTAGTGCTGGGCTTGGCATTGCTGGGTAACCGGCTGCACTGGGTGAGCTCAGAGGGCTTTTCCAACAGAAAGGATTCTGTGATTCCATTATTCTATCCACTGCATTCAGCTGGGTCTATTTTAGCAGCATTACTTTGCTCCAAAAGCTCCCTCTTGCCCAGCTCCTGTGGCCTGAGGCTTCAGCTCCTTCAGCTCCTGGTGCTGAGTAGCTCATGCTGAACGAGACAGCTCGGAGAGAAGAACACAGTCCATGCAATTCCTTCTGGGACACGGAGAGGGGAGGCTGTGCAAACAGGAGCATTGTTTGCTGTGGCCTGCTCTCTGCCCTTCACGCCTTTCAGCGCTTTGAACCAGCCAAGAGCTTTCTCCAAGAGTGCAATGGAGCAGCTGTTCCTGCTCCCGGGCCTGGCTCTCTCCAGTTTCTGCCCTTGCCTGGTTCTGTCCCTCTTGCTGTGCCCTCTGTTCCCCCAGGGCTCGCTGGCTGCTGCCCAGGACTGTGGCACTGGCACAGATCCAGTGCTCCAGAGCCTCCTTTCTGTGCCCTTGCAGCTGCCTGGGCACAGCAGCCTTTTCCATCTGGAAGCTCCCCATGCACAGGGAGTGCCCAGCTCCGTTCCTTGCACAGCCTCCAGGAGCCCAGGGCTGCCATCTCCAGTCCCTGCTGGCCCTGGGGGCTCCCAGGTGCCTCAGGCTGCTGTGACACCGCTGCACACGCGAGGGAAGAGGGGCAGGGCCTGTGCTCAAAGTCAGCTCCATCTGCTGCTGCTGCTGCAGCTGCTGCTGCTTTTGGGTCATTTGTGCAGCCCTGGCCCAGAGTCAGGGATCAGATCCTGCCAGTCTCTTCCAGCCCTGGCTGCTCAGAGTTTGGGCCTGGGAGCCTCAGGTGGCCAAAGGCAGCTGCTGCTGGTGCCTCTGTGTGCCCGAGTTCAGCAGTGCTGCTCCATCAGTCTGTGCCCAGCAACGGGGAAAAGCCTCAGCCCTGCAGGGCCAGGAGCTGCCGGGCTCTGCCTGAGCAGCTCAGCCAGCAGGAAGGGAGCTGCTCCACACGGGAACCAGGAGCAAAGGACATTCCTTTGATAGGACATGTTTTCTATTGAAAGGAAAAAATAGGAAAAAGGAAAAAAATAGGTTAATTGTAAAAGATAAGAATAAAATCCAAGTTTTAGTGAAAAAACATAACATAATGTTAGTGAAAAAACCAAAACATAAATGCAAAGTTACATTCTTTGCATTAAGAAGTAAATGATCTTTTGAAAAAGAGAACTCAGTTATTTCCATTGCAAATGTGCTGATGGCATGGATCCATCTTACTGACCTCAGCAGTCTCTTAAAAGATTTTGGGCTTTGTTTCCAACATTGGTATTTGAAACTGTGGTCGAAGCAAGAGGAAATTGCTTTGTGCCCTTCCAGCTCCAAGCAGGACTGGGAATGGAAACTCTGTCAAAGCCCAAATCCCTTAGAAGATGACCTTCCTTCTCAGCCTGGGAATGAGCTGCACATTCCTTTTGAAACTGTCAGAGATTTCAAAGAGAAACTAAGTCCCACTTACGGCTTTTTGCTCTGGTTTGGCAGTGCAGAAGGGCAATTCTCCATCCATCAGCTGCAGACTGCACTGCCTCAGGAGCACGGCCCACTCGCCAGCTTTGGCCCACTCGTGGCACTTCTGGAGGAGGAACAAAGTGCAATTGCACAATTCCAGCCAATCAAGAAGGAAGAATGGGACAGACAAAACATCCTGGGGAGATCCAGGCGTTCAGCCGGGACTGTGGAGAGTTTGGGTCCTTGCCAGTTGGATGTGTGTCCCCAGCTGCAATCTCTGGGCCTGCAGCAGAGTCTCACTCACCTGCCAAAGCAGAAAGCTCAGGCGCTGTGCTCGCAACAGGCTCGTCTGATGCAGAGCTGTCAGAGCAATGTGAGGGCAGAGCCAGCCCAGCTGGGCCCAGGGCTGAGCCCAGCAGAGCCCTGGCAGAGCCCAGAGCAGCCTCAGCACCCGCAGAGCCCGGCTGCAAGGGGAGAAAGCAGAAACCGCCCGTCAGCTGAGGGCTCCTGTGCCCTTGTGCCAAGGCCTGCGGTGCCCAGGCCATGCTGGCTGTGCCCAGAGCTGTGCCCAGAGCTGCCCATCCCTGCTGCCTTTGGCAGCAGAGCAGGAGGGCAGCACATGTGCCCAGCCTGCAGCCAGCCAGGGCACATCCAGCCCTCAGCAGCTGCCCAGAGCAGGATGCTCCTGTGCTCGCTGCCAGCTCCCAAAAGCTCTGATCCCACCCTGCCAAGCACACAGGGACCCACCTCACACCAGCCATGGCTGCAAGAAAAGCTGCTCCCAAACCATGGCCTCAGCCTTCTCCAAGGGCACGGCCCATCCACGCCACAGCTGCTCCCCAGCACTTCCCCATCCACACTGAACCACCTGGAAGCTTCCTCTGGAAAAACAAACAACACATTCTTGAAAAGACATTAGATACAAAAAGGGAAAACAAGGAAAAAGGGAAAATCTCTTATCTCTGTCAGGGCCTTGAGGAAGGCCCAACTCCTACATGGTAGGGAAAAACCCAGCCATGGCTGAGGGAAGCCCACATTTTCTCTCTTACCCCCTGCACTGCCCCCAAAATCACGGTGATCCCAAAGCAAACAAGGGCTGCTTATGGCCTCTGACAGCCCATTGCTCAGGGCTTGCCAGTGCCCCAGCCCCTCAGGCTCTGCCCCAGCCCAGCCAAGCTGCCCGGCCGCAGCGCCGCAGCCCCACAGCCGCTCCAGAGCAGCCCCATCCAGAGGCACCTGGGAGCCCTCAGCAAGGCAGCCAGCAGCACACGGGCAGGAGGACACGGATGGCGCTTCCTGCCTGGCACAGGGCTTGTGGCCATCTCCAGGCACCGCTCTGGCAGCGATCCCCGCAGCCCCGGCCCCTGCCCAGCCGCTCGGTGGGCAGCACAAAGGCTTCAGCAGTACCACCAGAGGCCAAGTGCCTTCTGGCCATTACCCTTTGCCCACTCCACGCCTGGGCAGCTGGCTGAGCGCAAGCACCCTTTGCCCCCTTCAGGGCCTCACCACCCCTCAGCCTGCTTTGCTGCTGAGCACAAGCTCCCTTTTCACCCTTTCCTGCCTCTTGCCCTGCAGACCCTGGGCAGCAAAGAAAAGCTCCTGGCAGTCTGTGTATCATAACACATTCTAGAATTGAGTTATTTACAATAATCTATAATATATACAAATATATATCATGACATATACTCTATATTATTTATTTACAATCTAGATAAAAAAGGAAAAAGAAGAAAAGAAAAATCTTCAAGAAAAGGAAAATTACCCCTGGCTCAGGTTGCCCCAGCAAAGACAGCCTCCCAGATCAGCTCTCCTCCTCAGTCATCTGGCAGTGCAGCAGCCGAGCCCCGGCAGGCGAGGCCGAGTCCGCCATGCCCTGCGCAGCTGATCGTGCAGCCTCCAGATGGTGGAATATCGCCCACGCTGTATTGCCCGGAGGACATGCAGTGTTTCAAGTGCCAGCTGTGACACGGCACTGCTCGTGTCCTCTGTCAGGGGTTCCAGGGCTGCAAGAGAGAGGAATAGAGGCACAGTCAGAGCCAGATCTGCGGGGAGCTGAGGAGAGCCCCCTGCCAAGGCCATCCCAGCTGGGTCTTGCCATGGCCCGGAGGGAGCAGGGAGCAATGGGATCAGCCCAAAGCTGCTGGCCACCAATGGCCCACGTGGCCCTGAAAGCTCTGTGAGCTCTGCCCACAGGAGCAGAGCCCCCCGCAGCCGGGGCAGGGCTTGCAGCTCCCCCAGCAGCCCCCGCTGTCAGCCCGCTGCCCTCACTCACCAGTGCAGATCAGCTGCAGCTCTTGCTGCTGCCCTCTCAGGCGCCGCCCGGCCATGCCTGTGAACACAGAGCCTGTCATGGCCCCAGCGGCACAGCTCCCTGCCAGCGGCGCTGCCGGCGCTGTGTTGCCACACGGGCTGCTGGCCCGGCAGGGCTCAGCCCGGCCCTTGCCGCACGCTGCCGGCCCAGGGCACGGCTGCCAGAGGGCGGCAGCAGCAATGCCCAGGCCAGGCGGGGCTCCACGGCGCCCCAGGGCACGGCTGGCGCTGCCGGGGCAGCAGGCGGGGCTGGGGCCGAGCTGCGGCGGGCCGGGCCGGGGAGGGAGCCCGGGCTCGGGACTCACCCATGAACCTGATGGCCGCCTCTCGCAGGGGCTCCTGTGGGCTCTCCACGTAGCGCAGGGCCCGGCGCAGGTGCTCAGCCGCTCGGCTCCTGTCCTCTGCCAGCTACAGAGAGCGGCAGGAAGGAAGGGTTGGCGCAGGCTAAACCAGCACAGGCTGCGCCCAGCCCCGGCCTCCCCTGCCCGCACAGCCCTGAGGCCGCCGGCCAAGGGCTCCCGAGGGGAGGGGGCAGAGGGCCGGCTGCTGCCCGGGGAGCCGCAGTGCCGCCCCGCAGCCCCGCCGGGCCGGGGCTCCTTGGGCAACAGGCTCTGGCCCACGGGAGCCTGGAGAAGAGCCCGCGCGGCCTCTGCGTGCAGCACCGGGCCGGGGCACAGCTGCCAGCCCCGCACACTGAGCACCGCCCTCAGGGGCCTTCTCCAGGGTGAGGCTGAGGCTTGCAGGCCATCCTTACCAGGAGCTCAGCAAACTTTGAGAGTTTCTCTTTCTTCACAGTTTTTTCAAGAGCTTTCCTTTTCAGGAACTTGACCGCACAAAGCAGTGTTTCCCGAGAAGTCTGGAGAGCAGCAGAGAGGCAGAGATGGCCCCAGAGCCCAAGGCACAGGAGCTGCAGCCTGGAGGAGGCTGCAGTCCAGCAGGCTCAGGGCAGGAGGCAGGCGAGCCCCCTGCCAGGGGGACATCAGCAGCCCACAAGTCCTCACCTCTGCCACACGCAGATTCTCATTATGGCAATGGAAGAGCAGTGGCAGCAGGCTCTCACACACTTGTGTCATCAGGAGCGTTTTTCCTTCTTCTTCTACAGCAGACATCAAGTTTTGAAAGACAGTCATGGAGAGCTGCTGCACCTGGCTGTCACCCTGTAGAACAGGAAGGCAGCAAGAGCTCAGCAGCAGCTGATTCTGGCCCACATTGGCACAGGCCTGCATCTCCACAGGACACCAAGTGTCCGGGCAGCAGCCAGTGGCCGTGGCTGGGGGCCTTACAGAGCCTTACGTTGTCAAAGAGTGGCAGGAACACCTTAGCCAGCTGCAGGGCCATGGGGCTGGGTATTGGGGCACCATTATCCAGGAACAGATAGTCCAGTAGCATGGTGGTCACCCTGACCTGCGGGAGCTCCATGAGCCCTTCAGTCAGGCCCCGCATTCTTTCGGCCTGCGTGGAAGGCAAGTTTGTGAAAGGCCACCCTGCTGCCGCAGGGCCCAGAGGCCAAAGGCCTGTCCTGAAGCACTGGGGCAGCTGGAGCGGGAGGCAGGAGAGCTGGGGGCAGCTGCCCCAGCGCCCAAAGCCCAGGCAAGGCCAAGCGACTGCGTTGCCCAGCCCCATGCTGCCTGCACGGCTTCAGCCACTGCCCCCTTCTCACCAGCGGGGAATGGTCCCTGCGCGGGAGGAGGACCCTGAGCAGCTGGCTGCCAATGTCTGCACGCTCCCTCCGCAGCTGCCATGACAAGACATCCATGATGCTGTCCCTGCAGTCCCTCAAGTCCAGGCACTCGAGGACCTGCAAGGCACAGGGCAGTGACTGGGGAGCCGGCCGGCAGGAGCCCGGAGCCGCACAGGGCTGGGCCCAGGCAGCAGCGCAGGGCACGGGCACCGTCCCAGGCGTCTGTGGCGACGAGAGGGCAGAGAGCTGGGAGGCAGCTCAGCCAGGTCATGCTGGCCTTCAGGCTCACCTCAGCAAGGAATGCCAGGGCAGGGAAATCCCAGTATGGCATCTCTTCACTGAGCATGTCAAGGAGGCAGCATAAGATCCTTTTATACAAGGGCCTGGATGCATGGCGCATCTCCCTGCAAGGCAGAAAATGGCATTAAGATCCTGAGCCGGGGGGCAGAGGGGGGAAGCCTCTCCCAGCACTGACTCACACGGTTCTTGTCTTTCCCCACCACCCTGCCAGGGGACCTGGGCCCTTTGAGATGTGGCCGCTCGTAGGCAGCCTCCTTTCCCAGCCTTTTCCAGTCTGCTTGGCTGTCCCTCGTCCCTTTGGCCCCAGCCACGGGGACTGTGTGGGACAGCCCAGGCACGGGGCACAAATGCCAGGAGCAATGGGGAGAAGGGGGGTCTCACCCGGCCAGCAGAGCCACGGCAGAGTGGTGGGTATCAACGCAGAGCAGCGTGTCCCAGCCACGCTTGCCTTCCATTGACACCACCACCTGCTCACACTGGAGAAGGCAGAGCAGGGACTGCAGGGTCTGCACTGCAAACCTGTGGGCAGAGAGCAAAGCCCAGGTCACACTGGCAGCACTGGCTCCTTCGCAGGCCATGTGGCAGGGACAGGAGGAGTGGCATGGAGCACCTGTTGGGGCTGGTGGCAAGGCCGTGCTCTTCCTGGCATTTCTTCCAGAAGGTATCCACCTCCTCTGGCATCTCTTCTGTGCTGAAGAACACTTGGAAGAGCAGATGCACAAACAGGTGGGGGAAATACAGCGTCACTACACGTGGGACACGGGGCTCCTGGAGGATCTTCCACATCACCACGGTTGCCTGCAAAGGATAAAGTCCCCCAAGACAGCGCTCAGTGCCCAGGTGTCTGTGTGGCAGAGCCCGAGCAGGGGAGGGAGAGACCCGGAGAGACCTTGGCAGGGGGAGCACGGGGCCTGGTGGGCCTGAAGCTGCCCCTGGGCCAGGTTTCAACCCAGCGCCTGAGGCAGGGAGATGCAGTGGGGGAAGGAGGATGGAGAGCTGCTGGAGAGGCAGCCTTGGGGCTAGCAAAGGCCAGTTACAGAAACTCACAGCCAGGACAAAGACACCCGTTTTGTCCCCATCGGAGGTGCACGTGCTGCACTCTGGCCAGCTCCCCAGGACATCCAGGAGTATCAGCTGCACTGGCTCTGCAGTCCTGGGCGAGCACATGATGGTCTTCCACATGGTGATGGCAGCTCTGCAGGGTTAGAGCTCTGTCTCAGGGGGGGGTCTCAGACACGGCACCGTGGCCTGGGCATCCCAAGGGGCCCGGGCTGACCCCCGGCGCTGCCTCTGCCCACTGGCCCTTGCCAGCAGCAGCCAGGCAGCCCAGCCCTGTTGGGACAGAGCCCTGAGGGGCGGCAAGGGAGCATGGCAGCAGGCTTGGGGGCTGATGTGCCAGGGCTGGGAAAGGCAGCAGCCAGAGGGCCCTGGAACTCTCTGTTGGTCACACACCTGGGCCAGGTGGTACAGGGTGATGGGCTGGGAAGGCCTGAGCCCTCTGGGCAGGTGGGCCCCATACCTGTCACAGGACGGGGCCACACGCAGGAGCGTCACCACTGCGTCATCCGGGTGTGCTCTGGTGAGATTCAGCAGGGCCTTGTCCAGCCTGTGCTCGGCAGAATCATTGGCCACAAGCCACTGGTGGATGTACCTCACCATGGCGGGCACCTGGAGAAGGCAGGGGAGACTTGGAAAGCTGCCAGAGGGAGTCATGTGCCCAGCTGCCCCAGAAAAGTACTTCCCTTGCCACCACACTGCCATGGCCTCAAGGCTTACAGTAAGCAGCAGGCGTGGCTTGGGAGGCCAAGCAATTGCTGGGAAGTCAGGCCACAGGCTGCTTACTTGCTTTGCACTGGAAGGACCCTCCTCCACAAGCATATCCAGCAGGGCAGCACTGGTGTTGGTTTTGAAGATGGGAGGGTATGCTCTGAGCACAGTGCCCATGACGCTGGTCTTTTCCTCCCGAATCCTCTTCATGAATTTGCCAACCATCTGTAGCAGAAGGGCAAGAAGCCGGGGATGTTGCATGGAGTGCTGCACACACGGTGCTGGGCTGAGCAGGGACAAGCCCAGCCCAGGTGGGGGTGGCTGCAGGTACCTGCGCTGTTCTGCGGAAGAGGCCACGGGTGTGTTCCTGCTCCTGTGTGCGCTCCAGGGCTGCATCTGGCAAAGAGCGAGCGCAGCCAGAGCTGAGGGGCTGCGGGAGAGGCCGGAGAACACAGCCCAGCCCTGCGCTGCCCAGGCAGGGAGAGCCCCGGGATGCTCCAGGGCGATGGAGCACGGCCACTGTGGGGTGTCTGCCTGGCCCATTTTCTGTCCTGTCCGTGGGCATTTCCCAAGGGGATGGGGTGGGATGGGATGGGGTGGGATGGGGTGGGGTGGGGTGGGGTGGGGTGGGATGGGATGGGATGGGATGGGATGGGATGGGATGGGATGGGATGGGATGGGATGGGATGGGATGGGATGGGATGGGATGGGGCCAAGTTGACTGCAGGCTCCAGCCCTGCAGCCCAGCAGCCCAGCTCTGCCACTCACCCTCCTGCGGTGGAATGAACGGCACCACCTCTTCAATCTCCTGCGCTGGGGTAGCTCCAGGGCCTTCTTCCTCCTCCTTCTCCACCCAGGCCAGCTTGGGCGCTCTCGGGGCTCTCTGCTCCATGGCTGTGCCTGGAGCGCACCCCAGCAGCGAGCCCAGCCGGTGCCGCTCCTGCAGGGCCTCCTGCGCCGTCCCTGCGGGCGGGACGCGGCGGTCAGCGCTCGGCCCGGGGCCAGCAACGGCCCCCGAGCGCCCCTCACCCGCCCCGGGCCGGCCATGCCCCGGCGTTCGCTCCCGGGAACGCGGCACGGGAGGCTCGGGGCCGGCGGCCGCGCTGCCGAGCGGCGGAGCTCGGGCCGGGGAAGCCGCAGCGGAAGCGGCGGGAGCGGCCGCGCCGCCTGTGTCCTCCGCGGGCCCCGGGAGGAGCCGGGGCCGGAGCCAGGGCCATGGTCGGGACTGGAGCCTGCCTCGGGGCTGGGGCCGGGCTCGGGCCAGGCGGAGCCGAAGGGCGGCGGTGCCGCCCCGGCCCCCGGCACCGATGCCAGCCCGGCAGCGCCACCGCCAGCACGGCCAGAGCCGGGCGGAGGCGAGACCGCGGCGGAACGGCCGGGGCCGGGCACGGGGCAGCCCCGCCCGGGGCCGGGGGCGGGCCGGGGGCATGGCCCAGCCCGGAAGGGGAGAGGGAGGCGGGGAGAGGAGAGGGACGCCGGGCAAGGGACCCCGAGAGAAGGGTGCCCGACAGCGGGAAAGGGAGAGAGAGAGAAAGAAAGAGAATAAGAGAAAGAAAGAGAGAAAACGAATCTGTTTATGCTGCTTCTTCCGCTGCTGCTGCCGCCGCTGCTGCTGCCGCCGCTGCCGCTGCTGCAACTGAAGCACCGGGGCCGTTCGTCCCCGTGTCCGTTCCCCGCTCGCCCCACGAGCCCCACGTTCGAGCCCCGCGCGCCCCGGGGACAGCCCCTCCGTCTGCCCAAACACGGGAACTTTGCAGCCTTGAGCCCGGATGCAGAGCCCTGACTCCTGCGCACTGGCACAGCGATCCCCTCCCTTGCTGCTGTGCATTGTCCTTGCTGAGGGTCAAACACTGTCAGGGCACCTTCCCTTGGGGTAGCATTCCTACCTGACCCAAGCACTGCACTTACACCTCCAGTGTTGCTTTCCTGTAAAAACAGGGGAAGGAAAACTGTATGTGGCTCATGGTATTTTAGACCATCTCAAAATCACTAAGTCACAGATCTTAGAGGTGCAGTGCATCTGGAATTACTGGGGTGGAGAAGTAGTGCAACATGGAAAAGGGGAGCATAGAAATTATTAGAGGAAAACATCTTGGATTATTTGTTTCATTTTCATTTCCCTTCTGGAAAGCTGTTTCAGTTTTCCAGGAATCTTCTCCTGTCTGCTCTTCCCAAGAATCTCTCATGGAGAGCAAGGTCGAGCTTCGGTCACAAGACTTTCCACCAGGAAATTATACCACTGGTGAAATTTTCATTTTGACTGTTTGTGCTGGTTTAGGGCAAATTTTGGGAGGAAATCTCCAAAAGGGGTCTGTCTAGAAAGCAAGTTCAAGCGGCCTCTCCCCCTACTAGTTCAGGAGAATACTTCCCTTGAGAAAAGTGAAAAATCCCCACTTTATTTCACAAGTAAAGTAATCACAAGCATGAAAAATGAATAATATTAAATCAAACCTCTGACAATGCTGAAGAGATAGCAAATTCAGAAAGTCCTTTTTGTGGGTTGTAGTTGGCTCACTCGGTCTCTCCTGAGTCCCTCTGGTGCTGGAATGCAGCGTCCCAGAGCTCGGGGGGCCACAGGTGTGAGCTGCTGCCGGTGTTTGTCTGGGTTTTCAGTCCAGAGCAGGTTTAAACAATTCCAAGAGAAAGGAAAGTCAAAGTCCAAAGGAACTTCTCTGCCTAAGCTAGCTGAAACCAATTGCTAGACCTGGGCTGTGAAGGCATCGGGAAATTTCCAAATCTGGGCACTGGCAGTCCCAGCAAACACCAGAGCTTGATGGTGCAGGAGCCAGAACGTGCAAATTTCCAAATTATGGCTTTCTGTGCCAGCAAATCACTGGACTTGGGCTGTGCTGGCACCAGCTATTTTCCAAATCTGGGTATTGGGGCAGCAAACACAAGATGTGGTCGGTGCCAGACCCAGTAGCAGAAAGTTGCCGGGTTTTGGCTTTCTGTGCCAGCAAATTGCTGCACTTGGGCTGTGCTGGCACAGGGGAATATCCAGATCTGGGCATGGGCGGTGCCATCAAACACCAGGTCTGGGTGGTGACAGTCTTGGCACCAGGATATTGCTGCCTTCTGTCTTCTTTTTCGAAAAAATTGCTGCACTTGGGCTGTGTTGGAATAAGAAATGTCCAGACTGGGGTACGGGCAGTGGCAGCAAACACCAGATCTTGGCATTGCCGGTGCTGGCAGCAGAAATTGCCAGATTTTGGCTTTCTTTACCAGAAAATTGCTGGACTTGGCTCTGCCAGAACAAGGGAATTTCCAGATCTGGGCACTGGTGGTGGCAGCAAAAACCAGATCTGGGTGGTGCCAGGCCCAGTAATGTTGGAAATTAATTTGTAGAGAATTTTTAAGGTTTGATAGAAGGTTTCTATAGTATGTATACAAGTGTCACGATCCATCCTTACGAACGGGTTTTGTGGTAGTTTGTGGGTTGATCTCAGAGTGCAAAAAACACCGACACGGTACAGGGAGTTGCTGCTATAACCAAAACAAATGTACCTTTATTGAATAACCACAGCAAAATGCATTGAGGAAGAACTGGGGGGAAAGGGAAAAATAAGGAAAAAGATGGAGGAAGAGAAAGGAAGGTATAGAGCTACCAACTGTTTTACTAGGCCAGGACTAGACCCAGAGCTAAGCAAACTCATTCAGCCAGGTGACATTCTGTAACATCAGAAGCTGGCAACCATGAGGACTTGGCTGCCAAAAGGTGACAGTTTGCACTGGGCCCAGAAGTCTTTTTCCCTAAGGCAAAGCAAATTGAAATGTGAAGTTTAAAAGCTTCAAATGACTATGAAAGGAAACTGCAGAATAATTTCTGGAAGGGCATCATCGTCAATGATCATGCAGCCCACCAACAGCTGGAGCTGAATCCAGAATTGCTTCTTCCAGCTGTGCAGGAATTCATTCCACTGGCAAGCACTGGTCCATGGCAACAAATGATCCCCTAGCTCTGGGCTGAATTGTGCCCAGGCTGCAGTGCAGATTTGAGGAGCCCTTGTCACTTGTTATTGGCCTCCCAGGGCACTCATCCTTCTGCAAACAAGGTGCAAAAAACACAGCTGGAGTGCTGTCCCGGGTAAATATACATACAGGTGATTGCCAAAGCAGTGCATCATTTCCCGGTGAAATACATGACCTCGTCTTACCTATGGAATTGTGATTGAAGACACCTGTGAGCCAGATCTGTGGGAGATTGCAAAGGAGCAAAGCTTTGGGATTTGGGCACACTTATCTTGGTTTCTTTGCTCAGGCCTTTGGTGAGCACAGAACACACCTAGGTAGAAAACCTTTGACTATACAGGATCTTTTGGATCCATTGTCCCCCAAACATGTCAATGTGTGGCCCTGTTACAATGACAAGTTGAAAACAGCAGCACAAATGACACAAAGAAAACATGGCCGAAGTGGAAGAGGAGAGGCCCAATGAGGAAAGGATGTGGTGAGACACTGGCACATTGAGTGAGCTGCACTCTCATAATCTCTAGGCTAGCAGGTCATGGTCTCACATTCTCCTCCTGGTTTATTTGTTATTTATTTATTTTTGTTTTTCATCATCAAAATAAAATATATACGATTAAAAATATGTCATCAAAACTTAAAAGACAGAATCAAAACACATTAATTCAAAACTACATCTAAAGATCAGAACACATGTACAGCTGTAACTATCAAGCCTAACGCATCAATCCTATTCTTCAAACACTCTTCACACAGGCAGCAGCTTCTTCCTGAGCTGGGAGGAAAGAGAGCTCTTCTGGAGGGGAGGCGAGGACTTTGTGGGTGACGGAACATCAGAAGTGTCCGGAGAAAACTTCTCGGTAGGACTGTAACCAGCTAGATCTGCAAAATGGAGACAAAAAGTTTAACAGAGAGGCAAACTTTAACAGAGGCCACCATGTAAACCTAAAGCATCTGAAGCTCCATAATTCCAGGGACACATTTCCTGGAGATGTGTAAACAGCTGCACAGGGAAACATGCTCCTGCTGGCAGACACTGAGGCAGGCCAGGGCAAACCCTGAGCCACTTGCCCAGAGCTGGCACAGGCCCAGCCTGGCCTCTGGGCTGCCCTGGGACAGCAGGGAGCCCAGAGCCCTGTGCTCTCCAGGAATGGCTCAGCTGCACATGCACCCTCCTGCTCCTCTGCCTGCCCCACAGCTCAGCAGCCCCACAGCTCCAGGGGCACTGGCAGCAGCACAGCTCATTGCAGGGGCACATGCAGGGCACAGCTGTTCCCTGGCAATGTGCACAGCCTCTCTGGGCTGCCACAAGACCCTTCTTGCCAGCAGAGATTGGCCCAGCTCCCCCCTCACCTCTGTGTGAGGCTGAGCCATGACTGCCCTTCATCTTGTCCTCCATCTGGAGCTGCTTCAGGCTCCCCATGCCATGACTAGGAAATGTGATGGAGAGAGTGGGGGCAGATGCACACCCTTCCTTAGGATTTCGTCATTTTTGGCACAGCTCAAAAGGCAAATCCAGAG
Organism: Ammospiza nelsoni; assembly: GCF_027579445.1. Classification (NCBI taxonomy): domain Eukaryota; kingdom Metazoa; phylum Chordata; class Aves; order Passeriformes; family Passerellidae; genus Ammospiza; species Ammospiza nelsoni. The sequence goes on along the minus strand of NC_080661.1, from coordinate 368,098 downwards.
GTGTCCAACTCAGCGCTTCCTCAGCTTTCTGGAGAACATCTCGCCTTCACCAGCCCAACATTTTGGAGAGGTTTTCCCGCACATGTGGAGGCTTGCTGGCAGCACATTTCTTCAGCTGGGTGCCCATCACCTTGCAGAGGGCAGAGGCCAGCTTGGTGGCCACGGTGCGGACGTTGGCGCTCCGCACAGGCAGCGCCTTGTTCCCCAGGCAGGGCCAGAGCACGGGCAGGGCGTCGCGCTGGGCGACTTCAGGGCTCCTGGCATGAACCCCCTGCACAAGCACTGCTGGGACAGAGACACAGCTCCTTACCCACCAGCCTCACTGCAACAAGGATCTGCCTCTGCTTCTGCTTCTTGCCAGCCTCTCTGGCCAAGAGCAGCAAAACAGCACCCAGAGCCCCTTGGTCCAGAAACGGGCAAAGCAGCTGAGCATCCTGGAAACAGAACCACCAATCCCTCAGCACTAATTGCTCCAACCAGAGCCTTGTCCCTGTGGCAGACTTCCTACCTTTACTAAATTAGTTCACAATCTCTGCATGAACAATGAATGAAATGTCCAATTGCCTTTGATTTCCATTAAGAAGTTGTCTAAACCCACACTGAAGTTTTGGAAATGCACCATAGAGAGGAAATGGAGAGATTTCTAATAAAAGGGATGATTCCATTTTTGTAGCTTTGATGCCAAGTGCCAAATGTCTAATCTGGCTCTTCCCTTTGCTCAGTGGCACGCAGCAAAGGGCAGGGTTAGAACACACCTCAAAACTCCAGCCCACCAGAGATGGCTGCTGCCTGACAACTGGATGAGAATCTTCAGTGACCAGCTGGTGTCTTTGGCAGAATGCTTTTGGGGCTTCCAACAAAGACCTGTTTCAAACCTCAGGGCGTCTTAGAGAATTACCCAGACCCCATTTTCCTGGCATTTGGGCATCTCCAAATTTTTTTGCCACTTCCCCTCCCAATGTTAATGGCATTTTTTCTTATAATGTCTTTTTGTCTTATAATGAAATAGGGGCATAGAGAGAGAAAAAATGCTGGGACTGAAATGTAACCAAAACACAAATGTTTTCTCACATTGCCTCTGAAATCTCTCTGCCCATTTTCTGAATGGAACTATATCAAACAGAGACAAATATTTACTACCAACAGGCTTCTTGCATGGCAGATTTGGCTGAGAGAACAAAAACTGAAATGCTCTGGAGACCATTCTTATTTTCTGATCAGGCAAAATGTTATTTGGGAGCCATTTAATATTCTGTGGTGGAAGAGACTTCATTTTCTCTATGCTGTTAAGCCACCAGCAGTCATCAACATTGAAAGAGCTCCTGCAAGTACCTAAAACCAATTCTGCTAAGCAGGAAAGGGTTATGGCACCCATTTTAAAATGGGAATTCATTTGAGTTTAAATGTAATTAAAGACATCGGTGACTACTGAATGTGAGGAAAAGTCTGTTCCTACTCAATCTCAGAGAGAACATCTGCTGTTTCTAAAGTAGTCCTAATTTATGGTTAATTCCTTTATTTGAAAAAGAGTTCAAAAGAACTGCTAAACTAAATTCCCTATTGCTGGAGATCTACTTTTTTCAAATGCTCTTTACAGGGCCTTTGACATTCCCAATCACTGAACATGCCCTTTTGAGATTCTTAATGAAGACACAAAGTGTATTAAACCTTGCATTCAGAGATGTTGGCATATTTAGCAGTGGATTTAGCCCAGTTAAAGCAAGGCTATCAATCATCTTCTCTGCTATATATTGAGATTATCCTTTTTCCATACCTTGGCTCTGGCTGACACAGCAAGCTCCTCTGAGGAATCAATTATCAGCTGCATTTGTAGCATTTTGGGCAGCGCTGACACGGGCAGACACTGTTTGCACACCCTGAAAGGCTCAGTCCAAGGCCACTGTGACAGCACAGGCAGGGAGCCTCAGCACTCTGCTTCTGTCCCTGTGCCCCAGAGGCTGCCTTGCACTAAACCCGTGCCTCTGGTACCTCTGTTGAGCTCTGGCCTAAGCTGTGACCCCCAGGCTCTGCACGGTTCAGCCTCAAAACTTTCCAAGAGAAAAACAAGAATTCTGTGAGTACAAAACAAACTGATGCCCTGAAACAGCATTTGCCACCATTTCCCCTCAAAGATCACAGATGTCCCTGAGCTCCCCAGAGAGGAGCCAGCTGGGGCATTTTTAGCCCTCCCTTTGCTGGAGGTGGTTCTGAGATGCCCCAGTGAGAGCTCAGCCCCAGGCCGAGCGCCGCCCCCATCTCAGGTGCTGCCCAGCTCTGCAGCAGCCAGGGAAAACCTGCCAAACCCACCTGCCTTGGCCATGGGGCAGCAGGGACAAGCTCAGCACATCCTGGTTTGGAGGAGCTGCTCTGCTGTCTGCTCACAGGCATTCCCTGTAAATGCTCCCTGGGAAGAGCTCTGGGCTCAGAAGGGGAGGCCAAACCTGTGATAGGCTTGGTGACATCCAGCAGGGCTTGGCCACTCAGGTGATTCCATTGGTAGCTGAACTCTTTCAGCAGGGACACTTTATCTACAAGGGAAACACACGTTTCTGCTCACTTTTCTCAGGTCATAGGAGAAAGGGCAGGGGGGAGGGAAAGGGCAGGGCCAACCCCATTTTATAAAATAAAGTACATTTCTGCTGGTTTCTGAATCCTTTTCTTCTTTCCTTCCAGCCTACTTGGCAGGGTTTTAAATTCCAAAAGAAAAGCTCTCCTCTCACAGTTGTAAATCCAAACATGTCTGCTGTAGCAGGAGCTGTGTTAAAACATTTCACATCAGGGACCTCAAGAGTTCAGTCACATGGAAGCAGCGAAAAGGTTTTGCATCCCAGAGCACAAAGGAAGAGCCCCATACTTGGGACACAGAAAGGCACTGAGTCAGGCAGTTCCTGAGTTCACAGAGCAGCTGGGGAGGAGAAAGTGGAAACTCCCCTTGAAGACCTGCCTCTTCAACACTCCTTTTTGCAGGCATATTTCCCCAGTGCAGCATTCTCAGAGCTGACATAAATCTGTGTGGCAAAGGAATTTAGAGCAGCCCTTGCCTATGTATTTAATTTCTGTGGCCATCTTGCCCCATGCAAAACAACATGTGGAACAAGGCATCATTGACAGCTGGGTTTATACCTGTTTCTTTTAAAGAAATGAACTTGGTGAATCACAAGTTCCCCTTTGAACATAGAAGACAAAGAAGAAAAGTGGAAAATAGGCAGCTAATGCCTCTAATGTAGAGCCTTGCAGGTGGCTGCCCTGCAGAAGCTCTGATGGGTCAGTGTCCCTTCATGCCAACAGCAAAGCTGTTCATTTGGGAAGTCAGACGGGGCCCAAGCAAACTCCAAACCCCCTTTGCCTCTGAACTGTAGCAGAGCTGTAGCCCAGGACTTGCTCTTCAGACAAGCAGCACAGAGCCAAGGGCTCCTGGGACTGTTGGGAAATGCTGATCCCATTCCAGCCTGTTGGGGATGGTGCATAAGGACTGCACCTGCACAGCCTCTGGTGGGTGTCAGCTGCAGTGTTCCACAGACAAGAGCAGCTGCCAAGGCACTCAGCGCTCTCCTGTGCAGGAGAGACAGAGACGAAGCTGAGGAGAGTCCCTGCCAGGGCTCAGCCTGACCCAAATGAGCAATGGATTCTCCCAGTGCTTTCGCAGCTGCCCCACGAACCCTGGGATCCTTTGAGTTCAGGTTCTTTGTTATTCCTTCCACCAAACCAATGATCACCGGGTTCAAGGCATCTTTCAAGGCTCCTGTGATTTCAGCCAGCACATCCAGCACCTTCTGCTTCACTTTCTTGTGGCTGTCAGATATTCTCAGGACAAAATATTCAAAAATCTGTTAAGAGAACAAGCAACGTGAAAGCTGGATTCAAATGTCCTTGTTTGAAGAGTGGGTGTAGCAGTCAGCAATGTCAAAGATGAAAGTGATCCTTTCTGTCAGGTCAGCACTCGCACAATTTCACTGTTTTCCCGTGGGCCACTCACTGGAATGGTGGCACAGCCTCATGCTGGTTGAAAGATTTTCTTCTGTTTTTAGGAGGTTTGGCTGGGGACTGAATAGTTCCTATGGTATTGTCTCCATCTATAAACCATTAAAACAATTCCATTTATTGATGTTAAAGAATACCTTTGCTTTGAATGGAAGCAGATGCTTAAAATGGCTGGTTTTCTATACAGTTGTCTCAAGTACTGAGGGCAATTATGATTTTGCAAAAACTATGGCTGGAGGAGATCTAAGTTTTCTTTTGTTTGTCTCAGAGGCAGCGTCTGGAGAAGTGTGGGGCTCTGATCAACTCTTCCAGGATCCAGAAAATTTCTCTAAGTAACAAGTAGACTTCTGAAATGTAATGTGCTGTACAGCTCTCATTAGAGCAGGTTCAGTCCCTTGACAGCCTCATTATCAGGCACCTTTCCCTGGAAAAAGGGAAAAAGCAGCTACTGGGAGGAGAAGGCAGAGATGAGTCCTTAGCTGTTTTCCTCCTTTTCCAAAGAGAAAAAAAGATCCACCAAGGAGGGTGAGCACTGTCTTTACCAAGAGGAATAGGAACAAGGGTGGAAATGAGTAGCCAGAGCTGTGCCTGTGTAAGACAAGATGGAGTATATAGAAGTATCCTTAAATAAAACAACTGGGTTTAAACCAACCCAGCCTGATACTTCTCTTCCCTGTGCAAACCCATTTTTGGTCTAGAGAACAATTGCCATGCTTTCAGGGGCTGGATTCCCTTCACTTCGCCCAGCTGGGAGTAGGAGAGAGCAGCAGTTACAGCAGCAGAAAATTCTGCCATCATCTGATGAACAGCATCAATAGGCACCTGCCAGATAAATACAGCTGGACTGAAATAACTTGTCCTGAAGCCTGGACCTGAATTACATTTGTCTGGGTGAGAGGGAACAGCGTGTCCCAAACAGCCAGGACAGAGTGCCAAGACACACTGAATTAACTTTGCTGCTACAGGCTGAGGAAAGGAGCTAAAGGAAAGGAGCAGCAAAGATACCCTACATACTTGGGCAATGTTAGTGGAGATGAGCTGGGGGCTGTTTTTGCACAGGTCTTGGAGGAGTTCGACTCCTTCCATCCGTGCCTGAAACCCCTTGGCTTCCAGGAGATGGTGAAGCTTCTGGAGCAGCTCCGTTTCTTCCACAGCTGGAGGTGACGTGACCTGGGCTTTTGCACGGGGTAGGAGGTGTCCATCAGAGGGAGATTTCACCCTGGAAAATAAAACCAAATGAGAACCTGGTGGTGATAATTATCATAGCATGGCATCCGCATAGTGGAAATCATTAGCATTGACTCCATGATTCCAGAAGGCTGATCAATCAATTTATTATACTGTACTATACTATACTATACTGAAACTCATCGCTCTTACAGACAGTCTGATACAGACAGACCAGATTGGTCAATCTAATTCAAAACACCATCACCAGTGTCCAATTAAGAAATCACCCTTTGGTAAACAAATCTCCATCACACATTCCATGTGTTCACAACAACAGGCGCAGCAAGTGAAGATAATAATTGTTTCTCATTCTTTTCTCTGATCTTCTCACAGCCTTTCTCAGGACAATGCCTGGCAAAATTGTGCCTGCTGCTCTCTGTGGAGAGAGCTGCAGCCACAGACAATACCTTCAATTAATTGTGAACAAAACATCTTGAGCAGCTTTCCCAATTTTGTGATTTCAAGCTGGAAAATCATGGGGCTCTGAAGAACAGTGTGGACCTCATGACAATCATTATGGGAGACAATCTGCCAGTGACATTCTCACCACTGCTCACTCAGGAAAACCAAGGATGAGATGCATCTGATCTATCTTCAGATGGCTGCCAGGGCACACAGGTCACATTGCTTTGTGCAGAAAGAGAGACACTACTGCCAAATTTAAATGCCTCCTCATATGGGACGTGTGTGTCTTAGAATAAGGAAACTCATCACTCTGGAGAAATATCTCTATAACCAGGCATGACAATCTGGAAAAGTAGCTCAGATGCATCTGAACAGATAAACAGGGTCATATTTGAAGGATTCAGAAAATCAGTAAGGGAGATAAAAACAGAAGCCAGACATCCTAGAACTACGCTCACATTTCATTTGCTTCCCTAGAGACCAGATGCACAGCTTCACAACCCCACTGGGAACAATTCTCCTGATCAACCTGTCTCTTCCATGAGCACAGGAAGATGCCAGCTGTGCTACTGAGGCATGTGGTCACTTTCCTGCCACTGCTGAGCAGGATAGAGCTAAATAAATCCCCTCTGCTATCAGAGGAGAACAGGTACAAGTAGCTCTGCAACTGCCATGAAGAGACAGCAAGGAGCAAATTCCTGTCTTAAATGCTGATTGCAGCACAGGGAGAAATAAACCAAACATGCTGTCCATCAAGCAAATTACATGAAGGACAGGAATATCAAGACAAAAAGTTCACATTCAGACACCTGTTGACTGAAGTTGTTTAGTAATTGCCTTGCTCCTTACTACTCAAACTTGGTGCTGTTTGAAGGTAAGAAAACCATGATTCAGCCAGGCCAAACCACACGGATGAGAACTGCATCTTTGTGGAATGGCATCTTGCTTCCAGACTGAGATTTCTCTTCAAAACACCCATCTGAAAAAGACTCCACTCAGGTGAAAAAAAAGCCGTTTGAATTTACTTGTCCCAAGTCAGGCAGCAGACACTTGGCCCTCTCACAGCCTCCACAACACTGCCCTTGCCACTGCACTGGATCATCTGAGCTGCCACGAATGGGTGTCTGTTTGTCTCTCCTTTTTTGTGGAAATGCCTCCAGAGAAGTTGTGTTCAGCACAATGCACAAGTAGACATTTTTTATCCTAGAGCATTTGTAGGGAAAGGAAACAATCTGTGGCATTGGTCATCTCTGCCAGACAGTTTTTCCTGAGGAAGAGGCATGTAAAGCTTGTCATGTGCTTTGTCACATCTGACAAAAGTGCTCAGTACCATTTGCTAGCAGACAATGTGGCCTGGGGCTCCTTTGAGCCATCGTTCCTCTCCTTCACCGGCTCCTTTACAGATGGGCTTTCAGCCCTCTGGTTTTCCATCCCCTACAAAGACTCAGAGAAACCCCATCAATCTTTAGAATATAAACCAGGAATATCCCTGTTGAAAACACAAGTTAGAACCAGGATCACTGATATCGAGGCTTAGGGAAACATTTCCTAACTTACAGATGGAAACACACCAGAGATTCAGTGATGCCAACTCTTTGTTTTCAATAGCCCAAGGCAGGTTATGGGTGCTCCCAGACTGATAGCAGTCTAAAATCCCAAATTCCTTAGTCTTGAGTAGAAATGGAAATAATGCAAACTGGCAGGCAACGAGTGTTCGTGAAGGAAGCAGCAGAACAAACTGGACTCTTTGGGGGTTGGCCCAGTGTGTTGGAAGTTGATTTGGTTCAACACTCACTCTCCCTGTGCCTGCATAAAGGCAGTATCCTGTGGAGAAATGGCTACATGACAGAGGTCATGTAGACATTCGCTTGTTAGCCGACCAGGAGCTGGGAAAGTACCGAACACAGCTAGTTTGAGTTTTGCACCTGCAAGTTAGCGTGTCCTTGGGCCTAGATGGGTATGATAACAAATAGACAGAGAGACGTGAAAAATAGGGAATGTAGGCCCAAAGGAATGAGAAAGAGTTGATGGTACAGTTTAACCAATAGATCGCTTGGCTTACAGAATATTCATAAGCTTATTACTTGCTGTATAGGTATCTGATGCTCTCTTCAATAAACGGAACTTGCTTATCACTCATATTGAGTGCCCGAGTCTCCCCTAACCAACAAATGGCTCATCCCCGACAAAGGCCTCATTCTGCAACAGGTAAGCAACAGAAAATTTAAAAGCATATAGGAGTGAGTGTAGTCACAAGGACCTGGAGAAGAAAGAGCCTCAAAAGGCCAGACATGATGTAATATCATCCATAATAAGGGTAAAATATATGTTGCTATTCATCATGTATCCAAAGAATTATGGAATGGTTTGGGTTGGAAGGGACCTTTAAAGGTCATCTGGAATGGCAGAGTACTGAAAGCAAGAAAAAAGTATCTTAAGTGCCAGGAAAAACTGTGTTGAAAGCAACCTAACATTAGAGCCAAAACAGCAACACCTTAGCTTTGAACTAAAGATTCATCAATCACTAATGCTGTCTGCCACTAAACCAGGGGCACACTAAACCAGAATCCTCCACTCCAGCTTTGCCATGCTGTGCTATCAGAGCTCTCCATGCTCCCCAGCTCCTGCAGAAACTGGACTTTTTGATGTGACCCCAGCATGGCAGCAGCTCAGTTGAAGCATCACCACTCCTACAAAATAAAGCAGTTTTTACCTGACTAACAAGCAACACTAAACTTCTCTGGGAAGCACTGGGTGCAGGAAAATCAGGGACAGAAAAGGGATGTGTCTGTGGAGCAGAGGGCTGGTAAAAATTCTCATTAGGTTGTTAACATCTGGTTTCATTAGTCTGCCTACAGACAATCATAATTACTTAGTGGCTACTGCAGGGTGAAAAGCCATTGCAGTCTATTAATGTTCTCAGATCTGCAAACCTGGCAGTGAAATTATTTTTAAAGTGGCTTGTAAAGTTTGTCTCTTCTCAAAGAACGTGTCAGGCTGATAGACCAGGCTGTGAAATTTATGCCCCAATAAGAGGGCATTTGAATGCAGTTTAATGGCATCTGAAATGTTCTGCTCTGAAAAACTGTCCCCAACGTCCAGGTGGACCTTTCTCCATTGGAACTCTTAGAAATTTGTAGAAGCTATAACTTTGGCATTAATTTTACAGGAGCATTTATAGCCCAAGGGTCAAGAGCAAAGCCATAAAATGCTGCTCAAGCCCTGAGCTTTCTCAAACCAGAGGTAAACTCATATCCAAAGGTCTGTCTGGAGCCCAAATTTGCTATAGTAGAATTCTGTTATAAAGCTTAGCCTGCAACAAAGGTAGACTTTTATCTCAGTTTAGTTAAATATTCCCCCTAAACCACCATAAATTATAATTTCCCCACTATAATACATGTTTTGTCCACTCCTAATTACTCTTTCTTCTTGCCCTAAGCACAATCCTTACTCATACAATACGTTTGATGACTCTCATTAAATTTATTATTCTACAGACATATGTTAAAGTTTACCTGAATGAGAGCTTTATCCAGTTCCTGCCAGAGCTAATGGAGAAGATATTTCAGTTCATTCAAAGCAGCTGTTATCTCAGAAAGAGGATGATGCTTAAATTATAATAAAAGTTCTGCCAGAAACAGTATTCCTTTGTTTCCCCCAACCATTCACTAGAACCCCTCAATCACTTAGGAACTTTTTAAATAATTTCTAGTATTCACTACATGGCCAATTACTAAAGGAGCTCTGATCCTGCAGGGCAGTTAATGACCATCTCTGACATATTTCTTACATGTATTTTTTTTCCCAACATTTTCTTCAACAGCAGCTAACCAGGTGCCTTGCCCTTTTTATCTCCTGTTTAATCCATTTACTCTCATCCTCCATGGCACAGCACACGATGTTTCCACAGAACCAGCCTGCACCAGACACTATTTCACAACTCACCCCTAAAATCCAAATCTTTCACACTTCCACCTCTTCATCTTCCCATCCAGGGAGGGCAGTCAAGGTCAGCCAGATGCAAACGAGTGTTTGAAGCTGAGGTATGATGAGGCACTGATTCCTTGATGAGCAACAGCAGGAGGAAAGGTCTTGGCTGTGCCTTTGTTCTTAAATCATCCTCAGTTGTGCAGGAAAATTAAGGACAGAGCAGTGATGCTCCTCTGACCAGCTTCCCCATGGCGTTGTTCCTGTCACGAAGTCAAAGACAGGCAGGTCGCACATGTTCTCTTTCTCTAACTCCTGCTGGGATGACAACATTGAAAAAATAGAAAAAAAAAAAATTATCAGGGGTTTTCATGGTGTGAACTCATGATTCCCCATAATCTTGCAGAGGGGGAATGTTCATCAGGCAAAGGATATGAAAACAAGCTTCAAATTGTCCAAAATCCCAGTAAAAATATTTTTTCCTATGGAAAGCTTCACCAAAGCTGGTCACACTTCAGGGCCTTTGTGCACCCATTTCCTGATGTGCATCTCCCAGTGGGGTCTTCCACTGCTCCAGGGACCCCACACAAACCTTACAGCCCCCCACAAACACACCCCCAGGAGCTGCACCCTTCCCTCCAAACCTGGCTACCTGCAACAGCCACCTCTGTGCTGAGCTGAGCCTGTTTCTCCCCAAAAAGAAGGTGCTCAGTTTATCCTTGAAAAGATTGACAGCAGCATTCTTGTCTTCTTCAAAAGAGCCATTATTTCACAGCTGTAATCTCTACACTGAGACTTTATTCCCTTAAAGTGTCCAAGTACACAGGCAGCATCACGGAAGGCACTGAAGTGAGTCAAGTTTAACCCCAAAGAGCTCTCAGCTCCCTGTGAAAGCTCAGACAAGCAGCAGAGAAAGAATGAATGCTCCTGTAATGGCATCTAACAGCCACAGGGCAAGGGAGAAGTTGGTTTTAGAGAATGAAGAAAAAGTGCTAATTAATAAAAGGTGAGAAAAATCCATCACTCGAACAGGTAAACGAAGGTAAACCACTTGAAGAGACAGATTTAAGATGGAGAGAAAAACCCCACAATTAATAGTGTTCATGACACCCAGAGGCAAAACAAACCCAGGGAATCAGGAAAGAGGTAAGCCTGTGCTCCAAGGAACAGCAGAAATGAAGTGAGAGCTCTGGAGGGACCAAAAGAAAGAGGCACTCTGAAGAAAGGAAAAAATGCCTCCCCACAAGGTGTTTGTTTTGGTTTTTTTAAATCAAGAGTCTCTTATATGATGTGGTAGAAATACAGAAAAATAAAGGTCAGGAGAAGCATGGTTGATTGGGAACATTCCTGCATAGCAGACAAGATATATCCTTGTGCAAATTATTCCATGCAGCACTCACATATTTAATTACTTCTTTTCCTCTTCCCGGGGAAGCAGAGTTGCTTTATTTACTCCAAGCAATATTTTCTCCCTCCTCCCTGGCTAAGAACAAGCTCCCACCTTGGCAAGGGCTCGCTGGTTTACTTAATGCTCATCACAGCCATGCTGAGGAGAGTGGAGCAGGTTAATTTTTCCCTTGTTACAATGATTAACTTGCCCAGCTGCCGGGTCCAAGAGCCCCAGAGTGCCTCGGGTTATACAGGATCACAGAAGGAAAAGCTCCATTGCATTAAGCTGCTGCCACACTGGCCCTCTCTGCCTGTCAAATACACTCAGATACTCTTGCACTGCCCTCTGAAAATCCCCCATAAAATACAAGTGAAAATCCCTCATCACCTGTGGGAAAGCACAGCTGGGTTCTGCTCAGAGCGTTTCAAACTATGGGGTTTTTTTGAGCTCCCCTTGCAAGGGCAGCATCTCAGGAAAACCAAAAGTTTCTTTCCATGGACTCACCATACTCAGGACAGTTCCCCTAGACCAGGTTGCTCCAAGCCCCATCCAACCTGGCCTTGAACACTTCCAAGGGGGACACAAGCACAGCTTCTCTGGAACCTGTTCTGCTCCACCCAGATCTAAAATCATACCCCAACTTAGCAGCCTCAGACACAGATTTCTATTAAATATCTACATTTTTCTAGGAAAGAAATATGGCAAACCTTGTTTGCATCCAACTTTGCAAAATCAACACAAGCTCTTCAGAAAGGGCTGCCGCCCACTTTTCTTATTTTTCCCCATTTGGTGGAACATTTTCATTCTGTTGTTGTTTGGAGCAATATTTTAATATATATGGCTGAGCTCCTTAAAATAGTACAGCAAGATACTTCTGTGAGGGGTGGAAAACTGAGCTCTTGCACATCTAGTGTTTCTGTTGTTGGAAGTCTTCAATCCCACCTCTCTGGTGGGATGAAATAGGTGCTACTAATCCAATATCTAAAGTATCATGCATCAAGCTGACACTATTTCAAGACTTTAAAACCCCAGCCAATTTATACAAACCTCTGCTCCTTTCCATTTTCTCTGTTCCACAGTTTATGATAGAAGACAGGAGAGAAAGATTGTTTTGGGAACAATGTTTTCAGCACTCTAAAAACAATATAAACACTGCTGTGCCACACTCTCAGCTGTTACAGCCCCAAAAAGCACAGGCTGTCTTTGCTCACAGAGTCACAATTGTGGTGGGATTTCTACCACACCAGACGACAATCAATTTTTTGTTTTCTCCTGGAAATAACTACAGCACTTCTGGGTAGCAAGGCAAACATGAGCCTCTTTCAATGGCCCTTGAAACTGGCCATGTGAAATGAGGGACACAAAGCCAACGGCCAGCTGAACCTGTGATCTCTGAATGTCTTCACAATCTTCCCAGGAAGATGAATGGCAATCACTGTTCTGCCAGGGAAACTGCATCTGCTGGGAATGGGGTGTAGAAAATGTGCTTTCTGCTTCTCTCAGAGCCAAAATTCCTACACATTTCTTGTAAGTCCCTCTTAGAAAAGGACCATGTTCAGCTGAGCAACAGTAAAGCAAAATAGCAATCCAGGAATAAATGTTCCTGTGCACAACATCCTCCATTCACATGGATGGTTCCTCACTGGCACACAGGAGCAAGGAAGGAACAAAAACGCATCATTGTACATTATGTCAGATGTGTTGAGGGATGAACAGATCTCACAGGCATGCAGAAACCTCCCCTGAAAACCCAGTCCAGGGAGAGCCTGAGCTGTTTTGTGGTTCTAAGCATGAAGATGCTCAGGATCTTCCACAGATGCTCAGGATTGTGCCTGGATCTTGCTCTGGAAATGCCAGTGGCTCAGCTGAGAGCTGTGGGGATGATTTACACTGCACTGAGAGGGGCCACAGGCCTGCAAGGGTCTTTCATCAGGAGCAAACAGAGCCTGGAGGGTGGGGAATGCTGATCTGAACCACTGCTCATCCTTCACCTTAATGTGGAGCTGCCCCCAAAGTTGCCATCTATCACTTTTTATTTTTCTCCTGTTGGGTATATTTTGGAGCAGCTGTTTTATGTGGCTTTTTATGGTGATCCTGTGGGAAGCAGCCATTTGCCTGCTGTGATATCCTCACAACTAACACTAACTCCTTATTCCCTTTGGTTTTATTTGGGATTTTTATTTGTTTGGTTGGTTTGCGTGGGTTTGTTTATTTGGGTTTTTGTCTGTTTTGGTTTGAGCTTTTTATTTGCTTTTTTTATAAATGACTGGTTTAAGTTGGCATAGCCAAACTCAAGAAAATATAAACCAGGCTTGACTTTCCAGAAATTACTTTTGTCTGGGTTTAGCTACATCCCTAGACTCAGGATCACCAGTATATTTGCAGGTTTTGCTCTGCATCATCAGCCTGCCCAGACTCTGCTTGGTGTTTCACAAATGGAGAAGACAGTGGACATTGTGCCAAGCTTCCTTTCAAACAGAAAAACCGTCAGCATGACAAAAAAGAAGAAAAAAAAGAAATTCACCAGTTAGAACAAGTGTCCCACCATCTTTCCCTCCACTGTTATTAATTTTGTACATTTAGAGGCAAATCTGGGTCTAAAACTTCCATCTCTCAGTTCCTGATGCTATTTGCTACCCTTCAGCCTTGACATCCCCTGATCTGACTGACTGCTGTCCAAGTGGCACTGGGGATGCTCAGCCTGAAAAGAGGAGACATTGGGAGGCCCCACTGTGGCTGTGCAGGACTGGGAGGGTCCCACAGGAAAGAAGGGGACAGAGTGTTCAACAGGGCCTGTGGTGACAGGACAAGGGGGATGGCTTTCAACTGCCGATTGATTGGAGCTGGATCTAAGGAAGCTGCTGTTTTACACTGAGGACAGTGAGGCACTGGCCCAGGCTGGGCACAGAGGCTGTGCATGCCCCATCCTTGGGAACAGGGCTCCCCCAAGGTGTGGGGGAAGATTGCTCAGCTTGGAACAAGATGATCTTCAGGGTCCGTTTCAAGCCCAATCATTCAGGGATCCCCAGTGACCCATTCTGTTGACCCTGGAATCTTGGGATCTGTGTGATGTCACTTCCCACATTCCAACTGGAACTGCCACCCCCCAGCAAAGAGTACAACTCAACCACTGGCCCTTGTGTCAGCCTACCGTGCGGTGCGCTCCTGCTCACCCTCGTGACTGTTCTTGCCGCCCTTCTTGTCACCTGCCCGCTGCTACTCCCATCAGTGCTGAGAGCTCCCTACTGCCTGGATTTTGTCATCCATCACTTCAGGATGCTCACGTTTATCCTTTGTCTCATTTGTCAACTGAGGGAGGTATGGTGCCATTCCATGGAGGTGGACACCTCCAGCTGCCCGAGTGGGCTGCAGCTCTGTGGGGATGGTGTGGGACAGGGACCCCACTCTGAGGTTTTGCCACCTCTGCAGGCTGTCATGGACAGAGAGGAAGAGATGGAGGTGGATGTCCAGACTCCTACAGTGGAGGATGTGGAAATTGAGGAAGAAGAGAGTGAAGAGGAAGAAATGGAGGTGGATATGGATATGGAAGAAGAGATGGAGGTGGATGTGGAAGAGGAAATGGAAGTGGATGTTTATGAGGAAGAGGAGGAGATGGAAGTGGAAATGGAAGAATACATTGAGGACATGGACATTGATATAAAACATGAGGAAGAGGAGATGATTTGGGGATGAAGACCAATGCCAGCAGCAGGATAGGATGTGATCCCCACAGGCAGAGTGGGTCCCCTGCTGCCAGACTGGAGCTAGGCTGGTCCCTGTGCAGAGACATGGCACCTCGCGAACTGGAGTCTGGTGGCCACACACCGCCTGTCCTGTGCTCACTTTGGGCCACTCAAGCTCCATCCCACAGCCAGCCAGGCTCAGCTCTGGTAGCAGAGTCCTGCTTTGCCCACATGTGCCAACCTGGGGACCCATGGAAGAGCCCTCTGTGCCTGACTGCAGTGACCATGGCACCTGCTTTTCTTCCAGCACTGATGAACATTCCGGACAGAGATGCCACCCTTTTGTACATATGTTCTACAGTTTTTTGTCTTTAGGAATAGGATCTAAGACTTAAGACTTTTAGAATTTTTTTATCTTCTACAAATGCCTTTCATATATTTTAGCTAGATAGGTTCTTATGTATATACGTTCTACGGATTGTTGTTGTTACAAATGTTCTTACATTGTTAAAGTGTTCTGTATTGTTGTTGATGTTCTTCTGTAAGAAACAATTTTTTTTTTTTCACACCCCTGTTCTCTTACCATTTTCCCTCCCCAGAAACCCAAGGCACTGCATGGCAGAGCTCAAAGTGGCCAGCAAAGGGTTACCCAGAATCCTGCACCTTGGAAAGGGGAAGTCCAGGTTCAGTCACAGAGTCGTCACCACTTGATTTTGGTCCCTTGTTATTTTGCTCTCCTGGAATGTATTATAGTTAATTAAAGGCAGTTAGCTAATTGGATGGTAAGCAGGTGCTGGTTAAAAAACCAAACCACTGTTCCCCTTTGAAATGCCAGACAGGAGATTAATTGAAATTCCCTTTGAAAAGATATCCCCAAACCTCCTAATCTGTTGATGAAAACAGTCAAGGAAAAGTCAAAGAGAAAAGAACAAACAATGTTTTTCAGGAGGCTTCACAACTCAGGCAACTGCACACCCCATCAAGTATTAGGATTGAGGATTTTCATTGCCACACCAGGAAACCTTTCAAAGTCTCAAAATCTTTCACTGAACAGCAGTGCCAGAATGCCCCAAAGCTGAATAACAATCCCATGAAGGCATAATATTTCCACCAAGACCAGGATGAGATGAGTAGGAGAGGATGACTGGGGCTCTTCAAAAGCCAGACCTCAGAGCTGAGACAGGATTTAATCCCGATATTCCTCTGGTTATCCAGAAAAGGATCAAGACATGTGAGGGAGCTCAGAAAGCCAGAGTGCTCAAAAAAGCAGCATGTACAGAAGGAAGAAGAGAAAATACAGCTGGATACTTCCTAATGCTCTTCTTTGGACTGACCTGTTGCAGTGAGTCACAGAAAACTTGCTCTAAACATGGGTGGCAGAACTGAAAATGCTCACTGGTAAGTGTGGAGGAATGGCTACATGACAGAGGTCACGTAGACATTCGCTTGTTAGCCGACCAGGAGCTGGGAAAGTACCGAACACAGCTAGTTTGAGTTTTGCACCTGCAAGATAGCGTGTCCTTAGGCCTAGCTGGGTATGATAACAAGTGGACAGAGAGACGTGGGAAATAGAGACTGTAGGCCCAAAAGAATGAGGAAGAGTTGATGGTATAGTTTAACCAATAGATTGCTTGGCTTACAGAATATTCATAAGCTTATTACTTGCTGTATAAGTGTTTGATGCTCTCTTCAATAAACGGAACTTGCTTATCACTCATATTGAGTGCCCGAGTCTCCCCTCACCGACAAATGGCTCATCCCCGACAAAGGCCTCATTCTGCAACAAATGGCTGCCCGAACAGGGACCTAAAGGAAGTTTGAACTTGAGAGCCATTCTGCAACAGCTTGGAGCGTGGGAAGAGCTTCAGACGGAGCTCCGACCTGATCAGCCACCAGATGATCCACACCGGGGAATGGCCCTACAAGTGTGGGGAATGTGGGAAGGGCTTCAGCTGCAGCTCTGCCCTCGTCACCCACCAACGCATCCACACTGGGGAGAGGCCTTATGAGTGTCCCCAGTGTCCGAAGAGGTTTCAGACCAGCTCTGATCTCCTCCTGCACCAGCAGATTCACACAGAGCAGAGGCCCTCCTGCTGTCCTGACTGTGGGAAGGGCTTCAAGCACAACTTGACCCTCATCAGGCACCGGCGCATCCACATCGGGGAGAGGTCCTACGAGTGTCCCCAGTGTGGGAAGAGCTTCTCACGGCGCTCGTTCTTTACCTGACACCAAAAGAGTCATCGGTAAGGGCAGCCCTGTGAGTGCCCCAGCTGCAGGAGGAGCTTCATGCACTGCTCCAGCTTCATCCCCCATGGGAGGACCCATGTTGGTCAGAGCTCTGGCGATCCACATTCCCTGTGATCCATATTGGGAAGACACTGGGCTGGTTATTCTTTTGTTTTGGCCCTAATTTTTGGATTCATCTTCATCCCTTTAAAACAGAGAAAATTGGGGTAAAAATCAATAAATTCATCAAGGGCATCTAAAACCTCACTTTTTACTTGTGTTTCAGGGGAATCTGAGATTCAGGGAGATAACTGGGAGAATTTGGGGGTTTTGGGGTTATTTGGTGTACTTGTTTCCCTTTCTTGGCACTGAAAGAGACAAGAGGATTCAATCTGTCATCTTAATGCCACTGAAAACTACTCAATCCCACTCCAAAATTCCTCGATTCCACAGCTCTCTGGTGTGTAATGGGGTTGGAAGGGGATTGAGCAAAGTGAGCTTCAAATCAGGAGTGTTGAGATGGGGATTAGGCAGGGCAGGATGGGTGGGATGGAGTTTGGGAGGTGGAAAATGGGGGAAATATGGCTTGGGAAGGTGGCCATGATGTCCAGGAGGGGTGGGATGTGTTGAGGTTGGGAATGGGGAGGTGGGTTGGGGTCTGGAATGAGACAGCCAAAGTTTGGGGATGATGAAGGGAGGGGGAGCCCATTACTGAGTGAATTTTTTAATAATCTACATTCCTGAAGAGATTTTGAGGTATCTCACATTTCTGAGGCAGTTTTGGGGCACTCTCCAGCTCTTAGGGGCGTTCCTGAGAGCAGCTCCATGGAGCCCCATTGCCAGGGGTGGTTGCCTTGGGCATGATCTCAGAGCCGTATCCAGAGTCTGTTGCCTTGGTGCTGGAGAGCAGAGAAATGATGAACAGCTCCAGACATCTCCAGTGTGTGTTTGGGGGCAGGGAGAGTTCTGCATAGATGGGGTGGTCACTGTCCCACCCCAGCCACTGCAGCCTCTGGCCCAGCCTCAAAGTGGCTGCCAAGCCCCTGGCACCCCAAAAACCCCACCTGAGAGAGGGACCAGAGCAGGTCAGGCTGTGACACAGGTGTGACACTGAAACGTCCCACGGCTCCAGAGCTCACAGCAGCTGAGATCCAAGACTGACTGTGGATCTCTCTCTCCCTCTCTCTCTTCTCCTGACTTCCTCTTCTCAAAATCTGCATTACTTGAAGTTGGACAGGTTAGAGTTTGCGAAGTCAGTGCTTTGTCAAGTGATTTACTGTAATTCAATGCTGTTTAAGATTTCCCAAGTACCTCATTCTCTTAAGTTTGTAACTAAAAGTTTGTTCTCCACCCCCCTGAGAAGTTTTTTGTTTTCTCCCCTTGGCCATGTGTCCTGCAGGCTGTGCCCCTGTGCGTGCTTGCTCCTCTGCCCTGGCTGGCTGCACTTGCCCATCTCGCTGTGCCCCAGCATTTCTCACCCAGCATCTCTGTGCCCTCCCTGGGCTCCCTGCACCCAGCACTGCCGGCTCCTGGCACACAGAGCCAGGGCAGGAGCCCACCCTGCCAAGGGGCTCTGGAGCAGGGCGCGGGCTGCGATGGCTTCTGAGCTCAGCAGCTGCTCCTGGCATGGTTCCATGGGGACCAAGCACAGCAACGCTGCTGAGCATTCTCCCTGCTGAGGGTCACACACTGCCGGGGCACATTCCTTGCCTGCAGGCTTCCAAGCGCTGCACTTGTGTCTCCAGCGTTGCTTTCCAACAAAAACAGGGGAATGCAAACTGTGCAGCTCATGGTATTTTAGAGTGTCTAAAACTTGCTAAGTCATTGATCTTAGAGGTGAGATGCATTTGGAATTAGTGGCATGGAGAAGTAGTGTAAGATGGAAAAGGGGAGCACAGAAATAAATTGAGGAAAACATTTCACATTATTTCTTTCCATTTTCATTTCACTTCTAGAAAGCTGATTCAGTTTCCCAGGAATCTTCTCTGTAATCCTGTCTGCTCTTTTCAAAAACATTTCGTGGAGAATGAGGTCGAGATCCTGCCACAAGATGTGCCACCAACTGCGGCTTCTCTTGGCTTTCCACACTGTGCCTGCAGCAGAACTCTTGCAGCAAAGCAGGACAAAGGTTTGGAGAACTTGACAACTTGTCCTTTCTTTTGCTGATGGACTGGGGAGTTGTGCCATTGGTGAGGTTTTCATTGTTACTGTTCCAGGCTAAGAAAACAGGAGGTGGTACCAGGAATTGTTAGGGAATACAAGCCTGGCTGTAAACTGGGGGCAGCAGCACTGCAAAACACCTCTGGGCATCTCTGTTTCCTGCTGCTGGGAAGGAGTCATGAAGTGAGTCGAGAAGTTCTGGTTTCTGTTTCTCCTGGTGGATTTTTTAGTTTAATTCCACACTGCAGAGGCAATTTTTGTGATGGCCTCTGTCAGCTTATTCTATTTCATCAGTGCCAGCAACAGGGCTGTGTATGAGCACTGCAAATGTGGCCTGTGAGGCTTTAATTCCCCTCACCTTAGAGCTTGAGGTTGGTGAGCATTCCAGTATCTGTTGATCTTTATGCCTGAGACAAAAATGCTGACTTCACTGTCATGAAAGCACCGTGGGTAGCACCAACTGAAAGCGGCACTTGCAGTTTCATGGATAAAATTCAGGTGGCAAGCAGAAGAGGGCCAAGAGCAGCCATGATCCCCAATTCCCAAGGCAAAGGCACCAGCAGCCTCCTGCTGCCACCTCAGGGTGAGTAAAACAGTGCTGTAAACAGCTCTGGAACCCGATCCTTTCTTCCTCTGAGGGCTGGCTCGGGGCAGCACAGACGGGCCCTGAGCAGTCAGGGCTGTGTGTGGGTGCTGGTTGCTGTGCTCCAGAACTGAGCTGGAAAAAGCCCTTGGGAGCCGAGGCAGGAGCAGGCGGGAAGGGGCCGACGCTGCTGCTGCTCCTGGCCGGGAGCCCCGGCTGGGCCGGGCCGGCGCCCCCTGCGCTGCGGCTGCTGCTGCTGCCAGAGCCGGGCGGGACTCGGGGACAGGGAATGGACACGGGGGGACAGCAAAGGCCTGGCGGCTGCAGGGATGGTGGCGCTGGGGCCGGGGCCAGCACACAGCTTCAGCCCACAGTTAACCCCGAGGGAAACGCTGGGGAAAGGCTCCATTTCAGCCTTTCTTTACTTGTCGCTGTAATGAAGGGAATTAAATGAAGGGAGAACAAGCAGGGCCCGACCCCTCCTTCTCTGGGAGGCGCCCCGCGTCTGGGGCTGTGAGGGGGCGTGAGGGGCTGTGAGGGACCATGAGGGGCCATGGGGAACTGTGAGGGGTTGTGAGGGGCCATGAGGGGCTGTGAGGTGTCACTCTTGAGTCGAGAATGACACAGGAACACGCGGGAGGCAGTTTGTAGAGAGAGTGAAAGAAGGTTTTATTCAAGAGAACCTTGTGGTTTTTATAGCGTGAGATGATTTATTCTATTTGATTGGCTGGTTAACAAAAATACATTACACTGTCCTTGAGAAGAACAGAAAGACAAAGTAGAAGAATACCACCTGCAGATTGTTTATACTTAACAAGTTATCACATCCCTACAACACCCTAAAAATTCTCACATGCTGCTGTGAGAAACACTTGCTGTTTCTCTCTCTCTCTTCCAGAGCATCCACAGTGAGGGGCTGTGAGGGGTCTTGGGGAACTGTGAGGGAGCCATGAGCTGTGGGAGGCTGTGAGGGGCCATGGGGAGCTGTGAGGGACCATGGGGAACTGTGAGGGAGTCATGAGGGGCTGTGAAGGGCCATGAGGGGCTGCAAGGAGCTGAGAGGTTCTGTAAGAGTCTGTGAGGGGCCATGGGGAACTGTGAGTGAGCCATGAGGGGCTGTGAGGGGCCATGGGAAGCTGTGAAGGAGCCATGAGGGGCTGTGAGGGGCCATGGGGAGCTGTGAGGGAGCCATGAGGGGCTGTGAGGGGCCATGAGGGGCTGTGAGGGGCCATGAGGGGCCATGGGGAGCTGTGAGGGGCTGTGGGAGGCCAGGCTCCTCATGGAACCAAGGATCCATTATGACACTGCGGAACCAAGGAGATCATTGTTGACAGTACAGAACCTCATGGAACCAAGCGGCCATTGTGGCATAGCAAGGCCTTGTGGAACCAAAGGGACCATGGTGACACTACGGAACCTCATGGTACCACAGGTCCATTGTTACACAGCAGCCACAGCAGGGCCCCAGAACCAAGGAGATCATTGTGACACTACACAACCTCATGGAATCAATGGGCCATTGGGACACTGTGGGTCCCCATGGAAACAAGGGGCCAGTGTAACACATCCAGGCCTGCTGGAGCCAAGGGGCCACTGTGATCCCAGGGAACCCAATAGAACCAAGGGGCCATTTGGAGACACTGTGACCTCATGGAAGCAAGGGGCCATTGTGGCCTTGTGCAGTCCCATGGCAAGAAGGAAACCATTTGGACACTGCAAGGCCTCATGGAAAGCAAGGGGCCATTGTGCCACTGCAGAGCCAAGGAGACCATTGTTATATCACTGGGCCTCATGGAAACAAAGATCTGTGGTGATCCTACAGGGCCTCATGGAACCAAGGGGCAATTTTGATGCTGCAGGGCCCCAAGGATCCAGGAACATGGAACAGGTCTGGGTGGCTGGGCCTCCTGGGGGCTGCTTGACTGGTCCCGCTGGCCTTGGCATGTTGAGAGTTGCTTCTTATCATCCCCTGAAACCCTGGAGTTCTGTGCATTCCTTCCTGTGGGAAAGAACTGTCCTTCTCCTCCAGGGGTTCAAGGCTGAAATTGGGATTCCTCCCTCAAATCTGATTATATCCAAGGATTATTCCCATATGAAACCTGCCAGGACAGATAGCTCTGGCTGCCCTTGGCCTCTTGAGGGCCACCCCTCATGTGCCTTCAAAACACTGGGGGCCCGTTCTTTTCTTCCCATTGAAGAAAACACTTTCAAGTCCAGCCATCCATGGCCAAAATTGAGAATCCGCCTCCAAAATTCTTTATATGGTTTTCCAATGGTACCTCCCAGACAAAAGCTGTCAGGGCTATCTAGATTCCCTTGGCTGCCCTGGTGGCCCTAGTGTTGCTGTAGGACCTGAGTGCTCTCATGGCTGGGCACAGCCCTGGGGGTGGCAGTGCCGGGGCTGTAGCAGGGAAAGGCCATGGGCACTGCTGGGGCAGCACTGACGCCTCAGCCCTGGCCCTGGGGGCTCCAGGCTCCTTGCCCAGGCTCTCCCAAGAACACACCCAGGCCGATTCTCAGCACAGAAAACCCCCATGAGCAGCCCAGGCTGGCCGTGGGCAGGCTGGGGGCAAACAGCATGGCTGGGGCTCTGCAGGGACCCGGGAGCAGATGGGAAGGAGCAGCAGAGCAGGGGCTGATCCATCCCCAGTGCGCTGCACAGCCCAGGGCAGCGTCCCAGAGCATCCTGATGGAGCTGCCAACAACAGCCCCCCTCTGCAGCCCTGGCCTCTCCCCCAGCTCACACAGGTGCCCCCTCCTTGCAGGCACAGACACGGCAGCACTGGCTCAGCAGCCCCTGTTTGCATTGAACAGAGCAGGGGGAGCACTCCCATGCTGTTGCTGTGGGGACATGAACCTGAGGGAGCACAAATGCCATCAGCCCCTGGGGCCAGCAAGGGCTGGGGGACACCAGGGAAACCACTCAGCTTTGTCCTGGCCTCTGCAGTCAGCCAGAAAGTTTGTTCCCATCAGCTGGGAGTTTCCTGTCCCACTGCAGACGCTGTTGGTCAGAGCCAGGGCTGCCTGGCAGCCACCCCCAAACTGTCCTGAGCATTTCCTTGGCTTCACCTTTGCTTTCTTTACTCTTCCTGATACAAATGTCTTCCGATTGCCCAGCCCTGTTCCCTCCCCTGCAAACAGCCCATTCCTTCTTGCCCTTTCCTCTCTGGCCCCACTCTCCATTGCAGTTCCTGACTTGGCACCATGGGAACGTCCCTTGGGCAGCAGGATCATCCTGCAAGTGCTGCAGGAATTGTCTGCAGGCTCCTGCAGTGCCTGGTGCTGCTCCCTTGCCAGCGGCACCCCAGGCCAGGGGGGCACACCTGGGCTGCTCTGTCTGGCTCTGGGGCTCCCTGTTCCGGGCGGTGAGGAGGAGCTGCAGAGGCTCTGCAGGACTGACAGGATGGGCTTTGGGGCTGGCAGGAGAAGCTGAGGGACCTGGGCTGCTGGAGCTTCTGAAGAGGAGGCCCAGGGCTCCTCCTGCAACTGCTCCAAGGGTTCTTTCAAAGAATCCCAGAATCAGCAAGGGTGGAACAGGCCATGGAGATCATCAAGTCCAACTTGTGCCCTGACACTGCCTTGTCTCCCCTGAACCTCCTCTTCTCCAGGATAAACAACCTCAGCTCCCTCAGCGACTCCTCACAGGACTTGTGCTCCAGACCCATCACCAGCCTTGTTGCCCTTCTCTGGACACGCTCCAGCTCCTCCATGTCCTAAAATGGGGGCACCAGAACTGCAAACAGCACTCGAGGTGCTGCCCAAGCAGTGCTGAGCACTGGAGAAGAATCCCTGCCCTGCTCCTGCTGGCCACACCATTCCTGATCCAGGCCAGGAGCCACTGGCCTGCTTGGCCACCTGGGCACACTGCTGGCTCATGTCCAACCTGCTGTCCATCAGTCCCTGCAGGTCCCTTTCTGCCTGGCTGCTGTCCAGCCCCTCTGGCACCTTGTTGAGGGAGGGAAGGGAAGGGAAGGGAAGGGAAGGGAAGGGAAGGGAAGGGAAGGGAAGGGAAGGGAAGGGAAGGGAAGGGAAGGGTCCAGATCCAATCCTTCCTGAAATGTGGGGTTTGCTGGCACTGCCAGTCCCTTGATCCAAAAATTTCCCTATTCTGGAACAGCCCAAGTACAGCAATTTGCTGGCACAGAAATCCAAAACCTGGCAACTTCCTGCTACTGGGTCTGGCACCTCCCACATCTTGTGTTTGCTGCCCCAGTACCCAGATTTGGAAATTTCCTGGTGCTGGCACAGCCCAAGTCCAGTGATTTACTGGCACAGAAATCTAAAATTTTGGAAATTTCCAGGTTCTGACTCTAGCACCATCCATATCTAGTGTTTGCTGGGACCGCCAGTGCCTAGATTTGGAAATTTCCCGGTGTCTTGACAGCCTAGGTCTAGCAATTTGGTTTCAGCTAGCTTAGGCAGAGAAGTTTCTTTGGACTGTGACTTTCCTTTTTCTTGGAACTGTTTACACCTGCTCTGGACTGAAAACCCAGATAAACACCGGCAGCAGCTCACACCTGTGGCCCCCCGAGCTCTGGGACGCTGCATTCCAGCACCAGAGGGACTTAGAAGAGACCGAGTGAGCCAACTACAACCCACAAAAAGGACTTCCTGAATTTGCCATCTCTTCAGCACTGTCAGAGGTTTATTTAATATTATTCATTTTTTGTGCTTGTGAATACTTTACTCATTAAAAAAACTGGGATCTTTTTTCACTTTTCTCAAGGGAAGTCTTTTCCTGAACTAGTAGGGGGAGGGGCCACTTGAACTTGCTTTTTAGACAGACCCCTTTAGGAGGTTTCCTCCCAAAATTTGCCCTAAACCAGCACAAACAGTCACAATGAAAATTTCACCAGTGGCATAATTTCCTGATGGAAAATCTTGTGACAGAAGCTCAACCTTGTTCTCCATGAGAGATTTTTGGGAAGAGCAGACAGGAGAAGACTCCTGGAAAACTGAAACAGCTTTCCAGATGTGAAATAAAAGAAACAATCCAAGGTGTTTTCCTCTATTTATTTCTATGTTCCCCTTTTCTATGTTGCATCCCAGTAATTCCAGATGCACCTCACCTCTAGGATCACTGACTTAGTGATTTTTAGACACTCTAAAATACCATGAGCCACACACAGTTTTCCTTCCCCTGTTTTTACAGGAAAGCAACACTGGAGATGTAAGTGCAGTGCTTGGGTCAGGTAGGAATCCTACCCCAAGGGAAGGTGCCCCGACAGTGTTTGACCCTCAGCAAGGACAATGCACAGCAGCGAGCGAGGGGATCGCTGTGCCAGAGTGCAGGAGTCAGGGCTCTGCATCCGGGCTCAAGGCTGCAAAGTTCCCGTGTTTGGGCAGACGGAGGGGCTGTCCCCGGGGCGCGCGGGGCTCGAACGTGGGGCTCGTGGGGCGAGCGGGGAACGGACACGGGGACGAACGGCCCCGGTGCTTCAGTTGCAGCAGCGGCAGCAGCAGCAGCAGCGGCAGCAGCAGCGGCAGCAGCAGCAGCAGCGGCAGCAGCAGCGGCAGCAGCAGCGGCGAGAGCAGCAAAACAGATAATTTAAAACACGCTTTCCCCTATTTTTCTTTCTCTTTCTCTTTGTCTCTTTATTTCTCTTTCTCTCCCTTTCCCGCTGTCGGGCACCCTTCTCTCAGGGTCCCTTGCCCGGCGTCCCTCTCCTCTCCCCGCCTCCCTCTCCCCTTCCGGGCTGGGCCATGCCCCCGGCCCGCCCCCGGCCCCGGGCGGGGCTGCCCCGTGCCCGGCCCCGGCCGTCCCGCCGCGGTCTCGCCTCCGCCCGGCTCTGGCCGTGCTGGCGGTGGCGCTGCTGGGCGGGCATCAGTGCCTGGGGCGGGGACGGCATCGCCGCCCTTCGGCTCCGCCTGGCCCGAGCCCGGCCCCGGACCCGACGCAGGCTCCGGTCCCGACCCCGGTCCCGGCCCCGGCCCCTGCTCCTCCCGGGGCCCGCGGAGCACACACGCGGCGCGGCCGCTCCCGCCGCTTCCGCTGCGGCTTCCCCGGCCCGAGCTCCGCCGCTCGGAAGTGCGGCCTCCGGCCCCGAGCCGCCGGGGCCCGGGGCGGGTGGGGATGCCGGGCCCGGGGCGGGTGAGGGGCGCTCGGGGGCCGTTGCTGGCCCCGGGCCGAGCGCTGACAGCCGCGTCCCGCCCGCAGGGACGGCACAGGAGGCCCTACAGGAGCGGTACCGGCTGGGATCGCTGCTGGGACGCGGCGGCTTCGGCAGCGTCTTCGCAGCCACGCGGCTCTCG
This sequence comes from Ammospiza nelsoni, assembly GCF_027579445.1. Taxonomy (NCBI): domain Eukaryota; kingdom Metazoa; phylum Chordata; class Aves; order Passeriformes; family Passerellidae; genus Ammospiza; species Ammospiza nelsoni. Next base: position 342,261 of record NC_080661.1, on the reverse strand, counting down.
GACGGCGCCCCGGTGAGCGGCGGGGCCGGCGGCGGGCGCAGGAGGAGGGGGCGGAGGAGGAGGAGGGAGGAGGAGGAGAAGGTCGGGGCGCGGCGGGACGGGCGGGGGGCTCAGCCCGCTGCTCTCCCTCGCTCGCAGGTGGCCATCAAACGCGTGCCGAGGGATCGCATCCGGCACTGGGGCGAGCTGGTGAGTGAGCGGAGCCAGCGGCAGCAGTCGGGCCGTGCCGGGCGGCGAGGAGCCGGGGCCCGGCACGGTGGGAGCCGCCGTGAGCCCTGCGGGGAGAGCGGGCGTGGGTTGAGCGGGGCATGCAGAGCATCCTGGGCTGGCTGAGGGCTCCCAGAGCCGCGCACGGCCTCGGCCCCACTGACGGCGTCGTGCTCCTCCCGCAGCCCGACGGCACCAGCGCACCCCTGGAGATCGTGCTGCTGGCCAAGGTGTCCGGTGGCTGTGGCGGTGTCATTCAGCTCCTGGAGTGGCTTGAGCTCCCCGACAGCTTCCTGCTGGTGCTGGAGCGTCCGGAGCGGTGCCAGGAGCTCTCGGGTTTCCTGGCGGAGCGGGGGTTCCTGCCGGAGGAGGAGGCGCGGGAGCTGTTCCGCCAGGTGCTGGAGGCCGTGCAGCACTGCACCAGCTGCGGGGGCCTGCACCGGGACATTAAGCCCGAGAATGTCCTGCTCAACCTGGCCAGCAGGCAGCTGAAACTGATCGACTTTGGCTGTGGCGCCTTCCTCCAAGACACAGCCTACACCCAATTTGCAGGTGAGCCCTCGCAGGGCTCCTGGGCATCTCGTGGCCCAGCCTGGGTGCAGCACTGGGGCTTCCCTCTATTGCAGCTGGGATGGGATTGATGCTAGAGCCGAGTTGATTTGGGTGGGGTGTGAGGGCGGCCAGCTCCCAGCCCTGCTGACAGCCTTCAGCACCCACTGTGCCCTGGGCTGGGGCTGGAGCTGGGGCAGCCAGCCTGACACAAACCCCCATGGGGGCAGCAGAGAGGGGGGTCTGACCCCATTTCCCGGATGGTTTGGTGTGCAGGCAAGAAAGGGCTGGACTGCTCCGCTCTCCTTGTTCACCTTGGCTTATTAACATTTTTGGGGGCCATGCAGGTGGGGAGGAGAGTGGGTTTTCTCCACTACTGGGTAGGTTTTTCCTTTGTGTGTCATGGTTGGGCTTTCCCAAGGATTGTGCTGCCCTCTTCCAGTCCAGTGGCTTCTTTTCCAGCTGCGAGTTTGTGCACAAGTCCCAAGTGCTGGCGAGAGGGCAGCGCTCACCCCGTGTGCCTCTGGGGCAGCCCCCACATGCCCAGGGATGCTGGGGCCGGGCTCTGGGAGCAGCAGCAGCCCCCTGCTGAGCTGTGTCTGTGTTCCACAGGAACCCAGTCCTACAGCCCACCAGAGTGGATCCAGCACCAACGCTACCACGGCGAGGCAGCCACGATCTGGTCCCTGGGCCTCCTGCTGTGCCACCTGGTCATGGGGAAGCACCCGTTCCAGAGGGGCCAGGAGATCATCCGGGGGCGGATCTTGTTCCCACGATGGCTCTCTCAAGGTGGATCCTCATCTCTGGGCACGGGGGGAATACCAGTGCTGGGAGACAGCAGCGGGCTCATGGGCAAACCACTCTGGCAGCTGCTGAGCAGGCACATGTCCTGCTCTCCTGCTGTCCTCCAAACAGAGCATCCATGGGGAAGTTTAGGCCCAGCTCTGGTCACACACAGCATGACCTGGGCATGGGAACAGGAGGGCAACTTCTCCAACTGACTGGTGGTTTCTGGTTTCTCTCCCCAGAGTGCCAAGATGTTATTAAGAGGTGTTTGTCCATGCAACCCTCGGACAGGCCATCCTTAGAAGAGCTTTTCTGGGTGAAGGGTGTTTCCCTGCCCTAGAAGACTGAAGAAATCCACGTGCACAGTTGGATCCAGGGACCTAGCAGGTACCAGCTCCACGCATCTCTTGGCAATCAGTGGCAAAGCAAACCAGGCTGGTTTTGTCCTGCCTGTAGCTCTGAGCAGGGGTCAGCAGAAGGGAACACGCAGCTCTTGGGCTGGAGCTGAGCTGGAGACCCGGTGTGACAAGCACTGGTTGCCACCATCCCCCTGGTTTTGTTTGGGATCCATCCCATCCTGGTCCATGGATGGCTGGGGTCCTGGGCAGAGCCCTGACAGCCTGGTCTGACCCCAGGGAAGGAGAAGGAGCCCCTGGAGAAGCTGTTCCAAATGGGGCTGGTGCTGGAGACACCAAGGACAACCTCAAGGATGATAATCTCTTCCTTGGCCTGGCCAGCTGAAGATGATGGACTTGGATTCTGGCACCTTCTTCAAAGCCAGGCTCCAGGTCCAATTTGCAGGTGAGTCTACAGGCAGGGGGTTGCTCCCAGATCTGGGCATGGCACAGCTGGGCACCAAAGGTTCCCCCTTTGCTGGGACAGACGCAATGAATTCTTCAGTCAGCTGCCCAGCTGCTTTTTGGCTCTGGGCAGCTGCTGAGGGCTGGATGTGCCCTGGCTGGCTGCAGGCTGGGCACGTGTCCTGCCCTCCTGCTCTGCTGCCAAAGGCAGCAGGGATGGGCAGCTCTGGGCACGGCCAGCATGTCCTGGGCACCGCAGGCCTTGGCACAAGGGCACAGGAGCCCTCAGCTGATGGGCACTTTCTGCTTTCTCCCCTTGCAGCCGGGCTCTGCGGGTGCTGAGGCTGCTCTGGGCTCTGCCAGGGCTCTGCTGGGCTCAGCCCTGGGCCAGCTGGGCTGGCTCTGCCCTCACATTGCTCTGACAGCTCTGCATCAGACGAGCCCGTTGTGAGCACAGCGCCTGAGCTTTCTGCTTTGGCAGGTGAGTGAGACTCTGCTGCAGGCCCAGAGATTGCAGCTGGGGACACACATCCAATTGGCAAGGACCCAAACTCTCCACAGTCCAGCTGAATGCCTGGATCTGTACAGGGTGTTTTGTCTGTCCCATTCGTCCTTCTTGATTGGCTGGAATTGTGCAATTGCACTTTCTTCCTCCTCTAGAAGTGCCACAAGTGGGCCAAAGCTGGCGAGTGGGCCGTGCTCCTGAGGCAGTGCAATCTGGAGCTGGTGGATGGAGAATTGCCCTTCTGCACTTCCAAACCAGAGCAAAAAGCTGTCAGTGGGACTTTGTGACTCTAAGAAATCCCTGAAAGTTTCAATGGGAATGTGCAGCTCATTCCCAGGCTGAGAAGGAAGGTTGTCTTGTAAAGGATTTGGGCTTTGAAAGAGTTTCCATTTCCAGTACTGCTTGGAGCTGGAAGGGCACAAAGCAATTTCCTCTTGCCTCGACCACAATTTAAAATAACAATATTGGAAACAATCCCCAAAAACTTTTTAAAAAGACTGCTGAGGTCAGTAAGATGGATCCATGCCATCAGCACATTTACAAAGTAAATAACTGAGTTCTCTTTCAAAAGATCAGTTGCCTCTTAATTCAAAGTTTGAGATGATTTTTCACTGCACACTTGGGGTTTTTTTTTATCTTTCACATTTTATATAGTTTTTGATTACTTTTTCCTTTTTTTTCCTTTCAATAGAAAACATGTCCTACAAAAAGAATGTCCTTTGCTCTTGGTTCCCGTGTGGAGCAGCTCCCTTCCTGCTGGCTGAGCTGCTCAGGCAGAGCCCGGCAGCTCCTGGCCCTGCAGGGCTGAGGCTTTTCCCCGTTGCTGGGCACAGACTGATGGAGCAGCACTGCTGAACACGGGCACACAGAGGCACCAGCAGCAGCTGCCTTTGGCCACCTGAGGCTCCCAGGCCCAAACTCTGAGCAGCCAGGGCTGGAAGAGACTGGCAGGATCTGATCCCTGACTCTGGGCAGACAGGGCTGCACAAATGACCCCACAGCAGCAGCAGCAGCAGCAGATGGAGCTGACTTTGAGCACAGGCCCTGCCCCTCTTCCCTCGCGTGTGCAGCGGTGTCACAGCAGCCTGAGGCACCTGGGAGCCCCCAGGGCCAGCAGGGACTGGAGATGGCAGCCCTGGGCTCCTGGAGGCTGTGCAAGGAACAGAGCTGGGCACTCCCTGTGCATGGGGAGCTTCCAGATTGAAAAGGCTGCTGTGCCCAGGCAGCTCCAAGGGCACAGAAAGGAGGCTCTGGAGCACTGGATCTGTGCCAGTGCCACAGTCCTGGGCAGCAGCCAGCGAGCCCTGGGGGAACAGAGGGCACAGCAAGAGGGACAGAAGCAGGCAAGGGCAGAGACTGGAGAGAGCCAGGCCTGAGAGCAGGAACAGCTGCTCCATTGCACTCTTGGAGAAAGCTCTTGGCTGGTTCAAAGCACTGAAAGGCGTGAAGGGCAGAGAGGAGGCCACAGCAAACCATGCTCCTGTTTGCACAGCCTCCCCTCTCCGTGTCCCAGAAGGAATTGCATGGACTGTGTTCTTCTCTCTGAGCCATCTCGTTCAGCATGAGCAGCTCAGCACCAGGAGCTGAAGCCTCAGGCCACAGGAGCTGGGCAAGAGAGAACTTTTGGAGCAAAGTAATGCTTCTAAAATAGCCCCTGCTGAATGCAGTGGATAGAATCATGGAATCACAGAATCCTTTCTGTTGGAAAAGCCCTCTGAGCTCACCCAGTGCAGCCGCTCACCCAGCAATGCCAAGCCCAGCACTAAACCACGTCCCTGAATGCCAAGGCCTGGACACCAGCCCTGAGTGAGGCCTGGACAGCAGGCCCTGAGCCAAAGGTGGCCTCTGGATGAACCTTCCAAGCAAACGTTATCTTTGTATCTGCTCCCTAATGAAATATGCATGGTCATTAGCACTGTGATAGATGTAGCCACTCATTAGTGAAACATGTATTGACCTTTGTGTATTTAGAAGCCAGACAAGGCCATGAAATCTGACATCTGGCCTTATTTGAGGCTGTATGGTCAAAGTCACCTCCCTTGGTTCCTCCTGGGGCCCTGGCCAGGCTTTGGCAGGGACCCAAGAGGAGGATGAAAGCAGATGTTGCCACACGAGCAGTGCTGTCAGTTTGTTTATTCAGCACTGTCAGAGCTGGGCCCTCTCCCAGCGGGGTTAGAGCCTCTCCTGGAGCTGGAGGCACCTGCAGGAATTCCCAGTGCCCAAGAGTGGCTCTGCAGCCCTTGGCTGTGACAGCTTCCCCAGCTGCTGTGTGGGTCTGGGGGATGGTAAAGGCTGAGGGTAAATGCTGCTGGATCTTTGTTAATCACTGCTGCAATCTTTGGTGGGGATGGTTGGGTGCATTGCTGAGCTGTTCCTTTTGTGATTCTTTGCTGCTCTGAACTGCAGGAAATGACACTGATTCCTTCAGTTGGTGTCTGTGTCTTTGGTGCTGACTTTGGCCATTGGTAAAACAAAACTGGCACAGTCTGGCCAGATGCCAACAAAATGTCACTTGTTCAGTGTAAATGTGAGGAATCAGTCCCATCAGAAATTCCCAGCTGGGAAGCCCTTCCCTGGAGTTCCCTGGCTCTGGAGTGGACTGAGGTCGGAGCCCTGTGTGAGCAGTGGGGCAGTCGGGTAAAAGAGGCTGCACCCCTGGATGGCTTCAAATGCATCCAAAAATTGCAAATGGAAAAGGAAAAGACCTTGTGGATTTGGGTAGACAAAGATGAATTTGTTGAGAGTACGTAGGAAACAGCACCTTCAGAAGGAACAATTATTGTTGGAATGCTCCCACATGGAGCAGGAGAAGAAGGTTTTAATCTTGAGCTCAGATGCACTTGTGCAAGTGAAATATCAATATAACAAATAACTATATACATATTTATAGTATAATAAGACCTTCATGTTTATATTTATAGATTTTTATGTATATATGTCTATATCTACATGTCTATATCTGTATTTATATATAAATATGTACTTATAATAATAATGTGAAATAGTGCTGACAATACTAATTTGGTATCTTTGGCTCCTCAGGGATGTAACACTAAATACCCTACAGAACAGGATTGGCCAGGACCCTAATGTCAGTGGTCAACTTTTTATGATTGTATACAATGGAAAAAGGAGGAAGCGAGGAAATTGGCTATTTTTACAGGGTGTACTGATACTGTGATGCAGAGTGCTTTGTCTGTTCCTGTGAAAAATATAGTGATTTTGCCTGCAGGGTTTTTCATGTACCAGACTATGCACAAGCTGCAGGATTGGTTGAAAGGGTGAAGGGGTTGTTAAAAGAGCAGTTGGAAAGATGAGGAGATGGGAACCTTTGCCCATGGAGAACCCATCTCCCAGATGTGCTCCATGCCCTTCACTGTTGTTGTATCTTATTGTATTTCATATTTCTGGAGTCCCATCTTAAAGTCCATACCTTCTTGCTGGTTTTCTACCATGTAGCTCTTCTCTGCTGTGCAGTTCCTCATGGCTTCCACAGGGACTCATCCTGGGCTCTCGGCCCACCCCTTTTATCCCAGTTATCTTTGCAAGCCACAGCTGCTGCCCAACTAAGGACTTTGCAGCTGTAGCTCATTTAGAATAGCTGGGACCCACTTATCCAACAGATAGATCTTACAGGGACTCTGTACAACACACAGCTTCTTGATTCAAAGGCCATATTTCTCACAGCTCCTGGCTGCCACAGCTCCTTGATTCAATAGCTATGTTCTTTCTGCAATTCTAGGCTGCCCTTCCCACAGTCCACAGCTCTTCAGGCTGCTACACCTATCTTCCACAGCTCTTCAGGCTGCTACAGCTCTCAGGCTGTCCTATTTTCCACAGCTCTTCAGGCTGCATACCTCCATCACGTCGGGGTCACCAATTGTTGTTGTTATCTTATTGTATTTCATATTTATGGAGTCCCATCTTAAAGTCCATACCTTCTTGCTGGTTTTCTACCATGTAGCTCTTCTCTGCTGTGCAGTTCCTCATGGCTTCCACAGGGGCTCATCCTGGGCTCTCGGCCCACCCCTTTTATCCCAGTGGCCTTCACAAGCTACAGCTGCTGCCCAACTAAGGACTTTGCAGCTGTAGCTCAATTAGAATAGCTGGGACCCACTTATCCAACACATAGATCTTACAGGGACTCTCTCCACACTTCACAATGGCCCACTGGGGAAATGGAAACCCCCTGGCTGTGCACGGCTGCCCCCAATTTGCAAATCCAACCCTGGGCAGTGAGACTTGGGCTGCCTGGTAAATTGTTCTGGTTGTGATAGCCCCTGGCAGGGCCAGCCCAGAGGCTGCAGGGCTGGGCCTTCATGCATTGGAATTCATTGGGAGAAATTCAAAGCAAATAAGAGCTATCAGTACTGAAACAGGAATTCAGATTCCTCCAGGACACTTTGCTTTGGTAACTGCGCCCTTGGAGCTTGGCCTTGCAAAGTGTTCCTGTCATGGAAGGAGGAATTGATGCAGAATATCCAGGAGAAATTGCAGTAATTCTGTAAACAATAGTGACCAGGATTGGATTAGTCAACCCTGTGACAGGGTAGCACAATTATTGATACTGCATTTTTCGGAATGATTGTGAAAAAAGGAGATCCAGCTCCAATCACCACTGTTTGTGCAAATAAAGGGCTTGGGTGCAGCAGTCCTAATAATGGAGCCAGAGTGTGGGTCCCGAGGCCAAAAGGCCTCCCAAGGCAGCTGAAGGAGCAGCTCCTAGGAAAGACAACTCTGAGTCCTGAAACCTGGGCAGTAACAATGGGAATGTGTCCCTGCAGCCAAGGATTCTGTGTGAGAACAAGTAGATCTACCAGGATACTGTTTTACACATCCTGCCAGACCAGATCTCCCTGTTTGCCCCAAGGGCCCCTTTGGAAAATGCTCTGATCCAAGGGGCTTCATGTGAAGGCTGCTGTGACACTGAGGGACTTGCACAGGAATTCCATCCAGGAGCCTGGGTGCCCCTCAGGGCTCACCTGGTGAAGACAATTTATCATCTGGTACCATGTGGTCACAGAGTGGGCTATGACACCACAGAGTGGGTTATGTGAGGTCATCGAGCAGCCATGGCATCATAGTCTGCCTCTGTGACATCAGAGATCCAGCTGTGACATCACAGGGCAGAGGTCTGACATCACAGTGCAGACTATGGCATCACAGACTCTGGTGTGACATCGGAGACCAGCTGTGTGACATTGGAGAATGGGCTGTGACATCACAGAGCAGGTTGTGACATCCCAGAGCGGCTGTGTGACATCCCAGAGGGGCTGTGTGACATCCCAGCAGGGCTGTGTCAGGTCACTGGGTTGGTCACTCCGCCCCAGCTCCCCCTCACAGTTTCTCCCAACAAGTCCAATGCTGTCCATGCCCAGCAGGGTCCCTGTCCCCCAGGATCCCCCCGGCCCACCTGGAGCCACAGCCTCCACCAAAGGATGTTCCACAGGATCCACCCCAGAGCCTGACACGGGGACAAGGGGCCAGGGCTGTGTGACCAGGACACCAAGGACAGGGATTATCCAGGTCACTGTGGCCTGGTTTGGGTTGCCCAGGGCAGGAAAGATGTCTGGCAGCTGGAGCAGGGTCTGGGAAGGGCCTCCAAGGTGGGGCTGGAGCCCTTGGGCTGTGAGCAGAGGCTGAGGGAGCTGGGCTGGTCCAGCCTGGAGCAGGGAAGGCTGAGGGGCTCCTCATGCCAGCCTGGCAGTGCCAGCCAGGAGGGGATGGAGAACACAGAGCCAGGCTCTTCACAGGGGGCTGGGGGGAGACAAAAGCCGATGGGTGGAAGGGGAAAGAGGGGAGATCAGGGCATGAGGAGATGAAATGAGTCAGGCTGCTTTCAGCATTTCCTCAACACCAAGAGCAGCCTGACCTCCCTTCTCCATCCACCACTGATAGATTTGCAAATCAGGAATTGTTTGAGCTGTTCTGTCCTCAGTCCAGGACAAGAATCCTGATACAAGAACTTGTGTTTATATCTATCACAGAACCACATTAGTCAAAAATTAATTTTAGTATGCAAATCAGTTGTGAACAGTGGACTCATCAGACATGCTGGGACATTGCACATAGCTCAGGGAAGAGTTTGTAAATGTGTGATTGTTATTTTAATGGTGTAATTTTTATTAAGTTATATCCTGTTCAACTGTGGTCTGTTGGCTAGGTCCAGTGTGGGCTGGAGGGAGCTCAGATTTGCACAAGGCTGCTCTGAGTGCCAGCCTTGGATGGGGAAAATGGTGGGGTTGGGGTAGGGACAGAGTCTGATTGATTGTCAGCCATGAAAGGTCCTGATTTTCATACCCAGTCAAACTGCATGAGGAGGTACTTGGATTCAATGTCAATTGGAGATTGCACATTTCAATGAATTACTAGTGAAAAAAAAATTACAGGACCTAAATAAATATTTTCTTGCTTTTTTTTTTTTTTTTAATTCAGGGTATTCACATTGAATTGGCTTCTGAAATCATACTAATTAACCATACATTTGATTTGAACACCTAAATCAAATTATCCCCAGAGATTTGGCTTGTTAAGGTGTTCTGAATGTTAATGAACGCTGGGACACTGAATTCCTGCACTGAAGAGCTGAAGGCTGAACAAGCCTCTGCAGCAGGAAAATTCAGCAGCAGCCTCCAAGGTGCTGAGGATGTCAGCAGCCCCCACTGAGGCCATCCCTGCCCAGAGACCGTGGGGGAATGGGCAGACAAGGAGAGCGTCCCTGGGGCTGGGGCAGCACAACTCAGAGGCACCAGCGGCTCCAGCTGGGAAATGGAGTGTGGAATGGGGCTGGGAAAGCCCTGCCTGGGCTGGGCCAAGCAGGACACACAAGCCCTGACTTCCATCCAGTAGAAAACTCTGTCAAGGAGATATTTAAAAGGAATTACAATTGTTTCTGTATTCTGAATTGGACTTCCTGGAGAAATACCAACAAGAGATCCTCAGGAGCTCAAAACAACAAAACAGTCTTTACTTGTAACTTTAGATAATCAGAGAATTTTTGGCAAAAGATTTAATATGACATTCAATCAACACAGAACACTTCTTAAAGCACTGACTTGGCCCATTCAACTTCACAAACTCTAAGCTATTTGAATTTTACATTACTCAAATTTGCAAAAGGACCGAAATAGAAGAAAAGGACAGAAAGAGAGAGAGGCAAAAAGGATACAGAGGAGCACACACAGAGGTACCAACTCCTGGATTCCAGTAGCGTTCAGATGGAAATTCCAGCAGGAGGTAGGGTCAAGATATGTGTTTGCCTTGTGGTCAGCCTTCAATACCCCTTGGTCTTCCTGGGCCCTTCCCCCAGCTGGGACTGGACTCATTTGGTCCCTCAGGAGCTGGGCTGGGGCTGCAGAGGTGGCTGTGGAGCATTGCCTGTGCTGTGCCAGGGACTGGCAGCCACTGCTGGGCTGGGATAGAGGCTCTGGAGGGATTGGGGTCACAGGGCAGGGCAGGGCTGGGCTTCCAGGGCAGGGGAGGGCTGGACCTGCCCCTTCCTCCCCTATTGGAATAAGATCCCAATATTACCAGGTAGATTGTGCCATGGCTCCTCTGACCCCTGCTCCTGGGCCAAAGGCGGCAACTGTGGTGTTTCACCTCAGAGACACTTTTGGCTGGCTGGATGGTGCAGCTGAGCGCCAAAACAAGTCCAGGCTTGTGGAAACTCAGTTTGCCTCAGGTGAGAAGGCTTCAGGCTAAGGTGAGGAGGAAAAGGAGAGAGATTCTGCCAGAGGGTTAATATCAAGAGTTTATTCCATGGTCACAGACTTCTGAATCTTAGGTAACAGCACCAACAGAATCCCGACCGCATGGCCTGAGTGACTTTTTAAGCTCCGGGGGGAGGGGGAGGGAAGGGACAGGTGAGCCACCAACCAGGTGGGAGGGGCAGGGTCTCAGGCAACGATGACACCCAGACAGACCAATGACCTCTGGGCACAGGGGCATCTTTTGAACCTGACCAACCACACGATGGCCTTGCTGGAATGTTAAGACTGATTGACAGCCCCGCAGGGGGCGAGGGGGAAGGGGAAGAGAGATATTGCCACACCTGGGAAGGGGCTGGGAAGTTTAAAACAGGAAATTGCAACACACTGCAACACTCCCCACACATGAAATGTCTTGAGACAAGAAATTCCTCCACTCTGTCACAATAGGGAATACTGGAGGTGAAATCCCAATTCTGGCCATGGGCACTGAGATAAGAAGGATGGTTCTTTTCCTTAGGAATGAAAGCCCCAGTTCTAAGTAAATTTCGGGTTTGATTGTTTGGATTCTGTTTGGTTTTGTTGTTGCTTTGTTTCCTTGTTGTGCCTGAAGTGTCCAGTCAGGAGCAGAGTGACTCTTGCCAAGGAACTTTGTGCTTCTGTCCCTTAATATTCAGTCTGGTTTTTACTGCTCCCTTGCTGGGGATTTCTTCAGTGCTCTCAAGGCCTCGTTGGTAACAGGGTGAAGGAGCCCTGTCCCAGGCTCTGGCCCTGGGGGACACGGGGACGCTGCCGGAGGGTCCCTGTCCCCCTGTGCCACCCGCAGGGCCCCGGTGCCCCGTCCCCGTGTCAGGCTCTGGGGTCGATCTCGTGGAACATCCTCTGGGGGAGGCTGCGGGGCTGGGGGCGGGGGGACCTGGGGGTACAGGGGACCCTGCTGTGCACGAGCAGGGTTGGACTGCTCTGGGGGAACTGTGAGGGGGGCCGGGGCAGAGTGACGTCCCCAGTGACCTCACACAGCCCCCGTGATGTCACACAGCCCCCGTGATGTCACACAGGCCCTGTGATGTCACACTGCCCCCGTGATGTGGACATCCTGCAGTGACATCCCCCCTGTCCTGCCCTGGGTGAGCTCAGTCCCAAACCTGACCCTGACCCTGGTCTCAATCTCACTCCATGTTTAGACACACTCACAGTTCTGTATTTAATCTCATCCCAGTGCCAGACTTGTCTAGCCCCAGACCACAACCCAACCCCAGCCCAAAGCCAATCCCATGTCCAGCCTTAAAGCCAATCCCAGCTCTAATCCAAATCTCAGCCCCAACTCCAAGCCCAGCCCCAATTCCAGCCCCTTCCTAAACCCTCAGCCCCAAACCAAATCCCAGGTTCAGCCCTTCTGGGGGTTTGGGGGTGTCTCTGTCCCTCTGACCCCGATGATGTTTGGGTGGGGTCACAGCAGGGCTGAGAGGGACAGAGACCCCCCCAACCTCCCCCAGGTGTGAGAAGGTGGGAGAGCCCCCCCAGGCCCGAGCACCCTCAGCGGTGAGAGGGACACAGAGCCCCTGGTCCCCAGCCCTGCACAGGCATTGCCTGAGGCCAGAGGGATGGAGACCCCCCGAGCATCCCCTGGGCTGAGAGGGACAGAGACTGCCCTGAGCACCCCCTGGCACAGAGGGGAGAGGGAGGGAGAACCCTCCAGGCATTCTCTGGGGTGAGAATGATGGAGACCCTCTGGGGAATGGCCTGGGGTGACAGGGACAGGGACAAGCCCCCCAAACCCCTGCCAAGCATCCCCCAGGGCGAGAGGCACAGAGACCCCTCGAGCATCCCCTGGGCACTGGACAAAATAATTTGGCAGAAATCAAACTTGACTCTGCATAAATCACTTTGATGAATATTTGATTTTCCCACAAGTCAGATGTGATGAAAATGCAAACATATCCCAAACATTAATAAACTGACAGTACAAGCAATTTTGTGACAATTCCAAGTTCCACTCGTTCCTGCACAGCTCCAGCTCAGCTGCTGGCACATTCTGATAAAAGTGTAAATTAAGCCCAAGACAGATATCATTAAAAGGAAAGTAAACTCTTTGTAGCTGTCACAAAGGTGACAGGGATGAAGAGAAAAATGATTCTCACATTTCGCAAAGCACTCAAGCCTGGGAATTCAGGAGTTATTTGGGAATTTAGCTACTTGAGCTGAGCTTCTTGTAGGACTTTTAGCAGCCTTGTGTTCCTCGCCATGGGGTGAATGAACCTTGTCAGTCTCGCTGGTATCATTTGCTCCCTTTCCTCCTGTGATTTTAAAAAACATTTCAAGGAAGGATGTCACAGACATTTTTTCATAAAATCCTCTCTTTTAGGATTTGTCCTTTCTGGGAAGCTGGGGCCCCAGAAGAAAAATGCAAACAATAATTATCTGCTGATGTGGAATGTAACAGGAGCATCTGTGATTGGTCTTCTGTGAGTGTTTGGATTTGCTGACCACTCACGGGAGAGTTGGTCCTTGCTTTCTGCTGGACACAGAACTTTGTTATTCATTCTCTTCTTCCTATTCTTAGCTTAGCAAGCCTCTGCAACTTTTCTCTTTATTCCTTTTAGTATAGTTATAATGTATTATATATCATATATCAATAAATCCAGCCTTCTGATCATGAACCAAGATTCTCGTCCACTTCTCTCACCCTGAAGACCTTCATCAGGTGGCTGTAATAGAAGGACAACAAAATATTTTCTTTACACTCCAGGCCCACAAAGGCGATTTACCTCATCAGTTCTCCCATAAGTCACTCAGAGGAAGCTGCAGCCCAGTTTCAAAGAGTTCCTCCAGAGAGAACCACAACCTCCTCAGAGGAGGGAACCATGGTGTTGTCAAAGGCACTTGGGGTCAGAGAACAGTGCCTAAACTCACTGTGCCAAAATAATTTCACAGTCTGGTGAGTCTGGTTAAGAAAAGTGTTAGAGAGATTCCTCTGCCCCAATTAAGGTGATAATGAGACCAAACCCAAAATGAATTTTATTGAACAGTAAATGGGATAGAAAAGGGGGGACAGGAAGGGAATGACAGGAAAAAGAGCCCTCCCCTGGGGCAGGGCAAGTGTGACATTGTCCCCTGTATGCGTGGCATTCCCAGGGTGGGGGTTTTACAGCTGAGCCAGTTTGGGTAAGGGGGGTGGTGTTCACCCCCTGAGCAGGGATTACCCCACTGTTTCAGGTTGCCATGCAAGATGTAACCAAATGCATGTTTTCAATCCCCATCTTCATCAACTCTTATAAACAGGTGAGGCAGTGTTCTTTATCTCTTCCATGACTCAGCCCTGATAACGCCTTCCAGGGGAGATATCTCCTGTAAATGGGCCATTGAGTGTCACTGCAGGACTGATAAAATTCCATCCTCCCATTGTGGGATGCTCCGCCCAGGGGGAGGATCCAAGCATTCCTACCTGGCTATAAGCTGACACTTTGCTACACCAGCAGCACCTTGCCTACTGGATTCCCAGAGGACGAGAACTCCCTAGCAACCACTGGACATCCAGGGGAAGATCAGACCCTTCTACAGGATCACTGCTTCGACAAAATCGTGTTCATCTCTCCAACAGGACTGCACCACCATCTACTGGGACAGCTGCCACCACCCTGACCAACAGGGTGTCAGGTTATATCCTGACTCTGTCAGTTTAAGGCAGTGTTTCTGTATCATTGCCTTGATCTTCATTTTCTTTTAAATTGTAATTCTGGTTTCGACCCTCCCCAGGTTTGCCTTCAAACCAGTACAAAAGACAATGTGCACACCCTTTGTTTTCTTCCCAGAACAGGATTTCCCATTCCCAAACCTTGATTGGATGGAGAAGGAGGCTGTGAGGAAGAAGAAGGATCCCCGGGACACCCAGATAGGTGAGGAGGAAGTCAGTTCCTATTTCCCCCTCTCTCCTGCTCTATCTCCCAGCCCAGCACAGCCCCTGGCTGCAGGACAACTCTGCTGCCAACGCCATCCTGCCGGGGATGCACTGGGGGAATCTCCTTCCCCTTCCCTCTGGCATGGAGCCAAATCCCATCCTCTCCTTGTCCTTCCTTCCCCAGGGAAGGAACTGAGGATGGAGACCAGGGAGGAAAAATCTGCATGGCAGAACCTCGTGAAAGAGGCTGTTTTGAGTGATTCTAGCGCACAGGAATCCAACAGGGAAGAAAACACTCAGGAATCCCCCATGAGGAGGGGCTCCAAACCCAGCCCAGGGTGCTCTGAAGAAGAAAGAGCCACCCTGAGCCAGGAAGGTGGGCAGACCTTCAGCCAGAGTTCAGAGCTGGTGGTCCATAAGAAGCTTCATGATGGGGAGAAGCCCCACAAGTGCTTGCAGTGTGGGAAGAACTTTAGGTGGAGCTCCCACCTGATCAGCCACCAGATGATCCACACCGGGGAATGGCCCTACGAGTGTGGGGAGTGTGGGAAGGGCTTCAGCTACAGATCCAACCTTGTGACCCACCAACGTCTCCACACTGGGGAGAAGCCCTACGAGTGTACCCAGTGTCAGAAGAGGTTTCAGAGCAGCTCCAATCTCCTCCAGCACCAGCGGATTCACACCGAGGAGAGGCCCTTCCTCTGCCCTGAGTGCGGGAAGGGCTTCAAGCACAACTCCAACCTCATCAAGCACCGGCGCATCCACACTGGGGAGAGGCCCTACCAGTGCGCCACATGTGGGAAGAGGTTTCAGACAAGCTCCCATCTCCTCCTGCATGAGCGGATTCACACGGATGAGAGGCCCTTCCACTGCCCCGACTGTGGGAAGGGCTTCAAGCACAACTCCACCCTCATCACCCACCGACGCATCCACACAGGGGAGAGGCCCTACGAGTGTCCCCAGTGTGAGAAAAGCTTCACCAGTAGCTCTCACTTGACCAGACACCAACGGAGCCACCAGTAAGGGAAGCCCTGCAAATGCCAAAAATGCAGGAACAGCTTCATGCCCCACTCCAGCTTCATCCCCCATTAGAGGGCCCACATTGGGAAGAGCCCTGGTGATCCAGTTTCCCTGTAGTCTACGCTGGGAAGACACCTGTCCCTTTTCCTGCCCTTGCCAAAGACACGATGTGGGACGGAAGAACATGAGGGTCTGGCCATGGCCGTGTCATTACATTCACTCGCACCTCAGAACGTTGCCAGGGGCAGGAAAGGGACACTCCCTCTCTCCCTGAGGAGATGAGTGAAATTTCCAGACAGGGGAAATTGTGGCCAGGAAGAGCCTGTTGTTGATGTATTAGTTTTCCCAGTAAACTGTTTTATTTATCCCTTCTCTTATCAGTATCATTTCTGTTTCTGTTTGTTCCTTATCTCATTGTTGTTCCCAATAAATTGTTCTTATCCCAGCCTGGGACCTTTGCCTTTTGTGCTTTCCATGGGAGGCGGGAGGGCAGCAAGGGCAGCGCGGTTTTAGCAGGAGCAGGAAATTGGGGAATCCCATTCATGAACCCCGGCCCGTGGAAACTGAGAATCCCAGCTGGTCCCAGCCCTGGTGGCCATGGCAGCAGCCTTGGGAGCGGGTCCCTGGCTGGGGCTGTGGGAACCTCTTCCCTCTGGTGCCCAGGGACAGGAGTGGAGGGAACGGCTGCAGCTGAGTCGGGGCAGGCTCAGGTTGGATGTCAGGAAAAGGTTTTTGCCCAGAGGCTGCTGGGGCCCTGCCCAGGCTCCCCAGGGAAGGGTCCCAGCTCCAGGGCTCTCTGAGCTCCAGCAGCGTTTGGGCAGCGCTGCCAGGCCCGGGCTGGCATTGTTGGGGTGTCCTGTGCAGGGCCAGCAGTTGGACTGGAGGATCCTGATGGGTCCCTCCCAGCTCAGCCAATTCTGTGGTTCTGGGATCCCATGAGCCTGGGGATGGGGCTGCCAATGGTTGCCATGGCAACGGACTCTGGCTGCAGGCCTGAGCTGGTGTCCATGGCAACCACCCCTGGCATGGGGTCTCCATGGAGCTGCCATGGAAACTGACCATAGCAACAGGGAGCTGGTGATGGTTGCCATGGAAACTGACCATAGCAACAGGGGGCTGCTGATGGTTGCCATGGAAACTGACCATAGCAACAGGGGGCTGGTGATGGTTGCCTGCTAAGGATCAGGTTTCTCACCGGCCCTCAGAGGGGTTCCATAGGGACTTTCCAAGAGTCTTCAGGCTGTTCCAGAACTGGATTGTCACAGGCACAGAAAGGGGCTCCATGGAGACCTCCCAGGGCTTTCTGGGGATGGTAAAGAGCCCTGTGGTCAGAGGCAGTCACAGCCATTCCATGGTGACATCCCAGGGCACCTTGGGCTGCAAAGGCACCGGTCTGTCACAGGCACTCACGGAGGCTCCACGGTGACATCCCAGGAGTCCCCAGGCTGCCAAAGAGCCGGGATGTCCCAGACACTCGCAGGGTTCCTGTCATGGGCAGATATATTTATATAAATATGTATTCTCTATTATGGTAATGATTAGACAAAACTGCCTTAATCAGAAATATTTATGCCAGGATGTAAGAGACATAAAATATATTATACAAAGCACTAGGAAGTTATTTCAAAGCAACTGTATTAAGCAAAACCTGTAATTTAGCAGAGATTGATGTCACTCCCCCAGACCAATGACCATGGGCAATTCCCTTTGGCTCAGCCTGGAGCAGTGACCTTGAGGGTGTCCCCACCGCTGGGAGGAATCCCCACACCCCTCAAGAAGGGAAATGTCAGGAGATGCAGCCATTAAAATTTGGGACAGGGCTTTTCCAGTCTGAGGTGCTGCCCTGTCAGTCAGATGTGCCCAGGCTGGGCCAGCTCAGCAGCTCTGCAGAAGCTCTCAGTGGTGTCACTTGGTTGTTCCTTTCTCTGGGGATTTTTCCAGCTCTGCCACAGCTTCAGCTCCCTCTGAGGATGTTGAACTTTGAGATGGAGGAGTCAGGCTGGTTTCAGCATTATTCACCCCCAAAGCAGTGTGACTCCCCTCCTTCATTTCCCACTGGGGGCTTTGCAAACAGGGCCTTGCTGGAGTTGTTGGAGCCCATTGCAGGCAGAGCCTCCTGCTCCAGCAGGAACTGCCTTTCCTGTGCCATCAGCAGGGCAGGTCCCGCTGCAGGAAAAGCCCCAGACCAGCCCCAGCACAGGGAAGGGCTCGGGCACAAGGGCAGAGTGCCGTGCTGGGAGCTGTGCCAGGGAGAGCCTGAGGCACCAAAGGCACCTTGGCAGCAGCAGCTGCTTGCAGGCCATGGCCAGAAGCCTCCCTTGGCAGCCCGGCCTGGTGGCCACCACTGCAGAGCTGCTGCCTCAGGGCTCATTCCTGGCTGGGCTCTGAAAAGCCACTTGTGCCCCAGGAGCCTGACTGGGAAGCCACTGGCCCCAGCACCTTGGGGACAAGACATAAATGACAAACTCTTCATGGCAGCAGAGCCAAGGCAGGGGCAGAGGAAAGGGCAGAGCCAGGCCCAGGGCACAGGGCTGCCGTGGTGATGGCTGTGAGGTCACTGCCCCAGCAGCAGCCTGGCTGCCCTCAGCAGACATTCTGGCCAGAAGCCTTGTGAGGGCACCCAGCACATCAGAGAACCCACAATGCAGGAATTCTGTCACTGGAGATGAGAGGGTTTCAATGGGCAATGCTGCACAAAGCTCCTGCTCTTGGACAATTCCAGGGATGGGGAATCCACTTCTCTGGAAAAACGGTTGCAGTTTCCTGCCACTTTCTTAATTGTAAAATATTTCCTCCTTCTAACAAATGTTAATTTGTCCCCATTCAGTTTAAAGATACTGACCCGTTTTCTGTCACTGTAGGATTGAGGAGAAAATAACTTCGAATGCTATTTTTCCCTTTTCACAGACCTTGGAGAGGACTCAAAAATCTCCCAGAATGGGGTTTGGAGGCCTCATCACAAAACCAGCAGGGAGAGTCTGTGGCCTCTGTGATCAGTGGTGTAGAGACTGAGGACTGAAAAGGAATAGCCTGGGAGGGATGGATGGGTGGTTTCAGAGCGGCTGGAGCTTTTCTTCTTAGTAGGAATAAGCCTGAAGAAGACCTAATAGCACCAAGTGCAGCTTGGGAGGTCCAGACTGAACACCAGCAGAAAGGAATTTCCCTGTCAGAGCAGGGCTGTGGTGCAGCACGTCCCCAGCAGGAGCCTGGAGCAGCCCCAGGCTCTGTGTGGGCAGGCAGAGGCAGGCAGGAGGCAGAGCTGTCAGCAAAGGAAGGGCCCAGCCAGGTGGGGCAGCCGGGGGATGCTGACAGCCTGCAGGGACAGAGGCACAGGTTTGCTCAGCAGCAGAAACACCTTTCCCTCGCTTGTCCCCAGCTGTCATCAGTGCCACCAGTGTTCTGCTCTACCTGGAACCTGGGGACATTTTCTCAGTCCTGTCCCTCAGATGGATCTATTTAAAGTATGAGAAACTTCAGTGTTTCACCCTCTTTTTGAGTCCCTGAGAAGGTTTTTTGAGCACACTGTGAGGAACTGGGTCTGATGCAAAGAGCACCAAAGCCCCAGAGGGTCATTAAGTCCCTGTGCTGTGTCTGTGCTGCTGAGCTGGGCCGGGCTCCTGGCCCAGAGGCAGCTCCTGGCAAGGGCAGCGCTGCAGAGAGACAGCTCTGGCCAGGAGCAGCTCCTGTGCTCAGCCCAGCAGGGCTGGGGCGCTGCCAGGGCCCCTCAGGGACACCAGCAGGGCACAGACAGAGCTCACAGGGGCTCAGCACTGGCAGGGGCTGTGGGATGGCCCAGAGGGGGCTGTGTCACAGCAGCACCTCTGGGGCTGTGTCACAGAGGCACAGAGCAGCTGGGATGTCAGCAAGGGGCTGTGTGACAGCACAGAGTGGGCTGTGTGAGGACACAGGTTGGGCTGTGACATCACAAAATTTGTTGTGTGAGGTCACTGAGCAGCTACAGCGTCATAGAGGGGACTTTGTGACATCACAGAACAGGCTGTGAGATCATGGCATGGCTGCATGACATCATACAGCTGGCAGTGAGGTCAAAGTATGCGCTGTGACCTTACAGAGTGTCAGTATGACATCACAGAGAGGGTTTTGTGACATCACTGAGGGGGGTTGTTACATCACAGAGCTGGCTGTGACATCATAGAGTAGGGTGTGAGGCCATAGAGCAGATCCTGACATCATAGAAGGTGGCTCTGTGACATCAGGGAGTGGGCTGTGACAACACTGGGTGGCTGTGTAACATCATAGAGCAGGCTGTGACATCACGGTAGAGATTGTGAAATCATAGAGTGACTTTCTGACATCACAGTGACTTCTGTGACACCACAGAGCAGCTGTATCACATCATAGCGTGGCATCTCAGAGTTGGCTCTGGGACATCCCAGGGGCAGTGTGACATCCCAGGGGCAGTGTGACATCACGGGGGCTGTGTGACATCACAGGGGCTGTGTGAGGGCACTGGGGAGGTCACTCTGCCCCGGCCTCCCTCACAGTTCCCCCCAGAGCAGTCCAACCCTGCTCGTGCACAGCGGGGTCCCCTGTCCCCCCGGGTCCCCCCGGCCCCGCAGCCTCCCCCAGAGGATGTTCCACGAGATCGACCCCAGAGCCTGACACGGGGACGGGGGGCCGGGGCCCTGCGGGTGGCACAGGGGGACAGGGACCCTCCGGCAGCGTCCCCGTGTCCCCCAGGGCCAGAGCCTGGGCCAGGGCTCCTTCACCCTGTTACCAACGAGGCCTTGAGAGCGCTGAAGAAATCCCCAGCAAGGGATCAGCCAAAACCAGACTGAATATTAAGGGACAGAAGCACAAAGTTCCTTGGCAAGAGTCACTCTGCTCCTGACTGGACACTTCAGGCACAACAAGGAAACAAAGCAACAACAAAACCAAACAGAATCCAAACAACCAAACCAGAAATTTACTTAGAAGTGGGGCTTTCATTCCTAAGGAAAAGAACTGTCCTTCTTATCTCAGTGCCCATGGCCAGAATTGGGATTTCACCTCCAGTATTCCCTATTGTGACAGAGTGGAGGAATTTCTTGTCTCAAGACATTTCATGTGTGGGGAGTGTTGCAGTGTGTTGCAATTTCCTGTTTTAAACTTCCCAGCCCCTTCCCAGGTGTGGCAATATCTCTCTTCCCCTTCCCCCTCGCCCCCTGCGGGGCTGTCAATCAGTCTTAACATTCCAGCAAGGCCATCGTGTGGTTGGTCAGGTTCAAAAGATGCCCCTGTGCCCAGAGGTCATTGGTCTGTCTGGGTGTCATCGTTGCCTGAGACCCTGCCCCTCCCACCTGGTTGGTGGCTCACCTGTCCCTTCCCTCCCCCTCCCCCCGGAGCTTAAAAAGTCACTCAGGCCTTGCAGTCGGGATTCTGTTGGTGCTGTTACCTAAGATTCAGAAGTCTGTGACCATGGAATAAACTCTTGATATTAACCCTCCGGCAGAATCTCTCTCCTTTTCCTCCTCACCTTAGCCTGAAGCCTTCTCACCTGAGGCAAACTGAGTTTCCACAAGCCTGGACTTGTTTTGGCGCTCAGCTGCACCATCCAGCCAGCCAAAAGTGTCTCTGAGGTGAAACACCACAGTTGCCGCCTTTGGCCCAGGAGCAGGGGTCAGAGGAGCCATGGCACAATCTACCTGGTAATATTGGGATCTTATGCCAATAGGGGAGGAAGGGGCAGGTCCAGCCCTCCCCTGCCCTGGACGCCCAGCCCTGCCCTGCCCTGTGACCCCAGTCCCTCCAGAGCCTCTATCCCAGCCCAGCAGTGGCTGCCAGTGCCTGGCACAGCACAGGCAATGCTCCACAGCCACCTCTGCAGCCCCAGCCCAGCTCCTGAGGGACCAAATGAGTCCAGTCCCAGCTGGGGGAAGGGCCCAGGAAGACCAAGGGGTATTGAAGGCTGACCACAAGGCAAACACATATCTTGACCCTACCTCCTGCTGGAATTTCCATCTGAACGCTACTGGAATCCAGGAGTTGGTAGCTCTGTGTATGCTCCTCTGTATCCTTTTTGCCTCTCTCTCTTTCTGTCCTTTTCTTCTATTTTGGTCCTTTTGCAAATTTGAGTAATGTAAAATTCAAATAGCTTAGAGTTTGTGAAGTTGAATGGGCCAAGTCAGTGCTTTAAGAAGTGTTCTGTGTTGATTGAATGTCATATTAAATCTTTTGCCAAAAATTCTCTGATTTTCTAAAGTTACCAGTAAAGACTGTTTTGTTGTTTTGAGCTCCTGAGGATCTCTTGTTGGTATTTCTCCAGGAAGTCCAATTCAGAATACAGAAACAATTGTAATTCCTTTTAAATATCTCCTTGACAGAGTTTTCTACTGGATGGAAGTCAGGGCTTGTGTGTCCTGCTTGGCACAGCCCAGGCAGGGCTTTCCCAGCCACATTCCACACTCCATTTCCCAGCTGGAGCTGCTGGTGCCTCTGAGTTGTGCTGCCCCAGCCCCAGGGACGCTCTCCTTGTCTGCCCATTCCCCCACGGTCTCTGGGCAGGGATGGCCTCAGTGGGGGCTGCTGACATCCTCAGCACCTTGGAGGCTGCTGCTGAATTTTCCTGCTGCAGAGGCTTGTTCAGCCTTCAGCTCTTCAGTGCAGGAATTCAGTGTCCCAGGGCTCCTTAACATTCAGAAAACCTTAACAAGCCAAATCTCTGGGGATAATTTGATTTAGGTGTTCAAATCAAATGTATGGTTAATTAGTATGATTTCAGAAGCCAATTCAATGTGAATACCCTGAATTTAAAAAAAAACAGCAAGAAAATATTTTTTTAGGTCCTGTAATTTTTTTTTTACTAGTAATTCATTGAAATGTGCAATCTCCAATTGACATTGAATCCAAGTACCTCCTCATGCAGTTTGACTGGGTATGAAAATCAGGACCTTTCATGGCTGACAATCAATCAGACTCTGTCCCTACCCCAACCCCACCATTTTCCCCATCCAAGGCTGGCACTCAGAGCAGCCTTGTGCAAATCTGAGCTCCCTCCAGCCCACACTGGACCTAGCCAACAGACCACAGTTGAACAGGATATAACTTAATAAAAATTACACCATTAAAATAACAATCACACATTTACAAACTCTTCCCTGAGCTATGTGCAATGTCCCAGCATGTCTGATGAGTCCACTGTTCACAACTGATTTGCATACTAAAATTAATTTTTGACTAATGTGGTTCTGTGATAGATATAAACACAAGTTCTTGTATCAGGATTCTTGTCCTGGACTGAGGACAGAACAGCTCAAACAATTCCTGATTTGCAAATCTATCAGTGGTGGATGGAGAAGGGAGGTCAGGCTGCTCTTGGTGTTGAGGAAATGCTGAAAGCAGCCTGACTCATTTCATCTCCTCATGCCCTGATCTCCCCTCTTTCCCCTTCCACCCATCGGCTTTTGTCTCCTACCAGGCCCCCCTGTGAAGAGCCTGGCTCTGTGTTCTCCATCCCCTCCTCACTGGCACTGCCAGGCTGGCATGAGGAGCCCCTCAGCCTTCCCTGCTCCAGACTGGACCAGCCCAGCTCCCTCAGCCTCTGCTCACAGCCCAAGGGCTCCAGCCCCACCTTGGAGGCCCTTCCCAGACCCTGCTCCAGCTGCCAGACATCTTTCCTGCCCTGGGCAACCCAAACCAGGCCACAGTGACCTGGATAATCCCTGTCCTTGGTGTCCTGGTCACACAGCCCTGGCCCCTTGTCCCCGTGTCAGGCTCTGGGGTGGATCCTGTGGAACATCCTTTGGTGGAGGCTGTGGCTCCAGGTGGGCCGGGGGGATCCTGGGGGACAGGGACCCTGCTGGGCATGAACAGCATTGGACTTGTTGGGAGAAACTGTGAGGGGGAGCTGGGGCGGAGTGACCAACCCAGTGACCTCACACAGCCCTGCTGGGATGTCACACAGCCCCTCTGGGATGTCACACAGCCGCTCTGGGATGTCACAACCTGCTCTGTGATGTCACAGCCCATTCTCCAATGTCACACAGCTGGTCTCCGATGTCACACCAGAGTCTGTGATGCCATAGTCTGCACTGTGATGTCAGACCTCTGCCCTGTGATGTCACAGCTGGATCTCTGATGTCACAGAGGCAGACTATGATGCCATGGCTGCTCGATGACCTCACCTAAACCACTCTGTGATGTCATAGCCCACTCTGTGACCACATGGTACCAGATGATAAATTGTCTTCACCAGGTGAGCTCACACCTGGAGCTTGTTCTCCACAACCCCAGGCCTGTGGAAACCACACAATGCCCATTGTGTGAGAAGGGAACTGGAAGTTCAGCAGCCTCAGTGTCCTGCCAGCTCAGCCAGGCCCATGGGAACATTGGGGTCCATGACCACCAGAGACCACCAGGGAGACCCCCAGGATAGGAGAATGCATGGGTAAAGGGGAGGGGAAATATATTAATTATTTTGGGGAAAAGATTATCATATGTATTTTTAGTCCAGGACAATCAATGAATATGTATGAAAAATACAGAATATAAACAGAAACTTTCCTGTACTCAGCATGCACAGCTTTGGGAGGAGCTCTCCCCCATGCATCCAGCTGAATAAAGAATGCTGCTTCTTAATGCTACACTGGGGATAAGGAATTTTCTGTTTTACCAAATTTTTGGTAGCACTCCCACTGCCAAGGAAAGCTCTGTCTGCTGCTGTTCACAGAGAAGGGCTGGTGGCAGATGTGGGGCTCAGAGGCTGCCTGGGGCACAGTGACCATGAAATAATGAAGTGTTCAATGTTCTGGGAAAGAGGGAGGGGCAGCAACCAAACTTCTGTACTGGAATTAGGAAGGGCAGACTTTGGCCTGTTTAGGCTGCAGATTTGGGGAATACCTAATCAGGTAGTGATTGCTTTAAGGGAAACAGCCCGTAAAAGCAAAGGGGTCCTGGAAGGATGGAGACATTTCAAGGAAGTAATCATAAGGGGGAAGAAGCAGCCTGTCCCAGTGCGGCAGAAGATGAGCTAGTGAGGAAAATGACTGGCCTGGCTGCCCATGGAGCTTTTCTGGAGACTCAGGAGTGGAAATAGGACCAGCAACTCAGGAAGTCTTTAAGGATGTTGCTGGGTCATCCAGAAAGAAAAGCTGAGAGTTGAAAACTCTATTAAAACTTAACCTGGAGGGTTCTGCAAAAAGAATAAAAATGTTTTCATAAAAAGAATAATAGCAAAAAGGAGAGGTAGGAGAACCTCTACTCTTTTTTGGATGCAGTGGAGAATATAGTAACAAAAGATAAGGAAAGGCTGAGCTACTTTACCCCTAGTTTGTTTCAATTTTCAATATTAGGAGAGGATATCCTCAGGACAAGTGTTCTCCTGAGCTGGTAGATGGGCACAGGGAGCAGAACAGCCCCTGGAATCCAGGAGGAAGCAGTGGGTGACCTGCTGAGCCACTCAGATGCTCACAGGTGAATGGGATCAGATGGGATCCATCCTAGGGCAATGAGGGAGCTGTGGATGAGCTCCCCATGCTGCGCTCCATCATTTACCATCAGTGCTGGCTCAGCAGGGAGCTCCCAGAGGACTGGAGGTGCCAGTGTGAGCCCATCCCCAAGAAGGGCTGTAAGGAGGAGCTGGGGACCTCCAGGCCTGTCAGCCTGACCTGGGTGCCCAGCAAGGTTATGGAACAGATCACCCTGAGTGCCATCACAGGGCACCCACAGGATGGCACTCACAGGAAACTCCCAGCTGAAGGGAACAAACTTTCTGGCTGAGTGCAGAGGCCAGGACAAACCTGGGTGGTTTCTGTGCCATCCCCCAGCCCTTGCTGGCCCCAGGGCTGATGGAATTTGTGCTCCCTCAGGTTCATGTCCCCACAGCAACAGCATGGGGGTGCTCCCGCCTGCTCTGTGCAATGCAAACAGGGGCTGCTGAGCCAGTGCTGCCGTGTCTGTGCCTGCAAGGATGGGGCACCTGTGTGAGCTGGGGGAGAGGCCAGGGCTGCAGAGGGGGCATGTTGTTGGCAGCTCCATGAGGACGCTCTGGGACGCTGCCCTGGGCTGTGCAGCACACTGGGGATGGATCAGCCCCTACTCTGCTGCTCCTTCCCGTCTGCCCCAGGGCCCTTGCAGAGCCCCAGCTGTTGCTGCCCTCAGCTGCCATGGCAACCCTCAGGACAAAGCGGTGCCAGGGCTGTTCCAGGTACAATTGCAGTGACACTCGTTGGTGCCACCAGGTGCCACGGCAACAGCCACGGGGACCGTTCCTTGGTTTGGTGCCATGGCAACCAATGCCCGGAGCCGTTGTGATGTTGGTGGCCATGGAAAGCTGCCCTGGGCCCTTGCTCAGGGCTGGTGTCAGTGCCCAGAGCCAGAGGGGATCCCTTGCTGGGGGCTGTGCCATGGCCACCTGCCCTGTGCCGCGCTGGCCGCTCTGGCACCAGGAACCAGCAGCCAGCGGCACTGCCAGGGCCAAAGGCCAGGTCAGCCAGACAGAAAGGGGCAGGGCTGGGCACTGTTTCCATGGCAACCGGCACTGGGGGGACACCTGGGTCACCTGGCCTGGCAGTTGCCATGGAAACCCCTGGCAGGGACTGAGGACACAGCCCCTGGCACTGAGACCCTGCTGGGCCGGGTGCTGAGCACAGGGCTGGGCACGCAGAGATGGTTTTGTTCTTGCTGAGCTGCAGCACAGCCAAGGCCTGTCCTGCCCCTCGTCCAGCCACGCTGGGGAGGGGCTGGGGCTGCGGGGGAGCTGGGCAGGGGACACAGCCAGGACAGGGGACCCCAACTGAGCCCGGGCATAGCCCAGACCAGAGCACATCATGCTCAGGGTATGAAGGGAGGAATTTTGGAGTGAAGGCTTTTGCCTTCCCAGGGAACACTTAGGCAAGATGGGGCCCTGTTTCTCCAGTGGGCAGGGTCACTACCAAAGACACAGACACCAACGGAAGGAATTGTGTCATTTATATCATGCACAGCTGCAGAGATTTACAAAAGGATAAGCTCAGCAAAGCACATCATCATTAGCAAAGAATTACAAAAGAAGCTCAGCAATCCATCATAACCCATCATTACATTTTGATGACCAATCCCTTAGTGAAACACTAGAGGTGTTTGCGGCAGACAAAGATTCTGGCTGACTATCAAGGTACACCTTACAGACATCAGTAGTACTTTAGTGACACCGTTTTTCATTCTTTTTTCTCAATCCCATTCAAATTAGGAACAAGAATTCTGTTGTCCATGGAGCTGGCGCCTTTTTAATTCCAGAATAATGCCCCCAGGCCCTTTGCTGTTCAGCTTTACCATGCTGTCTGTGGCTCACAAGGCTTGGGGGGCCCTTTCCCCTCTGGCTGGAAGGGGCCGGGTCCCAGTCCCTGAGGGGCACCCAGGCTCCTGGATGGAATTCCTGTGCAAGTCCCTCAGGGTCACAGCAGCCTTCACATGGAGCCCCGTGGATCAGAGCATTTCCCAAAGGGGCCCTTGGGGCAAACAGGGAGATCTGGCCTGGAAGGATGTGTAAAACAATATCCTGGCAGATCTACTTGTTCTCACACAGAATCCTTGGCTGCAGGGACACATTCCCATTGTTCCTGCCCAGGGTTCAGGACTCAGAGGTGTCTTTCCTAGGAGCTGCTCCTTCAGCTGCCTTGGGAGGCCTTTTGGCCTCGGGACCCACAATCTGGCTCCATTATTAGGACTGCTGCACCCAAGCCCTTTATTTGCACAAACAGTGGTGATTGGAGCTGGATCTCCTTTTTTCACAATCATTCCGAAAAATGCAGTATCAATAATTGTGCTACCCTGTCACAGGGCTGACTAATCCAATCCTGGTCACTATTGTTTACAGAATTACTGCAATTTCTCCTGGATATTCTGCATCAATTCCTCCTGCCATGACAGGAACACTTTGCAAGGCCAAGCTCCAAGGGCGCAGTTACCAAAGCAAAGTGTCCTGGAGGAATCTGAATTCCTGTTTCAGTACTGATAGCTCTTATTTGCTTTGAATTTCTCCCAATGAATTCCAATGCATGAAGGCCCAGCCCTGCAGCCTCTGGGCTGGCCCTGCCAGGGTCATCACAACCAGAACAATTTCCCAGGCAGCCCAAGTCTCACTGCCCATGGCTGGATTTGCAAATTGGGGGCAGCCGTGCACAGCCAGGGGGTTTCCATTTCCCCAGTGGGCCATTGTAAAGGGCATGGAGCACATCTGGGAGATGGGTTCTCCATGGGCAAAGGTTCCCATCTCCTCATTTTTCCAACTGCTCTTTTAACAACCCCTTCACCCTTTCAACCAATTCTTGCAGCTTGTGCATAATCTGGTACATAAAAAACCCTGCAGGCAAAATCACTGTATTTTTCACAGGAACAGACAAAGCACTCTGCATCACAGTATCAGCAACCCCTGCAAAAATAGCCAATTTCCTCCTTTTCTCCCTTTTTCATTGTATACAATCATAAAAAGTTGACCACTGACATTAGGGTCCTGGCCAATCCTGTTCTCTAGGGTATTTAGTGTTACATCCCTGAGCAGCCAAAGATACCAAATTACTACTTTCAGCACTATTTCACATTATTATATAATTTTATAGATAGATAGTGATATAGAAATATAGATAGATACAGACATAAATAAATTGATATAAATAGACATATTGAGGTCTTATTATACTATAAATACATATATAATTATTATGTTTATAGATATTTCATTTGCACAAATGCATATCAGCTCAAGATTAAAACCTTCTTCTCTTGCTCCATGTGGGAGCATTCCAACAATAACTTTCTTCTGAAGGTGCTGTTTCCTATGAACTCTCAACAAATTCATCTTTGTCTGCCCAAACCCACAAGGTCTTTTCCTTTTCCATGTGCAATTTTTGGATGCATTTAAAGCCATCCAGGGGTGCAGCTTCTTTTACCCAACTGCCCCACTGCTCCCATGGGGCTCTGACCTCAGCCCACTCCAGAGCCAGGGAACTCCAGGGAAGGGCTTCCCAGCTGGCAATTTCTGATGGCACTGATTCCTCACATTTACACTGAACAAGTGACATTTTGTTGGGATCTGGACAGACTGTGCCAGTTTTGTTTTACCAGTGGGCAGGGTCAGCACCAAAGACACAGACTCCAGCTGAAGGAATCAGTGTCATTTCCTGCAGTTCAGAGCAGCAAAGAATCACAAAAGGAGCAGCTCAGCAATGCACCCAACCATCCCCACCAAAGATTGCAGCAGAGGTTAACAAAGATCCAGCAGCATTTACCCTCAGCCTTTACCATCCCCCAGACCCACACAGCAGCTGGGGAAGCTGTCACAGCCAAGGGCTGCAGAGCCACTCCTGGGCACTGGGAATTCCTGCAGGTGCCTCCAGCCCCAGGAGAGGCTCTAACCCCGCTGGGAGAGGGCCCAGCTCTGACAGTGCTGAATGAACAAACTGACAGCACTGCTAGTGTGGCAACATCTGCTTTCATCCTCCTCTTGGGTCCCTCCCAAAGCCTGGCCAGGGCTCAAGGAGGAACCAAGGGAGGTGACTTTGATCCTTCAGCCCCAAACAAAGCCAGATGTCAGATTTCATGGCCTTGTCTGGCTTCTAAATACACAAAGGTCAATACATGTCTCACTAATGAGTGGCTACATCTATTACAGGGCCTAATGACCATACATATTTCATTAGGGAGCAGATACAAAGATAACGTTTGCTTGGAAGGTTCATCCAGAGGCCACCTTTGGCTCAGGGCCTGCTGTCCAGGCCTCACTCAGGGCTCGTGTCCAGGCCTTGGCACTTCAGGGACGTGGTTTAGTGCTGGGCTTGGCACTGATGGGTGAGCGGCTGCACTGGGTGAGCTCAGAGGGCTTTTCCAACAGAAAGGATTCTGTGATTCCATGATTCTATCCACATCATCCAGCTGGGGCTATTTTAGCAGCATTACTTTGCTCCAGAAGTTCCCCCTTGCCCAGCTCCTGTGGCCTGAGGCTTCAGCTCCTTCAGCTCCTGGTGCTGAGCTGCTCATGCTGAACGAGACGGCTCAGAGAGAAGAACACAGTCCCTGCAATTCCTTCTGGGACACGGAGAGGGGAGGCTGTGCAAACAGGAGCATTGTTTGCTGTAGCCTCCTCTCTGCCCTTCACGCCTTTCAGTGCTTTGAACCAGCCAAGAGCTTTCTCCAAGAGTGCAATGGAGCAGCTGTTCCTGCTCCCGGGCCTGGCGCTCTACAGTCTCTGCCCTTGCCTGGTTCTGTCCCTCGTGCTGTGCCCTCTGTTTCCCCAGGGCTCGCTGGCTGCTGCCCAGGACTGTGGCACTGGCACAGATCCAGTGCTCCAGAGCCTCCTTTCTGTGCCCTTGGAGCTGCCTGGGCACAGCAGCCTTTTCCATCTGGAAGCTCCCCATGCACAGGGAGTGCCCAGCTCCGTTCCTTGCACAGCCTCCAGGAGCCCAGGGCTGCCATCTCCAGTCCCTGCTGGCACTGGGGGCTCCCAGGTGCCTCAGGCTGCTGTGACACCGCTGCACACGCGAGGGAAGAGGGGCAGGGGCTGTGCTCAAAGTCAGCTCCATGTGCTGCTGCTGCTGCTGCTGCTGCTGTGGGGTCATTTGTGCAGCCCTGGCCCAGAGTCAGGGATCAGATCCTGCCAGTCTCTTCCAGCCCTGGCTGCTCAGAGTTTGGGCCTTGGAGCCTCAGGTGGCCAAAGGCAGCTGCTGCTGGTGCCTCTGTGTGCCCGAGTTCAGCAGTGCTGCTCCATCAGTCTGTGCCCAGCAACGGGGAAAAGCCTCAGCCCTGCAGGGCCAGGAGCTGCTGGGCTCTGCCTGAGCAGCTCAGCCAGCAGGAAGGGAGCTGCTCCACACGGGAACCAAGAGCAAAGGACACTCATTTTATAGCACATGTTTTCTATTGAAAGGAAAAAAAAGGAAAAAGTAAGAAAAAACTATATAAAATGTGAAAGATAAAAACAAAACCCAAATGTGCAGTGAAAAATCATCTCTAACTTTGAATTAAGAGGCAACTTAAATAGTTTAAAACAGAACTCAGTAATTTACTTTATAAATGTGCTGATGGCATGGATCCTTCTTACTAAACTCAGCAGTCTTTTAAAAAAGTTTTTGGTGATTGTTTCCAATGTTTTGATTTTAAATTGTGGTCGAAGCAAGAGGAAATTGCTTTGTGCCCTTCCAGCTCCAAGCAGGACTGGAAATGGAAACTCTGTCAAAACCCAAATCCTTTAGAAGATGACCTTCCTTCTCAGCCTGGGAATGAGCTGCACATTCCCTTTGAAACTGTCAGGAATTTCTTAGAGTCACAAAGTCCCACTTACGGCTTTTTGCTCTGGTTTGGAAGTGCAGAAGGGCAATTCTCCATCCACCAGCTCCAGACTGCACTGCCTCAGGAGCACGGCCCACTCGCCAGCTTTGGCCCACTCGTGGCACTGCCAGAGGAGGAAGAAAGTGCAATTGCACAATTCCAGCCAATCAAGAAGGAAGAATGGGACACACAAAACACCCTGTGCAGATCCAGGTGTTCAGCTGGACTGTGGAGAGTTTGGGTCCTTGCCAATTGGATGTGTGTCCCCAGCTGCAATCTCTGGGCCTGCAGCAGAGTCTCACTCACCTGCCAAAGCACAAAGCTCAGGCGCTGTGCTCGCAAGGTGCTCGTCTGATGCAGAGCTGTCAGAGCAATGTGAGGGCAGAGCCAGCCCAGCTGGGCCCAGGGCTGAGCCCAGCAGAGCCCTGGCAGAGCCCAGAGCAGCCTCAGCACCCGCAGAGCCCAGCTGCAAGGGGAGAAAGCAGAATGTGCCCGTCAGCTGAGGGCTCCTGTGCCCTTGTGCCAAGGCCTGCAGTGCCCAGGCCATGCTGGCTGTGCCCAGAGCTGTGCCCAGAGCTGCCCATCGCTGCTGCCTTTGGCACAGAGCAGGAGGGCAGCACATGTGCCCAGCCTGCAGCCAGCCAGGGCACATCCAGCCCTCAGCAGCTGCCCAGAGCAGGATGCTCCTGTGCTCGCTGCCAGCTCCCAAAAGCTCTGATCCCACCCTGCCAAGCACACAGGGACCCACCTCACACCAGCCATGGCTGCAAGAAAAGCTGCTCCCAAACCATGGCCTCAGCCTTCTCCAAGGGCATGGCCCATCAATGCCACAGCTGCTCCCCAGCACTTCCCCATCCACACTGGACCATCTGGAATGCTTCCTCTGGAAAAACAAACAACACATTATTGAAAAGAGGTTAGATGCAAAAAGGGAAAACAAGACAAATGGTAAAAACTCTTATCTCTGTCAGGGCCTTGAGGAAGGCCCAACCCCTGCAGGGAAAAACCCAGCCATGGCTGAGGGAAGCCCACACTTTCTGTCTTCCCCCCTGCACTGTCCCCCAAAATCACAGTGACCCCAAAGCAAACAAGGGCAGTGGAGCAGCCCAGCCCTTCCTTGCCTGCACAGCAAAGCAGCTGTGCACAGGTTCTGGAGTCCCACCTTTGCTCCCACCATGGGGTTGGTTTGTGTTGGGCTGGCTGCCCCAGCCCCAGCCCAGGGCACGGTGGGTGCTGGGGGCTGTTGGCAGGGCCAGGAGCCCACTCCCATTTCGTACCCACCCCAGCCCATGCCCCAGCCCTGCCAAAAGCAGCTGGGCAGCGACTGAAGAATGAGTTGCATCTGCCCCAGCAAAGGGGGAGCCTTTGGTTCCCCGCCACGCTGGGCAATGCCCAAATCTGGCAGAGTTTCCCCAGGTGGAGACTCATCTGCAAATTCCCTGTGGAGTTTGGCTTTGAAGAAGGTGCCAGAATCAAAGTGCATCACCTTCAGCCTCCCGTGGCCAGGCTGAGGAAGAGCTTGTCATCCTTGATGTCACCCTCACTGTCTCCAGCAGCAGCAGCAGCAGCAGCAGCAGCAGCAGCATCCCCACCCGGTACAGCTTCTCCAGGGGCTCCTTCTCCTTCCCTGGGGGCAGACCAGGCTCTCAGGGCTCTGCCCAGGGCCCCAGCTGTCAGGGAACCAGGACAAGCAAAACCAGCTGGGATGGCGGCCACCAGCGCTGGGCAGAGCAGCTCAGCTCCAGCACAAGGGCTGCGTGTTCCCATCCCATGAGCCCGGTGCAGTGACACAGGCAGAACAAAAAGGGCTGGGTTCCTTTGCTTCTCATTGCCAAGGCATGTGTGCAGCTGGAACTTACCAGGGCCCTGGATACTCCAGGGACCTGTAGAACCATTCCCAGCAATTGGGAAAATCCTAGGTGCTCCATCCACCCATAGATGAGGTCTCCAAAATTGCCCTGAAATTGGGTCCAGCTTTTAGAGGCCAAAAAGAGCAAGTCCAAGTAACTTGATGATATTTTTAGCCCAGAAAGCCCTGCTGCTGATGGCACACTTCACAATCAGCAGGGGACACAGCTAGGCCAATGCCCAGACCTCTGCTGGGAGCCTTTCTCCTCAAATACCCTTCAGACAAACCTCCATGCAAGTCAGTTGGGAAAGTTTCTTCAAATGATCCATTTCTGGCACATAACTACACAGGGTTATGGGAAGGATTCTAAAGCAGCGTCTCTGGAGTCAAAGAGCCAGCACTAAGAGTCCTTGTCATCTCTTTGTAGCTAAATTCCACTTTGGGGGAGTTGAAGGACTTTGGAACGAGCTAGAGAGTGGACCTCTGAGTTTTTTAGATGATACCATTGCTTTTTCTTCTCTTCTACATTGACAGGAAGGGTGAGTTTGGCTTACATCTCCACCGCATGGCTCACAAGGGTGCAAGACTTGTAGTTACAAGAGCTTTGAAGGATTTCTTGGCCAAGAAGACACGGCCAACAAGGATATTTGTTTTGGAGCCAAGCCTTCAGTATTTCATCTTATGGACTCATGCTACAGTGTAAGCTTCCTTAGCCAATATCATGTTATGACACACAAACCTACAGCACTGCATCCTAAGCTTCTTGTTTACCATTGTAACAACTTTGATTTTTTTCTAGATCTTGAACTCTAAAACTCTGAACTTTCCTCCACTTCAACTCTCCTCCCCTTTTCTCTGCTAGAAACTAGAAATCCTCATTCTTGCTTCTAGCACCTAAGTTTGGAAGCCCTTTCCAAGGTCTCAGATCAAATCCTGTGCTTAATTCTAAGCTTTGCTGACAAGACCAAAGGTCTGAGATTTCCCTGCATTTGGGTTTCCAACAACACTGATGCTGTTGTTTCCAGAGTGCCCAGGATCCCTCTTGCAAGTCAACTCTGGCAGGATCAAGGTGGCTGCCGGGGGGCTGCTTGTGGCCTCTGACAGCCCATTGCTCAGGGCTTGCCAGCGCCCCAGCCCCTCAGGGGCTGCCCCAGCCCGGCCAAGCTGCCCGGCAGCAGCGCCGCAGCCCCACAGCCGCTCCAGAGCAGCCCCATCCAGAGGCACCTGGGAGCCCTCAGCAAGGCAGCCAGCAGCACACGGGCAGGAGGACACGGATGGTGCTTCCTGCCTGGCACAGGGCTTGTGGCCATCTCCAGGCACCGCTCTGGCAGCGATCCCCGCAGCCCCGGCCCCTGCCCAGCCGCTCTGTGGGCAGCACAAAGGCTTCAGCAGAACCACCAAAGGCCAGGGGGCTTCTGGCCATTTCCCCTGCATGCCTGGGCAGCTGGCTGAGCACAAGCACCCTTTTCCTCCTTCATTGTTCCTTCTGAACAATTGTTCCTACAGGGCCTCATCACCCCTCAGCCTGCTGTGCTGCTGAACACAAGCTTCCTTTTCACCCTTTCCTGCCTCTTGCCCTGCAGACCTTGGGCAGCAAAGAAAAGCTCCTGGCAGTCTGTGTGTCATAACACATTCTAGAATTATTTATAGTATTCTATAATCTATAATAATATATATAATTCTATATACTCTATAATTTATTTATTTACAATATAGATAAAAAATGGAAAAGAAGAAAAGAAAAATCTTAAAGAAAAGGAAAATTACCCCTGGCTCAGGTTGCTCCAGCAAAGACTGCCTCCCAGATCAGCTCTCCTCCTCAGTCATCTGGCAGAGCAGCAGCCGAGCCCCGGCAGGCGAGGCCGAGTGATCCATGCCCTGCGCAGCTGATCGTGCAGCCTCTGGATGGTGGAATATCGCTGACGCTGTAATGTCCGGAGGACATGCAGTGTTTCAAGTGCCAGCTGTGACACGGCACTGCTCGTATCCTCCGTCAGGCGTTCCAGGGCTGCAAGAGAGAGGAACAGAGGCACGGTCAGAGCCAGATCTGCGGGGACACCAGGAGAGCCCCCTGCAAGGGCCATCCCAGCCGGCTCTTGCCATGGCCCGGAGGGAGCAGGGAGCAAGGGGATCAGCCAGAAGCTGCTGGCTACCAGTGGCCCACGTGGGCCTGAAAGCTCCGTGTGCTCTGCCCATGGGAGCAGAGCCCCCCGCAGCCGGGGCAGGGCTTGCAGCTCCCCCCGGCAGCCCCCGCTGTCAGCCCGCTGCCCTCACTCACCAGTGCAGATCAGCTGCAGCTCCTGCTGCTGCCCCCTCAGGTGCCGCCCAGCGATGCCTGTGAACACAGAGCCTGTCACGGCCCCAGCGGCACAGCTCCCTGCCAGCGGCGCTGTGGCCACACGGGCTGCTGGCCCGGCAGGGCTCAGCCCGGCCCTTGCCGCACGCTGCCGCCCCAGGGCACGGCTGCCAGAGGGCGGCAGCAGCAATGCCCAGGCCAGGCGGGGCTCCACGGCGCCCCAGGGCACGGCTGGCGCTGCCGGGGCAGCAGGCGGGGCTGGGGCCGAGCTGCGGCAAACTGGGGAGGGAGCCCGGCACGGGACTCACCCATTAACCTGACGGCCGCCTCTCGCAGGGGCTCCTGTGGGCTCTCCAGGTAGCTCAGGGCCTGGCGCAGGTGCTCGGCAGCTCGGCTCCTGTCCTCTGCCAGCTGCAGAGAGCGGCAGGAGGGAAGGGTTGGCGCGGGCTCAGCCCCTGGGCCGGGCGCTGCCTGCACCCAGCCCCGGCCTCCCCTGCCCGCACAGCCCTGAGGCGCGGCCAGCAGCCGCTGGCCAAGGGCTCCCGAGGGCAGGGGGCAGAGGGCCGGCTGCTGCCTGGGGAGCCGCGGTGCCGCCCCGCAGCCCCGCCGGGCCGGGGCTCCATGGGCACCCAGCTCGGGCCCACTGGAGCCTGGAGCAGAGCCCGCGCAGCCTCCGGCTGCAGCAGCGGGCAGGAGCACAGCTGCCAGTCCCGCACACTGAGCACCGTCCTCAGGGGCCTTCTCCAGGCTGAGGCTGGGGCTTGCAGGCCCTCCTTACCAGGAACTCAGTGAACTTCCACAGCTTCTTGTTCTTCAGCAGTCTTTCAAGATCCCTCCTCTTCAGGAACTCAGCCACACAAAGCAGCGTTTCCTGAGAAGCCTGGAGAGCAGCAGAGACATGGAGATGGCCCCACAGCCCAGGGCACAGGACCCACGTTCCTGTGCTAAGGCCTTGAGGAGGCTGCAGTCCAGCAGGCGCCAGGGCAGGAGGCAGCCGAGCCCCCTGCCAGGGGGACAGCAGCAGCCCACGAGTCCTCACCTCTGCCACAAGCTGATTCTCGTCATGGCAGTGGAAGAAGAGTGGCAGCAGGCTCTGGCGCAGGGGTGTCTTCAGGTCCTTTTTTGCCATTTTCTCTGGATGAGTCACCAAGGTTTGGAAGAGCAGTATGGAGATCAGCCGCACCTGGCTATTGTCCTGTATGAAAGGAAGAAAAAAAGACCTCAGCATCAGCTGCACGGGACTCAGCCTGGCACAGGGCTGCAAATTCACAGGGCATGAAGTGTCTGGGTGGCACCCAGTGGCTGTGGCTGGGAGCAGTGAGCCTTACATGGTCAAAGAGTGGCAGCAGTGCCTCAAGCAGCTGAAGTGTGATGGGGCTGGGCAGCAGCCTGTCACTGTCCAAGATGATAGAGTTGAGTAGCATGACTGTCATCATAACTATCTCTCCATCCCACAGGAGCTCCACAAGACTTTCAGTCAGGCTCTGCATGTTTTTGGTCTGTGCAGAACACAAGTTTATGAAATGCCATCCTGCTGCTGCAGGGCCCAGAGGCCAAAGGCCTGTCCTAAAGCACTTGGGCAGCTGAACCAGGAGGCAGGAGAGCTGGGAGCAGCTGCCCCAGCACCCAAAGCCCTGCCAAGCCCAAGTGACTGCATTCCCCAGCTCAGCCTCAGCTGCTGCCCCCTTCTCACCATGCAGGGATCATCAGTGAGCTTGAGATGGGCCCTGAGTGCCAGGCGACGCCTCTCCCTGCATTCACTCTGCAGCTGCCTTGACAGAATTTGCAGGACTATGTTAGCATCACGTTCACTCAAGTCGAGCCACTTCAGGACCTGAAAGACACAGGGCAGTGACAGGGAGCCGGCCGGCAGGAGCCCGGAGCCGCACGGGGCTGGGCCCAGGCAGCAGCACAGGCCGCGGGCACCGTGCCAGGAAGCTGCAGCTCCGAGAGGGCAGAGAGCTGGGGGGCAGCTCAGCCAGGCAGCGCTGGCCGTCAGGCTCACCTCTACAAGGAACGCCAGGGCGGGCAGCTCCCAGCGTGGCTCCTGTGTGCTGAGCAGCCGCAGCAGGTAGCGAGCGATCCGGGAACACAAGGGGATGGAGACACAGCACATCCTCCTGGCAGGAGATAAAGTAACCAAGACTGTGGGACAGGGGGACAAATCTCTGCCAGGACTGACACACACAGGTCTGGTCTTTCCCCAGCATCCTGCAAGGGGCCCTGGGCTATTTGGGAGGCAGCTCCTGGTGGGCACCCTCCTCTCCCAGCCTTTTCCAATCTGCTTGGCCATCCTTCGGTGACAAGGCCTTCTGGGCCACAACCTCAGGGACTGTGTGGAGCTCCCTGGGCACGGAGCACAAATGTCAGAGGCAGTGGGGAGAAGGAGGTCTCACCTGGCCAGCAGACCAACAGCATAGTGGTGGGTGTCAGCACACAGCAGCGTGTCCCAGCCACACCTGCGTTCCATTGCCACCACCACATCCTCGTGCTGCATTCGGCAGAGCAGGGACTTCAGGGTCCTCACTGCAAACCTGCGTGCACAGCAAAGCCCAGGTCATGCTGGGAGCACTGGCTCCTGCCCAGGGATGTGGCAGGGACAGGAGTGGGATGGAGCACCTGTTGGGGCTGGTGGCAAGGCCGGGCTCTTCCTGGCATCGCTTCCAGAAGGTGTCGACCTCCTCTGGCATATCCAGAGTGCTGAAGAGCACTTGGAAGAGCAGATGCACAAAGAAGTGGGGGAAATATGGCTCTACTACAGGTAGGACAGGGGGCTCCTGGAGGATCTTCCACATCACCACGGTTGCCTGTAAAGGACAAAGCCCCCCGAGACAGGGCTCAGTGCAGGTGTCCGTGTGGCAGGGCCCGAGTGTGGCAGGGAGAGGCCCGGAGAGACCTTGGCAGGGGGAGCACGGGGCCTGGTGGGCCTGAAGCTGCCCCTGGGCCAGGTTTCAGGCAAGCGCCTGAAGCAGGGAGATGCAGTGGGGGAAGGAGGATGGAGAGCTGCTGGAGAGGCGGCCTTGGGGCTAGCAAAGGCCAGTTGCAGAAACTCACAGCCAGGACAAAGACACCCATTCTGTCCCCATCGGAGGTGCACATGCTGCACTCTGGCCAGCTCCCCAGGACATCCAGGAGTATCAGCAGCGCCGGCTCTGCAGTCCTGGGCGAGCACATGATGGTCTTCCACATGGTGAAAGCAGCTCTGTAGGGTTAGAGCTCTGTCTCAGGGGCGGTCTCAGACATGGCACTGTGGTCTGGGCATCCCTAGGGGCCCGGGCTGACCACCGGCTCTGCCTCTGCCCACTGGCCCTGGCCAGCAGCAGCCAGGCAGCCCAGGCCTGTGAGGACAGAGCCCTGAGGGGCAGCAAGGCAGCATGGCAGCAGGCTTGGGGGCTGACGTGCCAGGGCTGGGAAAGGGAGCAGCCAGAGGGCCCTGGAACTCTGTTGGTGAGACACCTGGGACAGGTGGTACAGGGTGATGGGCTGGAGAAGCCTGAGCCCTCTGGGCAGGTGGGCCCCATACCTGTCACAGGACGGGGCCACACGCAGGAGCGTCACAACTGCGTCGTTTGGCTGTGCTGCGGTGAGATCCAGCAGGGCCTTGTCCAGCCTGTGCTCGGCAGAATCATTGGCCATGAGCCAGCAGTGAATGTACCTCACCATGGCGGGCACCTGGAGAAGGCACGGGGAGACTTGGAAAGCTGCCAGAGGGAACAATGTCCCCAGGGTCCCCAGAGAAGTGCTTCCCTTCCCAGTGCACTGCCATGGCCTCAAAGGCTCCCAGGGATCAGCAGGCGTGGTTGGGGAAGCCACGGGACTCATGGGGGAATTGAAGCCTGGCCCCAGCTTCTCACTTGTTCTGGCCTGGCAACACCCTTCTCCAGGAGCAAATCCAGCAGGGCGGCACTGGTCTCATGATGGAGGAGCTCTGAGTGTGCTCTGAGCCCAGTGCCCATGGTGCGGGTCTCTTCCTGCCGAATGCTCCGGATGAAGTCACAAAGGAGCTGTAGGAGAAGGGCAAGAAGCCGGGGATGTTGCATGGAGTGCTGCACACACGGTGCTGAGCTGAGCAGGGACAGCATTCCCAGGTGGGGATGGCTACAGGTACCTGCGCTGTTCTTCGGAAGCGGCCACGGCTGGATTCCTGCTTCTGTGTGCGCTCCAGGGCTGCATCTGGCAAAGAGTGAGCACAGCCAGAGATGAGGGGCTGCAGGAGAGGCCGGAGAACACAGCCCAGCTCTGCGCTCCCCAGGCAGGGAGAGCCCCGGGATGCTCCAGAGGGAGGGGGCACGGCCCCTGCGGGGTGTCTGCCCAGCCCCTCTTCCATCCTGTCCATGGGCATTTCCCCTGGGGATGGGATGGGATGGCATGGCATGGCATGGCATGGCATGGCATGGCATGGCATGGCATGGGGCCAAGCTGGTTGCAGCCTCCAGCCCTGCAGCCCAGCTCAGCCACTCACCCTCCTGCGGTGGTTGGAACGGCACCACCTCTTCGGTCTCCTGTGCTGGGGCAGCTCCAGGGCCTTCTTCCTCCTCCTGCTCCACCCAGGCCAGCTTGGGCGCTCTCGGGGCTCTCTGCTCCATGGCTGTGCCTGGAGCGCGCCCCAGCAGCGAGCCCAGCCGGTGCCGCTCCTGCAGGGCCTCCTGCGCCGTCCCTGCGGGCGGGACGCGGCTGTCAGCGCTCGGCCCGGGGCCAGCCACGGCCCCCGAGCGCCCCTCACCCGCCCCGGGCCGGCCATGCCCCGGCGTTCGCTCCCGGGAACGGGACACGAGAGGCTCGGGGCCGGCGGCCGCGCTGCCGAGCGGCGCAGCTCGGGCCGGGGAAGCCGCAGCGGAGGCGGCGGGAGCGGCCGCGCCTCCTGTGTCCTCCGCGGGCCCCGGGAGGAGCACGGGCCGGGGCCGGGCTCGGGCCAGGCGGAGCCGAAGGGCGGCGGTGCCGCCCCGGCCCCAGGCACCGATGCCCGCCCGGCAGCGCCACCGCCAGCACGGCCAGAGCCGGGCGAAGGCGAGACCGCGGCGGGACGGCCGGGGCCGGGCACGGGGCAGCCCCGCCCGGGGCCGGGGGCGGGCCGGGGGCATGGCCCTGCCCTGCAGGGGAGAGGGAGGCGGGGAGAGGAGAGGGACGTCGGGCAAGGGACCCCGAGAGAAGGGTGCCCGACAGCGGGAAAGGGAGAGAAAAAAAAAGAAGAAGAGGAAGAGGAAGAAAAACAAAAAGAGAAAGAGCATTCTGATTTATCTGTTTTGTCGCTGCCGCTGCAACCGCCGCTGCTGCTGTCGCCGCTACCGCTGCTGCTGCCGCCGCTGCCGCCGCTGCAACTGAAGCACCGGGGCCGTTCGTCCCCGTGTCCGTTCCCCGCTCGCCCCACGAGCCCCACGTTCGAGCCCCGCGCGCCCCGGGGACAGCCCCTCCGTCTGCCCAAACACGGGAACTTTGCAGCCTTGAGCCCGGATGCAGAGCCCTGACTCCTGCACACTGGCACAGCGATCCCCTCGCTCGCTGCTGTGCATTGTCCTTGCTGAGGGTCAAACACTGTCGGGGCACCTTCCCTTGGGGTAGCATTCCTACCTGAGCCCAGCACTGCACTTACAACTCCAGTGTTGCTTTCCAGTAAAAACAGGGGAAGGAAAACTGTGTGTGGCTCATGGTATTTTAGAGTGTCTAAAAATCACTAAGTCATCGATGCTAGAGGTGAGGTGCATCTGGAATTACTGGGATGCCACATGGAAAAGGAGAGCATAGAAACAAATAGAGGGAAATATCTTGGATTGTTTCTTTCATTTTCATTTCACTTCTGGAAAGCTGTTTCAGTTTTCTAGGAATCTTCTCCTGTCTGCTCTTCCCAAGAATCTCTCATGGAGAACGAGGTCAAGCTTCTGTCACAAGATTTGCCACCAGGAAATTATGCCACTGGTGCAATTTTCATGATGTCTGTTAGTGCTGGCTTAGGGCAAATTTTGGGAGGAAACCTCCAAAAGGGGTTCATCTAGAAAGCAAGTTCAAGCAGCCCGTACCCCTACTAGTTCAGGAAAAGACTTCCCTGGAGAAAAGTGAAAAAAACCCCAGTTTATTTAACAAGTAAAGTATTCACAAGCATGAAAAATGAATAATACTAAATAAAACCTTGGACAGTGCTGAAGAGATGGCAAATTCAGAAAGTCCTTTTTGTGGGTTGTCGTTGGCTCCCTCGGTCTCTTCTAAGTCCCTCTGGTGCTGGAATGCAGCGTCCCAGAGCTCAGTGGGCCACAGGTGTGAGCTGCTGCCAGTGTTTTTCTGGGTTTTCAGTCCAGAGCAGGTTTAAACAGTTCCAAGAAAAAGGAAAGTCACAGACTTCTCTGCCTAAGCTAGCTAAAAACAAATTGCTAGACCTGGGCTGTGAAGGCATCGGGAAATTTCCAAATCTGGGCACTGGCGGTCCCAGCAACCACCAGATCTGGATGGTGCTGCTGCCAGAACCTGCAGATTTCCAAACTTTGGCTTTCTGTGCCAGCAAATCACTGGACTTGGGCTGTGCCAGCACCAGGAAGTTTTCAGATCTGGGCGCTGGCGCTGCCAGCAAACACCAGATGTGGGTGGTGTCATTGCCGGCAACAGAAATCTGCTGGATTTGGGCTCTGCTGGCACTGGGAAATTTCCAAATCTGGGTTCTGGTTACATGAAACACAAGATGTGGGTGGTGCCAGACCCAGTAGCAGGAAGCTGCCACAGGTTTTGGATTTCTGTGCCAGCAAATTACTGCACTTGGGCTGTGCCAGAATAGGGAAATTTCCAGATCTGGGCACTGGCAGTGGCAGCAAACAGCCCATTTCAGGCTCCAGGCTCCAGGAAGGACTGGACCTGGATGCCTTCCTCTTTGTCTTCCTTCTTTCCTTCCTTATTTCTTGGGATCCTGCTGCCAGCAAAGTCCAGATTTTGCAGTGCTGGCAAGGGGAAATTGACAGGTTTTAGCTTTCTTTGCCAGCAAATTCTGGACATGGGTGGTGCCAGAAGAGGGAAATTGCCAGATGTGGGCACTGGCAGTGCCAGCGCACACGAGATCTGGGTGGGGAATGTGCCAGCACCAGGAAATTGCCAAATGCTAGCTTTCAGTGCCAGCATATTGCTGGAATTATGCTGTGCAGGAACCTGAAAAATTCTGGATCTGGGCACTTGTGGTGTCAGCAAACACAAGATTGGGTTGCTGTGGGTACCAGCTATTTGCAAGGTTTTGGCTTTCTTTGCCAGAAAATTACTAGACTTGGGCTGTGCTGGCACTGGGAAATTCCCGCATCTGGGCACTGGTGGTGCCAGCAAACACCGGATCTTGGCATTGCCAATGACGGTAGCAGGGAATTGCCAGGTTGTGGCTTTCTTGACCAGAAAATTGCTGGATTTGGCTCTGCCAGAACAGGGAAATATCCAGATCTGAGCACTGGCACTAGCAGCAAACACCAGGTCTGGGCACCTGTATTGGCATCAGGAAATTGCCGGATATTGGCTTTCTGTGCCAGCAAATTGCTGGACTTGGGCTGTACCAGCACTGAGAAATTTCCAGATCTGGGCACTTGTGCAGCAAACACCAGACCTGGATGGTGCTGGTGGCAGCACTGGGAAGCTGCTGGGTTCTGGCTTTCTTTGCCAGAAAATTGCTGCATTTACGTTTTGCTGGCACTGAGAAATTTCCAGATGCTAATTTTCTGTGTCAGAAAACTGCTGGAATTAGGCTGTGCAAGCAGTTTAAACATTCCCAATCTGAGTACTGGTGGTGTCAGCAAACCCGAGATCGAGTTGCTGTAGGTATCAGGTCTTTGCTTGGTTTTGGCTTTCTTTACCAGCAAGTTGCTGCACTTGGGCTGTGCCAGAATAGGGAAATTTCAAGATGTGGGAACTGGCAGTGCCAGCAAACACCACATTTCAGGAAGGATTTGATCTGGACCCATTCCCTCTGTGCCTCCCTCCCTCAACAAGGTGCCAGAGTGGCTGGAGAGCAGCCAGGGAGAAAGGGACCTGCAGGGACTGATGGACAGCAGGCTGGACATGAGCCAGCAGTGTGCCCAGGTGGCCAAGGAGGCCAATAGCTCCTGGCCTGGATCAGGAATGGTGTGGCCAGCAGGAGCAGGGCAGGGATTCTTCCCCTGTGCCCAGCACTGCTTGGGCAGCACCTCGAGTGCTGTTTGCAGTTCTGGGGCCCCCAATTTAAGAAGGACATGGAGGGGCTGGAGCGTGTCCAGAGAAGGGCAACAAGGCTGGAGAGGGGTCTGAAACACAAGTCCTGTGAGGAGCAACTGAGGGAGCTGGGGTTGTTTATCCTGGAGGAGAGGAGGCCCAGGGGAGACAAGGCAGTGTCAGGGCACAGGGTGGACTTGATGATCTCCATGGCCTGTTCCACCCTTGCTGATTCTGGGATTCTCTGAAACCTCCCTTGTAGCAGTTGCAGGAGGAGCCCTGGGCCTCCTCTTCAGCAGCTCCAGCAGCCCAGGTCCCTCAGATTCTCCTGCCAGCCCCAAAGCCCATCCTGTCAGTCCTGCAGAGCCTCTGCAGCTCCTCCTCACTGCCCAGAACAGGGAGCCCCAGAGCCAGACACAGCAGCCCAGATGTGCCCCCCTGGCCTGGGGTGCCGCTGGCAAGGGAGCAGCACCAGGCACTGCAGGAGCCTGCAGACAATTGATCTGAAGGCCAAAGCTCCTTAGCTCCTTCTGAAAGAGCAGGAACAGTTCCTCATTCCAGTGTGGTGGAATGCTGGGCACCACTGCTCCAGGTGAGGACTGGACACAAGTTTGCTCCCACTGAGTGCTGTGATGGGTTCTGCAGGAGCTCTGGGCTCCTGTGCTTGCCAGGCACGATGAGGAGAGAAGGAGCCAAGTGCACTGATGTGGGAAATGGATTTGTAGAAAGATTTTAGGGCCTAATAGAAGGCCCACAAAGTATGAATCTGTATATAAATCTTGAGACAAGAAATGCTAACTTAAAAATGCCGTGGAATAGGACAGATATTTTTGAGAGAGAAATGGAGCTGGAAAAAAGTTTCAAAAGATGGCCTTGCAAATAAGATTTTGGAAAAACAGAGCTATGAAATATGCATTGTAGTGGGGCCCATGAGGGGTAGTTTTAAATAATTGGCTTTAAGGTATCTACAACATGGCATGGCAAAAGGATGATAGACCAAGAAATGGTTATAATGTATTACAATTAGGAAGT
Organism: Ammospiza nelsoni; assembly: GCF_027579445.1. Lineage (NCBI taxonomy): Eukaryota > Metazoa > Chordata > Aves > Passeriformes > Passerellidae > Ammospiza > Ammospiza nelsoni. The sequence goes on along the minus strand of NC_080661.1, from coordinate 298,231 downwards.
AGTTGGCTTCTGATTGTAATGGCGTGAATTATGACATCTGTATTGTCTCACCTTCTCCTGAGACTGAAAATGGAATAAAAGTTTTTAAAACACCTCTCAGTGTCCCCATTTGTAGGTCAAGAAAAGAGTATTATTCAACACACTGACACACCTTTGCCTCGAGCATAGCCCAGCCTGGACCAAACACACTGAAAGGTTTCCCCTGTGGCCCATGTCTCGAAACATCAGGTCTGCTGTTTGACAACTCATGTTGGTTTGGTGTCAAGGAGTCTCCCTCAGAAATACTGGGTTTGTCTTCCTCTGTGCCTTCCCCTCAGCAGCCTTGGGGATGCTCCCGTGTGAAGCCATCTGTCTCACACAGTTTGAGACAACTTCAAACAGGATATTGTGCAAGAAGTCGTCTCCTCTAAAGGGTTCCAACAACCCCTTTCCAGCAATAGGGAATTATTACTGATATATGAAAGTGGAAAACCCCCAACAGTTTATTATCAAACAGAATCCCCCCATGACATGCGTTCCAAGAAGGCGCCGGGGTCTCTCTCAGAAGAACAGGAGCTGTCACGGAGCAGTTCCAGCAGCTGATGGAAGCTCGGGGACTCATCCAGTGTCGGCTTTCTCCCACGGCAGAGCTCCATGGGGCGGGCAGGGCAGTGAAGCAGCTGGGCTGGAGCCCCTCGCTGCCTTGTCTCCCCGGCGTGGCTCAGCCCACAGACTCTCGGGCTGGGAGCGGGGCCGCTCCGCTGCTGCCGGCACCGTGTCCCTGGGCTTGGACAAACAGTTTTCTGCCAGGAGAGCCCTGCACACTGCTCCACAGATCTTTCATAAAGGCCCAAACCAACTCCAAACACTCTGTCTGCAGCAGCTTTGCACAAAGGGCTGCAGCAATCCAGGACAGCTGCAAGTGAGTGTCGGAAGGCTCTTGTCTTGTTCCTGACAGCAGAATTCTGGATGATTGTGTGCAATTTTCTTCAGATGTAACATGAAAGCTGAGGTTTTTTTGTTAAAATATTTCATGATGAATAACAAGCCTTGGGACCATGAGGTGCAGGACTGACATGCGAAAGCATGAGCATATCCTCCAAAGTGACCAGTCTAATTGTCCATTCTATAACTCTTGTATTTACTCCAATCATACTTATTTAATGAGGAAAACCAAGCTCTGCCTGGAGGCAAAACAGGCATGGGATACACTACGGTCCCTCACAGGCTCACCAGGGCTGGCAGTGGCACAGCAGGCCGTCTGCTTCATTATGAACCACTACAGAGCTACATCCCAATCTGCTTTAAGTAGCGTGGTATTATTAAGAGCTCCTTTTCTACATGAGACACAAAAAGGGGATCCCAAATGATCTTCATGCAAGCATGCAGTAAAGAACTGGTGCTGCTATCCTAATGAAGCGTTTGCTTTGGCAATTACACTCTTCCCATTCATCTTTTGATGCAGACACTTCAGGTTTTCCCCCACATTCCTGCAAGGCTGACAGTCGCTGTTTCCCATTTCCTGTTCTTCCCTAGAGATGGTGCAGTGGCTGCTTTGAAACAAAAAGCCCTGGGATCTGGGCAGCTTGAAGGAGCATGAAATGCTAATTAAGTGCTTATATTGGTAACACCCAGGTCTGCACTTCCCAGTCCTCTGCAGCAGCAGCAGCAGGACCATGCATCATTCCTGTTGGTGGGTGTTCATGTTTCTGGTGTGCAAGAGCAATGACTTTGAGAAAGGACAAAATGCCCCTCTTCAAACAGTGGGTGTGCAAGGAGATGTGAAGTTTCACAGCCTTTTCTAGGATATTTCAGAAAGATCTAAGAGAATATTGTGGCATGGAGCAGGTCCCTAATTTTGTCTCCAGAGAAATCCCCAAAGGGCACATTGACTCTGCTGCTGATGGCAACCCCATAAGCTCATGGACCAGTTTTCCCTGCAACGTGCCGCCCTGCCTGGGCTTCACTAGGCCGGTACTAGACCCAGAGCTAAGCAAACACATGCAGCCAGGTGACATTGTGTGACATCAGAAGCTGGCAATCATGAGGACTTGGCTGCCAAAAGGTTACAGCTTGCACTGGGCCCAGGAGTGTTCATCTTGTCCTCCATCTGGAGCTGCTTCAGGCTCCCCATGCCATGACTAGGAAGGGCAATGGAGAGAGTGGGGCCAGATGCACACCCTTCTTTAGGATTTCATCATTTTTGGCACAGCTCAAAAGGCAAATCCAGAGGTTTCCAACTCAGCGCTTCCTCAGCTTTCTGGAGAACATCTCGCCTTCACCAGCCTGGCATTCTGGAGAGGTTTTCCCGCACATGTGGAGGCTTGCTGGCAGCACATTCCTTCAGCTGGGTGCCCATCACCTTGCAGAGGGCAGAGGCCAGCTTGGTGGCCACGGTGCGGACGCTGGCGCTCCGCACAGGCAGCGCCTTGTTCTCCAGGCAGGACCAGAGCACGGGCAGGGCATCGCGCTGGGCGACTTCAGGGCTCCTGGCATGAACCCCCTGCACAAGCACTGCCGGGACAGAGACACAGCTCCTTACCCACCAGCCTCACTGCAACAAGGATCTGCCTCTGCTTCTGCTTCTTGCCAGCCTCTCTGGCCAAGAGCAGCAAAACAGCACCCAGAGCCCCTTGGCCCAGAAACAGGCAAAGCAGCTGATCATCCTGGGAACAGAACCACCCACCCCTCAGCACTAATTGCTCCAACCAGAGCCTTGTCCCTGTGGCAGACTTCCTACCTTTACTAAATTAGTTCACAATCTCTGCATGAACAATGAATGAAATGTCCAATCGCCTTTGATTTCCATTAAGAAGTTGTCTAAACCCGCACTGAAGATTTGGAAATGCACCATAGAGAGGAAATGGAGAGATTTCTAATAAAAGGGATGATTCCATTTTTGTAACTTTGATGCCAAGTGCCAAATGTCTAATCTGGCTCTTCCCTTTGCTCAGTGGCACGCAGCCAAGGGCAGGGTTAGAACACACCTCAAAACTCCAGCCCACCAGAGATGGCTGCTGCCTGACAGCTGGATGAGAAACATCAGTGACCAGCTGGGGTCTTTGGCAGAATGCTTTTGGGGCTTCCAGCAAAGACCTGGTTCAAACCTCAGGGTGTCTTAGATAATTACTCAGACCCCATTACCATGGCATTTGGGCATTTGGACATTTTAATGGCACTTCCCCTCCCAATGTTAATGGCATTTTTCTTATAATGTCCACTCAAATAGGGGCACAGAGAAAGAAAAATGCTACACAGGGGACTGAAATGTAACCAAAACATGAGTGTTTTCTCATATTGTCTCTGAAATCTCTCTGCCCATTTTCTGAACTGAACTATATCAAACACAGACAAATATTTACTACCAACAGGCTTCTTGCATGGCAGATTTGGCTGAGAGAACAAAAAACTGAAATGCTCTGTAGACCATTCTTGTTTTCTGATCAGACAAAATGTTTTCTGATCAGACAAAATCTAGCAGCCATTTAATATTCTGTGGTGGAAGAGACTTCATTTTCTCTATGCTGTTAATCCATCAGCAGTCATAAAAATTGAAACAGCTCCTGCAAGTACCCAAAACCAATTCTGCTAAGCAGGAAAGGGTTATGGTGCCCATTTTAAACTGGGAATTCATTTGAGTTTAAATGTAATTAAAGACATCGGTGACTAGTGAACATGAGGAACAGCTGTCTGTTCCTACTAAATCTCAGAGAGAACATCTGCTTTTTCTAAAGTAGTCCTAATTTATGGCTAATTCCTTTATTTGAAAAAGAGATCAAAAGAACTGCTAAACTAAATTCCCTATTGCTGGAGATCTACTTTATTCAAATGCTCTTTAAAAGGCCTTTGACATTCCGAATTGCTGAACATGCCTTTTTGAGATTCCTAATGAAGACACAAAGTGTATTAAACCTTGCATTCAAAGATGTTGGCATAATAAGCAGTGCTTTTAGCCCCAGTTAAAGCAAGGCTATCAATTGTCTTCTCTGCTATATATTGAGATTATCCTTTTTCCATTCCTTGGCTATTGCTGGCATAGCAAGCTCCGCTGAGGAATCAGTTATCAGCTGCATTTGTAGCATTTTGGGCAGCGCTGACACGGGCAGACACTGTTTGCACACCCTGAAAGGCTCAGTCCAAGGCCACTGTGACAGCACAGGCAGGGAGCCTCAGCACTCTGCTTCTGTCTCTGTGCCCCAGAGGCTGCCTTGCACTAAACCCGTGCCTCTGGTACCTCTGTTGAGTTCTGGCCTAAGCTGTGACCCCCAGGCTCTGCACGGTTCAGCCTCAAAACTTTCCAAGAGAAAAACAAGAATTCTGTGAGGACAAAACAAACTGATGCCCTGAAACAGCATTGGCCACCATTTCCTCTCAAAGATCACAGATGTCCCTGAGCTCCCCAGAGAGGAGCCAGCTGGGGCATTTTTAGCCCTCCCTTTGCTGGAGGTGGTTCTGAGATGCCCCAGTGAGAGCTCAGCCCCAGGCCGAGCGCCGCCCCCATCTCAGGTGCTGCCCAGCTCTGCAGCAGCCAGGGAAAACCTGCCAAACCCACCTGCCTTGGCCATGGGGCAGCAGGGACACGCTCAGCACCTCCTGGTTTGGAGGAGCTGCTCTGCTGTCTGCTCACAGGCATTCCCTGTAAATGCTCCCTGGGAAGAGCTCTGGGCTCAGAAGGGGAGGCCAAACCTGTGATAGGCTTGGTGACATCCAGCAGGGCTTGGCCACTCAGGTGATTCCATTGGTAGCTGAACTCTTTCAGCAGGGACACTTTATCTACAAGGGAAACACACGTTTCTGCTCACTTTTCTCAGGTCATAGGAGAAAGGGCAGGGGGGAGGGAAAGGGCAGGGCCAACCCCATTTTATAAAATAAAGTACATTTCTGCTGGTTTCTGAATCCTTTTCTTCTTTCCTTCCAGCCTACTTGGCCGGGTTTTTAATTCCAAAAGAAAAGCTGTCCTCTTACAGTTGTAAATCAAAACTTTTCTGCTGTAGCAGGAGCTGTGTTAAAACATTTCACAACAGGGACCTCAGGAGTTCAGTCACATCGAAGCAGTGAAAAGGTTTTGCATCCCAGAGCACAAAGGAAGAGCCCCATACTTGGGACACAGAAAGGCACTGAGTCAGGCAGTTCCTGAGTTCACAGAGCAGCTGGGGAGGAGAAAGTGGAAACTCCCCTTGAAGACCCGCCTCTTCAACACTCCTTTTTTCAGGCATATTTCCCCAGTGCAGCATTCTCAGAGATGACATAAATCTGTGTGGCAAAGGAATTTAGAGCAGCCCTTGCCTATGTAGATAATTGCTGTGGCCATCTTGCCCCATGCAAAACAACATGTGGAACAAGGCATCATTGACAGCTGGGTTTATACCTGTTTGTTCTAAAGAAATGAACTTGGTGAATCATCAGTTCTCCTTTGAAAACAGAAGACAAAGAAGAAAAGTGGAAAATAGGCAGCTAATGCCTCTAATGTAGAGCCTTGCAGGTGGCTGCCCTGCAGAAGCTCTGATGGGTCAGTGTCCCTTCATGGCAACAGCAAAGCTGTTCATTTGGGAAGTCAGATGGTGCCCAAGCATACTCCAAACCCCCTTTGCCTCTGAACTGTAGCAGAGCTGCAGCCCAGGACTTGCTCTTCAGACAAGCAGCACAGAGCCAAGGGCTCCTGGGACTGTTGGGAAATGCTGATCCCATTCCAGCCTGTTGGGGATGGTGCATAAGGACTGCACCTGCACAGCCTCTGGTGGGTGTCAGCTGGAGGGTTCCACAGACAAGAGCAGCTGTCAAGGCACTCAGCGCTCTCCTGTGCAGGAGAGACAGAGACGAAGCTGAGGAGAGTCCCTGCCAGGGCTCAGCCTTACCCAAATGAGCAATGGATTCTCCCAGTGCTTTCACAGCTGCCCCACGAACCCTGGCATCCTTTGAGTTCAGGTTCTTTGTTATTCCTTCCACCAAACCAATGATCACTGGGTTCAAGGCATCTTTCAGGGCTCCTGTGATTTCAGCCAGCAGGTCCAGTGCCCTCTGCTTCACTTTCTTATGGCTGTCAGATATTCTCAGGACAAAATAATCCAAAATCTGTGAAGAGAACAAGCAATGTGAAAGCTGCATTCAAATGCCCCTGTTTGAAGAGTGGCTGTAGCAGTCAGCAATGTCAAAGATGAAAGTGATCCTTTCTGTCAGGGCAGCACTCGCTTGCACAATGTCACTGTTTTCCTGTGAGCCACTCACTGGAATGGTAGTGCAACCTCTTGCTGGTTGAAGGATTTTCTTCTTTTGAAGAGGTTTGGCTGGGGACTGAATAGTTCCTATGGTATTTCTCTCCATCTATAAATCATTAAATCAATTCCATTTATTAATGCTAAAGTACTATTAATGCTAATTAAAGTAATTAATGCTAAAAAGTACTGTTAGGAAATTTAGGTGACTAAAGACTGGAAAAGTACAAAACCGTGGCTAATTCCAAATTCTACACCTGCAAAGATAGTGTGTCCTTGGGCCTAGCTGTAGTAGGATAACAAATAGTGAAAGAGACATGAGAAAAGAGAGATGTAACCCCTAAGGAATGAGGAAAAGTTCATGGTATAGTTTAACCAATAGATTGCTTGGCTTACAGAATATTCATAAGTTTATTATTTGCCGTATAAGTGTTTGATGCTTTCTTCAATAAACTGGACCTGTGATGAACCATCTGGTGTCCTGGTCTCCTTCCTACGACAAATGGTTGACCCCGAATGCTGACCCATCGTCTCGAACTAAAAGAAAAAGGGGGAGAGCACACTACGGTCGGGGAAGTTGGAGCTGGGTCCTGTTTGCAGCCGGGACGGTGCCAGAATTTTGAAGCACCCTTGGGGTTCACATTGGTGACTCAAGCCATTTACGTGCTGCCGGAGCCTGGAAAGCTGCAAGAGCGCTCACGAAAGAGGTATGAAAAGGCAAGCAGCATATAAGTTATCTGCCGCGTATTTAGAAAGGCAAGGAGTAAAGGGGACTTTCCTTAACCCACATGAACTTTCGGAATGGAGAAAAGTTGGGGATATACTGTGAGAAGCAGTGTTAGAAGATTATAAGAAAGCAAAGAAACTGAGCAAGCCATGGCAGGTGTTGCTCAATACACTGCTTCAGCATGTCTCTGAATGCAAAGCAGCAGCCGCGGCTCGGGGCGCCTGCGGGGCTGGGCCACTCCGAACTCGGCAGGGGCGCAGCAGCGGTAGCGGCGGCAGCGGCGGGCTGAGCCGGGCTGCCGCGGGGGGAGCGACCCGCGTGGCCATGGGTGCAGCGCACGCAGTGAGTCAGCCTGCCGGCGAGTCTTGTGAAACAAGGAGCCCAGCGTGGGGTGTTCGCCCGCTCCGAAGCTTCAGTTTTAGACAGCCGTAATAAATGTGACGTTATTCAACAAAAGAAAAGACCCCTACTGCAATTAAGAGACCAGTGATAATAAACAAGCGACACCAAGGACCATTGCGCCAGTGTTTTTCACCTAAGTTAAAAGGACCTTTTGTTTTTCCTAGCAGAGACTGTGAAAGGAATCAGCATAGTAAATGCGTGGGTCAAATTTCGGCCGATTTGGCTCAGCATCCGTTATGCTGTCTTAAAATCACCTGTATTAACAGAGACTTTAAACATCAGAAGCATAGACTTTAATCGGTGGAAGATCAAACTCTGAAATTGTATTTTAAAAAGTTTAAAAATGTTAAAGATGCGTTAAAAAGACTGTATAAGTAAGATGTAATGAGTGTGGGTTTTGTATTTTTTAAGCTTTGTTTAGATGTGATAAATGTAAAAGCAAGCACTGAATTCAAAAGAATTTCTCCACAGGTAAACCTTGAATAAACTCCTTATGTTTAAGTGCCTTCAAATATAAAAATGCTGCAGCAAATACGTGAAGAAACTTGTTTTAGTTTAGTATTTTAGAATCAGGCCTGTAAGTAAACTATAGTAAATGCTATATTTTATTTCTATAGTAAGTTTTATTTGTTACTAAGTAGTTTAAGTTAAATTATCTATTAAGTGCCATTAAATGTTAAATACTGTTAAGGTTTAGTTTTGTTAAGTTTATCTCCTGTTAAGTTTAAGTGTTATTAAGTTTAAGTAAAGCTAGATTCTGTTGAGTTTAAATTATATTAGGTTTAAGTTATGTAGAATTTAAAGTTTGTTAAGTTTTGTTAAGTTTAAATATTTTAAGTTTAAGTATTTTTAGTCTAGGTGCTATTAAGTTTAAGTGATGTTAGATAGATTTATACTTTTATGATAGGCATTTATTTTATGACTTGTGTGTAAAGTGCCGTTGTGAACATCAGAGAAACTTTAGTTAAAAGGGACAATCAGAAGCATTTATAAGTAGAGCCATTCCTATTTGAAGTATATCTGCTGTCTAAGAATAGAAAGCAAACTGTTTGAGAATAGAAAGCAAACGACGCAGGTGAAACCTGGGCACATGTTACTCCTTTAGCTTATTTTTGTAGGTTGTATTAGCACACCTAAGTTTTGTTTGAGCCTTGTAACACATAAAATCCTTTTTGTATCTGTAGTATAGCATATCCTATAAATAGTGATAGCCTTTTCAGTTTGTTTTCCTAGATTGGATTTTTTGTAAGAGAGAAACCTTGCTAGCTGAGAATACTGTTTAGTTGTTAGAATTGCCTATTCTTGTGTTGCAAAGAGTGTGACACAGTTAGCCCATAGAACTTCATTTCTTCTAAAAAAATAAAAACAGGGGAAGTGTTAGGAAATTTAGGTGACTAAAGACTGGAAAAGTACAAAACTGTGGCTAATTCCAAGTCCTACACCTGCAAAGATAGTGTGTCCTTGAGACTAGCTGTAGTAGGATAACAAATAGTGAAAGAGACATGAGAAAAGAGATATGTAACCCCTAAGGAATGAGGAAGAGTTCATGGTATAGTTTAACCAATAGATTGCTTGGCTTACAGAATATTCATAAGCTTATTATTTGCTGTACAAGTGTTTGATGCTTTCTTCAATAAACTGGACCTGTGATGAACCATCTGGTATCCTGGTCTCCTTCCTACAACAGAGTACCTTTGCTTTGAATGCAAGCAGATGTTTACAATGCCTGGTTTTCGATACAGTTGCCTCAAGGACTGAGAGCAATTATGATTTTGCCAAAACTATGGCTGGAGGAGATCTAAGTTTTCTTTTGTTTGTCTCAGAGCCAGTGTATGGAGAAGTGCAGGGCTCTGATACACTCTTCCAGGATCCAGACCATTTTTCTAAGTAACAGGTGGACCTCTGAACTGTACTGTACTGTATTGTACAGCTCTCATTAGAGCAGGTTCAGTCCCTTGACAGCCTCATTATCAGTCACCTTTCCCTGGAAAAAGGGAAAAAGCAGCTACTGGGAGGGGAAGGCAGAGGTGAGTCCTTAGCTGTTTCCCTCCTTTTCCAAAGAGAAAAAAGACTCCCAAGAAGGGTGAGCACTGTCTTTACCAAGAGGAATAGGAACAAGGATGGAAATGAGTAGCCAGAGCTGTGCCTGTGTAAGACAAGATGGAGTATATAGAAGTATTTTTTGCAAAAAACAACTGGGTTTAAACCAACCCAGCCTGATACTTCTCTTCCCTATGCAAATCCATTTTTGGTCTAAAGAACAATTGCCATGCTTTCAGGGGCTGGATTCCCTTCACTTCACCCAGCTGGAAGTAGGAGAGAGCAGCAGTTACACCAGCAGAAAATTCTGCCATCATCTGATGAACAGCATCAATAGGCACCTGCCAGATAAATACAGCTGGACTGAAATAACTTGTCCTGAAGCCTGGACCTGAATTACATTTGTCTGGGTAAGAGGGACCAGCGTGTCCCAAACAGCCAGGACAGAGTGCCAAGACACACTGAATTAACTTTGCTGCTACAGGCTGAGGAAAGGAGCTAAAGGAAAGGAGCAGTGAAGATACCCTACATACTTGGGCAATGTTAGTGGAGATGAGCTGGGGGCTGGTTTTGCACAGGTCTAGGAGGACTTCCACTCCTTCCATCCTTGTCTGAAACCCCTTGGCTTCCAGGAGATGGTAAAGCTTCTGGAGCAGCTCCGTTTCTTCCACAGCTGGAGGTGACGTGACCTGGGCTTTTGCACGGGGTAGGAGGTGTCCATCAGAGGGAGATTTCAGCCTGGAAAATAAAACCAAATGAGGACCTGGTGGTGAAAATTAGCATAGCATGGCATCCCCATAGTGGAAATAATTAGCATTGACTCCATGATTCCAGAAGGCTGATCAATCACTTTATGATACTATACTATACTATACTATACTATACTATACTATACTATACTATACTGAAACTCATCGCCCTTACAGACAGTCTGATACAGACAGACCCGATTGGGCAATTGAATCTAAACACCATCACTAGTGGCCAATTAAGAAATCACTCTTTGGTAAACAAATCTCCATAACACATTCCACGTGTTCACAACAACAGGTGCAGCAAGTGAAGATAGGAATTGTTTCTCATTCTTTTCTCTGATCTTCTCACAGCCTTCCCCAGGAAAATGCCTGGCAAAGTTGTGTCTGCTGCTCTCTATGGAGAGAGCTGCAGCCACAGACAATACCTGCAGTTAATTGTGAGCAAAACATCTTGAGCAGCTTTCCCAATTTTGTGATTTCAAGCTGCAAAGTCATGGGGCTCTGAAGAACAACATGGACCTCATGACAATCATTACAGGAGACAATCTGCAAGTGACATTCTCACCACTGCTCACTCAGGAAAGCCAAGGATGAGATGCATCTGATCTATCTTCAGATGGCTGCCAGGGCACACAGGTCACTTTGCTTTGTGCAGAAAGAGAGACACTACTGCCAAGTTTAAATGCCTCCTCATATGGGACGTGTGTGTCTTAGAATAAGGAAACTCATCACTCTGGAGAAGTGTCTCTATCACCAGGCATGACAATCTGGAAAAGTAGCTCAGATGCATCTGAACAGATGAACAGGGCCATATTTGAAGAATTCATAAAATCAGTAAGAGAGATAAAAACAGAATGCAGACATCCCAGAACTATGCCCACATTTCATTTGCCTCCCTAGAGACTAGATCCACAGTGTAACAAACCCACTGGGAACAATTCTCCTGATCAACCTGTCTCTTCCATGAGCACAGGAAGATGCCAGCTGTGCTACTGAGGCATGTGGTCACTTTCCTGCCACTGCTGATCAGGACAGAGCTAAATAAATCCCCTCTGCTATCAGAGGAGAACAGGTACAAGCAGCTCTGCAGCTGCCATGAAGAGACAGCAAAGAGCGAATTCCTGTCTTAAATGCTGATTGCAGCACAGGGAGAAATAAACCAAACATGCTGTCCATCAAGCAGATTCCATGAAGGACAGGAATATCAAGACAAAAAGTCCATATTCAGACGCCTGTTGACTGAACTTTGTCGATGGAAGGAGACCCAGACACCAGTTGGTTCATCACAGGTCCGATTTATTGATAGATACAGCGGGTTAAATACAGTTCATAATAAGCTTCATACATATTGCAAAAGCTGAGCTCAGGATTGGTTAGTTACATATCAGCAACTACGCCTACTTCTGCATTCTTGCGGTTATTCTTTTGATACTTTCTGTATATTTTCAGCAAGAATCTCTCTTCCCTATCCTCATGTTGCGGCAAGGGCATCATGTCCTTGCCTGTCATTGGTCACTGACTGTTGACTTCCCTTTTCAGCTTAACCAGCGGCATTATGTCAACATGGCCTTTCTCAGCTAACCAACTGTTAACAAAACTCTCCACAGAAGTTGTTCAGGAATTTTCTTGCTCCTTACTACTCAAACTAGGTATTGTTTGATGGTTTTCTTACAGATGTCCCATGAATCAACCAGGCCAAACCACATGGATGAGAACTGCGTCTTTGTGGAATGGCATCTTGCTTCCAGACTGAGATTTCTCTTCAAAACACCCATCTGAAAAGGACTCCACTCAGATGAAAGAAAAGCCCTGTTTGAATTTACTTGTCGCAAGTCAGGCAGCAGAAACTTGGCCCTCTCACAGCCTCCACAGCACTGCCCTTGCCACTGCACTGGATCGTCTGAGCTGCCACCAGTGGGTGTCTGTTTGTCTCTCCATTTTTGTGGAAACCCCTCCAGAGAAGTTGTGTTCAGCACAATGCACAAGTAGACATTTTTTATCCTAGAGCATTTGTAGGGAAAGGAAACAATCTGTGGCATTGGTCATCTCTGCCAGAAAGTTTGTCCTGAGCAAGAGGCATGCAAAGCTTGTCATGTGCTTTGTCACATCTGACAAAAGTGCTCAGTACCGTTTGCCAGCAGACAATGTGGCCTGGGGCTCCTTTGAGCCATCGTTCCTCTCCTTCACCGGCTCCTTGACAGATGGGCCTTCAGCCTTCTGGTTTTCCATCCCCTACAAAGACACAGACAAATCCCATCAATCTTTAGAATATAAACCAGGAAATTCCCTGTTGAAAACACAAGTTAAAACCAGGATCACTGCTACCAAGGCTTAAGGAAACATTTCCTAACTTACAGATGGAAACAGACCAGAGATTCAGTGAAGCCAACTCTTTGTTTTCAATAGCCCAAGGCAGGTTATGGGTGCTACCAGACTGAGCAGCAGGAAGGAAGGAAGGAAGGAAGGAAGGCAGGAAGGAAAGCAGGAAGGCAGAAATGAAGGCAGCAAGGAAGGCAGAAAGGAAGGCAGGAAGGCAGGAAGGAAGTGAAAGCAAAGTGAACAAACAAAGGAAGAGTGTTAACAGAAGAGGCTGATACCTTAAACTCATCAGGTGCAATCCTTGCAGAGAAGGCATTGCCTACTCAGCAAAGAGGGAGATTTACCTCACTTGACACTGCACAGTGCTGTCAGCTGAACACAAGAGGCAAGAGGAGAATGTGGGGCAACAGAAAAATACCATTTCTCTCTGAAACTGGGGGTGTGCTTCTGTGGCATCAAAGGATCCCAGGGACCAAGCAAAACACATCTGCTTTGTTGTCAGAGCCTATTAGCAGTGTCTTGCTGCCATTGCACAATAATTTGCCTTTCTTTACCTGGCAGGGAAGCCAGGAAAAAACACCTCATGCATCCTATTGATTATTCTATACTATGGGTATGCACAGGGACAGCTAGTTGCTCTGCTAGCTGCTCTTGGCAGCTATTAATTGGAATTTCATCACCAAAGGAAGGGGATTTTTTGGTTTGGGTTGATTTTGCTACTAGGAAACTACAGTTTTCTTCAAGAAATAATGTGGAGCTCACTGAGCCACAGATAACAGCATTCTAGAAATCTGCAGAACAGGTTTAGAAAGACTGAATATTTTGGCTAAAGACCCCTGAAATATTTCTAGGCAAGTCTGAAGTTAATGAGAAATGGATGTTTGGGATCCTTCAGTGATGAACATCAGCCAACATTTTGGCTTTGTGTTGTGTACCTGAGGCTAAACAAAAGTGTTGGACTGGCTGATCTGAGCTCTTTTGATTTCAGTAAAGAATACTTCAAGCCACAGGAAAAAGGTGGCAATGCTCCTTTTTGCTGGCCAACCCAAGGTTTCCCAGCACAGCCATTTGCCCAGGCAGCCCAGAGCAGTGGTCACAGTGCCAAGGCTGGCAGAGCTCAAGAAGAGTTTGGACAATGCTCTCAAGCACATGGAGTGACTCTTGGGGTCACTGCACATGGCCAGGAGATGGACTCGATGATCCTGATGGGCCCTTCCAACTCAGCATATTCCATGATTCTGTGACCCTTATTCACACCATGAGGTAACTTCATATTCCCTTTAGTTTCCACTCTTGCGTGGTTTCACCTTTACAGCCAGACACAAAACGGCTTTCCTGTTTTGGGAGGTGAAATGAAGATCATTACTTGTGTCCTTGTGGCAGTCCTGAGCAAGCTTCCCTGCCACGTGTGGCAGCCTCTCAGCCCTGGGGGTGCCTGCGAGCTGGGTGACTCCAATTCTCTCCACCAGGGACAGGAGGAGTTGGGCCGCACACTCGCGCACCGGGGCGGGGCGGCTGCTGGGGAGGAGAGAGCAAACCCTGGGCACAGGGACAAGGAGCAGCGGCAGCGCCGGCCTTGGCCAGAGCTGCTCCCTGCCCTTGCTGGGGGAAGGAGCCTGGGCTCTCCCTGCGCCTTCAGACACCTGCACAAGGCTCTGTCCTCAGCTAAACACAAAGGTAGCATTGCACACTAGGCCTGCCTGCACGGAAGAGGGGGAATTCAGTCTCCCTGCACCGTCTGATACTCAGTTTCTTTCACAGTATTTACTCTGAGAAAGATTAAAGAAATAGATGACAGATGAATAATTTAGAAATTAAGAACAATTGATGCTGACCCATCAGAGGGCACCCACTACACAGAGCTACATCAGGACTGAGGCTCTTTCCACCCATTTATCCCCAAATCTGCAGACCTTTGGAAAACAACAAATGCAGGGAAAACACGTGGTGGGCTGTGAAGTTGCAGAATATCCAGCAATGCAGCCTGTTTCTTCTGTGGGGCTTACCAATGGATTCATCTGAATGTTTTACCCTATTGCAAAGCTGAGGAAAGGGTGGCAGGCAGTTTAGCCAGGCTGTCCTGTTCTAGAGAGTGTCTCTTGGGAACTATCAGGCCCAGCACCAACATTTAAGGCAGCATTTGCTCCAACTGTCCCATGGCAGTCAGCCTGTGAACGTGCCTTTAAAGTGATTCATCATCTCAAGGCTAACATGAAACATCAGTTTGCATAGAAAGTAGAGCTCTAAGCCAGGACAGTCATACAAGGCTCCTTTGGCAGGAGCTGCACCTGCTGTGCAGGCTGTGCCACGCCCAGCTGATTGTCCCCCATGTGCTCCACGCCCCAGCAAGGACCCTCCTCATTTCCCAAGTTAGTGGCATCATGAGGAGACATGGTTTTCCCAGGGCCTCTGTGGTTAGCACTGTGAAATACCAAACACTGCTCACAGCTGCAATTGCAATTGCCCCTCTGCCCACAAAAGCACAAGGCTCTATCCTTGGCCTTTGCAGGCACTTTCACTTCCCCACTGATCACCACATCTAGGAAAATCTGACAGACTGGGAGAACTCCAGGAAGCAGCAGGAAGCTGAGTCAGAGGAGCTTTAGTTTGGATATCAGGAAAAAGTGTTTTTCACCCAGAGGGTGGCTGGGCACTGGAACAGGCTCCCCAGGGCAGTGGTCACAGCACCAAGCCTGACAGGGCTGAAGGAGCATTTGGAGAAAAATCTCAGGCACTTGGTGTGACCCTTGGGCTGTTCTGGGCAAGGCCAGGAGCTGGACACGATGGTCCTGATGGGCCCATCCAACTCCCCATATTCTACAGTTCTGTGATTCTGAGAACTGATGGGCTGCAGGAGGGCAGAAATAGGTGACAAGAAGTGAGGTTGGTTGGAGAATCAAGTCACTGAGTTCACAGAAGATGCAGGATACAGGACCCTTCCCTCCAACCATTCCCATTCTCTGTCTCATCCCTTCTCCCTCCCACACACACGAAGGTGAAGAATATCACTAAAAGAAGAAGAACCTTCTTGACTCCCATGTCCAGGAGAGCAGTCATTGCTCGTGCAGGAGTCACATCCTCCACCAGGATCCCCAGGGTCTGACTGGCTGCTTTCTGAAAAAATTCTGGGGAGATGGACACCATCTGGAGAAGGACCCGAGCAACCTCATCCACCGCAGAGTCCCTGTCCTTCTTCAAGGTCACAGAGAGCTCTCCCAGAGTGACAATGGCAGAGCAGGACACCTTGGAACGGAGGTTGGTCACCTGGGGAAGTCAAGAGGGGAAACATAAGAATCACCTTGAAAAGAAAACCACTTGCCTTCAACAGAAGTCCCAGGAAATGACAACACATCCCACTGTGTCCAGAGAAACATAAAATTACAAGAAGAGCAGGAGAGCACAAGCACAGAAAGGCACTTACTCTGGCACCAATTTCTGGTCTCAGACCTGCTCACTTCCGGCCTAAAATAAAAATTTCATTAAGTGTTCTACTTAACCCTTCTAAAATGTCCACAGCTTTGATTTTAGGCCCTTTAACTAGAAAATTAAAGCAAGGGCTGCTTTCAAATCATAAATACACAAGTGATAAAGATAAAAGAGTCAGGTGCTCCTGTTCAAAAAACCAACACCAGTAGTTGAAGCACTCAGCCAGGAAACAGAAAACACAGGCTCAGGTCTAAGAATAATTTGCAGTGTTGAATCACAGCTTGGGCAGAGACTGGGACTCCGGCAAATAACATCATTAGTGTCTCAGTTTCTGCATTTGCACATTGCATTATAAAGGCTCCACACTCAAAGATGAGTGTCAGATACCCGACCTGCCAGTAAATACAGCTGCATGTGCCCACAGATCCTACAGATAGCTGACAGACACTAGAAATCTCAGGCAGAAATGAAGGCAGACCCTGAGCACACATGGAGATGAACAAGCACATACCTACTCTACACACCGTGTATGAAGTATGGGGGACAATTCAGAACAATGTTCTCACCTCGCTGGTAACTGCCAAGCAAACTTCACCAAGTCTACAAAGCAGGAGCTCTGAATGGGACCCAGCCAGGTGTTGGATGGTGAAGAGTCCCTTCTCCTTCAGCTCCCTGGAAGGCAGAAGATTGATTTTTCTCTCCACCAAGGCATAACCCTCTGAAATGACCAGGCTGGCAGCTCAGTTGAACAATGGGAGGTGCTTTTCAAGGAGTGCTTAATGAAATCGTGGAACGCGTTGCCCCAGGATGCTGTGGCTGTCAAAAACACACACAAACCGAAGAGGCAAAGAGAGGGCTTTCAGAGTGGCCATTTGAGAAGGCAGCCTTTCTGAAATCTCTGGCACATGAGCCCCTCTGTCACTGCTTCCTAGAAGCTGTGAGACCGGGCCATGCTGCTGTTTGTTGTCACCTCCCTGTACCTGTCCCTGAGACACAGTGCCACTGGGCTATTATTGGGGCATTTTCCTTCTTTGTCAGCCCCAGCAGGCATTCAGCAGGGAGTTGAGCTGAGTTTCCACTCTATGATCTCGGCCTCTCTGTCACCCCCTCCCTTCCCCTCACACATTCCCCAAAAAAGCAGCAGGATGTCTGCTGGGACCCCCTCGGCCTGCAGGAAGGCCAAGTGGGTTCTGGCCTCTCCTGATCCACAGCACAGCTTTCTTTCATCTCAGCATGGAAATATAAAAACTGTATTATCACATCACACAGAGGGCCAGGAGCTTTTTATTTTGGCAGCAAGTGTCCACAGGGCATTGGGGAAGAGGAGAAGAAGAGTGTTTTGCAGCAAGCAACCCGGCTACTCAGGCAGGGTGGTAGGAAAAGTGTCTGGAAGCTGCTTTTTAGGAATTTGGTTGTTCTGCTGAAGCTTCTGACAGAGCTGATGGGCAGATCCCAGAGCTGTGGAGAGTTCCTGGGAAATTTGTCCTTGGATATGTCTACGAATACTCTCCCAGCCATGAACTGCCATCTGTGTCCTGTCCATATGTTACTGCCTTGACTGTTGAGTGTCTGAGGTGCCTCTTGAGGCTGCCATGGACCTCCTTCACCAAGGAATGCATTGTGATACAACATCCCTTCCTGCTTATGTTTGGGCACGGACAGAGCCTGGACCACTCTGGCTCGAGCTTGGGCTCTGGCCAAGCAAGACTGCACATGAGAGCAGCTCATGGTCCTCAGCTCTTCCCTGCTGCTGGGACAGACAGACATGGCCATGGGGACAGAATGGAGCTGCCCCATCTGCCAGGTCACTAAGAAGGATGTGAATTTTTCTCTGCCCTGTCACCACCAGTTCTGCCTGGGCTGCATCCTGCAGTGGGCAAAGAGAAATCCAGCGTGCCCACTCTGCAGAAGAATGATAGAAGCTGTCAGGTTTTCTGAGTAGGATGAACAGGACTACATACAATGTGCCATCAGCTCCCCCAAACAATTGCTAGAGTCCAGCAGGGAGAGAGCCTGGCCACCTTGCTGAAAGCAGCCCCCAGACCCTGTGATGGCTGCTCCATCTTCCCCACAGGGAGCACTGTCCCCAGCTGAGCAGGGGCTGCAGGACTCGAGCCTGTGGATGGCCTCCTGCCCAAGGAGTGGTCCAAATTTTTCAAATAACAATGTCATCTGCTGGACCAAAGGTGGTCCTGGCTGCACCAGAAGCTGGAGGGAATATGCCAGCACCAGAGATGGCTGGTTAAGGAATTCACAGAGCAGCATCCTGCACGCCCTCTGTGCCTATGGTCAAGTTGCCAAAATCTTGGTGCCAGTACTGCAGCTTCTTCTCTGTAGCAGTCTGAATTGCTGCTAGCACAGTCCAGGGTAAAGAAGCAAAAAGGACCTTTGCATAATCTCCACAGATGTTTTATTCAGCTGTGCAGGGAGATGTTCAGGTCCCAGCACCCACACACAGAGGGTCTCACTTTTTCTCCACAGGGGCCTGGGGGCTGACCCTGATCTCGGGGCAGTACAAAGATAAGGGGGGCAATCAGGGAATAGGGAAGGTGTGGCTCAGGAACACAGGAACAGACATAGGAACAGAGCAAGGAGCCAATGGGGTCTAACAGCTTTTTGGGGGAAGCTTCTTGTGCCTTCCTAGACCAGGGAATGCCCCCCCAGGGTCTCCACAATTCCTCCTGTTTTATATTACTAGGAAAGCTTCTCTGAAGGATCAACTGAATCAACACAAAATGACAAAAACCATCAAAAGCGCTCATAGGACAATTGTTCAAAATTCAAACAATTCTGAGTTCCCAATGTGCCAACAGATTTCTTGGAGTGTCTTAGATCTGGCAGGAGGGATGCAGGGTTTTCTTAGCACAGTTTATCAGGAAGCTGAGTCACACATACTGAACCTCTGGTCCATGGCCTCCTCAGTGCCATCGTGCAGCAAGGAGGCCCAGAGGCTGCTGTGCTCTGGGCCTGTCAGGGATGAGCACAGCGGCTCTGTGGCCAGTGCCAGCTCCAGCTCCAGCAGCTCACAAGAGGAGGCTCCTTCCAGAAGCTCAGCTGGCTCAGTGTGGCAGACCAGCAGAGCCCACTGGAAGCCCCCCTCCATTGCAGCCACCCCCAGCTGCGCCCATCATCGCTGCAGAGCAGGAGCTGCCCCAGAGGAGCCGCGGCAGGAGCTCATGGCAGTGGCAGGTCCCTGTGCCCAGGGCAGAGCCACAGAACCTCTGCTCCTGCCTGGGACAGGGGCTGCTCACCCTGGTGTCCCACCGAGAGCAGGGATCCTGGGCCCCAAACTCTGCCGAGCCCTGCAAAAGGCCACCCCGCCAGCAGTGCCAGCAAGGCTCCTGCAGCCATTCAGCCAAATCAGAGGAAACAAATGTCTCTTCAGCTGACACAGCCTCTGCACACAGCTTTCTCCCCCTTCTCCTGGTGCCTTTCCCTGACTCCAGGAAGAGCTGCAGGAAATGCTGTGTGAGCCATGATGATGGAAGAGCTACTGATAAAAACACTGGGGTGATGCTTTCAGAGGAGTCATGAATGGAAGACTGACCAACCTTCCAGCCAATGATGTGCCGAAAGTTTCCATTCTTGAAATAATTGACTGCAATAAATTAGTAAAAAGAAAGATATAGAAACAAGTTAAATCTCCCAAAGCTGCTGGCTTTCCTCAGGCCCCATGGTCTATGTATTGCTAGACTCACTTCATTTAGGCAGAATATTAACTGCCCTGACTTGTTGGACACTGACCTCAAGGTCTCATCTGTGGTGGGCAGTCACTAAAATTAGCTCAGCAGAGGCATCTTCAGCTTTCCAAGTGCAGCAGAAATACATATTCTCTGCTTCATGACTGTGTGGCAGCAGCTGCTGGTGTGGGTTTGTCAGCATTGCTTCATGGATTACCCCTGGGAAGGAATTGAGGAATTGTGTGCACAGGCACAGTGTGATGGCTTCAATCTCCTCTAATTACTCCAATCGGATGATGGCCAGAACTTTTTGGCAAAAAGCATCATGACAGAATAATTTACAATATTCTCCAAACTACTCCTGTGGTTTTGATTTTCTTACTGATTAGGTTCAGTGTCTGGCCTCAAGAAATCATTCCAGAAAGAACAGGCAAAGCTCAGCTTGCAAGTTAGAGTGCAAGTCTTTAATCTGCCATTTTTGCAGCATCTACAAACTGCTTTTCAACATATTTGCAAAAAAATCTCTTAGTTTTTGCTATACCTATACAGAACCTGACTCTCTCCTCGTTTTATTTTGATTTGAGATCCAAGCATGATTTTTTTCCTGGACAGGGAAGTAAGAACCAGCTGCAGATACAGACTACATGTGTGAATCTGTACTGCAGGAACTGAGCTGTAGCTTGGAATTAAAGGCAAGAAGGGATGCCATGGTAAATGTGAACATTTAGTGCTGGCATAGGAGCCTTCTGCAATGCTCCACCAACCCGTGGTTCACATTGCTACAAACTCTCTTTCTGATGTTACAAAGAGTGTTGAAGAGCTGGCTGTAAGTAAAAAAAATAGGCAGAATGATAATTTTCGTTAATATGGCAGACAATGACTTTCTAATAATTCAGAGTTCATAGAACTGAGTATTCAGATTTCCACTTAGTATGTGCTGGCAGTTTTAATTTGAAATCAACAGGTTTATCCAAATCAAGTTATCCATAGGAATTAATTTGCTCTATGATCTCCCTAAAAATGCCTCAGTCTGATAAGTTTAGTAGAAATTTGCAAAGTCAACAGTCAAGAGATTTTCATTTCTTGTTTAGTGGCTGTTCTGCAGGGAAGCTTTTACAGACTAATCAGTTTGGATGCAATTAAAATGCCAGAACATTTTATCTAGCCATTTTGGTATTAGAACAAAACCATATGACTGCACAGCCTTTTAAAAAAATATTTTCAAATACATTTTCAAATCAACAGTCTGAGTAGGACTCAGAATAAAAACTCTACCAAACTTCAACTCCATTGGAAGATTCCCTTGTCACCCTGTGAATCAACTCTACATTTAGAAGATTAAAAGTCCCCATTATGGTGGTTTTGGTATGGTTAGGAATTGGGGAAGGGTCTTCTTCCTTCTCAGCTCCATGCTGCAGTGCCTTTGGGATGTGGCCTGCTGGCCGTTGTTTGTGCAGCCCTGGTATTTCTCCATGAGGCAGAAAGTGCAATTGCATTTCCAGCCCAGAGCCCGTGAGGAGTGGGGCGTGCAGAGCTGTGCCAGACCCAGGCCAGCAGCTGTGCCCCAGAGGGTTTTGGTTCCTGCCCAGGGCAGCTGGTGCATCTCTGCCGTGAGCGCCTCCCCTTCCAGGTGCCCATGGACAGCAGGTGCAGGGTTCTGCACGGGGCATGGAACAGGGTGGGGGTGTCTGCTGGCAACAGAGTGCAGCGGAGAGCAAACAGTCCAGGATGGTCCTGCAGTGTGTGACAGAGAACTCCTGACACAGCTGGGGACTGAGCCAGTGAGGGAAGGCACTGCTGGGCCTGCTGTTTGTGAGGAGAGAAGGGCTGCTGGGTGACAGGAGGGCTGGAGGCGGCCTTGGGCTCAGGGATCACAAAATGATTGTGTTTGATTCCCAGAGAAGGAACGAGACATGCTGGGGAAGTTTTGACCTGCAACAAATTGTGAATTTGTTAAGCTTTAACAGGCAGTGCTTAGTCGTACCTTCCCTCACAGCAGTGGTTAATGTGTGCAAGTGGATGTCTTAGCCTTGAGAATAAAGACAGTGGGCCTACTGAGGAGGTAGCTGCAATGCATTCAAGGAGAAGAAGGCTCTTAACCATGGAAGGAGAATTTGAGGAATGGGATGTTCACCACATGGCCAGCAGAGACCCTCAAGAGACCCCTACTCTAAATGTCAGTAATTTTGGGGAAGGGATTTAAACATGTCAGATACTTTGTGAGAATGTTTAGCCTGTGAGTTTGAGCAAAGTAATGAATAAAAGTAATGAAAGTAATGTCTTAGTTCCATGGATACTAACACATGGGTGTGCATGATTCAGGGAAGTGATTCCCATGCACCCAGCAGTGAAATAAAGTAATGCCTTTTTTCTCACATTGAGCTGGCAGGGTGGATCAGGCCCTGCTTGGTAAATTTCATTTTGGTCATTCCTATTGAAGCATAAAGAATGGTTGAAATGAAATCTTTTCCAGCTGTTTCCCTTTGGTTTACCTGTTTGAGGGTTAAAATTCTGTGCTGCAGGTGTGCTGGGTGTGTGCAGAGAAGTGCAGCCTCAGACACCCCTTGGCTTGTGTTGCAGAATGAGGCCTTTGTTGGGCATGAGCCATTTGTCGGGTGCTGGGAAAACTCAGGGCTCAATATGAGTCAACAGCAAGTTCCGTTTATTGAAGATATCATCAGACACTAATACAGCAAGTAATAAGCTTATGAATATTCTGTTAGGCAAGCGATCTATTGGTTAAACTATACCGTCAACTCTTCCTCATTCCTTAAGGGCCTACATTCTCTATTTCCCACGTCTCTCTGTCTACTTGTTATCATACCCAGCTAGGCCCAAGGACACGCTATCTTGCAGGTGCAAAAACTCAAACTAGCTGTGTTCGGTACTTTCCCAGCTCCTGGTCAGCTAACAAGCGAATGTCTGCGTGACCTCTGTCATGTAGCCATTTCTCCACAGGCTTGCCCACAGGTTGTCATGCCTTGTTGCCAGGTGTGCCCAGCTGTGGCAGGAGAAGGAGCCCGCAGCGCAGTGGGCACCGTGCCCTGCCCAGCCGGGGCTCTCTGGCACAGAGCAGCAGCAGCGCCAGCGCCGTTCAACCCGCTCCTGCCTTGGCTTCCCCTGGCACACAGAAGCCTCTGGAAATCAGCACCGCCAGTGGCGTTCCCAGCTGGGAGCAGCTGCTGCTGGCGGGCAGATGCTGCCAGTTCGACTGCTGCCAAAGGGGAAGAGAGGCAGAGATGTACACGCACCGGAGCCCTGGGCATGTCCAATAAAGGTGCAAATATGTGGGGAGATTTGTTAAGAAACATTTCAGCTGTGATGCCAACAGTGGCTTCTCTCCTGGCTCTGTGTGTTCTGGACAAGTAATGCAATGGTTGGGTCTGACAATTAAGGAACAGATGTTATGTGGATGTTCAAATGAGTAGTGATGGTATTGTAATATATCCTCCCATAGTCCTCTTTCCCGTCCCCTTGTAACAGCCTTGGTAATCAGGGCATTTGGGGAAGGCTGGCTTGTGACCAGCAGGCAGGGTGTAACAACACCTGACCTCCAGTCGGGATGCAGGAAAGTAATCTCCACCAATGGACAGCAGAGAAAGAGTTGACTGGCAAAACTTTTAGAGGAGCTAAGGGTATAAAAGGCAGAGCATCCTTTTTGTAGATGAGGACATGGCTGCTAATCACAGAGACTCCCAATGCTGCAATTTTTCCTTATTCAGTCCTTTGTTAAGGTTTACTAAACGTTTACAATTTTAAAAGTGAGAGTCATTTCTCGCATGTGCAATGCTGTGGGCCATTGTCTTGGTCTGGTTTCCTTTGCTTGGGTCCCATCTGAGTGCTCAGTTGGGGTACAGGCTGTAGGTGCTTGGGGCGCCCTTGGAGTTCCTCTTGGATCCCTGAAAAACAGGGTTTGGCCCATGAAGGCAATTTGTGCTGCTTTGTGACAGAGAAGAACTTCCCAGGCTCTTTTGTGTTTTCTGTAGGGAAGGTTGATTATTGCTGTGCATAAATTCACAGACCAGCATGGAGCGTTTGCTTTGTGATGTCAGGGCATGGTTGCCACCTCGTCGTAGTGGCATCAGAAGGTTGCCTTGGTGCACGGAAGGCCTGAGTGTCAGAGCAGCCCTAGGCCTTGCTCACATCAGGAGAACTTTCCTGGCTGGCGCCTTTGTCAGTGGGTAGCTGCCCATTGACAAGAGCCTTGTTTTTCCTAGTTTAGGAAAAACTCATACAACACTGTTACAATGTTTCATCATCTGGCTAAAGCAGCATTTGCTGCCTATGGCATTTCTATTTCTGTGTATTACATTACACATTTTGCATGAAAGTAGAGATTTCCATTCTACTTAGGTTAGGGTGTATCCTAACCTGGCTTTTGTATGTCTTCCTGCTCTTTCTTGGGGGCTGAGTTTCTGATTTTGAAAGAGAAAGAGCATTAGGATGCCAGTGGTTTGCTAAAGCTCCTGTCAAGAGATCCAGCTAAAAGGGGGTGTCTGTAGCCACAGGGGCAGCATTTGCAGGGGAACCTGCAGGGCTTCCGTTCCCTGCACGGGAGAGTCTGTGGCAGCAGAGTCTGTCATTTCCTCATGTTGCTGGGAGAAGCAAGACACCTTTGAAAATGTAGACTGGCAGAGTTTCTTGGAAGGCCTTCTAAAAACTCTTCAGTTGTTCCCAGGATTCAGAGAAAGCTTATTTTCTTTTTAAATTTTGTCATGAAAGGATTTGACTGTCTAACTTAATAACCTTTTACTGTGTGCCAAAATAGTTATTCCCTTTGAAAGAAAATGCAAACTCTAAAGCAGTGAGTGTCTGCTCCTGAACCCTAGAGGTGCTGCTGTGCTCTTCCACAATAGAACTGTCACAGCTGAGGGGAATTTTGGGAAGCTTTTCTGGGCAACTATTTCCTGCAAGTTAATGAGAATTAGTGCATGTAACTGATTGGGGAAAAAAAAAAAGAGTACCTGAAGGAGAGGATTTCAGAAGCTGTTTTATGTGTTTGGTAGAACAGGAGCATTGAGTGTTGAAGAACAATTTGCATTTTCTTGATCATATTTGTATTAATTTACTAGCTAAACAGGCCAAAGTGTTGGCACAACCATGAATATTGTCCTGATCTCTTGCTGGCTGTGTGAATGAGATGTGTCTCCTGGAGGGATGTTGTGAAACAGGAAATCGTCTCTGTTTGGGTTGACTTGTTCTGTGGGATTCAGCAGCCCAGGCAGTTTTCTGACAGCATCTGGTTCATTTTCCCTTCCCACTACAGGACACCTGAAGCGTGTATTCAGCAGCGCTGAAGATCCTGAGGTGAGTGAGAAAGGAACATTTCATGTTCCTGGTGTTTAAGAATTGTAGAGGAAGATGTGAGCTTGGCCAGTAGCAGTAGACTGAAGAGGGCCAGCTAGGAAGGCCGAAAGAAAAACCATATTCATGCCTGAAACAAAAGTAATAAAGGCAGCGATAGATATTTTTAAATTTCCTTCTCAGAGTTTGAAGAACTAAAAACCTAGTTTTGAAAAGAGAACGATGCTTGCAGACAGCAGATAGGGAAAATTTAATTAAGAGCAATTTCCTGTACAGTTGAATTAGATCATTTTAATTTAAAGAGAGGGACTTAGAATCCTATTCCTATCAAACTTTATGATATCTATTTGGAACATGAGGTGGTAGAACAGGAAGGCCATCTTGCAATGGTGCCTGCTGTATCTGAAGTGCAATGGGCACCTTTGTGGCTGCAGAGCTGCGTGGGCCTAAAGGACGCAGGGCTGGCGGCCGTGAGCAGCTGGAGATGAGGCAGCGTGGGGCCAGGGGGCCCAGAAGGCCAAGGGCACGGTGGCTGTGCCAGCAGCAGTGGGGCAGCAGGAGCAGGGCAGGGAGCGTGGCCCTGTGCTGGGCAGCGCTGCGGCCACAGCTGGAGTGCTGTGTGCAGCTGTGGGCCCTGGGAAGCAGAAAGTCATGGAGGGGCTGCAGCGTGGGCACAGAGGGACAGGGGAGCTGGGCAAGGGGTGCAGCACAAGGCCAGGGAGGAGGTGCTGAGGGAGCTTTAGCCTGGACAATGGGGGCTCAAGAGGGACCTTCAGGCAGACTTCCATAGATCCCTGCCTTGGATCCATAGAGCCAATGCTCAGCACGAGGGCTGTTTCCCTGCCAAACATCCCTTCACTGCATCCAAGTGTTTTAGACACTTTAGTACGTAACACTTTCATATTTTGTTTGTTTATTTGTTTGTTTGTTTGCTAGAAGGAGAAGCCTTGTTGTCCTGGTTTAGGGCGAATTTGGTAGAGAACCTCCAAAGGGACCCCTCCATAAAGCAAACCCACACGGCCCCTCCCCCCAACTGGTTTGGGAAAAATTCCTCGGAGAGAAGTGGAAAGAACCTGCTTATTGAACAGGCACAGCACCCCCCAGCACACAAAATGAACAATACCGGATTGACACCGCTCTGAGAAAGATGACAAAATCAGAAAGTTTCTTTCGGGGGTGGTTGCTCTGTTCTCAGTCCCTCCGGTGCTGGGGCAGCTGCTGCAGCCAAACGGTGCAAACCCTCAGTGTTTCCAGGTCCCAGTCCGGAGCAGGTTCGAGATGGTCGAAGAAAAAGGAGAGGAGAAACAGTCCAGGAAGGAATTTGGACCGTTTAGCTGGAACTAGCTAATAAGCAGGAGCAAAAGCAAGCAAAAGCGAGAGCAGAGAGACAGCAAGCAAAGCAGAAAAGCCAAAGGCAAAAAGCAAAAACAGCCCTATGTACTGCCTGTCCCTGTGTCCCTGATAAGAGAAACCCAAACAAAACTTTCACTCTTCAGAGACAGTCTTAAAGGCACAGAACAGATGAATGGGGATACAAGCATCATAACGTCACCCCAGGACATTCCACCTCTTATCCCCATATCATCAACATACTACAACACATCATGCATTATTCATACAAAATTTCCATCTGTTCCCCCAAAATTTACAATCAATACCCATCATGCCGTCATCACATCCCCACACTGGATGACTGAATCCAGGCCCTATATTACAGAGCTGCAGGATTCCCCCTTTTCACTTTACTCACTTAAAGTTCCATCTATCACTTGCTCAGACCTTTGACACTTACACATTTCCTTCTATGTCATGTCTGTATGGTTTAATGTACAGACAATGGCAGTAACATCCAATGAACAGTGATTTTGCATATCATTCTTACCCCACAATCAGATCTCCCTGAGGTACATATCGTGTTGTTCCATCTCTTTGCATTATCCACCACGTGCAACCTGGTCCCTGAGCAAAGACAACCCCACGAATGTGTTTGTCTGTACTCGAGGCAGAATTGATCCGCACAGTTTTCCCTAACAAACCTCTGATATGTACCACTGGGACTTTGTCTCCTTCTATTATATTCAGGGACTCAGACTGGGCAGGACCTGCTCGGTTGGTGGAACCTCGGGTGTTAACTAACCAGGTGGCCTTTGCTAAATGCTGCTCCCAATTTTTGAAAGATCCCCCACCCAAAGCTTTCACCTGGGTTTTTAGTAGTCCATTGTACCTCTCCACTTTGCCTGCAGCTGGTGCATGGTAGGGGATATGGTACACCCACTCAATGCCTTGTTCCCTAGCCCAGGTGTTGATAAGGCTGTTCTTGAAATGGTCCCGTTGTCAGACTCAGTCCTCTCAGGGGTGCCATGTCTCCACAGAACTTGCTTTTCCAGGCCCAGGATGGTGTTCCGGGCTGTAGCATGAGACACAGGGTAGGTTTCCTGTGGGATCTCAGCACCTCAGGATGGAGGTGCAGAGAGGCCGAGACCACCCTTGGGGGGCTCGGGAATCCTGGAATGTTGCCAGAAGTGTCTGGTGGCAGGATTTTGATCCTACACAGGAGATGAGACCTGTATGAGGACTGGGAGGAATTCACTGGGTGAATGGTGAAGGGATAAGTTAGTTAAAGTGTAAAACACAGGGTTTAGGATTTTGGTACAGGGGGGTCTAAAGAAGTAAGATGGAGGAATTGGGGCGTGTCCTGTTCTTCTTCTTCTTCTTCTTGGCCTCCATCTTCTGTGGTGGTGGTGGCACTTGGGGATTGGTTGTTACTAGAAGTGCACAGGTTAATAAGGGTAGAAGATATTGGGGAAAAATGATAAATATTGTACACATAACTTCAGGTATAAAGATAAGTGACCGCCCCGGGGGCTCGCAGTGTGTGCCCATGGCTGACTTGCTGTGCAGACCTCTGTCGGGCTGAAAGAAAATCTTTTAGATAAACAATTAATAAACACCAAGACCGAGACAAGATCAGAAGTCTCTCCTCGTCCTTTGAAGCGTCGGCTGTTCAAGGCCATCCCTGGGCCTTTCCAGGCCACCTAAACAGCCAGAAAACCTTACAAGTGGCGTCCCTGGACCTAAACAGCCTAAACAGCTCACAGAAAACCTTATAAGCCTAAACAGCCAAGCAAAGAGAAAAGAGAAACGCCGAAAATCTACAAGCGGCCTCCCGGATCTCTCTCCGGACATAAATCAGCCGGACATAAATCAGCAGCGAAAAGAAAAACATGAAATCTACAGTTTCCAACCATCCAGTGGTGGCCTCCACCATGGTCAGCACGTAGCGCTTGCCCTGGCGTGTCTGGGGCAGTGTGATGTAGTCAATCTGCCAGGCCTCCCCATACTTGTACTTAGACCACCGCCCACCATACCACAGGGGCTTCACTTGCTTGTCCTGCTTGATGGCAGCACACCTCTCACAGTCATGGATAACCTGAGAAATACTGTCCATGGTTAGATCCACCCCTCGGTCTCATGCCCACTTATAGGTGGCATCTCTGCCCTGATGGCCTGAGGCATCATGGGCCCATCTAGCTAGGAATAACTCTCCCTTATGTTCCCAGTCTAGGTCTATTTTGGACACCCCTATCTTTGCAGCTTGGTCTACCTGCTCATTGATTTGGTGCTCCTCATTAGCTCTACTCTTGACTACATGGGCATCTACATGGCGGACTTTCACAGGTAGTCTCCCTACCCGGGTAGCAATGTCTTTCCACTCTTCAGCAGCCCAAATTGGTTTTCCTCTACGTTGCCAGTTAGCCTTTTTCAAGCTCTCCAGCCATCCCCACAGAGCACTGGCTACCATCCATGAATCAGTGTAGAGGTAGAGCTTTGGCCACTTCTCTATCTCCGCAATGTCTAGGGCCAGTTGAACAGCTTTGAGTTCAGCAAGTTGGCTTGATCCACCTTCTCCTTCAGTGGCCTCTGCCATCTGTCGTGTGGGGCTCCATACGGCTGCTTTCCACTTCCGGTTCATCTCTACGATGAGACAGGAACCGTCAGTGAAAAGAGCGTAGCGTGTTTCCTCTGGGGGCAGTTGGTTATAGGGAGGAGCCTCTTCAGCCCGTGTCACTGGTTCTTGTTCCTCTTCATCTGTGACACCAAAATTCTCACCTTCAGGCCAATTTGTAATTACCTCCAAAATCCCAGGGCGATTCAGTTTACCTATACGGGCGCACTGAGTGATGAGAGCAATCCATTTGCTCCATGTAGCACTGGTGGCATGGTGAGTGGAAGGAACCTTGCCTTTGAACATCCACCCCAGCACCGGTAGTCGGGGTGCCAGGAGGAGTTCTGCTTCAGTGCCTGTTACCTCTGAGGCAGCCTGGACTCCTTCATAGGCAGCCAAGATTTCTTTCTCTGTTGGAGTGTAGTTGGCTTCAGACCCTCTGTAGCTTTGACTCCAAAATCCCAGTGGTCGACCCCGTGTCTCCCCAGGCACCTTCTTCCAAAGGCTGCAGGACAAGCCATGGTTCCCAGCTGCAGAGTAGAGCATGTTCTTTACCTCTGGTCCTGTCCTGACCGGGCCAAGGGATACTGCATGAGCAATCTCCCGCTTGATCTGGACAAAGGCTTGTTGCTGCTCAGGGCCCCAGTGGAAATTGTTCTTCTTGCGGGTGACCAGGTAAAGAGGGCTCACGATCTGACTGTACTCAGGAATATGCATCCTCTAAAAACCTATTGCACCCAAGAAAGCTTGTGTCTCTTTCTTATTGGTGGGTGGAGACATTCCTGTGATCTTGTTGATGACATCTGTGGGAATCTGACGCTGTCCATCTTGCCACTTCACTCCCAGGAACTGAATCTCATGAGCTGGTCCCTTTACTTTGCTCTATTTAATGGTGAAACCAGTTTCCAGGAGGATCTGGATGATTTCCTTCCCTTTCTCAAACACTTCCGCAGCCGTGTTCCCCCACACAATGATGTCATCAATATACTGCAGATGTTCTGGAGCCTCTCCCCTTTCTAGTGCAGTCTGGATCAGTCCATGGCAGATGGTGGGGCTGTGCTTCCCCACCTGGGGCAGTCGGTTCCATGTGTACTGCACTCCCCTCCATGTGAAAGCAAACTGAGGCCTGCATTCTGCTGCCAGAGGAATGGAGAAAAATGCATTGGCAATGTCTATAGTGGCATACCACTTTGCTGCCTTGGACTCCAGCTCGTACTGGAGCTCTAATATGTCAGGTACGGCAGCACTCAGTGGTGGAGTCACTTCATTCAATGCACGGTAGTCCACAGTCAATCTCCATTCTCCTTCAGATTTTCGCACAGGCCAAATGGGGCTGTTGAAGGGTGAGTGGGTCTTGCTGACCACCCCTTGGCTCTCCAGCTCTCGGATCATCTTATGGATGGGGATAACAGCATCTCGAGTGGTTCTATACTGTCGTCGATGCACTGTTGAGGTGGCAATTGGTACTCGTTGCTCTTCTCCAGTCAGGCATCCTACTGCAGATAACCTCAGATAACCCAGGCAAGGTGTTCAATTGCTGGATGCCCTCTGTCTCTAGAGCAGCTATTCCAAATGCCCATCTGAGTCCTTTTGGGTCTTTGAAATACCCACTTCAAAGGTAGTCTATGCCCAAAATACATGGGGCCTCTGGGCCAGTCACAATAGAATGCTTCTTCCACTCATTTCCCGTTAGGCTCACATCAGCTTCCACCAAAGTGAAATCCTGGGATCCCCCTGTCACACCAGCAATAGAAACAGACTCTGTCCCCACATGTCTTGATGGGATTAATGTGCATTGTGCACCAGTATCAACCAAAGCTTTGTACTCTTGTGGCTCTGATGTGCCAGGCCAACGAATCCACACAGACCAGAAAACATGGTTTTCCTCAGCCTCTACCTAGCTAGAGAGAGGGCCCCTCTAAGCCTGGTTATCCTTCTTTCCCTGGGTATATATTTTGGATGTTCCTTCGAGGGGATCAGACATGTCATCATCATCATACCTGGTGGTTTGGCTACAGGCAACTGGAGCTGCTTTCCTCCTGGTGGCTTCCTTAAGTTCACGCACCCGTTGTGCCAGAACAGCAGTAGGTTTCCTATCCCACCTTCTCATGTTTTCCCCACAATCACACAGGTAGAACCACAGCTCAGCTCGGGGGTGTACCTTCTCTCACCATCTGGGAAATGTCTGCCTTGAATACCAGAACCTCCGATCTGTACTGCTGAAATTTGGAGAAGGTCTTCTTTAATCTCCTCTCTAAGCTTCTTATGGTTCTCCTCTAGCTTATCCTCTAAGTTCTGCAGACGTGTTTCTACCGCTGTGATTCTGGCATGTGTCGGACCATGTACAGCATCTGCATATGCTCGGAGCTTCCTTGCCATGTCAAGCACAGTCTCACCCCTCTCATCCTTCTTCATGATGGGTAAGGCAGAAGCATATTCATGTGGCCCAAGTCATTCAAGTTTTCGCCACATCACAGACGTGCATGGTACTAAGTCTGGGTTCCTAGTTGTTACATCATCTGAGAAGATAATCTCTGCCACTGCCATTTCTCTCAGGCGTTGGATCCCTTGCTCTATGGTCTTCCACTGAGTTTGTTGCATATAGAGATCATCTGCACACAGGTATCTTCGTGCAACACTGTCCAAGACCCGTGCCCAGAGGCTGTGTGGATTAGCCCCCCTCATCATTTCTTGGTCGATGACAGGATCCTGTGACAGGGATCCCAAATGCCTGGCTTCAGTGCCATCCAGAATTGTAGCCTCACCTGCAGCATCCCAGAGATGGACCAGCCAACTAATTATGGATTCATCAGGTTGTCGGGTGTTATCCTTCCTTAGGCCACGAAGGTCCTTCAGGGTAAAGGACTCAATATTTTCATCTGATCTTACAACTGCTGCTTTGACTCCTGATTTTATGTTAGGAGGCATTGAGGTTCCTTCTCCTCCATCATCATCATCATCATCATCATCATCATCCACTGGTTGATTGGTCTTGTCGGTGCATTTCCCAGTTCTAGTACTGGTAGCAACAGCCATGGATTTAGCTGCTGGCTTAGTCTCACTATCTGGTTTGGCTGCTGGCTTTGAGCCTGGAGTGTTAGCTGCAGCCTGAGTCACCGGGAGAGTTGCTGATTTATCTCTCTGCCCCCCTGCCTCTGTCTGCTGCCCGACAGTCTCTAACAGAGTGAGATAAGCATACGCCAGGGCCCAGCTCACTGCAATGACCTTCGTCTCCTTAGGCTCATCCTGGTACTTCTCTTTCAGATATTTCCCCACCTCAGCTGGGTTCTGAATTTGTTCATGGGGAAAATCCCAGACTGTAGGCTTTGACTTTGGGAATGATTTTTTTCTTTTTTTATTGTTTTTTATTTTTTAAGTATCCATGCCAAGTCTCTCATATCTTCCCCTCCAAGTTTTGTCTTCCTCCTTGACCTTTTCCCCTGCTTTTGCAACATCTGTGAGCTTAGTTTTGGCATGTTTTGGTCCTTTGCATTGCAGCTGATTTCCTCACAGCCTATTTTTTGAAGACTCTAAAATTCCCGATTTTCTGCTTTTTTCAATTGCATTTCATTTGAACCTATCTCCTTTCCAGAGTGTTTGAAGCCTTTCTTTTGGGATTCACAAGATTCCTTTTCCCTTCCCGAAAGGAAATTTCCTTTTCTTTTCGGAAGGGAAAAGGAATCTTGCGATTTCAATGGGGACCAATAGAGGAATCTTTGGTGCATGTTCCTGCCCTTGATGGCATGCCATGCCATTTGATAGCTTTGACTTTGGGAAAGATTTTTTTCTTTTTTTGGTTGTTTTCTGAAGAGTCCGTGCCATGTCCCTCATATCTTGCCCCCTAAGTTTTGTCTTCCTCCTTGACGTTTTCCCCTGCTTTTGCAACATCTGTGAGCTCAGTTTTGGCATGTTTTGGTCCTTTGCAATGTAGCTGATTTCCTCACAGCCTATTTATTGAAGACACTAAAATTCCCGATTTTCTGCTTTTTTCAATTGCATTTCATTTGAACCTATCTCCTGGGACATAAGGGTTTTAAAGTATTTTTCATTCACAATCCTTTGAGGCTTTCTGTTTTTTAGCATAAGGTATATCTCTGGTCTCTGGGATAGTTTAAAAGCTGTTCTTTCTCTTCCCAAACTATATTATCTTGGAATTGGCATCATGCTGCCATGGCCATGGTTTCTGTGTGCCTGGGTGCTGTGTGTTTGAGGGGCTGGGAGCTGAGGGGGCTGCAGGAGCTGTGGTGCTGATGATGCTTCCTTGTGCTTTACCCTTCTGTCTTGTGCCTTACTCCTCATTATCTGTAGTGAACATGCTCTCCGTGCCTTGGTTAGGATGTGCTTGATTAAAATAACCTGTCAGAGATGAGATGGAGACTAATTAAAGCTCATTGCCTGGTGTGGGTACAGGGGCTTTTGCTTATATGCCCCAAACAAATTACTGGCACCTGCTTTTGGAGCTCCTTGCCTGGTTCTCCAATAAAACTTGTTTGCTTTGGGGAGGACAATTGCCAACAGAACTAAATTCATGTAGGAAATTCTTTGCAGTAGGAATTGTTCTATCAATAGAGAAAATATTTCTTCTGTGCATCTCTGGGCTCGACCACGGCCAGAGGCTGTGCACAGGGGAAACAGATCTATTTATATTGGAGTGATGAGGAGTGCTTGGAGAGAATGTTTTACTCTTCTTGTCTTTTCTGGCTGAGCATCCCTTGGTTAAAAGTATTACAGCGGCATAAAGCCCTGGAAATCAAGCACTGGTTTGAAGATGCTGCTACAAAGGGCACGAGCTGCTTGGACCTACTTTTGTGCCAACAGCTCCATCATCAGCACAGGGCAGCATGGACAAAGATTTTATTCCTGGCAAATCCATGCCATGGAGATGGACTTTGCCTCTTGAAGCCCATGTTCACACTGTGCAGCTTGGGTCAGCTGTGCAAACAAAGAAAAGGCAGCGTTTTAGGGAGGGGAAATCCCTGCCAATGCTAAATCAGTGCTGCTTTATTGCCTCCCTAAAGCTGATGTGCTGCTGGCTCCAGACAAAGGCCATCCACCATTTTGGAGTTATGGAGAACCTGTTTTGTTGGGCTCCTGCTGCTGTCAAGGAGTCAAGTTCATCCCAAGGACATACAAGATATACAAGATATACAATCAATAACCTGTTTACCAAAACAAAATGTTCTCGGCTGGCTGTCTTGCAGTCACTGGTTATTAAGGTGATTTATTTGTATGAAGTGTTCAGGCTTTTAAAAGCATTGCAGGTTAATAATAGAATCAGGGAGTAGTTTGGGTTGGAAGGGACCTTTAAAGGTCATCTAGTCCAACCCCCCTGCAATGAGCAAGGACATCATCAACCAGATCAGATTGCTCAGAACTCAACCATCCCACCTGACCTTGAATGCTCCCAGGGATGGGGCATCTACCACCTCTCTGGGTAACCTGTGGTAGTGCCTCACCATCCTCATTGTAAAGAAACTTCTTTCTTATATCTAATTTAAATCCACCCTACTTCTGTTTAAAGCCATTCCCCCTTGTCCTGCCACAACAGGACCTCCTGTCCTGAGAAATGTCCAGAACTGATTACATCAAATGGGCTGAAATTGCTTCTGGCAAGGTCAGTGTGCCTGGTCAGGCTATTTGTAGGATAACACTCACCCACAAAGCTGGGATGTCCTTCTGCTTCCCCCCAAAACTTCCAGGCCTTATTGAGCCAGGCTGGCTTAGGCAGGTGATGGTGCTCACCTTGTCGGACACCTCAGGGAACCAGGCAAGAGCGACAGGGCAAACGTCCCCATTGGTAAAGTGGTGAATTGTGGCAAAGAAAGTGCTTTTGAACAGTGATAATTTTCCTGGATCCAGGGGCTGGTGACACATCCTGCCCGCCTGAAAGCTGCAGTGAAGGCAAAGGGGTTCAGGAAGTGATTTAAGGAAAATGGGAGTCCATAAACGGCCTGTTTTTGTCAGGGAAAGCACATATCAATAACTGCCCCGTCTGGCTCTGCAGGGGAGCAATCCACACAAACCGTGCAGCAATTTCCTCAGACCAGCTGTGATGGGGAATAAAAGCTGCAGCCCTGGGAGCTGGTGGGTGGCTGGAGCTGTTTGCTCCCTGCCAGCCAGGAAAGAGGTTGGGAGGCTCCTGCAATGGGTTACCCCCATTCCCAGCACTTCTTGGAGACCCTGGCACTTTTACCACACCCTCCCCAGCCCCACCAGTCGTGGAGGGCAAGTGGCATTGCAAGAGGCTGCCTGGCTGCCAGCAGGAGCTGTGCTGGCAGATGTGTTAATGAAGGGAGCTCGGGTAGAGTACTGGTGACAGTGGGAGCAAGGACACGGTGCCAGTCTTGCTGCAATCAATACATAACTGTGAGAATCTGAGTGCAGAGGGAATGCTGCTTTGAACACCCTCATTTCCTCTCCCACTCCCCCCTGGTCTGGATTCGAGCAGCCTTGCTCCAGAGTGAAATTAAAATCTGCTTCCATTCCAGGATGCTTTTACTCTCCAGCATTTATTCCTGCTTTTCTCCAGGGCTGGAAGTGAGGGTGTACTTTGGTTGGTTTGCTGCCCTGAACCAGCTCAGTCTGCTGAAAGCAGAGCCCTTTGGAAGATGGAGGTTTCTGGAAATGGACTCTCCCCTTTTCCAGTGCTGCTCATCACCTTTGTGGGGTGTGAGGGGCTCAGGGCAGTGGCTGGGGCTTCCCTTGTGTCAGTGCTGCCACGAGGAGTGGGCAAAAACTGTCCTATGGCTCTGACTGTGCCAGAGGTGCGCTGCCTCATCCTCCTGAACTCTGGAAGCAGGAGAAGCTAATCTGCTGCATCAATCTATGGGTTGATTAGTCCTCTGGACTTGGAGCTTTTGTGCTTCCCTACCTCAGAGTTCTTCCATCTGCCCACGTGAGTGACAGCTTTTGTGTAATTTGCCTGTGGGACCTGTGAGGAAAAAGCCTTGGATGTGATTGGACCTGGTGCTGCAGTACTCTGGGGTACAGCTGATTGCTTCCTTTTGGAGTTCTCTTGGCCATGGATTTATTAACAGGGCTCTGTTTCCTGCTGGTTGCCTTTATCAGATGTGCACAGAGTGTGTGCAAGGGGGTTCCTCAGCACAGCTGAAGATTAGGACATAAGGAGGAATCCTAGTTTGAAAGGATGAGAACAAAATCAAAATAAAAGGATATTTTTTGCCCAAAGTTAGCATGAGTCAGCATGTAGGAATCAGCTCTTCCCTGGATCCCTGTTCTTCCTGTGCTGCTGGCAGATGAGGGTGTCCTGCAGGGCTGTGATCCATCAGCATTCCTGGCAGGAATATACATTATTTAGTTGCCATTAAGCTGGTTGTAACACAGCTGCTAAGAGCCCTTGGTATCTGCCACGTCCAAGTGAGAGGAGATGTCACTTTGACTTTTTTAATGCCATCTGAACTTTCACTTGTGAAAAGTCACCCTTTCTGTCATTGCTTGACCTGCTTGGAAAAGCTGTGAGTCTTTACAAACATCAGCACTGCAACAGGGCTATAATGCATCCTTGGAAAAACAGCCAGGAGCCCTTCAGGGATCTCACCGGGGAGCAGGCTCTGTGCAATATATTCCAATATCTCTAAGCAACAGCTTAATGTGTTGCCTTGTCTGCTTAAGTAGCAGAGCTCCTCTGGCCTAAAAGCCTCATCACCAGAGGGTTATGGAGTGCAAATTGCTGCTGAATGAATTTGCTGCTTTGTTCACTCTGGTTTCCCCTCCCTTTTGTGTGTGTTATGACAGTGAAATGACTCATCTTCACCTTAATATCATGTTTTGGAGAAATGGTCTAATATTTTGTACAATGCTCAATGTAAAAACCCCAAACCAACAAAACAGATGAAATCTGTTTCCTGGAACTATGTTTTCCAGTGCAATTACACAGAGCCAGCTCCTTTCTCCACACTCTTTTGGGCAACAGACATTGTGGAGTACAAAGTTAATATCATCAACTATTGTAAGGAAAAGAGGGAAAAGCAGAAGGAAAAGAAGCAAAAGCAGGTTTGAGCTTAGTGAAACTTGATTCTGGCTTTGGGCTGCAATAATTTATTACAGCTCTCTTTTACAATTAATGCCAGCCTGACCTACTTAAATAGAACATCATAATTCTTGTGGCCATGTGTGTGGTCATGAAAATTCAGTGCTAAGAGCGTGAGCTGTGTTGGTTATGTCAGTGGAGAAAAATGTAAGTTGGGTAACTCAGGTGAATGAGCAGGAAATGGTGTGCTATAAAACTCATAAAAATAATTTAAAGATAAAAGGAAAATGGAAGGGATTACTGCAAGATGGGATTTATGGCTGGTGCTCTCTGCTTATCTGCACCCCGTGGTCATGGCCATAGTGGGCATGTTAGGGACTGCATTTAGTGTGGGTCCCAGAAATAGCCAAAAGAGCAGTGACAGTCAGGAACACCTGGCTCTCCTCTCTTTAAAATCTAATTTCAGCCCCAAATTTAATTCCCTGGGGATTTAAGCTGTGAGGTCTTTGTGTGCTGGGTAAATAAAGCCCCCATCAGAAATCATATTAATGCAAATTATAGATGACCACACCAAAAAGAAGTTTTGGATGCTTGTGGAGGAGAAGCAGAAAAAGCAAAGAAATAAAGATACTTCTGGGTTTTCCACAGGGAATAATGTCTGAAGTGCAGAACTCCCCAGGCCATGCAGGACCTCCTGCCAAGGGGAATGATTTCAGACAAGTGCTGACTGTGTGGGAAAGGGTGTTTTGTGTTGGAGGGCTGAGTTATCACGGAAGTTTTCCACTTCTACTACTTGGTAATATCAGTGTCATTTTGTCAGTAAGGAGCACACTCAGTGTCTGAGACATCTCCATCTCCACCTGCTTCACAACTCCACTTGAAGGCAGATGAAAATTATTTCCTTGTAAATGACGTGTTTTCAACAAATTCTGCAAACCCTTACTGAGGCTCTGTCG
The DNA here is from genome assembly GCF_027579445.1 of Ammospiza nelsoni. NCBI lineage: Eukaryota > Metazoa > Chordata > Aves > Passeriformes > Passerellidae > Ammospiza > Ammospiza nelsoni. The sequence goes on along the minus strand of NC_080661.1, from coordinate 260,495 downwards.
CAGTCAAGGCGGTCACGACATAAAGCAGAGACCACAAGCACACTCAGTCTTAATCTCAGTTGTCAACCCTTAGCACCGTTTGCAACTGTTAGCAACACTTTATTAGTGAAAATGGCCGATACACTTTCCAGTTTTTTCCCCTCCAGTCGCAGAAGGCTCCCATCTTTCCTCTCTCGATCTCCTTGGTTCAGCTTCTTCCTCTTACTTCTCGCTCCTTTAGCCAACAGGCCTGCTGCTAGCCCCTCCCACAATTCCCCCTTTTTTGTTTTTGAACTGTAAATACAGCTGCTATGGATTTTTGCAGGGCCCTTTGCAAAAATCCAAGCAGAGAGGGGAAACATAAAATCACAATCACAACCATCAACAAAATTCCCATTCTTAATGCAATCGTTCCTGTTCTTCATCCATCTTTAAGTACTCCTGCATTGCTTAGCATAGTGCCCAGATTTAGCACAACGATTGCATACATCGCTGCTTGCACTTGGCCTAAATGTTGTTTTCCGGACAGTACACTGTGACTTTACGTGCCCCTGTTGTCCACAATTATAACACTTTGCTGAAGGTCTTAGCACTGCAGCAAGAGCTGCCATTTTATGCTCAACTGAACCAACTTTCGAGCAAGCAGTAACCATTTCAGACAAGGTGGGTTCCCCAGGCAAAGTGTCAATAATCTTTCTGCAATCTGGGTTTGCATTTTCTTTAGCCAACTGTATGCACAATTTGTCTCGCAAAGTTTCATCATCTACCTGTTTCTCAATAGCAGCAGCAAGTTTTTCTGCAAACTGCAAAAATGGTTCTCTCATCCCTTGTTGTATAGTGATATATTTCTGTTTTGGAGCTGCCATTTCCATTAGTTAAAGCACCCATGCCAATTTGCTGAGCTTGTGCCAAAATCGAAGGATCCCACCTTGCCTGTAAATCTGGATTAGCAAAAGGCCCAGTGCCCAGTAGGGCATCAACACCCACAGCATGACGAGGGTCGTGTTGAGGCAACTGCGTATTTGTTAAAGCGGTGCACTCAAACACTCGCCTCCAAGTTTCTTGAAATACACCATATTGTACTGGTTGGAACAGAATTGTAGCAAGATGAGTGATGTCATAAGGTGCAAGCAAATCTGCATTAATCACACATATTAATTGCATTACCTCTGAGGAATTAATACCATACTGAGCTACTTTTGATTGGAGGTCTTGCACAACCCTCCAGGCGAAGATGTGATGACTGTCGTTCTGTCCTGTTCCAGGAGCTGCTTTGAAAACTGGAAAAGCCATAGGGTTATCACAAGCAACATTTGCATTGGCACTGCTCTCCTGAGGTACTCTTGGAGCACCTAACCTTTCTATTATGTCCCAATTATTTTCTTCAACTGCTTTCCTCCTAACAAATTCCCAGAACTCCTGAGGGTGTCGAGGAAGCACAGTGACTTGGCATGGAGGCAAAGTCCATGGGGCAGTAAGGCTAGAGCTCTTAGGAGATGAAGGGACCAGAGCTCCTTGTCCCAACTCAGGTGTTACTGCGGGAGACTCATCAGTTGACTCGCTGTTGCTGTCACTGTCAGGTAAAGGAGGATACAGCCTTGCAGGTTGTTCAAGCCGCTCAGAGGGAAGCGGGGGGGCGGATGGCTGGGTTTCTCTCTCTGCTAGAGACATTTCAGCTAACTGGCATAGCGGTGTAGTATATACAGGCACCATTGCGAGCTGCTGCACAGGTGTGAGATAAGGAGGCTTAGGGGCCTGATAAGAAGAGGCTAGGGCAGGTTGTCCAGAAGTTTTGGCAGCTTTCCCAGAAGCCTTGGCAACCAGCCCAGAAGCTCTGGTAGCCTTCCCGGAATCTTTGGCAGCCTTCCCATCAGAGCCCCCTTCTACCTCAGAGGCCCTCCCGTCAGGTTCTCTTATCAGGCCCGACTCTTTGTCCACATCTTGCTCCGTTTCTCTCTCTATTTTCCATTCCTTTAAAGCCTCAAAGAGCGAGTTCCAAGTAACTGCTAGATCAACAACTGTTTTATCTCCCGCTCGAATGACTTGCCAAAGTCTGTCCCCGACCTTTTTCCATGCCTTAACGCTAAATGCTGTGTCGGGATCAGTGCCAAAATTCTGTGATTTAGCCCACAGCATTATATTACGAAGTGCATAGTCTGACGTATTAATTCCCTTATTTCTAACAAAACTTTCCATGTAGACAGAACATTTTCTTCCTCTGTAGATAAATTTTGTCCCATTATTACTAGTTGGTGGCTCACCTACTTCCAGGTGTCTTGATTTGAGAGAATCAGGTCCGGACCTCCCTGTGGCTTCTACTTGCCGCTCTCAGCTGCACCAACGCCGCTTCCCCCACTACGTCCCAGTGGGTCACGTATGCCAATTGCTAGGACCCTGTATGGGCCCCCACTGACTATTTTCTTATCACGTCGGCGGTCACCAAAATGTCGCAGTCAAGGCGGTCACGACATAAAGCAGAGACCACAAGCACTCTCAGTCTTAGTCTCAGTTGTCAACTGTTAGCACTGTTAGCAACCGTTGGCAACAGTTGGCAACACTTCATTAGTGAAAATGGCCAATACACTTTCCAGTTTTTTCCCCTCCAGTCGCAGAAGGCTCCCATCTTTCCTCTCTCGATCTCCTTGGTTCAGCTTCTTCCTCTTACTTCTCGCTCCTTTAGCCAACAGGCCTGCTGCTAGCCCCTTCCACAAGGCTCCTTGCCATGAAGTTGATTTTCTATTTATTTTTTCCTATTTTTTTTTTAATAAGAAGAATTGCTTTCTTGCAGATGTTAGGTAAATTTTTCCCTTCCTGGGATGTCAGGAGGTGCACATCCTGTACAGAAACACTCCCCAACTGCATCAATAACCTTTTTGTACTGCTCAGTGAGTCCTAGAAAACTGCAGAGCGGTTTTGTGTCTCTGCAGGTTACTTGGCAATCAATTCTCCATCTCTGATAAATCCTAATTTAAAGGGAGGATGTGACAAACTCCCTCCTCTGCAATCAGGAGTTGGCAGTGCCCATTCTTCTGCAAATTTATGGGTTCAGCAGAATAATATCATAGGAACAGAGGTGTTATGCAGCATTCCTGCTTGGTTTGCTCCTCATTTCATGGGGCAGACAGCAGCATTCTACAGCTCTAAAAAGGGCAGGGAATTTTCTGGACTGGGAAGAAAAGCATCCTTGAGAGAGGCAGAATATGATGCTGTTACCCATGGCTGGTGTTCCCCCTCTGTTATCAAATTTCCCTCCCTTGCTGCCCTGGGGCACCTGAGAATGGGTGGTGTAGTGATGTTGTCCATATTGAAATCAGTCAAAGAGTTTGTGGACTTCTTTCCAGCATGAAAACAAACCCTGTTCTGCTGGTTGTATGAGGGAAAAATTATTTCAGGCAGAGAGAGGCAAGAAAAAGGTGAGAGACCAGTGAATTTTTTTCCATGTGGCTGCAGGGAGGGAGAACAATTGTGGTGTGGAGATGCATTGTTAATGTAAAAGCCACAAAAGCAACCCAAACAGGGAGTGAGCATCACTGGAACTGCACCTCTGTCAGTAAGGGATGGATCCCTCCTGCTCTTTCTCCTGCCTGGGGCACCTGTGTGGGGCTGGTTGTCCCTGTCATTTACCTTTTGATTGCACAACCGTTTCTTAGAAAAGAGTTGGCTCTTCAGACTCTCCTGGGCATTCAAGTGAGTCCAGGAGATGTGGGGGTGAGCTGACAAGTGGGTTTGGATGATCTTGGCTGTTAGGTGTTGCTATGTTTCCTGATGCTGGTCTCCAAAGCAATCCCTGGCACGCTGCTTTTGTGGAAGGCAGAACAGCTCAAGAGAAAAATGCACTTGAAATTACCTGTTCTGGGGAAATGCAATGAATTTTCTGCTAGGAACTGCATGTAAGCAAAGATGGAGCCTGAATTAGGGATCTTTCCTTGTGGGGGTCCCTTACACTGACACAAAGCTCTCTGTGCCTCTCAAGAGGGTTGTCACCATACAGAAACATGTCACTTCAGGGCAGGGAGGGGGATTTGACATCACAAAACATCGAGGGAAAAGCATCGAGGCAAATTCTCCTTTTCTGGTCAGGAAAACCAGAGTGTGTGCCTGCTGTGTTCCACGAGTAGGAAATCAATTGCTGAGGGATTTCTGCTGGGAGATTTGTGCTTTATGAAATTCCTGCCAGTGGCAGAGGGGTGGGGAGATGGAAACGATAGCGCTGTCTTCCTCCCCTCTGCTGCTTTAATTGTTTGTAATGATTTAATAAGCAGCACTATTCTTCCCCGCAGCAAACACAGACAGGTGGCATTTTATTACCTTTATTAGGGTCCCTGTTTGGAATTTCTTTGCTGTATTTACTTCTTTGCAGGCTTGGCCCAAAACTTGGAGAGGTCACTGTAAGAACTGGACTTTTTGCTGTCAATATTCTGAGTGTTGAGCCAGCACCAAATCCATGCAATTTTATGGGAAAGAAATAATAAGGACAAATGACATGATTTAAGCAAGGAAATGCTCTTGCCTTTGGCATTTTATGTGCACACCAGGAGAGAAAGAGCAAAGCAGGTACAAGCTCCCAGTACTTGCAGAAGAATAAATGGAAATAACTTCCCGTTTAGGCTGGGAATCAGGAGAAAATTTATACTCATCAGAAGGGTGTTGAAGAGGAGCAGCTGCCTAGTGACAGCAGACAGGTGGAGAAGTGAAACCCCAAATTAAAGGCTTTTAATGTGGAGTTTTTTGGATGTTGGGGTCTTTAGAAGCAGATTTTGTGAGTCCCACGGGCAATGGAGGTCACTTCCCAGGGGAGCATCCCTGTCCCATGCCTGGGATCTGCGGCTCTGGTCCCACAGAGTGATTTGGGTTGTACCTGATGGCTCAGCAGAGCTTGGGGAAATGCCTCAATGTTGGTTGGATTTGAATGGCATTGGGGTCAAATTGAGTTTCTCCTCTGAGGGATGGAGTCTTGACCTCTCACAGGTTTCGCTTGAGTATTTCTTTAATCTGTCCCCCACCCCAAAACCCCCCAGCAGATCCCCTTCTCCTGCCACTCTGTATCTCCCACAGCTGTGATCCTCAGAGCTTTTCCCTTACACTAAAAGACCTGGAAATCGGCTGGGTTTTGTTGCCTCTTGGCAACAAAATTGTCTCCTATTATGCAGCTCAGGGGGAAAGAAACCTCTTCCTCCCTTCAGTCTGCTGCAACAAAGTGTTTTGTTCCTCTTTGTGAAGAACCAGGAAGAAACACTTCTTTTTAAGATGAGGGAGCCCAATTCAATTCCCTTATCATTCTGAGCAAAATAACCCAGTTATTTATGTTGAAAGTCACTCCAAAATTTTGAAGAGATCTTTTTAGAAAATATTTCTCTTGGTGACTGATTATGAGTGGGTATGGGAAGAAACTCTTTGCATTGAACCACTCAAAGCAGTAATTTCTTCCCAAAGAGTAGATGTAATTCCATTTTTTGGGTGAAAAAAAATAAGTAGTAGTGGACCAAAGGAGCTTCAAGCTGATCTCTATTTGCTGCCAATGACTGAATTAAATGCACAGGGTTCCTATCAGCTCTTCCAGACAAAACGTTGTATTTGGGTTATTGGGGGTTTTGTCAGAAATCTTTGTAGCATGAATAGTTCATGGACTTATCTCTGCTGGCTTCAGCCATTCCTGGTGTCCATCATATCTTGCTATTATAAGGCAGCTCTTTTCATTATGCTGTCTTTTAATTCAGATATCTGAGCCTTTTTCTACTTCTAGTCTCACTTTTCAGTAGGACAAACATTTTCTTATCTGTGAGTGTATTCAGTGGTGGCCACACAAGTGAAGGCAAGGAGCTGGCAGGTGATAATTTATGAAACTTTCTATAATGGGAAAAAACTCAGCATTCAATTTCCATCTCCTTAGAAATCTCTATTTCTTTTCTTGTCTCTTGTGCTCGTTGTGGCTGGTCTGAGTTTAGTGCTTGGAAATGCAATTATATGGATTCAAATTATTTTGAGAGAGAATAATCTTGTATACAAAGCCAAATAAATTTAACTTTTCAATATTAGAGCAGTTTGATATTGTCATGGTTTGGGCCTGGCAGAGCCAGAGGCCCCATGAGTATACCTTCTCCCTGTTGTCTGCTGTGAGATGTGACCAGGAATAAGCAAAGCAGGCTCCAGCTTAAACATAAAGAAAACTTTATTACCTAAAGTACAAGAAAAGAAAGAAGGAAAAAAACTATAAGAGAAAAAAATTGAAAACCTTACAAAAAACACTTTCCTCCTCCCCACCAGCAAAATTTCCCAATCCGATACATTCCCCCCAAATTCACCAACTGCCCAGTCTGGCACCACCCTTTTGGATATTCAAACTTCAGTCCATGAAGAGGAGAGGAGTCTTTCTTGCACCATAGGCTTCCCCTGGAAACACGCTGAAACCTCGTGTGCTTCCCTGTCACTCAGCACCGCCCGGAAAGTCCTTTTGCCGCTTGTGACATCTTCCTTCCATGCCCAGTGCTCTCACCACTGTGCATGGACCAGAGCTGCTTTTAGGCTTGTCTTTTAAGGATGCCTTGTCTCACTCCAAAAAGGCACAGCCTCTGCTTTGGGACATCTGTCCCCCCCATTTTTATTCAACCCCCTGGGGCCGAGGGGTCCCCACACTGAACCCTCCTGGTTCTGAGGCACGGCCTCCCCCTAAGTGCAGTCTCTGTGTCACAGGAATAAAACTGGTTCAGTCTATGGCTACACAAGAGAAGTCCAGCCAAAAGGCCACTCCAATCATCTCTCTCTCCACTCAGCAAGCCTTCTCCACGTCCTTTGGGCCAGGTCCTTGTCTCATCTCATCTCTTATCTCCCGTCTTATTCAGCTCCGAGGAGGATCAGCCTTTTTGCAAGCTCCCAATCATGAAAGAAAGGGGTTAAAAATTTCAGTCTGTCTGTCCCAGAACTCCGGCACTCTCACACTTGCTGCTGCTCCGGCCGGGCACCTCCTCCCTCGCTGCATTCCCCCCCCCCCTTTCTCCTCCTGGGCCGGCTGCTATCACATTCGTCTTCGCCGGCTCTCCTCTCTCTCTCTCCTGGGGGGGGAATGGCTCCCCGATGTCTCTTGGGGCTCCTCCACCCTTCCATCCTCCAGGGCCTCCTCACCTCCCATCTCTGTCCAGGCCCAGGCCTACCACATGGCTGCCCCTCTCCCACGCAGCAGCGGCGGCTGGACGGGGGAGGGAGATCCGACCTCCGTCCCTCGAAGTCCCAAGAGAGCCCCCCAGGGCCGAAGCTCTGCTTTTAACCCCTGGGCGTTCTCAGAGGTGTGTCCAAAACCCACTGGCTACACCAGGTACCAATATCAAAATCCAAGCACCCATTGGTTTGACCACAGCATCCCAGAATTCCCACTTCTTCCTGGTCAAACCACCACAGACATCCAGGTTGGGGACCTGGCAGTGGTTAGTGCCTGGCCAGCCTCAGAACACAGAGTTTGATTTAGGTGAAATTTCATTCATTGGAGACAAAGTGAAATTGCCTCTTATTTGCTCAGCACTAAAAATCCATCTGAAGCTGATTGCCAAGACTTGCTGCTGAATGATGGGATTAACTCCTGCAATGGCCCCATGAAATGAGAGACGGGGAGAGGAATATTAAAAAAAGGCATTTCCAACCATGTGCAGGCCCTCATGTCCTGCTGTTGGCTTGGTGCTGTCAAAGGGGCTGATTTTGATGGTTTTAGAGGCACTAACCTGGGCAGTGAAATGCACCTCAGGCAGCAATTGCTTCTCTGGTGTCTGCAAGTGCCTTTATCTCCCTTCATGCTCCTCAGAACTGAAGTCCTGCACAGACCGAGTGAATCTGAGGCTTTGGGAAGGCCCAGTGGGGACAGATTTTGGTGAAATTTGAGTCAGGAGATGGAAGCAGCAGCTGAAGGGGCTGTAATCTTAATCCTTGGGCTCTCCTGCAGGCTGATGCAGTGTGAAGGAGGCAGGGATTCCACAAAGCAGCTTCTGTAGCTCCTGGGGGAAAAAGAAACAAGTGGTAAGTTCTTTAATTTGTTAGAGTTTCAGGCTGTGCTGCACCTCAGGGCCAGACTCTGCCCCTCTCTGCTCCAGCTGGTGCTTCCCATCTGTCCTCTGTGGTTTTTATTTGCAAACCACCTCCCTGACCAACTTCCACTTTGCTTTAAAAAATTCAGCACCATGTTTGTGGCTGAACAGGTCCCAGAGCTGGGGAGAATGGTTTGAGATGCAATTTGCATCACAGAGTTGTTACAGCAGGGAAATTGTCCCATCCCTCCTGTGCCTGGAGCTGCTAATCTTGTTCTGAACATTGAAAACCTCTTCAGCTTCTCTCATTATACTTTAATTTGATTACTGCTTTGATTTCACACCTCTTTCACGCAGGCTTTTCCTCTCTCCTTGGCTGGAATTCTCTGAAAAGATAAATTTTATGAAGCCTTGGGACAGTTCCCGTCATCTATCTCTGCTCCTAATGCTGCTTGTAATTATCTTGGGAACCTGAGCATGAGGGAAACTGGGAAGAGTTTAGTGAGAAGAAAAGGAAGGCACAGAGGCCAAAGTGTAAATGCAGATTCTGGGTCACCAGAGTCTGGAGTGTTGAGGGGGTCTGGGCCGTGCAAACTGATGTTTTTCTCTGTGAATGGCTAATTCCTTCTGTATCTCCTCCTGAAATTCCTGTGCACCAGGGCTGGTGCTGGAACTGCAGGCACACAAACTCCCCATGGAGCTGTGTGGGACACAGTGGGAATCATTTATTTGCTGTTTTTGATGAAAAGTTGTGACATGAACTTCAGTGTCAGGGAGATGATAAATTAATGCTGCGGCTGTCAGACAGTGCCCACACATTGTGTCTGGAGACAGCTGAGGAGAAGATGAATTAAAACCAGGATTAAATCCCATGTGCCACTGAACTCTATCAGAGAAAAACTGCTTGGAGTGAAGTCTGTGAAGTGACTGGGGAGACCTGGATGAAAGGGACAGCTCTGAGAAGTGTGTGGTATGTCAGTGATGTCCTAACACTCATCTTTGCACAGAGATGAAAAAGTATCAGTTTCCATGGCCTGAATGTCTGGGTGTGGAAACTGTGTGTTGCACAAGCTGTGCTGAGCTCATCTGGCTCTGAAATATCATCTCTGCACCTTAGCCAGGAACAGCAGCAGAGTTCTGAACAGATTAATAAAAATCAGTCATAACCCAGAAGCAAACCTTGGCAATACACATCTGTGGCAGGTGAGGAGACCAAAAGCTTTCATTATTGTTCAATAAAAAAATCCTCTCTCTTGGCATTAAAATGCTTTAGTTTCAGCTCTGCCCCAGACTATCAATGTCAAATGTTTCTCTGGGTGTTGGGGATAGGTTCTCCCCCATAGCTCTCTGCAGGTTGGTGCTAGTTAAAGATGTTCTGTCAGGTTCAGATGTTTTGGTGCCTGACCAGGGAGTGCAGAACAGGGATTACAAGTGCTGACATTTACTGTACTAGAAAGTCCAAGGGATAAATTTGTGCCAATTAACACCTTTAACTAGGAGGATCAATTCCTGTTGTGCTTGTACCAGAGTCTGGGCACAGACGGGGTTTCCAAGGGAAATCTTAGTCCATGTAGGGCTGGGGCTCCCTCCAGGCTGGTCCAGCCCCTCAGGGTGCTCAGGAACAGGGGTTCCCCACAGCCCAGGGCACCCTCCTTAGCCCTGGGCTCCCAAGGGCAGAGCCATGGCTGAGGCTCTGCAGGAGCAGGCAGGCTCAGCCCTGCTCCAACATGGGATCCCATGGGACAGGGCACGCTGGGATTTGCCCCTGCAGCTACCAGGTGTGTCCAGAGAAACTGCAGGGAGGGGGTGACCTCTGTCAGTGGGACCCCTCTGTGCACAGGTGCCCCCACTCCTGGGGTGGCTGTGCCAGCTCCCCCAGGGACCTCCAGCCCTGAGAACCTGGAGCAAGTGGAAACCACAACTTTGCAAATGCTGCCTGGGCCCAATGCAAATGGTAAGAGAACGGGGGTGTGAAAAAAAAAATTGTTTATTACAGAAGAACATCAACAACAATACAGAACACTTTAACAATGTAAGAACATTTGTAACAACAACAATCCGTAGAACGTATATACATAAGAACCTATCTAGCTAAAATATATGAAAGGCATTTGTAGAAGATAAAAAAATTCTAAAAGTCTTAAGTCCTAAATCCTATTCCTAAAGACAAAAAAATGTAGAACATATGTACAAAAGTGTGGCATCTCTGTCTGGAATGTTCATCAGTGCTGGAAGAGAAGCAGGTGCCATGGTCACTGCAGTCAGGCCCAGAGGGCTCTTCCATGGGTCCCCAGGTTGGCACATATGGACAAAGCAGGACTCTGCTACCAGAGCTGAGCCTGGCTGGCTGTGGGATGGAGCTTGAGTGGCCCAAAGTGAGCACAGGACAGGCGGTGTGTGGCCACCAGACTCCAGTTCGCGAGGTGCCGTGTCTCTGTACAGGGACCAGCCTAGCTCCAGTCTGGCAGCAGGGGACCCACTCTGCCTGTGGGGATCACATCCTATCCTGCTGCTGGCATTGGTCTTCATCCCAAAATCATCTCCTCTTCCTCGTCTTTTATATCAATGTCCATGTCCTCAATGTATTCTTCCATTTCCACTTCCATCTCCTCCTCTTCCTCATAAACATCCACTTACATTTCCTCTTCCACATCCACATCCATCTCTTCTTCCGTATCCATATCCACCTCCATCTCTTCCTCTTCAGTCTCTTCTTCCTCCATTTCCACGTCCTCCACTGTAGGAGTCTGGACATCCACCTCCATCTCTTCCTCTCTGTCCATGACAGCCTGCAGAGGTGGCAAAACCTCAGAGTGGGGTCCCTGTCCCACACCATCCCCACAGAGCTGCAGCCCACTCGGGCGGCTGGAGGTGTCCACCTCCATGGAAAGGCACCATACCTCCCTCAGCTGACAAATGAGACAAAGGATAAACGTGAGCATCCTGAAGTGATGGATGACAAAATCCAGGCAGTAGGGAGCTCTCAGCACTGATGGGAGTAGCAGAGGGCAGGTGACAAGAAGGGCGGCAAGAACGGTGATGAGGGTGAGCAGGAGCGCACCGAACGGTAGGCTGACACAAGGGCCAGTGGTTGAGTTGTACTCTTTGCTGGGGGGTGGCAGTTCCAGTTGGAACGTGGGAAGTGACATCACAGAGATCCCAAGATTCCAGGGTCAACAGAAGTGGTCACTGGGGATCCCTGAATGGTTGGGCTTGAAACAGACCCTGAAGATCATCTTGTTCCAAGCTGAGCAATCTTCCCCCAGACCTTGGGGGAGCCCTGTTCCCAAGGATGGGGCATGCACAGCCTCTGTGCCCAGCCTGGGCCAGTGCCTCACTGTCCTCAGTGTAAAACAGCAGCTTCCTTAGATCCAGCTCCAATCAATCGGCAGCTGAAAGCCATCCCCCTTGCCCTGTCACCACAGGCCCTGTTGAACACTCTGTCCCCTTCTTTCCTGTGGGACCCTCCCAGTCCTGCACAGCCACAGTGGGGCCTCCCAATGTCTCCTCTTTTCAGGCTGAGCATCCCCAGTGCCACTTGGACAGCAGTCAGTCAGATCAGGGGATGTCAAAGCTGAAGGGTAGCAAATAGCATCAGGAACTGAGAGATGGAAGTTTTAGACACAGATTTGCCTCTAAATGTACAAAATTAATAACAGTGGAGGGAAAGATGGTGGGACACTTGTTCTAACTGGTGAATTTCATTTTTTTCTTCTTTTCTGTCATGCTGATGGTTTTTCTGTTTGAAAGGACGCTTGGCACAATGTCCACTGTCTTCTCCATTTGTGAAACACCAAGCAGAGTCTGGGCGGGCTGATGATGCAGAGCAAAACCTGCAAATATACTGGTGATCCTGAGTCTAGGGATGCAGCTAAACCCAGACAAAAGTAATTTCTGGAAAGTCAAGCCTGGTTTACATTTTCTTGAGTTTGACTATGCCAAATTAACCAGTCATTTATAAAAAAAGCAAATAAAAAGCTCAAACAAAAACAAACAAAAACCCAAATAAACAAACCCATGCAAACCAACCAAACAAATAAAAATCCCAAATAAAACCAAAGGGAATGAGGAGTTAGTGTTAGTTGTGAGGATATCACAGCAGGCAAATGGCTGCTTCCCACAGGATCACCATAAAAAGCCACATAAAACAGCTGCTCCAAAATATACCCAACAGGAGAAAAATAAAAAGTGATAGATGGCAACTTTGGGGGCAGCTCCACATTAAGGTGAAGGATGAGCAGTGGTTCAGATCAGCATTCCCCACCCTCCAGGCTGCTGTTTGCTCCTGATAAAAGACCCTTGCAGGCCTGTGGCCCCTCTCAGTGCAGTGTAAATCATCCCCACAGCTCTCAGCTGAGCCACTGGCATTTCCAGAGCAAGATCCAGGCACAATCCTGAGCATCTGTGGAAGGTCCTGAGCATCTTCATGCTTAGAACCACAAAACAGCTCAGGCTCTCCCTGGACTGGGTTTTCAGGGGAGGTTTCCATATGCCTGTGAGATCTGTTCATCCCTCAACACATCTGACATAATGTACAATGATGCATTTTTGTTCCTTCCTTGCTCCTGTGTGCCAGTGAGGAACCATCCATGTGAATGGAGGATGTTGTGCACAGGAACATTTATTCCTGGATTGCCATTTTACTTCACTGTCACTCAGCTGAACACGGTCCTTTTCTAAGAGGGACTTACAAGAAATGTGTAGGAATTTTGGCTCTGAGAGAAGCAGAAAGCACATTTTCTACACCCCATTCCCAGCAGATGCAGTTTCCCTGGCAGAACAGTGATTGCCATTCATCTTCCTGGGAAGATTGTGAAGACATTCAGAGATCACAGGTTCAGCTGGCTTTTGGCTTTGTGTCCCTCATTTCACATGGCCAGTTTCAAGGGCCATTGAAAGAGGCTCATGTTTGCCTTGCTACCCAGAAGTGCTGTAGTTATTTCCAGGAGAAAACAAAAAATTGATTGTCGTCTGGTGTGGTAGAAATCCCACCACAATTGTGACTCTGTGAGCAAAGACAGCCTGTGCTTTTTGGGGCTGTAACAGCTGAGAGTGTGGCACAGCAGTTTTTATATTGTTTTTAGAGTGCTGAAAACATTGTTCCCAAAACAATCTTTCTCTCCTGTCTTCTATCATAAACTGTGGAACAGAGAAAATGGAAAGGAGCAGAGGTTTGTATAAATTGGTGGGGTTTTTAAAGTCTTAAAATAGTGTCAGCTTGATGCATGATACTTTAGCTATTGGATTAGTAGCACCTATTTCATCCCACCAGAGAGGTGGGATTGAAGACTTCCAACAACAGAAACACTAGATGTGCAAGAGCTCAGTTTTCCACCCCTCACACAAGTATCTTGCTGTACTATTTTAAGCAGCTCAGCCAGACATATTAAAATATTGCTCCAAACAACAACAGAATGAAAATGTTCCACCAAATGGGGAAAAATAAGAAAAGTAGGTGGCAGCCCTTTCTGAAGAGCTTGTGTTGATTTTGCAAAGTTAGATGCAAACAAGGTTTGCCATATTTCTTTCCTAGAAAAATGTAGATATTTAATAGAAATCTGTGTCTGAGGCTGCTAAATTGGGTATGATTTTAGATCTGGGAGGAGCAAAACAGGTTCCAGAGAAGCTGTGCTTGTGTCCCCCTTGGAAGTGTTCAAGGCCAGGTTGGATGGGGTTGGAGCAATCTGGTCTACGGGAAGTGTCCTGAGAAACTTTTGGTTTTCCTGAGATGCTGCCCTTGCAAGGGGAGCTCACAAATACCCCACATAGTTTGAAATGCTCTGAGCAGAACCCAGCTGTGCTTTCTCACAGGTGATGAGGGATTTTCACTTGTATTATATGGGGGATTTTCAGAGGGCAGTGCAAGAGTATCTGAGTGTATTTGACAGGCAGAGAGGGCCAGTGTGGCAGCAGCTTAATGCAATGGAGCTTTTCCTTCTGTGATCCTGTATAACCCGAGGCACTCTGGGGCTCTTGGACCCGGCAGCTGGGCAAGTTAATCATTGTAACAAGGGAAAAATTAACCTGCTCCACTCTCCTCAGCATGGCTGTGATGAGCATTAAGTAAACCAGCGAGCCCTTGCCAAGGTGGGAGCTTGTTCTTAGCCAGGGAGGAGGGAGAAAATATTGCTTGGAGTAAATAAAGCAACTCTGCTTCCCCGGGAAGAGGAAAAGAAGTAATTAAATATGTGAGTGCTGCATGGAATAATTTGCACAAGGATATATCTTGTCTGCTATGCAGGAATGTTCCCAATCAACCATGCTTCTCCTGACCTTTATTTTTCTGTATTTCTACCACATCATATAAGAGACTCTTGATTTAAAAAAACCAAAACAAACACCTTGTGTGGAGGCATTTTTTCCTTTCTTCAGAGTGCCTCTTTCTTTTGGTCCCTCCAGAGTTCTCACTTCATTTCTGCTGTTCCTTGGAGCACAGGCTTACTTCTTTCCTGATTCCCTGGGTTTGTTTTGCCTCTGGGTGTCATGAACACTATATATTTTGGGGTTTTTCTCTCCATCTTAAATCTGTCTCTTCAAGTGGTTTACCTTCGTTTACCTGTTCGAGTGATGGATTTTTCTCACCTTTTATTACTTAGTGCTTTTTCTTCATTCTCTAAACCCAACTTCTCCCTTGCCCTGTGGCTGTTAGATGCCATTACAGGAGCATTCATTCTTTCTCTGCTGCTTGTCTGAGCTTTCACAGGGAGCTGAGAGCTCTTTGGGGTTAAACTTGACTCACTTCAGTGCCTTCCTTGATGCTGCCTGTGTACTTGGTGTCATGGTTTGACACTGGCACAATGCCAGTGCCCCCATGAAAATTCCCTCTCCCTGGCATCTGCTGTGAGGTGGTACCTGGAAACAAGCAAAGCAGGCTCCTGCTTAAGGAAAAAGGAAAAAAAAACTTTATTAACTAAACTACAAAAAACTAAACTACACACAAAAGAAAAAAAGAAAAAAGACAAGGAAAATGAAAACCTCACAAAAACACTCTCCTCCTCCTCCCCCCTAAATTCCCAATACAATACATCTTCCAAAATCACCAATTCTGGGTCCAGCACCACCCTTTAGAATGCTCAACTTCCAGTTCCTCAAGAGGAGAGGGAGTCCTTCCGTGTGTTGTGGTGGCCTTTTCCGTCCTTGTTCTGGTGCTCTCACCACCGAACAAGAACCAGGGCTGCTTCCAGGGTTGTCTTTTTAAGGATGCTTTGTCCAGTTCCAGAAAAGCACAGTCTTTCACCTTTGGGACATCTGTCCCCCCCATATTTTATATACCCCCTGGGGCCGAGGGGTACCCACACTGAATCTTCTTTGGCTCTGGGACATTTCTCCCCCTGGACTCAGTCTCTGTATCAGACGGAAACATGGCTCTGCCCATGGCTACACAAAAGAGTCCAGCGTAAAATGCCACTCCCTCTTCTCCATTTTCCCAACATCTCTCACTCTCTCTCTCTCTGATCCAGACCTTCATCACTCATCTAGGAAGGGTTAATGTTCTGTGAAGTTTTCACTGTCCAAGAAGGGTAAAAACTCCTCCAGGCGGCTGGACTCCTGGCTGCACACCACCCCCCATCTCCTCAGCCGGGCTGCCTGCTGCCAGCCCATGTTTACTAAATTTCAAGGTAACGGCCACAAACACAGGCTGCACCCTCTCTCTGTCTGTCTCCAAGGGGGGGGGGGGGGGGGGGGGGAACAGGCTGCCCATTGCTTCCCAGCATTTCTTTACTTCTTCCTTCCACCCTTGGGGGGGCCAGGCCGGGCTGCATGGCTTTTCCCCTCCCCCCGCCCAGCCAGCAACTGGGCTGGGGGAGAGACCCAACTCCTTCCCGCCAGAAATCCAAAGAGAGCTTTGAAGGAAAAGAGCCCTGCTTTTAACTCCTTGGGTTTGTGGTCTCAAGAGGCGGATCCAAAGCCCCACTGGTCAAACCAGGTGCTCATCTTAAAATCCGAACACCCATTGGTGACCACAGCAAAAACAACATATCCCAGATGTCCCATTTCCAGTCAAACCACAACACTTGGACACTTTAAGGGAATAAAGTCTCAGTGTAGAGATTACAGCTGTGAAATAATGGCTCTTTTGAAGAAGACAAGAATGCTGCTGTCAATCTTTTCAAGGATAAACTGAGCACCTTCTTTTGGGGAGAACCAGGCTCAGCTCAGGACAGAGGTGGCTGTTGCAGGTTCCCAGGTTTGGAGGGAAGGGTGCAGCTCCTGGGGGTGTGTTTGTGGGAGGCTGTAAGGTTTATGTGGGGTTCTTGGAGCAGTGGGACCACCCCACTGAGAGATGCACATCAGGAAATGGGTGCACAAAGGCCCTGAAGTGTGACCAGCTTTGGTGAAGGTTTCCATAGAAAAAAATATTTTTACTGAGATTTTAGACATTTTGAAGCTCCTTCTCATATCCTTTGCCTGATGAACATTCCCCCTCTGCAAGAGCATGGGGAATCCTGAGTTCACACTCTGAAAACCCCTTATAATTATATTTTTTTCTATTTTTCAATGTTGTCATCCCAGCAGGAGTTAGAGAAAGAGAATATATGTGCCCTGCCTGTCTTTGACTTCGTGACAGGAACAACGCCATGGGGAAGCTGGTCAGAGGAGCATCACTGCTCTGTCCTTAATTTTCCTGCACAGCTGAGGATGATTTAAGAACCAAGGCACAGCCAAGACCTTTCCTCCTCCTGTGCTCATCAAGCAATCAGTGCCTCATCACACCTCAGCTTCAAACACTCGTTTGCATCTGGCTGACCTTGACTGCCCTCCCTGGATGGGAAGAAAATAAGGTGGAAGTGTGAAAGATTTGGATTTTAGGGGTGAGTTGTGAAATAGTGTCTGGTGCAGGCTGGTTCTGTGGAAACATTGTGTGCTGTGCCATGGAGGATGAGAGTAAATGGAATAAACAGGAGATAAAAAGGGCAAGGCACCTGGTTAGCTGCTGTTGAAGAAAATGTTGGAAAAAAAATACATGTAAGAAATATGTCAGAGATGGTCATTAACTGCACTGCAGGGTCAGAGCTCCTTTAGTAATTGGCCATGTAGCGAATACTAGAAATTATTAAAAAAGTTCCTAAGTGACTGAGGGCTTTTAGTGAATGGTTGGGGGAAACAAAGAACTTTTATTATAATTTAAGCATCATCCTCTTTCTGAGATAACAGCTGCTTTGAATAAACTGAAATATCTTCTCCATTAGCTCCGGCAGGAACTGGATAAAGCTCTCATTCAGGTAAACTTTAATCCAACATATGTCTGTAGAATAATAAATTTAATGAGAGTCATCAAACGTATTGTATGAGTAAGGATTGTGCTTAGGGCAAGAAGAAAGAGTAATTAGGAGTGGACAAAACATGAATTATAGTGGGGAAATGATAATTTATGGTGGTTTAGGGGGAATATTTAACTAAGCTGAGATAAAAGTCTACCTTTGTTGCAGGCTAAGCTTTATAACAGAATTCTACTATAGCAAATTTGGGCTCCAGACAGACCTTTGGATATGAGTTTACCTCTGGTTTGAGAAAGCTCAGGGCTTGAGCAGCATTTTATGGCTTTGCTCTTGACCCTTGGGCTATAAATGCTCCTGTAAAATTAATGCCAAAGTTATAGCTTCTACAAATTTCTAAGAGTTCCAATGGAGAAAGGTCCACCTGGACGTTGGGGACAGTTTCTCAGAGCAGAACATTTCAGATGCCATTAAACTGCATTCAAATGCCCTCTTATTGGGGCATAAATTTCACAGCCTGGTCTATCAGCCTGACACGTTCTTTGAGAAGAGACAAACTTTACAAGCCACTTTAAAAATAATTTCACTGCCAGGTTTGCAGCTCTGAGAACATTAATAAACTGAAATGGCTTTTCACCCTGCAGTAGCCACTAAGTAATTATAATTGTCTGTAGGCAGAGTAATGAAACCAGATGTTAACAACCTAATGAGAATTTTTACCAGCCCTCTGCTCCACAGACACATCCCTTTTCTGTCCCTGATTTTCCTGCACCCAGTGCTTCCCAGAGAAGTTTAGTGTTGCTTGATAGTCAGGTAAAAACTGCTTTATTTTGTAGGAGTGGTGATGCTTCAGCTGGGCTGCTGCCATGCTGGGGTCACATCACAAAGCCCAGTTTCTGCAGGAGCTGGGGAGCATGGAGAGCTCTGATAGCACAGCATGGCAAAGCTGGAGTGGAGGATTCTGGTTTAGTGTGCCCCTGGTTTAGTGGCAGACAGCATTAGTGATTGATAAATCTTTAGTTCAAAGATAAGGTGTTGCTGTTTTGGCTCTAATGTTAGGTTGCTTTCAACACAGTTTTTCCTGGCACTTAAGATACTTTTCTCTTGCTTTCAGTACTCTGTCATTCCAGATGACCTTTAAAGGTCCCTTCCCACCCAAACCATTCCATAATTCTTTGGATACATGATGAATAGCAACATATATTTTACCCTTATTATGGATGATATTACATCATGTCTGGCCTTTTGGGGCTCTTTCTTCTCCAGGTCCTTGTGACTACACTCATTCCTATATGCTTTTAATTTTTTCTGTTGCTTACCTGTTGCAGAATGAGGCCTTTGTCGGGGATGAGCCATTTGTTGGTTAGGGGAGACTTGGACACTCAATATGAGTGATAAGCAAGTTCCGTTTATTGAAGAGAGCATCAGATACTTATACAGCAAGTAATAAGCTTATGAATATTCTGTAAGCCAAGCGATCTATTGGTTAAACTGTACCATCAACTCTTTCTCATTCCTTTGGGCCTACATTCCCTATTTTTCACGTCTCTCTGTCTACTTGTTATCATACCCATCTAGGCCCAAGGACACGCTAACTTGCAGGTGCAAAACTCAAACTAGCTGTGTTCGGTACTTTCCCAGCTCCTGGTCGGCTAACAAGCGAATGTCTACGTGACCTCTGTCATGTAGCCATTTCTCCACAGGATACTGCCTTTATGCAGGCACAGGGAGAGTGAGTGTTGAACCAAATCAACTTCCAACACACTGGGCCAACCCCCAAAGAGTCCAGTTTGTTCTGCTGCTTCCTTCACGAACACTCGTTGCCTGCCAGTTTGCATTATTTCCATTTCTACTCAAGACTAAGGAATTTGGGATTTTAGACTGCTATCAGTCTGGGAGCACCCATAACCTGCCTTGGGCTATTGAAAACAAAGAGTTGGCATCACTGAATCTCTGGTGTGTTTCCATCTGTAAGTTAGGAAATGTTTCCCTAAGCCTCGGTATCAGTGATCCTGGTTCTAAATTGTGTTTTCAACAGGGAATTTCCTGTTTTATACTCTAAAGATTGATGGGGTTTCTCTGTGTCTTTGTAGGGGATGGAAAACCAGAGGGCTGAAAGCCCATCTGTCAAGGAGCCGGTGAAGGAGAGGAACGATGGCTCAAAGGAGCCCCAGGCCACATTGTCTGCTGGCAAACGGTACTGAGCACTTTTGTCAGATGTGACAAAGCACATGACAAGCTTTACATGCCTCTTCCTCAGGAAAAACTGTCTGGCAGAGATGACCAATGCCACAGATTATTTCCTTTCCCTACAAATGCTCTAGGATATAAAATGTCTACTTGTGCATTGTGCTGAACACAACTTCTCTGGAGGGGTTTCCACAAAAATGGAGAGACAAACAGACACCCATTGGTGGCAGCTCAGATGATCCAGTGCAGTGGCAAGGGCAGTGTTGTGGAGGCTGTGAGAGGGCCAAGTGTCTGCTGCCTGACTTGGGACAAGTAAATTCAAACAGAGCTTTTTTTTCACCTGAGTGGAGTCTTTTTCAGATGGGTGTTTTGAAGAGAAATCTCAGTCTGGAAGCAAGATGCCATTCCACAAAGATGCAGTTCTCATCCGTGTTGTTTGGCCTGGCTGAATCATGGTTTTCTTACCTTCAAACAGCACCAAGTTTGAGTAGTAAGGAGCAAGGCAATTCCTGAACAACTTCAGTCAACACGTGTCTGAATGTGAACTTTTTGTCTTGATATTCCTGTCCTTCATGTAATTTGCTTGATGGACATCATGTTTGGTTTATTTCCCCCTGTGCTGCAATCAGCATTTAAGACAGGAGTTGCTCCTTGCTGTCTCTTCATGGCAGTTGCAGAGTTGCTTGTACCTGTTCTCCTCTGATAAAAGAGGGGATTTATTTAGCTCTATCCTGCTCAGCAGTGGCAGGAAAGTGACCACATGCCTCAGTAGCACAGCTGGCATCTTCCTGTGCTCATGGAAGAGACAGGTTGATCAGGAGAATTGTTCCCAGTGGGGTTGTTAAGCTGTGAATCTGGTCTCTAGGGAAGCAAATGAAATGTGAGCGTAGTTCTAGGATGTCTGGCTTCTGTTTTTATCTCCCTTACTGATTTTCTGAATCCTTCAAATATGACCCTGTTTATCTGTTCAGATGCATCTGAGCTACTTTTCCAGATTGTCATGCCTGGTTATAGAGACACTTCTCCAGAGTGATGAGTTTCCTTATTCTAAGACACACACGTCCCTTATGAGGAGGCATTTAAACTTGGCAGTAGTGTCTCTCTTTCTGCACAAAGCAAAGTGACCTGTGTGCCCTGGCAGCCATCTGAAGATAGATCAGATGCATCTCATCCTTGGCTTTCCTGAGTGAGCAGTGGTGAGAATGTCACTGGCAGATTGTCTCCCATAATGATTGTCATGAGGTCCACACTGTTCTTCAGAGCCTCATGATTTTCCAGCTTGAAATCACAAAATTGGGAATGCTGCTCAAGATGTTTTGCTCACAATTAATTGAAGGTATTGTCTGTGGCTGCAGCTCTCTCCACAGAGAGTAGCAGGCACAATTTTGCCAGGCATTGTCCTGAGAAAGGCTGTGAGAAGACCAGAGAAAAGAATGAGAAACAATTCTTATCTTCACTTGCTGCGCCTGTTGTTGTGAACACATGGAATGTGTTATGGAGATTTGTTTACCAAAGGGTGATTTCTTAATTGGACACTGGTGATGGTGCTTTGAATTCAATTGACCAATCTGGTCTGTCTGTATCAGACTGTCTGTAAGAGCGATGAGTTTCTGTATAGTGTAGTATAGTATAGTATAGTATAGTATAGTATAGTATAGTACAGTATAATAAATTGATTGATCAGACTTCTGGAATCATGGAGTCAATGCTAATTATTTCCACTATGGGGATGCCATGCTATGATAATTATCACCACCAGGTCCTCATTTGGTTTTATTTTCCAGGGTGAAATCTCCCTCTGATGGACACCTCCTACCCCGTGCAAAAGCCCAGGTCACGTCACCTCCAGCTGTGGAAGAAACGGAGCTGCTCCAGAAGCTTCACCATCTCCTGGAAGCCAAGGGGTTTCAGGCACGGATGGAAGGAGAGGAACTCCTCCAAGACCTGTGCAAAAACAGGCCCCAGCTCATCTCGACTAACATTGCCCAAGTATGTAGGGTATCTTCGCTGCTCCTTTCCTTTAGCTCCTTTCCTCAGCCTGTAGCAGCAAAGTTAATTCAGTGTGTCTTGGCACTCTGTCCTGGCTGTTTGGGACACACTGTTCCCTCTCACCCAGACAAATGTAATTCAGGTCCAGGCTTCAGGACAAGTTATTTCAGTCCAGCTGTATTTGTCTGGCAGGTGCCTATTGATGCTGTTCATCTGATAATGGCAGAATTTTCTGCTGCTGTAACTGCTGCTCTCTCCTACTCCCAGTTGGGTTAAGTGAAGGGAATCTAGCCCCTGAAAGCATGGCAATTGTTCTCTAGACCAAAAATGGGTTTGCACAGGGAAGAGAAGTATCAGGCTGGGTTGGTTTAAACCCAGTTGTTTTATTTAGGAATACTTCTATATACTCCATCTTGTCTTACACAGGCACAGCTCTGGCTACTCATTTCCATCCTTGTTCCTATTCCTCTTGGTAAAGACAGTGCTCTGCCTTCTTGGGGGTCTGTTTTTCTCTTTGGAAAAGGAGGAAAACAGCTAAGGACTCATCTCTGCCTTCTCCTCCCAGTAGCTGCTTTTCCCCTTTTTCCAGGGAAAGGTGCCTGATAATGAGGCTGTCAAGGGACTGAACCTGCTCTAATGAGAGCTGTACAGCACATTACATTTCAGAAGTCCACCTGTTACTTAGAGAAATGATCTGGATCCTGGAAGAGTTGATCAGGGCCCTGCTCTTCTCCAGACACTGCCTCTGAGACAAACAAAAGAAAACTTAGATCTCCTCCAGCCATAGTTTTGGCAAAATCATAATTGCCCTCAGTACTTGAGGCAACTGTATAGAAAACCAGGCATTGTAAACATCTCCTTCCATTCAAAGCAAAGGTAGTCTTTAGCATTAATAAATGGAATTGATTTAATGATTTATAGATGGAGAGAAATACCATAGGAACTATTCAGTCCCCAGCGAAACCTCTTAAAAACAGAAGCAAATCTTTCAACCAGCATGAGGCTGTGCCACCATTCCAGTGAGTGGCCCACATGAAAACAGTGAAATTGTGCAAGCGAGTGCTGCCCTGACAGAAAGGATCACTTTCATCTTTGACATTGCTGACTGATACAGCCGCTCTTCAAACAGGGGCATTTGAATCCAGCTTTCACGTTGCTTGTTCTCTTCACAGATTTTTGAATATTTTGTCATGAGAATATCTGACAGCCATAAGAAAGTGAAGCAGAGGGTGCTGGATGTGCTGGCTGAAATCACAGGGGCCCTGAAAGATGCCTTGAACCCGGTGATCATTGGTTTGGTGGAAGGAATAACAAAGAACCTGAACTCAAAGGATCCCAGGGTTCGTGGGGCAGCTGTGAAAGCACTGGGAGAATCCATTGCTCATTTGGGTAAGGCTGAGCCCTGGCAGGGACTCTCCTCAGCTCTCCTGCACAGGAGAGCGCTGAGTGCCTTGACAGCTGCTCTTGTCTGTGGAACACTGCAGCTGACACCCACCAGAGGCTGTGCAGGTGCAGTCCTTATGCACCATCCCCAACAGGCTGGAATGGGATCAGCATTTCCCAACAGTCCCAGGAGCCCTTGGCTCTGTGCTGCTTGTCTGAAGAGCAAGTCCTGAGCTACAGCTCTGCTACAGTTCAGGGGCAAAGGGGGTTTGGAGTTTGCTTGGGCCCCGTCTGACTTCCCAAATGAACAGCTTTGCTGTTGGCATGAAGGGACACTCACCCATCAGAGCTTCTGCAGAGCAGCCACCTGGGAGGCTCTACATCAGAGGCATTAGCTGCCTATTTTCCACTTTTCTTCTTTGTCTTCTGTTTTCAGAGGGGAACCTATGATTCACCAAGTCCATTTCTTTAGAACAAACAGGTATAAACCCAGCTGTCAACGATGCCTTGTTCCAAATGTTGTTTTGCATGGGGCAAGATGGCCACAGCAATTAACTACATAGGCAAGGGCTGCTCTAAATTCCTTTGCCACACAGATTTATGTCAGCTCTGAGAATGCTGCACTGGGGAAATATGCCTGAAAAAAGGAGTGTTGAAGAGGCAGGTCTTCAAGGGGAGCTTCCACTTTCTCCTCCCCAGCTGCTCTGTGAACTCAGGAACTGCCTGACTCAGTGCCTTTCTGTGTCCCAAGTATGGGGCTCTTCCTTTGTGCTCTGGGATGCAAAACCTTTCCACTGCTTCCATGTGACTGAACTCTTGAGGTCCCTGATGTGAAATGTTTTAACACAGCTCCTGCTACAGCAGACAACTTTGGATTTACAACTGTGAGAGGAGAGCTTTTCTTTTGGAATTTAAAACCCGGCCAAGTAGGCTGGAAGGAAAGAAGAAAAGGATTCAAAACCCAGCAGAAATGTACTTTATTTTATAAAATGGGGTTGGCCCTGCCCTTTCTCCTATGACCTTAGAAAAGTGAGCAGAAATGTGTGTTTCCCTTGTAGATAAAGTGTCCCTGCTGAAAGAGTTCAGCTACCAATGGAATCACCTGAGTGGCCAAGCCCTGCTGGATGTCACCAAGCCTATCACAGGTTTGGCCTCCCCTTCTGAGCCCAGAGCTCTTCCCAGGGAGCATTTACAGGGAATGCCTGTGAGCAGACAGCAGAGCAGCTCCTCCAAACCAGGAGGTGCTGAGCGTGTCCCTGCTGCCCCATGGCCAAGGCAGGTGGGTTTGGCAGGTTTTCCCTGGCTGCTGCAGAGCTGGGCAGCACCTGAGATGGGGGCGGCGCTCGGCCTGGGGCTGAGCTCTCACTGGGGCATCTCAGAACCACCTCCAGCAAAGGGAGGGCTAAAAATGCCCCAGCTGGCTCCTCTCTGGGGAGCTCAGCGACATCTGTGATCTTTGAGGGGAAATGGTGGCCAATGCTGTTTCAGGGCATCAGTTTGTTTTGTCCTCACAGAATTCTTGTTTTTCTCTTGGAAAGTTTTGAGGCTGAACCGTGCAGAGCCTGGGGGTCACAGCTTAGGCCAGAGCTCAACAGAGGTACCAGAGGCACGGGTTTAGTGCAAGGCAGCCTCTGGGGCACAGGGACAGAAGCAGAGTGCTGAGGCTCCCTGCCTGTGCTGTCACAGTGGCCTTGGACTGAGCCTTTCAGGGTGTGCAAACAGTGTCTGCCTGTGTCAGCACTGCCCAAAATGCTACAAATGCAGCTGATAATTGATTCCTCAGCGGAGCTTGCTATGCCAGCAATAGCCAAGGAATGGAAAAAGGATAATCTCAATATATAATAGAGAAGATGACTGATAGCCTTGCTTTAACTGGGCTAAATCCACTGCTAAATATGCCAACATCTTTGAATTCAAGGTTTAATAACTTTGTGTCTTCATTAAGAATCTCAAAAGGGCATGTTCAGCAATTGGGAATGTCAAAGGCCCTTTAAAGAGCATTTGAATAAAGTAGATCTCCAGCAACAGGGAATTTAGTTTAGCAGTTCTTTTGATCTCTTTTTCAAATAAAGGAATAAACCATAAAGTAGGACTACTTTAGAAAAAGCAGATATTCTCTCTGAGATTTAGTAGGAACAGACAGCTGTTCCTCACATTCAGTAGTCACCGATGTCTTTAATTGCATTTAAACTGAAATTAATTCCCATTTTAAAATGGGTACCATAACCCTTTCCTGCTTAGCAGAATTGGTTTTGGTTACTTCCAGGAGCTCTTTCAATGTTGATGTCTGCTGGTGGATTAACAGCATAGAGCAAATGAAGTCTCTTCCACCACAGAATATTAAATGGCTGCTAGATAACATTTTGTCTGATCAGAAAATAAGAATGGTCTCCAGAGCATTTCAGGTTTTCATATCTTAGCCAAATCTGCCTGTTGCAAGGAGCCTGTTGGTAGTAAGCTTTTGTCTATGTTTGATACAGTTCAGTTAAGAAAATGGGCAGAGAGATTTCAGAGACAATGTGAGAAAACACTCGTGTTTTGGTTACCTTTCAGTCCCCTGTGTAGCATTTCTCTTTCTCTATGCCCCTATTTGAGTGGACATTATAAGAAAAAATGCCATTAAGATTGAGAGGGGAAATGGCATTAAAATGTGGAGATGCTCAAATACTACAGGAATGGGGTCTGGGTAATTGTCTAAGACACCCTGAGGTTTGAAGCAGCTCTTTGTAGGAAGCCCCAAAAGCATTCTGCCAAAGACCCCAGCTGGTCACTGATGTTTCTCATCCAGCTGTCAGGCAGCAGCCATCTCTGGTGGGCTGGAGTTTTGAGGTGTGTTCTAATCCTGCCCTTTGCTGTGTGCCACTGAGCACAGGGAAGAGCCAGATTAGACATTTGGCACTTGACATCAAAGTTACAAAAATGGAATCATCCCTTTTATTAGAAATCTCTCCATTTCCTCTCTATGGTGCATTTCCAAATCTTCAGTGCGGATTTAGACAACTTCTTAATGGAAATCAGAGGCAATTGGACATTTCATTCATTGTTCATGCAGAGATTGTGAAATAATTTAGTAAAGGTAGGAAGTCTGCCGCAGGGACAAGGCTCTGGTTGGAGCAATTAGTGCTGAGGGGTGGGTGGTTCTGTTCCCAGGATGATCAGCTGCTTTGCCCGTTTCTGGACCAAGGGGCTCTGGGTGCTGTTTTGCTGCTCTTGGCCAGAGAGGCTGGCAAGAAGCAGAAGCAGAGGCAGATCCTTGTTGCAGTGAGGCTGGTGGGTAAGGAGCTGTGTCTCTGTCCCAGCAGTGCTTGTGCAGGGGGTTCATGCCAGGAGCCCTGAAGTCGCCCAGCGCGACGCCCTGCCCGTGCTCTGGTCCTGCCTGGAGACCAAGGCGCTGCCTGTGCGGAGCGCCAACGTCCGCACTGTGGCCACCAAGCTGGCCTCTGCCCTCTGCAAGGTGATGGGCACCCAGCTGAAGAAATGTGCTGCCAGCAAGCCTCCACATGTGCCGGAAAACCTCTCCAGAATGCCAGGCTGGTGAAGGCGAGATGTTCTCCAGAAAGCTGAGGAAGCACTGAGTTGGAAACCTCTGGATTTGCCTTTTGAGCTGTGCCAAAAATGACAGAATCCTAAGGAAGGGTGTGCATCTGCCCCCACTCTCTTCATCACATTTCCTAGTCATGGCATGGGGGGGCTGAAGCAACTCCAGATTAATGACAAGGTGAAGGCAATCATGGCTCAGCCTCACACAGAGGTGAGGGGGGAGCTGGGCCAATCTCTGCTGGCAGGAAGGGTCTTGTGGCAGCCCAGAGAGGCTGTGCACATTGCCAGGGAACAGCTGTGCCCTGCATGTGCCCCTGCAATGAGCTGTGCTGCTGCCAGTGCCCCTGGAGCTGTGGGGCTGCTGAGCTGTGGGGCAGGCAGAGGAGCAGGAGGGTGCATGTGCAGCTGAGCCATTCCTGGAGAGCACAGGGCTCTGGGCTCCCTGCTGTCCCAGGGCAGCCCAGAGGCCAGGCTGGGCCTGTGCCAGCTCTGGGCAAGTGGCTCAGGGTTTTGCCCCGGCCTGCCTCAGTGTCTGCCAGCAGGAGCATGTTTCCCTATGCAGCTGTTTACACATCTCCAGGAAATGTGTCCCATGAAATACAGAGCTTCAGATGCTTTAGGTTTACATGGTGGCCTCTGTTAAAGTTTGCCTCTCTGTTAAACTTTTTGTCTCCATTGTGCAGATCTGGCTGGTTACAGTCCTACCGAGAAGTTTTCTCCGGACACTTCTGATGTTCCGTCACCCACAAAGTCCTCGCCTCCCCTCCAGAAGAGCTCTCTTTCCTCCCAGCTCAGGAAGAAGCTGCCGCCTGTGTCAAGAGTGTTTGAAGAATAGGATTGATGCATTAGGCTTGATAGTTACAGCTGTACATATGTTCTGATCTTTAGATGTAGATTGAATTAATGTCTTTTGATTTTGTCTTTAAGTTTTGATGACATATTTTTAATCATATATATTTTTATTTTGATGATGAAAAACGAAAATAAATAAATAACATTTAAATAAACCAGGAGGAGAATGTGAGACCATGACCTGCTAGCCTAGAGATTATGGGAGTGCAGCTCATTCAGTGTGCCAGAGTCTCACCACATCCTTTCCTCATTGGGCCTCTCCTCTTCCTCTTTGGCCATTTTTTCATTGTGTCATTTGTGCTGCCGTTTTAAACTTGTCATTGTAACAGGGCCACACCTTGACATGTTTGGGGGACAATGGATCCAAAAGATCCTGTCTAGTCAAAGGTTTCCTACCTAGGTGTGTTCTGTGCTCACTAAAGGCCTGAGCAAAGAAACCAAGAGAAGTGTGCCCAAATCCCAAAGCTTTGCTCCTTTGCAATCTCCCACAGATCTGGCTCACAGGTGTCTTCAATCACAATTCCATAGGTAAGAAGAGGTCATGGATTTCACTGGGAAAAGATGCACTGCTTTGGCAAAGTCACCTGTATGTATATTTACCCGGGACAGCACTCCAGCTGTGTTGTTTGCACCTTGTTTGCAGAAGGATGAGTGCCCTGGGAGGCCAATAACAAGTGGCAAGGGTTCCTCAAATCTGCACTGCATCCTGGCTGCCATTCAGCCCAGAGCTAGGGGATCATTTGTTCCCAGGGACCAGTGCTTGCCAGTGGAATGAATTCCTACACAGCTGGAAGAAGCAAATCTGGATTTAGCTCCAGCTGTTGGTGGGCTGCATGATCATTGACAATGCTGCCCTTCCAGAAATTATTCTGCAGTTTCCTTTCATAGTAATTTGAAGCTTTTAAACTTCACATTTCAATGTGATTTACCTTAGGGAAAAACACTTCTGAGCCCGGTGCAAACTTAAACCTTTCGACAGCAAAGTCCTCATGGTTGCCAGCTTCTGATGTCACACAATGTCACCTGGCTGCATGTGTTTGCTTAGCTCTGGGTCTATCCTAGCCTAGTAAAGCCCAGGCAGGGTGGCACATTGCAGGGAAAATTGGTCCATGAGCTTCTGGGGTTGCCATCAGCAGCAGAGTCAATGTGCCCTTTGGGGATTCCTCTGGAGACAAAATTAGGGACCTACTCCATGCCACAATATTCTCTTAGATCTTTCTAAAATATCCTGGAAAAGGCTGTGAAACTTCACATCTCCTTGCACACCCACTGTTTGAATAGGGGCATTTTTGTCCCTCCTCAAAGTCATTGCTCTTGCACATCAGAAACATGAACATCCACCAACAGGAATGATGCATGGTCCTGCTGCTGCTGCTGCAGAGGACTGGACAGTGCAGGCCTGGGTATTACCAATATGAGCACTTAATTAGCATTTCATGCTCCTTCAAGCTGTCCCGATCTCAGGGCTTTTTGTTTCAAAGCAGCCACTGCACCATCTCTAGGGAAGAACAGGAAATGGGAAACAGCGACTGCCAGCCTTGCAGGGGTGTGGGGGAAAACCTGAGGTGTCTGCATCAAAAGATGAATGGGAAGAGTGTAATTGCCAGAGCAAACGCTTTGTTAGGATAGCAGGAGCAGTTCTTTACTTGCATGAAGATCATTTGGGATCTCTTTTTTATGTCTCATGCAGAAAAGGAGGTCTTAATAATACCATGCTACTTAAACCAGATTGGGATGCAGCTCTGTAGTGGTTCACAATGTAGCAGACTGCCTGCTGTGTCACTGCCAGCCCTGCTGAGCCTGCGAGGGACTGTAGTGTATCCTATGCCTGTTTTGCCTCCAAGCAAAGCTTGGTTTTCCTTATTAGTGTGGAGTAAATACAAGAGTAATAAAATGGGCAATTAAACTGGCCACTTTGGAGGATATGCTCATGCTTTGGCATGTCAGTCCTGTACCTCATGCATCCAAGGCTTATTACTCATCATGAAATATTTTAACAAAAAAAAAAAACCAGCTCTCATGTTACATCTGAATAAAATTGCATCAGATCATCAAGAATTCTGCTGTCAGGAACAAGACAAGAGCCTTCCGACACTCACTTGCAGCTGTCCTGGATTGCTGCAGCCCTTTGTGCAAAGCTGCTGCAGACAGAGTGTTTGGAGTTGGTTTGGGCCTTTATGAAAGATCTGTGGAGCGGTGTGCAGGGCTCTCCTGGCAGGAAACTGTTTGTCCAAGCCCAGGGACACGGTGCCGGCAGGAGCGGAGCGGCCCCGCTCCCAGCCCGAGAGTCTGTGAGCTGAGCCACGCCGGGGAGACAAGGCAGCGAGGGGCTCCAGCCCAGCTGCTTCACTGCCCTGCCCGCCCCATGGAGCTCTGCCGTGGGAGAAAGCCGACACCGGGCGAGCCCCCGAGCTTCCATCAGCTGCTGGAACTGCTCCGTGACAGCTCCTGTTCTTCCGAGAGAGACCCCAGCGCCTTCTTGGAACGCGTGTCATGGGGGGATTCTGTTTGTCAATAAACTGCTGTGGGTTTGCCAATTCCATCCATTAGTAATAATTTCCTATTGCTGGAAAGGGGTTGTTGGAACACTTTAGAGGAGACAACTTCTTGCACAATATCCTGTTTGAAGTTGTCTCAACTGTGTGAGACAGATGGCTTCACACAGGAGCATCCCCAAGGCTGCTGAGGGGAAGGCACAGAGGAAGACAAACCCAGTATTTCTGAGGGAACTCCTTGACACCAACCCAACCTCAGCTGTCAAACAGCAGATCTGATGTTTCGAGACATGGGCCACAGGGGAAACCTTTCAGTGTGTTTGGTCCAGGCTGGGCTATGCTCGAGGCAAAGGTGTGTCAGTGTGTTGGATAATACTCTTTTCTTGACCTAGAGATGGGACACGGAGAGGTGTTTTAAAAACTTTTATTCCATTTTCAGTCTCATGAGAAGGGTGAGACAATACAGATGTTATAATGCAAGCCATCACAATCAGATGCCAACTATTTCCTAATTATAATACATTATAATTAGGTTTTTTGGTCTATCAGCCTTTTGCCATGCCACGTTGTGAATGCCTTAAAACCAATTATTTAAAACTGCCCATCGTGGGTCCCACTACAATGCATCTTTCATAGCTCTGTTTTTCCAAAATCTTATTTGCAAGGCCATCTTTTGGAACTTTTTTCCAGCTTCATTTCTCTCTCAACAATATCTGTCCTATTCCATGGAAAATTTTAAGTTAGCATTCCTTGTCTCAAGGTTTATATACAGATTCATACTCTGTGGGCCTTCTATTAGGCCCTAAAAACTTTCTACAAATCCATTTCCCACATCAGTGCACTTGGCTCCTTCTCTCCTCATTGTGCCTGGCAAGCACAGGAGCCCAGAGCTCCTGCAGAACCCATCCCAGCACTCAGTGGGAGCAAACTTGTGTCCAGTCCTCACCTGGAGCAGTGGTGCCCAGCATTCCACCACACTGGAATGAGGAACTGTTCCTGCTCTTTCAGAAGGAGCTAAGGAGCTTTGGCCTTCAGATCAATTGTCTGCAGGCTCCTGCAGTGCCTGGTGCTGCTCCCTTGCCAGAGGCACCCCAGGCCAGGGGGGCACATCTGGGCTGCTCTGTCTGGCTCTGGGGCTCCCTGTTCTGGGCAGTGAGGAGGAGCTGCAGAGGCTCTGCAGGACTGACAGGATGGGCTTTGGGGCTGGCAGGAGAAGCTGAGGGACCTGGGCTGCTGGAGCTGCTGAAGAGGAGGCCCAGGGCTTCTCCTGCAACTGCTCCAAGGGTTCTTTCAAAGAATCCCAGAATCAGCAAGGGTGGAACAGGCCATGGAGATCATCATGTCCAGCCTGTGCCCTGACACTGCCTTGTCTCCCCTGAGCTTCCCCCAGGATAAACAACCCCAGCAGCTCCCTCAGCTGCTCCTCACAGGACTTGTGCTCCAGACCCCTCCCCAGCCTTGTTGCCCTTCTCTGGACACGCTCCAGCCCCTCCATGTCCTTCCTAAATTGGGGGCTCCAGAACTGCAAACAGCACTCAGTGTGCTGCCCAAGCAGTGCTGAGCACAAGGGAAGAATCCCGGCCCTGCTCCTGCTGGCCACACCATTCCTAATCCAGGCCAGGAGCCACTGGCCTCCTTGGCCACCTGGGCACACTGCTGGCTCATGTCCAGCCTGCTGTCCATCAGTCCCTGCAGGTCCCTTCCTTTCTGGCTGCTCTCCAGCCACTCTGGCACCTTGTTGAAGGAGGGAGGCAGGGAGGGAATGGGTCCAGATCCAATCCTTCCTGAAATGTGGTGTTTGCTGGCACTGCCAGTGCCCACATCTTGGTATTTCCATATTCTGGCACAGCCCAAGTGCAGCAATTTTCTGGCAAAGAAAGCCAAAACCAAGCAAAGATCTGGCACCTACAGCAACCCAATCTCGTGTGTGCTGACACCGCCAGTACCCAGATCGGGAATTTTTCAGATGCCTGCACAGCACAATTCCAGCAATTTGCTGGCACAGAAAATTAGCATCAGGAAATTTCTCAGTGCCGGCTCATCCCTCACCCAGATCTGGTGTGCGCTGGCACTGTCAGTGCCCACATCTGGAAATGTCCCTCTTCTGGCACCACCCATGTCCAGCAATTTGCTGGCAAAGGAAGCTAAAACCTGGCAATTTCCCCTTGCCAGCACCGCCCAATCGGGAGTTTGCTGGCAGCAGGACCCCAGGAAAGAAGGAAGGAAAGAAGGAAAGAAAAGAGGAAGGCATCCAGATCCAGTCCTTCCTGGAGCCTGGAGCCTGAAATGGGCTGTTTGCTGGCACTGCCAGTGCCCAGATCAGGAAATTTCCCTATTCTGGCACAGCCCAAGTGCAGCAATTTGCTGGCACAGAAATCCAAAACCTGTGGCAGCTTCCTACTACTGGCTCTGGCACCACCCACATCTTGTGTTTCATGTAACCAGAACCCAGATTTGGAAATTTCCCAGTGCCAGCAGAGCCCAAATCCGGCAGATTTCTGTCGCTGGCAATGACACCACCCACATCTGGTGTTGGCTGGCAGCGCCAGCGCCCAGATCTAAAAACTTCCTGGTGCTGGCACAGCCCAAGTCCAGTGATTTGCTGGCACAGACAGCCAAAGTTTGAAAATTTGCAGGTTCTGGCACCAGCATCATCCAGCTCTAGTGTTTGCTGGACCACCAGTGCCCAGATGTGGAAATTTCCCGGTGCCTTCACAGCCCAGCTCTAGCAATTTGGCTTTAGCTAGCTTAGGTAGAGAAGTTCCTCTTTCTGTGGAGGAACTGTGACTTTCCTTTTTCTTGGAACTGTTTACGCCTGCTCTGGACTGAAAACCCAGACAAACACCGACAGCAGCAGCTCACACCTGTGGCCCCCCGAGCTCTGGGACGCTGCATTCCAGCACCAGAGGGACTTAGAAGAGACCAAGGGAGCCAACTACAACCCACAAAAAGGACTTCCTGAATTTGCCATCTCTTCAGCACTGTCCGAGACTTTATTTAATATTATTCATTTTTCATGCTTGTGAATACTTTACTTGTTAAATAAACTGGGGTTTTTTTCACTTTTCTCAAGGGAAGTCTTTTCCTGAACTAGTAGGGGCAGGGGCCGCTTGAATTCGCTTTCTAGGTGGCTCCCTTTTGGAGGTTTCCTCCCAAAATTAGCCCTAAGCAAGCACAAACAGTCACCATGAAAACTTCACCAGTGGCATCATTTCCTGGTGGCAAATCTTGCGACAGAAGCTTGACCTTGTTCTCCATGAGAGATTCTTGGGAAGAGCAGACAGGAGAAGATTCCTGGAAAACAGAAAGAGCTTTCCAGAAGTGAAATGAAAACGAAAGAAACAATCCAAGATGTTTTCCTCTATTTATTTCTGCGCTCCCCTTTTCCATGTTGGGGCAGATGTAGGGGCGATCCCGGGGGCGCGTGGGGCTCGGACGTGGGGCTTGTGGGGCCAGCGGGGAACGGGCGCAGGCACCGACGGCCGAAATATCGGGAACTTGGGGGTAAAGATTGGGAAAAGCAACTCGGGACCCCCACAATGGCCCAATTCCCCCCCAAGATTCACCTGCCAGCCCCCAAATCCCCCACATTCACCCCAAAATCCCTCCCATCTCCCCAAATCCCATCCAGGACCCCCACGACCCCTCACGGACCCCCCCAAAACCTCACCCGGGAGCCCCAAAACCTCCCCAGTTCCCCCCAAAACGCCTCAACTACCCCCAAAATCGCCTCAGGACCCCTTCAGCCTCGGCTACCATCCCCAAATCCCCCCCAATTCCCCCCAAATCCTACCCCGGACGCCTCCACCCTGGCCCGGCTGCTCCCGCTGCTGCGCCCCCCCTCCCCCTCCCCCGCCGCCTCTGCCGCGCTTGGCTCGGCGCCGCTTATGAGAGCCCAGAAACCACCCAAATCCCCCCCAGAACCGGCCTCGGAGCCCCAAAATCCCCCCAATTGCCCCAGAGTCCCCGCAAATCCCCCCAAAATCCCCCCCGGACACCTCCGCCCCGGCCCGGCCGCTCCCGCCGCCGCTGCCCCCCCGCCCCCTTCCCGCCGCCGCCTATGCCGCGCTCGGTTCGGCCGCGCTCGATGCGAGTCCAGAAACGGCCCCGATTCATCCAAAACCGGCCTGGCAGCCCCCCGATCCCCCCAGCAGCCCCAAAATCCCCCCGATTCCCCCCAATCCCCCCCGCGGACACCCCCAACCTGAGCCGGGCCGATCCCGCCGCCACCATTGCCGCGCCCGCAAGCCCTGAGCATTTTGGCGGGAAACATCCGGGGCATTTTGGCGGGAAATTCCCGGAACTCCGGCCCGAAAAGTCGGGGCTTTTGGGCTTCAATCCCCCCCGTTCTGGGCATGCATTTGGGTGGGGATTTTGGGGGTGAAAACCCGGGAATGTTGGGCTTGAAAATCGCGACTCTGGGGGTTCCAGACCGGGACCTTTGGGTCCTGGAAGGGGAAAAAAATCGGGGAAGATTTGGGGTTCAAAATCGGATTGTTTGGGGTTGAAGCCCGGCATTTCTGGGCTTCAAAACCCGAATCTTTTAGGGATGGATCTCCGGATTTTTGGGGTAAAATCCTGCATTTGTAGGGCCTGAAAAAGGGGGGGAAATGGGACTTTTGGGTCCTTGCAGGGAGAAAATCTTGGAGTGTTTAGGGCTCCAACCGGCATTTTTGGGGTTAAAAATTGGGAATTTCTTTCTGCCTGGCTTTCAGGCTTTCTGTTTTACCTTTTCTTTCCTCGCTGAGCTGCAATGGCCACAAGTTCAGGTCAGCATCCCTCCGGGACTGTCCAAATGCCTCCAAGTGCCCCGAAAACCCACTCGGGAGCCCCAAAATGCCCCCAGCTCATCCCAGCATTCATCTCGGAGCCCCCAAAATGCCCTCGTTTCCCCCAAAACCAGCTCAGCTGCCCCCAAATCCCCTGCGGACTCCTCCGACCGGGCCCGGCTCCTCTGTCGACGGGAGCCCCGAACCAGCCCCAGCTGACCCCAAAGCCCACCCGGGAGGGAGCCCCAGGTGCCACCCGCACGCCCCAAATCCCAGCTGTGCACCCCAAACCCCACCGAGACATCACATGGTTGGATTTGGTTTTGTTCCATTTTATTGTATTTTCTCTCTCCCGCATCCGCCCGGGGCCGGCAAGGGAGAGCCCCAGGGCCGGCCCGGGCACGGGGACGGGAGAGGGCCGTGAACGGCCGGGCGGGATCGAGGAAAAGAACCGGGCACGGCCGGGCGGGATCGGGGTAAAGAACTGGACATGGCCGGGGATCCCTGGGGGGAATATCGGGGGGGAATCCGAGACACGATGGGGAAACATTGGGGAAAAATGGGGAAAATTAGGGACATGCGGCCCCAGTTAGAGTTGGGGTTAGGGTTGGGGTTGGGGTTGGGGTTAGGGTTGGGGTTAGGAGTTAGAGTTAGGGCTTAGGGTTAGGGTTAGTGCTAGGGTTAGTTTTGAATTAATGTCTTTTGATTCTGTCTTCAAGTTTTGATGACATTTTTTTTAATTATATATTTTATTTTGATGATGAAAAAAAGTAAATAAATAAACACAATTGAAAAAATCAAAAGGAGAATGTGAGACCAGGACCTGCTAGCCTAGAGATTGTGGGAGTGCAGCTCACTCAATGTGCCAGTGTCTCACCACATCCTTTCCTCATTGGGCCTCTCCTCTTCCACTTCGGCCATGTTTTCTTTGTGTCATTTGTGCTGCTCTTTGTTACTTGGCATTACAACAGGGCCACACATTGACATGTTTGGGGGACAATGGATCCAAAAGATCCTGTCTAGTCAACGGTTTTCTACCTAGGTGTGTTCTGTGCTCACCAAAGGCCTGAGCAAAGAAACCAAGAGAAGTGTGCTCAGATCCCAAAGCTTTGCTCCTTTGCAATCTCCCACAGATCTGGCTCACAGGTGTCTTCAATCACAATTCCATAGGTAAGACGAGGTCATGGATTTCACTGGGAAAAGATGCACTGCTTTGGCAAAGTCACCTGTATGTATATTTACCTGGGACAGCAGTCCAGCTGTGTTGTTTGCACCTTGTTTGCAGAAGGATGAGTGCACTGGGAGGCCAATAACAAGTGGCAAGGGTTCCTCAAATCTGCACTGCAGCCTGGCTGCCATTCAGCCCAGAGCTAGGGGATCATTTGTTCCCGTGGACCAGTGCTTGCCAGTGGAATGAATTCCTGCACAGCTTGAAGAAGCAATTCTGGATTCAGCTCCAGCTGTTGGTGGGCTGCATAATCATTGACAATGCTGCACTTCCAGAAATTATTCTGCAGTTTCCTTTCGTAGTCATTTGAAGCTTTTAAACTTCACATTTCAGTTTGCTTTGCCTCAGGGAAAAACACTTTGGGGCCCATTGCAAACTGTAACCTTTTGGCAGCAAAGTCCTCATGGTTGCCTGTCGAAAGCGAAGGAAGCCAACCCACCTTGTCGTTGATTAGCATTGACTTTGATTTATTGATCAATCATCCACTTTATATAACAGTGTTAATTAACTTCATGCATATTGCAAAATCCAAGCTCACAATAGGTTACAGAGAAAACTCTAACCCCTCCTTTTGTTTACAATACCTGTGGTTTGTCTATTGAAAACAGGATCAGTGTTCTCAGAGAGCCCAAGGACAGAATGTTTGCCTGTTATGGGAAGACTGTCTGAAAATTTTAATGTTTATAAAGTGGTGCTTGAGAGAGCCTAATCATTTATAGAATCAAGCCTGGTAAATGCTTTACAACTACCTTTTACTTTTCCCTCAACTGTATACCTTCATGGCCTCTTTCTTTAAGCCATGCTAGAACCAGACTCTCCACAGTTGCCAGCTTCTGATGTTACACGTCACCTGGCTGCATGTGTTTGCTTAGCTCTGGGTCTAGTCCCGGCCTAGCAAAGCCCAGGCAGAGTGGAACGTTGCAGAGAAAACTGGTCCATGAGCTTATGGGGTTGCCATCAGCAGCAGAGTCAATGTGCCCTTTGGGGATTCCTCTGGAGACAAAATTAGGGACCTACTCCATGCCACAATATTCTCTTAGATCTTTCTGAAATATCCTAGAAAAGGCTGTGAAACTTCACATCTCCTTGCACAGCCACTGTTTGAAGAGGGGCATTTCTGTACCTCCTCAAAGTCACTGCTCTTGCACACCCGAAACATGAACATCCACCAACAGGAATGATGCATGGTCCTGCTGCTGCTGCTGCAGAGCACTGGGCAGTGCAGGCCTGGGTATTACCAGTATGAGCACTTAATTAGCATTTCATGCTCCTTCAAGCTCTCCAGATCTCAGGGCTTTTTGTTTCAAAGCAGCCACTACACCATCTCTAGGGAAGAACAGGAAATGGGAAATAGCGACTGCCAGCCTTGCAGGGGTGTGGGGGAAAACCTGAAGTGTCTGCATCAAAAGATGAATGGGAAGAGTGTAATGGCCAAAGCAAATGCTTCGTTAGGATAGCAGGAACAGTTCTTTACTGCATGCTTGCATGAAGATCATTTGGGATCTCCTTTTTGTGTCTCATGCAGAAAAGGAGATCTTAATAATACCACGCTACCTAAACCAGATTGGGACGCAGCTCTGTAGTGGTTCACAATGAAGCAGACGGCCTGCTGTGCCACTGCCAGCCCTGGTGAGCCTGTGAGGGACCGTAGTGTATCCCATGCCTGTTTTGCCTCCAAGCTAAGCTTGGTTTTCCTTACTAGTGTGGAGTAAATACAAGAGTAATAAAATGGGCAATTAAACTGGCCACTTTGGAGGATATGCTCATGCTTTGGCATGTCAGTCCTGTACCTCATGCACCCAAGGCTTGTTACTCATCATGAAATATTTTAACACAAAAACCTCAGCTCTCATGTTACATCTGAATAAAACCGCATCAGATCATCAAGAATTCTGCTGTCAGGAACAAGACGAGCCTTCCGACACTCACTTGCAGCTGTCCTGGATTGCTGCAGCCCTTTGTGCAAAGCTGCTGCAGACAGAGTGTTTGGAGTTGGTTTGGGCCTGTATGAAAGATCTGTGGAGCAGTGTGCAGGGCTCTCCTGGCAGGAAACTGTTTGTCCAAGCCCAGGGACACGGTGCCGGCAGCAGCGGAGCGGCCCCGCTCCCAGCCCGAGAGTCTGTGAGCTGAGCCACGCCGGGGAGACAAGGCAGCGAGGGGCTCCAGCCCAGCTGCTTCACTGCCCTGCCCACCCCATGGAGCTCTGCCGTGGGAGAAAGCTGACACCGGGCGAGCCCCCGAGCTTCCATCAGCTGCTGGAACTGCTCCGTGACAGCTCCTGTTCTTCCAAGAGAGACCCCAGCGCCTTCTTGGAACGCGTGTCATGGGGGGATTCTGTTTGTCAATAAACTGCTGTGGGTTTGCCAATTCCATCCATTAGTAATAATTTCCTATTGCTGGAAAGGGATTGTTGGCACACTTTAGAGGAGACGACTTATTGCACAATATCCTGTTTGAAGTCGTCTCTAACTGTGTGAGACAGATGGCTTCACACAGGAGCATCCCCAAGGCTGCTGAGGGGAAGGCACAGAGGAAGACAAACCCAGTATTTCTGAGGGAAACTCTTTGACACAAACCCAACCTGAGTTGTCAAACAGCAGACCTCATGTTTCTAGACATGAGCCAAATGGGAAACCTTTCAGTGTGTTTGGTCCAGGCTGGGCTATGCTCGAGGCAAAGGTGTGTCAGTGTGTTGAATAATACTCTTTTCTTGACCTAGAGATGGGGCAGCTGAGAGGTGTTTGAAAATCTTTTATTCCATTTTCAGTCTCATGAGAAGGGTGAGACAATACAGATGTTATCATTCACGCCATCACAATCAGAAGCCAACTAGTTCCTAAATATTTTACATTATAAGTGTTTCTTGGTCTTTCAGCCTTTTGCCATGCCATGTTGTAGATGCGTTAAAGCCATTTATTTAAAAATACCCCTTGTGGGTCCCACTACAATGCATCTTTCATAGCTCTGTTTTTCCAAAGTCTTATTTGCAAAACCATCTTTAGAAATATTTTTCTAGCTCCATTACTCTATCAACAATATCTGTCCTATTCCATGGAAAAATTTAAGTTAGCATTCCTTGTCTCAAGATTTATATATAGATTCATACTTTGTGGGCCTTCTATTAGGCCCTAAAATCTTTCTACAAATCCATTTCCCACATCAGTGCACTTGGCTCCTTCTCTCCTCATTGTGCCTGGCAAGCACAGGAGCCCAGAGCTCCTGCAGAACCCATCCCAGCACTCAGTGGGAGCAAACTTGTGTCCAGTCCTCGCCTGGAGCTGTGGTGCCCAGCATTCCACCTCATTGAAATGAGGAACTGTTCCTGCTCTTTCAGAAGGAGCTAAGGAGCTTTGGCCTTCAGATCAATTGTCTGCAGGCTGCTGCAGTGCCTGGTGCTGCTCCCTTGCCAGCGGCACCCCAGGCCAGGGGGGCACATCTGGGCTGCTGTGTCTGGCTCTGGGGCTGCCTGTTCTGGGCAGTGAGGAGGAGCTGCAGAGGCTCTGCAGGACTGACAGGATGGGCTTTGGGGCTGGCAGGAGAAGCTGAGGGACCTGGGCTGCTGGAGCTTCTGAACAGGAGGCCCAGGGCTCATCCTGCAACTGCTCCAAGGGTGGTTTCAGAGAATCCCAGAATCAGCAAGGGTGGAACAGGCCATGGAGGTCATCAAGTCCAACCTGTGCCCTGACACTGCCTTGTCTCCTCTGGGCCTCCTCTCCTCCAGGATAAACAACCCCAGCTCC
The DNA here is from genome assembly GCF_027579445.1 of Ammospiza nelsoni. Taxonomy (NCBI): domain Eukaryota; kingdom Metazoa; phylum Chordata; class Aves; order Passeriformes; family Passerellidae; genus Ammospiza; species Ammospiza nelsoni. Next base: position 221,103 of record NC_080661.1, on the reverse strand, counting down.
CTCAGCCACTCCTCAAAGCTCTTGTGCTCCAGATCCCCCCCCACCCCCTCGCCTTGTTGCCCTTCTCTGGACATGCTCCAGCCCCTCCATGTCCTTCCTAAATTGGGGGCTCCAGAACTGCAAACAGCACTCAAGGTGCTGCCCAAGCAGTGCTGAGCACTGGAGAAGAATCCCTTCCCTGCTCCTGCTGGCCACACCATTTCTGAGCCAGGCCAGGAGCCACTGGCCTCCTTGGCCACCTGGGCACACTGCTGGCTCATGTCCAGCCTGCTGTCCATCAGTCCCTGCAGGTTCCCTTTCTGCCTGGCTGCTGTCCAGCCCTTCTGGCGCCTTGTTGAGGGAGGGAGGCAGGGAGGGAACGGATTCAGATCCAATCCTTCCTGAAATGTGGTGTTTGCTGGCACTGCCAGTTCCCAGATTTTGATATTTTCCTATTCTGACAGAGCCCAAGTCCAGCAATTTGCTGGCAAAGAAAGTCAAAACCAAGCAAAGACCTGGTACCTACAGCAACTCGATCTCGGGTTTGCTGACACCCCCAGTACCCAGATCGGGAATGTTCCAGAGGCCTGCACAGCCTAATTCCAGCAGTTTGCTGGCTCAGAAAATTAGCATCTGGGAATTTCTCAGTGCCAGCAAAACGTAAATGCAGCAATTTTCTGGCAAAGAAAGCCAGAACCCAGCAGCTTCCCAGTGCTGCCACCAGCACCATCCAGGTCTGGTGTTTGCTGTGCAGTGCCCAGATCTGGAAATTTCCCAGTCCTGGCACAGCCCAAGTCCAGGAATTTGCTGGCACAGAAAGCCAAAATCCGCCAATCTCCTGATGCCAATACAGGCACCCAGACCTGGTGTTTGCTGCTAGTGCCAGTGCTCAGATCTGGATATTTCCCTGTTCTGGCAGAGCCAAATCCAGCAATTTTCTGGTCAAGAAAGCCAAAATGTGGCAATTCCCTGCTACCGTCATTGGCAATGCCAAGATCTGGTGTTTGCTGGCACCACCAGTGCCCAGATGCGGGAATTTCCCGGTGCCAACACAGCCCAAGACTTGTAATTTTCTGGCAAAGAAAGCCAAAACCTTGCAAATACCTGGTACCTACAGCAACTCAATCTTGTGTTTGCTGACACCACAAGTGCCCAGATCCAGAAGTTTTCAGGTTCCTGCACAGCATAATTCCAGCAATATGCTGGCACTGAAAGTTCACATTTGGCAATTTCCTGGTGCTGACACATTCCCCATCCAGATCTGGTGTGCGCTGGCACTGCCAGTGCCCACATCTGGCAATTTCCCGGTGCTGGTACCACCCATGTCCAGCAATTTGCTGGCAAAGGAAGCTAAAAACTGGCAATTTCCCCTTGCCAGCACCGCCCAATCTGGAGTTTGCTGGCAGCAGGATCCCAAGAAAGAAGGAAGGAAAGAAGAAAAGAAAAGAGGAAGGCATCCAGATCCAGTCCTTCCTGGAGCCTGGAGCCTGAAATGGGCTGTTTGCTGGCACTGCCAATGCCTAGATCGGGAAATTTCCCAATTCTGGCACAGCCCAAGTGCAGCAATTTGCTGGCACAGAAATCCAAAACCTGTGGCAGCTTCCTGCTACTGGCTCTGGCACCGCCCCCACATCTTGCGTTTCATGTAACCAGAACCCAGATTTGGAAATTTCCCGGTGCCAGCAGAGGCCAAATCTGGCAGATTTCTGTCACTGGCAATGACACCATCCAGATCTGGTGTTTGCTGGCAGCGCCAGCGCCCTGATCTGAAAACTTCCTGGTGCTGGCACAGCCCAAGTCCATGGATTAGCTGGCACAGAAGGCCAAAATTTGTAAATCTGTAGGTTCTGGCTCCAGCACCATCCAGCTCTGGTGTTTGCTGGGACCGCCAGTGCCCAGATTTGGAAATTTCCTGATGCCTTCACAGCCCAGGTCTAGCAATTTGGTTTTAGCTAGCTTAGGAAGAGAAGTTCCTCTTTCTGTGGAGGAACTGTGACTTTCCTTTTTCTTGGAACTGTTTACACCTGCTCTGGACTGAAAACCCAGACAAACACCGGCAGCAGCTCACACCTGTGGCCCCCCGAGCTCTGGGACGCTGCATTCCAGCACCAGAGGGACTTAGAAGAGACCGAGGGAGCCAACTACAACCCACGAAAAGGACTTTCTGAATTTGCCATCTCTTCACTACTGTGAGAAGTTTGATTTAATATTATTCATTTTTCATGCTTGTGAATACTTCACTTGTTAAATAAACTTGGGTTTTTTCACTTTTCTCAAGGGAAGTCTTTTCCTGAACTATTAGGAGTAGGGGCTGCTTGAACTTGCTTTCTAGACGGACCCATTTTGGAGCTTTCCTCCCAAAATTTGCCCCAAACCAGCACAAACAGTCAAAATGAAAATTTCACCAGTGGCATAATTTCCTGGTGGCAAATCTTGTGACAGAAGCTTGACCTTGTTCTCCATGAGAGATTCTTGGGAAGAGCAGACAGGAGAAGATTCCTGGAAAATTGAAACAGCTTTCCAGAAGTGAAATGAAAATGAAAGAAACAATCCAAGGTGTTTTCCTCTGTTAATTTCTATGCTCCCCTTTTCCATGTTGCACTGCTTCTCCATCCCAGTAATTCCAGATGCAACTCATCTCTAAGATTGGTGACTTAGTGATTTTTAGACACTCTAAAATACCATGAGCCACACACAGTTTTCCTTCCCCTGTTTTTACTGGAAAGCAACACTGGAGGTGTAAGTGCAGTGCTGGGCTCAGGTAGGAATGCTACCCCAAGGGAAGGTGCCCCGACAGTGTTTGACCCTCAGCAAGGATAATGCACAGCAGCAAGGGAGGGGATCGCTGTGCCAGAGTGCAGGAGTCAGGGCTCTGCATCCGGGCTCAAGGCTGCAAAGTTCCCGTGTTTGGGCAGACGGAGGGGCTGTCCCCGAGGCGCGCGGGGCTCGAACGTGGGGCTCGTGGGGCGAGCGGGGAACGGACACGGGGACGAACGGCCCCGGTGCTTCAGTTGCAGCGGCGGCAGCATCAGCAGCAGCAGTAGCAGCAGCGGCGGCAGCACCAAAACAGATACTTCTGAACAGTCTTTCTCCTTTGCTTTCTCTTTCTCACTTTCCTTCTGTTTCTCTCCCTTTCCCGCGGTCGGGCACCCTTCTCTCGGGGTCCCTTGCCCGGCGTCCCTCTCCTCTCCCCGCCTCCCTCTCCCCTGCAGGGCAGGGCCATGCCCCCGGCCCGCCCCCGGCCCCGGGCGGGGCTGCCCCGTACCCGGCCCCGGCCGTCCCGCCGCGGTCTCGCCTCCGCCCGGCTCTGGCCGTGCTGGCGGTGGCGCTGCTGGGCGGGCATCAGTGCCTGGTGCGGGGGCGGCATCGCCGCCCTTCGGCTCCGCCTGGCCCGAGCCCAGCCCCGGACCCAACGCAGGGTCCGGTCCCGACCCCGGTCCCGGCCCCGGCTCCTCCCGGGGCCCGCGGAGCACACACGCGGCGCGGCCGCTCCCGCCGCCTCCGCTGCGGCTTCCCCGGCCCGAGCTCCGCCCCTCGGCAGCGCGGCCGCCGGCCCCGAGCCGCCGGGGCCCGGGGCGGGTGGGGATGCTGGGCCCGGGGCGGGTGAGGGGCGCTCGGGGGCCGTTGCTGGCCCCGGGCCGAGCGCTGACAGCCGCGTCCCGCCCGCAGGGAATGCGCAGGAGGCCCTACAGGAGCGGTATCGGCTGGGATCGCTGCTGGGGCGCGGCGGCTTCGGCAGCGTCTTTGCGGCCACGCGGCTCTCGGACGGCGCCCCGGTGAGCGGCGGGGCCGGCGGCGGGCGCAGGCAGAGGGGATGAAGGAGGAGGAGGAGGATGGGTCTGGGCATGGCGGGAGGCGAGCTCACCCCGCTGCTCTCCCTCGCTCGCAGGTGGCCATCAAACGCGTGCCGCGGGATCGCATCCGGCACTGGGGCGAGCTGGTGAGTGAGCGGGGCCAGCGGCAGCAGCCGGGCCGTGCCGGGCGGCGAGGAGCCGGGGCCCGGCACGGTGGGAGCCGCCAGGAGCCTTGCGGGGAGAGCGGGCATGGGGCCAGTGCAGGGCGCAGAGCATCCTGGGCTGGCTGAGGGCTTCCCCAGGCCTGGCACGGCCTCGGCCCGAATGACGGCATTGCGCTCCTCCCGCAGCCCGACGGCACCAGCGCACCCCTGGAGATCGTGCTGCTGGCAAAGGTGTCCACTGGCTGTGGCGGTGTCATTCAGCTCCTGGAGTGGCTTGAGCTCCCCGACAGCTTCCTGCTGGTGCTGGAGCGTCCTGAGCGGTGCCAGGAGCTCTCGGGTTTCCTTGCAGAGCGGGGGTTCCTGCCGGAGGAGGAGGCGCGGGAGCTGTTCCGCCAGGTGCTGGAGGCCGTGCGGCACTGCACCAGCTGCGGGGGCCTGCACCGGGACATTAAGCCCGAGAATGTCCTGCTCAACCTGGCCAGCAGGCAGCTGAAACTGATCGACTTTGGCTGTGGCGCCTTCCTCCAAGACACAGCCTACACCCAATTTGCAGGTGAGCCCTCGCAGGGGGTGCTCCTGGGCATCTCGTGGCCCAGCCTGGGTGCAGCACTGGGGCTTCCCTCTATTGCAGCTGGGATGGGATTGATGCTAGAGCCGAGTTGTTCTGGGTGGGAGGGAGAGTGGGTTTTCTCCACTACTGGGTGGGTTTTTCCCTTGTGTGTCATGGTTGGGCCTTCCTTGGGTTTCTTCTGCCCTCTTCCAAGACCAGTGGCTTCTTTTCCATCCCCAAGTTTGTGCACAAGTCCCAGGTGCTGGCGAGAGGGCAGCGCTCACCCCGTGTGCCTCTGGGGCAGCCCCCACATGCCCAGGGATGCTGGGGCCGGGCTCTGGGAGCAGCAGCAGCCCCCTGCTGAGCTGTGTCTGTGTTCCACAGGAACCCAGTCCTACAGCCCACCAGAGTGGATCCAGCACCAACGCTACCACGGCGAGGCAGCCACGATCTGGTCCCTGGGCCTCCTGCTGTGCCACCTGGTCATGGGGAAGCACCCGTTCCGGAGGGGCCAGGAGATCATCCGGGGGCGGATCTTGTTCCCACGATGGCTCTCTCAAGGTGGATCCTCATCTCTGGGCACGGGGGGGATACCAGTGCTGGGAGACAGCAGCGGGCTCATGGGCAAACCACTCTGGCAGCTGCTGAGGAGGTTGCACATGACCTGCTCTCCTGCTCTCCTCCAAACAGAGCATCCATGGGGAAGTTTAGGCCCAGCTCTGGGCACAACCAGCATGACCTGGGCATGGGAACCGGAGGGCAACTTCTCCAACTGACTGGTGGTTTCTGGTTTCTCTCCCCAGCGTGCCAAGATGTCATTAAGAGATGTTTGTCCATGCAGCCTTCGGACAGGCCATCCTTAGAAGAGCTTTTCCGTCATCCTTGGGTGAAGGGTGTTCCTTTGCCCTAGAAGATGGGTGAGATCCATGTGCACAGTTGGATCCAGGGGCCTGGCAGGTACCAGCTCCATGCATCTCTTGGCAATCGGTGGCAAAGCAAACCAGGCTGGTTTTGTCCTGCCTGTAGCTCTGAGCAGGGGTCAGCAGAAGGGAACATGCAGCTCTTGGGCTGGAGCTGAGCTGGAGACCTGGTGTGGCAAGCACTGGTGGCCACCATCCCCCTGGTTTTGTTTGTCCTGTTCATGGATGGCTGGGGCCCTGGGCAGAGCCCTGACAGCCTGGTCTGATCCCAGGGAAGGAGAAGGAGCCCCTGGAGAAGCTGTTTCAGGTGGGGCTGCTGCTTGAGACACCAAGGACAACCTCAAAGATGACAATCTCTTCCCAGTCTGGCCAGCTGAAGATGATGGACTTGGATTCTGGCACCTTCTTCAAAGCCAGGCTCCAGGCCCAATTTGCAGGTGAGAGCACAGGCAGGGGGATGCTCCCAGATCTGGGCATGGCACGGCTGGGCACCAAAGGTTCCCACTTTGCTGGGGCAGATGCAATAAATTCTTCAGTCGGCTGCCCAGCTGCTTTTTGACTCTGGGCAGCTGCTGAGGGCTGGATGTGCCCTGGCTGGCTGCAGGCTGGGCACGTGTCCTGCCCTCCTCCTCTGCTCCCAAAGGCAGCAGGGATGGGCAGCTCTGGGCACAGCCAGCATGGCCTGGGCACCGCAGGCCTTGGCACAAGGGGACGGGAGCCCTCAGCTGACGGGCGGTTTCTGCTTTCTCTCCTTGCAGCCGGGCTCTGTGGGTGCTGAGGCTGCTCTGGGCTCTGCCAGGGCTCTGCTGGGCTCAGCCCTGGGCCCAGCTGGGCTGGCTCTGCCCTCACATTGCTCTGACAGCTCACATCAGACGAGCCCGTTGTGAGCACAGCGCCTGAGCTTTCTGCTTTGGCAGGTGAGTGAGACTCTGCTGCAGGCCCAGAGATTGCAGCTGGGGACACACATCCAATTGGCAAGGACCCAAACTCTCCACAGTCCCAGCTGAATGCCTGGATCTGTACAGGGTGTTTTTGTCTGTCCCATTCTTCCTTCTTTATTGGCTGGAATTGTAGAATTGCACTTTGTTCCTCCTCCAGAAGTGCCACGAGTGGGCCAAAGCTGGTGAGTGGGCCGTGCTCCTGAGGCAGTGCAGTGTGGAGCTGGTGGATGGAGAATTGCCCTTCTGCACTTCCACACCAGAGCAAAAAGCTGTCAGTGGGACTTTGTGTCTTTTAAAAAATCCCTGACAGTTTCAAAGGCAATGTGCAGCTCATTCCCAGGCTGAGAAGGAAGGTCATCTTCTAAAGGATTTGGGGTTTGACAGAGTTTCCATTCCCAGTCCTGCTTGGAGCTGGAAGGGCACAAAGCAATTTCCTCTTGCTTTGAGCACAATTTCAAATACCACTGTTAGAAACAAAGCCCAAAATCTTTTAAGAGACTGCTGAGGTCAGTAAGATGGATCCATGCCATCAGCACATTTACAATGGAAATGTCTGAGTTCTCTTTTTAGAAAGATCATTTACCTCTTAATGCAAAGAATGTAACTTGGCATTTATGTTTTGATTTTTTCAGTAACTGTATGTTATGTTTTTTCTCTAACACTTGGATTTTACTCTTATCTTTTACAATTTACCTATTTTTCTTTTTTCCTTTTTTTTCCTTTCAATAGAAAACCTGTCCTATCAAAGGAATGTCCGTTGCTCCTGGTTCCCGTGTGGAGCAGCTCCCTTCCTGCTGGCTGAGCTGCTCAGGCAGAGCCCGGCAGCTCCTGGCCCTGCAGGGCTGAGGCTTTTCCCCGTTGCTGGGCACAGACTGATGGAGCAGCACTGCTGAACACGGGCACACAGAGGGACCAGCAGCAGCTGCCTTTGGCCACCTGAGGCTCCAAGGCCCAAACTCTGAGCAGCCAGGGCTGGAAGAGACTGGCAGGATCTGATCCCTGACTCTGGGCAGACAGGGCTGCACAAATGACCCCACAGTAGCAGCAGCAGCAGCAGCACATGGAGCTGACTTTGAGCACAGTGTTGCCTTCTATTCCAAGGCAGGCGACCTGGTTCTGAGGTACAGCTCGACAGCCCTCTCTCTCTCTAGGGCCGTTCGGGCCAATGACACACGCAGACACCAATGTGGTGGACGGTCAAATGGCGTTTATTACTTCTTCTTCTGGGGTCTTATAGTCTTGGGGGTCTCTACGTCAAAAAGGGGTTTGTCCTTCTTACCTATGGTTAGTAGGGAATGGAAAAGTACTGGGTAAGGAGTGGAAAGTTACTGGATTCAGTGGGGCAACATTCCTACTGTTAGTGGGGCTACATTCCTATGTTAATTTCTTATCTGTGAGTAACTGAGGGTCTTATCTATGGGGAACAGAGGGTCCTGCCTTTCCGTCACATCGCGAGATCTTCCGCAGCGCCTCTCCCTGACTACCACAGCACAGCCCCTGCCCCTCTTCCCTCCCGTGTGCAGCGGTGTCACAGCAGCCTGAGGCACCTGGGAGCCCCCAGTGCCAGCAGGGACTGGAGATGGCAGCCCTGGGCTCCTGGAGGCTGTGCAAGGAACGGAGCTGGGCACTCCCTGTGCATGGGGAGCTTCCAGATGGAAAAGGCTGCTGTGCCCAGGCAGCTCCAAGGGCACAGAAAGGAGGCTCTGGAGCACTGGATCTGTGCCAGTGCCACAGTCCTGGGCAGCAGCCAGCGAGCCCTGGGGGAACAGAGGGCACAGCAAGAGGGACAGAACCAGGCAAGGGCAGAGACTGGGGAGAGCCAGGCCTGGGAGCAGGAACAGCTGCTCCATTGCACTCTTGGAGAAAGCTCTTGGCTGGTTCAAAGCGCTGAAAGGCGTGAAGGGCAGAGAGGAGGCTACAGCAAACCATGCTCCTCTTTGCACAGCCTCCCCTCTCCGTGTCCCAGAAGGAATTGCATGGACTGTGTTCTTCTCTCTGAGCCATCTCGTTCAGCATGAGCAGCTCAGCACCAGGAGCTGAAGGAGCTGAAGCCTCAGGCCACAGGAGCTGGGCAAGAGGGAACTTTTGGAGCAAAGTAATGCTGCTAAAATAGACCCAGCTGAATGCAGTGGATAGAATAATGGAATCACAGAATCCTTTCTGTTGGAAAAGCCCTCTGAGCTCACCCAGTGCAGCCGGTTACCCAGCAATGCCAAGCCCAGCACTAAACCACGTCTGTGAAGTGCCAAGGCCTGGACACCAGCCCTGAGTGAGGCCTGGACAGCAGGCCCTGAGCCAAAGGTGGCCTCTGGATGAACCTTCCAAGCAAACGTTATCTTTGTATCTGCTCCCTGATGAAATATGCGTGGTCATTAGCACTGAGATAGATGTAGCCACTCATTAGTGAAACATGGATTGACCTTTGTGTATTTAGAAGCCAGACAAGGCCATGAAATCTGACATCTGGCCTTGTTTGGGGCTGTATGGTCAAAGTCAGCTCCCTTGGTTCCTCCTTGAGCCCTGGCCAGGCTTTGGGAGGGACCCAAGAGGATGAAAGCAGATGTTGCCACACTAGCAGTGCTGTCAGTTTGTTCATTCAGCACTGTCAGAGCTGGGCCCTCTCCCAGCGGGGTTGGAGCCTCACCTGGGGCTGGAGGCACCTGCAGGAATTCCCAGTGCCCAGGAGTGGCTCTGCAGCCCTTGGCTGTGACAGCTTCCCCAGCTGCTGTGTGGGTCTGGGGGATGGTAAAGGCTGAGGGTAAATGCTGCTGGATCTTTGTTAACCTCTGCAGGCAATCTTTGGTGGGGATGGTTGGGTGCATTGCTGAGCTGCTCCTTTTGTGATTCTTTGCTGCACTGGACTGCAGGAAATGACACTGATTCCTTCAATTGGTGTCTGTGTCTTTGGTGCTGACCCTGCCCACTGGTAAAACAAAACTGGCACAGTCTGGCCAGATGCCAACAAAATGTCACTTGTTCAGTGTAAATGTGAGGAATCAGTGCCATCAGAAATTGCCAGCTGGGAAGCCCTTCCCTGGAGTTCCCTGGCTCTGGAGTGGGCTGAGGTCGGAGCCCTGTGTGAGCAGTGGGGCAGTCGGGTAAAAGAAGCTGCACCCCTGGATGGCTTCAAATGCACCCAAAAATTGCACGTGGAAAAGGAAAAGACCTTGTGGGTTTGGGCAGACAAAGATGAATTTGTTGAGAGTACATAGGAAACAGCACCTTCAGAAGGAACGATGCTTGTTGGAATGCTCCCACATGGAGCAACAGAAGAAGGTTTTAATCTTGAGCTCAGATGCACTTGTGCAAGTGAAATACCAATATAGTAAATAACTATATACATATTTATAGGATAATAAGACTTTCATGTTTATATTTATAGATTTATATATATATGTTTACATCTACACATCTACATATCTATATCTATATTTCTATATAAATATGTACATATAAAATGAGAATAATGTGAAATAGTGCTGACAATACTAATTTGGTATCTTTGGCTGCTCAGGGATGTAACACTAAATACCCTACAGGACAGGATCAGCCAGGACCCTCAAGTCAGTGGTCAACTTTGGGAGATTAAATACAATGAAAAAGGGAGGAAGGGAGGGAATTGGCTATTTTTACAGGGTGTGCTGATACTGTGATGCAGATTACTTTGTTCCTGTGAAAAATACAGTGAGTTTACCTGCAGGGTTTTTAATGTACCAGACTATCCACAAGCTGCAGGACTGGTTGAATGGGTGAAAGAGTTGTTAAAAGAGCAGTTGGAAAAATGAGGAGATGGGAACCTTTGCCCATGGAGAACCCATCTCCCAGATGTGCTCCATGCCCTTCACAATGGCCCACTGGGGAAATGGAAACCCCCTGGCTGTGCACGGCTGCCCCCAGTTTGCAAATCCAACCATGGGCAGTGAGACTTGGGCTGCCTGGGAAATTGTTCTGGTTGTGATGGCCCCTGGCAGGGCCAGCATAGAGGCTGCAGAGCTGGGCCTTCATGCATTGGAATTCATTAGGAGAAATTCAAAGCCAATGAGAGCTATCAATACTGAAACAGGAATTCAGATTCCTCCAGGACACTTTGCTTTGGTAACTGCTCCCTTGGAGCTTGGCCTTGCAAAGTGTTTCTGTCATGGCAGGAGGAATTGATGCAGAATATTAAGGAGAAATTACAGTAATTCTGTTAAACAATAGTGACCAGGATTGGATTATTCAACCCCATGACAGGGTAGCACAATTATTGATCTTGCAATTTTAAGAACAATTGTGAAAACAGGAGATCCAGCTCCAATCACCACCATTTGTGGAGATAAAGGGTTTGGATCCAACAGCCCTAATAATGGAGCCAGACTGTGGGTCCAGAGGCCAAACGACCCTCCCGAGGCAGCTGAAGGAGCAGCTCCTGGGAAAGACAACTCTGAGTCCTGAAACCTGGGCAGGAACAATGGGAATGTGTCCCTGCAGCCAAGGATTCTGTGTGAGAACAAGTAGATCTGCCAGGATATTGTTTTACACATCCTGCCAGAGCAAATCTCCCTGTTTGCCCCAAGGGCCCCATTGGGAAATGCTCTGATCCACGGGGCTCCCTGTGAAGGCTGCTGTGACACTGAGGGACTTGCACAGGAATTCCATCCAGGAGCCTGGGTGCCCCTCAGGGACTGGGACCCGGCCAGAGGGGAAAGGGCCCCCCAAGCCTTGTTAGCCGCAGACAGCATGGTAAAGCTGAACAGCAAAGGGCCTCGGGGCATTATTCTGGAATTAAAAAGGTGCCAGCTCCATGCACAACAGATTTCTTGTTCCTAATTGGAATGAGACTGAGAAAAAAGAATGAAGAACAGTGTCACTAAAGCACTACTGATGTCTGTAAGGTGTACCTTGATAGTCAGCCAGAATCTTTGTCTGCCACAAACACCTCTCGTGTTTCACCAAGGGTTTGGTCATCAAAATGTAATGATGGCTTATTGCTGAGCTTCTTTTGTAATTCTTTGCTAATGATGATGTGCTTTGCTGAGCTTATCCTTTTGTAAATCTTTGCAGCTGTGCATGATATAAATGACACAATTACTTAAGCTGGTGTCTGTGTCCTTGGTAGTGACCCTGCCCACTGGAGAAACAGGGCCCCCTCTTGCCTAAGTGTTCCCTGGGAAGGCAAAAGCCTTCACTCCAAACTTCCCCCCTTCATACCCTGAGCATGATGTGCTCTGGTCTGGGCTATGCCCGGGCTCAGTTGGGGTCCCCTGTCCTGGCTGTGTCCCTGCCCAGCTCCCCCGCAGCCCCAGCCCCTCCCCAGCGTGGCTGGACAAGGGGCAGGACAGGCCTTGGCTGTGCTGCAGCTCAGCAAGAACAAAACCATCTCTGCGTGCTCAGCCCTGTGCTCAGCACCCGGCCCAGCAGGGTCTCAGTGCCAGGGGCTGTGCCCTCAGTCCCTGTCGGGGATTTCCATGGCAACTGCCAGGCCAGGTGACCCAGGTGTCCCCCCAGTGCCGGTTGCCATGGAAACAGTGCCCAGCCCTGCCCCTTTCTGTCTGGCTGACCTGGCCTTTGGCCCTGGCAGTGCCGGTGGCTGCTGGTTCCTGGTGCCTGAGCGGCCAGCGCGGCACAGGGCAGGTGGCCATGGCACAGCTCCCAGCAAGGGATCCCCTCTGGCTCTGGGCACTGACACCAGCCCTGAGCACGGAGCCAGAGCAGCTTTCCATGGCCACCAACATCACAACAGCTCCGGGCATTGGTTGCCATGGCACCAAACCAAGGACCGGGTCCCTGTGGCCATTGCCATGGCACCTGGTGGCACCAACGAGTGTCACTGCAATTGTATCTGGAACAGCCCTGGCACCTCTTTGTCCTGAGGGTTGCCATGGCAGCTGAGGACAGCAACAGCTGGGGCTCTGCAAGGGCCCTGGGGCAGACGGGAAGGAGCAGCAGAGCAGGGGCTGATCCATCCCCAGTGTGCTGCACAGCCCAGGGCAGCGTCCCAGAGCGTCCTCATGGAGCTGCCAACAACATCCCCCCTCTGCAGCCCTGGCCTCTCCCCCAACTCACACAGGTGCCCCATCCTTGCAGGCACAGACACGGCAGCACTGGCTAAGCAGCCCCTGTTTGCATTGCACACAGCAGGGGCAGCACACACCCATGCGGTTGGTGTGAGGACATGAACCTGAGGGAGCACAAATGCCATCAGCCCTGGGGCCAGCAAGGGCTGGGGGACACCAGGGAAACCACTCAGCTTTGTCCTGGCCTCTGCAGTCAGCCAGAAAGTTTGTTCCCATCAGCTGGGAGTTTCCTGTCCCACTGCAGGTGCTGTTGCTCAGAGCCAGGGCTGCCTGGCAGCCACCCCCAGACTGCCCTCAGCATTTCCTTTGCTTCACCTTTGCTTTCTTTACTCTTCCTGATACAAATGTCTTTCCATTCCCCACCCCTGTTCCCTCCCCTGCAAACAGCCCATCCCTGTTTGCCCTTTCCTCTCTGGCCCCACTCCCCATTGCAGTTCCTGACTTGGCACCATAGGTATGTCTCTTGGACAGCAGGATCATCCTACAAGTGCTGCAGGAATTGTCTGCAGGCTCCTCGTGCTGCTCCCTTGCCAGAGGCACCCCAGGCCAGGGGGGCACATCTGGGCTTCTGTGTCTGGCTCTGGGGCTCCCTGTTCTGGGCAGTGAGGAGGAGCTGCAGAGGCTCTGCAGGACTAACAGGATGGGCTTTGGGACTGGCAGGAGAAGCTGAGGGACCTGGGCTGCTGGAGCTTCTGAAGAGGAGGCCCAGGGCTCCTCCTGCAACTGCTCCAAGGGTGGTTTCAGAGAATCCCAGAATGAGCAAGGGTGGAACAGGCCATGGAGATCATCAAGTCCAACCTGTGCCCTGACACTGCCTTGTCTCCCCTGGGCCTCCTCTCCTCCAGGATAAACAACCCCAGCTCCCTCAGCTGCTCCTCAAAGCTCTTGTGTTCCAAACCGCCCCCCCAGCCTTGTTGCCCTTCTCTGGACACGCTCCAGCCCCTCCATGTCCTTCCTAAATTGGGGGCCCCAGAACTGGACTCAGCACTCGAGGTGCTGCCCAAGCAGTGCTGAGCACTGGAGAAGAATCCCTGCCCTGCTCCTGCTGGCCACACCATTCCTGATCCAGGCCAGGAGCCATTGGCCTTCTTGGCCACCTGGGCACACTGCTGCCTGATTTCCAGCTTGCTGTCCATCAGTCCCTGCAGGTCCCTCTCTGCCTGGCTGCTGTCCAGCCTATCTGTCTTCAGCCTGTAGAGCTGCAGGGGTTGTTGTGGCCACAGTCCAGGACCCGGCACTTGGACTTTTTAAACCTCACCTTGTTGCATCTGGGCCCTGGATCCAGCCTGTCTAGGGCCCTGTGCAGAGCCCTCCTACCATCCAGGAGGTAGGAGGCTCCCAGCCAACTTGATGTCACCATGGTTCCTTGAGGCCTCACAGTGCCTTAATGTCTCTTTGGTTCCATGGGACCCCTTCATGTCACAAAGTCCTTGGATCCTTGGGCCCTGCAATGTCACAATGGATACTTTGTTCCCCTAAGGCCTTGCCTTGTCTCAGTGGGCCCTTGGTTGCATGAGATCGGGCAGTAAAACAAATCTCTCCTTGGTTCCACAGCGTCACAATGGCCTCTTAGTCCCAAGGGCCTCCACGGTGTCAAAAATGTTTCCTTCATTCCAGGAGTCCCTGAAGAGCAGCACTGGCCCTTTGGTTCCATGGTTCCAGTGTCACAATGGCCCCATCATGACACCAGGTCCTGCTCTGTCACAAAGCTCTGAATGGTTCCACAAGGCCCTGCAGGGTCACAGTGGTCTCTGTGGTTCCAGGAGGCCTCAGAGTGCCACAATGGATTCCTTGGTGTGGCAGTGTCACAATGGAGCCCTGGTGACACAAGATCCTTCAGTGTCACCAGAGACCCTTGGTTCTATGGGGTACCACAGTGTCACAATTGTTCCCTCAGTTCCCAGAGTCCTTGCAATGGAGCAATGCCTTCTTAATTCCATTGTCCTCAGGCTCTCCCAAAGTCTCCTTGGTTCCGCAGTGTCACAATGGCCCCTTGGTTCCACAAGGCCCTGCAGTTTCACACTGGCCTTTGTGGTTCCACCAGGACCCAGACTGTCACCATGGACTGACTCCTTGCTTCCATTCAGCCCCACAGTGTCACAATGGCCCCTTGGCTCTGTGCTGCCATGTCGTACACAGTGTCACCATGGTCCTCTTTGTGCCACCAGGCCCCACAGTGACACAATGACCCCTTGCTTTCCCAGGGCCCTGCACTGTCACAATCATCAGAGAATGAACCAGGCTGCAAAAGACCTTGGAGAGCATCAAGACCAACCTGGGACCCAACACCACCTCGTCACCCAGGCCATGGCATTGAGTGTAACATCCACTCTTTCCTAAACACTTCTAGGGTTGGTGACTCACCCACCTCCCTGAGCAGCCCATTCCAATGCCCAGTTGTATGGAGAATATTTCCTAATGTCCAGCCTAAATGTCTCCTGCTGCAGCTGAAGGCTGTGTCCTCTTGTCCTGTCACTGTTCCCTGGGAAAAGAGCCTGACTGCCACCTGGCTGCACCCTCCTGTCAGGGAGTTGTAGAGAGGGATGAGGTCTCTCCTGAGCCTCCTCTCCTCCAGGATAAACAACCCCAGCTCCCTCAGCCATTCCTCACAGGACTTGTGCTCCCAACCCCTCCCCAACCTTGTTGCCCTTCTCTGGACACGCTCCAGCCCCTCCATGTCCTTCCTAAATTGGTGGGCCCAGAACTGGACACAGCACTCGAGGTGCTGCCCAAGCAGCGCTGAGCACAGGAGAAGAATCCCTGCCCTGCTCCTGCTGGCCACGCCATTCCTGATCCATAGGAGTTTCAGGGGTTTTATGAGGGAAATTGTGGGGAGGGAGTGGGGATACAGTGTTATTGATTGTCAGCCATGAAGGGTCTTGGTTTTTATGTGTATTCAGACTGCTTTAGAAGAGTCTGGGGGTCAATATGAATTGGACATGTCTGATATCAATCTATAAAGAGGAAAAGAAAACCAAACCTGCATTGTTTTCAATATAGAAGATTCACTTTGAATACTCTTCTGAAATATGTCTAATTAACCACAGAAGAATTGAAAACATAGATTATTCCCAGTGGTTTTTCCTGTTTGGGTATTTGAACAAATGTTTATGAGCTTTGCTCACTGAATTCCTGAACTGAGGAGCTCCAGAAAGAAGAGGCCTCTGGAGGAGTAAAATTCATCAGTACCCTCCAAGCGGCTGAGGATCCATTCCCATCAGGGCAGCAATGAACAGAAATGGGCACAGCTTTGTGGCTGCCCCAGCTTTGGCGTGGGCCCTGGGCCTGGAGCTGGAGCAGCTTTGAGGGCCCCAGGGCCGGGGCTCTTGTGCTGCCCTGGGCAGATGGGATGGCAGCAGGGGCTGCAGAGCTCTCAGCACCTCAGCCAGAGGAGAGCAGGGCAGCCAGGGAGCCTCCTTTGGCCTTGGCCAAGCACCTTCCCCCATGGCTGGGGCTGAGTCCTGTGGCAGCTGCAGCTGTGCTGTGCCCTTGCCAGCGGCTGAGGCCGTGGGGCAGTGCCCAGAGCAGCCTGGCCTGAGCAGAGCTGTGGGGCCAGAGCCAGCTGGGCTGGGCTGGGGAGTGGCCCTTGGTGCTGCCCAGAGCTCAGGGCAGCTGGCAGAGCTTGCAGGGAGCTGGGCTGGGTTCAGAGAGCCTGGCCCAGAAACCATCAGTGTCCATCTCAGCCTGGCTGAGCGTGCAGGGCCCAAGAAGAGAGCAGCCCAGAGTCCACAAGTTCTCGGTGTGGGAGCTGAGCTTGTGAGCCCTTGAGCCCTGCCAAGTGCTGGGGCTGCATCTCCATCTCCAGAGATGTGATAGATGGGAGCAGGGACAAATAATTCCTGCTGGATCGTTTCTTGTGTTTGCTTATACAGGTGACCTGGAGTCATATATAGATGAGCTGTTTTGTTTCAGATAACTCAGGTAAAGTGATAAGAATAATATTTTTAGCTGAAAATAATACTTCACACATAATACACAATAAGAAAGAAAAGACTCATAATCAGAAGAGCATTTGAGTTTTTAAGAGCATGAGACTCATTGATGTTCCAGCAGTCAAATCTGTTCAAATACTTTCCTCAGGGCTTCCTTGAGATGAGAGGTGACCACCAGAGGCCAAGACCAGCCAGAGCTCTCTGTCCTGGCAGCTTTTGTCTGGGAGAACCCTGGCATACAGGGAATTTTCAAGGGGAGTATCAGTTTTGTCTGTGGGCACCTGGAAGGACAAATGGTTCTTTCCCATAGGAAGGAAAGCATTGGGCTCAAGTTCTCCAGGGGCTGATGAGAGGCAGCCCTCAACATTCCAAGATCAGCTGGGCCTGTCAAGTGGGCCCTGGGTGGCCAAGCTAGCCAGACCTGTTCTATGTTCCCTTGGTTTCATGGTGCTCTGCTCTATCACAGTGTTCTCCTTGCTTCTGCAGTGTCACAATGTCCCCGTGCTTCCATGAGGCCCTGCAGGGTCACAGAGGCCCTTTGGTACTGTGGTACCCCACAGTGTCACAATGGTCTCCATGATTCCATGGGGCCTTGCAATGCCACAATGCTCTCCATGGATCCATGGTGCCTTGCAGGATGACAACGGCCCTTTGGCTCCACGAGGCCCTGAAATGCAGCAATGGCCTCTTGGTTCCACAAAGCCCTGCTGCTTCACACTGGCCCCTTGGGACCATGCAGCCCAACAGAGCCACAGTGATTGCCTTGGTTCCACGAGGCCCCACAGTGTCACAATGGTCCCTTGGATCCATGAGGCCCTGAAGTGTCATCATGGTTCCACAGGAAGGAAAGCATGGAGTCCCAGTCTTCCAGGAGCTGATAAACAGCAGCCACTAGAGGCCAAGGACAGCCAGATCTGTCTGTCCTGGCAGCTTTCATCTGGGAGCAACAGAATAAATATCTTGTATCTCAGATATAAATATTTTGTATCTCAGATATACGGGATTTTGGGGGAAGAATGCCAATTTCAGCCCAGGAGCACCTGGATGAGAAGGTCAGTTCTTTCCCTCAGGAAGGAAAGGAAAGAGCCCCAGTGTTTCCAGGGCAGATTAGAGGTGACCACCAGAGGCCAAATTGAGCCATGCCTGTCTGTCCTTGCAGCTTTTGTCTGGGAGAAACCCTTGCATGTAGGGAATTTTGGAGAAGTACCAATTTTGTCCAGAGCTGTGAGCAGAGGCTGAGGGAGCTGGGCTGGTCCAGCCTGGAGCAGGGAAGGCTGAGGGGCTCCTCATCCCAGCCTGGCAGTGCCAGCGAGGAGGGGATGGAGAACACAGAGCCAGGCTCTTCACAGGGAGCTGGGGGGAGACAAAAACCAATGGATGGAAGGGGAAAGAGGGGAGATCCGCCAGGACAGGAGGAGATGAAATGAGTCAGGTTGGTTTCAGCATTTCCTCACCACCAAGAGCAGCCTGACCTCCCTTCTTCATCCACCACTGACGGCTTTGCAAATCAGGAATTGTTCAAGCTGTTCTGTCCTCACTCCAGAATGAGAATCCTGATACAAGAACTTAATTGTGTTTATATCTATCACAGAACCACGTTTGTGTGAATTAAATTTTAGTATGGAAATCACTGGTGAATTGTGGACTCACCAGACACTGCTGGGACGTTGCACATAGCTCAGGGAAGGGCGTGACTGTTATTAAATTGTGTCCTGTTCAATTCTGTTGGCCATGAAGAGAAACTTTCTGTGCCTCTGAGTCTCACCAGTTCCTGACCCCCAAAGGAGACAAACCTGATGAGTTGTGGTTCCCACCACAATTCATAGCACCTCTCTCCATACTCAGAGCAGAGCTCCCCTGTCCCAGAAAGTTCCTGGCAATGAAGGGATGAAGGAAAGAGGATAGGCTGTGGGGATCAGGGGCAGGGCAGAGCCATGGAGAGGAATGGCTTTTGCATTTGATGGAGCTGTGCCTTCCCTTGGCTTTGTTGGCTGACAAGAAATGAACATCCCTCTGTGTCTCGGGCAGATCCTTCTCCAAGGAAAGCAGGTGAGAGTTGGAGCCAAGGAGCTGAAAGCTGCAGGTGCAGCCTGGGCTGGAGGCAGCTCAGATTTGCAGAAGGCTGCTCTGAGTACCAGGGTTTGGATGGGGGAAATGGTGGGGTGGGGGTAGGGACGGAGTCTGATTGATTGTCAGCCATGAAGGGTCTTGATTTTCATATCTATTCAAACTGCATGAGGAGGCACTGGGATTCAATGTCAATTGGAGATTGCACATATCAATAAATTACCGGGAAAGTAAAACTAAACAGGATCTAAAAAAATGTCTTCTCGCTGTCTTTTTAAATATCATGTATTCACTTTGAATACACTACTGAGATCTACCTAACCACAAAAGATTTGAACAATTAAATCAAATTATCCCCGGAGGCTTGGCTTCTCAAGTTGTTCTCAATGCTAATGAGCCCTGGGACACTGAATTCCTGCACTCAAGAGCTGAAGGCTGAACAAGCCTCTGGAGCAGGAAAATTCAGCAGCAGCCTCCAAGTTGCTGAGGATGTCAGCAGCCCCCACTGAGGCCATCCCTGCCCAGAGACCGTGGGGGAATGGGCAGACAAGGAGAGCGTCCCTGGGGCTGGGGCAGCACAACTCAGAGGCACCAGCAGCTCCAGCTGGGAAATGGAGTGTGGAATGTGGCTGGGAAAGCCCTGCCTGGGCTGGGCCAAGCAGGACAGACAAGCCCTGACTGCCATGCCCCAAAAAACTCTCCCAGGAGACATTTAGAAGGATTTATAGCTGTTTGTGTACTCTGAGTTGGATGCACTGGAGAAATACCAACAAGAGATTTTCAGGAGCTTAAAACAATAAAACAGCCTTTACTGGCAACTTTAGAAATTGAGAGCAACTTTGGCAAAAGTTCAATTGACATTCAATGAACAAAAAACACCTCCCAAAGCATTACCTTAGCCCATTAAACTTCACAATCTCTAAGCCTGTCCAATTTTAAGTTAATCAAAATCTGCAGGAAGAGGTAATTTGAAGAAGGAGAAGAAGACACAGAAAGAAAGAAAGAAATTAAAAAAGATACAGAGCAGCACACACACAGCTACCAACTCCTGGATTCCAGCACTGTTCAGATGGAAATTCCAAGAGGAGGTAGGGTCAAGATGTGTGCTTGCTTTGTGGTCAGCCTTCAATACCCCTTGGTGTTGCTGGGCCCTTCCCCCAGGTGGGACTTGGGCTCATTTGGTCCCTCAGGAGCTGGGCTGGGGTCTCCAGAGATGGCTGTGGAGCATTGCCTGTGCTGTGCCAGGGACTGGCAGCCACTGCTGGGCTGGGATGGAGGCTCTGGGGGGATTGGGGTCACAGCGCAGGGCAGGGCTGGGCTTCCAGGGCAGGGCAAGGCTGGACCTGCCCCTTCCTCCCCTACACATGGACTATTTTGAGCCAACAATCTCCTCCAGTCTCTCACAGTAGGGAAATGTTGGAGGTGAAATCCCAATTCTGGCCATGTGCACCTGGACTAGAAGAACAGTTCTTTTCCATAGGAAGGAAAGCACAGAGTCCCAGTGTTTGTAAGGCTGGTGAGAGCCTCACTAGGCCAAGGCTAGTCAGACTTACCAGTAATGGCAGATTTTGTCTGGGAGCAGTACTTGTACATAGGGAATTTTGGAGGTGGAAGCCCAATCTCAGCCATGGGCACCTGGAGAAGCAGGACAATTCTTTCCCATTGAAAGGAAAGCATGGAGCCTTCACCGGAGTTTTGTGGATAGAAAAGAGGTGATCCTTGTTAAACCATTGCCAGCCAGACATGTCCTGGCAATATTCCTTTTGGAACAATCCCTGGATATAAGGAAGTTTGGAGGTGAAATCCCAATTCTGGCCATGGGTGCCTGGAGGAGAAGGAGAGCTCTTTTCCATAGAAGGGAAAGTACGGAGCCCCAGTGTTTCAATAGCAGAAGAGCCCCTCACCATGCCAAGGTCAGCTGGATCAGTCAGGTGGACCCTGGGAGGCCAAACCAGGCAGACCTGCTCCGTGTTCCCTTGGTATTGTGGGGCCTCACAGTGTCACAGTGGTGCCTTGGATCCATGATGCCCCACAATGCCATAAGGGTGACTTGTTTCTACGGGGTCCCACAGTGTCACAGTGGCCCCCAGGTTCCAGAAGGCCCTGCAGTGTCACAATGGTCCCAAAGGTTCCATGAGCCTTGCATGTCACAATGGTCTCCATGGTTCCCCAGTCCCCAGAGTGTCACATGACTCCTATATTCCATATGCCCTGCAATGTCACAATGGACTTTTAGACCCTGGGGGTTTGCAGTGTCACAATGGTCTCCTTTGGCTCCACAGTGTCACAATGGACCGTTGATGACAGGAGTCCCCTCTGTGTCACCCTGGATCTTTGGTTCCATGCAGCCCTGCAGTGTCACAATGAATCCTTGGAACCATGAGGTTGTGAAGTGCCTTACTGGTCTCTCCATGGTTCCATGAGGCCTTGCAATGTCACAATGGACCTTTGGCTCCATGGGGTCTCACAGTGTCACAAAGGTCCTTTGGTTCCATGACACCCCAAAGCGTCACAATGGTTTCCATCATTCCATGAGGCCTCATGGTGTCAAAATGGACCCTTGGTTTGATGGGGCCTCTCAGTGTCACAGTGATCCCTACATTCCATGGAGCCCCACAGCCTCAGTACTGTCCCCTTGGCTCAATGCGGCCCAGCAATGTCACAGTGGTCTCCATGATTCCAAGAGGCCCCACAGAGTCACAATGGTCCCTTGGTCTCACAGGGCCCCACAGTGTCACAATGGTCCCTTGGTTCCATGGCCCTGTGCTGCTGCATTCCCCCCTCCCCTTCTCAGGCCGCCCTGCCAGCTGAGAAATGCTCCTTGGGCCTCGGCCTTGGCCAACAGCCCCTGGGCTCAGCTCCTCTGCAGCTCATCACAAACACTGTCTGCTCCAGGCACTGCTGCTGCCCAACCAGCCCCTGGTTCCTTTAGGAGCATCCCTGGGAGCTGTTTTTGTTCCCTCAGTGGCACAACATCCCTATTCTCACACTGCCAAAGAAAGCTGTTGGTGCCAAGTGTGGCCAGGATAAGCCATTGCTGGGACTGAAGCCCCTCTCTTGGGGCCCTACAAACAGCGCTCCAAAAGGAGCCCTTGGAGCTCTCCTGGCCCAGCGACTCCCCCTGAGTGGGGCCTCTCCCAGCTGGGAACTCTCCCATTTGCTGCACTCGGGGATCCGGAACAACCACAGAGCCTGGGCCGATCCCCCCACTCCTCCAGGCTCGGCCCTTTGCCCTTTGCTGGGGAGATGCCAAAGGATCCACAGTGAGCATTGCCTGCCCTCAGGGGAATTTCTCACAGGTGCCTTGCGCTGACTCTTTGTGTCTGTGTGCACACAGAAGTGCCTGTGCTGGGGAAATGTGGCAGAAATGCTGCTCTCTGAGGGGTTGGAGTGTCTTGGACTGAGCTGAGTCAGTCAGATACCCAGATATCAGTAATGTTAAGTCACGATGTCTAAGCTAAGTTAAATGCTGCTAGAGTATTTATTTTGCTAAGTTTATATTTAAGCTATTAGCTAAGTTAAATATTGTTAAGTGTTACTCTATTAAATTGCTAAGTCATGTGTTATAAGTTTAGTCAAATATTGTTAAGTGCCACTCTTTTGCTAAATTGTGAAGTTGAAGGCATCAGTTAGGGTTAAGGTATAAGTTAGGTACTGTTAAATTTGAGATCCTTTGAGCTTTAGGCCATATTCCTTTTATCCTTGCCCTCACTATCCTTGTGTCATACACACACACACAGGGACAGTTCTCAGTAAATTTCTGGTTTGATTGCCTAGATTTGTTTGGTTTTGTCATTGCTTTGTTGCATTGGTGTGCCTGAAGTGTCCAGTCAGGAGCAGAGCGGCTCTTGCCAAGGAACGTTGTGGTGCTGTCTCTTAATACTAAATCTGATATTTGCTGATCCCTTGCTGGGGATTTTTTCAGTGCTCTCAAGGCCTCATTGGTAGCAGGGTGAAGGAGCCCTGTCCCAGGCTCTGGCCCTGGGGAACACGGGGACGCTGCCGGGGGGTCCCTGTCCCCCTGTGCCACCCCCAGGGCCCCGTCCCCCCGGCCCTGTGTCAGGCTCTGGGGTCAATCTCATGGAACATCCTCTGGGGGAGGCTGCGGGGCCGGGGGCGGAGGGACCCCGGGGGACAGGGGACCCCACTGTGCACGAGCAGGGTTGGACTGCTCTGGGGGGAGCTGTGAGAGGGGCCGGGGCAGAGTGACCTCCCAAGGGACCTCACGCAGCACCTGTGATGTCACACAGCCTCCTATGATGTCGCAGAGCCCCTGTGATGTCACACAGCCTCCTGTGATGTCTCAGTCCACTCTGGGATATCACAGCACACCCTTGTGATGTCCCAGAGCAAGCTCTGCAGTATCACTCAGTGATGTCATACAGCGGTGCTGTGATTTCACAGAAGACTCTGTGATGTCACAGACGACTCTGTGATGTCAAAAAGTCACCAAGTGATGTCATTGTCTGTTCTGTGGTGTCACAGCCAGCTCTGTGTTGTCACAAAATCCTGTCTGTAGTGTCTTTCTGGCACTCTGTAATGTCACAGCACACGCTTTGACCTTACAGGTTTCTCTATGATGTCATGCAGCCATGCCATGATGTCACAACCTGCTCTGGATGGCACAGAATCCCCTCTATGATGCTGTAGCTGCTCAATGACCTCACACAACAAACTCTGATATGTCATAGCCCAAGCTGTGACCTCACACAGCCCACTCGGTGCTGTCACACAGCCCCTGGCTGACATCCCAGCTGCTCTGTGCCTCTGTGACACAGCCCCAGAGGTGCTGCTGTGACACAGCCCCCTCGGGGACATGCCACAGCCCCTGCCAGTGCTGAGCCCCTGTGAGCTCTGTCTGTGCCCTGCTGGTGTCCCTGAGGGGCCCTGGCAGCGTCCCAGCCCTGCTGGGCTGAGCACAGGAGCTGCTCCTGGCCAGAGCTGTCTCTCTGCAGCGCTGCCCTTGCCAGGAGCTGCCTCTGGGCCAGGAGCCCGGCCCAGCTCAGCAGCACAGACACAGCACAGGGACTTCATGACCCTCTGTGGCTTTGGTGTTCTTGCATCAGACTCAGTCCATCCGAGTGTGCTCAAAAATTTCTGAAGAATTCAAAAAGTAATTGAAACACTGAAATTTCCCAAAATATAAATAGATTCATCTGAGGGACAGGACTGAGAAAGTGTCCCCAGGTTCCAGGAAGAGCAGAACACTCGTTGCAGTGATGGCAGCTGGGGACAAGCAAGGGAAAGGTGTCTCTGATGCTGAGCAAACCTGCGCCCCTGTCCCTGCAGGCTGTCAGCATCCCCCGGCTGTGCCACCTGGCTGGGCCCTTCCTTTGCTTACAGCTCTGCCTCCTGCCTGCCTCTGCCTGCCCACACAGAGCCTGGGGCTGCTCCAGGCTCCTGCTGGAGACGTGCTGCACCACAGCCCTGCCCTGGCAAGGAAATTCCTTTCTGCTGCTGCCCAGGCTGGGCCTGCCCAGCTGCCCTTGGTGCTATTATGTCTTATTCAGGCTCATTCCTACTATGAAAAAAAAGCTCCAGCCTCTCTGAAACCACCCTTCCATCCCTCCCGGGCTACTCCTATTCTACCCTCAGTCTCCACACCACTGAGCCCAGAGCCATCACCCTCTACCAGCTGGTTTTGTGATGAGGCCTCCAAAGCGCATCCTGGGAGATTTTTGTGTCTTCTCCAAGGTCTGAGAAAATGGAAAAATAATGATCAAAGTTATTTTCTTCACAATCTTGGAATGACAGAAGAGGGGCCAATATCTTTAAATTGAATGAGTGTGGATTTATATATCTTAGAAGGAGGAAATAATTTACAAGTATAAGGGTGGCTCGAAACTGCAGCTGATTTTCCAGAGAAGTGGATTCCCCATCCCAGAAATTGTCCAAGAGCAGGAACTTTGTGCAGCCCGACCCAGTGAAACCCTCTCATCCTCAGGGACAGAATTCCTGTAGTGTGGGTTCTCTGATGTGCTGGGTGCCCTCACAACGCTTCTGGCCAGAATGTCTGCTGAGGGCAGCCATGCTGCTGCAGGGGCAGTGACCTCACAGCCATCACCACGGCAGCCCTGTCCCCTGGGCCTGGCTGTGCCCTTTCCTCTGCCCCTGCCTTGGCTCTGCTGCCATGAAGAGTTTTGTCATTAATATCTTGTCCCCAAGGTGCTGGGGCCAGTGGCTTCCCAGTCAAGCTCCTGGGGCAGAAGTGGCTTTTCAGAGCCCAGCCAGGAATGAGCCCTGAGGCAGCAGCTCTGCAGTGGTGGCCACCAGGCCGGGCTGCCAAGGGAGGCTTCTGGCCATGGCCTGCAAGCAGCTGCTGCTGCCAAGGTGCCCTTGGTGCCTCAGGCTCTCCCTGGCACAGCTCCCAGCACGGCACTCTGCCCTTGTGCCCGAGCCCTTCCCTGTGCTGGGGCTTGCCTGGGGCTTTTCCTGCAGCGGGACCTGCCCTGCTGATGGCACAGGAAAGGCAGTTCCTGCTGGAGCAGGAGGCTCTGCCTGCAATGGGCTCCAACAACTCCAGCAAGGCCCTGTTGACTTCAAAATTGCTGCCTAGAGCACTATATTCTAATAATTGTTATAGCTCCTGAACTGTGGATTAAATAACTGTGCTGGTGATCTTTCCATCTGATCATGATCAGAATAAGCCAGAGACATATTTATATAAATTAATCTGGTATTCTATCATTAATCCTATGGGACAAATTGTGTTAAAGTTGAATTCCACCTGTTCAATGTTTTACACCTTTGACAAATTCTCGGGCTGGGATTGGATTCAGCCACTCCCAGTCTCCTCTCTTTGAAGGAATTTTAGAAGTCTAGGGGCCCTACAGGGGTTTGAGGAACCATGTTGGCTGTTGGGTGTCATTTCTCCACCTCATGATTTAGCAGGAGTTTTTCCAATAAAGAAATAAAGCTTTTACCTGAAGCTCTCACTGTGCCCATGACAGGAACCCCTGTGAGTGTCTGGGACATCCCGGCTCTTTGGCAGCCTGGAGACTCCTGGGATGTCACCGTGGAGCCCCCTTGAGTGCCTGTGACAGATTGGTGCCTTTGCAGCCCACAGTCCCCCTGGGATGTCACCATGAAATTGCTGCGACTGCCTCTGACCACAGGGCTCTTTACCATCCCCAGAAAGCCATGGGAGGTCTCCATAGAGCCCCTTTCTGTGCCTGTGACATTCCAGCTCTGGAACAGCCTGGAGACTCTTGGAAAGTCCCCATGGAACCCCTCATGGGCCTGTGACAAATCTGATCCTTAGCAGGCAACCATCACCAGCCCCCTGTTGCTATGGTCAGTTTCCATGGCAACCATCACCAGCCCCCTGTTGCTATGGTCAGTTTCCATGGAAACCATCACCAGCCCCCTGTTGCTATGGTCAGTTTCCATGGCAGCTCCATGGAGACCCCATGCCAGGGGTGGTTGCCATGGACACCAGCTCAGGCCTGCAGCCAGAGCCCGTTGCCATGGCAACCATTGGCAGCCCCCATCCCCAGGCTCATGGGATCCCAGAACCACAGAATTGGCTGAGCTGGGAGGGACCCATCAGGATCCTCCAGTCCAACTGCTGGCCCTGCACAGGACACCCCAACAATGCCAGCCTGGGCCTGGCAGCGCTGTCCAAACGCTGCTGCAGCTCAGAGAGCCCTGGAGCTGGGACCCTTCCCTGGGGAGCCTGGGCAGGGCCCCAGCAGCCTCTGGGCAAAAACCTTTTCCTGACATCCAACCTGAGCCTGCCCCGACTCAGCTGCAGCCATTCCCTCCACTGCTGTCCCTGGGCACCAGAGGGAAGAGGTTCCCACAGCCCCAGCCAGGGACCCGCTCCCAAGGCTGTTGCCATGGCCACCAGGGCTGGGACCAGCTGGGATGCTCGGTTTCCATGGGCTGGGGTTCAGGAATGGTATTCCCCAATTTCCTGCTCCTGCTAAAACCGCGCTGCCCTCCCTGCCCTCCCTCCTGTTGTGGAAAGAACAAAAGGCAAAGATCCCAGGCTGGGATAAGACCAATTTATTGGGAACAGCAGCAAGATAAGGAACAAACAGGAACAGAAATAATACTGGTAACAGAAGGGATAAAATAAAGATAAAACTACAACACAACTGACTGTCTCTTCCCGGCCACAATTTTCCACTGCCTGGAAAGGACACCCTTCTCCTCAAGAGAGAGAGAGAGAGAGAGAGAAATCCCTTTCCTGCCCCTGGAAATGTCCTGAGGTGGGAGAGAATGTAATGACACGGTCATGCCCAGACCCTCATGTGGTTTTTCAGGGCCACATCACGTCCATTGGCAGGGGCAGGAAAAGGTACAAGTGTTTTCTCAGCCTGGATCATGGGAAACATAGATCACTAGGGGTCTGCTAAACAAGGGTCCTCAATGGGGATTGAAGCTAGAGCAGTGCACAAAGCTCCTCCTGCACTTGGGGCATTGGCAGAGCTTACTTTACCGGTGCTTCCTTTGGTGTCTGGTCAACTGAGAGCTCTGGGGGAAGCTCTTCCCACACTGGGGAGACTCATAGGGCCTCTCCCCAGTGTGGATGCACCGGAGCCTGATGAGGTGGGAGCTGCGCTTGAAGCCCTTCCCACAGTCAGGGCAGCAGAAGGGCCTCTGCTCTGTGTGAATCTGCTGGTGGCAGAGGAGATTGCAGCTGGTGTGAAACCTCTTCCCACACTCGGGACACTCGTAGGGCCTCTCCCCAGGGTGGATGCGCAGGTGGGTCACAAGGGTGGATCTGTAGCTGAAGCCCTTCCCACACTCCCCACACTCCTAGGGGGCTTCCCCAGTGTGGATCATCTGGTGGTGGATCAGGGTGCTGCTCTGCCTGAAGCTCTTCCCACGCTCCAAGCACTTCTGGGGCTTCTCCCCATCATGAAGCTGCTCCTGGGCCATCAGCTCCAAGCTCTGACTGAAGCTGTGTCCACCGTCCTGGCTCAGGGTTAGTGCTTCCTCCTCAGAGCACCCTGGGCTGGGTTTGGAGACCCTCTTCCTGCAGGATCTCTGGGGATTTTCGTCCCCAATGTAATTCTGCACTGTGGAGTCAATCAAAACAGCCTCTTCCATGAGGTTCTGCCAAGGAGATTTTTCTTCCATGGTCTCCATCATCACCTTTTTGTCTGGGGAAGGAATGGCTAGGAGAAGATGGGATTTTCCTCCAATCCAGAAGGAAGGGGAAGGACATCCCCCCAGTGCATCCTCGGCAGGATGGTCTTGGAGCATAGTTGTCCTGCAGCTGGGGGCCATGCTGGGCTGGGAGATGGAGCAGGAGAGAGGGGGAAAGGGGCACTGATTTCCTCCTCACCTGCCAGGGTATCCCAAGGCTCCTTCCTCTTACTCTCAGCCTCCTCCTACATCCAATCAAGGTTTGGGAATGGGAAATCCTGTTCTGGGAAGAAAACAAAGGGTGAGCACAATATCTTTTGTCCTGGGGTCTGTGCTGGGCTGGGAGATGGAGCAGGAGAGAGGGGGAAATAGGAACTGACTTCCTCCTCACCTGCCTGGGTGTCCCAGGGCTCCTTCCTCTTCCTTGCAGCCTCCTCCTCCATCCAATCAAGATTTGGGAATGGGAAATCCTGTTCTGGGAAGAAAACAAAGGGTGCACACATTGTCTTTTGTTCTGGTTTGAAGGCAAACCTGGGGGACAGTCTAAGTCAGAATTACAATTTAAGAAGAAAATTTAGATCAGGGCAATGATACAGAAACACTGCCTTAAACTGACAGAGTCAGGATATAACCTGACACCCTGTTGTTCTGGGTGGTGGCAGCAGTCCCATTAAATGGTGGCTGCAGTCCTGTAGGAGTGATCAACGTGATTCTGTCAAAGCAGTGATCCTGTAGAAGGGTCTGGTCTTCCTCTGAAGGTCCAGTGGTGGTTCTGGAGCTCTTGTCCTCTGGCAATCCAGTAGGCAAGCTGCTCCTGGTTGTAGCAAGCCTCAGCTTATATCCAGGTAGGAATGCTTGGTCCCTCCCCCTGGGCAGAGCATCCCACAATGGAATGATGGAATTTTGTCAGTCCTGCAGTGACACTCAATGGCCCATTCACAGGAGATATCTCCCCTGGAGGGCATTATCAGGGCTGAGTCATGCAAGAGATAAAGAACACTGCCCCACCTGTTTATAGCAGTTGATGAAGATGGGGATTGAAAACATGCATTTGGTTACATCTTACATGGCAACCTGAAACAGTGGGGTAATCCCTGCTCAGGGAGTAAACACCACCCCCCTTACCCAAACTGGCTCAGATGTAAAACCCCCACCCTGGGAAGGCCACACACAGAGGGGACAATGTCACACTTGCCCTGCTCCAGGGGAGGTCTCTGTCCCTGTCACTCCTTGCTGTCCCCCCTTTTCTCTTTCTTTCCATCTCTCTACCTCACATTTACTGTTCAATAAAATCCATTTTGGATTTGGTCTTGTTAGCAGCTTCATGGGGGGCAGAGGCATCTCTCTAATAATTTTCTTAACCAGATTGTGATATTATTTTGGCACAGTGAGTTTAGGCACTGTTGTCTGACCTCAAGTGCCTTTGACAACAGCATGGTTCCCTCCACTTAGGAGGTTGTGGTTCTCTCTGGAGGAACT
Source organism: Ammospiza nelsoni (assembly GCF_027579445.1). Taxonomy (NCBI): domain Eukaryota; kingdom Metazoa; phylum Chordata; class Aves; order Passeriformes; family Passerellidae; genus Ammospiza; species Ammospiza nelsoni. The sequence goes on along the minus strand of NC_080661.1, from coordinate 192,125 downwards.
CTTCGAAACATGAATGCAGCTTCCTCTGAGTGACTTATGGGAGAACTGATGAAGAAAATGGCTGTTCTGGGTGGCCAGTGTAAAATAAATATTTTGTTGTCCTTCCTTGAAAAGTTTGTTAAAATCACTGGAGGAAAGGGAGCAAATGCTACCAGCGAGACTGACAAGGTTCATTCACCCCACAGTGAGGAACACAAGGCTGCTAAAAGTCCCAGAAGAAGCCCGGCTCAAGTAGCTAAATTCTCAAATAACTCCAGAATTCACAGGCTTGGGGCTTTGCCAAATATGAGAACCATTTTTCTCTTCATCCCCGTCAGCTTTGTGACAGCTACACAGAGCTTTCCCTTCCTTTTCATAATCTCTATTGGGCTGAATTTCTACTTTGCTCTTATTGGAACCTACCAGCAGCTGAACTGGAGCTGTTCAGGAACTGATCAAACTTGGAATTGCCACAAAATTGCTTCTATTTTTGGTTTATTCATGTTGGTGATTTATTTGTGTTTTCATCACATGTGACTTGTGGGAAAAACAAGTATTCATCAAAGCGATTTCTGCAGAGTCAGGTTTGATTTCTGCCAAGTTTATTTTGTCCAGTGCCCAGGGGAAATCTCCCATCCTGTCTGCAGCTGCTCCCACAGAGATGTGAGGGCTGATCCCAGAGCCCCAAGGGTCACAGTCAGGGCTTCCCTCAGGGAATGCTTGCCTGGTATTGAGGAACAGGGTGGGAGCACCTGGATCTTGGAGCACCCAGCTGCTCCCCATGTTTGGAGGTGCCTTGGAGAAGACACAAAAATCTCCCAGGATGCGCTTTGGAGGCCTCATCACAAAACCAGCTGGTAGAGGGTGATGGCTCTGGGCTCAGTGGTGTGGAGACTGAGGGTAGAATAGGAGTAGCCCGGGAGGGATGGAAGGGTGGTTTCAGAGAGGCTGGAGCTTTTTTTTCATAGTAGGAATGAGCCTGAATAAGACATAATAGCACCAAGGGCAGCTGGGCAGGCCCAGCCTGGGCAGCAGCAGAAAGGAATTTCCTTGCCAGGGCAGGGCTGTGGTGCAGCACGTCTCCAGCAGGAGCCTGGAGCAGCCCCAGGCTCTGTGTGGGCAGGCAGAGGCAGGCAGGAGGCAGAGCTGTCAGCAAAGGAAGGGCCCAGCCAGGTGGCACAGCCGGGGGATGCTGACAGCCTGCAGGGACAGGGGCGCAGGTTTGCTCAGCATCAGAGACACCTTTCCCTTGCTTGTCCCCAGCTGCCATCACTGCAACGAGTGTTCTGCTCTTCCTGGAACCTGGGGACACTTTCTCAGTCCTGTCCCTCAGATGAATCTATTTATATTTTGGGAAATTTCAGTGTTTCAATTACTTTTTGAATTCTTCAGAAATTTTTGAGCACACTCGGATGGACTGAGTCTGATGCAAAGAGCACCAAAGCCCCAGAGGGTCATTAAAGTCCCTGTGCTGTGTCTGTGCTGCTGAGCTGGGCCGGGCTCCTGGCCCAGAGGCAGCTCCTGGCAAGGGCAGCACTGCAGAGAGACAGCTCTGGCCAGGAGCAGCTCCTGTGCTCAGCCCAGCAGGGCTGGGACGCTGCCAGGGCCCCTCAGGGACACCAGCAGGGCACAGACAGAGCTCACAGGGGCTCAGCACTGGCAGGGGCTGTGGGATGTCCCAGAGGGGGCTGTGTCACAGCAGCACTCTGGGGCTGTGTCACAGAGGCACAGAGCAGCTGGGATGTCAGCAAGGGGCTGTGTGACAGCACAGAGTGGGCTGTGTGAGGTCACAGGTTGGGCTATGACATCACAGAGTTTGTTGTGTGAGGTCATTGAGCAGCTACAGCATCATAGAGGGGATTCTGTGACATCACAGAGCAGGTTGTGACATCATGGCATGGCTGCATGACATCATAGAGAAACCTGTAAGGTCAAAGCGTGTGCTGTGACATTACAGAGTGCCAGTAGGACACTACAGACAGGATTTTGTGACAACACAGAGCTGGCTGTGACACCACAGAACAGACAATGACATCACTTGGTGACTTTTTGACATCACAGAGTCGTCTGTGACATCACAGAGTCTTCTGTGAAATCACAGCACCGCTGTATGACATCACTGAGTGATACTGCAGAGCTTGCTCTGGGACATCACAAGGGTGTGCTGTGATATCCCAGAGTGGACTGAGACATCACAGGAGGCTGTGTGACATCACAGGGGCAGTGTGACATCTCAGGAGCTGTGTGACATCACAGGTGCTGTGTGAGGTCCCTTGGGAGGTCACTCTGCCCCGGCCCCTCTCACAGCTCCCCCCAGAGCAGTCCAACCCTGCTCGTGCACAGTGGGGTCCCCTGTCCACCCGGGTCCCCCTGCCCCCGGCCCCGCAGCCTCCCACAGAGGATGTTCCACGAGACCGACCCCAGAGCCTGACACGGGGATGGGGGGATGGGGCCCTGGGGGTGGCACAGGGGGACAGGGACCCCCCGGCAGCGTCCCCATGTCCCCCAGGGCCAGAGCCTGGGCCAGGGCTCCTTCACCCTGCTACCAATGAGGCCTTGAGAGCACTGAAGAAATCCCCAGCAAGGGATCAGCAAATATCAGATTTAGTATTAAGAGACAGCACCACAACGTTCCTTGGCAAGAGCTGCTCTGCTCCTGACTGGACACTTCAGGCACACCAATGCAACAAAGCAATGACAAAACCAAATGAAATCTAGGCAATCAAACCAGAAATTTACTGAGAACTGTCCCTGTGTGTGTGTGTATGACACAAGGATAGTGAGGGCAAGGATAAAAGGAATATGGCCTAAAGCTCAAAGGATCTCAAATTTAACAGTACCTAACTTATACCTTAACCCTAACTGATGCCTTCAACTTCACAATTTAGCAAAAGAGTGGCACTTAACAATATTTGACCTAACTTATAACACATGACTTAGCAATTTAATAGAGTAACACTTAACAATATTTAACTTAGCTAATAGGTTAAATATACAACTTAGCAAAAGAAATACTCTAGCAGCATTTAACTTAGCTTAGACATCATGACTTAACATTACTTATATCTGGATATCTGACTGACTCAGCTCAGTCCAAGACACTCCAACCCCTCAGAGAGCAGCATTTCTGCCACATTTCCCCAGCACAGGCACTTCTGTGTGCACACAGACACAAAGAGTCAGCGCAAGGCACCTGTGAGAAATTCCCCTGAGGGCAGGCAATGCTCACTGTGGATCCTTTGGCATCTCCCCAGCAAAGGGCAAAGGGCCGAGCCTGGAGGAGTGGGGGGATCGGCCCAGGCTCTGTGGTTGTTCCGGATCCCCGAGTGCAGCAAATGGGAGAGTTCCCAGCTGGGAGAGGCCCCACTCAGGGGGAGTCGCTGGGCCAGGAGAGCTCCAAGGGCTCCTTTTGGAGCGCTGTTTGCAGGGCCCCAAGAGAGGGGCTTCAGTCCCAGCAATGGCTCATCCTGGCCGCACTTGGCACCAACAGCTTTCTTTGGCAGTGTGAGAACAGGGATGTTGTGCCACTGAGGGAACAAAAACAGGTCCAAGGGATGCTCCTAAAGGAACCAGGAGCTGGTTGGGCAGCAGCAGTGCCTGGAGCAGACAGTGTTTGTGATGAGCTGCAGAGGAGCTGAGCCCAGGGGCTGTTGGCCAAGGCTGAGGCCCAAGGAGCATTTCTCAGCTGGCAGGGTGGCCTGAGAAGGGGAGGGGGAATGCAGCAGCACAGAGCCATGGAACCAAGGGACCATTGTGACACTGTGGGGCCCTGTGAGACCAAGGGACCATTGTGACTCTGTGGGGCCTCTTGGAATCATGGAGACCACTGTGACATTGCTGGGCCGCATTGAGCCAAGGGGACAGCACTGAGGCTGTGGGGCTCCATGGAATGTAGGGATCACTGTGACACTGAGAGGCCCCATCAAACCAAGGGTCCATTTTGACACCGTGAGGCCTCATGGAATGATGGAAACCATTGTGACGCTTTGGGGTGTCATGGAACCAAAGGACCTTTGTGACACTGTGAGACCCCATGGAGCCAAAGGTCCATTGTGACATTGCAAGGCCAATGGAACCATGGAGAGACCAGTAAGGCACTTCACAACCTCATGGTTCAAAGGATTCATTGTGATACTGCAGGGCTGCATGGAACCAAAGATCCAGAGTGACACAGAGGGGACTCCTGTCATCAACGGTCCATTGTGACACTGTGGAGCCAAAGGAGACCATTGTGACACTGCAAACCCCCAGGGTCTAAAAGTCCATTGTGAAATTGCAGGGCATATGGAATATAGGAGTCATGTGACACTCTGGGGACTGGGGAACCATGGAGACCATTGTGACATGCAAGGCTCATGGAACCTTTGGGACCATTGTGACACTGCAGGGCCTTCTGGAACCTGGGGGCCACTGTGACACTGTGGGACCCCGTAGAAACAAGTCACCCTTATGGCATTGTGGGGCATCATGGATCCAAGGCACCACTGTGACACTGTGAGGCCCCACAATACCAAGGGAACACGGAGCAGGTCTGCCTGGTTTGGCCTCCCAGGGTCCACCTGACTGATCCAGCTGACCTTGGCATGGTGAGGGGCTCTTCTGCTATTGAAACACTGGGGCTCTGTACTTTCCCTTCTATGGAAAAGAACCATCCTTCTCCTCCAGGCACCCATGGCCAGAATTGGGATTTCACCTCCAAACTTCCTTATATCCAGGGATTGTTCCAAAAGGAATATTGCCAGGACATGTCTGGCTGGCAATGGTTTAACAAGGATCACCTCTTTTCTATCCACAAAACTCCGGTGAAGGCTCCATGCTTTCCTTTCAATGGGAAAGAATTGTCCTGCTTCTCCAGGTGCCCATGGCTGAGATTGGGCTTCCACCTCCAAAATTCCCTATGTACAAGTACTGCTCCCAGACAAAATCTGCCATTACTGGTAAGTCTGACTAGCCTTGGCCTAGTGAGGCTCTCACCAGCCTTACAAACACTGGGACTCTGTGCTTTCCTTCCTATGGAAAAGAACTGTTCTTCTAGTCCAGGTGCACATGGCCAGAATTGGGATTTCACCTCCAACATTTCCCTACTGTGAGAGACTGGAGGAGATTGTTGGCTCAAAATAGTCCATGTGTAGGGGAGGAAGGGGCAGGTCCAGCCTTGCCCTGCCCTGGAACCCCAGCCCTGCCCTGCGCTGTGACCCCAATCCCCCCAGAGCCTCCATCCCAGCCCAGCAGTGGCTGCCAGTCCCTGGCACAGCACAGGCAATGCTCCACAGCCATCTCTGGAGACCCCAGCCCAGCTCCTGAGGGACCAAATGAGCCCAAGTCCCACCTGGGGGAAGGGCCCAGCAACACCAAGGGGTATTGAAGGCTGACCACAAAGCAAGCACACATCTTGACCCTACCTCCTCTTGGAATTTCCATCTGAACAGTGCTGGAATCCAGGAGTTGGTAGCTGTGTGTGTGCTGCTCTGTATCTTTTTTAACTTCTTTCTTTCTTTCTGTGTCTTCTTCTCCTTCTTCAAATTACCTCTTCCTGCAAATTTTGATTAACTTAACATTGGACAGGCTTAGAGATTGTGAAGTTTAATGGGCTAAGGTAATGCTTTGGGAGGTGTTTTTTGTTCATTGAATGTCAACTGAACTTTTCCAAAGTTTCTCTCAATTTCTAAAGTTGCCAGTAAAGGCTGTTTTATTGTTTTAAGCTCCTGAGAATCTCCTGTTGGTATTTCTCCAGTGCATCCAACTCAGAGTACACAAACAGCTATCAATCCTTCTAAAAGTCTCCTTGAGAGAGTTTTTTGGGGCATGGCAGTCAGGGCTTGTCTGTCCTGCTTGGCCCAGCCCAGGCAGGGCTTTCCATGCCACATTCCACACTCCATTTCCCAGCTGGAGCCCCTGGTGCCTCTGAGTTGTGCTGCCCCAGCCCCAGGGACGTTCTCCTTGTCTGCCCATTCCCCCACGGTCTCTAGGCAGGGATGGCCTCAGTGGGGCCTACTGACATCCTCAGCACCTTGGAGGCTGCTGCTGAATTTTCCTGCTCCAGAGGCTTGTTCAGCCTTCAGCTCTTCAGTTCAGGAATTCAGTGTCCCAGGGCTCATTAACACTGAGAACAACTTGAGAAGCCAAGCCTCCGGGGATAATTTGATTTAATTGTTCAAATCTTTTGTGGTTAGGTAGATCTCAGTAGTGTATTCAAAGTGAATGCATGATATTTAAAAAGACAGCGAGAAGACATTTTTTTAGATCCTGTTTAGTTTTACTTTCCCGGTAATTTATTGATATGTGCAATCTCCAATTGACATTGAATCCCAGTGCCTCCTCATGCAGTTTGAATAGATATGAAAATCAAGACCCTTCATGGCTGACAATCAATCAGACTCCGTCCCTACCCCCACCCCACCATTTCCCCCATCCAAACCCTGGTACTCAGAGCAGCCTTCTGCAAATCTGAGCTGCCTCCAGCCCAGGCTGCACCTGCAGCTTTCAGCTCCTTGGCTCCAACTCTCACCTGCTTTCCTTGGAGAAGGATCTGCCCGAGACACAGAGGGATGTTCATTTCTTGTCAGCCAACAAAGCCAAGGGAAGGCACAGCTCCATCAAATGCAAAAGCCATTCCTCTCCATGGCTCTGCCCTGCCCCTGATCCCCACAGCCTATCCTCTTTCCTTCATCCCTTCATTGCCAGGAACTTTCTGGGACAGGGGAGCTCTGCTCTGAGTATGGAGAGAGGTGCTATGAATTGTGGTGGGAACCACAACTCATCAGGTTTGTCTCCTTTGGGGGTCAGGAACTGGTGAGACTCAGAGGCACAGAAAGTTTCTCTTCATGGCCAACAGACCACAGTTGAACAGGACACAATTTAATAACAGTCACGCCCTTCCCTGAGCTATGTGCAACGTCTCAGCAGTGTCTGGTGAGTCCACAATTCACCAGTGATTTCCATACTAAAATTTAATTCACACAAACGTGGTTCTGTGATAGATATAAACACAATTAAGTTCTTGTATCAGGATTCTCATTCTGGAGTGAGGACAGAACAGCTTGAACAATTCCTGATTTGCAAAGCCGTCAGTGGTGGATGAAGAAGGGAGGTCAGGCTGCTCTTGGTGGTGAGGAAATGCTGAAACCAACCTGACTCATTTCATCTCCTCCTGTCCTGGCGGATCTCCCCTCTTTCCCCTTCCATCCATTGGTTTTTGTCTCCCCCCAGCTCCCTGTGAAGAGCCTGGCTCTGTGTTCTCCATCCCCTCCTCGCTGGCACTGCCAGGCTGGGATGAGGAGCCCCTCAGCCTTCCCTGCTCCAGGCTGGACCAGCCCAGCTCCCTCAGCCTCTGCTCACAGCTCTGGACAAAATTGGTACTTCTCCAAAATTCCCTACATGCAAGGGTTTCTCCCAGACAAAAGCTGCAAGGACAGACAGGCATGGCTCAATTTGGCCTCTGGTGGTCACCTCTAATCTGCCCTGGAAACACTGGGGCTCTTTCCTTTCCTTCCTGAGGGAAAGAACTGACCTTCTCATCCAGGTGCTCCTGGGCTGAAATTGGCATTCTTCCCCCAAAATCCCGTATATCTGAGATACAAAATATTTATATCTGAGATACAAGATATTTATTCTGTTGCTCCCAGATGAAAGCTGCCAGGACAGACAGATCTGGCTGTCCTTGGCCTCTAGTGGCTGCTGTTTATCAGCTCCTGGAAGACTGGGACTCCATGCTTTCCTTCCTGTGGAACCATGATGACACTTCAGGGCCTCATGGATCCAAGGGACCATTGTGACACTGTGGGGCCTCGTGGAACCAAGGCAATCACTGTGGCTCTGTTGGGCTGCATGGTCCCAAGGGGCCAGTGTGAAGCAGCAGGGCTTTGTGGAACCAAGAGGCCATTGCTGCATTTCAGGGCCTCGTGGAGCCAAAGGGCCGTTGTCATCCTGCAAGGCACCATGGATCCATGGAGAGCATTGTGGCATTGCAAGGCCCCATGGAATCATGGAGACCATTGTGACACTGTGGGGTACCACAGTACCAAAGGGCCTCTGTGACCCTGCAGGGCCTCATGGAAGCACGGGGACATTGTGACACTGCAGAAGCAAGGAGAACACTGTGATAGAGCAGAGCACCATGAAACCAAGGGAACATAGAACAGGTCTGGCTAGCTTGGCCACCCAGGGCCCACTTGACAGGCCCAGCTGATCTTGGAATGTTGAGGGCTGCCTCTCATCAGCCCCTGGAGAACTTGAGCCCAATGCTTTCCTTCCTATGGGAAAGAACCATTTGTCCTTCCAGGTGCCCACAGACAAAACTGATACTCCCCTTGAAAATTCCCTGTATGCCAGGGTTCTCCCAGACAAAAGCTGCCAGGACAGAGAGCTCTGGCTGGTCTTGGCCTCTGGTGGTCACCTCTCATCTCAAGGAAGCCCTGAGGAAAGTATTTGAACAGATTTGACTGCTGGAACATCAATGAGTCTCATGCTCTTAAAAACTCAAATGCTCTTCTGATTATGAGTCTTTTCTTTCTTATTGTGTATTATGTGTGAAGTATTATTTTCAGCTAAAAATATTATTCTTATCACTTTACCTGAGTTATCTGAAACAAAACAGCTCATCTATATATGACTCCAGGTCACCTGTATAAGCAAACACAAGAAACGATCCAGCAGGAATTATTTGTCCCTGCTCCCATCTATCACATCTCTGGAGATGGAGATGCAGCCCCAGCACTTGGCAGGGCTCAAGGGCTCACAAGCTCAGCTCCCACACCGAGAACTTGTGGACTCTGGGCTGCTCTCTTCTTGGGCCCTGCACGCTCAGCCAGGCTGAGATGGACACTGATGGTTTCTGGGCCAGGCTCTCTGAGCCCAGCCCAGCTCCCTGCAAGCTCTGCCAGCTGCCCTGAGCTCTGGGCAGCACCAAGGGCCACTCCCCAGCCCAGCCCAGCCGGCTCTGGCCCCACAGCTCTGCTCAGGCCAGGCTGCTCTGGGCACTGCCCCACGGCCTCAGCCGCTGGCAAGGGCACAGCAGCAGCTGCAGCTGCCACAGGACTCAGCCCCAGCCATGGGGGAAGGTGCTTGGCCAAGGCCAAAGGAGGCTCCCTGGCTGCCCTGCTCCCCTCAGGCTGAGGTGCTGAGAGCTCTGCAGCCCCTGCTGCCATCCCATCTGCCCAGGGCAGCACAAGAGCCCCGGCCCTGGGGCCCTCAAAGCTGCTCCAGCTCCAGGCCCAGGGCCCACGCCAAAGCTGGGGCAGCCACAAAGCTGTGCCCATTTCTGTTCATTGCTGCCCTGATGGGAATGGATCCTCAGCCGCTTGGAGGGTACTGATGAATTTTACTCCTCCAGAGGCCTCTTCTTTCTGGAGCTCCTCAGTTCAGGAATTCAGTGAGCAAAGCTCATAAACATTTGTTCAAATACCCAAACAGGAAAAACCACTGGGAATAATCTATGTTTTCAATTCTTCTGTGGTTAATTAGACATATTTCAGAAGAGTATTCAAAGTGAATCTTCTATATTGAAAACAATGCAGGTTTGGTTTTCTTTTCCTCTTTATAGATTGATATCAGACATGTCCAATTCATATTGACCCCCAGACTCTTCTAAAGCAGTCTGAATACACATAAAAACCAAGACCCTTCATGGCTGACAATCAATAACACTGTATCCCCACTCCCTCCCCACAATTTCCCTCATAAAACCCCTGAAACTCCTATGGATCAGGAATGGCGTGGCCAGCAGGAGCAGGGCAGGGATTCTTCTCCTGTGCTCAGCGCTGCTTGGGCAGCACCTCGAGTGCTGTGTCCAGTTCTGGGCCCACCAATTTAGGAAGGACATGGAGGGGCTGGAGCGTGTCCAGAGAAGGGCAACAAGGTTGTGGAGGGGTTGGGAGCACAAGTCCTGTGAGGAATGGCTGAGGGAGCTGGGGTTGTTTATCCTGGAGGAGAGGAGGCTCAGGGGAGACCTCATCCCTCTCTACAACTCCCTGACAGGAGGGTGCAGCCAGGTGGCAGTCAGGCTCTTTTCCCAGGGAACAGTGACAGGACAAGAGGACACAGCCTTCAGCTGCAGCAGGAGACATTTAGGCTGGACATTAGGAAATATTCTCCATACAACTGGGCATTGGAATGGGCTGCTCAGGGAGGTGGGTGAGTCACCAACCCTAGAAGTGTTTAGGAAAGAGTGGATGTTACACTCAATGCCATGGCCTGGGTGACGAGGTGGTGTTGGGTCCCAGGTTGGTCTTGATGCTCTCCAAGGTCTTTTGCAGCCTGGTTCATTCTCTGATGATTGTGACAGTGCAGGGCCCTGGGAAAGCAAGGGGTCATTGTGTCACTGTGGGGCCTGGTGGCACAAAGAGGACCATGGTGACACTGTGTACGACATGGCAGCACAGAGCCAAGGGGCCATTGTGACACTGTGGGGCTGAATGGAAGCAAGGAGTCAGTCCATGGTGACAGTCTGGGTCCTGGTGGAACCACAAAGGCCAGTGTGAAACTGCAGGGCCTTGTGGAACCAAGGGGCCATTGTGACACTGCGGAACCAAGGAGACTTTGGGAGAGCCTGAGGACAATGGAATTAAGAAGGCATTGCTCCATTGCAAGGACTCTGGGAACTGAGGGAACAATTGTGACACTGTGGTACCCCATAGAACCAAGGGTCTCTGGTGACACTGAAGGATCTTGTGTCACCAGGGCTCCATTGTGACACTGCCACACCAAGAAATCCATTGTGGCACTCTGAGGCCTCCTGGAACCACAGAGACCACTGTGACCCTGCAGGGCCTTGTGGAACCATGCAGAGCTTTGTGACAGAGCAGGACCTGGTGTCATGATGGGGCCATTGTGACACTGGAACCATGGAACCAAAGGGCCAGTGCTGCTCTTCAGGGACTCCTGGAATGAAGGAAATATTTTTGACACCGTGGAGGCCCTTGGGACTAAGAGGCCATTGTGACGCTGTGGAACCAAGGAGAGATTTGTTTCACTGCCCGATCTCATGGAACCAAGGGCCCACTGAGACAAGGCAAGGCCTTGGGGGAACAAAGGATCCATTGTGACATTGCAGGGCCCAAGGATCCAAGGACTTTGTGACATGAAGGGGTCCCATGGAACCAAAGAGACATTAAGGCACTGTGAGGCCTCAAGGAACCATGGTGACATCAAGTTGGCTGGGAGCCTCCTACCTCCTGGATGGTAGGAGGGCTCTGCACAGGGCCCTAGACAGGCTGGATCCAGGGCCCAGATGCAACAAGGTGAGGTTTAAAAAGTCCAAGTGCCGGGTCCTGGACTGTGGCCACAACAACCCCTGCAGCTCTACAGGCTGAAGACAGATAGGCTGGACAGCAGCCAGGCAGAGAGGGACCTGCAGGGACTGATGGACAGCAAGCTGGAAATCAGGCAGCAGTGTGCCCAGGTGGCCAAGAAGGCCAATGGCTCCTGGCCTGGATCAGGAATGGTGTGGCCAGCAGGAGCAGGGCAGGGATTCTTCTCCAGTGCTCAGCACTGCTTGGGCAGCACCTCGAGTGCTGAGTCCAGTTCTGGGGCCCCCAATTTAGGAAGGACATGGAGGGGCTGGAGCGTGTCCAGAGAAGGGCAACAAGGCTGGGGGGGCGGTTTGGAACACAAGAGCTTTGAGGAGCAGCTGAGGGAGCTGGGGTTGTTTATCCTGGAGGAGAGGAGGCCCAGGGGAGACAAGGCAGTGTCAGGGCACAGGTTGGACTTGATGATCTCCATGGCCTGTTCCACCCTTGCTCATTCTGGGATTCTCTGAAACCACCCTTGGAGCAGTTGCAGGAGGAGCCCTGGGCCTCCTCTTCAGAAGCTCCAGCAGCCCAGGTCCCTCAGCTTCTCCTGCCAGTCCCAAAGCCCATCCTGTTAGTCCTGCAGAGCCTCTGCAGCTCCTCCTCACTGCCCAGAACAGGGAGCCCCAGAGCCAGACACAGAAGCCCAGATGTGCCCCCCTGGCCTGGGGTGCCTCTGGCAAGGGAGCAGCACGAGGAGCCTGCAGACAATTCCTGCAGCACTTGTAGGATGATCCTGCTGTCCAAGAGACATACCTATGGTGCCAAGTCAGGAACTGCAATGGGGAGTGGGGCCAGAGAGGAAAGGGCAAACAGGGATGGGCTGTTTGCAGGGGAGGGAACAGGGGTGGGGAATGGAAAGACATTTGTATCAGGAAGAGTAAAGAAAGCAAAGGTGAAGCAAAGGAAATGCTGAGGGCAGTCTGGGGGTGGCTGCCAGGCAGCCCTGGCTCTGAGCAACAGCACCTGCAGTGGGACAGGAAACTCCCAGCTGATGGGAACAAACTTTCTGGCTGACTGCAGAGGCCAGGACAAAGCTGAGTGGTTTCCCTGGTGTCCCCCAGCCCTTGCTGGCCCCAGGGCTGATGGCATTTGTGCTCCCTCAGGTTCATGTCCTCACACCAACAGCATGGGGGTGCTGCCCCTGCTCTGTGCAATGCAAACAGGGGCTGCTTAGCCAGTGCTGCCGTGTCTGTGTGTGCAAGGATGGGGCACCTGTGTGAGCTGGGGGAGAGGCCAGGGCTGAAGAGGGGGGATGTTGTTGGCAGCTCCATGAGGACGCTCTGGGACGCTGCCCTGGGCTGTGCAGCGCACTGGGGATGGATCAGCCCCTGCTCTGCTGCTCCTTCCCGTCTGCCCCAGGGCCCTTGCAGAGCACCAGCCATGCTGCCCTCAGCTGCCATGGCAACCCTGGGACAAAGCGGTGCCAGGGCTGTTCCAGATACAATTGCAGTGACACTCGTTGGTGTCACCAGGTGCCATGGCAATGGCCACAGGGACCCGGTCCTTGGTTTGGTGCCATGGAAACCAATGCCCGGAGCTGTTGTGATGTTGGTGGCCATGGAAAGCTGCTCTGGCTCCGTGCTCAGGGCTGGTGTTATTGCCCAGAGCCAGAGGGGATCCCTTGCTGGGGGCTGTGCCATGGCCACCTGCCCTGTGCCGCGCTGGCCGCTCTGGCACCAGGAACCAGCAGCCACCGGCACTGCCAGGGCCAAAGGCCAGGTCAGCCAGACAGAAAGGGGCAGGGCTGGGCACTGTTTCCATGGCAACCGGCACTGGGGGGGACACCTGGGTCACCTGGCCTGGCAGTTGCCATGGAAATCCCCGGCAGGGACTGAGGGCACAGCCCCTGGCACTGAGACCCTGCTGGGCCGGGTGCTGAGCACAGGGCTGAGCACGCAGAGATGGTTTTGTTCTTGCTGAGCTGCAGCACAGCCAAGGCCTGTCCTGCCCCTCGTCCAGCCACGCTGGGGAGGGGCTGGGGCTGCGGGGGAGCTGGGCAGGGGACACAGCCAGGACAGGGGACCCCAACTGAGCCCGGGCATAGCCCAGACCAGAGCACATCATGCTCAGGGTGTGAAGGGGGGGAACAGGGAGGAAGGGGGGAATTTTGGAGTGAGGGCTTTTGCCTTCCCAGGGAACACTTAGGCAAGAGGGGGCCCTGTTTCTCCAGTGGGCAGGGTCACTACCAAGGACACAGACACCAGCTTAAGTAATTGTGTCATTTATATCATGCACAGCTGCAAAGATTTACAAAAGGATAAGCTCAGCAAAGCACATCATCATTAGCAAAGAATTACAAAAGAAGCTCAGCAATCCATCATAACCCATCATTACATTTTGATGACTAATCCCTTGGTGAAACACTAGAGGTGTTTGCGGCAGACAAAGATTCTGGCTGACTATCAAGGTACACCTTACAGACATCAGTAGTACTTTAGTGACACCGTTCTTCATTCTTTTTTCTCAATCTCATTCCAATTAGGAACAAGAACTCTGTTGTGCATGGAGCTGGCACCTTTTTAATTCCAGAATAATGCCCCCAGGCCCTTTGCTGTTCAGCTTTACCATGCTGTCTGCGGCTAACAAGGCTTGGGGGGCCCTTTCCCCTCTGGCTGGAAGGGGCCGGGTCCCAGTCCCTGAGGGGCACCCAGGCTCCTGGATGGAATTCCTGTGCAAGTCCCTCAGTGTCACAGCAGCCTTTACATGGAGCCCCGTGGATCAGAGCATTTCCTACAAGGGCCCTTGGGGCAAACAGGGAGATTTGCTCTGGCAGGATGTGTAAAACAATATCCTGTCAGATCTACTTGTTCTCACACACAATACTTGGCTGCAGGGACACATTCCCATTGTTCCTGCCTAGGTTTCAGGACTCAGAGTTGTCTTACCCAGGAGCTGCTCCTTCAGCTGCCTCGGGAGGGTCATTTGGCCTACAGACCCACACTCTGGCTCCATTATTAGGGCTGTTGGATCCAAACCCTTTATCTCCACAAATGGTGGTGATTGGAGCTGGATCTTCTGTTTTCACAATTATTCTTAAAATTGCAAGATCAATAATTGTGCTACCCTGTCATGGGGTTGAATAATCCAATCCTGGTCACTATTGTTTAACAGAATTACTGTAATTTCTCCTTAATATTCTGCAACAATTCGTCCTGCCATGACAGGAACACTTTGCAAGGCCAAGCTCCAAGGGAGCAGTTACCAAAGCAAAGTGTCCTGGAGGAATCTGAATTCCTGTTTCAGTATTGACAGCTCTCATTGGCTTTGAATTTTTCCTAATGAATTCCAATGCATGAAGGCCCAGCCCTGCAGCCTCTGGGCTGGCCCTGCCAGGGGCCATCACAGCCAGAACAATTTCCCAGGCAGCCCAAGTCTCACTGCCCATGGTTGGATTTGCAAACTGGGGGCAGCCGTGCACAGCCGGGGGGTTTCCATTTCCCCAGTGGGCCATTGTGAAGGGCATGGAGCACATCTGGGAGATGGGTTCTCCATGGGCAAAGGTTCCCAGCTCCTCATTTTTCCAACTGCTCTTTTAACAACTCCTTCACCCAATCAACCAATCCTGCAGCTTGTGGATCGTCTGGTACATTAAAAACCCTGCAGGCAAACTCACTGTATTTTTCACAGGAACAAAGTAATCTGCATCAGAGTATCAGCACACCCTGTAAAAATAGCCAATTCCCTCCCTTCCTCCCTTTTTCATTGTATTTAATCTCCCAAAGTTGACCATTGACATGAGGGTCCTGGCCGATCCTTTCCTGTAGGGTATTTAGTGTTACATCCCTGAGCAGCCAAAGATACCAAATTAGTATTGTCAGCACTATTTCACATTATTCTCATTTTATATGTACATATTTATATAGAAATATAGATATAGATATGTAGATGTGTAGATGTAGACATATATATATAAAAATCTATAAATATAAACATGAAAGTCTTATTATCCTATAAATATGTATATAGTTATTTATTATATTGGTATTTCACTTGCACAAGTGCATCTGAGCTCAAGATTAAAACCTTCTTCTGTTGCTCCATGTGGGAGCATTCCAACAATAATTGTTCCTTCTGAAGGTGCTGTTTCCAATGTACTCTCAACAAATTCATCTTTGTCTGCCCACACCCACAAGGTATTTCCTTTTCCACGTGCAATTTTTGAATGCATTTGAAGCCATCCAGGGGTGAAGCTTCTTTTACCCGACTGCCCCACTGCTCACAAGGGGCTCCGACCTCAGCCCACTCCAGAGCCAGGGAACTCCAGGGAAGGGCTTCCCAGCTGGGAATTTCTGATGGGACTGATTCCTCACATTTACATTTAAAAAGTGACATTTTGTTGGGATCTGGCCAGACTGTGCCAGTTTTGTTTTACCAGTGGGCAAAGTCAGCACCAAAGACACAGACACCAACTGAAAAAATCAGTGTCATTTCCTGCAGTTCAGAGCAGCAAAGAATCACAAAAGGAGCAGCTCAGCAATGCACCCAACCATCCCCACCAAAGATTGCCTGCAGTGATTAAGAAAGATCCAGCAGCATTTACCCTCAGCCTTTACCATCCCCCAGACCCACACAGCAGCTGGGGAAGCTGTCACAGCCAAGGGCTGCAGAGCCACTCCTGGGCACTGGGAATTCCTGCAGGTGCCTCCAGCCCCAGGTGAGGCTCCAACCCCGCTGGGAGAGGGCCCAGCTCTGACAGTGCTGAATGAACAAACTGACAGCACTGCTAGTGTGGCAACATCTGCTTTCATCCTCCTCTTGGGTCCCTGCCAAAGCCTGGCCAGGGCTCAAGGAGGAACCATGGGAGCTGACTTTGACCATACAGCCCCAAACAAGGCCAGATGTCAGATTTCATGGCCTTGTCTGGCTTCTAAATACACAAAGGTCAATCCATGTTTCACTAAGGAGCGGCTACATCTATCACAGTGCTAATGACCATGCATATTTCATCAGGGAGCAGATACAAAGATAACCTTTTGTTGGAAGGTTCATCCAGAGGCCACCTTTGGCTCAGGGCCTGCTGTCCAGACCTCACTCAGGGCTCGTGTCCAGGCCTTGGCACTTCAGGGACGTGGTTTAGTGCTGGGCTTGGCATTGCTGGGTAACCGGCTGCACTGGGTGAGCTCAGAGGGCTTTTCCAACAGAAAGGATTCTGTGATTCCATTATTCTATCCACTGCATTCAGCTGGGTCTATTTTAGCAGCATTACTTTGCTCCAAAAGCTCCCTCTTGCCCAGCTCCTGTGGCCTGAGGCTTCAGCTCCTTCAGCTCCTGGTGCTGAGTAGCTCATGCTGAACGAGACAGCTCGGAGAGAAGAACACAGTCCATGCAATTCCTTCTGGGACACGGAGAGGGGAGGCTGTGCAAACAGGAGCATTGTTTGCTGTGGCCTCCTCTCTGCCCTTCACGCCTTTCAGCGCTTTGAACCAGCCAAGAGCTTTCTCCAAGAGTGCAATGGAGCAGCTGTTCCTGCTCCCGGGCCTGGCTCTCTCCAGTTTCTGCCCTTGCCTGGTTCTGTCCCTCTTGCTGTGCCCTCTGTTCCCCCAGGGCTCGCTGGCTGCTGCCCAGGACTGTGGCACTGGCACAGATCCAGTGCTCCAGAGCCTCCTTTCTGTGCCCTTGGAGCTGCCTGGGCACAGCAGCCTTTTCCATCTGGAAGCTCCCCATGCACAGGGAGTGCCCAGCTCTGTTCCTTGCACAGCCTCCAGGTGCCCAGGGCTGCCATCTCCAGTCCCTGCTGGCCCTGGGGGCTCCCAGGTGCCTCAGGCTGCTGTGACACCGCTGCACACGCGAGGGAAGAGGGGCAGGGCCTGTGCTCAAAGTCAGCTCCATCTGCTGCTGCTGCTGCTGCTGCTGCTGTGGGGTCATTTGTGCAGCCCTGGCCCAGAGTCAGGGATCAGATCCTGCCAGTCTCTTCCAGCCCTGGCTGCTCAGAGTTTGGGCCTGGGAGCCTCAGGTGGCCAAAGGCAGCTGCTGCTGGTGCCTCTGTGTGCCCGAGTTCAGCAGTGCTGCTCCATCAGTCTGTGCCCAGCAACGGGGAAAAGCCTCAGCCCTGCAGGGCCAGGAGCTGCCGGGCTCTGCCTGAGCAGCTCAGCCAGCAGGAAGGGAGCTGCTCCACACGGGAACCAGGAGCAAAGGACATTCCTTTGATAGGACATGTTTTCTATTGAAAGGAAAAAATAGGAAAAAGGAAAAAAATAGGTTAATTGTAAAAGATAAGAATAAAATCCAAGTTTTAGTGAAAAAACATAACATAATGTTAGTGAAAAAACCAAAACATAAATGCAAAGTTACATTCTTTGCATTAAGAAGTAAATGATCTTTTGAAAAAGAGAACTCAGTTATTTCCATTGCAAATGTGCTGATGGCATGGATCCATCTTACTGACCTCAGCAGTCTCTTAAAAGATTTTGGGCTTTGTTTCCAACATTGGTATTTGAAACTGTGGTCGAAGCAAGAGGAAATTGCTTTGTGCCCTTCCAGCTCCAAGCAGGACTGGGAATGGAAACTCTGTCAAAGCCCAAATCCCTTAGAAGATGACCTTCCTTCTCACCCTGCGAATGAGCTGCACATTCCCTTTGAAACTGTCAGGGATTTCTTAGAGTCACAAAGTCCCACTTACGGCTTTTTGCTCTGGTTTGGAAGTGCAGAAGGGCAATTCTCCATCCACCAGCTCCAGACTGCACTGCCTCAGGAGCACGGCCCACTCGCCAGCTTTGGCCCACTCGTGGCACTTCTGGAGGAGGAACAAAGTGCAATTGCACAATTCCAGCCAATCAAGAAGGAAGAATGGGACAGACAAAACATCCTGGGGAGATCCAGGCGTTCAGCCGGGACTGTGGAGAGTTTGGGTCCTTGCCAGTTGGATGTGTGTCCCCAGCTGCAATCTCTGGGCCTGCAGCAGAGTCTCACTCACCTGCCAAAGCAGAAAGCTCAGGCGCTGTGCTCGCAACAGGCTCGTCTGATGCAGAGCTGTCAGAGCAATGTGAGGGCAGAGCCAGCCCAGCTGGGCCCAGGGCTGAGCCCAGCAGAGCCCTGGCAGAGCCCAGAGCAGCCTCAGCACCCGCAGAGCCCGGCTGCAAGGGGAGAAAGCAGAAAGTGCCCATCAGCTGAGGGCTCCTGTGCCCTTGTGCCAAGGCCTGCGGTGCCCAGGCCATGCTGGCTGTGCCCAGAGCTGTGCCCAGAGCTGCCCATCCCTGCTGCCTTTGGCAGCAGAGCAGGAGGGCAGCATATGTGCCCAGCCTGCAGCCAGCCAGGGCACATCCAGCCCTCAGCAGCTGCCCAGAGCAGGATGCTCCTGTGCTCGCTGCCAGCTCCCAAAAGCTCTGATCCCACCCTGCCAAGCACACAGGGACCCACCTCACACCAGCCATGGCTGCAAGAAAAGCTGCTCCCAAACCATGGCCTCAGCCTTCTCCAAGGGCACGGCCCATCCACGCCACAGCTGCTCCCCAGCACTTCCCCATCCACACTGAACCACCTGGAAGCTTCCTCTGGAAAAACAAACAACACATTCTTGAAAAGACATTAGATACAAAAAGGGAAAACAAGGAAAAAGGGAAAATCTCTTATCTCTGTCAGGGCCTTGAGGAAGGCCCAACTCCTACATGGTAGGGAAAAACCCAGCCATGGCTGAGGGAAGCCCACATTTTCTCTCTTACCCCCTGCACTGCCCCCAAAATCACGGTGATCCCAAAGCAAACAAGGGCTGCTTATGGCCTCTGACAGCCCATTGCTCAGGGCTTGCCAGTGCCCCAGCCCCTCAGGCTCTGCCCCAGCCCGGCCAAGCTGCCCGGCAGCAGCGCCGCAGCCCCACAGCCGCTCCAGAGCAGCCCCATCCAGAGGCACCTGGGAGCCCTCAGCAAGGCAGCCAGCAGCACACGGGCAGGAGGACACGGATGGCGCTTCCTGCCTGGCACAGGGCTTGTGGCCATCTCCAGGCACCGCTCTGGCAGCGATCCCCGCAGCCCCGGCCCCTGCCCAGCCGCTCGGTGGGCAGCACAAAGGCTTCAGCAGTACCACCAGAGGCCAAGTGCCTTCTGGCCATTACCCTTTGCCCACTCCACGCCTGGGCAGCTGGCTGAGCGCAAGCACCCTTTGCCCCCTTCAGGGCCTCACCACCCCTCAGCCTGCTTTGCTGCTGAGCACAAGCTCCCTTTTCACCCTTTCCTGCCTCTTGCCCTGCAGACCCTGGGCAGCAAAGAAAAGCTCCTGGCAGTCTGTGTATCATAACACATTCTAGAATTGAGTTATTTACAATAATCTATAATGTACACAAATATATATCATGACATATACTCTATATTATTTATTTACAATCTAGATAAAAAAGGGAAAAGAAGAAAAGAAAAATCTTCAAGAAAAGGAAAATTACCCCTGGCTCAGGTTGCCCCAGCAAAGACAGCCTCCCAGATCAGCTCTCCTCCTCAGTCATCTGGCAGAGCAGCAGCCGAGCCCCGGCAGGCGAGGCCGAGTCCGCCATGCCCTGCGCAGCTGATCGTGCAGCCTCCAGATGGTGGAATATCGCCCACGCTGTATTGCCCGGAGGACATGCAGTGTTTCAAGTGCCAGCTGTGACACGGCACTGCTCGTGTCCTCTGTCAGGGGTTCCAGGGCTGCAAGAGAGAGGAACAGAGGCATGGTCAGAGACAGATCTGCGGGGAGCCCAGGAGAGCCCCCTGCCAAGGCCATCCCAGCCAGGTCTTGCCATGGCCTGGAGGGAGCAGGGAGCAAGGGGATCAGCCCAAAGCTGCTGGCCATCAATGGCCCACGTGGCCCTGAAAGCTCTGTGAGCTCTGCCCACAGGAGCAGAGCCCTCCACAGCTGGGGCAGGGCTTGCAGCTCCCCTGGCAGCCCCCGCTGTCAGCCCGCTGCCCTCACTCACCAGTGCAGATCAGCTGCAGCTCTTGCTGCTGCCCTCTCAGGCGCCACCCGGCCATGCCTGTGAACACAGAGCCTGTCACGGCCCCAGCGGCACAGCTCCCTGCCAGCGGCGCTGCCGGCGCTGCGGCCACACGGGCTGCTGGCCCGGCAGGGCTCAGCCCGGCCCTTGCCGCACGCTGCCGGCCCAGAGCACGGCTGCCAGAGGGCGGCAGCAGCAATGCCCGGGCCAGACGGGGCTCCACGGCGCCCCAGGGCACGGCTGGCGCTGCCGGGGCAGCAGGCGGGGCTGGGGCCGTGCTGCAGTGGGCCGGGGAGGGAGCCCGGGCTCGGGACTCACCCATGAACCTGATGGCCGCCTCTCGCAGGGACTCCTGTGGGCTCTCCACGTAGCGCAGGGCCCGGCGCAGGTGCTCAGCCGCTCGGCTCCTGTCCTCTGCCAGCTACAGAGAGCGGCAGGAAGGAAGGGTTGGCGCAGGCTAAACCAGCACAGGCTGCGCCCAGCCCCGGCCTCCCCTGCCCGCACAGCCCTGAGGCCGCTGGCCAAGGGCTCCCGAGGGGAGGGGGCAGAGGGCCGGCTGCTGCCCGGGGAGCCGCAGTGCCGCCCCGCAGCCCCGCCGGGCCGGGGCTCCTTGGGCAACAGGCTCTGGCCCACGGGAGCCTGGAGAAGAGCCCGCGCGGCCTCTGCGTGCAGCACCGGGCCGGGGCACAGCTGCCAGCCCCGCACACTGAGCACCGCCCTCAGGGGCCTTCTCCAGGGTGAGGCTGAGGCTTGCAGGCCATCCTTACCAGGAGCTCAGCAAACTTTGAGAGTTTCTCTTTCTTCACAGTTTTTTCAAGAGCTTTCCTTTTCAGGAACTTGACCGCACAAAGCAGTGTTTCCCGAGAAGTCTGGAGAGCAGCAGAGAGGCAGAGATGGCCCCAGAGCCCAAGGCACAGGAGCTGCAGCCTGGAGGAGGCTGCAGTCCAGCAGGCTCAGGGCAGGAGGCAGGCGAGCCCCCTGCCAGGGGGACATCAGCAGCCCACAAGTCCTCACCTCTGCCACACGCAGATTCTCATTATGGCAATGGAAGAGCAGTGGCAGCAGGCTCTCACACACTTGTGTCATCAGGAGCGTTTTTCCTTCTTCTTCTACAGCAGACATCAAGTTTTGAAAGACAGTCATGGAGAGCTGCTGCACCTGGCTGTCACCCTGTAGAACAGGAAGGCAGCAAGAGCTCAGCAGCAGCTGATTCTGGCCCACATTGGCACAGGCCTGCATCTCCACAGGACACCAAGTGTCCGGGCAGCAGCCAGTGGCCGTGGCTGGGGGCCTTACAGAGCCTTACGTTGTCAAAGAGTGGCAGGAACACCTTAGCCAGCTGCAGGGCCATGGGGCTGGGTATTGGGGCACCATTATCCAGGAACAGATAGTCCAGTAGCATGGTGGTCACCCTGACCTGCGGGAGCTCCATGAGCCCTTCAGTCAGGCCCCGCATTCTTTCGGCCTGCGTGGAAGGCAAGTTTGTGAAAGGCCACCCTGCTGCCGCAGGGCCCAGAGGCCAAAGGCCTGTCCTGAAGCACTGGGGCAGCTGGAGCGGGAGGCAGGAGAGCTGGGGGCAGCTGCCCCAGCGCCCAAAGCCCAGGCAAGGCCAAGCGACTGCGTTGCCCAGCCCCATGCTGCCTGCACGGCTTCAGCCACTGCCCCCTTCTCACCAGCGGGGAATGGTCCCTGCGCGGGAGGAGGACCCTGAGCAGCTGGCTGCCAATGTCTGCACGCTCCCTCCGCAGCTGCCATGACAAGACATCCATGATGCTGTCCCTGCAGTCCCTCAAGTCCAGGCACTCGAGGACCTGCAAGGCACAGGGCAGTGACTGGGGAGCCGGCTGGCAGGAGCCCGGAGCCGCACAGGGCTGGGCCCAGGCAGCAGCGCAGGGCACGGGCACCGTCCCAGGCGTCTGTGGCGACGAGAGGGCAGAGAGCTGGGAGGCAGCTCAGCCAGGTCATGCTGGCCTTCAGGCTCACCTCAGCAAGGAATGCCAGGGCAGGGAAATCCCAGTATGGCATCTCTTCACTGAGCATGTCAAGGAGGCAGCATAAGATCCTTTTATACAAGGGCCTGGATGCATGGCGCATCTCCCTGCAAGGCAGAAAATGGCATTAAGATCCTGAGCCGGGGGGCAGAGGGGGGAAGCCTCTCCCAGCACTGACTCACACGGTTCTTGTCTTTCCCCACCACCCTGCCAGGGGACCTGGGCCCTTTGAGATGTGGCCGCTCGTAGGCAGCCTCCTTTCCCAGCCTTTTCCAGTCTGCTTGGCTGTCCCTCGTCCCTTTGGCCCCAGCCACGGGGACTGTGTGGGACAGCCCAGGCACGGGGCACAAATGCCAGGAGCAATGGGGAGAAGGGGGGTCTCACCCGGCCAGCAGAGCCACGGCAGAGTGGTGGGTATCAACGCAGAGCAGCGTGTCCCAGCCACGCTTGCCTTCCATTGACACCACCACCTGCTCACACTGGAGAAGGCAGAGCAGGGACTGCAGGGTCTGCACTGCAAACCTGTGGGCAGAGAGCAAAGCCCAGGTCACACTGGCAGCACTGGCTCCTTCGCAGGCCATGTGGCAGGGACAGGAGGAGTGGCATGGAGCACCTGTTGGGGCTGGTGGCAAGGCCGTGCTCTTCCTGGCATTTCTTCCAGAAGGTATCCACCTCCTCTGGCATCTCTTCTGTGCTGAAGAACACTTGGAAGAGCAGATGCACAAACAGGTGGGGGAAATACAGCGTCACTACACGTGGGACACGGGGCTCCTGGAGGATCTTCCACATCACCACGGTTGCCTGCAAAGGATAAAGTCCCCCAAGACAGCGCTCAGTGCCCAGGTGTCTGTGTGGCAGAGCCCGAGCAGGGGAGGGAGAGACCCGGAGAGACCTTGGCAGGGGGAGCACGGGGCCTGGTGGGCCTGAAGCTGCCCCTGGGCCAGGTTTCAACCCAGCGCCTGAGGCAGGGAGATGCAGTGGGGGAAGGAGGATGGAGAGCTGCTGGAGAGGCAGCCTTGGGGCTGGCAAAGGCCAGTTACAGAAACTCACAGCCAGGACAAAGACACCCGTTTTGTCCCCATCGGAGGTGCACGTGCTGCACTCTGGCCAGCTCCCCAGGACATCCAGGAGTATCAGCAGCGCCGGCTCTGCAGTCCTGGGCGAGCACATGATGGTCTTCCACATGGTGATGGCAGCTCTGCAGGGTTAGAGCTCTGTCTCAGGGGGGGGTCTCAGACACGGCACCGTGGCCTGGGCATCCCTAGGGGCCCGGGCTGACCCCCGGCGCTGCCTCTGCCCACTGGCCCTTGCCAGCAGCAGCCAGGCAGCCCAGCCCTGTTGGGACAGAGCCCTGAGGGGCGGCAAGGGAGCATGGCAGCAGGCTTGGGGGCTGATGTGCCAGGGCTGGGAAAGGCAGCAGCCAGAGGGCCCTGGAACTCTCTGTTGGTCACACACCTGGGCCAGGTGGTACAGGGTGATGGGCTGGGAAGGCCTGAGCCCTCTGGGCAGGTGGGCCCCATACCTGTCACAGGACGGGGCCACACGCAGGAGCGTCACCACTGCGTCATCCGGGTGTGCTCTGGTGAGATTCAGCAGGGCCTTGTCCAGCCTGTGCTCGGCAGAATCATTGGCCACAAGCCACTGGTGGATGTACCTCACCATGGCGGGCACCTGGAGAAGGCAGGGGAGACTTGGAAAGCTGCCAGAGGGAGTCATGTGCCCAGCTGCCCCAGAAAAGTACTTCCCTTGCCACCACACTGCCATGGCCTCAAGGCTTACAGTAAGCAGCAGGCGTGGCTTGGGAGGCCAAGCAATTGCTGGGAAGTCAGGCCACAGGCTGCTTACTTGCTTTGCACTGGAAGGACCCTCCTCCACAAGCATATCCAGCAGGGCAGCACTGGTGTTGGTTTTGAAGATGGGAGGGTATGCTCTGAGCACAGTGCCCATGACGCTGGTCTCTTCCTCCCGAATCCTCTTCATGAATTTGCCAACCATCTGTAGCAGAAGGGCAAGAAGCCGGGGATGTTGCATGGAGTGCTGCACACACGGTGCTGGGCTGAGCAGGGACAAGCCCAGCCCAGGTGGGGGTGGCTGCAGGTACCTGCGCTGTTCTGCGGAAGAGGCCACGGGTGTGTTCCTGCTCCTGTGTGCGCTCCAGGGCTGCATCTGGCAAAGAGCGAGCGCAGCCAGAGCTGAGGGGCTGCGGGAGAGGCCGGAGAACACAGCCCAGCCCTGCGCTGCCCAGGCAGGGAGAGCCCCGGGATGCTCCAGGGCGATGGAGCACGGCCACTGTGGGGTGTCTGCCTGGCCCATTTTCTGTCCTGTCCGTGGGCATTTCCCAAGGGGATGGGGTGGGATGGGATGGGGTGGGATGGGGTGGGGTGGGGTGGGGTGGGGTGGGGTGGGATGGGATGGGATGGGATGGGATGGGATGGGATGGGATGGGATGGGATGGGATGGGATGGGATGGGATGGGATGGGATGGGATGGGATGGGGCCAAGTTGACTGCAGGCTCCAGCCCTGCAGCCCAGCAGCCCAGCTCTGCCACTCACCCTCCTGCGGTGGAATGAACGGCACCACCTCTTCAATCTCCTGCGCTGGGGTAGCTCCAGGGCCTTCTTCCTCCTCCTTCTCCACCCAGGCCAGCTTGGGCACTCTCGGGGCTCTCTGCTCCATGGCTGTGCCTGGAGCGCGCCCCAGCAGCGAGCCCAGCCGGTGCCGCTCCTGCAGGGCCTCCTGCGCCGTCCCTGCGGGCGGGACGCGGCGGTCAGCGCTCGGCCCGGGGCCAGCAACGGCCCCCGAGCGCCCCTCACCCGCCCCGGGCCGGCCATGCCCCGGCGTTCGCTCCCGGGAACGCGGCACGGGAGGCTCGGGGCCGGCGGCCGCGCTGCCGAGCGGCGGAGCTCGGGCCGGGGAAGCCGCAGCGGAAGCGGCGGGAGCGGCCGCGCCGCCTGTGTCCTCCGCGGGCCCCGGGAGGAGCCGGGGCCGGAGCCAGGGCCATGGTCGGGACTGGAGCCTGCCTCGGGGCTGGGGCCGGGCTCGGGCCAGGCGGAGCCGAAGGGCGGCGGTGCCGCCCCGGCCCCCGGCACCGATGCCAGCCCGGCAGCGCCACCGCCAGCACGGCCAGAGCCGGGCGGAGGCGAGACCGCGGCGGAACGGCCGGGGCCGGGCACGGGGCAGCCCCGCCCGGGGCCGGGGGCGGGCCGGGGGCATGGCCCAGCCCGGAAGGGGAGAGGGAGGCGGGGAGAGGAGAGGGACGTCGGGCAAGGGACCCCGAGAGAAGGGTGCCCGACAGCAGGAAAGGGAGAGAGAGAGAAAGAAAGAGAATAAGAGAAAGAAAGAGAGAAAACGAATCTGTTTATGCTGCTTCTTCCGCTGCTGCTGCCGCCGCTGCTGCTGCCGCCGCTGCCGCTGCTGCAACTGAAGCACCGGGGCCGTTCGTCCCCGTGTCCGTTCCCCGCTCGCCCCACGAGCCCCACGTTCGAGCCCCGCGCGCCCCGGGGACAGCCCCTCCGTCTGCCCAAACACGGGAACTTTGCAGCCTTGAGCCCGGATGCAGAGCCCTGACTCCTGCGCACTGGCACAGCGATCCCCTCCCTTGCTGCTGTGCATTGTCCTTGCTGAGGGTCAAACACTGTCAGGGCACCTTCCCTTGGGGTAGCATTCCTACCTGACCCAAGCACTGCACTTACACCTCCAGTGTTGCTTTCCTGTAAAAACAGGGGAAGGAAAACTGTATGTGGCTCATGGTATTTTAGACCATCTCAAAATCACTAAGTCACAGATCTTAGAGGTGCAGTGCATCTGGAATTACTGGGGTGGAGAAGTAGTGCAACATGGAAAAGGGGAGCATAGAAATTATTAGAGGAAAACATCTTGGATTATTTGTTTCATTTTCATTTCCCTTCTGGAAAGCTGTTTCAGTTTTCCAGGAATCTTCTCCTGTCTGCTCTTCCCAAGAATCTCTCATGGAGAGCAAGGTCGAGCTTCGGTCACAAGACTTTCCACCAGGAAATTATGCCACTGGTGAAATTTTCATTTTGACTGTTTGTGCTGGTTTAGGGCAAATTTTGGGAGGAAATCTCCAAAAGGGGTCTGTCTAGAAAGCAAGTTCAAGCGGCCTCTCCCCCTACTAGTTCAGGAGAATACTTCCCTTGAGAAAAGTGAAAAATCCCCACTTTATTTCACAAGTAAAGTAATCACAAGCATGAAAAATGAATAATATTAAATCAAACCTCTGACAATGCTGAAGAGATAGCAAATTCAGAAAGTCCTTTTTGTGGGTTGTAGTTGGCTCACTCGGTCTCTCCTGAGTCCCTCTGGTGCTGGAATGCAGCGTCCCAGAGCTCGGGGGGCCACAGGTGTGAGCTGCTGCCGGTGTTTGTCTGGGTTTTCAGTCCAGAGCAGGTTTAAACAATTCCAAGAGAAAGGAAAGTCAAAGTCCAAAGGAACTTCTCTGCCTAAGCTAGCTAAAACCAATTGCTAGACCTGGGCTGTGAAGGCATCGGGAAATTTCCAAATCTGGGCACTGGCAGTCCCAGCAAACACCAGAGCTTGATGGTGCAGGAGCCAGAACGTGCAAATTTCCAAATTATGGCTTTCTGTGCCAGCAAATCACTGGACTTGGGCTGTGCTGGCACCAGCTATTTTCCAAATCTGGGTATTGGGGCAGCAAACACAAGATGTGGTCGGTGCCAGACCCAGTAGCAGAAAGTTGCCGGGTTTTGGCTTTCTGTGCCAGCAAATTGCTGCACTTGGGCTGTGCTGGCACAGGGGAATATCCAGATCTGGGCATGGGCGGTGCCATCAAACACCAGGTCTGGGTGGTGACAGTCTTGGCACCAGGATATTGCTGCCTTCTGTCTTCTTTTTCGAAAAAATTGCTGCACTTGGGCTGTGTTGGAATAAGAAATGTCCAGACTGGGGTACGGGCAGTGGCAGCAAACACCAGATCTTGGCATTGCCGGTGCTGGCAGCAGAAATTGCCAGATTTTGGCTTTCTTTACCAGAAAATTGCTGGACTTGGCTCTGCCAGAACAAGGGAATTTCCAGATCTGGGCACTGGTGGTGGCAGCAAAAACCAGATCTGGGTGGTGCCAGGCCCAGTAATGTTGGAAATTAATTTGTAGAGAATTTTTAAGGTTTGATAGAAGGTTTCTATAGTATGTATACAAGTGTCACGATCCATCCTTACGAACGGGTTTTGTGGTAGTTTGTGGGTTGATCTCAGAGTGCAAAAAACACCGACACGGTACAGGGAGTTGCTGCTATAACCAAAACAAATGTACCTTTATTGAATAACCACAGCAAAATGCATTGAGGAAGAACTGGGGGGAAAGGGAAAAATAAGGAAAAAGATGGAGGAAGAGAAAGGAAGGTATAGAGCTACCAACTGTTTTACTAGGCCAGGACTAGACCCAGAGCTAAGCAAACTCATTCAGCCAGGTGACATTCTGTAACATCAGAAGCTGGCAACCATGAGGACTTGGCTGCCAAAAGGTGACAGTTTGCACTGGGCCCAGAAGTCTTTTTCCCTAAGGCAAAGCAAATTGAAATGTGAAGTTTAAAAGCTTCAAATGACTATGAAAGGAAACTGCAGAATAATTTCTGGAAGGGCATCATCGTCAATGATCATGCAGCCCACCAACAGCTGGAGCTGAATCCAGAATTGCTTCTTCCAGCTGTGCAGGAATTCATTCCACTGGCAAGCACTGGTCCATGGCAACAAATGATCCCCTAGCTCTGGGCTGAATTGTGCCCAGGCTGCAGTGCAGATTTGAGGAGCCCTTGTCACTTGTTATTGGCCTCCCAGGGCACTCATCCTTCTGCAAACAAGGTGCAAAAAACACAGCTGGAGTGCTGTCCCGGGTAAATATACATACAGGTGATTGCCAAAGCAGTGCATCATTTCCCGGTGAAATACATGACCTCGTCTTACCTATGGAATTGTGATTGAAGACACCTGTGAGCCAGATCTGTGGGAGATTGCAAAGGAGCAAAGCTTTGGGATTTGGGCACACTTATCTTGGTTTCTTTGCTCAGGCCTTTGGTGAGCACAGAACACACCTAGGTAGAAAACCTTTGACTATACAGGATCTTTTGGATCCATTGTCCCCCAAACATGTCAATGTGTGGCCCTGTTACAATGACAAGTTGAAAACAGCAGCACAAATGACACAAAGAAAACATGGCCGAAGTGGAAGAGGAGAGGCCCAATGAGGAAAGGATGTGGTGAGACACTGGCACATTGAGTGAGCTGCACTCTCATAATCTCTAGGCTAGCAGGTCATGGTCTCACATTCTCCTCCTGGTTTATTTGTTATTTATTTATTTTTGTTTTTCATCATCAAAATAAAATATATACGATTAAAAATATGTCATCAAAACTTAAAAGACAGAATCAAAACACATTAATTCAAAACTACATCTAAAGATCAGAACACATGTACAGCTGTAACTATCAAGCCTAACGCATCAATCCTATTCTTCAAACACTCTTCACACAGGCAGCAGCTTCTTCCTGAGCTGGGAGGAAAGAGAGCTCTTCTGGAGGGGAGGCGAGGACTTTGTGGGTGACGGAACATCAGAAGTGTCCGGAGAAAACTTCTCGGTAGGACTGTAACCAGCTAGATCTGCAAAATGGAGACAAAAAGTTTAACAGAGAGGCAAACTTTAACAGAGGCCACCATGTAAACCTAAAGCATCTGAAGCTCCATAATTCCAGGGACACATTTCCTGGAGATGTGTAAACAGCTGCACAGGGAAACATGCTCCTGCTGGCAGACACTGAGGCAGGCCAGGGCAAACCCTGAGCCACTTGCCCAGAGCTGGCACAGGCCCAGCCTGGCCTCTGGGCTGCCCTGGGACAGCAGGGAGCCCAGAGCCCTGTGCTCTCCAGGAATGGCTCAGCTGCACATGCACCCTCCTGCTCCTCTGCCTGCCCCACAGCTCAGCAGCCCCACAGCTCCAGGGGCACTGGCAGCAGCACAGCTCATTGCAGGGGCACATGCAGGGCACAGCTGTTCCCTGGCAATGTGCACAGCCTCTCTGGGCTGCCACAAGACCCTTCTTGCCAGCAGAGATTGGCCCAGCTCCCCCCTCACCTCTGTGTGAGGCTGAGCCATGACTGCCCTTCATCTTGTCCTCCATCTGGAGCTGCTTCAGGCTCCCCATGCCATGACTAGGAAATGTGATGGAGAGAGTGGGGGCAGATGCACACCCTTCCTTAGGATTTCGTCATTTTTGGCACAGCTCAAAAGGCAAATCCAGAGGTGTCCAACTCAGCGCTTCCTCAGCTTTCTGGAGAACATCTCGCCTTCACCAGCCCAACATTTTGGAGAGGTTTTCCCGCACATGTGGAGGCTTGCTGGCAGCACAT
Organism: Ammospiza nelsoni; assembly: GCF_027579445.1. Classification (NCBI taxonomy): domain Eukaryota; kingdom Metazoa; phylum Chordata; class Aves; order Passeriformes; family Passerellidae; genus Ammospiza; species Ammospiza nelsoni. The sequence continues at coordinate 162,589 of NC_080661.1, read as the reverse complement.
TTCTTCAGCTGGGTGCCCATCACCTTGCAGAGGGCAGAGGCCAGCTTGGTGGCCACGGTGCGGACGTTGGCGCTCCGCACAGGCAGCGCCTTGTTCCCCAGGCAGGGCCAGAGCACGGGCAGGGCGTCGCGCTGGGCGACTTCAGGGCTCCTGGCATGAACCCCCTGCACAAGCACTGCTGGGACAGAGACACAGCTCCTTACCCACCAGCCTCACTGCAACAAGGATCTGCCTCTGCTTCTGCTTCTTGCCAGCCTCTCTGGCCAAGAGCAGCAAAACAGCACCCAGAGCCCCTTGGTCCAGAAACGGGCAAAGCAGCTGAGCATCCTGGAAACAGAACCACCAATCCCTCAGCACTAATTGCTCCAACCAGAGCCTTGTCCCTGTGGCAGACTTCCTACCTTTACTAAATTAGTTCACAATCTCTGCATGAACAATGAATGAAATGTCCAATTGCCTTTGATTTCCATTAAGAAGTTGTCTAAACCCACACTGAAGTTTTGGAAATGCACCATAGAGAGGAAATGGAGAGATTTCTAATAAAAGGGATGATTCCATTTTTGTAGCTTTGATGCCAAGTGCCAAATGTCTAATCTGGCTCTTCCCTTTGCTCAGTGGCACGCAGCAAAGGGCAGGGTTAGAACACACCTCAAAACTCCAGCCCACCAGAGATGGCTGCTGCCTGACAACTGGATGAGAATCTTCAGTGACCAGCTGGTGTCTTTGGCAGAATGCTTTTGGGGCTTCCAACAAAGACCTGTTTCAAACCTCAGGGCGTCTTAGAGAATTACCCAGACCCCATTTTCCTGGCATTTGGGCATCTCCAAATTTTTTTGCCACTTCCCCTCCCAATGTTAATGGCATTTTTTCTTATAATGTCTTTTTGTCTTATAATGAAATAGGGGCATAGAGAGAGAAAAAATGCTGGGACTGAAATGTAACCAAAACACAAATGTTTTCTCACATTGCCTCTGAAATCTCTCTGCCCATTTTCTGAATGGAACTATATCAAACAGAGACAAATATTTACTACCAACAGGCTTCTTGCATGGCAGATTTGGCTGAGAGAACAAAAACTGAAATGCTCTGGAGACCATTCTTATTTTCTGATCAGGCAAAATGTTATTTGGGAGCCATTTAATATTCTGTGGTGGAAGAGACTTCATTTTCTCTATGCTGTTAAGCCACCAGCAGTCATCAACATTGAAAGAGCTCCTGCAAGTACCTAAAACCAATTCTGCTAAGCAGGAAAGGGTTATGGCACCCATTTTAAAATGGGAATTCATTTGAGTTTAAATGTAATTAAAGACATCGGTGACTACTGAATGTGAGGAAAAGTCTGTTCCTACTCAATCTCAGAGAGAACATCTGCTGTTTCTAAAGTAGTCCTAATTTATGGTTAATTCCTTTATTTGAAAAAGAGTTCAAAAGAACTGCTAAACTAAATTCCCTATTGCTGGAGATCTACTTTTTTCAAATGCTCTTTACAGGGCCTTTGACATTCCCAATCACTGAACATGCCCTTTTGAGATTCTTAATGAAGACACAAAGTGTATTAAACCTTGCATTCAGAGATGTTGGCATATTTAGCAGTGGATTTAGCCCAGTTAAAGCAAGGCTATCAATCATCTTCTCTGCTATATATTGAGATTATCCTTTTTCCATACCTTGGCTCTGGCTGACACAGCAAGCTCCTCTGAGGAATCAATTATCAGCTGCATTTGTAGCATTTTGGGCAGCGCTGACACGGGCAGACACTGTTTGCACACCCTGAAAGGCTCAGTCCAAGGCCACTGTGACAGCACAGGCAGGGAGCCTCAGCACTCTGCTTCTGTCCCTGTGCCCCAGAGGCTGCCTTGCACTAAACCCGTGCCTCTGGTACCTCTGTTGAGCTCTGGCCTAAGCTGTGACCCCCAGGCTCTGCACGGTTCAGCCTCAAAACTTTCCAAGAGAAAAACAAGAATTCTGTGAGTACAAAACAAACTGATGCCCTGAAACAGCATTTGCCACCATTTCCCCTCAAAGATCACAGATGTCCCTGAGCTCCCCAGAGAGGAGCCAGCTGGGGCATTTTTAGCCCTCCCTTTGCTGGAGGTGGTTCTGAGATGCCCCAGTGAGAGCTCAGCCCCAGGCCGAGCGCCGCCCCCATCTCAGGTGCTGCCCAGCTCTGCAGCAGCCAGGGAAAACCTGCCAAACCCACCTGCCTTGGCCATGGGGCAGCAGGGACAAGCTCAGCACATCCTGGTTTGGAGGAGCTGCTCTGCTGTCTGCTCACAGGCATTCCCTGTAAATGCTCCCTGGGAAGAGCTCTGGGCTCAGAAGGGGAGGCCAAACCTGTGATAGGCTTGGTGACATCCAGCAGGGCTTGGCCACTCAGGTGATTCCATTGGTAGCTGAACTCTTTCAGCAGGGACACTTTATCTACAAGGGAAACACACGTTTCTGCTCACTTTTCTCAGGTCATAGGAGAAAGGGCAGGGGGGAGGGAAAGGGCAGGGCCAACCCCATTTTATAAAATAAAGTACATTTCTGCTGGTTTCTGAATCCTTTTCTTCTTTCCTTCCAGCCTACTTGGCAGGGTTTTAAATTCCAAAAGAAAAGCTCTCCTCTCACAGTTGTAAATCCAAACATGTCTGCTGTAGCAGGAGCTGTGTTAAAACATTTCACATCAGGGACCTCAAGAGTTCAGTCACATGGAAGCAGCGAAAAGGTTTTGCATCCCAGAGCACAAAGGAAGAGCCCCATACTTGGGACACAGAAAGGCACTGAGTCAGGCAGTTCCTGAGTTCACAGAGCAGCTGGGGAGGAGAAAGTGGAAACTCCCCTTGAAGACCTGCCTCTTCAACACTCCTTTTTGCAGGCATATTTCCCCAGTGCAGCATTCTCAGAGCTGACATAAATCTGTGTGGCAAAGGAATTTAGAGCAGCCCTTGCCTATGTATTTAATTTCTGTGGCCATCTTGCCCCATGCAAAACAACATGTGGAACAAGGCATCATTGACAGCTGGGTTTATACCTGTTTCTTTTAAAGAAATGAACTTGGTGAATCACAAGTTCCCCTTTGAACATAGAAGACAAAGAAGAAAAGTGGAAAATAGGCAGCTAATGCCTCTAATGTAGAGCCTTGCAGGTGGCTGCCCTGCAGAAGCTCTGATGGGTCAGTGTCCCTTCATGCCAACAGCAAAGCTGTTCATTTGGGAAGTCAGACGGGGCCCAAGCAAACTCCAAACCCCCTTTGCCTCTGAACTGTAGCAGAGCTGTAGCCCAGGACTTGCTCTTCAGACAAGCAGCACAGAGCCAAGGGCTCCTGGGACTGTTGGGAAATGCTGATCCCATTCCAGCCTGTTGGGGATGGTGCATAAGGACTGCACCTGCACAGCCTCTGGTGGGTGTCAGCTGCAGTGTTCCACAGACAAGAGCAGCTGCCAAGGCACTCAGCGCTCTCCTGTGCAGGAGAGACAGAGACGAAGCTGAGGAGAGTCCCTGCCAGGGCTCAGCCTGACCCAAATGAGCAATGGATTCTCCCAGTGCTTTCGCAGCTGCCCCACGAACCCTGGGATCCTTTGAGTTCAGGTTCTTTGTTATTCCTTCCACCAAACCAATGATCACCGGGTTCAAGGCATCTTTCAAGGCTCCTGTGATTTCAGCCAGCACATCCAGCACCTTCTGCTTCACTTTCTTGTGGCTGTCAGATATTCTCAGGACAAAATATTCAAAAATCTGTGAAGAGAACAAGCAACGTGAAAGCTGGATTCAAATGTCCTTGTTTGAAGAGTGGGTGTAGCAGTCAGCAATGTCAAAGATGAAAGTGATCCTTTCTGTCAGGTCAGCACTCGCACAATTTCACTGTTTTCCCGTGGGCCACTCACTGGAATGGTGGCACAGCCTCATGCTGGTTGAAAGATTTTCTTCTGTTTTTAGGAGGTTTGGCTGGGGACTGAATAGTTCCTATGGTATTCTCTCCATCTATAAACCATTAAAACAATTCCATTTATTGATGTTAAAGAATACCTTTGCTTTGAATGGAAGCAGATGCTTAAAATGGCTGGTTTTCTATACAGTTGTCTCAAGTACTGAGGGCAATTATGATTTTGCAAAAACTATGGCTGGAGGAGATCTAAGTTTTCTTTTGTTTGTCTCAGAGGCAGCGTCTGGAGAAGTGTGGGGCTCTGATCAACTCTTCCAGGATCCAGAAAATTTCTCTAAGTAACAAGTAGACTTCTGAAATGTAATGTGCTGTACAGCTCTCATTAGAGCAGGTTCAGTCCCTTGACAGCCTCATTATCAGGCACCTTTCCCTGGAAAAAGGGAAAAAGCAGCTACTGGGAGGAGAAGGCAGAGATGAGTCCTTAGCTGTTTTCCTCCTTTTCCAAAGAGAAAAAAAGATCCACCAAGGAGGGTGAGCACTGTCTTTACCAAGAGGAATAGGAACAAGGGTGGAAATGAGTAGCCAGAGCTGTGCCTGTGTAAGACAAGATGGAGTATATAGAAGTATCCTTAAATAAAACAACTGGGTTTAAACCAACCCAGCCTGATACTTCTCTTCCCTGTGCAAACCCATTTTTGGTCTAGAGAACAATTGCCATGCTTTCAGGGGCTGGATTCCCTTCACTTCGCCCAGCTGGGAGTAGGAGAGAGCAGCAGTTACAGCAGCAGAAAATTCTGCCATCATCTGATGAACAGCATCAATAGGCACCTGCCAGATAAATACAGCTGGACTGAAATAACTTGTCCTGAAGCCTGGACCTGAATTACATTTGTCTGGGTGAGAGGGAACAGCGTGTCCCAAACAGCCAGGACAGAGTGCCAAGACACACTGAATTAACTTTGCTGCTACAGGCTGAGGAAAGGAGCTAAAGGAAAGGAGCAGCAAAGATACCCTACATACTTGGGCAATGTTAGTGGAGATGAGCTGGGGGCTGTTTTTGCACAGGTCTAGGAGGAGTTCGACTCCTTCCATCCGTGCCTGAAACCCCTTGGCTTCCAGGAGATGGTGAAGCTTCTGGAGCAGCTCCGTTTCTTCCACAGCTGGAGGTGACGTGACCTGGGCTTTTGCACGGGGTAGGAGGTGTCCATCAGAGGGAGATTTCACCCTGGAAAATAAAACCAAATGAGAACCTGGTGGTGATAATTATCATAGCATGGCATCCGCATAGTGGAAATCATTAGCATTGACTCCATGATTCCAGAAGGCTGATCAATCAATTTATTATACTGTACTATACTATACTATACTGAAACTCATCGCTCTTACAGACAGTCTGATACAGACAGACCAGATTGGTCAATCTAATTCAAAACACCATCACCAGTGTCCAATTAAGAAATCACCCTTTGGTAAACAAATCTCCATCACACATTCCATGTGTTCACAACAACAGGCGCAGCAAGTGAAGATAATAATTGTTTCTCATTCTTTTCTCTGATCTTCTCACAGCCTTTCTCAGGACAATGCCTGGCAAAATTGTGCCTGCTGCTCTCTGTGGAGAGAGCTGCAGCCACAGACAATACCTTCAATTAATTGTGAACAAAACATCTTGAGCAGCTTTCCCAATTTTGTGATTTCAAGCTGGAAAATCATGGGGCTCTGAAGAACAGTGTGGACCTCATGACAATCATTATGGGAGACAATCTGCCAGTGACATTCTCACCACTGCTCACTCAGGAAAACCAAGGATGAGATGCATCTGATCTATCTTCAGATGGCTGCCAGGGCACACAGGTCACTTTGCTTTGTGCAGAAAGAGAGACACTACTGCCAAATTTAAATGCCTCCTCATATGGGACGTGTGTGTCTTAGAATAAGGAAACTCATCACTCTGGAGAAATATCTCTATAACCAGGCATGACAATCTGGAAAAGTAGCTCAGATGCATCTGAACAGATAAACAGGGTCATATTTGAAGGATTCAGAAAATCAGTAAGGGAGATAAAAACAGAAGCCAGACATCCTAGAACTACGCTCACATTTCATTTGCTTCCCTAGAGACCAGATGCACAGCTTCACAACCCCACTGGGAACAATTCTCCTGATCAACCTGTCTCTTCCATGAGCACAGGAAGATGCCAGCTGTGCTACTGAGGCATGTGGTCACTTTCCTGCCACTGCTGAGCAGGATAGAGCTAAATAAATCCCCTCTGCTATCAGAGGAGAACAGGTACAAGTAGCTCTGCAACTGCCATGAAGAGACAGCAAGGAGCAAATTCCTGTCTTAAATGCTGATTGCAGCACAGGGAGAAATAAACCAAACATGCTGTCCATCAAGCAAATTACATGAAGGACAGGAATATCAAGACAAAAAGTTCACATTCAGACACCTGTTGACTGAAGTTGTTTAGTAATTGCCTTGCTCCTTACTACTCAAACTTGGTGCTGTTTGAAGGTAAGAAAACCATGATTCAGCCAGGCCAAACCACACGGATGAGAACTGCATCTTTGTGGAATGGCATCTTGCTTCCAGACTGAGATTTCTCTTCAAAACACCCATCTGAAAAAGACTCCACTCAGGTGAAAAAAAAGCCGTTTGAATTTACTTGTCCCAAGTCAGGCAGCAGAAACTTGGCCCTCTCCCAGCCTCCACAACACTGCCCTTGCCACTGCACTGGATCATCTGAGCTGCCACGAATGGGTGTCTGTTTGTCTCTCCTTTTTTGTGGAAATGCCTCCAGAGAAGTTGTGTTCAGCACAATGCACAAGTAGACATTTTTTATCCTAGAGCATTTGTAGGGAAAGGAAACAATCTGTGGCATTGGTCATCTCTGCCAGACAGTTTTTCCTGAGGAAGAGGCATGTAAAGCTTGCCATGTGCTTTGTCACATCTGACAAAAGTGCTCAGTACCATTTGCTAGCAGACAATGTGGCCTGGGGCTCCTTTGAGCCATCGTTCCTCTCCTTCACCGGCTCCTTTACAGATGGGCTTTCAGCCCTCTGGTTTTCCATCCCCTACAAAGACTCAGAGAAACCCCATCAATCTTTAGAATATAAACCAGGAATATCCCTGTTGAAAACACAAGTTAGAACCAGGATCACTGATATCGAGGCTTAGGGAAACATTTCCTAACTTACAGATGGAAACACACCAGAGATTCAGTGATGCCAACTCTTTGTTTTCAATAGCCCAAGGCAGGTTATGGGTGCTCCCAGACTGATAGCAGTCTAAAATCCCAAATTCCTTAGTCTTGAGTAGAAATGGAAATAATGCAAACTGGCAGGCAACGAGTGTTCGTGAAGGAAGCAGCAGAACAAACTGGACTCTTTGGGGGTTGGCCCAGTGTGTTGGAAGTTGATTTGGTTCAACACTCACTCTCCCTGTGCCTGCATAAAGGCAGTATCCTGTGGAGAAATGGCTACATGACAGAGGTCATGTAGACATTCGCTTGTTAGCCGACCAGGAGCTGGGAAAGTACCGAACACAGCTAGTTTGAGTTTTGCACCTGCAAGTTAGCGTGTCCTTGGGCCTAGATGGGTATGATAACAAGTAGACAGAGAGACGTGAAAAATAGGGAATGTAGGCCCAAAGGAATGAGAAAGAGTTGATGGTACAGTTTAACCAATAGATCGCTTGGCTTACAGAATATTCATAAGCTTATTACTTGCTGTATAGGTATCTGATGCTCTCTTCAATAAACGGAACTTGCTTATCACTCATATTGAGTGCCCGAGTCTCCCCTAACCAACAAATGGCTCATCCCCGACAAAGGCCTCATTCTGCAACAGGTAAGCAACAGAAAATTTAAAAGCATATAGGAGTGAGTGTAGTCACAAGGACCTGGAGAAGAAAGAGCCTCAAAAGGCCAGACATGATGTAATATCATCCATAATAAGGGTAAAATATATGTTGCTATTCATCATGTATCCAAAGAATTATGGAAAGGTTTGGGTTGGAAGGGACCTTTAAAGGTCATCTGGAATGGCAGAGTACTGAAAGCAAGAAAAAAGTATCTTAAGTGCCAGGAAAAACTGTGTTGAAAGCAACCTAACATTAGAGCCAAAACAGCAACACCTTATCTTTGAACTAAAGATTCATCAATCACTAATGCTGTCTGCCACTAAACCAGGGGCACACTAAACCAGAATCCTCCACTCCAGCTTTGCCATGCTGTGCTATCAGAGCTCTCCATGCTCCCCAGCTCCTGCAGAAACTGGACTTTTTGATGTGACCCCAGCATGGCAGCAGCTCAGTTGAAGCATCACCACTCCTACAAAATAAAGCAGTTTTTACCTGACTAACAAGCAACACTAAACTTCTCTGGGAAGCACTGGGTGCAGGAAAATCAGGGACAGAAAAGGGATGTGTCTGTGGAGCAGAGGGCTGGTAAAAATTCTCATTAGGTTGTTAACATCTGGTTTCATTAGTCTGCCTACAGACAATCATAATTACTTAGTGGCTACTGCAGGGTGAAAAGCCATTGCAGTCTATTAATGTTCTCAGATCTGCAAACCTGGCAGTGAAATTATTTTTAAAGTGGCTTGTAAAGTTTGTCTCTTCTCAAAGAACGTGTCAGGCTGATAGACCAGGCTGTGAAATTTATGCCCCAATAAGAGGGCATTTGAATGCAGTTTAATGGCATCTGAAATGTTCTGCTCTGAAAAACTGTCCCCAACGTCCAGGTGGACCTTTCTCCATTGGAACTCTTAGAAATTTGTAGAAGCTATAACTTTGGCATTAATTTTACAGGAGCATTTATAGCCCAAGGGTCAAGAGCAAAGCCATAAAATGCTGCTCAAGCCCTGAGCTTTCTCAAACCAGAGGTAAACTCATATCCAAAGGTCTGTCTGGAGCCCAAATTTGCTATAGTAGAATTCTGTTATAAAGCTTAGCCTGCAACAAAGGTAGACTTTTATCTCAGTTTAGTTAAATATTCCCCCTAAACCACCATAAATTATAATTTCCCCACTATAATACATGTTTTGTCCACTCCTAATTACTCTTTCTTCTTGCCCTAAGCACAATCCTTACTCATACATAACGTTTGATGACTCTCATTAAATTTATTATTCTACAGACATATGTTAAAGTTTACCTGAATGAGAGCTTTATCCAGTTCCTGCCAGAGCTAATGGAGAAGATATTTCAGTTCATTCAAAGCAGCTGTTATCTCAGAAAGAGGATGATGCTTAAATTATAATAAAAGTTCTGCCAGAAACAGTATTCCTTTGTTTCCCCCAACCATTCACTAGAACCCCTCAATCACTTAGGAACTTTTTAAATAATTTCTAGTATTCACTACATGGCCAATTACTAAAGGAGCTCTGATCCTGCAGGGCAGTTAATGACCATCTCTGACATATTTCTTACATGTATTTTTTTTCCCAACATTTTCTTCAACAGCAGCTAACCAGGTGCCTTGCCCTTTTTATCTCCTGTTTAATCCATTTACTCTCATCCTCCATGGCACAGCACACGATGTTTCCACAGAACCAGCCTGCACCAGACACTATTTCACAACTCACCCCTAAAATCCAAATCTTTCACACTTCCACCTCTTCATCTTCCCATCCAGGGAGGGCAGTCAAGGTCAGCCAGATGCAAACGAGTGTTTGAAGCTGAGGTATGATGAGGCACTGATTCCTTGATGAGCAACAGCAGGAGGAAAGGTCTTGGCTGTGCCTTTGTTCTTAAATCATCCTCAGTTGTGCAGGAAAATTAAGGACAGAGCAGTGATGCTCCTCTGACCAGCTTCCCCATGGCGTTGTTCCTGTCACGAAGTCAAAGACAGGCAGGTCGCACATGTTCTCTTTCTCTAACTCCTGCTGGGATGACAACATTGAAAAAATAGAAAAAAAAAATTATCAGGGGTTTTCATGGTGTGAACTCATGATTCCCCATAATCTTGCAGAGGGGGAATGTTCATCAGGCAAAGGATATGAAAACAAGCTTCAAATTGTCCAAAATCCCAGTAAAAATATTTTTTCCTATGGAAAGCTTCACCAAAGCTGGTCACACTTCAGGGCCTTTGTGCACCCATTTCCTGATGTGCATCTCCCAGTGGGGTCTTCCACTGCTCCAGGGACCCCACACAAACCTTACAGCCCCCCACAAACACACCCCCAGGAGCTGCACCCTTCCCTCCAAACCTGGCTACCTGCAACAGCCACCTCTGTGCTGAGCTGAGCCTGTTTCTCCCCAAAAAGAAGGTGCTCAGTTTATCCTTGAAAAGATTGACAGCAGCATTCTTGTCTTCTTCAAAAGAGCCATTATTTCACAGCTGTAATCTCTACACTGAGACTTTATTCCCTTAAAGTGTCCAAGTACACAGGCAGCATCACGGAAGGCACTGAAGTGAGTCAAGTTTAACCCCAAAGAGCTCTCAGCTCCCTGTGAAAGCTCAGACAAGCAGCAGAGAAAGAATGAATGCTCCTGTAATGGCATCTAACAGCCACAGGGCAAGGGAGAAGTTGGTTTTAGAGAATGAAGAAAAAGTGCTAATTAATAAAAGGTGAGAAAAATCCATCACTCGAACAGGTAAACGAAGGTAAACCACTTGAAGAGACAGATTTAAGATGGAGAGAAAAACCCCACAATTAATAGTGTTCATGACACCCAGAGGCAAAACAAACCCAGGGAATCAGGAAAGAGGTAAGCCTGTGCTCCAAGGAACAGCAGAAATGAAGTGAGAGCTCTGGAGGGACCAAAAGAAAGAGGCACTCTGAAGAAAGGAAAAAATGCCTCCCCACAAGGTGTTTGTTTTGGTTTTTTTAAATCAAGAGTCTCTTATATGATGTGGTAGAAATACAGAAAAATAAAGGTCAGGAGAAGCATGGTTGATTGGGAACATTCCTGCATAGCAGACAAGATATATCCTTGTGCAAATTATTCCATGCAGCACTCACATATTTAATTACTTCTTTTCCTCTTCCCGGGGAAGCAGAGTTGCTTTATTTACTCCAAGCAATATTTTCTCCCTTCTCCCTGGCTAAGAACAAGCTCCCACCTTGGCAAGGGCTCGCTGGTTTACTTAATGCTCATCACAGCCATGCTGAGGAGAGTGGAGCAGGTTAATTTTTCCCTTGTTACAATGATTAACTTGCCCAGCTGCCGGGTCCAAGAGCCCCAGAGTGCCTCGGGTTATACAGGATCACAGAAGGAAAAGCTCCATTGCATTAAGCTGCTGCCACACTGGCCCTCTCTGCCTGTCAAATACACTCAGATACTCTTGCACTGCCCTCTGAAAATCCCCCATAAAATACAAGTGAAAATCCCTCATCACCTGTGGGAAAGCACAGCTGGGTTCTGCTCAGAGCGTTTCAAACTATGTGGGGTATTTGTGAGCTCCCCTTGCAAGGGCAGCATCTCAGGAAAACCAAAAGTTTCTTTCCATGGACTCACCATACTCAGGACAGTTCCCCTAGACCAGGTTGCTCCAAGCCCCATCCAACCTGGCCTTGAACACTTCCAAGGGGGACACAAGCACAGCTTCTCTGGAACCTGTTCTGCTCCACCCAGATCTAAAATCATACCCCAACTTAGCAGCCTCAGACACAGATTTCTATTAAATATCTACATTTTTCTAGGAAAGAAATATGGCAAACCTTGTTTGCATCCAACTTTGCAAAATCAACACAAGCTCTTCAGAAAGGGCTGCCGCCCACTTTTCTTATTTTTCCCCATTTGGTGGAACATTTTCATTCTGTTGTTGTTTGGAGCAATATTTTAATATATATGGCTGAGCTCCTTAAAATAGTACAGCAAGATACTTCTGTGAGGGGTGGAAAACTGAGCTCTTGCACATCTAGTGTTTCTGTTGTTGGAAGTCTTCAATCCCACCTCTCTGGTGGGATGAAATAGGTGCTACTAATCCAATATCTAAAGTATCATGCATCAAGCTGACACTATTTCAAGACTTTAAAACCCCAGCCAATTTATACAAACCTCTGCTCCTTTCCATTTTCTCTGTTCCACAGTTTATGATAGAAGACAGGAGAGAAAGATTGTTTTGGGAACAATGTTTTCAGCACTCTAAAAACAATATAAACACTGCTGTGCCACACTCTCAGCTGTTACAGCCCCAAAAAGCACAGGCTGTCTTTGCTCACAGAGTCACAATTGTGGTGGGATTTCTACCACACCAGACGACAATCAATTTTTTGTTTTCTCCTGGAAATAACTACAGCACTTCTGGGTAGCAAGGCAAACATGAGCCTCTTTCAATGGCCCTTGAAACTGGCCATGTGAAATGAGGGACACAAAGCCAAAAGCCAGCTGAACCTGTGATCTCTGAATGTCTTCACAATCTTCCCAGGAAGATGAATGGCAATCACTGTTCTGCCAGGGAAACTGCATCTGCTGGGAATGGGGTGTAGAAAATGTGCTTTCTGCTTCTCTCAGAGCCAAAATTCCTACACATTTCTTGTAAGTCCCTCTTAGAAAAGGACCATGTTCAGCTGAGCGACAGTGAAGTAAAATGGCAATCCAGGAATAAATGTTCCTGTGCACAACATCCTCCATTCACATGGATGGTTCCTCACTGGCACACAGGAGCAAGGAAGGAACAAAAATGCATCATTGTACATTATGTCAGATGTGTTGAGGGATGAACAGATCTCACAGGCATGCAGAAACCTCCCCTGAAAACCCAGTCCAGGGAGAGCCTGAGCTGTTTTGTGGTTCTAAGCATGAAGATGCTCAGGATCTTCCACAGATGCTCAGGATTGTGCCTGGATCTTGCTCTGGAAATGCCAGTGGCTCAGCTGAGAGCTGTGGGGATGATTTACACTGCACTGAGAGGGGCCACAGTCCTGCAAGGGTCTTTCATCAGGAGCAAACAGCAGCCTGGAGGGTGGGGAATGCTGATCTGAACCACTGCTCATCCTTCACCTTAATGTGGAGCTGCCCCCAAAGTTGCCATCTATCACTTTTTATTTTTCTCCTGTTGGGTATATTTTGGAGCAGCTGTTTTATGTGGCTTTTTATGGTGATCCTGTGGGAAGCAGCCATTTGCCTGCTGTGATATCCTCACAACTAACACTAACTCCTTATTCCCTTTGGTTTTATTTGGGATTTTTATTTGTTTGGTTGGTTTGCGTGGGTTTGTTTATTTGGGTTTTTGTCTGTTTTGGTTTGAGCTTTTTATTTGCTTTTTTTATAAATGACTGGTTCAAGTTGGCATAGCCAAACTCAAGAAAATATAAACCAGGCTTGACTTTCCAGAAATTACTTTTGTCTGGGTTTAGCTACATCCCTAGACTCAGGATCACCAGTATATTTGCAGGTTTTGCTCTGCATCATCAGCCTGCCCAGACTCTGCTTGGTGTTTCACAAATGGAGAAGACAGTGGACATTGTGCCAAGCTTCCTTTCAAACAGAAAAACCGTCAGCATGACAAAAAAGAAGAAAAAAAAGAAATTCACCAGTTAGAACAAGTGTCCCACCATCTTTCCCTCCACTGTTATTAATTTTGTACATTTAGAGGCAAATCTGGGTCTAAAACTTCCATCTCTCAGTTCCTGATGCTATTTGCTACCCTTCAGCCTTGACATCCCCTGATCTGACTGACTGCTGTCCAAGTGGCACTGGGGATGCTCAGCCTGAAAAGAGGAGACATTGGGAGGCCCCACTGTGGCTGTGCAGGACTGGGAGGGTCCCACAGGAAAGAAGGGGACAGAGTGTTCAACAGGGCCTGTGGTGACAGGGCAAGGGGGATGGCTTTCAACTGCCGATTGATTGGAGCTGGATCTAAGGAAGCTGCTGTTTTACACTGAGGACAGTGAGGCACTGGCCCAGGCTGGGCACAGAGGCTGTGCATGCCCCATCCTTGGGAACAGGGCTCCCCCAAGGTGTGGGGGAAGATTGCTCAGCTTGGAACAAGATGATCTTCAGGGTCCGTTTCAAGCCCAATCATTCAGGGATCCCCAGTGACCCATTCTGTTGACCCTGGAATCTTGGGATCTGTGTGATGTCACTTCCCACATTCCAACTGGAACTGCCACCCCCCAGCAAAGAGTACAACTCAACCACTGGCCCTTGTGTCAGCCTACCGTGCGGTGCGCTCCTGCTCACCCTCGTGACTGTTCTTGCCGCCCTTCTTGTCACCCGCCCGCTGCTACTCCCATCAGTGCTGAGAGCTCCCTACTGCCTGGATTTTGTCATCCATCACTTCAGGATGCTCACGTTTATTCTTTGTCTCATTTGTCAACTGAGGGAGGTATGGTGCCATTCCATGGAGGTGGACACCTCCAGCTGCCCGAGTGGGCTGCAGCTCTGTGGGGATGGTGTGGGACAGGGACCCCACTCTGAGGTTTTGCCACCTCTGCAGGCTGTCATGGACAGAGAGGAAGAGATGGAGGTGGATGTCCAGACTCCTACAGTGGAGGATGTGGAAATTGAGGAAGAAGAGAGTGAAGAGGAAGAAATGGAGGTGGATATGGATATGGAAGAAGAGATGGAGGTGGATGTGGAAGAGGAAATGGAAGTGGATGTTTATGAGGAAGAGGAGGAGATGGAAGTGGAAATGGAAGAATACATTGAGGACATGGACATTGATATAAAACATGAGGAAGAGGAGATGATTTGGGGATGAAGACCAATGCCAGCAGCAGGATAGGATGTGATCCCCACAGGCAGAGTGGGTCCCCTGCTGCCAGACTGGAGCTAGGCTGGTCCCTGTGCAGAGACATGGCACCTCGCGAACTGGAGTCTGGTGGCCACACACCGCCTGTCCTGTGCTCACTTTGGGCCACTCAAGCTCCATCCCACAGCCAGCCAGGCTCAGCTCTGGTAGCAGAGTCCTGCTTTGCCCACATGTGCCAACCTGGGGATCCATGGAAGAGCCCTCTGTGCCTGACTGCAGTGACCATGGCACCTGCTTTTCTTCCAGCACTGATGAACATTCCGGACAGAGATGCCACCCTTTTGTACATATGTTCTACAGTTTTTTGTCTTTAGGAATAGGATCTAAGACTTAAGACTTTTAGAATTTTTTTATCTTCTACAAATGCCTTTCATATATTTTAGCTAGATAGGTTCTTATGTATATACGTTCTACGGATTGTTGTTGTTACAAATGTTCTTACATTGTTAAAGTGTTCTGTATTGTTGTTGATGTTCTTCTGTAAGAAACAATTTTTTTTTTTTCACACCCCTGTTCTCTTACCATTTTCCCTCCCCAGAAACCCAAGGCACTGCATGGCAGAGCTCAAAGTGGCCAGCAAAGGGTTACCCAGAATCCTGCACCTTGGAAAGGGGAAGTCCAGGTTCAGTCACAGAGTCGTCACCACTTGATTTTGGTCCCTTGTTATTTTGCTCTCCTGGAATGTATTATAGTTAATTAAAGGCAGTTAGCTAATTGGATGGTAAGCAGGTGCTGGTTAAAAAACCAAACCACTGTTCCCCTTTGAAATGCCAGACAGGAGATTAATTGAAATTCCCTTTGAAAAGATATCCCCAAACCTCCTAATCTGTTGATGAAAACAGTCAAGGAAAAGTCAAAGAGAAAAGAACAAACAATGTTTTTCAGGAGGCTTCACAACTCAGGCAACTGCACACCCCATCAAGTATTAGGATTGAGGATTTTCATTGCCACACCAGGAAACCTTTCAAAGTCTCAAAATCTTTCACTGAACAGCAGTGCCAGAATGCCCCAAAGCTGAATAACAATCCCATGAAGGCATAATATTTCCACCAAGACCAGGATGAGATGAGTAGGAGAGGATGACTGGGGCTCTTCAAAAGCCAGACCTCAGAGCTGAGACAGGATTTAATCCCGATATTCCTCTGGTTATCCAGAAAAGGATCAAGACATGTGAGGGAGCTCAGAAAGCCAGAGTGCTCAAAAAAGCAGCATGTACAGAAGGAAGAAGAGAAAATACAGCTGGATACTTCCTAATGCTCTTCTTTGGACTGACCTGTTGCAGTGAGTCACAGAAAACTTGCTCTAAACATGGGTGGCAGAACTGAAAATGCTCACTGGTAAGTGTGGAGGAATGGCTACATGACAGAGGTCATGTAGACATTCGCTTGTTAGCCGACCAGGAGCTGGGAAAGTACCGAACACAGCTAGTTTGAGTTTTGCACCTGCAAGATAGCGTGTCCTTAGGCCTAGCTGGGTATGATAACAAGTGGACAGAGAGACGTGGGAAATAGAGACTGTAGGCCCAAAAGAATGAGGAAGAGTTGATGGTATAGTTTAACCAATAGATTGCTTGGCTTACAGAATATTCATAAGCTTATTACTTGCTGTATAAGTGTTTGATGCTCTCTTCAATAAACGGAACTTGCTTATCACTCATATTGAGTGCCCGAGTCTCCCCTCACCGACAAATGGCTCATCCCCGACAAAGGCCTCATTCTGCAACAAATGGCTGCCCGAACAGGGACCTAAAGGAAGTTTGAACTTGAGAGCCATTCTGCAACAGCTTGGAGCGTGGGAAGAGCTTCAGACGGAGCTCCGACCTGATCAGCCACCAGATGATCCACACCAGGGAATGGCCCTACAAAGTGTGGGGAATGTGGGAAGGGCTTCAGCTGCAGCTCTGCCCTCGTCACCCACCAACGCATCCACACTGGGGAGAGGCCTTATGAGTGTCCCCAGTGTCCGAAGAGGTTTCAGACCAGCTCTGATCTCCTCCTGCACCAGCAGATTCACACAGAGCAGAGGCCCTCCTGCTGTCCTGACTGTGGGAAGGGCTTCAAGCACAACTTGACCCTCATCAGGCACCGGCGCATCCACATCGGGGAGAGGTCCTACGAGTGTCCCCAGTGTGGGAAGAGCTTCTCACGGCGCTCGTTCTTTACCTGACACCAAAAGAGTCATCGGTAAGGGCAGCCCTGTGAGTGCCCCAGCTGCAGGAGGAGCTTCATGCACTGCTCCAGCTTCATCCCCCATGGGAGGACCCATGTTGGTCAGAGCTCTGGCGATCCACATTCCCTGTGATCCATATTGGGAAGACACTGGGCTGGTTATTCTTTTGTTTTGGCCCTAATTTTTGGATTCATCTTCATCCCTTTAAAACAGAGAAAATTGGGGTAAAAATCAATAAATTCATCAAGGGCATCTAAAACCTCACTTTTTACTTGTGTTTCAGGGGAATCTGAGATTCAGGGAGATAACTGGGAGAATTTGGGGGTTTTGGGGTTATTTGGTGTACTTGTTTCCCTTTCTTGGCACTGAAAGAGACAAGAGGATTCAATCTGTCATCTTAATGCCACTGAAAACTACTCAATCCCACTCCAAAATTCCTCGATTCCACAGCTCTCTGGTGTGTAATGGGGTTGGAAGGGGATTGAGCAAAGTGAGCTTCAAATCAGGAGTGTTGAGATGGGGATTAGGCAGGGCAGGATGGGTGGGATGGAGTTTGGGAGGTGGAAAATGGGGGAAATATGGCTTGGGAAGGTGGCCATGATGTCCAGGAGGGGTGGGATGTGTTGAGGTTGGGAATGGGGAGGTGGGTTGGGGTCTGGAATGAGACAGCCAAAGTTTGGGGATGATGAAGGGAGGGGGAGCCCATTACTGAGTGAATTTTTTAATAATCTACATTCCTGAAGAGATTTTGAGGTATCTCACATTTCTGAGGCAGTTTTGGGGCACTCTCCAGCTCTTAGGGGCGTTCCTGAGAGCAGCTCCATGGAGCCCCATTGCCAGGGGTGGTTGCCTTGGGCATGATCTCAGAGCCGTATCCAGAGTCTGTTGCCTTGGTGCTGGAGAGCAGAGAAATGATGAACAGCTCCAGACATCTCCAGTGTGTGTTTGGGGGCAGGGAGAGTTCTGCATAGATGGGGCGGTCACTGTCCCACCCCAGCCACTGCAGCCTCTGGCCCAGCCTCAAAGTGGCTGCCAAGCCCCTGGCACCCCAAAAACCCCACCTGAGAGAGGGACCAGAGCAGGTCAGGCTGTGACACAGGTGTGACACTGAAACGTCCCACGGCTCCAGAGCTCACAGCAGCTGAGATCCAAGACTGACTGTGGATCTCTCTCTCCCTCTCTCTCTTCTCCTGACTTCCTCTTCTCAAAATCTGCATTACTTGAAGTTGGACAGGTTAGAGTTTGCGAAGTCAGTGCTTTGTCAAGTGATTTACTGTAATTCAATGCTGTTTAAGATTTCCCAAGTACCTCATTCTCTTAAGTTTGTAACTAAAAGTTTGTTCTCCACCCCCCTGAGAAGTTTTTTGTTTTCTCCCCTTGGCCATGTGTCCTGCAGGCTGTGCCCCTGTGCGTGCTTGCTCCTCTGCCCTGGCTGGCTGCACTCGCCCATCTCGCTGTGCCCCAGCATTTCTCACCCAGCATCTCTGTGCCCTCCCTGGGCTCCCTGCACCCAGCGCTGCCGGCTCCTGGCACACAGAGCCAGGGCAGGAGCCCACCCTGCCAAGGGGCTCTGGAGCAGGGCGCGGGCTGCGATGGCTTCTGAGCTCAGCAGCTGCTCCTGGCATGGTTCCATGGGGACCAAGCACAGCAACGCTGCTGAGCATTCTCCCTGCTGAGGGTCACACACTGCCGGGGCACATTCCTTGCCTGCAGGCTTCCAAGCGCTGCACTTGTGTCTCCAGCGTTGCTTTCCAACAAAAACAGGGGAATGCAAACTGTGCAGCTCATGGTATTTTAGAGTGTCTAAAACTTGCTAAGTCATTGATCTTAGAGGTGAGATGCATTTGGAATTAGTGGCATGGAGAAGTAGTGTAAGATGGAAAAGGGGAGCACAGAAATAAATTGAGGAAAACATTTCACATTATTTCTTTCCATTTTCATTTCACTTCTAGAAAGCTGATTCAGTTTCCCAGGAATCTTCTCTGTAATCCTGTCTGCTCTTTTCAAAAACATTTCGTGGAGAATGAGGTCGAGATCCTGCCACAAGATGTGCCACCAACTGCGGCTTCTCTTGGCTTTCCACACTGTGCCTGCAGCAGAACTCTTGCAGCAAAGCAGGACAAAGGTTTGGAGAACTTGACAACTTGTCCTTTCTTTTGCTGATGGACTGGGGAGTTGTGCCATTGGTGAGGTTTTCATTGTTACTGTTCCAGGCTAAGAAAACAGGAGGTGGTACCAGGAATTGTTAGGGAATACAAGCCTGGCTGTAAACTGGGGGCAGCAGCACTGCAAAACACCTCTGGGCATCTCTGTTTCCTGCTGCTGGGAAGGAGTCATGAAGTGAGTCGAGAAGTTCTGGTTTCTGTTTCTCCTGGTGGATTTTTTAGTTTAATTCCACACTGCAGAGGCAATTTTTGTGATGGCCTCTGTCAGCTTATTCTATTTCATCAGTGCCAGCAACAGGGCTGTGTATGAGCACTGCAAATGTGGCCTGTGAGGCTTTAATTCCCCTCACCTTAGAGCTTGAGGTTGGTGAGCATTCCAGTATCTGTTGATCTTTATGCCTGAGACAAAAATGCTGACTTCACTGTCATGAAAGCACCGTGGGTAGCACCAACTGAAAGCGGCACTTGCAGTTTCATGGATAAAATTCAGGTGGCAAGCAGAAGAGGGCCAAGAGCAGCCATGATCCCCAATTCCCAAGGCAAAGGCACCAGCAGCCTCCTGCTGCCACCTCAGGGTGAGTAAAACAGTGCTGTAAACAGCTCTGGAACCCGATCCTTTCTTCCTCTGAGGGCTGGCTCGGGGCAGCACAGACGGGCCCTGAGCAGTCAGGGCTGTGTGTGGGTGCTGGTTGCTGTGCTCCAGAACTGAGCTGGAAAAAGCCCTTGGGAGCCGAGGCAGGAGCAGGCGGGAAGGGGCCGACGCTGCTGCTGCTCCTGGCCGGGAGCCCCGGCTGGGCCGGGCCGGCGCCCCCTGCGCTGCGGCTGCTGCTGCTGCCAGAGCCGGGCGGGACTCGGGGACAGGGAATGGACACGGGGGGACAGCAAAGGCCTGGCGGCTGCAGGGATGGTGGCGCTGGGGCCGGGGCCAGCACACAGCTTCAGCCCACAGTTAACCCCGAGGGAAACGCTGGGGAAAGGCTCCATTTCAGCCTTTCTTTACTTGTCGCTGTAATGAAGGGAATGAAATGAAGGGAGAACAAGCAGGGCCCGACCCCTCCTTCTCTGGGAGGCGCCCCGCGTCTAGGGCTGTGAGGGGGCGTGAGGGGCTGTGAGGGACCATGAGGGGCCATGGGGAACTGTGAGGGGTTGTGAGGGGCCATGAGGGGCTGTGAGGTGTCACTCTTGAGTCGAGAATGACACAGGAACAGGCGGGAGGCAGTTTGTAGAGAGAGTGAAAGAAGGTTTTATTCAAGAGAACCTTGTGGTTTTTATAGCGTGAGATGATTTATTCTATTTGATTGGCTGGTTAACAAAAATACATTACACTGTCCTTGAGAAGAACAGAAAGACAAAGTAGAAGAATACCACCTGCAGATTGTTTATACTTAACAAGTTATCACATCCCTACAACACCCTAAAAATTCTCACATGCTGCTGTGAGAAACACTTGCTGTTTCTCTCTCTCTCTTCCAGAGCATCCACAGTGAGGGGCTGTGAGGGGTCTTGGGGAACTGTGAGGGAGCCATGAGCTGTGGGAGGCTGTGAGGGGCCATGGGGAGCTGTGAGGGACCATGAGGAACTGTGAGGGAGTCATGAGGGGCTGTGAAGGGCCATGAGGGGCTGCAAGGAGCTGAGAGGTTCTGTAAGAGTCTGTGAGGGGCCATGGGGAACTGTGAGTGAGCCATGAGGGGCTGTGAGGGGCCATGGGAAGCTGTGAAGGAGCCATGAGGGGCTGTGAGGGGCCATGGGGAGCTGTGAGGGAGCCATGAGGGGCTGTGAGGGGCCATGAGGGGCTGTGAGGGGCCATGAGGGGCCATGGGGAGCTGTGAGGGGCTGTGGGAGGCCAGGCTCCTCATGGAACCAAGGATCCATTATGACACTGCGGAACCAAGGAGATCATTGTTGACAGTACAGAACCTCATGGAACCAAGCGGCCATTGTGGCATAGCAAGGCCTTGTGGAACCAAAGGGACCATGGTGACACTACGGAACCTCATGGTACCACAGGTCCATTGTTACACAGCAGCCACAGCAGGGCCCCAGAACCAAGGAGATCATTGTGACACTACACAACCTCATGGAATCAATGGGCCATTGGGACACTGTGGGTCCCCATGGAAACAAGGGGCCAGTGTAACACATCGAGGCCTGCTGGAGCCAAGGGGCCACTGTGATCCCAGGGAACCCAATAGAACCAAGGGGCCATTTGGAGACACTGTGACCTCATGGAAGCAAGGGGCCATTGTGGCCTTGTGCAGTCCCATGGCAAGAAGGAAACCATTTGGACACTGCAAGGCCTCATGGAAAGCAAGGGGCCATTGTGCCACTGCAGAGCCAAGGAGACCATTGTTATATCACTGGGCCTCATGGAAACAAAGATCTGTGGTGATCCTACAGGGCCTCATGGAACCAAGGGGCAATTTTGATGCTGCAGGGCCCCAAGGATCCAGGAACATGGAACAGGTCTGGGTGGCTGGGCCTCCTGGGGGCTGCTTGACTGGTCCCGCTGGCCTTGGCATGTTGAGAGTTGCTTCTTATCATCCCCTGAAACCCTGGAGTTCTGTGCATTCCTTCCTGTGGGAAAGAACTGTCCTTCTCCTCCAGGGGTTCAAGGCTGAAATTGGGATTCCTCCCTCAAATCTGATTATATCCAAGGATTATTCCCATATGAAACCTGCCAGGACAGATAGCTCTGGCTGCGCTTGGCCTCTTGAGGGCCACCCCTCATGTGCCTTCAAAACACTGGGGGCCCGTTCTTTTCTTCCCATTGAAGAAAACACTTTCAAGTCCAGCCATCCATGGCCAAAATTGAGAATCCGCCTCCAAAATTCTTTATATGGTTTTCCAATGGTACCTCCCAGACAAAAGCTGTCAGGGCTATCTAGATTCCCTTGGCTGCCCTGGTGGCCCTAGTGTTGCTGTAGGACCTGAGTGCTCTCATGGCTGGGCACAGCCCTGGGGGCGGCAGTGCCGGGGCTGCAGCAGAGACAGGCCATGGGCACTGCTGGGGCAGCACTGACGCCTCAGCCCTGGCCCTGGGGGCTCCAGGCTCCTTGCCCAGGCTCTCCCAAGAACACACCCAGGCCGATTCTCAGCACAGAAAACCCCCATGAGCAGCCCAGGCTGGCCGTGGGCAGGCTGGGGGCAAACAGCATGGCTGGGGCTCTGCAGGGACCCGGGGGCAGATGGGAAGGAGCAGCAGAGCAGGGGCTGATCCATCCCCAGTGCGCTGCACAGCCCAGGGCAGCGTCCCAGAGCATCCTGATGGAGCTGCCAACAACAGCCCCCCTCTGCAGCCCTGGCCTCTCCCCCAGCTCACACAGGTGCCCCATCCTTGCAGGCACAGACACGGCAGCACTGGCTCAGCAGCCCCTGTTTGCATTGAACAGAGCAGGGGGAGCACTCCCATGCTGTTGCTGTGGGGACATGAACCTGAGGGAGCACAAATGCCATCAGCCCCTGGGGCCAGCAAGGGCTGGGGGACACCAGGGAAACCACTCAGCTTTGTCCTGGCCTCTGCATTTAGCCAGAAAGTTTGTTCCCATCAGCTGGGAGTTTCCTGTCCCACTGCAGACGCTGTTGGTCAGAGCCAGGGCTGCCTGGCAGCCACCCCCAAACTGTCCTGAGCATTTCCTTGGCTTCACCTTTGCTTTCTTTACTCTTCCTGATACAAATGTCTTCCGATTGCCCAGCCCTGTTCCCTCCCCTGCAAACAGCCCATTCCTTCTTGCCCTTTCCTCTCTGGCCCCACTCTCCATTGCAGTTCCTGACTTGGCACCATGGGAACGTCCCTTGGGCAGCAGGATCATCCTGCAAGTGCTGCAGGAATTGTCTGCAGGCTCCTGCAGTGCCTGGTGCTGCTCCCTTGCCAGCGGCACCCCAGGCCAGGGGGGCACACCTGGGCTGCTCTGTCTGGCTCTGGGGCTCCCTGTTCCGGGCGGTGAGGAGGAGCTGCAGAGGCTCTGCAGGACTGACAGGATGGGCTTTGGGGCTGGCAGGAGAAGCTGAGGGACCTGGGCTGCTGGAGCTTCTGAAGAGGAGGCCCAGGGCTCCTCCTGCAACTGCTCCAAGGGTTCTTTCAAAGAATCCCAGAATCAGCAAGGGTGGAACAGGCCATGGAGATCATCAAGTCCAACTTGTGCCCTGACACTGCCTTGTCTCCCCTGAACCTCCTCTTCTCCAGGATAAACAACCTCAGCTCCCTCAGCGACTCCTCACAGGACTTGTGCTCCAGACCCATCACCAGCCTTGTTGCCCTTCTCTGGACACGCTCCAGCTCCTCCATGTCCTAAAATGGGGGCACCAGAACTGCAAACAGCACTCGAGGTGCTGCCCAAGCAGTGCTGAGCACTGGAGAAGAATCCCTGCCCTGCTCCTGCTGGCCACACCATTCCTGATCCAGGCCAGGAGCCACTGGCCTGCTTGGCCACCTGGGCACACTGCTGGCTCATGTCCAACCTGCTGTCCATCAGTCCCTGCAGGTCCCTTTCTGCCTGGCTGCTGTCCAGCCCCTCTGGCACCTTGTTGAGGGAGGGAAGGGAAGGGAAGGGAAGGGAAGGGAAGGGAAGGGAAGGGAAGGGAAGGGAAGGGTCCAGATCCAATCCTTCCTGAAATGTGGGGTTTGCTGGCACTGCCAGTCCCTTGATCCAAAAATTTCCCTATTCTGGAACAGCCCAAGTACAGCAATTTGCTGGCACAGAAATCCAAAACCTGGCAACTTCCTGCTACTGGGTCTGGCACCTCCCACATCTTGTGTTTGCTGCCCCAGTACCCAGATTTGGAAATTTCCTGGTGCTGGCACAGCCCAAGTCCAGTGATTTACTGGCACAGAAATCTAAAATTTTGGAAATTTCCAGGTTCTGACTCTAGCACCATCCATATCTAGTGTTTGCTGGGACCGCCAGTGCCTAGATTTGGAAATTTCCCGGTGTCTTGACAGCCTAGGTCTAGCAATTTGGTTTCAGCTAGCTTAGGCAGAGAAGTTTCTTTGGACTGTGACTTTCCTTTTTCTTGGAACTGTTTACACCTGCTCTGGACTGAAAACCCAGATAAACACCGGCAGCAGCTCACACCTGTGGCCCCCCGAGCTCTGGGACGCTGCATTCCAGCACCAGAGGGACTTAGAAGAGACCGAGTGAGCCAACTACAACCCACAAAAAGGACTTCCTGAATTTGCCATCTCTTCAGCACTGTCAGAGGTTTATTTAATATTATTCATTTTTTGTGCTTGTGAATACTTTACTCATTAAAAAAACTGGGATCTTTTTTCACTTTTCTCAAGGGAAGTCTTTTCCTGAACTAGTAGGGGGAGGGGCCGCTTGAACTTGCTTTTTAGACAGACCCCTTTAGGAGGTTTCCTCCCAAAATTTGCCCTAAACCAGCACAAACAGTCACAATGAAAATTTCACCAGTGGCATAATTTCCTGATGGAAAATCTTGTGACAGAAGCTCAACCTTGTTCTCCATGAGAGATTTTTGGGAAGAGCAGACAGGAGAAGACTCCTGGAAAACTGAAACAGCTTTCCAGATGTGAAATAAAATAAACAATCCAAGGTGTTTTCCTCTATTTATTTCTATGTTCCCCTTTTCTATGTTGCATCCCAGTAATTCCAGATGCACCTCACCTCTAGGATCACTGACTTAGTGATTTTTAGACACTCTAAAATACCATGAGCCACACACAGTTTTCCTTCCCCTGTTTTTACAGGAAAGCAACACTGGAGATGTAAGTGCAGTGCTTGGGTCAGGTAGGAATCCTACCCCAAGGGAAGGTGCCCCGACAGTGTTTGACCCTCAGCAAGGACAATGCACAGCAGCGAGCGAGGGGATCGCTGTGCCAGAGTGCAGGAGTCAGGGCTCTGCATCCGGGCTCAAGGCTGCAAAGTTCCCGTGTTTGGGCAGACGGAGGGGCTGTCCCCGGGGCGCGCGGGGCTCGAACGTGGGGCTCGTGGGGCGAGCGGGGAACGGACACGGGGACGAACGGCCCCGGTGCTTCAGTTGCAGCAGCGGCAGCAGCAGCGGCAGCGGCAGCAGCAGCGGCAGCAGCAGCGGCAGCAGCAGCGGCGAGAGCAGCAAAACAGATAATTTAAAACACGCTTTCCCCTATTTTTCTTTCTCTTTCTCTTTGTCTCTTTATTTCTCTTTCTCTCCCTTTCCCGCTGTCGGGCACCCTTCTCTCAGGGTCCCTTGCCCGGCGTCCCTCTCCTCTCCCTGCCTCCCTCTCCCCTGCAGGGCAGGGCCATGCCCCCGGCCCGCCCCCGGCCCCGGGCGGGGCTGCCCCGTGCCCGGCCCCGGCCGTCCCGCCGCGGTCTCGCCTCCGCCCGGCTCTGGCCGTGCTGGCGGTGGCGCTGCTGGGCGGGCATCAGTGCCTGGGGCGGGGACGGCATCGCCGCCCTTCGGCTCCGCCTGGCCCGAGCCCGGCCCCGGACCCGACGCAGGCTCCGGTCCCGACCCCGGTCCCGGCCCCGGCCCCTGCTCCTCCCGGGGCCCGCGGAGCACACACGAGGCGCGGCCGCTCCCGCCGCTTCCGCTGCGGCTTCCCCGGCCCGAGCTCCGCCGCTCGGAAGTGCGGCCGCCGGCCCCGAGCCGCCGGGGCCCGGGGCGGGTGGGGATGCCGGGCCCGGGGCGGGTGAGGGGCGCTCGGGGGCCGTTGCTGGACCCGGGCCGAGCGCTGACAGCCGCGTCCCGCCCGCAGGGACGGCACAGGAGGCCCTACAGGAGCGGTACCGGCTGGGATCGCTGCTGGGACGCGGCGGCTTCGGCAGCGTCTTCGCAGCCACGCGGCTCTCGGACGGCGCCCCGGTGAGCGGCGGGGCCGGCGGCGGGCGCAGGAGGAGGGGGCGGAGGAGGAGGGAGGAGGAGGAGAAGGTCGGGGCGCGGCGGGACGGGCGGGGGGCTCAGCCCGCTGCTCTCCCTCGCTCGCAGGTGGCCATCAAACGCGTGCCGAGGGATCGCATCCGGCACTGGGGCGAGCTGGTGAGTGAGCGGAGCCAGCGGCAGCAGTCGGGCCGTGCCGGGCGGCGAGGAGCCGGGGCCCGGCACGGTGGGAGCCGCCGTGAGCCCTGCGGGGAGAGCGGGCGTGGGTTGAGCGGGGCATGCAGAGCATCCTGGGCTGGCTGAGGGCTCCCAGAGCCGCGCACGGCCTCGGCCCCACTGACGGCGTCGTGCTCCTCCCGCAGCCCGACGGCACCAGCGCACCCCTGGAGATCGTGCTGCTGGCCAAGGTGTCCGGTGGCTGTGGCGGTGTCATTCAGCTCCTGGAGTGGCTTGAGCTCCCCGACAGCTTCCTGCTGGTGCTGGAGTGTCCGGAGCGGTGCCAGGAGCTCTCGGGTTTCCTGGCGGAGCGGGGGTTCCTGCCGGAGGAGGAGGCGCGGGAGCTGTTCCGCCAGGTGCTGGAGGCCGTGCAGCACTGCACCAGCTGCGGGGGCCTGCACCGGGACATTAAGCCCGAGAATGTCCTGCTCGACCTGGCCAGCAGGCAGCTGAAACTGATCGACTTTGGCTGTGGCGCCTTCCTCCAAGACACAGCCTACACCCAATTTGCAGGTGAGCCCTCGCAGGGCTCCTGGGCATCTCGTGGCCCAGCCTGGGTGCAGCACTGGGGCTTCCCTCTATTGCAGCTGGGATGGGATTGATGCTAGAGCCGAGTTGATTTGGGTGGGGTGTGAGGGCGGCCAGCTCCCAGCCCTGCTGACAGCCTTCAGCACCCACTGTGCCCTGGGCTGGGGCTGGAGCTGGGGCAGCCAGCCTGACACAAACCCCCATGGGGGCAGCAGAGAGGGGGGTCTGACCCCATTTCCCGGATGGTTTGGTGTGCAGGCAAGAAAGGGCTGGACTGCTCCGCTCTCCTTGTTCACCTTGGCTTATTAACATTTTTGGGGGCCATGCAGGTGGGGAGGAGAGTGGGTTTTCTCCACTACTGGGTAGGTTTTTCCTTTGTGTGTCATGGTTGGGCTTTCCCAAGGATTGTGCTGCCCTCTTCCAGTCCAGTGGCTTCTTTTCCAGCTGCGAGTTTGTGCACAAGTCCCAGGTGCTGGCGAGAGGGCAGCGCTCACCCCGTGTGCCTCTGGGGCAGCCCCCACATGCCCAGGGATGCTGGGGCCGGGCTCTGGGAGCAGCAGCAGCCCCCTGCTGAGCTGTGTCTGTGTTCCACAGGAACCCAGTCCTACAGCCCACCAGAGTGGATCCAGCACCAACGCTACCACGGCGAGGCAGCCACGATCTGGTCCCTGGGCCTCCTGCTGTGCCACCTGGTCATGGGGAAGCACCCGTTCCGGAGGGGCCAGGAGATCATCCGGGGGCGGATCTTGTTCCCACGATGGCTCTCTCAAGGTGGATCCTCATCTCTGGGCACGGGGGGAATACCAGTGCTGGGAGACAGCAGCGGGCTCATGGGCAAACCACTCTGGCAGCTGCTGAGCAGGCACATGTCCTGCTCTCCTGCTGTCCTCCAAACAGAGCATCCATGGGGAAGTTTAGGCCCAGCTCTGGTCACACCCAGCATGACCTGGGCATGGGAACAGGAGGGCAACTTCTCCAACTGACTGGTGGTTTCTGGTTTCTCTCCCCAGAGTGCCAAGATGTTATTAAGAGGTGTTTGTCCATGCAACCCTCGGACAGGCCATCCTTAGAAGAGCTTTTCTGGGTGAAGGGTGTTTCCCTGCCCTAGAAGACTGAAGAAATCCACGTGCACAGTTGGATCCAGGGACCTAGCAGGTACCAGCTCCACGCATCTCTTGGCAATCAGTGGCAAAGCAAACCAGGCTGGTTTTGTCCTGCCTGTAGCTCTGAGCAGGGGTCAGCAGAAGGGAACACGCAGCTCTTGGGCTGGAGCTGAGCTGGAGACCCGGTGTGACAAGCACTGGTTGCCACCATCCCCCTGGTTTTGTTTGGGATCCATCCCATCCTGGTCCATGGATGGCTGGGGCCCTGGGCAGAGCCCTGACAGCCTGGTCTGACCCCAGGGAAGGAGAAGGAGCCCCTGGAGAAGCTGTTCCAAATGGGGCTGGTGCTGGAGACACCAAGGACAACCTCAAGGATGATAATCTCTTCCTTGGCCTGGCCAGCTGAAGATGATGGACTTGGATTCTGGCACCTTCTTCAAAGCCAGGCTCCAGGTCCAATTTGCAGGTGAGTCTACAGGCAGGGGGTTGCTCCCAGATCTGGGCATGGCACAGCTGGGCACCAAAGGTTCCCCCTTTGCTGGGACAGACGCAATGAATTCTTCAGTCAGCTGCCCAGCTGCTTTTTGGCTCTGGGCAGCTGCTGAGGGCTGGATGTGCCCTGGCTGGCTGCAGGCTGGGCACGTGTCCTGCCCTCCTGCTCTGCTGCCAAAGGCAGCAGGGATGGGCAGCTCTGGGCACGGCCAGCATGTCCTGGGCACCGCAGGCCTTGGCACAAGGGCACAGGAGCCCTCAGCTGATGGGCACTTTCTGCTTTCTCCCCTTGCAGCCGGGCTCTGCGGGTGCTGAGGCTGCTCTGGGCTCTGCCAGGGCTCTGCTGGGCTCAGCCCTGGGCCCAGCTGGGCTGGCTCTGCCCTCACATTGCTCTGACAGCTCACATCAGACGAGCCCGTTGTGAGCACAGCGCCTGAGCTTTCTGCTTTGGCAGGTGAGTGAGACTCTGCTGCAGGCCCAGAGATTGCAGCTGGGGACACACATCCAATTGGCAAGGACCCAAACTCTCCACAGTCCAGCTGAACGCCTGGATCTGTACAGGGTGTTTTGTCTGTCCCATTCGTCCTTCTTGATTGGCTGGAATTGTGCAATTGCACTTTCTTCCTCCTCTAGAAGTGCCACAAGTGGGCCAAAGCTGGCGAGTGGGCCGTGCTCCTGAGGCAGTGCAATCTGGAGCTGGTGGATGGAGAATTGCCCTTCTGCACTTCCACACCAGAGCAAAAAGCTGTCAGTGGGACTTTGTGACTCTAAGAAATCCCTGAAAGTTTCAATGGGAATGTGCAGCTCATTCCCAGGCTGAGAAGGAAGGTTGTCTTGTAAAGGATTTGGGCTTTGAAAGAGTTTCCATTTCCAGTCCTGCTTGGAGCTGGAAGGGCACAAAGCAATTTCCTCTTGCCTCGACCACAATTTAAAATAACAATATTGGAAACAATCCCCAAAAACTTTTTAAAAAGACTGCTGAGGTCAGTAAGATGGATCCATGCCATCAGCACATTTACAAAGTAAATAACTGAGTTCTCTTTCAAAAGATCAGTTGCCTCTTAATTCAAAGTTTGAGATGATTTTTCACTGCACACTTGGGGTTTTTTTTTATCTTTCACATTTTATATAGTTTTTGATTACTTTTTCCTTTTTTTTCCTTTCAATAGAAAACATGTCCTACAAAAAGAATGTCCTTTGCTCTTGGTTCCCGTGTGGAGCAGCTCCCTTCCTGCTGGCTGAGCTGCTCAGGCAGAGCCCGGCAGCTCCTGACCCTGCAAGGCTGAGGCTTTTCCCCGTTGCTGGGTACAGACTGATGGAGCAGCACTGCTGAACACGGGCACACAGAGGCACCAGCAGCAGCTGCCTTTGGCCACCTGAGGCTCCCAGGCCCAAACTCTGAGCAGCCAGGGCTGGAAGAGACTGGCAGGATCTGATCCCTGACTCTGGGCAGACAGGGCTGCACAAATGACCCCACAGCAGCAGCAGCAGCAGCAGATGGAGCTGACTTTGAGCACAGGCCCTGCCCCTCTTCCCTCGCGTGTGCAGCGGTGTCACAGCAGCCTGAGGCACCTGGGAGCCCCCAGGGCCAGCAGGGACTGGAGATGGCAGCCCTGGGCACCTGGAGGCTGTGCAAGGAACAGAGCTGGGCACTCCCTGTGCATGGGGAGCTTCCAGATTGCAAAGGCTGCTGTGCCCAGGCAGCTCCAAGGGCACAGAAAGGAGGCTCTGGAGCACTGGATCTGTGCCAGTGCCACAGTCCTGGGCAGCAGCCAGCGAGCCCTGGGGGAACAGAGGGCACAGCAAGAGGGACAGAAGCAGGCAAGGGCAGAGACTGGAGAGAGCCAGGCCTGAGAGCAGGAACAGCTGCTCCATTGCACTCTTGGAGAAAGCTCTTGGCTGGTTCAAAGCACTGAAAGGCGTGAAGGGCAGAGAGGAGGCCACAGCAAACCATGCTCCTCTTTGCACAGCCTCCCCTCTCCGTGTCCCAGAAGGAATTGCATGGACTGTGTTCTTCTCTCTGAGCCATCTCGTTCAGCATGAGCAGCTCAGCACCAGGAGCTGAAGCCTCAGGCCACAGGAGCTGGGCAAGAGAGAACTTTTGGAGCAAAGTAATGCTTCTAAAATAGCCCCTGCTGAATGCAGTGGATAGAATCATGGAATCACAGAATCCTTTCTGTTGGAAAAGCCCTCTGAGCTCACCCAGTGCAGCCGCTCACCCAGCAATGCCAAGCCCAGCACTAAACCACGTCCCTGAATGCCAAGGCCTGGACACCAGCCCTGAGTGAGGCCTGGACAGCAGGCCCTGAGCCAAAGGTGGCCTCTGGATGAACCTTCCAAGCAAACGTTATCTTTGTATCTGCTCCCTAATGAAATATGCATGGTCATTAGCACTGTGATAGATGTAGCCACTCATTAGTGAAACATGTATTGACCTTTGTGTATTTAGAAGCCAGACAAGGCCATGAAATCTGACATCTGGCCTTATTTGAGGCTGTATGGTCAAAGTCACCTCCCTTGGTTCCTCCTGGGGCCCTGGCCTGGCTTTGGCAGGGACCCAAGAGGAGGATGAAAGCAGATGTTGCCACACTAGCAGTGCTGTCAGTTTGTTTATTCAGCACTGTCAGAGCTGGGCCCTCTCCCAGCGGGGTTAGAGCCTCTCCTGGAGCTGGAGGCACCTGCAGGAATTCCCAGTGCCCAGGAGTGGCTCTGCAGCCTTGGCTGTGACAGCTTCCCCAGCTGCTGTGTGGGTCTGGGGGATGGTAAAGGCTGAGGGTAAATGCTGCTGGATCTTTGTTAATTTCTGCTGCAATCTTTGGTGGGGATGGTTGGGTGCATTGCTGAGCTGCTCCTTTTGTGATTCTTTGCTGCTCTGAACTGCAGGAAATGACACTGATTCCTTCAGTTGGTGTCTGTGTCTTTGGTGCTGACTTTGGCCATTGGTAAAACAAAACTGGCACAGTCTGGCCAGATGCCAACAAAATGTCACTTGTTCAGTGTAAATGTGAGGAATCAGTCCCATCAGAAATTCCCAGCTGGGAAGCCCTTCCCTGGAGTTCCCTGGCTCTGGAGTGGACTGAGGTCGGAGCCCTGTGTGAGCAGTGGGGCAGTCGGGTAAAAGAGGCTGCACCCCTGGATGGCTTCAAATGCATCCAAAAATTGCAAATGGAAAAGGAAAAGACCTTGTGGATTTGGGTAGACAAAGATGAATTTGTTGAGAGTACGTAGGAAACAGCACCTTCAGAAGGAACAATTATTGTTGGAATGCTCCCACATGGAGCAGGAGAAGAAGGTTTTAATCTTGAGCTCAGATGCACTTGTGCAAGTGAAATATCAATATAACAAATAACTATATACATATTTATAGTATAATAAGACCTTCATGTTTATATTTATAGATTTTTATGTATATATGTCTATATCTACATGTCTATATCTGTATTTATATATAAATATGTACTTATAATAATAATGTGAAATAGTGCTGACAATACTAATTTGGTATCTTTGGCTCCTCAGGGATGTAACACTAAATACCCTACAGAACAGGATTCGCCAGGGCCCTAATGTCAGTGGTCAACTTTGTGAGATTGTATACAATGGAAAAAGGAGGAAGCGAGGAAATTGGCTATTTTTACAGGGTGTACTGATACTGTGATGCAGAGTGCTTTGTCTGTTCCTGTGAAAAATATAGTGATTTTGCCTGCAGGGTTTTTCATGTACCAGACTATGCACAAGCTGCAGGATTGGTTGAAAGGGTGAAGGGGTTGTTAAAAGAGCAGTTGGAAAGATGAGGAGATGGGAACCTTTGCCCATGGAGAACCCATCTCCCAGATGTGCTCCATGCCCTTCACTGTTGTTGTATCTTATTGTATTTCATATTTCTGGAGTCCCATCTTAAAGTCCATACCTTCTTGCTGGTTTTCTACCATGTAGCTCTTCTCTGCTGTGCAGTTCCTCATGGCTTCCACAGGGACTCATCCTGGGCTCTCGGCCCACCCCTTTTATCCCAGTTATCTTTGCAAGCCACAGCTGCTGCCCAACTAAGGACTTTGCAGCTGTAGCTCATTTAGAATAGCTGGGACCCACTTATCCAACAGATAGATCTTACAGGGACTCTGTACAACACACAGCTTCTTGATTCAAAGGCCATATTTCTCACAGCTCCTGGCTGCCACAGCTCCTTGATTCAATAGCTATGTTCTTTCTGCAATTCTAGGCTGCCCTTCCCACAGTCCACAGCTCTTCAGGCTGCTACACCTATCTTCCACAGCTCTTCAGGCTGCTACAGCTCTCAGGCTGTCCTATTTTCCACAGCTCTTCAGGCTGCATACCTCCATCACGTCGGGGTCACCAATTGTTGTTGTTATCTTATTGTATTTCATATTTCTGGAGTCCCATCTTAAAGTCCATACCTTCTTGCTGGTTTTCTACCATGTAGCTCTTCTCTGCTGTGCAGTTCCTCATGGCTTCCACAGGGGCTCATCCTGGGCTCTCGGCCCACCCCTTTTATCCCAGTGGCCTTCACAAGCTACAGCTGCTGCCCAACTAAGGACTTTGCAGCTGTAGCTCAATTAGAATAGCTGGGACCCACTTATCCAACACATAGATCTTACAGGGACTCTCTCCACACTTCACAATGGCCCACTGGGGAAATGGAAACCCCCTGGCTGTGCACGGCTGCCCCCAATTTGCAAATCCAACCCTGGGCAGTGAGACTTGGGCTGCCTGGTAAATTGTTCTGGTTGTGATAGCCCCTGGCAGGGCCAGCCCAGAGGCTGCAGGGCTGGGCCTTCATGCATTGGAATTCATTGGGAGAAATTCAAAGCAAATAAGAGCTATCAGTACTGAAACAGGAATTCAGATTCCTCCAGGACACTTTGCTTTGGTAACTGCGCCCTTGGAGCTTGGCCTTGCAAAGTGTTCCTGTCATGGAAGGAGGAATTGATGCAGAATATCCAGGAGAAATTGCAGTAATTCTGTAAACAATAGTGACCAGGATTGGATTAGTCAACCCTGTGACAGGGTAGCACAATTATTGATACTGCATTTTTCGGAATGATTGTGAAAAAAGGAGATCCAGCTCCAATCACCACTGTTTGTGCAAATAAAGGGCTTGGGTGCAGCAGTCCTAATAATGGAGCCAGAGTGTGGGTCCCGAGGCCAAAAGGCCTCCCAAGGCAGCTGAAGGAGCAGCTCCTAGGAAAGACAACTCTGAGTCCTGAAACCTGGGCAGTAACAATGGGAATGTGTCCCTGCAGCCAAGGATTCTGTGTGAGAACAAGTAGATCTACCAGGATACTGTTTTACACATCCTGCCAGACCAGATCTCCCTGTTTGCCCCAAGGGCCCCTTTGGAAAATGCTCTGATCCAAGGGGCTTCATGTGAAGGCTGCTGTGACACTGAGGAACTTGCACAGGAATTCCATCCAGGAGCCTGGGTGCCCCTCAGGGACTGGGACCCGGCCCCTTCCAGCCAGAGGGGAAAGGGCCCCCCAAGCCTTGTGAGCCACAGACAGCATGGTAATGCTGAACAGCAAAGGGCCTGGGGGCATTATTCTGGAATTAAAAAGGTGCCAGCTCCATGCACAACAGATTTCTTGTTCCTAATTGGAATGAGATTGAGAAAAAAGAATGAAGAACGGTGTCACTAAAGTACTACTGATGTCTGTAAGGTGTACCTTGATAGCCAGCCAGAATCTTTGTCTGCCACAAACACCTCTAGTGTTTCACCAAGGGATTGGTCATCAAAATGTAATGATGGCTTATGATGGATTGCTGAGGTTCTTTTGTAATTCTTTGCTAATGATGATGTGCTTTGCTGAGCTCATCCTTTTGTAAATCTCTGCAGCTGTGCATGATATAAATGACACAATTCCTTCAGTTGGTGTCTGTGTCTTTGATAGTGACTCTGCTCACTGGAGAAACAGGGCCCCCTCTTGCCTAAGTGTTCCCTGGGAAGTCAAAAGCCTTCACTCCAAAATTCCCCCCTTCCTCCCTGTTCCCCCCTTCATACCCTGAGCATGATGTGCTCTGGTCTGGGCTATGCCCGGGCTCAGTTGGGGTCCCCTGTCCTGGCTGTGTCCCCTGCCCAGCTCCCCCGCAGCCCCAGCCCCTCCCCAGCGTGGCTGGACGAGGGGCAGGACAGGCCTTGGCTGTGCTGCAGCTCAGCAAGAACAAAACCATCTCTGCGTGCTCAGCCCTGTGCTCAGCACCCGGCCCAGCAGTGTCTCAGTGCCAGGGGCTGTGCCCTCAGTCCCTGCCGGGGGTTTCCATGGCAACTGCCAGGCCAGGTGACCCAGGTGTCCCCCCAGTGTCGGTTGCCATGGAAACAGTGCCCAGCCCTGCCCCTTTCTGTCTGGCTGACCTGGCCTTTGGCCCTGGCAGTGCCGCTGGCTGCTGGTTCCTGGTGCCAGAGCGGCCAGCGCGGCACAGGGCAGGTGGCCATGGCACAGCTCCCAGCAAGGGATCCCCTCTGGCTCTGGGCACTGACACCAGCCCTGAGCAAGGGCCCAGGGCAGCTTTCCATGGCCACCAACCATCACAACAGCTCCGGGCATTGGTTGCCATGGCACCAAACAAAGGAACGGGTCCCCGTGGCTGTTGCCATGGAACCTGGTGGCACCAACGAGTGTCACTGCAATTGTACCTGGAACAGCCCTGGCACCGCTTTGTCCTGAGGGTTGCCATGGCAGCCAAGGGCAGCAACAGCTGGGGCTCTGCAAGGGCCCTGGGGCAGACGGGAAGGAGCAGCAGAGTAGGGACTGATCCATCCCCAGTGCGCTGCACAGCCCAGGGCAGCGTCCCAGAGCGTCCTCATGGAACTGCCAACAACATGCCCCCTCTGCAGCCCTGGCCTCTCCCCCAGCTCACACAGGTGCCCCATCCTTGCAGGCACAGACACGGCAGCACTGGCTCAGCAGCCCCTGTTTGCATTGCAAAGCAGGCGGGAGCACCCCCATGCTGTTGCTGTGGGGACATGAACCTGAGGGAGCACAAATGCCATCAGCCTCTGGGGCCAACAAGGGCTGGGGGATGGCACAGAAACCACCCAGGTTTGTCCTGGCCTCTACAGTCAGCCAGAAAGTTTGTTCCCATCAGCTGGGAGTTTCCTGTGAGTGCCATCCTGTGGGTGCCCTGTGATGGCACTCAGGGTGATCTGTTCCATGACCTTGCTGGGCACCCAGGTCAGGCTGACAGGCCTGGAGGTCCCCAGATCCTCCTTACAGCCCTTCTTGGGGATGGGCTCACCTTGGCACCTCCAGTCCTCTGGGAGCTCCCTGCTGAGCCAGCACTGATGGTAAATGATGGAGAGCAGCCTGGGGAGCTCATCCACAGCTCCCTCATCCCCCTGGGATGGATCCTGTCTGATCCCATTCATCTGTGAGCATCTGAGTGGCTCAGCAGGTCACCCACTGCTTCCTCCTGGATTCCAGGGGCTGTTCTGCTCCCTGTGCCCATTTACCAGCTCAGGAGAACACTTGTCCTGAGGATATCCTCTTCTAATATTGAAAATTGTAACAAACTAGGGGTAAAGTAGCTCTGCCTTTTCCTTATCTTTTGTTACTATATTCTCCACTGCATCCAAAAAAGAGTAGAGGTTCTCCTACCTCTCCTTTTTGCTATTATTCTTTTTATGAAAACATTTTTATTCTTTTTGCAGAACCCTCCAGGTTAAGTTTTAATAGAGTTTTCAGCTCTCAGATTTTCTTTCTGGATGACCCAGCAACATCCTTAAAGACTTCCTGAGTTGCTGGTCCTTTTTCCACCCCTGAGTCTCCAGAAAAGCTCCATGGGCAGCCAGGCCAGTCATTTTCCTCACTAGCTCATCTTCTGCCACACTGGGACAGGCTGCTTCTTCCCCCTTATGATTACTTTCTTGAAATGTCTCCATCCTTCCAGGACCCCTTTGCTTTTACGGGCTGTTTCCCTTAAAGCAATCACTACCTGATTAGGTATTCCCCAAATCTGCAGCCTAAACAGGCCAAAGTCTGCCCTTTCTAATTCCAGTACAGAAGTTTGGTTGCTGCCCCTCCCTCTTTCCCAGAACATTGAACACTTCATTATTTCATGGTCACTGTGCCCCAGGCAGCCTCTGAGCCCCACATCTGCCACCAGCCCTTCTCTGTGAACAGCAGCAGACAGAGCTTTCCTTGGCAGTGGGAGTGTTACCAAAAATTTGGTAAAACAGAAAATTTCTTAACCCCAATGTAGCATTAAGAAGCAGCATTCTTTATTCAGCTGGATGCACGGGGGAGAGCTCCTCCCAAAGCTGTGCATGCTGAGTACAGGAAAGTTTCTGTTTATATTCTGTATTTTTCATACATATTCATTGATTGTCCTGGACTAAAAATACATATGATAATCATTTCCCCAAAATAATTAATATATTTCCCCTCCCCTTTACCCATGCATTCTCCTGTCCTGGGGGTCTCCCTGGTGGTCCCTGGTGGTCATGGACCCCAATGTTCCCGTGGGCCTGGCTGAGCTGGCAGGACACTGAGGCTGCTGAACTTCCAGTTCCCCTTCTCACACAATGGGCATTGTGTGGTTTCCACAGGCCTGGGGTTGTGGAGAACAAGCTCCAGGTGTGAGCTCACCTGGTGAAGACAATTTATCATCTGGTACCATGTGGTCACAGAGTGGGCTATGACATCACAGAGTGGTTTAGGTGAGGTCATCGAGCAGCCATGGCATCATAGTCTGCCTCTGTGACATCAGAGATCCAGCTGTGACATCACAGGGCAGAGGTCTGACATCACAGTGCAGACTATGGCATCACAGACTCTGGTGTGACATCGGAGACCAGCTGTGTGACATTGCAGAATGGGCTGTGACATCACAGAGCAGGTTGTGACATCCCAGAGCGGCTGTGTGACATCCCAGAGGGGCTGTGTGACATCCCAGCAGGGCTGTGTCAGGTCACTGGGTTGGTCACTCCGCCCCAGCTCCCCCTCACAGTTTCTCCCAACAAGTCCAATGCTGTCCATGCCCAGCAGGGTCCCTGTCCCCCAGGATCCCCCCGGCCCACCTGGAGCCACAGCCTCCACCAAAGGATGTTCCACAGGATCCACCCCAGAGCCTGACACGGGGACAAGGGGCCAGGGCTGTGTGACCAGGACACCAAGGACAGGGATTATCCAGGTCACTGTGGCCTGGTTTGGGTTGCCCAGGGCAGGAAAGATGTCTGGCAGCTGGAGCAGGGTCTGGGAAGGGCCTCCAAGGTGGGGCTGGAGCCCTTGGGCTGTGAGCAGAGGCTGAGGGAGCTGGGCTGGTCCAGCCTGGAGCAGGGAAGGCTGAGGGGCTCCTCATGCCAGCCTGGCAGTGCCAGCCAGGAGGGGATGGAGAACACAGAGCCAGGCTCTTCACAGGGGGCTGGGGGGAGACAAAAGCCGATGGGTGGAAGGGGAAAGAGGGGAGATCAGGGCATGAGGAGATGAAATGAGTCAGGCTGCTTTCAGCATTTCCTCAACACCAAGAGCAGCCTGACCTCCCTTCTCCATCCACCACTGATAGATTTGCAAATCAGGAATTGTTTGAGCTGTTCTGTCCTCAGTCCAGGACAAGAATCCTGATACAAGAACTTGTGTTTATATCTATCACAGAACCACATTAGTCAAAAATTAATTTTAGTATGCAAATCAGTTGTGAACAGTGGACTCATCAGACATGCTGGGACATTGCACATAGCTCAGGGAAGAGTTTGTAAATGTGTGATTGTTATTTTAATGGTGTAATTTTTATTAAGTTATATCCTGTTCAACTGTGGTCTGTTGGCTAGGTCCAGTGTGGGCTGGAGGGAGCTCAGATTTGCACAAGGCTGCTCTGAGTGCCAGCCTTGGATGGGGAAAATGGTGGGGTTGGGGTAGGGACAGAGTCTGATTGATTGTCAGCCATGAAAGGTCTTGATTTTCATACCCAGTCAAACTGCATGAGGAGGTACTTGGATTCAATGTCAATTGGAGATTGCACATTTCAATGAATTACTAGTAAAAAAAAAATTACAGGACCTAAATAAATATTTTCTTGCTTTTTTTTTTTTTTTTAATTCAGGGTATTCACATTGAATTGGCTTCTGAAATCATACTAATTAACCATACATTTGATTTGAACACCTAAATCAAATTATCCCCAGAGATTTGGCTTGTTAAGGTGTTCTGAATGTTAATGAACGCTGGGACACTGAATTCCTGCACTGAAGAGCTGAAGGCTGAACAAGCCTCTGGAGCAGGAAAATTCAGCAGCAGCCTCCAAGGTGCTGAGGATGTCAGCAGCCCCCACTGAGGCCATCCCTGCCCAGAGACCGTGGGGGAATGGGCAGACAAGGAGAGCGTCCCTGGGGCTGGGGCAGCACAACTCAGAGGCACCAGCGGCTCCAGCTGGGAAATGGAGTGTGGAATGGGGCTGGGAAAGCCCTGCCTGGGCTGGGCCAAGCAGGACACACAAGCCCTGACTTCCATCCAGTAGAAAACTCTGTCAAGGAGATATTTAAAAGGAATTACAATTGTTTCTGTATTCTGAATTGGACTTCCTGGAGAAATACCAACAAGAGATCCTCAGGAGCTCAAAACAACAAAACAGTCTTTACTTGTAACTTTAGATAATCAGAGAATTTTTGGCAAAAGATTTAATATGACATTCAATCAACACAGAACACTTCTTAAAGCACTGACTTGGCCCATTCAACTTCACAAACTCTAAGCTATTTGAATTTTACATTACTCAAATTTGCAAAAGGACCGAAATAGAAGAAAAGGACAGAAAGAGAGAGAGGCAAAAAGGATACAGAGGAGCACACACAAAGCTACCAACTCCTGGATTCCAGTAGCGTTCAGATGGAAATTCCAGCAGGAGGTAGGGTCAAGATATGTGTTTGCCTTGTGGTCAGCCTTCAATACCCCTTGGTCTTCCTGGGCCCTTCCCCCAGCTGGGACTGGACTCATTTGGTCCCTCAGGAGCTGGGCTGGGGCTGCAGAGGTGGCTGTGGAGCATTGCCTGTGCTGTGCCAGGGACTGGCAGACACTGCTGGGCTGGGATAGAGGCTCTGGAGGGATTGGGGTCACAGGGCAGGGCAGGGCTGGGCTTCCAGGGCAGGGGAGGGCTGGACCTGCCCCTTCCTCCCCTATTGGAATAAGATCCCAATATTACCAGGTAGATTGTGCCTGGGCTCCTCTGACCCCTGCTCCTGGGCCAAAGGCGGCAACTGTGGTGTTTCACCTCAGAGACACTTTTGGCTGGCTGGATGGTGCAGCTGAGCGCCAAAACAAGTCCAGGCTTGTGGAAACTCAGTTTGCCTCAGGTGAGAAGGCTTCAGGCTAAGGTGAGGAGGAAAAGGAGAGAGATTCTGCCAGAGGGTTAATATCAAGAGTTTATTCCATGGTCACAGACTTCTGAATCTTAGGTAACAGCACCAACAGAATCCCGACCGCATGGCCTGAGTGACTTTTTAAGCTCCGGGGGGAGGGGGAGGGAAGGGACAGGTGAGCCACCAACCAGGTGGGAGGGGCAGGGTCTCAGGCAACGATGACACCCAGACAGACCAATGACCTCTGGGCACAGGGGCATCTTTTGAACCTGACCAACCACACGATGGCCTTGCTGGAATGTTAAGACTGATTGACAGCCCCGCAGGGGGCGAGGGGGAAGGGGAAGAGAGATATTGCCACACCTGGGAAGGGGCTGGGAAGTTTAAAACAGGAAATTGCAACACACTGCAACACTCCCCACACATGAAATGTCTTGAGACAAGAAATTCCTCCACTCTGTCACAATAGGGAATACTGGAGGTGAAATCCCAATTCTGGCCATGGGCACTGAGATAAGAAGGATGGTTCTTTTCCTTAGGAATGAAAGCCCCAGTTCTAAGTAAATTTCGGGTTTGATTGTTTGGATTCTGTTTGGTTTTGTTGTTGCTTTGTTTCCTTGATGTGCCTGAAGTGTCCAGTCAGGAGCAGAGTGACTCTTGCCAAGGAACTTTGTGCTTCTGTCCCTTAATATTCAGTCTGGTTTTTGCTGCTCCCTTGCTGGGGATTTCTTCAGTGCTCTCAAGGCCTCGTTGGTAACAGGGTGAAGGAGCCCTGTCCCAGGCTCTGGCCCTGGGGGACACGGGGACGCTGCCGGGGGGTCCCTGTCCCCCTGTGCCACCCCCAGGGCCCCGGCCCCCCGTCCCTGTGTCAGGCTCTGGGGTCGATCTCGTGGAACATCCTCTGGGGGAGGCTGCGGGGCTGGGGGCGGGGGGACCTGGGGGTACAGGGGACCCTGCTGTGCACGAGCAGGGTTGGACTGCTCTGGGGGAACTGTGAGGGGGGCCGGGGCAGAGTGACGTCCCCAGTGACCTCACACAGCCCCCGTGATGTCACACAGCCCCCGTGATGTCACACAGGCCCTGTGATGTCACACTGCCCCCGTGATGTCACACTGCCCCTGGGATGTCACACTGCCCCTGGGATGTCCCAGAGCCAACTCTGAGATGCCACGCTATGATGTGATACAGCTGCTCTGTGGTGTCACAGAAGTCACTGTGATGTCAGAAAGTCACTCTATGATTTCACAATCTCTACTGTGATGTCACAGCCTGCTCTATGATGTTACACAGCCACCCAGTGTTGTCACAGCCCAATCCCTGATGTCACAGAGCCACCTTCTATGATGTCAGGATCTGCTCTATGGCCTCACACCCTACTCTATGATGTCACAGCCAGCTCTGTGATGTAACAACCCCCCTCAGTGATGTCACAAAACCCTCTCTGTGATGTCATACTGACACTCTGTAAGGTCACAGCACATACTTTGACCTCACTGCCAGCTGTATGATGTCATGCAGCCATGCCATGATCTCACAGCCTGTTCTGTGATGTCACAAAGTCCCCTCTATGACGCTGTAGCTGCTCAGTGACCTCACACAACAAATTTTGTGATGTCACAGCCCAACCTGTGACCTCACATAGCCCACTCTGTGCTGTCACACAGCCCCTGGCTGACATCCCAGCTGCTCAGTGCCTCTGTGACACAGCCCCAGATGTGCTGCTGTGACACAGCCCCCT
The DNA here is from genome assembly GCF_027579445.1 of Ammospiza nelsoni. Classification (NCBI taxonomy): domain Eukaryota; kingdom Metazoa; phylum Chordata; class Aves; order Passeriformes; family Passerellidae; genus Ammospiza; species Ammospiza nelsoni. Next base: position 121,486 of record NC_080661.1, on the reverse strand, counting down.
CAGGGCCATCCCACAGCCCCTGCCAGTGCTGAGCCCCTGTGAGCTCTGTCTGTGCCCTGCTGGTGTCCCTGAGGGGCCCTGGCAGCGTCCCAGCCCTGCTGGGCTGTGCACAGGAGCTGCTCCTGGCCAGAGCTGTCTCTCTGCAGCGCTGCCCTTGCCAGGAGCTGCCTCTGGGCCAGGAGCCCGGCCCAGCTCAGCAGCACAGACACAGCACAGGGACTTAATGACCCTCTGGGGCTTTGGTGCTCTTTGCATCAGACCCAGTTCCTCACAGTGTGCTCAAAAAACCTTCTCAGGGACTCAAAAAGAGGGTGAAACACTGAAGTTTCTCATACTTTAAATAGATCCATCTGAGGGACAGGACTGAGAAAATGTCCCCAGGTTCCAGGTAGAGCAGAACACTGGTGGCACTGATGACAGCTGGGGACAAGCGAGGGAAAGGTGTTTCTGCTGCTGAGCAAACCTGTGCCTCTGTCCCTGCAGGCTGTCAGCATCCCCCGGCTGCCCCACCTGGCTGGGCCCTTCCTTTGCTGACAGCTCTGCCTCCTGCCTGCCTCTGCCTGCCCACACAGAGCCTGGGGCTGCTCCAGGCTCCTGCTGGGGACGTGCTGCACCACAGCCCTGCTCTGACAGGGAAATTCCTTTCTGCTGGTATTCAGTCTGGACCTCCCAAGCTGCACTTGGTGCTATTAGGTCTTCTTCAGGCTTATTCCTACTAAGAAGAAAAGCTCCAGCCGCTCTGAAACCACCCATCCATCCCTCCCAGGCTATTCCTTTTCAGTCCTCAGTCTCTACACCACTGATCACAGAGGCCACAGACTCTCCCTGCTGGTTTTGTGATGAGGCCTCCAAACCCCATTCTGGGAGATTTTTGAGTCCTCTCCAAGGTCTGTGAAAAGGGAAAAATAGCATTCGAAGTTATTTTCTCCTCAATCCTACAGTGACAGAAAACGGGTCAGTATCTTTAAACTGAATGGGGACAAATTAACATTTGTTAGAAGGAGGAAATATTTTACAATTAAGAAAGTGGCAGGAAACTGCAACCGTTTTTCCAGAGAAGTGGATTCCCCATCCCTGGAATTGTCCAAGAGCAGGAGCTTTGTGCAGCATTGCCCATTGAAACCCTCTCATCTCCAGTGACAGAATTCCTGCATTGTGGGTTCTCTGATGTGCTGGGTGCCCTCACAAGGCTTCTGGCCAGAATGTCTGCTGAGGGCAGCCAGGCTGCTGCTGGGGCAGTGACCTCACAGCCATCACCACGGCAGCCCTGTGCCCTGGGCCTGGCTCTGCCCTTTCCTCTGCCCCTGCCTTGGCTCTGCTGCCATGAAGAGTTTTGTCATTTATGTCTTGTCCCCAAGGTGCTGGGGCCAGTGGCTTCCCAGTCAGGCTCCTGGGGCACAAGTGGCTTTTCAGAGCCCAGCCAGGAATGAGCCCTGAGGCAGCAGCTCTGCAGTGGTGGCCACCAGGCCGGGCTGCCAAGGGAGGCTTCTGGCCATGGCCTGCAAGCAGCTGCTGCTGCCAAGGTGCCTTTGGTGCCTCAGGCTCTCCCTGGCACAGCTCCCAGCACGGCACTCTGCCCTTGTGCCCGAGCCCTTCCCTGTGCTAGGGCTGGCCTGGGGCTTTTCCTGCAGCGGGACCTGCCCTGCTGATGGCACAGGAAAGGCAGTTCCTGCTGGAGCAGGAGGCTCTGCCTGCAATGGGCTCCAACAACTCCAACAAGGTCCTGTTTGCAAAGCCCCCAGTGGGAAATGAAGGAGGGGAGTCACACTGCTTTGGGGGTGAATAATGCTGAAACCAGCCTGACTCCTCCATCTCAAAGTTCAACATCCTCAGAGGGAGCTGAAGCTGTGGCAGAGCTGGAAAAATTCCCAGAGAAAGGAATAACCAAGTGACACCACTGAGAGCTTCTGCAGAGCTGCTGAGCTGGCCCAGCCTGGGCACATCTGACTGACAGGGCAGCACCTCAGACAAGAAAAGCCCTGTCCCAAATTTTAATGGCAGCATCTCCTGACATTTCCCTTCTTGAGGGGTGTGGGGATTCCTCCCAGTGGTGGGGACACCCTCAAGGTCACTGCTCCAGGCTGAGCCAAAGGGAATTGCCCATGGTCATTGGTCTGGGGGAGTGACATCAATCTCTGCTAAATTACAGGTTTTGCTTAATACAGTTGCTTTGAAATAACTTCCTAGTGCTTTGTATAATATATTTTATGTCTCTTACATGCTGGCATAAATATTTCTGATTAAGGCAGTTTTGTCTAATCATTACCATAATAGAGAATACATATTTATATAAATATATCTGCCCATGACAGGAACCCTGTGAGTGTCTGGGACATCCCGGCTCTTTGGCAGCCTGGGGACTCCTGGGATGTCACCGTGGAGCCTCCGTGAGTGCCTGTGACAGACCGGTGCCTTTGCAGCCCAAGGTGCCCTGGGATGTCACCATGGAATGGCTGTGACTGCCTCTGACCACAGGGCTCTTTACCATCCCCAGAAAGCCCTGGGAGGTCTCCATGGAGCCCCTGTCTGTGCCTGTGACATTCCAGCTCTGGAACAGCCTGGAGCCTCTTGGAAAGTCCATAAGGAACCCCTCTGAGGGCCGGTGAGAAACCTGATCCTTAGCAGGCAACCATCACCAGCCCCCTGTTGCTATGGTCAGTTTCCATGGCAACCATCAGCAGCCCCCTGTTGCTATGGTCAGTTTCCATGGCAACCATCACCAGCTCCCTGTTGCTATGGTCAGTTTCCATGGCAGCTCCATGGAGACCCCATGCCAGGGGTGGTTGCCATGGACACCAGCTCAGGCCTGCAGCCAGAGTTCATTGCCATGGCAACCATTGGCAGCCCCATTCCCAGGCTCATGGGATCCCAGAACCACAGAATTGGCTGAGCTGGGAGGGACCCATCAGGATCCTCCAGTCCAACTGCTGGCCCTGCACAGGACACCCCAACAATGCCAGCCTGGGCCTGGCAGCGCTGTCCAAACGCTGCTGGAGCTCAGAGAGCCCTGGAGCTGGGACCCTTCCCTGGGGAGCCTGGGCAGGGCCCCAGCAGCCTCTGGGCAAAAACCTTTTCCTGACATCCAACCTGAGCCTGCCCCGACTCAGCTGCAGCCACTCCCTCCACTCCTGTCCCTGGGCACCAGAGGGAAGAGGTTCCCACAGCCCCAGCCAGGGACCCACTCCCAAGGCTGCTGCCATGGCCACCAGGGCTGGGACCAGCTGGGATTCTCAGTTTCCACGGGCCGGGGTTCATGAATGGGATTCCCCAATTTCCTGCTCCTGCTAAAACCGCACTGCCCTTGCTGCCCTCCCGCCTCCCATGGAAAGCACAAAAGGCAAAGGTCCCAGGCTGGGATAAGAACAATTTATTGGGAACAACAATGAGATAAGGAACAAACAGAAACAGAAATGATACTGATAAGAGAAGGGATAAATAAAACAGTTTACTGGGAAAACTAATACATCAACAACAGGCTCTTCCTGGCCACAATTTCCCCTGTCTGGAAATTTCACTCATCTCCTCAGGGAGAGAGGGAGTGTCCCTTTCCTGCCCCTGGCAATGTTCTGAGGTGCGAGTGAATGTAATGACACGGCCATGGCCAGACCCTCATGTTCTTCCGTCCCACATCGTGTCTTTGGCAAGGGCAGGAAAAGGGACAGGTGTCTTCCCAGCGTAGACTACAGGGAAACTGGATCACCAGGGCTCTTCCCAATGTGGGCCCTCTAATGGGGGATGAAGCTGGAGTGGGGCATGAAGCTGTTCCTGCATTTTTGGCATTTGCAGGGCTTCCCTTACTGGTGGCTCCGTTGGTGTCTGGTCAAGTGAGAGCTACTGGTGAAGCTTTTCTCACACTGGGGACACTCGTAGGGCCTCTCCCCTGTGTGGATGCGTCGGTGGGTGATGAGGGTGGAGTTGTGCTTGAAGCCCTTCCCACAGTCGGGGCAGTGGAAGGGCCTCTCATCCGTGTGAATCCGCTCATGCAGGAGGAGATGGGAGCTTGTCTGAAACCTCTTCCCACATGTGGCGCACTGGTAGGGCCTCTCCCCAGTGTGGATGCGCCGGTGCTTGATGAGGTTGGAGTTGCGCTTGAAGCCCTTCCCGCACTCAGGGCAGAGGAAGGGCCTCTCCTCGGTGTGAATCCGCTGGTGCTGGAGGAGATTGGAGCTGCTCTGAAACCTCTTCTGACACTGGGTACACTCGTAGGGCTTCTCCCCAGTGTGGAGACGTTGGTGGGTCACAAGGTTGGATCTGTAGCTGAAGCCCTTCCCACACTCCCCACACTCGTAGGGCCATTCCCCGGTGTGGATCATCTGGTGGCTAATCAGGTGGGAGCTCCACCTAAAGTTCTTCCCACACTGCAAGCACTTGTGGGGCTTCTCCCCATCATGAAGCTTCTTATGGACCACCAGCTTGGAACTCTGGCTGAAGGTCTGCCCACCTTCCTGGCTCAGGGTGGCTCTTTCTTCTTCAGAGCACCCTGGGCTGCGTTTGGAGCCCCTCCTCATGGGGGATTCCTGAGTGTTTTCTTCCCTGTTGGATTCCTGTGCGCTAGAATCACTCAAAACAGCCTCTTTCACGAGGTTCTGCCATGCAGATTTTTCCTCCCTGGTCTCCATCCTCAGTTCCTTCCCTGGGGAAGGAAGGACAAGGAGAGGATGGGATTTGGCTCCATGCCAGAGGGAAGGGGAAGGAGATTCCCCCAGTGCATCCCCGGCAGGATGGCGTTGGCAGCAGAGTTGTCCTGCAGCCAGGGGCTGTGCTGGGCTGGGAGATAGAGCAGGAGAGAGGGGGAAATAGGAACTGACTTCCTCCTCACCTATCTGGGTGTCCCGGGGATCCTTCTTCTTCCTCACAGCCTCCTTCTCCATCCAATCAAGGTTTGGGAATGGGAAATCCTGTTCTGGGAAGAAAACAAAGGGTGCGCACATTGTCTTTTGTACTGGTTTGAGGTGCCTGAGGAGGGCTGGGACGATGCCAGGGACATCCTGCAGTGACATCCCCCCTGTCCTGCCCTGGGTGAGCTCAGTCCCAAACCTGACCCTGACGCTGGTCTCAATCTCCCTCCATGTTTAGACACACTCACAGTTCTGTATTTAATCTCATCCCAGTGCCAGACTTGTCTAGCCCCAGACCACAACCCAACCCCAGCCCAAAGCCAATCCCATGTCCAGCCTTAAAGCCAATCCCAGCTCTAATCCAAATCTCAGCCCCAACTCCAAGCCCAGCCCCAATTCCAGCCCCTTCCTAAACCCTCAGCCCCAAACCAAATCCCAGGTTCAGCCCTTCTGGGGGTTTGGGGGTGTCTCTGTCCCTCTGACCCCGATGATGTTTGGGTGGGGTCACAGCAGGGCTGAGAGGGACAGAGACCCCCCCAACCTCCCCCAGGTGTGAGAAGGTGGGAGAGCCCCCCCAGGCCCGAGCACCCTCAGCGGTGAGAGGGACACAGAGCCCCTGGTCCCCAGCCCTGCACAGGCATTGCCTGAGGCCAGAGGGATGGAGACCCCCCGAGCATCCCCTGGGCTGAGAGGGACAGAGACTGCCCTGAGCACCCCCTGGCATAGGGGTGAGAGGGAGGGAGAACCCTCCAGGCATTCTCTGGGGTGAGAATGATGGAGACCCCCTGGGGAATGCCCTGGGGTGACAGGGACAGGGACAAGCCCCCCAAACCCCTGCCAAGCATCCCCCAGGGCGAGAGGCACAGAGACCCCTCGAGCATGTCCTGGGCACTGGACAAAATAATTTGGCAGAAATCAAACTTGACTCTGCATAAATCACTTTGATGAATATTTGATTTTCCCACAAGTCAGATGTGATGAAAATGCAAACATATCCCAAACATTAATAAACTGACAGTACAAGCAAATTTGTGACAATTCCAAGTTCCACTCGTTCCTGCACAGCTCCAGCTCAGCTGCTGGCACATTCTGATAAAAGTGTAAATTCAGCCCAAGACAGATATCATTAAAAGGAAAGTAAACTCTTTGTAGCTGTCACAAAGGTGACAGGGATGAAGAGAAAAATGATTCTCACATTTCGCAAAGCACTCAAGCCTGGGAATTCAGGAGTTATTTGGGAATTTAGCTACTTGAGCTGAGCTTCTTGTAGGACTTTTAGCAGCCTTGTGTTCCTCGCCATGGGGTGAATGAACCTTGTCAGTCTCGCTGGTATCATTTGCTCCCTTTCCTCCTGTGATTTTAAAAAACATTTCAAGGAAGGATGTCACAGACATTTTTTCATAAAATCCTCTCTTTTAGGATTTGTCCTTTCTGGGAAGCTGGGGCCCCAGAAGAAAAATGCAAACAATAATTATCTGCTGATGTGGAATGTAACAGGAGCATCTGTGATTGGTCTTCTGTGAGTGTTTGGATTTGCTGACCACTCACGGGAGAGTTGGTCCTTGCTTTCTGCTGGACACAGAACTTTGTTATTCATTCTCTTCTTTCTATTCTTAGCTTAGCAAGCCTCTGCAACTTTTCTCTTTATTCCTTTTAGTATAGTTATAATGTATTATATATCATATATCAATAAATCCAGCCTTCTGATCATGAACCAAGATTCTCGTCCACTTCTCTCACCCTGAAGACCTTCATCAGGTCGCTGTAATAGAAGGACAACAAAATATTTTCTTTACACTCCAGGCCCACAAAGGCGATTTACCTCATCAGTTCTCCCATAAGTCACTCAGAGGAAGCTGCAGCCCAGTTTCAAAGAGTTCCTCCAGAGAGAACCACAACCTCCTCAGAGGAGGGAACCATGGTGTTGTCAAAGGCACTTGGGGTCAGAGAACAGTGCCTAAACTCACTGTGCCAAAATAATTTCACAGTCTGGTGAGTCTGGTTAAGAAAAGTGTTAGAGAGATTCCTCTGCCCCAATTAAGGTGATAATGAGACCAAACCCAAAATGAATTTTATTGAACAGTAAATGGGATAGAAAAGGGGGGACAGGAAGGGAATGACAGGAAAAAGAGCCCTCCCCTGGGGCAGGGCAAGTGTGACATTGTCCCCTGTATGCGTGGCATTCCCAGGGTGGGGGTTTTACAGCTGAGCCAGTTTGGGTAAGGGGGGTGGTGTTCACCCCCTGAGCAGGGATTACCCCACTGTTTCAGGTTGCCATGCAAGATGTAACCAAATGCATGTTTTCAATCCCCATCTTCATCAACTCTTATAAACAGGTGAGGCAGTGTTCTTTATCTCTTCCATGACTCAGCCCTGATAACGCCTTCCAGGGGAGATATCTCCTGTAAATGGGCCATTGAGTGTCACTGCAGGACTGATAAAATTCCATGCTCCCATTGTGGGATGCTCCGCCCAGGGGGAGGATCCAAGCATTCCTACCTGGCTATAAGCTGACACTTTGCTACACCAGCAGCACCTTGCCTACTGGATTCCCAGAGGACGAGAACTCCCTAGCCACCACTGGACCTCCAGGGGAAGATCAGACCCTTCTACAGGATCACTGCTTCGACAAAATCGTGTTCATCTCTCCAACAGGACTGCACCACCATCTACTGGGACAGCTGCCACCACCCTGACCAACAGGGTGTCAGGTTATATCCTGACTCTGTCTGTTTAAGGCAGTGTTTCTGTATCATTGCCTTGATCTTCATTTTCTTTTAAATTGTAATTCTGGTTTCGACCCTCCCCAGGTTTGCCTTCAAACCAGTACAAAAGACAATGTGCACACCCTTTGTTTTCTTCCCAGAACAGGATTTCCCATTCCCAAACCTTGATTGGATGGAGAAGGAGGCTGTGAGGAAGAAGAAGGATCCCCGGGACACCCAGATAGGTGAGGAGGAAGTCAGTTCCTATTTCCCCCTCTCTCCTGCTCTATCTCCCAGCCCAGCACAGCCCCTGGCTGCAGGACAACTCTGCTGCCAACGCCATCCTGCCGGGGATGCACTGGGGGAATCTCCTTCCCCTTCCCTCTGGCATGGAGGCAAATCCCATCCTCTCCTTGTCCTTCCTTCCCCAGGGAAGGAACTGAGGATGGAGACCAGGGAGGAAAAATCTGCATGGCAGAACCTCGTGAAAGAGGCTGTTTTGAGTGATTCTAGCGCACAGGAATCCAACAGGGAAGAAAACACTCAGGAATCCCCCATGAGGAGGGGCTCCAAACGCAGCCCAGGGTGCTCTGAAGAAGAAAGAGCCACCCTGAGCCAGGAAGGTGGGCAGACCTTCAGCCAGAGTTCAGAGCTGGTGGTCCATAAGAAGCTTCATGATGGGGAGAAGCCCCACAAGTGCTTGCAGTGTGGGAAGAACTTTAGGTGGAGCTCCCACCTGATCAGCCACCAGATGATCCACACCGGGGAATGGCCCTACGAGTGTGGGGAGTGTGGGAAGGGCTTCAGCTACAGATCCAACCTTGTGACCCACCAACGTCTCCACACTGGGGAGAAGCCCTACGAGTGTACCCAGTGTCAGAAGAGGTTTCAGAGCAGCTCCAATCTCCTCCAGCACCAGCGGATTCACACCGAGGAGAGGCCCTTCCTCTGCCCTGAGTGCGGGAAGGGCTTCAAGCACAACTCCAACCTCATCAAGCACCGGCGCATCCACACTGGGGAGAGGCCCTACCAGTGCGCCACATGTGGGAAGAGGTTTCAGACAAGCTCCCATCTCCTCCTGCATGAGCGGATTCACACGGATGAGAGGCCCTTCCACTGCCCCGACTGTGGGAAGGGCTTCAAGCACAACTCCACCCTCATCACCCACCGACGCATCCACACAGGGGAGAGGCCCTACGAGTGTCCCCAGTGTGAGAAAAGCTTCACCAGTAGCTCTCACTTGACCAGACACCAACGGAGCCACCAGTAAGGGAAGCCCTGCAAATGCCAAAAATGCAGGAACAGCTTCATGCCCCACTCCAGCTTCATCCCCCATTAGAGGGCCCACATTGGGAAGAGCCCTGGTGATCCAGTTTCCCTGTAGTCTACGCTGGGAAGACACCTGTCCCTTTTCCTGCCCTTGCCAAAGACACGATGTGGGACGGAAGAACATGAGGGTCTGGCCATGGCCGTGTCATTACATTCACTCGCACCTCAGAACGTTGCCAGGGGCAGGAAAGGGACACTCCCTCTCTCCCTGAGGAGATGAGTGAAATTTCCAGACAGGGGAAATTGTGGCCAGGAAGAGCCTGTTGTTGATGTATTAGTTTTCCCAGTAAACTGTTTTATTTATCCCTTCTCTTATCAGTATCATTTCTGTTTCTGTTTGTTCCTTATCTCATTGTTGTTCCCAATAAATTGTTCTTATCCCAGCCTGGGACCTTTGCCTTTTGTGCTTTCCATGGGAGGCGGGAGGGCAGCAAGGGCAGTGCGGTTTTAGCAGGAGCAGGAAATTGGGGAATCCCATTCATGAACCCCGGCCCGTGGAAACTGAGAATCCCAGCTGGTCCCAGCCCTGGTGGCCATGGCAGCAGCCTTGGGAGCGGGTCCCTGGCTGGGGCTGTGGGAACCTCTTCCCTCTGGTGCCCAGGGACAGGAGTGGAGGGAACGGCTGCAGCTGAGTCGGGGCAGGCTCAGGTTGGATGTCAGGAAAAGGTTTTTGCCCAGAGGCTGCTGGGGCCCTGCCCAGGCTCCCCAGGGAAGGGTCCCAGCTCCAGGGCTCTCTGAGCTCCAGCAGCGTTTGGGCAGCGCTGCCAGGCCCGGGCTGGCATTGTTGGGGTGTCCTGTGCAGGGCCAGCAGTTGGACTGGAGGATCCTGATGGGTCCCTCCCAGCTCAGCCAATTCTGTGGTTCTGGGATCCCATGAGCCTGGGGATGGGGCTGCCAATGGTTGCCATGGCAACGGACTCTGGCTGCAGGCCTGAGCTGGTGTCCATGGCAACCACCCCTGGCATGGGGTCTCCATGGAGCTGCCATGGAAACTGACCATAGCAACAGGGAGCTGGTGATGGTTGCCATGGAAACTGACCATAGCAACAGGGGGCTGCTGATGGTTGCCATGGAAACTGACCATAGCAACAGGGGGCTGGTGATGGTTGCCTGCTAAGGATCAGGTTTCTCACCGGCCCTCAGAGGGGTTCCATAGGGACTTTCCAAGAGTCTTCAGGCTGTTCCAGAACTGGAATGTCACAGGCACAGAAAGGGGCTCCATGGAGACCTCCCAGGGCTTTCTGGGGATGGTAAAGAGCCCTGTGGTCAGAGGCAGTCACAGCCATTCCATGGTGACATCCCAGGGCACCTTGGGCTGCAAAGGCACCGGTCTGTCACAGGCACTCACGGAGGCTCCACGGTGACATCCCAGGAGTCCCCAGGCTGCCAAAGAGCCGGGATGTCCCAGACACTCACAGGGTTCCTGTCATGGGCAGATATATTTATATAAATATGTATTCTCTATTATGGTAATGATTAGACAAAACTGCCTTAATCAGAAATATTTATGCCAGGATGTAAGAGACATAAAATATATTATACAAAGCACTAGGAAGTTATTTCAAAGCAACTGTATTAAGCAAAACCTGTAATTTAGCAGAGATTGATGTCACTCCCCCAGACCAATGACCATGGGCAATTCCCTTTGGCTCAGCCTGGAGCAGTGACCTTGAGGGTGTCCCCACCGCTGGGAGGAATCCCCACACCCCTCAAGAAGGGAAATGTCAGGAGATGCAGCCATTAAAATTTGGGACAGGGCTTTTCCAGTCTGAGGTGCTGCCCTGTCAGTCAGATGTGCCCAGGCTGGGCCAGCTCAGCAGCTCTGCAGAAGCTCTCAGTGGTGTCACTTGGTTGTTCCTTTCTCTGGGGATTTTTCCAGCTCTGCCACAGCTTCAGCTCCCTCTGAGGATGTTGAACTTTGAGATGGAGGAGTCAGGCTGGTTTCAGCATTATTCACCCCCAAAGCAGTGTGACTCCCCTCCTTCATTTCCCACTGGGGGCTTTGCAAACAGGGCCTTGCTGGAGTTGTTGGAGCCCATTGCAGGCAGAGCCTCCTGCTCCAGCAGGAACTGCCTTTCCTGTGCCATCAGCAGGGCAGGTCCCGCTGCAGGAAAAGCCCCAGACCAGCCCCAGCACAGGGAAGGGCTCGGGCACAAGGGCAGAGTGCCGTGCTGGGAGCTGTGCCAGGGAGAGCCTGAGGCACCAAAGGCACCTTGGCAGCAGCAGCTGCTTGCAGGCCATGGCCAGAAGCCTCCCTTGGCAGCCCGGCCTGGTGGCCACCACTGCAGAGCTGCTGCCTCAGGGCTCATTCCTGGCTGGGCTCTGAAAAGCCACTTGTGCCCCAGGAGCCTGACTGGGAAGCCACTGGCCCCAGCACCTTGGGGACAAGACATAAATGACAAACTCTTCATGGCAGCAGAGCCAAGGCAGGGGCAGAGGAAAGGGCAGAGCCAGGCCCAGGGCACAGGGCTGCCGTGGTGATGGCTGTGAGGTCACTGCCCCAGCAGCAGCCTGGCTGCCCTCAGCAGACATTCTGGCCAGAAGCCTTGTGAGGGCACCCAGCACATCAGAGAACCCACAATGCAGGAATTCTGTCACTGGAGATGAGAGGGTTTCAATGGGCAATGCTGCACAAAGCTCCTGCTCTTGGACAATTCCAGGGATGGGGAATCCACTTCTCTGGAAAAACGGTTGCAGTTTCCTGCCACTTTCTTAATTGTAAAATATTTCCTCCTTCTAACAAATGTTAATTTGTCCCCATTCAGTTTAAAGATACTGACCCGTTTTCTGTCACTGTAGGATTGAGGAGAAAATAACTTCGAATGCTATTTTTCCCTTTTCACAGACCTTGGAGAGGACTCAAAAATCTCCCAGAATGGGGTTTGGAGGCCTCATCACAAAACCAGCAGGGAGAGTCTGTGGCCTCTGTGGTCAGTGGTGTAGAGGCTGAGGACTGAAAGGGAATAGCCTGGGAGGGATGGATGGGTGGTTTCAGAGAGGCTGGAGCTTTTCTTCTTAGTAGGAATAAGCCTGAAGAAGACCTAATAGCACCAAGTGCAGCTTGGGAGGTCCAGACTGAACACCAGCAGAAAGGAATTTCCCTGTCCGAGCAGGGCTGTGGTGCAGCACGTCCCCAGCAGGAGCCTGGAGCAGCCCCAGGCTCTGTGTGGGCAGGCAGAGGCAGGCAGGAGGCAGAGCTGTCAGCAAAGGAAGGGCCCAGCCAGGTGGCACAGCCGGGGATGCTGACAGCCTGCAGGGACAGAGGCGCAGGTTTGCTCAGCATCAGAGACTCCTTTCCCTCGCTTGTCCCCAGCTGTCATCAGTGCCACCAGTGTTCTGCTCTACCTGGAACCTGGGGACATTTTCTCAGTCCTGTCCCTCAGATGGATCTATTTAAAGTATGAGAAACTTCAGTGTTTCACCCTCTTTTTGAGTCCCTGAGAAGGTTTTTTGAGCACACTGTGAGGGACTGGGTCTGATGCAAAGAGCACCAAAGCCCCAGAGGGTCATTAAGTCCCTGTGCTGTGTCTGTGCTGCTGAGCTGGGCCGGGCTCCTGGCCCAGAGGCAGCTCCTGGCAAGGGCAGCGCTGCAGAGAGACAGCTCTGGCCAGGAGCAGCTCCTGTGCACAGCCCAGCAGGGCTGGGACGCTGCCAGGGCCCCTCAGGGACACCAGCAGGGCACAGACAGAGCTCACAGGGGCTCAGCACTGGCAGGGGCTGTGGGATGGCCCTGAGGGGGCTGTGTCACAGCAGCACCTCTGTGGCTGTGTCACAGAGGCACAGAGCAGCTGGGATGTCAGCAAGGGGCTGTGTGACAGCACAGAGTGGGCTGTGTGAGGTCACAGATTGGGCTGTGACATCACAAAATTTGTTGTGTGAGGTCACTGAGCAGCTACAGCGTCATAGAGGGGACTTTGTGACATCACAGAACAGGCTGTGAGATCATGGCATGGCTGCATGACATCATAGAGCTGGCAGTGAGGTCAAAGTATGTGCTGTGACCTTACAGAGTGTCAGTATGACATCACAGAGAGGGTTTTGTGACATCACTGAGGGGGGTTGTTACATCACAGAGCTGGCTGTGACATCATAGAGTAGGGTGTGAGGCCATAGAGCAGATCCTGACATCATAGAAGGTGGCTCTGTGACATCAGGGAGTGGGCTGTGACAACACTGGGTGGCTGTGTAACATCATAGAGCAGGCTGTGACATCACAGTAGAGACTGTGAAATCATAGAGTGACTTTCTGACATCACAGTGACTTCTGTGACATCACAGAGCAGCTGTATCACATCATAGCGTGGCATCTCAGAGTTGGCTCTGGGACATCACAGGGGCAGTGTGACATCCCAGGGGCAGTGTGACATCACGGGGGCTGTGTGACATCACAGGGGCTGTGTGAGGGCACTGGGGAGGTCACTCTGCCCCGGCCTCCCTCACAGTTCCCCCCAGAGCAGTCCAACCCTGCTCGTGCACAGTGGGGTCCCCTGTACCCCCAGGTCCCCCCGCCCCCAGCCCCGCAGCCTCCCCCAGAGGATGTTCCACGAGATCGACCCCAGAGCCTGACACGGGGACGGGGGCTGGGGCCCTGCGGGTGGCACAGGGGGACAGGGACCCCCCGGCAGCGTCCCCGTGTCCCCCTGGGCCAGATCCTGGGTCAGGGCTCCTTCACCCTGTTACCAACGAGGCCTTGAGAGCGCTGAAGAAATCCCCAGCAAGGGATCAGCCAAAACCAGACTGAATATTAAGGGACAGAAGCACAAAGTTCCTTGGCAAGAGTCACTCTGCTCCTGACTGGACACTTCAGGCACAACAAGGAAACAAAGCAACAACAAAACCAAACAGAATCCAAACAACCAAACCAGAAATTTACTTAGAAGTGGGGCTTTCATTCCTAAGGAAAAGAACTGTCCTTCTTATCTCAGTGCCCATGGCCAGAATTGGGATTTCACCTCCAGTATTCCCTATTGTGACAGAGTGGAGGAATTTCTTGTCTCAAGACATTTCATGTGTGGGGAGTGTTGCAGTGTGTTGCAATTTCCTGTTTTAAACTTCCCAGCCCCTTCCCAGGTGTGGCAATATCTCTCTTCCCCTTCCCCCTCGCCCCCTGCGGGGCTGTCAATCAGTCTTAACATTCCAGCAAGGCCATCGTGTGGTTGGTCAGGTTCAAAAGATGCCCCTGTGCCCAGAGGTCATTGGTCTGTCTGGGTGTCATCGTTGCCTGAGACCCTGCCCCTCCCACCTGGTTGGTGGCTCACCTGTCCCTTCCCTCCCCCTCCCCCCGGAGCTTAAAAAGTCACTCAGGCCTTGCAGTCGGGATTCTGTTGGTGCTGTTACCTAAGATTCAGAAGTCTGTGACCATGGAATAAACTCTTGATATTAACCCTCCGGCAGAATCTCTCTCCTTTTCCTCCTCACCTTAGCCTGAAGCCTTCTCACCTGAGGCAAACTGAGTTTCCACAAGCCTGGACTTGTTTTGGCGCTCAGCTGCACCATCCAGCCAGCCAAAAGTGTCTCTGAGGTGAAACACCACAGTTGCCGCCTTTGGCCCAGGAGCAGGGGTCAGAGGAGCCATGGCACAATCTACCTGGTAATATTGGGATCTTATGCCAATAGGGGAGGAAGGGGCAGGTCCAGCCCTCCCCTGCCCTGGACGCCCAGCCCTGCCCTGCCCTGTGACCCCAATCCCTCCAGAGCCTCTATCCCAGCCCAGCAGTGGCTGCCAGTGCCTGGCACAGCACAGGCAATGCTCCACAGCCACCTCTGCAGCCCCAGCCCAGCTCCTGAGGGACCAAATGAGTCCAGTCCCAGCTGGGGGAAGGGCCCAGGAAGACCAAGGGGTATTGAAGGCTGACCACAAGGCAAACACATATCTTGACCCTACCTCCTGCTGGAATTTCCATCTGAACGCTACTGGAATCCAGGAGTTGGTAGCTCTGTGTATGCTCCTCTGTATCCTTTTTGCCTCTCTCTCTTTCTGTCCTTTTCTTCTATTTTGGTCCTTTTGCAAATTTGAGTAATGTAAAATTCAAATAGCTTAGAGTTTGTGAAGTTGAATGGGCCAAGTCAGTGCTTTAAGAAGTGTTCTGTGTTGATTGAATGTCATATTAAATCTTTTGCCAAAAATTCTCTGATTTTCTAAAGTTACCAGTAAAGACTGTTTTGTTGTTTTGAGCTCCTGAGGATCTCTTGTTGGTATTTCTCCAGGAAGTCCAATTCAGAATACAGAAACAATTGTAATTCCTTTTAAATATCTCCTTGACAGAGTTTTCTACTGGATGGAAGTCAGGGCTTGTGTGTCCTGCTTGGCACAGCCCAGGCAGGGCTTTCCCAGCCACATTCCACACTCCATTTCCCAGCTGGAGCTGCTGGTGCCTCTGAGTTGTGCTGCCCCAGCCCCAGGGACGCTCTCCTTGTCTGCCCATTCCCCCACGGTCTCTGGGCAGGGATGGCCTCAGTGGGGGCTGCTGACATCCTCAGCACCTTGGAGGCTGCTGCTGAATTTTCCTGCTGCAGAGGCTTGTTCAGCCTTCAGCTCTTCAGTGCAGGAATTCAGTGTCCCAGGGCTCCTTAACATTCAGAAAACCTTAACAAGCCAAATCTCTGGGGATAATTTGATTTAGGTGTTCAAATCAAATGTATGGTTAATTAGTATGATTTCAGAAGCCAATTCAATGTGAATACCCTGAATTTAAAAAAAAACAGCAAGAAAATATTTTTTTAGGTCCTGTAATTTTTTTTTTACTAGTAATTCATTGAAATGTGCAATCTCCAATTGACATTGAATCCAAGTACCTCCTCATGCAGTTTGACTGGGTATGAAAATCAGGACCTTTCATGGCTGACAATCAATCAGACTCTGTCCCTACCCCAACCCCACCATTTTCCCCATCCAAGGCTGGCACTCAGAGCAGCCTTGTGCAAATCTGAGCTCCCTCCAGCCCACACTGGACCTAGCCAACAGACCACAGTTGAACAGGATATAACTTAATAAAAATTACACCATTAAAATAACAATCACACATTTACAAACTCTTCCCTGAGCTATGTGCAATGTCCCAGCATGTCTGATGAGTCCACTGTTCACAACTGATTTGCATACTAAAATTAATTTTTGACTAATGTGGTTCTGTGATAGATATAAACACAAGTTCTTGTATCAGGATTCTTGTCCTGGACTGAGGACAGAACAGCTCAAACAATTCCTGATTTGCAAATCTATCAGTGGTGGATGGAGAAGGGAGGTCAGGCTGCTCTTGGTGTTGAGGAAATGCTGAAAGCAGCCTGACTCATTTCATCTCCTCATGCCCTGATCTCCCCTCTTTCCCCTTCCACCCATCGGCTTTTGTCTCCTACCAGGCCCCCCTGTGAAGAGCCTGGCTCTGTGTTCTCCATCCCCTCCTCACTGGCACTGCCAGGCTGGCATGAGGAGCCCCTCAGCCTTCCCTGCTCCAGACTGGACCAGCCCAGCTCCCTCAGCCTCTGCTCACAGCCCAAGGGCTCCAGCCCCACCTTGGAGGCCCTTCCCAGACCCTGCTCCAGCTGCCAGACATCTTTCCTGCCCTGGGCAACCCAAACCAGGCCACAGTGACCTGGATAATCCCTGTCCTTGGTGTCCTGGTCACACAGCCCTGGCCCCTTGTCCCCGTGTCAGGCTCTGGGGTGGATCCTGTGGAACATCCTTTGGTGGAGGCTGTGGCTCCAGGTGGGCCGGGGGGATCCTGGGGGACAGGGACCCTGCTGGGCATGAACAGCATTGGACTTGTTGGGAGAAACTGTGAGGGGGAGCTGGGGCGGAGTGACCAACCCAGTGACCTCACACAGCCCTGCTGGGATGTCACACAGCCCCTCTGGGATGTCACACAGCCGCTCTGGGATGTCACAACCTGCTCTGTGATGTCACAGCCCATTCTCCAATGTCACACAGCTGGTCTCCGATGTCACACCAGAGTCTGTGATGCCATAGTCTGCACTGTGATGTCAGACCTCTGCCCTGTGATGTCACAGCTGGATCTCTGATGTCACAGAGGCAGACTATGATGCCATGGCTGCTCGATGACCTCACCTAAACCACTCTGTGATGTCATAGCCCACTCTGTGACCACATGGTACCAGATGATAAATTGTCTTCACCAGGTGAGCTCACACCTGGAGCTTGTTCTCCACAACCCCAGGCCTGTGGAAACCACACAATGCCCATTGTGTGAGAAGGGAACTGGAAGTTCAGCAGCCTCAGTGTCCTGCCAGCTCAGCCAGGCCCATGGGAACATTGGGGTCCATGACCACCAGAGACCACCAGGGAGACCCCCAGGATAGGAGAATGCATGGGTAAAGGGGAGGGGAAATATATTAATTATTTTGGGGAAAAGATTATCATATGTATTTTTAGTCCAGGACAATCAATGAATATGTATGAAAAATACAGAATATAAACAGAAACTTTCCTGTACTCAGCATGCACAGCTTTGGGAGGAGCTCTCCCCCATGCATCCAGCTGAATAAAGAATGCTGCTTCTTAATGCTACACTGGGGATAAGGAATTTTCTGTTTTACCAAATTTTTGGTAGCACTCCCACTGCCAAGGAAAGCTCTGTCTGCTGCTGTTCACAGAGAAGGGCTGGTGGCAGATGTGGGGCTCAGAGGCTGCCTGGGGCACAGTGACCATGAAATAATGAAGTGTTCAATGTTCTGGGAAAGAGGGAGGGGCAGCAACCAAACTTCTGTACTGGAATTAGGAAGGGCAGACTTTGGCCTGTTTAGGCTGCAGATTTGGGGAATACCTAATCAGGTAGTGATTGCTTTAAGGGAAACAGCCCGTAAAAGCAAAGGGGTCCTGGAAGGATGGAGACATTTCAAGGAAGTAATCATAAGGGGGAAGAAGCAGCCTGTCCCAGTGCGGCAGAAGATGAGCTAGTGAGGAAAATGACTGGCCTGGCTGCCCATGGAGCTTTTCTGGAGACTCAGGAGTGGAAATAGGACCAGCAACTCAGGAAGTCTTTAAGGATGTTGCTGGGTCATCCAGAAAGAAAAGCTGAGAGTTGAAAACTCTATTAAAACTTAACCTGGAGGGTTCTGCAAAAAGAATAAAAATGTTTTCATAAAAAGAATAATAGCAAAAAGGAGAGGTAGGAGAACCTCTACTCTTTTTTGGATGCAGTGGAGAATATAGTAACAAAAGATAAGGAAAGGCTGAGCTACTTTACCCCTAGTTTGTTTCAATTTTCAATATTAGGAGAGGATATCCTCAGGACAAGTGTTCTCCTGAGCTGGTAGATGGGCACAGGGAGCAGAACAGCCCCTGGAATCCAGGAGGAAGCAGTGGGTGACCTGCTGAGCCACTCAGATGCTCACAGGTGAATGGGATCAGATGGGATCCATCCTAGGGCAATGAGGGAGCTGTGGATGAGCTCCCCATGCTGCGCTCCATCATTTACCATCAGTGCTGGCTCAGCAGGGAGCTCCCAGAGGACTGGAGGTGCCAGTGTGAGCCCATCCCCAAGAAGGGCTGTAAGGAGGAGCTGGGGACCTCCAGGCCTGTCAGCCTGACCTGGGTGCCCAGCAAGGTTATGGAACAGATCACCCTGAGTGCCATCACAGGGCACCCACAGGATGGCACTCACAGGAAACTCCCAGCTGAAGGGAACAAACTTTCTGGCTGAGTGCAGAGGCCAGGACAAACCTGGGTGGTTTCTGTGCCATCCCCCAGCCCTTGCTGGCCCCAGGGCTGATGGAATTTGTGCTCCCTCAGGTTCATGTCCCCACAGCAACAGCATGGGGGTGCTCCCGCCTGCTCTGTGCAATGCAAACAGGGGCTGCTGAGCCAGTGCTGCCGTGTCTGTGCCTGCAAGGATGGGGCACCTGTGTGAGCTGGGGGAGAGGCCAGGGCTGCAGAGGGGGCATGTTGTTGGCAGCTCCATGAGGACGCTCTGGGACGCTGCCCTGGGCTGTGCAGCACACTGGGGATGGATCAGCCCCTACTCTGCTGCTCCTTCCCGTCTGCCCCAGGGCCCTTGCAGAGCCCCAGCTGTTGCTGCCCTCAGCTGCCATGGCAACCCTCAGGACAAAGCGGTGCCAGGGCTGTTCCAGGTACAATTGCAGTGACACTCGTTGGTGCCACCAGGTGCCACGGCAACAGCCACGGGGACCGTTCCTTGGTTTGGTGCCATGGCAACCAATGCCCGGAGCCGTTGTGATGTTGGTGGCCATGGAAAGCTGCCCTGGGCCCTTGCTCAGGGCTGGTGTCAGTGCCCAGAGCCAGAGGGGATCCCTTGCTGGGGGCTGTGCCATGGCCACCTGCCCTGTGCCGCGCTGGCCGCTCTGGCACCAGGAACCAGCAGCCAGCGGCACTGCCAGGGCCAAAGGCCAGGTCAGCCAGACAGAAAGGGGCAGGGCTGGGCACTGTTTCCATGGCAACCGGCACTGGGGGGACACCTGGGTCACCTGGCCTGGCAGTTGCCATGGAAACCCCTGGCAGGGACTGAGGACACAGCCCCTGGCACTGAGACCCTGCTGGGCCGGGTGCTGAGCACAGGGCTGGGCACGCAGAGATGGTTTTGTTCTTGCTGAGCTGCAGCACAGCCAAGGCCTGTCCTGCCCCTCGTCCAGCCACGCTGGGGAGGGGCTGGGGCTGCGGGGGAGCTGGGCAGGGGACACAGCCAGGACAGGGGACCCCAACTGAGCCCGGGCATAGCCCAGACCAGAGCACATCATGCTCAGGGTATGAAGGGAGGAATTTTGGAGTGAAGGCTTTTGCCTTCCCAGGGAACACTTAGGCAAGATGGGGCCCTGTTTCTCCAGTGGGCAGGGTCACTACCAAAGACACAGACACCAACGGAAGGAATTGTGTCATTTATATCATGCACAGCTGCAGAGATTTACAAAAGGATAAGCTCAGCAAAGCACATCATCATTAGCAAAGAATTACAAAAGAAGCTCAGCAATCCATCATAACCCATCATTACATTTTGATGACCAATCCCTTAGTGAAACACTAGAGGTGTTTGCGGCAGACAAAGATTCTGGCTGACTATCAAGGTACACCTTACAGACATCAGTAGTACTTTAGTGACACCGTTTTTCATTCTTTTTTCTCAATCCCATTCAAATTAGGAACAAGAATTCTGTTGTCCATGGAGCTGGCGCCTTTTTAATTCCAGAATAATGCCCCCAGGCCCTTTGCTGTTCAGCTTTACCATGCTGTCTGTGGCTCACAAGGCTTGGGGGGCCCTTTCCCCTCTGGCTGGAAGGGGCCGGGTCCCAGTCCCTGAGGGGCACCCAGGCTCCTGGATGGAATTCCTGTGCAAGTCCCTCAGGGTCACAGCAGCCTTCACATGGAGCCCCGTGGATCAGAGCATTTCCCAAAGGGGCCCTTGGGGCAAACAGGGAGATCTGGCCTGGAAGGATGTGTAAAACAATATCCTGGCAGATCTACTTGTTCTCACACAGAATCCTTGGCTGCAGGGACACATTCCCATTGTTCCTGCCCAGGGTTCAGGACTCAGAGGTGTCTTTCCTAGGAGCTGCTCCTTCAGCTGCCTTGGGAGGCCTTTTGGCCTCGGGACCCACAATCTGGCTCCATTATTAGGACTGCTGCACCCAAGCCCTTTATTTGCACAAACAGTGGTGATTGGAGCTGGATCTCCTTTTTTCACAATCATTCCGAAAAATGCAGTATCAATAATTGTGCTACCCTGTCACAGGGCTGACTAATCCAATCCTGGTCACTATTGTTTACAGAATTACTGCAATTTCTCCTGGATATTCTGCATCAATTCCTCCTGCCATGACAGGAACACTTTGCAAGGCCAAGCTCCAAGGGCGCAGTTACCAAAGCAAAGTGTCCTGGAGGAATCTGAATTCCTGTTTCAGTACTGATAGCTCTTATTTGCTTTGAATTTCTCCCAATGAATTCCAATGCATGAAGGCCCAGCCCTGCAGCCTCTGGGCTGGCCCTGCCAGGGTCATCACAACCAGAACAATTTCCCAGGCAGCCCAAGTCTCACTGCCCATGGCTGGATTTGCAAATTGGGGGCAGCCGTGCACAGCCAGGGGGTTTCCATTTCCCCAGTGGGCCATTGTAAAGGGCATGGAGCACATCTGGGAGATGGGTTCTCCATGGGCAAAGGTTCCCATCTCCTCATTTTTCCAACTGCTCTTTTAACAACCCCTTCACCCTTTCAACCAATTCTTGCAGCTTGTGCATAATCTGGTACATAAAAAACCCTGCAGGCAAAATCACTGTATTTTTCACAGGAACAGACAAAGCACTCTGCATCACAGTATCAGCAACCCCTGCAAAAATAGCCAATTTCCTCCTTTTCTCCCTTTTTCATTGTATACAATCATAAAAAGTTGACCACTGACATTAGGGTCCTGGCCAATCCTGTTCTCTAGGGTATTTAGTGTTACATCCCTGAGCAGCCAAAGATACCAAATTACTACTTTCAGCACTATTTCACATTATTATATAATTTTATAGATAGATAGTGATATAGAAATATAGATAGATACAGACATAAATAAATTGATATAAATAGACATATTGAGGTCTTATTATACTATAAATACATATATAATTATTATGTTTATAGATATTTCATTTGCACAAATGCATATCAGCTCAAGATTAAAACCTTCTTCTCTTGCTCCATGTGGGAGCATTCCAACAATAACTTTCTTCTGAAGGTGCTGTTTCCTATGAACTCTCAACAAATTCATCTTTGTCTGCCCAAACCCACAAGGTCTTTTCCTTTTCCATGTGCAATTTTTGGATGCATTTAAAGCCATCCAGGGGTGCAGCTTCTTTTACCCAACTGCCCCACTGCTCCCATGGGGCTCTGACCTCAGCCCACTCCAGAGCCAGGGAACTCCAGGGAAGGGCTTCCCAGCTGGCAATTTCTGATGGCACTGATTCCTCACATTTACACTGAACAAGTGACATTTTGTTGGGATCTGGACAGACTGTGCCAGTTTTGTTTTACCAGTGGGCAGGGTCAGCACCAAAGACACAGACTCCAGCTGAAGGAATCAGTGTCATTTCCTGCAGTTCAGAGCAGCAAAGAATCACAAAAGGAGCAGCTCAGCAATGCACCCAACCATCCCCACCAAAGATTGCAGCAGAGGTTAACAAAGATCCAGCAGCATTTACCCTCAGCCTTTACCATCCCCCAGACCCACACAGCAGCTGGGGAAGCTGTCACAGCCAAGGGCTGCAGAGCCACTCCTGGGCACTGGGAATTCCTGCAGGTGCCTCCAGCCCCAGGAGAGGCTCTAACCCCGCTGGGAGAGGGCCCAGCTCTGACAGTGCTGAATGAACAAACTGACAGCACTGCTAGTGTGGCAACATCTGCTTTCATCCTCCTCTTGGGTCCCTCCCAAAGCCTGGCCAGGGCTCAAGGAGGAACCAAGGGAGGTGACTTTGATCCTTCAGCCCCAAACAAAGCCAGATGTCAGATTTCATGGCCTTGTCTGCCTTCTAAATACACAAAGGTCAATACATGTCTCACTAATGAGTGGCTACATCTATTACAGGGCCTAATGACCATACATATTTCATTAGGGAGCAGATACAAAGATAACGTTTGCTTGGAAGGTTCATCCAGAGGCCACCTTTGGCTCAGGGCCTGCTGTCCAGGCCTCACTCAGGGCTCGTGTCCAGGCCTTGGCACTTCAGGGACGTGGTTTAGTGCTGGGCTTGGCACTGATGGGTGAGCGGCTGCACTGGGTGAGCTCAGAGGGCTTTTCCAACAGAAAGGATTCTGTGATTCCATGATTCTATCCACATCATCCAGCTGGGGCTATTTTAGCAGCATTACTTTGCTCCAGAAGTTCCCCCTTGCCCAGCTCCTGTGGCCTGAGGCTTCAGCTCCTTCAGCTCCTGGTGCTGAGCTGCTCATGCTGAACGAGACGGCTCAGAGAGAAGAACACAGTCCCTGCAATTCCTTCTGGGACACGGAGAGGGGAGGCTGTGCAAACAGGAGCATTGTTTGCTGTAGCCTCCTCTCTGCCCTTCACGCCTTTCAGTGCTTTGAACCAGCCAAGAGCTTTCTCCAAGAGTGCAATGGAGCAGCTGTTCCTGCTCCCGGGCCTGGCGCTCTACAGTCTCTGCCCTTGCCTGGTTCTGTCCCTCGTGCTGTGCCCTCTGTTTCCCCAGGGCTCGCTGGCTGCTGCCCAGGACTGTGGCACTGGCACAGATCCAGTGCTCCAGAGCCTCCTTTCTGTGCCCTTGGAGCTGCCTGGGCACAGCAGCCTTTTCCATCTGGAAGCTCCCCATGCACAGGGAGTGCCCAGCTCCGTTCCTTGCACAGCCTCCAGGAGCCCAGGGCTGCCATCTCCAGTCCCTGCTGGCACTGGGGGCTCCCAGGTGCCTCAGGCTGCTGTGACACCGCTGCACACGCGAGGGAAGAGGGGCAGGGGCTGTGCTCAAAGTCAGCTCCATGTGCTGCTGCTGCTGCTGCTGCTGCTGTGGGGTCATTTGTGCAGCCCTGGCCCAGAGTCAGGGATCAGATCCTGCCAGTCTCTTCCAGCCCTGGCTGCTCAGAGTTTGGGCCTTGGAGCCTCAGGTGGCCAAAGGCAGCTGCTGCTGGTGCCTCTGTGTGCCCGAGTTCAGCAGTGCTGCTCCATCAGTCTGTGCCCAGCAACGGGGAAAAGCCTCAGCCCTGCAGGGCCAGGAGCTGCCGGGCTCTGCCTGAGCAGCTCAGCCAGCAGGAAGGGAGCTGCTCCACACAGGAACCAGGAGCAAACGACACTCATTTTATAGCACATGTTTTCTATTGAAAGGAAAAAAAAGGAAAAAGTAAGAAAAAACTATATAAAATGTGAAAGATAAAAACAAAACCCAAATGTGCAGTGAAAAATCATCTCTAACTTTGAATTAAGAGGCAACTTAAATAGTTTAAAACAGAACTCAGTAATTTACTTTATAAATGTGCTGATGGCATGGATCCTTCTTACTAAACTCAGCAGTCTTTTAAAAAAGTTTTTGGTGATTGTTTCCAATGTTTTGATTTTAAATTGTGGTCGAAGCAAGAGGAAATTGCTTTGTGCCCTTCCAGCTCCAAGCAGGACTGGAAATGGAAACTCTGTCAAAACCCAAATCCTTTAGAAGATGACCTTCCTTCTCAGCCTGGGAATGAGCTGCACATTCCCTTTGAAACTGTCAGGGATTTCTTAGAGTCACAAAGTCCCACTTACGGCTTTTTGCTCTGGTTTGGAAGTGCAGAAGGGCAATTCTCCATCCACCAGCTCCAGACTGCACTGCCTCAGGAGCACGGCCCACTCGCCAGCTTTGGCCCACTCGTGGCACTGCCAGAGGAGGAAGAAAGTGCAATTGCACAATTCCAGCCAATCAAGAAGGAAGAATGGGACACACAAAACACCCTGTGCAGATCCAGGTGTTCAGCTGGACTGTGGAGAGTTTGGGTCCTTGCCAATTGGATGTGTGTCCCCAGCTGCAATCTCTGGGCCTGCAGCAGAGTCTCACTCACCTGCCAAAGCAGAAAGCTCAGGCGCTGTGCTCGCAACGGGCTCGTCTGATGCAGAGCTGTCAGAGCAATGTGAGGGCAGAGCCAGCCCAGCTGGGCCCAGGGCTGAGCCCAGCAGAGCCCTGGCAGAGCCCAGAGCAGCCTCAGCACCCGCAGAGCCCGGCTGCAAGGAGAGAAAGCAGAATGTGCCCGTCAGCTGAGGGCTCCTGTGCCCTTGTGCCAAGGCCTGCAGTGCCCAGGCCATGCTGGCTGTGCCCAGAGCTGTGCCCAGAGCTGCCCATCGCTGCTGCCTTTGGCACAGAGCAGGAGGGCAGCACATGTGCCCAGCCTGCAGCCAGCCAGGGCACATCCAGCCCTCAGCAGCTGCCCAGAGCAGGATGCTCCTGTGCTCGCTGCCAGCTCCCAAAAGCTCTGATCCCACCCTGCCAAGCACACAGGGACCCACCTCACACCAGCCATGGCTGCAAGAAAAGCTGCTCCCAAACCATGGCCTCAGCCTTCTCCAAGGGCATGGCCCATCAATGCCACAGCTGCTCCCCAGCACTTCCCCATCCACACTGGACCATCTGGAATGCTTCCTCTGGAAAAACAAACAACACATTATTGAAAAGAGGTTAGATGCAAAAAGGGAAAACAAGACAAATGGTAAAAACTCTTATCTCTGTCAGGGCCTTGAGGAAGGCCCAACCCCTGCAGGGAAAAACCCAGCCATGGCTGAGGGAAGCCCACACTTTCTGTCTTCCCCCCTGCACTGTCCCCCAAAATCACAGTGACCCCAAAGCAAACAAGGGCAGTGGAGCAGCCCAGCCCTTCCTTGCCTGCACAGCAAAGCAGCTGTGCACAGGTTCTGGAGTCCCACCTTTGCTCCCACCATGGGGTTGGTTTGTGTTGGGCTGGCTGCCCCAGCCCCAGCCCAGGGCACGGTGGGTGCTGGGGGCTGTTGGCAGGGCCAGGAGCCCACTCCCATTTCGTACCCACCCCAGCCCATGCCCCAGCCCTGCCAAAAGCAGCTGGGCAGCGACTGAAGAATGAGTTGCATCTGCCCCAGCAAAGGGGGAGCCTTTGGTTCCCCGCCACGCTGGGCAATGCCCAAATCTGGCAGAGTTTCCCCAGGTGGAGACTCATCTGCAAATTCCCTGTGGAGTTTGGCTTTGAAGAAGGTGCCAGAATCAAAGTGCATCACCTTCAGCCTCCCGTGGCCAGGCTGAGGAAGAGCTTGTCATCCTTGATGTCACCCTCACTGTCTCCAGCAGCAGCAGCAGCAGCAGCAGCAGCATCCCCACCCGGTACAGCTTCTCCAGGGGCTCCTTCTCCTTCCCTGGGGGCAGACCAGGCTCTCAGGGCTCTGCCCAGGGCCCCAGCTGTCAGGGAACCAGGACAAGCAAAACCAGCTGGGATGGCGGCCACCAGCGCTGGGCAGAGCAGCTCAGCTCCAGCACAAGGGCTGCGTGTTCCCATCCCATGAGCCCGGTGCAGTGACACAGGCAGAACAAAAAGGGCTGGGTTCCTTTGCTTCTCATTGCCAAGGCATGTGTGCAGCTGGAACTTACCAGGGCCCTGGATACTCCAGGGACCTGTAGAACCATTCCCAGCAATTGGGAAAATCCTAGGTGCTCCATCCACCCATAGATGAGGTCTCCAAAATTGCCCTGAAATTGGGTCCAGCTTTTAGAGGCCAAAAAGAGCAAGTCCAAGTAACTTGATGATATTTTTAGCCCAGAAAGCCCTGCTGCTGATGGCACACTTCACAATCAGCAGGGGACACAGCTAGGCCAATGCCCAGACCTCTGCTGGGAGCCTTTCTCCTCAAATACCCTTCAGACAAACCTCCATGCAAGTCAGTTGGGAAAGTTTCTTCAAATGATCCATTTCTGGCACATAACTACACAGGGTTATGGGAAGGATTCTAAAGCAGCGTCTCTGGAGTCAAAGAGCCAGCACTAAGAGTCCTTGTCATCTCTTTGTAGCTAAATTCCACTTTGGGGGAGTTGAAGGACTTTGGAACGAGCTAGAGAGTGGACCTCTGAGTTTTTTAGATGATACCATTGCTTTTTCTTCTCTTCTACATTGACAGGAAGGGTGAGTTTGGCTTACATCTCCACCGCATGGCTCACAAGGGTGCAAGACTTGTAGTTACAAGAGCTTTGAAGGATTTCTTGGCCAAGAAGACACGGCCAACAAGGATATTTGTTTTGGAGCCAAGCCTTCAGTATTTCATCTTATGGACTCATGCTACAGTGTAAGCTTCCTTAGCCAATATCATGTTATGACACACAAACCTACAGCACTGCATCCTAAGCTTCTTGTTTACCATTGTAA
Source organism: Ammospiza nelsoni (assembly GCF_027579445.1). Classification (NCBI taxonomy): domain Eukaryota; kingdom Metazoa; phylum Chordata; class Aves; order Passeriformes; family Passerellidae; genus Ammospiza; species Ammospiza nelsoni. Next base: position 94,813 of record NC_080661.1, on the reverse strand, counting down.
CAACTTTGATTTTTTTCTAGATCTTGAACTCTAAAACTCTGAACTTTCCTCCACTTCAACTCTCCTCCCCTTTTCTCTGCTAGAAACTAGAAATCCTCATTCTTGCTTCTAGCACCTAAGTTTGGAAGCCCTTTCCAAGGTCTCAGATCAAATCCTGTGCTTAATTCTAAGCTTTGCTGACAAGACCAAAGGTCTGAGATTTCCCTGCATTTGGGTTTCCAACAACACTGATGCTGTTGTTTCCAGAGTGCCCAGGATCCCTCTTGCAAGTCAACTCTGGCAGGATCAAGGTGGCTGCCGGGGGGCTGCTTGTGGCCTCTGACAGCCCATTGCTCAGGGCTTGCCAGCGCCCCAGCCCCTCAGGGGCTGCCCCAGCCCGGCCAAGCTGCCCGGCAGCAGCGCCGCAGCCCCACAGCCGCTCCAGAGCAGCCCCATCCAGAGGCACCTGGGAGCCCTCAGCAAGGCAGCCAGCAGCACACGGGCAGGAGGACACGGATGGTGCTTCCTGCCTGGCACAGGGCTTGTGGCCATCTCCAGGCACCGCTCTGGCAGCGATCCCCGCAGCCCCGGCCCCTGCCCAGCCGCTCGGTGGGCAGCACAAAGGCTTCAGCAGAACCACCAAAGGCCAGGGGGCTTCTGGCCATTTCCCCTGCATGCCTGGGCAGCTGGCTGAGCACAAGCACCCTTTTCCTCCTTCATTGTTCCTTCTGAACAATTGTTCCTACAGGGCCTCATCACCCCTCAGCCTGCTGTGCTGCTGAACACAAGCTTCCTTTTCACCCTTTCCTGCCTCTTGCCCTGCAGACCTTGGGCAGCAAAGAAAAGCTCCTGGCAGTCTGTGTGTCATAACACATTCTAGAATTATTTATAGTATTCTATAATCTATAATAATATATATAATTCTATATACTCTATAATTTATTTATTTACAATATAGATAAAAAATGGAAAAGAAGAAAAGAAAAATCTTAAAGAAAAGGAAAATTACCCCTGGCTCAGGTTGCTCCAGCAAAGACTGCCTCCCAGATCAGCTCTCCTCCTCAGTCATCTGGCAGAGCAGCAGCCGAGCCCCGGCAGGCGAGGCCGAGTGATCCATGCCCTGCGCAGCTGATCGTGCAGCCTCTGGATGGTGGAATATCGCTGACGCTGTAATGTCCGGAGGACATGCAGTGTTTCAAGTGCCAGCTGTGACACGGCACTGCTCGTATCCTCCGTCAGGCGTTCCAGGGCTGCAAGAGAGAGGAACAGAGGCACGGTCAGAGCCAGATCTGCGGGGACACCAGGAGAGCCCCCTGCAAGGGCCATCCCAGCCGGCTCTTGCCATGGCCCGGAGGGAGCAGGGAGCAAGGGGATCAGCCAGAAGCTGCTGGCTACCAGTGGCCCACGTGGGCCTGAAAGCTCCGTGTGCTCTGCCCATGGGAGCAGAGCCCCCCGCAGCCGGGGCAGGGCTTGCAGCTCCCCCCGGCAGCCCCCGCTGTCAGCCCGCTGCCCTCACTCACCAGTGCAGATCAGCTGCAGCTCCTGCTGCTGCCCCCTCAGGTGCCGCCCAGCGATGCCTGTGAACACAGAGCCTGTCACGGCCCCAGCGGCACAGCTCCCTGCCAGCGGCGCTGTGGCCACACGGGCTGCTGGCCCGGCAGGGCTCAGCCCGGCCCTTGCCGCACGCTGCCGCCCCAGGGCACGGCTGCCAGAGGGCGGCAGCAGCAATGCCCAGGCCAGGCGGGGCTCCACGGCGCCCCAGGGCACGGCTGGCGCTGCCGGGGCAGCAGGCGGGGCTGGGGCCGAGCTGCGGCAAACTGGGGAGGGAGCCCGGCACGGGACTCACCCATGAACCTGACGGCCGCCTCTCGCAGGGGCTCCTGTGGGCTCTCCAGGTAGCTCAGGGCCTGGCGCAGGTGCTCGGCCGCTCGGCTCCTGTCCTCTGCCAGCTGCAGAGAGCGGCAGGAGGGAAGGGTTGGCGCGGGCTCAGCCCCTGGGCCGGGCGCTGCCTGCACCCAGCCCCGGCCTCCCCTGCCCGCACAGCCCTGAGGCGCGGCCAGCAGCCGCTGGCCAAGGGCTCCCGAGGGCAGGGGGCAGAGGGCCGGCTGCTGCCTGGGGAGCCGCGGTGCCGCCCCGCAGCCCCGCCGGGCCGGGGCTCCATGGGCACCCAGCTCGGGCCCACTGGAGCCTGGAGCAGAGCCCGCGCAGCCTCCGGCTGCAGCAGCGGGCAGGAGCACAGCTGCCAGTCCCGCACACTGAGCACCGTCCTCAGGGGCCTTCTCCAGGCTGAGGCTGGGGCTTGCAGGCCCTCCTTACCAGGAACTCAGTGAACTTCCACAGCTTCTTGTTCTTCAGCAGTCTTTCAAGATCCCTCCTCTTCAGGAACTCAGCCACACAAAGCAGCGTTTCCTGAGAAGCCTGGAGAGCAGCAGAGACATGGAGATGGCCCCACAGCCCAGGGCACAGGACCCACGTTCCTGTGCTAAGGCCTTGAGGAGGCTGCAGTCCAGCAGGCGCCAGGGCAGGAGGCAGCCGAGCCCCCTGCCAGGGGGACAGCAGCAGCCCACGAGTCCTCACCTCTGCCACAAGCTGATTCTCGTCATGGCAGTGGAAGAAGAGTGGCAGCAGGCTCTGGCGCAGGGGTGTCTTCAGGTCCTTTTTTGCCATTTTCTCTGGATGAGTCACCAAGGTTTGGAAGAGCAGTATGGAGATCAGCCGCACCTGGCTATTGTCCTGTATGAAAGGAAGAAAAAAAGACCTCAGCATCAGCTGCACGGGACTCAGCCTGGCACAGGGCTGCAAATTCACAGGGCATGAAGTGTCTGGGTGGCACCCAGTGGCTGTGGCTGGGAGCAGTGAGCCTTACATGGTCAAAGAGTGGCAGCAGTGCCTCAAGCAGCTGAAGTGTGATGGGGCTGGGCAGCAGCCTGTCACTGTCCAAGATGATAGAGTTGAGTAGCATGACTGTCATCATAACTATCTCTCCATCCCACAGGAGCTCCACAAGACTTTCAGTCAGGCTCTGCATGTTTTTGGTCTGTGCAGAACACAAGTTTATGAAATGCCATCCTGCTGCTGCAGGGCCCAGAGGCCAAAGGCCTGTCCTAAAGCACTTGGGCAGCTGAACCAGGAGGCAGGAGAGCTGGGAGCAGCTGCCCCAGCACCCAAAGCCCTGCCAAGCCCAAGTGACTGCATTCCCCAGCTCAGCCTCAGCTGCTGCCCCCTTCTCACCATGCAGGGATCATCAGTGAGCTTGAGATGGGCCCTGAGTGCCAGGCGACGCCTCTCCCTGCATTCACTCTGCAGCTGCCTTGACAGAATTTTCAGGACTATGTTAGCATCACGTTCACTCAAGTCGAGCCACTTCAGGACCTGAAAGACACAGGGCAGTGACAGGGAGCCGGCCGGCAGGAGCCCGGAGCCGCACGGGGCTGGGCCCAGGCAGCAGCACAGGCCGCGGGCACCGTGCCAGGAAGCTGCAGCTCCGAGAGGGCAGAGAGCTGGGGGGCAGCTCAGCCAGGCAGCGCTGGCCATCAGGCTCACCTCCGCAAGGAACGCCAGGGCGGGCAGCTCCCAGCGTGGCTCCTGTGTGCTGAGCAGCCGCAGCAGGTAGCGAGCGATCCGGGAACACAAGGGGATGGAGACACAGCACATCCTCCTGGCAGGAGATAAAGTAACCAAGACTGTGGGACAGGGGGACAAATCTCTGCCAGGACTGACACACACAGGTCTGGTCTTTCCCCAGCATCCTGCAAGGGGCCCTGGGCTATTTGGGAGGCAGCTCCTGGTGGGCACCCTCCTCTCCCAGCCTTTTCCAATCTGCTTGGCCATCCTTCGGTGACAAGGCCTTCTGGGCCACAACCTCAGGGACTGTGTGGAGCTCCCTGGGCACGGAGCACAAATGTCAGAGGCAGTGGGGAGAAGGAGGTCTCACCTGGCCAGCAGACCAACAGCATAGTGGTGGGTGTCAGCACACAGCAGCGTGTCCCAGCCACACCTGCGTTCCATTGCCACCACCACATCCTCGTGCTGCATTCGGCAGAGCAGGGACTTCAGGGTCCTCACTGCAAACCTGCGTGCACAGCAAAGCCCAGGTCATGCTGGGAGCACTGGCTCCTGCCCAGGGATGTGGCAGGGACAGGAGTGGGATGGAGCACCTGTTGGGGCTGGTGGCAAGGCCGGGCTCTTCCTGGCATCGCTTCCAGAAGGTGTCGACCTCCTCTGGCATATCCAGAGTGCTGAAGAGCACTTGGAAGAGCAGATGCACAAAGAAGTGGGGGAAATATGGCTCTACTACAGGTAGGACAGGGGGCTCCTGGAGGATCTTCCACATCACCACGGTTGCCTGTAAAGGACAAAGCCCCCCGAGACAGGGCTCAGTGCAGGTGTCCGTGTGGCAGGGCCCGAGTGTGGCAGGGAGAGGCCCGGAGAGACCTTGGCAGGGGGAGCACGGGGCCTGGTGGGCCTGAAGCTGCCCCTGGGCCAGGTTTCAGGCAAGCGCCTGAGGCAGGGAGATGCAGTGGGGGAAGGAGGATGGAGAGCTGCTGGAGAGGCGGCCTTGGGGCTAGCAAAGGCCAGTTGCAGAAACTCACAGCCAGGACAAAGACACCCATTCTGTCCCCATCGGAGGTGCACATGCTGCACTCTGGCCAGCTCCCCAGGACATCCAGGAGTATCAGCAGCGCCGGCTCTGCAGTCCTGGGCGAGCACATGATGGTCTTCCACATGGTGAAAGCAGCTCTGTAGGGTTAGAGCTCTGTCTCAGGGGCGGTCTCAGACATGGCACTGTGGTCTGGGCATCCCTAGGGGCCCGGGCTGACCACCGGCTCTGCCTCTGCCCACTGGCCCTGGCCAGCAGCAGCCAGGCAGCCCAGGCCTGTGAGGACAGAGCCCTGAGGGGCAGCAAGGCAGCCTGGCAGCAGGCTTGGGGGCTGACGTGCCAGGGCTGGGAAAGGGAGCAGCCAGAGGGCCCTGGAACTCTGTTGGTGAGACACCTGGGACAGGTGGTACAGGGTGATGGGCTGGAGAAGCCTGAGCCCTCTGGGCAGGTGGGCCCCATACCTGTCACAGGACGGGGCCACACGCAGGAGCGTCACAACTGCGTCGTTTGGCTGTGCTGCGGTGAGATCCAGCAGGGCCTTGTCCAGCCTGTGCTCGGCAGAATCATTGGCCATGAGCCAGCAGTGAATGTACCTCACCATGGCGGGCACCTGGAGAAGGCACGGGGAGACTTGGAAAGCTGCCAGAGGGAACAATGTCCCCAGGGTCCCCAGAGAAGTGCTTCCCTTCCCAGTGCACTGCCATGGCCTCAAAGGCTCCCAGGGATCAGCAGGCGTGGTTGGGGAAGCCACGGGACTCATGGGGGAATTGAAGCCTGGCCCCAGCTTCTCACTTGTTCTGGCCTGGCAACACCCTTCTCCAGGAGCAAATCCAGCAGGGCGGCACTGGTCTCATGATGGAGGAGCTCTGAGTGTGCTCTGAGCCCAGTGCCCATGGTGCGGGTCTCTTCCTGCCGAATGCTCCGGATGAAGTCACAAAGGAGCTGTAGGAGAAGGGCAAGAAGCCGGGGATGTTGCATGGAGTGCTGCACACACGGTGCTGAGCTGAGCAGGGACAGCATTCCCAGGTGGGGATGGCTACAGGTACCTGCGCTGTTCTTCGGAAGCGGCCACGGCTGGATTCCTGCTTCTGTGTGCGCTCCAGGGCTGCATCTGGCAAAGAGTGAGCACAGCCAGAGATGAGGGGCTGCAGGAGAGGCCGGAGAACACAGCCCAGCTCTGCGCTCCCCAGGCAGGGAGAGCCCCGGGATGCTCCAGAGGGAGGGGGCACGGCCCCTGCGGGGTGTCTGCCCAGCCCCTCTTCCATCCTGTCCATGGGCATTTCCCCTGGGGATGGGATGGGATGGCATGGCATGGCATGGCATGGCATGGCATGGGGCCAAGCTGGTTGCAGCCTCCAGCCCTGCAGCCCAGCTCAGCCACTCACCCTCCTGCGGTGGTTGGAACGGCACCACCTCTTCGGTCTCCTGTGCTGGGGCAGCTCCAGGGCCTTCTTCCTCCTCCTGCTCCACCCAGGCAAGCTTGGGCGCTCTCGGGGCTCTCTGCTCCATGGCTGTGCCTGGAGCGCGCCCCAGCAGCGATCCCAGCCGGTGCCGCTCCTGCAGGGCCTCCTGCGCCGTCCCTGCGGGCGGGACGCGGCTGTCAGCGCTCGGCCCGGGGCCAGCCACGGCCCCCGAGCGCCCCTCACCCGCCCCGGGCCGGCCATGCCCCGGCGTTCGCTCCCGGGAACGGGACACGAGAGGCTCGGGGCCGGCGGCCGCGCTGCCGAGCGGCGCAGCTCGGGCCGGGGAAGCCGCAGCGGAGGCGGCGGGAGCGGCCGCGCCTCCTGTGTCCTCCGCGGGCCCCGGGAGGAGCACGGGCCGGGGCCGGGCTCGGGCCAGGCGGAGCCGAAGGGCGGCGGTGCCGCCCCGGCCCCAGGCACCGATGCCCGCCCGGCAGCGCCACCGCCAGCACGGCCAGAGCCGGGCGAAGGCGAGACCGCGGCGGGACGGCCGGGGCCGGGCACGGGGCAGCCCCGCCCGGGGCCGGGGGCGGGCCGGGGGCATGGCCCTGCCCTGCAGGGGAGAGGGAGGCGGGGAGAGGAGAGGGACGCCGGGCAAGGGACCCCGGGAGAAGGGTGCCCGACAGCGGGAAAGGGAGAGAAAAAAAAAGAAGAAGAGGAAGAGGAAGAAAAACAAAAAGAGAAAGAGCATTCTGATTTATCTGTTTTGTCGCTGCCGCTGCCGCTGCAACCGCCGCTGCTGCTGTCGCCGCTACCGCTGCTGCTGCCGCCGCTGCCGCCGCTGCAACTGAAGCACCGGGGCCGTTCGTCCCCGTGTCCGTTCCCCGCTCGCCCCACGAGCCCCACGTTCGAGCCCCGCGCGCCTCGGGGACAGCCCCTCCGTCTGCCCAAACACGGGAACTTTGCAGCCTTGAGCCCGGATGCAGAGCCCTGACTCCTGCGCACTGGCACAGCGATCCCCTCGCTCACTGCTGTGCATTGTCCTTGCTGAGGGTCAAACACTGTCGGGGCACCTTCCCTTGGGGTAGCATTCCTACCTGAGCCCAGCACTGCACTTACAACTCCAGTGTTGCTTTCCTGTAAAAACAGGGGAAGGAAAACTGTGTGTGGCTCATGGTATTTTAGAGTGTCTAAAAATCACTAAGTCATCGATGCTAGAGGTGAGGTGCATCTGGAATTACTGGGATGCCACATGGAAAAGGAGAGCATAGAAACAAATAGAGGGAAATATCTTGGATTGTTTCTTTCATTTTCATTTCACTTCTGGAAAGCTGTTTCAGTTTTCTAGGAATCTTCTCCTGTCTGCTCTTCCCAAGAATCTCTCATGGAGAACGAGGTCAAGCTTCTGTCACAAGATTTGCCACCAGGAAATTATGCCACTGGTGCAATTTTCATGATGTCTGTTAGTGCTGGCTTAGGGCAAATTTTGGGAGGAAACCTCCAAAAGGGGTTCATCTAGAAAGCAAGTTCAAGCAGCCCGTACCCCTACTAGTTCAGGAAAAGACTTCCCTGGAGAAAAGTGAAAAAAACCCCAGTTTATTTAACAAGTAAAGTATTCACAAGCATGAAAAATGAATAATACTAAATAAAACCTTGGACAGTGCTGAAGAGATGGCAAATTCAGAAAGTCCTTTTTGTGGGTTGTCGTTGGCTCCCTCGGTCTCTTCTAAGTCCCTCTGGTGCTGGAATGCAGCGTCCCAGAGCTCAGTGGGCCACAGGTGTGAGCTGCTGCCAGTGTTTTTCTGGGTTTTCAGTCCAGAGCAGGTTTAAACAGTTCCAAGAAAAAGGAAAGTCACAGACTTCTCTGCCTAAGCTAGCTAAAAACAAATTGCTAGACCTGGGCTGTGAAGGCATCGGGAAATTTCCAAATCTGGGCACTGGCGGTCCCAGCAACCACCAGATCTGGATGGTGCTGCTGCCAGAACCTGCAGATTTCCAAACTTTGGCTTTCTGTGCCAGCAAATCACTGGACTTGGGCTGTGCCAGCACCAGGAAGTTTTCAGATCTGGGCGCTGGCGCTGCCAGCAAACACCAGATGTGGGTGGTGTCATTGCCGGCAACAGAAATCTGCTGGATTTGGGCTCTGCTGGCACTGGGAAATTTCCAAATCTGGGTTCTGGTTACATGAAACACAAGATGTGGGTGGTGCCAGACCCAGTAGCAGGAAGCTGCCACAGGTTTTGGATTTCTGTGCCAGCAAATTACTGCACTTGGGCTGTGCCAGAATAGGGAAATTTCCAGATCTGGGCACTGGCAGTGGCAGCAAACAGCCCATTTCAGGCTCCAGGCTCCAGGAAGGACTGGACCTGGATGCCTTCCTCTTTGTCTTCCTTCTTTCCTTCCTTATTTCTTGGGATCCTGCTGCCAGCAAAGTCCAGATTTTGCAGTGCTGGCAAGGGGAAATTGACAGGTTTTAGCTTTCTTTGCCAGCAAATTCTGGACATGGGTGGTGCCAGAAGAGGGAAATTGCCAGATGTGGGCACTGGCAGTGCAAGCGCACACGAGATCTGGGTGGGGAATGTGCCAGCACCAGGAAATTGCCAAATGCTAGCTTTCAGTGCCAGCATATTGCTGGAATTATGCTGTGCAGGAACCTGAAAAATTCTGGATCTGGGCACTTGTGGTGTCAGCAAACACAAGATTGGGTTGCTGTGGGTACCAGCTATTTGCAAGGTTTTGGCTTTCTTTGCCAGAAAATTACTAGACTTGGGCTGTGCTGGCACTGGGAAATTCCCGCATCTGGGCACTGGTGGTGCCAGCAAACACCGGATCTTGGCATTGCCAATGACGGTAGCAGGGAATTGCCAGGTTGTGGCTTTCTTGACCAGAAAATTGCTGGATTTGGCTCTGCCAGAACAGGGAAATATCCAGATCTGAGCACTGGCACTAGCAGCAAACACCAGGTCTGGGCACCTGTATTGGCATCAGGAAATTGCCGGATATTGGCTTTCTGTGCCAGCAAATTGCTGGACTTGGGCTGTACCAGCACTGAGAAATTTCCAGATCTGGGCACTTGTGCAGCAAACACCAGACCTGGATGGTGCTGGTGGCAGCACTGGGAAGCTGCTGGGTTCTGGCTTTCTTTGCCAGAAAATTGCTGCATTTACGTTTTGCTGGCACTGAGAAATTTCCAGATGCTAATTTTCTGTGTCAGAAAACTGCTGGAATTAGGCTGTGCAAGCAGTTTAAACATTCCCAATCTGAGTACTGGTGGTGTCAGCAAACCCGAGATCGAGTTGCTGTAGGTATCAGGTCTTTGCTTGGTTTTGGCTTTCTTTACCAGCAAGTTGCTGCACTTGGGCTGTGCCAGAATAGGGAAATTTCAAGATGTGGGAACTGGCAGTGCCAGCAAACACCACATTTCAGGAAGGATTTGATCTGGACCCATTCCCTCTGTGCCTCCCTCCCTCAACAAGGTGCCAGAGTGGCTGGAGAGCAGCCAGGGAGAAAGGGACCTGCAGGGACTGATGGACAGCAGGCTGGACATGAGCCAGCAGTGTGCACAGGTGGCCAAGGAGGCCAATAGCTCCTGGCCTGGATCAGGAATGGTGTGGCCAGCAGGAGCAGGGCAGGGATTCTTCCCCTGTGCCCAGCACTGCTTGGGCAGCACCTCGAGTGCTGTTTGCAGTTCTGGGGCCCCCAATTTAAGAAGGACATGGAGGGGCTGGAGCGTGTCCAGAGAAGGGCAACAAGGCTGGAGAGGGGTCTGAAACACAAGTCCTGTGAGGAGCAACTGAGGGAGCTGGGGTTGTTTATCCTGGAGGAGAGGAGGCCCAGGGGAGACAAGGCAGTGTCAGGGCACAGGGTGGACTTGATGATCTCCATGGCCTGTTCCACCCTTGCTGATTCTGGGATTCTCTGAAACCTCCCTTGTAGCAGTTGCAGGAGGAGCCCTGGGCCTCCTCTTCAGCAGCTCCAGCAGCCCAGGTCCCTCAGATTCTCCTGCCAGTCCCAAAGCCCATCCTGTCAGTCCTGCAGAGCCTCTGCAGCTCCTCCTCACTGCCCAGAACAGGGAGCCCCAGAGCCAGACACAGCAGCCCAGATGTGCCCCCCTGGCCTGGGGTGCCGCTGGCAAGGGAGCAGCACCAGGCACTGCAGGAGCCTGCAGACAATTGATCTGAAGGCCAAAGCTCCTTAGCTCCTTCTGAAAGAGCAGGAACAGTTCCTCATTGCAGTGTGGTGGAATGCTGGGCACCGCAGCTCTGGGTGAGGACTGGACACAAGTTTGCTCCCACTGAGTGCTGTGATGGGTTCTGCAGGAGCTCTGGGCTCCTGTGCTTGCCAGGCACGATGAGGAGAGAAGGAGCCAAGTGCACTGATGTGGGAAATGGATTTGTAGAAAGATTTTAGGGCCTAATAGAAGGCCCACAAAGTATGAATCTGTATATAAATCTTGAGACAAGAAATGCTAACTTAAAAATGCCGTGGAATAGGACAGATATTTTTGAGAGAGAAATGGAGCTGGAAAAAAGTTTCAAAAGATGGCCTTGCAAATAAGATTTTGGAAAAACAGAGCTATGAAATATGCATTGTAGTGGGGCCCATGAGGGGTAGTTTTAAATAATTGGCTTTAAGGTATCTACAACATGGCATGGCAAAAGGATGATAGACCAAGAAATGGTTATAATGTATTACAATTAGGAAGTAGTTGGCTTCTGATTGTAATGGCGTGAATTATGACATCTGTATTGTCTCACCTTCTCCTGAGACTGAAAATGGAATAAAAGTTTTTAAAACACCTCTCAGTGTCCCCATTTGTAGGTCAAGAAAAGAGTATTATTCAACACACTGACACACCTTTGCCTCGAGCATAGCCCAGCCTGGACCAAACACACTGAAAGGTTTCCCCTGTGGCTCATGTCTCGAAACATCAGGTCTGCTGTTTGACAACTCATGTTGGTTTGGTGTCAAGGAGTCTCCCTCAGAAATACTGGGTTTGTCTTCCTCTGTGCCTTCCCCTCAGCAGCCTTGGGGATGCTCCTGTGTGAAGCCATCTGTCTCACACAGTTTGAGACAACTTCAAACAGGATATTGTGCAAGAAGTCGTCTCCTCTAAAGTGTGCCAACAATCCCTTTCCAGCAATAGGGAATTATTACTGATATATGAAAGTGGAAAACCCCCAACAGTTTATTATCAAACAGAATCCCCCCATGACACGCGTTCCAAGAAGGCGCCGGGGTCTCTCTTGGAAGAACAGGAGCTGTCACGGGGCAGTTCCAGCAGCTGATGGAAGCTCGGGGACTCATCCAGTGTCGGCTTTCTCCCACGGCAGAGCTCCATGGAGCGGGCAGGGCAGTGAAGCAGCTGGGCTGGAGCCCCTCGCTGCCTTGTCTCCCCGGCGTGGCTCAGCTCACAGACTCTCGGGCTGGGAGCGGGGCCGCTCCGCTGCTGCCGGCACCGTGTCCCTGGGCTTGGACAAACAGTTTCCTGCCAGGAGAGCCCTGCACACTGCTCCACAGATCTTTCATAAAGGCCCAAACCAACTCCAAACACTCTGTCTGCAGCAGCTTTGCACAAAGGGCTGCAGCAATCCAGGACAGCTGCAAGTGAGTGTCGGAAGGCTCTTGTCTTGTTCCTGACAGCAGAATTCTGGATGATTGTGTGCAATTTTCTTCAGATGTAACATGAAAGCTGAGGTTTTTTTGTTAAAATATTTCATGATGAATAACAAGCCTTGGGACCATGAGGTGCAGGACTGACATGCGAAAGCATGAGCATATCCTCCAAAGTGACCAGTCTAATTGTCCATTCTATAACTCTTGTATTTACTCCAATCATACTTATTTAATGAGGAAAACCAAGCTCTGCCTGGAGGCAAAACAGGCATGGGATACACTACGGTCCCTCACAGGCTCACCAGGGCTGGCAGTGGCACAGCAGGCCGTCTGCTTCATTATGAACCACTACAGAGCTACATCCCAATCTGCTTTAAGTAGCGTGGTATTATTAAGAGCTCCTTTTCTACATGAGACACAAAAAGGGGATCCCAAATGATCTTCATGCAAGCATGCAGTAAAGAACTGGTGCTGCTATCCTAATGAAGCGTTTGCTTTGGCAATTACACTCTTCCCATTCATCTTTTGATGCAGACACTTCAGGTTTTCCCCCACATTCCTGCAAGGCTGACAGTCGCTGTTTCCCATTTCCTGTTCTTCCCTAGAGATGGTGCAGTGGCTGCTTTGAAACAAAAAGCCCTGGGATCTGGGCAGCTTGAAGGAGCATGAAATGCTAATTAAGTGCTTATATTGGTAACACCCAGGTCTGCACTTCCCAGTCCTCTGCAGCAGCAGCAGCAGGACCATGCATCATTCCTGTTGGTGGGTGTTCATGTTTCTGGTGTGCAAGAGCAATGACTTTGAGAAAGGACAAAATGCCCCTCTTCAAACAGTGGGTGTGCAAGGAGATGTGAAGTTTCACAGCCTTTTCTAGGATATTTCAGAAAGATCTAAGAGAATATTGTGGCATGGAGCAGGTCCCTAATTTTGTCTCCAGAGAAATCCCCAAAGGGCACATTGACTCTGCTGCTGATGGCAACCCCATAAGCTCATGGACCAGTTTTCCCTGCAACGTGCCGCCCTGCCTGGGCTTCACTAGGCCGGTACTAGACCCAGAGCTAAGCAAACACATGCAGCCAGGTGACATTGTGTGACATCAGAAGCTGGCAATCATGAGGACTTGGCTGCCAAAAGGTTACAGCTTGCACTGGGCCCAGGAGTGTTCATCTTGTCCTCCATCTGGAGCTGCTTCAGGCTCCCCATGCCATGACTAGGAAGGGCAATGGAGAGAGTGGGGCCAGATGCACACCCTTCTTTAGGATTTCATCATTTTTGGCACAGCTCAAAAGGCAAATCCAGAGGTTTCCAACTCAGCGCTTCCTCAGCTTTCTGGAGAACATCTCGCCTTCACCAGCCTGGCATTCTGGAGAGGTTTTCCCGCACATGTGGAGGCTTGCTGGCAGCACATTCCTTCAGCTGGGTGCCCATCACCTTGCAGAGGGCAGAGGCCAGCTTGGTGGCCACGGTGCGGACGCTGGCGCTCCGCACAGGCAGCGCCTTGTTCTCCAGGCAGGACCAGAGCACGGGCAGGGCATCGCGCTGGGCGACTTCAGGGCTCCTGGCATGAACCCCCTGCACAAGCACTGCCGGGACAGAGACACAGCTCCTTACCCACCAGCCTCACTGCAACAAGCATCTGCCTCTGCTTCTGCTTCTTGCCAGCCTCTCTGGCCAAGAGCAGCAAAACAGCACCCAGAGCCCCTTGGCCCAGAAACAGGCAAAGCAGCTGATCATCCTGGGAACAGAACCACCCACCCCTCAGCACTAATTGCTCCAACCAGAGCCTTGTCCCTGTGGCAGACTTCCTACCTTTACTAAATTAGTTCACAATCTCTGCATGAACAATGAATGAAATGTCCAATCGCCTTTGATTTCCATTAAGAAGTTGTCTAAACCCGCACTGAAGATTTGGAAATGCACCATAGAGAGGAAATGGAGAGATTTCTAATAAAAGGGATGATTCCATTTTTGTAACTTTGATGCCAAGTGCCAAATGTCTAATCTGGCTCTTCCCTTTGCTCAGTGGCACGCAGCCAAGGGCAGGGTTAGAACACACCTCAAAACTCCAGCCCACCAGAGATGGCTGCTGCCTGACAGCTGGATGAGAAACATCAGTGACCAGCTGGGGTCTTTGGCAGAATGCTTTTGGGGCTTCCAGCAAAGACCTGGTTCAAACCTCAGGGTGTCTTAGATAATTACTCAGACCCCATTACCATGGCATTTGGGCATTTGGACATTTTAATGGCACTTCCCCTCCCAATGTTAATGGCATTTTTCTTATAATGTCCACTCAAATAGGGGCACAGAGAAAGAAAAATGCTACACAGGGGACTGAAATGTAACCAAAACATGAGTGTTTTCTCATATTGTCTCTGAAATCTCTCTGCCCATTTTCTGAACTGAACTATATCAAACACAGACAAATATTTACTACCAACAGGCTTCTTGCATGGCAGATTTGGCTGAGAGAACAAAAAACTGAAATGCTCTGTAGACCATTCTTGTTTTCTGATCAGACAAAATGTTTTCTGATCAGACAAAATCTAGCAGCCATTTAATATTCTGTGGTGGAAGAGACTTCATTTTCTCTATGCTGTTAATCCATCAGCAGTCATAAAAATTGAAACAGCTCCTGCAAGTACCCAAAACCAATTCTGCTAAGCAGGAAAGGGTTATGGTGCCCATTTTAAACTGGGAATTCATTTGAGTTTAAATGTAATTAAAGACATCGGTGACTAGTGAACATGAGGAACAGCTGTCTGTTCCTACTAAATCTCAGAGAGAACATCTGCTTTTTCTAAAGTAGTCCTAATTTATGGCTAATTCCTTTATTTGAAAAAGAGATCAAAAGAACTGCTAAACTAAATTCCCTATTGCTGGAGATCTACTTTATTCAAATGCTCTTTAAAAGGCCTTTGACATTCCGAATTGCTGAACATGCCTTTTTGAGATTCCTAATGAAGACACAAAGTGTATTAAACCTTGCATTCAAAGATGTTGGCATAATAAGCAGTGCTTTTAGCCCCAGTTAAAGCAAGGCTATCAATTGTCTTCTCTGCTATATATTGAGATTATCCTTTTTCCATTCCTTGGCTATTGCTGGCATAGCAAGCTCCGCTGAGGAATCAGTTATCAGCTGCATTTGTAGCATTTTGGGCAGCGCTGACACGGGCAGACACTGTTTGCACACCCTGAAAGGCTCAGTCCAAGGCCACTGTGACAGCACAGGCAGGAGCCTCAGCACTCTGCTTCTGTCCCTGTGCCCCAGAGGCTGCCTTGCACTAAACCCGTGCCTCTGGTACCTCTGTTGAGTTCTGGCCTAACCTGTGACCCCCAGGCTCTGCACGGTTCAGCCTCAAAACTTTCCAAGAGAAAAACAAGAATTCTGTGAGGACAAAACAAACTGATGCCCTGAAACAGCATTGGCCACCATTTCCCCTCAAAGATCACAGATGTCCCTGAGCTCCCCAGAGAGGAGCCAGCTGGGGCATTTTTAGCCCTCCCTTTGCTGGAGGTGGTTCTGAGATGCCCCAGTGAGAGCTCAGCCCCAGGCCGAGCGCCGCCCCCATCTCAGGTGCTGCCCAGCTCTGCAGCAGCCAGGGAAAACCTGCCAAACCCACCTGCCTTGGCCATGGGGCAGCAGGGACACGCTCAGCACCTCCTGGTTTGGAGGAGCTGCTCTGCTGTCTGCTCACAGGCATTCCCTGTAAATGCTCCCTGGGAAGAGCTCTGGGCTCAGAAGGGGAGGCCAAACCTGTGATACGCTCGGTGACATCCAGCAGGGCTTGGCCACTCAGGTGA
Organism: Ammospiza nelsoni; assembly: GCF_027579445.1. NCBI lineage: Eukaryota > Metazoa > Chordata > Aves > Passeriformes > Passerellidae > Ammospiza > Ammospiza nelsoni. Next base: position 79,417 of record NC_080661.1, on the reverse strand, counting down.
TTCCATTGGTAGCTGAACTCTTTCAGCAGGGACACTTTATCTACAAGGGAAACACACGTTTCTGCTCACTTTTCTCAGGTCATAGGAGAAAGGACAGTGGGGAAGGAAAGGGCAGGGCCAACCCCATTTTATAAAATAAAGGACATTTCTGTGGATTTTTGAATCCTTTTCTTCTTTCCTTCTAGCCTACTTGGCCGGGTTTTTAATTCCAAAAGAAAAGCTGTCCTCTTACAGTTGTAAATCAAAACTTTTCTGCTGTAGCAGGAGCTGTGTTAAAACATTTCACAACAGGGACCTCAGGAGTTCAGTCACATCGAAGCAGTGAAAAGGTTTTGCATCCCAGAGCACAAAGGAAGAGCCCCATACTTGGGACACAGAAAGGCACTGAGTCAGGCAGTTCCTGAGTTCACAGAGCAGCTGGGGAGGAGAAAGTGGAAACTCCCCTTGAAGACCCGCCTCTTCAACACTCCTTTTTTCAGGCATATTTCCCCAGTGCAGCATTCTCAGAGATGACATAAATCTGTGTGGCAAAGGAATTTAGAGCAGCCCTTGCCTATGTAGATAATTGCTGTGGCCATCTTGCCCCATGCAAAACAACATGTGGAACAAGGCATCATTGACAGCTGGGTTTATACCTGTTTGTTCTAAAGAAATGAACTTGGTGAATCATCAGTTCTCCTTTGAAAACAGAAGACAAAGAAGAAAAGTGGAAAATAGGCAGCTAATGCCTCTAATGTAGAGCCTTGCAGGTGGCTGCCCTGCAGAAGCTCTGATGGGTCAGTGTCCCTTCATGGCAACAGCAAAGCTGTTCATTTGGGAAGTCAGACGGGGCCCAAGCAAACTCCAAACCCCCTTTGCCTCTGAACTGTAGCAGAGCTGTAGCCCAGGACTTGCTCTTCAGACAAGCAGCACAGAGCCAAGGGCTCCTGGGACTGTTGGGAAATGCTGATCCCATTCCAGCCTGTTGGGGATGGTGCATAAGGACTGCACCTGCACAGCCTCTGGTGGGTGTCAGCTGGAGGGTTCCACAGACAAGAGCAGCTGTCAAGGCACTCAGCGCTCTCCTGTGCAGGAGAGACAGAGACGAAGCTGAGGAGAGTCCCTGCCAGGGCTCAGCCTTACCCAAATGAGCAATGGATTCTCCCAGTGCTTTCACAGCTGCCCCACGAACCCTGGCATCCTTTGAGTTCAGGTTCTTTGTTATTCCTTCCACCAAACCAATGATCACTGGGTTCAAGGCATCTTTCAGGGCTCCTGTGATTTCAGCCAGCAGGTCCAGTGCCCTCTGCTTCACTTTCTTATGGCTGTCAGATATTCTCAGGACAAAATAATCCAAAATCTGTGAAGAGAACAAGCAATGTGAAAGCTGCATTCAAATGCCCCTGTTTGAAGAGTGGCTGTAGCAGTCAGCAATGTCAAAGATGAAAGTGATCCTTTCTGTCAGGGCAGCACTCGCTTGCACAATGTCACTGTTTTCCTGTGAGCCACTCACTGGAATGGTAGTGCAACCTCTTGCTGGTTGAAGGATTTTCTTCTTTTGAAGAGGTTTGGCTGGGGACTGAATAGTTCCTATGGTATTTCTCTCCATCTATAAATCATTAAATCAATTCCATTTATTAATGCTAAAGTACTATTAATGCTAATTAAAGTAATTAATGCTAAAAAGTACTGTTAGGAAATTTAGGTGACTAAAGACTGGAAAAGTACAAAACCGTGGCTAATTCCAAATTCTACACCTGCAAAGATAGTGTGTCCTTGGGCCTAGCTGTAGTAGGATAACAAATAGTGAAAGAGACATGAGAAAAGAGAGATGTAACCCCTAAGGAATGAGGAAAAGTTCATGGTATAGTTTAACCAATAGATTGCTTGGCTTACAGAATATTCATAAGTTTATTATTTGCCGTATAAGTGTTTGATGCTTTCTTCAATAAACTGGACCTGTGATGAACCATCTGGTGTCCTGGTCTCCTTCCTACGACAAATGGTTGACCCCGAATGCTGACCCATCGTCTCGAACTAAAAGAAAAAGGGGGAGAGCACACTACGGTCGGGGAAGTTGGAGCTGGGTCCTGTTTGCAGCCGGGACGGTGCCAGAATTTTGAAGCACCCTTGGGGTTCACATTGGTGACTCAAGCCATTTACGTGCTGCCGGAGCCTGGAAAGCTGCAAGAGCGCTCACGAAAGAGGTATGAAAAGGCAAGCAGCATATAAGTTATCTGCCGCGTATTTAGAAAGGCAAGGAGTAAAGGGGACTTTCCTTAACCCACATGAACTTTCGGAATGGAGAAAAGTTGGGGATATACTGTGAGAAGCAGTGTTAGAAGATTATAAGAAAGCAAAGAAACTGAGCAAGCCATGGCAGGTGTTGCTCAATACACTGCTTCAGCATGTCTCTGAATGCAAAGCAGCAGCCGCGGCTCGGGGCGCCTGCGGGGCTGGGCCACTCCGAACTCGGCAGGGGCGCAGCAGCGGTAGCGGCGGCAGCGGCGGGCTGAGCCGGGCTGCCGCGGGGGGAGCGACCCGCGTGGCCATGGGTGCAGCGCACGCAGTGAGTCAGCCTGCCGGCGAGTCTTGTGAAACAAGGAGCCCAGCGTGGGGTGTTCGCCCGCTCCGAAGCTTCAGTTTTAGACAGCCGTAATAAATGTGGCGTTATTCAACAAAAGAAAAGACCCCTACTGCAATTAAGAGACCAGTGATAATAAACAAGCGACACCAAGGACCATTGCGCCAGTGTTTTTCACCTAAGTTAAAAGGACCTTTTGTTTTTCCTAGCAGAGACTGTGAAAGGAATCAGCATAGTAAATGCGTGGGTCAAATTTCAGCCGATTTGGCTCAGCATCCGTTATGCTGTCTTAAAATCACCTGTATTAACAGAGACTTTAAACATCAGAAGCATAGACTTTAATCGGTGGAAGATCAAACTCTGAAATTGTATTTTAAAAAGTTTAAAAATGTTAAAGATGCGTTAAAAAGACTGTATAAGTAAGATGTAATGAGTGTGGGTTTTGTATTTTTTAAGCTTTCTTTAGATGTGATAAATGTAAAAGCAAGCACTGAATTCAAAAGAATTTCTCCACAGGTAAACCTTGAATAAACTCCTTATGTTTAAGTGCCTTCAAATATAAAAATGCTGCAGCAAATACGTGAAGAAACTTGTTTTAGTTTAGTATTTTAGAATCAGGCCTGTAAGTAAACTATAGTAAATGCTATATTTTATTTCTATAGTAAGTTTTATTTGTTACTAAGTAGTTTAAGTTAAATTATCTATTAAGTGCCATTAAATGTTAAATACTGTTAAGGTTTAGTTTTGTTAAGTTTATCTCCTGTTAAGTTTAAGTGTTATTAAGTTTAAGAAAAGCTAGATTCTGTTGAGTTTAAATTATATTAGGTTTAAGTTATGTAGAATTTAAAGTTTGTTAAGTTTTGTTAAGTTTAAATATTTTAAGTTTAAGTATTTTTAGTCTAGGTGCTATTAAGTTTAAGTGATGTTAGATAGATTTATACTTTTATGATAGGCATTTATTTTATGACTTGTGTGTAAAGTGCCGTTGTGAACATCAGAGAAACTTTAGTTAAAAGGGACAATCAGAAGCATTTATAAGTAGAGCCATTCCTATTTGAAGTATATCTGCTGTCTAAGAATAGAAAGCAAACTGTTTGAGAATAGAAAGCAAACGACGCAGGTGAAACCTGGGCACATGTTACTCCTTTAGCTTATTTTTGTAGGTTGTATTAGCACACCTAAGTTTTGTTTGAGCCTTGTAACACATAAAATCCTTTTTGTATCTGTAGTATAGCATATCCTATAAATAGTGATAGCCTTTTCAGTTTGTTTTCCTAGATTGGATTTTTTGTAAGAGAGAAACCTTGCTAGCTGAGAATACTGTTTAGTTGTTAGAATTGCCTATTCTTGTGTTGCAAAGAGTGTGACACAGTTAGCCCATAGAACTTCATTTCTTCTAAAAAAATAAAAACAGGGGAAGTGTTAGGAAATTTAGGTGACTAAAGACTGGAAAAGTACAAAACTGTGGCTAATTCCAAGTCCTACACCTGCAAAGATAGTGTGTCCTTGAGACTAGCTGTAGTAGGATAAGAAATAGTGAAAGAGTGAAAGAGACATGAGAAAAGAGATATGTAACCCCTAAGGAATGAGGAAGAGTTCATGGTATAGTTTAACCAATAGATTGCTTGGCTTACAGAATATTCATAAGCTTATTATTTGCTGTACAAGTGTTTGATGCTTTCTTCAATAAACTGGACCTGTGATGAACCATCTGGTATCCTGGTCTCCTTCCTACAACAGAGTACCTTTGCTTTGAATGCAAGCAGATGTTTACAATGCCTGGTTTTCGATACAGTTGCCTCAAGGACTGAGAGCAATTATGATTTTGCCAAAACTATGGCTGGAGGAGATCTAAGTTTTCTTTTGTTTGTCTCAGAGCCAGTGTATGGAGAAGTGCAGGGCTCTGATACACTCTTCCAGGATCCAGACCATTTTTCTAAGTAACAGGTGGACCTCTGAACTGTACTGTACTGTATTGTACAGCTCTCATTAGAGCAGGTTCAGTCCCTTGACAGCCTCATTATCAGGCACCTTTCCCTGGAAAAAGGGAAAAAGCAGCTACTGGGAGGAGAAGGCAGAGATGATTCCTTAGCTGTTTCCCTCCTTTTCCAAAGAGAAAAAAGACTCCCAAGAAGGGTGAGCACTGTCTTTACCAAGAGGAATAGGAACAAGGATGGAAATGAGTAGCCAGAGCTGTGCCTGTGTAAGACAAGATGGAGTATATAGAAGTATTCTTTGCAAAAAACAACTGGGTTTAAACCAACCCAGCCTGATACTTCTCTTCCCTATGCAAATCCATTTTTGGTCTAAAGAACAATTGCCATGCTTTCAGGGGCTGGATTCCCTTCACTTCACCCAGCTGGAAGTAGGAGAGAGCAGCAGTTACACCAGCAGAAAATTCTGCCATCATCTGATGAACAGCATCAATAGGCACCTGCCAGATAAATACAGCTGGACTGAAATAACTTGTCCTGAAGCCTGGACCTGAATTACATTTGTCTGGGTAAGAGGGACTACCATGTCCCAAACAGCCAGGACGGAGTGCCAAGACACACTGAATTAACTTTGCTGCTACAGGCTGAGGAAAGGAGCTAAAGGAAAGGAGCAGTGAAGATACCCTACATACTTGGGCAATGTTAGTGGAGATGAGCTGGGGGCTGGTTTTGCACAGGTCTAGGAGGACTTCCACTCCTTCCATCCTTGTCTGAAACCCCTTGGCTTCCAGGAGATGGTGAAGCTTCTGGAGCAGCTCCGTTTCTTCCACAGCTGGAGGTGACGTGACCTGGGCTTTTGCACGGGGTAGGAGGTGTCCATCAGAGGGAGATTTCAGCCTGGAAAATAAAACCAAATGAGGACCTGGTGGTGAAAATTAGCATAGCATGGCATCCCCATAGTGGAAATAATTAGCATTGACTCCATGATTCCAGAAGGCTGATCAATCACTTTATGATACTATACTATACTATACTATACTATACTATACTATACTATACTATACTATACTGAAACTCATCGCCCTTACAGACAGTCTGATACAGACAGACCCGATTGGGCAATTGAATCTAAACACCATCACTAGTGGCCAATTAAGAAATCACTCTTTGGTAAACAAATCTCCATAACACATTCCACGTGTTCACAACAACAGGTGCAGCAAGTGAAGATAGGAATTGTTTCTCATTCTTTTCTCTGATCTTCTCACAGCCTTCCCCAGGAAAATGCCTGGCAAAGTTGTGTCTGCTGCTCTCTATGGAGAGAGCTGCAGCCACAGACAATACCTGCAGTTAATTGTGAGCAAAACATCTTGAGCAGCTTTCCCAATTTTGTGATTTCAAGCTGCAAAGTCATGGGGCTCTGAAGAACAACATGGACCTCATGACAATCATTACAGGAGACAATCTGCAAGTGACATTCTCACCACTGCTCACTCAGGAAAGCCAAGGATGAGATGCATCTGATCTATCTTCAGATGGCTGCCAGGGCACACAGGTCACTTTGCTTTGTGCAGAAAGAGAGACACTACTGCCAAGTTTAAATGCCTCCTCATATGGGACGTGTGTGTCTTAGAATAAGGAAACTCATCACTCTGGAGAAGTGTCTCTATCACCAGGCATGACAATCTGGAAAAGTAGCTCAGATGCATCTGAACAGATGAACAGGGCCATATTTGAAGAATTCATAAAATCAGTAAGAGAGATAAAAACAGAATGCAGACATCCCAGAACTATGCCCACATTTCATTTGCCTCCCTAGAGACTAGATCCACAGTGTAACAAACCCACTGGGAACAATTCTCCTGATCAACCTGTCTCTTCCATGAGCACAGGAAGATGCCAGCTGTGCTACTGAGGCATGTGGTCACTTTCCTGCCACTGCTGATCAGGACAGAGCTAAATAAATCCCCTCTGCTATCAGAGGAGAACAGGTACAAGCAGCTCTGCAGCTGCCATGAAGAGACAGCAAAGAGCAAATTCCTGTCTTAAATGCTGATTGCAGCACAGGGAGAAATAAACCAAACATGCTGTCCATCAAGCAGATTCCATGAAGGACAGGAATATCAAGACAAAAAGTCCATATTCAGACGCCTGTTGACTGAACTTTGTCGATGGAAGGAGACCCAGACACCAGTTGGTTCATCACAGGTCCGATTTATTGATAGATACAGCGGGTTAAATACAGTTCATAATAAGCTTCATACATATTGCAAAAGCTGAGCTCAGGATTGGTTAGTTACATATCAGCAACTACGCCTACTTCTGCATTCTTGCGGTTATTCTTTTGATACTTTCTGTATATTTTCAGCAAGAATCTCTCTTCCCTATCCTCATGTTGCGGCAAGGGCATCATGTCCTTGCCTGTCATTGGTCACTGACTGTTGACTTCCCTTTTCAGCTTAACCAGCGGCATTATGTCAACATGGCCTTTCTCAGCTAACCAACTGTTAACAAAACTCTCCACAGAAGTTGTTCAGGAATTTTCTTGCTCCTTACTACTCAAACTAGGTATTATTTGATGGTTTTCTTACAGATGTCCCATGAATCAACCAGGCCAAACCACATGGATGAGAACTGCGTCTTTGTGGAATGGCATCTTGCTTCCAGACTGAGATTTCTCTTCAAAACACCCATCTGAAAAGGACTCCACTCAGATGAAAGAAAAGCCCTGTTTGAATTTACTTGTCCCAAGTCAGGCAGCAGAAACTTGGCCCTCTCACAGCCTCCACAGCACTGCCCTTGCCACTGCACTGGATCGTCTGAGCTGCCACCAGTGGGTGTCTGTTTGTCTCTCCATTTTTGTGGAAACCCCTCCAGAGAAGTTGTGTTCAGCACAATGCACAAGTAGACATTTTTTATCCTAGAGCATTTGTAGGGAAAGGAAACAATCTGTGGCATTGGTCATCTCTGCCAGAAAGTTTGTCCTGAGGAAGAGGCATGTAAAGCTTGTCATGTGCTTTGTCACATCTGACAAAAGTGCTCAGTACCGTTTGCCAGCAGACAATGTGGCCTGGGGCTCCTTTGAGCCATCGTTCCTCTCCTTCACCGGCTCCTTGACAGATGGGCCTTCAGCCTTCTGGTTTTCCATCCCCTACAAAGACACAGACAAATCCCATCAATCTTTAGAATATAAACCAGGAAATTCCCTGTTGAAAACACAAGTTAAAACCAGGATCACTGCTACCAAGGCTTAAGGAAACATTTCCTAACTTACAGATGGAAACAGACCAGAGATTCAGTGAAGCCAACTCTTTGTTTTCAATAGCCCAAGGCAGGTTATGGGTGCTACCAGACTGAGCAGCAGGAAGGAAGGAAGGAAGGAAGGAAGGCAGGAAGGAAAGCAGGAAGGCAGAAATGAAGGCAGCAAGGAAGGCAGAAAGGAAGGCAGGAAGGCAGGAAGGAAGTGAAAGCAAAGTGAACAAACAAAGGAAGAGTGTTAACAGAAGAGGCTGATACCTTAAACTCATCAGGTGCAATCCTTGCAGAGAAGGCATTGCCTACTCAGCAAAGAGGGAGATTTACCTCACTTGACACTGCACAGTGCTGTCAGCTGAACACAAGAGGCAAGAGGAGAATGTGGGGCAACAGAAAAATACCATTTCTCTCTGAAACTGGGGGTGTGCTTCTGTGGCATCAAAGGATCCCAGGGACCAAGCAAAACACATCTGCTTTGTTGTCAGAGCCTATTAGCAGTGTCTTGCTGCCATTGCACAATAATTTGCCTTTCTTTACCTGGCAGGGAAGCCAGGAAAAAACACCTCATGCATCCTATTGATTATTCTATACTATGGGTATGCACAGGGACAGCTAGTTGCTCTGCTAGCTGCTCTTGGCAGCTATTAATTGGAATTTCATCACCAAAGGAAGGGGATTTTTTGGTTTGGGTTGATTTTGCTACTAGGAAACTACAGTTTTCTTCAAGAAATAATGTGGAGCTCACTGAGCCACAGATAACAGCATTCTAGAAATCTGCAGAACAGGTTTAGAAAGACTGAATATTTTGGCTAAAGACCCCTGAAATATTTCTAGGCAAGTCTGAAGTTAATGAGAAATGGATGTTTGGGATCCTTCAGTGATGAACATCAGCCAACATTTTGGCTTTGTGTTGTGTACCTGAGGCTAAACAAAAGTGTTGGACTGGCTGATCTGAGCTCTTTTGATTTCAGTAAAGAATACTTCAAGCCACAGGAAAAAGGTGGCAATGCTCCTTTTTGCTGGCCAACCCAAGGTTTCCCAGCACAGCCATTTGCCCAGGCAGCCCAGAGCAGTGGTCACAGTGCCAAGGCTGACAGAGCTCAAGAAGAGTTTGGACAATGCTCTCAAGCACATGGAGTGACTCTTGGGGTCACTGCACATGGCCAGGAGATGGACTCGATGATCCTGATGGGCCCTTCCAACTCAGCATATTCCATGATTCTGTGACCCTTATTCACACCATGAGGTAACTTCATATTCCCTTTAGTTTCCACTCTTGCGTGGTTTCACCTTTACAGCCAGACACAAAACGGTTTTTCTGTTTTGGGAGGTGAAATCAAGATCATTACCTTGTGTCCTTGTGGCAGTCCTGAGCAAGCTTCCCTGCCACGTGTGGCAGCCTCTCAGCCCTGGGGGTGCCTGCGAGCTGGGTGACTCCAATTCTCTCCACCAGGGACAGGAGGAGTTGGGCCGCGCACTCGCGCACCGGGGCGGGGCGGCTGCTGGGGAGGAGAGAGCAAACCCTGGGCACAGGGACAAGGAGCAGCGGCAGCGCCGGCCTTGGCCAGAGCTGCTCCCTGCCCTTGCTGGGGGAAGGAGCCTGGGCTCTCCCTGCGCCTTCAGACACCTGCACAAGGCTCTGTCCTCAGCTAAACACAAAGGTAGCATTGCACACTAGGCCTGCCTGCACGGAAGAGGGGGAATTCAGTCTCCCTGAACTGTCTGATACTCAGTTTCTTTCACAGTATTTACTCGGAGAAAGATTAAAGAAATAGATGACAGATGAATAATTTAGAAATTAAGAACAATTGATGCTGACCCATCAGAGGGCACCCACTACACAGAGCTACATCAGGACTGAGGCTCTTTCCACCCATTTATCCCCAAATCTGCAGACCTTTGGAAAACAACAAATGCAGGGAAAACACGTGGTGGGCTGTGAAGTTGCAGAATATCCAGCAATGCAACCTGTTTCTTCTGTGGGGCTTACCAATGGATTCATCTGAATGTTTTACCCTATTGCAAAGCTGAGGAAAGGGTGGCAGGCAGTTTAGCCAGGCTGTCCTGTTCTAGAGAGTGTCTCTTGGGAACTATCAGGCCCAGCACCAACATTTAAGGCAGCATTTGCTCCAACTGTCCCATGGCAGTCAGCCTGTGAACGTGCCTTTAAAGTGATTCATCATCTCAAGGCTAACATGAAACATCAGTTTGCATAGAAAGTAGAGCTCTAAGCCAGGACAGTCATACAAGACTCCTTTGGCAGGAGCTGCACCTGCTGTGCAGGCTGTGCCACGCCCAGCTGATTGTCCCCCATGTGCTCCACGCCCCAGCAAGGACCCTCCTCATTTCCCAAGTTAGTGGCATCATGAGGAGACATGGTTTTCCCAGGGCCTCTGTGGTTAGCACTGTGAAATACCAAACACTGCTCACAGCTGCAATTGCAATTGCCCCTCTGCCCACAAAAGCACAAGGCTCTATCCTTGGCCTTTGCAGGCACTTTCACTTCCCCACTGATCACCACATCTAGGAAAATCTGACAGACTGGGAGAACTCCAGGAAGCAGCAGGAAGCTGAGTCAGAGGAGCTTTAGTTTGGATATCAGGAAAAAGGGTTTTTCACCCAGAGGGTGGCTGGGCACTGGAACAGGCTCCCCAGGGCAGTGGTCACAGCACCAAGCCTGACAGGGCTGAAGGAGCATTTGGAGAAAAATCTCAGGCACTTGGTGTGACCCTTGGGCTGTTCTGGGCAAGGCCAGGAGCTGGACACGATGGTCCTGATGGGCCCATCCAACTCCCCATATTCTACAGTTCTGTGATTCTGAGAACTGATGGGCTGCAGGAGGGCAGAAATAGGTGACAAGAAGTGAGGTTGGTTGGAGAATCAAGTCACTGAGTTCACAGAAGATGCAGGATACAGGACCCTTCCCTCCAACCATTCCCATTCTCTGTCTCATCCCTTCTCCCTCCCACACACACGAAGGTGAAGAATATCACTAAAAGAAGAAGAACCTACTTGACTCCCATGTCCAGGAGAGCAGTCATTGCTCGTGCAGGAGTCACATCCTCCACCAGGATCCCCAGGGTCTGACTGGCTGCTTTCTGAAAAAATTCTGGGCAGATGGACACCATCTGGAGAAGGACCCGAGCAACCTCATCCACCGCAGAGTCCCTGTCCTTCTTCAAGGTCACAGAGAGCTCTCCCAGAGTGACAATGGCAGAGCAGGACACCTTGGAACGGAGGTTGGTCACCTGGGGAAGTCAAGAGGGGAAACATAAGAATCACCTTGAAAAGAAAACCACTTGCCTTCAACGGAAGTCCCAGGAAATGACAACACATCCCACTGTGTCCAGAGAAACATAAAATTACAAGAAGAGCAGGAGAGCACAAGCACAGAAAGGCACTTACTCTGGCACCAATTTCTGGTCTCAGACCTGCTCACTTCCGGCCTAAAATAAAAATTTCATTAAGTGTTCTACTTAACCCTTCTAAAATGTCCACAGCTTTGATTTTAGGCCCTTTAACTAGAAAATTAAAGCAAGGGCTGCTTTCAAATCATAAATACACAAGTGATAAAGATAAAAGAGTCAGGTGCTCCTGTTCAAAAAACCAACACCAGTAGTTGAAGCACTCAGCCAGGAAACAGAAAACACAGGCTCAGGTCTAAGAATAATTTGCAGTGTTGAATCACAGCTTGGGCAGAGACTGGGACTCCGGCAAATAACATCATTAGTGTCTCAGTTTCTGCATTTGCACATTGCATTATAAAGGCTCCACACTCAAAGATGAGTGTCAGATACCCGACCTGCCAGTAAATACAGCTGCATGTGCCCACAGATCCTACAGATAGCTGACAGACACTAGAAATCTCAGGCAGAAATGAAGGCAGACCCTGAGCACACATGGAGATGAACAAGCACATACCTACTCTACACACCGTGTATGAAGTATGGGGGACAATTCAGAACAATGTTCTCACCTCGCTGGTAACTGCCAAGCAAACTTCACCAAGTCTACAAAGCAGGAGCTCTGAATGGGACCCAGCCAGGTGTTGGATGGTGAAGAGTCCCTTCTCCTTCAGCTCCCTGGAAGGCAGAAGATTGATTTTTCTCTCCACCAAGGCATAACCCTCTGAAATGACCAGGCTGGCAGCTCAGTTGAACAATGGGAGGTGCTTTTCAAGGAGTGCTTAATGAAATCGTGGAACGCGTTGCCCCAGGATGCTGTGGCTGTCAAAAACACACACAAACCGAAGAGGCAAAGAGAGGGCTTTCAGAGTGGCCATTTGAGAAGGCAGCCTTTCTGAAATCTCTGGCACATGAGGCCCCTCTATCACTGCTTCCTAGAAGCTGTGAGACCGGGCCATGCTGCTGTTTGTTGTCACCTCCCTGTACCTGTCCCTGAGACACAGTGCCACTGGGCTATTATTGGGGCATTTTCCTTCTTTGTCAGCCCCAGCAGGCATTCAGCAGGGAGTTGAGCTGAGTTTCCACTCTATGATCTCGGCCTCTCTGTCACCCCCTCCCTTCCCCTCACACATTCCCCAAAATAGCCGCAGGATGTCTGCTGGGACCCCCTCGGCCTGCAGGAAGGCCAAGTGGGTCCTGGCCTCTCCTGATCCACAGCACAGCTTTCTTTCATCTCAGCATGGAAATATAAAAACTGTATTATCACATCACACAGAGGGCCAGGAGCTTTTTATTTTGGCAGCAAGTGTCCACAGGGCATTGGGGAAGAGGAGAAGAAGAGTGTTTTGCAGCAAGCAACCCGGCTACTCAGGCAGGGTGGTAGGAAAAGTGTCTGGAAGCTGCTTTTTAGGAATTTGGTTGTTCTGCTGAAGCTTCTGACAGAGCTGATGGGCAGATCCCAGAGCTGTGGAGAGTTCCTGGGAAATTTGTCCTTGGATATGTCTACGAATACTCTCCCAGCCATGAACTGCCATCTGTGTCCTGTCCATATGTTACTGCCTTGACTGTTGAGTGTCTGAGGTGCCTCTTGAGGCTGCCATGGACCTCCTTCACCAAGGAATGCATTGTGATACAACATCCCTTCCTGCTTATGTTTGGGCACGGACAGAGCCTGGACCACTCTGGCTCGAGCTTGGGCTCTGGCCAAGCAAGACTGCACATGAGAGCAGCTCATGGTCCTCAGCTCTTCCCTGCTGCTGGGACAGACAGACATGGCCATGGGGACAGAATGGAGCTGCCCCATCTGCCAGGTCACCAAGAAGGATGTGAATTTTTCTCTGCCCTGTCACCACCAGTTCTGCCTGGGCTGCATCCTGCAGTGGGCAAAGAGAAATCCAGCGTGCCCACTCTGCAGAAGAATGATAGAAGCTGTCAGGTTTTCTGAGTAGGATGAACAGGACTACATACAATGTGCCATCAGCTCCCCCAAACAATTGCTAGAGTCCAGCAGGGAGAGAGCCTGGCCACCTTGCTGAAAGCAGCCCCCAGACCCTGTGATGGCTGCTCCATCTTCCCCACAGGGAGCACTGTCCCCAGCTGAGCAGGGGCTGCAGGACTCGAGCCTGTGGATGGCCTCCTGCCCAAGGAGTGGTCCAAATTTTTCAAATAACAATGTCATCTGCTGGACCAAAGGTGGTCCTGGCTGCACCAGAAGCTGGAGGGAATATGCCAGCACCAGAGATGGCTGGTTAAGGAATTCACAGAGCAGCATCCTGCACGCCCTCTGTGCCTATGGTCAAGTTGCCAAAATCTTGGTGCCAGTACTGCAGCTTCTTCTCTGTAGCAGTCTGAATTGCTGCTAGCACAGTCCAGGGTAAAGAAGTAAAAAGGACCTTTGCATAATCTCCACAGATGTTTTATTCAGCTGTGCAGGGAGATGTTCAGGTCCCAGCACCCACACACAGAGGGTCTCACTTTTTCTCCACAGGGGCCTGGGGGCTGACCCTGATCTCGGGGCAGTACAAAGATAAGGGGGGCAATCAGGGAATAGGGAAGGTGTGGCTCAGGAACACAGGAACAGACATAGGAACAGAGCAAGGAGCCAATGGGGTCTAACAGCTTTTTGGGGGAAGCTTCTTGTGCCTTCCTAGACCAGGGAATGCCCCCCCAGGGTCTCCACAATTCCTCCTGTTTTATATTACTAGGAAAGCTTCTCTGAAGGATCAACTGAATCAACACAAAATGACAAAAACCATCAAAAGCGCTCATAGGACAATTGTTCAAAATTCAAACAATTCTGAGTTCCCAATGTGCCAACAGATTTCTTGGAGTGTCTTAGATCTGGCAGGAGGGATGCAGGGTTTTCTTAGCACAGTTTATCAGGAAGCTGAGTCACACATACTGAACCTCTGGTCCATGGCCTCCTCAGTGCCATGGTGCAGCAAGGAGGCCCAGAGGCTGCTGTGCTCTGGGCCTGTCAGGGATGAGCACAGCGGCTCTGTGGCCAGTGCCAGCTCCAGCTCCAGCAGCTCACAAGAGGAGGCTCCTTCCAGAAGCTCAGCTGGCTCCAGTGTGGCAGACCAGCAGAGCCCACTGGAAGCCCCCCTCCATTGCAGCCACCCCCAGCTGCGCCCATCATCGCTGCAGAGCAGGAGCTGCCCCAGAGGAGCCGCGGCAGGAGCTCATGGCAGTGGCAGGTCCCTGTGCCCAGGGCAGAGCCACAGAACCTCTGCTCCTGCCTGGGACAGGGGCTGCTCACCCTGGTGTCCCACCGAGAGCAGGGATCCTGGGCCCCCAAACTCTGCCCAGCCCTGCAAAAGGCCACCCCGCCAGCAGTGCCAGCAAGGTTCCTGCAGCCATTCAGCCAAATCAGAGGAAACAAATGTCTCTTCAGCTGACACAGTCTCTGCACACAGCTTTCTCCCCCTTCTCCTGGTGCCTTTCCCTGACTCCAGGAAGAGCTGCAGGAAATGCTGTGTGAGCCATGATGATGGAAGAGCTACTGATAAAAACACTGGGGTGATGCTTTCAGAGGAGTCATGAATGGAAGACTGACCAACCTTCCAGCCAATGATGTGCCGAAAGTTTCCATTCTTGAAATAATTGACTGCAATAAATTAGTAAAAAGAAAGATATAGAAACAAGTTAAATCTCCCAAAGCTGCTGGCTTTCCTCAGGCCCCATGGTCTATGTATTGCTAGACTCACTTCATTTAGGCAGAATATTAACTGCCCTGACTTGTTGGACACTGACCTCAAGGTCTCATCTGTGGTGGGCAGTCACTAAAATTAGCTCAGCAGAGGCATCTTCAGCTTTCCAAGTGTAGCAGAAATACATATTCTTACCTTCATGGCTGTGTGGCGGCAGCTGCTGGTGTGGGTTTGTCAGCATTGCTTCATGGATTACCCCTGGGAAGGAATTGAGGAATTGTGTGCACAGGCACAGTGTGATGGCTTCAATCTCCTCTAATTACTCCAATCGGATGATGGCCAGAACTTTTTGGCAAAAAGCATCATGACAGAATAATTTACAATATTCTCCAAACTACTCCTGTGGTTTTGATTTTCTTACTGATTAGGTTCAGTGTCTGGCCTCAAGAAATCATTCCAGAAAGAACAGGCAAAGCTCAGCTTGCAAGTTAGAGTGCAAGTCTTTAATCTGCCATTTTTGCAGCATCTACAAACTGCTTTTCAACATATTTGCAAAAAAATCTCTTAGTTTTTGCTATACCTATACAGAACCTGACTCTCTCCTCGTTTTATTTTGATTTGAGATCCAAGCATGATTTTTTTCCTGGACAGGGAAGTAAGAACCAGCTGCAGATACAGACTACATGTGTGAATCTGTACTGCAGGAACTGAGCTGTAGCTTGGAATTAAAGGCAAGAAGGGATGCCATGGTAAATGTGAACATTTAGTGCTGGCATAGGAGCCTTCTGCAATGCTCCACCAACCCGTGGTTCACATTGCTACAAACTCTCTTTCTGATGTTACAAAGAGTGTTGAAGAGCTGGCTGTAAGTAAAAAAAATAGGCAGAATGATAATTTTCGTTAATATGGCAGACAATGACTTTCTAATAATTCAGAGTTCATAGAACTGAGTATTCAGATTTCCACTTAGTATGTGCTGGCAGTTTTAATTTGAAATCAACAGGTTTATCCAAATCAAGTTATCCATAGGAATTAATTTGCTCTATGATCTCCCTAAAAATGCCTCAGTCTGATAAGTTTAGTAGAAATTTGCAAAGTCAACAGTCAAGAGATTTTCATTTCTTGTTTAGTGGCTGTTCTGCAGGGAAGCTTTTACAGACTAATCAGTTTGGATGCAATTAAAATGCCAGAACATTTTATCTAGCCATTTTGGTATTAGAACAAAACCATATGACTGCACAGCCTTTTAAAAAAATATTTTCAAATACATTTTCAAATCAACAGTCTGAGTAGGACTCAGAATAAAAACTCTACCAAACTTCAACTCCATTGGAAGATTCCCTTGTCACCCTGTGAATCAACTCTACATTTAGAAGATTAAAAGTCCCCATTATGGTGGTTTTGGTATGGTTAGGAATTGGGGAAGGGTCTTCTTCCTTCTCAGCTCCATGCTGCAGTGCCTTTGGGATGTGGCCTGCTGGCCGTTGTTTGTGCAGCCCTGGTATTTCTCCATGAGGCAGAAAGTGCAATTGCATTTCCAGCCCAGAGCCCGTGAGGAGTGGGGCGTGCAGAGCTGTGCCAGACCCAGGCCAGCAGCTGTGCCCCAGAGGGTTTTGGTTCCTGCCCAGGGCAGCTGGTGCATCTCTGCCGTGAGCGCCTCCCCTTCCAGGTGCCCATGGACAGCAGGTGCAGGGTTCTGCACGGGGCATGGAACAGGGTGGGGGTGTCTGCTGGCAACAGAGTGCAGCGGAGAGCAAACAGTCCAGGATGGTCCTGGAGTGTGTGACAGAGAACTCCTGACACAGCTGGGGACTGAGCCAGTGAGGGAAGGCACTGCTGGGCCTGCTGTTTGTGAGGAGAGAAGGGCTGCTGGGTGACAGGAGGGCTGGAGGCAGCCTTGGGCTCAGTGATCACAAAATGATTGTGTTTGATTCCCAGAGAAGGAACGAGAGATGTTGGGGAAGTGTTGATCTGCAACAAATTGTGAATTTGTTAAGCTTTAACAGGCAGTGCTTAGTCGTGCCTTCCCTCACAGCAGTGGTTAATGTGTGCAAGTGGATGTCAGCCTTGAGAATAAAGACAGTGGGCCTACTGAGGAGGTAGCTGCAATGCATTCAAGGAGAAGAAGGCTCTTAACCATGGAAGGAGAATTTGAGGAATGGGATGTTCACCACATGACCACCAGAGACCCTCAAGAGACCCCTACTCTAAATGTAAGTAATTTTGGGGAAGTGATTTAAACATGTCAAATACTTTGTGAGATGTTTAGCCTGTGAGTTTCAGCAAAGTAATGAATAAAAGTAATGAAAGTAATGTCTTAGTTCCATGGATACTAACACGTGGGTGTGCATGTTTCAGGGAAGTGATTCCCACGCACCCAGCACTGAAATAAAGTAATGCCTCTTTTCTCACACTGAGCTGGCAGTGTGGATTGGGCCCTGCTTGGTAGCTTTCATTTTGGTCATTACTATTGAAGCATAAAGAATGGTTGAAATGAAATATTTTCCACCTGTTTCCCTCTGGTTTACCTGTTTGAGGGTTAAAATTCTGTGCTGCAGGTGTCCTGGGTGTGTGCAGAGCAGAACAGCCCCAGAAACCCCTTGGCTGGCCCACAGGTTGTCATGCCTTGCTGCCAGGTGTGCCCAGCTGTGGCAGGAGAAGGAGCCCGCAGTGCAGTGGGCACCGTGCCCTGCCCAGCCGGGGCTCTCTGGCACAGAGCAGCAGCAGCGCCAGCGCCGTTCAACCCGCTCCTGCCTTGGCTTCCCCTGGCACACAGAAGCCTCTGGAAATCAGCACCGCCAGTGGCGTTCCCAGCTGGGAGCAGCTGTTGCTGGCGGGCAGGTGCTGCCAGTTCGACTGCTGCCAAAGGGGAAGAGAGGCAGAGATGTACACGCACCGGAGCCCTGGGCATGTCCAATAAAGGAGCAAATATGTGGGGAGATTTGTTAGGAAACATTTCAGCTGTGATGCCAACAGTGGCTTCTCTCCTGGTTCTGTGTGTTCTAGACGAGTAATGCAATGGTTGGCTCTGACAATAAAGAAGCAGATGTTATGTGGATGTTCAAATGTATAGTGATGGTATTGTAATACATCCTCCCATAGTCCTCTTTCCCGTCCCCCTTGTAACAGCCTGGGTAGTCAGGGCATTTGGGGAGGGCTGGCTTGTGACCAGTAGGCAGGGTGTAACAACACCTGACCTCCAGTCAGGATGCAAGAAAGTAATCTCCACCAATGGGCAGCAGAGAAAGAGTTGACTGACAAAACTTTTGGAGGTGATAAGGGTATAAAAGGCAGAGCATCGTTTTTGTAAATGACCAGGTGGCTGCTAGTCACAGAGACTCCCATTGCCATAATTTTTCTTATTCAGTCCTTTGTTAAGGTTTACTAAACCTTTAAAATTTTAAAAGTGAGAGCCATTTCTCACATATGCAATGCTGTGGCCCTTTGTCTTGTTCTGGTTTCCTTTGCTTGGGTCCCATCTGAGTGCTCAGCTGGAGTACAGGCTGTAGGTGCTTGGGGCACTCCTGGAGTTCCTCTTGGATCCCTGAACAACAGGGTTTGGCCCATGAGGGGAATTTTTGCTGCTTTGTGACAGAGAAGAACTTCCCAGGCTCTTTTGTGTTTGCTGTAGGGAAGGTTTGTTATTGCTTTGCATAAACTCACAGACCACCACAGAGCTGTCCCTTTGTGATGTCAGGGCATGGTTGCCCCGTTGTCATAGTGGCATCAGAAGGTTGCCTTGGTGCACGGAAGGCCTGAGTGTCAGAGCAGCCCAAGGCCTGCTGAGAGCAGGAGTCCCCTCCTGGTCCGAGTGTTTGTCAGTGGGAAGCTGCTCACTGACAAGAGGCTTGTTCTTTTAGTGTTGGGGCAAACTTGCACAACACTAATAGCATGATTCACCACCTTGCCAAAGCAGCTTTTGCTGCTTATGGCGTTTCCTTTTCTATTTATTATATAACGCACTTTGCACGTAAGTAGAGGTTTCCCTTCTGCTTTGTTAGGGTGTAAAGTAACCTGGCTTTTGTATGTCTTCCTGCTCTTTCTTAGTGACTGAGTTTCTGATTTTGAAACAGAAAGAGCATTAGGATGCCACTGCTTTGGTAAAGCTCCCGTCATGATGTTCAGCTAAAAGGGGGTGTCTGTAGCCACAGGGGCAGCATTTGCAGGGGAACCTGCAGGGCTTCCATTCCCACCACGGGAGAGTCTGTGGCAGCAGAGTCTGTCATTTCCTCAGTTTGCTGGGACAAGCAAGACACCTTTGAAAATGCAGACTGGCAGACCTTCTTGTAATGCCTTTTAAAATCTCTGCAGTTGTTCCCAGAATTCAGGGAAAGCTTATTTCTTTTTAAATTTTGTCATGAAAGGATTTAACTGTCTAACTTGATCCTTTACCAAGTGCTTAACTAGTGATTCTCTTTGCAAGGAAATGCAAACTCTAAAGCAGTGAGTGTCTGCCATAGCTCAGGGGGATTTTGGGGAAGCATTTCTGGGCAAGCATTTCCAGCAAATTAAAGAGAATTAGTGCATGCAACTGATTAAAAAAAAAAAAAAAAAAAACAAAACAAAAAAACCAAAAAAAACCCCAAAAACCAACACAAAAACAACAACAAAAAAAAAGACCTGAAGGAGTGGATTTAAAAAGCTGTTTTATGTGTTTTCTAGAACAGGAGCATTGAGTGTTAAAGAACAATTTGGATTTTGTTGGTCATGTTTGTATTCATTTACTGGCTAAACAGGTTGAAGTGTTGAACAGGTTGAAGGCAAAAGTAAGAATACTGTCCTGATCCCTTGCTGGCTGTGTGAATGAAATGTACCTCCTGGAGGGATGTTACAAAATGGGAAATCTTCTCTGTTTGGGTTGACTTTTCTGTTGGATTCAGCAGCCCAGGCAGTTTTCTCACACCATCTGGTTCATTTTCCCTGCCCACTACAGGTCACCTGAAACGTATACTCAGCAGTGCTGAAGATCCTGAGGTGAGTGAGAAAGGAACATTTCATGTTCCTGGTGTTTAAGAATTGTAGAGGAAGATGTGAGCTTGGCCAGTAGCAGTAGACTGAAGAGGGCCAGCTGGGAAGGCCGAAAGAAAAACCATATTCATGCCTGATACAAAAGTAAAAAAGGCAGCGATAGATATTTTTAAATTTTCTTCTCAGAGTTTGAAGAACTAAAAACCTAGTTTTGAAAAGAGAAAAATGCTTGCAGACAGCAGATAGGGAAAATTTAATTAAGAGCAATTTCCTGTACAGTTGAATTAGATAATTTTAACTTAAAGACAGGGACTTAGAATCCTATTCCTATCAAACTTTATGATATCTACTTGGAACATGAGGTGGTAGCACAGGAAGGCCATCTTGCAGTGGTGCCTGCAGTATCTGAAGTGCAATGGGCACCTTTGTGGCTGGGGAGCTGCGTGGGCCCAAAGGACGCAGGGCTGGCGGCCGTGAGCAGCTGGAGATGAGGCAGCGTGGGGCCAGGGGGCCCAGAAGGCCAAGGGCACGGTGGCCTGTGCCAGCAGCAGTGGGGCAGCAGGAGCAGGGCAGGGAGCGTGGCCCTGTGCTGGGCAGCGCTGCGGCCACAGCTGGAGTGCTGTGTGCAGCTGTGGGCCCTGGGAAGCAGAAAGTCATGGAGGGGCTGCAGCGTGGGCACAGAGGGACAGGGGAGCTGGGCAAGGGGTGCAGCACAAGGCCAGGGAGGAGGTGCTGAGGGAGCTTTAGCCTGGACAATGGGGGCTCATGAGGGACCTTCAGGCAGACTTCCATAGATCCCTGCCTTAGATCCATAGAGCCAACGCTCAGCACGAGGGCTATTTCCCTGCCAAACATCCCTTCACTGTATCCAAGTGCTTTAGACACTGGTGTGGGTAACACTTTCACATTTTGTTTGTTTATTTGTTTGTTTGCTAGAAGGAGAAGCCTTGTGTAATTTCTCCTTCTCCGGGGAGCTTTTTCTCAATCTTTCCTGGCCTTTTTCCAGCCATGGCAGAAACTTTCAGGTTAATGGATCCCGTGTCTTTTGGCTGCCCAGGGAATCAGTGTGTGTTGTGTTTGGGAACTGAGTAGGAAATCAATGCCCTTGCATTCCAGCTGGTGCTCAGAGATTAGAGGAGCTGGGAGGGGCTGGGCTGCATTTCTGATTCCAGCCACTTTAGCACCATCAGTGTGGGCGAGTCCAAGCGAAGAACTTGCCCGAGCACAAATGCACAAAGAGAGCCGTTCCCAGTGCAATGCTCTGGGTCTGGTTGCATTCCATAAGGACCTACATGCTCCAGATTCCCCAAGAGTGTGGGTTACTGAAGCAACAGGAGAGCAAGTTCAGGATGGCTGCTGGTTGGGGCACTGCTGCTGAGTGCTGATGTGTGTAGCAACAGAAAGGACAGTAAAGGGAGATTTCAGTAATAAGATCTGTCTATCTATCTATCTATCTATCTATCTATCTATCTATCTATCTATCTATCTATCCATCTATCTAGCTAACTAACTAACTAACTAATTAACTAACTAACTAACTAACTAACTAACTAACTAATTATGTAGCATTTACATAATTGAATCTTCCTGGCTCTGGTCCAAGGCAATTGGAGGTGCAAAGGTGACCTAAACCATCCCTTTCTGGAGAGGATTACAGACATGTTCCCTTGACCGATTCTGAGTAGGCAGAGATGTTTCCCCCTCCAGAGATGGTGATTTTTCCCCTCAGTGCTGTTTTCCTCCTCCAGCCTCTTGTGCCCTGAAGTCTCCAGTTAATTCTTTAAACTTCTGCCTCTCCTAGAGAGGTGGAACAATTCCATGTTTAGGTGGTCTTTGGTGACTCTGGTCATACATGCCATGCCATACATGACACATGGTTTCCTTCACTGGCATCCCCAGGGCTGTGTAAGTGCATTCGTTAATGGGGCCTTATGAGAAACTCTGTTACTGCTGGTCAGAATTCTCAGTTGACAAAAGAGGGAGAAGAAACACCTTGGTCCTCCTCCATATACTGAGGTGGCCATAGAGGTTCTCTGACTTCCATCAGAGATCTTTGCATGCATCCTTATCTCCTGAATGACCCGGTTTTCTAACAAGAGTGTGGATGTCAGGAAGGAGGAATGCTGGTGCAGGCCTGAAGAGAAGGTGAACTCCAGAAGTGTCTCTCACAAGGAGTGAGCTCACCCAGGAAGCCCCTGCAGACCCAGGATGGAGCTGTAGGACAGGGCGGGGAGTCAGTCACTACTGAAAGACAGACAGGACACGGAAGAAGCAGAGGGAGGCCCTCACCAGACCCTTGAGAAATGCCACCCCTTCCCTGTCAGCTGCCTGAGAGGCTGCTGGAGCTTCAGTCCCAGATGGCCCCTGATTGTAGGGCCAGGGTCACTTTGGAATCTGTGCCTCCCCTCGGGCAGAGAACGACCCAGGAGAGCAGCAGCACAGTGCTTTGGGAATGTGTGAGCCCAGCAGTCTGTGAGTCTTGGCCCACAAAGGGCGTATGGGAAGTTGAAACCCATCTTCTCTTGCTTTCTGCGCAGGTGCTTCTAGAGAAAGAGCAGGAGCACACTGCCTCATCTGAGCTGCCATGCCAGACTCAGGGAGAGCTGTTCCCAGCCCGAGAGCAGGAAGAGCAGCTCAGGCAGCAGGTGGAAGAGCCACAGGAGAATGGCCAGGTAAGCCTGACTGGCCAGGGCACAGAGGGAAGGGCAGGGAGAGGGGCATAAACCAGAGCTCTTGGCACTGAGGAGGCCAGGAGTGCCACAGGCAATGGAGGCACAGAGCCTTGCAATCTGCAGTGATCAGCCCTGGGACAGGAGGTTTGCAATGGAGGCAGATGTGGGGAGGGAAGCAGAAAGAAGGGGATGAATAAATGTGATTTGGAGGCTGCAAGAGGAAAAAAGCTGAGCCTGATGGCAGCTCTCAGTCCCTTGCTCTGCTTTTGTGTGTACAGAACATCAAGGCAGAGCCACAAGCAGAGCTGCCCGAAGCTCAGAGTGACATCATGGCAGTGAAGAGAAAGAACAAGGAAGACATGGGAAGAATTCAAGAGGAGAATCTCCATCAGCAGAGGGGCGATCAACAAAACCAGGTGAATGAAAGAGTGGCAGCCACTCCACTCATGAAATGTCCTCTCTTTTGTTTATTAGAGAACATGAAGGAACAGCTGGATGCAGAGCTTCAGACAGCTCACAGTATGATCAAGGCAAGGCATAAGTGGCTGGAGGAAGAAATGAAAATCATCAGAGAGAAACTTAATCGCTTCCGTCACTCTCTGCAAAACCAAGTGAGTGAAAGAGGGATGCAGCCACTGCAGTCACCAATCTGGTGGTTTCTGCCCTTCTTGCCTTTCCAGTGCAGAGCAGCAGGGAGTGGG
Organism: Ammospiza nelsoni; assembly: GCF_027579445.1. NCBI lineage: Eukaryota > Metazoa > Chordata > Aves > Passeriformes > Passerellidae > Ammospiza > Ammospiza nelsoni. The sequence continues at coordinate 56,270 of NC_080661.1, read as the reverse complement.
GCCATGCCTCTGAGTGCCATGCTGCTGTAGTGTGTGTATCACAGTCACTCTGAAGGACATTTCCTGGTGTGCTGAATCTCAACATCTGCCCTGGACAGTGAAACTTGTCCTTTGGCCTTTTGGCCAGCAGTCATCCAAATCGATTCCTGCTGGCCTGTTCCTGCTCTCCTTTTTTCTTGAGGTGTTTTTACAGTGGAACTTGGTGGCCCAGGATGGAGGATTGAAACAAGCTGTTTTATCCCCTGTCAATCTGTTCTTTGCCTTTCCTCACAGTCGATGACTCCTGGCTGACAGGGACAAGCTGTAGTGTCTGACTGCTTTGTTCTGTTTGACTTGAGGTGCAAGTGTTGACATCTCACCGGGCAGCCTGCGAAGACTTGCAGGGAATGTGTGGCAATGAAGGACCCCAAGTTAGGAGTGAGGCACAGGAGCAGTGCCCACCAGAAATGCTCCAGGTCCAGCACATCATGGGCTCTGAACCTGCTGCCGCAGCAGCATCACCTCGAGGAAGCCCTTCTGTGAAACCTGGGAACTCAGGCTCGGGCACATCCCGGGAACAGGAGATTGAGGAGGAGTACCTGGAGCTGCTGGGTACGTCTGGGCTGTTTCTTATCTGAGGGACAGTGTGTTGTGTGCAGGTGTCAGCAGAGCTGTACCAAATGCTCCTCCTGAGCTCGGTGTCACAGGGCCATTTAGGACTCCCCAGAGGCAGTGCTGTGCTCCGAGGCAGCGAGAGAGCTCTGGGTGTTCCTGCTGCCTCTGAGGGCACCTGGCACTGGCTTGGGTTTGCCTGAGCTTCCCTCTCTGCTAAAGGCTGAAGCAGGGATTGTTCTTGGATCAGCAGAAGGCTGTGACCTTGCAGATGATCCAGGCAAGTCCTGTGTGCTAGTGGCCAAACTGAACAGAATTTTTGGCTTCCTAAATTCTCCTTAGATTCCTGACTTCCAACCAGTCATCACAGCAAAAAAACTTCACAGAAATGGACTGACTTTGGAGTTTTGTCCTTTTGGTTGGGAATTTTTTTTTTGGGGGGGTGGGGTGGGATTGCTTTTCTGTTGTTCATTTTTGGTGGGGGTTTTTTGTTGTGTTTTTCTCCATCCTGAAGGAGCCCTTCTACCCCACGTTTTACTGATGTCATTTTTATGACTGTTACTGTTACCACTACTACATCTGCAGTTTATTTTCATGAGAATGCTATCTTTTTGTCAAGAAGAGAATGCTATCTTTTTGTCAATAAGAACTACTTTGAAAGAACATCAGGTTACAGGACAAATAGAGAGCACAAGGTATTTTCCACGTGCCCCCAAAGAAAAAATAGAGACTTTGATAACAACCTTTATTTAATCTTCTAGTTTTATGGTTATCAAGATGTGTCCAGGAGACACATCCAAGTGGTGTGATCAGATAAAACTGTACTGCGGGCATTTCTCAGGAGAGCCTCCAGCCCAGCCATGGTATATCCCTCAGATCCATGGCACTTTTCCATACCTGATTCCCACTCTTTCCCATGACTGTTAGAATCCTACCCATTGGCCCAGGCCCTACTCAGATCAGTCTCTAGGAAAACACATCAAGTCCTTTGTGATTCTGCAGCACAACCCAATGAATCTGCTTCTTGCCCGTAACAGCTGCCAGTGCTGTGCTCTCAGATAAGAGACCTGGTGGGGCTGAGACCAGAGCCCAGTGGATTCTGTGTCTGCCATCACCTGTTGGGACAAAAAGGGCACTGATCTGTGCCTGGGTGTGGCTGATCTCAAAGCCCATCCTGTTGTGTCCTGAATGGGGGCAACAGCTTGTCCGGGGCTCAGGCTCACTCTGGCTTCTTCCCATCAGTGCCTGTCAGTGCTCATGCTTGGCCTTTGCCAGCCTTGATGTGGTTGCTGCCCTGTCCCTGAGGGCTGGAGGGACTGCAGAGGTTGGAGCCTTCCTTAGCTGGGAGAGGGGCAGCTTTGAGCTCAGCCTGCTCACAAACAGGTCAGGGTCCTGATGCTGAAAGCCCCGTCAGGATCGGTTACAGCTTGAGCTGCTCTGGTTTACAAATGGGAAGGCATTCCTTTGGCAAACTGCTGAAAGGTGGGGAAGATGTCCTCCTCTCCTGGGATTGTATGTCCCTGTGCTTTGTTTCCTGTCAAGAGAACTCTTCAAAGGACTGTACAAATCAGTCTCTGTGCTGGCCACCTGTGCTGCAGGGCTGTCTGCCTGGTTGTGGTTGTTGTTACCCAGCTGACCACAAAGGGCTCAGAGCTCCAGGCGCTGGGGCTGCCTTTTGTATCTCCTGGAAGCTGGGATCTCTGCCTTAAAGTCAGCATCTTGCATTTTGTTTCCCTCAGGGAGAATGGTGAACACCACTGAAAATCCCCTGATGAAATACACACATCTGAATTATATTGGCAGCGGGTGAGTCCAACAGCAGTTACTCCTGCACAACCGTGGGCCAGGTGTTTTTGGGGTGGAATGTCTATCCAGCGTGAAGTCAGGCCAGCTGCAAAGATGATCACACACTGGGGATAGATTGTCCCATCTCTCAATGCTGCTCAGAATTTGTGAGTGGGCTCAGAAGGCATTGTCAGAGATGCCTTGCTACCGAGGTCTTGCCTGCATCAAGGAACAGGACCTGGAAGGTCTCCTTGTCTCTCAAGTGTGGGACAGCTCTGTGTTAATTTCTTTAGCATTTTGTGTATGTCTCAAAATCATACTGGCACATTAATGAAAAGAGAAGAAACTTGCTTGCCTGAAAGAGCAACCTACGCCCTATCAAAGCTGTGAGATAACAGTTCCCAGGAACAATTCTTTCCCCTGGTTTGAAGAGAGAAACACTCTGTGGTCAGGATAGGAACCACACTGTTTAGACAGTGAAACTCAAGAGGAAAGACTAAACTCCCTTTAGAAATTGAACCCCAGTGCTTCAGGAACAGGCCCAGTGCCCATGCACTTGAGAGGAAAATGCATCATCTCCCTTCTGGCAGAGCCCTCCTGCATCCCGCAGGTTTTGACACTTCCAGCAGAGATCTCCTGTGTGGGCTGGCTTTCACTGCAAGATCTAAACAGCTTCTCCTTTCTCTGCTTCTGTTTTGTTTCTAGGACTTTTGGAGATGTTTATAGAGCGCTCGACACTGCCACAGGAGGAGAGGTAAATGTCAACAGCCCCTGCAGGCTCTGCTGCACTCGAGGGCTTTCCCCTCTGGTGTGAGCTGTGGCTGGAGCTTTGGGCAGAGCTGTGCTGAAAAGGCACAAGAAGCACAGACTGGTGCCAGCCCACAGAACACATTTGGGACTTTGTCCTCCTCAGCTGCCGGAAGGAAGGCACGGAGGGCAGCGGTTCCTTTCAGAGAAGGACGCGCTCACTCGCTCTCCATTGCTAAAACAAAGGTGGTGCCTGCGAGCACCTCAGTGCTCTTTGGGGCTACAGCTTCAGGGTCCTGAATTCTCATTTCTGGCTGCCAGCAAATCCATCTGAAAGTTACTGGTAGTTCCTTAGCCACCTGCAGTGCTGCACTTGGGAACTGCACATAGGGAGAGATCTGCAAGGCGTCCCTGAAAGCCCTAAACCCTGCACATATCTCAAGATGTACCCACAGAGTATTAAGGCATGGATTCCTTCTTCTGAGTCCCAAACAAAGCAGCAGAGAGTGTGGTCAGCGGTTTGTGGGTGATAACTGAGACACCGCTGTTACCAAGTGGTCAAGGCAAAATGCCAGTGGCCCCACGTGTCCTGTAACTGGCTCCCAAGGGAGCAGAGAAATGGGCTGTTGGAATGTCAGTTCCTGATTACTGCAGTGCCTAATCACAAGGCAGTTTGGCACAGCTCAGCTGTGTCATTGCAAAATCACTCGCTCCACGTGCCTTGTGGTCTCGTGCCACCAACCTCTCAAGTTACTGATTTTCAATGTCATTTTAGGTGGCAATAAAAAAGATAAATCTTCAAGGAGTGAGGAGGAAGGAGCTAACCTTTAATGAAATAATGATCATGAAGAGGTATAGGAGTCCCAATGTTGTGAATTATTTAGACAGGTGAGAGGTCATGGTCTTATCCCATGGATGTGTGTTTACATAAAGCAAACATGAGAGGTTAAAAACCCACTTTGGTCAGTGGCAGCAAGTAAAGCTGTTAATTTTTATTTATTCATATTTCTCTCCTCATCTCCAATGGATGAGAAGAGAGTGCATCTTGTCTGCATGAGTCTTCCCTGGCACACCTAATTTGATAATTACTCCAAAATTATTCAAAACCTGGATCAGCTGTATCTTCCCAACTCAATAGCCTCAAAGTTCACTGCCTCCACATTTATTTGGGATTGATTTTTTAAAGTTTCTTAAGTGCAGATGAACCATCCTAAAGTGGATTTCCCTTGGATTGCTGCCCCTCCCTGCCATTGCTATGCATGCCAGGAAGACTAGGTGCTTATTTCCAGAAACACCATGCCTGACATGTTTTTTATCTGGGCTGTTTCTAAACTGCACTTTTCATTTGCTGCCCATCTAAGACATCTCCTTTTTCACAGATGTGTCTTTCTCTTTGAGACTGCTCAGATTGCAAACAATGCACAGCCAAGAGGGAATGTCTATTCCTTTGATTCTGTCCTTGTCACAAAGGCATCTGGAAATAAGAAACCTGGAAGCAAAAAATCAACGTAGCCATGCATGTTCATCTCTACCCCCTTGTTCCCTTCTTTCAGCTACCTTCTGGGCGAGGAACTCTTGCTGGTTATAGAGTACATGGATGGAGGTGTCCTGAGCGACATCGTCAGCCAGACCTGCCTGTCTGAAGATGAGATGGCAGCCATCAGTCGGGAGGTCAGCAATCCCAGCTGTGTTTCCAAGGGCTTGGGCAGGATTGTCTGGGAAACAGGGGCTCAGAACAGGAGAGGTTTCCTGTGCCGAGCTTTGTTTCTGTGTTGCTGGTATGCTATGGGCAAGTAAAAGCATCTCAAGTGAAAGGCCTGCCAGTGCCCCTGCACTCCCTGTACTCAGTGCCAGTACTCTTATCTCCTGCTGTTGTATTCTCGCTCTGTCTCTTGTATTTGTATTTGCTGTTCTCCACCTTGCCTCTCTAAATGTTTGCCTGGAGTCTGTCTTCACTGCATTCCTTGCCTGTAAAAGCAAAGGTGCTGGTGGCAGGATTTGAAACAAACAGCAAAGAAAGAAGAGAGAGACTCGTTTCTCTCAGTGCTCAGCTAAAAAGGATAGGAGTGCAGCCAGAATGCTCTTTGCTTCTGAGCACATGCACTGCAGCAGGAGTCATCCTGGCTGGTTGGCAGGGGACAGCCTACAACAGCAGGTGCTGTTGCTCTTTCAAAAGCTGACGTGCCTTTCCTCAGAAAGGTCCTGCTCTGCAAGTGTTGGAGCAGCAAGCTCTTCCTCTCAGTGGCCATTACTGTTCTGCCATTACTCCCCATTCCCCTGGAGAGGGAATCTTTTAGATTCTTTGTTTCCTTTCTTGTGTGATGAAATCACATCACTCATTTTTGCCCTTCTGTTTCTGTTTTCTCGCTCTCGCTCAGTGCCTGCAAGGACTGGATTTTCTTCATTCAAACGATGTGATCCATCGAGACATGAAGAGTGACAACATCCTTCTCAGAACCGATGGTTCTGTCAAACTGGGTCAGTATATTCTTGGTCAGGTGCAGCGTTCCAGGGATGTGGGTGTGGGGCTGCTTGGCGTGACTGCCAGCTCCCCAAAATGGTGCTGGTGGCAGTGCAGGGACCCCTGCTGCGAGCTGAGGGCACAGTTGCAACGTGCACAGAGGTAGAAGGAGCCACAAGCAGTCAAGAGTGGCCTTGCTCTGTGTGTGTCCCTTCCAGAGGGAGGGAGTTACAAGTCTAAAGTTTCCAAAGAACAAAAGCCACTGCTAGAGGCAGTGTAAAACATGGGGGGATTTTTAAAGTCGCCAATGCCAGGAGATTCAACAGAGCAATTTCAAACTTCTACTGGGGAATTCTTTTGCTTGCTTTCCTAATTGCACAGAATTGAGATAAAACCAGTATTTTGTTTTCTCCTCAGCTGATTTTGGCCTCGCTACTCAGCTCACCCCTGAGCAGAGCAGACGGTGCTCGGTAACCGGGACTCCTTGGTGGATGGCGCCTGAAGTGGTGACAGGTCAACCATATGGCCCCAAAGTGGACATATGGTCTTTTGGAATTGTGGGAATTGAAATGATAGAACAAGAACCTCCTTACTTGGGCGAAAGTTCTGTCACGGTAAGGAGCAAATACTAACTGATCCCACTGTCTTTCTCACCTGTCCCATGTCCTGTGTGCCACTGGACAAAATCCCATTGCCATCTGCTGGAACTACTTCCACCAAGGTCCCCTCCTACAAATGTCCCTGCAACACATCAGCATCTGCTGGACTTTTGGTTGCATCAGTGGGGGAACTCAAGCCTTACCACATGCAAACAAACTCCAAACAAACTCCATTCTCACTCAAGACTTTCCTTTGGGTTAGTGGTTCCAGTTCTTTTGTCTGTGTAGATGGCCTTAATAACAGGAAAAAAGCATCTTAAAAGTGTTGTTATCTTTCCAGAAATGAAGGAAGGAAACCCAAACCCAACAAAGTTTCTAAAACCGTGGTCTTTAGAGAGGAACCTAACCCCAAGTGCAGTTTCTTCTCACTGGAAAACATGGGCATGAGGGTGTAATGCACAGAGTCTCTTCTGCTTCTTGTGCAGTGCTGCTGAAACACTCAGTGACCGTGTTTCTCTCCTAGCCCAAGCAACATTCTGCACGTCACCAAGCCAGAGCCTGGTGATGTGGAGAGCCTGCCAAAACCTCCTGTTTGTTTCCTGGCACTTTCTGGGATGGGCCTTCCATTAATGCATTGACTTGAGCAGCCAAATGACTGGAGGGTGTCCATAGGGATGGAACCTCTCCTTCTTCTGACCTAGACAATTTTTCTTTTGCTGCAAAAATGGGAAGCTGAAATTTTCAGACTGCTGAGAGACAGAGCTGCAAGTGGCTCCTGTGTGCCCAAGCAGGCATTTTCATCCCAATACATTTGTGCAGGCATCTTAATGTGTCTGTGTTGAAGAGGAGATTGTAAATGTTTGTTTCCCTACCTGGGTATTAACTGATGGATTTTCTTTCTTTTCTTCCAATTCCCATTGTTTTCAAGAACAGCACAAAAAGCTTGATGAGTTTTGTTCTAGGGCACGTGCTCTTAAAGCACCAACAAGCACCGCAGAGATGCCTTTCATGTACTAACCCTTCAAATTAGCTAGTGTAGCAAAGTCCCTCTTCCAAAAACCATCTCAAGCTGGCATGAATCCTCAGAGAAGCAAATGTCCTTTTGCTGATGTAGTTCCCACTAACTAGGTCAAGCAATGAAATCAGCTGCCAAGGCAAGATCTGCAGGATGGTGGAAAAGCTGTGGCTGCATCGGGGTTTGGGTTTTTGGTTGGTAAAGGAAAGTCATCTCTGGGTCTGTGCCAGGGCAGAAACTGCCACTGAAGAACAGAGGTTAAACAAAGGGATCTGGGAGAGCCTTAGAGATGTGAAAGAAGGAGGTGGATCCTGGTGTCTCCTTTCTCTCCAGGCTACATACCTGATAGCCACAGTAGGGACTCCACAACTGCGGCAGCCCAAGCTCCTCTCGGCTTTGCTGCGTGACTTCCTGAGCTGCTGCCTGCAGACAGACGAGGAGCGGCGCTGGTCTGCCAAGGAGCTCCTGCAGGTAAAATGTGAAGGGGCTGCAGGTGAAACAGGCTCTGAGGGATGGGCTCCTCCTCCACTCAAGCCCAAGGCAGCAGATGAGTCCCCTTCCTCCTCACCTCCACTCTTGCTGCTCTTCAAATGAAAATGGTGAGGAATCCTAGACTGGGCTGGGCTGGCAGGGCCCTGTAAATGTCCTCTGGTGCAAGTGTCCTACAGTGAGCAGGGACATCTTTAAAGAGATCGGGTTGCTCAGAGCCCTTTGCCACCGGAGCCGGAATGGTTGCAGGGATGGGGCACCTACAAGCTCTTGGAGCAAGCTGTGCCAGGGTGGCACCATGCTCTGAGTAAACAAGTTCTTCCTTAGACCTACTCTGATTAGACGCCCTTAGTGTTTAAAAATATTTGTCCATATCCTATTGTAACTGGCCCTGTTAAAAAAGATGTCCCCCACTTTCTTCAAAGCCACTCTGAAGTCTTGGAAAGTGGCAATAAAGTCTCCCTGGGGCCTGTCCTTCACAAAACTGAATAACTCCAGCTCCCTCTGCATTTCCTGTGAGGAGAGGTGCTCTGTCCTCTGACTGTGTCTGTTGCCCTGTTCTGTGATTTGGTGGAGTGTTCAGGTTTATCTAATGGCAAAAGAATTGAAGTAGAGCAATGCAGGGTACAGAGACATGAAATGGTGGTGGAGGAACCCAAGGAAGCCAGTCCCAGCCGAGGGGTCAGAGATTTGGCTGTGGGCAGGAGGGGCTGTGGGGGGCTCACTGTGAGCCTCTGAGGGGCCCTGGTTTGTGCCCCCCAGCCCACCCTCAGAGGTTTCTGCCATGCAAACAGGGACAGCTGGGAGGGACTTGTCCCAGCCCCATCTGCTGCCTGGCACGCTCAAGCAGACGGGAACTGTGCCAGGGTTACTGCCAGGTTGTGTGGCAGAGAGGGAACTGCAGGGCCCAGTGCCACTGGGCTGGCCCTGCTGGGAAGGAAGGTGCCATCCAGCACACGAGGGGCAGGGCATGGAAAGGCAGACACTGCTTTCTGTCCCTGTGGGAATCAGCACAGTGCCTGTCTTTCAAAGGCAGGGACCTATGTGAGTCATTGGAGTTTCCTGAAAGGAAGAAAACCCAGGGACAGAAAGCGCCATTTCTAGAGCACTGGCAGGGCAAAAATCCCAGCATGATGAAGACATCACAATAAACAGATGAGTGGGATTCTGGGCCAGGTTTGCCTGTGATGGCAAGGTCTTGCACATTGGGGATGACTGGGGAGCAGATGGTCCCATTGCTCCTCTTTCTGGGTCTTCCCAGGAACTTGATGTATCCTGATTGAGTCCCTGAAGCAATGAGCTTGGAAAGTAATTGTTCACTGTTCTTTGTTGTATTTTTTTTTTCCGGTGGACAGCATCCATTTGTAACTTCAGCCAAGCCACCATTCATCCTGGCACAAGTCATCAACTCAGTGAAGAAGACGAATAATCCTAACCCTAAACTCTAAACCGAAAACCTAACCCTAACCTTAAATGCTAACCCAAACCCTAACCCTATCCCTATCTCTATCCCTTACCCTTTCCCTTACCCTTTCCCTAACCCCAATCCTAAGCCTAAGCCAAAACCTAAACCTAAACCCAAACCTGAACCTAAATCTAAGCCTAAGCCTAACCCTAACCCTAACCCTAGGAGACGAGAACATAGCAATCATGTCAAGATGTTATCTCTGTTACCAATTTAGAGTAGGATTATAGAGTAGGGTTGCTAAAGAGATTTGTAGCATAGAATTATAGATTAGAGTTGTAATTAATAAAGTTTCTGAAACATCAACTCACTTGGAAGATTCTCCTTCTTCTGACCCCTTCAGAAAATTCAACATTTTTTTCTGAATTACCAATTGTTTTTTATTGGTACTAAGTCACACATATGGCTTTTTTTGTATGGTTTCATAAGTGAGGAGGCCTCTTCTTCATTCATCCTCTCCAGACCGCACTGCCTTTGGAATATGACCCACTGGCTGGTTATGGCACAGCTGTGGTATTTCTAGTTGAGGCAGAAAGGGCAATGGGATTTGAAGGCAAAACCAAAGGAAGAATGAGGCAGCCCAAACACCCTGTGCAGATGCAGGCCTTCAGCTGTGACTGGAGAGCAATGGGGTTCCTGCCACTTGGATTTGTATCCCTAAATGCAATAATCTCTTTGGCTGGAGGAGAGCCTTGCTCAAGTGAGAAAGCAGAAAGATCAGAGAGGGTGCTCGGGAAGGTCTCCTGTGGCGCAGAGCTGTCAGCGCCTGTGAGGTGAGAGCGGGCCCGGCCTTGCCCAGGCTGGAGCCCCAGCAGAGCCCCGGCAGAGGCCGGAGCAGCCTGAGCCCCGGCAGAGGCAGGCTGGAAGGAGGCCCTTGGAGCTGCAAGAGGCAGCAGCCGGGCCCTGGGTGCCTCTTGCTGGGAGCGGGCGAATCCTCCGCTCTCAGAGCCCAGGTGGCAGCTGGCTGCTGCCGAGGGGAAGCGCAGCCGTGCTGGGCACAGCCCGGCCTGGAGGCCATGGCCGTCTGGAGTGTGCCCAGGAGCAGAGAAAGGCCAAGGGCAGCCGCGGGCCACTGGGCTGGCTGAGGATTCCTCCTCTTCTGCCGGCTGCCCTGCAATTCCTGGCAAAGGCCAGCAGTGTGTGCAGCACTCTGGGCACCGGGGCAGGGAGCCGGGCTGCTCGGCAGGCTGGAGCACAGGGCAGCTCCTTCAGGCCCGGCATTCGTGCCAGGGGAAGCGAGGCCAGCGTGAGGCAGGGACAGCTTGGCAGGGCCCATCTGCAGGAGCCAGCGCCTCACGCAGCTCTGGGAGGAAGCGCCTGCAACCCTGCAGTTCTGCACTGAGCCAGAGCAAAGGTGTGAGATGCAGTGTGTTTGGCAGAAATATTCAGGCCCACCAGGCCGGCCTGCTTTGTGCTCTGTGGTGCACAGCAAGCGCTGTGCAATGCAGCTCTGAGCTGCTGGGAGAGAGGCAGTCGGGCATGTGCCTGAGGTGAATCAAGGGATTAGCTGAGAATGTAATGAGGATAATTGAAAAGCGCAGATGAGTCGAGGGGCCAGCTGGGAATAGAATTGGGATAGTAGGAGATTCCATATTTTAGTTAAGATTTTAAAATGAGGTAAGAAGCTAAGTTAGTAATACAGCTAGCAGAAATCATGTGCCTTAGTTAAAGAGTACCAAATATATTAGGAACATAAAGCTAGGAGTGACAGGGACAGAGGCGCAGGGCAGGGACACCGTGGGACAGCCTGGGCTGCACAGGGAACAGGGATGGGCAGCAGCTGCAAGACAGCCCTGCCAGAGCCAACATGGGCAGCACTTTGGCCATGGCTGCTGGCCCTGGGCCTGAGGCCACGAGGGGACAAGTGACCCTTGCAGGCCTGGGGCCTCATTGCCTCCTCGTCCCTGCTCAGCAGCCTGGCAGGGGCCGACATGCCAAAACTAAGCTCACAGATGTTGCAAAAGCAGGGGAAAAAGTCAAGAAGGAAGACAAAACTTAGGGAGCAAGATATGAGGGACATGGCATGGACACTTTAGAAAACAACCAAAAAAAGAAAAAAATCTTTCCCAAAGTCAAAGCCATCAAAAGGCATGGCATGCCATCAAGGGCAGGGACATGCACCAAAGATTCCTCTATTGGTCCCCATTGAAATCGCAAGATTCCTTTTACCTTCCCGAAGGGATATTTCATTTCCTTTCGGGAAGGTAAAAGGAATCTTCGAATCCCAAAAGAAAGGCTTACAAACACTCTGGAAAGGAGATAGGTTCAAATGAAATGCAATTGAGAAAAGCAGAAAATCGGGAATTTTAGTGTCTTCAAAAAATATGCTGTGAAGAAATCAGCTGCATTGCAAAGGACCAAAACATGCCAAAACTAAGTTCACAGCTGTTGGAAAAGCAGAGGAAAAAGTCAAGGAGGAAGACAACTTAGGGGGCAAGATATGAGGGACATGGCATGGACACTTCAGAAAACAAACAAAAAAAGAAAAAAATATTTGCAAAAATCAAAGCCATCAATTGCAGGCAGGCCATACGCCAGCAAGTGCAGGCACATGCAGCAAAGCTTGCTAAAATTGATCCCTACTGAAGGCCAAAACAGAAAAGAAGGACCTACAAACACGCTGGAATGGAGACACCATCAAAGGAAGTGCAATTGGAGGAGAGAAAAAGAAAATTTGGGAAATTTAGTGACTCTAAGAAAATGGCCCAGGATTATATCAGGTGCAGTGCAAAGGACCAAAACATGCCAAAACTAAGCTCACAGATGTTGCAAAAGCAGGGGATAAATGTCAAGAATGATGACACAACTTAGGGAGCAAGATATGAGGGACATGGCATGGACACTTCAGAAAACAACCAAAAAAAAAGAAAAAATCTTTCCCAAAGTCAAAGCCATCAAAAGGCATGGCATGCCATCAAGGGCAGGGACATGCACCAAAGATTCCTCTATTGGTCCCCATTGAAATCGCAAGACTCCTTTTCCCTTTCCGAAAGGAAATTTCGGGAAGGGAAAAGGAATCTTGCGAATCCCAAAAGAAAGGCTTACAAACACTCTGGAAAGGAGATAGGTTCAAATGAAATGCAATATAAAAAAGCAGAAAATCGGGAATTTTAGTGTGTTCAAAAAATACGCTGTGAGGAAATCAGCTGCATTGCAAAGGACCAAAACATGCCAAAACTAAGCTCACAGATGTTGCAAAAGCAGGGGAAAAAGTCAAGAAGGAAGACACAACTTAGGGGGCAAGATGTGAGGGACATGGCATGGACACTTCAGAAAACAACCAAAACAAGATAAAAATCTTTCCCACAGTCAATGCCATCAAAAGGCATGGCATGCCATCAAGGGGAGGGACATGCACCAAAGATTCCTCTATTGGTCCCCATTGAAATCGCAAGATTCCTTTTCCCCGCATCCTTGGCTTTGCCATTCCAGTATCCACCATCTGCATCCTGTACACCATGATGCTCTTCAAGCTGAGGAACATGCACCTGAACTCCAATGCCAGAGCCCTGGACAAAGCCAAGAAGAAAGTCACCATCATGGTCTTGATAGTCCTGGCTGTGTTCCTCTTCGGTTGGACCCCCTTCCACCTGGCCACCATTGTGGCTTTGACCACTGACTTACCCCAGACCTCCATGGGATATTTCCGTTTAATCACAGCAGCTGTTATCTCAGAAAGAGGATGATGCTTAATTTATAATAAAAGTTCTGCCAGAAACATTATTCCTTTTTTTCCCCCAACCATTCACTAAAAGCCCTCAGTCACTTAAGAACTTTTTAAATAATTTCTAGTATTCACTACATGGCCAATTACTAAAGGAGCTCTGACCCTGCAGGGCAGTTAATGACCATTTCTGACATATTTCTTACATGTATTTTTTTTTCACAACATTTTCTTCATCAGCAGCTAACCAGGTACCTTGCCCTTTTTATCTCCTGTTTAATCCATTTACTCTCATCCTCCATGGCACAGCACATGAGGTTTCCACAGAACCAGCCTGCACCAGTGTTGTAATGCGTTTTTAAGTTTCTCTTATGTTCTCCCATTTTATGAATTGTTTCCCCCTTTGTACCTTGTAGGATGGTTCTTCCCTCCCCAGTTTTCCTGCCACAGCTCTCCTTGCAGTTATGTTACTATGGTTACCCCTGCCCCCCTTAGCTGTCAATCGCTCAAGCTATGTAACTTCTCCTCCCCTATTGTACCATATGAGTAAGTTTTTCCTCCTCCCTGGGCCCAGTCAATCACCCCCCACTCCTCCCAGTGTTCGAGAACTTTCTTCTCTTTGGGGGTTGTGGTTGGCTGGGGTCCCGGGGCTCCTCCTTAACTTTATGTTTATTGGATATGTTTGTTTGTCAGTTATGTTATGCACCTCCCTATATGTTCTTCTATTGGCTAGCTGGGTTTCCCTCCCTTCTCCACCCCTTACCTTTAAAACCTTGCCTCTCCTCTTGTTCCTGGCCATTTGCTGGTCATTGCCCTCCCTCTGTTGGTAGCTGCCATCCTTCAATAAACCGACTTCAATCCCCAGCAAGTGGTTGCTCCCTTTCCTCGTCTCGTCCAGCGTGTATAATCCAGTCTGCGATCCAGCCCAGCCCGAGGCCACGACGCCAAGGGGGGCTGGCCTCAGATGCAGCAGGGGCGTCGGCCGTTTTCCCTCTAGCTAGCCGGACTTTGGGCCACGTATGCCCTCGTGCACACCAGCCGCTATTTCACAACTCACCCATAAAATCCCAATCTTTGACACTTCCACCTCTTCATCTTCCCATCCAGGGAGGGCAGTCAAGGTCAGCCAGATGCAAACGAGTGTTTGAAGCTGAGGTGTGATGAGGCACTGATTGCTTGATGAGCACGGGAGGAGGAAAGGTCTTGGCTGTGCCTTGGTTCTTAAATCATCCTCAGTTGTGCAGGAAAATTAAGGACAGAGCAGTGATGCTCCTCTGACCAGCTTCCCCATGGCATTGTTCCTGTCACGAAGTCAAAGACAGGCAGGTCACACATGTTCTCTTTCTCTGACTCCTGCTGGGATGACAACATTGAAAAATAGAAAAAAAATTATAATTATCAGGGGTTTTCATAGTGTGACCTCAGGATTCCCAACGCTCTTGCAGAGGGGGAATGTTCATCAGGCAAAGGATATGAGAAGGAGCTTCAAATTGTTCAAAATCCCAGTAAAAATATTTTTTTCCTATGGAAACCTTCACCAAAGCTGGTCACACTTCAGGCCCTTTGTGCCCCCATTTCCTGATGTGCATCTCCCAGTGGGGTCTTCCCACTGCTCCAGGGACCCCACACAAACCTTACAGCCCCCCACAAACACACCCCCAGGAGCTGCACCCTTCCCTCCAAACCTGGGTACCTGCATCAGCCACCTCTGTGCTGAGCTGAGCCTGGTTCTCCCCAAAAGAAGGTGCTCAGTTTATCCTTGGAAAGACTGACAACAGCATTCTTGTCTTCTTCAAAAGAGCCATTATTTCACAGCTGTAATCTCTACACTGAGACTTTATTCCCTTAAAGTGTCCAAGTACACAGGCAGCATCACGGAAGGCACTGAAGCGAGTCAAGTTTAACCCCAAAGAGCTCTCAGCTCCCTGTGAAAGCTCAGACAAGCAGCAGAGAAAGAATGAATGCTCCTGTAATGGCATCTAACAGCCACAGGGCAAGGGAGAAGTTGGGTTTAGAGAATGAAGAAAAAGCACTAAGTAATAAAAGGTGAGAAAAATCCATCACTCAAACAGGTCAATGAAGGTAAACCACTTGAAGAGACAGGTTTAAGATGGAGAGAAAAACGCCACAATTAATAGTGTTCATGACACCCAGAGGCAAAACAAACCCAGGGGATCAGGAAATAGGTAAGCCTGTTCTCCAAGGAACAGCAGAAATGAAGTGAGAACTCTGGAGGGAACAAAAGAAAGAGGCACTGAAGAAAGGAAGAAGTGCCTCCCCACAAGGTGTTTGTTTTGGTTTTTTTAAATCAAGAGTCTCTTATATGATGTGGTAGAAATACAGAAAAATAAAGGTCAGGAGAAGCATGGTTGATTGGGAACATTCCTGCATAGCAGACAAGATGTGTCCTTGTGCAAATTATTCCATGCCACACTCACATATTTAATTATTTCTTTTCCTCTTCCTGGGGAAGCAGAGTTGCTTTATTTACTCCAAGTAATATTTACTCCCTCCTCCCTGGCAAAGAACAAGCTCCCATCTTGGCAAGGGCTCACTGGTTTACTTAATGCTCATCACAGCCATGCTGAGGAGAGTGGAGCAGGGTAATTTATCACTTGTTACAATGATTAACTTGCCCAGCTGCCGGGTCCAAGAGCCCCAGAGTGCCTCGGGTTATACAGGATCACAGAAGGAAAAGCTCCATTGCATTAAGCTGCTGCCACACTGGCCCTCTCTGCCTGTCAAATACACTCAGATACTCTTGCACTGCCCTCTGAAAATCCCCCATAAAATACAAGTGAAAATCCCTCATCACCTGTGGGAAAGCACAGCTGGGTTCTGCTCAGGGCATTTCAAACTATGTGGGGTATTTGTGAGCTCCCCTTGCAAAGGCAGCATCTCAGGAAAACCAGAAGTTTCTTTCCATGGACTCACCATACTCAGGACACTTCCCCTAGACCAGATTGCTCCAAGCCCCATGCAACCTGGCCTTGAACACTTCCAAAGGTGACACAACCACAGCTTCTCTGGAACCTGTTTTGCTCCTCCCAGATCTAAAATCATACCCCAACTTAGCAGCCTCAGACACAGATTTCTATTAAATATCTACATTTTTCTAGGAAAGAAATATGACAAACCTTGTTTGCATCCAACTTTGCAAAATCAACACAAGCTCTTCAGAAAGGGCTGCTGCCCACTTTTCTTATTTTTCCCCATTTGGTGGAACATTTTCATTCTGTTGTTGTTTGGAGCAATATTTTAATATATATGGCTGAGCTGCTTAAAATAGTACAGCAAGATACTTGTGTGAGGGGTGGAAAACTGAGCTATCTCACATCCAGTGTTTCTGTTGTTGGAAGTTTTAAATCCCACCTCTCTGGTGGGATGAAATAGGTGCTACTAATCCAATTTCTAAAGTATCATGCATCAAGCTGACACTATTTTAAGACTTTAAAAACCCCAGCCAATTTAAACAAACCTCTGCTCCTTTCCATTTTCTCTGTTCCACAGTTTATGACAGAAGACAGGGAGAGAGATTGTTTTGGGAACAATGTTTTCAGCACTCTAAAAATAATATAAAAACTGCTCTGCCACACTCTCAGCTGTTACAGCCCCAAAAAGCACAGGCTGTCTTTGCTCTCAGAGTCACAATTGTGGTTGGATTTCTACCACACCAGAGGACAATCAATTTTTTGTTTTCTCCTGGAAATAACTACAGCACTTCTGGGTAGCAAGGCAAACATGAGCCTCTTTTAATGGCCCTTGAAACTGGCCATGTGAAATGAGGGACACAAAGCCAACGGCCAGCTGAACCTGTGATCTCTGAATGTCTTCACAATCTTCCCAGGAAGATGAATGGCAATCACTGTTCTGCCAGGGAAACTGCATCTGCTGGGAATGGGGTGTAGAAAATGTGCTTTCTGCTCCTCTCAGAGCCAAAATTCCCACACATTTCTTCTAAGTCCCTCTTAGAAAAGGACCATGTTCAGCTGAGCGACAGTGAAGTAAAATGGCAATCCAGGAATAAATGTTCCTGTGCACAACATCCTCCATTCACATGGATGGTTCCTCACTGGCACACAGGAGCAAGGAAGGAACAAAAATGCATCATTGTACATCAAGTCAGATGTGTTGAGGGATGAACAGATCTCACAGGCATGCGGAAACCTCCCCTGAAAACCCAGTCCAGGGAGAGCCTGAGCTGTTTTGTGGTTCTAAGCATAAAGATGCTCAGGACCTTCCACAGATGCTCAGGATTGTGCCTGGATCTTGCTCTGGAAATGCCAGTGGCTCAGCTGAGAGCTGTGGGGATGATTTACACTGCACTGAGAGGGGCCACAGTCCTGCAAGGGTCTTTCATCAGGAGCAAACAGCAGCCTGGAGGGTGGGGAATGCTGATCTGAACCACTGCTCATCCTTCACCTTAATGTGGAGCTGCCCCCAAAGTTGCCATCTATCACTTTTTATTTTTCTCCTGTTGGGTATATTTTGGAGCAGCTGTTTTATGTGGCTTTTTATGGTGATCCTGTGGGAAGCAGCCATTTGCCTGCTGTGATATCCTCACAACTAACACTAACTCCTTATTCCCTTTGGTTTTATTTGGGATTTTTATTTGGTTGGTTGGTTGGTTTGCATGGGTTTGTTTATTTGGGTTTTTGTCTGTTTTGGTTTGAGCTTTTTATTTGCTTTTTATAAATGACTGGTTAATTTGGCATAGTCAAACTCAAGAAAATGTAAACCAGGCTTGACTTTCCAGAAATTACTTTTGGCTGGGTTTAGCTGCATCCCTAGACTCAGGATCACCAGTATATTTGCAGGTTTTGCTCTGCATCATCAGCCCACCCAGACTCTGCTTGGTGTTTCACAAATGGAGAACACAGTGGACATTGTGCCAAGCTTCCTTTCAAACAGAAAACCCATCAGCATGACAGAAAAGAAGAAAAAAATTAAATTCACCAGTTAGAGCAAGTGTTCCACCATCTTTCCCTCCACTGTTATTAATTTTGTACATTTAGAGGCAAATCTGGGTCTAAAGCTTCCATCTCTCAGTTCCTGATGCTATTTGCTACCCTTCAGCCTTGACATCCCCTGATCTGACTGACTGCTGTCCAAGTGGCACTGGGGATGCTCAGCCTGAAAAGAGGAGACACTGGGAGGCCCCACTGTGGCTGTGCAGGACTGGGAGGGTCCCACAGGAAAGAAGGGGACAGAGTGTTCAACAGGGCCTGTGGTGACAGGACAAGGGGGATGGCTTTCAGCTGCCGATTGATTGGAGCTGGATCTAAGGAAGCTGCTGTTTTACACTGAGGACAGTGAGGCACTGGCCCAGGCTGGGCACAGAGGCTGTGCATGCCCCATCCTTGGGAACAGGGCTCCCCCAAGGTGTGGGGGAAGATTGCTCAGCTTGGAACAAGATGATCTTCAGGGTCCGTTTCAAGCCCAACCATTCAGGGATCCCCAGTGACCACTTCTGTTGACCCTGGAATCTTGGGATCTCTGTGATGTCACTTCCCACGTTCCAACTGGAACTGCCACCACCCAGCACAGAGAACAACTCAACCACTGGCCCTTGTGTCAGCCTACCGTGCGGTGCGCTCCTGCTCACCCTCATCACCGTTCTTGCCGCCCTTCTTGTCACCTGCCCTCTGCTACTCCCATCAGTGCTGAGAGCTCCCTAGTGCCTGGATTTTGGCATCCATCACTTCAGGATGCTCACGTTTATCCTTTGTCTCATTTGTCAGCTGAGGGAGGTATGGTGCCTTTCCATGGAGGTGGACACCTCCAGCCGCCCGAGTGGGCTGCAGCTCTGTGGGGATGGTGTGGGACAGGGACCCCACTCTGAGGTTTTGCCACCTCTGCAGGCTGTCATGGACAGAGAGGAAGAGATGGAGGTGGATGTCCAGACTCCTACAGGGGAGGACGTGGAAATGGAGGAAGAAGAGACTGAAGAGGAAGAGATGGAGGTGGATATGGATATGGAAGAAGAGATGGAGGTGGATGTGGAAGAGGAAATGGAAGTGGATGTTTATGAGGAAGAGGAGGAGATGGAAGTGGAAATGGAAGAATACATTGAGGACATGGACATTGATATAAAAGATGAGGAAGAGGAGATGCTTTTGGGATGAAGACCAATGCCAGCAGCAGGACAGGCACGTGATCCCCACAGGCAGAGTGGGTCCCCTGCTGCCAGACTGGAGCTAGGCTGGTCCCTGTACAGAGACACGGCACCTCACGAACTGGAGTCTGGTGGCCACACACCGCCTGTCCTGTGCTCACTTTGGGCCACTCAAGCTCCATCCCACAGCCAGCCAGGCTCAGCTCTGGTAGCAGAGTCCTGCTTTGCCCACATGTGCCAACCTAGGGACACGTGGAAGAGCCCTCTGTGCCTGACTGCAGTGACCACAGCACCTGCTTCTCTTCCAGCACTGATGAACATTCCGGACAGAGATGCCACCCTTTTGTACATATGTTCTACAGTTTTTTGTCTTTAGGAATAGGATTTAGGACTTAAAACTTGTAGAATTTTT
The DNA here is from genome assembly GCF_027579445.1 of Ammospiza nelsoni. NCBI lineage: Eukaryota > Metazoa > Chordata > Aves > Passeriformes > Passerellidae > Ammospiza > Ammospiza nelsoni. The sequence goes on along the minus strand of NC_080661.1, from coordinate 36,927 downwards.
TTATCTTCTACAAATTTCATATATTTTAGCTAGATAGGTTCTAATGTATATACGTTCTACGGATTGTTGTTGTTACAAATGTTCTTACATTGTTAAAGTGTTCTGTATTGTTGTTGATGTTCTTCTGTAATAAACAATTTTTTTTTTCACACCCCCGTTCTCTTACCATTTGCATTGGGCCCAGGCAGCATTTGCAAAGTTGTGGTTTCCACTTGCTCCAGGTTCTCAGGGCTGGAGGTCCCTGGGGGAGCTGGCACAGCCACCCCAGGAGTGGGGGCACCTGTGCACAGAGGGGTCCCACTGACAGAGGTCACCCCCTCCCTGCAGTTTCTCTGGACACACCTGGTAGCTGCAGGGGCAAATCCCAGCGTGCCCTGTCCTGTGGGATCCCATGTTGGAGCAGGGCTGAGCCCGCCTGCTCCTGCAGAGCCTCAGCCATGGCTCTGCCCTTGGGAGCCCAGGGCTAAGGAGGGTGCGCTGGGCTGTGGGGAACCCCTGTTCCTGAGCACCCTGAGGGGCTGGACCTAAATCAGACAAACTCTGTGTTCTGAGGCTGGCCAGGCACTAACCACTGCCAGGTCCCCAACCTGGATGTCAAACTGCTCTAATATTGAAAAGTTAAATTTATTTGGCTTTGTATACAAGATTATTCTCTCTCAAAAGGATTGGAATCCATCTAATTGCATTTCCAAGCACTAAACTCAGACCAGCCACAAAGAGCACAAGAGACAAGAAAAGAAATAGAGATTTCTAAAGAGATGGAAATTGAATGCTGAGATTTTTCCAATTATAGAAAGTTTCATAAATTATTACCTGCCAGCTCCTTGCCTTCACTTGTGTGGCCACCACTGAATACATTGACCGAAAATGTTTGTCCTGCTGAAAAGTGGAACTAGAAGTAGAAAAAGGCTCAGATATCTGAATTAAAAGACAACATAATGAAAAGAGCTGCCTTATAATAGCAAGATATGATAGACAGCAGAATGGCTGAAGCCAGCAGAGATAAGTCCATGAACTATTCATGCTACAAAGATTTCTGACAAAACCCCCAATAACCCAAATACAACGTTTTGTCTGGAAGAGCTGATAGGAACCCTGTGCATTTAATTCAGTCATTGGCAGCAAATAGAGATCAGCTTGAAGCTCCTTTGGTCCACTACTACTTATTTTTTTTCACCCAAAAAATGGAATTACATCTACTCTTTGGGAAGAAATTACTGCTTTGAGTGGTTCAATGCAAAGAGTTTCTTCCCATACCCATTCATAATCAGTCACCAAGAGAAATATTTTCTAAAAAGATATCTTCAAAATTTTGGAGTGACTTTCAACATAAATAACTGGGTTATTTTGCTCAGAATGATAAGGGAATTGAATTGGGCTCCCTCATCTTAAAAAGAAGTGTTTCTTCCTGGTTCTTCACAAAGAGGAACAAAATACTTTGTGGCAGCAGACTGAAGGGAGGAAGAGGTTTCTTTCCCCCTGAGCTGCATAATAGGACACAATTTTTTTGCCAAGAGGCAACAAAACCCAGCCGATTTCCAGTTCTTTTAGTGTAAGGGAAAAGCCCTGAGGATCACAGCTGTGGGAGATACAGAGTGGCAGGAGAAGGGGATCTGTTGGGGGGTTTTGGGGTGGGGGACAGATTAAAGAAATACTCAAGCAAAACCTGTGAGAGGTCAAGACTCCATCCCTCAGAGGAGAAACTCGATTTGACCCACATGCCATTCAAATCCAACCAACATTGAGGCATTTCCCCAAGCTCTGCTGAGCCATCAGGTACAACCCAAATCACTCTGTGGGACCAGAGCCGCAGATCCCAGGCATGGGACAGGGATGCTCCCCTGGGAAGTGACCTCCATTGCCCGTGGGACTCACAAAATCTGCTTCTAAAGACCCCAACATCCAAAAAACTCCACATTAAAAGCCTTTAATTTGGGGTTTCACTTCTCCACCTGTCTGCTGTCACTAGGCAGCTGCTCCTCTTCAATACCCTTCTGATGAGTATAAATTTTCTCCTGATTCCCAGCCTAAACGGGAAGTTATTTCCATTCATTTTTCTGCAACTACTGGGAGCTTGTACCTGCTTTGCTCTTTCTCTCCTGGTGTGCACATAAAATGCCAAAGGCAAGAGCATTTCCTTGCTTAAATCATGTCATTTGTCCTTATTATTTCTTTCCCATAAAATTGCATGGATTTGGTGCTGGCTCAACACTCAGAATATTGACAGCACAAAGTCCAGTTCTTACAGTGACCTCTCCAAGTTTTGGACCAAGCCTGCAAAGAAGGAAATACAGCAAAGAAATTCCAAACAGGGACCCTAATAAAGGTAATAAAATGCCACCTGTGTTTGCTGCGGGGAAGAATAGTGCTGCTTATTAAATCATTACAAACAATTAAAGCAGCAGAGGGGAGGAAGACAGCGCTATCATTTCCAGCTCCCCAGCCCTCTGCCACTGGCAGGAATTTCATAAAGCACAAATCTCCCAGCAGAAATCCCTGAGCAATTGGTTTGCTGCTCGTGAACACAGCAGGCACACACCCTGGTTTTCCTGACCAGAAAAGGAGAATTTGCCTCGATGTCTTTCCCTCGATGTTTTGTGATGTCAAATCCCCCTCCCTGCCCTGAAGTGACATGTTTCTGTAGGGTGACAGCCCTCTGGAAAGGCACAGAGAGCTTTGTGTCAGTGTAAGGGATCCCCACAAGGGCAGATCCCTAATTCAGGCTCCATCCCTGCTTACATGCAGCTCCTAGCAGAAAATTCATTGCATTTCCCCAGAACAGGTAATTTCAAGCACAGAGCTCTTCTGCCTTCCACAAAAGCAGCGTGCCAGGGATTGCTTTTGAGACCAGCATCAGGAAACATAGCAACACCTAACAGCCAGGACCATCCAAACCCACTTGTCAGCTCACCCCCACATCTCCTGGACTCACTTGAATGCCCAGGAGGGTCTGAAGAGCCAACTGTTTTCTAAGAAATGGTTGTGCAATCAAAAGGTAAATGACAGGGACAACCAGCCCCACACAGGTGCCCCAGGCAGGAGAAAGAGCAGGAGGGATCCATCCCTTACTGACAGAGGTGCAGCTCAAGTGATGCTCTCTCACTGTTTGGGTTGTTTTTGTTACTTTTACATTAAAAACACATCCTCTCAGGAGACAGTCTGATTTAAATCTTCTACCTCTTTAGCTTTGTACACTCAGCCCATTACATTGAAAGATTTTACCTTAATTTCTTCTCCAGGAAAGAAGTAATTGATCTTTTATTTGTGGCACTTTAAGTTGGCATGTTGACTACAAAAATCCACTGCTCATCACATCAAAAGTTGATCCAATAGTGCCAATTACTCCAGTAATGGAGATCTTTAGAGGGATGGGTGGAAAGGAACAGGATCAAAATGGATGGGTCTTCTCAGAGGAAGAAGCAGAATCTGGGAAGACAGCACAGCTTTAAATTAGGATATCTGCTGTGCATGGCAAGACAAAACACAGCCCATTCCTCATCCTGGCTCTGGATGTGATTCAACCCACTCGTCCCCAGCTCTGGAGGTGTGGTGGAGTCTGATCCTCATTCCCCTGGCAAATGACAGAGCTGAGCTGATCTCAGCCTGGAATCCCTGAGGGTTGACAGCAAGGACTCCTACCAGATGTAACTCGTGTTTGCAACAAGCACAGCATCCACTGGCAGGGAATGATTTGCTCTTCATCCTTCCCATTCTCCAGGTATTTCTCTAGGAAAATCCACTCTTTAGTGGGGACAAAGCAGTAGATATGGAAGGCTCTGTGTGCCCCAAAAAGCCACCAGCCTGTCACCCCACAGCTCTGCCACTCACAGCCAGCAGCTCTGCACAGAGCAGGCAGCAAACTGGTGACTACTGGCACTGCCTGTGGTCTGAACTGGGAACTGTGGATCACCATCAAGCTGCAAGTGTTTTCTAGTGGGAAGTATTTTACCCAGTTCCATACAGATTCTGGTTCTGGGTCAGTCCCACAGCAGCTTTGGGGAGTGTTTAGGTCAACAGGATCTCCCCAGGCTGCAGCTGGAGCTTGGGGCCTCCTTCCAAACTACAGCACAGTAAAAAAGATATACTAAGGTCACAATGAAAAATCCTCTGCTGAGCCTCCTTTAGTGTCTCTCAACTCCTAATTCTGATTGAAAAATGCTATTTAGGAAGATCAGACTGATCAAAATCAGGACACCTTTGTGGATTTTTGTAAAAATGTGTTTTGAAGCTTTAAGATGAGGAATTTTCACTGAAGTCGTTAATCCTCTTACAAGTTTTTCGGCATTCTGTTGTTTTGACTTTCCACTCTTATCTCCTGCCAACTTTTACCTGCCCAGAGCCAATTGTTTTGCTGACAGCTGCCATGCCCATGTGCCATTTTCTGAGCATCACCTGCATGAAGCCTCAGGAGCGCACTAAGGAAAACTCACTCCTTCATATTCTTTGCAGAACCAGGAAAGATCTTGCTTGGAAGATCTCTTGCCCAATAGAAAAAAGAGGTTTTCATTCAAACCTACTCTATGTGCCATCACTGATGTATTTTTGACTCAGAGAAATCTGTTTATTTTCTGTTCTTAAATCAGGAGTGAGCAGCTCCATGAGCAGTACCACAGCAGAGGAAACACAAACAGGCTGTTACTCAAACACCATCTCTGAAGGGATTGTGCTCTGCTTTTCAGATGAGATTAAGAGCTCAATTACAGTAGAGAAAAAGGCTTTCATTAAATCACACATAGAACATAATAAGGACAAATTACAAAGCTCTTCAGAAGCAAATTTGTGTCAGACTGCTGGGTAAGGAGGCCCTTTAGGGAAGGCCTTCAGAGGTTTCTCCTGCCCTTCTGAAGAAATGAGTCCTGCACACCTCATCTCACCATGTTTTTGAGGAAAGCTCACAACCAGAATCCTATGGGGCATGCAGTATGCAAATCCCATGGACAGAAATATCCACTGGCCTCTGGATTTGCAGATGTGAACCTGGAGGTGAGGGACTGGATGCTTTTCCCTCCCCAGAAACCCAAGGCACTGCATGGCAGAGCTCAAAGTGGCCAGCAAAGGGTTACCCAGAATCCTGCACCTTGGAAAGGGGAAGTCCAGGTTCAGTCACAGAGTCATCACCACTTGATTTTGGTCCCTTGTTATTTTGCTCTCCTGGAATGTATTATAGTTAATTAAAGGCAGTTAGCTAATTGGATGGTAAGCAGGTGCTGGTTAAAAAAACCAAACCACTGTTCCCCTTTGAAATGCCAGACAGGAGATTAATTGAAATTCCCTTTGAAAAGATATCCCCAAACCTCCTGATCTGTTGATGAAAACAGTCAAGGAAAAGTCAAAGAGAAAAGAACAAACAATGTTTTTCAGGAGGCTTCACAACTCAGGCAACTGCACACCCCATCAAGTATTAGGATTGAGGATTTTCATTGCCACACCAGGAAACCTTTCAAAGTCTCAAAATCTTTCACTGAACAGCAGTGCCAGAATGCCCCAAAGCTGAATAACAATCCCATGAAGGCATAATATTTCCACCAAGACCAGGATGAGATGAGTAGGAGAGGATGACTGGGGCTCTTCAAAAGCCAGACCTCAGAGCTGAGACAGGATTTAATCCCGATATTCCTCTGGTTATCCAGAAAAGGATCAAGACATGTGAGGGAGCTCAGAAAGCCAGAGTGCTCAAAAAAGCAGCATGTACAGAAGGAAGAAGAGAAAATACAGCTGGATACTTCCTAATGCTCTTCTTTGGACTGACCTGGTGCAGTGAGTCACAGAAAACTTGCTCTAAACATGGGTGGCAGAACTGAAAATGCTCACTGGTAAGTGTGGAGAAATGGCTACATGACAGAGGTCACGTAGACATTCGCTTGTTAGCCGACCAGGAGCTGGGAAAGTACCGAACACAGCTAGTTTGAGTTTTGCACCTGCAAGATAGCGTGTCCTTAGGCCTAGCTGGGTATGATAACAAGTGGACAGAGAGACGTGGGAAATAGAGAATGTAGGCCCAAAAGAATGAGGAAGAGTTGATGGTATAGTTTAACCAATAGATCGCTTGGCTTACAGAATATTCATAAGCTTATTATGTGCTGTATAAGTGTTTGATGCTCTCTTCAATAAACGGAACTTGCTTATCACTCATATTGAGTGCCCGAGTCTCCCTTCACCGACAAATGGCTCATCCCCGACAAAGGCCTCATTCTGCAACAAATGGCTGCCCGAACAGGGACCTAAAGGAAGTTTGAACTTGAGAGCCATTCTGCAACAGCTTGGAGCGTGGGAAGAGCTTCAGACGGAGCTCCGACCTGATTAGCCACCAGATGATCCACACCAGGGAATGGCCCTACAAGTGTGGGGAATGTGGGAAGGGCTTCAGCTGCAGCTCTGCCCTCGTCACCCACCAACGCATCCACACTGGGGAGAGGCCTTATGAGTGTCCCCAGTGTCCGAAGAGGTTTCAGACCAGCTCTGATCTCCTCCTGCACCAGCAGATTCACACAGAGCAGAGGCGCTCCTGCTGTCCTGACTGTGGGAAGGGCTTCAAGCACAACTTGACCCTCATCAGGCACCGGCGCATCCACATCGGGGAGAGGTCCTACGAGTGTCCCCAGTGTGGGAAGAGCTTCTCACAGCGCTCGTTCTTTACCTGACACCAAAAGAGTCATCGGTAAGGGCAGCCCTGTGAGTGCCCCAACTGCAGGAGGAGCTTCATGCACTGCTCCAGCTCCATCCCCCATGGGAGGACCCATGTTGGTCAGAGCCCTGGCCATCCACATTTCCTGTGATCCATGTTGGGAAGACACTGGGCTGGTTATTCTTTTGTTTTGGCCCTAATTTTTGGATTCATCTTCATCCCTTTAAAACAGAGAAAATTGGGGTAAAAATCAATAAATTCATCAAGGGCATCTAAAACCTCATTTTTACTTGTGTTTCAGGGGAATCTGGGATTCAGGGAGATAACTGGGAGAATTTGGGGGTTTTAGGGTTATTTGGTGTACTTGTTTCCCTTTCTTGGCACTGAAAGAGACAAGAGGATTCAATCTGTCATCTTAATGCCACTGAAAACTACTCAATCCCACTCCAAAATTCCTCGATTCCACAGCTCTTTGGTGTGTAATGGGGTTGGAAGGGGATTGAGCAAAGTGAGCTTCAAATCAGGAGGGTTGAGATGGGGATTAGGCAGGGCAGGATGGGTGGGATGGAGTTTGGGAGGTGGAAAATGGGGGAAATATGGCTTGGGAAGGTGGCCATGATGTCCAGGAGGGGTGGGATGTGTTGAGGTTGGGAATGGGGAGGTGGGTTGGGGTCTGGAATGAGACAGCCAAAGTTTGGGGATGATGAAGGGAGGGGGAGCCCATTACTGAGTGAATTTTTTAATAATCTACATTCCTGAAGAGATTTTGAGGTATCTCACATTTCTGAGGCAGTTTTGGGGCACTCTCCAGCTCTTGGGGGCGTTCCTGAGAGCAGCTCCATGGAGCCCCATTGCCAGGGGTGGTTGCCTTGGGCATGATCTCAGAGCTGTATCCAGAGTCTGTTGCCTCGGTGCTGGAGAGCAGAGAAATGATGAACAGCCCCAGACATCTCCAGTGTGTGTTTGGGGGCAGGAAGAGTTCTGCATAGGTGGGGTGGTCACTGCCCCACCCCAGCCACTGCAGCCTCTGGCCCAGCCTCAAAGTGGCTGCCAAGCCCCTGGCACCCTGAAAACCCCACCTGAGAGAGGGACCAGAGCAGGTCAGGCTGTGACACAGGTGTGACACTGAAACGTCCCACGGCTCCAGAGCTCACAGCAGCTGAGATCCAAGACTGACTGTGGATCTCTCTCTCCCTCTCTCTCTTCTCCTGACTTCCTCTTCTCAAAATCTGCATAACTTGAAGTTGGACAGGTTAGAGTTTGCTAAGTCAGTGCTTTGTCAAGTGATTTACTGTAATTCAATGCTGTTTAAGATTTCCCAAGTACTTCATTCTCTTAAGTTTGTAACTAAAAGTTTGTTCTCCACCCCCCTGAGAAGTTTTTTGTTTTCTCCCCTTGGCCATGTGTCCTGCAGGCTGTGCCCCTGTGCGTGCTTGCTCCTCTGCCCTGGCCGGCTGCACTTGCCCATCTCGCTGTGCCCCAGCATTTCTCACCCAGCGTTTCTGTGCCCTCCCTGGGCTCCCTGCACCCAGCGCTGCCGGCTCCTGGCACACAGAGCCAGGGCAGGAGCCCACCCTGCCAAGGGGCTCTGGAGCAGGGCGGGGGCTGCGATGGCTTCTGAGCTCAGCAGCTGCTCCTGGCATGGTTCCATGGGGACCGAGCACAGCAACGCTGCTGAGCATTCTCCCTGCTGAGGGTCACACACTGCCGGGGCACATTCCCTGCCTGCAGCATTGCTAAGCATTGTCCCTGCTGAGCGTCACACACTGCCGGGGCACATTCCTTGCCTGCAGGCTTCCAAGCGCTGCACTTGTGTCTCCAGCGTTGCTTTCCAACAAAAACAGGGGAATGCAAACTGTGCAGCTCATGGTATTTTAGAGTGTCTAAAACTTGCTAAGTCATTGATCTTAGAGGTGAGATGCATTTGGAATTAATGGCATGGAGAAGTAGTGTAAGATGGAAAAGAGGAGCACAGAAATAAATTGAGGAAAACATTTCACATTATTTCTTTCCATTTTCATTTCACTTCTAGAAAGCTGATTCAGTTTCCCAGGAATCTTCTCTGTAATCCTGTCTGCTCTTTTCAAAAACATTTCGTGGAGAATGAGGTCGAGCTCCTGCCACAAGATGTGCCACCAACTGCGGCTTCTCCTGGCTTTCCACACTGTGCCTGCAGCAGAACTCTTGCAGCAAAGCAGGACAAAGGTTTGGAGAACTTGACAACTTGTCCTTTCTTTTGCTGATGGACTGGGGAGTTGTGCCATTGGTGAGGTTTTCATTGTTACTGTTCCAGGCTAAGAAAACAGGAGGTGGTACCAGGAATTGTTAGGGAATACAAGCCTGGCTGTAAACTGGGGGCAGCAGCACTGCAAAACACCTCTGGGCATCTCTGTTTCCTGCTGCTGGGAAGGAGTCATGAAGCGAGTCGAGAAGTTCTGGTTTCTGTTTCTCCTGGTGGATTTTTTAGTTTAATTCCACACTGCAGAGGCAATTTTTGTGATGGCCTCTGTCAGCTTATTCTATTTCATCAGTGCCAGCAACAGGGCTGTGTATGAGCACTGCAAATGTGGCCTGTGAGGCTTTAATTCCCCTCACCTTAGAGCTTGAGGTTGGTGAGCATTCCAGTATCTGTTGATCTTTATGCCTGAGATAAAAATGCTGACTTCACTGTCATGAAAGCACCGTGGGTAGCACCAACTGAAAGTGGCATTTGCAGTTTCATGGATAAAATTCAGGTGGCAAGCAGAAGAGGGCCAAGAGCAGCCATGATCCCCAATTCCCAAGGCAAAGGCACCAGCAGCCTCCTGCTGCCACCTCAGGGTGAGTAAAACAGTGCTGTAAACAGCTCTGGAACCCGATCCTTTCTTCCTCTGAGGGCTGGCTCGGGGCAGCACAGACGGGCCCTGAGCAGTCAGGGCTGTGTGTGGGTGCTGGTTGCTGTGCTCCAGAACTGAGCTGGAAAAAGCCCTTGGGAGCCGAGGCAGGAGCAGGCGGGAAGGGGCCGGCGCTGCTGCTGCTCCTGGCCGGGAGCCCTGGCTGGGCCGGGCCGGCGCCCCCTGCGCTGCGGCTGCTGCTGCTGCCAGAGCCGGGCGGGACTCGGGGACAGGGAATGGACACGGGGGGACAGCAAAGGCCTGGCGGCTGCAGGGATGGTGGCGCTGGGACCGGGGCCAGCACAGAGCTTCAGCCCACAGTTAACCCCGAGGGAAACGCTGGGGAAAGGCTCCATTTCAGCCTTTCTTTACTTGTCGCTGTAATGAAGGGAATTAAATGAAGGGAGAACAAGCAGGGCCCGACCCCTCCTTCTCTGGGAGGCGCCCCACGTCTGGGGCTGTGAGGGGGCATGAGGGGCTGTGAGGGACCATGAGGGGCCATGGGGAACTGTGAGGGGTTGTGAGGGGCCATGAGGGGCTGTGAGGTGTCACTCTTGAGTCGAGAATGACACAGGAACAGGCGGGAGGCAGTTTGTAGAGAGAGTGAAAGAAGGTTTTATTCAAGAGAACCTTGTGGTTTTTATAGCATGAGATGATTTATTCTATTTGATTGGCTGGTTAACAAAAATACATTACACTGTCCTTGAGAAGAACAGAAAGACAAAGTAGAAGAATACCACCTGCAGATTGTTTATACTTAACAAGTTATCACATCCCTACAACACCCTAAAAATTCTCACATGCTGCTGTGAGAAACACTTGCTGTTTCTCTCTCTCTCTTCCAGAGCATCCACAGTGAGGGGCTGTGACGGGTCTTGGGGAACTGTGAGGGAGCCATGAGCTGTGGGAGGCTGTGAGGGGCCATGGGGAGCTGTGAGGGACCATGGGGAACTGTGAGGGAGTCATGAGGGGCTGTGAAGGGCCATGAGGGGCTGCAAGGAGCTGAGAGGTTCTGTAAGAGTCTGTGAGGGGCCATGGGGAACTGTGAGTGAGCCATGAGGGGCTGTGAGGGGCCATGGGAAGCTGTGAAGGAGCCATGAGGGGCTGTGAGGGGCCATGAGGGGCTGTGAGGGGCCATGAGGGGCCATGGGGAGCTGTGAGGGGCTGTGGGAGGCCAGGCTCCTCATGGAACCAAGGATCCATTGTGACACTGCGGAACCAAGGAGATCATTGTTGACAGTACAGAACCTCATGGATCCAAGCGGCCATTGTGGCATAGCAAGGCCTTGTGGAACCAAAGGGACCATGGTGACACTACGGAACCTCATGGTACCACAGGTCCATTGTTACACAGCAGCCACAGCAGGGCCCCAGAACCAAGGAGATCATTGTGACACTAACAACCTCATGGAATCAATGGGCCATTGGGACACTGTGGGTCCCCATGGAAACAAGGGGCCAGTGTAACACATCCAGGCCTGCTGGAGTCAAGGGGCCACTGTGATCCCACGGAACCCAATAGAACCAAGGGGCCATTTGGAGACACTGTGACCTCATGGAAGCAAGGGGCCATTGTGGCCTTGTGCAGTCCCATGGCAAGAAGGAAACCATTTGGACACTGCAAGGCCTCATGGAAAGCAAGGGGCCATTGTGCCACTGCAGAGCCAAGGAGACCTTTGTTATATCACTGGGCCTCATGGAAACAAAGATCTGTGGTGATCCTACAGGGCCTCATGGAACCAAGGGGCAATTTTGATGCTGCAGGGCCCCAAGGATCCAGGAACATGGAACAGGTCTGGGTGGCTGGGCCTCCTGGGGGCTGCTTGACTGGTCCCGCTGGCCTTGGCATGTTGAGAGTTGCTTCTTATCATCCCCTGAAACCGTGGAGTTCTGTGCATTCCTTCCTGTGGGAAAGAACTGTCCTTCTCCTCCAGGGGTTCAAGGCTGAAATTGGGATTCCTCCCTCAAATCTGATTATATCCAAGGATTATTCCCATATGAAACCTGCCAGGACAGATAGCTCTGGCTGGCCTTGGCCTCTTGAGGGCCACCCCTCATGTGCCTTCAAAACACTGGGGGCCCGTTCTTTTCTTCCCATTGAAAAAAACACTTTCAAGTCCAGCCATCCATGGCCAAAATTGAGAATCCGCCTCCAAAATTCTTTATATGGTTTTCCAATGGTACCTCCCAGACAAAAGCTGTCAGGGCTATCTAGATTCCCTTGGCTGCCCTGGTGGCCCTAGTATTGCTGTAGGACCTGAGTGCTCTCATGGCTGGGCATAGCCCTGGGGGCGGCAGTGCCGGGGCTGCAGCAGAGACAGGCCATGGGCACTGCTGGGGCAGCACTGACGCCTCAGCCCTGGCCCTGGGGGCTCCAGGCTCCTTGCCCAGGCTCTCCCAAGAACACACCCAGGCCGATTCTCAGCACAGAAAACCCCCGTGAGCAGCCCAGGCTGGCCGTGGGCAGGCTGGGGGCAAACAGCATGGCTGGGGCTCTGCAGGGACCTGGGGGCAGATGGGAAGGAGCAGCAGAGCAGGGGCTGATCCATCCCCAGTGCGCTGCACAGCCCAGGGCAGCGTCCCAGAGCATCCTGATGGAGCTGCCAACAACAGCCCCCCTCTGAAACCCTGGCCTCTCCCCCAGCTCACACAGGTGCCCCATCCTTGCAGGCACAGACACGGCAGCACTGGCTCAGCAGCCCCTGTTTGCATTGAACAGAGCAGGGGGAGCACTCCCATGCTGTTGCTGTGGGGACATGAACCTGAGGGAGCACAAATGCCATCAGCCCCTGGGGCCAGCAAGGGCTGGGGGACACCAGGGAAACCACTCAGCTTTGTCCTGGCCTCTGCAGTCAGCCAGAAAGTTTGTTCCCATCAGCTGGGAGTTTCCTGTCCCACTGCAGACGCTGTTGGTCAGAGCCAGGGCTGCCTGGCAGCCACCCCCAAACTGTCCTGAGCATTTCCTTGGCTTCACCTTTGCTTTCTTTACTCTTCCTGATACAAATGTCTTCCGATTGCCCACTCCTGTTCCCTTCCCTGCAAACAGCCCATTCCTTCTTGCCCTTTCCTCTCTGGCCCCACTCTCCATTGCAGTTCCTGACTTGGCACCATGGGAACGTCCCTTGGGCAGCAGGATCATCCTGCAAGTGCTGCAGGAATTGTCTGCAGGCTCCTGCAGTGCCTGGTGCTGCTCCCTTGCCAGCAGCACCCCAGGCCAGGGGGGCACATCTAGGCTGCTGTGTCTGGCTCTGGGGCTCCCTGTTCTGGGCAGTGAGGAGGAGCTGCAGAGGCTCTGCAGGACTGACAGGATGGGCTTTGGGGCTAGCAGGAGAAGCTGAGGGACCTGGGCTGCTGGAGCTTCTGAAGAGGAGGCCCAGGGCTCCTCCTGCAACTGCTCCAAGGGTTCTTTCAAAGAATCCCAGAATCAGCAAGGGTGGAACAGGCCATGGAGATCATCAAGTCCAACTTGTGCCCTGACACTGCCCTGTCTCCCCTGAACCTCCTCTTCTCCAGGATAAACAACCTCAGCTCCCTCAGCGACTCCTCACAGGACTTGTGCTCCAGACCCATCACCAGCCTTGTTGCCCTTCTCTGGACACGCTCCAGCTCTTCCATGTCCTAAACTGGGGGCACCAGAACTGCAAACAGCACTTGAGGTGCTGCCCAAGCAGTGCTGGGCACAGGGGAACAATCCCTGCCCTGCTCCTGCTGGCCACACCATTCCTGATCCAGGCCAGGAGCCACTGGCCTGCTTGGCCACCTGGGCACACTGCTGGCTCATGTCCAGCCTGCTGTCCATCAGTCCCTGCAGGTCCCTTCCTGCCTGGCTGCTGTCCAGCCCCTCTGGCACCTTGTTGAGGGAGGGAAGGGAAGGGAAGGGAAGGGAAGGGAAGGGAAGGGAAGGGAAGGGAAGGGAAGGGAAGGGAAGGGAAGGGAAGGGAAGGGTCCAGATCCAATCCTTCCTGAAATGTGGGGTTTGCTGGCACTGCCAGTCCCTTGATCCAAAAATTTCCCTATTCTGGAACAGCCCAAGTACAGCAATTTGCTGGCACAGAAATCCAAAACCTGGCAACTTCCTGCTACTGCATCTGGCACCTCCCACATCTTGTGTTTGCTGCCCCAGTACCCAGATTTGGAAATTTCCTGGTGCTGGCACAGCCCAAGTCCAGTGATTTACTGGCACAGAAATCTAAAATTTTGGAAATTTCCAGGTTCTGACTCTAGCACCATCCATATCTAGTGTTTGCAGGGACCGCCAGTGCCTAGATTTGGAAATTTCCCGGTGTCTTGACAGCCTAGGTCTAGCAATTTGGTTTTAGCTAGCTTAGGCAGAGAAGTTTCTTTGGACTGTGACTTTCCTTTTTCTTGGAACTGTTTACACCTGCTCTGGACTGAAAACCCAGATAAACACCGGCAGCAGCTCACACCTGTGGCCCCCCGAGCTCTGGGACGCTGCATTCCAGCACCAGAGGGACTTAGAAGAGACCGAGTGAGCCAACTACAACCCACAAAAAGGACTTTCTGAATTTGCCATCTCTTCAGCACTGTCAGAGGTTTATTTAATATTATTCATTTTTTGTGCTTGTGAATACTTTACTCATTAAAAAAACTGGGATCTTTTTTCACTTTTCTCAAGGGAAGTCTTTTCCTGAACTAGTAGGGGGAGGGGCCGCTTGAACTTGCTTTTTAGACAGACCCCTTTAGGAGGTTTCCTCCCAAAATTTGCCCTAAACCAGCACAAACAGTCACAATGAAAATTTCACCAGTGGCATAATTTCCTGATGGAAAATCTTGTGACAGAAGCTCAACCTTGTTCTCCGTGAGAGATTTTTGGGAAGAGCAGACAGGAGAAGACTCCTGGAAAACTGAAACAGCTTTCCAGATGTGAAATAAAATAAACAATCCAAGGTGTTTTCCTCTATTTATTTCTATGCTCCCCTTTTCTATGTTGCATCCCAGTAATTCCAGATGCACCTCACCTCTAGGATCACTGACTTAGTGATTTTTAGACACTCTAAAATACCATGAGCCACACACAGTTTTCCTTCCCCTGTTTTTACAGGAAAGCAACACTGGAGATGTAAGTGCAGTGCTTGGGTCAGGTAGGAATCCTTCCCCAAGGGAAGGTGGCCCGACAGTGTTTGACCCTCAGCAAGGACAATGCACAGCAGCAAGCGAGGGGATCGCTGTGCCAGAGTGCAGGAGTCAGGGCTCTGCATCCGGGCTCAAGGCTGCAAAGTTCCCGTGTTTGGACAGACGGAGGGGCTGTCCCCGGGGCGCGCGGGGCTCGAACGTGGGGCTCGTGGGGCGAGCAGGGAACGGACACGGGGACGAACGGCCCCGGTGCTTCAGTTGCAGCAGCGGCAGCAGCAGCAGCAGCGGCAGCAGCGGCGGCAGCAGCAGCGGCGAGAGCAGCAAAACAGATAATTTAAAACACGCTTTCCCCTATTTTTCTTTCTCTGTCTCTTTGTCTCTTTATTTCTCTTTCTCTCTCTTTCCCGCTGTCGGGCACCCTTCTCTCAGGGTCCCTTGCCCGGCGTCCCTCTCCTCTCCCCGCCTCCCTCTCCCCTTCCGGGCTGGGCCATGCCCCCGGCCCGCCCCCGGCCCCGGGCGGGGCTGCCCCGTGCCCGGCCCCGGCCGTCCCGCCGCGGTCTCGCCTCCGTCCGGCTCTGGCCGTACTGGCGGTGGCGCTGCTGGGCGGGCATCAGTGCCTGGGGCGGGGACGGCATCGCCGCCCTTCGGCTCCGCCTGGCCCGAGCCCGGCCCCGGACCCGACGCAGGGTCCGGTCCCGACCCCGGTCCCGGCCCCGGCCCCTGCTCCTCCCGGGGCCCGCGGAGGACACAGGCGGCGCGGCCGCTCCCGCCGCTTCCGCTGCGGCTTCCCCGGCCCGAGCTCCGCCGCTCGGAAGTGCGGCCGCCGGCCCCGAGCCGCCGGGGCCCGGTGCGGGTGGGGATGCCGGGCCCGGGGCGGGTGAGGGGCGCTCGGGGATCGTTGCTGGCCCCGGGCCGAGCGCTGACAGCCGCGTCCCGCCCGCAGGGACGGCACAGGAGGCCCTGCAGGAGCGGTACCGGCTGGGATCGATGCTGGGACGCGGCGGCTTCGGCAGCGTCTTCGCAGCCACGCGGCTCTCGGACGGCGCCCCGGTGAGCGGCGGGGCCGGCGGCGGGCGCAGGAGGAGGGGGCGGAGGAGGAGGGAGGAGGAGGAGAAGGTCGGGGCGCGGCGGGACGGGCGGCGAGCTCACCCCGCTGCTCTCCCTCGCTCGCAGGTGGCCATCAAACGCGTGCCGAGGGATCGCGTCCGGCACTGGGGCGAGCTGGTGAGTGAGCGGAGCCAGCGGCAGCAGCCGGGCCGTGCCGGGCGGCGAGGAGCCGGGGCCCGGCACGGTGGGAGCCGCCGTGAGCTCTGCGGGGAGAGCGGGCGTGGGTTGAGCGGGGCATGCAGAGCATCCTGGGCTGGCTGAGGGCTCCCAGAGCCCCGCATGGCCTCGGCCCCACTGACGGCGTCGTGCTCCTCCCGCAGCCCGACGGCACCAGCGCACCCCTGGAGATCGTGCTGCTGGCCAAGGTGTCCGGTGGCTGTGGCGGTGTCATTCAGCTCCTGGAGTGGCTTGAGCTCCCCGACAGCTTCCTGCTGGTGCTGGAGCGTCCGGAGCGGTGCCAGGAGCTCTCGGGTTTCCTGGCGGAGCGGGGGTTCCTGCCGGAGGAGGAGGCGCGGGAGCTGTTCCGCCAGGTGCTGGAGGCCGTGCAGCACTGCACCAGCTGCGGGGTCCTACACCGGGACATTAAGCCCGAGAATGTCCTGCTCGACCTGGCCAGCAGGCAGCTGAAACTGATCGACTTTGGCTGTGGCGCCTTCCTCCAAGACACAGCCTACACCCAATTTGCAGGTGAGCCCTCGCAGGGGGTGCTCCTGGGCATCTCGTGGCCCAGCCTGGGTGCAGCACTGGGGCTTCCCTCTATTGCAGCTGGGATGGGATTGATGCTAGAGCTGAGTTGATTTGGGTGGGGTGTGAGGGCGGCCAGCTCCCAGCCCTGCTGACAGCCTTCAGCACCCACTGTGCCCTGGGCTGGGGCTGGAGCTGGGGCAGCCAGCCTGACACAAACCCCCATGGGGGCAGCAGAGAGGGGGGTCTGACCCCATTTCCCGGATGGTTTGGTGTGCAGGCAAGAAAGGGCTGGACTGCTCCGCTCTCCTTGTTCACCTTGGCTTATTAACATTTTTGGGGGCCATGCAGGTGGGGAGGAGAGTGGGTTTTCTCCACTACTGGGTGGGTTTTTCCTTTGTGTGTCATGGTTGGGCTTTCCCAAGGATTGTGCTGCCCTCTTCCAGTCCAGTGGCTTCTTTTCCAGCTGCGAGTTTGTGCACAAGTCCCAAGTGCTGGCGAGAGGGCAGCGCTCACCCCGTGTGCCTCTGGGGCAGCCCCCACATGCCCAGGGATGCTGGGGCCGGGCTCTGGGAGCAGCAGCAGCCCCCTGCTGAGCTGTGTCTGTGTTCCACAGGAACCCAGTCCTACAGCCCACCAGAGTGGATCCAGCACCAACGCTACCACGGCGAGGCAGCCACGATCTGGTCCCTGGGCCTCCTGCTGTGCCACCTGGTCATGGGGAAGCACCCGTTCAGGAGGGGCCAGGAGATCATCCGGGGGCGGATCTTGTTCCCACGATGGCTCTCTCGAGGTGGATCCTCATCTCTGGGCACGGGGGGAATACCAGTGCTGGGAGACAGCAGCGGGCTCATGGGCAAACCACTCTGGCAGCTGCTGAGCAGGCACATGTCCTGCTCTCCTGCTGTCCTCCAAACAGAGCATCCATGGGGAAGTTTAGGCCCAGCTCTGGTCACACCCAGCATGACCTGGGCATGGGAACAGGAGGGCAACTTCTCCAACTGACTGGTGGTTTCTGGTTTCTCTCCCCAGAGTGCCAAGATGTTATTAAGAGGTGTTTGTCCATGCAACCCTCGGACAGGCCATCCTTAGAAGAGCTTTTCTGTCATCCTTGGATGAAGGGTGTTTCCCTGCCCTAGAAGACTGAAGAAATCCACGTGCACAGTTGGATCCAGGGACCTAGCAGGTACCAGCTACATGCATCTCTTGGCAATCAGTGGCAAAGCAAACCAGGCTGGTTTTGTCCTGCCTGTAGCTCTGAGCAGGGGTCAGCGGAAGGGAACACGCAGCTCTTGGGCTGGAGCTGAGCTGGAGACCCGGTGTGACAAGCACTGGTTGCCACCATCCCCCTGGTTTTGTTTGGGATCCATCCCATCCTGGTCCATGGATGGCTGGGGCCCTGGGCAGAGCCCTGACAGCCTGGTCTGACCCCAGGGAAGGAGAAGGAGCCCCTGGAGAAGCTGTTCCAAATGGGGCTGGTGCTGGAGACACCAAGGACAACCTCAAGAATGATAATCTCTTCCTTGGCCTGGCCAGCTGAAGATGATGGACTTGGATTCTGGCACCTTCTTCAAAGCCAGGCTCCAGGTCCAATTTGCAGGTGAGTCTACAGGCAGGGGGTTGCTCCCAGATCTGGGCATGGCACAGCTGGGCACCAAAGGTTCCCCCTTTGCTGGGACAGACGCAATGAATTCTTCAGTCAGCTGCCCAGCTGCTTTTTGGCTCTGGGCAGCTGCTGAGGGCTGGATGTGCCCTGGCTGGCTGCAGGCTGGGCACGTGTCCTGCCCTCCTGCTCTGCTGCCAAAGGCAGCAGGGATGGGCAGCTCTGGGCACGGCCAGCATGTCCTGGGCACCGCAGGCCTTGGCACAAGGGCACAGGAGCCCTCAGCTGATAGGCACTTTCTGCTTTCTCCCCTTGCAGCCGGGCTCTGCGGGTGCTGAGGCTGCTCTGGGCTCTGCCAGGGCTCTGCTGGGCTCAGCCCTGGGCCCAGCTGGGCTGGCTCTGCCCTCACATTGCTCTGACAGCTCACATCAGACGAGCCCGTTGTGAGCACAGCGCCTGAGCTTTCTGCTTTGGCAGGTGAGTGAGACTCTGCTGCAGGCCCAGAGATTGCAGCTGGGGACACACATCCAATTGGCAAGGACCCAAACTCTCCACAGTCCAGCTGAATGCCTGGATCTGTACAGGGTGTTTTGTCTGTCCCATTCGTCCTTCTTGATTGGCTGGAATTGTGCAATTGCACTTTCTTCCTCCTCTAGAAGTGCCACAAGTGGGCCAAAGCTGGCGAGTGGGCCGTGCTCCTGAGGCAGTGCAGTCTGGAGCTGGTGGATGGAGAATTGCCCTTCTGCACTTCCACACCAGAGCAAAAAGCTGTCAGTGGGACTTTGTGACTCTAAGAAATCCCTGAAAGTTTCAATGGGAATGTGCAGCTCATTCCCAGGCTGAGAAGGAACGTTGTCTTGTAAAGGATTTGGGCTTTGAAAGAGTTTCCATTTCCAGTCCTGCTTGGAGCTGGAAGGGCACAAAGCAATTTCCTCTTGCCTCGACCACAATTTAAAATAACAATATTGGAAACAATCCCCAAAAAACTTTTTAAAAAGACTGCTGAGGTCAGTAAGATGGATCCATGCCATCAGCACATTTACAAAGTAAATAACTGAGTTCTCTTTCAAAAGATCAGTTGCCTCTTAATTCAAAGTTTGAGAAGATTTTTAACTGCACATTTGGGTTTTGTTTTTATCTTTCACATTTTATATAGTTTTTTCTTACTTTTTCCTTTTTTTTCCTTTCAATAGAAAACATGTGCTATAAAATGAGTGTCGTTTGCTCCTGGTTCCTGTGTGGAGCAGCTCCCTTCCTGCTGGCTGAGCTGCTCAGGCAGAGCCCAGCAGCTCCTGGCCCTGCAGGGCTGAGGCTTTTCCCTGTTGCTGGGCACAGACTGATGGAGCAGCACTGCTGAACTCGGGCACACAGAGGCACCAGCAGCAGCTGCCTTTGGCCACCTGAGGCTCCAAGGCCCAAACTCTGAGCAGCCAGGGCTGGAAGAGACTGGCAGGATCTGATCCCTGACTCTGGGCCAGGGCTGCACAAATGACCCCACAGCAGCAGCAGCAGCACATGGAGCTGACTTTGAGCACAGCCCCTGCCCCTCTTCCCTCGCGTGTGCAGCGGTGTCACAGCAGCCTGAGGCACCTGGGAGCCCCCAGGGCCAGCAGGGACTGGAGATGGCAGCCCTGGGCTCCTGGAGGCTGTGCAAGGAACGGAGCTGGGCACTCCCTGTGCATGGGGAGCTTCCAGATGGAAAAGGCTGCTGTGCCCAGGCAGCTCCAAGGGCACAGAAAGGAGGCTCTGGAGCACTGGATCTGTGCCAGTGCCACAGTCCTGGGCAGCAGCCAGCGAGCCCTGGGGGAACAGAGGGCACAGCACAAGGGACAGAACCAGGCAAGGGCAGAGACTGGAGAGAGCCAGGCCCGGGAGCAGGAACAGCTGCTCCATTGCACTCTTGGAGAAAGCTCTTGGCTGGTTCAAAGCGCTGAAAGGCGTGAAGGGCAGAGAGGAGGCCACAGCAAACAATGCTCCTGTTTGCACAGCCTCCCCTCTCCGTGTCCCAGAAGGAATTGCATGGACTGTGTTCTTCTCTCTGAGCCGTCTCGTTCAGCATGAGCAGCTCAGCACCAGGAGCTGAAGCCTCAGGCCACAGGAGCTGGGCAAGAGAGAACTTTTGGAGCAAAGTAATGCTTCTAAAATAGCCCCTGCTGAATGCAGTGGATAGAATCATGGAATCACAGAATCCTTTCTGTTGGAAAAGCCCTCTGAGCTCACCCAGTGCAGCCGCTCACCCAGCAATGCGAAGCCCAGCACTAAACCACGTCCCTGAAGTGCCAAGGCCTGGACACCAGCCCTGAGTGAGGCCTGGACAGCAGGCCCTGAGCCAAAGGTGGCTTCTGGATGAACCTTCCAAGCAAACGTTATCTTTGTATCTGCTCCCTGATGAAATATGCATGGTCTTTAGCACTGTGATAGATGTAGCCACTCATTAGTGAGACATGTATTGACCTTTGTGTATTTAGAATCCAGACAAGGCCATGAAATCTGACATCTGGCCTTATTTGAGGCTTTATGGTCACCTCCCTTGGTTCCTCCTGGGGCCCTGGCCAGGCTTTGGGAGGGACCCAAGAGGAGGATGAAAGCAGATGTTGCCACACTAGCAGTGCTGTCAGTTTGTTCATTCAGCACTGTCAGAGCTGGGCCCTCTCCCAGCGGGGTTGGAGCCTCTCCTGGAGCTGGAGGCACCTGCAGGAATTCCCAGTGCCAGGAGTGGCTCTGCAGCCCTTGGCTGTGACAGCTTCCCCAGCTGCTGTGTGGGTCTGGGGGATGGTAAAGGCTGAGGGTAAATGCTGCTGGATCTTTGTTAATTTCTGCTGCAATCTTTGGTGGGGATGGTTGGGTGCATTGCTGAGCTGCTCCTTTTGTGATTCTTTGCTGCTCTGAACTGCAGGAAATGACACTGATTCCTTCAGCTGGAGTCTGTGTCTTTGGTGCTGACCCTGCCCACTGGTAAAACAAAACTGGCACAGTCTGGCCAGATGCCAACAAAATGTCACTTGTTCAGTGTCAGTGTGAGGAATCAGTGCCATCAGAAATTCCCAGCTGGGAAGCCCTTCCCTGGAGTTCCCTGGCTTTGGAGTGGGCTGAGGTCGGAGCCCTGTGGGAGCAGTGGGGCAGTCGGGTAAAAGAGGCTGCACCCCTGGATGGCTTCAAATGCATCCAAAAATTGCAAATGGAAAAGGAAAAGACCTTGTGGATTTGGGTAGACAAAGATGAATTTGTTGAGAGTATGTAGGAAACAGCACCTTCAGAAGGAACAATGATTATTGGAATGCTCCCACATGGAGCAAGAGAAGAAGGTTTTAATCTTGAGCTCAGATGCACTTGTGCAAGTGAAATATCAATATAACAAATAACTATATACATATTTATAGTATAATAAGACCTTCATGTTTATATTTATAGATTTTTATGTATATATGTCTATATCTACATGTCTATATCTGTATTTATATATAAATATGTACTTATAATAATAATGTGAAATAGTGCTGACAATACTAATTTGGTATCTTTGGCTCCTCAGGGATGTAACACTAAATACCCTACAAAACAGGATTGGCCAGGACCCTAATGTCAGTGGTCAACTTTGTGAGATTGTATACAATGGAAAAAGGAGGAAGCGAGGAAATTGGCTATTTTTACAGCGTGTACTGATACTGTGAGGCAGAGTGCTTTGTCTGTTCCTGTGAAAAATATAGTGATTTTGCCTGCAGGGTTTTTCATGTACCAGACAATGCACAAGTTGCAGGATTGGTTGAAAGGGTGAAGGGGTTGTTAAAAGAGCAGTTGGAAAAATGAGGAGATGGGAACCTTTGCCCATGGAGAACCCATCTCCCAGATGTGCTCCATGCCCTTCACAATGGCCCACTGGGGAAATGGAAACCCCCTGGCTGTGCACGGCTGCCCCCAATTTGCAAATCCAGCCCTGGGCAGTGAGACTTGGGCTGCCTGGTAAATTGTTCTGGCTGTGATAGCCACTGGCAGGGCCAGCCCAGAGGCTGCAGGGCTGGGCCTTCATGCATTGGAATTCATTAGGAGAAATTCAAAGCAAATAAGAGCTATCAGTACTGAAACAGGAATTCAGATTCCTCCAGGACACTTTGCTTTGGTAACTGCGCCCTTGGAGCTTGGCCTTGCAAAGTGTTCCTGTCATGGCAGGAGGAATTGATGCAGAATATCCAGGAGAAATTGCAGTAATTCTGTAAACAATAGTGACCAGGATTGGATTAGTCAACCCTGTGACAGGGTAGCACAATTATTGATACTGCATTTTTCGGAATGATTGTGAAAAAAGGAGATCCAGCTCCAATCACCACTGTTTGTGCAAATAAAGGGTTTGGGTGCAGCAGCCCTAATAATGGAGCCAGAGTGTGGGTCCAGAGGTCAAAAGGCCTCCCAAGGCAGCTGAAGGAGCAGCTCCTAGGAAAGACAACTCTGAGTCCTGAACCCTGGGCAGGAACAATGGGAATGTGTCCCTGCAGCCAAGGATTCTGTGTGAGAACAAGTAGATCTGCCAGGATACTGTTTTACATATCCTGCCAGGCCAGATCTCCCTGTTTGCCCCAAGGGCCCCTGTGGGAAATGCTCTGATCCATGGGGCTCCATGTGAAGGCTGCTGTGACCCTGAGGGACTTGCACAGGAATTCCATCCAGGAGCCTGGGTGCCCCTCAGGGACTGGGACCCGGCCCCTTCCAGCCAGAGGGGAAAGGGCCCCCCAAGCCTTGTTAGCCACAGACAGCATGGTAAAGCTGAACAGCAAAGGGCCTGGGGGCATTATTCTGGAATTAAAAAGGTGCCAGCTCCATGGACAACAGAATTCTTGTTCCTAATTGGAATGGGATTGAGAAAAAAGAATGAAGAACAGTGTCACTAAAGTACTACTGATGTCTGTAAAGTGTACCTTGATAGTCAGCCAGAATCTTTATCTGCCACAAACACCTCTAGTGTTTCACCAAGGGGTTAGTCATCAAAATGTAATGATGGCTTATGATGGATTGCTGAGCTTCTTTTGTAATTCTTTGCTAATGATGATGTGCTTTGCTGAGCTCATCCTTTTGTAAATCTCTGCAGCTGTGCATGATGTAAATGACACAATTCCTTCAGTTGGTGTCTGTGTCTTTGATAGTGACTCTGCTCACTGGAGAAACAGGGCCCCCTCTTGCCTAACTGTTCCCTGGGAAGGCAAAAGCCTTCACTCCAAAATTCCCCCCTTCCTCCCTGTTCCCCCCTTCATACCCTGAGCATGATGTGCTCTGGTCTGGGCTATGCCGGGGGTCAGTTGGGGTCCCCTGTCCTGGCTGTGTCCCTGCCCAGCTCCCCCGCAGCCCCAGCCCCTCCCCAGCGTGGCTGGACGAGGGGCAGGACAGGCCTTGGCTGTGCTGCAGCTCAGCAAGAACAAAACCATCTCTGCGTGCTCAGCCCTGTGCTCAGCACCCGGCCCAGCAGGGTCTCAGTGCCAGGGGCTGTGCCCTCAGTCCCTGCCAGGGGTTTCCATGGCAACTGCCAGGCCAGGTGACCCAGGTGTCCCCCCAGTGTCGGTTGCCATGGAAACAGTGCCCAGCCCTGCCCCTTTCTGTCTGGCTGACCTGGCCTTTGGCCCTGGCAGTGCCGGTGGCTGCTGGTTCCTGGTGCCAGAGCGGCCAGCGCGGCACAGGGCAGGTGGCCATGGCACAGCCCCCAGCAAGGGATCCCCTCTGGCTCTGGGCACTGACACCAGCCCTGAGCAAGGGCCCAGGGCAGCTTTCCATGGCCACCAACCATCACAACAGCTCCGGGCATTGGTTGCCATGGCACCAAACCAAGGAACGGGTCCCCGTGGCTGTTGCCATGGAACCTGGTGGCACCAACGAGTGTCACTGCAATTGTACCTGGAACAGCCCTGGCACTGCTTTGTCCTGAGGGTTGCCATGGCAGCTGAGGACAGCAACAGCTGGGGCTCTGCAAGGGCCCTGGGGCAGACGGGAAGGAGCAGCAGAGTAGGGACTGATCCATCTACAGTGTGCTGCACAGCCCAGGGCAGCGTCCCAGAGCGTCCTCATGGAGCTGCCAACAACATCCCCCCTCTGCAGCCCTGGCCTCTCCCCGAGCTCACACAGGTGCCCCATCCTTGCAGGCACAGACACGGCAGCACTGGCTCAGCAGCCCCTGTTTGCATTGCACAGAGCAGGGGCAGCACCCCCATGCTGTTGGTGTGGGGACATGAACCTGAGGGAGCACAAATTCCATCAGCCTCTGGGGCCAGCAAGGGCTGGGGGATGGCACAGAAACCACCCAGGTTTGTCCTGGCCTCTGCAGTCAGCCAGAAAGTTTGTTCCCATCAGCTGGGAGTTTCCTGTGAGTGCCATCCTGTGGGTGCCCTGTGATGGCACTCAGGGTGATCTGTTCCATAACCTTGCTGGGCACCCAGGTCAGGCTGACAGGCCTGGAGGTCCCCAGCTCCTCCTTCCAGCCCTTCTTGGGGATGGGCTCACCTTGGCACCTCCAGTCCTCTGGGAGCTCCCTGCTGAGCCAGCACTGATGGTAAATGATGGAGAGCAGCCTGGGGAGCTCATCCACAGCTCCCTCATCCCCCTGGGATGGATCCCATCTGATCCCATTCACCTGTGAGCATCTGAGTGGCTCAGCAGGTCACCCACTGCTTCCTCCTGGATTCCAGGGGCTGTTCTGCTGCCTGTGCCCATCTACCAGCTGAGGAGAACACTTGTCCTGAGGATATCCTCTCCTAATATTGAAAATTGAAACAAACTAGGGGTAAAGTAGCTCAGCCTTTCCTTATCTTTTGTTACTATATTCTCCACTGCATCCAATAAAGAGTAGAGGTTCTCCTACCCCTCCTTTTTGCTATTATTCTTTTTATGAAAACATTTTTATTCTTTTTGCAGAACCCTCCAGGTTAAGTTTTAATAGAGTTTTCAACTCTCAGCTTTTCTTTTCTAACATCCTTAAAGACTTCCTGAGTTGCTGGTCCTTTTTCCACCCCTGAGTCTCCAGAAAAGCTCCATGGGCAGCCAGGCCAGTCATTTTCCTCACTAGCTCATCTTCTGCCACACTGGGACAGGCTGCTTCTTCCCCCTTATGATTACTTCCTTGAAATGTCTCCATCCTTCCAGGACCCCTTTGCTTTTACAGGCTGTTTCCCTTAAAGCAATCACTACCTGATTAGGTATTCCCCAAATCTGCAGCCTAAACAGGCCAAAGTCTGCCCTTCCTAATTCCAGTACAGAAGTTTGGTTGCTGCCCCTCCCTCTTTCCCAGAACATTGAACACTTCATTATTTCATGGTCACTGTGCCCCAGGCAGCCTCTGAGCCCCACATCTGCCACCAGCCCTTCTCTGTGAACAGCAGCAGACAGAGCTTTCCTTGGCCGTGGGAGTGCTACCAAAAATTTGGTAAAACAGAAAATTCCTTAACCCCAGTGTAGCATTAAGAAGCAGCATTCTTTATTCAGCTGGATGCATGGGGGAGAGCTCCTCCCAAAGCTGTGCATGCTGAGTACAGGAAAGTTTCTGTTTATATTCTGTATTTTTCATACATATTCATTGATTGTCCTGGACTAAAAATGCATATGATAATCATTTCCCCAAAATAATTATTATATATTTCCCCTCCCCTTTACCCATGCATTCTCCTGTCCTGGGGGTCTCCCTGGTGGTCCCTGGTGGTCGTGGACCCCAATGTTCCCATGGGCCTGGCTGAGCTGGCAGGACACTGAGGCTGCTGAACTTCCAGTTCCCTTCTCACACAATGGGCACTGTGTGGTTTCCACAGGCCTGGGGTTGTGGAGAACAAGCTCCAGGTGTGAGCTCACCTGGTGAAGACAATTTATCATCTGGTACCATGTGGTCACAGAGTGGGCTATGACATCACAGAGTGGTTTAGGTGAGGTCATCGAGCAGCCATGGCATCATAGTCTGCCTCTGTGACATCAGAGATCCAGCTGTGACATCACAGGGCAGAGGTCTGACATCACAGTGCAGACTATGGCATCACAGACTCTGGTGTGACATCGGAGACCAGCTGTGTGACATTGCAGAATGGGCTGTGACATCACAGAGCAGGTTGTGACATCCCAGAGCGGCTGTGTGACATCGCAGAGGGGCTGTGTGACATCCCAGCAGGGCTGTGTGAGGTCACTGGGTTGGTCACTCTGCCCCAGCTCCCCCTCACAGTTTCTCCCAACAAGTCCAATGCTGTTGATGCCCAGCAGGGTCCCTGTCCCCCAGGTTTCCCCCGGCCCACCTGGAGCCACAGCCTCCACCAAAGGATGTTCCACAGGATCCACCCCAGAGCCTGACACGGGGACAAGGGGCCAGGGCTGTGTGACCAGGACACCAAGGACAGGGATTATCCAGGTCACTGTGGCCTGGTTTGGGTTGCCCAGGGCAGGAAAGATGTCTGGCAGCTGGAGCAGGGTCTGGGAAGGGCCTCCAAGGTGGGGCTGGAGCCCTTGGGCTGTGAGCAGAGGCTGAGGGAGCTGGGCTGGTCCAGCCTGGAGCAGGGAAGGCTGAGGGGCTCCTCATGCCAGCCTGGCAGTGCCAGCCAGGAGGGAATGGAGAACACAGAGCCAGGCTCTTCACAGGGGGCTGGGGGGAGACAAAAGCTGATGGGTGGAAGGGGAAAGAGGGCAGATCAGCCAGGGCATGAGGAGATGAAATGAGTCAGGCTGCTTTCAGCATTTCCCCAACACCAAGAGCAGCCTGACCTCCCTTCTCCATCCACCACTTATAGATTTGCAAATCAGGAATTGTTTGAGCTGTTCTGTCCTCAGTCCAGGACAAGAATCCTGATACAAGAACTTGTGTTTATATCTATCACAGAACCACATTAGTCAAAAATTAATTTTAGTATGCAAATCAGTTGTGAACAGTGGACTCATCAGACATGCTGGGACATTGCACATAGCTCAGGGAAGAGTTTGTAAATGTGTGATTGTTATTTTAATGGTGTAATTTTTATTAAGTTATATCCTGTTCAACTGTGGTCTGTTGGCTAGGTCCAGTGTGGGGCTGGAGGGAGCTCAGATTTGCACAAGGCTGCTCTGAGTGCCAGCCTTGGATGGGGAAAATGGTGGGGTGGGGGTAGGGACAGAGTCTGATTGATTGTCAGCCATGAAAGGTCTTGATTTTCATACCCAGTCAAACTGCATGAGGAGGTACTTGGATTCAATGTCAATTGGAGATTGCACATTTCAATGAATTACTAGTAAAAAAAAAATTACAGGACCTAAATAAATATTTTCTTGCTTTTTTTTTTTTTTTTAAATTCAGGGTATTCACATTGAATTGGCTTCTGAAATCATACTAATTAACCATACATTTGATTTGAACACCTAAATCAAATTATCCCCAGAGATTTGGCTTGTTAAGGTGTTCTGAATGTTAATGAACGCTGGGACACTGAATTCCTGCACTGAAGAGCTGAAGGCTGAACAAGCCTCTGGAGCAGGAAAATTCAGCAGCAGCCTCCAAGGTGCTGAGGATGTCAGCAGCCCCCACTGAGGCCATCCCTGCCCAGAGACCATGGGGGAATGGGCAGACAAGGAGAGCGTCCCTGGGGCTGGGGCAGCACAACTCAGAGGCACCAGCGGCTCCAGCTGGGAAATGGAGTGTGGAATGTGGCTGGGAAAGCCCTGCCTGGGCTGTGCCAAGCAGGACACACAAGCCCTGACTTCCATCCAGTAGAAAACTCTGTCAAGGAGATATTTAAAAGGAATTACAATTGTTTCTGTATTCTGAATTGGACTTCCTGGAGAAATACCAACAAGAGATCCTCAAGAGCTCAAAACAACAAAACAGTCTTTACTGGTAACTTTAGATAATCAGAGAATTTTTGGCAAAAGATTTAATATGACATTCAATCAACACAGAACACTTCTTAAAGCACTGACTTGGCCCATTCAACTTCACAAACTCTAAGCTATTTGAATTTTACATTACTCAAATTTGCAAAAGGACTGAAATAGAAGAAAAGGACAGAAAGAGAGAGAGGCAAAAAGGATACAGAGGAGCACACACAAAGCTACCAACTCCTGGATTCCAGTAGCGTTCAGATGGAAATTCCAGCAGGAGGTAGGGTCAAGATATGTGTTTGCCTTGTGGTCAGCCTTCAATACCCCTTGGTCTTCCTGGGCCCTTCCCCCAGCTGGGACTGGACTCATTTGGTCCCTCAGGAGCTGGGCTGGGGCTGCAGAGGTGGCTGTGGAGCATTGCCTGTGCTGTGCCAGGGACTGGCAGACACTGCTGGGCTGGGATAGAGGCTCTGGGGGGACTGGGGTCACAGGGCAGGGCAGGGCTGGGCTTCCAGGGCAGGGCAGGGCTGGACCTGCCCCTTCCTCCCCTATTGGCATAAGATCCCAATATTACCAGGTAGATTGTGCCATGGCTCCTCTGACCCCTGCTCCTGGGCCAAAGGCGGCAACTGTGGTGTTTCACCTCAGAGACACTTTTGGCTGGCTGGATGGTGCAGCTGAGCGCCAAAACAAGTCCAGGCTTGTGGAAACTCAGTTTGCCTCAGGTGAGAAGGCTTCAGGCTAAGGTGAGGAGGAAAAGGAGAGAGATTCTGCCAGAGGGTTAATATCAAGAGTTTATTCCATGGTCACAGACTTCTGAATCTTAGGTAACAGCACCAACAGAATCCCGACTGCAAGGCCTGAGTGACTTTTTAAGCTCCGGGGGAGGGGGAGGGAAGGGACAGGTGAGCCACCAACCAGGTGGGAGGGGCAGGGTCTCAGGCAACGATGACACCCAGACAGACCAATGACCTCTGGGCACAGGGGCATCTTTTGAACCTGACCAACCACAGGATGGCCTTGCTGGAATGTTAAGACTGATTGACAGTCCCGCAGGGGGCGAGGGGGAAGGGGAAGAGAGATATTGCCACACCTGGGAAGGGGCTGGGAAGTTTAAAACAGGAAATTGCAACACACTGCAACACTCCCCACACATGAAATGTCTTGAGACAAGAAATTCTTCCACTCTGTCACAATAGGGAATACTGGAGGTGAAATCCCAATTCTGGCCATGGGCACTGAGATAAGAAGGATGGTTCTTTTCCTTAGGAATGAAAGCCCCAGTTCTAAGTAAATTTCGGGTTTGATTGTTTGGATTCTGTTTGGTTTTGTTGTTGCTTTGTTTCCTTGTTGTGCCTGAAGTGTCCAGTCAGGAGCAGAGTGACTCTTGCCAAGGAACTTTGTGCTTCTGTCCCTTAATATTCAGTCTGGTTTTTGCTGCTCTCTTGCTGGGGATTTCTTCAGTGCTCTCAAGGCCTCGATGGTAACAGGGTGAAGGAGCCCTGGCCCAGGATCTGGCCCAGGGGGACACGGGGACACTGCCAGGGGGTCCCTGTCCCCCTGTGCCACCCCCAGGGCCCCGGCCCCCCGTCCCCGTGTCAGGCTCTGGGGTCGATCTCGTGGAACATCCTCTGGGGGAGGCTGCGGGGCCGGGGGGACCCGGGGGGACAGGGGACCCCGCTGTGCACGAGCAGGGTTGGACTGCTCTGGGGGGAACTGTGAGGGGGGCCGGGGCAGAGTGACCTCCCCAGTGACCTCACACAGCCCCCGTGATGTCACACAGCCCCCGTGATGTCACACAGCCCCCGTGATGTCACACTGCCCCTGTGATGTCACACTGCCCCTGGGATGTCCCAGAGCCAACTCTGAGATGCCACGCTATGATGTGATACAGCTGCTCTGTGATGTCACAGAAGTCACTGTGATGTCAGAAAGTCACTCTATGATTTCACAGTCTCTACTGTGATGTCACAGCCTGCTCTATGATGTTACACAGCCACCCAGTGTTGTCACAGCCCACTCCCTGATGTCACAGAGCCACCTTCTATGATGGCAGGATCTGCTCTATGGCCTCACACCCTACTCTATGATGTCACAGCCAGCTCTGTGATGTAACAACCCCCCTCAGTGATATCACAAAACCCTCTCTGTGATGTCATACTTACACTCTGTAAGGTCACAGCACATACTTTGACCTCACTGCCAGCTCTATGATGTCATGCAGCCATGCCATGATCTCACAGCCTGTTCTGTGATGTCACAAAGTCCCCTCTATGACGCTGTAGCTGCTCAGTGACCTCACACAACAAATTTTGTGATGTCACAGCCCAATCTGTGACCTCACACAGCCCACTCTGTGCTGTCACACAGCCCCTTGCTGACACCACAGCTGCTCTGTGCCTCTGTGACACAGCCCTAGAGGTGCTGCTGTGACACAGCCCCCTCTGGGCCATCCCACAGCCCCTGCCAGTGCTGAGCCCCTGTGAGCTCTGTCTGTGCCCCGCTGGTGTCCCTGAGGGGCCCTGGCAGCGCCCCAGCCCTGCTGGGCTGTGCACAGGAGCTGCTCCTGGCCAGAGCTGTCTCTCTGCAGCGCTGCCCTTGCCAGGAGCTGCCTCTGGGCCAGGAGCCCGGCCCAGCTCAGCAGCACAGACACAGCACAGGGACTTAATGACCCTCTGGGGCTTTGGTGCTCTTTGCATCAGACCCAGTCCCTCACAGTGTGCTCAAAAAACCTTCTCAGGGACTCAAAAAGAGGGTGAAACACTGAAGTTTCTCATACTTTAAATAGATCCATCTGAGGGACAGGACTGAGAAAATGTCCCCAGGTTCCAGGTAGAGCAGAACACTGGTGGCACTGATGACAGCTGGGGACAAGCGAGGGAAAGGTGTCTCTGATGCTGAGCAAACCTGCGCCTCTGTCCCTGCAGGCTGTCAGCATCCCCCTGGCTGGGCCCTTCCTTTGCTGACAGCTCTGCCTCCTGCCTGCCTCTGCCTGCCCACACAGAGCCTGGGGCTGCTCCAGGCTCCTGCTGGGGACGTGCTGCACCACAGCCCTGCTCTGACAGGGAAATTCCTTTCTGCTGGTGTTCAGTCTGGACCTCCCAAGCTGCACTTGCTGCTATTAGGTCTTCTTCAGGCTTATTCCTACTAAGAAGAAAAGCTCCAGCCTCTCTGAAACCACCCATCCATCCCTCCCAGGCTATTCCCTTTCAGTCCTCAGCCTCTACACCACTGACCACAGAGGCCACAGACTCTCCCTGCTGGTTTTGTGATGAGGCCTCCAAACCCCATTCTGGGAGATTTTTGAGTCCTCTCCAAGGTCTGTGAAAAGGGAAAAATAGCATTCGAAGTTATTTTCTCCTCAATCCTACAGTGACAGAAAACGGGTCAGTATCTTTAAACTGAATGGGGACAAATTAACTTTTGTTAGAAGGAGGAAATATTTTACAATTAAGAAAGTGGCAGGAAACTGCAACCGTTTTTCCAGAGAAGTGGATTCCCCATCCCTGGAATTGTCCAAGAGCAGGAGCTTTGTGCAGCATTGCCCATTGAAACCCTCTCATCTCCAGTGACAGGATTCCTGCATTGTGGGTTCTCTGATGTGCTGGGTGCCCTCACAAGGCTTCTGGCCAGAATGTCTGCTGAGGGCAGCCAGGCTGCTGCTGGGGCAGTGACCTCACAGCCATCACCACGGCAGCCCTGTCCCCTGGGCCTGGCTCTGCCCTTTCCTCTGTCCCTGCCTTGGCTCTGCTGCCATGAAGAGTTTTGTCATTTATGTCTTGTCCCCAAGGTGCTGGGGCCAGTGGCTTCCCAGTCAGGCTCCTGGGGCACAAGTGGCTTTTCAGAGCCCACCCAGGAATGAGCCCTGAGGCAGCAGCTCTGCAGTGGTGGCCACCAGGCCGGGCTGCCAAGGGAGGCTTCTGGCCATGGCCTGCAAGCAGCTGCTGCTGCCAAGGTGCCTTTGGTGCCTCA
This sequence comes from Ammospiza nelsoni, assembly GCF_027579445.1. Taxonomy (NCBI): domain Eukaryota; kingdom Metazoa; phylum Chordata; class Aves; order Passeriformes; family Passerellidae; genus Ammospiza; species Ammospiza nelsoni. Next base: position 5,171 of record NC_080661.1, on the reverse strand, counting down.
GGCTCTCCCTGGCACAGCTCCCAGCACGGCACTCTGCCCTTGTGCCCGAGCCCTTCCCTGTGCTGGGGCTGGTCTGGGGCTTTTCCTGCAGTGGGACCTGCCCTGCTGATGGCACAGGAAAGGCAGTTCCTGCTGGAGCAGGAGGCTCTGCCTGCAATGGGCTCCAACAACTCCAGCAAGGCCCTGTTTGCAAAGCCCCCAGTGGGAAATGAAGGAGGGGAGTCACACTGCTTTGGGGGTGAATAATGCTGAAACCAGCCTGACTCCTCCATCTCAAAGTTCAACATCCTCAGAGGGAGCTGAAGCTGTGGCAGAGCTGGAAAAATCCCCAGAGAAAGGAACAACCAAGTGACACCACTGAGAGCTTCTGCAGAGCTGCTGAGCTGGCCCAGCCTGGGCACATCTGACTGACAGGGCAGCACCTCAGACGAGAAAAGCCCCATCCCATATTTTAATGGCAGCATCTCCTGACATTTCCCTTCTTGAGGGGTGTGGGGATTCCTCCCAGCGGTGGGGACACCCTCAAGGTCACTGCTCCAGGCTGAGCCAAAGGGAATTTCCCATGGTCATTGGTCTGGGGGAGTGACATCAATCTCTGCTAAATTACAGGTTTTGCTTAATACAGTTGCTTTGAAATAACTTCCTAGTTCTTTGTATAATATATTTTATGTCTCTTACATGCTGGCATAAATATTTCTGATTAAGGCAGTTTTGTCTAATCATTACCATAATAGAGAATACATATTTATATAAATATATCTGCCCATGACAGGAACCCTGTGAGTGTCTGGGACATCCCGGCTCTTTGGCAGCCTGGGGACTCCTGGGATGTCACCGTGGAGCCTCCGTGAGTGCCTGTGACAGACCGGTGCCTTTGCAGCCCAAGGTGCCCTGGGATGTCACCATGGAATGGCTGTGACTGCCTCTGACCACAGGGCTCTTTACCATCCCCAGAAAGCCCTGGGAGGTCTCCATGGAGCCCCTTTCTGTGCCTGTGACATTCCAGCTCTGGAACAGCCTGGAGACTCTTGGAAAGTCCCTATGGAACCCCTCTGAGGGCCGGTGAGAAACCTGATCCTTAGCAGGCAACCATCACCAGCCCCCTGTTGCTATGGTCAGTTTCCATGGCAACCATCAGCAGCCCCCTGTTGCCATGGTCAGTTTCCATGGCAACCATCACCAGCCCCCTGTTGCTATGGTCAGTTTCCATGGCAGCTCCATGGAGACCCCATGCCAGGGGTGGTTGCCATGGACACCAGCTCAGGCCTGCAGCCAGAGTCCGTTGCCATGGCAACCATTGGCAGCCCCATCCCCAGGCTCATGGGATCCCAGAACCACAGAATTGGCTGAGCTGGGAGGGACCCATCAGGATCCTCCAGTCCAACTGCTGGCCCTGCACAGGACACCCCAACAATGCCAGCCTGGGCCTGGCAGCGCTGTCCAAACGCTGCTGCAGCTCAGAGAGCCCTGGAGCTGGGACCCTTCCCTGGGGAGCCTGGGCAGGGCCCCAGCAGCCTCTGGGCAAAAACCTTTTCCTGACATCCAACCTGAGCCTGCCCCGACTCAGCTGCAGCCGTTCCCTCCACTCCTGTCCCTGGGCACCAGAGGGAAGAGGTTCCCACAGCCCCAGCCAGGGACCCGCTCCCAAGGCTGCTGCCATGGCCACCAGAGCTGGGACCAGCTGGGATGCTCGGTTTCCACGGGCCGGGGTTCATGAATGGGATTCCCCAATTTCCTGCCCACGCTAAAACCGCGCTGCCCTTGCTGCCCTCCCGCCTCCCATGGAAAGCACAAAAGGCAAAGGTCCCAGGCTGGGATAAGAACAATTTATTGGGAACAACAATGAGATAAGGAACAAACAGAAACAGAAATGATACTGATAAGAGAAGGGATAAATAAAACAGTTTACTGGGAAAACTAATACATCAACAACAGGCTCTTCCTGGCCACAATTTCCCCTGTCTGGAAATTTCACTCATCTCCTCAGGGAGAGAGGGAGTGTCCCTTTCCTGCCCCTGGCAATGTTCTGAGGTGCGAGTGAATGCAATGACACGGCCATGGCCAGACCCTCAGGTTCCTCCGTCCCACATCGTGTCTTTGGCAAGGGCAGGAAAAGGGACAGGTGTCTTCCCAGCGTAGACTACAGGGAAACTGGATCACCAGGGCTCTTCCCAATGTGGGCCCTCTAATGGGGGATGAAGCTGGAGTGGGGCATGAAGCTGTTCCTGCATTTTTGGCATTTGCAGGGCTTCCCTTACTGGTGGCTCCGTTGGTGTCTGGTCAAGTGAGAGCTACTGGTGAAGCTTTTCTCACACTGGGGACACTCGTAGGGCCTCTCCCCTGTGTGGATGCGTCGGTGGGTGATGAGGGTGGAGTTGTGCTTGAAACCCTTCCCACAGTCGGGGCAGTGGAAGGGCCTCTCATCCGTGTGAATCCGCTCATGCAGGAGGAGATGGGAGCTTGTCTGAAACCTCTTCCCACATGTGGCGCACTGGTAGGGCCTCTCCCCAGTGTGGATGCGCCGGTGCTTGATGAGGTTGGAGTTGTGCTTGAAGCCCTTCCCGCACTCAGGGCAGAGGAAGGGCCTCTCCTCGGTGTGAATCCGCTGGTGCTGGAGGAGATTGGAGCTGCTCTGAAACCTCTTCTGACACTGGGGACACTCGTAGGGCTTCTCCCCAGTGTGGAGACGTTGGTGGGTCACAAGGTTGGATCTGTAGCTGAAGCCCTTCCCACACTCCCCACACTCGTAGGGCCATTCCCCGGTGTGGATCATCTGGTGGCTGATCAGGTGGGAGCTCCACCTAAAGTTCTTCCCACACTGCAAGCACTTGTGGGGCTTCTCCCCATCATGAAGCTTCTTATGGACCACCAGCTTGGAACTCTGGCTGAAGGTCTGCCCGCCTTCCTGGCTCAGGGTGGCTCTTTCTTCTTCAGAGCACCCTGGGCTGCGTTTGGAGCCCCTCCTCATGGGGGATTCCTGAGTGTTTTCTTCCCTGTTGGATTCCTGTGCACTAGAATCACTCAAAACAGCCTCTTTCACGAGGTTCTGCCATGCAGATTTTTCCTCCCTGGTCTCCATCCTCAGTTCCTTCCCTGGGGAAGGAAGGACAAGGACAGGATGGGATTTGGCTCCATGCCAGAGGGAAGGGGAAGGAGATTCCCCCAGTGCATCCCCGGCAGGATGGTGTTGGCAGCAGAGTTGTCCTGCAGCCAGGGGCTGTGCTGGGCTGGGAGATAGAGCAGGAGAGAGGGGGAAATAGGAACTGACTTCCTCCTCACCTATCTGGGTGTCCCGGGGATCCTTCTTCTTCCTCACAGCCTCCTTCTCCATCCAATCAAGGTTTGGGAATGGGAAATCCTGTTCTGGGAAGAAAACAAAGGGTGCGCACATTGTCTTTTGTACTGGTTTGAAGGCAAACCTGGGGAGGGTCTAAACCAGAATTACAATTTAAAAGAAAATGAAGATCAAGGCAATGATGCAGAAACACTGCCTTAAACTGACAGAGTCAGGATATAACCTGACACCCTGTTGGTCAGGGTGGTGGCAGCTGTCCCAGTAGATGGTGGTGCAGTCCTGTTGGAGAGATGAACACGATTCTGTCGAAGCAGTGATCCTGTAGAAGGGTCTGATCTTCCTCTGGAGGTCCAGTGGTGGCTAGGGAGTTCTCGTCCTCTGGGAATCCAGTAGGCAAGGTGCTGCTGGTGTAGCAAAGTGTCAGCTTATAGCCAGGTAGGAATGCTTGGATCCTCCCCCTGGGCGGAGCATCCCACAATGGGAGGATGGAATTTTATCAGTCCTGCAGTGACACTCAATGGCCCATTCACAGGAGATATCTCCCCTGGAAGGCGTTATCAGGGCTGAGTCATGGAAGAGATAAAGAACACTGCCTCACCTGTTTATAAGAGTTGATGAAGATGGGGATTGAAAACATGCATTTGGTTACATCTTGCATGGCAACCTGAAACAGTGGGGTAATCCCTGCTCAGGGGGTGAACACCACCCCCCTTACCCAAACTGGCTCAGCTGTAAAACCCCCACCCTGGGAATGCCACGCATACAGGGGGACAATGTCACACTTGCCCTGCCCCAGGGGACGGCTCTTTTTCCTGTCATTCCCTTCCTGTCCCCCCTTTTCTATCCCATTTACTGTTCAATAAAATTCATTTTGGGTTTGGTCTCATTATCACCTTAATTGGGGCAGAGGAATCTCTCTAACACTTTTCTTAACCAGACTCACCAGACTGTGAAATTATTTTTGCACAGTGAGTTTAGGCACTGTTCTCTGACCCCAAGTGCCTTTGACAACACCATGGTTCCCTCCTCTGAGGAGGTTGTGGTTCTCTCTGGAGGAACTCTTTGAAACTGGGCTGCAGCTTCCTCTGAGTGACTTATGGGAGAACTGATGAGGTAAATCACCTTTGTGGGCCTGGAGTGTAAAGAAAATATTTTGTTGTCCTTCTATTACAGCGACCTGATGAAGGTCTTCAGGGTGAGAGAAGTGGACAAGAATCTTGGTTCATGATCAGAAGGCTGGATTTATTCATATATAATACATTATAACTATACTAAAAGGAATAAAGAGAAAAGTTGCAGAGGCTTGCTAAGCTAAGAATAGAAAGAAGAGAATGAATAACAAAGTTCTGTGTCCAGCAGAAAGCAAGGACCAACTCTCCCGTGAGTGGTCAGCAAATCCAAACACTCACAGAAGACCAATCACAGACGCTCCTGTTACATTCCACATCAGCAGATAATTATTGTTTGCATTTTTCTTCTGGGGCCCCAGCTTCCCAGAAAGGACAAATCCTAAAAGAGAGGATTTTATGAAAAAATGTCTGTGACATCCTTCCTTGAAATGTTTTTTAAAATCACAGGAGGAAAGGGAGCAAATGATACCAGCGAGACTGACAAGGTTCATTCACCCCATGGCGAGGAACACAAGGCTGCTAAAAGTCCTACAAGAAGCTCAGCTCAAGTAGCTAAATTCCCAAATAACTCCTGAATTCCCAGGCTTGAGTGCTTTGCGAAATGTGAGAATCATTTTTCTCTTCATCCCTGTTGCCTTTGTGACAGCTACAAAGAGTTTACTTTCCTTTTAATGATATCTGTCTTGGGCTGAATTTACACTTTTATCAGAATGTGCCAGCAGCTGAGCTGGAGCTGTGCAGGAACG